>NC_137280.1:172065000-176865000 GCF_054371585.1 Giraffa tippelskirchi | reverse complement strand
AAAACTTCCCCAGTTAAAAACTATCTATAAACACATTTTTTAAAAATGTTGCCTTTACTATTCTTTAAGAAGTTTTCTAGTAAAGCAGCCAAAGTCACCAAACTATCATCATTTATCCATATTTAGAAGTAAGTAATTCTTGAAACAGCTAACAATAGTCTTGGCTGGTACTTTGATAGTTTTTGCTACTGCTGCAGAATGAATTGTATCAAGCTGGGCAACCTTTCCCCCCAAAACACACTGATATTTTCTCATTAATAAAACTGAAATTTCCAGTATGAATGATTTCCAACTCAAATACTGTACACATCCTATGCAATGACTCACACATGGTAGATAAGAATCGTTTAGAAACCGCACGGGAGCAAACACCCTCTGGCGAGGCTGCAGCAGGCTTCCCTGCACACAGGCCCCCACCCTGCTCTCCCGGCCTGTCCGGCAGCCACCACGCAGTCAGGCTCCACTCCTGCTTGTGTTTTTATTTCAGTTCGCTACTCAGAGGAGCCTGGAGTCGATCTCTGACTTCCGCCAGCTGTGGCTCAGGGACCCGGCAGTCCCCTCCACCGGGAACTGCCATCTGGGCTTCCCTCTGAGCGGTCAGCGCTCTTTTCCAGGAAGGACAGCCCGGCCCCTGTCCACCTCCCAGCTCGCACTGGATGCCCCACAGCCTGGCGCTCCTCACAGACCCACAGGGCTCTCAGGTATCAGTTTCAACCTGAACTGGACTTCAGGGCGCTAGCGTCCTCAGACGCAAGGTGCTGGACTTGGGCCTGACGGCCTTCCGTCTTGGGACAGTTTAAGAGGTGACCTCCTTTCCCGGCTCCCCCTCTTCCTGGGTTACTCTTCTCTCAGTGTGGCCTTATAGCAGAGCCTGTCAGGGTTCAGGTTAAAGCATGAATTTCACTAGAAACACTGGAAGGCGGGCATTTTTGTTTGGTTCTCTGACGCATCCCCAGCTCCTAGAATGGTGCCCGACACACGATAGAGCACTCAACAGACTAAATGAATGAACGAACGACTGCTTCCCGAGGTGGCAGTTTATCTGCACAGTGCTTATTTCAGCTGTCCTTTCTTTCGGGAATTTCCTTAGCTCGCTGCATCTTTCCTATGCGGAGAGACTGAGAGGTCAAAGTCCATATTCCTAATGTGCCATCCTGGCTTACCACCAGTTGCACGTTTTGGTTTTATTTTCAGGTTACTGGTACTTTTTAAATTTCTAAAGATAAACAGCATTTATTTTTGAATATTGACAGCAGCATGTTTTGTTGATTCTTCAAAGAAAACTTAATAACAGTATTAGTGATAATTATAATAGCAATCGATTATTATATGTTGATGCTGACATGGCTCCACAATGATTCCCAGGCTCCTACCTAAAATAAAGCAATTAGCTAAGCGCATGTCAGAAAACAAATTTAGATTTTTTTTCTTGCTGTTAGCAACTAACACCATACTGGCATTTGATGGCTGCTCAGTTATTATTACTGACAAGGTAAAAGTATTCACTAGTGTCACTAATAACATTATTTATGTGGGGAATGACCTCTCACAGACCCAATAAATAAACACATTATGATCTCATCTTTTCTATTAGAAAAATATGCCTTAAAAGTTCTATGATGTAAACTTTCAAAAATTAGTGTTTGATAATTGGGAAAAAGCTGAAGGAAAATAGAATAAGTAATATTACTAGTGGAAAGCTCACTATATGGTTACTGCTGACCAACTATTGTCCATCCCCATTTAGGGTCACAGGAGGAAGCCTTATGTTACTGCAAGAGATTATCAGGATTGACAGGGCGCACCCTGTGGCTATAAAATTTAGTCAAATACAGGACAGAGTTATATTAAGTAAGGTTACTGAAGCTCCAACCGATAGGGATCTTAAAAAAGAAAATCAGCAATCAGCCATTTTGGTGGCTTAATCATCTAAAGACCCAAAAAATGAACAGTTGAGGTTGTTCAATTTCTAGCGCTAAGTGCTTGGTCTTCCCGGGTGGCTCAGATGGTAAAGAATCCCCCTGCAATGCAGGAGACCTGGGTTCAATCCCTGGGTCGGGAAGATCCCCTGGAGAAGGGCATGGCAACCCACTGGCAACAACACAGTACTCTTGCCTGGAGAATTCCATGGACAGAGGAGCCTGGCAGGTTGCAGTCCATGGTGTTGCAAAGAGTTGGACATGACTGAGCGACTTCCACTTTACTTTACTTTTAGTGCTAAGTGCTATATAATTCTATTTGACCTTGTGAGATTTAACATATATTTTAAGAGAGTGAAGTACCAGAAAAAAAAAGTTCTTTGAAATAAAAAATTAGTATTCTCTCTTCTCCAATTTCCTTCTGATAATACGGAACATCTACTATGTCAGGCATATAATGCTGAATAAAACACGGCTGCTCTCTTGAGGAGCACACACTTAGATGCAGGAGATGGGCACGTAAGTGAAAAGCACGACAGAGCTCCAGGGCATCTTCCCGACCCAGGGATTGAACCTGTGGTCTCCTGCATTGCCGGCAGACTCTTTACTGTCTGAGCCACGAGGGAAGCCCCACTATGGAGGTAGGAATAGCAACCCCCCCCAAACAAAAAAACTCTGCAGAAGCTAATTCAAATATTAAAAGTGCTTACTAAGTTCTAGACAACTATTAGGCACTGGAGATACGATAATAAGAGAGACACTTGGTCCTTGGGGAGCCTGACAGTCTGATGAACAGTCTAACGCTATGCTGGTCAGTAAGGCGGCCACTAGCTACACGTGACATCTGAAACAGTCCACACGGAGATGTGCTTTCACTATAAAATACACACAGGATTCTGAAAATCTGCACAGCAGAAGAATGCAAAATAACTCAATAACAAGTTTCATATTAATTACATGTTAAAATGACATGTTTTAATATGTGAAGTAAATAAGCTATACTACTGAAATCAATTTCACCTTTTACATTTTTTTCATATTACATGTTTATTGGACATGCTTAATAAAAGAAACATAAATTAACAGAGGACTATAGCTTTTCATCTTTGATAAGTGCTAGGATAGTACAGTAAAGAGAGGAAGGAATACAAAAAAGCCTTCTCAGGGGAAAACTGATCTCTCTTAAGCAAAAAATTAAAAAAAAAAATCAATTAAAGATCACCAAATATATGTTCATATTAAATGTCCAGTTTTTAAATGAGCAAATATATTTTAACTGTGTTATTTACTAAGGTATAAAATCTTTAATCATCTTCATCATTTTTAAAATATGAAGGTGGCTTTTTTCTTTAACTGTAAAGTATGTCCACTCAATCATTTTGAAAGCAGAGATAAAGTGTAAAAAAGAAAGCCTACCCACAATTATTAATACACTGCTCTATGTCCTGAAGTACATTTATGTATATAAATGTGTGTCTGTGAGCATGAGTCCTCAGTCGTGTCTGACTCTCTGTGACCCCAAGGACTGTAGCCTGCCAGGCTCCTCTGTCCATGGAATTTTTTAGGCAAGGATATGCAAAAATACATAAATACAAATTTATTTTTATAAAATAAAATCATACTTTATTTAGTACTGTGACTGTCTATTAATAGTATAAATAGGGTCTCATTTATGTGGAGATTTAGGATGTTTCCTAAAATGTGCTGTTACATACAACGACATGATAGACAACCCAAAACATAATAGTTTTCAAAACTTTTTAAATGTCTTCTTTAATTACTGCCTTGAGGCAAATTCTTAAGAAGTAAAAAGCTGTGTCAAAGGGTATGCATTTTTACAGATGTTTACTACATTTTAATAATTTGAATCTAAAAAACTTGCACAAATGTATACCTCTTCCATATGAGGATGTGTTTTTCTCTACTAATTTATAATAGGAATGAAAGATTTAAAAAATCATTACCAATCTGATAGCAGAATGGTATTTCATTGTTTTAAATTTACATTTCATTTTCGAATGTTTATTAGAAATTAATGACCTTGTTCATATTCTAAATTAACTGTCTGTTCGTGCCCTCTCCTCAGTTTTCTATTTGCTTCTTTGTTACCCTTTAAGAGCTCTTTATACATTATGGAATATTCAGATTTAGTTTACCACATCCATTTCAAACCTTGTCTTCCAGGTTTCCAGGTAACAGTGATTGGTTGATTGCTATGTGGAAGTACACAACAGAGGAATAAAGGGCAGAGAGTCTTGAAATTCAAAGAGGTCTTGATAAAATTACTAAATAATACAGAATTTTAATATATCCTTTTTTAGCATTAAATAGAACAAGCAAAAAATAAACAAGTTAGTATATATAGTTATCCAAGGTTTTAGAGGAATTAATGAGAATATTAAGGTATATATTTGGAGCATTACATTTTTAAGTTACAAATTTTCTGTATTTTCAATTATAATTATTTAACTCTAGCAGACTATTCAGATTCTCCATCTGGAGCTGATTTTATAATAAAATAAAGTGTAAGTATTTAACCTTAATCCTCTGCTGTCATCATAGCCCTAGCACTGATAGTTAGCTAATTGGTCCAGGACCATTTATTTAAATAAAGGTGTTTCTACTAATTTACAGTATCACATTTATTGTACTCTAAATCTCTATACTTTATACTGTAGTCTAATTCTTGACATTATATTCTATTTTCACCAATATTTTATATTTACTTATGCCCATACTTACTGTTTTAATTATTATAGGTTTATAAAATATTTTAACATACAACTGGGAAACTTCTTCATCCTTTTTGCTTTTACAATGCTTTCTTTATTATTTTGGCATATTTATCTTTCTATATATACTTTAGAGTCATTTTATATAAAGTTTCCAAACCAAAACACTCAATTTTAATATGAAGCATATTAAATGCATGTTCTAGCTATGAAGACAAAAATTACAACCCATTTTATTTGCATAATATGTGAATTTATTATTTTATCGCATTGCTACCCACATACTTCAGACCTGTATGCTTGATTCACCTCTAGGCATTGCTGCGTGTAGTGTGGATGGCATAATCTCTATAGTCATCACTCTGCATTGCTCCACTGCAGACTATACACATGATGAAAAGGAAAAAAAGGAAAGTGAAGTTGCTCAGTCGTGTCCGACTCTTTGTGACCCCATGAATTGCAGCCTACCAGGCTCCTCTGTCCATGGGATTCTCTAGGCAGGAATATTGGAGTGGATTGCCCTTCACTCCTCCAGGGGATCTTCCTGACCCAGGGATCGAACCCAGGTCTCCTGCATTGCAGGCGGACACTTTACCGTCTGAGCCACCGAGGAAGCTATACATGAAGTGCACACTATTAAACAGCAACACCCAAATGATGACCAACTATCTTAAGTGCATCTTCCTGCTTTTTATTAAGTAACTTCCAAATATGAACTAGAAATACCATCAAATTATTAACTAGGCCAAAGACAACAGTCCAAAATCACCTGTTGATACTAAAAGTGCTTTCTGCGAATGCTTTATTAACATGAAGACCATTATTTTACACCCACAAAACTGACCATTGAAAGTGGTCACAGATATTTACAATGTCGTAGACATGCCAAAGTTCATGATTACATGTAAAAAAATGTACCTTCAGGATCTAGGAACTTAAAATATGCTACTTCATAATTAAGAAATAGTTTTTAGTTCTCTCATGAAAAAACTTGTATATCTCAAAAAGATATGACAAAGATGTGTGTGTTCAGTGATTGGGTAGAGAAGGAGAGGCTGAAGAAATATATGTCCTGTGTCCATGCTAGAATAAACTTCACCTTCAACACTGCTGCCTGCAGCTGGCAAGCCCACTTTTATATTTTAAACATCAATTTAAATGCTAAATCAGAGGCTTATGTAATTTCTGATTTACAGCTTTCAATAAAACTGGGAAAAGTTAAAACCAAACATGGATGAAGCGGTACGGAAAAAAAAAAAAAAGAGATAAAATGCCTTGTATGTATAAGAACTGTATTTCTTCCTGCTGGTAATGACCCTTCATAACATAGTGACATATAAGTTATAAAATGATTAAAAATTTATGGCAACAGTGGATGCATGAACAATCTACTCGTTTTGCAGTTACCTAATGCGAGTATATATATTCAGTATACTCCAGCAAATAACCCCATACATTGGTATCATGCATGAATTATTTCAGTACCCGGCTATTCCTTTGGCATGTAGCACAGTTCCTTGTACACAGTAGAGACTTATTTATTCAATGAATAATGAATGACTAACATGACATTTAATAGTTTCTGTATACTATAGGTAAAGAGCAAATGTTGAAAATGAGACGAGGAGAAAAAAATTATCAAGAACCTAAATTAGCATTTTAATACTACTATGAAATAACAATTGTTATTTAGAGAATATATGTATTGATTTCAGGGGCCTACTTTTGAAAGTACTCGCTGATTCTGGGTCCCTAGTGAAATGTAAAAATTAAGTTTGAACATAAAAACATGAAGGATATTTTCACTTTTTATGACTTCCAATATGGTTAATTAGGAATATTTTTTCTTAAAACAGCAATCTTTACAAACAAAAGCTTTAGTTTTCATTTTTAACAGCATACTTTGTATGGATTAATATTAATACTTTTTTGTATTAATATTAATAATTTATTATTATTTTAGGTACAATGAACACACAATATATACACAAGTCTTTATTATGTATTGTAATAAAATAGTAGCAGAGATAATCCCCAAAGGCAGATAACCTTAAAATGATCTATATTTGAAATTTTGTACTGGCATTCAATACAGATGTATGACAGAGCCTTCCTTATTTCCCCAAAGTGACTATATTGAAAGATAAATCAAGATTAGATGGAACCGCATACAGTACATGCCAACAAACATTTAAAACCTGGTAAAAAATAATCTTGGAATTTTGCCGGGTAAGAATTCAGGGGTTGTTAACAGGTTTCTGTGTTGGAAGTATGTGCAAGGGTTAGAGGCTACTGCAGTCTTTTCCGCTGGCTGGTGGACCCCCTAGTGACCTTCCAGGACAGACCCTGGGAACCGGTCCCAGAGTCGTCACACGGCTAACCCCTTCCGTTCTCACCAGAGTGAAGGATTCTCAGTGGCGTCTCCTCATCTCCCAGGTAAGAAGGTCTTCCCACCCACTTCTCACAGTGTATCCTCATCACTGCGCCCTGTCTGCTCCCATCACAGCTTTTGTCACAAGTAGTGAAAACCTAATTATGTGGTTACCTTTTTACGGCCGTCCCTACCTGATTATAAACTACATAATTCCAAGGAGTTATACAGCTGGTACCTAATACAATGCTTTGCACAAAATAAATATTCCAGTAAATGTCTGCAAAATGAAAGAAAGTAGAGATCAGGCTCGAGGAGGTTTGCTCTAGTCGCTGTAAGCTCGTAGCTGTGAACAGGCAATAAATTCTTACTCATTAATCAAACCTTTTATTGAAAATGAAAAGTATCCAATTATGTTGACTTAGAAAATTTTCCTGGACCATGCTTGGGTTTTGATGGGTACACTGTTGAAATTAAGATCTCAACCTCTGTTTTTCAAGCACCTTCTGTGTGGTAGCTCACAGGGAATAAGGTAAGTAAGCAGAGGATAAAAGCAGGGAGCATCACTGTTGTTGCCCAGCCCTTCCGGGAGGTACGGAGGCTAGACTTCAAGATCCAGCAAGTGTGGGGACCTGCACGGGCCTGACCTCAGCGCACGTGTACTGAGGCCCGGGTGACAGGCAACTGGGTGCAACGGACGGGGCAGCAAGTCCCCTCGGGACTCAGTTAGCTGTCCGGGACCACGCGGTGGGCGTCTACAGGTATTCTTCTGTGTTTTAAAGGTAACAACAGCAATTATCTCCAGGCACATAACTGTAGTTGCCCATAGAGAATTCAATAAAGGTCAGGGAGTCTCTCAGACTGAAGTATGGTTTCTGGAACTGGGTAAATTACTGGCTGCATCAGGATAAAAACAACAGCTGCAGATATGAGTTTCTGAGCACTAAGAAATGAATGAGCCACCCGGGATGTGGCAGGCTGAGCCCTCACTGTCTCATCCTTTCCGGCGAGCCAGGAGAACAAGGAGTCCTGTAGATGATAGGAACAAGCATATTAAGGACAACGTGTGGGAGCTGTCACCCTAAAGCTCCTACCTCTCAAGTGACAAAGCCTCCTATGAGACGATTTATAATACAAAACAAATGATTTTTAGCAGTAGTACATCAAGAGGTAAAAGCAAAATAACAGTTCTTCCTGTCTGCTACTTTAACATTTCAAAAACAATACTGTTACTGCTAATACTAACTCACATTGATGGAGTGATCAGAATATTCCAGGCGGTGTGCTAAACACAAGTTTCACCAAAATCTTTTAAGTACTATGATTATCCCAATTTTACAGACTATATACAAGTTTGGGGTAGGGTGTGTTACGCTATTTAAAAGATATGTCTGTGGTAGGAGGAGATAATGAACTTAGTTGCAGATGTTTTTACAACCTTTGAATATATTCACATCTAAGAAAAACTTGGTAAACTTCTCCCATAAAATAATTTGTATAAACTTATGTTTAAATCCCTTATTTTCACAGTGACTCTTACTTTATGGATATATATTTATCCAAACAGTGGTTCACAAATCATTTGAATCCACTGTATTATACATATGATTCTAATGTATATAAGGGGGAAGTACAGCCAATAATTCTAAATATTTATCTCCTGAATTACCAGGATCTTGAGAACAGTAAGTTCACTGAAAGAAAAAAATTGCCTTAAGACCTTCCCTAGTGAGTGGTAGTCAACTTGTCTTAAAAGGAAACCTCACATTTCTTGTCTTATATTTTTTTTCTCTTAAGTGTTTTTCCCTCGCAAGAGGTTCAGTAATTGGGTTAGAGTCACGGTTTTGAAATGTCAGTTGAAGGCTGTTGTCCATCAAGGAAGGTACACTAATAAAGATGTCTGTAAGAAAGGACAGACCAAACCTTACAGCTGACAGGTGTCATGCCTCTCAGGACAAATGATGCCTTTCTGAATACAGAGGAAGGGAGGAGAATCCAACTGAGTGATTTCTAGGAATTTACACAGGCTCCTAATGAAAAACGTCTTCCGCTTCACCAGGGCACAGACTGCTCATACTCCGTATGAGGTACTGGTCTTTGCACAAGCCACTGAACGGAAAAATACTGCTAATGACTTCCCCGAGCGTTCTGTTTCTCAAAGCTTTCAAATTGGTTATTGTAACAAGGATAAAGGAAACTGCCAAGCACCTCCTTTTCTGTTCCTTTGAAATGTTTCTGGTCAGTATCACTGCTAACATAAGCCCACAAGAGTAATTTACAGACTTAAAGAGACACTGACTGAGATAGTCTGAGATGACTGAGAAATTAAAATATTCTTCAGCTAAAAGAAGCAATGATAAAAGTGTACATTAACCTTCTTCTGCCTAGCATTCACTGGCCCAAGTATTAAAACTTCAATTTTTACATATGCTACAAAATGATTACGCAGCTTTTAATTTAAAAAGTAAATGTGAATGCAATGTTATTAAGCAAAGAAAATGAGAAAGTATTTAAAAGATATTTCTCATGGGTTTAAGAACTATGTCAGGTATACTTGGGTACATTTACTTCACAAGGAGTACATAATACTTTATTTTTATTTCAACAAAATAGCTTCTAGGTCTGATCATAGACAATAAAAATAATAACATTACCTATTTGTACAGTTTACCATCTATAAATAATTTTTATTTACATGATCACATTATCATTTAGTCAATAAACATTTGGTGATTACGACTTGCTGCAAAGTCCCTTGCTAAATGACTGGGAGGCAGAGCTATCACTACATTTCACTACTGAGGAAGGATATCAGAAACATTTAGAGCTAATTATTACAAAAATGCAGGCGTCCTACTCCCGGGAACCTCATCTTACATATGGTTTACCATCACTGACATTTTAAATTCACAAAGTGATAAATGTAAAGTTACCCCTACCTGAGTATATAACAATATCCATATTTATAAGAGCTTGATATTTCTTTGCTTGGCATGAACTTGTGGCATTATAAGGTATACATTAAAAGCATGCAGAATTTCATACAGTGATCTCATGTGTATACAGAGAAATGAGCTTAGCATTTAATGGATGACCTTTACCATTCTAGGAAGTTATCCTGGAGCAAAAAACCTTTCCGCATTTGTAACATTATAAGCATAATGGAGTTAACATATTACACCTGAGAAAGAATCAATACCATCAACAAAGTTCCTTAAAATAAAAGTAAAATCCCATATGGTAGATGAAACGGAAACCTAAGCGCTTGGACAGACTGTCTCACAGTAGGTTCTCATCCACGAGTTCTGACGTATATTGGCAAAAGGCAGCTAAAGCTTTTATCATAAACCTGAAAATTCCATTCATCTTCTGTTCTGACATTTTTAAAACGCATGATCACATATAGATGTACTTTTTCATTATTTGGGAGAAGGCAATGGCACCCCACTCCAGTGTTCTTGCCTGGAGAATCCCAGGGACGGGGGAGCCTGGTGGGCTGCCGTCTATGGGGTTGCACAGAGTCAGACATGACTGAAGCGACTTAGACTTTCATTATTTACTTCCCTTAAGCCCTTCCTCTAAACTGCTAGATAATTTTCACTCATAGAAGAGGAAGATGTGGAACATGATATTATGCTTAAAATGCCGTTTATCTTCACTCAAACTGTGTGTTTGTCTTTACTTACTGTGACATCCCAAAGACAAAATGCAATGCAAATAAATGTTCTATGTGAATGATGACAGGCTGTGTCAGAAATCATCATCATGGAATACGGCGGCAGCCCACAGTCAAGGCCATCAGCACAAGCAGAATGTGAATATCCATTTGTTTCTCAGAATAAGGCAAAACTGCAACATCTTAAACAAACAACTTGGTTCAGATTTGATTTAATTCATCAGATATGCCATAGAACTGGAAGAGTGATTTAATTTCTTCCCATTTTACCCAAATGAATTGTCAAATTGTACTCGCAAACAGAAATAAAGTCATCTGTTGTTGACAGTGTTGTTTGGTTTCTGATCATCTGACAGAGCATTCTCCTTGCAAATGGAAAAGAGAAAATCTACGAAGAAAAACGGGGCTCCCCTGGTGGCTCAGCTGGTAAAGAATCCGCCTGCAGTGAGGGAGACCTGGGTTCCATCCCTGGGTGGGGAAGATCCCCTGGAGAAGGGAAAGGCTACCCACTCCAGTATTCTGGCCTGGAGAATCCCATGGACTGTAAAGTCTATGGGGTTGCAAAGAGTTGGACACGACTGAGAGATTTTCACAGCAATGAAGAAAGAGGAGCAGTCAATGCTTCTACCAAAGCTAAAAGTACAATTCCATTATAGCTGATTTCTATAGTTGGCAGTATTAACATTGTTTGTCAACATCTATCAGCAAAGAAAACTGGTAAAAACCCATATTTCAGAGGTTTCCATCTCTCTAAGTGTAGGTTAAGCATTTTGCGGAGTGTGGCGACCCTCTTCGGGACATCAGTACCATCAGTCTGAGACCATTAACACACAGGGTCCTCACACATTCTCTCTTGCTCCATCATCTGACCTAATGAAAATCACGTTTTCCCATTTCAGAGTCCTTTATCTGACTTTTGTGGCTCATCATTTTCCATGTCACTGTCTGATTGTATATGTATGTCTTTTATGTTCTTTAATGTGAAAAACTCCTTCTGAGGGAGTCTCTTATTCATTTTAGAATTCCCTAACAGAATAACTGAGTATGATTTGCACAGAGTAGACCAACATGGCTTGAAAAAGGAAAGAGGAGAAGGAAGAAAAAGAGAAGAATTGATAGTCATATTTTTACATGATATAGTCTTAGCATTTTGAGGTATAAAGATAAAGCCTCTAACTACAAAATCTAAGAATATAAATATTACAAAGTGCAAGAAGTCAGCAGAAGCTGAAAATACTAATCCTTCCAAAAGGATAGTGGAGTCTTTCCTGGCAAAAGCCCCTGTAAAATCTGTCTGGTGGAGTATTAACAAGCCTTACTTATTGAGGGGTCTGAAAATAACTTGGAGTGTTTTCATAATCTTAGGGTGAAAAACCTGAAGATAAGAAAACCATTATTATAAGTGAATCTCACAAAACTCCAAGATGTAGAGATAGTGAAGTGAAAGTCGCTCAGTCGTGTCCGACTCTTTGCGACCCCATGGACTATACAGTCCTTGGAATTCTCCAGGCCAGAATACTGGAGTGGGCAGCCTTTCCCTTCTCCAGGGGATCTTCCAACCCAGGGATCGAACCCAGGTCTCTCGCATTGCAGGCGTATTCTTTGCTGGCTGAGCTACAAGATGTAGAGATACTGTGCCACTTATTTTGCTATGCGTGTGTAAGCCATTTTCTACTTATGACTGCCCAGGTTAGTATCATGATAGTATTACTTGGAAAACATCTGTATTCAACTTGGGAATAAGATACTTGACTGCTGTCAATAAATTATAAATCGTCTTTAATTTTCCATTTTTTCCATATCTACTACAGTTTGAAGGAGAAGGCAATGGCACCCCACTCCAGTACTCTTGCCTGGAAAATCCCATGGACGGAGGAGCCTGGTAGGCTACAGCCCATGGGGTCGCTAAGAGTCGGACACGACTGAGCGACTTCATTTTCACTTTTCCCTTTCATGCACTGGAGAAGAAAATGGCAACCCACTCCAGTATTCTTGCCTGGAGAATCCCAGGGATGGCGGAGCCTAGTTGGCTGCCGTCTATGGGGTCGCACAGAGTCGGACACGACTGAAGCGACTTAGCAGCAGCAGCAGCAACTACAGTTTGAAAGTGTTAAGTGTTACTTGGTCAGTCGTGTCTGACTCTTTGAGACTCCACAGACTATAGCCTGCCAGGCTCCTCTGTCCATGGAATTTTCCAGACAAGAATACTGGAGTGGGTTGCTATTCCCTTCTTCAGGGGATCTTACCAACCCAGGGACTGAACCCGGGTCTCCTGCATTGCAGGTAGATTCTTTACCATCTGATCCACCAGGGAGACTCCAACAGTTTAGGCCTTTCTAATATTTTGACTAATTGGTCCCCCTAGTCTTATATGTTAAGAGTATAATTTATTGAATCTGTTAGAGAAAAATGTAAGATCTTCATTAGCAACAAACAAGCACTGAATGGTTATTATGTTAGGGCCTGAAACACTAAAATAAAATAATTACTTTCATAATATCTTTTATAATGACAGTTCTGAGTTAAACTCACTTTTCGCAACAAATATCTACTGGCTCATCTATTAAGAACTGAGGCGGCAGAAGGAGAAAGGATGGCAAGAAGGGAAGGCGTAAAGAAGGAGGGAAGGGAACAATCAAACAATGAACAATAGTGAACAGTGTGGTTGGAGAACCAAGACATTCACTTTGGAAGACAACAGCGTACAGAATAGCCCCCGGGGCAAAGAGCAGCATGAGAAGCTGATGCGGGAGGAGGATCTGAGGCTGGTCTCAAAGGGAAGAAAGAGAAAGGCTGAGAAGAGTGGTGAAGCCCTTTTTAAGTGTTTCACCCACAAGGCAAAGTTTTACTGAAGCTGTTTTGTCTCCACACTCCCCTTGGCTGCTTTTGCGCTCTGAGGGCAGAGTTGAGCAGCTGGGGTGGAGGTGACCGGGAAAGCCTAGAATACGATCCGGCCTAAAGAAACAGTTCCAGGGCGAGGGTTCGGACCTGTCCTTCTGACCCTTTTATTATTCCCTAAAATTTCAAGTTACAATCCTGTGCACAGTACTACAGACACTTTCATAGGCAATGAGGTCTGGATATCAGTATATAAAAAGTGAGGAAGGTAGAACCAGTCACAGAATATCACTTTCACAAAGCTTAGCTTATTTCTGTGGGCTTCCCTGGTGGCTCAGATAGTAAAGAATCCACCTGCAATGCAGGAGCCCTGGGTTCGATCCCTGGGTTGGGAAGATCCCCTGGAGGAGAGCATGGCAACCCACTCCAGTATTCCTGCCTGGGGAATCCCATGGACAGAGGAGCCTGGCGGGCTACAGTCCACGGGGTCACAAAGAGCCGGAGACGACTGAGTGACTAAGCACAGTGTTGTACAATTCGAAAGTAGCACATGAAAGACTTAATAATTGATTGTTATTGGGAACCTTAAAAGAAATCGGTGATATGAACTTAGTCCTGGGTGGGCCGTGGTCACCGTCTGTATTCATGGTAAGTTACAAAAGCCATGGCTTATGGGATCTATCCCATGACAAGTCCCTGTCCCTCCAAGGGAGGAACATGAACGCAGTGGGCAGGAAAACAAGCACTCATCACTGCCTCTGAAGGCTTCCATTCGAAGAACGTCCTTCAGCACGAAACATGGTTACCACGTGCACTGAGACAGTGTAAGGGCAACACTACCTTAGACGTGCCATTCTTACGGCTCTGATTATATCCTTTTCTAAGCCGACCTCTCACTTTACCCATTATTTATTTCCCATGGCTTTTCTTTTGCATATTAAATAATTAGCATAGATAACATTTTGAGTATACTATGAGGGAAATTTACTTTTTTATCATTATAAAACAATATTTTTAAAAATTGAATATATTTTGTGGTGCAAAAATTTTAAGATTCTTAACTAATAATCTAAATTAGATTCTTTAACACACACAGTATTCAGCTGTCCTATGTGCCAGGCACTGTGCTACTGTTGGGAGTGAATTCATTCCTTCACGAA
Organism: Giraffa tippelskirchi; assembly: GCF_054371585.1. NCBI lineage: Eukaryota > Metazoa > Chordata > Mammalia > Artiodactyla > Giraffidae > Giraffa > Giraffa tippelskirchi. The sequence continues at coordinate 176,850,304 of NC_137280.1, read as the reverse complement.
TGAAGTCCAGTTTCACCCCTTAAGACAGTCACAGTTTACTGGCATGTGTGTCAGTTTAAAGCAACCATATTTAAACAACTTCCGATGAAGAAGTAAGTAATTCCAAGAGAAGAGCTTCAAAATAAACAATTTAAGTAAACTTGCGATGCCCCGATAGGTAAAAAGAGATTTCCTTCAACAGATACTGTTTGAAAGCAGTGGTTCTCAAACCCTGTCATCTTGTAATAGAAGAAGTTTCCTGGGACTTCCCTGGTGGCTCAGTGGTAAAGACTCCACCTGCCAATGCAGGAGTGAAGTGAAAGTTGCTCAGTCGTGTCTGACTCTTTGCAACCCATGGACTGTAGCCCGCCAGGCTCCTCTGTCCATGGAATTCTCCAGGCCAGAATACTGGAGTGGGTAGCCTTTCCCTTCTCCAGGAGATGGTCCTAACCCAGGGATTGAACCCAGGTCTCCCCCATCGCAGGCAGATTCTTTACCATTTGAGCCACTAGGGAAGCCTAAGAATACTGGAGCGGGCAGCCTATCCTTTCTCCAGGGGATCTTTCCGATCCAGGAGTTGAACCGGGATCTCCTGCGTTGCAGGCAGACTCTTTACCAGCTGAGCTACCAGGGAAGACCCCAGGGGAAACCGGTGCAGCAGACAGGTGTTCAATCCCTGATCCAGGAAGATCCCACATGCCTGGAAGTAACTAAACCCCGCACCACAATTACCGAGCCAGTGCTCTAGAGCCTGGGGCCGCAGTTACTGAGGGCCGTGCGCCCCACAGCCTGCGCTCCCGAAGCAGAGAAGGCGCTGCAGGGAGAAGCCCGCCCACCACACCGAGAGCAGCCCTCCTCTCAGCAAGCGGAAAAAGAGCCGGTGCTTTTCCTCCTCAACAGTGAAGACCCAGTGTAAATAAAAATTCCATTAGAAGTCTTTAAAAAGAAAGCTTCCGGAAATTTCCTGTTTCTCACGTTTAAGAAATGTGAGGAAAAGATGTAAAATACACCTTTTTTTCTCTTTTCGTTCCCTTTCCTCCTGCAGTTGAGGACTCCTGGTACCTCTAAGTCCTAGGTACACAGGCAGAAGATGCTACAGCAGACCAAGCTCAGGCAGGCAGGAGTAAAAACGACTTTTCCGTCCAGTGATGATATAAAAGGCCCCGTTCCCGCCCACGATTAACTCTGCAACTGTTAACAAGGATCGCGGAAGACACAGCGCGTTCCAGTGCCGCCAGGCTGACTTTCGATTCAGCAGCCGACAGAAATCTATTCTTATCACTTTTCAACATCTAGGGGATTCTAGAGCACGACCATATTTTCTGGCACTGGAAAAGCCAGTTGGACAGGCAGATGGATCGGGAAAGACAGGCAGATGAATGCAATGGGCACCGGTACCTGCGAAAGTGCGCAGGTTTCACGCTCTGCAGGGGAAGCAGCGTATCTGAGACATCGGATGGGAGAGCTGCCTGCCTGCTCCTCCCAGTCGGGCACGGACGGCGCGGGGACGCACAGGAGGAATGCGTGCAGCTGAAAACCGCGGCCGCCCTGCTGCAGGGGACGGTCCTTTTTAAGTAATATCCACACACTGGGTATTAGGACTGGAGTGGCTTCCATTCAGCTCTAAAGGAGGGAGCCATGGACCACGATGGGGGAAAGCTAGCTCCTCGGTTTTATAATGAAAACTAACAGCTATCCCATAAAACGTTTTTTTTTTTTTCTGTTTTAGTATTTTTCTTCTAAATAAATAAAGCCTTGAAAAAAGTAAATATGAAAATCTGCAGTCAAACAGCTCTGAGCAGTGACCTCGCTCAGCAGTCAGTTTGGAGCAGCTCAGGGGAGGCCGCTGCCCGGGAAACGTGACCTCTGACCACTATGGCTGAGGACCGCCCCTTTGTCCTTTCCTGTGGCTGCACAGAGACCACGTTCGAGCCGCAGAATGATGAGCACCGGCTGCTTTCACCTCATGCAAACCTTTTTTACTGACAATTTTAAGACACCTATGTTTTCATCCATCTTTGTTTTCTTTCATTTCCTAAAGTGACTTGGTGAACAGCTGCGTCTTCCTCTGCAACTGGACAGTCACTCACCACTACGTATCATCTGAGTTCTCACTTGGTTTACTCACAGGCTTTCTTAGCTCTTATATGGTGCTGACTGTGAAGTAGGTACTAACCCTCCCTTAACAGAGGGAGGAAATCTAGATATAATACACTTTTTTCACAAGATAATTTCTCTTTAAATTTATTTTTTTAGTCATAGAAAACTAGGGAAATGTCTTTATTTTAGGTAAACCAATATACATGCCTTGAGATGTGAAAATAACAAGAGACAGTTTCTGTGTTGCCATTGTTAAGTCCCAGTCATTTAAGAATAGTACAAAGCTTCCCGGGTGGCTCAGCTGGTAAAGAATCCGCCTGCAATGCAGGAGACCTGGGTTTGATCCCTGGGTTGGGAAGATCCCCTAGAGAAGGCAAAGGCTGCCCACTCCAGTATTCTGGCCTGGAGAATCCCATGGACTGTAGAGTCCATGGGGTCACAAAGAGTCAGACACGACTGAGCGATTTTCACTCTCACAAAGCTGTAATCTGTGTTCACATTGCTCACTGTTACATTATTTCAAACACTACAGTGAGCTCTACTGGCCAGATAGCAAGACTCCCAAGAAGCAAAGTCAGTTATGCTCCTGGTTTTCTTCCCAGAGGAAAAAACTCTCCAAAGGAAATAGGTTTCTTTCTGTGAATGGTGCTTTTTATAAAAATCTTTTCACTGATAGTTTATTTGTACAGCGTTCGGAGTTTATTTGTACAGCGTTCGGGACATTTCTGAATACAATGAAAACATGCTTCCCATTTTCCAGTCATCACTGTTATTTGTGGTACTATGAAGTTATCCAAGATGAAATAAGGCATATTAAGACTTTTAAAGGAAACACTTAACTCTCCAAGTGAATCTTTAAGTAAGCAAATAAGCTAAATAAACAAACATTATTCTAGAGTTATTTTATTGTCAAACTAGGTTAGTAGTACCAGAAATGACAAACATTGGATACTGCCATCAAAAGTCAAAAGTGATACTGAAACTGCCTCCTCATTTAACAATAAAAAAGCTCGGGGGACTTCCCTGTCAGTACAGCGGATAAGAATCCTCCTGCCAACACAGGGGATGCGGGTTTGACCCCTGGTCTGGGAAGATTCCATGTGCTGTGGAGCAGCTGAGCCCATTCACCGCAGCTACCGCAGCCCAGCGCCCAGCGTAAGCGAGGCCACCACGAGAAGCCCGCCACGGCATCGGAGGGTGGCCCCGCTCCCTGCAACCAGAGGAAGCCCCTGCACGGCAACAAAGACCCCGCACAGCCAAAAATAAATATTATCACTGAACTTAAGAAATGTGCAGGCAAAATGACCTGATAGCTTATATATTACATATATATGTAGTTTAAAAAGTCAGACATATTCTTTCCTTACACTCAAATATTTCTTTCACTTATTCATGAGTAATTCAAAGTTTCAGTGATTCACAAATCCATTTAATTCATTCATTTTGCTTTCATCATTTCCACATGGTTAGCTCCACATCAGACCTTTCTCTTCAGCTCTACTTTTAAACGCTCACCTGCCTTTTCAGCAGCTTCACAAATACCTCACAGGCACGTCAGATTCACATGCCTCAAAATAAACTCCCTTTGTCATCCACAATCTCGGCCCATCCCTCCCCCACACCCCAACCAAGCAAACCAAAAAAAACCCTGCTCATCTTCCGGTATTTCGAGAAGAGAGACCTGTCATCCAACCAGACAAGCAAGAAACATGGACGACGTCCTGATGCTGGCTTCCTTGAAAGCGTCCCTTCCCGCCACTGATTCCCCACACACCACAGCCAGGGCCCCTGCGTGGAACGCGCGTGGGATCTCTCCTCCTTAAAGCCCTACGGCGGCCTTCCCTGCTCTCAGACGCCGCACAAACCTCCCTGTGAGGGCCCACCTCACAGGGTCTGCCCCTGCGACATGTCCAGACTCGTCGCAGCCCGGCGTTTAACCTGCTCACAGTCTGACTGCCCCTCACTGCCCCGAGCGGCCGTTCTGCCTCCAGCCTCCAAGCCCCTCTCCCCCACCGACTGCTTCTTCCCTTCTCTCCCACCTTCCTCTAGCTATTCAACTTTCGGTCCAAACGTCATTTCTTCAAAGATGCCTTCCGTGGCCTCAGGACAGGATCATATCCCACTTCAAAATGCATTCTTACATGACTATCTGTTAATAGTCTATAGACTATCTGTTAATGGCTCATTCACTAGACTGTAAGCTCCTGGAGGACACAGACCCTATCTGATTTGCTCAACTTATTTATTCCAAACACCAACAATGTGCTTACATGTAGAAAGTACTTAAGTAAACATGTGATGACTTCAGTTGAACTAACATTGTGGAACACTTGCCTGTGTCTGCTTTTCAATACCCAGATACTTACAAAGTAAGTGGATAAAGTATTCTTCAATTAATTTGGGCGGGGGGGAGTAAAACATTTCTAAGTTCTGCCAAATACAGTCAAAAGTCAGTTTGCAAATCTCTTGGGAATTAAGCTTATTTTTAATACAGCTGGTCACATAAAAGAAATTCAAAAATTTACCCCAATGTTTGTTAGGTGGCTCTCACAATTTAGACTGCTGTATGCTATTTTTTAAATCCCTACTATCAAAGGTCTTTGGAAACCCTAGTATTGTGTCTTGTCTACTCCCTTCCCCCAATGCACTCTTTATCTTTAATTTTCTCATTTTCCTTCAGAGTAGGGAGCATGATTAAACAGAGAACTTGTACAAAGAAGGTATTCAATACATGGTTTCTGATTAATTTAGTATGTGGATATGGAGAGGCTTTAGAAATTATGAATAAATTGAGGAATTTCACCAGGTATGTTTACATGATATCATAAAGCAAAACTATAGAAACCCCAATAATTGTTTCAGCTAGGACACGTATTTAAGTATAAACATGGTACGAAAATTATAATTTTCTTTCCTTTAGATAATATATTTGAAAAAACAGTCTTAAATATTTATAATATGGCACAATGTGATAAAAAATAAAATTTTAAATTACATACCAACTATGCTTTCATTTGGTTACAAAGAGGTTTACAGATTATTTGTGTATCATGCCATATGTTTATGTCCTGCCTTGGGTTTTAGAACATCTCAAATAGCAGACATAATTATTTCAATTTTATTCCTTCATTACTTTATGTGTAAATAGACTCCTAATTTTAAAGCAGCATAATGGGAATTTTAAGAATGAAGGGAGAAATGCTGCTCCCTGAGAATTAAAGTTACTCATTACAAACTGTCTTAAACGGCAAAGAACTACCTACCTCAGCACTATTCCAGCCATACTGTTCCCATTCTCTAGTGATTTACACACTGAATGGGCAGAGGGCGCCTAAGGAAAGAGGCTAAAAGAAATACATGCCTAATGACTCTCTAATACATAACAACATGTCTGATGTTTGCTGCCCAATTATTCTGAAGCACACTGTTAAAAATTAATACTTTCCAGCATGCTATAAACTACTGCTGCTTTCTTATGTCCCGATCATTGTCTGCAATAGGACAGAGTCAATATAACAAATAACTACTGTTAGAGGAAAGTGGGTTGAAACAGGGTAGCAGTCACCTGCTGCGACTCTCAGAGGTTGACAATGTCCAGAGAGGACCACTGACACCGTCTCACTAAACTTCTGAGACGCTCACGTTCACACAATTCAAAAAGACGCCCTCGGCACCCTAAAACCTTCATTCTGACTCACCGCAGAAGAGGAATTTTGGTCTGTTTGCATGACATATACTGGTTAATATCACAACAATTACTTCTTCGTTTATGTCATTTAAAGAAATCAATCAGTGGAAAATAAAAATAGAAGATTAACATTTAAGGGGAAACAGTTTAGGATTATTTTCCCAGAAAGTCCTTAGTCATCTAATGGCATTTGATTGGTACTTTGTACAGCTGATAGAGGCCTATTTCATTTATTCATTAATTTATCCACATATTCATTCATTCATATAGCAGATATTTATCACACTTCTAGCATTTGAAATGCACCCTGTGAAAAATGTGTACAGAAAATTTGCACTATTTCCTTCCCCACAAAAAAAGGAAATCAAACTACGCAATAAAAAATGTCCAGCATTAAAAAGTCAGTTTGAGAACACAAAATAGGCAAGTGTTTCTTTTCTATAGTAATAAGAATACCTATTCATATGAAGTGTAAGTAAGTGTGTGAGTGTGTCTGTTAAGTCACTTCAGGCGTGTCCGATTCTTTGTGACCCTACGGACCGTAGCCCGCCAGGCTCCTCTGTCCATCGGCCACAAACAGATACTACTATCTCTGAGCTATTTTATAAAAACTTAATATTAATTATAACAGAAGTCATAACCTTACATTAGAAGGAAATGACCTTTGTTTACTAAAAATAGCAAGTGAATGACTTCTCTGCTCCTGTGTCACTGTAGTTCTACAGATGACGTCAAACCTCCAAGAATCAGACATAAACCACTAACTGGCAACATTACCGAGTTACTAGGTTAGGTAAGTAACAATTATTTTCACTTACAAGTCATAAAACCAGAAACCTGGGTGAAAATGTAACCCTCTATAAAGTTTGCATACATTTAATTTTAATTATCTCTTTAAATCAGTGGGTCTGTGACGTAGGATACTATCTGACATAGGATACCCTTCTTAAAAGATCTGCATCTTATTTGGAAAACATATGTCCAGTTAAATGGAAGAACTGCAGATGAGCTCTTGAGGTTACCTTCCTTCATTTTCTTCCATCAGAAGAAATATAAAGTCAGTGTGGGAAAGTGAGGATGCCAGAAGGAGCGGCACTCTGCACCCTCTTGGCTCCGTCACTGGCACAGTTCTCAGCATTTAGGAAGCTCCTAGTAGGGAAAAAAAAAAAAAAAAAACAAACTACGAGCTGTGTGTTTATTTGGCTTATTATTGTTTGAAGGATTCATATTTGAATTTCTAGAATTACAGGAAATAAAACATTGGAGAGTGTCTTACAGGCACCTGAATTTATGAAGAAAATAATACAAGCAGATCATCATCATTTGATGTCTGTGAAGACATGAAGTCATCTTTCACTCTTTATTTCACTTACACATAATGTCTAATATGTGCTGTGTGCTTAGTTGTGGCCGACTCTTGCGATCCCATGGACTGTAGCCCACCAGGCTCCTCTGTCCATGGGGATTCTCCAGGCAGGAATACTGGAGTGGGTTGCTATGCCCTCCTCCAGGGATCTCCCCCACCCAGGGATCGAACCCAGGTCTCCCGCATTGCAGGTGGATTCTTTACCATCTGAACCACCAGGAAAGGCCAAATAAACTGGAGTGGGTAGCCTATCCCTTAATTCAGGGCATCTTCCCAACCCAGGAATTGAACTGGGGTCTCCTGCATTGCAGGCGAATTTTTTACCAGCTGAGCTAACAGGGAAGCCCGATGTCTAATGTAACAAGTAGCGAATCCAGCCAACTCTGCCTTCACCATTCCCCCAGAACGGGCCACATCTCTTGCTCCCCACCACTGCCTTCCCGCCATCTCTAATTTCCATTACTGCAACAGCTCATTCGTCTTCTCGTGTCTGCACTTGGCCCCTGAGAGGTTATTTCTAACACAGAATTCTAACTAATCCTTCAAAAACCTGGGGCAGATCAAGTCAGTTTTCAACGGCCCCCATCTCATGCAGACTAAAGCGTTTCAGTGATTTACAAGATCTGCCTGATCGGGCTGCTTAGAGGTTAGTACCCTCCACCCTCACTTTCTGTCTACCTTGTTGGACTTCTTTGGACACACTGACATGCGCCTGTCTCAGGGCCATTTGTACTTGCTACACCCATTGCTAGGGAAGTTCTTCTCACTGATATTCACAGGGCTCACTCCTCTCTCTCTTCTGGGTCTTCTCTGACAGATTATATGAAACAGTGCCTGCCCCACCTTCCCATTCCTTTTTGTCCTATTTTATGACTCCCTATAACATTATCAGCATGTGGAATATCTTATGTTCACTTGCTTATTCTTCTTTAAATGCATTTATTATCTGCTTCCCCTCACTTTTGTGAGCTCCGTAAAGGGAGAGTTTTGTTTATTCACCACTAAAGGGAGCAGAATTTGCCACCTCAAAATGTGCCTTTTACACTTTAAGATTATTTTGAGCTGATTATTTGAGCAGACACAGAAGCAGCTCTGAAAACTAAGTACTTACCATTTTGTAAGAGGCATTTACATTTAGAAGGGAAATTTCCATTTGTAAGGGTTCCTCTCTGCTTCCCTGGTGGCTCAGCTGATAAAGAGTCTGCCTGCAATGCAGGAGACCTGGGTTGATCCCTAGGTTGGGAAGGTCCCCTGCAGAAGGGAACAGCTACCCACTCCAGTATTCTGCCTGGAGAATTCCATGGACTGTATAGTTCACGGATTCGCAAAGAGTCGGACACGACTGAGGAACGTTCACTTCACTTCACTTCTCCCTTTCTGTACCAGGAAGAAAGGAACGACTAAATGTCTGAAAACTCTTACCAGTGGAGAAGACAGGGATTTAAAAAGGTCTGCGTAACTCCCTTACCCTTGTTGACTGTGCTTTTCCTGGTAACTTTACATAGTTGGCCTCCCTGCGTTCCCAACATCTCCCTTTTGTCTTTAGCTGGTGGTGGTATTTAAGGGGGTGGCTTGGGCTATTTGGGGTCGTTACTCAGTTTTCCTGGGTATCTCCCACACACACAGGAGGTGGACTTGTTATTAAACGTCTGTTATTCTCCTGTTAATGTTTCTTCCGTTACAGGGAAGTCTCAGTCAAGAATCTAGGAGGGGAGAGGGAAAATTATTATCCTCCGCTGTACTGCACTAGCCATAGCGTCTAAGACTGTCTGGCACAAACACACCCAGGTTGGAAACGCACAGCTAAAAGGGTAAGGAGAATAAGGCAGCAAATTGTGGAGAGATGGGCTGCAGATAGAGGTACCTGACTGGAGATACCTAGGCTTTCGTTTCGTTTTTTCCTCAGCATGAGGATGCAGCCTGTTGACAACAAGAACAAATAGAGCCCAGTATTTAAAACATCACATTAAGCAAAATCACACAGATGTGTAAGTACTCCGTGAACGGTGTTGTAAGCGCCACATCATAGCATTAGCAAGAAAATGAGCTGCTAAGATTCAATACGGCCCTATCTTGTGCAGACTGTGTCATCATTAGAAAGTCTGGAAACCATGGTCAAGTGAACTGAGATATACTGCATTTGCTTTGCTTTACGTGGCCACCCTTTCCCAAAGCTTCTGTACCCTTGGCTAATAGACAACCGAATCTAATCGGTATGTCCATCCAATGGTGTGGACGTGAGTGGTCTCTTTCTGCTAAGTTGTGATCTCTGGGAATTCTGTGGGGATGTTTCTTATTGGAGGTCCTAGAGAGACCCCTTTTCTACTCAAGTAGCCTTGTCCTGTCTAACCCTAATCAGTATGTCATGTGGAATATTATTGTCTTCATTTTATATCAGAAGAGACAAAAGTACAGTAACTTTAATCATCATCCATTCAACAAACTTTTACTGAACATCAAAACTAGATGCTGGTAGCTATTCTCTGCATCAAGGAATGAACAAGATAAAAGCCTCTATCCTCACGGAGCTTACACTCTAGTTAGGTACAAAATAAAAACTAAACCGGTGTTCATTGTATTTATGTATGTCTATGTGGGCTTCCCTGGTAGCTTAGTGGTAAAGAATCCAGTTGCCAATGCAGGAGACTCAGGAGACACCGGTTGGATCCCTGGGTCATGAAGCTCCCCTGGAGAAGGAAACGGCTGCCCACTCCAGCATTCCTGCCTGGGAAATCGCATGGACAGAGGAGCCTGGCGGGCTGTGTGGGGTCACAGAGCTGGACATGACTGAGACTGAAGCGTACACAGACACGTACACCGACAGGCACCACCGTGACACTTATTCATGTATTTACACACGCCTAGGTGCACGTGTAGACACAGATAAATGTCAGGTCATATAAGGACCGATGAAAAATAAAGCAGGGTAAAGGTTACAGGGAATGCGAGGGTGGGGGCGGGGTAGGGGTCCAAAGTCGTACAGCTGATGTGCTGTAGAACCAGGGTTCAAACTCCGAGCATTCCGGCGCCAAACCTGTGGTCTTAACCGCTGTGCTGAAGCTGTTGAATGGCTCTCAAAGCTTGCAGACTAGCTGGCAATGCAGAAGGAGACAATCAGACTGGTACAGCAACACTTGAAAAGGAAATCTGGGAATGAAAAGGGCTTCTCGTTGTGCTTCTGTATTTTATAAAATAAAAAAGTTAAGTGTAGAAATTGGACAGAGCCCCTAGTAATCCTCAGTATTAGGGAGATAGCAATTGGACAGAGCCCCTAGTAATCCTCAGTATTAGGGAGGCGAGTCAAAGCCCCTAGTAATTCTCGGTATCAGGGAGGCCAGTCACGCCCAGCGAGTGGCTCAGGCCTGAGTCCTCTAGCTCCATATGTTGATTGCTCTGATCCTGCCTTGGAGGCCAGAGAACAGGAAACAAACCCAAACCCCCAAAGACAAGGAGAACGGGAAAGCAAGCAGGCAGGTTGAGCTCGTCTCTCTGCCGCCTGTGCTGTGAGGCGCCCCTCAAAGGCCAGGATTCCTCCCCGACCAGAATAATTAGGGAAAGCTAGCTACTCTAGTGTAAACCAGGCTTTACATCAGAAAATTAATTCAACCAACGGTTACCCAAATTCCTGGGGTAATCATGGACCCAGCTGTGCAGTTCCAGGCTTAACCTCCTGTCTGTTGCATGGCTGTGTTGCGAGCTAGGAGTCAAGGAGACTGCATGGACCGTCTGCAGGAAGGAGTGAACCCACCTGCCCGGCACCACGGCACTGTGTGGGGATGAATCATCTCAGGAAAGATGGAGGGAAGCCTCATAAAGGAGTCTCTCATCCCTACAGTGAGGCTTTCTCTAAATCACCGTTTATTAAATGGTTTCCTTGTGAGAGGTGCCCACATGGCTGATCATATTCACAAAGGGAAGAAACAGGAAATTCTAGCTAACACGTAGTTGAAGCGTCCTGCTTAGTTTCCTAGGCTTTGTCATTCACTTGATCTAGACTCAGATCTTCCACTCATCAGTTGTAGGACATTGGACAAGATACTTATGATACTTTGATGCCTCAATTTTTCCTACTCTAGGTAGAGATAAATGGCCATAGAGGTATGAGGACTAAATAAGATAATGAAGGCACTCGCCAAATAGGAAGCAGTCAGTGAATGCCCGGCAGCCATTGGTTCTGGAAGGCTGCTTAGTCCAGGCTCCATCCCCTGAGAATTATGCCGTCCTAAGTGGCTCAGAACAGAAAGAATCTGCCTGCAATGTGGGAGAACCAGGTTCACTTCCTGGGCTGGGAAGATCCCCAGGAGAAGGAAATAGCTACCCGCTCCAGAATTCTTGCCTGGAAAATTCCATGGACAGAGAACAACACAGTAACTGGCTCCTGTAAATCTCTGTAAACATCATCTGCCTACTTTTCTCCGTCTAACCACGTTATTGATTAAAAACGGGATAAACAGCTAGTACAGGCTTCCCTGGTGGCTCAGACGGTGAAGAATCCACCTGCAATGTGGGAGACCTAGGTTTGATCCCTGGGTTGGGAAGATCCCCTGGAGGAGGGCATGGCAACCCACTCCAGGTGTTCTTGCCTGGAGAATCCCCATGGACAGAAGAGCCTGGTGGGCTACAGTTCATGGGGTCTGGAAGAGTCGTATATGACAGAGCGACTGAGCACAGCATAAACACTTAATATACACTGGGTCAGTCAATCCTCACTGCCAAGAATCTGAAACCAGACCTCAGAGACTAATTCATTATCCGCAAATGTGGGGCTTGGAAGGTGGTAACCTGGATGTCACTGGAACGACCTCTGAAGATAGGACAGAGGGACGCAGTCTTCAGAGCAAGAGGGAAATGAAGCAAGAGCACAGCAAGAAGAAACAGTGGCGAGTGAACGCAGAGAGGAGACAGAGAGGGACTAGGCTCTGGCTCCTGACTGCGCCCCAGTTCCTAATTGCAGTGACGCCCAGAGCTGGCTGAACTTCTGTCGTTTCAGTTTCATGAGATAACTCTATTTTCTTCTAATACACTTCCTATTGCTTAAACTAGCTTCAGCAGTTTCTGTTCTTCACAATCAAAAAGGCCATAAGAGAAAACGGTGACCCACCTATTTGCATTTGCTGGGAAAGACTGAGGGCAGGAGGAGAAGGGGACAACAGAAGATGAGATGGTTGGATGGCATCACCGACTCCATGGACATGAGTTTGAGTAAACTCTGGGAGTTGGTGATGGACAGGGAGGCCTGGCGTGCTGCAGTCCATGGGGTCACAAGAGTCGGACACGACTGAGCGACTGAACTGAACTGAAAGTAAAAGATCACTTTAGACATTCTGAATCAGGAATGTACTTATCGCAATTAAGTGAATAAAAATCAGAAATAATAGAGAATGCGGTGTGAGCTAGTTCCCCCCACGAGGCTAGCCCTCACCAACCAGGAAAACACTCAAGTACCTCCTCTGCTTCCTCTCGAGGACTTTTATTCTGTTTATTGGATTGAGCAGAATTCCTGAATAGTATCCTACATATGGTACATCTTTCCTACTAGTAACCATAAATCAAAACTCATTTTTCCTATGACCTGCTATCCCAAATCCCCCATTTCTGTTTTTCAAGAAGGCAGATGGATACTCTGGTACATTAACTCAAGCCAATTTGTTAATTGATTCCAGTAGAAGAGAAGGTCTTTTTCATTCCACTAAACATACATATGACTTAAGGTAAAAAAATCCCTTAATGAAAATGAATGAAACTAGCAATAGGAAATTCTGACATCGAATAAAGTAGCAAGATAAGTAATTTTTAGAAAGGTGTTCTTGTGAATACCAAGCCGCACTAGATTAAAAAAAAGGTTAAAGTAGAGAGAACTATATATTTCTGAGACATTTAAAATTACTGAGCGTTCCACTTTGTACTGTAGCAAAATGGCTTTAGAAGCTAAAAATAAAAGTACAGCTTAATATATTCAAAATTGTAATCAGATGTTAGAACAAGAAAATCAGTCATAAATGCTTAGTCAACTGAGATTATCACATTTCTATGCTAATCTTGTGTTTTTAATTAACAGATAAAGCAGAAGGGGGTATCTAAACAATAGCGTATAAAAAGAAAAAAACAAATTTTCAAGCTCTAATTAAATGGAGAAGCAATAACAAAATACTGCTGCATTTCAGCAACTGTTCATTAAAAAACAACAGAAAAATCTTGTTATATCTTTCTAAAATTATGTTTCCCAGGCTTCAGCATCCTCTTCTGTTTTACTCGTGATCATAAAGAAACCAGATGTTGATCATAAGCTGAGCCATCACACCAAACACCACCTTCTGCCCTGAATTTCCTGATTGGTCAGAAGATGCACGGCTTGCGCAGAGCGGGCGAGTCCAGGGTCGTGATTCAGAGTTGGGGCTCTCAAACCCGACTCCCAGGGTCCACATCCTGGGTCCACCACGTTCTTCTCACATGATCTTAGGCAAGACACTCAACCTTCCTAACCATAGTTCTCGTGTTACAACGGGCCCAACAACAGTGCCTACTGTTGCCTTCAGGACTCACTCATTCTCCTTTAAGTGCCAAGCACTGTTCTAGCCTTTTGGAATCCAAGAGCGAATAATAGAGCTGAAAATGACTGCCCTCCTGAAGTTTATGTTCTATATATTGCATCTAAAGCACTTGATTAGCATAATACCTAGTATTCAGTAATCCGTAAATGTCAGCTGTTAGGATCATGAATACCTGACAGAGACAGAACCCTGGAGGAGGAACGTGTCAGGACGCAGCCACACATCTAAGACCCAACCGTGGCCCTGCCGCTAATTCTCTAGGTGGCCTCTGCTTAACCTTGCTGGGCCTCAATTCCTTAATCTGTAAAGTGATCTTAAGATTGTCCTTATTAAATATATGGCAGATCATGAGACATAGAAGAGATTAAAGAAAATATGAAGATGTATTACACACAATTATGCTCTTCCAGTACATTAAAACCTTAGGAAGAACTCAGATATTAGGCAATCAGTTGCATTTAAAAACATAAAGAAAAACTCTCAAGAAAGGGAAAAACATAAATGATCACTATCATACCAAATCTTCGTAAAATATGAAGTCACAAAAGACGAAAATAAGAAGTGACATCTTACGTTTATCTTAAAAAGTATGCATGCCTACCCTGTCAGAAACCATTAGATGAAATAATCTTCTTCTGGAACATATTTAAGAGAAATGTAATATGTTCCTTTCTGGCAATCTTAGCTTTCCTTATTTTGTTTTCCCATTGAAACTTACAAATAAAATTGGTCTCATACCCACACCTTTTTACAAGATTATATGTTTTTCAAGGTTTTGTAAATTTTGTTGAAATTACTTTCCTTTTTCAATTAAAAACTAGAGACTTTTAACCATCTTAAAATCATCTGAACATAGGGCTAGACATTCCCAGGTTTAGCCAAATTAAATGGCATCACACGGCCCTGGGTAAGAAAGGCCCTGCTTATCTGGCTCACCCCAATGCTCCCTAGACTTCTCATTTTGATATCAAACTCTCTGTAGTTCAGGATTAAATCACACCTTCTCATGAAATACAAAACTTTGTTTTCAACTTTCCTTCAGCAAGAATATTCTTTCCCCTTGCATTCAGTGATAAACCCATCCATCAAGTATCAAACAATATCCTCCGCAAAACTTTCCAATTACTCCCCACCATAGCTCCCACAATGACACATCATATCAGACCTTCTTGATATTACTCCTATGGTATTTTGTACATGTTGTCACTAAGCTGAGTACCTCTTTGCATTATTTTCTGTTACGTCCATCTAAAGTCAGGGACCATGATTCTCACGTTGTTATCACCCTGGTAGAGAATAGGCTCCAGCACATGTTTATGAAGTACCAGAAACATCACTGTTCTCAGTGGATAAGCAAAACCTTTATGAAACAATAAAATATTTGTAGTCTTATATACTTCAATTTGTAGAGTTGTTAATCTTACTTCATAACAAAAAAAATCATTGTGGTAGAGTAATCGAAAATGAAGAGGAATCAGTGTAAGATTTAAAATAGAAAAAGAAACCATATTCTATCGTATGTTTTCCAAAACACCTTTTCTGGCATTGACAGTGACATACAATATCATGAAATTAAGAAATGCTTCCAACACTCCCAACAGAGTATGGTCTTTTACTCAAATACATGGCATTCAAGAGTTGATCCTCCTTTACTTTTCATTGACAAAGAACACGGCACAAAACCAGTTCTTAAAAATAAACCCAAATAAAAATAAATCTTGCAGTAGAACTCATCAGCAATAAACCATAAATGTCATTACCATTTAAATCTAGTATAAGGTCAACCCTCAACCCACTTAACATTCAGAATAATCAGGTCTAATACTTTTTATAGAGTGACACCTAGCAATCTAATGCCATTGTAAGTAACATCCCCTCTCAAAGTTTGTCAGTGTACTTCAAATATTTGTATGAAGTAAAAGGAAGAAAAAAAAATTCACATTGGCTTACTCAATAATTATAAAGTAAATGGGGTTGATTTCACCCAAACTGAAATCCAAAATATCCAACACTCTAACTATAAACAGAAATGGTTTCAATTAGAAACTTAATGTATCAAGAGAACACTTCTGGAAGTGAAATGGGAATTATAACAACATTTTCCAAAAGCAGGCCATTTCTTTATGCAATTACTTCTTTCCATTTTATAGGTCATACCTTTTTATCTACAATGAAACACTGCTTTGCTTTTCTCATGGTAATCAAAACAAAACAAAGCTAAAGTAAAGAAATGCATCCCCCACCAAAGTGAAGATACTATTTTGGGGAGACACAATTAAAAATATTTTCAGGTTCTGAATTCCAGTGACCTCTAATTCGTGAACAGGATAAATTTATAACTTCATATAAAATTTAAAGCATATTTAATATTTTGCTTTGATTTGTAGGACAAACACTTTAGAATTCATGGACATGTATTATATATACTTTGGGATGTCAAGACTGGAGCTTGGTGTCTTTCTTCATTTCTTGAAAAATTGAAAGGAAACTTTCAATTACACTTTAGAAATTTTAATTGAATTTTGAAATAACTCACTAAAATTTTTCCAATGAGGAAAAATACTCTTCACTGTAGTGTATACTATATATGTTATATTTATATATTTATGCTATATTTATACTAAATAAATATATATATTATTTCTTAGGAGAAAAAACGCATGTCTTGAGTATATCTACTAAATATAAATAAATTAAAACTCCACTGCAATTACTGCTACCACAGAATTAGACATAGAGGAACACAGTTCTATAGCACAAGTCATTTCCATGAAAAATTCAGCAGAAAGAATGATTTACTTTCTCAATATAGCGTCATGTATTGGTGAGATACTAAAATGAAAAAAAAAACAAAACACTGAATTCATCCAAAAGATCATATACCTAAGTGTGACGAGGAACAAAAGACCACTGGCTAGAGATATCATAAAAGTCATCCAGTAATCATGATTGACAAGAGCAGAATAGTATGTAGTTTAGAAGGTTATCAGTCAAAGTGAGTATAGAAAAATATTACATGTTGCTATAATATAGCTAGTAAAAAATCATATCCAATATGTATTTATGAAACTAAAGACAAAGATATTCTATGTGACAGATGACAAATTTGGAGTTTTCGTGTTAATGCTTGTGAGCACCCTAACAGATGTGACTAATCAATCACTGGACTCTGTCACTGACCCTGGTCCTTCTCGATGCACCACACAGACAGCTGCGACCGATCACTGAAACCTATTTGTCAAACCTGCTCTCAGCAACATCGTTCAAGATGTTCCATTAGGAGCCTTCCTCACAGGCAAACGGTACAGAACTATGTACAGTCTTCTAAGATATGTGTTCAAGCATAGGCTGACTTTTAAAAATTTGTAAATGCATGAACATTTTTCAGCAAAAAGAGAAAATAAAAATTATAGCAGATAATGTTACGACTTTGTAAGTGGGATAAATTTTTAAAAGTTAACTGCCATCAGCAATTTAGAATGGTTTCAATTCTGATGATAGAAGCACTTAAAAAAAATACAGTTACCCATCTGCAAAAAAAGGCAATCACTAAAAAGCAGCAAGAAATTGAATCAGCAGTTCCCTCAACCACGACACACCAGCAATTAAAGGGTGTTACTGGTAACTGACAATACAGCGGTTTCAAGAATGGCCATTTATTATGGTTTAAAGTCACAGACAGTCTAGCAGTTCAAAAAAAACCTGAGACAGAATAAAAACTACAGTAGAGCATTTGATACCCAAAGTAACTTTAACACCTGAGCAATCAACATTACAGGTTTTCTCTAAATAAAGGGCAATCCTTTCCTGTTACTTTTAACGTAAAGGAACAAAATGATTACACAATTCTTGTCCAAAACCAATTTTTAAAAGTCTTTTCAAATATCTATTACATTGTGATTCAATCTACATTTATCGAAAGTAAATATAGTCACTATTCATAGAAAGTAAAACAGGAATATGATAGTGGCTTAGTTTTCGTTGTTTTAATTACCAGAAATATAATATCCCTATGAGATGGTTGGATGGCATCATCGACTCAATGGACATGAGTTTGAGTAAACTCCAGGAGTTGGTGATGGACAAGGAGGCCTGGCGTGCTGCAGTCCATGGGGTCGCAAAGAGTCGGACACGACTGAGAGACTGAACTGAACTGAATATCCCTACTGAAATGCATTTTAAAACACATGTGATTGTTGAATCATATTTGAAACATAAGCTATAATTTTAGTTTCAGAATAAAACTGAATACTAAGGAAAACTGGGGGGGGGCATTAAGTCAAAAATGTTCATTGAGATCAAATAAATGTATATTTCAGGTGACTATAACTTTGTTCTGCTGCAGTTCTACGCTGTACAACCTCACCAGAATATTAGGTCAAAGGCTACTTGGTGAAACACATGAGGGAAAAATACATCTCAATAACCAACCAGCTTAAAGTACATAATGGTTTCATCTGACAATGAACCCTCCCCACATTAAACAGTATCATGTGCTGCTTCCAGCAGATAAAAACTGCATCACATCCTAAACCTTATTTCATGTATATACACAGCCATATTTAGGCTCTGACATGAATCCTTCAAGAGATCTTACTTTGTATTCACATTTAGCAAAAAAAAAGAAAAAAATACTTTCAGCTATAAGCAACTAAAACCACAATCTATAAAGCATTAAGACCAATTGCTGGTCTTAATATGATTAGAGCAAGTTTGCTAAAATCTCCTTTGAAATAACTAGTGTGCTAAAATCTTTTTATCCTTGGCTACATACACAGTCATGAATTATTTTACTATTAAGATTTTCCATAACTTTATAAGTAATTTCTTTAAAAAGGGGGAATAACACGTGAAACAATATTATTCAGTTATAAGATTATAGCTGCTTATATGATTAACTTGAGGCACATCTTATCACTATGCTATTCATGATTATAATAATTTTTAGTTAGTAAATAATTGTCTAATAAGCAGTTACTTCAGGAAGACAGAAAACAAGTGTTTCTATAAAATGTCAAATAATATTTTCACACAAAATATGAAAACCAACAAGAAATACATGTTATGAAAGAAAATTCATTGCTTTATGATAGCAAATACATCAGTTTTCTAATATCCTATTAACAGAACTGGAAAATGTTTTAAAAATATTCTCCTTACCTGTGTATACAGTTTTTACTCTCGAGATAGGACATACCAGAAGCAACATCTAATGAAAATTTCACTAATTGTTTGAGCTTTATATCATCCTTCCTCTTTCTCAGAAACGTGAGGAAATCACCTCCTAGAAGAATGGACGACAAGAGAAGATCACGATGAAAGTCATATTTATCACCTACTGGGTACACCTTTCAGAGCAAACAGCACTACACATTCAGCCATACTTTCTGCTCACTTAAGATAAAAGAAAATATGAAAAGAACACATCTTATTAGAAAGCAGACACTATGAATTTTCTCAGATGCAGTTTAAATACTTCAAGGGCTTCACACTGTGTATTACTCAACACATAATAATATTCAGTCATTCTTTTTCCTCGGTCATAATTTCTCACCAATTTGCCTGGCTAAAATTTTCTAAGAAATCTTTTTGTCTCTAATACCAAATAAAAGATTATAATTATTATGAGTTAAATAAAAAAGTAAATGATATTGAATTAGTTACCAGATTCAGTGATTGCTTAAAAAATTGAGATTACTAACACCATGACAAATAGAGTCCAACAGAAAAAAAAAAAGGCTATGATTTTGGTAAGATTTAGCTGCTGAGCCAGACTGCATTTTCATACATCAAATGGATTCTAGTGATATCTTAGAGAAACTCCTAAAACCAGCATGTTCCAAAAGAAGTATAATGTAAGCCACTTAGCAATTTCAAATATACTAGTAGCCACATTTTTAAAAGTAACAACAATGAAAAGGTGAAAGTGACTTAAGTAATACATATTTTCTTTAGCTCCATTATGTATGAAACATTATTAAATCAACATGCACTATTATAAAATTATGGTGAAAATATTTTACATTTTATCATCTTAACTCTTTAAAACGTGTATTTTACATTTATGGGACATCTCAATTTAGATGCAAATTTCCATCAGAAATATTTGCTCTGTATTTAGATTTCATCAAATTCATGGTTACTAGATTCACATACCTAGGTTCCAGAAATGTTATACTTAAATCTTTTCAATAACTGAACCATAGTACTGGAAATTAAATTTTTAAATCTAAATCATTCAAAATTATGTGAAATTCAAAGTTCAGCTTTTAGAAGCACACATTTCAAAACTCAAGAGCTCAGGAGCTACATACGGCCAGTGACGACCACACTAAACAGGGCAGCCTTAGACCACAGTCACTAAGAGCATGGCATTAAAGGTTAAAGCTTGATTACTCTTCCTTGCTAATGGACATTATAATGTGCTGCACTATTAAACAAAGTAAAACAAAACCTAGTCAAAATACATCGAATGAACATTCTCTAAAAATGGTCATTCCTAGTTTTTCTTTCTATTAGAACGTCAGACGTTAAGCCGAGTTTTGCAAGAGGGATTAGCATTTTAATTGTCATTTCCTGATGTTTTTGATACTCTTCACCAGGGATCTAGCCTCCTTAAATAGAGCAACTCTAGAGGTGAAGATTAAATGGCTTTTTCTTTAATGAGAGTCTCAAGAAAACAAACAGTGGCCTAACTCTCCTTAGAAAGTTCTTCTAATCTCTTTCCCCTATTCATAAATCAAGCATTACACAAATTTAGGTGGACTATTTACAAAATCAATAAGCTATATGCTTCAAAAGTAATCCTAATGGTGTCAGATTATTTACTTTTTTCTGTTCTTCCAAAGAGAATATCAAACTTATTACTAAGAACATTACTGAAATAGCTTCTATCAAGCTTGACTTGATTTTCTTGAAAAAAAAAAAAAAAACAAAAAACCTAAATGCAACAGTAAACAGCAAAATTAACCACTAATTTTTCAACTTTAATAGGCAAAAAATGTCTATTAAAATGGACATTAAATCAATATTTAGTTCAAGTTACTTCCTGGACCAATATTCTCATATACCGTTAGATACATTTATTGATACCCTGGCCCAGTTTAGAGGAAGTGCGCCCTTCTAATTTTGAAATCACATAGCATTTTGTTTAAGCTATGGAATAACTTTCAAACGAAAAAAATCTTTCCTGGAATTTTATTAAAGCAGCATATGACATAACCTCAGTGTTCTGTGGAATCCTAATATTTTTTCTTTCCAAAACTAGCTCACATTCATCACTTTTCCTTCTGCCTCCTGCCCTTTTTAAATTTAGACTTTCACATAATCCTCCTTAACCCCCAGCCCAACCTGTAAACCCAGTGAAGAGAACCGCACCTCTAGACAGCAGGCTAATCTCAGCAAACACCACAGGGTGTCCAGCATGTAATACTACTTCAAGAAGCACTCTTGGATGAATGAGTACATAATGTGAAAAACAGTCTCCTCCATGTAGCGTATAAGCTACCCATGAAGACAATCTACACATGAAATGTTTTATTAATTTTAGTCATTTTTTCCTTAGCTCCTCTCCAATGGTGGGAACTATGCTTTTCAAGTACTTGCTAAAAATTAATGTTTAAAAAAGGATAACATTGAATCTCATCAATGGCACCTGACAGAGGCCATAAAATTCTTCAGATTCCAAAATAAAACTTAGTACATTTAAGACTCTGAGCTCATCTTGATAAGCTGCTTCTGTAATACCACTGCCTTACAAACTGCATCATTTTAAAAAATAATTTGCAAAGAAGCAATTCTTAGTAGATAAGACTGTAGACCAATAGAGGCTTCCCAGGTGGCGCCAGTGGTAAAGAACCTGCCTGCAAATGCAAGAGCATAAGAGATGCAGTTTCGATCCCCGTGTTGGGAAGATCCCCTGGAGGAGTGCGTGGCAACCCCCTCCAGTATTCTCGTCTGGAGGATCTTTTGTCATTTTCACTGTGCCACTTTAAAGGACCTCTTAGAATGTGCGATCTATCCAATAATCATACACGCAGCACATGTGCATACATGTTTGCATATGTATGTATGCATGGAGCCTAGAGTGCCCCACCTGACCACTGCAGTAAGATGGTGGTGCTCAAAAACGTGTAACTCTGTCTTACCAAGGCTTATTTCTGTATGGATATACCGCATATGAAGCCGAGACAGGATGGATTATTTTCTAGGTTTCTTCAGTGATGAATTTCTAAGACAATTCTTAGAATGTTTTTATAAACAACTTCTAGTTTACTAATGATACAGCATCACATGGTGAAAAGAGCATGGATAGTTAGGCCACACCAATCTAGGTCTGATTAGCTATGTAACCTGGGGTAAACTGTTCAATCTCTCTAACCTTCCTTACAACATAAAGATTAATTCCTTTTATTTCTCAAGGTGGTTTTGAAGACTAAAATGTATCGAAACCACAAAGCGAATGTCTACCCAGCATATGGTACACACAATAAACACTAGTATACCTTACTCTTTTTGTTGAAGTTATTTTGCATATAAAACCAGGAGCAGCTGTAGCAAGGGCTGATTGTCCTCACTCACCTCGCCGCCCTTCTCCCATTTTGGAGGGTATCTGTCTTGTCTCAGCACTGAAGGGGATTCTAGATCTGCTTAACCCAGTACCAACGGAGCCCCGTTTCCAAGTAACTGATTCAGGGATGTGCGCCTGGTGGCTCAGTCATGTCCGACTCTGGGACCTCAAGGACTGTAGGTGGCCAGGCTCCTCTGTCCACAGGATTCTCCAGGCAAGAACACTGGAGTGGGTTGCCATTTCCTCCTCCTTGGGGATCTTCCCAACCCAAGGATCGAACCCAGGTCTCCCACATTGCAGGTGAATTCTTTACCATCCGAGCCACCAGGGAAGCCAGACTCAGGGGTAGGTACACTGTTTAATTCAGGCCATTGAGATACAGGAGATAACTTTAGGATGAATGAAAGAAACTTTTTAAGAGAAGTACCAGAAAGAAGCTTTTCGGCAAGTGGAAGCATACAGGACAGCATGTAGTACCACAAAGACTGGCAGGCTTGGGATAAAGCTGTCACCATAGACAGCAGGAAGAGTGGAGGAAAGAGAATAGTTTTTGGAGGCACCTTTGAGCCACTGGATCAAATGCTGCCTCAAGAATGACTTTCTTCTAGATTTTTGAATTGAGTGAACATTTAAAAGCTCTATAATTTTTTTTGATATAACTCCCATACTAGCCACTCAAAGATTGTTTATGGATAAAATAATAACTGTATCAAAAGATACTGAGAATTAAAAAGATACTATATATTGATATATTGAATGTCCGGAACAAGTAGGAAATAATAAATAGAAGTGCTTTACTGTGTTTACAGCCAACATTTAGTAAGAGAATAGAAGACTGTCTTATTCTTAACAGCTCTTTCTCAAAGGTTTCTTCCTCTGTGCTATGAAAATCTGATCCTACCTGTTCTTTCAGTATTAATGGGACTCTGAGGAACTGATCATATTAAACAAATTTGTAGAGATTATTATGTAAACAAGAATACTAATTTATCAATTTGTCATTAGAGAAAAGGGATCATCAAGGCTACACCACTAATGACTTTCTGTCACTGAATCATGTAGAGATCTTAATTTATATTCAAATAAATTTAAAGGTTATTAAATGAAGAGATACCAGTCCCTAGTGATATATAAAATGCATAATTCATTTTCCTTGTTTTTTAGGATATCAGTTTACTCCAGAGAAGTTTGGTTTCGTTGTGTTCACTTACACATTTAAAACAGGCTCAAGTATTAAATTATAGACAGCTATTATGGAGGATCCATTTATGTCACTGTTCAGAGTTGTTATTAAAAAATAAACTTTTCATCTTTTCTTCTCTTTAATTAGATTTCTGGCTGTGGGCCAGCCCATCAAAACTCAGGCGGGTACAAATTTATATGACAATCGTAACAATGAGTACTGACTTAATTTGTGCTCTGTGAGACACAGAATAGACCTTGTGTAATAGGAGGTGAGTCAAAACACGAAGAAAGGATCGGTGCAGACACTGAAGCCGCCGATACTGACTGCCACGTGACGGGCACAGGCAGGAAAGGCGGCTTTCACAGAGAGAGAGATCAGACAGGAGAATGCGGTGGTTGTTAATTGGGGCGATGAGGGCTTTTTCCAAGAATCATCACACACACACACACAGACCACAGCACTAGATCTGAAAAGACTTGGTGATAAGCTGGACACGGGTCAGTCTGTGAGGCCAGAGGAGAAACACGCAATGCTGCAAGGCTGAAAATGGCTCGGAGGACACACGGCTTTTCTGACGCCACACTCCTCTTCCTAAAGCAGCGCCCGCTGAAGAGCTTGCTCCCTGGGCAGTTCAGCTGACCCAAAGGCAGCACAGAGAGCGCGCTTTTCCCAGTTTAGATTAACGCATGACATTCATCGTTTCAGATGAGGTTCCTTAATAACCACGCTCTGCCAGCACTGCAGGTTACTGGGGCCTCTGGCATTTCTCCTTTGCAGATGATCTCTAAGAACATAACTCTCTAATGGTCGTGAAAACAGTTCTCTGAAATAAAACAGTGCATTTAACAGTGCTTTTAACTTGCTGGTTCAAGGGGCAGCAGCTATAATCTTGCTAGACATTATGTGACCTGCCAGGACAGATGCCGAGTCAGGTTTCACAGACCTTCAGAATGTCGGCTTCCAGAAAGCACTCTGGAGATATTCAGCTTTATTACACTGTGGAGGAGAGAGCTGAACTCACTTGATTTTTACTTTTAAGGTGGTAATTTTGGTGATATATTATAACTGAAATTCTAAGGCACATGCCTGCCTGCAA
Organism: Giraffa tippelskirchi; assembly: GCF_054371585.1. Classification (NCBI taxonomy): domain Eukaryota; kingdom Metazoa; phylum Chordata; class Mammalia; order Artiodactyla; family Giraffidae; genus Giraffa; species Giraffa tippelskirchi. The sequence continues at coordinate 176,825,769 of NC_137280.1, read as the reverse complement.
ACTGTGGCCTGAAGAGGCCAAAATCAGCCCCATGCCTGCTTTTGTAAATGAAGTTTTACTGGAAAACCACCACACTCATTCCTTTACATGCTGTCTACAGATGCTTTCGAGCTATGACGGGGCAGCTGTGGATGGCCAGAGACTGGACAGCCCTCAATGCCTGAACATCTTACTATCTCCCTTTACAGAAAAAGCTCACTGACTCCAGTTTTAAGATATTATTCAGTATTTCATACAGCTATAGTCCCTCTCATTTAAAGGTTCTCATGATTGCCTTAGTTACTTTCAACCAAGATTTTACTATTCACTGTTTTCTTTTTTGCATGAGGGCTCAATAGTGCTATTTTTTAATGTTCAAGGAGGAAGCTGGAAAGGTAAATTCACCAATTAATTTTAAGTGCTAAGGCTGACACACATATTTACACAAAAAAAACATATGAAGAGTGAGATCATAAACCCCTGGTATCCTCCCTATCCACAACCCACCATCTGCCACCAAGACAAAGAAATTCCACTGTCTCTCCCTGCTTTCATGCCAAACAACCCACTTTTCTATTTCGTGGCGTGCTATGCCCTTGAAAGCTGCCTTTGATATAAAGATAAGAATGGACTGGACGATCAAGTGTATTAAGAGGTTGGCTCCTGGAATACCCTTTAAATACTTAGATGCTACAAAGGCATTTTTTTCTAAATAAAAAATTCAAAAGAATGCTTATTTTGATGTATCTATCTACTACAGGAAAACCTGCAGAGAAAAAAGAAAGAGGCATCAATTCAAGTTTCCTTAGATTTTTAGAGATATGGGATAAAAAGACCAACTCAAAAGTACATTTAAATTTCATAAGGGAAAAAATGTTTACAAAAGCTAACAATATTTTTAGAAATTGAACTTATCATAGGCTAGATATTTTACAGAAAACGAAGATCATGGCATCCGGTCCCATCACTTTAAGGCAAATAGATGGGGAAACAATGGAAACAGTGACAGATCTTCTTTTCTTGGGCTCCAAAAAATCACTGTGGATGGTGACTGCAGCCATGAAATTAAAAGATGCTTGTTCTTTGAAAGAAAAGCTATGCAAACCTAGACAGCATATGAAAAAGCAGAGACATCCCTTTGCCGACAAAGGTCTGTCTAGTCAAAGCTATGGTTTTCCCAGTGGTCATGTATGGATGTGACAGTTGGACTATATAGAAAGCTGAGCGCCGGAGAATTGATGCTCTTGAACTGTGGTGTTGGAGGACTCTTGAGAGTCCTTTGGACTGCAAGGAGCTCAAACCAGTCAATTTCAAAGGAAATCAACTCTGATTATTCATTGAAAGGACTGATGTTGATGCTGAAGCTCCAATACTCTGACCACCAGATGCAAACAGCCGACTTATTGGCAAAGATCCTGAGGATGGGAAAGACTGAGGGCAGGAGGAAAAGGGGGCGGTAGAGGATGAGATGGTTGGATGGCATCACCGACTCAGTGGACATGAGCTTGAGTAAGGACAGGGAAGCCTGGTATGCTGTAGTCCATGGGGTCACAGAGAGTCAGACATGACTCAGTGACTGAACAACAACAAATGCTATTTGGGGGTTCACAGGTGGCGCAAGCGGTAAAGAACCTGCATGCCAATGCAGGTGACGTAAGAGATGCAGGTCTGATCCTCGAGTTGGGAGAAACCTCTGAAGTAGGAAATGGCAACTCACTCATTCCTGCCTGGAGAATCCCAAGGACAAAGGAGACGGGCAAGCTACAGTCCAAGCGGTCACAGAGAGTCGGACACAACTGAAATGACTTGGCACGTACACAGATGATAAAATATCAAAGGCGGGAGGAGAAGGGGACAATGGAGGATGAGATAGTTAGATAGCATCACCGATTCAACAGATAGGAATTTAAGCAAACTCCAGGAGATAATGAAGGACAGAGGAGTGTGATGTGCTGCAGTCCATGGGGTCACAAAGAGTCAGACACGACTTAGTGATTGAACAGCAAAGCAAGACTGCTCTCTGTCTGAGAGGGAGACACTGCCTTATCCCTAGAAGCTGTTTACTACAAACACACCGCAGAGAAATGGCCCAGGTAAAGAGCAGTCAGGGCCCTGTATTCTTGGCATACCCAGTAGGGTGAGTGGGAATGCAAGAGATCAGTGCAAGAGTTTCTTGTAATAGACCTTAATAATAAGCTTACTAGATTTCTAATACTCTAAAAAAGTAGATCAGAGGAAGATCATAGATATAATGCAACAATATTTCAGCAAGCCATTTAACTCATCATTATAATCACTAGGTTGAAATTAAGTGAACTAGACAGAATTATAGCTAAATGGATTTGTAGGCTGAACAATGATAGCCATGGAATCTAGATTTAAGATGTGATGGAAATTTTTTAGGAAGTGATCAAGTATGACTTGGAATTTTATGCTTAATCCTCTCATTTTTCAAAATTTTTGGCAAAAATTTGGATGAAGACAAAAAGAACATGTTACATGTAGCACAAAAAGGGAACTGAACTTGTTCTAATAATCTGACAAAAAATATTTTGAGGTGATATCAAAAAAGTGAAGAGAAAGTCACTCAGTCGTGTCCAACTCTTTGTGACCCGAGGTGATATCAAAGCTTCTTTCAAATATGTCAAGAGCTTTTTAAAAAAAAAAAATGAAATAAGAACTTTATTTCTCATTTAACTTCAGGTTTCAAGTAAGGGTGCTATTTTGTGTGCCAGGATATTGTGTCTAAATTATTTCTTCAAAAGTAGAAAGAGAAATGCTTGTGTGTGAGGTAACACTGTCTCTTCCACCTTCAAATATCTGCATCAATAAAATTTACCTCCCTCTTTGCTTAGAACAGAAAAGCTATGTTGCTTACCATTTAGGATTTAAAACAAATACCAAGTGAGTACCTGTGATGAGTGTGACATATTTCTACAATGATGAGCAGTCAATGATAAAAAAAGACGATTACTCCTATTGGACAAGAGGTTTTAGAGGTATCAGAATTTCCTAGAATGATGACTTTGTAGCAGATTAAGCTGGCTTAACTTGATCTGTCTTAGGTAAACATGTAGAATAAGACTGTTGACATTCTAATGCTGTTGCTATTCAGTCACTCAGTCGTGTCTGACTCTTTGTGACCCCATGAACCGCAGCACGCCAGGGCCCCCTGTCCATCACCAACTCCCAGAGCTTGCTCAAACTCATGTCCATGGAGTCGGTGATGCCATCCAGCCATCTCATCCTCTGTCGTCCCCTTCTCCTCCTGCCCCCAATCCTTCCCAGCATCAGGGTCTTTTCCAGTGAGCTGGCTGTTCGCATCAGGTGGCCAAAGCACTGGAGCTTCAGCTTGCATCCTTCGGGTGCACATTCACGGTTGAGCTCCTTGAGGATGGGCCGGTTGGATCTCCTTGCAGTCCGTCTTCCACAGGTGAAGGGGCAGTGGGGGCCGCCTGGCGGGCCGCACAGGGTACCGCCTCTCAGGAGACCCAGACAAGGGCTTGTGCAGCTACCCCACAGAAGGTCTCGTGACACAGCAGGCAGAGTTCTCTCAAGGAAAGAGACAGGGGAGAGCAGTGCTCACAGAACTTCAAGGCCTACTAAAGATTAACGGGTACTCGCTCTCCCAGCAGTTCTCAATCTAATGAGGAAGATAAAAAAATTAGGAAAAAAACACTAGAGACACAGTTGGGGCTTCTCTGGTGATCCAGTGGCTAAGACTCTGCATTCTCAATACAGGGGACCTGGGTTTGATCCCTGGTCTGGGAGCTAGATTCCACATGCCAAAACGACCACCTAAGGGTTATCATTCCACAGCCAGAGCCTGCGTGCAAGGAAGATTTAAGATCCCGAGTGTGGCAACTAAGATCCAGAGCGGGCCGAAAGGGAAAACAAAAGACGCGGTGAAATAGCAGCTAAATATATACACAAGTAATATGTAGTAATGGTTCCAAAACGCACAGCGAGATCTGACTTGTGGGACCAGAGAAAGATTCAGCAAGCCAGTATCGCTGTGAAAGATGGAGTGGGGCTCCAAGGAGGGGAAAACAGAGGAGAACCACCTGTACTTATGTTAGAAGGGAAAGACAGAAGTTGAAACTAAGGGCTCATGGGAAGTAAACATTCACAGAACCAAGACTCCCATTTCTGCATGGGTTTGTTTCTATTTTCATGTTGCTGAATATTTTGTACTAAACTGGCACGACGGATGATGAATAATTGAAGCTTTCTCCTGGGTAACTGCTGAGGGGGAAAAACTAAATTGGGTTCACTCTGATGTCAAAAATATCGATCATCTTTTTTCTTTAAGCTTGATTTTGGATATAAAATAAACATTAATTCCTTATTTGGAGTTTTTCTAGTAGAATATAAGTCTGCGCTACAAATAATTATCATTCTCTAGAAGCACAAGGATGTTTGGCCATAAACTGATATTCCTCCTAATTCAGATCATCATGAAATGGGTTCTCAATTACACTGAATGTTCTCAAATCTAAGTGGGTAAAAAAAGATACATTAAAGTCATTTGACTTAAATGTTTCTCTTAGGATAAGTACTTTCAGGAAGGAGATAAGAACCATGCATGCAGTAAAATTTCAGTCATCTAAAGGAAAAGGAAATCATTTTCTATACATCTTTAAGATTAACTTTAATAGAGTTTTACTACATAAGTTGGCAGACTGTCTTCTCATTCCAACTTTGTAATTAGTTATAGGAACTTAGGTAAACTGCTTGATTTCTTTGGGTTCCATCTATTACATAAAGGGGTTTGGGTTAGATGGACCTCAAAATTCCAGTCTAGACCCCCCGAGGTGCAGTGCAATAGAAAACGGGGATATTCAGTCACCGTCTCCGGGTCCCTTAACATGCTTTGCTCTGGACACGCTGCCTGCAGTCCTATCTTACTTGCACAGCAGCCTTCCACTCTGCCCGCTGGGCCAGGGCTGGGGCCGTGTCATCTGTGTGTGGCCTGAGGATGAGGCTGGACCTCTCCAGCCACTCTCCCCCACTCCTGACACTTCCCATCCCAAGCATCAGTGCCATGGCTTCTCCAAAATCTGATCCAGGCAATCTGAGAGTAACTGTTTCCTTGCATATTCCCCTCTGCACATCCAGTGGATAACCTACTTCCTCGCCTCCATCATTTAACCTCCACTGTTAGTGCTTTAACCCAAGCACTTAGTTGATCACTTTGGAATTAGTGAGAACTTTTGTTTTTTTGATATTGAATTCTACAAGAAAATGGAATCATCCTGCCTTATTCTTTCCCAGCTACTTCGCTCACATGATTCAGATGTAAAATCTTTAAGCATTTTCCTTATTCAACAAAAGTTGACCTTTACCAGTGTCACCAATTTAAAATGAATAATGCAGCCTCTATTCCTTCCCAATCCATATAACTGCACTTTTACAAACAGCAAATATTTCATTAATTTTAAATAGATCTTTTGTTAAGTTATTATCTATGTGACCTTTTCGCAACTACTCACAAGAAGTTTTCCAGGTCTTTTATCATCAACTCCCAGAAGGCACAGCCCAGTAGGTACCTCACTTAGAAGAACATGATGTGCAAATAGGCAATTAAAACTATTTTCATTAAAGTGATAGGTTAAATGTCACAGAGAAACCAACAAAAGATTTAGATACATGAGTATTTTCTTCCAGTTATTGCTGGTCATTTCTTATTGGATATTATTTTCATTTTATTACATGAGAAAAAGCTCAGTGAGCAACATGGCAGAGGGAAAATGCCATGTACGACTGGGGGTTTATTTTTCACTTTGGTTTATACTCTATCAATGTATTTAAGAACAAAAAATAATGGCTATTTATCAAAAAAGACAGGTTTATTGAAGTACCACACGCTAGTAAAGTAATGCTAAAAATTTTCTAAGCCAGGCTTCAACAGTACATGAACCGAGAACTTTCAGATGTTCAAGCTGGATTTAGAACAGACAGAGGAACCAGAGATCAAATTGCCATCATACACTGGATCACAAAACAAGCAAGAGAATTCCAGAAAAAACAATTACTTCTGCTTCAATGACTACACTAAAGCCTTTGACTTTGTGGATCACAACAAATTGTGGAAAATTCTTCAAGAGATGGGAATACCAGACCACCTGACCTGCCTCCAGAGAAATCTGTATGCAGGTCAGGAAGTAACAGTTAGAACTGGACATGGAACAACAGAGTGGTTCCAAATAGGAAAAGGAGTACGTCAAGGCTGGATATTGTCACCCTGCTTATTTAACTTATATGCAGAGTACATCATGAGAAACGCTGGGCTGGATGAAGCACAAGCCGGAATCAAGATTGCCAGGAGAGATATCAATAACCTCAGATATGCAGACGACACCACCCTCATGGCAGAAAGTGAAGAAAAACTAAAGAGCCTCTTCATGAAAGTGAAAGAGGAGAGTTAAAAAGTTGGCTTAAAACTCAACATTCAGAAAACTAAGACCATGGCATCTGGTCCCTTCACTTCATGGCAAACAGATGAGGAAAAAGTGGAAACAATAACAGACTTTATTTTTTTTGGCTCCAACATCACTGCAGATGGTGATTGCAGCCATGAAATTAAAAGACGCTTACTCCTTGGAAGAAAAGTTATGACCAACCTAGAGTGAGTGAGTGAGTGAAGTCACTCAGTCGTGTCCGACTCTTTGCGACCCCATGGACTGTAGCCCACCAGGCTCCTCTGTCCATGGGATTGTCCAGCCAAGAATACTGGAGTGGATTGCCATTTCCTTCTCCAGGAGATCTTCCCCACCCAGGGATCGAACCCGGGTCTCCCTCATTGTAGACAGATGCTTTACTGCCTGAGCCACCAGGGAAGTCTCTGACCTAGACAGCATATTAAAAGGCAGAGACATTACTTTGCCGACAAAGGTCTGTCTAGTCAAAGCTATGGTTTTTCCAGTGGTCATGTATGGATGTGAGAGTTGGACTATAAAGAAAGCTGAGCGCCGAAGAATTGATGCTTTTGAACTGTGGTTTGGAGAAGACTCTTGAGAGTCCCTTGGACTGCAAGGAGATCCAACCAGTCCATCCTAAAGGAGATCAGTCCTGGGTGTTCATTGGAAGGACTGATGCTGAAGCTGAGACTCCAATACTTTTGCCACCTGATGCGAAGAGCTGACTCATGTGAAAAGACCCTAATGCTGGGAAAGATTGAAGGAAGGAGGAGAAGGGGATGACAGAGGATGAGATGGTTGGATGGCATCACCGACTCGAAGGACATGAGTTTGAGTAAGCTCCGAGAGTTGGTGATGGACAGGGAGGCCTGCCGTGCTGCAGTCCATGGGGTCTCAAAGAGTTGGACATGACTGAGCAAGTGAACTTAACTGAGCTATAGTATCTGACAGCACAGTACAGGGCAGATCACACAGGGGAAAGGACACCCGAAAAACCTGCAGGATCTGATCCGACAGGACCCTTTGTGTCTTGAACAGATTTCTCTGGGGTAACTATAACCTTTTCAGGGTATCATTTTCTTGCCTGGCTGCAATGTCCTCAAGCCACAATTTTGCTTAGGGGTTCTGGTATCTACATGGATAAGTCTTCCTTCTATAACCAGAACATGGTTTATCTGACTTTCAGCTTTTCTTCCAAGGAGCAAGGGTCTTTTAATTTCATGGCTGCAGCTATCATCTGCAGTGATTTTGGAGTCCAAAAAAAATAAAGTCTGTTGCTGTTTCCATTGTTCCACCATTTGTTAGCCATGAAGTGATGGGATGGGATGCCATGATCTTAGTTTTTTCAATGTTGAGGTTTAAGCCAGCTTTTTCACTCTCCTTTTTCACCTTCATCAAGATGCACTATAGTTCCTCTTTGCTTTCTGCCCTAAGGGTGATATCATCTGCATACCTGAGGTTATTGATATTTCTCCCAGCAATCTTGATTCCAGCTTCTGCTTCCTCCAGCCCAGTGTTTCTCATGATGTACTCTGCATATAAGTTAAATAAGCAGGGTGACAATACACAGCCTTGACGTACTCCTTTTCCTATTTGGAACCAGTCTGTTCTTCCATGTCCAGTTCTAATTGTTGTTTTCTGACCTGCATACAGGTTTCTCAAGAGGCAGGTCAGGTGGTTTGGTATTCCCATCTCTTTCAGAATTTTCCACAGTTTATTGTGATCCACACAGTCAAAGGCTTTGGCATAGTCCATAAAGCAGAAATAGATGTTTTTCTGGAACTCTCTCGCTTTTTCGATGATCCAGCGGATGTTGACAATTTGATCTCTGGTTCCTCTGCTTTTTCTAAAACCAGCTTGAACGTCTGGAAGTTCACCGTTCACATATTTCTGAAGCCCGACTTGGAGAATTTTGAGCAGTACTTCACTAATTTTTTTTTTTATAGAAGTAGAAAAAAAATGGATAAAGACTTAACTGGAAGATCTTAACCATGACACTCCTTAGATGAAAACATAGGAATAAAGCTTCTTTCTGTGGGTCTCGGTAATGATTTTTTGGATATAATACCTAAAGCACAATGAAGACAACACAAAATAAACAAGTGGGCCTACATCACATGAAAAGGCTCCTGCATAGCAAAAGAAACCATTAACAAAGTGAAAATAAAACCTATAGGATGTGAAAAAAATACTTGCAAACCATGTATCTGATAAAGAGTTTAATGACCTCCATAAGTATAAAGAACTCATATAACTCAATAGAAATAAAACCCAAATAACGCAATGAAGAAATCTGCAAAGCACCTGAATAGACATCTCTCCAAAGAAGCTGTATAAAAAGTCAACAGGTACATGAAAAGATGCTCAATATCACACGTCATTAGAGACATGCAAATCACAACCACAATAAGGTAGTATCTTAGGCCTGTTAGAATGCCCATCATCAGAAAAACAAGAGATAACAAAGGCTGGCATGGATGTGGAGAAAGGGAACCTGTATGCCCTGTGAGTGGGACTGTAAACTGGAATAAACACTATGGAAAACAGCATGGAGGATACCATAAAAATCATAAATAAAACTACTTTATCATCTAGCAATTTCCCTTCTGAAAATATATACAAAGAGAACAAGAGCACTAGCTTGAAAAGATATCTCTACTCCACGTTCATATCAGCCTTGTTTACAAGAGCTAAGACATGGAGACAGCCCAAGTGTCCATCAATGGATGGGTGAATAAAGCATCAAGTTTCAGTGTATGTGTGTGTGTGTGTGTATAAACACACACACAATGAAAAATTACTCAGCCATCTAAAAACAAGGAAATCCTACCATTTGCAACAATCTGGATGGGGCCTGAAGGTACTATGCCAACTGAAATAAGTCAGACACAGCAAGACAGAGAGTATATGTTCTTGCTTATACGTAGAGTCTACAAAAAACAAACAGCTCATAGAAAAAGAGGTCAGATTTGAGGTCACCAGAGGTTGGAAACACAGAGGAGAGGAATTTAAAGGTCAAAAGACACAAACTTCAACTTATAAGACAAATTAGTACCAAGGATGTAATCCACAACATGGTGACTATTGCTAACACTGCTGCATGATACATAGCAAAGTTGTTAAAGGAGTTAATCCTACGAGTTCTCATCACAAGGAAAGCAATTTTTCTTTCTTTTTTAAATGATCTCTATAGGAGAGGATGGATGTTAGCTGAACCTACTGTGGTAATTATTTTACAATATAGGCAAATCAAACCATAATGCCATAGGCTTTAAACTTATACAGTGATTATATGTCAATTATTTCTCAATGACACTTCCTCGGTAGCTCTGTTGGTAAAGAATCTGCCTGCAATGCAGGTGACCCCAGTTCGATTGCTGGGTCGGGAGAAAAGGCAGGGAAGAGCAAGACCAGGCAAGAAAAATGAGAAATGTTGAATGCTGAGATATGACAGGCAGATGGGAAGATTTAGGGGCGGCACACACAGAGGATACACAGGAAATAATAAGAAAACTAAATTATGTATGTGGAATTCTGATGCCTAACATCTGATTTTCATTAAATTAACAATACCTGTTTCAGATAAAAATTCATTTTGATATATAAGATGTATCATTATACATAGGGAATACTAAGAACAAGTCATCAATTCATTAATTTTGTCTTTGTTTATACTTTGAGAATCATATTTTTTAAATGAAGTTCTGTGTTAATATTAGCATTTACTTAGCACAGTAAATAAAGATTTACAAACACTGAACCCCTGGTGGTGCAGAAGGGAAAGAATCTGCTTGCAATGTGGGAGACCTGGGTTCGATCCCTGGGTCAGGAAGATCCCCTGGAGAAGGAAAAGGCTACCCACTCCAGCGTTAATGCCTGGAAAATTCCATGGATAGAGGAGCCTGGCGGGCTACAGTCCATGGGATCGCACAGAGTCGGACGTGACTGAGCATGCACGCACGGCAGTTCATTTAATCTGTAATGTAATAGATCCGAAAAATAGGTTGTCAATGAGCCCAAATGACACTCAAAAGGAAAGCACACAAACCCCAAGGTTTATTAATATTTATGATCAACTTTACTGTAAAAAGTTTTGGAAGCATTTTCTTGGACTTGTTCAATAGTTTTACCTGCCTATGGATTATATAAAATAACTTCAATGTTAATTCAACAATGAAACTTTTAGTTGCCTAAAAAATGAAGTAAAATAGGTCAAATATTTAATTCATCATAGTAAAAATTTTTTATTTCCTTAGCAACCTAGATTATTGTTCAAACAGAAAAACCCATATGGTTTATCTTTATGAGATGGATAGCATGCATACCTCAACACTGCTTTGGAAATCCAAGAACATTTTGAAAGATCCTTGACATCAATATCATCTTCCCTTTTGGCAAAAACCTTGTCATTTTCCCTGGGATACTGCCAGAACCTATCCTAACTTGGACTTAAAAACTACTCTTCATAGCTTAATCATTTCCCACCTCGACTATTAAAATTACACTGTTCATAAATCTATCTTCAGTACACTCAGGGGGTGAAGACAGTTCAGCCAAATTATTTTATCATCTAACCTTGTCTTATATACTCTGGTTTTTTATACATTCGACACATTTGAGAAATTGTTATTCTGTTCACTACTATGCACCTCAGACAGGTTTTGAGCTCTCCAAAGGTTACTTGTCCTCCAAACCACCTCCTGAGTATCAGGTAGTCTTCTAACCGTGATTTGTCTATCTCTCATTATGCATTTCTGAGTCTGTGAACTGTGATTCTGCATGAACTGCATTTAAAACTCTTTCCTATTACAAATGCTTCATATTTTATTTCAGAATTCATATTTCCTTCTTTATTTATGGGTGACTTTAGACAAAATGTTTGGTCTACTGCTATTTGAAATTCTGTTTGCACGTTTTCCAAAAATCTAAAGGTTTTATGTGTTAAAACTCAAGAAAGAACTTACTGACCTACACAGTAAGATTTCTATTAGAATTCCATCGTTTCCTTCCCTGTCCCTGTCTCCAGACCATCCACATCACAGCCAGGCGGTGGTGGCCGTTTAGTTGCTCAGTCATGTTCTACTCTCTGCGACCCCACGGACTGTACTTCCAGGCTCCTCTGTCCATGGGATTCTCCGGGCAAGAATACTGGAGTGGGTTGCCATTCCCTTCTCCAGGGATCTTCCTAACCAAAGGATCGAATCCACGTCTCCTGCATTGCAGGCAGATTCTTTACTGCTAAGCCACCAGGGAATGCTCTAGTAGGAAGACAAAGAAACGCAAGCTTCAGATTAATTTTTAATTAATTAACATTTTGATTAAACAATCTAGGCCAAAATAGATAACTACTCAAGCTTTAAAACTATTGACGGTTTTCAAAGGCTGGATATTGTTTACTCTGAGCAGCAGGGCCTGATAGTAATCTGATAGCTCACTGAACTGAAAATCCAATCTATACTTCACGTTGCTCCTCAGCTCAGATTACTTTAGTAGCAGCTAATATTTATTATTAGCTTGGACTCCTTGGACTGCAAGGAGATCCAACCAGTCAATCCTAAAGGAGATTAGTCCTGGGTGTTCATTGGAAGGACTGATGCTGAAGCTGAAGCTCCAATACTTTGGCCACCTTATGCGAAAAATTGACTTGCTAGAAAAAGACCCTGATGCTGGGAAAGACTGAAAGCAGGAGGAAAAGGGGACGACAGAGGATGAGATGGTTGGATGGCATCACCAACTGGATGGACATGCGTTTGATTAAACTCTGGGAGTTGGTGATGGACAGGGAGGCCTGGCGTGCTGAAATCCATGGGGTCGCAAAGAGTCGGACACAAGTGAGTGACTGAAGTGAACTGAATATTTACTGAAAACTCAGAATGTGTTAAGCACTATGCCATGTTCTTTTTTTAAGTTAACTTTTATTGCAGTCATTTTACAATGTTGCCTTCGTTTCTGCTGTACAGCGAAGTGAATCAGTGATACACACACACCTCGTCCTGTTTGGATTTCCTCCCTATGTAGCTCATCACAGAGCAGTGAGTCGAGTCCCCTGTGCCGTGCACCAGGCTCTCACTAGTCACCTGTTTCACGCACCAATCTCCCGATTCATCCCACCCCTCCTCCCCTCTGCTATCCAAACGTCTGTTCTCTCCATCTGGGTCTCTACATCTGGGTCATTCATCTGCGTCATTTTTGTAGATTCCACACACAAGAATTCCATAGGGAAAGGTGAGTCAGGGACAGAAAAATGGTTTTTTTATTGCGTTTCCTATGTGCTCTGTGAAAGTAAAACTTTTAAAAAAAAGTCAAATGCCTGAATCATAATTATGTTGGAAATAAAAGCTGATCCCCCTGACCTATGAGACCCTTCACCAGTTCGCCTCTCCTGTCTTTCAACCTCACCCTAAGCGTCTCCTCCAGGTGACATGCCCAGGTCACGGCACTCTTCCCCTTCCTCAAACACAAAAGCCACCCCCACCCACAACTCTGCATTGGCAGTTCTCTGTCCTTTTCCCCAGCCCTGCGCAAAGGGAGATTATTTTTACTGTTTCATTTTAACACAAAAGTCACCTTTTAGAGATGTTTCCTAAGACTCTAAAATAAATTAGGTGCTACCTGTGACTATCTCTCTGAGCAACACTCTTAACAGTAAAGTTTGCAGTAATAAATTTATTTGAGATTCCCGTTTAAACATATGTCTCTCCCACTACACTGAATTTCATGACAGAAGAAATCATAGTTATATTTTCCACCAATGTATATGGTATATGGAACGCAACTGATGCTAAGTATTAATCAAATAAAGTAATTAACCCAAATCTCACAACAATAAGTTTAAAAAGAATGCAAAGAAAGAAATATACCTCTTTTAAAAAGGGGTGTATTTCTAAGTTTTGAAGTCACTTAAGAACAGGGTGATATGTTTCAAAAAAAGTTATTTCTGTATTTATTTTTTATCTAAATTGACTGGCTTAGGATATTTTTGACAGAATAATAAAACTCCTTCAAGTTACAGCTTCATTAGCTTATAAATTCCACTCTAAAAAGAACTGAATAATACAAATATGACTCTCAGAAGTAATACCAGTTCTTCAACACTTACAAATTTTTAATATATGATTACCCATCCTTCATTTTTAAAAAGCACTTTTAAAAAATGTTTAAAAAAAAGGCAAAGATAGGTATCCAAGACTTTTATTTTATTCAACAAATGACAGATGTTAAAACATAGAAAGGATTTTTGCTTAATTTTAGTAGCCAAGATGGGAAATATTGAATATCACTTGCTAGTACCAAGTAATATCTTGGAAGATAAATTCATCTGAAAGTCTTATCAAAGATCTTCAAAAATGCTCTGAATACTAATCCACAGACTAACATGTAAGAGAAGGAAAAAAAAAGATAAAAACATATCTTAAAAAACAGAAAATATGGAATACATGTACTCCTGTAAGATGCAAAATTATTAAAGATGCTATAAAGTCATTTTTTAAATCTCTCCCAGCTTGTTATATAAAGTCTTTCATTTTGAATGCAGATAATGTCAAATGTGATACTGTTTTCTCAAGTTTGACACAGAATTTAGGCAAATTTTTTTTCTAGCAAATGTTACATTTTCTACGTGTATTTATTAAGTGCTCAGTCTGAGGCACAGCTGTGTCAGGAACTGAATAATATTCTTTCTGGAATTGAAATTCATGCCCATAAACAGGCAACAATGACAATCAACTTGAGTTATACAGAAAAGGACAAATGAAGCCAAGTAAAGAGCAGAAAAGTTCCATACACACAAAACCTGATTATAATGACAGCTCCTAATATTACTTTCACATTTTAAATGACAAGAAGCTATGCAACACTTAATATAACGTGCAATCCCTCAAGCTGAATCTGTGAAAAAGTGTTATGTTATACAGCAACTGAAAATCAAAAAACAGAAAAAAGGAGTATCTAAATGAAAAGAGAGATATTAAATATGACCAGAAGACTAGTGAAGAAATGAGAAAATAAAAAAATGCATAATAGATTTTCATATGGAATTAACGTGGCTGGTCATAAAATCAGCATTTAGCACGTAGAAGATTGATTTAAATTCTCAAAAATTTATTCAAATTTATGAAGGAAATGAGAGGAAAAGGCAAAAAGATACACATTCCTGTCCACTGGAGACAACATAACCCAGACTCTTAGGTCTCGAGAGCCTAAAAGATACTCAGTGTCTTCCAAGGAACTGGCCGTCAAGATGCAGCTCTCTTTGCGTTATTTTCCTGGAAAGCTGGGAAGGGCAGCGGGAACCCAGAGCATGTCTAGGTGAGGGCAATCACTGCAAGGTGTCTCCTTAAGAGGAAACACCTCACTCTTCTCATCTACCAGGCCCTGCAGGGCTTGAACTCCGTCCCTTCCCTAACCTCACCTCCTATTACACCCAGTCACCCTGACTTCACCCACCCTGCTCTTTCTGCGTCTCCATGAAGCCTGGAGGCTCATCTTCCAGGCGTCTACACAGCGTGTTCCCTCACTTCCACCGGAACTTTACTCATTTTATTCCACTCCTATTGAGGCCTTCCCTGGCCAAACACGCCAACCTGTGCCCATACCAGCAGTGTAATCCTCTTCCCTCCATGCTTTGTTTTTTCACACCATTTAACACACTATATATGCTTTACTCATATAACACATT
This sequence comes from Giraffa tippelskirchi, assembly GCF_054371585.1. NCBI lineage: Eukaryota > Metazoa > Chordata > Mammalia > Artiodactyla > Giraffidae > Giraffa > Giraffa tippelskirchi. The sequence continues at coordinate 176,810,694 of NC_137280.1, read as the reverse complement.
TCTTCCCCCTCCGGAACACAGGGAGCAGGAAAGCTGGAAGCTTTGTTTTTTGTGGGGTCTTTTGTATGTGGCATACATGGGGGGCACTCAGTAACTGAGCAAATGGCTGAATAATCTAACAGAATATCTAGCCTTAAATACTTTTTAAATAATATTCTACTTAAAAGAAGAAGGCAATGGCAACCCACTCCAGTGCTCTTGCCTGGAGAATCCCAGGGACGGCAGAGCCTGGTGGGCTGCCGTCTATGGGGTCGCACAAGAGTTGGACACGACTGACTTGGCTTAGCAGGAGCAGCTACTTAAAAAATACTGCTATATCTGAGTAGCGTGGCATACCTTCTCAAGTATTAATGGGTAAAGTTTTCATTTCATCCACAAATTTAGGAAGAGTCCAGAGTTTGTGCATAATTTCTGAATACACATGTAATTTACAACTATTCAGGAATATAAATAACTTACAACTAGAAAAGGGTAAACTTTATACATAAAAAAAGAAGTGAACATTACAATATCTTTGGCTAATGCTGACAAGAGAAGTTTAGCTTTTACATAAAATAGCTTGAACATTTATGGTACTGCAATACAAATAGAAAAATTTCAACATACTAACTTTTCAACTTCTATCATACGTAAAGTAAGTATTTTTTAAGAACTTTGATTCAACTGATTTTCAGTTGTCTTTTAATCTTGGAAATATTCTGTGCTCCCCACTGTTTTAATATCTATTCTTATAATTCTGATAATATGAAAATTTCAAGCTCCTAGGCACTGTCAGAGTCATATACCTGGGTAGAAAACTGAAGAAAATCTATTTATTTATCAAAACCCAAAACATTATATGTAAAAATTTTTATTTCAGCTAAATTCACCACAGTTTAACTAGCCCTGTTCATACTTCTAAGATTTGCAACAAATACAGTAAGCTTTCAGCAATAAAGAAAATTTTATCATGTATAATATTACTTTAAACTTTTTTAGCAAGATTTTTAAGACTTTTCCATGTACAGTAACAAAAACTTAAAAACAATAACACAACTAAAACTAATCAGTATTTCATATATGTGGAAGGATGTATATATGTTCGTAACTCTTATTTTCCTTTATTCATTATGGAACTTCAATTATCATAAAGACATTTTCAAAACAGGATCTAAAAGTGAAAATATCGTTCAGAAGATGCTTTGTCCTGCTCACTAAGCTATCTGCCTCCTTGCAGGAGATACTTTACAGGTATAAGGGCCTTCAGACACTCAGAACATAAAAAAACATGAGTAATATCGCTCAGATATAGACAGTGCATCAGTGGCTCAAATGCACCATGGAAACTTAGTATTTGTTAAAACACACCAACCTTTGCTCATTATAGAAAAGACAATCCCTAGGCACTCTTTACAACCACTCAAGGGGGGACTCAGTAACAACTGTTATATTTTAGATTTCATTTCTCATAGCTTTCCTTTGGGTTAACGTTTCTAGCGTTTAGCTCAACCTCTCAGAAAGAATATGCACTGTTAGAAGGGTGTGGTCTACCAAAAACCCCCAGAAAAATGCTAATATCACATGTGTGGAGCACCACCAGGTTATCAATTTAAGTTGTGCATAAATTAAATAAAGCAACTAACTTCAAAATATATTAGTGTCTTTAGTGTCTGGAGAAATGGCCAGTTTAAACTAGTCCATCTGCATTTGCTTTGGGATATTAGGCAGCAAATGAAACATTAGGGCAACCCAATATATCATTTGGCTGAGAAAGAAATATCAATTTAAAGATGCTATCTTTTTAAAATGTTTCGGAAATATTTTACATTATACCAAAAGTATTTTCTGTGATAGAAAATGTCAGTTAAGTGCATTTATTTTGCTTTTCATTAATGCAATAGACTTGAATTATAAAATAAAGACCAATATCTCAGTTTACATGTTATAATATTGGTTAACATAAAAAAGTTACCCATTCTTCCAAATGGAGCTTTACAACATGCTAATTTATAATAACTCATTTAGAATCATACAAAATCTGTTTTAAAATGGTTTTCTATCAACATCTCCAAACAACAAAGTAATAAAACCCTTAAAGTTAGTAATTTATTGGCAACATAAAAGACAGCCACTGAGTTGACGTATCTTATCATTTTTAGCACAACATATTAATCTGAGAATTACTGTTTGTCCTTTTCCTTGAACTCAAAATTTACTGCTATGAAGTGATATTGTTAAATAACTGGCAATGGATTGTATGATGGGGGACAGGTTAAATCTATGTAAGGTTAGGTGCCAGTTCAGATTTTGAGGGCTCTTTTGCTGCATGCCAGGAACCATGTTCCTTCATTTTTTGTTGGCAGAATGTACCCTTTCTATATTTATAGTGAGGGAAAGAAACAAATGCCAGGCAAAGACCCAGAGCCAAAGCATTGGGGCTTGTTATCAGAAGAACCCTTGTTTCCAGTGACTACCGTAATAACCTTCTATAGTCGTGATGTCATGTTTCAAACGGATTCTGTTAGAGTCACATAAAAATATTTATGAAAGTTCAATATGAATTGGAAAAATAATTATTTTTTAAAAGAAGTTAACCTTATGGCTAAAATTAGCAAACTTACCCTAGAAATTACAAATGAAATGAGTAATTAATAGAAAAAATTATGATAATGGAAAGATTTCCACTGAAAGGCTTAAAGACATTTATGAGAACAATATAAATAATAATGTCCACATTTCTAAGCTAGCATCTCTAGACAATATAAACTACACGAGCTCAATTGTTTTTCAAATTTGTTATAGAGGTGAGATGTTTTGATGATGTATAAAACTCAGTAAAAATCCCTCAGTAATTCTAAAAACTCCAAAGCCATACGTCATTTTAAAATACAGATAAGTTTGAGGACTGCCAAAGGCATGGATCTGTATGAGCTGAGGAATGGACCAGAAAATATAACATTCAACTAGTTCCAGGAACTTCTCAGCTCAGCGAGAACATCCAGGTCCGAAAGGAGAAGCTGTTAGCAAGATCTAGTACAAGACTAGAGACTGATGGTTAAGTCTTGCTAAAATTAATTACTTCCACCCAGGATGTGTACCTAACATTGTCATTAGAGGTTAAGGTGCTTGGTTTCTTATTCATCAAGGTATCTTACGGCAGCCCTAATATAACTATGGATGTGAAAAGAAATGACGGCTGCCCAGAGCACAAACATTCCTTTAAGTTGTGACTTGTCATTTAAAAAAAAGTCCTCTCATCCTTTTCTTCACTTGGGTCTCTAAGTGAAAAACAACTTGTTTGCAAAATAGAGTCGGATCATCTTTTAGCATATTAGAGTTTGTTTTGTTTTCAGTATTTCCCAGTACCATTTAGAATTGTCTTTTGTTTGATTTTATTTATCCAGCAACCTATAAGCAAGCAAGAAATACAGTGTTTGTAATTCAAGAGATGATTCAAATGAAGACAGGATAATCTTGGAGTACTCACTCTAAACCTGAATTTTCAAATGCTTATAATCTCCTCAAACATTACTCTGGTTGAAATATATTTCAGATTTATGTTTCCAAAGGGCTCAGTTATCTGACGAGAACAGGAGCATATTAAATCTCTGCATAATACATTTCTGAAATGTCTTGCATCTAAGACACCAAGCAGTTATTGAATCTTGCTTTTAACCCACCAGTCCTCCAAATCTTCTCTCCACAGCTTGATTCCCAGTAGAGCAAAAAGTAACTCAAACAAAAATCTTCCTGTTTACTGTAATAAACTATTTATTTATCTGTGCACAAGGTTGAGAAATTATGGAATAGGGATTCATGTATTTGCCCACAGAGTATCTTTTGCATACACATTTTGCTTAAATTTTCATTTATATTTTCAATTCATAAAAGGATTATATACTTTGACCCACTTATAGGTTGAATGACATGAGAGAAAATAGAGCACTATTTTCCCACTTGCTATTTACTGATGTTGACAAGTCACTCTAAGCCCTCTGAACCTCATTTAATGTATTTGTAAATGGAGATAACAATACTGCCTGGAAGAGCAAATGACATGATGTTAATTAAAGTGCTCTGACAACTATAAATATCATGTAAATATAGAATACTGTGTATTGTTATGCTACTTTAATAAGAATGAAAACTAGTTGGTTATTTCCCCATCATGCCTTTTGTAAAATAAGGAAAGGACAGAAAGACATTATTTTGAATAATCTAATTGTTTGCTATTAGAAGTTTCAGAGAAAAAATTTCTTAATTAAAATATTATAGATCAGAGCTAAAATTTAGAAGCCATTTAACCCAGCAACTTTAGTTTTAGATATAAGGAAAGAAAGACCCATGAAGGTAAACACTAAAAACATACACACTTACGTTGTGGTGGAAAGTCATTTACGGTGGTGGAAAGGGGAGAATTAAACACAAACATTATGTTTTCCAATTTGCTGTCATGTCACACTTGGCTGAAGAAATCTAGGGTTAGGGTAAGAGGGCAGGGCAGGGGCAAGTTCCAAGGATAGGTCAAAGTTCTGCCAGATTATAGGAGTCATTTTAATTGGTCACTTTCTTCTATTGGCCAATCAGGATGGGGAACACATGTAAACCCATGGCTGATTCATGTCAATGTATGGCAAAAACCACTACAATATTGTAAAGTAATTAGCCCCCAACTAAAATAAATAAATTGATTAAAAAAAATAATAATAACAATAAAAACTAGAACATGATGATGAGAATACACAGAGCAGTTATAACGGTTAAACAACCCACTGCAGTGTTCTGGCCTGGAGAATGCCACGGACAGAGGAGCCTGGCGGGCACAGCCCACGGGGTCGCAAAGAGCTGGACACGGCTGAGTGTAACACAACCATTCTAAGACTATACAGTGGCAGAGTTAGTCGCTCAGTCGTGTCCAACTCTTTGCGAATCCATAGACTGTAGTCCGCCAGGCTCCTCTGCCCATGGAATTCTCCAGGCAAGAATACTGGAGTGGGTGGCCATGCCCTTCTCCAGGGGATCTTCCTGACCCATGGATCAAACCCAGGTCTCCCGCATTGCAGGCAGATTCTCCACCGTTTGAGCCACCCAGGGAGCCCTGAACCATGGAGCCAATGTCTCAAGATTATATATATAAATATAAATTATGTCTATGTGCATATACATATACACACACACACACACACATAAGGGCTTCCCAGGTGGCACAAGTGATCAAGAATCTGCCTACCAGCGCAGCAGATGCAGCCGGGAGACGCAGGTTCAATCCCTGGGTCGGGACTGTGTGTGTGTGTGTGTGTGTGTGCACACATATAAAGTGTCTATGTGTGTTTGGTATGCACACACAGAACAAACAGTTTATTAGCTCTTACAGCAGCTCTGCTGTTCTTCCTTCACAGGACAGGAAACTAAGGGAAGAAAGTGAAGAGTTCAGTAGATTGAACAAGACAATACAATTTACAAGCTTCTGACCAGAATGCCTGGCTCTTGAGCCTTTTCAAGAACGGTGCATCTTCATGTACAACTTAATGAGTTTGACAAATTTACCAGAGGTGCGCGATTGTCAGTGCAATCCAGATTTTAACATTTTCATCCCTCCAGAAAGATCTCTTTTGCCTATATACAGCCAATACCCACCTAAACCCCCAGGCGCAGGAATTCACGAATCTTCCTTCTTTATCTATGCCTTTTCTGGGCATTTCATAGAAATAGAATTATACAACATGCAGTCTTTTGTACTGAACTTGCTCTAACTAGCATAGAGTTTTTGAGGTTCATCTATACTAGCATACTATCTAGCATATATTATCAGCTCAGCAGTTCAGTCAGTCAGTTCAGTCGCTCAGTTGAGCTGAAACTCCAATACTTTGGCCACCTGATTCGAGGAACTGACTCACTGGAAAAGACGCTGATGCTGGGAAAGATTGAAGGTGGGAGGAGAAGAGGACAACAGAGGATGAGATGGTTGGATGGCGTCACCGACTCAATGGACATGAGTTTGAGTAAGCTCCGGGAGTTGGTGATGGACTGGGAGGCCTGGCGTGCTGCAGTTCATGGGGTTGCAGAGTTGGACAAGACTGAGCGACTGAACTGAACTGAACAAGAGAGTGCCTCCTGTATTATCAAATCCCTTGCTAGAATTTGTTATATTTGTTACAACTGATGAACCTATACTGACATCATTATCACCCAAAGTCCATAGTTTACATCAGGGTTCATTCTTGGTAATGTATGTTCTATCTGTTTGGAGGAATATAAAATGACATGTATCTACTGTTACGTCATACATGGTAGCTTAAATAGACTACAAAAATCCTCAGTGGTATGCCTGTTCATACCTCTCTCTTCCACAATCCTCAGCTGAAATTTGTTTAAACACTCCCCATAGTTTTCCCTTTTCCAAAATGCCTGGAGTTGGAATCATAAAGTATATAGCCTTTTCAGACTGGCTTCCTTTATGTACTAATGTATACATTCCCTCTAGGAATTTTCATGGCTTGCTATTTTATTTCTTTCACGCTCTGATTTATATTCCATTGTTTGGATGCACCATAGGTTACCCACTCAACTAGTGCAGAGCATCTTGGCTGCTTCCAAGTTTTGACATTATGAATGAAACTGCTATAAACATCTTTGTGCAGGTTTTTGTGTGGATGTAAGTTTTAAACTCCTTTGTGTAAATTCTAAAGAATGTGATTGAAGGACTGCATGGTAAAAGTATGTTTACTTTTATAAGAAACCACCAAACTCTTCTGCAAACAAAGTTTTATTTCTTCCTTCCCCATCAGTATAACTTTTGTTTCCTTTTGTCTTTTTTTTCTTTTATTGAAGGATAATTGTTTTACAAAAGTTTGCTGTTTTCTGTCAAACCTCAACATGAATCAGCCACAGGTACACATATATCCCCTCCCTTTTGAACCTCCCTCCCATCTCCCCTCCACATCCCACCCCTCTAGGTTGATACAGGACCCCTGTTGAGTCCTTTTGTCTTATATTAGCCAGGAGTTTGAGTAAGATGTTGGAAAGGAATGGTGAGAGAGGCATTCATGCCTGGCTTTCTGATCTTAGTAGGAGAGCTTCAAGTCTCTTACCATTAAGTATAATGTTAGCTGTAGGGTTTTTATAGATTTTTTTTTTTAAAAAACAAACTGAGCAAGATCCTTAAGTTTACTGACTCTTTAAAACCTTTATCATAAATGAATGTTAAATTTGGTTAAAAGCTTTGTCCGCATCTACCTATATGATCACCTGATTTTTCTTCTAGCCTACTGTGATGAATTATTTAACGAATTCTCAAATGTTGAAACTGGTTTGCACACCTGGGATAAATCTTTCCTAAGCTTTTTATAACTATGTATTTATCAGCTTTTCATCTTATAGTGGAAATATTTTTTACAAGGAATCTTATGGTGTTTGCCTGTATATTCTGTATGTAAATGTGTTCACTGATGAGAAAGGAAAAGATGCATTAGACTTAAACAACAATCTATTGAAGACAACGCGAAGAGTTTCTTACCAAGCCTTAACCTGAAGCTTGAAAATGTCAAAATTATGAGCTTATTGTTTTGAAATTGCTACTCTGGCCCAGGTTTCATGACATTAGAATGTTAGATTATAACTGGCTCAATACAAGAGATTTCAAAGCTGTGTCTGAAGAGAAAAATCACTGACGATGATTTATTATATTTATTTTAATATGTTTAAAACAAAAAAAATCATTTATTTTTAAGAGCTGTTGTGGTTTTACCATAGAATGCTATACTGCCTTTTATATTAGTATAGTAGGTAGCATTTTAATTTCAAACACTGACAGAGAAATATTGTGGCAGAGGTAAAAAATACCATAAACATATTAAAGGATGATTTTTACTTTTTCTTGTTTTATTTTTTGCTGTATTGTCCTGGAAGCTAGAGCACCGAGTATAATGTTTAACTGATAAATGTAGGCAAATCTGTCTTATTTCTGATATAAATGAGCAAAGCATTCAGACGTTTGCCATTAAGGACAGTGTTATCTGTTGGTCTTTCTCAGAAGTCACTCACGGCGAAGACGTTCTCTTTTATTCGTCATTTTCAGAAAATTCTTATCAGGAATGAACAAAGGATTTTCTCAGGTGATTTTTCTTCATTTACTGAAATGACTATGTAATTTTACATGCTGTTAATCTGAATTATATTGATTGTATTTGGAGGTTAAATCGGCCGGCAGTCCCGGGAGAAACTCCACTTGACCGTGGTGTATTTGTCTACGGCTGCATTTGCTTCATTAAAACTGTGCTCAGGATTTAAATATGTAATAATGACATACAGTCCGTGGTTTTCTTTTCCTGTAATATTTCTGTCTAGCTATAGAATCAGGTAGCAATGATCTCAATGAGTTGAAAAGGAGTCTCTCCTTTTCATTTCTAAGAATTTGTGTAGAGCCGGTGTTTCTTCTTAAAACTTTGGTATAATTCACCAGTGAAGTGATATCGGCTTGGAGTTTTCTTTGAAGGATGGTTTCTTAGTGACCAATTCTATAAAAGATATGGCGTTATGAAGGTTGAATGAGATTTGGTAGTTTTTGTCTCTCAGAAAATTTTTCCATTTCATCTAAGCTGTTGAATTTCTTTATATAGTGATTAAGGAAATATTATGGATATCTTTTTAATTATGTAGAATCTGTAATGAGGTCACCTCTCTCATTCTTGATATTGGTAATTTGTGTCTTTTTTTAAGAGTTTATATAGCGGTTTTATCAATTTTATTAATCTCAAGGGATTTTATTGATTTCTTCTATTTAAATTTTTTCCTTTCTTTTACATAAACATTTTGAGTTAATTTGCACTTAAGGTAGAAGTCAAGATTATAATTTTGAGTTCTTCCTTCTTTTCTAATACATGTATTTAGTACTAGATTTACATCCCTAAGCACTGCTTAATAGGCATCATATAAATCATATAAATATTGTGATTCTTTTTTCCCATTTAGTTCAAAGTACTTTCTAAGCTCCCCTCTGACTCACCGGTCACTCAGCTGTGCATTGCTTACTTTCCAGATATTTAGATGCTTTTCAGAAATTGTTCTATCCTTGAGTTCTACTTTATTTCCATTGTGTTCATAGAATTTACGTGTGCGTATGTGTGTTAGTTGCTCATGGTGTCTGACTCTTTGTGTCCCCAGGGACTGTGGCTCGCCAGACTCCTCTGTCCATGGGATTCTCCAGGCAATACTGGAGTGGGTTGCCATTCCCTTCTCCAGGGGATCTTCCCAGCCCAGGCATCGAATCTGCATCTCTTACGTCTCCTACATTGGCAGGCAGGTAACAGTAGCACCACCTGGGAAGCCAACAGAACTTAAATTCATATAAATTTATTGAGTTTTGTTTCATGGCCCAGGCTACGGTCTGTCTTGGTAAACTTTCTCTATGTAGTTGAAAAGAATGTGTATCTTGGTGATGTTGTGTCGAGGGTCCTATAAAGGTCAATACGTCAAACTAACTGACAGTGTTATTCACATATATATTATGACTTCCGTGGTGGATATATTTATTTTTTTAAAAATCACTTACAATAGCATCTCAGAAAACCAAATACTCAGAGAGAAGTCTGACAAAAGATGGAAAGTTCTATATACTAAACTCTACAAAACCTTGCAGTGGGAAATTAAAGATCTATCCTACTAGAAAGATATACCATGTAGAGGGGTCAGAAGACTCAATATTGTTAAGAAGCCTGTTCACCCCAAACTGCTCTATAGATTCAATTTAACCCTAAACTAAATCTTAGCAACCCTTTATATAGAAACTGAAATACTAACCATAAAATTGATAGTGAAATGCAAAGGATCTCTAATAGCCAAAACAATTCTAAACCAGAAGAAAGTTAGACAACTAACATACCTGATACAAGACTTACTATAAAACTACAAGTGGTCAAGACAGTGTAGTATTGGCACCACAACAAACAGAAAGACAGACAGAAATTAAGAGTCCAGAAATATGCGTGCATGTTAGTCGCTCAGTCCTACGTCTGACTCTTCGGGATCCCATGGACTGTAGCTCACCCGGCTCCTCTGTCCATGGAATTCTCCAGCAAGAATACTGGAGTGGGCTGCCATTCCCTCCTCCAAGGGATCTTCCTGGCCCAGGGACTGAACCCATGCTTCCTGCACTGCAGGCAGATTCTTCACCATCTGAGCCACCAGGGAAGCCCAGAATCCAGAAATATAATTACACATAAGTATATTTTAAAAGGAAGGTAGAAAATCAGGAGGGAAAGAAGAGTCGTGATACTGGACCAACTGGATATCTACTTGCCAAAAATACGAACTTCAAACCATTCCTCGCGACCACATGAAATAAAGCACAGACCAAACTATAAGTTCTAAATCCTAAAACTATAAAAATCGCATAAGTAAACATAGGAGAAAAAGTGTGTCATCTGGGATTCAAAGACTTCTTAGATTTACCATTAAAAACATGACCTGTAAAGAAAAAAAATAAACTTTGAAATTTAAAAAAATCTGCTTTTTAAAAGACACTGTTAAGAGAATGAAAAAACAAGTCAAACTGAGAGAAAATATTTGGTAATTATACATCTGACAAAGGGCTTGTATCCAGAATATATAAAGAATCACAGCTCAGTGGCCATGGGCTCGGGTGCTCAATCATGTCCAGCCGTGTCTGACTCTTTGCTGTCATTGTCTAGTCGCTGAGTCATGGCCCACTCTTGTGACCCCACAGACTCTAGCACGCCAGGCTCCTCTGTCCATGGGACTCTCCAAGCAGGAATACTGGAGTGGGTTGCCATTTCCTCCTCCAGGGGATCTCCCCCACCCAGGGATTGAACCCGCGTCTCCTGCAGCTCCTGCAATGGCAGGCAGGTTCCTTCCCACGGTTGCCACCTGGGAGGCCCCTTACAACAATCCAAATTTTTTAAAAGTGGGCAAATTATTTAAATAGATACTTCAAAGAAGATTATGAATGGCAAATTAACACATGAAAAGATGCTCATATCATTAGTCAGTTAGGAAAGCAAATTAAAACCACAGTAAGACACTTCAACATAAAATTATAATGTCTAAAGTTTGAGCATACAAAGTGTTGATGAAAATGTAGAGAAACTGCAGTTAGGAATGCCAACTAGTATAATGACTTTAGAAAGCAATTTAGCAACTTCTTAAAATTTTAAACATGTACATCCTATCTAATTCACTTATTCCATTCCTAGGTAAATTTTCAGCAGAAAAATGAAAGCACATGTCAGTACAAAGACTTGTACATAAATGTTCACAGCAGGTTACTTTGCAGTAGCCCTAAACAGGAAACAATCCAAAAGTCTATCAATAGTTGATAACAAATGGGATATATTCATATAATGCAGTTCTACTCAGCAATAAAAAGGTGAACTTCTGAAAACCATTACAACATGGACAGATCTCAAAATTATGCTGAATGAAACCAACTAGACCCAAACAAGAAAAGAGGAGCACAGACTGTATGGTTCCATTTATATTAAATTCTAAGAAATGCCAACTAATATACAGTCACAGAAAGTAGATCAGTGGCGGACTGGGACAGGAGGTGAGAGCGGGAGGAGGAAGGGACTAAAAGGGCATGAGAAAAATCTGAAGATGAGACGTGTGTTCATCACTTTGATTGTGGTGACGGTTTCACAAGTGTATACATATGTCAGTATTTTCTATATATATATATATGTATGTATGTATAGTGTATGTTAATTACATGTCAATAAATGTTTTCAAAAAGATTGAAAAATTATGGCTATTAAATATTAGACATTTGACATTCTCTTAAGACTGAGTGAAGTTAAGTCCAACACTTCAAGGCAAAAAACTGACAGTTTTTGTTGCCAGGGACAATGTTCCAGTTTTCTAATGCAAATTAAAATTTTGAAAAACACATACTTGCTGTCAAGAAATTGACACTTCCTATTATTTTTCCAGTGAGATTAGGGATGGCATTAATGAACGTGATCTTTTGATACTGCATAATGAATTATGTCACTGTTTGGTCACTTGATATTTTTCAAATGAGAAATGACAAAGCATGATGCTACAAAAATCATGCATTCATCTTAAAAGATCAACCAACTGAATTAATGTAACAGAGTATGAAAAGTTCAGTGTGGTTTCACATCCCACATTGCAATGAACCTTCAAGAAAGTTTAGCAAAGTCTACTGTGGTAGGCAGAATGTGAAGACGGCATCCCAGTAATGTCCCACCCTAATCCCTGGAACATGTGAACATGGTTAGATATCACTCCCATAATTATATTTTGTCATGTAGCACAGCTGCCCTAAGATAGGCAGCTTGGCCAGGTGAACCTGTTCTAATCACAGAACCTTTCAAAACAGCAGAGTATTCTCTCAGCTTTTTTGAAAAACAAAATAGAATGAAACAAAAAACCGTAGAGCAAGTTAGAGAAATTCAAAGCATCTGAAAGACGTGACACACTGGGTCTGAAGATCAAAGAAAGCAGAGACGCGTAAAGAGCTGGGAGATGCCCTTGGCTCACAGCAAGAAGAGACAGAGAACCTTGGGCCCTTCCTCTACTGCAAGAGATGAGACTCGGCCACCACCCAGGAGGAGTCTGGCAGTGATTCTTCCCCAGTGCGTCCAGACCAGAACTCAGTTAGACAGCCTCATTTTCGGCTTTGTGGGACCCTGAGCAGAGAACTCAGTCACGCCTGCCTGGACTTCTAACCTACACAACTGTGAGGTGATAAACGGGTGTTATTTAAAGCTGCTAAGTTATGATCATTTGTTGTGCATAAACAGAAAGCTAATACACTTTCCATAAATCAAGATGCACATAAACTCAGACCCAAGTTGAACACTGTTTAAAAAAGAAAAAAAAAAGTAATAAAATTGGAAACAACCAAAGTGTCCATAAATAGAAGGCCCATTTAAATTATATAAAACCAACTAATGGAATATTCTGTAGCCGTTATAAAGAGAAGGTAGGACTATATGGATGAATAGGAAACAATGAAACCATGTTATATTAGAGAAAAAAGAAAGGTTTATGATTTTAAATAATTAAAATATTTGCATAAAATCAAGGTATTCTATATTAAATATTTTCCAGGGGGAAAAACCACAAAAAACTAAATATAGTTTGCTTTGGATTAAGATTAGATTGTTGAGTAGGAGGTTTTTATTTTTAATTTTCTGCCTTCATTACAGTTTGAATTTTCTAATGAAGTTTATCATTCTTAATCATTTAAAAATATCAATAAAGGTTACTGTTTAATGTCTAGATAAACACTTCCCTGGCTCTCTTCCGAAGCTATCTTTTGTTTTATTCAATGTGGACCTCCATCAGGTGTCTGTCACCATGCTCCTTCAGCCAGTTACAGGAACACCAAACCACTTCTCCTCAGCCAGTCTGCCCCACCCCTCAAATCTAACTTTTCCAGTGACATCCCTTATTATCTGGGGGCATCATCTGCATTATGTAAATGTTTTATGTATTCATAATACTTAAACATACTATTTTAGGTAAAATTATAGGCTATTCAACTGTTTTTAAAATTTTAGACTATAGTCTATTTTTCACAACTGTATGAAAGCTACTTTGAGATTTAATCACAAGTAATGCAAATCATGCAAATATATATTGCCATCTTGAGAATGAAAATGATGATAATCTAGGAATCTTGCAGTTATATGGTGATAAAGAAATGTTCCAATAGCAATCAAACCAGCATGGTAAAATTGGACCAACTGTCCTTAAATTATGAAAGGAGTATGTGAAAAGTTTTCAGCGGGCAATCAACAATACCACGTTTATGTGACGTATATTCAAAGTTAAAAATATTTTTCATATTCCTTTAACTTTCTTCTTTTAAAATGAGTAAACAGTTAAGGTAACAAAGTAAATCCTTATCAGTTATTAAATACTGTATTTGTAAATCTTATAAAGATTATATTTTGCCTCTGATTATATTTTCTACAACAGAAAGATGCATCAATATAATAAAAATAAAGATATACAATATAAGTTTGATGTTATCCTTGTTTGTTGGCAAAAGTAGTTAACCAAAATATCTGGCAGTTTTAAAAGTCACCAGAAAGAAATACAAGGATAAATTCCTAGAGAGATTACCTTTTTTTTTGTCCACATATTAAAGAAGTTCAAAGTTTGTGACCCAAAGCATTATGGTATTATTATGCACAACTTAACAAGAGGAGGTGTGGTAATTTACTTGTAAAATGACATAAATGAACTAAATTCTTGTACTATCATTACTATAAATTCGAATTAAGTAGACAACTTTTCTAAATAGTCTTTCTCACAGAAACATTATATATAACTAAATTCCATGAGTAACCGCAATGTAATAATATATCTCCTCTTAAAAATGCTGCTTGACATTTTCTAGAAAACAGCAAGTATTAGAGACTATAAAAACAACGAGTACATGCACAAGCTCTTCATCATGAGGAAAATGTCAAAGAAATCACGGGGAACTTCACAGGGAGAAATCAAAGAGACAATATATAAAAGCAACAGAGCGACAGTAAAGTGCCATCGAGGAGACCGCTAAGACGGCATTACCTGGAACCAGCTCCATAATGATGTAGATAGGCTGGCGCTGTGTGCAGACGCCTATAAGTTTGACAATATTGGGGTGATCATACTGCTTGAGAATTCTGGATGAGAGAAATATACGAAGAGTCACCATTTAAGCAGTAAGCATTAATTTATGATCATGTCTAGTATGCACAAAGAGAATTCACAATGTTTAAAACCTAAATACGGACACAAATTATGATAAATGGGATGTATACAAGTTTTAATAAAACTTGGAAAAATAGATATGAATGAGTCAGCTTTTAATTATATAGTCATTTAAAAACGAGTATCCACTCTGAATAACTAATAACCATGCTAAATCTGAATAACTCACTCAGTCCAAAATATGTAGAACTCCTTTCAAAGCATCTGCTTTTCGATGCCCTCACAAAAGCTGAAGAGTATTAGTGGATCAAAAACTGTAAGCTGTGAGGGCAGCATCTTTTTGTTTAGTTTTGTTTTATGTATACAATTCACTTAAAACAGATAAATTTAAGAACAATTCATATTGGTAAATGCTATAGAGTAATCACTTCATATCTAGATTTCATAATACCTACTTGACAATCATGGTCAATTTCAAATAGTATAAACTCAAAAGTTTTGAGAAGCCTGGCAGAAAGTTAAACAATGAGTAATACTAGATGTAAGTTAAAGCAAGGAAGTTTTGGTTTGGATAAAGGCAGAATTTCAGAGGGCTATAAAAATAGCAGACTCATCCACAGGACTCCAAGCATGAGTTAAAAATAGATTAGATTCCCTCACAGGCCTGTCTGCCCTGATGATTTCTGTTATCAAATGATATTCCATATTATCCTGTTGACATAGTTATACATTTACTCATATTTGAAAAAACACAGGTTCTTTCCTAGGAGAATGAAAAAAATAACTTCATTTGGAGAAAGATGAAATAGTTTATATATGTGCTGTACATGTACAACTAAAGCAGAGATAGCTCTAAGAAAGCATGTCATAAATTGAAAATGTACAATGTTTAAACAAATGAAGACAGACTGGGGAGAATTCTAGAGATAAAAAAATACTGTTAATAACCGAGTTTGCAGTTTCTATGATGAACTAGAAAGGGAGTTTTAGAATGATTGACTTTAATCCAAAATGTCATTTCTTAGGTTGAAAATTGCTTAATAAAGAAATTCTACAAAACAGCCAGGATGAACCCAAATAACATTAAATATTTAAATATATAGATCTATCTTCTAATTAAAAGATACTTGAGAGCTTGCATGGATATAACTGTCATTTTTAACAGAAAATTTCATAGTCTCACATTAGAAGAAGAAATTAAACTCTATATTTCAATAAAACATTCACAAATTAGAAAGCAAAATATTTTAAGATATCTATGAATAACTAAAATAATAAGCCCATGAATTTCAATTGTAATAGGATGCTTTTAAATTCATTATAGAATATTTTTTCTGAATTGCTGATAGTATATATGAAAAATGCTTACAACTTTATTCCATAGATAATATGTAATAAATGTACCCAACTGGCTTAATACGTTGCCATAAATATCTGTTGTTTACATGGAGAAATGACATCAGGATGCTCCACTCCATGGGCTTTAGTTCCCTCACTGCCATGTCCTCTGTTCTTCCACACTTTACCAAGCTTTGCTTTTATATACAATGCCGTGAAGGAGGTAACACACCCACACACACACCTCTTTTCCTCCTTCCCTTCACACCACCAACTGATGGACCTGCATACCCTTCTTCTCTCCCTCCCAGCCACCCACCTCCTCATCCGAACATCTCCCATCCGTATGCCCGTTCTCTGTCCAAAGCCCCTTTCCGTTTGTTTTTTGTTGTATATACTAGATTTTACAACTAACAGAATAGTTTTAACTATTTGCAACATAGGGCTGGCAAGCTGCAACATTACATTTTAGCTAAAACAGAAAAAGGGAAGACAATCATTCTAGAAGATCAATTAGAAAAGAAACACTATAAATTTTGGAACAAAGTCAGACACTGAGCTGAAGAAGAAATCTGAGATTCCAAGAAGAGAACACTGACAGCTGGGAACAATCAGGCCATAACATCTAAGGAGAGTGAGGAAGACGTCATTCAATCCTCAAGGTATATTTACGTTAAGCATTTTATTCGGAGAATACAGACTATTTTTATTATAAGGTCAATCACAACACTACATATATACATATGTGTATATGCATATGTGATAGAAGCAAGAAATACTGCAATGTTTTTTTAAAGACTTGAAGAATATTCATTGTTCTTAGCATCTGGCTCTTTTGATTTTAACTGCTAAACGACCTAGAATCTCACTTCAAAAGAGAAACTTTTTGTTTTCAGACTGCCTACTTTTGAAGTGCCTACTTTTGAAGACTCTGAAAGTACCTACTTCTAATTCACCAAATCATAATTTAAGATATCTTCAAACTTACATTTTAATGAATCACTTTTAAGTAGTACATATTAACATTATTTTAGAAAACTCACTTGGCTTCTTGTAAGAATTTTATTTTCAGTTCCTGAGGAAGATCTTCTTTACATGTTTTAACAGCAACAGCAGTTTTATCCTTTAATATGCCCTTAAATACTTCACCAAAATTTCCCTGAAAATACAAATATATTTATTGTTCAGTGTGTAAGACAGTCACATAGGTCTTTGCAAAATTCCAGGCAAGCATGTAATGATGAGTTTTGAGTTAGAGTACTCTGTTAGCTTTGTTCAGTTGCAAGCAGAAATAAAGACTGGACATGCTGCCCTTTCCAATTCTCCAACTTCAAATATACTACCCAACACTCCAGCCATTCGGGAGACTGAGGCTTGAGGGGCATTGAAAAGCAAATGGGAAAAAATTGAAATAGTGTAAAAGGAAAGACTAACACTGTCAGAAGTACCTAAGTTTCCCTCCGCCTAGTCCCCTTTACCTTCGAGCTCTACATTTTGCTATCAACAGATTAAAAAGTCCCCATTAGCGCTTAAAGGTAAAGGCGCGGCTCTGTGAAGTGACTGGTGGCGCGGATCCACACGGCCAGGGCTCAGCGGAGAAGAGCACGAGGCAGAGCCCAGGACAGGGTGACGGAGCCCAGGCAGAGGAAGGGCCGGCAACAGCGCCCTGCGGCTCCGCGGTCTCTGAAAGGCGCCAGGGAAGGCGGGGTCACCTCTGCCAGATGTCTGAGCTCCGAGCCTTACTCTATGGCTTGAACATACTCTGATTTAAAATGCCTTATTTCTAGTTTGAAGTGGCTCTTATGATAAGTACGAAAAAAAAAGTAAGACAGAGAAGATCTATAAAGCTAACATGACAGCTATCTTTAAGCATTCTCTTTGAGTCTTTCTCTGTACGCATATGCACTTTTTACATAGCTGTAAATGTACTAATCAAGCATTATAAATAGCTTTAATGCTACCGCTGTTGAGCAAGAAGTAACTCAAGGAGGGGACTGATAAGCAATGAGCATGAGTTCTAAGATAAACAGGATTCTTAACAGTCCACAGTATATAAATTTTAAATGTTCCTAATAATTGAAAATTACTAAAATACTGATTTTAATAAATTCATTATTTATTAGATAATTGCTGTTTGCTTAAAATAACATTTATTTTATTTAATATTAAGCATACGTCAGTATTTAAGTAATGAATAGCATTACTATTAAATCTAAAATTCAACTCAAATATTTATGGAAAACAATGACTGATTACCCTTACATGAAAAGTAAACATCCAATAAATTCAACACAGTACACATTCATCATAAGCTAGAAACAGAAAAAGTTGAGCTTTACATCCTTCCATGTTATTCAAGGGTTTTTTTCCTTCCCACAATCATCACATCATTTATTATATCAGAAATAGACCTGGTAGAAGGTGTTAGTATACATGATTACTTCTAGGCCTTTATTTACCTGAATGATTCTGAAACACTTAAAATTCATCTTGACTAAGACTTAACATTTAATTCATTAGAAGACGCTTGCTGACTAAATTACCAGGACGATCATTCTCTCTACAAGCGTTCAGATTCTCCCTCCAGAAACTGTCTTCCTCCTCGCATTGCACACAGCCTGCTCACCTCAGCTGATCGCACCATCAGTTCCTCAGCCCTTCAAACCATCCACCACAGCACTGCCAGATTAATCGCTGCAAGAAAACACTCCTGCCTTCCTCAACATCTATCCCTGCACGGCCGTTACTCTCTCAGCCTCTGTCTGGCTCCCTCTTGCAGCTTTTGACTGCCACATGCACCCTAAATTCAGACTGGGATTTGAAAATGTGTGCTCTACCTTCTACACTCTTCCCCTCTACTTCCAATCAAAGCACAAGCTAACTAATCTAGAAGTGCATTTCTTCTGCCCCTCCTGTATGAAGACCTTCCTGACCTTCCCCAGATTATTTCTGTCCTTCCTGAACACTTGTCATCCAACTGGCCCTTGGTCCATCTCTACTGGTCTCTGCCCTATAGGGATGTACAGGTCCTGGCGCATAGCAAGGATTTGAAAACTTTAAACATTCATTTAACAACCTTCACTCAGAAGACTTCAACTCTATTAACAGTGATCAAGGGAGGAATCTCAAACACTGAGAAAAAGACTGCATCACAGACCACCTCTTCTTCATCCAAAGAGGTCAGGAAAAAGGATAGGACACCCACTGCTCCCTACCACCTAGCAGGCACAGCTTCACCTCAGCTGCTGGCTCCAAGTCCATGACTCCTGCTATCTCCAGCTATTCCTCTCCTACCCCCAGCCTCCATCGTGTCTTCGGGAACTTCTGGTCCATCATTAAAATTTTACCTTGATCTATTCTTTGTTCCAGAGAAGGCAATGGCAGCCCACTCCAGTCCTCTTGCCTGGAGAATCCCATGGACGGAGGAGCCTGGTAGGCTACAGTCCGTGGGGTCAGGAAGAGTCAGACACGACTGAGCGACTTCACTTTCACTTTCCCCTTTCATGCACTGGAGAAGGAAATGGGAACCCACTCCAGTGTTCTTGCCTGGAGAATCCCAGGGACGGCGGAGCCTGGTGGGCTGCCGTCTATGGGGTCGAACAGGGTCGGACACGACTGAAGTGACTTAGCAGCAGCATTCGTTGGTCATGCTCTTCACCTTCTTGCTCTGATAGAAACCTCACTCTCACTTGAGAACACTCAAATGCGGGGTGAGTTTCTTTTGGCTTCTAAAATTGTGATTTCCTTTTAGTCGCCTATATACACACACCAGACCTTCTCCCAGGGCCCTGGAGACAGAATAAAGGATTCCACTAGCTGTCTGTCACTGCTTTTAAAACGTTTTCTCTACTGTCTTCCTAAAAACCCCTAGTTTTGAAACTTTATCATTTGACTACATACCCAATACCCTGGCTAGCAGCTACTGCGTTTTAAAATATTTTCCCTCATTTGTTGACTGTTTGAGCCCCTGAATCACGGTGCCAGGTGTTACTCCTGTCTTAATACTTGGAAATTTCAACAGACAATTAAGGATCCTTCCAACACTTCAAACTCTGTTTTGTGACCATCTCTCCTCCACTGATCTGCGTTCCAACCTATTTTCTAGGTTCAGATCTTAAACTTTGCCATCCCCAATAATTCCACTCCTTGATAACGTCTATTTTATTTATCTCATCTTCTGGCTGGCTTTTATTTTTCTAGCTTACTTCCTCTAGTATCCAGACTGAAAATTCTTTGACCCTATCAGTTCAGTTCAGTTCAGTTCAGTCACCCAGTCATGTCCGACTCTTTGCGACCCCATGAACTGTAGCACCCCAGGCCTGTCCATCACCAACTCCCGGAGTTTACCAAACTCATGTCCATTGAGTCGGTGATGCCATCCAACCATCTCATCGTCTGTCGTCCCCTTCTTCTCCCGCCCTCAATAGTTCCCAGTATCAGGGTCTTTTCCAATGAGTCAGCTCTTCATATAAGGTGGCCAAAGTATCGGAGTTTCAGCTTCAACATCAGTCCTTCCAATGAACACCCAGGATTGATCTCCTTTAGGATGGACTGGTTGGATCTCCTTGCAGTCCAAGGGACTCTCAAGAGTCTTCTCCAACACCACAGTTCAAAAGCATCAACTCTTCAGCACTCAGCTTTCTTTATAGTCCAACTCTCACATCCATACATGACTATTGGAAAAACCAGAGCCTTGACTAGACAGACCTTTGTTGACAAAGTAATGTCTCTGCTTTTTAATATGCTGTCTAGGTTGGTCTTAACTTTCCTTTCAAGGAGCAAGTATCTTTTAATTTCATGGCTGCAATCAACATCTGCAGTGATTTGGAGCCCCCCAAAATAAAGTCAGCCACTGTTTCCACTGTTTCCCCATCATTTGCCATGAAGTGATGGGATGGGATGCATGATCTTAGTTTTCTGAATGTTGAGTTTTAAGCCAGCTTTTTCACTTTCCTTTTTCACCTTCATCAAGACGCTCTTCAGTTCCTCTTTGCTTTCTGCCCTAAGGGTGATATCATCTGCATACCTGAGGTTATTGATATTTCTTCCAGCAATCTTGATTCCAGCTTGTGCTTCCTCCAGCCCAGCGTTTCTCAGGATGTACTCTGCGTATAAGTTCAATAAGCAGGGTGACAACATCCAGCCTTGAAGTACTCCTTTTCCTATTTGGAACCAGTCTATTGTTCCATGTCCAGTTCTAACTGCTGCTTCCTGATCTGCATACAGGTTTCTCAAGAGGCAGGTCAGGTGGTCTGGTATTCCCATCTCTTTCAGAATTTTCCACAGTTTATTGTGATCCACACAGTCAAAGGCTTTGGCATAGTCAATAAAGCAGAAATAGGTGTTTCTCTGGAACTCTCTTGCCTTTTCAATGATCCAGCAGATGTTGGCAATTTGATCTCTGGTTCCTCTGCCTTTTCTAAAACCAGCTTGAACATCTGGAAGTTCATGGTTCACATATTGCTGAAGCCTGGCTTCGAGAATTTGGGCATTACTTTACTAACGTGTGAGATGAGTGCAATTGTGTGGTAGTTTGAGCATTCTTTGGCATTGCCTTTCTTTGGGATTGGAACGAAAACTGACCTTTTCCAGTCCTGTGGCCACTGCTGAGTTTTCCAAATTTGTTGGCATATCGAGTGCAGCACTTTCACAGCATCACCTTTGAGGATTTGAAATAGCTCAACTGGAATTCCATCACCTCCACTAGCTTTGTTTGTAGTGATGCTTCCTAAGGCCCACTTGACTTCACATTCCAGGATGTCTGGCTCTAGGTGAGTGATCATCGTGGTTGTCTGGGTCGTGAAGATCTTTTTTGTACAGTTCTTCTGTGTATTCTTGCCACCTCTTCTTAATATCTTCTGCTTCCGTTAGGTCCCTACCATTTCTGTCCTTTATTTGACCCTATAGGAACCTCCAAATCTTTAGATTCTAATACTTTTTATTGTCCATAACCCCTTAACATTCTCGGTTTCTTTCTTATTCAGCTTAAATTTCCATGGCTCCTAATTACTGTCTACCATACACTCCCAGCTTCTTTGTTCCTCTTAATTTATAGAACCCCCTTGTCAAATCCACAACCCACACCAAATGTGGCATGGCCTACTCTGGACTGATACAGTTCGTGTGGATGGAGAAAATCCACACTGATGTTGACTAGTTTCACTTTCAGAACACACACCTCTAGGGGGTCCTTAATACTGCTCAATAATTATTATACAATCCCCTAGACCGTGAACACTCTCATTCTAATTAACTTTTCCTCGCCCTTCGACTCTCTTCTTAAAGATCCCGTACCTCCTGTACAACTTCATTCTCAGCTAATAATCTTGCTTCCTGATTTACTGAGAAAACTGAAGCAATTTCCAACTCTCAGGTCCACATTGACCCTCCTACCAATCTTCCTTGCTGTTACAAGATGAACTGTGCTTCTATTAAAGTCAATCCTCCATTGTAAACTAAATTCCATTCCCTCTTGTCTACTTGATGATATTATTTCAGCAATTCTCCTCCCCTTCAAAAATCATGAATTTTTCACGACATCACTCCCAGCTTCAAACCAGCATGCTGCTTTTCTCAGGTGAACCAACAGCACACAAATCATTTCTTCTGAAACCGCCACCGTCTCTGCTTCCTTGCACAGCAAAACTTCAGAGTTGCATCCTTGCTATCCCTATTTCCTCTCCTCCCACTCTCCCTTACCTATATTCCAGCTTGGCTTCCACATGAAACGTGCCACAGAAAGTGCTCAGTCAAGCCACCAGGAATCTCTCCGTTGCTAAATTCAGTGATCCTCAGTCATCGTCTCATGCGACCTCTCCTCAGCAGATGCCGCCGCTGATCACTCCTCCTTCAAACACTTTTTTCTCTTGGCTTCTAAGGCATCCTCTCTCCCGGTTTTCTGCCTTCCTGGAGATTTCTCTTTCTCAGCCTCAGTCTTCTTGCTTCTCTTCACTGCAGCCTCTTGATTTTGAAGTGACCAGGGCTCAAGCTCTCTCTCCTCTCCTTGACTGCCTAGACTCGCTCCATTGTTGAACTCATGGAAGGAAACCACCAAGTAAGTGACAACTACTGAATCTGTAATTTGATCCACACATCTTTGCTAAACTTCAGACTTAATACCCAACTGTTTCTCAACATCTTCCCTGGGAAGTCTAACAGACAAACCTTAATATTTACATGCAAAACCCCTAATTTCAGTCCCCAAAACCTGCTATACCTAAGCCGACTGCCCTCTATGTCTCATGCTCCACATAGAGTCCGTCAGGATATTCAGTTGGGTCAACTGTAAAAACGAATCCAGAACCCACCACATTCCCCCATCTCCACGGCCGCTTCTCTGATCTGACCGGCAGCCACCATCTTTAGTTAGGTGAGGACAAGAGCTTCGGAACCTTCCCAGCCTATTCTCAACACGGGAGCCAGAGTGAACTCTGTAGAGGGTATGATCATCTCACTCCTCCAGGCACAGTCATCCCCCAGCTTACCCTTTCACACATATTTAAAGCCAATGTAATTACACTGATCAGCATGGCTCTACACGACCTGAACCACCTCAGCCACTGTGGTCTTAGTCTGTTCTTTCTTGCCTGTGCAGCTACAACAAACTGCCTCTCCCGCGCATCAAATGTAATTTACATGGTACTCCCTCTGCCTAAAATCCTTTTCCTCATTTGACCATGTGGCTAAATCCCTTCTTGCCAGGTTTTTATCGGAAAGTAACAATTTTGATAAGGCTTATCTGGATTCCCCTATTAAAAATCGCAACTGCAACCAACAGCACAGCACTGTAAGTTCCTTATGTTTTCACAGGATTAACACCTTTAACATTATGAAGTTTACCTATTTACTAAGTTTATTTTTGTCTGCCTTTCCCTGCTAGATAGAATATGAGCTTCATAAGGGCAAGGATATCTGTCTACTTTGTTCATGGAAATATTGCAAGTTCCTTGGAGAGTGCCTGGCATACAGTAGGCATTCAATAAATATTTGAGGAATTAATATTTTTGAATACCAACTATCAAGCACAATCTAAAGAAATACGGTGCTCAGTAAAAGTTACAGTTACCATATCAACCTTATGTTACTACTAAATCCGAAAGTATGTAAGTATAGGCTAATTCTCTTTTTTCTCATGCTTTTTCAGTGTATGATAAATACTCAGAACAGGTAAGGAAATATTAAATGACAATTTTCAATTCAGAAATATTTGCTGAAATTAAGCCATGTGCTTAGTCACTCAGTCGTGTCCCACTCTTTGAGACCCCACAGACTGCAGCCCCCCAGGCTCCTCTGTCCAGGGGGATTCTCCAGGCAAGAATACTGGAGTGGGTTGCCCTGCTCTCCTCCAGGGGATCTTCCCAACCTAGGAATCGAACCTGGGTCTCCAGCATTGCTGCAGATTCTTTACCATCTGTGTCACCAGTAAGCCCGAAATTAAGCCATACATTTCTCTAAAGTTGAAGTGTTTGTTTTATTAAAATGATTAAATTTATTACAACTGGTATATGCTACTGCCTTGTTGTTGAAAATAATTATTCTTTTAAATACCCTTACTAAGTAAGGACCTAAAGGATAAAATTCCTAATATGTGAAGTATCAAGTATCACATATTAAACTAAACATAAAAATAACTGAAATATCTCTCTGTAACTGAAAACATCTTTTCTTAGTACTGAAAAATCTGCCATTCTTGACACATTTTTTCAGTAACTGGTTTAATCTTATAACTTTTTATTTAATTGTATATTCATGGAAATTACTTTATTTTGAAATTCTTTAGAATTTACTTACTAAATAAGTATTAGCAATCAATAGAACCTGTTTTCTAATAGCAATTTAGTACTTCTATTTGGGAAAATATTTTTAAAATAATAAGAATTCTGCAAAGTAGATTGTTTCAACAGAGATTCACTTTCTCAACATATATCAAAGCTAAAACACAGGGGAAATCTGTCAATTCATCAACTTTACATTCAAATCAAGAAAAGTAATGAATAATCATTTATTTCTTTACTTGTAATGCTGAGCCCTTAAATTCTAGTAGTGATCACTCAGAAGTGTATGAGCAACAGTTTTCCCTATCTGTATTTTACACTATTTTTGCCATTGTATTATGAATCCCAACTCAATTCAAACTTCACTAATTAAGCCATCGATAAAGAAGTTAATGCTTGTCTATTGGAACTCAATTATAAGTAAACAATAAATGTCCAAATAACCCATTTGATTATTAAATATGTGCCGTTATTATTAGATATAATATACCTTCATATTGCCTGCGTTGGAAGAAATTTCCAACCAGTTTGAAAGAAACTGACTTTTATCATATATAGCTACCTCCTCTGACCACCAACAGAGCTAGCTACAGAATGGATGTATTGAAACATGTGTCCTGCTCACATCATCTTCAGAATGAAATAATATGTCCCGTGTTGTCACATACTGTGATTCTATATACATCCTGAGATCCCTAAGAGCAGTACTGCATTTTTTCTGAACTATCATGTGTAACCAGAAACAAATGGAATAAGACTATTAGGTGTTTACATTTTTATTACCTCACAGTTTCTTTCCAAATCTCAGCTCACTAGTTTTGGTTTTACTACAATGTAATAAAAATTATTGAGGCTTTTAATCCTTTCAGAGGAAAATTTACAATATACTATTTTTAAAAAAGTCAAGGTAATCCTTAAACTTTTCACAGATTTTCACACTTCTTTTTCCATGAACATCACAGTATTTGTAACACATACATCACTGTGTTGTTCTAGGTTCACGTGCGAATGTACCTTGCTGTGTGCAAGAATATTAGAAAGGCTTTGAAGAAAACGAAGAATCACAGCGTTCACAATCCCTGTAAAGACTCCTGGTTATTCAGCTCAGTGGATTACATACCTTGCCCAGTAATTCTCCCAAAGTGACATCTTCGTGATTGAGAACCCACTTCTTATCCTATGGCAAAAAGAAAGAACGGTTTTTTAGCTTAAGTGAGAAACGCAGTTGCTGTAAGATGCATTTGAGGCCATGGCAAATAGACCTAAGGGATATTTCATTCATACCATTCAATCAACAGTGCATGAAGAAGTTGTAACCTCAAGAGGTTATAAAACAGATTTAAGAAGTGTTACTACACAACAGAACTTTAAGATCTACATTATAGCAAACTTTTATCAGAGTTCTCAGCCTTCAAAATGATAGTATCCCTGTAACTAGGACATAGCATACACTTTCCTCCCACCATAAAGCTTAGGCTATGCTGTTATTTGTCATTTCAGAATGTTGTGTCATCAGTACATGAGGAAATTTCATTTTGTAACATGAAATTTCTAATCCTCACTTCATCATACAGAATTATTTTTCTACCCAAACCACATTCCTAAGATCTAATTTTTCCGCAGCTGGTCATGAGTTATGGCTGCCTATTAGAGTGAATATAGTTCTATATCTTTCCCAAGTAATTTCCTATAGCATAATAAAGCAACAAACGTCAATTACAGTATCATCAAGGTACACAAGACCAATGACACAAACAGGTCATTATAAAAGAACACCCCATTACCTGATCTCAAGAACTAATTACTACTTAGGGAATATTTTACCATCTAAAAAGTCTCGGCTATGAGAGCGCACAATGCTGCAGTGGTAGAAAGACATATAAATTAAAAAAGGAAGAAACGAGACAGGAGACAGCCTGGGGAAAGGAGGGAGGGGAATGAGGTGAAGAAAGAAAAACCCTGGAGTGATATCTTTATTCTTTCTTTTAAAAAGTTTGCATTAAAGCATAGTATTTCCCCGTTCAGTTCAGTTGCTAAGTCGTGTCCGACTCTTTGCGACCCCGTGAATCTCAGCACGCCAGGCCTCCCTGTCCATCACCAACTCGTGAAGTCTACCCAAACTCATGTCCATCGAGTCAGTGATGCCATCCAGCCATCTCATCCTCTGTCGTCCCCTTCTCCTCCTGCCCCCAATCTTTCCCAACATCAGGGTCTTTTCCAATGAGTCAGCTCTTAGCATCAGGTGGCCAAAGTATTGGAGTTTCAGCTTCAACATCAGTCTTTCCAATGAACACCCAGGACTGATCTCCTTTAGGATGGACTGGTTGGATCTCCTTGCAGTCCAAGGGACTCTCGAGAGTCTTCTCCAACACCACAGTTCAAAAGCATCCATTCTTTGGCGCTCAGCTTTCTTCACCATCCAACTCTCACATCCATACATGACCACTGGAAAAACCATAGCCTTGACTACACGGCTTTACTTTGTTGACAAAGTAATGTCTCTGCTTTTTAATATGCTGTCTAGGTTGGTCATAACTTTCCTTCCAAGGAGTAAGTGTCTTTTAATTTCATGGCTGCAATCACCATCTGCAGTGATTTGGAGCCCAGGAAAATAAACTCAGCCACTGTTTCCACTGTTTCCCCATCTATTTCCCATGAAGTAATGGGGCCAGATACCATGATCTTAGTTTTCTGAACGCTGAGCTTTAAGCCAACTTTTTCACTCTCCTCTTTCACTTTCATCTAGAGGCTCTTTAGTTCTTCTTCACTTTCTGCCATAAGGGTGGTGTCATCTGCATATCTGAGGTTACTGATATTTCTCCCAGCAATCTTGATTCCAGCTTGTGCTTCCTCTAGCCCAGCGTTTCTCATGATGTACTCTGCATATAAGTTAAATAAGCAGGTTGACAATGTACAGCCTTGACGTACTACTTTTCCTATTTGGAACCAGTCTTTTGTTCCATGTCTAGTTCTAACTGCTGCTTCCTGACCTAACTATTGCTTCCTGACCTGCATACAGGTTTCTCAAGAGGCAGGTCAGGTGGTCTGGTATTCCCATCTCTTTCAGAATTTTCCACAGTTTATTGTGATCCACACAGTCAAAGGCTTTGGCATAGTCAATAAAGCAGAAATAGACGTTTTTCTGGAACTCTCTTGCTTTTTCAATAATCCAGCAGATGTTGGCAATTTGCTCTTTGGTTCCTCTGTCTTTTCTAAAACCATCTTGAACATCTGGAAGTTCACAGTTCATGTATTGCTGAAGCCTGGCTTGGAGAATTTTAAGCATTACTTTACTAGCATGTGAGATGAGTGCAATTGTGTAGTAGTTTGAACATTCTTTGCCATTGCTTTTCTTTGGGATTGGAATGAAAACTTACCTGTTCCAGTCCTGTGGCCACTACTGGGTTTTCCAAATTTGCTGACATATTGAGTGCAGCACTTTCACATAGACTAAAATATAACTGTGATCTAAAGGACCAATTTCAACAAGTAGTCAAACATCTTGAAGTAAAAACTCACCCCAACCATAGCTTTAAAATGTTCTGAACAACCATTTTGAAGTTATTTTACCTCTGAAACACTCTGTCCCCAGCCATCACCCTCTGATAGGTCAACAGAAGGAACAACAATGATTGTTTTGAAAGAACAGTTTACATGGATGATCTGCAAGGGTTCCTAACAGGCCTCTTCAAGATGTGCTACGCTGGCATTTGGATTATTCTGAACTAAAGACAATGGAGACCCTGCGGACTCAAGGGTAAATTTTACCTCCCTCTTAAGAATTGAAATATGGTGATGTGCCCACAGTAACAGTCATTACCAGAAATAACTTTTTATAACCCATCTGAATGACAGGGCAAGCATCCAATTACTAAACACCTGCTCTTCTTTTCTGAGAATCACCCTACTCCTCTCTGAAGCCTCGGTCTCCTGTACATTCCTTAGCTCAGGATGGCATATACATATTTTAGATTCCTAACTCTAAACTTCTCATGTCTATGGGGTTCCTATATGTACAAAATTAGATTTGATTTTTTTTTTCTCCTGTTAACGTGTCTTGTGTCAACTTATATCTTAGACTAGCCAGAGAATCTAGAAGGATAGAGCAAAGTTTTCTGCCTCCATGACAAGTCTTTCAACCCAAGTATAAAACCAGAACTATAAAGGTCCTGAAAGAAAACACAGGAGAACATCTTCATGACCAATTTCTTAGGAGACAAAAAGCACATTAAAAAAAACAAACAAACAATGGAATTCATCAAATTAAAGACATGTGCTTCCCCAAAATCTCGTTAAAAAAAAATGAAAAGTCCAACTACAATCTGGAAGAACATTTTTTGAAACACATATAAATGACAGATCATTTCTATGTAACACAGAGAATGCATATCTCAAAAAGACGACAAACAACCCAATTTTAAGAAATTAGGTAGAATACTTAACAAAAGAGGATGGACAAATAGACAATAAGCACATCAAAAGATGTTTAACATCATCAGTCAGTAACACAAAAACAAACCACAATAAGATGCCACTTCATATCATTAGAATCAAGCGCTTTCTATTTACAATAGCCAAGACATAGAAACAACCTACAGGTCCATGGGCCGATGAATGGATAAAGGTGATGTGGTGTGTATATATACATACACACACACTCAATGGATTATCACTCAGCCATAAAAAAGAATGAAATAAAGCCATTTGCTGCAACATAGATAAGCCTAGAAATTATCATATGAAGTGAAGTCAAACAGAGAAAGACAAATATCATATGATATCACTTGTATGTGGAACCTCAAAAAATGATGCAAATGAACTCATTTACAAAACAGAAACAGATTTACAGACATAGAAAATAAACTTATGGTTACCAAAGGGGCAAACAGGTAGGGAGGGATAAATTAAGTAGGAGTATGGAATCAGCAAATATAAATTATTACATATAAAATAGATAAATAAAAAGTCTTATTGTATACAGAACTAATTTGCTGTACACCAGAAACCAACACAACATCGTAAATCAACTATTCATCAATCAGAATAAAGAAATGCCTAGAAGAGCCTCTGTCTGGGAAAGGGTCCCTAACTCTATAACTTAAATAATGGCCATGGTGTTACTTGGGGTTAAAGGTGAGGGGTGCTACTGTCGTCTTTACGGGTGTAACAGGAGAAAAGGGATCTGGAATGCTTATTATTGCCAGAATGGCTGTTATCTAGAGGGTCACTCCTGGTTTGAAGGCACGAAAATAACCTTTCTACTGATGGGCAGAAAAGCACCTTAGTTGGGGACAGGACAAAGCTGGGAGAGGACTAAATGGATAAGCAAATCACCGGAGGAGGATTAAGACTGCTCTTAATCTGTTTTAGCTAAAAACAAAGATCAAAAGGAAGGTGCCTAGAGCCTCAGAATTTAGATTTGTGAGTCTGTCTGTAAAAGGGAGGGACAAAATACCCAACGGGAATCCAGTGACAATTTGATAGCTGCAATTTCGCAGAAATATGGACAGAGGGGCAAACTCCAATCTGTCAAACCGAAAAAGGCAGCAGCACTTGACACATACCCTGATGAGAGGAACGATCCAACCCCTCCCTTCCAAAATAAATGAAATACTCCTACTAGGGCTGCTGAATGGTTGAGAAAGGCAAGGAACTTGAGATACACCATGGCACTAAAGCGTCACCAAACACTATGCCTCTGACCCGGGCGATGATGAATATGGTAACAAAGGAGGTCCAGCACTTCTAGAACTTTATCGTTGGGGAAAAGAGAAAGCCAATACGCAGAAACTCCATCAGAAGATAATTCAAAGGTAAGGCAGGGAATAGAGACACTGAGTAACATGGAGTTTGGAGAAAGGAGAGCTGCTGAAGGAGACTGGGTCCTTGACTTGCCCATCATCTTTACTGACCTCTCTTCTCCCCTTCGCTCCACAGGAAAGCAAAGTCACACTCAGAAGGACTGCCAGAAAGAGCTGCAGCTCACTCCTCAGCAGCTGTCCCAGACTTGCTACGTTCTACAGAGATTACAGGGCTGCCCTGGTGGCTCCAAGGCAAAGAATCTGCCTGCAGTGCGGGGATGTGGGTTCAATCCCTGGGTTAGGATGATCCCTGGAGAAAGGCATGGCACCCACTCCAGTCTTTTTTCCAGAAAAAACCCCATGGACAGAGGAGCCTGGTGGGCTACAATCTATGGGATCGTAAAGAGCCAGACACGCCTGAGCACACACGGAGATTATACCCCATATTCTTATCTTTATCTTTGCTCTGCTTCCTGTAGAGGGGCAAGTGCATTTGTGCAACCTTCTTGAATGTGGAGAAGAATCAGAGCGACGGACGCAGACTGCCTCCAAGAAACACGAGTAGCAGTGTCATCCCTGGTTTCAGATTTACTAGGACTGAATGAAAAGGAAAGCTGTACCAAAATATAAGTCAACAGAAATAAAAGACATAAAACTATGCATCAAAATTGTAATGAATAGAGTTAACAGTTTTGTTTCATCTGCTTGCTAGTGATTTATCACCAGTACATCTACAAACCTACATTCAAAACTAATGATTAAATTTCCCTGGTGCAAAAGCTATAAAATACTTGATTTAGACTGTTCAAATGTTCTTGACATTAGGGTTTCCTGCGTTAATTCATAAGCACTGACACTTCATGACTCTGGTGAATGAAACTCATACTTCCTCCATTTGTCAGTTACCCCTGAAAATGAAAAAAAAAATTTTCATCAAATTATTTGGCCTAAATTGGACAACTCATTTTTAAAGGGGGGAATGGGAGAAAACTCTAAGACCATAACACATTTTTTAAACTGTGAATTTCTGGGGAGTCCCTGGTGATCTAGTGGTTACAACTTGGTGATTTCACTGTCGAGGTCCCGGCTTCGATCCCATCAGGAAATAAGATCCCACAAGCCTTGTGGCATGGCCAAAAAAAAAAAAAATGAACTTCTGGGTTTTGTCAACTGATCAGAATACCGGGGGCCGGGGGCGGCGGCCGACATGGGCTAGGTCGAGTCAGGGGCCGGGGGCAGCGGCCGAGAGGGGCTAGGCCGGGGCTGGGGGCCGGTGGCAGTGGCGAGAGGAATTACCCAAGGCCCAAGGTAAGAGAAACCCAAGTAAGACGGTAAGTGTTGTGAGAGGGCATCAGAGGGCAGACACACTGAAACTAAAATTACAGAAAACTAGCTAATCTGATCACACGGACCACAGCCTTGTCTATCTCAATGAAACTACGCCATGCCGTGTGGGGCCACCCAAGACGGATGGGTCATGGTGGAGAGGTCTGACAGAATGTGGTCCACTGGAGAAGGGCATGGCAAACCACTTCAGTATTCTTGCCTTGAGAACCCCATGAACAGTATGAAAAGGCAAAAAGATAGGACAATGAAAGATGAACTCCCCAGGTCAGTAGGTGCCCAATATGCTAATGGAGATCAGTGGAGAAATAACTCCAGAAAGAATGATGGGATGGAGCCAAAGCAAAAACGATACCCAACTGTGGATGTGACTGGTGATAGACGCAAAGTCCAATGCTGTAAAGAGCAATATTGCATAGGAACCTGGAATGTTAGGTCCATGAATCAAGGCAAATTGGAAGTGGTCAAACAGGAGATGGCAAGAGTGAACGTCGACATTCTAGGAATCAGAGAACTAAGATGGACTGGAATGGGTGAATTTAACTCAGATGACCATTATATCTACTACTGTGGGCAAGAATCCCTTAGAAGAAATGAAGTAGCCATCATGGTGAACAAAAGAGTCCAAAATGCAGTACTTGGATGTAATCCCAAAAACGATAGAATGATCTCTGTTCATTTCCAAGGCAAACCATTCAATATCACGGTAATCCAAGTCTATGCCCCAACCAGTATCGCCGAAGAAGCTGAAGTTGACTGGTTCTATGAAGACCTACAAGACCTTCTAGAATTAACACCCAAAAAAGATGTCCTTTTCATTACAGGGGACTGGAATGCAAAAGTAGGAAGTCAAGAAACACCTGGCGTAACAGGCAAGTTTGGCCTTGGAGTACAGAATGAAGCAGGGCAAAGGCTAATAGAGTTTTGCCACGAGAACGCACTGGTAATGGCAAACACCCTATTCCAACAACACAAGAGAAGACTCTACACGTGGACATCACCAGATGGTCAACACCAAAATCAGATTGATTACATTCTTTGCAGCCAAAGATGGAGAAGCTCTATACAGTCAGCAAAAACAAGACAAGGAACAGACTGTGGCTCGGATCATGAACTGCTTATTTCCAAATTCAGACTTAAATTGAAGAAAGTAGGGAAAACCACTAGTCCATTCAGGTATGACCTAGATCAAATCCCTTATGAGTATACAGTGGAAGTGACAAATAGATTTAAGGGACTAGACCTGAAAGACAGAGTGCCTGATGAACTATGGACAGAGGTTCATGACATTGTAGAGGAGACAGGGATCAAGACCATCCCCATGGAAAAGAAATGCAAAAAAGCAAAATGGCTGTCTGAGGAGGCCTTACAGATAGCTGGGAAGAGAAGAGAAGCGAAAAGCAAAGGAGAAAAGGAAACATATTCCCATCTCAATGCAGAGTTCCAAAGAATAGCAAGGAGAGATAAGAAAGCCTTCCTCAGCGATCAGTGCAAAGAAATAGAGGAAAACAACAGATTGGGAAAGACTAGAGATCTCTTCAAGAAAATTAGAGATACCAAAGGAACATTTCATGCAAAGATAGGCTCGATAAAGGACAGAAATGGTATGGACCTAACAGAAGCAAAAGATATTAAGAAGAGGTGTCAAGAATACACAGAAGAACTGTACAAAAAAGATCTTCATGACCCAGATAATCACGATGGTGTGATCACTCACCTAGAGCCAGACAATCTGGAATGTGAAGTCAAGTGGGCCTTAGGAAGCATCACTACGAACAAAGCTAGTGGAGGTGATGGAATTCCAGTTGAGCTATTTCAAATCCTCAAAGGTGATGCTGTGAAAGTGCTGCACTCGATATGCCAACAAATTTGGAAAACTCAGCAGTGGCCACAGGACTGGAAAAGATCAGTTTTCGTTCCAATCCCAAAGAAAGGCAATGCCAAAGAATGCTCAAACTACCACACAATTGCACTCATCTCACATGCTAGTAAAGTAATGCTCAAAATTCTCCAAGCCAGGCTTCAGCAATACGTGAACCGTGAACTTCCAGATGTTCAAGCTGGTTTTAGAAAAGGCAGAGGAACCAGAGATCAAATTGCCAATATCTGCTGGATCATCGAAAAAGCAAGAGAGTTCCAGAAAAACATCTATTTCTGCTTTATTGACTATGCCAAAGCCTTTGACTGTGTGGATCACAATAAACTGTGGAAAATTCTGAAAGAGATGGGAATACCAGACCAGCTGACCTGTCTCTTGAGAAACCTGTATGCAGGTCAGGAAGCAATAGTTAGAACTGGACATGGAACAACAGACTGGTTCCAAATAGGAAAAG
This sequence comes from Giraffa tippelskirchi, assembly GCF_054371585.1. NCBI lineage: Eukaryota > Metazoa > Chordata > Mammalia > Artiodactyla > Giraffidae > Giraffa > Giraffa tippelskirchi. The sequence goes on along the minus strand of NC_137280.1, from coordinate 176,776,437 downwards.
GAGTACATCAAAGCTGAATATTGTCACCCTGCTTATTTAACTTATATGCAGAGTACATCATGAGAAATGCTGGGCTGGAAGAAACACAAGCTGGAATCAAGATTGCCGGGAGAAATATCAATAACCTCAGATATGCAGATGACACCACCCTTATGCCAGAAAGTGAAGAAGAATTAAAGAGCCTCTTGATGAAGGTGAAAGAGGAGAGTGAAAAAGTTGGCTTAAAGCTCAGCGTTCAGAACACGAAGATCATGGCATCTGGTCCCATCACTTCATGGGAAATAGATGGGGAAACAGCGTCAGACTTTATTTTTTTGAGCTCCAGAATCACTGCTGATGGTGACTGCAGCCATGAAATTAAAAGACGCTTACTCCTTGGAAGGAAGGTTATGGCCAACCTAGATAGCATATTTAAAAGCAGAGACATTACTTTGCCAGCAAAAGTCCGTCTAGTCAAGGCTGTGGTTTTTCCAGTGGTCATGTATGGATGTGAGAGTTGGACGGTGAAGAAAGCTGAGCGCCGAAGAATTGATGCTTTTGAACTGTGGTGTTGGAGAAGACTCTTGAGAGTCCCTTGGACTGCAAGGAGATCCAATCAATCCATCCTAAAAGAGATCAATCCTGGGTGTTCATTGGAAGGTCTGATGTTGAAGCTGAAACTCCAATACTTTGGCCACCTCATGCGAAGGGTTGACTCATTGGAAAAGACCCTAATGCTGGGTAGGATTGGGGGCGGGAGGAGAAGGGGATGACAGAGGATGAGATGGTTGGGTGGCATCACCGACTTGATGGACATCGTGTTGGGTGGACTCCGGGAGTTGGTGATGGACAGGGAGGCCTGGCGTGCTGCAATTCATGGGGTCGCAAAGAGTCGGACACGACTGAGCAACTGAACTGAACTGAACTGAAGAGCAGTTTTAAAGTCAGCCCACACTACAGGCAAGGGGGCTTCCCAGGTGGCACCAGTGGTAAAGAACCCACCTACCAATGCAAGACACAGAGGATCCCTGGGTCAGGAAGATCCCCTGCAGGGGAAAATGGCAACTGGCTCCAGTGTTCCTGCCTGGAAACTCCCATGGACAGAGGAGCCTGGCGGGCTGCAGTCCACGGGGTCACAGAGTCGTAGGCGACTGAGCGACTGAGCATGCAGTCCCATGTAGTACAAGCAAAGGCAAGTGAGTATGACCACTCGTCTGAAAACCAAACCTGTATAAAGAGAAGCTGGGGACACATTTTTAACATGCTCCCAGACACACGTGCTTGCTAAATCTCACAAGAACCCCCATTAGATTGAATGTAGCATCTCCACTTCACACTGAAAACCGAAGCCTTGAGAAGATAAAATTCTGACTGTGATCACACAGGTACTAAGTTTCAGAGCTAAGAACTTCAGTCATCTTTTGGCCTACTGTTCCAACATATTCTGTTCTGACTTCACTGGTGTCTTCAGTGTTGTAAAGAAAATTACATTAAAATAAAACTCAGTAGTGTAATAAGTTTCTGAGTCTAAATGATACATATAAGTATATCATATCAGGTAATTAAAAAGAAGAGTCAAATTAAGAATATACTATTTATAACATGAATAAGTACCATTAATTTTTAAAATCTTAAATATTTATCTATAGTGTATGATAAATGAATGCTATGTTATCAAAGAGCCAATTCATGCCACACTGTGGAACTACCCTAGAGGTAAAAATTTTCAGAAGGTCTCACTGAGAGCTTTAACTGTTATATTTAATATAATCAATTCCAAAAAGTTTTTTCATTTGAATTATAGAACAGGAAGGTCAATGAAGCACTTCTGACAACTGAATCATTGAGGCAACTCAGCTAAGAGATATGAGAATTCTGCCTAAAGCACACTTTGCATAAAATTTACACACCTCCTCTATGGCAATAAGATTTATTCCAGCTTGCTCATCTAGTTGAATTATAAGTTGTTGTCCAAGTGCCAATTTAGAAGTCTACATTGAGAGTGTGGCTCATCATTTATTTTCATGGGTAGCCTTAAGCACAGTTTTAAAAGATGGTTGTCATAGCAACATTACTCAGTCAAAGTTTTAGGATGTGTGAAGATTATTTGTATTCTGTTCCCGAAAATCTTGTGGTCCCCATAATTGTGTTAGCAAATAATGCCAAGTTCCAATTTACAACTATTTCTTAATGATTAAAAAAAAATAAACCATGGGTAAACTTCATGAACGCAGCTTATCATAATAAAGAGCTTTAGGACTACTAATAATAAGCATGAATTGCATAATTATTACTCTAATGATATATCAGTGCTTTAGTGGCACATTAAAGAAAATCAGCAAATTACTGCATTACAAGTAGATACAAGACTAGAATGTAAGAAACAAAAGTGTAGAATAATTTTTTCTATCGGTTGCTTATCTTTTAATTATTAGAGTTATTTTCATTTTTGTAGTATCAAATATTTGTATCGAAATTCCTCTCTCACACAGGAGAGCAAAAATATTCCTAAACTATACAGGTAAATGAGTCTAGCACTGGATTTTTTATTGAAATATAGTTGATTTACAATACTGTGTTAGTTTCAGGTATACAGCACAGTGCAGATTATACAGAAAAGCACTGGGTATAATTCCTTGTGCCATAAGTAAACCAGGCTGCCTACCTGTTTCACGTATAGTAGTTTGTATCTGTTAATCCACCCCCTAACATGGTCCCCACATTTTGGTCAGGTGAATTCACTGTCCGTCTGGGAGTCAGCTTCTGTGTTGTGTTTACGTTCATTTGCGTATTTTTTCTCGGTTTCACACATAAGTGATACTGTGTGATATTTGTCTTTCTCTGAGTTGTTTCACTAAGCATAATATTCTGTGTTCACCAACTCTGCAGCAAAAGATAATATTTCTGTCTTTCTGTGACTAACATTCTACTCTGTATATAAACCACTTCTTATGCCAATCATCTGCTGATGGGCACCTGAATGGTCTGCATGTCCTGGCTACTGTAAACAGTGCTGTTATGAACATAGGGGTGTGTGTGTTGTTTTGAGTTAGAGTTTTTGTTTTTTCAGGACATATGCTCAGGAGTGGAACTTCTGGATCATACGGTAACTCTAAGTTTTTAAAGGTCCTTCATACTGTTTTCCATAATGGCAGCACCAACTTACATTCCAACCAACAATGTACAAGGGTTCCCTGTTTTCCACATCCTCTCCAACATTTATTTTTGTAGACTTTTTTTTTAATTTATCTATTTTTTTACTTTACAATATTGTATTGGTTTTGCCATACACTGACATGAATCCGCCATGGGTGGACATGTGCTCCCCTCCAGAACCCCCCTCCCCCCTCCCTCCCCACCCCATCCCTCCGGTCCTCCCGGTGCACCAGCCCCGACACCTGTAGACTTTCTGACACCAGCCCCGACACCTGTAGACTTTCTGACAACAGCCCCGACACCTGTAGACTTTCTGACACCAGCCCGGACACCTGTAGACTTTCTGACACCAGCCGTCCTAACTGGGGTGAGGTGCTGCCTCCCTGCTGGTTTGATCTGCATTTTGCTGAGAACTGGAGAAGTCAAGGGTCTCTTCACGTGTCTGTGTCTTCATTGGAAAAAAAAGTCTATTTAGCTTTTCTGCCCATTTTTTGATTGGCCTGCTTGTATTTTTGATAGTGAGTGTATGAGTGGTCTATATTTTAGATATTAATCCTCTGTGGGTGGAATCATTTACAAATAATGTCTCCCATTCCATAGGTTGCCTTTTGGATTTGTTAATGATTTCCTTTGTTGAGCAAAAGCTTTTAAGTTTCATTAGGTTCCACTTATTTGGTTTTGCTTTTATTTCTTTTGCCTTGAGAGAATGAGCTAAATATTCCTACAATTTGTGTCAAAGAGTATTTGGCCTATGTTCTCTTCTAGAAGTTCTGTGGTGCCATGTCTTACCTTTAGGTCTTTATTTTTGTACATGATGTGAGGGAATGGTCTAATTTCATTGTTTTACATGTAACTGTACAGCTTTCCCAGCACTACTTGTTGGGATTTTAATATTTCACGAATCCCCAGTTTTCATACTCGTGAACAGAAGGCAATGAAGAGAAAAAGTCCTGCAGTGAATTTCAAGGCTCATGTGAATAAGGTTCCCACAAGACAGGCACTGCATTGCAGCGCTGTATCATCCATGTGTCCCGACCCTCCCGGAGACTCACCGTCCTAAAGGAGGCCTCTCCTGCATGTCCCGACCCTCCAGGAGACTCACCGTCCTAAAGGAGGCCTCTCCTGCATGTCCCGACCCTCCAGGAGACTCACCGTCCTAAAGGAGGCCTCTCCTGCATGTCCCGACCCTCCTGGAGACTCACCGTCCTAAAGGAGGCCTCTCCTGCATGTCCCGACCCTCCAGGAGACTCACCGTCCTAAAGGAGGCCTCTCCTGCATGTCCTGACCCTCCCGGAGACTCACCATCCTAAAGGAGGCCTCTCCTCCAGGACTTCCTGCCCTCCTATCTGCGCCAAATCCCACCTTTAACAGGGCACTGAGCTGTTACTCTGTCTTTAAATCTCTCCCATGTATGTGTTTGTTCGCAAAGTCTACTACTCACTGAATGTAAAAACAAATTTGTTTACATTTCAAAAGGTAACCCCAGTTATACCTACTTTATTAAAGACAAAAAAGAAATGGGCAATTCTAACTTAACAGGCAAGCTTAACAACTAGATGACTGAGGTAAGCTAGACAAATATTCAATATAGTTAACAGACCATTAACATTGGGGGTTTTATCTCAATATTTACTTATTATATTAATATAATTCTTAGTGTCTTTTTACTGACATCCCCTTGAACCTTTCTGTAATACAGTACATACCTGTGTTTCCACGGTCTCCACCAGGAGACTTATGACACTAGGAGATCTTCCACTAGGAGATTTATGACACAGTGTGCATCTGGAATTCACCCTCATCACTAAGAGAGGAGGTGTTTCATCACTTGGGAGGAGAAACTATTCCAATGGGCTCTGGCAGTAATACCCGTAGTCTTCATATGCTTTAAGATCAGTACAATCAGCATAAAATGACTTTTTCACCCAAAAAGCCATCGGAATGCACCTAATACCTCTGTATTTCTAAATAGATAATTAAAGTCTTATCAAAGAGACATAGTAATTACAATGACAAACATTGCTAGAAAACACTCCTGATATCTAAACAAAAATCTTCCAAGAATAATTTTTAACACTGAATTCTTTAAGTACTTAGGACACTTAAAGTTGCCTAAAAATAAACTGAAATTTGAAAAATTGAATATCCTAATGTCATATTCTTAGGAATGATGTATCTTGAGGCCAAATTTCTTATCTGTGAATGTGATCAATCCTTGTAAATCACACACTTCTAGGGAAAATGGTAATCCTGTAAGAAAATATGAATAATTCATACGTAAAATCAGTTGTAAGAAATGAATTTAACTAACCAGGCTTACTGTCCGTGTTTTACACAATATTTTAAAGTAAATATAAGAATAATATTTAAGTAAAGCAACAGAGATTAAAAGGTCCATTAAGAGTTACTCTAATTTTAGCACCATATTCTAAAGCAGAATACCGTGACCATTCTATTTGGTAACTCAAATCTTGTTTCTTATTTCTCAGAAAACCTTTGGCTTCCAGAAATAAATTAGTAAATACAGACAAAAGTAGAAGCAGATGCTGAAACCTAAAATAGCAATATTGATTAAAATGCTTCACAGAGTGAATCAAAGGTAAATTTTTTCTCTGAAACAAGGTTAAAATTCATAGCTAAGCCATCAGGTAATTTCTAAATTTATTCCTTATATTAGAGTGAATTTTTATATGTCAATCTTTCTTACAATGAAACATTTCACAGTAAATATCAGAGAAAGCATTTAAATCACAGAAATTCATATAAAAGAAACATGGAAGTTTATTCAATAGATTCATTATGGACTAAAGCTTCTAACTCCATCCATTCTGGTCCCGGAATTGCAAAAAAAACTGTCTTGAGATTCATTTTTTTTTTTTTTTTTGCTTTCCTTTCCTGAAAGGAATGCAAATAAACGGGGCACAGAAGAGTGAAAAGTAGAACACACTACCATGGTAAACTAACAACAAGAGGTGAGTATCCTCTTCTGGAAGAAAGTAGGACTTCTAAAATGAGCAGGCAACAGGCTTGGTCTATTTCACATAATACACGTGAATGGACTCTACACAGTCAAAGGGACTACCAGGAAAGATTTTTCCAGGACTCACTTTGAGACACAATATAATACACAAGAAGATACAGAACAGTCTGGAATACACCAGGCTATGGCAACGTACTAAAACAAAGCCAAAACAGTGAAATAGCATGTTGGGGGAACAATGGAAGCTGAGATACAACTCAGCCTGGCTCTGAATCCATCCTAAGTTTATATTTATGCGCGCGCGCGCGCGCGCGCACACACACACACACACACACACACACACACTGAGTTGCACTAGAAATTCAAAGATATGTGAATTCAAAGGTAAGTTAAACACAGTTCCTGTTCTCAAAGGCTTTAATGTAAGCATATGGAGAGTAAAGAGTCAGAAGTATGAACAGTCTGAGCTAGAACACTGAGATACATGTGGTCTATATAAAGATGCATTAAAAAGGCTTCACAGAAGAGGTAGAAAGGTTTCTCAGATTTCTCAGAGTAACTTTTCCTTAACTTCCTACGAGCTACTAAAGTATGAAAACCGTAAAGTTCTTGCTTTAGGTGTTCAGAAGTTGCTTACAGTGCTTGCTACTCCCTACGCTCCTTGAAAGGATAAAGGTTAAATGGAAGCTTATTTGGGGTGAAAAAAAGCACAGGAGGCATGCGTACCTGTGCAGGAGTGAAACACGGGTGTTGGTCAGGGATCCCGAAGTTTCTTTACATGTAGCTGATGATTGTCATCATTCCACTGATACTAACTTTCTTCTTCTAGAAACTAGATGGTCTGTTTTTCTAATTCCATTCCCCTCAAAATTTCTCCTAGTATACCAAGCAGTAGTCTCTGACATAAGCCATAAAAGTCATCACTCCTATGGAACTCAACGTTACAGCTACACTGGAGGGGAAGAGATGAAAGGGTTAGGGAGATATATAGCTCTGGAATTTCAAGACAGACTCCAAACATAAGGGTATATTCTATTAGGCCCTTATGAAATGGTAGTTACAACCCAAACATTAAATACATGACCAATAAATTTAAGAATCCAAATGTCATTGCAAGCACTGCTTCTCTAGGAAAGTTCATCTCCCAAGAATAAACTTTTAGAGTACACTCTGCTCAAAATGTTAAAGTGTCACATGAGTAACAGATGTTAAAAGTCAGAAAAAGTAATCCATATTGTATTTGAGAACTTAGGGGAAAAAAAATTCATGAAAGAAGTAAAAAGAAAAGTCTTGAACAGGGTTATAAATCTGATACACTAAAAGGAGAAAATAACTTCAGTAAATACACAGGGAAAAGTACGGATTGTCTAAAAAGAGTGAATACACCAATACTGTGTTGTTTAGTCACTAAGTCGTGTCCAACCGTTTTGAGACCCCCTGGACTACAGCCCACCAGGCTCCTCTGTCCATGAGGTCTTCCAAGAAAGAGCACTGGAATGGGTTGCCATTTCCTTCTCCAGGGGATCTTCCTGACCTGTGTCTCCTGCATTGGCAGGCAGATTCTTTACCACTGAGCCACCAGGGAAGCCCTCACACCAATATCGTACACCCCTAAGTTTTTAAAGGCAGTAGTATTGGGTAGAAAAACTAGAGACATACTTTCTGACCGAACCATGGAGAGCTTTAAGTACCAAGCAATCGAGTATTCACTGAATCTTATACCCAACTGTCTCTAAACTTGCATCACTCATTTTTTTTAATGTGATGCAATCACTAGGCAAATGGTGTAAATATAGTTGTCCCTGCTCCTTTTCATTAAGCACAACTATAAACCAGGAAATAAGGAAGAGACGATGAAAGAACTCTGAAAGGAGGTTTAAGAGGAAGGTGAGCTACGTGGACCCCAGGGATGGGGACACGGTCGCAGCAGGATGTCCTCCAAACAACAAAAGAGGCTGGACTCGCAGAGCGGCAACAGATGACAGCGCAGGGAGGCCCGCTCCCCTCCGGGACCCATGTCTGCCCTGCCCAGCATCAGGTGAATCCAGCACCGCCTGCGAGGGGCCGGCGGGGAGCTCGGCGGATACGAGCAGTCAGGGCCAACCCTCTCTTTCCCACTGGGGCTGAGACTCCCTGCCCTGCCAAGAAGTGCGGGGGCGGCTCAGAAAGCAAGGGCAGGAGGGACCCTAGAACAACAGCAGCCAAGATTGGAAAGTCCTTGGTCCCAGAGACCTGATACTTCTCTCCCAGACCAAGAGTTACCAAGGTAGTTAGGCTGCTGGTGAGGGAAATGCAGCCTAGCCTGGGAAGCCTTTGTCCCCACAGAGCTAGGACTTCCCTCTCCTTCCCAGACACAGGCAGCTGGCACCCAGCCCGTGAAGGGCTCTCTGTTCCCTACAGGCAGCGGAGTTCAGCTAACCAAGCAGCACACAGCCTACGTGCCCGACACTCCGGTCCAGCACAGGGAGAGGAGCGGGCGGAAACCAGGTAAACCAGCAAGCAGTCACACCACAAAGGCTCCAAGAATTAAACGGTCGCTTAAACCACAGCCCGCAAAAGCAAGCCAGGTCTTATATGCCAAACCTAAACCAGGTGACCGCCTGTAAAACAAAAGATTTAAATAGGACCCAGAGTCTCCTAACAAAATAAAGTGTTCAGAGTACAACACAAAATCACCCATCATACCCACAACCAAGGAAATCACAATCTGAATGAGAAAAGACAATCAGCTGACAGCAGCAGTGGGACAGATCAGATGCTGGGATCATCTCACAAGAATTTAAAGCAGCTACAAGGATGCTTCAACAATCAAACTCTCTCGAAATAAAAACAGATTAACTCAGCAACGGAAACAGAAGTTATAAACCAGAAAAGTAAAAATCACAGTACTAAAAAAATTCAGTAACAAAAATAAATTGACTGAATGAGCTGATGGTAAAATGAAGATGACAGAATCACTGGACTTGGCCACAGACAAATAGAATTCACTCACTTTAAACAAAGAAAAAAGTTTTTAAAAAGGAACAGAGCCTTGGAGACGCATGGAACAATACAAAAGGCCCAAGCTCTGTATCAGAGAGTCTCACAAGAAGGGGAGAGGCAGACAGTGTGCGTCATGCTGCAAAATTACTGAAACAAATAATGGTTGAAAATTTTCCAAATTTGCTCAAAGACACAAATCTACAAATTCAAGAAGCTGAAACAAATTTACATAGGATAAACCCAAAGTAATCAGTTCAACTAAGACATAAAATTACACTTCTGAAAATTAACAATAAAGAAAAAGTCTAGATTCAAAGGCAGATTTCTCCTCTGAAGCTATGGAGTTCAGAAGGAGGTAGCACAATTTTTCAAATGTTGAAAGAAAAGAACTGTCCGTTGCCACTACAGGTGACAAAACTATCTTTTAAGAGTAAAGAAAAAAAAAAATCAAGACTCTTGGATGAATGAAAACTAAAAGGATGCGATCAGGAATAAATATAAACAGAGTTGTAATACTTTCTCTCTACTCCTCAATGACTTGTTTTGTGTACCCCAGATACTACAGACAGCAGAATGTTAGTTAGGATAGGCGAGACATAGGAAAAGTAACTCATGGGACAATGCCCCTTCAACGTTCATTCAACTCCGTGTGAGGAAAGAGTTAATGCTCTTTAAGCACGTCCTTTCACCTGGTCCCTGCTTATCTGGATTGCATACTCTTAGTCAAAGCTGAGAACTTCTGCAGCGTTCAGATGTTACCGAGTAATGTCAGTCCACATGCCTGAGACGGCAGGTCAAGGCAAACACGCTGTGGGGTTGCTTAAAGTAAACCAGGAGTCGTGCTGCGCATCTGGTGTCTGGCTTGAGGTCCTTACCATGGCTGGTCACGAAGCAGGTATGTGGTCCGCTCCCTCGGAGAATTCTGGACTCCAAGTATACCTCTGAGTATACCTCTGAGTATATCTCTTCCTGAGTATATCTCTGCAGTTTGTAGGCGGAAAGACATGCCCATAAACAGGGCAAGAAATCCTGAACTTGACCGCTCCTTTGCTGTTCCTCCCGTCTCACTTGTACACTCTGCTATAATAAATCTTGGCCTTGAGAATAACTTCCTATTAAGTCATGTAAGACTTTCCAATGAAAGTGTGAACTAGTGGGTGGTAGCCGAGCTATCAAGACACTCTGGGGGCTTTCAGGTTCTGAGAGCTAGGTTCCTCAGGCAGCAAGTGGCAGAAACAGTGTTGGAACCCACAGCTTTCTAACACTGCAGGCTATGTCCTTTCTAACAAATCATGCTGCCACCCAAGACACAGCAATATATTTAAAGCAACGCATAGACTCTTTCAGGTTCAGAGATTGACTGTCATGCAGTGTAAGTCAGTTTGTTCGACTCTTTGTGACCCCATGAACTAATAGTCCATGGTATTCTCCAGGCCAGAATACTGGAGTGGGTAGCCGTTCCCTTCTCCAGGGGATCTTCCAAACCCAGGGATCGAACCCAGGTCTCCCTGAAGGCAGATTCTTTACCAGTTGAGCTACCAGGGAAGCCCATCATGCAATTATCGGTTTTAATTAACTGAAACACAACGGGTTGTATGTTCTATTTCAAATTCTAGTTCTACAAGATTTCTGACTTACGTTTCATATACTTCATTTCCAGCAAACAATTGCTATGTAATCCAATCACAGATTGGTCTTCATTCACTGAATTGACTACATTATAATCTAATTTAAAGCCTTACACTTTGTACATTCACAGTTTGGGGATCAAAAAATAAAGCCACAATAAAATTTTTAAGTTGCAATTAAGTAAATGACTCCACATGGCTGGCAAAATTATGAATCAATTTTGTAAAATTTTAATATAATCTATAACCTATAATAATGACCTTCAGTCTTCAGACCACTTATTCCGACTAGAGGAGATACGACAAAAGTTCCATTTTCTCATAGTAACTCTATCAATTTTTCTATAAAGTTTAAAGAAATAAAAAACAAGAACAAATTAAGTCATACCAATAATATTTTCCACTTTCAGGAAAACACTAGGCTTTTGCAATCCTTCATCTTTGCACATGAATAGGTGTAAGAGAAGGCATAAGCTATAAAAATAGCTGTAAATAAGGAACGATGACAGCTTGAAAACTTTAAAACCTGAGTTGGAGAGAATTACTTTGGCTTCACAAAGCAGCCATTTTAAATGAGGTGAGCAAGGTAACGAATAAGCCACTTCCCCTTTGCTCTCCTGTGGAAAACCATCAGCTGCTGCCTGCCTGGGCCGCGGGGGCCTAACTGGGCTTCCTGGTTCTGCCACGGGCTGCAGATGGTCGTTACTTGCTATGCCAAATAATCCCTGCCAAACTGCTCTGCGATGGCTGTACATTTCTTCCTACAGTTATCCTTTCAAAGAGCTTTACAGGGATACAGGGACCTATTTGAAATTAGATTAAGCAGATAACTCAGTGATTAAGAGCATGCTTTAAATGAATGAATAGTCGGTTCTCCAGGACGAAAACCCACCTAAAATACAACCAGGGATACTGCAAACAATCTTAGCTATTTCCATATCCTTCCCATATTCAAAATTCAATAAAAGGAGTTCTTCCATAAGGGTGGAGAAGAGATAAATTTTAAAGTTACATTTTCACTGTCACATTTTTTTTTAGTAATGACTTCTACCTTAACCAATTACAAGACAACTCACTAATACAGTAATACAACCTATTCCCAAGCAAGAGCCAATTATTACAGGTCCAACTCAAGAATTTAGTTACCCAAAATAGTGAAAACATAAGCTTTACCCATCCCATGGTCAACTGGATGGAAGTAATCATCCAGGATAATGGATTTTTTTTAATGGAAAAAACACAGACTTAAAAAAAAAACTACCCACAATTTAGATTTACAATTTACAACTGAACACCTAAAGCAGATAAATTTCTGAACATATTGACAACATGACACTTCAGAGCTTTTATTTTGAAGCCACAAGCCCAACTATAATCTTTAGGAGGAATAATTAACAAAATGCCACAATACAGAACATAAAATGATTGTCAGAGTCTGTAATTTTTCTGCTGTTCACACTGAGAAGTAATTGCTCTCTCTACTTCTCTCTTGGACACAGCTTTTCAGTCAGTCTGCCTCATTACCTGCTTAGCACATTTGTTCCACTCACATTCACAGCCACAGCGTAATTTTAGAGTCCAAGGATTGCTCAGAATTTGATCAGCTTTGTCATTAAAGTTATCAGGGTTGCTTTAGAATAAAAATCCTCATCGACAAGTATGCAAAGAAGTCTGCCACTATGGACTCCGCTTGAGTAGCTTTTAGTAATTGAATACCTGTTTAAATACTCTACAAATTAATGCTAATAATTCAAAAGTTCTTTGCTCCCAAATGGTTCTTATTTGGGAAAGACTTCTATTTATCACCTTAGCAAATATTTCATGATTGTATCTGTAGGCTTCATAAAATACTTTCTCTATGTGTATGGTGTACTTTTGTCTTTCAAAGGGAAACTTAATTCTTATTTTTAATCCATGTCTACTCAAATTCCCTACTTAGAAACTTCTGTTCCTATTCAGTTCAGTTCAGTCGCTCAGTTGTGTCCGACTCTTTGCGACCCCATGAATTGCAGCACACCAGGCCTCTCTGTCCATCACCAACTCTCGGAGTCTCCCCAAACCCATGTTCATCGAGTCAGTGATGCCATCCAACCATCTCATCCTCTGTTGTCCCCTTCTCCTCTTGCCCCCAATCCCACCCAGCATTAGGGTCTTTTCCAACGAGTCAACTCTTCTCATCAGGTGGCCAAAGTATTGGAGTTTCAGCTTCAACATCAGTCCTTCCAATGAACACCCAGGATTGATCTCCTTTAGGATGGATTGATTGGATCTCCTTGCAGTCCAAGGGACTCTCAAGAGTCTTCTCCAACACCACAGTTCAAAAGCATCAATTCTTCGGCGCTCAGCTTTCTTCACCATCCAACTCTCACATCCATACATGACCACTGGAAAAACCACAGCCTTGACTAGACGGACTTTTGCTGGCAAAGTAATGTCTCTGCTTTTAAATATGCTATCTAGGTTGGCCATAACATTCCTTCCAAGGAGTAAGCGTCTTTTAATTTCATGGCTGCTTTGAATCAGCAGTGATTTTGGAGTCCCCCAAAATAAAGTCTGACACTGTTTCCACTGTTTCCCCATCTATTTCCCATGAAGTGATGGGACCAGATGCCATGATCTTAGTTTTCTGAATGTTGAGCTTTAAGCCAACTTTTTCACTCTCCTCTTTCACTTTCATCAAGAGGCTCTTTAGCTCTTCTTCACTTTCTGCCATAAGGGCTATTAGTATACTATTAATTGAAGAAAGGCTGTATAACTTTCTGTACACATTAATATTTTCCAACTCATTTTTCATCTGAACCTTAGAACACCTCATTTTTCTTGACAAAAACTCTCAGAGCCAAAGTCACCCTCCAAACGGAGATGTGCAGCTGGAACAAGTAAAGAAAAATGCTGATACAGACCCTTTTCATGTTCTGGAAACTATATGACCAAAAATAACCAGCTAGAACAATATGCAGGTTCAACGTGGTCTATCAAATTCCTGCAAGACACACCTTATTCTTCACCCATTAATACCATCATTATGTCATGGATAATTATCCCTTTTGCTGACGGAACTGAGTTTAGCAAACACACTGTGAAAGGGACAGGGGTTCATTAAAACGACAGCAGAGTACAGAGTCTGCTCTTGGAGTCTGTTATCCAGAGAGAACAGGAGAAACGGGCTGTGCGGTGCCCTTATCCCTAGAGAACAAAAGAGAACACTGCCAGCTCTTTCCGTGTAGTCTTAGCCCCTGCCTTGCTCCTCCCCACCCCACACCCTGCACTGAGATGAGTCCCTCTCAGGAGGGTCTGGCTCTTTCCCAGGTGCCCCCTGAGCAGGAGGAGGTGTGTCTGAGAGGAGTGGGTCAGAGCCTGCCCTCGGGGGCCCGTGCCCAGTCTGCATGGAGGGCGGCAGCCTCACGGGCAAGAGACACGCAAGGGGTGCCTCTGGCCCTCTTCTCAGGGTGATGGGGGTGGGGGTCAGTGGAGTGACTTCTGATCCAGATACTGGTCAAGGGGGGCTGAGTGGGGTTGAGGACAATTCCATGGGATTGATCAGGACCTTCCTCAAAGGATCCAAAGGCTCCAGAAATGTGGCGATCTAAGTCACTGCAGCCCGAGCCCTCTGTGCTCTGCGCTGGTGGAGCCAGGAGGCCGTGGAGCCAAACTGCGTGGGCTTTACCCACGGCTGTGCGGTACTCCGTCAGCGACCTCCCTCCTGGAGCCCCATCTCCCTACCTCACGGTGAAGGCAAGAACAGCAGCTACCATACAGAGTGGCTCTAAATACTAAATGAGATTTTCAAAGAGCTCAGCACAGTGCCTGACACACAGGAAGCGTTTACTGAACACTAACCATTCTCCTTACTCAGAACCCCTCAGACATCTGGGAAAAGGGCAGTGTATCATCTCTCACACTCATCTACCTCAAGCACCTCGACTCCCCTTTTAAGCAAACCATGATCCTGTTCGGACCTTCCTTCCCTCAACAAGCATTTATTGAGTATCTGTTAAGTGACCGTCACTGTGCTCAGCACTGGCTAAAGAAGGTGACAGAAGCCAGCCTCTCTTCTTGAGAGCAGGAAAAAGTGAAAACACGTTTGCAAATTACAAAGTAAATTAAAAAGCACCAACAATACTGAGGTAATGAATAAAGTGGAGATAGCTATTTAAATAGACTGGCATTTAAACTGAGTCTGAGACCAGGCAGACACAAGGAAACGATATTCCAGACAGAAGGCACAGCTGGAACATAAGGCTCTAAGTCATGGGGAGAGCATGGCATGTCCAAGAAACAGAGTCCATGCTGATCCTTTGGGTTCTCGACTTGGACACACAATTATATACTTGACTTCTGTATCTGAACGTGTGATCCTGTCTCAAACCAACCATGTTCACAACAGAACTCTACTCTTCTCTCCAAAAACTGTGTTCTCACACCATTCCCCATTTCAGTGCTGACGAGCTAACCAGTTCCTCAAACCAAAAATCTTAGGAGTCGTTCTGGAATCTTTTCTCTGCCTCGTCTCCCATTGACAACCCACCAGGACATGTTGCGTCTACTTCCAAAAGATAACACGTCTACTTTCCGTCCATTTCGAGTCCCACCACTGAAGACCAAGTAAACATCCTTCCTCCCCGAGAGCACTCTAAGAGGCTTTTAGCCTGATTTCTTGCTTCCATCCTTACCTCATAAATATTCTGAATATAGGAGAGAGTTGTAAATAATCTTTAAAAAAAATGTAATTAAGAACTGCCTTCCCTTTTATTAAAAATCTCCAATGACGTCACACTGGTATTAGAATGAAATCCAGACTCTCTCCCACGGTATAGTAGGACAAGATCTGGGTCCTGCAGTTCTGTACACTGACCTTATTCCACTCCCTGTTTTGAGGACTTTCTTATGTTCTTTACACAGACTATGTCTCTAGTTATTGTTGATTTCGGAGAAGGCAATGGCACCCCACTCCAGTACTCTTGCCTGGAAAATCCCATGGACGGAGGAGCCTGGTAGGCTGTAGTCCATGGGGTCGCTAAGAGTCAGACATGACTGAGCGACTTCACTTTCACTTTTCCCTTTCATGCACTGGAGAAGGAAATGGCAACCCACTCCAGTATTCTTGCCTGGAGAATCCCAGGGATGGCATAGCCTGGTGGGCTGCCGTCTATGGGGTCGCACAGAGTCAAACATGACTGAAGCGACTTATCAGCGGCAGCAGCACTGTTGATTTTGAACTCTGTACATTTGTACTGCAAAGTCACTCTACCTAGAACTTACTCATCTCTGTAACTTTTTCCATAGTTAACGCATTTCATGTTCCAGGTCTTTGAGTCAAACTGTATCTTTTCAGAGAAACTTTATCTGACCATCCAATCTAAAATGGACTTCAAATGATAGTATACTATTTCTATATTATGTCACTGACATTTTGAGGACTCAGTATCACTTAGATCTAAGTATGTAAAAGTTATTTATTCTATTAACAGACTGCTACACAAAACATGTTCTATTATATTCCTCTGACAAATGTGCCTCCACCAATATGTGGAACGTGGTAAAAAGATGCCTATTAAAAAGGCTTACTTTAAGAAGAAAACATTGGGTGCTGTGAGAAAAGCTTGACCCCAGTCTTATTCTCCAAGTTTGCTGCCTCTCATCCCACTCGTGATCCATCGCACTCCTTGGGGAGCCTGGTGTGCACACACCGTGGACACCCCCTTCTGAGCATCCAAGCTGCACCTATGTGTGCCATCAACAGGCACCTGTTGATCACTCTGCAGAGGGTCTACCCGTGACAGCGTGGGCCTGGATGGGCCGTGGAGGCGGGTCCAGGGCTGGTAGGGTTGGGTATCTGAAGTCCTCGAGGCCCCGAAAGGGAATCTACCAACCCCATGCAGTCCCGCGGTCCACATCCCGGGGACTACGAGCTCCCCAATGGCAGGCAGAGCACACCTGGCGGAGAGCCATGAAGAGCCCCAGAAGGGGCTGTGTCAAATCTTTCTGGGTCTAAGGATCTCACCAGCTCACCTGTTTCCTTCTTAGCAACATGAAACTATAATTCTTTCAACTCATCTGTTTACTTTCTGTATGCGTGTGTGCGTGCACGCTAAGTCATTTCAGTCGTGTCCGGCTCTTTGCAACCCCATGGACCGTGGCCCATCAGGCTCCTCTGCTCGAGAGATTCTCCAGGCAGGAACACCGGAGTGGGCCGCCATGACCTTCTCCAGGGGGTCTTTCCAACCCAGGGACAGAACTCACGTCTCTCGCGTCTGCTGCGTCGGCACGCAGGTCCTTCACCACTAGCACCACCTTGGGAAGCCCACTTTCCTGTATCTTCTCCCTCTAAAAGGTAAGCCGCCTGCTTATAGGAACTTTGTCTGGCTTGTAATGTCTGACACATACGTCATTGCTATTTAATAAATACTTGCTGGATTATAGTTCTTACAATGATAACAGGAAAAATACAACAACTTTTAGAAAAAATGTTTCAAAAGGTCATGTTTGCAAATAAACACCTACCAAATCTGAACTTCCCAGGTGGCTCAGGGATAAAGAATCTGCCTGCCAATTCAAGAAACGTGGGTTTGATCCCTGGGCTGGGAAGAAGGAAAACAGCAACCCATTGCAGTATTCTTGCTGGGAATCCCATGGACAGAGGAGCCTGTGGGCTACAATCCATGGGGATGCAAAGAGACACACAACGTAATGACTAAACAACCACTACAAACAGCTTATCAAATCTAAGAAAAGTGAGCATTTGCACTTCAACTAATCTTATCTGTGTAAGATCTACAGTTTAGTTAAAGTTATCTATTACTATTTTATAAGATGACATATATGTTATCCTAAAGCCTTAGTAATTTTATAAAAAATTGAGATAAATACTGAGAAAGCTCTCATTATAAACTAAAGACTAACGGAAAGGGGGACAACAGAGGATGAGATGGTTGGATGGCATCACCAACTTAATGAACATAAGTTTGAGCAGAGTCTGGGAGATAATGAAGGACAGGGAAGCCTGGCATGTTGCAGTTCATGGAGTCGCAAAGCATCGAACATAACTTAGCAGCTGAACAACAACAACAATAGGTAGGAAGAAACTGGCCAATAAAAAAGTTTACTTTAAGAAAATATTCTAATATATTTTATATTCAGCATATGCAGAATACTATATCAGAGCATTCTTCTCGCAAATTGTTAGAAACTAAAAACAAAAAGCAAGTTCTCCTTGTGAGTCAAATTTTCATTAAATGACTTGTTAATTATTTAAACATACCACTATACTATGCATTTTGTATTAAATTGTATTTCTTCATAGAAACTAAGTTTCTTGATTTCAAGATGAAAGATTCAAGAAAATTCCACAAGAGAGAATCCAATATTAAAGCCCCTGATATTACTGTCATTCAGGTCAAAGAAAACTTTAAAAAGGCAGATGGTTTGCCAAAATTTAATTTTACAATGCTCCTGCATACCAGCTAAAAACCTAAGTTTGTTAATTATACTGGTAATAAATAGCACTGTGTAGAACAAAAAGTCATTCGTTTCTTTGACTCTAATCATGAGGTGGGTGTGAAATATTTTGGCATGTATGACACAGACATATTAAAGTAGCTATACTACAATCATTTTACTCAATATGTTAAGCAAAATACAGAAAATAATTCGAATTAAAAAAAAACACAACAGATTGAAAGGAAAGAACCTAATCAATAGAAACTATCTCTAGGGTTTGAATAGTAATAATTTTCTTCTTTGAATTTCACTTTGACTATAGACTGCCTATATTAACAATCAGAAAATCAAATGATTTCTTATGAAAGAAATACAGTGAATGAAACAGGTAGTTTGACTTAATGCAGTTCGACTTATATAAATTTCTTTGAATAAACTGAAGAAATTAATGGGAAAGAAAAAAAGGAGAATAACAGTAGAATGATTCCTTAGTTCTAGGCTACTGGTATACTAAGACCATGACAGTCTTTATGTTATGAAGGTACTAAAAATGCCATTTGACTCAGAGTATTTCTACACTGTGGTAGAGACATGACCAAATATGTGCTACATTATTTATGACTATAAAGTAATATAACTGATTCTTAAAACACAATTTCTAAGTAAACTTATTCCACAAATACTACTCTTTTATATGTATAGGTATAAGTTAAGTTTGGGTAGGAAAGAGTTATCAGCTTTGTGACCCACATCTTCCCTGGCACTACAGGAAGAACTCCAGGAGGAATGAATGACCTCCACCAGACTTCCTGGTAAAGTTACGGACAGACTGGTTTTCAAACCTCAGCCTGCATCAGAATCATGTGGAGGACTTTGTAAGATTGACAGGTCTCACCTCAAGACTTTCTCATTAGCAGATCTGGCATAGGACCCAAGAATTTGTATATCTACTAAGTTTCCAGGTAGAGTTGATGCTGCTGGTCTGTTGATCACACTTTGACACTATTAATAATAATACTTTGGTATAAACCTAGGATGACAGAGGATGAGATGGTTGGATGGCATCACTGACGCAATGGACATCAGTTTGAGTAAACTCTGGGAGTTGGTGATGGACAGGGAGGCCTGGCATGCTGCAGTCCATGGGGTCGCAAAGAGTCGGACACGACTGAGTGACTGAACTGAACTGCTCTGATAAACCTACGAGAAAGTTACCAGGGAGGGCTTATCTATAAAGTTAAGGTCTTCACCTGGTCTTCTAGATAGGTTTATCTGTAATAACCAATAATCATGAGTGCATGACTAGAGAATAGAAGTAGTTATGTAAGAATTTTGTGTGTGGAATTAATGGACTGAAAGAACAGAATCCCCAAACCATACACTGCTTGAAACTTTTGATTGTGTTAATCCAAAACTTACCCTCCTGTGATGAAAGGGAAGCTTTTGAAAGCTGTACATCACGGACACAAGCCCCAAGAGGAAAAAAAATACTACATTTGTGCCTGATTTCTGCTTTGGGCTTTCTTGGTGGCTCAGATGGTAAAAAACTCACCTGCATTGCAGGAGACCTGGATTTGATCCCTGTGTTGGGAAGCTCCACTGGAGAAGGAATGGATACCTACTCTGGTATTCTTGCCTGCAACGTTTCAGGGACGGAGGAGCCTGGCAGGCTATAGTCCATGGGGTTGCAAAAGAGTCGAACATGACCGAGTATCTAACACTTTCACTTTCTGCATTATTTTTTGAATTATTATCATACTTTGGTGTTGGATGACAGCTGTGATTTGCGTGAACCAGCTATGCCATTTCAACCTTTTGTGTTAAGACAAGCAGTTTCTCAAAGTCACATGGTTTAAAATGCGTGCACGCTACGTTGCTTCAGTCATGTCCGACTCACCCTGACAGTATATACGGTAGCCCGCCAGGCTCCTCTGTCCATGGGATTCTTCAGGCGAGAATACTGGAGTGGGTTGCCATATACTCCTCCAGGGGATCTTCCCAACCCAGGGATTGAATCCTCATCTCTTATGTCTCCTGGCATTGGCAGGCAGGTTCTTTACCACTAGTACCACCTGGGAAGCCCAGGATTTAACAGTGGTATTACCCAACTAGTTATCAAACTTTCACATTTTTGTTTTGCATTTTTCCTTACTGTTTATCCAACCAAGGGGTTGGTAAAGATGATGGGAAAATAGTGTGAGGGAAATGCAACTCTACAACTTGAGCCCTTTGAAAAGCTCGTATTTTGCTTAGAGAACATAGTGAATCTTTTAAAATGCAGTGGGAATTAGCTGACATTTCAAAAGATTACTCTATGCCAGACACTGTAATTTTTACATGTATATGATTTATATGATTATACACATATGGCATCTATTTAAATCTGTAAAACCTAACAGGCAGTCACAAATTTCACTTATAGATGAGGAAACTTAAGTTTTCATTGATAAATTGACCCATCCTACATATCTGCAGTATCAGGATTCAGGTATTGGATACTCACATCCATATTCTTCACTGCCAAACTATATTGAAAATTTAAAAAGGCAAAAAGATAATAGGGAAAAGGGGTATAAAAACCTTGGTTATCTAGAGTTCTCTGTATGTATAATTCCAATGATATGGTATTATTTTAACTCTACATCAACATCATAAAAAATTGATTATCTGGATATAGGTATACGTATGGCTGAGTTCCTTTGCTGTTTACCTGAAGCTAGCACAACATTGTTAATAGGCTCAACCCCAAATCAAAATAAAAAGTTAAAACTGATTATCAGTCCTAAATCTTTAAATGCTCAATATGAAGACAAGTATGCTTTTAAATGGGCAGGATAAAGCAAAAGGATTACCTTTAATGATTCTTACTGACGCTTTCTAGTCAATGCAAATAATTTCTGTGGGTCCTCTGAGTTTTTGGATAAGACAACCAAAAGCACAGGTAGTAAAAGCCAAAACAACAAGTGGGACTACATCAAACTAAAAATCTTCTTCACAACAAAATAAATTTAAGAAAATAAAAGGCAACCTGTGAAATGGGAAAAAAAATTGCAGACCATATATTAGATAAGGGGTTTAACATCCAAAATATATAAAGAATTACTAAAACTCAGTCACAAAAAAACCCCAAAGAATTTAAATTTTAAAAAATGGGCAGAGGAGCTAAGAGGACTTTTTTCCAAAGAAGATATCCATGAAGCCCACAGGTACATGAAACTGATCCTCAGTATGTCTAGTCACCAGGGAAATGCAAACAAAACCACCATGAGACATCACTTCACACCCATTAGATTGGCCATCATAAAGAAGTAAAGACATGACCAGTGTGGTAGGATGTAGAAACAAGGAAACTCTCCTATATTGTTGGTGGAAATGTAAATGGATTCAGTCACTATGGAAAACAGAATGGAGGTTCCTTAAATTAAAAACAGAGTATGATACGATCCAGCAATCCTACTTCTGGGTGTATCCACCTGAAGGAAGTAAAATCACTATCTCGAGAAGATACAAGTGACCCCTTGTTGGCAGCAGCATTATTTACAATGGACAACTCATTAAAACAACTCAGGTAGCCAATGAGGGTGACTGGATAAAGAAGTTGTCGTGTATATTTATCCAATGGAACAGTATTCAGTCACAAAAAGAAGGAAGTCTTCCCATTTGCCAGCAAGATAAATGGACTCTGAGGGCATTAGACTGAGACAGGTTACAGAATGACAAATACTAGACAATGACAAACACTGTTTATTGTCATTTATATGTGAAATCTAAAAACAAGTCAATTCAAAAGACAGATACCCAAAGGTGGTCACCAGAGGCTGGTGTTTGGGAGAACTGAAGGTGCCTTGTTTAAGGATACAAAACTAGAACCAGCAGATAAATCAGTCCTGGGGAGCTATGCACAGAACAGTGACGATAGTCAACTATACTGTTTCGTATAAACGCCAAAGCTGCTAAGAAACTAGACCTTAATCGTTTCCACTGCCAAAAAAGGGAGTTACAATTCTGTGATGTGACAGGCATCCATGCTGCAGTGGTCATCATACTGTAATATATAAATGCATCAAGTCAACACACTGTACACCTAAAGGTTACACAATGTTACATGTTCACTACATTTCAGTTAAAAGATCTATCCATTGCAAAAAAGGACATGTGTTAATGTAAATAAAATAGCTATAATAAAGTTAAGGTCAGTAATAAAATATATTCCTCCAGAATTAGTCAACTGAATAAAAGATAAATGAATTTTTTTTTGACCAAGCTAAAAGAATTAAAATTGATATTGTATGGAAATGTTTTATATTTTCATGTGAATTGCTATTGCAGAGGATCCAGAAATGAGTAATATTATGTGTGAATATATAATATTTACTAATACAGCATGAAAATCTTACTATGTCCTTTGTCTCAGCAATCACAGGAAACTGATTCAGCCCAGTTTTAAAAGGCTTGCATAGCAGAAACTTTCAATGGGATGATGATTCCACTCTGTTGACTGCAAAGGGGCAGCAGATGTTGCTTTGATAAAAACGCTGCCTTGCTCCGTGTTAGAACCAGGGAGCTGATGAAATCACACATCCAAGAGTCAAATGCATGCAACTGTCAAACACAAGAACAACTTTTTCTTATAACTAGATTGAGTCTGACATTATTTCTGGAAACATAAATATCATACTTTCACGTTAACACCTACAGAGACATTTAGAACAAAATGTTCTTTAAAAACCAACATTTAAAAAGATTACTTTAAAAACAAAGGTAACACGAACGTCAGAAAAGGCATCTAAGACTTCACCGCTTCTAGTAACAGGCAGTTCCACTTGCCATGTTCAGCAGTGTGAGAAACCAGTGAGCTAAGTGAGCAGAGGGAGTGCCCACTCCTGCTGTCCTTCACTTCTGTCATCTTTCATCTGTGAAACAAGATTCGGGTAGTTTTCACTTTTCTCTATTATTTATCATATTCTCGACTTTCGAGCATTTGCCTTTATTTCTTCCCTTTCCATTCTGACAAAAGCAGAGGAAGAAAATAATTCATAATCTAAAGGAAATTGTTGCAGTTATTATCATCCACACGTTTACATTTAATGCCCCATGAGACATAACGGTATCTCTTTGAACAACCTTTCCAATTTCAAGCTCTATGCATACTGCTAATGTGCCATCAAAGCAACATCACACAGAAACACCACACAGGTCTCAAAGAAGGCAACTTTTGGAAACACTTTCTGGAAATCATATTATAGAAGCAAAGTTATTGCTTTTAAAAAAAAAAGCTCTTACATTGAAAAGATGAAAAAAAGGGTACAAAACTGGAACCAGCACATAAATCAGTCCTGGGGAACTACACACAGAACAGTGACTACAGTCAACAATACTGTTTCATATAAATGCCAAAGTTGCTAAGAAACTAGACCTTAATCGTTTCCACTGCAAAAAAAGGGAGTTATAATTATGTGATGTGATAGGCATCCAATGCTACAGTGGTAATCATACTGCAATATATAAATGTATCAAATCACCTGCTAATGCAGGAGACTCAGGAGACATAGGTTTGATCTCTGAGTTGAGAAGATCTCCTGGAGAAGGAAATGGCAACCGATTCCAGTATTGTTGCCTGGGAAATCCCATGGACAGGGAAGCCTGGTGGGCTATAGTTCATAGGGTCGCAAAGAGTAGGGCATGACTTAGCAACTAAACAACAACAATATAACGTGACAGGCATATATTGACATATGATCTCCACATTCAAGAAGCTCACCATCACAGACATTATCAGAATAGTAAAGTCAATAAAGTGTAATATTAGCATTATGAACCAAGTGTCAAGAGCATAAAAAAAGAGAAGGATTAACTTCTTTTGTATTTTTGCATGTCCATCTCTCTCATTTTTGAAAATAAATTCATTTCATTTGTGCCAAAACCCAAATGTTCAAAACTTCAAAACACTGTAAAAATAATAGTAAAGGGAATACTTTATATTCTCTTAATATGTGAATCTTAATAACAGCTTGTTGTAGAAAATAAGAGTAATCAGCTGTTTAAACTTACAGTCAGCAGAACTACATGAGCAGCTCTGTTTGGGAGATAAGGGAAGAGAGCACCCAAACCTAGAATGCTTATCTGCACAGATGGAAACTCCATGGGTCACCATGATGACATACAATCAGGGAAAGAGACAAAAGCATAGGATCAGAGTGAAGATACTGAATTCTCTTTTGTACTATTTTAATCTGGGACACCCAGATTCAGTGGTTCATCCTTGGAGATAACTCCAACTATGGTCAGAAGTTTACGAGACTTGTAGGGGAGGGCAGCGCAGAAGGTCTCAAGAGGAACAGGAACAAAGAGTTAAGGAGAAACCAGAGCAAGTCTCACAAGTCAAGGGCTGCAGGGGACTGCTTCCTATCCACACACACGTATATACGCCATTTTGAAGAGTAACTACTTTTTCTCCCCACCAGACATGGAGTTTCTTCCTTACCTTGAATCCTGGCCTGCTTTATTACTTACTTAGAACAACAGACTGTGACAGAAGTGGTTCTGTGCAAATTACAAAGTCTAGACCTCAAGAAGCCTTGAAGTTTTTGTTTTTACTATCTTCAAACAGTATGCCAAGATCATGATGATACTATAGGAAGAAGCCTGGAATTAAAGACCAGTCACTGAAGCTGTCAGCTGGGCCCACCCCTTACCTTGTCAGCTGAAAGCAAACAAATGAAACAAATGAGTGTGCTCAGCTTAAATCAGCAGAACTGTCCAGAATCATGAGAAAGAACAAAACATGACTTTAAGATACTGTTTGAGGATAGTGTTTTATATAATTAACTGAAATGAGAACCAACAGAGGGCTGCATCTAGGAAGAAGCAAAAAGCAAAGGCAGAAGATAGTTTCTACTAAAAGACAGAATTTTCAAGAAGTAGCAGAGGTTTTTAAACAGGCTGGGGGCTAAGAAGAGGTCACTGAAGCAAGTAAAGAGAACTCATCTCAGATACTTGAGAGTTCAGTGTCAGCAAGGGGGACAAGGTAGAAGACTTTCTCAGGAGGTTTCAAATGAGCAGCTGAGGAGAAAATCCGACAGAAAACTGGATTAGTCTTCTAAGTTACTTTATGAGAAAGACAGGAGCTCTTTTATAAGACTGCAGAGCAAGACTGGTTGAACGGAAGCTGGTGTCCGTGATGGTTTCAGATAGGGATGCAGCAGCTCAGGAAAAGGCTGCAAGAGAAATGAAAAATGCTTTGTTTCTGTTTTCTCTTTTTTAAACAGAGAAAACCGAGGTATCAAAGGCCCAAGGGAGGTGCAAAGACTCGGGACAAAGGTGAGCAGTATCTTAGTTCAGGCTGCTCTGAGAATATAGCAGAGACTAGGTGGTTTAAACAGCAAACAGCTATCTATTTCTCACTGTTTTGGAGGCTGAGAAGTTGGAAGACCCAGGCACCAGCGGGTACAATGTCTGGCGAGAACACCCCTCCTGGTTTGCAGAGAAACCCCTTCTCCTGGCTCCTTCTCTCTTTACAAAGACACTGATCCCATCGCGGAGGCTCCACCTGCATGACTTCATCTAACCCTACCTCCCTGCCAGAGACCCTCACCTCTTAATACCCTCCCCAGGGGGTGAATTGGGGGAGGGGAGGCACGAACATCCAGTCCAGAACAATGAGTTAACTGGAGGAAGATGGAAGGTGAACAAGCCAGGCAAATTGATAACAGCTGGGATAAGAGAGCAAGCCGGGTTAGGATGGCTGACAATAATCCTCGGTGGAGTGCGCAGGATCTTCTTATCCAGGCTCTCAGAAAAAAAGAAGAAAGCAAGATCGCTTGCTAAGAAGGAAGGAGCAGAAACTATTTCAAGAGCGTGAGGAAACGAGTCAAGTTTGGAAAGAGCCATGGGAAATGGGGAGAAGAAACAGGTAGGCATGGGAACTGTCATGTCCAGCATAACAGCTGGCAGTTGACAAGCGATGTGGCAAACATCTGTCAGGACAGTCGTGGTTGGGGAGAACTACTATGTTGCTATTTAACTAGATAATAAGATAGTAAGTTTACTCAATCCCATGTATTAGTAAACGCAGTGATGCAATGTTAAAGAGGAGCACACTTTATTTCCTCCACGAGTGCAGGATTATCATTTTAATACACGGGTTTCTGTGTTATGTGGTTGTCAATTCCCACCAAAGAAGATACATGGATCACAGATAAACACTTGAAATTACAGTTGACATCATTATCATTGTTGATGTTGTTTAGTTGTTAAGTCATGTCCAACTCTGTGTTACCCCATGGACTGTATGTAGCCCGCCAGGCTCCTCTGACCATGGCATTCTTCAGGCAAGAACACTGGAGTGGGGTGCCATGCCCTCCTCCAGGAGATCTTCCTGATCCAGGAACAGAACCAAAGTCTCCTGCATTGCAGGCAGATTCATTACCACTGAGCCAGTTAAGGGAATGCAAATTAACAACACAATAAGATAACTATATACCTATGAGACTGACCAAAAATAATACTTAATTTTTTTTAAGTGATAAAACCAAGTACTGACAAGAAGGTAGAGTGGCCAAAATTCTCCAGTATCATTAGTGGGAATGCAAAATGGCACAGTCACTTTGGAAAACAGTTTGGCATTTTCTTATAAACATACATTTAACAGAAAAACCACTGGTCCCATTCACAGGCATATACTTGAGAAATGAAAACTTATGTTCACACAAAAACCTGAATATGAATGCTTACAGCAGTTAGGTTAATAATCATCAAAATCCTGGAAATGCCTTTCAACTGAAGAACGGAAAACAGACTGTAGTATAGCCATAGAACAGACTGCTGCTCAGGAATAAAAAGGAGAAAACTTCTGGTCTGTGCCACAATATGGAAGAAACGCATTCGTCCTTTGCTCAGTGAAGGTCAAACTTAGAAGGATATACACTGTACGATTTCTTTCATATGATATTCTTAATAAGTTTTAAAGAGCTAGGTTGACTAGAAAAGAACACAAGAGAATTTTGGAGGGTGTTGGAATTTGATTGTGGGTGAAGTTATATAACCATACGCACTTGTCTAAGTCATTAGGATGCATGCTCAAAAGGATTAATTTTGCTCTGTTTATAAAGTATCTCTCCATAGGAATGATTAAAGCAATGTAAAGGGGCTTTGCAAGATGAAATGACACTGCAAAGACTGCTGTCTCTTACTATTTTGAATGAAAACACAACGGGACTACTGTACTGATATAATGTCAATAACAGCTCAAGCATTTTAGAATGTGAAGTGTTACTTCACAACCCCATTGAATGAATATCAGTAGACCATGTAATTAAAACCACCTTTTAAATGCTAAATAAAGTGAAATTAAACATCATTTCTCAATTTTCCAAATAACCTATTATAGAAAACAAAACTGTTATCTATACCTTTTCCAATAATAATGACATCTGCTTAGCACATCAGAATATACAAAGGATAGATTCCATAGTATTTTAATTTTATTCAGTACCTAAGTTAGGTAAACTTTTAAAACAAATAACTGAAAAAAAAATTTACCAAAGTTTTTCTCTACAAACTTACTTAGAATTAATACACTGCTTTAATAATCTTAATAAGTAAGGTGAGGTAGATAAGATTTTGTCACCATATAAAACATAAGAATCACTTTATTTAGGCTATATTATTATTAGAAAATACTATAAAAGTAGATTTATTCAAGAAACTTAAAATTACAATTTTTTCCTCATCTTTACCAAGATATATCACCTACACATATACAGTGTGATACCTAAACATATAAATATACCAAGTAACACTAAATTTCAAATGAAACTAACCACCTCAAATGACCACAATTACTAACTGCTTCATAAGGTTCAAAACCAGGCAGATCCCAAACCAACATACTTTTGATTTTTTAATTTTTGTGATGATGAAAGTAATATATGAGTGGGCTTGTATGTCTGATATAAAATATTACCAAAAATTTGCAACACTACCATGCTATTGCTATAAACAATGTCTATTGCCTGTTCGTTCAGTTAACAGTATATTATAAGCATATTTCCATGACATTTAACATATTTAACACATTTTAATAGGCTTTATAATATCCTCATACATGACTTTATAATCATTTATCTGTTCCTTTTTGCAGACATCTGAATTATTTCCAAAATTTTACTACTGTTTTTCAGTGCTTTGATGATGATCCTTAAACTTCTAGTAATTCTTTAGACTACATCCCTAGAAGTAGGAATAGGGTTATTGGGGTAAAAGGATGTGAATATTTTGAAAGTAACAATAAGTGACATCCAGTAAAACATCCTGTAATTATGGAAATTCTGCATCTGCTGTGTGCAATATGCGGCCACTAGCAGTATGTCTGAGCTTCCCCGATGGCTCAGTGGTAAAGAAGCCGCCTGCCAAGGTAGCAGACACGGGTTCAATTCTGGTTCAGGAAGATGTCCTGGAGAAGGAAGTGGTAACCCACTCTAGTATTCTTGCCTGGGAAATCCCGTGGACAGGGAAGTCTGGTGGACGACAGTCCATGGGGTTGCAAGACTTGGACATGACTTAGCGACTAAACGGCAACAAGCTGTATGTCTATCAAGCACTTAAAACGTGGCGAGTTAGACTGAAGAAATAAACATCTGACTTAAACAGCCAACGTGGCTACCGGCTGTGTAGCACTGTGCAGCACAGTATTAGACACAGAATGTCCAAATGTCATCCAGAAAAAGCACAGTTTACATTTTCATCAGCAGAGAAGGAGCGTTCATTTCCTCATACATTCATTAGCTACGACATCTTTTATTTTCTATTATTTGTCAATTTGCTAGGCAAAGACAGAGGGAATTGTTTCTTAATTTATATTTCTTTAAATGCATGGGTGAAACATTTTTAACGTTTTCAGTTTCTTGTGTGAGTGTGTGTGAATTGTTCTTTTCCTTTGTCAATTTTTCTACTAGAGGGAGAATTTCCTTTTCTTGGAATAAATGGTCTCTATATATTAAATAAATTAATTCTTGCTCATATCTGTTTCAAATAATTTTCCAATTCTATTATGATGCTTTTTGATACACAGTATTATATTTTAATTTACATTTATTGATCTTATACTTGTGTTTTCATCTCAAGCCAATTTAGATAAAATGTCAACTTATACAGTTTATTCACCACTTTTATGAAAAGAAAGGGACAAGATGAAATAGTGAATTCATACTTTAAAACATGACCCCTGCCTCAAACACACACAAGTCACAGGTAAAATATAAAAACAGTCAAAAAGGCTGTGCTGGACTCACAAACAAAATAAACTCTTTCCAGGAGCACAGACACAAAGCAGTGAGTGGGGTTAATGCTGCACCTGCTGTGCTCCTGTGTTATGTGTCTGGAATTGAACAGTTACACTAAAGTAACTTCCTTCTCCTTAGTGAAAGAACTAAAAATAGATCCAGGATCGCAGCTTGAAACAGCAAATATACAATGCACAAAAGTGGAAACCAGAACAGACAATACATACAGAAAAAGATTTTCAATCTCTCTTGTGATGGTGGGATATAATTGAAATTATATCTATCAGAATCAGTTCAGTCGCTCAGTAGTGTCCAACTCTTTGCAATCCCATGGACTGCAGCAAGCCAGGCTTCCCAGTCCATCATCAACTCCCGGAGAATAGCACAATATATATATCAGAATATATCAGAATACCAAAAAATAATAAATTTGGCAGAGATGTAGGGAAATGGAAACGTTTTTACTCTATTGATAGGAGTATAAATTGGTGCAAACACATCAGGAAGCAATTCAGCAACATCCAACAAAATTAGAGACGCGTATACCCTTTCAACTTGCCATTCAGCAACATCCAACAAAATTAGAGACGCGTATACCCTTTCAACTTGCCATTCAGCAACATCCAACAAAATTAGAGACGCGTATACCCTTTCAACTTGCCATTCAGCAACATCCAACAAAATTAGAGACGCGTATACCCTTTCAACTTGCCATTCAGCAACATCCAACAAAATTAGAGACGCGTATACCCTTTCAACTTGCCATTCAGCAACATCCAACAAAATTAGAGACGCGTATACCCTTTCAACTTGCCACTCCACTTTTTAGGTATAAATAATAAGAGAAGAAAAATTGATGCTTTTGAACTGTGGTGCTGGAGAAGACTCTTGAGAGTCCCTTGGACTGCAAGGAGATCCAACCAGTCCATCCTAAAGGAAATCAGTCCTGAATATTCATTGGAAGGACTGATGTTGAAGCTGAAACTCCAATACTTTGGCCACCTGAGGTGAAGAACTGACTCTTTTGAAAAGACCCTGATGCTGGGTAAGATTGAGGCCAGGAGGAGAAGGGGATGACAGAGGATGAGATGGCTGGATGGCATCACCAACTCAATGGGCATGAGTTTAAGTAAACTCCGGGGAGTTGGTGATGGACAGGGAGGCCTGGCATGCTGTGGTCCATGAGGTCGCAAAGAGTCGGACACGACTGAGCGACTGAACTGAACTGAATAAGAGAAACTCACACACATACCTCACATCTACATAAAGGATGTTCTTTATTCATTATTTATGTCAGTGATAACTAAAAACAAATTTTAAAAAATTGAATATTTATTAACAAGAAAATATATGAATTGTGTTACATCCCTAAAATTTTTAAATGATTAAAAAATTAAAACCAGTTAAAATAAATAAACCTAAGCTAAACTATTAATGGGCTTCCCAGGTGGTTTAGTGGTAAAGAACCCACCTGCCAAGGCAGGAAACGTGGGTTAAATCCCTGGGTCGGGAAGATCACTTGGAGAAGGAAATGGCTACCCACTTCAGTATTCCTGACTGGGAAATCTCACGGACAGAGGAGCCTGGCGGGCTCCAGTGCATGGGGTCACAGAAGAGCTGGACATGGTTTAGTGACTAAACAACAGCAACAGCATTAACACGGGCAAACATAACTTTTTAAAATGTTTAGCACAGAAAGCAAGTTGCAGACTGATACAGCTTTATAAATATTGAAAAACATGCAACAAATGTAAAACAAAAAAATATTGTACTTGGCTAGTACAAAAAGCATAGAATAATTGTAGCATAAAAATATAAGGAAAGACAGATTAAGTAGGGAGCAGGGAGACGAAAAAGTAGCAGAATCAAGGAGGGCTTCAGATTTATCCATAATGTTTTAATTCTTACTTCTTAAAAATTAAGTAAGTACGGTAAAATGTCAGAAAAAAATTTTAAATGAGTTTGGATATGGGTACATACTATTTTATTCTCTGTAGTTTTTCATGTTTCAAATAATTCATATTACCAAACTAATAAAAAAAGAACCTACAAAGAATTCTCTAGAATCTTTTTCAAGAATAAAATGTATATAAATCAATTAAAAAGCAATTTGAGTAGAGACTTCCGGTAACAAATAAGATGAAGTGATCTCACTACCATCTATTTCTTCTACTGCTTACAACTAAAACTCTGGACCAAATACATAAACCAATGATCTGAGGACACTGAAAAGTTACCAATGGCAGGCAGACTGGGAAGAGATGCAAAACATAAAAACTCATAGCAAGGATGCGTTTTCTGGTTAATTCTGTGTGTGTGTGCCCTGACTTGGGCCCACAAGGGAATTCACAGAGAAAATGTGTGACTAGGAAAGGGTACGAAAAAAAGAGGGAGAGAGAGAAAAATCCTGCCTTTATAGCCAGGGGACCTTTCATTGACTCTTTGCTCCTTTTTATTTTACCAGAGACTAGATTTTACTTCTAAAGGATTCTGGCATCTGTTGCAGATCTGTAAGCCTCTTTCTGGGTATAGCTTTACCTCAATTCACCTTATTTGTTATCACTATTGATCAACATTCATCAAGCCTCCCCAGCATGCAGGGGACACAGAATGATGATTAAATGTTAGATACAAGCTCAAAGTTCCTCTCCTTTCATTCACCTTCAAAACTGGTCTCAAGTTTGACATTAGGCTTTCAATACAAAGACAGATAAGGATGAACTGGGGGGACAATATACATCATTCAACTATTTAATATCAGAAGAACATCCTCATCTTGAATTTGAGCTATACAGTGGGGAAAAGGAACTAGACGAGCCAGAGGAAGAGAAAACTTTGAGATGATTTAATGTATTTCTGTGGCTGAGCTACATAGCTTGAGGGCTTGAAATGCTTAGAGAGCTCTTCCTCAGTAAAATAGCAAGTGCTAAAAAAAAAGAGAGAGAGAGAAATCAGCACTTAATAAAAGTATTGAATAAAAACGAGTAAAGGAGGAGATCTCGAGGTACAAAAAAATTGTTCATCTGTTTGAGATGACAAATTTTGCAAAAATGTGGTATAAATGACAATCCTAAAAACCATATATATCTTTTAAAAAATAAGATATTAAAGTTGGTCCATCTATTTGAAAAGTGTTTTATTTCGATTAAATCTATATCGTTTCATTAAATTTTATAGTCCTATACAGATAACAAAATCAATCATTTTTCATTAATTTGAGTTTTAAATTAAGTTTATTTTCTAGGAAACATGATAACTTATTATTTATAATCACTGAGGATTAAAAAATATGCCTATGCTTTTTTCATTTACCTTGCTAGTAACTAGAACAATTAAACTATGTAATAATCCAATCAACTCCTTCAATGATAAACTAGAATCCAGGTGAAATACAGGTGAGTGTGTATGTGTGTGCACAGGGAGTGCAACCTGGGTACTGAATTCAACACTGACATTTTCACCAATACACTGTATTGCTAATAACATTCGTTCTGTCTCATTAGAAACAAGAGTACCTTGTATAAGATATATCTTTTTGTATATATGTATATACCTATGCATGTGTGAATACATTTTCAAAAAGCTTTATTTCATGCCACATAAGTTTGGTACATATTTTAATGTTAAGTGTAGCGTACTATTTTAGTAGTTATCAGTATGACAAATCATGAATGACTGTCTAAAATGAACAGTTCTGCAGTATACTTGGGTAAAGGGTTTCTGTATTGCCCAGTTTTATTTAAGCTTTATTTCACAGATGCTAAAGAAAATGACTCAGCTCTCTATTTCACTGAGTAATAACTCTCATCATTTTCTCCCTTATTTCCGACCTTACAAAGAGGTATTTTCCACGGCCCCGCTGATGCTGCTGCTTAGTTGCTGCAGTCGTGTCCGACTCTGTGTGACCGCATAGAGAGCAGCCCACCAGGCTCCAGCCGTCCCTGGGATTCTCCAGGCAAGAACACTGGAGTGGGTTGCCATTTCCTTATCCAGTGCATGAAAGGGAAAAGTGAAAGTGAAGCCGCTCAGTCATGCTGACTCTTAGCGACCCCATAGACCCCAGCCTACCAGGCCCCTCCATCTATGGGACTTTCCAGGCAAGACGACTGGAGTGGGGTGCCATTGCCTTCTCCGTCCATGGCTCTACATGGCTCTGCCGACACTATTACCCATGTCGTCTCTTTCAAACACCGAAAATATTGACACCTCTAAGATACTCATAAGGTATTAACTTACTTTCTGTTATCCTCACCTCCATTTCTTTCATTTTCTCTTCATTTGCAATCTTTTTTCAAATCTCCATCCCTTTTCGTTTGTTTCTCTGAACTGTAAGTGGACAAGTAGGATGCAGGCACCTACACATACGTACATGCGTACCCTAATACTGTAACAAGCATCACCACAATTTTCTAAGTTGAAATGTATTACTATGTATAAATCAAGATGCCATTCATAATACTCTTTACAGAATTTAGTTCTGGCATTTTGAAACTTCCTCAAATCATTTATCAACCATGCTTTTTACATTATGATTACAATATTTATCTACACAAGTGGAATATAAATGAGCAGTACCAGATTAAAGTATGCTAGTCAAGTCATATGTTTTCCTTCTAACATTGCTTGACTTGACTAACCAGAAAAACAATCTTATAAGTATTAGCATGGTTTCAGATTCATCAACGTTTTATTTCATGACTTAGCTAATTGTTTTTAAAAAATATTTTTTGGCTTTTACTGACATAGATTAATGTTAAGAAGTAGCTTACTTTGTATGTTTTCAGTAGAAAAAAATTAAGTGGATTGTATCTGTGGTGTGGCCCAAATTACCTAATGAATTCTTAAAAGAAACACGTATTGAGCTCTTAGCAAGTACAAGGCACTTTAAGAATACAAAATTATACAGTATACATCTTGTCCTAGGCTGACTACAAGGACAATATGAGTGTTTGCAAATAACTAAAACAAACATTGGTGAATAAAGTACAAATGTTCTTATTCAAACGAACAGAAATGTATTAAATGCCTACCTGTCGCGTGCATGCTAAGTCGTTTCAGTTGTGTCCGATTCTTTGCAACCCTATGGACTATAGCCCACCAGGCTCCTCTGTCCATGGGATTCTCCAGGCAGGAATACTGGAGTGGGTTGCCATTTCCTTCTCCAGATGATCTTCCCAAGGCAGGAAGTGGACCCGTGTCTCTTGCGTCTCTGGTGTTGGCAGGCAGGTTCTTGACCATTGGCACTCCCTGGGAAAGCCTATAGGTAATTCTAACCAATTCTAAACATATAACATTGTAACAAGCAGTGTCTAACTTGTTGCTTTACTAAACTAACTAGTCTATCTCACTGCCAGTGATGGAGAGGAAATCCCCTTTCCAACTGATTTTAGATACATTCTTTATCATATTTTCTCATATACTTTTACATAAAGAGTAATTGATCACATCAATGTGTTTTTAAGTGTAAGGAAAAGACATGAGCATAAAACTCAATGAAATCCAACTATGAAGAATGTAGAGAAATAACGACTGACTGGCGTTTATTCACTGTACAGCATAATGTCTTCAGTTAAGAACAATTTCATCTCCCAGATTTTTTTTCTATATTTTCAAATATGCTTAGTTAATCCTTCATTCAAATTTTATGCTTTTTAAGACACTGATGAAAGAAACTGAAGGACTGATGGAAAGATAAACCAAGTTCTCAGATTAGAACTGTTAATATTGCTATAATGACCAAAGGCAATTTACAGATTCAAATGCAGTCCCTATCACTGGAATCTGTAAATGGTATTTTTCACAGAACTAGAACAAATAATTTTAAAATGTGTCTGAAAACTCAAAAAACCCAACTGCCAAAACGATGTTGAAAAAAAGGAACAGAGCTGGAAGACTCACACTCCTTGGCTTCAGACCACCCTACACACTTACAGCCATCAGAACAATACAGTACTGGCACAAACACACACACACACAGATCAATGAAACAGAACAGAGAGCCCAGGAAGACACCAATCCACTTTAGGTCAGTTAGTCTGTGACAAAGGAGGGAATAATATACAACAGAGAAAACTCAGTTTCTTCAGTAAGTGGTGCTGGGAAAACTGGATAGCTACAGGAGGAAGAATGAAGTCAGAACATCATCTAACACCATATACAAGAATAAACTCAAAATAGATTAAATACCTAAATGTAATAACACTGGAAAACGTAAAACTCCTAGACGAAAACATAGGTACAACACTCTTTGACATAAATCATAGCAATATTTTTTTGAGCTGTACCCTAGAGCAAAGAAAATGAAAGCAAAAATTAAAAAAAAACAGATTTAATCAAACTTAAAAGCTTTTGCATACAAACAAAAACCATCAGCAAAATGAAAAGACAACCTACTGTCTATGATAGAAAATGTTTGCAAAAGATATGACTGACAAGGGGTTAATATCCAAAATATATAAACAGCTCATATAATTCAACATAAAAAAATTAAAAATTGGGCAGAAGACCTGAGTAGATAATTTTCCAAAGAGGACATTCAGATGGCAACAGGCACTTGAAAATGTGTCCAAAATTACTAATCATCAGTTCAGTTCAGTTCAGTCCCTCAGTCGTGTCCGACTCTTTGTGACCCCAAGAACCTCAGCACGCCAGGCCTCCCTGTCCATCAGCAGCTCCTGGAGTCCACCCAAACCCATGTCCATTGAGTCGATGATGCCATCAGGGAAATACAAATCAAAACCACAATGAGGTAACAACTGACACCTGTCATAATGTCTGTCATCACAAAGAACACAAATAACTATGTTGGCAAGGATGTGGGGGAAGGAAACCCTGGGACGCTGTTGGGGGAACGTCAATCGGTGCCGCCTCTGTGGAAACAAAATGCAGGTTTCCCAAAAAATAAAAACTAAAAGCAGGTGGTGGCTGGTGGTGCAGTGGCTCAGACTCCGAACCCCCAATGCAGGGGGCCTGGGTTCAGTCTCAGACTCCAAACCCCCAATGCAGGGGGCCCGGGTTCAGACTCAGACTCCAAACCCCCAATGCAGGGGGCCCGGGTTCAGCCTCAGACTCCGAATCCCCAATGCAGGGGGCCCGGGTTCAGACTCAGACTCTGAACCCCCAAGGCAGGGGGCCCGGGTTCAGTCTCAGACTCTGAACCCCCAAGGCAGGGGGCCCGGGTTCAGTCTCAGACTCTGAACCCCCAATGCAGGGGGCCCGGATTCAGTCTCAGACTCTGAACTCCCAATGCATGGGGCCTGGGTTCAGTCTCTGGTCAGGGAACTATATCCCACACGTCTCAGCTAAAGACCCCACTTGCTGCAACTAAGATCTGGTGCAGTCAAACAAAGAGCAGAATTACCACATGAGCCAGCAGCTCCACTCTTGAGTGTAAATATGTAAAATAAAAACAGTAATTCGAAAAGACACGTGCACTCTGATGCTCACAGCAGCACGGGTTACAATTCTCAAGATATGGAAGCACCTAAGTGTCCATTAGCAGATAAATGGATAAAGAAGATGCGCATACACACACAAGGCAATATTACTCAGTCATAAAAAAGAAAAGAGATTTCACCATTTGCAACAACATGGATGGACTTGGAGGGTATTATACTAAGTGAAATAAATCAAACAGAGGAAAACAAATGCTGTATGACATCACTCCTACGTAGACTCTAAAAGATACAACAAACTACTGAACGTAACAAAAGAGAAACAAACACAGAGATATTGAGAACAAACTCCTGGTCATCAGTACAGAGGGGAGGGAGAGGGGGCAATATACAGGTGGGGTATCAAGAGGTACAAACCATCAGAAAAATAAGCCACAAAGATACATTGTACCACAGTGAATACAGCCAATATTTTATAATAACTATACATGGACTATCATATTTAAAACATTGAGTCATATTGAATACCTGTAAATATTATATTAAGCAAGTATATCTCAATAAAAATTTTATTTTGATTTTTAATTTTTATTGAAGGATAGTTGATATACAATGTTGTGTTAGCGTTCAGCTACAGCAAAGTGGATCAGTTATACATATACCTACTAGTTAGATTCATTTCGCATATAGGTCATTACAGAGTATTGAGTCGAGTTTCCTGTGTCATATGGTAGGTGCTTCTTACTCACCTATTTTATGTATAGTGGTGTATATATGTCAATCGCAACCTCCCAATTTATCCCATCCTTCCTGCTAATCATAAGTTTGTTTTCTACATTTGTGATTCTGTTTCTTTTTTTAAATAAGTTCATTTATATCGTTTTTTTTCACACATAAGGAATATTATATGATATTTGTCTTTCTCTGTCTGACTTACTTCACTCAGTATGACAATCTCTAGGTCCATCCATGTTGTTGCAAATGGCATTATCACATTCTTTTTTCTGGCAGATTAATATTCCAGTGTGTGTGTGTGTGTGTGTGTGTGTGTGTGTGTGTGTGTGTGTGTGTGTGTGTGTGTGTGTGTGTGTGTGTACCATCCTTATCCATTTCTCCTTCAATGGACATTTAATTTTGTATTTTCCAGTTTTAGACCCTAAAGATACTTCAGTTCAGTTCAGTTCAGTCGCTCAGTCGTGTCCGACTCTCTGCGACCCCATGAACTGCAGCACGCCAGGCCTCTCTGTCCATCACCAACTCCTGGAGTCTACCCAAACCCATGTTCATCGAGTTGGTGATGCCCTCCAACCATCTCATCCTCTGTCGTCCCCTTCTCCTCCCACCCCCAATCCTACCCAGCATTATTACACTTGTGCATATCATTAGCTGGTTTGGGTGGGACATTTTATTCAATTTTTTTATTTCTACGAGTTTGAGCAAACTCCAGGAAAAGGTGAAGGACAGGGAAGCCTGGCTTTCTGCAGTCCATGGGGATGTGAAGTCAGACTCGACTTAGCAAGTGAACAACAACAACCAAGTTATTTTTAACTCGATTAATTGAGTAGTTTCTGGAAACCTGGTGAGTATATTCCCAATTCCTTTTCCCACATGCCTCTAGACCTTTGCCTTCATTAACTTTTATTCTCCACAAAGAGAAGTTTAAGACATAAGAAAGGTAGGATTCAGAGTTCTAGGAACTCTTCTAGGTTTTTCACTTCTGCAAAAGTATTCAGAATTAGGAAGGTAAGCAAAGGAGAAGACAGAAAAGTACCAGGAGGATTAGGTGGCTTAAGAGGATCTTCTCGAAAAATCATGTAACAGAGGGCACACACTTCCAGAGAGCAGGCGCCGCGTCTCCCGTGCTTCCCACTGCAATGCCAGCGCCAGCTGCACAGCAGGTGCTCAGTCACTAATGCTGACTGCGTGAAAGAGGCCGAGAGCGCGGAGAAAGGAGGGAAGAGGTGACAGGGGAAGGCGGAAGACTGGAGTGTGCCTGTGCTCCTGGCTTAGCCCTGAGCGGGGTTCTTGAACGGTCTCACGATTCTCTCCTGTCTTGGAAGAAGCACCTGGGTAAGACACTCTAGCTGATCTAGGACTTGTAATTTTTTAAACCACCATTTATCTTCTGGCTCTTCTTAAATTCTGCTGATTCTTTTGCTCTTCTGTGACCTCGATGCTACAAATAAAACTCTGAAGTGCCTAAAATCAAATTTTACTGACAGTCTCCTGATGAGTAACGCCCCTGTTTCCTCTGCCCTGATCCTAGGAGTTCCACACGGCTTAGAAACGCCATTCATCCACTCCGTGTGCTGATGCAACTGCTAACCATGACTGCCCTGTCAAAAATTTCACCGTCATGAGAGGCCAAAAGTTAATTTACTACTTTGCATATATTTCATATTTATGAATAAAGTAGATATGAGAACAATATGATGAAAGTATCAAGAATACTATGAATCAGCTGTCCAGATTTCTTCCAAAAACCAACTCAATTTCAAAACATCATTAGATTTCAACTTGGTTTAGACCGAAAGCACCAAGAGATTTTAACAAGCAGAGAATAAAGTAAGAGAACAAGGGTTTTGAGGAAGCAGAAAAGCAGTAAGACAGGGAGAACGTGCTATGTCTTCGTCTACCTGTAAGTCTTGGTTAAAGACGCTGTCAGTCTTAAAGTTTTGTGCCAGTGACTCCTTCACCAGAAATGCTAAGCATGAGGCTCAACGATCTCTAAAACTGATACTGGTGCTGTACATAACCTCACACTGCCGTGGCATCTCATAAAGTGACGTCATTCAGTCCATCAACCCAGTCAACGAATACTTTATAGTTAAGAAGCGCTACAGGACGCAATAGCACACACCCTCCTGGGGCTTCCTGTGTAGCAGTGGTATTTGGTATATTAGTAGTACCAAACAACTACAAGTTTTCCAAGCAAGTTATCTCATTTGAGATAATAGAACCAGAAAGGTACGATTATTACCACTTTACGGGTAAGGAAATGAGGCTTAAACAGGGTCAACTAGTAAATGTATAATTACAAAAAACAGAAAATGCTGAGGAGGAAATTTAAAATGTGTAGCAGGGTATCTGATTTTGCCTAGAGGTCAAAGGACATTTCTCTGAAAAAATCATTGTGACAGTTTAGCTTTCTTCACCACATTGCAACTAACCAAACACAGGGTTAAAAACTGTAATTTAAGAAGATGAACTTTATCATCTTCTGTCTTAGAATCATTTCAGAATTACAGTGAATATACAGCTCATAAAAAGAAGGCCAAAAGGATACAGTGCTCATACAGAATATCACTCTAGACATCTTTCTTGTGAATTCTGATGAGGCTGCGAAAATCAATTTTGGAACATCAACTTCTCCAAAAAGTCATAAAATAGGCATTTCTGCTCCACTGATTCTTGATCATTAGGATATTTAAGATGATTAAAGTTTAAAGAGGTCATTGCTTATACCTCAAATAATTATCAGCCTATTACTTGATAAATGTGATTTCTTCTCTTATTTCCAAAGGTAGAATACATATATCATTATTTCAAATTCCTCCTATATTCTCCCTGTCTAAATTACAGACATAAAGTAATTAAGAGAATTTATAGGTTCAGAATAGCTCTTTTTAACTGATCTAAATTAACGGTGCTTATACTTTAGGGACCATCAGAATCACCTACAGTGAAAGTGAAAGTGTTGGTTGCTCAGTCCTGTCTGACTATTTGTGACCCCACGGACTGTAGCTCACCAGGCTCCTCTGTCCATGGGATTCTCCAGGCAAGAATACTGGAGTAGGCTGCCATGCCCTCCTCCAGGGGATCTTCCCGACCCAGGGATTAAAACCAAGTCTCCTGTACTGCAAGCAGATTTTTTACCATCTGAGCAACCTGGGAAGCCCTAAAGGACTTGTTAAAACAGAGCCTGGCCCCACTCCAGACTTTTTGAGTCTGTAGGTCTGGGATGAGGCCAGGAAATTTGCATTTCTAAGGGGTTCCCAGGGAATGTTGATACTACTGATCCAGAGAATGCACTTTCAAAAATCACAGGTCTAGGGGGTAAACTTCAGGGAGATTTACAACTAAGAATGGAAAGTACTGACATTTCTTAAATTAACTCAGTTTCACTGGTCCTTAATTAGCATCACTGACAGCTTTACAGTGTGACACAGCTTTTTTGTGTGAGAACAATTACACAAAAGTCAGTATACTTACTACACAGATGGAATTACAGGTACTGTCTTCTGTACACCACTTGGAAAGGCAGTACAGCATAGTGTTTAAGAGCAAGGCAAGCTGCTTGGGTTGGAATCCAAGATCTACCATACTTACACTTAATAAAGTGTTCTTGAGAAAATTACCTAATTTCTCTGTGCTTCACTTCCCTTATCTACAAAAGTGGGAAAATAATAATACCTCCTCAAAGGGTTTTTCTGATATTTAAATAAGGAAAGCACTTAGCCAACACCTGAGTTAGAGCATGCATAAGTATTAATACAAAGTATATATCAATATGAAGAGCTGACTCGCTGGAAAAGACCCCGATGCTGGGAGAGACTGAGGGCAGGAGGAGAGGGGGAGGCGGAGGATGGGACGGAGGGACAGCATCACTGACTCAGTGGGCGTGGGCGTGAGCAGACTCTGGGAGATGGTGAAGGACAGAGGAGCCTGGCGGGCTGCAGGCCATGGGGCCACAGAGTCAGACAGGACCGAGTGATTGGACAGCAACCCTTCCATGTAAAGACTTTCCAGGCGCTTTCTCTCAGATTTCAGAACCATGGATTTTTGTTCTCCTGAGTAGCTTCCTTTTTTCCTACTTTTGTTGTTTATTAACTCACAAAGTCTCATAAACATTTCTATATAACAATTATTTCCCGATTAAACATGTTAATTATGCTTTTTTTCTCTTCACTCTAGTGTCATCATCAGCTAATTTTTAGTCTGTTTTATTAACCATATATTTGTAAGAGTCTCCAAATGAAGTACGGTATGCATAAATCAATAAGCCAATAAATATTATAGCTCTTTTTAATGTTTACCTTAATTATTAAACAATGGCAGTAAGCTAAAACAAACTAAGCTTCAATTATGAACAAAAAAACTACTCCAGCTACTCTTTAGTGCCTTTGACACAATGATGAAGTATAACAGGCTATTCTATCCATTTACTTCAAGTGATGACCTAAATCCCTTCCAGAAAAACTTCTCTAAAAAACCCTACCCAATAGAAACAAACATCAGTTTTCACTACAGTGTGAACAAATGGCAAGAGGCTTTATTAGGGTGCATGTTTGTGCAACCAAATGTGAGGCCAGCATTCACTGGTTTCTTTGCTTCTTCATATCAATCAGTAAGACCCACTGTGGATATTTAACGACCACTTGAGGACTAAGGGAATCTGGGGACAATAATAAGCGTGCTCAGCGTGGGGGTTTGGAAATCCACATTTTCTTATTAGTCCAAGCCCGCAGGCACAGTGTCTTCACTGTGACCTCCAGGTATATCCTATGTTCCTGCCAAAATGCCTAAATAATCAACCAATTTGATAACAACTTCAAATACATTAATTCTTGACACTTTTATATATTTCAGGTGAAACAGCATTAGAGAAATAGTATTAAAAGTATTTTGTCTTGAATGGTTTCTATTAGACAGAGGAATTGGAACAGAGATGTTATCAAAACAGGACATAATAGTTTTCATGGCCACTTAGTTGACATAGCAAAATTAGCCTGTACTATGAATTATTTTTTAAAAGTAATGGAGGGAAGTAATATTGCATAATATCCAGCATTAACAGAATTAGGATTTTCATACCACAGTTAGTGATATATTTAGATAAGAAAGGGATATTACAACATGGATTACTTTTTAAAATAATTTTTAAAAATTATGTCCTCTTCACTCAACATAATATTATATAACATTTCTTGAACTCTTAGATTTGACCATATATAATATTTGACTAAATACATATGTGAAATATGCCTTAATACATAAATATGAAATATACCACCTATAAATTAAAAACACAGCCTTTCTAAATTCTTCATTTTTCAATTACTGTTCCACTTTTCCATTTTAATAACTTTGACTTCCATGTGTTTCTCCACTATTGTCTTTTAGGTTATTAAATGAGAGATCTCACCATTGAAATATATCTAGTTTCTTTTCTATTTTCAGAATGCATCCAGTATAACTCATTATTTCAATCTATTGCCCACACAATGATATACAGTCTTCCCTGTCTTTTGTCCCAGATTGCGAGGATATCTGTTTAATATATCTGGGTCAAACTTACATTTCTGTAATAGGAACCTAATGAATATTAAGGAAGTATACATTATAATGAAAATGATTACTAGTATCCAGATATCTTGATGGATAGTACCTTTTCCCAAGTCTATGGATGTTAAACCTTCCAACCTAGTTAGCCATAGCCTCATTGCACACTACATGCATTAATACACACCACATACACTAATGTGTGACTTTTTAAGTGCTCGCGAATTTACAGAGTGCTTTCCCCACCGTGTCTTTACAGCCACGCTGCACAGAAGGTACAGAGACAGAGGCTGGGTCTCAGGGAGATCAAGTGTGTTGTCTCTGGCATTTTAAGAAAAAGAATCAGTGAACATATATTTGATGGAGCAGGTGTCAACCTAAATCAGCCTCTGAACAGCCCTTTCTTGCCTAATCAGCTCCAGGAAATAATCAGGAAAAATCTTAAAGGGAAGAACATTGCTTTATTGCCCCTAACCCCAAACTAGAATTTTAAGGGGTTAATAAGAAAATACAAGTTGCTATCAATTAAATCAGTGATGTGGGCTTCTCCAAAATATCTTAGAAAATACTTTGATTCACATGATCTGTGGTAGCTGGGAATAATCTGCACACTCTTTTAACAGCCTAGAAATTTACTCCATTATCTATGAATACGTCCCGAGAGGATGACACAGATAAAAAACCACTGAAACACTGAGCAATAATTGTTTCCTTAATTACTGGTAGTTGTATAACATTTCCAACACCGCAGCAATCCCTACAGTTCTCCCAGTCTGGGTCTTTTCTAGTTTCAGTGCCTCTTTCTTGAAGGTGGCTACTGGTGTTACAGTCCAAGTCATCTAGGTACTACTACAGACACTGAACAAGGACCAGACCATCACCAAGTTTATTAATTACAACATTCCTATTAACACCTAGATATTTTTGGACATCTTGTACACAACAGCATCTATGAGTTCATGCTATCCTATGCTCTTTAAAGTATTCTTTCAATTCATATTTATTTAGGGCCTTTTATAAGTCACCATTAAACAAGGCTCAAAGAAGACAAAAAGGAATCAATATAGTCCATGACTTCACAGATCCACTACCTGAAGTATGTAGAAATTAAAATAATTGAAATGCTACGAAATAAGTGCTATTATCATGGCTTGTGCAGAATTCTAAGGAAGCCCAGGGAAAGGTGAACCTGATTTGAACTGGTGGGGTGAAGAAAGGCTTCAAAAGAAAATGACACTCAAATGTGTGCCAGGTACACAGATG
The DNA here is from genome assembly GCF_054371585.1 of Giraffa tippelskirchi. Taxonomy (NCBI): domain Eukaryota; kingdom Metazoa; phylum Chordata; class Mammalia; order Artiodactyla; family Giraffidae; genus Giraffa; species Giraffa tippelskirchi. The sequence goes on along the minus strand of NC_137280.1, from coordinate 176,732,051 downwards.
GAAAGGCAGGAGGCTGTAGATCCCATTCTGAGAAGTGACAGGGGTTCCAGACACGAGAAGGACTGGAGGGGAAAGCAACTGGAAAGGCTGAAAGGAGCTGGGTCACAAAAGCCCTTGCATGCTAGGATGCTTCCCCTCAAGCGACAGGAGACGCAGATTCCTGCGAGTATCTGAAGCATCTCCCAGACATGACTAGCTATTACAGAGGTATCCCAAAAATCTAACCCCGGCAATAGGGTGAAGGACTAGCAAGCACATGAAGCAAAGGGCCCTTCACCAGCATGTTCAGACCCATCTCCACGTCTGCCTGAGCTGAGGTAGCAGCAGCAAGGGGCGGCACAGGAGGAAGGAGCCTGGGAAGTCATTTATGAGGCTAAAGCTTCAGTGAATATTCATTGGAAGGACTGATGCTAAAGCTGAAACCCCAACACTTTGGCCACCTGATGTGAAGAACTGACTCATTAGAAAAGACCCTGATGCTGGGAAAGATTGAGGGCAGGAGAAGAAGGGGACGACAGAGGATGAGATGGCTGGATGGCATCACTGGCTCAATGGACATGAGTTTGAGTGAGCTCTGGGAATTGGTGATGGACAGGGAGGCCTGGCGTGCTGCAGTCCATGGGGTCACAAAGAGTTGGACACGACTGAGCAACTCAACTGAACTGAAAGTTTCAGGAACTCATGACTCATTAATTGTGAAGACTGAGGGAAAACAAGGATTAGATGAATATTCCAATTAATTTTTTTGTATCTTACAAGTCTCATTGGATGGTGTTAACAAAACCAAGAGTGAGAAGCAGGGCCATGGGGGGAATGAAGGAGAGACTCAGCACAGTGAGTTCACACTTACATACATTGACTTTGAGGGTCTATATTCTCACATATGGTTTCCAAAGGGAAGACAGAGGAAAGGGGAAAAACAGAAGCAAAGAAGAAGGCGCTAAATCATGCAGAGGAACAAGGATTAAACTAGAGATAATCCTAAACAGACTCATAACCCTGCACTGATTCACAAAAGGAAAAATATATATATATCACAGCTGTTTAAAATAGGAGACTTATACGATAAAATGTTATTTTTAGAAAGATAAATCTAGTGAAAAGAGGAAAGAAAACAGGATCCTGGAGGAAAGACAGGTAAATGCGTTGTCAGCAGTACAGACGCGAAGTCACAGAGGGCAGCAGGCGCGGCGGGAGGCCGGCCCGGCGGGGTCTGGAGGCCCGTCCTCCGCCCCCGGCCAGCGGCAGAGGCTCTCCGCGCATGCGCTTGCTCATCTTCTCTAGGCCTTCAGGCACCGCCTCTACATGTTGGTGACCTCCTGGCTGGATCTGCATCTCTGAGACTGCTCCGAAATTCTAAATATGTACATCCCTCTCCTTCGGGACCGTCTATTTGGAAGTGTCACATACACTTCGCACTCAACATGCCTGAAATTTCCCTAAATCTCGTTTATGACCAGCTCTCGGTCTATGACACCATTCCCGAGTGGCTGAAATTACAAACCTACATAATCCCTGAAACCTCTCTCTCACCCACGTTCTTGGACAAGTCTTGTTGCCTCTGAAGTGTAACTAAGCTACTCATCCGCAGTTTCACCCAATCCTCAATGCCTCCACAAACATCCAATCTTTCTTTAAATCCCATCCCTACGTTTTACATGCATTCCGACTTTGAAATCCCATCTGTCAATCACTCACTAACAGGTTTCAACAGTGAAGCACGTGATCTATCTGATCTTGATATTTTCCCACAATAAAACAATTCAAAGCACTGTATGGCCCCCGAGACCAAAGACCAAATCCCGCAGCATGAAGCAGTGACTGCTTGGCACCTTTTACCTCTCCAATCTCACTTTCTGTGTTAGTTTTCTAATTTGATGTTAAAAAATGATCATAAACACAGTGGCTTAAAGCAAGACAAACTTATCCTGCAATTCTGGAGCTCAGAAGCCTGAAAGGGGCTTCCTGGGGCTGAAATCAAGGTGCTGGCAGAGCTCCGTTCCTTCTGGAAACTCCAGAGGAGAATCCTTTCCTTGCCTTTTCCAGTCCCCAGAGACTGCCTGCCTTCCTTGGCGCTTAGACACATGACTCCAAATAATACTTTTAGAGTCTTACTTCTCTATCTGTCTCTGACTCTCCTGCTCCCTCCCTCACTTAGGAGAATCTCTGTGATGACACTGGGCCCGCCTGGATAATACAGAATAATTTCTTCATCTCAAGATGCTGGATGTCATCGTATCTGCAGAGTCCCTGTGGCTCTGTGACAGAACGCATGCACAGGTTCTGGGGGTCGGGACTCGGACACACGTGGGGAGGCATTCTTTTGCCTACCATATTTATTCTCCCCTCCTCCCTGACTGCTGCTATAGTCTCCACTCCAGGTGTATAAATTGGAATTCTTGTATCTTCAGCTATTGCACAGAATCTCTCACCCCAAGCTCAGCCACTCGGCTTCAGACACTGTGTTCCCAGGCTCCTCACAGCACTCTCTCAGTCACCCTGCACAACGCTGGGAAGCGTGCCCCGGACTGTCAAGGTAAGAGGCCCTTCTTACGTCCTCTAAAAAGACCACAGATTTCCTCTAGAATAAGGGTTAGCACCTCAGTCATAATTCTCACTTACTTGTCTGTCTTTCCAACCAGACTCTAATTTCTTTGGGGATAAACCAGTAGCTAATATAATTTCTATTACAACATAGACACAATACACATTTACTGAATGCTAATTAAAGAGACAGAGACATGCTTAAAACCTGTGAATTCCTAGAAAAGCCTGACCTATTTACTTTAGATGAACACTGATGACCTTCCCAAAACCCTCCTTTCAAGATGGCAAGAGGAATGGAGGAGTTGTTTTTAGAAGTTATTTCTAGAGAAGACTTTTAAAACTCTATTGACTCTCTCACAGTCCAGTGTTACAGACATTAAAAAATCACTCTTTTAGTCACCAACTGAAATGATTCTAGGGGCAAAAAAAGACACAGATTTATTATTTAAAAGAGAACATTGCATCACTAGAAAGTATTAGTAAAATCACACCTCTGGAATTCACCATTACAAAATATTTCCAATGATAAAACCACAAAACAGTGAGGGCCATGATTTGAACATGATGGTCTTTTATTACAAAGAGAAATAGATATTACAACTGATCTTTGTTATAACTTATATTACAAATTATAACTGATCTTTGTATTATATTTTGTATATATTTGTAATATTATATGTATTATGTGATCTTATAAGTTATAACTTCTAAATTATAACTGATCTTTGTTGATCTTAAGTCTGTTTCTCATTAAATAGTTATCAGTCAAGAGTCAAGGATGTCCACTAGATTATTATTTCCCAGCATGGGTATTTCTCTTATAAGACCTTAATTTTTGGTATAGTTTTACTGTATGCCAGTTGTTATATAAGTAACAGAAAGAAAACCTTAAAGTTTCATTTTCTCTAAGGCTTATATATGAACAAGGCTTTCCATTTTAAAAAATCACTTGAAGATTATCTTTTTGACGTCCTTGGTCTTTCTAATTTCAACCCTATTATTTTGAAGTCATTAAGATTCTTGGCATGCGTATTGAGTCACTGTAAAGTGGGACGTGGGACAAGTCTTCCGTGGCTCCTCAAGGGCAGCTTAGCAGAGGGGAGCACTAATTTAGCTAATATGGTGAAGAATGATAAGTAGTTTTTTAAAAAAGTGAAAATAAGCAACGTCAATTCTTGTGTTTCATTTCACTTCTGAAATGGTTTTATACAGGACAATAATTTGCAACCAAGAAATACTAAATATTATACAAGATTGCTGATTGCTTCACTATTTTAAAGTTAATATCAGAGAGAAATCTCATTAAGGTGTCCAGTGAATTTTATGGAACCAATCACATACAGTTCACAGTAGTATAAAATACATATAAACTAAATAAGAGAACATTAAAAATACTTCCTACCTGTCCTTAAAAGTATTTATGAAATTTACAAGAGAAAAATAACTACATGAAAAAGCAACTTCTAATATAAAGCAATATAAGAAGGAAATGAAAAATATAACGAAAAAGCTATTATACAAAAAGAACTGAAATGAAGTGTGTCACTTCCAAAGGAATCTCATTCATAAATCTAAACCATGCTAACATTTTTTATTTACTATAAAAACAGAATATTAATATCTTTAAGTTATAAGATTTTTTCAAATATTAATCAAGCATTTATTAAGTGTCCAGATTTTCTCAAAAATAACAACAGATATTTAGTGAATGATGCATCAGGTGGTGTAAGATACGTAAAGAATGAGTAAACCATCTTCCTTGCTCTCACAGAGCTTACTGTCGCGTGGGGATGTCACTACAGATGGGCAGTGACAGCAGACGGTACATGAGCACCAGGACCGCTGCACAGCGAGGGGAGAGCCCGGAGGAGGAGGACATGTTCATGGACTAGGGAAGGGAAGGGAGAGTCGCTCAGGCATGTCCGACTCTTCGCGACCCCATGGCCTATACAGTCCATGGGATTCTCCGGGCCAGAATACTGGAGTGGGTAGCCTTTCCCTCCTCCAGGGGATCTTCCCAACCCAGGGATCCAACCCAGGTCTCCCGCATTGCAGGCGTATTCTTTACCAGCTGAGCCACCAGGGAAGCCCTCATTTTACGTATAAGGGAGCAGTTATGGATGGAATAGTAAATATATATATTAACTAAAATTGACTAACGGTAAAGCGGAAATGACAGACCATCCTCAGAGGTTTTCTACCTCAGAAGTTTCCGTGGGCTGCAGGCTCCAGGGGCACAAGGCAGAGAGTGGATATGGGAAAAGGGAATGTGTGACTCAAGAGACTAACCCGGCACGGAGGCAGAGCGGGCCCCGTCTGTTCTCTGCCACAGCCTCCTTACCAGCTCACCTCCCTCCCTCCTGACCGCCTCATCCGTCCCTCCTGCCCTGCCAACCACGTCTCTACGGCTTTGAGGCAGACAAGTGCCAACGTTAAGAACAGTCTGCATCGAGACAGATGGAAAGAGCAGACTTTTGGACTCTGTGGGAGAAGGCGACGGTGGGATGATTTGAGAGAAGAGCACTGAAACATGTGTATTACCACGTGTGAAAGAGATGGCCGGTGCAGGTCCCATAAGCAGGGCACCCGAAGCTGGTGGGAGGGGTGCGGGAGGGGGACAATGTGTACCTGTGGCCGATTCACGCTGATGCATGGCAAAGACCAGCACAACACTGCAAAGTAATTATCCTCCAATTAAAATTAATTAATTAATTAAAAAAAATACCCTGCATCAGAATGCCATTGTCGTCTTCTTGGTAGAGACTTACTTTGCTTTCCAGATCTCACTACCTTAAATCCATTGCATTCTGGGGTTTCAGAACAATTAAACAAGTTTCTCAGTGTCTAAGTTCAAGATTTGAAAAGTAAGACAGTAAAAGAGGTGGTAATCTCCATTAAATTATCCGGAAAAGATAATTTACAAAATTTTGAACGATCAATTATTGGCAACATATTGAGGGCTTTTTTTTTTCCCATTAAGGGCAAAGTACGAATGAAAACAATGCTTCAACAATACCTCATTCCACGCTGAGATATTTTGCACTCAGTGTGTGGATTTTCTACTACCTTGGCTAAATTTAAACTGTTCAGGTATATAATTAAGAGAGAGATTTGTAAATACCATATGTGTGATCTTCGGTATTCTGGTACTTGTTTAAATTTCTACTGTATTTAATGATAATTTTATTACTATTTTGACTATAAATCTGGATCCTAGAATTTTATTATTCTATTCAGCAAAAATTGAAAACAGACAAAAAATTTCAATGCAGAATGTGTTTCATTATATTGTATAAAATACAACTTAATATTATGCCCTTGGCTATTATGAAAGGACACTAAAAGCAACAATCTATGAAATCTGTCCTTAAAGTTTTGCAGAAATGTTTTTAAGGACATTGCTATATCTAAAATCCCAAGGGAGAAATTTCCTTTAGAATTTATTGGTAATAAAACTTTGCTTTAAACAAATTAATATCCTTCCTCCTCTCTAACCATGACACTAGTTAACTTTTTCTACAATGACTTATAGCTAAATTTCAAGCTCAACACGGAAATTATTATAGGTCTTTAAGAAACTACATTTTGCTTGTTAAAAAAAATATGTTTCATTAAAATACATAAAATATCCTCTTTTCTTAATTCAAGTTATTTTATCTCAAGCATCAACAACTATAACAATTTAAGATTAAACTTCTAATCAGACAAAACCACATTGAAATCACCTATCATTTACTAGATGTTTGATTTGAGCAAGTAGCATAACATATGTAAATCTTCACTACTTTAAACAAATATAGACAATTAATTGTTGGTATTTTGTAAAAATGAAGATAAAATTTTATTGTGCGGCTTAGGTGATATGCTCTGTGCACAATAAAATAGATCAATAAAAACGAAGCTAATTATTACATCCTTTCATGTAATGATTTGGTGAACAAGCAATTTTCTTCCTCGATTGACCATCCTGTTAATAATTTCATTACTCATGTCTGTTCCAAACATTTGTTCTTCCAGAGACTATAACTGTTATTTTGGTTATGTAATCTTATTTTGAAAATTTAAAATTTGTGGTTACATATGCCAGTCTTCCTGTGAGCTGGATACAAGCTAAACTATATTTTCTTTCAAATAAAATGTACAATGCTGAGACCAACAACATGCAATTTAATAAGAAATATATTTTTACTGAAAGGAACCTGGAAATTTGACTTTAACATTTAGTTATTCTGTGACTTTGAGCATGAGCCACTTGCCTTAGAGATTATTACCTCACTTGTAAAATAACAGGGGATGAACTATATAATCTTGAAATTTCACCTAGTTCTTCATTCTTTGATTTCAGTGGACTACTCTAACAAGAATCTCTAGGCTTTTATATTTAACAACAAAACAAAACTGCATTTTGTATTTTATTTACGATTGTTAAATTTCTACTATTAATTATTTTTTCCTGCTATTGATATTTTTTCTATATATATTTTAACACTATTCACTGAAATATAATTTGGATATGGCTACACAAGTTCTTGGTGAAACACAGTAAAATCAAAATTGATTTCTTTCCGTTTTTTAAATGTGCCAATAAATAATTTAAAAGGCTGGATAAGTGATAGTTGCTCAGACATGCCTGACCCTTTGTGATCCCATGGACTGCAGCCCGCCAGGCTCCTCTATCCATGGAATTCTCCAGGCAAGATTACTGGAGTGGGTTGCCATTTCCTTCTCCAAAAGACTGGACAGGCTTCAGTATTTAGTAAGGTATCACTAGCTACGCTTTGGATATGTTTAGTTCACATCCCACCCTTGCTTATAAACATGCAGTGGAATGGCATTTCCATAGATAAATCCTAATTGCGGTATTCAAAGCTCTCAAAACTGAACTTTTCAGATTACTCATCTTTTTAAATCATCTGCTTCTGTCAAGGCAACTGATCTTGCCTTCCTTAAAATAAGTCTGGGAATTTCCCATGGTTTAGATAATTCCCTTACCATGCATGCATACGTGCGTGCTCAGTCACTTCAGTCATGTCTGACTCTGTGCAACCCCATGGACTGTGGCCCACCAGGCTCCTCTGTCCATGGGTTTCTCCAGGCAAGAATCCTGGAGTGGGCTGCCACGCCCTCCTCCAGTCCCTTACCATTACCCCAAACAATTTCCCTAGTCTTTCGGCCTATCCGCAAGACCTACTTCAAGTCCACATTTCTCCGTGAATCATTCCTAGGCTGTAAGTTCTTCTAAATTCACATATTGTTACTCTAAAAATCCTTTATACAAATATTTTTCAAATTGAGATTCATAAAATCAACTTTTTGGATGCATTCTTAATAGAATGCATCACATTAAGAAACATAAAAAGTTTCATAAAATCTCTCTCAATTGTGAACAAACATCCATACCAACATTTCCAACTCGCTATGTCCTGGGTCTCAATATAATATACAATTTCTATGCATTATGAGAAAAAAGGTTTCAGAAACACTACTTCTGTCTCTTGGAACTCTCTCCAACCAGTATAGAGACGCTTTCTCATTCACGGTATTACATTGGATGGGGTACAATAATTGATTTAACCAGACTCCTATTAAAGAATATTTGAATTATTTCCAATTTCCTGATATTATAAATGCTGCAGTGAATAACCTTAAACTGATATCATTTCATACATACACACATATAACTAAAGGGTAAGTTGCAGAAGTCATATTGCTAAGTCAAAGTTAGACACATTTTATAATTTTTATAGATTGTGCCACATTGCCTTCTACAATGTGTATGCTTAGTCGTGTCCAGCTCTTTGGGACCCCATGGACCGTAGCCCACCAGGCTCCTCAGTCCATGAGGATTCTCCAGGCAAAAATACTGGAGTGGGTAGCCTTTCCCTTCTCCAGGGGGGTCTTCTCAACCCAAGGTTCAAACTATACATCCTATAGTATGATCAGGTAAACAGGACTGTAACAAAGAGAAATTGAGGAGGAGAGAGACAGATGAGGGGTAAGGTGTTATTTCACACGCAGCAGTCAGAAAAGCCCTCCCTGATGCAGTGACATCTGAACAGAGTCTGAACTGAGGAAAGAACAGGCCCTGTGCATCCCACCGTGCTGCTAATACAGGGACGATGACTAGGATCAGCATCCTGTGTGGGACACCTCCCTCACTCCCATACCTCTGACAAGCTGTGGGAGGCAGAGGAGGAAATGTCAGCCAGGGCAGAGTGAGGGATGGGTGGGTGGAACAGCAGTTCCCTTCATCATCATGAGAAAGTTAATTTCTCTAACTCACGCTGTCTAGTTTCGTGTACCTCTGGGAATAAGAGAGAAATTACCTTGGTCACTGTGTCCTCTACTCAGGCGTATGATGTACACGTATATTCTCATGAGTAAGAGAGAAACAAATGAAGAGAGGCATAAGGTACTATAAACAGAAATTATACTGAGCCCAAAATAGCATTCTTCATGTAGCCTAAAAATGAAGTCTGGCAAGATGGAAATTAGATGTTTTATAGCACATTATATGGTCAAAGACATTAACTTCTTACACAAATTAAATCAGGAAAGAGGTTCCATTTATAAGACGAGAAATAACTTTCTAAAAGAAGATACATAACAGATAAGACCAGCATAACAAAATCCATATCAATTTGTTCCCCACTCATGATTGAAAATTATCTGCTCTCATAACCCTGTTTTGTGATTTTCTTTTAAAAGAGTGGTATGATTCTTTAAATAAAGTGCATAATAATATTTACCATAAATTGAGATAATAACTTGCATATTTCAAATATCAGTACTTTAGATCAGGTTAACAGTTAACTAGATTAACTTCAAATTTCTACCTCATAAAACAATCATATGTAGCCCCTTAATCTTTTACAGCTTTCAGTGTAGTTATTTTCATAACTAAGGCTACAAAATGCTTGGATAATCGGCTCCACAGCCAGAGTTGGGGGTTTGAGAGGAAGAGAATAACTGGCCATGTAACAGTCCAGAGTATCTACTCCATTTACCTATGATCATTTCACAGACTATTTCACATTATGCGGATATAGCTTTACTTATATATTCCTACCCCGGGCCAGATAAGCACTTTTTTGTGCCTTTTTTAGGGCTTTGATCTCTCAATTTAGACTTGGCTAAGCAAGTAGACAATGCAAACACTAGGTTGGCTTATGAAATGAGTCAAAATCATTTGACAATATCAGTATCTCTGAAAATCCAAGTGTATCTCATTAACCTAACATGGTCAAAATGCGGTATCTTCACCACATTGAACTTTACTTTATATTGGGATATACTGGAATTGAGTTCACACTTTCACATGTACAATTAAGTACACAAAACTCCTGTCACTTAAGTGCTGGAGCAAGGCAGTGATGAAGAGCTGTCAAAGGACCCCTAGATTTATGGTTTGAGCAGCTGGGTATTTGGTGATACCATTTACTATAAAGGAAGAACAAATTTTGTAGTTAAGTGTTATAAATTCAGTTTTAGGTGAAAAGCAGAAAAATGTTAGATTTGGGAAAGATATATATCTGAGCTGGAAACATAAATTTGCAAGTCACTGATGTATTAATAGTAAAAAAAGCCATGAGAACAGATAGCAGTTATTCATCGATGAAAGATGAAACATTAATAGACCTTTTTTTAACTAGAGAAAAAAATATGACAACCTGTTCCAGACTAAAGGAGAATTTTTATAGAGTTTTCTGCAATTAAAATGTAAAACAAAAGTGAGTGGAAAAACACTAACAAAGAATGAGCCAAACTCATAAGTCTAGAAAATTATGCAAAAAGGACAATTCTTTAGCCACCAAATTAATGTCTAGCAACTGACTGTTAAAATCATCTGTAAGTGGAATGTTAAAATAAAGAGTGAGTAATAGATATATAATACAAGTACAAACACAGACACTATGTTCCAGGCTAACAAAGGAAAAATAACAACCGCTTTTTAAATTTTTTAAATTTTAGGTTAATTTAGATTATACAGTAGCATTCTTGGAAATAACACTTGCTTCATATTAAAAGTCATCCCTAGATATGCAAACCTCAAATCTTCAAATATTAACCTTGACCTAGAACAATCTCTTACCCAGCTACTTGACTCTACAGTGAAGCTAGGATCTACTGCCCTTGAGAAGAGTAGTACAGTTTTTGAAAATTCCAATGTCTTACAATATATCATACACTTAACACCAAAAAGTAAAATTCTAATTAACTCTTAATTGCTGGACATTTTCTTTGACATCTGCATCTTGGAATCTTTTATAAACGAAACCTTTTAAAGTCTGAACCTTACAGTGTGAAGGAAAGCCTCAAGTCTTTCAAGAAACACTGCAAAGGAAGAAGAAAAACAGGCCATTTGTAACCTAGCAAACACTGAAAAAGACAACCCATCTGCCATCTAAGTAAAACCAAGGAAATCCCATGCTTTAACTATATTTGTTTCCAAACTTATAAATAACCTAAGAACTTTATTTAGTGTGGGAAATAACTCACAAAGCAGTCTTTTCTTTTTTCTTTTGTTAAAAAAAAGTGAATGTAAGCACCTACCTTAGGAATAGGATTCAGCAGAATTACACCTGATTTCTTAGTGATGACCTGTTTTGTTGTATAGTGATGGTCAATAAGTTGAGGAATATTTGAAAACCCAGTGCCTTCAAAACGATACATATTCTGGAGAAAGAACAATAAAGTAGAATAATCATGAAGACATTGCTTAAGCAACACTACATTCATCAATAAAGTTCCATTCAAGAAAATATATTGTTGTACAATCATGTGAAGATACTTAACACTACTGAATTACAATACACTTAAAAATGGTTAAGACGGTAAAAATAAAGATAAATGATATTGCAACATGCTAAAAACTAATCTTTGCATCAAGAAACTAATTTTCATTAATGACTAAATGTAATTCAGATTGTTAAAAAGGAAAAAAAAAAAAACCAGAAGAAAAGAAAAATTTACAGACCTGGAATGCATTTTGCTAAAATGATAACCAAAGGAAATAAAACACAGGATATATTTAAGGGACAAGAAATATGTGTACATATGCTTGAATATATGTTTCATATGATAAAGCTTTCAAGATCAAAAATAATGTCAAAAGTCTGTGGCAGTATATTCAATATAATAATATTTTAAGAATGCATCTTATGACCATTTATTTCCCTTTCATCAATACAGTATGAATTGATTTTTCTGTACTTGGGTTATTTATGTATTATTCTTTCATCAAACCACACAGTCAAAAAAAACAAAACTATACAGTCATTCACATACACTTGAAAGAGAAAATGCAGCAGAGACAAATCTGTAAGTATCAGCATAATCACATCTTCACACTCATGATTTCAACACATCAAGTTAGTAACATTTTCCCAAACAGTCAAGACCTCTTTCCTATGACTTCAAAAAGGGACATTCATTGGTAATCTTATGAATGAATTGATGGCAATAAATTTAGCAAAGAAAAAACATCTTCTTGGGGCTATTTTTCAATGAAAAGAACGTTACGATACAGTGTTGTATAACAAAGGCTCCCATCTGATTATTCACTAAGAGCTCACATGTACATGTGCATAAATACAGATACAAACGTGTTCCATTTAAGAAAATCCTATGGTAAGAAACAAGAAATTTCATAATTCTCCAAATTTGGGTATTATTTACATTAGTGGAAGGTATTTTCACAGTTAAAGGATGAAAAAAAACTCAAACTCCATTTGCACAATATAAAATTCACTCAGTTCAGTTGCTGAGTTGTGTCCAACTCTTTGCGACCCCATGGACTGCAGCACACCAGGCCTCCATGTCCATCACCAACTCCCGGAGTTTGCTCAAACTCGTGCTCATTGATTTGGTGACGCCATCCAACCATCTCATCCTCTGTCATCCCCTTCTCCTCCCGCCTTCAATCTTTCCCAGCATCAGGGTCTTTTCCAAGGAGTCAGTTCTTCACATCAGGTTGCCAAAGGATTGGAGCTTCAGCTTCAGCATCAGTCCTTCCAAAGAATATTCAAGACTGATCTCCTTTAGGGTGGACTGGTTGGATCTCCTTGCAGTCCAAGGCACTCTCAAGAGTCTTCTCCAACACTACAGTTCAAAAGCATCAATTCTGCGGCGCTCAGCTTTCTTTATAGTCCAATTCTCACATCTATACATGACTACTGGAAAAACACAGCTTTGACTAGATGGACCTTTGTTGGCAAAGTAATGTCACTGTTTTTTAATATGCTGTTCAAGTTGGTCATAACTTTTCTACCAAGGAGCAAGCATCTTTTAATATCATGGCTACAGTCACCATCTGCAGTGATTTTAGAGCCCCCAAAATAAAGTTGGTCACTGTTTCCCCATCTATCTGCCATGAAGCAATGGGACCAGATGCCATGATCTTTGTTTTCTGGATGTTGAGCTTTAAGCCAATTTTTTCACTCTCCTCGTTCACTTTAATCAAGAGGCTCTTTAGTTCTTTGCTTTCTGCCATAAGGATGGTGTCATCTACATATCTGAGGTTATTGATATTTCTCTGGGCAATCTTGATTCCAGCTTCTGCTTCATCCAGCCCAGTGTTTCTCATGATGTACTGTGCATATAAGTTAAATAAGCAGGGTGACAATACACAGCCTTGACGTGCTCCTTTTCTTATTTGGAGCCAGTATGTGGTTCCATGTCCAGTTATAACTGTTGCTTCCTGATCTGCATACAGGTTTCTCAAGAGGCAGGTCAGGTGGTCTGGTATTCCCATCTCTTTCAGGATTTTCCACAGTTTGTTGTGGTCCACACAGTCAAAGGCTTTGTCATAGCCAATAAAGCAGAAGTAGATGTTTTTCTGGAACTCTCTTGCTTTTTAAATGATCCAACGGATGTTGGCAATTTCATCTCTGGTCACTTTGATCTCTGCATTTTCTAAAACCAGCTTGAACATCTGGAAGTTCATGGTTCATGTACTGTTGAAGCCTGGCTTGGAGAATTTTGAGCATTACTTTGTTAGCGTGTGAGATGAATGCAATTACACGGCAGTTTGAGCAGTCTTTGGCATTGCCTTTCTTTGGGATTGGAATGAAAACTGACCTTTTCCAGTCCTGTGGCCACTGCGGAGTTTTCCAAATTTGCTGGCATACTGAGTGCAGCACTTTCACAGTGTCATCTTTCAGAATTTGAAATAGCTCAACTGGAATTCCATCACCTCCACTTGCTTTGTTTGTAGTGATGCTTCCTAAGGCCCACTTGACTTCGCATTCCAGGATGTCTGGCTCTAGGTAAATGATCATACCATCGTGACTATCTGGGTCATGAAGATCTTTCTTGTATAGTTCTTCTGTGTATTCTTGCCACCTCTTCTTAATATCTTCTGCTTCTGTTATGTCCATACCATTTCTGTCCTTTATCGAGTCCACCTTTGCATGAAATATTCCTTTGGTACCTCTAATTTTCTTGAAGAGATCTCTAGTCTTTCCCATTCTATTGTTTTCCTCTATTTCTTTGCATTGATCACTGAGGAAGTCTTTCTTATCTCTCCTTGCTATTCTTTGGAACTCTGCATTCAAATGTTTATATCTTTCCTTTTCCCCTTTGCCTTTCTCTTCTCTTCTTTTCACAGCTATTTGTAAGGCCTCCTCAGACAACCACTTTGCCTTTTTGCATTTCTTTTTGCCTTTCATTTTTTGAGGATGGTCTTGATCACTGCCTCCTGTACAATGTCATGAATCTCCGTCCATAATTCTTCAGGCACTCTATCAGATCTAGTCCCTTAAATCTATTTCTCACTTCCACTGTATAATCGTAAGGGATTTGATTAAGGTCATACCTGAATGGTCTAGTGTTGTCCCTACTTTCTTCAATTTAAGTCTGAATTTGGCAAGAAGGAGTTCACAATCAGCATCACAGTCTGCTCCCGGTCTTGTTTTTGCTGAGTGTGTAGAGTTTCTCCATCTTTGGCTGCAAAGAATATAATCAATCCGATTCTGGTGTTGGCCATCTGGTGATGTCCATGTGTAGGGTCTTGTCTTGTGTTGTTGGAAGAGAGTGTTTGCTATGACCACTGCGTTCTCTTGGCAAAACTCTATTAGTCTTTGCCCTGCTTCATTCTGTACTCCAAGGCCAAATTTGCCTGTTACTCCAGATGTTTCTTGACTTCCTATTTTTGCATTCCAGTCCCCTATAATGAAAACGACATCTTTTTTGGGTGTTAGTTCTAGAAGGTCTTGTAAGTCTTCATAGAACCATTCAACTTCAGCTTCTTCAGTGTTACTGGTCGGGGCATAGACTTGGATTACTGTGATACTGAATGATTTGCCTTGGAAGTGAACAGAGATCATTCTGTCATTTTTGAGACTGCATCCAAGTACTGCATTTCGGACTCTTTTGTTGACTATGAGGGCTACTCCATTTCTTCTAAGGGATTCTTGCCCACAGTAGTAGATATAATGGTCATCTGAGTTAAATTTACCCATTCCAGTCCATTTTAGTTTGCTGATTCCTAAAATGTCAACATATACTTTTGCCATCCTCCTGTTTGACCACTTCCAATTTGCCTTGATTCATGGACCTAACATTCCAGGTCATGGTGGAGAGTTCTGACAAAATGTGGTCCACTGGAGAAGGGAATGGCAAACCACTTCAGCATTCTTGCTTTGAGAACCCCATGAACGATATGGCAAAATGATAGGACACTGAAAGATGGATGAACTCTGAGGCCGATAGGTGCCCAATTTGCTACTGGAGATCAGTTGAGAAATAACTCCAGAAAGAATGAAGAGATGCAGCCAAAGCAAAAACAACACCCAGTTGTGGATGTGACTGGTGATAGAAGCAAAGTACGATCCTATAAAGAGCAACACTGCAAAGGAACCTGGAATTTTACGTCCATGAATCAAGGCAAATTGGAAGTTGTCAAACAAGATGTCAAGATATAAATTTTGTGAATGTTAAGATGTTAAGAATGTTAAGAATGTTAAGCCAGCTTTTTCACTCTCCTCTTTCACTCTCATCAAGAGACTCTTTAGTTCCTTTTCACTATCTGCCATTAGAGTGTTATCATCCACATATCTGAAGTTGCTGATATTTTCCCAGCAATCTTGATTCCAATTTCTGCTTCATCGAGCCTAGCATTTCTCATGCTGTGCTCTGCATAGAAGTTAAATAAGCAGGGTGACAATATACAGCCTTGATATACTCCATTCCCAATTTGGAACCAGTCTGTTGTTCTATGTCCAGTTCTAATTGCTGTTTCTTGACCTGCAAACAGGTTTCACAGGAGGCAGGTAACAGGGTTTCGTATTCCCATCTCTTTAAGAATTTTCCACAGTTTGTTGTGATCCACACAGTCAAAGGCTTTCTTTTAGTAATGAAGCAAAAGTAGATGTTTTTCTGGAATTCCCTTGCTTTCTCTATGATCCAACGAATGATGGCAATTTGATCTCTGGTTCCTCTGCCTTTTGTAAATGCAGCTTCTACATCTGAAAGTTCTCAGTTCATGAACAGGTGAAGCCTATCTTGAAGGGGATTTGGTGCAAACCTTCCTGCAGTGTGAAATGAGCACAATTATATGGTAGTCTGAACATTCTTTGCCATCGCCCTTCTTTGAGATTTAAATGAAAACTGACCACTTCCAGGGCTGTGGTCATTGCTAAGCTTTCCAAATTTGATAACATATTAGGTGCAGCACTTTAACAGCATCATCTTTTAGGATTTTAAGTCTCTCAACCTGAATTCCATCACCTCTACTAGCTCTGTTCATAGTAGTGCTTCCTAAGGCCCACTTGACTTCACACTCCAGGATGTCTGGCTCTAGGTGAGTGACCACACCATCTTGGTTATCTGGGTCATTAAAGACCTTTCTTCTATACTTCTGTGTATTCTTGCCACATCTTCGTAATCTCTTCTGTTTCTGTTAGATCCTTACCAATTTTGTTCTTTATCATGTCTATCCTGCATGAAATGTTCCCTTGATATCTCCAATTTTCTTGAAAAGATCTCCAATCTTTTCCATTCTGTTGTCTTCCTTTATTTCTTTACATTGTTCATTAAAAAGGTCTTATTTCTCCTTGCTCTCTCTGGAACTCTGCATTCAAATGGGTATATCTTTCCCTTTCTCCCTTGTTTTTCGCTTCTCTTCTTTTCTCAGCTATTTGTAAGGGCTGCTCAGACAACCACTTTGCCCTCTTGTATTTCTTTTTTCTTGGGGATAGTTTTGATCACTGCCTCCTGTACAATGTTATGAACTTCCATTTACAGTTCTTCAGGCACTCTGTCAATCAGATCTAACCCGTTGTATCTATTTGTCACTTCCACTGTATAACCATAAGGGACTGGATTTAGGTCATACCTGAATGGCCTATGGCTTCCCTACTTTCTTCAATTTCAGTCTGAATTTGGCAATAAGGAGTTCATGATCTCACACTCAGCTCCAGGTCTTGTTTTTCCTGCTGTAGAGCTTCTCCATCTTTGGCTGCAAAGAATATAATCATCCTGATTTCCATATTGACCATCTGGTGATGTCCATGTGTAGAGTTGTCATTAGTGTTTTTGGAAGAGGGTGTTTGCTATGACCACTGTGTTCTCTTGGCAAAACTCTGTTAGCCTTTGCCCTGCTTCATTTTGTACTCCAAAGCCAAACTTGCCTGTTACTCCAGGTATCTCTTGACTCCCTACTTCTTCATTCCAGTACCCTGTGATGAAAAGGACACCTTTTTTTGGTTAGTTCTAGAAGGTCTGTAGGTCTTCTTAGAACCGGTCAACTTCAGCTTCTTCAGCATCAGTGGACGGGGACTCTGATTACTGTGCTGTTGGATTGTTTGCCTTGGAAACGAACTGAGATCATTCTATTGTTTCTGAGATTGCACCTAGATACTGCATTTTGGACTCCTGTTTACTATGAAGGCTACTCCATTTCTTCTAAGGAATTCTTGCCCACAGTGGTCATCTGAATTAAATTTGCTCATCCCCATTCATTTTAGTTCACTGATTCCTAAGACGTCAATGTTCAGTAAAGTTGTGACACCAGAAGATGAGTCCCCTAAATCAGAAGGTGTCCAATATGCTGGGGAGAGCAGAGGGCAATTACTAATAGCTCAGAAAGAACATGTGACTGGCCAAAGCAGAAATGACACTCAGTTGTGGACGTGTCTGGTGGTGAAAGTCAAGTCCGATGCTGTAAAGAACAATATTTCATAGAAACCTGGGATGTTAGGTCCATGAGTCAAGGTGAACTGGACGTGGTCAAACAGGAGAGTGTTTAATCAAATGTAATAACGTGATGAAGGTGACAGAGAAAACGAAATTTCACATTAGCCACTAGTGTCAGAAGACCTTATATAAATTTCTTATATATGTCTTATAACTAGAGAAATAGTGATACAATAATGGGAATTTTCAGCTTCCCATTCTAAAGAACATATCTAGTTTTTAATCTAAAGGTAGCTTTCTGTCCCTGACACAGTAGTCCTGACGGAGTAATACAGGGAGTAGCACCAGCAGCAGTACCTTCATGGGCTGAAAGGAGAAACTGATTCCTGGCAATGACTTGTTTAAAGCCACCCGTCTGACATCAGGGATGTCCTGAGTCCTAACACAGTGCAAAACCAATTAACTCCCTTTCTTAAAGATGAAGATAAAGAATCTAAAAATAATGCCAAGGCCGGTTGCTCACAAAGTTCATCTAAGCAACTATGGTGAAGAACAGTACGTTCACAGAACCCTCATGCACTGTCAGTGGGAAGGTAAATTGGTGCAGTCACTATAGAAAACAGTATAACATTTCCTCAAGAAACTAAATCTAGAACTACAGTGTGTGTGCTCAGGAATGTCTGACTCTGTGCAACCCCATGGACTATAGTCTCCTCTGTCCATGGGATTCTCCAGGCAAGAATACTGGAGTGGGCTGCCATTTCTTCCTCCAGAGGATCTTCCCGATCCAGGGGTCGAACCCTTGTCTCTTATGTCTCCTGCATTGGTAGGCGGGTTCTTTACCACTAGTGCCACCTGGGAAGAGGTAGAGTATGATCCAGCAATTCTACAATGTGGTATTTTTCCAAAGAAAATAAAAACACTACTTAGAAAAGATATATGCATCCCTATGTTTATTATAGCATTATTTACAATAGCCAAGATATCAAATCAACCTAAGTATCCATCAATAGATGAATGGATAAGAAAGAAGATATGCACACAAACACACTGAAATCTTAATTGGATATAAAGAAGAATGAAACCTCACCATTTGCGACAACATGGATGGACCTAGAGGATTTCATGCTAAGTGAAATAAGTCAGAGAAAGACAAATATTATACATGGAATCTAAGAAACAAAAATAACAAAATAGAAACAGACTCACAGATACAGAGAACAAAGTGGTCTTTGCCAGAGGGGAAGAGGGTAGAGGGATGAAAGAAACAGGTAAGGGAGATTAAGAGGTACAAATTTCTAGCTATACAACAAAGAAGTCATGGGACATATTGTATAGCACAAGGAATATAGTCAATAGATTGTAATAACCTTATAGTGACAGATCACATCTAGACTTATCATGCTGATCATTTTGTAGTGTGTAAAAATATCAAATCACTATGATATATACCTGAAACAAATTAATATTGGAAGATGATTTATACTTCTATTTAAAAAAACTGAAAAGTACATTCAAAAAATGTTGAAGACTTGTTTCTTGATACACTCAAAATTCCAAATATTACATTTGACTTTGTACGAATCTGTGTAAATGTATTATAATTCAGCTAAGAGGTTGGGTTCACATACAGGTGGACTCTTTTTAAAGTTTTTCTACTTTAATAATAATGTGACCATTAATGTGGCCTTAATCATAATGTGACTGAGAGAATTCATATTCATTTTTAAATAAGGATTTCTTTTTGGAGCTACTAACGATCTCTATGTGAAGAAGCAATAAAAACAGTAGTAGAGAATAAATTTCCACAAATTCTGACAAAATTTTGTTGATTGTCATTTGTATTACATTTAAAAAAATCAAGTAATATGTCATTAAAAAATAAGTATAAATAAAAATATGCTATGACTCAATTTTATAAAATAAGAATTACACAGATACATACAATTAGATATTTTTTAAATCTCAAAAAATATTCCCTGTGATTATAAGGGGGTGTTACTGTGAAGCACACATTCCGTGATACATATTTCTGAATTTTTACTAAGAGTATGCATTACTCTTATTTTTAAAACATTCACAATATCCAGAATTCATTCCTGATTTATCACTGTGTAACTTAAGAATCAATCATGCATACTGATGAAAAACACATAAAAAGCAGAATCAGATTTTGTTGCTACACATATTTCCAGAAGACTATTATTATGCAAGGAAGTCAGACAGAACAGCATAAGCACATTAAAATGAGGAGATTCAATGAATGTTAATTTGAAATATTATGCCTGAGGAGATCTGAAAAAAAAACTGAGGATAAGCATGCTTCAGAAAAAAATAAAAAGGAAAGAAGGAAAATCATTTCTCAAACAGGCCAAGATGAATAAGCTGAATAAAAGCAAAATGCTAAAACACTCCTTTATGGGATAATACCCAAATCTAAAAACGTAAAACAGAAATTTTAATTTTCTCAAATAAAAACAGCACATTGACTAGTTCTAACATATTACCAGTTATACCAGTAAACAGGAAAGGTTGTTGGGGAACCTGAGGAATAATATTAAAGTGATCCTGGCACGGCATTTCCTAGTTAACTTTTATTCATTCCTCAGATGTTGTCTCAAACGTTAACTTCCTTAAGTTTTCCAATTAAAAGCTTTCATAGCACTGTGTATCTTTATAGCATTTACTACGGTTTATAAATACATATATTGTATCCACTTTACAAATGACCGTGAATTCTCCCCACTATGTAAGCTCCATCATAATATGTCTGGGCCTTAAAAGCACTCATTCAATTAGTATTTCCTAGAAATTAATTAATCAGGGTTTGGAATGGCTTTGTTTTATTGTCAAGGAGGAAGTCTCCTAAGTCCCTATTTGTGTGCCTGGGGCACAGAAAATGGTATCTCATGATGGTTTCATTTTGACTTCAAGGTATGTATTGCCTTCTCTTGAGTCCTTGAATGGCTGGGTAGTGAAACAGTTAAAAGAATCTTAAGCGTACAAGGACAATGCTACAAACTTGGAATTGACTGTCATCCAAACAAACAGTGGATCTGTATTTACTTTCACTTAGTCTCTCTGAAGACCCATAGTACGGATTTAAAAGGTACTTCAAAGAGCCTAGAGACTGTGGCAACAAAACAAGGCAAACTTGTCTGGTACATTCAGAGACTACATCCATCAGTTCAAAGTGGAACTCAGCACATGACAGACATCCAATAAGTACCTGTTGAATGAACTGATGATGTAACACGCTGAGATACCTAATTTCACAGTTACTGCTCACAGCCTCTACTTTTGTGTTATTTTTGTTTGATTGGCCCACGTCCCAGGGTCCTACAGAATACTTGCTCCAACTAGTACTTCCTGATTGAAATGAATGAAGAAACAAAAAATGATATGCAATTACACAGAGGACTTCCCCCCAAGTTTTATTTTAAAATATTTATTATGTAGCTATTTTTCAATTCATCATCAGATGTTAATTCAAATGTTTGGTTCAGTCATCCCTAATTCTGCATCTTTAATGTTTCTCTGTTCATAAATTCTACTAATGTCTCACCTACCAGGTATTAAGCTCACCAAGCAGTAGGCCATATATTCTTAATTTCACCTTCCTACCTTGCCAACATGGATACTTCCTACCCTGCAAACATGAATAACATGATACTTTACCAAAATGTGTTTTTAGCAAATGTGTCAGATAAATAAAACAGAGAAATTTGAATTGGTACATTCCTATTAATAACAGCATAAAAGTTTTCTCTGAAATACTTTATCACGTATTTTTGTTTATCTTATACAAAAGCAAGGATTTGATTATATATTAGCATATTAAATGTAACAATGCTATTTGAATCTATGAAAATCTACCAATATTTATCACACAAGATAAATAGTTTTAGGTACAAATGTGACTTTACATTAAGCATCATAAACAGGTTAATAACTATGGAATAGGTCAGTAACACCAGAATTACACTGAGATTCAGATACTTAGATATGCTTAGTATATTAACATCCAACAAGAAGTACAGTTGTCCCTGCTTGAACTAGCTAAAACAACAGACATTCTCTGCTAGTATAGTAAGAAAGGTAAAAATTGAAAGTATCTGCATCCATATAGGTCAGTCATAATGTTCACAGCACGCAGTTTCACACCATATTGTAAAATAACTGATAGGCATACAAAAATAAAGCTTCAAACTAACTGTCAAACTAGACTCTAGTTGACAGAGACAATGTTACTAAAAATAACATTATTTGTGATCCATGAATGCCTCAAACTTAAATATATGATTTCTAAAGTAATACTTCCACTACTATTTAAATTTCACAAATAAATCTCAACAGGAACCAAAAAGAATTTTTAAATTAACTTTTCCAATTACATTGATATTCTATACAAAGTACGTTTGTATGTTTTTTCAAATAAAGTGTTCAAACAATGGTAAAAATGCCCAATGATCTGCACATCACTTAATAAGAATATATTCACTCTCTGACTCTCACAGTCACTGTATCAGCTGTTACCCCCATTACATCCCAAACCACAGAGCTTATCAAGTACATATCTGGGCTTGAAACCCAAGTTTCCGTTGGTCTACTACTTGACATTTTTTCCATTTTCTAAAATCCTATATGCTTTTATATTTTCCTCTCTGAGGACACCTGTCCCCTCATTTATGTACAGCTTGTATAATCTAGTAATGAATTATAAATTCACTGATTGGAATAATATTCCAATAGGCAATATAATAAGTATCTGGTAATGCCTTTCCCCATTTATAAACCCCTTCCACACAACAGGTATATGAGGAAGGAAATGGAATAATTTTAGACCAAGTAAGAATCACCTACATAAAAAGAAAAAGAATTAAAATTTCTCCCAGTAGTCTATTTCACCTCATAACACTTATGACTGAAGAACTCAACATTATATAAGGAGGGCAAATTAAATAAAATTAGGCAGTGGAAAACTGGAGGCATTTACAGAAACATAGGTACTGTCTTCTTTAATAGAGATCTCTGCAAAATCTCAATGTCAGAAGAAGCCAAATAAAATCTTTAAATGTGAACTTGTAGCAGTGTCTCATTTTTAGACTATATAATGCTGTTCACTTTAGTTACTTAAAACAAAATGGAAAGATTAAAGACAAGTGATCATTTCCAAGTGGACCCTTTACATTTTGTTTTTAAAATAACTAATTTAAATTCCTGTAGTTACATTTTAAACTATAATAGGTAACAAAAGAAATATTTCAGTCTTAATGTATGACAAATTTCAAAATAGTAACTTAGAGCTTAGAAAACAGAAGGAAACATTCATATAAGTTGTAGTTAGTTCATACTTTATCTACCCTCTTTCCTTCTAAATTCTCATACCATTTTACAAATATTGCCAACATGGCCACATGTTGTAATAAGGAAGGGTACCTATCAATACACCCATAATTTAAAGGTAGATACAAATTATAAAACAGTTTGCCAACAAAATAAGGAATGACATACTATTAGAAACAGTAAGTTGGATGTATGAGAGTAGGCAATTATAATCATCAAATTGAGATCTGAATACTATGGAAAATTCACATAATATACACTTTAAATATACACATACTATATTTAATATTTAATAAATATACACACGCTAGTAAAGTATTGCTCAAAATTCTCCAGGCCAGGCTTCAACAATACGTAAACCGTGAACTTCCAGATGTTCAAGCTGGTTTTAGAAAAGGCAGAGGAACCAGAGATCAAATTGCCAATATCTGCTGGATCATCGAAAAAGCAAGAGTTCCAGAAAAACATCTATTTCTGCTTTATTGACTATGCCAAAGCCTTTGACTGTGTGGATCACAATAAATTGTGGAAAATTCTGAAAGAGATGGGAATACCAGACCACCTGACCTGCCTCTTGAGAAACCTGTATGCAGGTCAGGAAGCAACAGTTAGAACTGGACATGGAACAACAGACTGGTTCCAAATAGGAAAAGGAGTACGTCAAGGCTGTATATTGTCACCCTGCTTATTTAACTTATATGCAGAGTACATCATGAGAAACGCTGGGCTGGAGAAAGCACAAGCTGGAAGCAAGACTGTGGGGAGAAATATCAATAACCTCAGATATGCAGATGACACCACCCTTATGGCAGAAAGTGAAGAGGTACTAAAAAGCCTCTTGATGAAAGTGAAAGAGGAGAGTGAAAAAGTTGGCTTAAAGCTCAACATTCAGAAAACTAAGATCGTGGTATCCGGTACCATCACTTCATGGCAGATAGATAGGGAAACAGTGGCTGACTTTATTTTTTGGGGCTCCAAAATCACTGCAGATGGTGACTGCGGCCATGAAATTAAAAGACGCTTACTCCTTGGAAAGAAAGTTATGACCAACCTAGACAGTATATTAAAAAGCAGAGACGTTACTTTGTCAACAAAGGTCCGTCTAGTCAAGGCTATGGTTTTTCCAGTGGTCATGTATGGATGTGAGAGTTGGACTGTGAAGAAAGCTGAGCACCGAAGAATTGATGCTTTTGAACTGTGGTGTTGGAGAAGACTCTTGAGAGTCCCTTGGACTGCAAGGAAATCCAATCAATCCATCCTAAAGGAGATCAGTCCTGGGTGTTCATTGGAAGAACTGATGTTGAAGCTGAAACTCCAATCCTTTGGCCACCTGATGCGAAGAGCTGACTCATTTGGAAAAGCCCCTGATGCTAGGTAAGATTGAGGGCAGGAGGAGAAGGGGATGACAGAGGATGAGATGGCTGGATGGCATCACCGACTCAATGAACATGGGTTTGGGTGGCCTCCGGGAGTTGGTGATGGACAGGGAGGCCTGGCGTGCTGCGATTCATGGGGTCGCAAAGAGTCGGACACGAGTGAACGACTGAACTGAACTAACCCATCTGAACAGCATCTATTTTCCTTTAAATATAATTCTTAGATGTGACTATACTAAATGCCACTTTTAAATGGTTATTTTTATGATATGTGAATTTCACTTCAGAATTATATCTATGTAACATACAGATAAAATGCAATGTATTATCATTAGATGAATTTATATGTATATGAACTATGTATGAACTTGAACTTATATGTTCCTAAAACCCTCTGATATTCATCTAATGATAATGGTTCAATCTTCTTGCAAATACTTAGTGTCATGCTAGTGCCCAGACGTTTA
Organism: Giraffa tippelskirchi; assembly: GCF_054371585.1. Lineage (NCBI taxonomy): Eukaryota > Metazoa > Chordata > Mammalia > Artiodactyla > Giraffidae > Giraffa > Giraffa tippelskirchi. Next base: position 176,707,180 of record NC_137280.1, on the reverse strand, counting down.
CTGAAATCCTATAGGCAGCCAGCTTGAAAACACATGCTGTTTGAAATGATGAGGTTAAAAAATAACAAACAGAAGCATTAATTCCTTCCTATGCCAAAAAGTTTAAAATTTCTCAGTGGATGAAGTTAAAGAATTTTTTAATCAGTCTTCATCTGTTTAGTGCTTAATAAAGAATGCAACAAAAAAAGGAAGCAGTTTACAATACTTAAACATCAATAAATAAATCAGTATAACAAGCAATGTGACTTGACCACTTTTAAAATTCTTCCAAAATTTCTATTTACTATTCATTAACACCAAATAAAAGCTTATAGTTAAATGAAAAAGAAACCCTTAATCCTCAATGTATCATAAAACCAATTCAACTATCACTGTCTCATTCATTAAGGTATTTCATTATTATTATTTAATAAAATTGTTCTTAAATCTTGTGGCAACATTTCTGTGCAATTTCAAGGGCCAATTTCAAGAGCATAAAAATCATAAGTAAGTTTCTCTAGAAAAAAATTGTAATATTCACATATTCCATTTTAAATTTAAAGGATCATCAACGTTCAAAGTTAACTTAAAATATTAAATATAAATACATTTAAATTTAATGCAAATTGTAACTATTTTTAACTTAATATTTTAAAATGCATATTTCCTTTAAAAGATGAACATTTCAGTGCATTTTGGAGCACTGAATTAAAGGAATTTTTTTAAAAATTAAGTGCTAAAGTTAATATTATAGGCATTTAACACAAATCATTTATCATTTTATTACAAGTATACCTCAATAAACTACATCAACATATACATATAAACTAAATTGGAAACGTACATCAACATATTGTATGATAAAGTGTCTCCTTTGTCCATCAGAAAATACAGAAAGGACATATTCACCAGGTTTCCCATGACTCTCTCGGACCAAGAAGTCTCCTTGCTGTTTTAACAGGTCTTGTGCTTCTATTCTGGGAATTGCACCATGGTACCAGTCCTGCTCTGCCAGAGGTTTCTCAATTATGGGGATCGTATCACAGAACTTGAGCAAATGTTGGAAAAAAAAACATTAAATTAGATAAGACAGCAATTTTTTCTGGTAAAACTAATAGCAATTATAAATACTTCTTACCTATGTTCTTCCCTTTAATTGACTGATTAAAAGTTATCTGAAAAATCTGGCATTTTCGTAATTTCTTAATACCTCCTGGAGCACTGATGCTGAAGCTTAATACATATCCTTAAATACTGCATGATTATTTGTTTTTTCTATCAGACATAGGTACACACAACATTAGCATTTAGAGTTAGCACGTACAGTCTTAGTCACCATATCCTAAAATACATATATTTAAAAATCTTCAATCAGGGAATTATGATGAAATGAGAGTATTATCAGAGAAACTTATCATAAACAACTTTAATTAAAAGTTGAATTGTACGTTTTTATAGAATTAACTCTTGATCACATGGCTGCCCACGTCACGGGCTCCAGGAACACTATCTAAGGCTTCCTCTGGTGCTGCCTTGTTGCTCTGCCTTCTCATCCTTGTTCCTCTGACTTCCTTAGCCATTACCTCTGCCACGTGGCTGGTCCTGATCCTACACAGCAATGGCAGACAAAGGCTGAGCTGAAATAGCATCAGTGAGGCCACCCACGTGCAAGGACAAACACACAACAGAAACAGGGGCGGATAAGCCCCGAGCACAGCAGGAAGCAGGCTATCTGTTATTCTGGAGGCCAAGTGCTGAGACAAAGAGAGATAGCTCAGAGCTGGTCATGTCTCCTTGAAATGTTTCTAATTAATAATAGATGAAAACATACATCTTCTGGTTACAAGTAAAACGTTATTTGGTTGTTTATATTTATCACCCTCAGAAACTAAATTGCCTCAGGTCATAAGAACCCTTTATAGGTAAGGCCTGGGCACCTTTCTGGCAAATGAGAACTAGTCTGAAGAGAGTCTGCACTGTTTCTATCACTCGGTGGGTTACTCGCCAAGTCGTGTCCGACTCTTGCGACCCCATAGACCGTAGACCACCAGGCTCCTCTGTCCATGGGATTTTCCAGGCAAGAATCAGTTCAGTTCAGTCGCTCAGTCGTGTCCGACTCTTTGTGACCCCATGGACTGCAGCACACCAGGCCTCCCTGTCCATCACCAACTCCCAGAGTTGACTCAAACTCATGTCGATTGAGTCAGTGATGCCATCCAACCATCTCATCCCCTGTCGTCCCCTTCTCCTCCCACCTTCAATCTTTCCCAGCATCGGGGTCTTTTCAAATGAGTTAGTTCTTTGCCTCAGGTGGCTGAAGCACTGGAGTGGATTGCCATTTCTTTCTCCCGGGGATCTTCCCAACCCAGGAATCAAACCTGGATCTCCTTCATTGCAGGCAGATTCTTTACTGACTGAGCTATGAGGGAAGCCCTCAAGTTGTATCACTTGAAGAGGCCTAAAACTTACTGGTCAAAGTTCTGTTTTATATTAGCCAAAGCCCATCCTACTGACTTAAAAAACTGAGGAATCCCAAACAGAATTCAAAGAAGAGTACCCAGTCTGGTCCCTACTTCTGCCATGATGCGAGTGTGAGTGTCCGTGGCTCAGTCGTGTCCAGCTCTGTGCGACCCCATGGACTACAGCCCACTGGGCTCCTCTGTCCATCAGATTCTCCAGGCAAGAACACTGCAGTGGGTTGCCATTTCCTACTCCAGGGGATCTTCCTGAACCAGGGATTGAACCCAGGTCTTCCGCATGGCGGGCAGAGTCTTTATCATCTGAGCCACCAGAGCAGCCCTGCCACCATGATATTAAATCTTTAAATACATATATGATGCATCTGTACACAGAAATTGCTTATAAGCTGAATAAGCCTTTTCTTTTTTTAGTACTAATTATGACAAATATTTTACTTTCAAAACAATTTAAACTGTATTCCCAAAATGGGTTTACAATTGAATTATATAAAGAACTAGCCACAACTATGAGATAAAAATAATTATTTTTTAAAACAAATGCATAATCCATACAAAATTAATTTTTGTGTATACTAACAGTTTATAATTTTTAAAGTAGGTGGTCAGAATGATGAAATATTTCTTCTCTAAAATTTTGTCACAACGGATTTCAATATAGAAAACACTAACATTTTTACTGCTATAGAAATATTTTCCAGTCTTGCCAATGACGAGTGTTTTATTGATTTTTTCCTCTGAAAAGAATCAATATAGTAAGAAATGCAGTGTCACTTCTAGGCAAAAAAACCTTGTTTTTATTATTATCTCTTTTCAAAAAGGTCTACGTAATAGAAAAGCATCACAGACAAGGATATCATGTGCTTGATTTCATCTCCTATGAGCCTATCCTCCAAAAGGTTGATTCATTTAGAACTGGGACAACAAAGAGCCTGGGGAATTCATTAAATCAGAAGGGCGTTTGAAATGCAAAAGCTCAGCTAACACAGAAATTCATTTAAGGATTTGAAGCTGAGGAGTACATTTGGGGGGGAAAAATCATTCTGAAACATCTAAGTTTGTTTGTTTTAAAAAGAGAAATAAATAGGAAGGAACTTACAGTGTTATTTTATAGGGATTATACTTCAGTTTTTTTGTTTCATAAGGTCTTTTGAGTAGGAAGGAAAGCTTAGCCATCTGCCATTCCTGGCCCTAGACAATACGGTCATAGAATGCAGGCTGAAGTCACTATGGGTATATATGTGTGTACATGTGAGACACGCATACACAGGAAAAGGCTGTACACAGCCCCTGACTGTGTCTACCAAGTCTTTCAGGAATCTCCCTGGGAACATTGGGAAAAAACGTTTTTATTAACGTGCTTTCAATTAAATTCTAACACAGCTTTGCAAGCTTGATAGTAACAGAAGGACGTGCCAGCAATGAAATCCAGCATTCCAAAGGCTTTCATAATGACATCAAAAATGAAAGGAAGTTATACTTCAAACATCACAACTTTCTCAGACTAAGTGGGAAAAGATTTTTCCTTGTTATCTAAAATTTTTGTCAAAGACATGGGGAAGATGAAGTTTCTGTTTTCATATGTGCAGTAATATAGCATAATTAACAAGTTATACATAATAAGACAAGCTTTCTTGATTGACTAGACTAGCTATTTACCTATTTTCCCTAGACTTTATTCTTAAAGAATATTCCAGCAAAAACATACTGAACTTAGTGTAATAAAAAAGACTGGTTTAAATGAAGATGCAATGAGGAGTCAGCCCAAGAAAATGAAAAATTTTTTTCTAGACTTAAGAATGAGGCGATTTTTTTTCTCTTAGTCTAATTAAGACTAATTACCAAGAATTTAATGAATATTTGTATGCTTTTATCTCAAACATTTGAGCACAAGATTAGCTCCTTATTAGAGGCAAAGACAACAATGGTTTTTAAAAAAATCAATGTCTGGATTTTACTCAAATTAAGCACCCAAATAAGAAATCATTAAAAAAAAAAAAAAACTAAACTAAAATATAACAGCATGGAAAATATGCAAGGAAACCTCTCAATGAGTTTGAAACAAGCTAAATAAAATTTCAACACTAATATATAAGTTTTTATGAATTTTTAATAAACATAAAAGTGAACATAATTCTCTTCTACATTTTTATATAAATTTAGTTATTAGTTTAACAATTTAAGTAAAGAATTATTTCAAACCGAGTGTAATAATACACTACAGTGTCTACAAGTAACTCATAGGATTTTAAACATTTCTAAAAAATTTCATAATGACTCCTTTAATTTTAGAGTTATATTTCACTGGGAGATTTTAGGGGAGATTAAGAATCAAATGTCATATAAACAGAAGAGAATCACCAAACACTTGCAAAAGGTGGGAAATACTGGCCTATTGAATAGGAATCTGACTGATGGCAGTCAAAGCCACTTTCTATGAAAGGGCAACAATGTAAATACTCTGGATATTTCATCTTCATGATTGTTTGCATTCATGCTAGACAAACAGGATGCAAAGCAGTGTTTCCATCTTTAACAGGCACAAAGGCCTATCTGTAAATTGAAAAATTCTATTTTTTTTAGCAATAAAGTAGAATTGATCTTTTTTTTCATGCATTGATATCTGTTATTTCTATTAAAAGCATACTTTACTTAATGTTCATTTTCCACTAGGGAACTAGAAGCAAAACTCTTATCAACAAATTCCTTAATTAACAATTGTTGTACTTTTGAGGCTTTGAGTTTGTTCAGTGTTTAGGTAAAATGCAACTATGATTATCATAATGACTAGGCAGAATTACATGCTGATCAGATTCACATTCTTACACAATTCTTCCCCAAAGATACACAACTTACTCAGACTTGAATGTCACCTTCCATGTTCCCACTTCCTTGACGCCTATTTGTGCACCTTCCAAGATCTCTAATAAGAGACCCTATCTCTAGCAAAACATATTTTTTAAAGAGGTCATTCATTTTTGGCCTCATACTTCTCCAATACGTTCTGATTTCTCCTGAGTTTGCTCTTTCTTCCCTGCTTCTTTAGTTCCTTTACTCAACTTCTTTTCATTAGTAATCACTCTCTTTTCTCGTTATTATTTTTATCCATGTACTTTTTCCGACTGTGCCTGTGACTCTCATTCATTCTCTGTCATCTCATCATATTGCTGCCATTTTTTTCTACAGCTTTATTTTTTCAAAGTCAAACATCCTGACCTGAAGCTCATACAATGTCACAGATAAAATGCACGACTGCATCAATAGCAACATTTTAGTCCATTAGCTGTCTTCAGTGCAAATGCTATCCTACACAGCTCAACTAAAACTATTACCAGATCATTCTAATGAATCAGCATGAAATCCCAGCTCAGTAAATTTGAAAATTTATCATCAAGTTGGGATTGCCTGTACAGAACATAGTGTCATTCTGACATGATCTGGGTCAAATGTTGTAAGCATCTGAGCAAACATGTAAAAGATCTTACTCTCTATGTGGCTTCCTAAGTGGCACTAGTGGTGAAGAATCCACCTGCCAGTACAGGCAACAGAAGAGACTTGGGGTCAGTCCCTGGATCAGGACGATCCCCCGGAGGAGGGCATGGCAGCCACCCCAGGACTCTGGCCTGGAGAATCCCATGGACAGAGGAGCCTGGGGTCAGTCCCTGGGTCAGGACGATCCCCCGGAGGAGGGCATGGCAGCCACCCCAGGACTCTGGCCTGGAGAATCCCATGGACAGAGGAGCCTGGGGTCAGTCCCTGGGTCAGGACGATCCCCCGGAGGAGGGCATGGCAGCCACCCCAGGACTCTGGCCTGGAGAATCCCATGGACAGAGGAGCCTGGGGTCAGTCCCTGGGTCAGGACGATCCCCCGGAGGAGGGCATGGCAGCCACCCCAGGACTCTGGCCTGGAGAATCCCATGGACAGAGGAGCCTGGGGTCAGTCCCTGGGTCAGGACGATCCCCCGGAGGAGGGCATGGCAGCTACCCCAGTACTCTGGCCTGGAGAATCCCATGGACAGAGGAGCCTGGTGGGCTACAGTCCATGGGGTCACACAGAGTCAGGCATGACAGAAGCGACTTAGCACACACTCTCTATGTACTGAAATTACAGAAAATAAAGCTTGATAAGCTCTTCTTGAAAATTATGTATAATACTAGTGATTCAAAACTTGTAATTTTGAGAATATTATTTAGTTTTCTTGAACATGACTAACTATATTGGAGAATTCAATCTATTTATGGGCAGTGATATGATGTAAGAAGTTTAATTTTTATTTTTCCTATTTCTCATTTTTCTACGTGTTACTGTCTGGGCTAAATAAATAAATATTAAGTCCTTAAGGATAAAGGAAGACAACCAAGGCTTAAAATACATAATATCTAAGTTGAACTTAACAACATCCCTTGTCAGAGGAAGTACAAGGTTTTTCTGTTGGACTTGAAGAAAAACACTAAAAAACATAAGCAGTTTATTATGTTATGAATGAAAATAACTATATTCCCTTATGCCAACGGTGAAAGCCCAGCATTATAATACCAACATGATAACCAATGTACAAAAACACAGTTGAACCATAATTTGCTTATTTTCTAAACAGAAGCAAACAAGCAAATCTTACTTAGTATATCATTATATATTATGGATGCACATCATTATTTTTCAATATTTTTATTTTCAATCAAGTTCAAAGTAATTCAAAAATTTAAAAAACCTAGATGTCAACAGAATCTAGAAAAATGTTAATTTTAACATTTTTTAAATGTTAATTTTAAGATTTTTAATATTTCTCTCTTCACAAAGAGATCTACATTTCAGCCACAGTGTAAAAAATGGCAAAATAAGTAGCTATGAGAAGTTCAATGGAAATAATATCATGATTAATCCATTTCCCTGTGTAGAATGCAATTAAGTTTTATTTTATCTAAAATTATGCTCTAAGCTCCCAATTTTTATAAGTTTGAGTAAAAACCAGTGATGTCATAGTTGCTGCTTTTAGATTTTAAATTAAATATGCTTCCACACATTAAAAAATAATTTGAACATCTACCTCATACCACATACAAATATTAACTTGCAATGTAAATGGATCAAAGACCTACATGTAAAAGTAAAACTAAAGAACTCTAGAAGGAAACACAGGTGAAAGTTTGCATGACTTTGCACTAGACAATGTTTTTTAGATATGGCACCAAAAGTATGTGCAATGAAAGAAAATTAGATAAATGGACTTTCTCAAAATTAAAAACTTCTGTGTGTTAAGACAATTCCAAAAATGAGGAAAAAAAAATTTTCAAATAATGATAAGGAGCTTATATTCAGAATATATAAGGAACTCATAACTCAACAATGAAGGAAAATCACCAATTAAAACATATATAATGGATATGAATAGTCATATCTCCAAAGCATACATACAAGTGATCACAAATCACATTAAAAGATACTGAACATCATCAATTGTCAGGAAAATGCAAATAAAACTACAATGAGATACCAATTCATATCCACTAGGATGCCCATAATTTTTAAAAAATGGAAAAATAAAAAGTGTTGAGATTGTAGAGAAATTGGGACACTCATAAATAATATGCTTTGCTGGTGCGAATGCAAAATGTTGTGAACACTGTGGAAAACAGTTTGGTAGTCCCTCAAAAATTAAACACAGAATCACCAAATGACCAAGCAATTCCTTGGTATATAACTGAAAGAACTGAAAACATACATTCACATAAAAACTTGTACGTGAATGTTCACTGCGGCTTTATTTATAATAGCCCAAAAGTAGAACAGCCCACATGTCCATCAGCTGATGAACAGGTAAACAATGTCAGATAAATCCACACGAGGGAACATTATTCACTCATAAAAGGAATGAAGTACCAATAAATGCTACAACGTGGATGAATCAAGAAAATATTACACTAAGTGAAAGAAACCAGACAGAAAAAGGTCACATATTGTATGACTCTACTTATGTGAAATGTCCAGAAATGGCAAACCCACAGTATCAAGAATAGATGAGTGATTACCAGAAAATTGAAAAGGGGGGAAATTAAGACCAATTGCTAATAGGAATGGAGTTTGTTATTAGGGAGACTGAAAGGTTCTGTATTTATATAATGGTGATGGTTGTACAACAATGAATATACTAAACCCACCGTGTGTATACGCTGCAATGGTGAGTTGTGCACTGTGTGAAGTATATCACAATAAAATAATTTAAATTGGCTTAAGTTTTCCATTTTGGCAGAGTTTTTAAAAAGGTTTTTATAAAGAAAAAATCATTTACAGTAATTAAAAATTTTCCTTCTTCTACACTACCTTTACCAAACTAGAATACTCAAAAATATTAAATTATGTCAGAAAAAATTTTAATTACAATTAATAGCCTCTAAATTTTATTTATCCTAGATTTTCATACTACCTGAAGCCTTCACATTCACATTAAGTGAATCAGTTACCTGTGTAGTGGAGGGGAAAATCTTCTTCAAGTAAATAGGATATTTAACACCTTACAGAAATAGTTCTCTACCTTTATTCATAGTGTACCACATTGTCATAAAGTATAGACTATCGCAGTCTTTTTAGTTCATGAGATTTCTGAGCAAACCAGGAAATGTCAAAGGGCACTTGACTCATGGATATAATGACTGCCTTAATCATGAAGATAAAAATGTGGTCAAATGGGAGAGGAACTGAAGATTCCCTAAATTCTCGATTGCAGAGGGAAATTTTCTTAAGTGAAACGGGCATTTCATAGCTTCAAGGACGTGGATAAGTTTATTAAAATGTATATATGAATGAGGTACATGCTTTGTGGGAAAGCCACTTCATTTCAGATAAAAGCAGCTAGCAAACACCAAATTTTAACCTATATCAATCACTGCCAATTTAGTAATTTTACTTAAGAATAAGGTAAATACCACTTTTAAGTGGAGAAAAAACATGTAAATATCTTAGGGCATTTAAAAAGCTATGATTTATATCAATTAATTATGAAGACTGTGTACACTATATCTGACATACTTTTGGGAGTGCTAACCCCATACAACTTCATCTTAATGAGCAAACAAGATTTCTCCTTTGTTTCTAGATGTAAATCAATGTGTCTTAAAAGAAAAGAAAAACCTTTTTCATCCTCTGATCAACCCTGATTTATCAAAATAGGCTCTGGCTAGAGCCAAAAGGTCTCTGCCTGCAATGCAGGAGACCCTGGTTCAATTCCTGGGTTGGGAAGATCCCCTGGAGAAGGGATAGGCTACCCACTCCAGTACTCTTGGGCTTCCCTGGTGGCTCAGCTAGTAAAAAACCCTCCTGAAATGCAGGAGACCTGGGTTCAACCCATGTGTTGGGAAGATCCCCTGGAGAAGGGAAAGGCTACCCACTCCAGTATTCTGGCCTGGAGAATCCCGTGGAGTGTATAGTCCAGGGGGTCCCAAAGAGTCAGACAGGACTGAAGGACTTTCACTTTCACTAGAGCCAAAAGCTGACGTTTCCATAACAATGAACTTTGAAGGATCACAGGCCGCATGAAGTCTCAGAGGCCACTGCTGCACTTCTAGTCATGTCTTAAAAGCACAAGATTCTCAGGCAGCCCAAATTGTACAGGCAGCCCAAATTGTACAGGAAAACATAAACACTGGAAATGTTACCCCACACCCACAGTCAATGCAGAAGGAAACAGCAACCCAGTCCAATATTCTTGCCAGGGAAATCGCATGAACAGAGAGCTCGGTGGGCTACGGTCCATGAGGTTGCCGAGAGTTGGACACAACTGAAGCAACTTCGCACATACACCCACAGTCAAAAAAAATTCTTATTTTTCTGTCACTAGGTAAATTTTTAAGCTCTACATTCCACTCTCCTACCTTTCCATCTAAGAATAAAGCTGCAGGAAATGAACTGATAATGAGCCTTGGCTCTCAAGTATTTAAGACATTTTACTCAAGTCAAGCTTGATCTTTAACACCACACAGGAAGAAAAAAATGGTGGGGGATACTTTTCATAAATCAGCTCATCAATAAACAGCTATTAATTGCCGATACAAAGACCTCTGACCTAAGTAAAATAAAGGTGAGTTAATGCCAAGTTAATTATGCCCTGTGTTTCACTGATTTAATGTTAAATAATTTTATAAACAGCTCACTGAGGTATTCAAATACATCGTTTCAAGAACTGTATTTGTTTCTCTTTTTAAAAACACTTTAAATATCTCCTTGTAAGAACTGTTTCTTCTTCTTCTAACGTGCAGTGCTTACTCGCTCAGTCATGCCCGACTCTGTGACCCCGTGGACTGTAGCCCACCAGGCTCCTTCATCCATGGAATTCTCCAGGCAGGAATCCCGGAGTGGGTTGCCATGCTCTCCTCCAGAGGATCTTCCCAACCCAGGGATCAAGTCGAGGTCTCCTGCATTTGCAAGCGGATTCTTTATCATCTGAGCCACCAGGGAAGCCCTTTTCTTCTAATAAAAATGATGAAAACACTCTCCTCATAGAGTCTCTGAAACTTCTCATAAATTCTTAATCGAGTCTCCTACGCTTTACTTTGTCAAGTCATAATAAACCAAGTCTTACGAACTGCTGCTGCTGCTAAGTCACTTCAGTCGTGTCCGACTCCGTGCGACCCTATAGACGGCAGCCCACCAGGCTCCCCCGTCCCTGGGATTCTCCAGGCAAGAATACTGGAGTGGGTTGCCATTTCCTTCTCCAGTGCATGAAAGGGAAAAGTGAAAGTGAAGTCGCTCAGTCGTGTCTGACTCTCAGCAACCCCATGGACTGCAGCCCACCAGGCTCCTCCGTCCATAGGATTTTCCTGGTAAGAGGACTGGAGTGGGGTGCCAGTACGAGCTACTATTTCTCTGTAAAGTTGTAAATTTAAGAAAACAAGAGTGGGAGGTAAGACCTGAACGAGGCGTACTCTGTCATGTGGCTCTCGCACATAACTTTTGTTTTCATTTGCTACTTAACGCCACATGAGATGGTCTGCATTAGTTTTCTCCTGTGGAATACTTCTGAACGCTGAAAGTGACAATGGCAGCATCAAAGGTTAAAAAGATAAGGTGAAAATCTCTTTTATGGAAAATATGCTTTTCTTCTTTTTTTTTTTTAATTAAAATACCTGATGCCTTGCCACATTGTATATAAAAGATTGTTGCCTGAGTGGAATAAATATGGGAATATGTCTAACATATTAAAAAGCATCTGTGCTTAGTCATTAGCTCGGGTCCGACTCTGCGACCCCATGGACTGCAGCCCACCCGGCTCCTCCGTCCCCAGGGTTCCCAGGCAAGAATACTGGAGGGGGGTGCCATTTCCTCCTCCAGGGGAGCTTCCCGACCCAGGGATCAAACCCGCGTCTCCTGCTTGGCAGGTGGATTCTTTACCACTGAGGCACCAGGAAAGCCACATATTAAAAAGGAACTATAGCAAATATATCCAAAATGTGAATGAACATTGAACTAATCTAAGGCTGGGAAGTACTTTTTTTTTTTTAATATATGAGTAGGTCACATTGTTTTAGCTAAACTTTTAAAGAATAAGAAATAATATTAAGATACTATATTGTAGAAACTTGGCAAGATGGGGGGGAAGCATGTAATTAGTTTGTACTGAATATTGTTTCAACCATCATTCAATAAAATATTATAAAGCTCTATACTGTGATTGAGGCATGGCTAGAATAAAAAGTTTGATGACTTAGTTTTATAGGTAATGAAGTAAAAAAATACTTTATACTTTTATATATAAATGGAATAAGAATATTTTTTTATCTTGCTTGGCTATAGCTGCTATTACTAGGAGTAGTGAATATTCTATACATTACCATGATGTGCCAAGCCCAAATTTCAAATGGACTTTAATTTTCTAATTAAAACATTCTTAAAAATATGAACACATATAAACTGATACATTTTTAAATACATATATAATAATCCCTATTATAAAAATGTTTCACTATAAAAGAATTATATTTATAGTTTTCTTCAAACAATGCTACAAAGTACATAAAACACTGTAAGTATGTATATGTAGTACAGAAAGTCTACAATTCAAATTTATTCCTTTCCTCCCTATATCACTGAGTCTTACTATACACATATCATTAATATACACACAGATTCACATGCACACATAAAGTTAAATTGTCTACTTACCTTTCCATTGATAAATACTAATTTACATGATATTCATTGATATACCAGAAAAAAGCTAGACAATGACTATTTTCAGTAATGTATAGAGTTCATTGTACTTACTGAAGAGCCCAGTGCAGATTTTGGAGACCTAATGATTCCAGCAATTGAGTGACGAATAGACTCAAATCTCGACAGCCTCTCCTTCCTTTCCTGGAGAGATGAGGAAAGAAATCATCAGCAGTAGTAAACTATCGGGTAGATACACAGCTACATTAGGTAATCAGGCATTTCTCCGCAGCTTAAGTCCATTCACTCTGTCTTGCAAGTAAATAAAATGCAGGTTTCCTAACGCTACAAGTGGTAAGTAATCAAATGCACATGAATTCTGCAGCATTTTATTTGCCTGTACGCTCAATAAATATCATGATTTGGGAAAAAATAAGAAATACAAATTCATGAGATAAGAGAAAACAAGAAATGCAAAGAAAACCCACAGAAACACAAGCATTAGTATACAGGGGGGAAAAAAAGACACAAACTAGAAGGAATCAGTCTAACAGAAAATTTCTGATGGTTGTGAGGGATTTTCAAGGAAAAAAAGGGAGTGGAGGGGACGGGAGGAGAATTGTATGGAACGTCTTTCTAAACCGTGAATTTCACTTAAGCAGCATGGAGGTCTCCCAGAGCCTGACGCGATGAGGATGACGACAGCAGAACAGGAGACGGTAAACCAAGCGGGCAGGGGCGGCAGCTCCACTACTCAAGGGACCATGTCCAGGCTACTGTCTGCTATGGGGTGCACTTCTGCGGATCACAGACCACAACGGAAGGAAACTCCTCCTTAAAATTTCGAATCCTTAGATCCTTCTACAAACACAGGTGATGGGATAGGAAAGAAGAGAAGGAAGGAAAGCGCAACTGAGGGCCTGGAGGTGAGGAGGACCGCAAAGCTCACGTGAGGGTGGTAAACGCACCGACTAATGTTCTGGTAACGACTACAGCTCAACTGGTAGCGCAGACAAAGAACAAGGGATCACATTGCCAAGTTCTGTTTTTCCATGTCTTCCAACAGCAGTGATGCTCGGTTTTACTTGTCAGTGGAAAAATAACTAGAGCAGGCCACAAATAACATCTTCTGTTTCCTCTCCTAGATAAACACTGTTTCCTGCCACATCAGTAAACAAAGGATGTCGTGGCATCAAGCCATCAGCCCCTGCAGCTGCTTCAACTGCTCCCCGAGAGGATTCAGGATGCAGAAAAAAATGGATACTGGCCCTAGATACTTAGATGTACATCAAAGGGATGATTTTAGTGAGCTAGACTCCTGCATATTCCCATACGCAGAAAAGTACTAAATTCATTAACTTTAGATGCCTGATTTACTTTAATCAGCAGTAATCTATTGATGTTCCAACTACCTGGCTGGTTGCAAAAATTCCATCTGTTATGACTCCTCCCTCACCTCTTTGGCGCAATCTCTCGAGACCTATCTGAGGGGCTGTGTCCTGGGCTTAAGTCCTCAACAAGCCCATCAATAAAACATAATTTCCAAGCTTTAGGTCATGTGCCTTTTTTTTTTTTTCAATTGACACTTTGTCTCCAATACCTAGAGTATAGTATGTCTCTTTATATAGTAAATATTTTTCGTCACATGCTACCTGGTAAACATCATATTTCCTGGAATTTAACCTTTGTCTCTCCACTTGCTTATTGCCAGGTACTTGCTGTCATTCTATGAGTTGTGGTACTATTAGTTTTTATTATTCTACAAACATATGCCTACTAATACTTCAAAATAATCTTAGGAGAACAATTGAGTCAATGCTCTTAAAATATTAACGCGAGTAGAATCCCAATGTAGGAGTACTGTGAGAACAGAACCGAAAATTACATGGGAGGTTATTCAGAAAAGTAGAAAATTCAATGGAGAAATTTAAGTATTAGTATTTTATTTGGTTATGTTTATAGCAATATTCACTGTCATGGTAAAAATAACTCTCTTCAAGCTACATCTTGGGCATCAAACCCTACAAAAGTAAAGAGAACAATTTCTCCCCAAGTCCCTTAATAATAATAAAGAGAAACATTTTCTTAAAAAGCTATTACGAACTAGGTAAGCCTAGTAGATAGATAGGTCCAGGTGTGGAATAAAAAAAATCACTTCCCTTATATCAAGTTACAAAGCATAATATAGTCTATATTCAAAGGAATATGATCAGAGAAAGAACCCTTTCATTTAAAGATACTCTTCAAATAACATGATCTTAAAAAAAATGTATTATTAGAAGCAATAAATAGACTTTAAGTTTTATACAGGAATAATCAAAAGCGAATAGAGTTTATAAAACATTCTAACCAGTGTCAGCTCACCTGGTGCCCAGATTTCCACAAATAAAACGTGAAATTCTTTTACCAAAAGAATTTCTGGTCAATGTAGCATTACATATCAACTTTAAATAATCCACCTAACAATACATCAGATTATGCTGATTACTGTATCAATGAATTAAATGGCTACTTTAAAAATTAAAATTAAAAAGCTTCTCTTCAATTACCACGGACAAAGCGTCTAATTTTGCCTGTTGGCCTGCCAAGGCTGGTGATGATTTAACAAGGTAAAGAGATTTCTCCAGATAAACAGGGATCAGTTCTGGCTAAAAGTCCCTCAGAGTGGAGACAGCTGAGGGCCAGTGAAGGAGGGAAAGGAGAGGCAATGTGATGAAGTAATATATGATGTTATGAAATAATATTATGATGAGTAGCCTATAAAAATTCTATAGTACAGCTATAAAGCTATCTTGAAAGAATAGATGCAGTATCAGTTTCACATCTCATTTAAGAACAGCTTTTCATCACATTAAAATTAAAGCAGAGCTTCTCAGTATCTCTCTCAATATATATACATATATATATATATATAATAACTAAGAGACTTCCATAATAATTAAAAGCCTATCTATGATGAATCTTTCAAAATATTCTGAAAGATATAATATCTTCATTACAGTTCAAGTAAAACCAAACCCATCCAGTTTCTGAATCACTCTTCACTGAAACTCTCAAATTATAGTAAAAGAGGCTCTCAAGTTACCTTCATCTCCTGTCCAAAGGCAAAGGTATAAAAGGCAAGTATTGAGGTTTTGCTAACTGGAGTGACTGATAAAAATTAACAGCTCTTCCAAATGAGAGTCTATATAGATGCCAAAGTAAATTACAAATTAACAACTTTAACCAAAAAGCACGTAACAGGTCTCAAAGCAAGGCTCTTAAAGGAGGCAGTAAGGTAGAAAGGATAAGATTCTTGATGTCAGAAGAGAAAAGCAGTGTAAATTTGGGCAAACCACTTAACTACTCTGGCTGTTAGGCTTCCACATCAGCAAACAGAACACCAAGACTAGAACAAAAATTACAACTAGACTAGAAATTAGAATTAAATTAAATTAGAATTAGAATTAAATTAAAATTAGACTAGAACACCAAGACTAGACAAAAATTTTCATCTCGAATATTCTGTGACCATTGTTCAACTCCGCAGTCATCTGCACTGCACTGATCACTAAGGACGTTCTCACAGAAGAGCTCCACTGTACCAGCCTGGCAACCAGAGCCACTCCCTTTGGGGGACTCAGTCACGCCCTGCCTGAGGGTGCCCTCAGAACTTGTCCCCAGCCGGGGAGGGGCAAAGAACTATGGAGAGAGGTGACACCAGAACCCTCTTCGGTTAATAACAGCTCATTGAGGCAGTGACTGTGTATTATTTCTCATAGACTTCTGTAAATAAACTCAATCAAATAACATTCTTAGAAGAAACAATGAAAGTGATTATTTGTCCCTGTAGGAACAGTCAGATGTTTATTCAAATCAGCAGACAGCAAGATTCAAAAAAAAGATAATAGTCACAATATTCACTCTCAACCTCCACACTGTGTGCCAAATATCTTTGGGACTTCTTATGCAAAGCAGCCATGAAATCTGGAGTGATTTTGTGAGGAATGGCTGCAGGGAAATTACAATGCTAGAGAAGATTGTCTCTCTAAAAAAAATTCTAAACTGTTGATAACTCCATAATGTAAATGAAACACTGCAAATATCGGTAAGTCCTTCATAAAAGGAATGCATTTATAAACAAACAAATATCTTAGTCTTTTGCAGATGTTGATCTGCTGAAAAGAATGAAGGATACACAGTTTCTACTCCCATCACAGTACAGAATTTAAGCATTAAAACAGTTTCTAAATGATTTATTCTAGCAATTGAGTTCTTACAGAAGACAAATCATTTTAGAAGTATTCACTGCCTGGGAAACTCATTCGTCATACTGTTTTTCTTGGATACTTGCATATTAAGAATATTTATCAAAGGAAAGACAGTGATAGTGAAAGTTGCTCAGTCGTGTCGGACTCTTTGCGACCCCATGGACTTACAGTCCATGGAATTTTCCAGGCCAGATTACTGGAGTGGGTAGCCTTTCCCTTCTCCAGGGGATCTTCCCAATCCAGGGAGCAAACCCAGGTCTCTCATATTGCAGGCGTATTCTTTATCAGCTGAGCCACCAGAAGGCCCAAGAATACTGGAGTGGGTAACCTTCCCCTTCTCCAGGGGATCTTCCCAACCCAGGGATCAAACTCAGGTATCCTGCATTACAGGTGGAACCTTTACCAGCTGAGCCACAAGCGAAGCCCCCAAAACAGAAAGACAACGCCCTTGCTAAGTCAAGCATTTTTACTTTTTGAAATAATGAAACAGGAAACTAAATGCACAAAAGGAGCACTTGAGTGATTAAGATCTTGTCTTAAATAACAACGCTGAAGACATGTATGGCAAATGGCAAATAGAATGGAGCTCAGTGCAACCTAGGTGGTAAAACTTCCTATCATACTGCCTGCTTTCTTGACTCGGCATCTTCTTAAATAAGATGACTTCTCTAGGGAAACAAATCCCAAGCATCAGGCTATAATCAGCTCCCTTCCTGTTCAACATCTAAACATAATTCGTGTTCCATGGAGCTTTTCTCAAATGTAGGAACAAATATGTATTATAATTCTTTTTATAAGGTATCCAGAAGTGCAAGATGCACACCAACCAGTTTCCTTTTGAGGACCTCACTGACTCAGTTTACATACTGATAGATGTTGCTCAGTAAGCAACTATGCATTTCAGTAATTTTAAAAAGTACACTACTATGAATTAAACTATCAAGACATCTTAACAGAAATTCTGCTATTAAAATAATTAAGAGACATAATAATAAGACCATACATTTATCCCCTTTGGTTAAGCAAATAAATTATAAAACATATGTTATAATGTATAGAATATGTGGAGAATGAAAGAGTTACTTCATTAGAGGTCCCTATGTCTAGTAACCAAGGCACTTTACCAACTTCAGCCTCACGCTCACTAACTCCCAAGCTCATTATTATGTTTAACTGCTTTGATCAGGCCAAAACCATCCCTTTGTCATCAGCCGTGTAAGCCGCAGGTGCCTCTCCCAGCGGCTTCCTTCTCTCCCCTTCCCCTTCCCTCTCGGCCTCACGTCTCCCTTCTCTCCTCCCCCCTCTCTCCCATGTCACAGTGAAAGCTTATAAACATTAGCTATCATTATTTGGGCTTTACTAATACTGACAAGGACATGTGGGCAGTTCCATCTTTTGGCTGTTGTGAATAGTGCTGTAATGAACATTCATACACACATACTTGAGTATCTGTTTTCAACTCTTTCGGGATTTATCTAGGAATGGAACTGCTGGGTCATGTGGCAGCCCCAACCAGTCCATCCTAAAGGAGATGAGCCCTGGGTGTTCATTGGAAGGACTGATGCTGAAGCTGAAACTCCAATACTTTGGCCCCCTGATGCGAAGAGCTGATTCATTGGAAAAGACCCTGATGCTGGGATGGATTGGGGGCAGGAGGAGAAGGGGACGACAGAGGATGAGATGGTTGGATGGCATGACCGACTCGATGGACATAGGTTTGGGTAAACTCTGGGAGTTGGTGATGGACAGGGAGGCCTGGCCGTGCTGCGGTTCATCAGGTCGCAGAGAGTCGGACATGACTGAGCGACTGACTGAACTGATGACAATTCTACATTTAACTTTCAGAGGAACTGCCAAACTGGTTGACCCATTTTACATTTCAACCAACAATGTATGAGGCTTCTCAATTTGTCACATCCTTGCCAACACTTGTTATTTCTGTTTTTCTGATTATAAACATCCCAGTGATTGTAAAATGCTGCTTGCCTTCATTTTTTTAAGGATACTTTCACTGGAGATAGAAATCAAAGTTGAGGCTTTTTTTTTTCTTTTCTTCCAGCACTTTGCATTCTGGTCTCCATTGTTTCTGGTATGAAGTCAGCTAGAATTCATGTCATTATTCCCCTATACATAATGCTTTTTTATCTGATTGCATTCTAATCAACTAGGATATAAGTACATGTCAATTTTTAACTATTCTTCTTGGGGTCTGTTAAATATCTGGACTGAAAGTGTTGGAAAACACAACCATTGTCAGTTCAAATGAGTTTCTACTCCCATCTCTCTCTCTCCTTTCTTAAATTCTAATTATTATACATGTATGTTAGTCTTTTTGATATTACCTCATGATCTCGAATACTCGGTTGTATATTTTTATCTTTTTGCTTCATTCTAAATACTTTCTATCAACCTGTCTTCACAGCTCACTGTAATTTTCCTGTGTCCAGTCTACTGACAAGTCCAGCTAATGAATTTCTCAGTTCTGATAAATTTTTCAGCCTAGGATTTCCATTTTTATTGCATCCACATTGCTGCTGAACTGCTCCATCTTTTCATACACATTGTATATCTTTTCTATATCTTTTCTTAGATCCCCTAAGCATTTTCATAAGCTATATTAAAGACAGTGATAATTCCCATACCAGGGCCATCTCTAAGTCTGCTTATTTTCTGAGCTGTGGGTCACATTTCTTACTTCTTAGTGGCCATACAATCTTTGTTTAACAGATGGCTTCTATAAAAAAAAAAAAAAGTAGGATCTGAATTCTATATATTTACCTCAAGAAAGAGGTACACGTACTCCTTTTTTTTCTTTCAGGACGCTAGAATTGGGGTTGTAGTTAATAAGCTGGGCTTGTCCTCTGCTTGGAGAAGGCAATGGCACCCCACTCCAGTACTCTTGCCTGGAAAATCTCATGGACGGAGGAGCCTGGTGGGCTGCAGTCCATGGGGTCGCCAAGAGTCGGACACGACTGAGCGGCTTCACTGTCACTGTCCTCTGCTACCGCTTTGGTCTGAATTAATTCATCACCAGCTTCAAATATTTTGGACTAGATCAAGTTTTTCTTCAGCTCCGGGTGGAATCTGAACCGTGGCAAGATTCCAGCAGGCTCTTTGGAGGGGGTGTGGGGGCAGAAGGCAGGCCCTGGGGAGCTCTCTTTCCTCCCCAGGCTCACCCGCTACTTTACATATCCGGGAGAACTTCCTACCTCTTCTCTAGCCTTCAGAAGGCCACTGCTCCCCACTCTGTGAAGACCCAACCTCTTCTCTGGGGCCTTCAGAAGGCCACTGCTCCCAACGATTCCCTGCAGAGAATCCATCTGAGAGAGCGCGCCTACGTTCTTTGGTCAGTAAACACCCAGAGGGCTCAGTCCTCCTGCCCCTGGCCTCACAGCCAGCCCAGCCCACTCTGCCCTCTGACAACACCACACCACTTTCTCACACGCGAGGAGGATGTCGTTCGGAGTGTCCTTCTCAAGTGTCCATCTCTGGTCCCCGCTGACTCAGTGAGGATGTGAGCAGAACAGACGTGGCCTCTCTCTGCTGGGGGGACTCCCCCAGATCCTAATCTGGCCCGCCAGCCTCCACACTGATATCACCCGTTTGTTTAAAGCTTGTTCAGTTGATTTTTCCTTATTCCTTTCAATGGGACTTTCTTATCACACAGCTCCACCAAGGATGGAGGAAATCACAGGTCTTTTTTTTTTCCTAAGAAAACTTGTCACTTTCTGGACTTTGGTTCATTTAGGTTTCTTTCTGTCCTTAGATCTCTGATGAGTCTTTTTTTAACTATTATTTTGTACCTTATTCTCTGATAAGTAACCAGTGAAAGTTATATGAAAGTGAAAGTTGCTCAGTCGTGTCCGATTCTTTGCGACCCCATGGACTGTATAGTCCGTGGAATTCTCCAGGCCAGAATACTGGAGTGGGTAGCCTTTCCCTTCTCCAGGCGCTCTTCCCAACCCAGGGATTGAACCCAGGTCTCCCGCATTGCAGGCGGATTCTTTACCAGCTGAGCCACAAGGGAAGCCCGATAAGTAACCTACTAGTCATCATTTATTCACAAAGCAAGAAAATAAAAAGACATACTTTAAGGGTCTTCAGTATGACAAAGAAGTCATTAATTTATCAAAAGTTACAGACTTGAATTTAACTACTATTTTCTAAAACAGTCAATTATCACAAAAGTCCTTTAAAGACTACATTTCTCAGAAAATTATTTGAAGGGTTAACATCCAGACTTCTCAAGTTTTTGACTGCTATTCTGTTTTGGTTTTCTTTTGTTGATTGCTTTTGGGAGGTAAGGGAGATGAACTTGATTGGTCTTGCATTTGCTGCAGACCTCACAAGGATACTATAAAGACTACTATGTAACATATTTCATTTTTGTAAATGGTTTTAAGTTTCCAACTTTATCTGAGAAGTTTCATGAATGCAAACATACTGTTTGATAGTCTCATACTGCACATGTATCAATAATCCTCTTATCTGTTCAGAGCTCCTTTTGTAACTGGAACTGAGAACATTTCAAGTTTCAAGGCCTCAGTCAAGACTTTATTAGAATGGAATCTGTAACAGCAGGACTCAAAAGAAAATCCTGACTTAAAAAACAGAAAATAATAAATTTTAAAGAAACGAATGTGGTATATATAATGTTACACTTCCATTATCAGCAAATAAAATCCAACTGGGAAACCTGTTTTAGAAAGAAGTAAATTAGGTTCTAAGCATCTGTCTCACCCTCAGCCCCCCTGAGACAAAATACCTACAGCATTGCTGGTACCACCCGCCTGAGAATGAAGTTGACATAAAAGGGACAGCTGAGAAATAAGGCAAATGCTTGACGACACAGTTTTGAGTTTCTGGCCATATCCAGAAATCTGAGGGGACAAACTCTCTTTTTTGCTTTAACTAATCTGTCATAGTTGACTGCTATTATGGAATGAATACAGTAGGCTTTCTTAGAATATCCATGAGTAATTAAAGATTACTAACAAACAATTACAACTATCACAATTGTCACTAACAAAATAATGCACTAACATTTTTAATGTTTTGGACATATGTTAACTTCTAACAGGGAAATGAATATTTTAATATTGAAATACATTAACATAAATGTAAAACTTCTTTGCAAAATAAACATTTACTATGCTGTGGTGATCCTTCTTACCGATTCCCATTAGTTGAACAGTTTCAGCACATGACACACAAAATAACTGCCCAACGTGTTGGTGAAAACCCTAGTATAGATGGTTATCAATAGATATTATATTGCAAAATACAGTAATTTAATAATTGCGTAGATTTTAGAACTTCTCAGTTAAACAAATTTAAGCAAATTTCTTAAATGCAACATGTCTCAGAGCCTCAATAATGTACTTTTTTTGGAGGAAATATTAGTCTACAAAACTCACCTCAAGAAATGATGTCATGAGGATTTCATTAAAGGCAGTAGGAGAGAAAACCTTCTCCTCCACTTCACATCAGTCACGGCTTTTTCCTGGGCATTATCCTCACATATAACAGGTCCAAATTAACTAATTTCAGTTTGTCTCTTTCTGGCCACAAGCACCTAGTTTGCTTTTAACTAGTTCCACTAAAACCATTTTTCAACTTCACTGAAGCCCTAAGGCTTGAGTCTCCTAATTTCTTCCAATCCATCACCTTCTCTTTTCCTCTCTTTTTCTAGCTGAGATTACCACGACACATCACTTCACCGACACTTGCCGTATTCTAAATTCCCTTGCTCTCCTGTCTCTTAGTTGTCCCCACACAGCAAATCCCTACCATGGACAGACCTAACTTTCTGCTCTCCCTGAGCTAACCTTCGGCAACCCACCACTGCTGAGAGAATCATATGAGTATCACTTCAAATGGGCCCTAGATATCTGACATACGATGACATTTCGCTGGTCAACGCACTTCTTAACTCTCCCACTTCCACTGTCAACCCTTTCCTACTTTCCGCGTGTCTAAAACCACCTTGATCTACCCTCCCCTGCTTCTTTAGAAAGAAACTACAGGGCAGGAACCCCTTCACTGTCCCTTCTCACACCCACAAACTTACTCCTTCCCTCCCACTCTAACCCCTTCCCCTGGTGGAACATGGAGCTGTCTCTCTCCCACCAAGGATGACCACGCTACTTGTACCTCCTGCCTTTCTGCCCTCCCAAGGACTTTACACCTTTAAAAAACCTGAAACAGATCTCCCTGTGATGTACTGCCCCATGGACTTTCATATTTAAGTTGCTCTCATAGGAAAACAAGAAGAGTTAGGAGGAGAGAAAGGGGGAAGAAGACAGAAGGGCAGAGAGGAGAGGATGAAACTTTCCCTGAACCACACTCTCTGCTCCAGCTACTGTGTGCTCTTCACAAAAGAAAAAAAATCCCTGAAAGGGTTATCTACGTCAGCCAGACATCTCGGGACCAAGTCTCTATTCCTAAGTAACAGGCATTCATCGGTTTCAATAAATAAAGCACTCATTACATTTACTGGTATTTTCAGAAATTCATTCACTGTTTCACCTCTAGGCAACAGGCAGAGCAGAATCAATAAGAAAAAACAGACACCAAACTACTAGCCTAGAATACTCAATGTGTAACTCCAAATATCATACTTGTAAATCAGGAAGAACTCTGATTAGGTATCACCGTACAAGCCACAATTTCTCATTTGAAAAATAAGAGTGGGTATTCACCAACTAACCATACCAACGGTCTCACAAAGTTATTGAAGTACATAATGGTATATATGAACACAATGTACATAATGGTACAATAATTCTAAATAATTAAAATTATATTTTTATTAAGCAAAATTATTACATTAGAGAAAAAGTTTAGAGATATGAGAATCTGAACATCCCATAAATCCCCTTATTCCTACTGAGTTCTCCATGGATTTTATAACTAGCATTGTCTATCTCTGTCTTTATAGAGACTACCTTAATTTATACCTATTGGAAATGCTCATAGACAAGATTATGACAAAGAAAGTATAGTCCAGAAATACTAGCAGCTTGAGGAAAAAACTCTATAGCACTGAATACAGAGTTGACTGAGCCTGCAAAAAAAAAAAAAAAAAAAAAGCCTCTCCAGGAAGGTTGCCTACAGTTACCTCATTCAGAGCAAAACTTGATGAAGATTCTAATAAAAGCACCTGAAAAGTTATGCATGGTGTTTAAATTTTTATTCCTGATGAATTTTTCACCCCACAACATTTTTTTGGCTCTGATTATATTCTATTTCAATATACAACTAGAGGCAAAAAGTGATTGGTTCAATTGGAAGTGGCAGCCGTAAAAATTGAGAGGTTGTATTTTATTAAAATAATGGCCAAAGTGAATGTCAACCGTCTTGACTAAACTTCCCTAGGTTTGCATGACCTACATATCTTAGAAAGCACAGCTTTTAAAGGTACCTTGATTGTTCTTCACTATCTTCATTTCTTAGTCAAACTGGCATTTCTATTTCAAGATATATATTTGAAATATTTTCTCCTTGCCAAGCATTAACTTCCTACCTTATAAGTAGCTTCAATGTGTTTTATCTGAGATTCAAAATAGTTTATAGAGAAGAAAATTTTCCTATAAAAGGGGAGGAAAGCTGATACAAATATATAAAGTCTGGTAGTACTTAGATAAATTCACAACTTCTCAGGATGCGTAAGAAAAGACGAAGTGGTTTACAGTCTATCTGCTGCTGCTGCTGCTAAGTCGCTTCAGTCGTGTCCGACTCTGTGTGACCCCATAGACAGCAGCCCACCAGGCTCCGCCGTCCCTGGGATTCTCCAGGCAAGAGTACTGGAGTGGGGTGCCATTGCCTTCTCCGTACAGTCTATCTAGGTCTAATTTAACATGAATAGCTACGCTCAAAGGCACATAGCAAGCTCAGCAGAAATATATATATATGTATACGTGTATATATATGTGTGTGTGTGTGTGTGTGTGTGTATTCAAAAGAACTAGAATAATACTGTACAGGCGTGTTTGACTCTAATCATACTTTCATGGCCTTAGACACAGCAAAAATTTTTCCAGAGCCTCAAAATGCCATTTAGCCATATTTAAACAAGCTTCTCAGAAGATAAAATTTACCCCTCAGAAAGCATTTTAAACCCGCTTAATTCATGATAAGCTCACAATTCACATTTAAAATTCAAAGAGCATAAAGAACTTTATCTCTAACAGATATGAAGCTGAAAGAAGACAGGTATTGCTTTTTCTAATCTTCAATATAAGACTAAAATATCAATGATTTCCTTGGCCATAGAAGTAACTGAAACTGCACAATTAATTTGCATTATTTCTAATTCAGAATACTTTTGCATAGCTATACTTTATTCCAATCAAAAACCCAATTTTTATCAGTACTACTCAATAGTGTTTATAGAACTGACTGACGGATACATAATATATTCATTTAAATAATACCAAAAGAAATAATTCAATAAAGGATGAATCTTACTTAAACAATAATTCTCTTTGTCAAAGGATAAAGAAAAAACATTATCTCACTAAAAAGTTTTTAATTTTAAAAAGCAGTTTGGAATTTTCTTCTCATTAAAAAATAAAATACAAACAATGAAATAACCCACCAGAAGCAATATGAAAGCATTATGAAAAGTACTCTAGCCTACGTTCTTTTTGCTTCATGTGATAAAATAAAGCAGATGAGTTAATGGAGGAAAATTATATAAGGACAGCAGATAATTAGAAAGTACTGTATCAATGGATGAAAGACCAATGATATCCACAATGATCAACCTCAACACTGGGATAGTGGTACAACTAAAATACACTTGCATTTTCCACAGATCACTATGCTACGTCTTCCTTCCCTCTGAAACTCAGCCACCTGAAAGTGCAGATAGAAAAAGGAAAAAAAATCAAGCATATGACCATTTCCCCATGTCCCCTGTTATCCACTTGCCCCACACGTCACTGAACTGTTACTCGCTCCCCTATACAACCTCCGTGTTGCCAGACCTCTGGGGCTCTGTGACTTTCCCTTCTGACGATGCCTCTCTCTCTCCTAGGTTCCGCAACACCGTCTCTTGGTTTTCTCCCTGTCTGTCTGGTTGACGCATCTCATTCTCGTGTGTCTGTCTGTCTGACATGTGCTCAGTCACGTCTGACCCCCTGTGACCCCGTGGACTGTGGCCTGCCAGGTTACCCTGTCTGTCTGGTTGATCCACCTCATTCTCATGTGTGTGTCTGTGTGTGTCTGTGTGTCTGTCTGTCTGACATGTGCTCAGTCGCGTTTGACTCTGTGACCCCATGGACTGTGGCCCACCAGGTTCCTCAGTTCACGCAGTTTCCCAGGCAAGAGCACTGGAGTGGCTCGCCACTTCCTTCCCCAGGGGATCTTCCCAGCCCTCCCCGATGCACCAGCAGGCAGATTCTTCCCCAACGCACTGCCTGGGAAGCCCCTACTACCCATCCCTTGTCGCCGCCTGGCCCCCAACACCGGGCACGCAACATGACCCTCTGTGGCCCTCCTCTCCTGCCCCACAATCAAACACAGTTATCTCCATCACTTCACTTATAAACTGCACGCTGAGGATTCCCGAAAGCCACACTGGCAGGCCTGACCTCCAACCAGCACTCACCATCCTTCACCCAGTCCAATCTGTTGTACTTCTGTTCCTACGCCCCTCATCTTTTGTGGCAAGCACCGACAACGACAGAACTCCTCCCAAGGCAGAACTCTGGAGGGCAATCTTGGCACTCCTCCCTCATATCCATATCCAATCAGTTACCGAATTCCAAAGTTTGTATCTATAAAATACCTCCAAAACTGGCCCCAGGGACTCCTTGGCAGTCCAGGGGTTACAAATCCACGCCTCCACTTCAGGGAACACAAGTTCAATCCCTGGTCGAGGAACCAAGATCCTGCACACTGCACAGCAGAGACAAAAAACAAATACAGATTTAAACGTCGCCCCTTTCTTTCAGTACTCCCTGATACGATCCAGTTTGGCACCAGCCTTCCTGGCCTGGATAGTTCTTTGCTCCTGTTCGCTACAAAACCCCCAGAGTCCTTTCTGTGAAAAGGTAAGCCAGATCAATTCACTCTGCAGCTTACTATCTTGAATGGCTCCCGCACTACGGTCACAATAAAACCCCAATTCACACACAAAGGTTTTTCCATAGTATAAGCTCTGACATACTTATCCAATCTCCTTTGTCTCCACTTAACTTTTCATATCTACAATATGGTCATATATAAATACTGAAGATTTAGAACACACCATATTTTCTCTTACCCAAGTAATACATGATGCTTCTCCCTTTTCCTGAAAAACTATTCCAATTTTCTGTCTTCTGGCCTGTCCATCTCTTGCTGTTTCTTCAGACACAAAGCAGACCTTCACCTTGAGATCTGGTGCTCCAAATCTAGAGCATCATCTTATGTTCTCTGATGGTACCCAGGCTTTACTCGCATCAAACTCACCATACTCTTGTCATAATGATCTGTTAATTTGTCTTTCACTCAACTCTGAGCTCCTTGCAGACAAGGACTTAATCTCACTCAGCTCTGTATACAACAGTGAGACAGTGTGTGTGGCATACTGAACTTCCCAAAAGGGCCCCAACTGTATCTCTATCACACGCGCCCTTCTCACCACAAAGACTCTGACTCCGCTTTCCTTGACAAGTGGGGCATATGTCCTCTCCTCTTGACTCTGGGTGAGTATGTGACTATGGTGAAAGGGACAGGACATGACTTCTGAGCCCAGGTCCCACAACCAGCTTCCTTCTGGTTTTCTTGGAACACATACTCTGGAACCTGGCCACCTCAAGCTGTAACAAACCTCAAGCAACCCACAGACAGACCCACAAGGAGATAACAGAGCTCAGTTGAGCCTGGAGCCAGCAGCACCCAAACTGCAAATCATGGGAGTGAACCACTTAGGAGGTGGATCTGAAGGTGTCTAGTCCAGTTATGATGGCATCTGTTCCAGTCATGGCACATGGAAGAGAGACCTTCAGCAGTGAATTCTTCCCAAACAGAGATTCATGAGCAAATAAAATGACTGGGTGTTTTAAGCCTTTAAATTTTGCAGTGATCTGTTACATAGGAATACAAAATCAGAACAGTGCCTGTCAGAAAGTACACACACACACACATACACACACATACACACACGAGCATACACATGCACAACACAGTCACACACATACATGAAATCTGGTGAATCAGTAAATGTATTCTCTATCAATTTTACTACGTAAGTTAGATTTGGTGGATAGACGAGAGAATTTCCAAGTATTTTAATTAGGACAGTTAAACTATCTCAGCTTTTTTTTACCATTAAAAAACTGAAAATCAAACACAAGAAATATATATGCCCTTGTAATCATCACCCAAGTCAAGAAACAGAACGTTGCTAAATACTGCAGAAGGCTTCCAGGTGACACGCCCCAGTCACCACCACCTGTGTGCCTCCCCTATCATGCTGTCCATAGTAAATCACTCACTTGCATTATTTTTAGTCTTTGGTGTGCATCCCTAGACAAGATAGTTTTGGTTTGGGGCATTTTTTAAATTTTATTTAAGGCATCTTTAAGCACCTTTTAATCAATAAGTTCTCTCTCTGTCCCTATATTTTACTTGCAATTTAGCTGTTTAAAGACCCAACCATTTGCTTCAGGGCTCCACAGCGTGGGTTTGCATGATTTCACACTCCAGGCGCGGTCCGGCATGTCCTCTGTCCTCTTGTCTACAGATTAGCAGCTGGGATCAGAGGCTCGGTCAGACTTGGATTCAGCACCTTCAGTGGGAGCATGGCGGCATGTGCCAGCAAAGAACGCCTGGTTCTCCTTGTGATATGAGCAGGGACTCGTGCTCAGCAGTTACATCTACCAGTTCACAGGGCACTGTAAATGGTGGTGTTCAAATCCGATCATTCATTTCCCATTTATTACTTGGAATGCTTCTGTACAAACATGCATCCCTCATCAAATATTTGGTGAACCATTGTTATTCTCTGGTAACAGTTCATACAGAAAAGGCAGGATAAATGTTTGACCATTTTATATGGATATATTTTTCAAATCCAAAGTCTTCGAAACAGTAATATACAAATCAAGATATGTTTAAATATACTCATTAATGGAATTATAATAAGGATGGTGGTCATTAAAGTAAATATAATAAAAGCTAATATTAATATAAACTTTTAAACAAACTTTTTAAAAAAGGCTTACATATATTAACTCATATAATCCTCACAACAACTTTATCAGACAGGTACTATGATTCTCTCTTTGTTACAGATAGGGAATATTTGCTAACATTTTGCTAGCAAACATTTGACTGAGGCATGCGTAATGTCTGTAGTAGCATTTAAAAGTGGTCCAGGAATAAAAATACACACATTCTCAGATTCACTGGTATATTTCTATGGAATCTTAACAGGGTTATCTCCACATAGCACCATGATATTTAGTTATGTGACAAAGAGAAATGATTCCATAAAAAACTTACAAAGTGAATAATCAAGGGCTGATTCTAAACTAAACCAAGAGTTATCTTGGTTATAACTCTTTTGAAATTCTTTCTCTTGGTCATCTTCAATTTCTTATCTCTCTTTGGATGGAAAGTTTTAATTCAAGTAGATGCCTTAAGTCTCTTTCTTATATCTAGCTTGTCCAAATTCCTAACATGAAATTCAGTATACTTAAGTTGTTTTTCTGACTTAAGAAAATTCATACTTACTTTTCTGGCTTAAAATAAGTTATTACACTTTGAGCTTCAATTAAAACTTGTATTATAGTATCTCAATGCATTGATATAAGCTAATAACTATATTATTATAAATTATAACAATTATTTTGCAAAGGTTAACATGAGAAATTGTCTCTAAAATCTTTCATTGAAATGTGTTTTATAATGGTCTTCTGAGATAGAAAGTTTCAAAGCTATTATATAAAGTAATAATCTCTGTACCAGAACAACATGTTTTAACTGGCTCTCTACAATTTAATGTATACAGATATTTGTTCTGCTGCTGCTGCTGCCATTTACTTATGTTTACTTGTAAAAATTATTCTTCAGAAGTCCATTCATTTGAATTACAAAAATACCATAATCTGAAAAAGATTTTAAAGAAAAATCAAAATACATAAATTCAATACTGGCTGGCACATTATACATATTTCTCATTATTTTAAGGCTTTTACACAACAGTGAATAAGTAGAAAGTATAATAAAAACTACATCAGCCAATGAACACAATTCAACCAGCAAAGTACTCAAGCACACTGAATCATCTCACGGGTAAAGATTCTTGAAAAACTAAATTTAAATAAAACTGTATTTTGAAAGATTCAAATCTGCTATAAATAACTTTGATTATAGAGGTTATCCTTAAATTCTTGTAACTTTAACAAAAAGCAATACTACTCACATAATATTAGGTGTAAAAAATCAACAAGAACTCATTATTTTGAAACGCATGACAAAGATAAATGAAACAAAACAGGTGACACAGCTGTGACTCTAATCATCTGGCCTAATACAAACCAGAATACTTAAGAGCATAAAGGCAATGCTTTCTTAACCAGTTTTCCTTTTATATAAATAAGGCTCATATAAACCAGGACAGAAAAAGAACGGTACAAGTACGTGGATTAAATCTCATGCGGCTATCTGGACGACAACTATTACAGTTTCATACTTCTGCCTTCAACAGGCAGGTACCAGCTCATTAAGAATCATCTGATAGATACATACAAGAATGTAATTTCACAAGAATTGCAACATGTAGTTCTCTTAAATAAGACATTTGGTGCAGATTTAAATGAGAAATCTGTATAGGATGCCTATTCTTGATGAGCTAACTGGACTATTCAAGTACATTTATTACATTTAAACAAATACAAGTTTCACTTGAGATTTCAACAATATTTTCACTTTCTTCATACTAAGCATAAACTAGGTATACCAGTGAAGAATATGAATCTTCTCAAACTACTGGAGTGAGTTGCCATTCCCTTCTCCAGAGGATCTTCCTGATGCAGGGATTGAACCCAGGTCTCCTGCATTGCAGGCACATTATCTTCCATCTGAGCCACCAGGGAAGCCCTCTGTGCTAGAGAGGAAGTGCGTCTCAAATATAAATAATTAAAGACAAGTTATCAAAATAACAAGGGATATTCTACTACATACAATTACCTCAAGTATAAAAATATTGACTATAATTTTAGACATTGCATTATGAAGCTGACATAATAATCTATGATAATTTACAAACTATTACTAATATGCCTACAAATGTATTTATACATACAATTCCCAATTATATAATTTCCTAAATATTTATTGGGGCTTCCCAGGTGGCGCTAGTGGTAAAGAACCTGCCTGCTGATCCAAGAGACCTAAGAGATGTAGGTTCAATCCCTGTGTCGGGAAGATCCCCTGGAGGAGGACATGGCAATCCACTCCAGTATTCTTGTCTGGAGAACCCCATGGCCAAAGGGGCCTGGAAGGCTACAATCCATAGAGTTGCACAGAGTCAAACATGACTGAAGCAACTTAGCATGCAAATATTTCCTACCATTCCCTGACTACTGACACATATTTATTATGGCATATAATATTAAAAATAAATGTTAACAATCTAAAACTTTATTTAAAACCTGCCTTTTTGAAAAAGAAACCTAAAAAGAAGTTCTTAACATTTTTGCCATAAAAGCAGTAAAAAGGTAAAAATAATAATTATCAGAGATATTATATTGGCTGGCACGTTTCTCTGTAAAGGGCTAGACAGGAAATATTTTAGGTTCCTGGCCCAAATGGTATCTGTCATCACTACACAATAAGGCCAATGTATGTAGCATTGTATTATGAAAGCAGCTACAGACAATATGCCAAAAAAATTAGCAAGCCTGTGTTCCAATAAAACTTTATTCACAGACTCTGAAACTTGAATCTCATGTAAATCTTACATATGACGACGTAGTCCTTCTTTTGATATTTTTTCAATCGTTTTGGAGAAGACGGAGAAGGTGAGATGAATGGGGAGAGCAGCACGGAAGCATATACACTAACACATGAAAACAGCCAGCCAAGGCGGGGCTGCTGTGGGACCAGGGGACTCAAACGGGCCCCCTGGGATAACCCGGAGGGGTGGGAACGGGCCCGGGGTGGGAGGGAGACTCAGGAGGGAGGGGGCATACCTACGGTTAATTCACGCTGATGCATGACAGAAACCAAATCAGTACTGTAAACCAATCATCAATCAATGAAAAATAAATAAAAACATAAAAAACAACACTTAGCTCACAGGCCACCCAAATAGAGACAGCAGGCCAGATGTGGCCCATGGACCATAATGTGCAACTCCTATCATGCCACTTAAATTATAGAAGCTACAACAGAGGCGATATAAGCAGATGTTAAGAGGACAGGTTCCACAGTCAGGCTGAATGGGGTTCAAATGTGAGCTCCCTACTTCCAATCCACATGACTTCAGACAAGGTGCCCAACTCTTCATCAGTTTCCTTCTCTGTAAGTTGAGAATAATAATAGTACTGCCTATTAGGAATAATAATAGTTCGTCTAACAGCGTCACTATAAGGATTAAATGTGGCACAGAAGGGACTAAGCAAAGTTCCTAGCATCCAATAACGAGTCAAATAAATATGCTGCTGCTTTCATAATCAAAACACAGGAAAAGTTCTATCTCATAAAAGTACACATTCTAATATGCAAAGGCATTCTACTTGCAAATGTCTACAGGCATAATTAGAGAAAAATCTTTTAAAAAACAGCCATAACATTTCCCAACTGGGAGATACCATAAAAGTAATTTTGTTTCACCAGAAGCTCAAGGATGTTTCTGGTTCAAGTCTGAGTTAAAGTCAAAACCAGAACTAGAATCAAGTGTCTTCATCTGTATTTTGAGGCCAGAAAACTCTGCTTATTGTATCTTTGTAGCAATTTAGTAGACATTTATTGACCAAAATTTAAACAACGTTCCTTTTTGAGGGATTTGGAAAAGAGTTCTTGGGAAGCACGAGGTCAAGGGCTGGCAAAAACTACTCCAGACAGACAAAACAGCACAGTGATTAAGAGCAAAACATCAGTATCAAAGCTGGATTAACATTTCAGCTACTTGACCACATGACCTTGGGTAATTTATTTAATATTTCTGGGGCTCACAGAATAGGTATTCAAAAAATATTTGAATAAAAGGCCAAAAGAACCAGCTTCTCTCAAAGTTAAGGGTCTTGCCCACAACCAAAGCTTCAACTTTTGAAAGTTTTGACAATTAAAGAGAATACATACACAGCTGTAATGGGCTGGATGTGCGCCCCCTGCCCCACCTCCCCACCCAGCCAAAGATATATCCACCCAGAACCTATAAATGGGACCC
Source organism: Giraffa tippelskirchi (assembly GCF_054371585.1). Lineage (NCBI taxonomy): Eukaryota > Metazoa > Chordata > Mammalia > Artiodactyla > Giraffidae > Giraffa > Giraffa tippelskirchi. The sequence continues at coordinate 176,673,943 of NC_137280.1, read as the reverse complement.
TTCTTGGAAACGGAGTTTCTGCAGATATAATCAAGGATCTCAGAACGAAATCGACCTGGATTGTCCATGCGGGTCCCGAATCCAAAGGTAAGTTTCCTTACAAGACAAACGGGAGAGGAAAAGACAGAGAAGGAAAGGTGGTGTGAAGAAGTGGACGGAGACTGGCATGATGAGCCCACAGGTCAAGAAACGCCAGGGTTTGCCAGCAGCTACCCACCAGAAGCTTGGAGGGAGGCATTCTCACTCAGAAGGAACCAACTCTGGGGACTTGGTTTATAACTTCTGGCCTCTAGAACTGTGACAGAATAAATCCATATGGTTTCTAAGCCACCAAGTTTGTGGTAATTTGTATAGCAGTCCTAGGAAACTGATGCACAGCTGACAAAGAGTCACTGAATATTTACCTCGTAAAGTGATCATCAGCTGCCCTAAACATCAAAAACACAACAAAAAAAACAAGCTTACATGAATTCTATTAATCAGGAAAACTGGTCCAAAAATTGCATTAGTCTCATAAATTCTATTCAGTGAGATTAAAATGTGCATACATGCATTTTTATCGTTACCTCTTTCCACTCCAGGTTTTAGACACTTATTTCGGCCCAAACCAGCACTGTGCCCTCAAATGCACTATTAGAAGTATAGCTGCAGTCTCAAAGGCAGTTTTTCCCGACAGGAACCCTGATTACTCCAGAAACTATACAGCAATATGCACAGCTCAGCAGCAGCAAGGTCACGGGACTGTTTTGCTCGTTTACAGTGCAGGAGCTGGAACAGTAGCTAACTTTCTATTTGCTTTGCTAGCATCTATTTTCACACTAATTAGCACATGTGGTTTTCACATTTTTGGATCCAGTACTGTTTCCAATAATAAGGCACCAGCAAAGAAAAAAGGAATTTCAAAGGCAACCAACCACTAATCAAAAAAATAAGTTGATCAATAGCAGTTTATGCATATAGGGCATATAGTAAAAAGATTAACACTGGAAATATATATAAAATTACTGGGCCATAGTCTTTATTCTATCAGATCTTTTTCATGGTTTACATAGAAATGGCATTAGAAGGAATCTGCCAAGCTAGCTATTTTCCTTCTTCAAACTGTTCACTTCATGATAGTTGAGAAAAACGGAGACCAGCAGTGAGACAGCTCCACTCGTGACACACGTATGATGACAAAGCCAGCTCCCTTTTCCACTGTAACACCTGGCTTAGATTACATCCACAAAGTCAACCAACGCTGGGCACTGGCCACTCAGCCAGAAATTTAGTGTGAGGTGAGGAGAAAATGTTCTAATGACATCAAAGTAGAAATGTTACATAGAAACAATGACTGCACTCAAATTTAGAACATTTAGTATAAAACTATTGTTCACTTATACCCCAAAAGATGCACTATCTTGAATACCATATCTCAAGAATGTAATAAAAAGACCAGTAAAATTTTAAAATAATTATAAGACTAAAGAATGCTGTTAATAAGAACATACACTCATGCACACACACACACACACACACATACACAGGCATTGGGGACTGGAATGGCAAAATGTTAGACATGATCTAAAACTATGAAACATCAGACAGATAAAATTATCTATTTTTTTCCACTAAAGATAAAAACTAAGATAGGAGAGAGCCCTTTGAATACAGATACAGGAAAGGCTGGATCCACATGTCAGAAATGCTTCATTCAGTGCCTATAAATTCCGTTACATTTCAAAGTAGTTCAGTGAGAAGCCAAATGATTTTAAGTACTGTCAAATACTTGAATAAAACTGAGAATAACATCACTACTGCTAAAATTTTAGGGGCCATGTTAAAGAGGACAGCTGTAATACACTGCTTGAGGTCACTGTGGAGAATATACTGACATGCTCTGAAAATGGCTCTAACACTGACAGTAGGTAACATGTACTGAGCACTAATTACATGCCAAGCACCATGCAGCCTGCCCATGCAGCCTTCTGTACATCTAATCGTCTATAACACCATGTAGCAGCCCCTGTTAGCCTCACTTCATATATTAAAAAGCCAAAGTTTGGAGTGGTTAAGCGACTTTGGCAAGGGCAATAAGAAGTTCTCATCCAGAACACTAATTCTTACATTCAATCTTGTAATCTCAATCACATCATTTGATCTCTTCCCCACAATGATTGGCTAGGAATAAGATAATTTACAGAACCGAAAGGTTAATGTCTAGAATTTTTAAAAATCAGCTTCAGGGCTCTAAGAATTATACAAAGATTCAAAAGCTTATCCACAAATAGTCTTAAGTCTTAAAAGGTACAAAATAAAATCAAATAGCGAATTATGGTATCTTTAAACTTCAGTAGAAATTAAGAATTTTAAAAAAAATAACTTACTTTAGAACTAAATGGCACTAATGAGGTGCCTCATTAGACCATATTTTGAAAAAAAGACTACCTCCACAAGCCAAATTTATATTTCTGTGTTCCTATCACAGATTATGTTCAAAATGAACATAACCTGGCCATACCTTGCTAAGTCAAAACTACAAGATAACTGTTTCAGACCTTCTTCCATCTGAATTTCAGGCCTTTCCCCCCACCCCTAGATTCCTCTAGTGATGTTAAAATATGGGTTATCACTTCTTGCTACTGACAATGCCTGATTCTGTTCCTCCCCTGGTCCCTTGCCACGCCACGCCTGCACTCGGTATATTTACCATTTGTTCTTTCTAATCTACAATACTTTGCAAAATCATGAAAATAACTTCTTTACAACTGCTTCTAAACAAGAGTAGAAAGTTCAAAGATTATTTCTAAGTAAAGCATTTGATCTTTATTTTGTGAACTTACATTCATCTGTGAAATCCAAATAGAGTATTTTTTCTCCTACTTCTTGTTTCAGAGTAGAAGTCACAGAGAGAACGATCCATGGAGAAATTGGATGTTTTCCTACTTGCTTTTAAGCGTGAAACCATGTATGTTAAGTCGCTTCAGTCGTGTCTGATTCTGTGACCTTATGGACTGTAGCCTGCCAGGCTCCTCTGTCCATGGGATTCTCCAGGCAAGAATCCGGGAGTGGGTTGCCATTTTCTCCTCCACAGGATCTTCCCGACCCAGGGATCAAACCCACATCTCTTATGTCTCCAGCATTGGCTGGCGGGTTCTTTACCACTAGTGCCACCACCTGGATGCCTTACTTGCATGCCTTAAATTTGGATAGTCTTTCCAGTTTTTACTACCATCCTGGAAAAAGGGATTGCCATATCTCCTGCTCTCTATTCAGCTTTCATTTTCCTTGAGCCCTGGGGAAGGCAGACTTCTCAAACGGCCTGAAATTCCCATCCCTTGGTGTGCTCATCCTGCATGATCACCAGGACGGTGAACATGGTGGAGTTTGCTCCCACCATCAGGTTATGTCACACAGTTGATTTTTAAAAAGGGAGAATATTCTGAATGTGCCTGACCCAATCAGGTGAGCCCTTGAAAGAGTCCTAGTTTTCCTACCACTTTTTATAACTATTCTTTACTCTATCGCTGTTCCCCTCATTGATAGAGAGCCCCTGATAAGCAAGTCATAAGTCTTCATTTCTCTCTGGCCAGCCATTCTTGGTGACCTTCCCTTTAGTTAAAAAAAAAAGCAGCTATAATCTTTACAAGCTCAATTCCATAAGCTGCCTGTGTATCTTATTTCTGTTAATATAAATGAAACACAAAAGATAACCTTCCATTGGTGAATAATGCAATAGATAAACCATGTAACCAAAGATTTCTGGAATTCCAGTGAATAGTAGTTCAAATAATGTCTAGATTCTACCTAGAAACTTCTGGTTATGACAAGAATTGACTTATAAGGTTTAGCTTTATTTGATGAAATATTTTCTCTTGGTCCCATCACCACTTAGATTGATCAGCGCAATATATCCTGGAACAGAGCAGTCTACTTTCCTGTGCTTTCTTAATTCAAGATTTGGGCAGCGAGGGGGGGAGTGGGTACAGGGAGAGGAAGAAGCTTTAAGGTAGCCAATGCTTTCTTGCTACCACAAACAAAACAACAGACGTGGACTTTACTAATTACTGAAGGATATATACCTTTATAAAATTAGAAATGTAGAAACACTTGACCTGCTGTGATTTAGTAAAAAAAAACAAAAAACATTTCATGCCATTTCTCTTTCATCTGTAACCTCTGGGGAACTAGAGTACTTTGGGATGAATTTTCAACATATATCCAATGTTCTCAGACATGTACAGGTATGTTTCTTAATCAGAATAAAGTTTTATATAAATAATATTTTTAATACACAGAAAAGCATTATAAAGAGTAAACTGTAAAGATTCTAGGGATTATTTGGCTAAATGACTAGCTACAGAGTCTAAAGTATTCAACTATCATTCTTCCTTTGGATTTATTTTACACTTTTGACCGTACTTGCTACCACTGCCACTCTCTCTCATCCTCTTAAGAAACAAGCAAAATTAGTCTTAATAGATGTATACTTTCAAGGCAGATGCCATAAAAATCACATCATTCATACCTAAAATAAATCTTGTTCAGAAATTAATTAGAAATTGATCATATAAAGCAATAACCTAAAACTATAAACTTAGCAAGGACAATCTGAAATATGTATAATGACCCTGTTTTCCCTTAATATATGTACAAGCCCATAAAGTCTTTAAATCTTGGATTTTGGCCTCATGAAAAAGATAAGTCCTACAATAAATCTCAAGAACTCACCAAACTAACTACTTTCATTCATATTATATCACCAAACACTGAAATATGTATATAACTTTAAAACATCATGTAATATTGAAGAAAGCAGGGAAAACCACTACTCCATTCAGGTATGACCTAGATCAAATCCCTTATGAGTATACAGTGGAAGTGACAAATAGATTTAAGGGACTAGACCTGATAGACAGAGTGCCTGATGAACTATGGACAGAAGTTCGTGACATTGTACAGGAGACAGGGATCAAGAAAATCCCCATGGAAAAGAAATGCAAAAAAGCAAAATGGCTGTCTGAGGAGGCCTTACAGATAGCTGGGAAGAGAAGAGAAGCGAAAAGCAAAGGAGAAAAGGAAAAGATATTCCCATCTGAATGCAGAGTTCCAAAGAATAGCAAGGAGAGATAAGAAAGCCTTCCTCAGCGATCAGTGCAAAGAAACAGAGGAAAACAACAGATTGGGAAAGACTAGAGATCTCTTCAAGAAAATTAGAGATACCAAAGGAACATTTCATGCAAAGATGGGCTCGATAAAGGACAGAAAGGGTATGGACCTAACAGAAGCAGAAGATCTTAAGAAGAGGTGGCAAGAATACACAGAAGAACTGTACAAAAAAGATCTTCATGACCCAGATAATCACGATGGTGTGATCACTCACCTAGAGCCAGACATCCTGGAATGTGAAGTCAAGTGGGCCTTAGAAAGCATCACTACGAACAAAGCTAGTGGAGGTGATGGAATTCCAGCTGAGCTATTTCAAATCCTCAAAGGTGATGTTGTGAAAGTGCTGCACTCGATATGCCAGCAAATTTGGAAAACTCCGCAGTGGCCACAGGACTGGAAGAGGTCAGTCTTCATTCCAATCCCAAAGAAAGGCAATGCCAAAGAATGCTCAAACTACCGCACAATTGCACTCATCTCACATGCTAGTAAAGTAATGCTCAAAATTCTCCAAGCCAGGCTTCAGCAATACGTGAACCGTGAACTTCCAGATGTTCAAGCTGGTTTTAGAAAAGGCAGAGGAACCAGAGATCAAATTGCCAATATCCCCTGGATCATCGAAAAAGCAAGAGAGTTCCAGAAAAACATCTATTTCTGCTTTATTGACTATGCCAAAGCCTTTGACTGTGTGGATCACAATAAACTGTGGAAAATTCTGAAAGAGATGGGAATACCAGACTATCTGACCTGTCTCTTGAGAAACCTGTATGCAGGTCAGGAAGCAACAGTTAGAACTGGACATGGAACAACAGACTGGTTCCAAATACGAAAAGGAGTATGTCAAGGCTGTATATTGTCACCCTGCTTATTTAACTTATATGCAGAGTACATCATGAGAAACGCTGGGCTGGAAGAAACACAAGCTGGAATCAAGATTGCCGGGAGAAATATCAATAACCTCAGATATGCGGATGACACCACCCTTATGGCAGAAAGTGAAGAAGAACTTAAGAGCCTCTTGATGAAAGTGAAAGAAGAGAGTGAAAAAGTTGGCTTGAAGCTCAACGTTCAGAAAAATAAGATCATGGCATCTGGTCCCATCACTTCATGGGAAATAGATGGGGAAACAGTGGAAACAGTGTCAGACTTTATTTTTGGGGGCTCCAGAATCACTGCTGATGGTGACTGCAGCCATGAAATTAAAAGACGCTTGCTCCTTGGAAGGAAGGTTATGGCCAACCTAGATAGCATATTTAAAAGCAGAGACATTACTTTGCCAACAAAAGTCCGTCTAGTCAAGGCTATGGTTTTTCCAGTGGTCATGTATGGTTGTGAGAGTTGGACGGTGAAGAAAGCTGAGCACCGAAGAATTGATGCTTTTGAACTGTGGTGTTGGAGAAGACTCTTGAGAGTCCCTTGGACTGCAAGGAGATCCAATCAATCCATCCTAAAAGAGATCAATCCTGGGTGTTCATTGGAAGGTCTGATGTTGAAGCTGAAACTCCAATACTTTGGCCACCTCCAAACTCCAATACTTTTGGCGAAGGGTTGACTCATTGGAAAAGACCCTAATGCTGGGTAGGATTGGTGGCGGGAGGAGAAGGGGACGACAGAGGATGAGATGGTTGGATGGCATCACCGACTCAATGGACATGGGTTTGGGTGGACTCCGGGAGTTGGTGATGGACAGAGAGGCCTGGCGTGCTGCAGTTCATGGGGTCGCAAAGAGTTGGACACGACTGAGCGACTGAACTGAACTGAAGTGAATATGCTGTAAAGCTACAGAGGCAATTAAGTCTTCCTAATAATTCAACCAAAAACTAGGGAGGTTGGGGTGAGGTAAATTACCATGCTCTCAAAATAGAGGTATTTATAAAAACAAAATGTGATAGCCAGATTCTTTAATATTAGAATCAATAACATCTATTGATGTATTAAAATTCTTCTACTTTAATAATCTCAGTGCCACAAAAGCTCCTGTGGAAGCTAGCACCTTCTCAAACATACAAATACATAAACAAATAACAACAATAAAAACAGCAGCTTTATGCTGTGTTACATTTTCTATTTTCACTAAAATTTTAATCTTCCACTCAGAAAATACGTCTAAAGCTAACCAAATCAGGTTTTGTGTTTCTTATAAAACAAGAAGTCTATAAAGTAAGCAGTCCAGAGTTGATGCCAGAAACTCGAGAGGAACAAGGGTCAAGGAGCCCTCTTCCATCTTTAAGAAAAAGACTCTTGACCTAAACTTGCTTACCAGCTACCAGACCTCAATCAGTACTATTTTTAGATTGATGAACATAGAAACTACGATTTTGGATGAAACTTACACATGAATGCTAAAGTCATCCCAAATGGCTATGGGCAGAAAAAGAGACAATGAACCACAGAACTTATTCTTTGATAAATGAATAGGAATGGCCAAAAACATAAAAGAATTCAGTAATTAATGAAAAAATTACTTCAGAGAAGAAGTAAATATATATGCAACTAAACCCCAAAAGCCTTGACAGCACAGAGGCTTTCACATAAAGTGAAGGAATAATAACGGCAGTACTTGTGAACATTTCTTAACACTGAGTTATACTGATATGAGAGGATGAATCTCTTGAAAAGGAAGCGTACTTACCAGAATGAGATTCCAGAGGACACAGCACAGAGCTGTATGAGGATGCTTTAGGGAAGTGAAAATAAGAGCAAATGTGACATATATAATACAGAGTTAATATGACATACTAACCGAGAGAGGGAGACGATGGCTAGGGAAAGCGACATGGGGGCAAAGGTTAGCAAAAGGAGATGAAGTAGGCTTGCATCTCTTACCAGAATCTGAGTTTCCAGGGAAAAGAATGGCTCCTGCCTAAAATTAGCCCTCATTACTCAGTATACATCTTACAGTGATAAGGATTCACTGAAAACATCATAAAATAGTAACAGAGAGTAAAGATGAAAGAGGTCAGAATATCCCTATGAAATGAGGATAAACAGTGACTCCGTGGGCTTCCCTGGTAGCTCAGCTGGTAAAGATCTGCCTGCAATGCAAGAGACCCTGGTTCAATTCCTGGGTCGGAAAGATCCCCTGAATAAGTGACAGGCTACCCACTCCAGTTTACTTGGCCCTTCCTGATGGTTCAGACGGTGAAGAATCCACCTGCAAAGCGGGAGACTTGGGTTCTATCCCTGGGTGGGGAAGATCCCCTGGAGGAGGGCATGGCAACTCACTCCAGTATTCTTGCCTGGAGAATTCCATGGACAGAGGAGTCTGGAAGGCTACAGTCCACGGGGTCAAAAAGAGTCAGACATGACCGAGCGACTCTGCACAGCACAGCACACAGTGACTTCATAAGAATACAGAAGCCTCCTTTAATCAATTCAGGTATGGAATCATCACAGAAGCTAAAATAAATGAACCTGAATATGTGTGTTTCTGAGTGGATGCAGTAACATTCGACTAAACCAGACTGACAATAAATGTTTAAATGCTTAAAAGTATATTTATAGATTTATCATAAGTCTAAAAAGCCCCATTATATTTAGGCCAGCATTAGCTAATAACCAAAAACAAATCATCATAGTTATAGATGGAAGTCCACAGGTATGAGAGCTCAATAAATATCTATTTGAAGATGGTGTGTCTACCTATACATAGTATCTCCCTGAGGATGGTGCCTGATAGCCACCAACACAAAAACTCTTATTCTATGCGCTTTAGGATAATGTAGGAGTAATGCAGAATGATGTAGAAATTTATATAATAGCTAATAATAAAACTTCAATCTTTTCCACTTTATTTTGAAAATATGCAGCAGAGCAGACACAAAAGAAAAAAATTGAGAGGATTAAACACAATTTCAAGAACAAGAAATACAGAGCATAAGTTTGTTTTGCAAAAACAGTAATGAGATACACAAAAAGTACAAGTACAGAAAAATATCAAATAAGGATCATAAAATATATTAGGAAGAGAAAAGTGAAAAGGAAGCAAGACTTTATTTTAAAGCTACAGAAAATTACAGCTGTACAAGTCACTAGCTAGCTACATGAGTCACTAATTATCTCGGTCTTCAGAGACATTGTTATATATAAAATGATAGATTAGACAGGATGATACCAATAGATTCTACATCCTCTAACATTTTTATGACTTCTTAAATCAAGGTAACATAAAAGTTACAAATATAAGAAATGATTCTTATGAATGGTACTTACCCAATGACTATAAGACACTAGTATTCAGAACACCATAACTTAACTACAAATTTTGTAACATTAAAACAGGAATTATATGTCTATTAAATTCTCTTCAAATATAAAAGAAAAAATATATGAAACTACATAATCATCAAATGTTCTTTTCGGACATTTCCCATTCTTATCTGAAGGCCAGAATTTACTTTTCTTAATCTAGCGAATCTAGAAGAATGACAGCCTAAAATACAGGGTCATTAACTGAGCGACTTGCGGGAGGCAGGCGATTAAATTTAAACTGCAAAAGTGCATGTAAACATAAGTGTTAACTAACAAATTTAAGATGGGACCCCATTCTTATAATTTATAGAAATGATAGGCACTAAAATCCTAAAATATTAACGTGTTCCAGACAACTGAATTAAAACACAAAAACGGATTGTAAAAGTAGTACTGAACTATACAGCTACATATCACAGTGAAAAGCTTTACCAGGTGCCATTACTGATTATTTAATACCATCCGAGAAAAATAGTATTTCCCTTTGCTGACAGAAATTGAAACTAAGAGGGTCAAACTGGGCTCACCAGCCAGTAAAGGAACAAACCTGGAGATAAAACCGTAACCCCGCCACAGACGTGAAACCGAGCGCTGCTTCCCCTCAGACGGCTGACAGAGCGGCCCTCTCCGCCCCAGGCTGTGGGACCGCGGAGAGCACGGCTTCCCTCACATCTGAGAGGAGCCTGAGAGAACAGACACAGCACACGACGCAGCCTGGCACCGGCTGGCAAGCCCTCCTGGGACGCCTGCCTCTGCCCACCGAGCGGTGATTCCCCTCAGACGGCTGACAGAGCGGCCCTCTCCGCCCCAGGCTGTGGGACCGCGGAGAGCACGGCTTCCCTCACGTCTGAGAGGAGACAGACACAGCACACGGCGCAGCCTGGCACCGGCTGGCAGGCCCTCCCGGGACGCCTGCCTCTGCCCTCTGTGCCCCCGGGGTGGAGGGGACACCCCAGGCCCCAGGCGGCCTTACCTGCTCCCTCCTAACCTCCGAGGTGGACAGGCGGGAGGCCTCGGAGCCGTCCCGGGGCCTGCAGCTCTCACAGGGCTGCGGGTCACGGGCAGCCTCCGGCCCGCCCTCACACCGCGAGCACCCACGGCTCCCCTCCATCGCGGGCCTCCGCCGAGGGCCGGGAGAGGGCTCGCAGGAGGCACCTTCCCTCAGACTCCCTGGGAGCCGGCAGCCAGGGCAGGCCCACGGGGCTCCACTGCTGGGCACTGTCTCCCCCTGTTGGCACGGAAGGCTGACACTCGGCTCCCGGAGGAGAGGGACTCACACACGCCACGAACGGTACCGCTCTACTGGGCCACAGACTGTGAAGACCCACTATTCCAGAAACAAACCCATGCTGCAATTGACCTTTCTAAATAGAAATACCTTGTCTCCTCTCTATGCAGCCTGTAGAAGTCATCTGCTTTAGAAACTTGGATCTTGAGATCTCCGAGAACAGACCAAACTTTCAAGCACTTCTTCAAAAAAAATTCTTGCAAAAAGCCTTCTTAAAAAGCCTTTCTCAACCCAGTGCATTTTAACTGATTTCAAGAAGGGATAGTTGTCCAATGCTTTATAATTCATCTGATTCAAAGAGAAAGAATCTAAACTACACACAAAAATAATCTTTAAGGTCTAAATAAAAACTAAAGATATCCATACAGAAATGTGTTGAGCTTAACAACGTACAATGAAGTGAAAGGGCTGGAGGAGCAATATCATGTTCAGGATACTTAACACCATAAATGTTTAATTTGAAAATAAGACTCCTATTTTGTTAATCTGTTTTATAATAATTTGTTCACTGCTACATAAACCCTTGTTCTATTGATTCATTTCTTTAAAAGAAGGCACTGTGCTTCTACTAGATGCCAGATAACATATTCAGATACTCTGCAGAACATTCTTTAAAACAGGCCAAAGTTCAAGAAACTTTTTTTAAAAAACAAATAAGAAAAAATACAAAAAAGGCAAGAGAAACCAATTATACAAAAGTCTTACTCAATAAAACTTTCCTAGCTCACAATTCTGACATTAAAGTCTCTTTCTTTAAACCCTTTGCTTCCTTTTCCAATTCCATGCACTTAAAAAAAAAAACACAAAAATAAGATGTACCTCCTGTATAATTTCCTGTATTTCTCTAGTCTAAACACATACACAATCTGATTTTGCTGTCATAACAATCATTCATTTTTATATCATGCCCATTAGGGAAAAGTCTCATCTTATATTTTGAAAATAAGTTAATAAAATGTTACAATTAATGAATAATAATAATAGACAACATAGGATGGGGAGCTTTTTATAAGCCAGACCTTCTTTAAAACATTCTAGGTGGATTATTTTAGCACAAGCTGTAATCAAGATTGCCGGGAGAAATATCAATAACCTCAGATAAGCAGATGACACCACCCTTACGGCAGAAAGCGAAGAGGAACTGAAGAGCCTCCTGATGAAAGTGAAACAGGAAGAATGAAAAAGCTGGCTTAAAACTCAACATTCAAACAACTAAGATCATGGCATCTGATCTCATCATTTCATGGCAAATAGATGGGGAAACAACAGAAACAGTGACAGACTTTATTTTCTTGGGCTCCAAAATCAGTGCAGATGGTGACTGCAGCCATGAAACTAAAAGACACTTGCTCCTTGGAAGAAAAGCTATGACCAACCTGCTGCTGCTGCTGCTAAGTCGCGATAGCATATTAAAAACCAAAGGCATTACTTTGCCAACAAAGGTCCATCTAGTCAAGGCTATGGTTTTTCCAGTAGTCACGTATGGATGTGAGAGTTGGATTGTAAGGAAAGCTGAGCACCAAAGAAGTGATACTTTTGAACTGTGGTGTTGGAGAAGACCCTTGAGAGTCCCTTGGACTGCAAGGAGATCCAACCGGTCCATCCTAAAGGAGATCAGTCTTGGGTGTTCATTGGAAGGACTGATACTAAAGCTGGAACTCCGATACTTTGGCCACCTGATGCAAAGAGCTGACTCATTTGAAAAGACTCTGATGTTGGAAAAGATTGAAGGCGGGAGGAGAAGGGGATGACAGAGGATGAGATGGTTGGATGGCATCACAGACTTGATGGACATGAGTTTGGGTAAACTCTGGGAGTTGGTGATGGACAGGGAGGCCTGGCGTGCTGCGATTCATGGGGTCGCAAAGAGTCGGACACAACTGAGAGACTGAACTGAACTGAAATCTCACTTCACTTAATACCCCATGATAACGTTATGAGACAGGTTCTATCACAAACCTTAGTTTATAGAAGAAAAAACGGAGGCACAGAAAGGTTAACTGACTTGCCTTAAGTCGTACAGTCAATATGTGGTTAACTCAGAATTCAAGTCCAAGCAACTCTACTCCAAAAATCTATACAATTAACTTATACTACGCTTCTTAGGTTAAATCTCTGCTCCACCTCACTGAAAGTATTCTGTTGCCAAAATAGAGCCTCAAAGGGTGTATTAGCAATTTATTAATTTTCTTTTTGCTATATGATGACACGCTCAAGAAACAATGAATTTTGATTCTTAATATTCTTTCCTTTGCCTTTTTCCCTAGACCATTTAAAAAATATAACTTGTAGTTTTACACCTACAAAGATTTACTTGTATTTTCCTACCTTTATTTCCTGTAGGTTTTATTTATTGTTTCAATATTCACTGAGCATTTACAAGATGCTTGGCATATAAATTCACAGGCTCATAAAATCACAAAACTTTAAATCTTAAAACTTTAAATCTTAAAACAATCTTGGAGATAAAATAAATCAAAATTAATGTTCACAGTCAAGGAATATAAAGTCTAGAGAAGCTAGATTTCTTGCCTCTTGGTCTAGCACAGAAAAAAAGTTAATTCAGTTATTTCTCCTGTGATCATCTGTACCCATTACTTTTCATCTTCACAATTAGAAAAATTTTATGTCATCTAGATACTTCACTAGGCATTCTTGGTGGCTCAGTAGTAAAGAATCCCGCCTATCAATGCAGGAGACACAGGAGATGTGGGTTTGACCCCTGGGTCAGGAAGATCCTCTGGAGAAGGAAAAGGCAACCCACTCCAGTATTCTTGCCTGGGAAATCCCATGGACAGAGAATCCTGGCGGGCTACAGTCCATGGGGTCACAAAAGAGTCAGACACAACTTAGCTGCCTAAACAACAAGAAACCTCACTAGGTAGTCTTTCAGGTCACTGATAAGGAAAATAAGCACAGTGGATGTTATATCAGTGTCCGAGGTCTGCGGTTAACAAAATATCACAAACTGGGTGGCTTAAAGGAAAAGAAATCTATTTTCTCACAATTCCAGAGGCCGTAAGTCTGAAATCAAGGTTCTGACAAGGTCATGCTCCCCAAAACCTCTAAGGAAGTAACCTTCCTTTCTCTTGCAGCTTCTGGGAGCCCAGTCAATCGTCTGCTTGGAGCAGCATAACTCCAAGCTCTGCCTCCATCTCCATGTGGCTATATGCCCTGTATGTCGGTCTTATGTACTCTTAAGGGCACCAGTCATACTGAATCAGAACCTACTCTAATAACCTCATCTTAACTTGATTACATCTACAGACACTATTTCCAATTAAAGCCATCTTCACAAGAGCCAGGTATTGGGATTTCAACATATCTTTTTGAAGAAACAATTCAACCTGTAACAGGTAGGATTATTAATAGCTAGGTACGTTAAAACCATTCTAATGGCAGAAAGTGAAGAGGAACTAAAGAGATTCCTGATGAGGGTGAAAGAGAAGAGTGAAAAAGCTGGCTTAAAACTCAACATTCAGAAAACTAAGATCATGGCATCCAGTCCCATCACTTCATAGCAAACAGAAGGGGAAAAAATGGAAGCAATGACAGATTTTATTTTCCTGGGCTCCAAAATCACTGCAGATGGTGATTTCAGCCAGGAAATTAAAAGACACTTGCTCCTTGGAAGAAAATCTATGACAAACCTAGACAGCATATTTAAAAAACAGAGATATCACTTTGCCAAGAAAGGTATGTATGGTCAAAGCCCTGGTTTTTCCAGTAGTCATGTATGGATGTGAGAGTTGGACCATAAAGAAGGCTGAGAGCTAAAAAATTGATGCTTTCAAATTGTGGTGCTGGAGAAGATTTTTGAGAGTCCCTTGGACTGCCAGGAAACCAAATCAGTCAATCTTAATGGAAATCAACCCTGAATATTCACTGGAAGGCTTGATGCTAAAGCTGAAGCTCCAATACTTTTGGCTAACTGATGCAAAGAGCTGACTCATTGGAAAAAGACTCTGTCGCTGAGAAAGACTGAGGGCAGAAGGAAAATGGGGTGGAAGAGGATGAGATAGTTAAACAGCATCACCAACCAAATGGACATGAATTTGAGCAAACCCTGGGAGATAGTAAGGGACACGGAAGCCTGGCATACTGCAGTCCATAGTGTCACAAAGAGCTGGACATGACTAAGTAACTGATCAACAACATCTTGATTTTTACATTTTCCAGTTAAAGAAATACCTATTTATTCCTACCCTCTGATTTCTGAGTTTAAACCTTTTCTTGGGCCAATGTTAAAAGTATATTTCCCACCCAGTGGTGACTTAATATGTAGTAATCTTTAGTAAAGAACATTGCCAAGTCTTTCCTAAAACCTAAGTAGATGATTTGCTGTTCTCTATTACTTTCATATAAAAGAACACTAAGAATTATCAGTTAGGCATGATTTCTTCCTTAGAAACTATTCCCTTTCCCCTAGAATATTTTTTTACTTAAATATTTGATGATTCTATTTATTATTATGAATTCTAAGAGCCTGCCCAATATTCAAAAAATATTTACTAAGTCTCCTCTATTTGCCAAGTACTGCTCAAGGCCATGGAATTGACAGTAAACAAAATGAAAGTGGCTGTCTTTGTGGAGCTACAGTTTGGGGGTCCAGCAGGGACTATAGGGAAGAAAATAGACACCAAAATCATAGATACGTACATAATAAAATTCCATAACTAAATGAATTAATAACATATAAATACACATTTTAAAGTATTTTATGCATAGAAACGCATAGAAGAAACTTGCGCGTGCATGCTAAGTCGCTTCAGTCATGTCTGACTCGCTGCGATCCTAAGGACCATAGCCCACCAGGCTCCTCTGTCCATGGGATTCTCCAGGCAGGAACACTGGAGTGGGTTGCCATGCACTCCTCCAGGGGATCTTCCTGACCTGGGAATCGAACCTGAGTCTCTTATGTCTCCTGCACTGGCAGGCGGGCTCTTCACCACTAGTGCCACCTGGGGGTTTCCCTGGTGGCTTGGCTGGTAAAGAATCCGCCCACAATGCAGGAGACCTGGGTTTGATCCCTGGGATGGGAAGGTCCCCTGGAGAAGGGAAAGGCTACCCACTCCAGTATTCTGGCCTGGAGAATTCCATGGACCATAGAGTCCATGGGGTCCCAAAGAGTCAGACATGACTGAGTGATTTTCACTGTGTCACCTGGAAAGCCCTAGAAAAAAAACCTACCACATAGTAAACGTTAGCCAACAGAATAGTAGTAGTAGCAGCAAAGGTACTAGAAGTGCTATGTAAGAAATGGAAAAGTGTGATAAGATAAATAATCATGGCAAGGTGTAGAGAGGTATTCAAAGAGCCTATTATATCTAGAGTAGTCAGAGAGGTATCTCAAAAGAATGACATTTGGGTTGAAATGATGAAACGAAGGCAGTCTGGCATATGAAGAACTAGAGAAAGAGTTCTTCCTCTAAAAAGGGAGGAAACAGAAAGACCCTGAGATGGGAAGCAGCTTGACCTGCTCAAAGGGCAAATAAAATCAGAAAGGCCAGACAGCAGGGGGTGAGAAGGAGAGGGTGGCTCTGCTCTGGGGAGGTAGGCAGGGACAGCTCGTGCAGCTTAAGCTGTGCTGAGAAGCCTCATTCTAATTACACTAGAAGAGACACAAGACCACAAGGAGGCCACTCAGCTACAGCAAAGAAAATACAAGTGTGGGAGGCGAGGACACAGAAGTCAGGCTACAACTTAGAGCGTGCGTTCTTAGGGTGATCACAGTGAAGACGCTGACAAGACGTCGGGTATGGGATGTGTTTTGGAGGCAGCACCATGAGAACTTAGACAGAGTGGATGTGAGATTTCTGAAAGTGTGAACACACGGGTGATTCCCACGAGTTTTGGCTTTAGCAGCTGATTAAAGGTGACACCTTTCACTAAGAAGCGGAATACTGTGCGAGTGGTGACCAATAAAAGATGAGATTATCAGCCCAAATATGAATGAAATGATTCAATTCTAAGTCAGTCTCTTAAACAAAGTTCACTTTAAGTACATCTTCTTTATGCAAATAACTGTCACTCATTATATAATACCAGAAATAACAAAGAATTTTAAATGATATGAATAATAACCAAAGCACTATTTTTACATACTCAAGAACCAGGTGGCAGGGTGATGACTTTTGGTAGGCATGCTAAAAATAGAAAACCTTCACATATAAATTTCAAAACTGTATGCATTTATTTTGTTTTTAAAACATAAGGTTAAAAAATAGCTCCATTTCAGAAATTTGGTTTCTCTGACACTGAGCTCCACCTGCTGGTAATTTCTTATCTTTAGGTATTTCTTATCTTTAGGTATTACACTACGAAAAAAATTTAAAACATGTTTATGTAGAATATAGCTTCCAACATGAATATACTGATATATCACATGTAGAAGACATCATGGTAGCTTTTCTCTCTTTATAGCTACCTTTTATTAGCTATATGCCAGGTACTGTGCTAAACATTTTTTAAAACATTACCTCATTAATTTTCAAAACAATTCTATGAGATTTCTATGACCTGGTACATTTTACAAGTAAGGATATTTACCTCAGAAAGGCTGTGTGACTTTGCATATGGTCATATCTTGAATAGCATAGAGAGGATCTGAACTAAATTCTCTCTGACTACAAGTCTGCTGGCTTTGTAAACAGGTGATGATGCTGCGAATTTAGACAGAAAATTCTGAGCTTGAATCTGCCACTTTGATTCTGATCAAATTCCTTAATCTCTCCAAGTTACAATGTTCTCATTTGTAAGGCAGGAATCACTCCTTCCTTGGAGGGTTGTTTGCCAGTGACAATATTTTATGTCTAGCATGCAGTCAGTTTCTTTTGGTAATTTTCCAGAAGTAACATATTAGAGCAACCTAATGTATGAGGCTTTAATTGGCCAAATGTCAGTGAATCAAATCCACTGTTTCTAAAAGAACAATCTTTCAGGAAATTTCAAATTTTGAATTGTAATAAACACTAAAAAATCTGTTCAGAAAAATCCTCCAAGATGGAACATTTCAAATAACAGCAAGACTTCCAGAATTCTTACTTTAAAATCTATAGAGTGATTATACATAAAGCCAATAAAAAAAATCTACCAAGTTAAATTAAGAATGATCACCTAGTAAACAGGGAGACATCAATTTATCATGAACATTGCAAGTAAAAATGGAAGTTTAATGTTGACAATTTCCTTTTAAATCATCAGTAATAGTTTCTAGCCCTAACAAAGGACAAGCTTTAGATAATTTTATGGGAGCTTTGTTTTCACCAACATATAAAAATTATTTTAAACATATAAAATATCTCCAATAACTTTCAAAGAATATATAGGTCTTCAACAATTTTTAAACATAAGCTAATCGACTAGTAAATCCTTCTAACCTTACAGATCTACGTGCAAACAAGTATAGGATACCTGCAGTTGAAAACTTTTTCCAGGGAAAATAATCATTCACTGCATAACCTAACTGCAGCTGAGGAAAATGGTACTAAGAATCATTAGAAGTACATACAGCTCATGCATTATTCTAAATCAAGATTATATTCCTGGATAGACTCAATTTATAGACAGCTGTATTTTTAGACATCCATGGACTGATTCTGATGTTACAGCCTCCACTTCCACAGAGGGATTCTAGATTCTGAAAGAGATGGCTTTATGAATCTCCTTCCAGCGTGAGCTGTAGTGATAGCGTCAGAGGCACTGTCACAGCAAAAGTCAATGTTAATGCCTCCAGTAAGAAATTCTATTAGAGCTAAATAGAGCAAAAAGCGCTGCTTCCCCTGCAATGTGACAGCTTTCTTTTATTTAACAGTAACTACTAACTTTATCTTCTTTTTCACTTTGGCCTTTGGGAAGCTTAGAGACAAAATAATAGCTCTACTGTAGTAACTAAGCATGTTATAATCTACACAGTTTTTCCTCCAGTCTTAATACCCTGTTAAAACCTCCATTTTTTCTGGTTCTGATTTTATTTATTTATATTTTTCTGAACATCATTATCATTAGCTACTCAAATACTCCGAGGACTAAGGCAGGAATTGAATGGGAGAATGACACAAGTATATAAACAGGTAAATTTGGAATCTATACAAAAAGCCTTGTAATGTGAAGATGACAAATTCCCAAAGGTAACGGTCTTTTTGCCAAACAATTTAAAACAAAACTTGATTATCTAATGTTGGTGACATCACTGTCTCTGCAATTTTCAGATCCCTAGACATGGTCATTCTACTAGGCTGCCGCTTTTAGAAGTGAGACCGCGGAGGCTCAAGCGCCAGCTCTTTCTCACTTGTCAATCAGCTGAGGGGCCCGTCAGGAACAGGCGAGGACCCGGGAAGATCTCCTTGTGTTCTTTGCTTTTTGGCATTCTAATCCCCGTCACACTGTGCAGCCACTGAGCCAGAAGCCAAGCTGTCTCTGACTCTGACGCTGGGAGACAGGAAAGAGGCAACGTCCCTAAAAACTGTCCAAGAAGTTCTATAAGGAATGGCAAACAAAAACTAAACCAGGCTTTCAAATCCCTTCAGAAAACAACAGACCAGCATCCTGTTCACAGCATGGCTAGTCCATGCTTGTTTTACTCCTCACATACCAAATATCTTAAGTATCTACACAAATTATTTCATCACTTTAAAAGCATGGTCTATCTTTCAAAACAGATATAATTTAATTCCTCAGCACAATTTTCAGATTATAACATGCGACCACTAAATTATAATGAGACCTCTAAATTGGATGCTGTCATGAAACGCTAGAAAGTACAAAGGAACTTTCTCTTGGTGAGTTAAAGAAACGCCGAAGAGGAAGACTCAACATGCTTGTACCGACAGCATCTCTACACCACCAGGTACACCAAGCAAAGCCAAGAGATCTCAAGGGTCTTCATTAGGACCAAAAGAGACTGACAAAGAACCTAACTAAATACATTTTTAATATACTAAGACAATTATACAAATAAAAGATAATATAAAATATTCACTGCATCATATTAGCAAATACTGCCTGATCAAAATGTAGGATCCCATGTTCAGTTAATTTTTATTAGTTGTAAACTCGGCAATTAAATTATTGAAAACATGATCAAATGTGATATAAACTAATTATGGCTACAGAAAAAGTCTATGTATTTTCTATTATGCACAAAGGGAGGACAACAAAGGATCTCAGTAAGAATTTTCATGCTGATTTGAATTTCATCTTATGTCATCCAACCATGAGTGAACATAAAGAGTTATCGAACAGTCTTCTTTGCTAATAATTTACCTGTATTGGAGACTAATACATGCAAAGACTATAAATATTTTATAAATAACAAAATTGAAAAAGGCTCACAATATCAAAAGTATAGATATCTGTAACAATTAAACACTGTTAACATAAGCTATATCAAATACCCATGATATAAGTAATAGCAAATCAAAGTAGCTATAGGTATAATGGAAGTCTATTCTCACTTATACGGTGTACCAATAGATTACAGATTTCTCTTTGGGGGAACTAATTATTTGGAACTAAATTATTTCTGCTCATGGGTAAACATTAAAATTTTCCATTTTATTTTTTCTTATTAGATATCATCCAATAAAAACCTCTGGGAATTAATCATTATAATTTGGCTCTTGACGTAAAACTTGAAAATATAAGAATGAAGTTTACTAAGTATTGGAACCACAAATCGTATCTATGTATTAGATATTTCTGAACTACAAAGTAAAAATGTTGACACCCTTAGCTTGGTTCAATAAATATTTTTATTTTATTTTAAATGAGCGCACTGTCCTCTGCCATCTCCTTTTTCCGAGTCCCCTTCTACTCTTTCCTTTCTTACCTCTTATTTCTGTATTTTGTTTCCCTCCTGTTCTTTTCCTTTCTTATCTTCTTTCCCTCCCCAACCTGATTCCGTTTTTAGTCCTTCGCTCACTGACCTCTGAACCAGCCACCTCTCTCACCTTTCTGACCCACCTACCCCACATTCTCCTTGCTCTTGCTAAGCCCATGTGTTTCCACCTGTAGCCCTCTACCATTTCTGGTTAAATCACAGAAAAAGAAGTCAGTTCTCCTTTCCAAAATTTTAAGACCTTTGCCTTTAGCTTTCTCCTCTATCCTAATTTTTTCCCCACCTCTCTCAACCTAACTACTTCTGAAAAAGGAAAGGGACAGGCTTAAAGACAAAATTATGAAAGAAACTAAATTCATCTCCAACAATTTCTCAGTTTCCTTTCTAACACCAACACCCATTCTCTAGCTTACCAATCTATATTAGGACTTCATTCAAAGGATCTTTTCACATGCTAGCAGTGCCCACTTCCGGGTAACTGCCACTCTGTTTAGTCCCCCAAGCCTTGATTTGAGGTACATTTTATTATCTCACAATGCTTAATATGCTACTTTCACTAGAGGAATTCAGAATTTTAAAAGATCTCTATAAGACAAAATTCTTTGCCCAATAGTCCTCAAATTTTTTTCAACCTCAAAACACCTGAAGGATACAACACTTTCACAGCAAGCATTATAGCTAATTATGGCTTGCTTGTAAAAGAGAAAGGAAGGGAGCAATGTTGTCCATGGAAGAAACACTCAAGTTTCAAAATGAAGCCAGATAAAATCTGAATTTCTTTATCTTCTCTTGTAGCCCCTGTAACATCTACTATATAGTAAATACACAGCAGAAGTATAAGTGATTTCTTTCTGATAGAGTTATTTCTCCTTCCAAGGATTAAATAATTTTTAAGCAATTCTGAGAATGTATCTACAAGAATTAGCCTCTACTCTAAAAGATCTCTAGATATATTCTGACATAGAAAATCTTCCTTAGTTCAATATCTTATCATTTGCCTGGGGTTTGCAATAAAACAATGATTTTAAAAATTAACTTGAGTCTTAATCTTTTAAATATTAATACTGAGAAATAACTGTCTACAGAATACTATAACAAAAGAGAAAATTTATTAGGATTTAAAATTCTATCATTAGGTACCAAATGAAGCAATCAATCATAATATTCACATATCCTCTTTACTAAGCCTTTCAATTAAATTGAAGAAATTAATATGTCATAAAATAATTTTCAAAATTTAAGATGAAAGGTTTTGGAGATAAAAATAAATGAATTCCTTGCCACATGCAAGGTCAACTATCTGCCTACAATTCAAGTCAAAAGATGATATATTCTCACATGAATTTTAAGACAAATACTATTCAACTTAATACAGGAATTAGGAAATAAGTTGTAGAGACTGAAATAACTTTTTTCAGGTTAAAGGAAATTAGATAATTTTTAAAATTTAAAAGAATGTCCTAAACATGATATGTAAAGGTTTATATGCCAAGTAGTTGCTTTTGATTGACCTATTTTTAATGGGTGCAAAAAAAAAAAGGACTAATAATGTATTATGGAAGAAAAGGAAGAACTGTCTTCATTATCAATAGGAACTGTTAGCAATTTTATTATTCACAATTATTATAACAAATTAGCCACGTCTGTAAAAGTCTTTTTTGTTCTTCACATGATGAGATCTCTCCTCTGTCTTTTCAAGTAATGTATCTGCATTAAACTACTATAAGATAGTCTAGTTTTTTATAATTTTAAATAACAGAGAATGTCAGTTAACACTACGTCTATAAGTAAACAGTCCAAAAAAACACACAAAAATGAAATCTAGTTAGTGTATGAATAATAATGAAATTGTCAATAAATTAAAATCTGTATTAATTTAAACTTTTTGTGTGAATCTGCATAATGCACTTAACTTCTCTGCTTTCCTTTTTTATGTTTACCTTGAGTAATATTTCAGTATTCCTAATTTCTTTGGACATGTAGATATGGGGGTCATAAGTTAACATTTAAACCATGACAGGAGGTAATAAAGCCCGCAGATAACATAATTACAAAGAAAAGAAGGCCTTGGGGTGAAGGCTAAAATCTGAGGAATATTGATGATCAATTTCATCATAGCCCTTAACTCTGATGTTTTCTTGTTAATCAATTATTCATTACAACTTTCTTGCCTGCTGAATGTAGATTTTTCAGTATGGACTTTGTTTTACTTTAGGATGTCTCCATCCATGGCACACAATAAATATTCATGCAAGTCGTTTGATTGTGTTTAATAAGAAGGCAAAAGAAGAAAGAGGAGAAACAGGGACAAAAGTGCAAGACACAGAAGAAAAGAGGAAAATGAGAGAAGAAGGAAAAGAAAGGGGACAAACACCGACTGCGTAGTAAACACCTTCCTAACCATGTCCAGAGCTCTACAAAGCGCCCTCGCCTCTGCATCACTCATTTAGTCCTGATAACAAGCCTACGAAGGGCGTGTTACTGACCACATTTTACAGATGAAGAAATTGAGCTAAGGTAGGGGGAGGAGGTAAAAACCTACTTAAACACAATGAAAGTCATGACAGTTTGACTCAAGTTTCCACATTTTTCTCTACCCTATGTGCTACATGGAAAGTCGCTTCAGTCATGTCTGACTGTTTGCAACCCCATGGACTTGCAGCCCGCCAGGCTCCTCTGTCCGTGGGATTCTCCAGGCAAGAACACTGGAGTGGGCTGCCATCCCTTCTTCAGGGGATCTCCCCGACCCAGGGATTGAACCTCTCTGTCTCCTGCATGGGCAGGTGGGTTCTTTACCACGAGTGCCACCTGGGAAGCTGGTAGGAACATGGGGATGCAGACTATCTTTTCAAGTTAGTGTTTTCATTTCCTTTGGAATAAACACACAGAAATGGAATTACTGAATTGTGTGGCAGTTATATTTTTAATTTTTTGAGGAATCTCCATGCCGTTTTCCATAGGGGCTGAAACAATTTACATTCCCACCAACAGTGCCGAAGCATTCCTGCCCATTCACATCCTTGCCAAAAATTGTTCTCTATTGTTCTTTCGATAACGGCCATTCTGATCAGAGTAAGGTGATATCTCATTGTGGTTTTGATTGATGGTTCCCCTATGGTTAGGATGTTAAGGAATCTTGACCTGAATCATTTGGAAAAAATCAACAATTTTTTACAATGTAATCATTATCACCTCCTAACATCTTTGTTTTGTAAATTAAAAATTTGTCCATCAAATAAACATAAAGCATGTATGTCTAAATACACTTTAAATATCAGATCCAGTGGAGAATTTAATAATTTAAAAATCTAGTAAGCTACTGAAAGTTCAGCATGATAAAAATCCATGCCAAAGAAAGCTGAAAGCAAGAATTTATTAATCTATAAAACTGGAATACTAATGTCAATATTAATACAGTAATTACTATCTATAACTTACATTGTTCTCAGATTAAGAAACTTTTAAATTATTTTTAGAGTAAAATCTAAACCTATATAAACTGCACAAAACCCTCTAAAATGTATCTTACACATAATCTCCATTTATATACATAGAAAAAGTGTAGGACTTCACCAAAGCTATCTTAATAATAACAAAATATTGTAAACCATGCAAATGTGTCATTCTTTGCTTAGAATCTTACTTCTGGAAGAGTCCGCATCCAAGTCCTCACAATGGTCTGCACAACTGTACGATCTAAACGCTGCTACTTCTCTGACCCCACCTCCTGCTCCTCACGTACTGTTCCAAGCACACTGCCTTCCCTGGCGTTGTTCCACCAACACAAGAAGTAAACTCCTGTATCAGAGCCTTTCCGCTGCTTTTCCCACTGCCTGAAGTATTCTCACCCTGGGCAATCTCATCGTTTGCTCCTTAGTGATTTCAGATCTCTGTATAAACGCCGCTTGATCAGTGAAGCCTTATTCGACCACCATCCATATAAAACACCTCCCAGCACCCTCTTCTTCCTTCCTGTTTCATTTTTCCAAAGAACTTACCACCACCTGACTATATATATATATATATAAATTTATGTCTGTCTCCTTCAGAGTGAAAGGCCCATGAGAAGAAAAAAAAATGTTTATTTTGTTCACCACTGCATCCTCAGAACTTAAAATGGTACTTGATATCTGACATGAAATAAATACTTATTTGTTGAACAAATAAATGAAAAAAGAAGTGCATATTCACTGTTGTGAATGATACTTAAAATATATTAAGCAGAAAAGTAAACAGAACAGTATTGTTATATGCTTTACCATTTATGTCAAAAGAGCAGAAAACATGTAATATAAATCCATGTTTATATTTGCATACAATGCTTCTGGAGGGAACGGAGGACTAACAAAAGGACACTTAGACCCCTGTGCGTGCATATGTTCTACACATTCAGAGAAATTAATTACGATTTTTGCCTTCATAAATAAGAAATACAAAAGATAATCCAACAGAAATATCCACAATGCATAATTAAGAACTCAGTAGGTATCTAACAAATTAATTTAAATGTGAACTAAGATACATCACTAGAAAATAGTGAAATAGAAACGTGTTTTAACAGTATTTCATAAAACATAAAGTCCATTACATAATCTCATTCCAGTGTCACAGAAATCCTGGCAGACAAGTTGGGTGCACATTTCCTCCTTTTATGGGAAAAAAAAGCCTCAGAAAGGTTAAGTAACCTCACAAGAGTTCCACAACAGAGGCAAAGCTCAGCTCAGGTCTCCTATTCTTAGTCTCGTACTTCTCTCAGCACATTTGATAGTAAGGCTTGGCATTAACATTTACCTTATACGTTTAACGAAAGAAAACATACCTGATGATGAAAACAGATAAAGCTTCAATAATGTTGTCAATATGACATCTCAACTGATATCATTCCAATTTAGTGACTAACTATAAAACTGAAAATACACTGAACATTATGGTAAAACGAATTACCATTGAATCATAATGCCAGACAATATTTAGTCAACAAACAAGATATTTTGTTGGTTGAAATGTGACAAAACAGGGTTTTATTGACAGTGCTGTTCAATTAAGCAGAAATCAATAAAATACATAGAGAAGATAAATTTATATTGTGCATTATTCTAGTAAAAGGGCTTAAAATGTACAACTTCAGAAACATCAAAGTAAAGGCAATTTTCTTACAGTATAGCTAAAAACATTTAAAAAGAACTCGTTCCATGGTGCCATCAATTCTAGATATATTTGACATATAAAGGAGATTGAATAAAAATTATTATATTTGGCCTAATGTACACGCTGCTATAAAGTAAAATAATTAGAGTACTCTGGATTAAAAAGGAAGTGCAATTCCTCAATTCAACAGACACTGGTTGAAAACTTATTATGTTCTACAACCAGATAGCTAAAAAGAAACATGTAAAACTTTTTAACAAATTGGGAGAGAGACAGCGAGAGAGTAAAAGTCAGGCAATTTTTAGTCAGGGACTAGAAATCTTGGTATTGCCATCATTATCCAAGGGCAGTCAACAAAGAGTTTACCCTTCTACTCTGCCCCAAAAGGCAGATTCTTCTGCCTGCAGAGCTAAAATGGAACAATAAGATAAAACAATCCTTGGGTCCATAGGGCATTTAAACAACACAAAATGCCTTTAGCATTAACAGCACATTTAATCAGTCAATAACTCAATTAGATAAGGAAGGATTTGTCTTCTAATTCACTTCTCCAAGTACAGTTTCCATTGCACAGTGCTCCCTTCAGGACACTCTGAAGAAGGACTGAGAAAGGACGGGACCAGTACTTCCAGAGAGAGAGCATCCTGTGCTATAGTTCTCCTCTTGGGCACTGGATACAGAAAGTGTAGTAAAGTCCTGCAGTCAAAGTGCCCTAACCTGGCAGGTCCCAAGTTACAGAACTCATTCCTCCTTGGGATGTATTTCGAGGACACCAAACTCTCTTGACTCTCTACTACCGCACTGGTCATTCCTCCTCAGTTTCTTGCTGACTCCTCCTCGTCCAGATCTAACTGGCAGTGCCGCAGAGTCCAGCCCTTGCTTCCCTTTTCTTCTCTACCTTCTTTCACTTGGTGACCTTCTACGGTCAAATACTGTTAAACACCATTTGATGCTGGCAACTCTCAAATGTGCATCTCCAGTCCAAAACATGCTCTGGAACTACCAAATTTCTACACTGATTGGGTGTTTTTCATTTTCCTTTCTTTCTTTTTTGGACAAACAGGACCCTTGCTCTTCCTCATCAAGGCTACCCTGTGTGGTCTTTCCATGCACTTGAAACAAATTCTATTCCTCTAGAGCTCCTCCTCAAAACCTTAAAATTGTCCTTGGCTCCTCTTTCTCATACCCCAGACTTAATCCACAGGAAATCTCACGGGCTTCCCTGGTGGCTCAGACGGTAAAGAATCTGCCTGCAGCGAAGGAGAATCGGGTTCAACCCCTGGGTCGGGAAGATCCCCTGGAGAAGGGAATGGCTATCTACTCCAGTGTTCTTGCCTGGAAAATTACATGGACAGAGGAGCCT
The DNA here is from genome assembly GCF_054371585.1 of Giraffa tippelskirchi. Taxonomy (NCBI): domain Eukaryota; kingdom Metazoa; phylum Chordata; class Mammalia; order Artiodactyla; family Giraffidae; genus Giraffa; species Giraffa tippelskirchi. Next base: position 176,646,910 of record NC_137280.1, on the reverse strand, counting down.
GGCGGGCTACGTTCCATGGGGTAACAAAGAGTTGGACACAACTGAACAACCTTCACTCTTGCTTTCCTGGCAAAGATGTTTATATTACTTGCCTACACAATTTTTTAGATTTCTGTAAATTAACAGATGGGCCTTAATTCTCATAAAATTACAAAGTTGAAATAAACATCAATACACCTAAGAGTCTAACGAGACTTCTTACCATGATATCTGAATCACCTTGGAATTTTTCTAGGAATATACAATCCATGGCCCACCTCAGCAGCACAGTTGCTTAAGGACGCTCTTCCACAGAAGCAATCACCACTGAGGAGTCTGTGTCTTGGTTAACACCGCCATTAATTAGGAAATGTAGAATAGTTAATGGGCTTCCCTGGTAGCTCAGCTAGTAAAGAATCCACCTGCAATGCAGGAGACCCTGGTTCAATTCCTGGGTTGGGAAGATCCTCTGGAGAAGGAACAGGCTATTCACTCCAATATTCTTGGGCTTCCCTGGTAACTCAGATGGTAAAGAATCCACCTGCAATGTGGGAGACCCAGGTTTGATCCCTGGGTTGAGATGATTCTCTGGAGGAGGGCATGGCAACCCACTCCGGTTTTCTTGCCTGGAGAATCCCATGGACAGAGGAGCCTGGCGGGCTGCAGTCCGTGGGGTCACCAACAGTCGGACACGACTGAGAGACCAAGTACAGCACAGAACAGTTAATATTCACTCTTACATAATATTTAGGCCACGCTTTAATATTCTTCACTATATTATGGTTTAATTTTGAGTTCTTCCAATTCTTCCAATATTCAACTAAATTTTCCTTGTTGAAATTCTTCCAATACTCAACTAAATTTCCCTTGTTGAAACACAAAGATATCATTTATAAAGATAGAATTTATAAAGAGGAAAAACCAATGAGCCTGCTTATCTGAATTTCAAGCATTTTGGTAAAATTACTCATAATGCTTAAACAGACATTTGGGGAAAAACCATTTATAGTTTTAATATTTTGACTTTTTGAATAAAATGAAAAGTTATATTCTAATTATTACTGAAAGGTGGAATTATGCAAAAATTTCACTGATATATGTGGGAGTATTATTTAGTTGTAAGGACTACGAACTGAAAATAGTTTTTACTTGTTTTATAAAACATACTGTAGAACCTCATTAATTGGCATCAATTGGTGGAATGTCGTGTTTGATTTATAAAACGTTACTTTATTACTTTAAACTACACACAGCATTTCTTTGTAAATTCCTTCAAGACTTACTAAAGGCATTGCTTCAATGAATAGATAAAATGTATAGAAACAAACAGCATTTCAGCTATTTAAAATAAATTGAATAAAATGAAACACCTGGTATCACTTTCTAAAAGCTCATAAGACAGTATCATCATTTAATAAACGGGTACAAGAGAAGGTCTGAAAGTACCAGAAAGCAGGTTAGTCTCTTAAACTGTATTATGTCATGTTTCACCCGTGTCCAACCCTTTGTGACCCTATGGACCACTGCCAGTCAGGCTCCTCTGTCCAAGGGATTCTCCAGGCAAGAATACTGGAGTGGGTTTCCATGCCCTCCTCTAGGGGATCTTCCCAACCCAGGGATCCAACCACATCTCTTGTTTCTCCTGCCCTGGCAGGAGGGTTTTTACCACTAGTGCCACTTGGGATCATAAACTGTATTATATACACTCTTTAAAACACTATTTATTCATTTATTGAAAAACCTCTTTTTCAATGATTATCAAAGATAAAACTCTAAAGGATTATGAGTTCTTAATGAAACACTTAATGAACTATTATATTTTAAATTGCAAACTCTAGATTTTAGTTGTAGTTATAAAATGGGGATATGCTATCATTTAGTGACAATCTACCACTAAATCAGGCTATGAAGTAACCATTTCCACAGCCACATAGGGACAAGGAATATTATAAACCACACTCAGAGAATAAAAGCTTTACTAAGGTTTGAAAGCCAAGCAAAAGAATAACCTTCAGAAGTTTCTCTGAAAAAAAAAAAAAAAAGATATATACCAGATAGTTATCAAAAATCATGAAATAAGAAAATTAACCTAGTAGGGTCCTTGGTCTTTATAATAAGATCCTTATTATCTGGTAGAACAATAAAGGAGAGCAAAAAATTATAATTCATGATGTATTGCATAGAGCACTATGGGCTCAATTAACTTAAAAAACTGCAATAGTCACAATAACTTAAACATTTCATATTCATATCCAGATTTATCTGGAATTGGAAATTTCAAATTCACTCTTTTTTCCTATGGAGACATTTCCTATGAATTCATTTAACAATTAAATTGTACTATTTAGAATAACATAAACTAAAAGTTATTCAAATATCACCTACAGTATCATTAACTATAATAGTTCTACTTATGGGCTGCATCCAGTTACTCATAGAAAAAACCAAGGACACAGCTCAGGCTTTTTCAACCCTGGCACTGTTAATATTTGAGGTTGCATATTTTTTTGTTGGGAATAAGAAGAGAGGGGCTGTGATGGGCACTGTATGATATTTAGCAGCATCACTGGCCTCTATCAACTAGATACCAAGAGCATCCACCAGCTGTGAAAATCAAACATGTCTGGAGATATTTCCAAATGACTCGTGGGTGTCAAAACTGTCCCTTGACAGAAACACCAACATAGATGAAAGGAGGAGGAAAGAAAGGGGAAGAAAGAAAAAGTATTTACATTAAGCGTTCTTAAACAGTTAATAAATCTATATAAAATAAAGTTGAATTACTAGTTGCTAGATTTAAATGTTTATTGTAGTTAAAAGATATTTATAAGAAAAAATATTTTTAAGCAAAATCAATGTTTTGTATTGTGAAAACAACAAAAACATCATCAATCTCAGATAAACTTCTACTGTTCCTAATAAGAAAAAATTAATAAATATCTTTTCTTATTTCTACCTTAAGAATAACACCCTACCTTCCTGCTGTATCCCAGGAATAAAAACAATTGCAGTCTTTGTTTTCAGATTTAAAGGTAAGAGAAGATCTTTTTCCTCTGACTCTACAGGTGGTCTCTGAAAGTGCTCTCCAGGTGACCTGAGGTGACCACAAGTTTATTTTGCATTTACACACAAGTTTAATAGGACCTGCATATTAACAAGAGTAATAACTTGTTATAGCAACCAAAATTAATTTTTGTCTTCACTTATTACCTATATACAACTCTTTCAACTTTCTCATTTGTTTACTCTTTGGCTTACCATAGATGTGACTGATCGTGCATCTTCTTCATAATTGACTACTGGAGGTGGCTCTTTCCCATCATTTTCTTGCACTTTTTGCTCCAGCAATTCTTTCTGTGCTGTAAACTTTGCCTCAGTGCATCTCAGCTGCTGGACTGACTGTTTTAGCTCTTCAAGTGTCTGTTTTTGGCTTAGCAGAAGTACAATACTAAAAGAGAACACATTTAATATAAGTTATTTCAACTACTTTAAGAAATAAAGACTTTGAAGGAAATTATATACTGTATATATGTAGATTATGTCCCTTTCTTAATTTTCCTCTTTATAAGAGTCTTTCAGAACTATAAGAATTATGAAACTAAACAGATTTTGAGTCATCACAGTAGTTGTTAAACGTTAGCATTAACAAAATTGAAGGAAGTGTTTGGAAGCAAAAACCAAATTCAAAATGCTTTCAAATTATTACGATCTATGGCACTCATTTTATTTTACAGCTAAACCGTCTACCTCACAAAGTACAGACATTTTGGTCCAGAAATGTACAGCCTAAAATGAATTAATATGACTGAAACAGAATCATAATTTATTTCAAATCTCAAGTGGAATATAGCTAAAATCAGATCTGTGCCTAGAGAAGAATAAATCAAATCAAGGTGACAGTTGGAAGCAAGCTGTGTGCCTATTGTGAGGATTGTGTGCTCAGAGCTAGGGAAAGTATTTCTGGCAAGGACTAAACGAATAAGTGTAAGTCCTCAAATCTTTCCAATATACACTTTAAAAGACAGCAGACCTCTTCATTCCTCCTTTAGAGCACTACAGAGGCCACACGTTACCTTATCGTGATTTTTTTATGCTTCAAGGCTGTCCCTAATAGGAAGTTCAAATTAATTTGCCCATCTTAAAGCCACAAGGAAACAGGTAGCAGTGGTGAGAAACATCTTGAAAATGCTGTCATATTTAGTATATTAGTATCTGAAAGAACTGTGCCAGCCACTGGTGAAAGCAAGTTAATAACAGATTACAGACAGTTTGGAAAAAGACAGTCTCTTCAGCAAATGCTGCTGGGAAAGTTGGACAGTGCACGTAAATCGATGAAGTTACAACATGCTCACCACACAGGAAATAAACTTAAAATGGCCTAAAGACTTAAATGTAAAACAAGATGCCTAAAAATCATAGAAGCGATCATAGGCAACATGGTCCTACTGCATAACATAGAGAACTATATTCGATACTCTGTGACAAACCATCATGGAAAAGAACATTTTTTAAAAGCATATTTGTGTATAACTAAATCACTTTGCTGTACAGGAGAAATTAATACAATTATAAATCAATTACACGTCAATTTAAGAAATTGATCAAAAACATGAGAAGATAAGCCACAGACTAGGAAAAAAAGATTTACAAAAGACATATCTGATAAAGGACTGTTATCCAACATATACAAAGATCTCTTAAATATCAATAATAAGAAAACATGAGCTAAAGACCTTAACAGATACCTTACCAAAGAAGATATACAGGTGACAAATAAGCATATGAGAAAATGCTTCACATTATATGCCATCAGGACAATGCAAATTGAAACAACGAGATAGTATTATACACTTATGAGAAAGGCCAAACCCCAGGACACTGACAGCCCCAAATGCTGGTGAAGATGTGGGCTGGAATTACTGACACTCTGGAAGACAGACTGGCAGTTTCTTGCAAACTAAGCATACTTTTACCACGTGATCTGGCAATCATATTCCTTGGTATTTACCCAAAGGAGTTGAAAACGTATGCTCACATAAAAGCCCACGCATGGATATTTGCAGCAGCTTTATTCATAATTGCCAAAACTAGGAAGCAACCAATATGTCAGTCATCAGAAGAAAGGATAACTCTACAAGGGAATACTTTTCACAACTCAGAAGAAACAAACTACTAGACCACTGAAGACATGGAGGACTCTTAAAAGTACATTATTAAGCGAAAGAAGCCAATCTGAAAGGCTACATAAGGCATGATTCCAACTATGTGACATTCTGTACAAGGCAAAACTATATAGAGACAGTAAAAGGATCATGGCTACCAACAGTTGGGGATGGGGGGATGGATGAATGTGGGGAGCACAGAATATCTTAGTAAAAAATGCCTTATATGATACCATAATGATGGGCATACATCATTATACATTAATTCAAACCCACAGAATGTACAACACCAAGAGGGAAACCAAATGTAGACTACGGACGTAGAATGATAACGATGTGTCATTCTAGATTCATCAATTGTAGCAAATCTGATGCTCTGGTAGGCGGTGCTGATAACGTGGGAGACTATGTATGGTGAGAGCAGAGGGATATCGGAAATCTCTGTACCTTCCCCTCAGTTTTGCTGTGAAATTTAAACTCCTCTAAAAAAGTCTTAAATTTTAAAAATGATATATCAGTACAGAATTAACAGAATGGCTCAGATAAAAAGTAATGACAGTATCAAATGCTGGTGAAGATGAGGAGAAATTATCACTAACACATTGCTAGTGGGAATGTATAAGGGTATGTACATGCATGCTAAGTCGCTTCAGTCGTGTCTGATTCTTTGTGACCCTAGGGACTGTAGCCTGCCAGACTCCTCTGGCCATGGGGTTCTCCAGGCAAGAATACTGGAGTGGGTTGCTCCTCCAGGGGATCTTCTCGACCCATGGATCAAAGCTGTGTCTCTTACGTCTCCTGCATTGCCATAGGGTTTATGGGATCTTTCTGCATTGATTCTTCCAACTACATGAGTGAGTGATAGTCGCTCAGTCATATCCGACTTTCTACAAACTTATAGACTGTAGCCCACCAGGCTTCTCTGTCCATGGGATTCTCTAGGCAAGAATACTGGAGTAGGTTGCCATTTCTTTCTCCGATGGTAATTATCTCCATTAAAAATTAATTTAAAAATACGTATCACTGGGAGTTCCCTGCAAGTCTAGTGGTTAGGGTTCAGCACTTTCACTGTCATGGCCTAGGTTCAACCCCTGGTTGGAGAACTGACATGCCACAAGCCACATGATGCAAGCAAAAAGAGAAAAAAAAAGTTCCACTGCTATTGGTGTTTCCTGTTGTAATGTGAGGTTTTTATTATCTCATATACCTTGGGTTCTTAAATAATCTCTTTTACAAACAGGCCTTTTTTAATTCTTCTTCAGGAGTTCTAAATATCTATTGTGTCATATAAGCAATCACTTGGACATTTTGAGACACTATCCTAATACCAAGAATAGGAACTACATAAAATGGAATACTACGCAGCCATAAAAAGAATGAAATACTGCCATTTGCAGCAACATAGTTGGACCTAGCGATTATCATACTAAGTGAAACAAATCAGAATATAGACAAATATCATATGATATCACTTACACATAGAATCTAAAAAAGAAATGATAGAAATGAACTTATTTACAAAACAGAAAAAGAGTCACAGATGTAGAAAACAAACTTATGATCACCGAAGAAGAAAGGTAGCAGAGAGGGATAAATGAGGAGTTTGGGATTCATACACACGCACACACTGTAAATAAAACACGTGATCCACAAGGGCCTGCTACATAAATAAAATACATGAGGAGTCTGGGATTCATATACACGCACACACTGTAAATAAAACACGTGATCCACAAGGGCCTGCTGCATAAATAAAATACGTAATCAACAAGGGCCTACTGCATAGCACAGGGAACTCGACTCAATATTCTGTGATAACCTACATAAGAAAATAATCTGAAACAGAATGGATATATATATATATATATACAGATAAATGAATCACTTTGTTGTACACCTGAGACTAACACATTATAAATCAACTATATTCCAATATAAAATAAAAATTTAATTTAATAAATAAGTAAGTAAATAGATAAGTAGCCTGGCTTTTAATTTAGTTGTTTTTAAGAACAATGAGATTTTGGGGAGGTATAAGCCCTATTATATAGCTCTAGTCCAAACTTTTTTTAGTTAATACATCTGATCAGGAAATTAAGGAGCAATATTACCCTCATCCAATTAAGTTCACTGAGCTCTATGTATAATGACCATTTCAAATACATTATCATCTTATTATTGTTTAATAATTACTTAAAAAAAAATATTGCTGTAATCACTATACAATTTCATATGCTTACAATACCATTCAGCAAAAAAGCTATACATATTTCAATAAATTAATTATAATAAATGCATGACTGTATAAAACAAGATGCACAGGAAGCTATAAATAAATCTGAAACATGGACGGGATCAGGACTTACGCGTGCGCTATTTACTCCCTATTTCTGACTACTCTTTCCATGCACTCTTCACTTGGAGGACACCTTCTGTCCTCAAAGTGAAAGTGTAGATACTCAGTCGTGTCCAATTCTTCGCGATCCCATGGACTGTAGCCCACAAGGCTCCCCTGTCCATGGGATTATCCAGGCAAGAATACTGGAGTGGGTAGCCATTTCCTTCTCCAGGGGATCTTCCCGAGCCAGAAATCAAACCCAGGTCTCCCACACCGTGGGCAGATTCTTTACCATCTGAGCCACCAGAGAAGCCCTTCTACCCTTAGGTCTCAGCGAAAGTGGCCTTTCCTAGAAGACCCCTGATCACCTATGTTAAGTGAGTGCTCCTCTGTTATTCTACCTGAATACCTTGTTTCATAGTAACTGTCACAGTTGTTAATCTCTCATTTTGTATTGGTCTACTCTACAAACGCGTGAGCTTCATAGCCATGCGCCCGTATGTGTCTCACGTTTCACTGCATTCACAGCACTTAGTGGATATAACGGAAACATTCTGAGACAAAAACAAACAACAGATTCCTGAATTTGCAACCAGAACAATACTCCAGATGGCTCAAGTATTACCTTCACTATAAGCTAGATGTGAACCTTTGTAAGTCTCTGAAAATTTCTGGGCCCTCAGATATCACATAATTTGAAAGATTAGATGACCAAATGATCTCTCTAGATTTCACATGGCTCTAAAAGTTATGATTTTATAATGTGTAAAGTATTTTTAAGTACCAGGTGATAATGGTACATAACAATACAAAACTGAATTATCATTCACTTTCTCTGAGTCGAATCAAGCATTAAAACGAGTAGCAACATTACCAGTTCTTTATGCCAATGAGTCATAAATGACATATGCTTGGTATATTTTCCCATAAACTATTTTCTAATACAGTAGTCAAGGATCATAAATCAGGAAAATAATGGATATTACTTCCACTTGAATAAATATGTTTTGGAAGTAATAAGTAAAGATATGTACACTCGAGTGACGCTTTGTGTTGTATTAAATTATACCATTTCAAAAAGTTGGTTTTATTTCTTTCACCTTATTTCTTTAAATAAAAATTTGGAATAGCTATATTTCAACTAAAACCTGCATTATTTATATAAGCCAAAAATCTGTGTTTCTTAGTGTGAATTTAATGTCACATAAAAACCATTCTTTAAGTTCATTTTTCACTTTACATAATTCAATTATAAGAATCAAAGTTATCAAATGATTTTTCATGTAGTTTATTTTTTCACTGTTATTATGTTTTGGAGAAACTTATGCCAAATCTAAATTCAAAGGTTTTAACATTAGTCTCTCATATGTTATACTTTCATAAGAACATGAGTGCTATTTCTAATAAGTAAAAATTCACATAATTTCATTAATTTAGAGATAATTTAAGAAGGCAAATATATAGGATATTTTTAGTATTGGGGAAAATGTAGTTTTGTTTCATTGTTATTGTTTTATTACTTTTAACTAACATGATATTTGAAGTTAAAAAAGTTCTGGAGTAAAAATAAACCTTTGAAATTAGATGAAAATTGCTTTTAATCATATATTTAAATAAGTATCTGTAGACACATATATAGGGCTTCCCTGGTGGCTCAGCAGTAAAGAATCCGCCTATAATGCAGGAGAGGCAGGTTTGAGCGTTGGGTCTAAAAGAGCCCCTGGAGAAGGAAATGGCAATCCACTCCAGTATTCCTGCCTGGAAATTTCCATGGATAGAGGAAGCTGGCAGGCTACAGTCCATGGGGGGATCACAAAAGAGTCGGACACAATTTAGTGACTAAACAGCAACAGATATATACATACACACACACACACACACATATATATATATAGAAATGTTTAATAAATATTCAGAAGATGAAATGCAAACATTTACCCTAGAATTCATTTCAGACTGTTTGTTTAGCAAATTATTTTAACATATAGTTCAAAGACAAACTTCAACCCTACCAATGTCTAAATTAATGAGATTTCACAATGACTACTTAGTTATATAAATATACTTCACATTTTCAAGATTATGCCCTGAAGTTAACAATAAAAACTGCATGATAACAGAGTGCAAACAGAACTTGGGTTAAATCGGACTCATTTGCTGAACTGCTAGACATACGTATTCCTTCTAACTTACTCTAAGAACATTACTAAAATCATGAGATCAAGCAATTGCTGTGATCAGACAGAAACTTCGGAGTCAGGAACTCATGCATTTTCTATCCCTTCCTAGGTGTGTGATTTTAAGTTATCTAAATTCTCTAAGTCTTTAATGTAAAACCCACATAATTACACGGAGAGCATAGTGAAGATAACATTAAAGTGAATTAATATATACAAAATATCCAGCATAATATGGGAAACAGAGTGAGAACTCAAGAGGTGTTGTTCCCATACATCCATTACCCTTGAAGCCTCCTCTCCTCTCATTTCATTCCTATCTCCTGATAAATATAAACAGGTGGAGGAATGTGGATCACACTGATTATGCAGATGAAGAGAGAACTGAAGATATGAGTCAAGAAAACATACCAAAAAAATCAAAGAATCTCACAAATTCTAGCTTAAGATAACCCTTAAGGATTGTCTCCTCCAATAATATATAGCCAGACATGCTGGTGAGAGGGTCCTACTGTATTTCTTTATATCTAACAAATTTTAAAACAAAAGTCATTTACAATGTGTACATTTACAAAACTGTAAAAAGTAGAACTACTTAGTCATCTGTAGACATGTGCAGAGATTTAGTTGCAAATAAAGAAAAACAAAAGATAATTATATTTTTAATTTCATATGTGCAGTGGTTGATAAAATTTATTTTTATAATCCAAAGAAAATCTAATCCTGATTCAATACTGACAATTTTCAGATTTATTAAAGGAATATCCAGAGTAACTCATATTTTCCTGTTCTCACCTTTAAAAGGCTCATCAATTTCAATATGACATTTAATACCAAGTTGTAATAAGAGCCACAGTATTAAGTGGGAGTGGAGAAGGAAATGGCAACCCACTCAGGTACTCTTGCCTGGAAAATCCCATGGACGGAGGAGCCTGATGGGCTACAGTCATGGCGTTGCAGAGTCAGACACGACTGAGCGACTTCACTTTCACTTTCATTAAGTGGGAGAGGTAGGCTCCTACTAACCTGAGTTGCATAATAGAATAGGTGGTATTGCTATTCACTGAAATTAAAAAAAAAAAAAAATACTAAAAGTGAACTAGGTTGGGCTGGGTTGGATTGTATTTAGGGGATTTTTAATTCAGTCTTAGACATGAGAAATGTAGGGTACTACTAAGACATCCAAGGAGGCATGTCAAGTAAGTAACCGATTACATAGGCATAGAGTTCCAAGAGGAAATCTGAGCTAGAGTAACAAGCACGAGTCATCTTCAGGGGATCACCCAGGGACAGAGTGCAGGAAGGAGAGTGGCACAGCCTAGGACCACGCCGTGGGTAACTCCAAAACACACCGGCCAAGCGGGGAAGAACGAGTTTATAAAGAAGGAGCGGCCAGAAAGGGAGAAGGAAGATCTGGCATCTTGGTTCACAAAAGCCAAGGGAAAAGAAGTCAACAAAGATACTTTGAGGAGGTCAAGTAACATAGTTGCAAAATTTAGCGATGTATATATTGTCATTGAGTATTGTCGGCCTTTACACTGTATACTGGAAAGGCTGTATATTGTCACCTTGCTTATTTAACTTATATGCAGAGTACATCATGAGAAACACTGGGCTGGATGAAGCACAAGCTGGATTCAAGATTGCCGGGAGAAATATCAATAACCTTAGATATGCAGATGACACCATGCTTATGGCCAAAAGCATAGAGGAACTATGCTTTCTTCTGAAAGAGGACAGTGAAAAAGCTGACTTCAAAAACAACATTCAAAAAACGAAGATCATGGCAACTGGTCCCATCACTTCATGGCAAATAGATGGGGAAACAATGGAAACAGTGAGAGACTTTATTTTCTTGGGCTACAAAATCACTGTAGATGGTGCCTGCAGTCATGAAATTAAAAGATGCTTACTCCTTGGAGGAAAAGTTATGACCAACCTAAACAGCATTACTTTCCAACAAAGGTCCATCTAGTTAAGGCTATGGTTTTTCCAGTAGTCATGTATGGATGTGAGAGCTGGACCATAAAGATGGCTGAGTTTGGAAGGATTGATGCTTTTGAACCATGGTGCTAGAAAAGAATCATGAGAGTCCCTTGGACAGCAAAGAGACCAAACCAGTCAATCCTAAAGGAAATCAGTCCTGAATATTCATTAGAAGGACTGATGCTAAAGCTGAAACTCTAATACTTTGGCCACCTGATGCAAAGAGCTGACTCACTGGAAAAGACCCTGATGCTGGGAAAGACTGAGGGCAGGAGGAGAAGGGGACAACAGATGAGATGGTTGGATGGCATCACTGACTCAATGGGCATGAGTTTGAGCAACCTCCAGGAGTTGGTGATAGACAGGGAAGCATGGCGTGCTGCAGTCCTTGGGGTGGCAAAGAGTAGGACACAACTGAGCAACTGAACTGAATTTAGCTGAAAGGTCATTGATCTTTTCTGTATAGTTCTTCTCTGTATTATTGCCACCTCTTCTTCATATCTTCTGCTTCTGTTAGGCCCATACCGTATCTGTCCTTCATTGTCCCTATCTTTGCATGAAATGTTCCCATGGTAGCTCTAATTTTCTTGAAGAGATCTCTAGTCTTTCCCATTCTCTTGTTTTCCTCTATTTCTTCACACTGTTCACTTTAAAAGGCTTTCTTGTCTCTCCTTGCTATTCTCTGGAACTCTTCATTCACCTAGAGCCAGACATCTTGGAGTGTGAAGTCAAGTGGGCCTTAGGAAGCATTACTACAAACAAAGCCAGTGGAGGTGATGGAATTCCAGTTAAATTATTTAAAATCCTAAAAGATGATGCTGTGAAAGTGCTGCACTCAATATGCTGGCAAATTTGGAGAACTCAGCAGTGGCCACAGGACCGGAAAAGGTCAGTTTTCATTCCAATCCCAAAGAAAGGCAATGCCAAAGAATTCCCAAACTACCACACAATTGCACTCATCTCACATGCTAGCAAAGTAATGCTCAAATTCCTTTAAGCCAGGCTTCAAAAGTATGTGAACCAAGAACTTCCAGATGTACAAGCTGATTTAGAAAAAGCAAAAGAACCAGAGATCAAACTGCCAACATCTGTTGGATCATAGAAAAAGCTAGAGAGTTCCAGAAAAACATTTACTTCTTCATCACTGACTACACTAAAGCCTCTGACTGTGTAGATCACAACAAACTGTGGAAAATTCTTAAAGGAAAGGGAATTCCAGACCACCTTACCTGCCTCCAGAAAAATCTATATATAGGTCAAGAAGAAACAGTTAGAACTGTACATAGAACAATGGACTAGTTCAAAATTGGGAAAGGAGTACGTCAAGGCTGTATATTATCACCCTGCTTTATTAATTTATATGCAGAGTACATCATGAGAAACGCTGGGCTAGAAGAAGCACAAGCTGGAATCAAGATTGTCAGGAGAAATTTCAGTAACCTCAGATATGCAGATGACACATCCTTATAGCAGAAAGTGAAGAGGAACTACAGAGCCTCTTGATGGAGGAGGAAGATCAAGAAGATCAAACCAGTCAATCCTAAAGGAGATCAACCCTGAATATTTGTTGGAAGGACTGATGCTGAAGCCGAAGCTCTAATACTTTGGCCACGTGATGCAAAGAGCCAACACACTGGAAAAGACCCTGAAGCTGGGAAAGATTGAGGGTAGGAGGTGAAGGGGACGATAGAGGATGAGATGGCTGGATGGCATCACCGACCTAACGGACATGCGTTTGAGCAAACTCTGAGAGATGGTGAAGGACAGGGAAGCCTGGCGTGCTGCAGTCCATGGGGTCACAAAGAGTTGGACACAACTGAGCAACTAAACGACAAAAAAGTCATTGAGAATCTACTTCAGTAATGCTGCGGCAGAAACCAGGTATTCGTGGGTTAAGTACTAAGTGAGAGTCAGGAAATGAGTGCACATTAGCACTCTTAGAACAAGTTTGACTAAGAAAAGAGAAGGCAAAGACAGTAACTGAGAGAGAATACTGAGATTAAAGAAGGGTTATCTAGGCTGGGCAGAGAGGCAGAGATTATTTTTGGGAGTTGGGACTTACAAATATTTAAAAAGTGAGCACCGGACACAGTTTAGAAGAAAAGGCGAACATAATATATAAAACAATGTAAAATTTCAGGGAAAGTAAGAAATGATGAGATATAAAATAGGGACAAGAAATAGGACAAGGAACAGATCCTTTATGAAAGTAAGGAAAGAGAATGAGTACAAATGTGGTGAATTTAGATATGTAATCACAAAAAATCAGGCATTTGCCACCTGATGATTTTAATTTTTTCTCCCATGGATGGAGGAGCCTGATAGGCTACAGTCCACGGGGTCGCAAATAGTCGGACATGACTGAGCGACTTCACTTTCACTTTAGGAGACATCCATGTGTTGACTCTGATCAGGCATATAACAGGATCAGAGATCTGAGAGACATGGAAAATATCTGAAAAGTTGCACAGAAATTCTAGTACGAGCAAGTAGTAGAGACCAGAGAAATGTTACACATCACAGTTTCCTTGGAAGTCTTGACAAATCAAGCCAATTGTAAAAGTATGATAGCAAGAAATGTATATGTTCTAGTCAGGGATTAGAGAGACCATACCAGTAACCCTTGTTGAAGAGGCAAACAATGACCAAAGTCAGACTAGAAATTTTAAATTTCAGATCAAAATTTAATCTGAAAACAAGAGAAAACGTAAGTATTGAAATCAGTAAACACAAGAGGACAGCAAAATGAGTCAGAGGATCCATGAAAGTGTTTCCTGCTTCAGACACCAACAGAAAAAGCAGCAGCAAGACGGCAGCACAGCAAATCTCAGGAGGACAGGTGAAGCGGCGGCCCTTTTCTCACGGGTCTACTTGCTTCCTCCTAACCCGGCAGAAGCCAGTTTCTAGAGTATACTGGTCTCACATTTCCTTAGGGGCTTCCCTCGTGGCTCAGATGGTAAAGACAAGGAATTCACAGTGAACATGCTGGACTTTGATTTGTGCTGTGCTAAGTCGCTTCAGTCATATCCGACTCTTTGTGACCCTGCGGACGGTAGCCTGCAAGGTTGCTCTGTCCATGGGATTCTCCAGCCCAGAATACTGGAATGGGTCACCATTTAACAGCGCTTTTCAGAAAATAATTCAAACCACTAAAACACTGAGACAAATGATAGGTAACATTATATGGATAAAAACACAAAATCATTCCTCTAGAGTCCTTGAAAGTAACTCAACCATACACAGTTCCATACTTTTATACATGAAATTTCAACTTCTGGAAATTTTATGTCTCTAATTCCATCTAAATGAAGTATTTCTGTAAAATTACATCAACTAAACTTTCTTTCTTCAAATTACTCCTTTTTTACTCACTCAGACTTCTTTTCATAGGTCTTAGAAGACTCCTCAATCCTCTTCTCTAGCTCCAGGACAGCTTCCTCCTTGTTTAAAAGCATCTGCTGCGTCTGCATTAGTTCTTCTGCTAAAGTTCTCAACCTAGAACGAAGTTTCCTCATTATCAGTCAACACATTAATTATGCTCACTTTATACATAACAAAAAAAGCAATCATACACCTAAGGCTGCAATGTCCCAAACAGTAGCCACACGTAGTTTAATTTAAATTAAATAAGGATAAAATTTCAATTCCTCAGCTGCATTAGCCACATTTCAAGCACTGAACAGACACATATGGCTAATGGCTACCTCTTTGGACAGAGAAAAGAACATTTCAATAATCACAGGGAGTATTCTTGGGCAGTCTGTTTTAGAGGGTTTTATTCATCAAATAGCAAAAGAGAAAAACAAGAAATGGAGAAAGAGAAAAGGACTAAAGAAAAAATACCTGGAATTCTCCCAGGAAGAGTGTATGGTGAAATAATCGTGTTTTTTGTTTCCAGACTAACATGTATTTATATTCTGGCTTTACCATTTTTTTATCTGAGATCCTGTAAAACTTGCTTAAGCTCACTGAATCTATTTTCTCATTCATATTTTGGGTACTGTAACACCTGCTTCAGCGCATTGTTTTGAAGATGAAATATACTTATGTGTAAATAATGAATGGTACTTAATTGACACTTAAGTAAATAACATCTAGTATTATTTGCATATGTTATCTCATTTAATTCTCACAACAAGCTATGAGATATATATTGTTATCCTTAAAGAAAGTAAGGCTCAGTCACATGGTAATTTAAACTAATATAAGCTATTTCTGTTTTCACATGTTGCAATAATGTTTTGGAGGTACTGTCTATATAGATTTGAAATTAGTATGTATATATACACAATGGAATATTACTCAGCCATTAAAAAAAATACATTTGAACCGGTTCTACTGAGATGGATGAAACTGGAGCCCATTATACAGAGTGAAGTAAGCCAGAAAGAAAAACAACAATACAGTATACTAATGCATATATATGGAATCTGAAAGATGGTAACGATAACCCTATATGCGAGACAGAATAAGAGACACAAATGCATGGAACAATTTTATGGACTCTGAGGGAGAAGGTGAGGGTGGGACGTTCTGGGAGAATGGCATTGAGACATGTGTATTGTCATATGGGAAACAGAGCACCATTCCATGTTCGATGCATGTGACAAGGGCTCAGGGCCGGGGCAATGGGATGATCCAGAAGGATGAGAGGGGGAGGGAGGTGGGTGGGGGGTCCGGGAAGGGGAACACATGTAAACCCATGGCTGATTCTTGTCAATGTATGGCAAAAACTATTACAATATTGTAAAGTAATTAGCCCCCAACTAAAATAAATAAATTTATTAAAAAAATAAATAAATAAATAAAAAATAAAAAAAAAATAAATAAAAATAAATTTAAATTAAAAAAGAAAAACAAAAAAAAAAAAAAAAGAAATTAGTATGTATAAAATTAGTTTGTACCCATAGATCAGACATTTTTTGCTTACATAAAATGCATCTGGTCCTGAATAGAAATATTTCTACCACAAAAACACACAACTGCAATACAGAAACAGACTGATAGAAAACGAATTTATGGTTATCAAATGTGATAGAGAGGGGAGAAACAAATTAGGAGTATAGCATTAACAGATACATACCACTGTATATAAAATAGATAAACAACAAGGATTTCTTGTATGGCACAGGCAATTGTATTTAATATCCTATAATAATATACATTGGAAACAAATCTGGAAAAGGATAAATACACATGTATAACTGAATCACTTTGCTATATACCTGAAACTAACACAGTATTTTGAATCAACTATAGCTCAATTAAAAAAACAAAAAATAAAACCGCTATAATCATAAAATATACACACACAGCTATCATATCAAATTAAAATTTTTATTCTCTTTCAGCCTTTTAAAGCAAGACAGGAAATCCAAACTATACAAAATACTCAATAACCCAAGTATATGAAAATTTGAATTTAATTTAAAGAGATGGTAAAGTCAAAAGTAAAAGTCAAACCATGAAGAAATATTTGCAATGGAAGTTACAAGCAAAAGCTCACGTAGTAAAACTCTTAGAAAAAAGTCAATCTACAATGAACAAAAAACACAACTGGAAGTTCAAGAAAACCCCGAGTGATCAATAAGCACACAGAGATATTTACAACCTGAACCACAATTTAAAACCTTCAGATTAAACAAACAGTGAATTATTTTTCACCTACTAAAATTGACAAGCAGGAAAACGACTGATAATATACAGTATTCTCAAAGCTGTGGAAAGAATGAGAGGGCAGGAAGGCAGGAAAGGGAGGGAAGAGGGGAGACACGCACTCTGTTCATGTGACAAAGCTGACTTGAACTGTTTAGAGGTCAACCTGGAACTGTCTCTCAAATTTCAAATGAGAATATCCTGACCACCTAAAAATCTGTCTTATCAATATACTTTACATGTGCTCACAATTAGTCCATATGAAGATGTTTATAGTACAATGTTTATAAAACAATTAGAAAATATTTAATTGTTCAACAGGGGAATAGCTGAATTTTTTTTTTTTTTTAGTTTTGTTAGTTTCTGAGTTTTATTTATTTATTTTTTAATTAGTTCATCTATTTTTTAACTTTACAATATTGTATTTGTTTTGCCATTCATTGACATGAACCCACCATGGGTGTACATGTGTTCTGAATAAATTTTAACCCGATTTGAGAGAGTAACGATGACATATACACACTGCCATCTGTAAAACAGACAGCCAGTGAGAATCTGCTGTATCACCCAGAGAAGCCAAAGCTGGGGCTCTGTGACAGCCTAGAGGGGTGGCTGGTGGGAGGGAGGCATCAGAGGGAGGCGCATGTCTGTACTCAAGGCTGATTCGTGCTGATGTATGGCAGGAATCATCACAACACTGCAATTACCCTCCAATTAAAGATGAAAAAAAAACTTTAAAGAAACAGAATAGTCACTAAAAAGAATGAGGTTCTTCCAACACATAAAAGGTTCTTCCAAGGCGTAACTTAAGTTAAAAGGCACGAGGCAGAAAAGACATACAGCATGGCTCTATTTACACTGAAATAAATGCACGGGTATACGTGCTACTGACTGACTTGTGCTCCCTTAAAATTCATATTTTGAAATTCTAACCCCCAGTGATAATATCTGGAGAGGGGACTTCAGGAGGTAACTAGGGTTAGATGAGCTCACGAAGGTGGGCCCTCGTGCTGGGATTAAGGTCCTCAGAGGAGAGACCCGAGAGTTTTGCTCTCTCTCCCCGAGCCCAGATGAGACGGAGGTCATGTGAGTACACAAGAAGGCAGCAGTCTACAAGCAGGAAAAGACTCTCGCCAGGACCCAAACTGGCTGTCACCTTGATCTGGAACTTGTAACACCCAGAACAATGTGAAATAAATAGTTATGGTTTAATCCACCCATTCACGGTATTTTATCATGGCGGCCAGAGCAGAATAATACACTATTATATATTTATGCAGTTCATGATCTGAGCCACAGTCTGCTCCTGGTCTTGTTTTTGCTGACTGTATAGAGGTTCTCCATCTTTGGCTGCAAAGAACATAATCAATCTGATTTTGGTGTTGACCATCTGGTGATGTCCACGTGTAGAGTCTTCTCTTGTGTTGCTGCAATAGGGTGTTTGCTATTACCATTGCGTTCTCGTGGCAAAACTCTATTAGCCTTTGCCCTGCTTCATTCTGTACTCCAAGGCCAAACCTGCCTGTCACGCCAGGTGTTTCTTGACTTCCTACTTTTGCATTCCAGTCGCCTATAATGAAAAGGACATCTTTTTTGGGTGTTAGTTCTAGAAGGTCTTGTAGGTCTTCATAGAACCGTTCAACTTCAGCTTCTTCGGCATTACTGGTTGGGGCATAGACTTGGATTACCGTGATATTGAATGGTTTGCCTTGGAAACGAACAGAGATCATTCTGTCGTTTTTGAGATTGCATCCAAGTACTGCATTTTGGACTCTTTTGTTGACCATGATGGCTACTCCATTTCTTCTAAGGGATTCTTGCCCACAGTAGTAGATATAATGGTCATCTGAGTTAAATTCACCCATTCCAGTCCATCTTAGTTCGCTGATTCCTAGAATGTCAACGTTCACTCTTGCCATCTCCTGTTTGACCACTTCCAGTTTGCCTTGATTCATGGACCTAACATTCCAGGTTCCTATGCAATATTGCTTTTTACAGCATCGGACTTTGCATCTATCACCAGTCACATCCACAGTTGGGTATTGTTTTTGCTTTGGCTCCATCCCATCATTCTTTCTGGAGTTATTTCTCCACTGATCTCCATTAGCATATTGGGCACCTACTGACCTGGGGAGTTCATCTTTCAGGGTCCTATCCTTTTGCCTTTTCATACTGTTCATGGGGTTCTCAAGGCAAGAATACTGAAGTGGTTTGCCATGCCCTTCTCCAGTGGACAACAATCTGTCAGACTGTGGCTCAGATCATGAACTGCTTATTGCCAAATTCAGACTTAAATTGAAGAAAGTAGGGAAAACCACTAGACCATTCAGGTATGACCTAGATCAAATCCCTTATGAGTATACAGTGGAAGTGACAAATAGATTTAAGGGACTAGACCTGATAGACAGAGTGCCTGATGAACTATGGACAGTGGTTCGTGACATTGTACAGGAGACAGGGATCAAGATCATCCCCATGGAAAAGAAATGCAAAAAAGCAAAATGGCTGTCTGAGGAGGCCTTACAGATAGCTGGGAAGAGAAGAGAAGCGAAAAGCAAAGGAGAAAAGGAAAGATATTCCCATCTGAATGCAGAGTTCCAAAGAATAGCAAGGAGAGATAAGAAAGCCTTCCTCAGCGATCAGTGCAAACAAATAGAGGAAAACAACAGATTGGGAAAGACTAGAGACCTCTTCAAGAAAATTAGAGATACCAAAGGAACATTTCATGCAAAGATAGGCTCGATAAAGGACAGAAATGGTATGGACCTAACAGAAGCAGAAGATCTTAAGAAGAGGTGGCAAGAATACACAGAAGAACTGTACAAAAAAGACCTTCACGACCCAGATAATCACGATGGTGTGATCACTCACCTAGAGCCAGACATCCTGGAATGTGAAGTCAAGTGGGCCTTAGGAAGCATCACTACGAACAAAGCTAGTGGAGGTGATGGAATTCCAGTTGAGCTATTTCAAATCCTCAAAGGTGATGCTGTGAAAGTGCTGCACTTGATATGCCAGCAAATTTGGAAAACTCAGCAGTGGCCACAGGACTGGAAAAGGTCAGTCTTCGTTCCAATCCCAAAGAAAGGTAATGCCAAAGAATGCTCAAACTACCGCACAATTGCACTCATCTCACATGCTAGCAAAGTAACGCTCAAAATTCTCCAAGCTAGGCTTCAGCAATACGTGAACCGTGAACTTCCAGATGTTCAAGCTGGTTTTAGAAAAGGCAGAGGAACCAGAGATCAAATTGCCAATATCCGCTGGATCATCGAAAAAGCAAGAGAGTTCCAGAAAAACATCTATTTCTGCTTTATTGACTATACCAAAGCCTTTGACTGTGTGGATCACAATAAACTGTGGAAAATTCTGAAAGAGATGGGAATACCAGACCATCTGACCTGTCTCTTGAGAAACCTGTATGCAGGTCAGGAAGCAACAGTTAGAACTGGACATGGAACAACACACTGGTTCCAAATAGGAAAAGGAGTACGTCAAGGCTGTATATTGTCAGCCTGCTTATTTAACTTATATGCGGAGTACATCATGAGAAACGCTGGGCTGGAAGAAACACAAGCTGGAATCAAGATTGCCGGGAGAAATATCAATAACCTCAGATATGCGGATGACACCACCCTTATGGCAGAAAGTGAAGAAGAACTAAAGAGTCTCTTGATGAAGGTGAAGGAGGAGAGTGAAAAAGTTGGCTTAAAGCTCAACGTTCAGAAAACTAAGATCATGGCATCTGGTCCCATCACTCCATGGGAAATAGATGGAGAAACAGTGGAAATAGTGTCAGACTTTACTTTCTTGGGCTCCAGAATCACTGCTGATGGTGACTGCAGCCATGAAATTAAAAGACGCTTACTCCTTGGAACCAGGAAGGTTATGGCCAACCTAGATAGCATGTTTAAAAGCAGAGACATTACTTTGCCAACAAAAGTCCGTCTAGTCAAGGCTATGGTTTTTCCAGTGGTCATGTATGGATGTGAGAGTTGGACGGTGAAGAAAGCTGAACGCCGCAGAATTGATGCTTTTGAACTGTGGTGTTGGAGAAGACTCTTGAAAGTCCCTTGGACTGCAAGGAGATCCAATCAATCCATCCTAAAAGAGATCAATCCTGGGTGTTCATTGGAAGGTTTGATGTTGAAGCTGAAGCTCCAATACTTTGGCCACCTCATGCGAAGGGTTGACTCATTGGAAAAGACCCTAATGCTGGGTAGGATTGGGGGCGGGAGGAGAAGGAGACGACAGAGGATGAGATGGTTGGATGGCATCACCGACTCGATGAACATGGGTTTGGGTAGACTCCGGGAGTTGGTGATGGACAGAGAGGCCTGGCATGCTGCAGTTCATGGGGTTGCAGAGAGTCGGACACGACTGAGCGACTGAACTGAACTGAACTGAACTGATATATTTATGTGTGGAGAAGAACCAGATTACTACAAACCAAACTTTCATCATCCCTCTGAGGGGTACGGTATTAGAATAGGGGGTGATTTAAGGACAAAAGGGCTTCCCTAGTAGCTCAATCGGTAAAGAATCCGCCTGCAACGCAGGAGACCCCGGTTCGATTCCTGGGTTGAGTAGATCCACTGGAGAAGGGATAGGCTACCCCTCCAGTATTTTGGGGCTTCCCTGGTGGCTCAGCTGATAAAGAATTAGCCTGCAATGCACAAGACCTGGGTTCGATCCCTAGATCCCCTGGAGAAGGGAAAGGCTACCCATTCCAGCATTCTGGCCTGGAGAATTCCATGGACTATATAGCCATGGGGTCACAGGGTTGGACACGACTGAGTGACTTTCACTTTTGGACAAAAATGTCTCTCATATTTTACTCTGTATTTATCTATATTATATTTAAATCTCATAACAAAAATGAATTTGAATTTATGCTATTAAATAATAGGTAATGGAGACAGAAGAGGCAGAAAAACCATGAAACATGATAAGAACTCAAAATACAGTGATTCAGGTCATCTCATTCATGTTTAGAGTTAAGCAACATAATAAACCTCAACAGGTTTCTGAGGGCATTATTATACAAAACATAATCAATGATGCTTACAATAATGATCCAGAATCATAAGAGAAAAATTAAATTTAAAGTATTTTTCATTAAGAATATATGTATATTTATAAGAGACATACATCAAATCTAGTAAAATTATTTTGTTGAACTCGATAGCAATACAAGGTTGGGTTAACTGGAAAACGCACTTCTGTGGAACAGTTCATACCCTGACTACTAGACACAGAAAGTCACTATATTAAAATCTGAAGTCATTCTCAAGAAATCTACACTTCAACTTCTGACTTCAAGTTACTTATTAACAACTACAAATAATATAAATTAATGACACACATAATGCTTTGCTCTTTATAAAACTCTGCCGTATATATGATCTCTTTTCACCCTCGTGGAAGTCTGGAACACAGGCCCTACCTCTGTGCCTGTCCCCAGCCCAGTCTGGAGGGAATAAGGGCCAGCTTCCCCCGCACTGCCCTGGCCATGCTGCCCCGGAGAGGAACTGGAGAGAAAGCTCTCCCTCTCTGAGCGCTCTCCCCGCCTCCATTCGTTTACTTCGCTCTCCTATACCTTTCCCGGTGCTCTTCCCGCTCAGTTTTCCACTCACCCCTCTTCTCAATTCCTCATTCATTCATTTAAACCAGGGTTTACTAAACTCATTCCTTGCATCAGGCACGCTGTTAGACACCAGGGGTGCACCAATAAACAGGTTTGGCTTCAGGGAACTTAGATGCTAGGAGAAGAAACATCGACCGTTTTCTCCCCCGACCATCTCTTTTCTTCCCCTTCTTTCCTCTCTTTTACTGTTAGTGTTTCTGTCCCTATTTCTTCTCAGTTTGCACTGTCCCACATCCTCTGCTCCACCCTGAAATACATGCCTAGCCCCACCGATCTGTAGATGCAGGCAGCACGCCGTCCTCTTCACCGCTCAGCCCTACACCCAGCTCTGTGTCTTTCACACAGTAGGTGCCCAGCTCGGTTCTCTCATTAGAATCTCACCCATTAAGCCTTTTCTGCAATTTCCTAAGAACTTCCAAGGCTCTCCTGATTCCTATCATTCTGAATTATCTAGAAAGAGAAACCAAAGAGCTACCTCAATGTGGGAACAGCACAGTTTACAGCTTTCACCCACCACGACAGCTAAACCGATACATGACCACACTCCAGTGAAGGAAGCTTTAGCTCTCTGCATAGACGTCATTAATACAGGACTGATTCTTTTCACGTAAACATTTTGTCATCAAGCTAATCACTTCACCTTCCACCTCAGAGTAAGAAAGTTATTTGTGTTTGCAACCCTACACGTCTCTGCTGCATTTTGTAAAGCTCCTTACTCTGGTAAAAGAGACATCAGGTCTAGAAGCAGACACCTTCAGGTTCAGTATTTACTTGGCTTTTCTAGACTTCCATTTTCTCCTCTAATAAAATGGAAATTAATTTAATATCTAACTTAAAGGGTTCATGTAACTATGATACATATTTTTAAAGTTTCTAGTATGGATTTTTAAGCATAGTATGTTCCCTATAAATGTAACTATATACTATTAATCAATTTTACTACTGATATCAAGAAATATTTTTCTGAAAAGTAACTAAATTTTGTCTTCTACCTTTTTGAAAGAATGTTTTGTTAACATTGGATGCAAAAATAAACACTGCTCCCAAGGCAGGGGTCAGACTGAATGTATTTTAAATAAAACTTAAGAATAGGTTATACTATTTATATATTTTTCCCAGTTAAGGACAAGAAATATTGTAGGAATTCTACATTAAAAGTACATGAGTTACTCATAACTGAAAGTTGTTTTTCCCCTTTACAACAATGTCATTTCCAAGAACACTAACTTTTTGGAAATGTGAAAAACTTCAGTTCAAGAGAAATAAATATAAGCTTGCATGTCATTGCTATCCTTGACACAAATAAAATAAAAAATTTCTATACACACACATGCATCCTGACTTGATGTGACATAACACTACTAATATCACAACAAGTCAAAACCTGAGGAGTTTTGTTACTGATTTCTTCATATTTGTGATTTAGAAAAATTCAAGGGAAGACATTTGATTGTAGTGAACATCATGTTTGCCCTAGCTAATTGTAGTATCGCCCTCTTTTTACTTTGAAACGGGGTAAGAACGGAGGAATGAGATGAAAGCCAGAGAGTCCTGATCCACTGTTTAAACCACCTGATACAGCCTAATTCTATTTATAAGAGGTCACTGGCACACGTGAATTCTAACAAAGTATACTAAAATCCAAATCTGCTAATACTCTCACTTCCTTTAGCAATCATTCAGCCTTCTGAAAAATATCCCTTAGGCTTTCAATGAGGAATTATATTTGAAGTTTTGTATATGCTAACTTTTGGAGTACACGTGTATGCTCATTTGTGAGAAGAATGAGGTCGTACTCATGATTACTTCTCTTTTCAAATGTCTGATCTGTGCTAAAACTTTAACCCAGAAAGAGAAAGAAAACTGTTGTTGCTGTTGTTGTTCAGTCACCAAGTCTTTGCAACCTCATGGACTGCAGCACGCCATCTCCCTGCCCCTCACTATCTCCCGGACTCTGCCCAAGTTCATGTCCACTGAATCGGTGATACCATCCAACCACCACATCCTTTGTTGCCCTCTTCTTATGCCCTCAATCTTTCCCAGCATCAGGGTCTTTTCCAATGAGTCAGCTGTTTGCATCAGGTGGCCAAAGTATTGGAGTTTCAGCATCAGTCATTTCAATGTATACTCAGGACTGATTTCCTTTAGGACTGACTGGTTTGAACTCCCTGCTGTCCAAGGGACTCTCAAGAGTCTTCTCCAACACCACAGTTCGAAAGAATCCTACCACCGCTTATTAGATTCTTTTAAGAGTTGGAAAGGTTCTAGAAGTTAAAACAAAGTCCCAGAAGAGCTAACAATACTTCTGTTCTCTTGCAGGTTTGTTATGTCACCTAGAATTAACTACCTGTTTCACTAAGCAATGAAGGTTGGAAAAAGAAAGTAGATAGAATAAGAAAAGCGAGATCAGAGGAAGAGGAATGACAATATTAGCTAACTTTACTTTTTCCAGCTCTTGATCATGTGAAGAAAATAATGGTGCTTCTTGAGGCCTTAATCTTTTACAGCCTTGGCACAAACAAAACATAGCCAAGCTTTATGCAAAATCTTCTTAAATTAAAAAAAAAAATCGAGCAAAGATAACCCTTTGAAGTCAAAACTTCTTAATATTTCTCAGTCTCTACAGATCCATGGCTGCAAATCCAAACTAGAAAAGACAAATGATTTAGAAGAATAGAATTATACAGGGAAAGCATTTTGCCTTTTTCCCACTTGCAGTAGAATGGATTAAGAGAAAAGCATTCTAGTAGATACAGGGTATATATAGATGATTTTTAAAGATTCAGTTGTATTTAAAGATTGCTGTTCATTGTTGTTCAGTCGCTAAGTCCTATCTGACTCTTTCAACCCCATGCACTGCAGCATGCCAGACTTCCTTGTCCTTCACCATCTCCTGGAATTTGCTCAAAATCATGTCCTTCACCATCTCCTGGAATTTGCTCAAATTCATGTCCATTGAGTCAGTGATGCCATCCAACTATCTCATACTCTGTCGCCCCCTTCTCCTCCTGCCCTCAATCTTTCCCAGCATCAGGGTCATTTCCAGCAAGTCCACTCCTTGCATCAGGTGACCAAAGTCCTGGAGCTTCAGCATCATTCATCCTTCCAATGAATATTCAGGATTGATTTCCTTTACGATTGACTGGTTTGATCTCCTTGCAGTCCAAGGGACTCTCAAGAGTCTTCTCCAGCACCACAACTCACAAGTATCAATTCTTCAGCGCTCAGCCTTTTTTATGAACCAGCTCTCACATGATTACTGGAAAAAACCATAGCATTGACTGTACGGACCTTTGCCTGAAAAGTGATATCTCAGCTTTATAATAGGCACTCTAGGTTTGTCATAGCTTTCCTTCCAAGGAGCAAGAATCTTTAGTTTCATGGCTGCAGTCACTGTCCACAGTGATTCTGGAAACCAAGAAAATAAAATCTGCCACTGTTTCCACTTCTTACCCATCTATTTGCCATGAAGTATTGGGACTGGATATCATTATCCCCATTTTGTGAATGCTGAGTTTTAAGCCAGCTTTCTCACTCTCCGCTTTCACCCTCATCAAGAGGCTCTTTGGTTCCCTTCCACTTTCTGCCATGAGCATGGTATCATCTGCATATCTGAGGTTGTTGATATTTCTCCCAGCAATCTTGATTCCAGCTTGCAATTTATCCAGCCTGGCATTTCACATGGTGTATTCTACATAGAAGTTAATAAGCAGGGTGACAATATACAGCCTTGACAAACTCCTTTCCCAATTTTGAACTAGTCTGTTGTTCCATGTCTGATTCTAACTGTTGCTTCTTCACCTGCATACAGGTTTCTCAGGAGACAGGTAAAGTCTCATCTCTTTAAGAATTTTCCACAGTTTGTTGTGATCCACACAGTCAAGGCTTTAGTGTAATCAATGAAGCAGATGTTTTTCTGGAATTCCCTTGCTCATTCTATGATCCAGTGGATGTTGGCAATTAATCTCAGGTTCCTCTGTCTTTTCTAAACCCAGCCTGTACTTCTGGAAGTTCTTGGTTCACGTACTGCTGAAGCCTAGCTTGAAGCATTTTGAGCATAATCTTGCTAGCATGTGAAATAAGTGCAATTGTACAGTAGTTTGAACATTCTTTGGCACTGTCTTTCCTTGGGATTGGAATGAAATTGACCTTTTCCAGTCCTGTGACCACTAATGAGTTTTCTGAATTTTGGAATTTTGCTGACATATTGAGTGTAGCACATTAACAGCATCATCTTCTAGGATTTGAAATAGCTCAGCTGGAATTCCATCACTTCCACTGGCTTTGTTCTTAGCGATGCTTCCTAAGACCCACTTGACTTCACACTCCAAGATGTCTGGCTCTAGGTGAATGACCACACCATCATGGTTGTCCTGGTCATTAAGATCTTTTTTGTATAGCTCCTCTGTGTATTCTTGCCATGCTAAGTCGCTTCAGTCATGTCTGCCACTTTGCAACCCTTTGGACAGTAGCCCGCCAGGCTCCTCTGTCCATGGGATTCTCCAGGCAAGTATACTGAAGCAGGTTGCCATTCCCTCCTCCAGGGGATCTTTCCTGGTGGCTCAGATGGTATTCTTCCCACCTTCTCTTAATCTCTTCTGCTTCTGTTAGGTCCATACCATTTCTGTCCTTTATTGTGCCCATCTTTGCATGAAATGCTTCCTTGGTGTCTCCAATTTTCTTAAAGAGATCTTTAGTCTTTCCCATTCTTGTTTTCCTCTATTTCTTTGCACTGTTGACTTAAGAAGGCTTTCTTATATCTCCTTGTTATTCTATGGAACTCTGCATTCAATTGGGTATATCTTTCCCTTTCTCCTTTGCCTTTCACTTCTCTTCTTTTCTTAGCCATTTGTAAGGCCTCCTCATACAACTACTATGTATATTTAAAGATACAAAAGCCTAAATCAATTATTGTGGATGATAACAAGTTTTCAGTACTCATGACAATACTTCGTATATCATCAAACCATTTTCTATCATTATTTAAATCTTAGAGCACTTCTAAAGAGATCCAACTTTCTAAAAAAATATAAATTAAAAATTCCTAATACTGTCACATTAATTGTGACATTTGGATTAATAAAAACCCAAATGCAATAAAGGTTACAGTTGCCTGATATAACTTTTTTGAGAACCCTTATTTGCTATTGTTGTTCAGTTGCCTCATCATGTCCAACTCTTTGCAACCCCATGGACTGCAGCACACCAGGCCTTCCTGTCCCTCTCCATCTCCCAAAGTCTGCCCAAGTTCATGTCCACTGTATCGGTGATGCCATTCAGCAGTCGCATCCTCTGATACCCTCTTCTCCTTCTGCCCTCAATCTTTCCCAGCATCAGGGTCTTATGCAATGAGTTGCTGTTTGCATTAGGTGACCAAAATACTGGGGCTTCAGCTTCAGCATCAGTCCTTCCAATAAGTATTTAGGGTTGATTTCCCTTAAGATTGACTGGTTTGATCTCCTTGATGCCCAAGGGATTCTCAGGAGTCTTCTCCAGCACCACAGTTCGAAGGCATCAATTTTTTAGTGCTCTGCCTTCTTAAAGGTCCAGCTTTCACAACCATACATGACCAATGGGAAGACCACATCCTTGACTATACAGACCTCTGTTGGCAGAGGAACGTCTCTACTTTTCAATACGCTGTTTAGGTTTGTCATTTGCTTTGTCAGAAGCAATCGTCTTCAGACTTCATAGCTGCAGTCACCATCTGCATTGATTTCAGAGCCCAAGAGGAGCAAATCTGTCACTACTTCCCTCTTTACCCCTTCTATTTGCCATGAAGAAATGGGGCCAAATGCCATGACCTCAGTTTTTTGAATATTTAGTTTTAAGCCAGCTTTTTCACTCTCCTCCTTCACCCTCATCAAGACGATCTTCAGTTCCACTTCATTTTCTGCCGTTAGAGTGGTATCATCCACCTATCTGAGGCTGTCGATATTTCTCCAGCCTGTCTTGATTCCTGCTTGTAACTCACCCAGCCCAGCATGTCTCAGGATGCGCTCAGTGTACAGGTTAAATAAACAGGGTGATGGCAAACAGCCCTGTCGTACTTCTTTCTCAATCCTGAACCAATCAGCTGTTCCATACAGGATTTTAACTGTGGCTTCTTGACCCGCATAAAGGTCTTTGTTCAACTAAACCTCTTTTTGATCCACATATATTCTTAACACCACTAGTTGTAATACATCGTAACAGATTCCACTTCAGTCTATACCGCTGCTGCTAAGTCGCTTCAGTCGTGTCCGACTCTGTGCGACCCCACAGACGGCAGCCCACCAGGCTCTGCTGTCCCCAGGATTCTCCAGGCAAGAACACTGGAGTGGGTTGCCATTTCCTTCTCCAGTGCATGAAAGGAAAAAGGGAAAGTGAAGTCGCTCAGTTGTGCCCGACTCTTAGCGACCCCATGGACTGTAGCCTACCAGGCTCCTCCGTCCATGGGACTTTCCAGGCAAGAGGACTAGAGTGGGGTGCCATTGCCTTCTCCTCAGTCTGTACTGGGTTAGTGTTTTCTCAGCTTCATTGAAAATATTCCTGTTTGTAGATGACCCACACAGGACATTCACTGAAAGTCATCCTTCAACTGCTTCAGACGTGGTTTGATTTCTCAGGTAAACAACTGTGTAGTTTTGATCCTATCTGATGACTCGTCAAGAGTCAGGGAAAACCACTGTGAATAATTTGTCATGGTTTTTATTAATTACCTAATGATGTCTCTCCCAAAGCTCTCAACCCCTCGAGCAAATGTTCTTACTGAAAATGTAATGATAATAAACTTATTTCCTCTGAACATATTTCTTCAGTTATTCTTTAAAACACTGTTTAATTAAATTACCACTGATAAATGGCTTTCGCTGCTTGGCTAACAAATAAATCACCCAGAAACTTATTTTCATTTGGTTTTATCCTCATTCATATTTTATTTTTCTGAAGAAAGTCTGCTGTGATGAAGTATTTCAGTTTAACTTTTGTAATTTTTCTTGACTCTTGCTACCTGTGTGTCGGTAATACTGAGATGAGCGTTGAATCTGGCAATGTCAACATGCATTATTTTAGCACAGCCATGGTGACAGTGCATGATGAACACAATGCCTTGTCATCTAATTCAGTAACAAAATAATCCTCTCTATTGTGTCTTCAAGTGTGACAACCAAAATCCATTTTCTCTTCTCGTTTTGACATGACATGCATGCACTGATAATAAAAAGGAAATAAATGCTGTAGTCCAGTGATATGTGTGGCATGCAAAACACCGCTGAATCACACCCACGTCGCTGTGGTCTGCGGTGAGCCGAGCAGCGGCGTGAGGCAATGAGGACGCCATATATGGTCTCTGTCCCATCTGCTCAACCCAGCACTGCAGCCGGGACCCCCGCAGACAACAGGCGGAGGACGGGCATAGCTGTGTTCCAACGCAACCTATGTTCTCTGATGTTTAAGTTTCACATAACTTTCACGTATCACAAAATACAGTTCTTCTTTTGATGTTTTAACCATTTGAAAATGTAAAAAGCACTATTAGCTCATAGACTGCACAAGATACGTGGCTAACTGGATGTGACCTATAGGCTACAGTTTGCTCATTCACAGCTCAAAAAATCCAAAATAATCACTTTCCCATGAAGAGAATTACCACTTTTCAATTAAGAGATCTTATTTATATTTCACTGTAAAAGCTAAACACATTTTGACTTTAAAATTTTTTTAAATGATCGGGGAAACATGAGACCTGAGATTGGGTTTTACTTTAGAATATACAACTAGATATTTAACACAATCTTCTAGAACTCAAATATATTTCCTACTGCTAGGTAGTAACAACTTATGAAAAAGAGACCTCATCTGAAACTAGAAAATTGACTCAACAAAAAGGTAGAGGACCTTTGCTCTCTACCATTCTAGTAAAATTAATAAAAATTCCTCTTTTGGCAGACATGTTAATGTTCATATTTTGGAGTAACTTGCTATCTGTAACTTGCCTAGCTTAAACTATGGATTCATAACTCCATTTACCCTACTTTAAGTTTGCAACGGATCACAAATCAACGCCTCATCGATCCAAAATGCCAAAATCCACACAACAGATACTTAAATATATTCTTCTGATGTTCATACTTTTACAGACTTGACTTTTTCAAGTTATTTTGATGAACTAAATTAATCCCAAATTAGTCATTTAAATAGTGATTAGATGAGAGGAAATATTTACATATATAATCTTAAACAAAGAGTTTAGTATTCTCTTTCAGCCTTTGGCCAAGAAGAGAGATCCAAAAACGAGGTAGATGTGAAAGGGGTGGTGGAGGGGAAGCAAAGAGGCTGCAGATGACAGAGACAAAGGAAGCAGTCTCAGATTCAAGCCTGAAGGTAAGGCAACCTGAACGCATGTGTGGTGGCATGTGCATGATCAGGCGCTAGAATTTGTCAGAGGCTGAGAAACAGCCCTCCCCCACATCGCAATCTACCATTCAAAAACA
The DNA here is from genome assembly GCF_054371585.1 of Giraffa tippelskirchi. Classification (NCBI taxonomy): domain Eukaryota; kingdom Metazoa; phylum Chordata; class Mammalia; order Artiodactyla; family Giraffidae; genus Giraffa; species Giraffa tippelskirchi. The sequence goes on along the minus strand of NC_137280.1, from coordinate 176,615,492 downwards.
TTCCCAACATACAGGAGATTAACAAACAACCTACAAATAGCTGAGATGAATTCCTCTCTCTCTCCATACATGCTGGTGGGGGGGGGGGCGGGCAGGGGTGATATTATACTCAGTCGAGCCAAACTCTTCGCAACCCTGTGTACTGTGGCCCACCAGGCTCTCTGTCCATGGGATTTTCCTGGCAGGAATACTGGAGTGGTATTACCTTTATAACTATAGTTGATAGACAAATAATGAGTATGATAAAAATGTTTTGTGGCACATATTTACAAGGATAAATGAAGTAACTTTGCCATTTACTATTATGTTATTAGATTTCCATCAGATCTGAAAAGGGGGCAAGGAGTAACACTGTATAATTTTGTTCTGGATGTAAATACTAATTGTGTAATAATCTCAGAATCCCATATATTTATTTGAGAAACCCCTACATGATACAATAAAGAGCAACCTAAACTATTAAATTTATGAGTGTTGCTCATGAAAACAATAATTTTTATGTTATATTTAGGAATCTAAAATAAGAAAACTTAATGGGTGTCTTTTTATGACTAGCAAAGTGAAAAAGATAACCTCAGGAAAAGAGTATCTCTTTAAACTTCAAATACTTTACCAGTCAAGACTAGACCAGAAGGATGGCAGATCAAAAGAAGAAAGAGAGTCAAAAAGAAATCCCCAGATTCACACTGTTGTATGAAAGATATCAACACAGCACGGTAAAGCAATCATCCTATCCAACATGTTAAAACTCCAGTTAGACTACCGTAAAAAATGCTAATTTTCACCAATAATAGTATAAATCTGAGGAATACATCTTCACTAGAAAAGTTTAACAAAAAAAGACACCTTTAAATATGAAAGATATTCAAGTAGAGCAGTCCTCGGGCATTTTGGGTTGAGAAACCCTCTGAAAACCTGCACACACCCTCCCCCCAGAAAGTAAAACACATATTTCTACAAACAGTTTTAGTGGGCTTATGGCAGATTTTCAATCCTTTCTACAGACTAAAATCATCTGGAAAGTTTACAAAAAATTCCAATGCCAGGATCTAACCCTCAGAAAATCTGATTTAACTGGTTTGGGTCAGATCCCAGACATTAGTATTTTTTAAGGCTCCCTAAGTGATCCTAATATGAAACCAGAGAAGAGAACTGCTACTGAGAAACTCCCCGAAATCTCCATAAAACTATCTCCATTCACTCACTCATTCAACAAAGATATTCATAAATCATTTGCAACATCTGACATCTAGCCAAGAATTCTGAAGAATCCAAGAGAAATGCAGTCCAATTTTTTCTTTGTTTCATAGTCACTACTAATCAGCAGTCTGACAGATAGCCAGTATGACTCCTACTTACAGAAAAGTCCTCCAGAAGTCAAAAATTAATGATTCTCACTTCCAAACTGATGTAACCTTTCACAAAGGACAGGGTCACTGACCACTTAAACATAAAGGAATGCAAAACAAAGAGAAAAACATTTCTGAAGCTTTCTTTAACACCATTCCTTATTAATGCATTAGAGCTTTCACACGGGACAAGAAAAAATGTAGAACACAGGGAACAGGGGCCATAAAATGTTAGCATTTTGAAAAAGAGCTTTGAGAGTGATCTATTCTAAAACTATACAAAGCAATGCTGCTGTTGTTATTTAGGCGCTAAATCATGTCCAACTCTTTTGTGACCCATGGACTATAGCCCACCAGCCTTCTCTGTCCATGGGATTTTCCAGGCAAGAATATTGCAGTGAGTTGCCATTTCCTTCTCCAGGGTATCCTCCCAACCCGGGGATCAAAGTCACATCTCCTGCTTGGCAGGTGGATTATTTACCACTGAGCCACGGGGGAAGCCCTAAAGCAATGTTACTAATGAACAAACGCTTAGTGAAAGGATAAGAAGTGACATAATGGGAAGGAAAATATTTAGCTTATATTCCAGAGAACTAACATAAGTTTTCAAATAAAACTGCAAAAATATGTGAAATAATACCATATTTATTTAAAATTATTATAAATATTGGCCCCAACATGCTTCCCTATATAACTCATCAATTCATCTCCATTCCAAAATAGTTTCCATATATATACAAACCTACAAGGATTTTTATTTATTAATAGACTCATTCCATAAATATTATTCTATGACCTGTTTTACCTCTCTATAATATTCTCTGGTGATCTTTCCATATAAGCATATATATAAGCCTATCTTATTCTATTTAAAGCCTGAATCATGGAAAAATTGTGGGATTAGTATAGACCTACCATAATTCATTTCACCAATTCCTTATTGATGAATATTTAGGGTATTCCCAGTGTTTTGCCAAAATGAAGGGACTACTTTGAGACCTTTACAATATTTGGCTTTCATCCAAAGTGTGTAACCTACAAATTGCTTGAAATGTTTTGGTATATACCCAATTTAATAATTAATGACGGTGATGTTACACTTTGCAATAGTTTTCTTGTCATATTTTTGAACAAACAAAAATTTTTCAGATGTCAAGGATTTCCAAAAGCCCCTGAAAAACCTAAGAATTGTGCTCAGAGTCCTTAATGTATAAAACCACCCCAAGCATTAAAAACTAGAAGAAAAACCAACACGTAGAAACATAAAACAGCCCCAAATAGCCAAAACAAAAACAGAGCTGGAGGAATCAAGCTCTCGGACTTTTGACTATCCTACAAAGCTACAGTAATGAAAACAGAATGGTACTGTTACAAAAATAGACTCATACATCAATGGAAAGGAATAGAGAGCCCAGAAATAAATCCACACACTTATGGTCAGGTAATCTGTGACAAAAGATGCAAAAATATACTATGGAGAAAATACAATCACTTCAATTGGTGCTGGGAAAACAACAATTTCTTGTGTATAGCCTCTTGATGAAATTGAAAGACAAGAGTGAAGAAATTGGCTTAAAACTCAGCATTCAGAAAACTAAGATCATGGCATCCGGTCCCATCACTTCATAGTAAATAGATGGGGAAACAATGGAAACAGTGACAGGCGTCATTTTTGGGGGGCTCCAAAATCACTGCAGATGGTGACTGAAGCCATGAAATTAAAAGACGCTTGCTCCTTGGAAGAAAAGTTATGACCAACCTAGACAGCATATTAAAAAGCAGGGACATTACTTTGCAAACAAAGGTCTATCTAGTCAAAGCTATGGTTTTTCCAGTAGTCATGGATGGATGTGAGAGTTGGAATATAAAGAAAGCTGAGTGCCAAAGAATTGATGCTTTTGAACTGTGGTGTTGGAGAAGACTCTGGAGAGTCCCTTGGATTGCAAGGAGGTCCAACCAGTCCATCCTAAAGGAGATCATTGGAAGGACTGATGTTGAAGCTGAAACTCCAATCCTTTGGCCACCTGATGTGAAGAACTGACTCATCTGAAAGGACCCTGAAGCTAGGAAAGACTGAGGGCAGGAGGAAAAGGGGATGACAGAGGGTGAGATGGTTGGATGGCATCACCGACTCAATGGACATGAGTTTGAATAAACTCTGGGAGTTGGTGATGGACAGGGAGGCCTGGTGTGCTGCAGTCCATGGCGTCGCAAAGAGCTGGACACGACTGAGACACTAAACTGAACTGAACGAGCTATACACAAAAACACACTCAAAATGGATTAAAGCTCTAAATGTAAAACCTGAAATGATAAAACTCATAGAGAAAAGCATAGAACACTCATCCACATAAATAACAACAATACTGCTTTGGGTCTGTATCCTAAAGAAAAGGAAATAAAAACAAAATGAAACAAATGGGACCTAATTAAACTTGAAAGTTATTGCATGGAAAAGGAGACTGACAAAACAAAAAGACTACTAACTGGGAGAAAATATTTGTAAAAGATATGACCAATAAGGGGTTAATGTTCAACATTTAACAATACTACATACAATTCAAAATAAACAAAAAATCAAACAACTTGACAAAAAAAAAAAATCGGCAGAGACCTAAACAGACATTTTTCCAAAGGGGACATTCAAATGCCCAATAGACACATGAAAAGATGTTCAACATCAATAATCATCAAGGAAATGGATATGAAAACCACAATAAGATACAGACCTCACAACTTTCAGAATGGCTATTATCAAAAACAATACAAATAACAAATGTGAGCAAGCATGTGGAAAAAGGGAACTCATGTACACTGTACACTGTTGGTGGGAATGTCAACTGGTAAAACCCCTGTGGAAAAGAGAATGAAGGTTTCTCAAAAAACTAAAAATAGAACTATCATGTGTATGCTAAGTTGCTTCAGCCATCTCTGACTCTTTGTGACCCTATGGACTGCAGCCCACCAGGTTCCTCTGTCTGTGGGATTCTCCAGGCATGAATACTGAAGTGGGTTTCCATGCCTACCTCCAGGGGATCTTTCCAACTCACGGACTGAACACACATTTCTTACATCTCCTGAATTGGTAGGTGAGTTCTTTACCAGTAGCGCCGCCTAGGAAGCTTGGCACATCATATGACCCAGCAATTACACATCTGGGTATATATCAGAAAAAATGAAAATGCTAATTTGAAAAACATACATGTACACCAGTGTTCACAGCCACATGACTGACAATTGACAAATAGAGAAACAACCTAAGTGTCCTTTAAAGATGAATGGATTAAAAAAATATGTAGTACATATACACAATGGAATACTACTCAGCCAAAAACAAAAGAAGGATGAAATGTAGCCATTTGCAACAGCATGGATGGAGCTGGAGGGTATTTTCATCTGAAATAATCAGACAGGGAAAGACAAATACTGCATGATACCCCTTACACGTGGACTCCAAAAAACATAACTAACTAGTGAATATAACAAAAAACAAATAGATTTACAGATATAGAGAAATAATTAGTGGTTATGAGCAGGGCAACAGAAGAGGAAAGGGAGAACCATAGGGGTTGGGGATTAAAAGGTACTAACTGTCATTCATAAAATCAGCTACAAAAATATATTATACAACACAGGAAATAGAGCCAATATAAGATAATAATTAAATGGAGTATAACCTTTAAAAATTATAAATCACTATATAGTATAAAGAGAGCTGAGCACCGAAGAATTGATGCTTTGAACTGTGGTGTTGGAGAAGACTCTTGAGAGTCCCTTGGACTGCAAGGAGATCCAACCAGTCCATCCTAAAGGAGATCAGTCCTGGGTGTTCATTGGAAGGACTGATGCTGAAGCTGAAACCCCAACACTTTGGCCACCTCATGCAAAGAGTTGACTCATTTGAAAAGACCCTGAAAGACTGAAGGTGGGAGGAGAAGGGGATGACAGAGGATGAGATGGTTGGATGGCATCATCAACTCGATACACATGAGTTTGAGTAAACTCCGGGAGTTGGTGATGGACAGGGAGGCCTGGCGGGCAGCAGTCCGTGGGGTCGCAAAGAGTCAGACATGACTGAGCGACTGAACTGAACTGAACTGATATAATATTGTAAATCAAGTATACTTCAGAAAGAAAACTGTACACAGAATTACCATGCTCCTTCACTCATGCACGTACTATTCATAACAACACTATGACTTGGGTGCCATTATTATTGCCATTTTATATTTCAAGGAAAATGACGCATAAAAGGATTAAATAATACGTCTATTTTCACAAAGGTAATAAGCCATATTGTCAGGATTCAGACTCAATCAACTCATTGTGTTAAGCTTCTAATATCTTTCAATACGTGTATACTAAAGTTGTAGGAGAGAATTCCTACATTAAAAGGTAACTTCAATTTGAATTTTGATATATAGGCAACTACTCTCCAAAAAGGTTATACTTCTTTACATTTCTGCCAAGAATTTATAAGAAGGCTTATTTCTCCATAAGCTACAAAACACTGAGTATGATCAAATTATTTAATCCTTGCCAAATGGGTAGGTGAACTAACTTCTTTTTTAAAAATTTATATTTCTTTATTTGCCACAGGATTCCAGGTAATTTGTATTTATTTTTTCAGAAACTATTCATTTGTTTCATTCACTTTTTATTGGATATAATATTCTAACACAAACAACAAAATTAGCAAATCAATGTCTCAGGAGAAAGGATCTAAGTTTAAATTTAATAAACTAATACTATGGTAAAAAAAAAAAAATTTTTTTTCACCTTCAGTTCAGCTCAGTTCAGTTGCTCAGTCATGTCTGACTCTTTGTGGCCCCATGAACTGCAGCATGCCAGGCCTCCCTGTCCATCACCAACTCCCAGAGGTTACTCAAACTCATGTCCATTGAGTCGGTGATGCCATCCAAACATCTCATCCTCTGTTGTCCCCTTATCCTCCTGCCTTCAGTCTTTCCCAACATCAAGGTCTTTTCCAGTGAGTTAGTTCTTTGCATGAGGTGGCCAAAGGATTGGAGTTTCAGCTTCACCATCAGTCCTTCCAATGAACATTCAGGACTGATCTCCTTTAGGATGGACTGGTGGATAGCCTTGCAGTCCAAGGGACTCTCAAGAGTCTTCTCCAACACCACAGTTCAAAAGCATCAATTCTTTGGCACTCAGCTTTCTTTATACTCCAACTCACACATCCATGCATGACTACTGGACAAACCATAGCTTTGACTAGACGAATCTCTGTCGGCAAAATGCTGTCTAGGTTGGTCGTAACTTTTTGTCCAAGGAGTAAGCGTCTTTTTAATTGCATGGGTGCAGTCACCATCTGCAGTGATTTTGGAGCCCAAAAAAATAAAGTCTCTCATTGTTTCCAATGTTCCCCCATCCGGTAGTAGGACCGGATGCCATGATCTTAGTTCTCTGAATGCTGAGTTTTAAGCCAACTTTTTCACTCTCCTCTTTCAATTTCATCTAGAGGCTCTCAATTCTCCTTCACTTTCTGCCATAAGGGTGGTGTCATCTGCATATCTGAGGTTATTGATATTTCTCCCGGCAATCTTGATTCCAGCTTCTGCTTCTTCCAGCCCAGCATTTCTCATGATGTACTCTGCATGTAAGGTAAATACGCAGGGTGATAATATACAGCCTTGACATACTCCTTTCCCGATTTGGAACCAGTCTGTTGTTCTATGTCCAGTTCTAACTGTTGCTTCTTGACCTGCACACAGACTTTTCAGGAGGCAGGTGACGTGGTCTGGTTTTCCCATCTCTTGAAGAACGTTCAACAGTTTGTTGTGATCTACACAGTCAAAGGCTTTGGCATAGTCAGTAAAGCAAAAGTAGATGTTTTTCTGGAACTCTCTCGCTTTTTCGATGATCCAGCAGATGTTGGAAATTTTATCTCTGGTTCCTCTGCCATTTATAAATCCAGCTTGAACATCTAGAAGTTCTTGATTCACGTACTGTTGAAGCCTGACTTGGAGAATTTTGAGCCTGGCTTTACTAGCGTGTGAGATGAGTGCAATTGTGCGCTAGTTTGAACATTCTTTGGCATTGCCTTTCTTTGGGATTGGAATGAAAACTGACCTTTCCCAGTCTTGTGCTCATGGCTGAGTTTTCCAAATTTGCTGGCATATTGAGTGCAGCACTTTCACAGCCTCATCTTTCAGGATTTGAAACAGCTCAACTGGAATTCCATCACCTCCACTAGCTTTGTTCGTAGTGATGTTTCCTAAGGACCACTTGACTTCGCATTCCAGAATGTCTGACTCTAGGTGAGTGATCACACCATCGTGATTATCTGGGTCGTGAAGATCTGTTTTGTACAGTTCTTCTGTGTATTCTTGCCACCTCTTCTTAATATCTTCTGCTTTTGGTACGTCCCTAGTGGACTTCCCTGGTGGCTCTGACAGTAAAGCATCTACCTACAATATAGGAGACCTGGACTCAATCCCTGGGTCAGGAAGATCTCCTATAGAAGGAAATGGCAAGTAACTCCAGTATTCTTGCCTAGAAAATCCCATGGACAGAGGAGCCTGGTAGGCTCCACTCCACGGGGTTGCAAAGAGTTGGATACGACTGGGAGACTTCACTTTACTTTCACTTTTCTGCTAGGTCCATGCCATTTCTGTCCTTTATTGAGCCCATCTTTGCATGAAATGTTCCCTTGGTATCTCTAATTTTCTTGAAGAGATCTCTAGTCTTTCCCATTCTATCGTTTTCCTCTATTTCTTTGCATTGATCGCTGAGGAAGGCTTTCTGATCTCTCCTTGCTATTCTTTGGAACTCTGCATTCAAATGGGAATATCTTTCCTTTTCTCCTTTGCTTTTCACTTCTCCTTTCCTTTCACTTCTCCTTTCCACATCTACTTGTAAGGCCTCTTCAGACAACCATTTTGCCTTTTTGCATTTCTTTTTCTTGGGGATGGTCTTGATCCCTGACTCCTGTACAATGTCACGAACCTCTGTCCATAGTTCAACAGGCACTCTGTCTATCAGGTCTAGTCTCTTAAATCTATTTGTCACTTCCACTGTATAACCGTTAGGGATTTGATTTAGGTCATACCTGAATGGTCTAGTGGTTTTCTCTACTTTCTTCAATTCAAGTCTGAATGTGGCAATAAAGAGTTCATGATCTGAGCCACAGTCTGTTCCTGGTCTTGTTTTTGCTGACTGTATAGAGCTTCTCCATCTTTGGCTGCAAAGAATATAATCAATCTGATTTTGGTGTTGACCATCTGGTGATGTCCACGTGTAGAGTCTTCTCTTGTGCTGTTGGAAGAGGGTGTTTGCTATGACCAGTGCGTTCTCTTGGCAAAACCCTATTAGCCTTGGCCCTGCTTCATTCTGTATTCCAAAGCCAAACTTGCCTGTTACTCCAAATGTTTCTTGACTTCCTACTTTTGCATTCCAGTCCCCTATAATGAAAAGGACATCTGTTTTGGGTGTTAGTTCTAGAAGGTTTTGTTGGTCTTCAGAGAACCGTTCAGCTTCTTCAGCGTTACTGGTCAGGGCATAGACTTGGATTACTGTGATACTGAATGGTTTGTCTTGGAAATGAACAGAGATCATTCCGTCATTTTTGAGATTGCATCCAAGTACTGCATTTTGGACTCTTTTGTTGACCATGATGGCTTCTCCATTTCTTCTAAGGGATTCTTGCCAAGAATGGTAGATATAATGGTCATCTGAGTTAAATTCACCCACTCCAGTCCATTTTAATTCGCTGATTCCTAAAATGTCAACGTTCACTCTTGGCATCTCCTATTTGACCACTTCCAATTTGCCTTGATTCATGGACCTAACATTCCAGGTTCCTATGCAATATCGCTGTTTACAACATTGGACCTTGCTTCTATCACCAGTCCCATCCACAACTGGGTATTGTTACTTTGGTTCCATCCCTTCATTCTTTCTGGAGTTAGTTCTACACTGATGTCCAGTATCAAATTGGGCACCTACCAACCTGGGGAGTTCCTCTTTCAGTGTCCTATCTTTTTGCCTTTTCATACTGTCCATGGGGTTCTCAAGGCAAGAATACTAAAGTGGTTTGCCATTCCCTTCTCCAGTGGACCATGTTTTGTCAGAACTCTCCACCATGACCCATCCATCTTGGGTGGCCATACACGGCATGGCTTATAGTTTCATTGAGTTAGACAAGGCTGTGGTCCCTATGATTAGACTGGTTAGTTTTCTGTGACTGTGGTTTTCAGTCTGTCTGCCCTCTGATGGAGAAGGATAAGAGGTTTATGGAAGCTTCCTGATGGGAGAGACTAACTGAGGGGGAAACTGGGTCTTGTTCTGGTGGGCGGGACCGTGCTCGGTAAATCTTTAATAAATCTTTCATCTTGCATTACATTAAAATATATACATATATAAACACATATACATACATACTTTTTTTTAATGGAATTGAATTATTTTAACAGTGCCTATAGGCACACTGAATAACTCATTCTTGGAATAAAATTCTTGAGGATAGTCTAATCCTAAACTCATAACCTGAATTTAGACACTGTTCATTGAAATGTAGCTAAAGCTCTACCTCAGTAAGATGTAAGCAATTAAATCTTCTATCACATTATCAAAGATTTATTATCTCTAATTTATTGAATTTTTGTTCACTGCTTCATCACCATAATTAAGAAATAATGATTTATGAGTATAACTAGCTTTAGCTCTAATTATACCCTAAAAAGCAATAAAACAAATTTTTCTTTGGCCACAAAATCTCTTACTTTATATATGCTTATAACAGTTAGCAATTTTTAGTATTACCACATAACACTCCAATATCTATATGTTCATTCTTTCTTGGTGTATTAAAATAAATTGATCAATTATAGCCTAAACTCCTTGAAAGTATTAAACCTTGCAACCTTAAACACATAGTAAATATATCTTGATGGGGAAATATAATAGTTTAAAAAAACAAGAGTAATTTATGTCATGTTCCTTTACCAAGCAGCACAGGAATTAAGGAATGGAATTTATCACTGCACAAGAATTGAGAAACTCTACCTTCCATTTTGTGACATGCATTCAACTCTACTGTTAAGAGCACAGTTCTTCAACCTCAGCGTTACTGACATATTTGCCAGATAATTCTTTGTTGTAGGAGGCTGTCCTGTGAACTGCAGGATGATTATCAGCACACATGGCCTCTACCTTACCATCTGATAAATGAAAATGTCTCAGACATTGTCAAATGTCCCTTGAGAACAACTGCCCAGGTGAGAACCACTGATTTAGAGATAGCTGGCACTGTAACACAAAGTCAAAGTGCGTCTCCTGTGAAAGGTATCAAACCTGGAGGAATAGATTCTTCAAGAACCATATTACACCTTCTTGGAAAGGCCCACACTAGTGCAGGGTTCACCCATTCCACCATTCCTCTCATCAGTGAGGAGATGAGAATCAGTCCACCATAACTGTTAAGCCTTCATCTTGAACAAGGTAATTCAACAAGTATTATTTGTTAGTTTCTTCAACCCCATCTGGCCAACGTGAAAGACATTAACCCTTACCAAGAGCTAGTCCCAGGATCCTACCACTTGGTTAATTATTTGTAAATACCATATTACTGAATAGTAGAAGGGAGACTCTTTGATTATATTAGATAGGCATTTTTTGCTGAATCTTTTGAGGTAAAATTTCATTAAGTCAAATGCTATAACATGTCCAAAACTGAAGAGAAAATGAGAAAACTTCCAGCTGTAGTTTTCACACAGGGATAGGTACATACAACATGTATCAACAGTTTCTTTGTGTCACTCCTGAATAGAAGCAGGAGGCAGATTAAATGTCTTTGTTGCTGTTGCTGTTTAGTCACCAAGTCATGTCTGACTCTTTGTAACCCCATGGACTGAAGCCTGCAAGGCTTCTCTGTCCATGGGATTCCCCAGGCGAGAATAATGGAGTGGGTTGCCATTCCCTTCTCCACGGGATCTTCCTGACCCAGGGATTGAACCCAGGTCTCCTGCATCGGCAGGCTGATTCTTTACTACAGAGCGACCAGGGAAGTCCTAAATTTAAAGGAAGAATGCCTTAATCATGTTTTCTAATGTTTGAAAAGAAAAAAATTAAGATTTCTCAAAACCCTTTTAAAATTTTATGCAGTAGTAACAAAAAGTGGAAAAGAAACTGATATAACAGTCTGTCAGTTCAGTTCAGTCACTCAGTCGTGTCCGACTCTTTGCGACTCTAACTCAATGGACTGCAGCACGCCAGGCCTCCCTGTCCATCACCAACTCCCGGAGTTTACTCAGACTCATGACCATTGAGTCGGTGATGCCATCCAACTATCTCATCCTCTGTCGTCCCCTTCTCCTCCTGCCTTCAGTCTTTCCCAGCATCAGGGGCCTTTCCAGTGAGTCAGCCCTTCGCAACAGGTGGCCGAAGTATTGGAGTTTCAGCTTCAGCATCAGTCCTTCCAAAGAATATTCAGGACTGATCTCCCTTAGGATGGACTGGTTGGATCTCCTTGCAGTCCGAGGGACTCTCAAGAGTCTTCTCCAACACCAGAGTTTAAAAGCATCATTCTTTGTTCGGTGTTCAGCTTTCTTTAGAGTCCAACTCTCACATCTATCCATGACTACTGGAAAAACCATAGCTTTGACTAGACAGACACAGTAATGCCTCTGCTTTGTAATATGCTGTCTAGGTTGGTCATAACTTTTCTTCCAAGGAGCAAGCATCTTTTAATTTCATGGCTGCAGTCACCATCAGCAGTGATTTTGGAGCCCCCCCAAAAAAACAGTCTCTCACTGTTTCCATTGTTTCCCCATCTATTTGCCATGAAGTGATGGGACCGGATGCCATGATCTTAGTTTTCTAAATGTTGAATTTTAAGCCAACTTTTTCACTCTCTTCTTTCATTTTCATCAAGAGGCTCTTTAGTTCTTCACTTTCTGCTATAACAGTGGTGTCATCTGCATATCTGAGGTTTCTGATATTTCTCTCAGCAATCTTGATTCCAGCTTGTGCTTCCTCCAGCCCAGCGTTTCTCATGATGTATTCTGCATATAAGTTAAAAAAGTAGGGTGACAATATACAGCCTTGACGTACTCCTTTTCCCATTTGGAACCAGTCTGTTGTTCCACATCCAGTTCTAACTCTTGCTTCTTGACCTGCATACAGGTTTCTCAAGAGGCAGGTCAGGTGGTCTGTTAATCCCATCTCCTTCAGAATTTTCCACAGTTCATTGATATCCACACAGTCAAAGGCTTTGGCACAGTCAAGAAGTAGATGTTTTTCTGGAACTCTCGCACTTTTTTGATGATCCAGCAGATGTTGGCAATTTGATCTCTGGTTCCTCTGCCTTTTCTAAATCCAGCTTGAACATCTGGAAATTCACGGTTCACGTACTGTTGAAGCCTGGCTTGGAGAATTTTGAGCATTACTTTACTAGCGTGTGAGATGAGTGCAACTGTGTGGTAGTTAGAGCATTCTTTGGCATTGTCTTCCTTTGGGATTGGAATGAAAACTGACCTTTTCCAGTCCTGTGGCCACTGCTGAGTTTTCCAGATTTGCTGGCATATTGAGTGCAGCACTTTCACAGCATCATCTTTCAGGATTTGAAATAGCTCAACTGGAATTCCGTCACCTCCACTAGCTTTGTTCGTAGTGATGCTTTCTAAGGCCCACTTGACTTCACATTCCAGGATGTCTGGCTCTAGGTGAGTGATCACACCATCGTGATTATCTGGGTCGTGAAGATCTTTTTTGTACAGGTCTTCTGTCAATTCTTGCTGTCTCTTCTTAACATCTTCTGCTTCTGTCAGGTCCATACCATTTCTGTCCTTTATTGAGCCCATCTTTGCATGAAATGTTCCCTTGGTATCTCTAATTTTCTTGAAGAGATCTCTTGACTTTCCCATTGTATTGTTTTCCTCTATTTCTTTGCATTGATCACTGAGAAAGGCTTTTTTATCTCTCCTTGCTATTCTTTGGAACTCTGCATTCAAATGGGTATACCTTTCTTTTTCTCCTTTGCCTTTAGCTTTTCTTCTTTTCACAGCTATTTGTAAGGCCTCCTCAGACAACCATTTTGCCTTTTTGCAGTTCTTTTTCTTGGAGATGGTCTTGATCACTGCCTCCTGTACAAGGTAATGAATCCCCATCCATAGCTCATCATACACTCTATCAGATCTAATCCCTTGAATCTATTTGTCACTTCCACTGTTTAATCATAAGGGATTTGATTTAGGTTATACCTGAATGGTCTCATGGTTTTCCCTACTTTCTTCAATTTCCGTCTGAATTTGGCAATAAGGAGTTCATGATCTGAGCCACATTCAGCTCCCAGTCTTATTTTTGCTGACTGTATAGAGTTTCTCCATCTCTGGCTACAAAGAATATAATCAATCTGATTTCATTATCAACCATCTGGTGATGTCCATGTATAGAGTCTTCTCTTGTGTTGTTGGAAGAGGGTGTTTGCTATGACCAGTGCATTCTCTTGGCAAAACTATTATTAGCCTTTGCCCTGCTTCATTCTGTACTCCAAGGTCAAATAATAGTCTATAACAGTTGTAACAGTCTATAACAGTCTATAATAGTCTATAAGTGTTATAACAGTCTGTAACAGAAGACAGTTCTGCTTAAAGAGAAAACTCAAAATCAAATTTTTATACTAAATGCTTTTGACATCTGTAAGTCTCTTTTTATCTCTAATACTCATTGTCCTCATTTCCAAATATGTCTGCCATTTAGAGGATGAAATAGGGTTAAAAATTATATAAATTTTGGAAAAAATAAAACATTATTCTAATATTCTTATGTCATTAATAATTGGGCAAATCAATGTAACATCACACAGAATTTTTGTTTTCAGAATTACCAAAATTAGTGATGATAATGGGTAAAGTTAACATATTTCTCAAAACATTTCACTTTGACCAAACAAAAATCAGTTCATTTTTAATTACTTTTCATAACTTTCAAGAAAACAAAAATTGGAATTTTAAATCTGATAAAGTTAAACTATAAATAATAACACTAATATTTAAGCTTCAGATTTTCTAAATACTTACATTACTTGCAAACTTTCTGCTGTTAAATTATTCCACATAATCTCATTTGCCTGTAGATTTTCGTTTTCTTCTAGTAAGGAAGTATCAAACTCAATTTCTTGCTCCTTAGCAGCCGTTGTTCTAGTAAAGCATGCCAAATAATTTTGATCAGTATGAATACCCTATCATAAAATGTCTTAGTATACACTAAAGGAAGAACATTTGCTCTTATTTAAAATTATGTTAACAAAGCAAAGCAAAAATAAATAGTATAAATCAAACTAAACCTTAGGCCTCAAAGATCTAGTCAAGTAATTTCAGCTTAGTTTCCTCATTTGTAAAATACAGATATTAATCTGCTTTATTCCTTCCTCAATGATAATTAATATAAAATAAAATGATGCATACGTGAAAACATAATAAATGTAGTATCACTATAAAGTTTAACACAGAAAACAATAGGTTTGTTATTATTACATAATTGTTAAAAAGAAAATATTACTTCATGCATTAAATGTGGGTTTAAGCAATGATGTAATAACCGAAAAACTTTTAAAGATCATTATATAAATTAAATATCAATAGTTATAATCACTGAGAAAAGACTTTGAAAATAACTAAAAACAGACAAATTAATATGAAACAGCCTATGTCCTAACAAAGTTCACCAATATTTCTTTTTTTAATTCATGAAATAATACATGGCAAAAAATAATACTGTCAAAAATACTGAAAGAAGAAAGAAAGTGTCTATACATACCTGTGAACATCTATGAAATTGTTGTATTCTGTGCTAGGGTCTATCTGCTCAACTGACATTTGAATCTCTTTATGAACGTTCACTATTTCCTCTGTAACAAGACTAGTTATCTGGCTGTATTCATCAAATATACCTTTTCTGAAAAGAAGAAAATGTTACAACATTTTAAAGTTTTATCAGGGAAACACAGGCCCAGAAAGGATTTAATATGATGAAAATGAGAAATGTAACACCAGTTGTTACAGACGGTGGCTCCATGCACCACCTTATTTCATTTACCTGGATAGTGAAGTAAACAAATTATAAACATGTATGAATTATCAATTTACATTTGATGTAATACAATAATTGCAAATGATCTACATTACACTTGTCAACATCTATCTAACATACAAAAATGTAAGCCTGAACCGATCACTGTCTATTTCTAAACAGCACCACAGACATGCTGACCCCGTCCCAGGAACTGTGGCTCAGGCCCTGTCTCTGTAATGTTACTCTCAGCGTGGGCGGCTTCCTCACCAGCCCTACCTCCTGGGTCTTCTCTTGCTCCAGGGCCTCTGTTCTTTTCCATATTATACTCAGAGTTTATCTGGCTTATATCTCCAATGACCTTTCAATCTCTTCTGACCTCCAGTCAGTAGCAAAAATGATCATAATAGTTATTAGCCTAACGTAGTAAGTACAAAAAGAAAACTATTCTGTTGCAAAGACCCTAATCCTCAACTTGATAATGCTATGCTGTAAAAATACACAATTGTTCATTAGTAGCCTTAAAAAGTGTGGACAGACATGTTCGTCCTACATGTACCCAAATAAATATAAGACCCTGTTTTTCTTTCTCAAAATCATCACTCACAAAAAGGAATCCTTACAAAATCTCTCTTATTTTGAAGAATTCTTTTATTTTATTTTGAATAGTGAAATACTATTTGGGTAAAAAAACAAAAAAATTCAAACTGCTTCAGGCAATGCTAATTTTGAATGATTACAGAAATCACCTGATAGATACAATTGAAAGAAAAAATCGAGGTAGAAAAATTTAATTCAGATTTAGTAAATATCCTTGGGGCCTTCACAGTTGAAAGTACTGGATGATATGAATGTAAATGAGCCTCTCTAGATAATTCTTATAAAGCAATACAGTAAGTGGCTATGATGTTAACACTCATCTTTAAGACAAATTGGGGAAAAAAGGAAGAATTCTCCTAATGTTATATGAATGAGTACTTGTGACAAAGGATTCAATTTTAGTGATATTATATTTTTAAATGCTAGATCTAAAAAAAATTTACTAGACAGTAAAGATAATACACCTGTGAAATCATTAAATGTCTCTAAATGAGGTTCTCATGACGGTGAAGATACTGTTATTGAACATTCATATGGGGAGTGTGAGAAAACATTGATTCATAAAATGAAAGTAGGAAAGGAAATGTTTATAAGTCAATAATATGTAAAGAAGACGTAACTAATTAAATATTTTAAGTAGGCATTTCACTCTTTTATCAATACCCTTAAACGTTGACATATTCAAGTTGACTAAAATCATTTTATCCTTTATTGGAAAAATGGGGACTCAGCAGCATTAATAATGAGATGAGGTCTACCAAAGGGTGCTGTACTGAATTGATATGTACGGTAAACATGTATGCATTTGAATTACTAACCAACACTGTTAGTTCCTTGAAGGCAAAAATTGTGCCCTACTCACCTCTACATCCCCAAGCACCAGTGTGCTTTGCATACAGACAATTTCAATCAACATTTGTTCACTGTAATCTCATACAACTCGAAGCAGGCAAATATACAAATAAATAAATAATTTCCTCTGGGTTTATCAGATGCTCAAGATTTAAACCTTCAATGGTCTACAGATAGATATCCACTTCTTAATGCTTATCAAAATAATGATCTTTTTTTTCATTTAAATTTCCAGCTAACTGGAGCAAAACAAAAACGTACAAAAAGAAGAGTGAGCGAGCATCAGATGCAGAGACACCAGACAGGAAAGTCAAGAAGGACTACGGGAGAAAAGGTCTGAAATGCCCTCTGAGCTAGCCCAGTGATGCAGCTTACAAAACAAAGACAAATTTTATACGAAACTTTTAACTAGGAGGAAAAAGCAATGCTACAATCATTTCAGGAAGGGCTTTTATATCAAATGGGAAATGAATCTTACAGTGCTTTTATCATTTCTTCTTGCATCTTTTGTAAGGAATCGAGAAGCAGAGGAAGTGTAGTGTCATAATACTGATTCTGATGAAGCTGTGCCCCTTTCAATGCCAGAACATACTGATTATGCAACATATGGAGTTTCATTGTGGCTTTGTCGTAACGTTCCTTAGCCTTTTCAGTTTCTTTCCCTGAAAAAAAAAAAAAGTTGAATCAAGTTAAGAGATAATTTTAAAAGTTCTATCTTCACCACATGCAAACTGAGTCACCACTAATTCATGTTATCTCATACATTTTATGAATAATCAAAAGGCTACTGAACACATACTATGTTTATTTGTCAGTACTTTGTACAAAGGATGCTCTGAAGCAAGTGTACCCTGCAGGAGATGTCTGGTGAATAAAGGTCAATGTACAATTTTTTGGAAAAACTGTACAGATATATGCTCCTTCTCATCTTCAAGGAGCTTACACCAAATTGGAATGACAGTGCACGTGAAATTGTATAACCAAGAAAACAAGAAAGTTTGTAAATAATGTTAAATTTGAAGGTCTAAGTTTGAGATGCCAATAAAGACCAGGGAATTCAGAGGAGACTCTGTGGAGAACACAGACCTTAAAAGATAAGGCAAGTCTGGAAAGGTATGAAAAAGACAGGAAGGACAATAGTTCCTTCATCTCTCTCTCTCTTTCTCCATTTCTTCCTTCCTTTCATTCAATAAATATCATTAACTGTTCACCCCCAAGAACTGTGCTAGACATTGGGAATTCAGCATTTGGCAAAACAGAGTCTTTGACATACAGACCATGGTCTGGTGATTTGGAATATTGAGTGAAAACATGCAGAGAATAAGCAATGCTACATAGGCAAGCAAAGAAATAGTGCAAAGATAGGAGAAGGCAATGGCACTCCACTCCAGTCCTCTTGCCTGGAAAATCCCATGGACGGAGGAGCCTGGTAGGCTGCAGTCCATGGAGTCGCTAAGAGTCGGACACGACTGAGCGACTTCACTTTCACTTTTCCCTTTCATGCACTGGAGAAGGAAATAGCACCCCACTCCAGTGTTCTTGCCTGGAAAATCCCAGGGACGGGGGAGCCTGGTGGGCTGCCATCTATGGGGTCGCACAGAGTCGGACACGACTGAAGCGACTTAGCAGCAGCAGCAGCAGCAACAAGTTTTGAGGAAATGAAGGAAATAAGCTGTATATCTGGGACAATTTTAGGTTGTGAATGACTTGAAAATCAAGCAGAGAAATTTAGACTTGATACAGAAGAAGTCTAGAAGATGACAATGTAATAAATTAAAAAATTTTATGATTCCCTTACTAAAATCATTCAGAAAATATTTACAGGTTGGCAATATAAATGAATGTCTATATAAACAAATGAAATTTTTAAGCAGACCTTCAATTTTTGAAGCAAACAGAACAAATATTTGTCAATTATTTAGACTTTATAAAAATTTTGCCCTCTATCCAAGGAGAGCTCACCAAATGAATCCTTCCCCCAAAATAAATCTTATGTTAAGAATTTTTGACACCAGAGGCTTTTCTCAGCTTCCACTCTGTTTAGGCTCAGCACCCACTTGGGTATTCCCTATAGACAGGAGTCTGAAAAGTATCTCCTGTTGGAGAAAGTCCCCAGCCCAGGGCCAAAAGCAGAGAACAATACAGAGTTTTTGCAAAGAGAGGAGACATCAGACCTCCGCAGGCAGACCAACAGAATTGAACAATTTTGTCTTTCTCATCACTTTGCTACTTCTGAAGGGAAGGAACCACATTCAGCTGGTGAAAAAGCAAACAAATCCTTCCAGCAAACTAGCATGTCTCTATTACCAACAAATTCTAGTGTTTCCAAACCCTATAACCACTGCTGACTCCTCCAGGGGAGCTACAGACAGTGCAGCTTAATTTCTCCAGTTACAGACATTAGCTTATTCGTGCACATGAGGATATTTTAATAATTATCCAAATTATTCACAAAATACTGCCCTGGATAACCCATTTCACTTTATAACATAAAGAACTCATTGATGAGAAAATAATTAAATCACTAGAGTGTCTTTCCTAAGCCCTTTCATAGCTGACTGGAAAGAACTCCTAATACTACAGTAGGAGTATAGGAGCAAGTATATTAATTCAGTTCTGACCCGAAGGGATCAGAAAAAGATAACACCAGTTATCAAAGAAGTAAGTTTTCTTACTTTTTGATTACAACACACAGGATAATATATTATATGCCATGAACTAGTAAATAATCATATAAAATTTTAAATATATTACTGAAATAATAAATTCATTAAAAAAATTCTTACCCTTATTAAGAAGGATGCTGTGATTTTTAAAAAAAAATTCTATCATCTGAATTTTGAATTTTTAAAAATGTTCATTCAGAAACCAATAAATTTTTGTCCTCTGTTAATATAAATTTCTAAAGTGGTTGTAACTTAGTCTGCATGACATGAAGGTTAATTTTTTAACTTAGTAATTAATAAGACACTTCAATAATAATAATCACAAATGGTTTTAAACATTCTTAGGAACACATCTGCTTACATGTTCAGTTACTTTAACCATTTCTTCATCGAATACTCTATAAATAATTTGCCCATCAACACTGCTACTTAACAACTTTCTTGCAGAAATACATTTCCAAAAAAGTCTCCAAAAGCCAGTACAATTGATACATCTATGGTCAGTCCTTCAGCCTTCCTCTAACAACCCCCTTTTCTGTCAACCCACACAACTCAGGCAGAGACTCCCATATGAAGCTGTCACCCAAGATCCAAACTGTATACCCAATCAAACAGGAACAAATCTTTCAGCTGGGAGCTAAGTCACATTAATGCCTGAACACCTGCTGCGGTGAAAGCCCATGAATATTTGCTGCAGAAATTGCCAGAGCAGCCCTTTTTCTAAGGTCCTTTTCTTAGAGTTGCTTCTGTTTGGGTTTGGTTTGGTTTCATCCTTTTTAAGCAGGTTTATGGTGCTCTTCCTTAATATTTAACAAATTCTGACAACAGACATGTCAAAATTTCATGTACAGTTAGGCAGTTAAATTAACTCCAAGTAATAAAGAAGTCTTTTAGAGTCCACATGTTCATAATCAGAAAACAAGGCAGCACTATTTGAGGACTGTATTCTAATTGTATTCTAACTGTATTCTAATGTGTTGATTTTTATTGTAAGTTTAAAGTTTGTTGATTTTTATTGTAAGTTTAAAATCATAACTAGCAAATTCAATGAATTCCATATTTTATTTCCCTCCTTAGAAAACATTGTTTTTTTTGTATAAACTCTATTATTCCCAATTAATTACTTAGTTTTTTTTTTAGTGTAACTTCAGGAGTTAAGCTTTCCACACAAACATTTTCATGGAGACATTTAAACCATTTAAGCCACCCATCTGTCCTCCTATTTGCACAGATTTTTAAGCTGCACACGACCCATCTGTCTTTCTAGCTGGTGTAAAAATGATTCATGAAACACGCCACACTTGGCTCAGTAAGATTTTATAATCCAAAACAATATTAGAAAACTTAAGAACTTCCCAGCTGATTTTTCTCTCTTTATCAGATACAGTGTATGACCGACAATCTGAAGAAGGCTGTAATAGCCAAAGTCTATAAACGGCTTACCAGCAGCCGTCTGCAGATTCAGAGAACAATTAAAGCCTTGAAACACCCAAGGCAGAATCCATTATACTAAAATAATAGTAATAATACATAACATGAAAATTTCTTTTAAAATCGCTTCAGGTCTAAAACTGAAATAAATCAGGGGAATGTCTTAGCAGGGCTCTTTGGTTAGTTTGCTGTCTTCTATGCTCATACATCGGAGAAGGCAATGACATCCCACTCCAGTACTCTCTTGCCTGGAAAATCCCATGGATGGAGGAGCCTGGCAGGCTTCAGTCCCTGGGGTTGCTAAGAGTCGGACACAACTGAGAGACTTCACTTTCACTTTTCCCTTTCATGCACTGGAGAAGGAAATGGCAACCCACTCCAGTATTCTTGCCTGGAGAATCCCAGGGATGGCGAAGCCTGGTGGGCTGCCGTCTATGGGGTCGCACAGAGTCGGACACGACTGAAGCGACTTAGCAGCAGCAGCAGCATGCTCATACACAATTGATTCCACAAGCTGGAATCAAGATTGCTGGGAGAAATATCAATAACCTCAGATATGCAGATGACACCACCCTTATGGCAGAAAGTGAAGAAGAACTAAAGAGCCTCTTGATCAAAGTGAAAGAGGAGAGTGAAAAAGTTGGCTTAAAGCTCAACGTTCAGAAAACTAAGATCATGGCATCTGGTCCCATCACTTCATGGGAAGTAGATGGGGAAACAGTGGAAACAGTGTCAGACTTTATTTTGGGGGGCTCCAAAATCATTGCTGATGGTGACTGCAGCCACGAAATTAAAAGACACTACTCCTTGGAAGGAAGGTTATGACCAACCTAGATAGCATATTTAAAAGCAGAGACATTACTTTGCCAACAAAGGTCCATCTAGTCAAAGCTATGGTTTTTCCAGTGGTCATGTATGGATGTGAGAGTTGGACGGTGAAGAAAGCTGAGTGCCAAAGAATTGATGCTTTTGAACTGTGGTGTTGGAGAAGACTCTTGAGAGTCCCTTGGACTGCAAGGAGATCCAACCAGTCTACCCGAAAGGAGATCAGTCCTGGGTGTTCATTGGAAGGACTGATGCTGAAGCTGAAACTCCAGTACTTTGGCCACCTCGTGCGAAGAGTTGACTCATTGGAAAAGACCCTAATGCTGGGAAGGATTGGGGGCAGGAGGAGAAGGGGACGACAGAGGGCGAGATGGTTGGATGGCATCACCGACTCGATGGACATGGGCTTGGGTAAACTCGGGGAGTTGGTGATGGACAAGGAGGCCTGGCGTACTGTGATTCATGGGGTCACAAACAGTTGGACACGACTGAGCGACTGAACTAAACTGTTGCTCATAGACACTTGTGCACTTGGTTTTACTTATGTACGCACCCTGTTCTTCCTCCCTTGTAGATATTAATAAAAAGTTTCAAAAACATCAAAAACACGCCATGATTTGAAAAGAGAGTCTATTGTACTTTTACTTGATTTCTTTTAAAAAATATTTAGGGTTCCAAAGAGGCTACGTAAGTAAATTCAAGAAATAGTAATACTGTGTGAAAACCAGTTGTAACTAAATTTTTTTTAATTCTATTCAGTTAACAAAATATATTACAAAAAACTATGCACCATGATTCCTGCTGCATAAGCATTTTAGTTCAGACTATCTATGATCAAGATTATACTTTCCTAACTTAAATAACCATACCTTAGCTTAAAACTAATGTGAACTACACACTGTAAATAAATTCTAATGACAGACACAGAATTGCACCTCTGTTGATGTATGCTTTTATTTTTTTTAATGACAACAAGCACCGAAGCAGGGTATGGAGTCATTCTATGTGTCAATTAACAGGGAGGTAACCATCCAATTTTTCCTCCTCCACATAACAAAATTCACAAAGAGATTAAATTACAATTCTTTTTCCTCCACTTGTTGACAAATTCATTTAACGTTTGTAATAACAGAGTGTGTATACAACATGTCATGCCACAAACAATATTATAAAGCTAGCAAAACTCAATTATGGATGTTTGACATTTACAGGAGACAGGCTAGACTAGTCATTAAGTTAGTTTAGAAAGTCAAGTATTTTTTATTAAAAATCTCTGAAGCATTTACCATTTGTTAAATATTATGATGAAAAGCCTCCAGGTAACAAATGAGAAGTGATTATTTTCCAAAAGTAAAAAAGTGCTGCAAGTAGTCTCTGCTTTGATGTGGATAAATAAACATTTTATCACCTTACATTTTTCCTTTCTTTCAAAACATTCCTCCTTAACTATACAATACTTATTACTCTGAGTAAGAAGAACATGAACAGGAATTCATCTTAACTTACACGTTACCTGGCCCAAATGTCTGCATGTGCTTTTTTCTCACGGAAGCTAAAGCTCAAGTATGCTAGGTGGGAACAGTGAATACGCTATCTATGTTACTCAGCGATGCTCTGACAATAACAAAGTTAAGAAGTCACTTTTCATCTCGGTTTCTCCTTTGATTAGCTGTACAACCCAAGCAAGTCATTTAGTATAAATTTCAGCTTCTAATTTTTAATCCTGGGAGTTAAATTGTCTGCCCTACTCAATCCACTGGGTTGTGATGGAAATTAAATGGCAGAAAATTGTCAAACACAGAGTTAATAACAAAGAAGACAGAATTCCGAGAGCTGCAAACAACCTTTTTGATTATATGTTCCTACAAAGTATTAAAAAATATAAGAGATGCATCCATACTAGTATAACAAAATTTTATGTATCAATCAAGAAATATGTATTGAAACGCATTACAGGTTTTAAACTGTTCAAGGAAATAAAGTAGTGATATTTTAAAATTCAACATAAAATACCTTTAAAAAGCAAGCCCCCTATCTCTGTGCAATATCATTTCCTTGTACATAGCAACTACTAGATTCAATTGACCCAGAGTCTTTTAATAACCTAAAAATTGAATGGTATTTCATGGTCAAATTTATATTCCAAAATAACAATGCTATGAATGGGGGGATTCTGAGTAGCTACAATAGGGGCAGCAGCATAATTCTGAATCTCCCACATATTATCTAAAAATACAATAAAGAACAAAAACAAATAAAACCTGCAACCTCAGTATAACAGAGAATGTTCAAAGTTTAAATTTGCAGTGAGTAGAAAAACAAACATCAAATCTTTGAAAATGATCTTGCATCCTCCCACTGCAAGCCTTCATGGACACCAAAGACTGTTTGGGGGGAAAAAAGGGAAATAAAAAGAAAAATGCACTGACGAGAAATGAGAGGCATATAAAAGCCAGCAGTATGACTAAGACTCATCTAAAACCACCATCAGAATAAGGAGGTCTACCCTACCTGTGAAAATATTGAGAAAGTGTAATGGTTGACCACAGAACTGACCTCAAGGAAGGGACTGTAAAGTCATGTGAAAGACAAGGGAGGCAGTGTTGAAAGGTGATTCTTCAGAAGGAGAAATGGTTAAGATGAAAGAACTCTGAAAAAGGAAAAAAGAAAAACTCCTACAGAAAAACAAATAAAAATAAAAGGACACATATTTTTGCCACGAAAATAAAAGGCATGAGATTGTACAGAGCAAGCTAAAACGTTGGGTTGCCTCAGTTTCATGGATGCAGGCAAAAGATACAAGACTCTTGGGACAGAGACAAAGGACAGTTTATTTCTCAGTTTATTTATGAGTAGCTAGAATATCATCATTTGTCAGAAAAAAGACTGTAAACAAAGTCAAACAACAACCAACAAACTCACAGAAAATGTGTGTCCCATGTATAACAGAAAAAGGGCTATTCACTGCAATATATCTTTATTTTTTTTTTAATTAGTTTATTTTCTATTTTTTAAGTTTACAATATTGTATTTGTTTTGCCATACATTGACATGAATCCACCATGGGTGTACATATGTTCCCCTTTCAGAAATTACCGGGGAAAAAACAGAACTTCAATTTTAAAAAATGGGCAAAAGAATTCACTAAAAATTACTTTTAAATGGCCTTTAAAGCTATGAAAAGATGGTCAACCTCACTCATAGTAGAAGAAATGTAAATTAAAATTACTTACCAAATTAACAAACACTGTTCTGATAATGATGTGGAGAAATCGACACTCTTATACATAGTTGGTGGGAATGTAAATTGGTATAATTTTTATAGAAAGAAATGTGGCAATATCTAACAAAACTACACACACATTTATATTGTTACCCTACATTCAGACTTCTAGAAGTTTATACTTAAGATATTGCCTCAAAAATAAAGAAATTGCTTCAATAATTTTAAAAAAACTTTATGTAAAGGTTTATTCATGGTAGTAGTGTAAATAAATAATTGAAAAAAACTGAAATATGCCCATACATAGGAAAGTGCTTGAATAACTTATAATGAAGTGCTCTGCAGCAGTTAAAAAGAATAACAAAGAAATCTACAAACCGAAATATTGTGATCTTTCAGGACATAATGTCAGGTGGGAAATCAAAATGAAAAAGCGTATCATAATACTACAGTTTTTGTATAAGAAACAAAGAGAAACGAGGAAGATACGGTTCTCTAAGTATACAGTTCTATACAGTCCTGACTTTTGGAACCATTACTGTCTAACCATTAACAAAATAAAGAAAGAAAGTCAACTAGGGTAAGAGAGGAAAAGCAACTTAAAATGGGATACAATAGAAACAAAAGTGGTGCTAGAGAAGACTCTTCAGAGTCCTTTCGACTACACGGAGATCAAACTAATCAATCCTAGAGGAAATCAACCCTGAATATCTTTGGAGGGACAGATGCTGAAGGTGAAGCTCCAAAACTTCAGCCACCTGATGTGAAGGACCAACTCACTGGAAGTCACCCTGATGCTGGGAAAGATTGAGGGCAGGAGGAGAGGGGGACGACAGAGGATGAGATGGCATCACCGACGCGATGGACATGCGTTTGAGCAAGCTCCAGGAGATGGTGCAGGACAGGGCGGCCTGGCCTGCTGCAGCCCAGAATTGCAAAGAGTCAGAATGACTGAGCCATTGAACAAGAAACAAGAACCAAGCTGTATTTCCCAATTTGTAATGTAAAGAGTGGGGAATAAAAAGATTAATCCAAGTAACTGTGTAAACAATATCTGACCACAGTGGAAGACAAAAGGCAAAAGGAGCTCTAAACAAATCCTGAACTACAGTCAGTAGGTTTCTGTTTTTCAGAGGCATAAGTTAGCAATTCTGAAATCACCTTTTAGGACTGAACAGATAAGCAGACTGTTAATAACAGCAGCCAGGTTTCTCCCTGTCAAAGAAGGAGATTACAAATATGTAAACAGGAAAAGACAGAATGAACTGTTTGGTGTTTGAGCAGAATTAGAAGCATCAGTGTGAATACTCCAGTTTCAATATAGACAGAGCAACAGATACAGAAGTAGGCACGGATGTATGCGTGTATGTGTGTGCACTTGCTTATTTCCCATCTCTGTTGACTGAAAGGACTGCAAACAAAGACATCCTGGTAGCAATGAGCACACTCAGTGTCAAATATTGGTTTTTAAATATCATTTTCCACTAAGTGAAAGCTACAGATCCTTGGAGAAATGAAGCAAACCCTAGAACAGGAAAAGTATAAGATAAGCCAGAAAATAAGTGTTTAATAAATAACAGGAACATGTCAAAATGACAGAGGAACCAGTTTTCAGCTTCCTTCTCGTGTACAGAGAAAAGGATCAAGTTGCTAAAACATTAATATTTGTAGAATACAGCTGAAGTATATATGATAATTCTTTGTATTAATCTTTCAAAATTTCCGTTGTTCTGAAATAATATCAAAATTAAAAATAGAAAGTTGTAAAAACTCATTAAAGCTCAAAAGTATCTAAATGTTCATTATATCTAAAAATTCAGTTATTTAGCCTAGACATAAAAAGTCTCAATGACAGAAAAAAAATTGGTTTGAATATGTATGTTTCAAAGTGGGTATGCTTACACAATAAGAAAAATTAATAAAGACAGCAGCAATTAAAAAAAAAAAGTATCCTTTTGTTGGTAATTTTGCTGTTTAAAATGATCCCCAAGCACTGTGCTGAAGTGCTGCATGGTATTTTTATGCTCAAGAAGCCTGTGATGTGCCTTATGGAGCAAATATGTGTTAGATAGCTCTGTTGAGTCATGAATTACAACACTACTAGCTGTGAGTTTAATGTTAATGAGTCAACAATATACATTAAAGAAGGTGTCTTTAAACAGAAGCACACAAAAAATAAAGTGATATATTGATCAACTGTCAAAAATGCTGTGACTCTGCTTAAAGGGATCCAATTTCTTATGTTATCCTCACCCAGGGCAATGATTCAGTAATCAGCTAATGCTAATTTAGTATTCACATTGATTTCACAGAATATAACTACCACAAATAACAAGAATCAATGGTGTATATATGCCCAGAATTTGACCACTTCTCATCACCTCTGCTGCTACCAGCCAGGTCCAAGAAAGCATGAGCCCTTGCCTGGATTACTCCAGTAGCCTAGAAGTAATAGTACGTCCATCCCTCCCCAACCACTCATATTATTCTCAACAAAGCTACCAGAATTCTTCTCTTAAAACTTAAGTTTATGTCGTTCCTTTGCTCAAACCCTCCAATGACGTTCCACTAGCAAAGTGAAAGTGAAAGTCACTTAGTCGTGTCCAGCTCTTTGCGACCCCATGGACTAAACAGTCCGTGGAATTCTCTAGGCCAGAATACTGGAGTGGGTAGCCTTTCCCTTCTCCAGGGGACCTTCCCAACCCAGGTCTCCCGCATTACAGGTGGATCCTTTACCAGCTGAGCCACCAGGGAAGCCCAAGAATACTAGAGTGGGTAGCCTATCCCTTCTCCAGTGGATCTTCCCGACCAAGGAATCGAACTGGGGTCTCCTGCATTGCAGGCGGATTAGTTACCAGCTGAGCCACCAGGGAAGCCCTAGCAAGATCCCACACACTCTGTGCCTCCCCCTTCACCTGCCGTCATTCTTCCTCTCCATTCTCATCTCATACCTCCACACCCTTCCTTTACCAACCCTCGTTCCAGCCACACAGGCCTCCATGCTCCTCCTCAAATACTCCAGACATGATCCCATTTCAGGGACTTTGCTTCCACTTTTCCCTCTCTCTGGAGTACAGATAACCACATGTTCACCCTTCATTTAAATGTTTTTCTCTGTGACACCTAACTTGATCATCCTCTGCATCCTATCTACCTACCAGGTTCTCTCCATCACATCTTTTATCACCTAACATACTATATGTTCCATTTCTTTATTTTACTAATTAGCTAGCTTCTGCTCTAAAATGTAAGCTCCAAGAGGCAGGGATTTCCACGTGCTCCGTTATCTACAATATCACTTATACAAATAACAGTGCCTGGTATATAACAAGAAAATGCACAAATTGATATAGTTCTTATTTTTTTTAAGTAAACTTAAATAATTTTTTTAATTAAAAGTTAGAGAAAGATTACAATTTTACCTTCTGCATCTGTTTATATCATCTTTCTAGTAATCAAGTCCAAAACTAATATTGTTAAGGAGCTCACCTACAAAATATAGAGGAAAATCAGCAAAAGAATATAACTTCTCTTAATCTTGTTGCATATGAAACTTAGCTTTACTTACTTAATAAAACTAAGCAAAGTAAGGACAAATCAAGTTATTGTACTTTCATATTATTTTCAGGAAGTTATCTGCAGAATATAAGTGAATCATGTAGCATATCCCATCCCACATAATATCTCAGCATCTGATGGAAATATTATAACTGTCATTCCAATTTATACAGCTTTAACCCAATGTAAATTAGATTAATAATTAAGAGTGCCATTATCCCTTATGACTTTGTAAAAGTCCTATCATATTAAGCTCCATACACT
This sequence comes from Giraffa tippelskirchi, assembly GCF_054371585.1. Taxonomy (NCBI): domain Eukaryota; kingdom Metazoa; phylum Chordata; class Mammalia; order Artiodactyla; family Giraffidae; genus Giraffa; species Giraffa tippelskirchi. Next base: position 176,586,693 of record NC_137280.1, on the reverse strand, counting down.
GAAAAGCATTCATGCCATAAGTTAGCTGTTAATATATATAAATAAGTATATCCAAAAAAAGAGAAAAACCTCCCACTTTCAGCTCATTTCAATAGATCAATAACCAACAACACAGCCTGAACTCTATTTTGGTCTTTAGTAAATTCTGTATTCAAAACACATTTCTTCCATATGTTGAACTGAGAGGTAATTTGAATTTCAGAGTATTTTCCTAGAGGACCTCCATACATCATTCATACATGATTCTGAATTTTTTGAATCCCCAGTATTTAGAGGTTATCAAATAAGAAAGTCAGCTGCCATTCTTAGTGGACTCAAGGAAATCAACTAAAAGAGCTTATCCTAAGTTTCATTCATTTTTAAGATTTAGATTTATTTAAACACAAATTCAACCATCTGTCTCAAGTCTGGACTCATTTCAAACTGGTTTTCATAATTAAAGTACTCCAAAGAGACAACTCAATGGGTCTGATCACTTTTAATTGGCTATAATATATCACAGAAACATTCATAACGTATGAAGAGGCAATTTAAGAAAATCTACTTTCCCATTACAGAAAATTTTACTTTTGAGTGAGACTTCCAACTAATCCCCCACAGCTCAAGCAGTAGACACGTTCATACTCTGTCTGCTTTGGGTAAATGAGGGCTTGTAGATAATCAGGCATTTTACCAATCCTTTAGTTTTTCTCTCTGTTTCTCATAGAGAAGAAGAGAATTTGAAAAAGAGTTTGTTTCCTCTCTCTTGTTATAAAAGCTGATGAAGAATGTTCCTTGCAAGCTTCTCTAGACTGACTGGTATGGGCATGTATAATGTGGAAGAGTTCATCCTGTCTTTTCTGAATATGATGTGCATAAAGCAGAAGCACTGAGACTTCCACCCGTGTAAGAGAAGCCCCACAAATGTCTTTGTGGGTATTTTGAGGCTTGGTAAATCTAAAACCATTAGTGTAATTCTAGCCATCAGAATACACAGCTGTGAAGCAGTTGCTTTGAATATCTTTTCCGATATTTCAGTATATCTTCGAGCAAACTAAAACTTCAAAGGAAAATCATATTTAAATTCACTTAATTCAATACTATATAGCATTCCTTGTATTTTATAAAATTAGCATGCATTTACTCTTTAAAAGCATTTTTTAACTTTGAAAAAGGTACTAACATGGCATATGAACAAGGATGTGCATTTAAGTATACAGATAAAGATGATGCGTATTTTCTACAATATAAACAAGTAAAGATTATAGTGAAACAAACAAACAAAATATGGCAATCAATAAACTCATACAACCTTCCAAACAAATAAGAAGGAATGATAAAGTCCACTAAGACTAAAATTTAGGTGAATGTGTCAAGTAGATATATGGAAGATTGAAGAAAAGACCCAAATCATAATTATATTCAGGCAAATCTGTAATACCTGAGATGAAAAATAGAGAGCATGAGATTAAAAGCAGGTTAGACACTGCAGAAGATAAGATCAGTAAAACTGTCGACATAACCATACAAACTAACCAAAATGAAGCAGAAACAAAACAGGACAAGGCGGGGAAGTGAACAGACCATCGGAAGGCTGCAGGCAAATGCAGCTGCATAAGGTACATGCACTGGAGTCTCCAAAGGAAACGAGAGAGAAACACAGACAGAAAATATACATGAAGAATAACGTCTGAAAGCTTTCCAGATTTGATGAAAATTATAAACTTCCAGATATAAGAATCTCAAAACCCATAAACACAAGCAGAGAAAAAAATTACATACAGGAATATCAGAATAAAATTCCTCAAAATAAATAATAAATAAAAGGAAATACTAAAAGCTGCCAAAAAAATACAAAACATGTACAGCCATAAAGAGGATGATTAGAACAGATTTCTCCTTCAGAGAACCAAAGGGCAACATCATTAAAGACCTAACAAGAAAAAAAAAAACCTGCCCCAAAAAATTCTATACTCAACAAAATATATTTCAAAAAAAAAGGTGAAATAAAATCTTTTTTAGAGGTACAAAAGCTGAATTTACCACCTGTAGACTGTGTTGTTGTTCAGTTGCTAAGTAGTGTCCGGCTCTTTGCAACCCTATGAACTGCAGCACGCCAGGCTTTCCTGTCCTTCACTATCTCCCAGAGTCTGGCTCAGCTCATGTTCATTGAGTTGGTAATATCATCCAACCACCTCATCCTCTCTTGCCCCCTTCTCCTTTTGTCCTCAATTTTTCCCAACAACAAGGTCTTTTCCAATGAGTTGGCACTTTGCATCAGGTGGCCGAAGTATTGAAGTTTCAGCTTCACTATGAGTCCTTCCAATGAATATTCAGTGTTGATTTCCTTTAACATTGACTGGTTTGATCTCCTTGCAATCCAAGGGACTCTGAAGAGTCTTCTCCAACACCACAGTTCAAAAGCATCAATTCTTCAGCACTCAGCCTTCCTTATGGTGCAACCCTCACATCCATTCATGACTACTGGGAAAGCCATAGCTCTGACTATACGGATCTTTGTTGGCAAAGTGTTGTCTCTGCTTTTTAAAACACTGTCTAGGTTGGTCATAGTTTTTCTTCCAAGAAGAAAGTGTCTTATAATTTCTAGGCTGCAGTCACCATCCACAGTGATTTTGGAGCCCAAGAAAATCAAATCTGCCACTGTTTCTACTTTTTCCCTATCTATTTGGCACAAAGTGATGGGACCAGTTGCCATGATCTTCAGTTTTTGAATACTGAGTTTTAAGTCAGCTTTGTCACTTTCCTCTTTCACCTTCATCAAGAGGCTCTTTAGTTACTTTGCTTTCTGCCAATACAGTGGTATCATCTGCATATCTGAGGTTGTTGACAGTTCTCCCAGCAATCTTGATTCCAACTGTGCTTCATCCAGCCCCGCATTTCACATGCTGTACTCTGTAGAGAAGTTAAATGGGCAAGGTGAAAATATACAGCCTTGACATACTCTTTTCCCAATTTGGAAGCAGTCAACTGTTCTATGTCTGGTTCTAACTGTTGCTTCTTGACCCACATACAGGTTTCTCAAGAGACAGGTAAGATGATCTGGTAATCCCATCTTTCTAAGAATCTTCCAGTTTGTCATGATCCACACTGTCAAAAGCTTTAGTGTAGTCAATCAAGCAGAAGTAGATGTTTTTCTGGAATCCCCTTGCTTTCTCTATGATCCAATGAATGTTTGCAATTTGATCTCAGCTTGTACATCTGGAAGTTCTCGGTTCACACACTGCTGAAGCCTAGCTTGAAGATTTTGAGCATTACCTTGCTAGCGTGTGAAAAGAGTGCAGTTTATGGTAGTTTGAACATTCTTTGGCATTGTATTTCTTTGAAACTGTAATGAAAACTGACATTTTCCAATCCTGTGGCCACTGCTGAGTTTTCCAAATTTGATGACATATTGAGTGCAACACTTTAACAGCATCATCATTTAGGACTTGAAATAGCTCAGCTGGAATTTCATCACCTCCACTAGCTTTGTTGGTAGTAATGATTTCTAAGGCCCACCTGACTTCACATTCCAGGATGTCTGGCTCTAGGTGAGTGACTACACCATTGTGGTTGTCCCAGTCATTAAGACCTTTTTTTGTATAGTTCTCCATAGTGTTGCTACCTCCTCTTAATCTCTCCAGCTTCTGTTAGGTCCTTGCTGTTTCTGTCCTTTTTCGTGTCTGTCTTTGCATGAACTGTTCTCATGGTATCTCCAATTTTCTTGAAGAAATCTCTAGTCTTTCCCATTCTATTGTTTTCCTCTACTGCTTTGCAATGTTCATTTAAGAAGGCCTTCTTATCTCTCCTTGCTGTTTTCTGGAATTCTGCATTCAGTTGGGTATAATCGATTGATTATATTCTTTGCAGTCTAAGACGGAGAAGCTCTATACAGTCAGTGCAACCAAGACCTGGAACTGAGTGTGGCCCAGATCATAGCTCCTTATTGCAAAATTCAGGCTTAAACTGAAGTAAAGAAAACCACTAGCCCATTCAGGCATGACCTGAATCAAATCTCTTATGATTATAGAGTGGAGGTGATGACAGATTTAAGGGTTTAGATCTGGGAGACAGAGTGTCTGGCAAACTATGGACAGAGATTCGTAACACTGCAGAGGAGGCAGTAACCAAAACTACCCTGAAGAAAACAAAATGCAAGAAGGCAAACCGGTTTATCGGAGAAGGCTTTACAAATAGCTGAGAAAAGAAGAGAAGCAAAAGGCAAGGGAGTAAGGGAAAGATTACTCAACTGAATGTAGAGTTTCAGAGAAAGCACGGAGAGAAAAGAAGGCCTTCTTAAATGAACAAGTAAATGATATCAGATGGAATAAAGAATTCTACAAAAGATAACTATATGGATAAATACATAAGATGCTTTATTATAATTTTAAAGATATCTGACTGAACAAAAATATTAACAATATAGTATAAAGTTAAAAACATATGCAAAAGTTAAGTATATCACAACAATAGCACAAATACAGAAACCATACCAGTGTCAGGATTCCTTGTTATACACAAGGTGATATAACGTCACTTGAAGGTATGCCATGGTAAAATAAAGATAAAATAACAAAACAAAAAGTTATAGCTAATAAGACAACAAAGGAGATATGACGACAAAGGTAATCTTAAGAAATTTTTTCAATTAATTCAAAAGACGAAAGAAAAAAGGAAAAGTAGAATAAAGAACAGATGAAACAAAGGGGAAAAAAACTGCAAGATGACAAATTTAAACCTAACACTGTCAAAATCAATCACATTATAGTCTAACTATCCCGATTAAAATGTAGAGATTATCAAGATAGAATAGCAAGACCTAATTATATGATGCTTATAAGCACTGCACTTCAAATATAAAGACTAAGAAATGTTGAAGTGAAAGGATTAAAAAACTACCATGTAAATATTAATCAAAATATCTAATATTAACATCAGAACAGATAACACAGAAAAGAATAATACCAGCGATAATAAAGGTCATTTCATATGAGAGAATGGAGAAGGAAATGGCACCCCACTCCAGTATTCTTGCCTGGAAAATCCTGTGGACGGAGGAGCCTGGTGGGCTGCTATCCATGGGGTCACACAGAGTCGGACATGACTGAAGCAACTTAGCATGCATGCATGCATTGGAGAAGGCAATGGCAACCCACTCCAGTGTTCTTGCCTGGAGAATCCCGTGGACGGAGGAGCCTGGTGGGCTGCTGTCTATGGGGTCACCCAGAGTCGGACATGAATGAAGAGACTTAGCAGCGTATGAGAGAAAGGTCAGAGCATTAAGAGGAAACAACAATCATGACTGCTTTTCACAATCAATAGCAAGAGTTTCAAAATACATTAAGCAAAAAACTGACAAAACTATGAGCAGAAACAAACACAATCACATAGGACATTTCAATTGCCCTCTCTCAGTAACTGATAGAACAAGTAAACAGATCAGTAAGAACACAAAAATTATTAATAATACTATCAACCAACTGGCCCAAGCTAACAGTATAGACCACTGCAACCAACAACAGCAGAAGACATATTCTTACAAGCACACAGGAAGCATTTACCAGATAAACCGACTATGGACCTTATAATACATATTCATAAGGGTAAAAGCAATAAAATCATAAAAAATACTCAGAACAAGTGAAATTAAATTATAAATCATAAACAGAGACTTTTTTAAATGTCAACATTTAAGGAAACTTAATACATTTCTAAATAATCTGTGGATCAAAGGGAAAAAAAAACAAAAGGAAATACTTAAAGTATTTTGAACTAAAGAAAAATGATGGCATAATACATACTCATTTATGGAATGTTGCTAAAACAGTACTTAGGGAAATTCATAGCACTAAATGCCTGTATTAGAAAAGATAGGTCTCAAATCAATGATCTTAGTTTCCACATTTAAAAAATAACTTAGACAAACCGGTGTGAGCAAAGCCTAAAGCAAGCACAACAAGAAAAGAAACAAAAATCAGAGCATAAATCAATTAAAAAGAAAACAGAAAAAACAGAAACAAAATAAAGCCTAAAGCTGACCTTTGAGAAGATTAATGAAACCAATAAACCTCTGGCCAGAATGAGTAGGTAAAAAAGAGAAGACACAGAGTGTCAACAACAGAAATGAGAAAGAAAACATCACCACAGATTCTATAAAAGGGAGAAAAAGGGAGTATTCTGAACAACTTAGTACCAATAAATTTAACAAACGAAATGAACAAGTCCTTGAAAGATACAACCTACTAAAACTCAAAGAAAAAGATAAACAAATAGCTGATATCAACTAAAGAAACTGAATTTAGTTTAAAAATTCTAGCTAAAAAGAAAAAATAAAGCAAGCAGACCCACATGGCTTCACAAGTGAATTCTACCAATATTTAAGAAATATTATCAATTGAACACAAGGATTTCTACAAAATTGAGGAGGGGGGAAATCAGGCAGAGGACAAGTATTAAAATTACACCAAAATGAGACCAGCTATTAAAAGAAACAAAGACAAATATGAAAATTCATAAAAACTTAGCCAATCATATCAAATAACATCAAAAATAACAATATATAATAGCCAAGAGGAGTTTATCTCCTGGATGCGAGGTTGGTATAATATTTGAAAAACATGAAAATCAATCAAAACAACTCACTATATCAAACTAAAAGAAGAAGAAATACATATCTCCACAGACACAGAAAAATCATTTGACAAAATCTAACTTCCATTACTAGTCAAGGCTATGATTTTTCCAGTGGTCATGTACGGATATGAGAGTTGGACGGTGAAGAAAGCTGAGCGCCGCAGAATTGATGCTTTTGAACTGTGGTGTTGGAGAAGACTCTTGAGAGTCCCTTGGACTGCAAGGAGATCCAACCAGTCCATCCTAAAGGAGATCAGTCCTGGGTATTCATTGGAAGGACTGACGCTGAAGCTGAAACACCAATACTTTGGCCACGTCATGCGAAGAGTTGACTCATTGGAAAAGACCCTGATGCTGGGAAGGATTGGGGGCAGGAGGAGAAGGGGACGACAGAGGATGAGATGGTTGGATGGCATCACCGACTCGATGGACATGGGTTTGGGGAGACTCTGGGAGTTGGTGATGGACAGGGAGGCCTGGCGTGCTGTGATTCATGGGGTCGCAAAGAGTCGGACACGAGTGAGTGACTGAACTGAACTGAACTGAACTTCCATTACTAAGTAGGAATGAAAATGAACTTATTCAAGTCAACAGAAAGAAAAATCTTTGAAAAACTATAGTTAACTTCATCCTTATGATGAAAGTCTTCCCCGGTAAGATCAGCAGCAAGGTAAACATGTTTGCTCTTTCTTCTTCTATTCAACACTATACTGGAGATTCTAGCTAGGAAAGTTAGGAAGGAAAAAGAAAAAAAAAAAAAAAAACCTCTCTAGACTGAAAAGGAAAACTCTTTGTTCACAGCTAATATGATCCTGTGGGAGTCCTCCTGAGTGGTTACTGACTCTTTATAAAGATGATACGACCACCTGAAAATATCATTCTGTAGTTAACGGGCTATACTCCAATATAAAAACAGAAGTTCAAAATATTAAAAAAGATTAATATTAAAAAGTATTTTTAAAAGAGATGATGCAACAGCAAGTTTTTACACTTGCAGCCATTATGTCAGAACCTTAGTTTCGATACAAGCTTTATAGACTGGCAAAATTGTTTTATGGCAAAACTAATCAAGTGTTTAACCAACTAAAAGTATTCAGAATAATATGCAATAGGAAAGGAAAACCTGAGTATTTTGCATTCAAGAACTTACTATTCCATGCTATCAAGAAACATCCTAAATAATTAACCTCAGTTCAGTATCACTATCAGTTCAGTCACTCAGTTGTATCCAACTCTTTGCGACCCCATGAACCGCAGCACGCCAGGCCTCCCTGTCCGTCACCAACTCCTGGAGTCCACCCAAACTCATGTCCATCGAGTCGGTGATGCCATCCAACCATCTCATCCTCTGTTGTCTCCTTCTCCTCCCGCCTCCAATCCTTCCCAGCATCAGGGTCTTTTCCAATGAGTCAACTCTTCGCATCAGGTGGCCAAAGGACTGGAGTTTCAGCTTCAGCATCAGTTCTTCCAATGAACACCCAGAACTGACCTCCTTTAGGATGGACTGGTTGGATCTCCTTGCAGTCCAAGGGACTCTCAAGAGTCTTCTCCAACACCACAGTTCAAAAGCATCAATTCTTTGGTGCTCAGCTTCCTTTATAGCCCAACTCTCACACCCATACATGACTACTGGTAAAACCACAGCCTTGACTAGATGGACCTTTGTTGACAAAGTAATGTCTTTGCTTTTTAATATGCTGTCTAGGTTGGTCATAACTTTCCTTCCAAGGAGCAAGTGTCTTTTAATTTCATGGCTGCAATCACCATCTGCAGTGATTTTGGAGCCCCCCAAAATAAAATCAGCCACTGTTTCCACTGTTTCCCCATCTATCTGCCATCAAGTGATGGAACCAGATGCCATGATCTTAGTTTTCTGAATGTTGAGCTTTAAGCCAACTTTTTCACTCTCCTCTTTCACTTTCATGAAGAGGCTTTTTAGTTCTCCTTCACTTTCTGCCATAAGGGTGGTGTCATCTGCATATCTGAGGTTACTGATATTTCTCCCGGCAATCTTGATTCCAGCTTGTGCTTCCTCCAGCCCAGTGTTTCTCATGATGTACTCTGCGTATAAGTTAAATAAGCAGGATGATAATATACAGCCTTGATGTACTCCTTTTCCTATTTGGAACCAGTCTGTTGTTCCATGTCCAGTTCTAACTGTTGCTTCCTGATCTGCATACAGGTTTCTCAAGAGGCAGGTCAGGTGGTCTGGTATTCCCTCAGTTCAGTAAGCTAAAATTAGTTTGGTTGTTCTCAGAATACATGTTATAAATAAAAACCAACAGACTACTGTCCAAATTAGTCCAAGTTAACTTAAGACAAATATATGTTCCCGCAACATAGAAGAGAACAAAATGAGTTTGATATTTAGGGTATATTGCAAAAGAAAAAAAAAATTAACTAAAATGAAAGTGAAAGTCACTCAGTCGTATCCGACTCTTTGCAACTCCGTGGCCAGAAAGAATACTGGAATTCTCTGGGCCAGAATACTGGAGTGGGTAGCCTTTCCCTTCTCCAGGGGGTCTTCTCAACCCAGGGATCACACCCAGGTCTCCTACATTACAGGCAGATTCTTTACCAGCTGAGCTATCAGGGAAGCCCAACAAAAATGATGCTCTATGAATATTACAAATGAATGCTATACTTTACATTAGATAACATAAATCAGTGTTCCTTTGATATAAATTCTAACCGTGAAAACTGAAAGTACTCTGTGTGACTCACAGAGCGGGGTCAGGAGTCTGGAAGGTCAGTCTGCACCCAGGCTGCCTGCTCATCTACTGCTGCTGCTGAACCTCCAGGTGCAGTCACTGAACCCTGGCTTCTAAACCAGTTCTCCACCAAACCCAGAATTTAACCCTCACTCACTACGGGAACTATTGCCAGGTGCTCTCTCCTCCAGAGCTTGTCTTCTCAGGGTGGAGCCTATGTGCTGGACTGAGTTTTCAAATAGCTTTCCCAAGACCTCCCAATTCCTAAAGTAAGGACTCTAAATGCCAGTGCCCCAGCAGCTCCTAGAGCCCATTCCAGAAATGGCCTGGTGGGGCCTCCCCAGCTAAACTATAGCTCTGACATAAAACCTGTAAATGCTGGAAGAATCTGCCCACACGTCATCCTTATAAAGAGTAAATAACCTCACACACACACAAACAATCCCTATTTCCATGATAAATGTAGAAGCAGTTTGAAAACCAGGTTTTCAAAAGTATAGTTTTATACTTTTTCATATAAACATGAGTATAAAGACAGCTGTGATTATAAAAAGGGAAATTTACGTATGTCTGATGCATTTACATAGTTACATAAGAACTTATTTACATAGTTATTTACATAGTTACATAAGAACTCTACACATTATAAATTGATTTAATGAGAGCAATCACATTCTTGAAAACAGGAACACACTATCACTAACATCTTTAGAAAGGAAATATACTAATAAATAAGCTCACATATTCTAACAGGAGACTCAGTCAAATAATACACTTCTTAAGATCAATTAAAGCTATGGTCTTCAGATTTTCTAGTTTCTTATTACTAACACAACAATAAATGGTGTTTTATCTCTACCAAAAGTAATAAGGAACAATTATTACCTGTGAATAATCTTTGATAATATAAATATTAGGTACATGAACTATTTAAAATTCATGATACCTGAATTAGATTTCCATTTTTAAACAAAAATAAACTATCATTAAAAGTAGGTATCAAAGACTTGGGAGTAATAATGTATTTCTTTCCCTAATTAATCATTCTTCAACAGATGCAGACCTCGTGTGAAATACTTCACACAGATGGATTACAGTGTAGATGAGTTACGTCATCGCCTGCTCTGGGTGAATTCAAACATGGATATTCACACTACAGGAAATTTAAGAGTGCTAGCCAAGCATTAGGTAATAAACTTTATAAAACTTACTCTTTCACAGACTGAGTAGTAATGCTCAACATACAAAACTAGTTTTAAATTACTCTTGATGGCTTAGCAAAGGCTAAGTTTTGAAAAAGGAGAAGACTTGAAGTTCCCAAGTTAGAACATCAACTAGGAATGGTAAGTTCCTTGAATGTTTGAATCTCAACAACTTAAAGATAGCAAATAATGCTCAGTAAATATTTCTTGATTATATAAAGCACTCTTTAAAACAAAAAGGGAATAATACTTAGGTATATGAAATCTAATTATGAAATAATCATACAACATTGGAACTTACATCCAAGACTGACTCCAAAGTCTGGCTGATTTTTCCACTATTGCACTTCTTGTTTTCTTCACTTAAATAACTTACATAACTTAACTATAAAAGCATTTTAAAAGATAAATTTGCATTAAAAAGAGATCAGGGTCTCAAAATGTTAGTTAAGGCACAAGAAAAATAAGTAAAAATAAGCAAACTGTGAATATTAATTCATCTTCGCTAAAAAAGCAGCAGAAACCCTGCAAGAAGCAGAAATATGAAAAAAAAATGTGGGAGGGGTGAGACAGGGTGAGAGAGAGACGCCAAAGAAATGCTTTAGGGAATACTGGGAGACGGGAGGGCAAGGGGGAGAAGGGAGGAGAGGAGGGGAGGGTCAGAGAAGGGAGGAGAGAAGGAAAGCAGGAAACAGCAGAAGGAGGGGGAAAAGGGAGGCAGAAAGGCCGGAAAGAGAGAAGGGAGAGCGGGGAACGCTGCTTCAAATCCGTCTCTCTTCTGGTCTACTGGGAATAGCAACAAAAACACCCTATTCTCACTGTGCAAACTATATCCAAACGTAGGAGCTATTTATCTCATTTACCTCAACAACACAACAGAAAAATATACAAGTGGAAGACAAAGAGAGAATACATTAATAAAAGAGAAAGATAAGTTAAATAATAAAACTCGTTTAGATCTGCTTGTTGTTCAGCAGCTCAGCTGTGCCTGACTGCAGCCCACAAGGACTGCAGGCCACCAGGCTCCTCTGTCCATAGAACTATCCAGGCAAGAATGCTGGAGTCGGCTGCCATTTCCTTCTCCAAAAGAGTTGCTAATAATGTTTATATATAACCAGAAAAAAAAAAAAACTTTTATAATTAAAAAAAAATCTAAATATGAAGACTGTTTCAAGACATTTACAACTATAACCAGAAATCTGTTAAAAACATAACATTTCTCTTTCCATTTACTTCCAAAGCGTATTATGACAATTTTAGGACAATAAAATCAAGCTATAAAAGCAAAACTAAGCTATAAAATGACTTGTGTTTTAATGGTACTTAAATACAAGTAAAAAGAGGATCAATAAAGGCTTCTAAACAAATATGACTTTATTTTTCTTATTTAATGTTAATTCAGTAAGTAAATCTGAAGGCCGAGGGAATATTTTAAACATTCTTTGCACCCTATCACAAGTACTATATAATTCTATTTAATATGAACTACTCAAAAATAGTTTCCACCTCAAAAAGAAGACATTATTCAGTTTGATAATTTGTCTATTTAGGCTTATGTTAATATACCTATATGTTAATCAGTCTAAGTGGATTCATTCCACCACTTATAAAGATAACTTTCAAATGATAAAAATAAAAGTCACCACAATAAACATTGTTCCTAATTGTGCCATACCTTTAGCTACAGCTTCTTTGTATTTCTCTTTGGCAGAATTCATTTCTTTTATTAATTGTCTATAGCTGGTTTTTAATTTCTCTAATTCTGTCTTTGTAACCTGTCAAAAAGAAAAAAAAAAGAAATGCAAAAAGATTTTTAAATGCTTAAATTTACATCTGTCGAGAACTTAAATTTCAAAGCATTAACTGATGCATCTCTTACTGCTTAGGAGTCAGAACTGCTCTTTAATATACAATTATAAACAATAAACTAAAATTAGCTTAGAAATTGGTGACAAATTCAAAGGCATATGAAAAAAAGAAAACCATTTCTTAAAAAGAAGAGCAAATCATAAACTCGTGCTGTCATTACCTAAAATTTAAAGGCCAATAATTTACTGCTATGTACAGAAATATTTTCTCTAATAAAAAAGCTAATTTAAAACTCTGATTTTAATTATACAGAATAACTCCGAGTTGTCATAATTCATCAGTTCTAATATGAATTTATTTTTTGCACTGTAACATCTCTGAAAAGACTCATCTAATTAATGTTGACCAGGCAGCATTCATGACAGTGGGTGGTCACTGCATGCACACATTAACTTGGTTATTATTTCTACAGAAAGGCTTGACAATCCAAGTCCTGGACTCTGCAGTCAGCCATAAAAAGCATTCAAGAAAAAATTGAGAATTTTAGACGGTATCTTAAAAACATCTAATAAGACTTTTGAGAAGAGTTAAGAAATCAGCAGCATTAAAAACTTGCTAAAGGGACATAAGCAACTTGGAAGAAAGTCCCAGAGCCTACTTTAAACAAATTCTGCATCACCAAGGTTCTTGACAGCATGGAGGATGGCACTGTATAAGTGAACAAAAATGTCAACAACGATGATAGATATGCACTAAGTCGCTTCAGTTGTGTCCAACTCTTTGCGACTCTATGAATTGTAGCCCACCAGGCGCCTCTGTCCGTGAGATTCTCCAGGCAGGAACATTAGAATGGGTTGCCATGCCCTCTTCCAGGAGATCTTCGCAACCCAGGGATCAAACACACATCTCTTATATCTCCTGCATTGGCAGGAGGGTTCTTTATCCCTGGCGCCACCTGGGAAGCCCCATAATATATAGATATCGTTCAGCATTTAGTCATTAAGTCACCTCCAACTCTTGCGACCCCATGGACTGTAGCCCACCCGGTTTCTCTGTCCATGGAATTTTCCAGGCAAGAATACTGTAGTGGGTCACCATTTCCTTCTCCAGGGGATCTTCCCAACCCAGGGATCGAACCTGTGTCTTCTGCATTGCAGGCGGATTCTTTACAGACTGAGCCACCAGGGAAGCCCATGATACAGATATAGATAGAAATGACTTCAAATCACTTCCTTTTAAAAGAAAATCTCACTGGTCAACATGTTTTAACAGACTTTACCTTTTAGAGCAGTTTTAGTATCACAGCACAACTGAGCACAAAGTACAGAGATTTCCCATTTGTCCCTTATCCCTCCTCACGCACGGCCTCACTGATTATCAACATCCTCCACTCGAGTTTGCATGTTTGTTGCAACTGGTGAGCCTATAAGAACATATCGCTATCACGCAAGCACACAGTTTACATTAAGCCCCACTCGTGGTGTGTGCCTTACGGTTTTGAACAAACGTACGATGACATGTATCCCACCATTCCGCCACCGCGGGGCCACACACGGCCGTCTCACTGCCATAACCCTCCAGTGCTCCACTTGTTCACGGGCCCCCAGGAACCAACGACCTTTGTGCTACCTTCATCGTTTTGACTTTTCAAGAATACCATATAGCTAGAATCATATACGTTTTTCAGATTGGCTTCCTTCACTTAGTGGGCTTCCCTGGGGGCTCAGATGGTAAAGAATTTGCCTACATTGTGGGGGGCCTGGGTTCAGTCCCTGGGTCAGGAAGATCCCCTGGAGAAGGGAATGGCAACCCACTCCAGTATTCCTGCCTGGAGAATCCCATGGACAGAGGAGCCTGGCGGGCTGCAGGCCACGGGGTTGCAGAGAGTCAGACACAACTGATCAATGAACACTTTCACTTTCTTTCACTTGGTAATATACATTTAAGGTTCCTCCATATCTTTCTTGGTACCTCATTTCCTTTGAGCGCTAACTAATATTCCATTCTCCGGATGCACCACTGGTTTATCCATTCATTACTAAAAGACATCTTGGTTGCATCTAAGTTTTGACAATTATGAATAAAGCTGTTATAAACTGCTATGTGTGGGCTTTAGTGTAGACATATGTTCTCAACTCCTTTGGATAAATACCAAGGAGCTCAATTCTTGGACTATTTTTATTGTTGTAAAACACAACCAAACTGTCTTCCAAAGTGGCTGAATTATTTTGCAATCCCACCAGCAATGAATGAGAGTTCCTGTTGCTCCATAACCCCACCAGTATTTGATGTCGTCAGTGTTCTGGATTTGGGGCATTCTAATCTGAAGCAGTGGCATCTCATTGTTCCTTTAGTTTGCATTTCCCTGATGGCATAAAATTTGAGCAAATTTTTATCTGGTTATTTGCCATCTGTATATCTTCTTTGGTGACGTGTTTACTTTTTCATAAAGTTACTTCTTTTCTCAGTAGACTTTATATTAGAGTTCTTTCTGTGTTTTAGATAACAGTCCTTTATCAAATGTCTTTGCAAACTTGTTCTCCTAGTTTACAGTTCATCTTCTCATTCCGTTGATATTGCATTTTCTAGAAGTGGGTTTGGTTTGGTTTGATTTTTGAGGAGAATGTGTGTGTGTGTGTGTGTGTGTGTGTGTGTGTGTGTATAAATATATATTTGGAGCAGGCAAGAAATATGGACACTTCCATCTACATGAGTGCCTATCGCAATTTACTGCTCTGGTCTCAGGGAATTGAACGTTTTTCCATTTTGCAAACCTTTAAACTAATGTATCCCATTCATGTCTGTTGTTGAAACCTGTCTGAAAATTTTGCCAATCTGATTCATTTTATCTTGCATATCAAGCTGCTTTCAGTTCATTGTTTCTTTTAAATTTATGAAGTCATTATATAGTTTATACTTGCCAATAGACTACCCAGAGTGTGCTTGAGACCCTACTGAGTTTCACTTTCAATGCTCTTCAGCTCAGTTCAGTTCAGTTGCTCAGTTGTGTTCGACTCCTTGCGACCCCATGGACTGCAGCACACCAGGCCTCCCTGTCCATCACCAACTCCTGGAGTTTACTCAAACTCATGTCCATTGAGTCAGTGATGCCATACAACCATCTCATCCTCTGTCATCCCCTTCTCCTCCTGCCCTCAATCTTTCCCAGCATCAGGGTCTTTTCAAATGAGTCAACTCTTCACATCAGGTGGCCAAAGGATTGGAGTTTCAGCTTCAACATCAGTCCTTCCAATGAACACCTGGACTGATCTCCTTAGGATGGACTGGTTGGATCTTCTTGCAGTTCAAGGGACTCTCAAGAGTCTTCTCCAACACCACAGCTCAAAAGCATCAATTCTTCAGTGCTCAACTTTCTTTATAGTCCAACTGTCACATCCATACATGACTACTGGAAAAACCACAGCCTTGACTAGATAGACCTTTGTTGACAAAGTAATGTCTCTGCTTTTTAATATGCTGTCTAGGTTGGTCATAACTTTCCTTCTAAGGGGCAAGCATCTTTTTTATTTCATGGCTGCAATCACCATCTACAGTGATTTTGGAGCCCCAAAAAATAAAGTCTGCCACCGTTCCCCCATCTATTTTCCATGAAGTGATGGGACCAGATGCCAGGATCTTAGTTTTCTGAATGTTGAGCTTTAAGCCAGCTTTTTCACTCTCCTCTATCACTTTCATCAAGAGGCTCTTTAGTTCTTCTTCACTTTCTGCCATAAGGGTGGTGTCATCTGCATATCTGAGGTTATTGATATTTCTCCCAGCAATCTTGATTCCGGCTTGTGCTTCATCCAGCCCAGCGTTTCTCATGATGTACTCTGCATATAAGTTAAATAAGCAGGGTGACAATATACAGCCTTGACGTACTCCTTTTCCTATTTGTAACCAGTCCTTGTTCCATGTCCAGTTCTAACTGCTGCTTCTTTACCTGCATACAGGTTTCTCAAGAGGCAGGTCAGGTGGTCTGGTATTCCCATCTCTTTCAGAATTTTCCACAGTTTGTTGTGACCCACACAGTCAATCCCCTTACTTTCCCCTAAGTTCTGTAATAAAGATGCCACACCCTTTGAGACTAGAGTCACAGCTTTGTGCTTTGACTCACATCCAATATAAGTAAAATTTCTTGGAATGAAAAACTCACGTTGTTCCTTTGGTGTATGCCACACATATCACACACATTTCTGTAGCATTATAATTTTTTAAAAAAGAAAGACAGGAGGGAATTCCCTGGCAGTCCTGTGGTCAGGACTCTGTGCTCTCACTGCTGAGGGTCTGGGTCCAATCCCTGGTAAGGGAACTAACATCCCACAAGCTGTATGGTGCAGCCAAAAAGAGACAGTTTTTTAAAGAAAGAGAGACAGAAAGGAAGGACAGAAAAGAGACCAGAAGTCTTAAATTTTTATGAATTCCAGCCTATCAATCATTTCTCATGGATCATGCCTTTGGTGTTCTATCTAAAAAATCACCTCCATGCCTAAGGTTATCTGGGTGTTCTATTTATCTTCTAGGTGTTTTACAGTTTTAAATCTTACATTTAGGTCTGTGATCCATTTTGAGTTAATTTTTGTGACTGGTGTAAAGTCTGTGTATAGATTCATTATTTGCATATTTTTTTTGTCCCTATTCCAGTGCCATTTGTTGAAAATATTAACTGTTCTCCCCTGTGCTGACTTTGCCCCTTTTCTTCAAAGTTCAGTCAACTATATTTATGTGGATCTACTTCTGGACTCTCTAGATTCTGTTTCACTGATCTATTTGCTTATCTGTTTATTTTCTTTCACAAAGGCCAAATTCTCTTGATTACTGTGTCTTTATAATAAATCTGGAAGTCACATAATGCCGGTCTTCTAATTTTGTTCTCCAATATTCCATCGCCTATTCTGGGTCTTTTGCTACTCCATATGAATTTTACAATCAGTTTGGCATTTGCTGGGATTTTGATTGGGATGTGTATTAAATATATAGTGCAAAATGGGAAAAACTGCTATCTTGACAATATTAAGGACACAGGATAACAATTATTTCTTCTTTGATTTCTCTTATCAGACCTCTGTCATTGTTCTTCTATAGATCATGTACATACTTTGTTAGATTTATACCTAAGTATTTCATTTTTGAGGTTCTAATGTAGATGGTATTGTGCTTTTAATTTCATATTCCACCTTTTCATTGTTAATACATAGGGAAGTGGTTGACTTTTGTATGCTAACACTGTATCCTGCAAAGTGAAGTCACTCAGTTGTGTCTGACTCTTTGTGATCCCATGGACTGTAGCCCGCAAGCCTTCTCTGTCCATGGGATTTTCCAGGCACGAATACTGGAGTGGGTTGTCATTTCCTGCAAACTTGCTATAACTGATTGTTTGTTTCAAGAGTTTTTGGTTGATTGTCTTGGATTATCTACATAAACAATCATGTCATTTGTAAATAATGACATTCATTCCCAATCTGTATACATTTTATTTCTTGTTCTGGTCTTGTTTCATTAGTTAAGATTGACAGGATTTTTTTAACAAGCAGTGGCAAGGGAGGGACATCCATGTCTTGCTCTGATCTTAGTGGGAAAGTCACATGTTTCTCACATTTATGTATGATGTTAGCTGGAAGTTTTTTGTAGATATCCTTTATCAAGTTGAGGAAGTTCGCCTTTATTCCTAGTTTACTGAGAGTTTTTAATCACCAGTTGGTGGTAGATTTTGTCAAATGCTTTCTCTGCATCTACTCATATGCTCATGTAATTTTTCTTTTTAGTTTGTTGATATAATGGATTCCATTAATTGATTTTCAAATATTGAACCAGACTTTCACACCTGAAATAAACTCCACTTAGTCAAGGTATGTAAGTTCTTTTTCTACACTGTTGGATTTAATTTCTTAATAATTCAAGGATTTTTGCATCTATGTTCATGAAAGACATCGGTCTATAGTTTGCTAATATCTTTGTCTGCTTTTGGTGTTAGAGAACATTATCATCATAGAATGGAATTAGTAAGTTTCTCTCTGTTTCTTTCTCTGAGGTAGGTTTGTGGAAAAGTGGTGCAATGTCCTCCTTAGATATTTGACAGAATTCACCAATGAAGGCGTCTGGGCCTGGTGCTTTCTGGTATTCACGGTTATTAATGATCGATTCAATTACTTTAATAGATACATGCCTGTTCAGATTGTCTATCTTGTCTTATGTGAGTTTTAGCAGACTGTGTACTTCAAGGCACTCTGCCATTTCTCCCAGCTTATCAAATTTATGGACATAGGGTTGATTAAAGAGTATTCCTTCATTATCCTTTTAATATCCATGGGATATATAGTGATGTCTCCTCTTTCACTTCTGATATTAGTAATTTGTACCCACACTGATTTTTTTGTTAGTGTGGCTAGAGACTTGTTGATTTTATTCACCTTCTCAAAGAATCAGATTTTAGTTTTGTTGACTTTTCTCAATTAGTTTCATGTTTTCATTTTCACTGAGTTCTACTCTAATTTTCATTATTCCTTTTCTTCTGTGTACTTTGGATTCAATTTGCTCCTTTTTCTATTGCCCTAAGGTAGAAGCCTGGATGATTGATTTTAGATCTTTCTTCTTTTCTAGCAAATGCAGTCCATGCTATAAATTTCCCTCTAAGTACTGCTTTTGCTTTACCCCACACATTTTGATAAGTTTTCTTTTCAGTTTCATTTAGTTCAAAATATTTTTAAATTTTTCTTGAGATTTCTTCCTTGGTCCATGGGTTATTTAGAAGTGTGCCGTTTAATCTCCAAGTATTTGGGGATTTTCTGGCTATCTTACTGTATCAATTCTATTCTTTTAAATATATTTTGATGTAGCTTATGACCTAAAATGTGGAATATCTTGCTGAATTGTGCAATATAAGCGTGAGAAGAACGTATATTCCCGTTTTTGCGTGAAGTAGTCAACAGATGTTCACTATGTCTAGCTGACTAATGGTATTATTAAGTTCACTCTGTCCTTACTCACTTTCTGTCTGCTGCATCTGTCCATTTCTGATGGGGGTGGGGGAAGGGTACCGAAATCTCCAGCTGTCATGGAGGTCCACTCATTTCTCCCTGCAATTTTAACAGTTTTTGCAGTTCTACCAATATTTTCATGCTATGCTCTTAAGCACAAGTACATTAAGGATTGTACTGTCTTCCTGGAGAACTGACCCCTTGAACATTATGTAACTCTCTTTATCCCTGATAAATGTCCTTGCTTTGAAGTCTGTCTTATCTGACGTTAATATAGCTACCCCCACTTTCTTTTGATTAGGGTCAGTATGGTGTATCTTTCTCCATCCATTACTATTCATCTACATGTGTCTTTATATGTAAAGTGGGTTTCTTTAGACAGCATACAGTTGTTTCCCTTTCCTCAGGTCAGTCAGGCTCTAGCTGAACAGTGTCTTCTGAGGAGAGACCTTGCTAAGAACAGAATGCTCTAACCTGTGTCAAAGTGGTCCCCATCCTCTTCCACTGCCAAGATCATGAGAGTTTCTTTTTCCCTCTATATTCACTGGGAGAACCTAGCAGGGATTCGGGAGGTAAAATTCTCAAGTGTGAAGGCCCCTCAACGAGAGGGTCCTCCAGGAGTTTTTAACCATCAGGGCGTCCAGAGTGTGTCAGTTCTAGTTCAGGTTTTTCTACACCTAACACTTGTTCTCAAGTCTGATGTTGCTCTGATTAGTTGTGATTCTCTGTATTCACTTGTCCATCTCTCCAGTTTGGGTGACAGTCATTTTGCTCTGTGACCTATCTTCTCTACTGGATCTAAGAAGAGTTGCTGATTTTTCAGTTTGTTCAGGTTTTTATTTGCTGTTAGGATGGAGTGACAACTTCCAAGCTTCTTACATGCTGGATTGGAAAATGGACGTCTTAACTTCTGAAGCTGCTAAAGAACCAATTCACTGTTCACAAACTGGCAAATTAATGTCTAAAAGCAAGTATTTATCCTACCTTTCTTATATGATCACAGCAACTGAAGAGCTGATATGGGAAAAATTTTTATTGAAAATTCCAGCTAACAATTGCATTAGGAATGACAGAAGTAAAATATTGTCATTTTACAACCTCCACTGAACTAATGGATCTAAGCAGGGGACATCAAGTGTTTCAGGAGGTAAAAGGCTGAAAAGAAAATTTTTAATAGATTGACCAGGCTGACAACAGTGGAACCTATTAGCAGACAATATATACCTCTTGTTATGAAACAACAGGAAATCTATACCAGGCCAAAATAAACAGCAAGAATATTATCAAGCCTCTGGAGCTAACTTCCAGTTTGCTGGAAAACTGAAAGATAAGGGAATACATGAAACTGCATCACAAGATGCTAACAACAAAATCCAAAATGAAAGAATTCAATTCTATTGAGCAAATTACCCAGTTTCTTTCACAAATGCATAGCATTTTAAAAGCCGGGAACCTAGAGATTAAAAGAAATTATTCAAATGCAATGTATAAGCCAGGTTTGGATCATGATTCAAATGAACCAACTGCAAAAAGAACACATTTAACAATCATTTGAGCACAATCAGGATAATTAATAATATTAAGGAATTATCTTTATTTTTAGGTGAGTTAATGATAACACAGTTTTGTTAAAGAGAAAATTTTAAAAAACAACTTGAAGTTTCTATAAAATTATCCAATGTAGAAGAAAGGTAGGTGAGAGTACAGGTGTAAACACCAACCAAAATACTGACTAGATGGATGGATGAGTCAATGCGAGTTCACTTAATTATTCTCTCTTCTTCTGTACACTTGCAAATTTTCACAATTAAAACCACTGTAAAAAGTTAGGCAGAAGGGACAGGCACTGGTTGTGAAGAAAATTTAGAAGTATCCCAACTAATTTATTTTGGCAGCATTTCTTTCATGTGAATATATAATCACATATTTTATAATCAATAATGTTTTATATTCAATAAAAATAAGACACTACTTATTAGAGACATTGAAATCTATTTTTTACCAGGAAATAGTGACTAAACATTTTTTAAAGTCAAGTAGGATACAGCATTTCAGTGAATTTAAAAATCACACTATAGAAAGAATTCCAGAGTGGAAAGACAAACCTTGATCATCTCTGCCTCTATCTGCTGATGGACACCTATGTAGCTCTTCTTCACCTGCTGCTTGTCCTTTATCATCATGGTGAGCCTGTGTAAGGGCCCAGAATTCAGGTCCTCTGCATGCGTCTTCATGATCCTGCTAAGCTGTTCCGTCTGCTGAATCATAAGTAGCCAAGACTTTTTGAAAAATAAGAAATAAAATTAGCATTTGTATTAGAGGTTTCCATTTAGCTGTGTTCAGGAACTTTAAACATTTAGTTTTACACAAATTATTACATTAATATAAAAATAACAGGTTTCTGGCAATTATGCAATAAGCTATATGAATGTTTTGTATATAACATCTTTAAATTCAAGCACAAATGCTTCAAAATTCAGTAAGCAGAGACTGTGCAGAATACCCGGCCAGGATTGAGGGACTTGTGGGGAATCCACTCCTGCGGTCTTCATTTCACCACTGCTTGTTTGTTTCCCAACACTCTGATATATTCTTCTGCCCACACTTGTCTATTGTCTCAGTAAGGTAGCCACTCCCTAACAGTCAAATGCAACAGAAACGTACCCATCTCCATTCTCACCTGTTTCTCGGCGGCATCTGATCCTACTGACTCACTGCTTCCCAAAACTCTCCTTTTTGGTTTCTATGGCCTCTTTTCTTCCAACTTACTGACCTGCCTTCCTCCCTTCCTACAAATTCCTTCTCAGTCTTTATACCTGCTCTCCTTTTGCTGCCTAAGTCTTTTTTTTTTTTTTTTTTTTTTGTTTTTTGTTTTTTGTTTTTTTTTTCTGCCTAAGTCTTAAATAATTGAATTCTCTAGATTTCTATCTTTTCTCTTCTCTTAATAAATTAGCTATAAACCATTAGTTTTCCATGGTTTTTCTAGCTCAACACATTGCTTCAACAGCAGACACACATAATCCTGGGTTTGGGACAAGTGGGCGTATAGATACAGCTGGAAGAACAAGTCATTTGTTACTAGACTTTCTAGCATATAAGTAGTGGGGGGGGGAAGCAACAGAAGAACGCTCTTCACTACAGGTCTTCAAAATCCTATTCAGAAACAAGTTTAGTTTGGTCAGAGAGGATCCATATTAAAGATACCAAAAAAAAAATAGACAAGGCATGTTTGGATATTTCTCAAAAGTAATTCTTCTACACTATTACTTTTGATCTGTAAATGAACAGAATTAATTTCGTTACTGTTAGTATTCCAAGGTAATCCTAAAACAAAATTTAACAAGTATCTAAATCAAAAGGGTAGCCTAAAGGAAGCAAACTCTTAGTCACAGTCAGAAGTCTCCAGGGTCTACCTGGGTATCCTTGTGTTTGATACACTGCAGTATATGCTCTTTTAAAAAAAGTAATCTTTGAGGAGATTCTTTAGGGAAAAAGATCATTTTTAGTTGTAAAATTTTAGTTGTTTTTACAAACACAAAATAAGACAGGTAGCCTAGGAACTCATCATATTTACTTTCAAATTCAAAACCCTGAGTACTAAGATGCTCTTGATTCCATAAAGCCATTTAAAACTGATGTGGCTCTTCCATTAAAATATAAAATTTAAGAAAGATGAAAATAAAAAACTATACAAATGTGAATTAAAAATATAACCTAAACCGCCCCAGTGACTCTCGTAGCTCTGTCTTTTTCATTTGATATTTTCACTCTAAAAAATACAGTGTTAGGAAAACATTCTATATAGCACGTACAGAATGTTAAGGCTACCAAAAATAAAGTGAGAAGCATCGATTTCTTTCTCAAAAAACAAATATCCACTATCTTCAAAAAACAAATATTCTCTAAGTGCTTTGTAGCAAGAAATTTTTGTGTTTCTATGTAGGAGTCCTTGCAGCCTAGGGAGTCTTCTTAGAAGCTAACGTTAAAGGTCAGATTACCCTCCACCTCGCTGGACACCACATCTCATCCTGTCTAATAGCCCTGTTCATTGTAGTTACTGTGGAAAGTCAAAACCTCCCAAGGAATATATCATCACCCCAACTGTCAAAGTCATAGTGACCTCAATATTTTCCATTTTGACCCAGGACACAATCTATAGAATCCTGTACTGACTGTCAAGAACTCCTGCTCTGTGATTAGAAAACTCCTTATACGTTTTATCAGAACTTTCCATTTATCTTGTATCTTTAACAGAAATCTACTCAATCCCACTACTAACAACCTAGTAAGGCTAATAAATACTCCCGCTCTTCGTAAAAAAATCTCTGCTCTTCTGAAGCCAAAGCAACCCTTGAAGATGAACACTCCATCAGAAAGTCTTTCTGATTCTCCCTCCAAAGTCTACCACAAATCTACCCACTTCTCTTCATATTCACTGCCACCCCTTTTGGAAGTTTTGATTCTCTCTGGTTTAGACCTAATTGGTGTCCTCTCTTCTGCTGATGCTCCTTTCCACACCATTCCCCTTAAAGTAGCAAAAGAAACTGCCATTCTCCTGCATAAAACCGTATACAGGCTGTCCTTTCCATTTAAAGGAAAATCCAAACTTCCTTCTAAGACCTAAAGTGTCTCAAATTATGTATCCTCTGTCTATCCATTCAGTTTCTGTTTTGCCATCTTCTATCCAGCTAAATAAATTCTACGAGTGTTGGTCTTCTGAAGTTTCCTGAACATTCTCTCTTCCTGGGAGCTTATCCTCTCTTTCACATGGCCAGATCCATCTCTTCCATTAGGAATCAGCTAAATCTCATGCAGGTCACATCCTTGCTATTTGCTATCTCAGCACTTAAAATCACTATTTATTTGTGTGTATATTTGGTTTTTTTTTTTTTAAGATCTCCCCAACTACAATGGAATCTCCATGAGGGTTAGTACTGTGTTTCCTTGTTCACTATTTTATGTATTAATGGTGATATAAAATCATGAAGTGAAAATATGCCACTAAATAAACTGCTTCAAACTGGAATTAGATAGCATGAGTGAGTGAGTGAAAGTCGCTCAGTCGTGTCCGACTCTTTGCGACCCCATGGACTGTATAGTCCATTGAATTCTCTAGGCCAGAATACTGGAGTGAGGTGGGAGACCTGGGTTCGATTCCTGGGTTGGATAGCATGAAGCAACGCCAATTATGATGGGGAAGGAAAACTTAACAGGTCTGTCTTCAACCAATAAAACAACAGAGGGATCAGAGCAGCGCCTAAAGCAGTAAGAAGTACCGGCCTAACAGGAGTGAGTGCGTGGGCAGGGAGACGCTGGGTGTGACCAGAATTAGACACATGGCTGGGACGTTTGCTGTAAAGAGACATGAGTAAAATGTTAACAGACGCCTGATACAGAAACAAACAAAAAAGGATGCATTTCAACATTTATAATAAAACTGATAGAGCACTTTGCAGACATGGCTCTTTAGTTCTGGCATAGCACTGGCCAAAGCATAAAATATTTGTTGATTAGGATAATTTGTGGAAGATAATTCCGTATAACCTAATAAACAAAATCATCATCTCATCTGCAGGCCATCTGCAGACATTCAAATTGCCTTATTATACAGAATCCTGCTTAAATGATTAATAATGTTCCTCATAATGGAATTTTACCAGCAGTCAGAGTCACTGATGCTGAAAGCTACAGATAGAGTAAGGAATTTAAAAAAAGTAACAATATCTGGTTTAATTTTACAAAAATTTAATCACAGGCAAAGAATAATAGAACTTGAAAATAAAACTACTGTGGTTAAGTTTACAAAACAGAATATAAGTATATTAACTTTTCAGAGAAGAGCTACAAAAATGTGAAAGTAGGAATAATTTAACTATAATAAACTAGACAAAAATCCCAAAGGATACTAACAAAAATCAAGAGCGAGAGATTGATAAGAAGTATAAGTACATTCATTTCTTAATCTTTTATATATAAGTCAATAGACAGCATTAACTAGAAAGTTTATAAATAAAGAGAGACAGATTTAAGCTTATAATTCTTAAGCTTCAAAAATTAAACAAGTGAATGTTTAAAAAGGCAGACTTTGCAGGCTTCCTCTATTACAAAAATAATTTTTAAAGAAAGCTAACATTGTCCACTAAAAAAAGGAAAGAAAACACAAAAAAATTTTAATTATTCAAAATAAAAATAAATTGCAAAGTAAAAATAATAACATCTGTTAGCAGTACATAAAAATATTATCTGTTTAACATCTATAAGAAGGAAAATTATTATCAAATCAGAGGAGGAAAGATTTCATTGTACACTATAAATAAGAAATATCAGTAACGTAAAAAAACATATAACAATAACAAAAAATGGTAGGGAAGTCCCTCCAAAAAAATATGAACAATAAAATTCAACAGTCATTATATTCAAATGATCTAAAACTGAATTTTAGACACAAAATATAAAACAAGGAAGGGCAAAGTATGATGCCAAAGAATATCACTCACAATTAATATATAACCATTGTGATTGTTTTCATTCTAGAAATCAGTGCATCCAAACAAAAAGCAAAAATGAGGGAATGCAATGATAAATCAAAAGTGGTAAGAGAAGTAAATATACTCATCTCTACTTATGATAGACTAAACCAAAAAAATAAATAATACAGAGTATCTGAATAAGAAATTTAGTAATTAATATGTTTGATTTATCATCATATATAAAACTCTACACACTACAGGTCTAGAAAATGTCTATTTTAGAAGAATATTTTTAAAATTTATATAATATTGGACTATAAAAATCTGCATAAATTTTCTCAAAAATAGAAATAGGTTATACTAATTCCATTATCTAGCTTCTTTCACTTAAAGGAAAAAAAAATCAGAATTTTTTACAGGAAAAAATCAAATCATTTCTACAAAATGCACAGGCCAAAAAAAAAATTTTTAATCTAAAAGAAATCCTGGAAATAACAGTAAGTAAAATACTATCAAGATCAATTTGCTCAAAGATTTACTTTGCTCAAAGATTTACTTCTATTTCTAGGTAAAAAAAGTTTTAAAAAGTTTATAAAATTCAAGTTTATAAGTTAGAAAAAGGAGAACAATGTAAAACTAAGTACAAAGGAGAAATTGAAAAGAAAAAATTAAAAATATTTATTAATTAGATAAATTAAAAATAGAAAAAATGTTGATAGCATTACAAAGGAGAGCTTAGCAATGACAAAGGAAATAACAATAAAAGAAATAAAGTACATAAGATCTATAACTAGAAAAGAGAAATAACCATAAGTTAGGATGAAATTACAAAAACTATGAGAAGAATCTGAAAATAAATGAAGTGGCTCCTTTATTTCTTTTAAAGATAAACGCAAATTAGTAAACTGACATTTCAAGAGACAGCAACACAGATCATTCCATTTTCTGCTCACAGGCACAGTTTCAGTCCTTCACAGGCTGGAACCTGATCTCTGCAAACTGTATTTCCCAGGCATCCCCCTGCTAACTGGCTTTTGGTTTTGCTGTGCAACGGGAGGTCCTGGCACAAGACTGAGAGGCGGGAAGAAGGGAAAACCTGGACATGTCTCTCTCCGTCAGATCGCTTCCTGTCTCTCTCTTGCTGACTGTAATGAGCCTTCCTCGGCCCATTGTGGCTTCCAGATGGCAGAGGCTCCATGGAGTCACTCATCTCAGATTGTCTCACCTTCCTCTGTTCACTCCTAGACCTTCAAAAATCTTTGAACATATTTCCCCCAATTAAATCCTGTTTATTGAAGTACCTGGTATAAATTTTGTTTTCATAACTGAATCCCAACTCTTACAGATAGAAAATTCAAAGAGGCCAATAACCATGTAATACATGGTTATTATTAGCCAATCATCAATAAAATACCTCTAAAAAAGTGTGGGGCTTTCCTCATAGCTCAGTTGGTAAAAAATCCACCTGCAATTTAGGAGACCCTGGTTCAATTCCTGGGTCAGGAAGATCCGCTGGAGAAGGGACAGGCTACCCACTCCAGTATTCTTGGGCTTCCCTTGTGGCTCAGCTGGTAAAGAATCTGCCTGCAATGCGGGAGACCTGGGTTCAATCCCTGAGTTGGAAAGATCCCCTGGAGAAAGGAAAGGCTACCCACTCCAATACTCTGGCCGTGCTTATTTAACTTCTATGCACAGTACATCATGCGAAATGCTGGGCTGGATGAATCATTAGTTGGAATCAAGATGGCCAAGAGAAATATCAATAACCTCAGATATGCAGATACCACTCTAATGGCAACAAGAAAAGAGGAACTAAAGAGCTTCTTGATGAGGGTGAAAGAGCTGGTTTAAAACTCAACATTCAAAAAACTAAGATCATGGCATCTGGTCCCATCACTCCATGGCAAATAGAAGGTGAAAAAGAGGAAGCAGTGACAGATTTTATTTTCTTGGGCTCCAAAAACACTGCAGACGGTGGCTGCAGCCATGAAATTAAAAGATGCTTGCTTCTTGGAAGGAAAGCTATGACAAACCTAGACAGCATTATAAAAAGCAGGCACATCACTTTGCTGACAAAGGTCGGTCTAGTCAAAGCTATGGTTTTACCAGTAGTCATTTATGCATGTGAGAAAGAAGAAAGATAGCGCTAAGTCGTGTCCAACTCTTTGCGATCCTATGAACTGTAGCCCGCCAGGGTCCTCTGTCCATGGGATTCTCTGGGCAAGAATCCTGGAGTGGGTTGCCATTTCCTTCCCCAGAGGATCTTCCCAACTCAGGAACTGAACCCAGGTCTCTCACATTGCAGGCATATGCTTTACCAACTGAGCTACAAAGAAGCCCCAAAGAAAGCTGAGCACCAAAGAATTGATGCTTTTGAACTGTCGTGCTGGAGAAGACTCCTGAGATCCAACCAGTCCATCCTAAAGGAGATCAGTCCTGGGTGTTCACTGGAGGACTGATGTTGAAGCTGAAACTCCAATACTTTGGGCCACCTGATGCGAAGAACTGACTCACTGGAAAAGATCTTGATGCTGGGAAAGATTGAAGGCAGGAAGAGAAGGGGACGACAGAGGATGAGATGGTTGGATGGCATCACCAACTCAATGGACATGAGTTTGAGTAAACTCCGGGAGTTGGTGATGGAAAGGGAGGCGTGGCATGTTGCAGTTCATGCAGTCACAAAGTCAGACACAACTGAGTGACTGAACCAACGGATCTTATGATCAGTTTTGAAACATTTCAAAAATGAGTACTTAATAGTGAAATATAGAAGTATTCCCATATAAGTCAAACACAAACCAAGCTGTTTAATATGAACAATGCTATTTAACATTGTTTCTCAGATGCCTCTGAAGAAAATAATGATTTGAAAGGAAAAGGTTTCCCTTTTTAATAACAAAAAATACAAATGAAGCCATTTGAAATTATTATTTCTCAGGTATCAGGTTAACAAAATTAAACCACCACATTCTATAGGTAAGAGAGTAAGATAACAGGTTCTCTAATGCTGTTAGTGGAAATGTTAAATTACTGAAAAACAAATTTGGCAACGAGATATTAAAATTCTAAGTGGGCAAACTTTATACCCAGAAATTCTACTTCTTAGAATTTAGCTCACAAAAAGTATTTGCACAACGATTCAGATTTTTACAAGGATATTTAGCACAGTTTTAAGAGCAAAAAGCATACAATAAAAAATTAAAGAAGTGAGTTTTAAAAGGATATGCAGTCATAAAAAAAGTAAAGTAACTGCATGTGAAATGATATAGAGAAAGCCCAAAATACATAACTAAGTAAAAAAGCCAAACTTCAGAACAGTTTATAAGAATACAAAGTTATTTCTGTAAGGTAAATAAATGTCTTATGAGAGCATATGCATCAAAAAAAAAATTGCTGGAGAGGGTGTGGAGAGAAGGAAACCCTCTGTACTGGTGGTAGGAATGTAAATTGGCACAGCCACTGTGGAGTTCCCTAAAGAACTAAAAACAGAGCTGGGGGAAATGGATGTATGTGTATGTATGGCCAAGTCCCTCTGCTGTCCACCCAAAACTATCACAACATTGTTAAATGCTTATACCCCATTATAAAACTTAAAGTTTAAAAAAAAAAAAGAAGCAATGTTTTGCCAAAATGAAATCAAATTCTTTGGAGTCAGACAGTTCTGGATTTCAGTCATTTTATTCACTGCATGGACTTCAGTAGTTTAATCTGAGTCTCAGTTTCTTTAACTATGAAATGGGGGGAAAGTCTATCACCACATAGGTTGTTCCAAGGCCTAAACGAAGCACTGCACAGAGCTAAGCATTCACCTAACGTTAGATGTTAAAATACTAACAACTTTCATGTACAGAAAATGTCACAAAAAAAACAATTGTCTTTAAAAGGATAACCCAACCAGAAGCTGACTGTGGCTCATATCATGAGCAACTTACTGCAAAATTCAGGCTCAAATTGAAAAAAGTTGGAAAACCACTAGACCATGCAGGTATGACCTAAATCAAATCCCTTATGATGATAAAGTGGATGTGACGAATGGATTCAACGGATTAGATCAGGTAGACAGTGCCTGAAGAACTATGGACAGAGGTTCCCAACATTGTACAGGGGGCGGCGACCAAAACTCCAAAAGAAAAAGAAATTTGAGAAGACAAACGGCTGTCTGAGGGGCCTTACAAACGGCTGAAAAAGAAGAGAAGCAAAAGGGAGTGGGGAAGGGAGAGATATACCCCACTGAGTGCAGGGTTCCAGAGAACAGCAAGGAGAGACAAGGAAGTCTACTTACGTGAACAGTGCAAAGAAAGAGGAATACAACAGAATGGAAAAGACTAGAGATCTCCTCAAGAAAACAGGGGATACCAGGGAATATCTCATGCAAAGATGGGCACAAAAAGGACAGAAATGGCAAAGACCTAGGAGAACTTGAAGATATCAGGAAGAGGTGGCAAGAATACAAAGAAGAACTATACAAAAAAGGTCTTCATGACCCAGATAACCATGATGGTGTGATCACTCACCTGGAGCCACACAATCTGGAGTGGGAAGCCAAGTGGGTCTTAGGAAGCATCACTACAAACAAAGCTAGTGGAGGTGATGGAATTCCACTTGAGCTATTTCAAATCCTAAAAGATGATGCTGTTAAAGTGCTGCACTCAATATGCCAGCAAATTTGAAAAACTCAGCAGTGGCCACAGGACTGGAAAGGTCAGTTTGCATTCCAATCTCAAAGAAAGGCAATGCCAAAGAATGTTCAAAGTACTGTACAATTGCATTCATTTCACATGCTAGCAAGATTATGCTCAAAATCCTTCTAGCTAGGCTTTAGCAGTATGTGAACTGAGAACATCCAGATGTACAAGCTGGGTTTAGGAAAGGCAGAGGAATTGGACATCAAATTGCCAACATCCACTGGATCATAGAAAAAGCAAGGGAATTCCAAAAACATCTACTTCTGCTTCATTGACTACGCTAAAGTCTTTGACTCTGGGGATCAAAATATATTGTGGAAAATTCTTAAAGAGATGGGAATACCAGGCCACCTTACCTGTCTCCTGAGAAAGCTGTATGCAGGTCATGAAGCAACAGTTAGAAATGGACATGGAACAATGGACTGGTTCAAAATAGTGAGAGGAATACATCAAGGCTATATATTGTCACTCTGCTGATTTAATTTATATGCAGAGTACATCATGTGAAACGCCAGGCTGGATGAAGCACAAGCTGGAATCAAGATGGCCGGGAGAAATATCAACAACCTCAGATATGCAGATGATACCACTCTAATGACATAAAGTGAAAAGGAATTAAAACTTCTTGATGAGGGTAAAAGAGGGGAGTGAAAAGGCTGGCATAAAACTCAGCATTCAAAAGCTAAGATCATGGCATCCAGTCCCAACACTTCATGGCAAACAGATGGGGAAACAACGGGAACCGTGACAGATTTTATTTTCTTGGGCTCAAAAGTCACTGCGGACAGTGATTGCAGCCTTGAAATTAAAATATGCTTGCTCCTTGAAGGAAAGCTATGACAAACCTAGACAGTGTATTAAAAAGCAGAAACATCACTTTGCCAACAAAGGTCCATATAGTCAAAGCGGGAGGAGAAAGGGACGACAAAGGATGAGATGGTTAGACGGCATCATCAACTAAAACTCAACAGATGTGAGTATGAGTAAACTCCAGGAGTTGGTGATGGACAGGGAGGCCTGGCGTGCTGCAGTCCATGGAGCCACAAAGGGTTGGACACGACGGAGCTACTGAACTGAACTGAACTGAAGGTGTTTCCAGTAGTCATATATGGATGTGAGAGTTGGACTCTAAAGAAAGCTGAGCGCCGAAGAATTGATGCTTTTGAACTGTGGTGTTGGAGAAGACTCTTGAGAGTCCCCTGGACAGCAAGGAGATCCAACCAGTCCATCCTAAAGAAAATCAACCTTGAATATTCACTGGAAGGAGTTATGCTGGAGCTGAAGCTCCAATACTTTGGCCACCTGATTCAAAGAACTAACTCACTGGAAAAGATGCTGATGCTGGGAAAGATTGAGGGCAGGAAGAGAAGGGGATGACAGAGGATGAGACGGTTGGATGGCATCACCGACTCAATGGACATGAGTTTGAGCAAGCTCCAGGGTATAGTGAAGGACCCCTGTCCAGCCCCGTGTGCTGCAGTCCATCGGGTCACAAAGAGTCAAACACGATTTAGTGACTGAACAACAACAGTCAGAACCATATCTGAGTCAACAGCCTTGGGACATTCAAATGTTTTATAACGACAATATAATAATTTCCATAAACTGATTACATATATGAAACCACCAATTGTATAATTTATTTTGATGAGTTTCTGGATATCTTTTTTTCTTACAGCATTTAAAATTTGTTTCCCTGTAAACAGAGCAGGTATTGACTAGTCTCCTTCTCTGCATGGTTTATATCCCAGTACCCAGAAATGTCTACAGATATGATCTCATCTGGTAGATATTTTTAAAGAACCAAAGGACTGAGTTTACTTAGTGAGTCAGAAAGAAATGGGTCATCTGAGTTAAATACATCCTTTAACATCAGGGGAATTTCAGTTTCTCTGTTTAATAGGTGGTGGTTTAGTCGCCAAGTCGTGTCCGACTCTTGAGACCCCATGGACTGTAGCCTGCCAGGTTTCTCTCTCCATGGGATTCTCCAGGCAAGAATACTGGAGTGGGTTGCCATTTCCTTCTCCAGGGGATCTTCCCAAACCAGGGATCGAACTGGGGTCCCTGCATTGCAGGCAGATTCTTTACTGACTGAGCTACAAAGGGAAGCCCACCTTTATAACAACGGAAGGGCTAAAACTTTGAAGATCCTGTTATTCAAGTAGTATAAATTCTCAGATTATCAAACATCTAACATAATCAAAACAAATCCTAAATAAAAATACTAGATAGGCAAAAAAATTATTAAACATTTTAAAATAAAATAGAATCAAAATAATTAACACAATCAAAATCAGTATCTGGGTTCTAAAGACTGGTCCCAAATATGCTGACTCACATCAGCTCACTCGTCACCCAACCTCAGCAGTAAGGAAACCACAGCACTACTAGAATACTGCTACTACTATTGAAAAAGAGCAAGTCTAAACGTCTAAGCAGGAACTTCCCTGGCAGTCCAGTGATTAAGATTCTGAGCTCCCAACACAGAGGGCAGGGGTTCAGGGAACCAAGTCAGGAACTGTGAGGGAACTAAGATCCCTCATGCCACTGGCACAGCTTAAAAAAAAAAAAAATGTCTAAGCACAGATAGAGGCTACAAAGGAAACTGCATTATCTTTTCTTCTCTAATACTTCTCCCAGTTTTCTAGACTCAGCGCCCCTCAATTGCTTTTGCTCTTCTTGGACTTAAAGGTCACCCTGTTCTTCTGAGGAACAGAGATAACTGGCCAGAGTCACCTTTGTCCTTCAGAAGCAAATCACATCAGCTCAGCAGTCTGTCCTACCAAAAGTTAGGGGTTGGATTCAAGATCCCCGCAGTCCCTTCCAGCTCCAACACCCGGTGACCATTCTCTGCTTAGCTACTTCCCTCATCATCCTTACAAACTCACTGAGCTCTGTGGCTCATGTCCACAGGACTCCTTTGTTGATCCAGCTCTAGCGGATCTTTGTTAACACAGGGATGGCCTGTTTGGAAATTTTAGAGGAAATAGTAAATTACAGTACGGAGACGCGCCCCTCCCAACTTCTGTGTGACACTCCTGTCCTCCACCCTGCTGCACCCCATTCCCGTTCTCCATTCCCCGGCCACATCCCAGGGAAGTAGTTCTGCCATTTCCTAGTTCCTGCATCCTCAAAATTTCCTCAAACGGCTCTTTCAGTTCAAAATATTTTACGAAAACAACTCTTTACTTCCTCAGTCCAACCAGTTCTTCCAGCTACTGCTCAATCTAATCTTTTTTAAAACCCCTCAAATAGACTTCTGAGGTTAAAGAAAAAATTAAAACTCTGCATTTATTCCCAGATGGCATGAATCAGGCTGTATACTTAGGATACTCCCTTTCTCTGAAGCTCTATCAAATAAATGCTGTTTTCTTTTCTTGCATTCTCTGTAATAAAGACCCAAGCGGTGAGTTTTACATTCTCCATTACTTCTCCCCAACTCCACCCCTGTTAAAGCTGACCTTGCTTGTCTAGACAGCCTTTTCCTCTTCCTCTTTAACATTATCTACCTCTGATATATCCATAGATTGCCTCTTACTTACCCCTTATATCAATAACCTGAAACACATATCTTCATCTTATAAGTGGTATCAGAGACATTAAGTAATCTTAATTACTTAATTAAGATCATACAGCTAACGAATGGAAGAGTTCAACTTCAACCCAAATCCACCTCTTAGTGGCCTGGACCTAATACAGCCTAAGATATCTGGAGGATACAGAAGGATGGGGACCTAAAGACTCTTGCATCAAAGTAATAAAAATTACTTTGAGAATAATTACCTACGATAAACTGATGAGAGTACCTTACAAACTGGTTACATATCACATCAATCTGTATTTAGTACTTTATCATTCAATTACAAGCTTAAGAGCCATGGGGAACAGCCGCTGACTCCCTGCAGACCCCCTGCTTTAAGCATGAGTCACAAACAGCTAACGTGAAGAAGCCCTTGCAGGCCAAGATTAGTGAGTCACGCTTGGTATCACACACTCTGCTAGAAGAAACGAAGATGAGAACAGAAGAGAAGTCTCACTATATTTAAGTTTCTAATTAGAATAACGGGCCACACTTCAAGTCCCCCTAAGTGAAATAATTAAAAAATAATTATTTTACCTAACCAACCCCAATACCACACTGAATAATTAGAAACAGCATTTTAAGATGGACACACGCGTAGTATACATTTCTTTATGCTCCAGGAAAACAAAATGACTGGTTTGGGACTTTCAATATCTGGAACATTTTTCAGAATATCAATTCATATATTAAAGAACACAAATATCATCTCATACAATACTGTTTTTTACATGCATGCATGCTAAGTTGCTTCAGTTGTGCCCAACTCTTCGTGACCCTATCGATCGCAGCTCACCAGGCTCCTCTGTCCGTGGGATTCTCCAGGCAAGAACACTGGAGTGGGTTGCCATGCCCTCCTCCAGGGGATCTTCCTGACCCAGTGATCAAACCCGAGTCTATTACATCTCCTGCACTGGCAAGCAGGTTCTTTACCACTAGCACCACTTGGGAAATGCATTATTTCAAAAGATTTTCT
Organism: Giraffa tippelskirchi; assembly: GCF_054371585.1. Taxonomy (NCBI): domain Eukaryota; kingdom Metazoa; phylum Chordata; class Mammalia; order Artiodactyla; family Giraffidae; genus Giraffa; species Giraffa tippelskirchi. Next base: position 176,551,671 of record NC_137280.1, on the reverse strand, counting down.
GAATTTCTAAATGTGATTATTTTATATTTTATTTTATATTTATATTTGGTCACATTGTTTTGTGACCAAAAATAATTCCTAGAAATAAATGCATATCTTATTTCACAGTAAAAAAGACTAATGATTCAGTTTACAGAAATTTTAATCTCCCTTACATCCCCTCCCCTCCCCAAAGGAGACCAGCTGCATACATTAAATATCATCCCAGCTTTCTAAATCAACGAGCATAGCTCCTAAAAAGTCCATTTTACTCTTAAGAAGCCAACAGAGGTAAACATTATTGGATATACTAGAATGAATGCACAATATATAAAAAAAGTAAACACTGTACTCAATTTTTTGAAAACAGAAAACTACATATAGGGAAATTTTTTCTGTCTTTTAGAAAAGCATGCTTTCCACCTCTGAACTAACAGATATGTGGTGAGATAAATGAGTATCCCACAAACAGGTAGTAATTTAAGTGTTCTGAGTTCATTATACCAAAAAATACTTATTCTGGGACACTGAGTCAAAGAATAAACTACTACCAGAGCTATAATTACAGTAAAGCATTGAAAATGATCAACAAAATGACTCAAGCTTGAAAAACACCTAAATAATAGTTGTCGTAAATAGCTTTTCTCTACAAAGTATATCTTCCAACTACTTGCTTGCCTTCTTCTTGCTTGAATACTTTTAAATACATCACAAAAATATATAAAGAGGAATGCACAGTTTCTGTGCACAATAATTCAAACTAAATGTTTCTCTGAAACAACACTTTTTGTTCAGAGTTTGCCCATTACAAAACAAGGATGTTTTTGAAATCTCTGAATTCTTGTGTGATACAGAAACTTAGAAGACAAGCCATGAAATTTCCCTAAAACTGAGCTTTTGAAAGACTGAATTGCAAGTGCAAGGGAAACCTTAGGTAGTTTCCATTCTGAAGAGCCTACCTTTCTGCATTTTTTTTTAACTTTCCCCATTTTCCCACGCCAGCTCTGCAATAAGCTCTACAATAAGAATCACATAACAGCTTTTTAAAAATACCAATTCTTGAATCCCATGACCAGAGACTCTGATTTAATAGGTTTGGGATGGGGTCTCAGCATCAGTATTTTAAAGCTCTCCAAGTAACTCTAATGTACAAGTTCTGCTGTAAGAAAACATTTGTGTCTCTAAATCACTGTGATGTGCAAAAATCACACAGTAAAAAACAAAGACCTTATGGGCAATCAGTGTTAAAGGCACAATACTCAAAAACTTCTTCATGGATATAAATTGACCATAACTTTTTAAGATTAAAAAAAGATAGAACAATAAAAACTTTACATGATCTTCAGTTCAGTTCAGTTCAGTCACTCAGTCGTGTCCGACTCTTTGCGACCCCATGAATTGCAGCACGCCAGGCCTCTCTGTCCATCACCAACTCCCGGAGTCTACCTAAACCCATGTCCATCAAGTTGGTGATGCCATCCAACCATCTCATCCTCTGTCGTCCCCTTCTCCTCCTGCCCCCAATCCTACCCAGCATTAGGGTCTTTTCCAATGAGTCAACCCTTCGCATGAGGTGGCCAAAGTATTGGAGCTTCAGCTTCAACATCAGACCTTCCAATGAACACCCAGGATTGATCTCTTTTAGGATGGATTGATTGGATCTCCTTGCAGTCCAAGGGACTCTCAAGAGTCTTCTCCAACACCACAGTTCAAAAGCATCAATTCTGCGGCACTCAGCTTTCTTAACCGTGCAACTCTCACATCCATACATGACCACTGGAAAAACCATAGCCTTGACTAGACGGACTTTTGTTGGCAAAGTAATGTCTCTGCTTTTAAATATGCTATCTAGGTTGACCATAACCTTCCTTCCAAGGAGTAAGCGTCTTTTAATTTCATGGCTGCAATCACCATCAGCAGTGATTTTGGAGCCCAAAAAAATAAAGTCTGACACTGTTTCCACTGTTTCCCCATCTATTTCCCATGAAGTGATGGGACCAGATGCCATGATCTTAGGTTTCTGAACGTTGAGCTTTAAGCCAACTTTTTCACTCTCCTCTTTCACCTTCATCAAGAGGCTCTTTAGTTCTTCTTCACTTTCTGCCATAAGGGTGGTGTCATCTGCATATCTGAGGTTATTGATATTTCTCCCGGCAATCTTGATTCCAGCTTATGTTTCTTCCAGCTCAGTGTTTCTCATGATGTACTCTGCATATAAGTTAAATAAGCAGGGTGACAATATACAGCCTTGACGTATTCCTTTTCGTATTTGGAACCAGTCTGTTGTTCCATGTCCAGTTCTAACTGTTGCTTCCTGACCTGCATACAGGTTTCTCAAGAGACAGGTCAGATGGTCTGGTATTCCCATCTCTTTCAGAATTTCCCACAGTTTATTGTGATCCACACAGTCAAAGGCTTTGGCGTAGTCAATAAAGCAGAAATAGATGTCTTTCTGGAACTCTCTTGCTTTTTTGATGATCCAGCGGATATTGGCAATTTGATCTCTGGTTCCTCTGCCTTTTCTAAAACCAGCTTGAACATCTGGAAGTTCACGGTTTACGTATTGCTGAAGCCTGGCTTGGAGAATTTTGAGCATTATTTACTAGCATGTGAGATGATCTTACTTGCACTAAATAACTGAGATGTAGAGTCGGTCCTCCATAATGGCAGGTTCCACATTCACAGATTCAATCAGTCTCAGATCAAAAATACTCAGGAAAAAAAAAGCTCCACAAAGTCCCAAAAGGCAAAACTTCAATTTACTGTACACCAGCAACTATTTAAACAGCATTTACAGTATATTAGGCGTTGTAAGTAATCTGGAGATGATTTAAAGCAAACAGGAGGATACACAGTAGGTTATATGCAAACACTATACCATTTTATAATAGAACTTGGGTATCCTTGGATTTTGGTCTCCTCAAGAGTGGCTGTGCTGTGTGCTTAGTCATGTCCCACTCTTTGCGACCCCATGGACTGTAGCCCGCCAGGCTCCTCTGTCCATGGGGATTCTCCAGGCAAGAATACAGGAGTGGGTTGCCAAGCCCACCCCCAGGGGATCTTCCCAACCCAGGGATTGAACCCAGGTCTCCCACGTTACAGGGGGATTCTTTACCGTCTGAGCCACCAAGGAAGCCCAAGAATACTGCAGTGGGTAGGCTATCCCTTTCTCCAGGGGATCTTCCCAACTCAGGAATCGAACTGGGGTCTCCAGCATTGCAGATGGATTCTTTACCAGCTGAGCTACCAGGGAAGCTCCAACCTCTAGGGTGTGGGCGTCCTATGACATGACATTACCTTGAAAAGAAGTTTGCTCATCAAAGCAGGTGTCACAAGGGGTGCAGCTTGTCAGTTATTGTAAAGTGATAGAAAGAGTTATCTGATTTGGACAGAAAATTGCAGTATCACATGTAAGTGGAAATTCCTCATAACACAAGGGGTAAACAAGGTAGCCTGTAAATGAGCGGGGTGTGTGTGTGTGTTTTATATATTCCTAAGCAGCTCAGTTCAGAGATGCAGTTTTCATCTAGTTTCTTCCAGGTTTGTGCATAAACAACTGTAAAACCCATTATGCTCAAATTGCTCCCTAATATATCAACTGCACAGGAACAAATTCATGTTCTTAAATCCAGTGTCACAGCAGAACTGACTCTTTACTTAGGCTTAGGAATTACTGCTTTAAGATACAAAGAAAGTTGGAACTCTAGTTACGTAAGTTACTTGAATTCTTTAACAACTTGGAGGTTGAGGGTACCAACCCTCAATTGGGTTGAAAATTTTCATATAGCTTTACAGTTGGCCCTCACTATGCGCAGCGCCAAATCCTCAAATTTAACGAACCTCAGACAGTGTAGTACCGGAGAAGGCATATGCATGTAAGTGTGACTACCAAGTAATAAGGCTGGCTTATTACTGGCTCCTCAAAGAGCATTTTTAGTTACTTTTAACGCCCACATAGTACATGGAATATTGTCAATATTTCAAGCCATTTCATGTTTAAAAGGTAAGCTTAATATCTCCCTTCAAATATGTTGATAATTAATCTGTATCACTATACTATTTCACAAGAAAGTTGACTATATTCTACAGATATACTTTTATTTTTACTTTTTTCAGCTTTATTGAGACATTAGTAACCTACATCATATGCAACTTTTAGGTAGAAAACATGATAACTAGTTACACACACATATTGTACATTGATTACCACAATGAGGTCAGTTAATACTTCTATCCTCTTATGTAATTACTTTTTTTCCTGCAGTGATAATTTAAGATCGACTCTAACAACTTTCAAGTAATACAATACTGTTAATTACAGCCACCATGCTGTACATATCCTAGAGCTGGAAGTTTACAGTCTTTGATCAACATCTACTCATTTCTTCTACCACCCAGCCCAGCTCATGGCAACTACCATTCCATTCTCTGTTTCCATGAGTTTGGGTTTTAGTTTTCACATGTAACTGAAAACATGTATTATTTGTCTTTGTCTGACTTATTTCACTTAGTGTAATGACCTCAAGAAATATGTTGTCACAAAAGGCAGGATTTCCTTCTTTTCTATGATTGAATAGTATTTCATTGTGTGTATATAGTACATATACCGTATTTTCTTCATCCATTCATCCACTGATGGATGCTGAAGTTACTTCCATATCTTGGCTATTATAAATAACACAATGAACCTGAGGGCACACATATCTCTTCAAGACAGTAATTTCATTTCTCTCAAACATATACTCAGAAGTGGAATTGCAGGATTATATGGTAGTTTTAATTTTTTGAGGAATCTGCACACTTTTTCCAAAGTAACAGTACCAGTTTACGACATCTCTATGTCTTCTTTAGAAAAATGTTTATTCAAATCCTCTGCCCATTTCTTAGACAGATTGTTTGATTATTTGCTCTTGAGTTTTAAGTTCCCTTTTCTTTTTTTGCTGGTTTATAACATTATATAAGTTTCATGTATACAATATTCTGGGTTTCCCTTGTGGCTCAGCTGGTAAAGAATCCACCTGCAATGCAGGAGAGCCGCGTTCGACCCCCAGGTTGGGAAGATCCCCTGGAGAAGGGAAAGGCTACCCACTCCAGCATTCTGGCCTGGAGAATCCCATGGACTCTATAGTCCATGGGGTGGCAAAGAGTTGGACACGACTGAGCAACTTTCACTTTCACTTCATACACTATTCTATTTCTATTTCTACATTCTCTGCAGTGTGCTCACCAACAAAGGTTGACTCTCCATCTGTCACCATACAGTCAACCCCCCTTACCCATTTCAACCTCGCCCCAGCCCCCTTCCCCTCTGATAACCACTACTCTGTACTCTGTATTTATGTGTTTGCTTTGGTTACATTTAGTTTGCTCATTTAGTTGGGGTTTTTCTTTTTTTATTTTTAAAAGTATTCCATTTAAGAGTAAAATCGTTTATTTTTCTTCAGCTGACTTATTTCACTTGCTGTTGAGTTGTACGAGTCCTTCATATATTTTGGATGTTAGTCTCTCAACAGATACATGATTCGCAAACATCTTCTCCCAGTTGGTAGGCTGTCTTTTCATTTTGCTGATGGGGACAGAAAGCGTTTAATTTGATATAGTCTCATTGGGGTTTTGTTTGTTTGTTGGTTTGGTTTTTTGAAAGATATTGTTACGACTGATAAAAAGTATACTATGTCTTCTACGAATTTTATGGTTTCAGGTCTTATATTCAAGTCTTTAACAGATTTTGAGTTGATTCTTTTATATGGCAGAGGACAGTGATCTAGTTTCATTCTTTTGCATGTGACTATCCATTTTCCAAACACAATTTATTGAGAATATTCTTTCTCCATTGTATGTTCTTTGCTCCTCTGTCACAAATTAATTATATATATATTTGTGTGGATTTCTGGGCTCACAATTCTTTTCACTGATCTATGTGTCTGATTTTCTGCCAATACAATGCTGTTTTAATTATAATAGCTTTGTGATATAACTTGAGGTCAGGGAGTGTGATGCCTCCAGTTTTGCTCTCTCTTCTCAGGATTATTCTAGTTATTCAGGGTGGTCTTTTTGGTTCCATACAAATTACAAGATTTTTTAATTTCTGTGAAACATATCATTGAGATTTTGATTTGTTGTTGTTACTGTTTAGTTGCTAAATCGTGTCCAACTCTTTTGCGACCCCACGGACTATACCCCACCAGGTACTCCTGTTCGTGGGATTTCCAGGCCAGAATTCTGGAGTGGATCGCCATTTCCTTCTCCAAGGGATCTCTCCAGCCAGGGGATGAACCCACATCTCCTGCACCGGCAGGTGGAATCTTTACCACTGAGCCACCAGGGAAGCCCTTGGACTTTGATAGGTTTTACATGGAAATTACATTGAATCCATACATCATTTTATCTAATAGGAACATTTTAACAATCTTAATATTTCCAGTCCATGAGCATAGAATATCTTTCCATTTCTTTGTGTCAACTTTAATCTTTTTCAATAACATCTTACAGTTTTCAGTGTACATGTCTTTCACATCCTAGAATAAATTTACTCCTCAGTATTCTTTTTGTTTCAATTATAAATGGGACTCTTAACTTCCTATCCTGCGAGTTGGTTGTTAGCATATCGGAACACACAAAAAATTTTGTTTTACATTGACTTTGTACCCAGAAACTTTATTGTATTCATTAATTATTTCTAATAGTTTTTCTTTTTATGGAGTCTTTAGGACTTTCTATATATAACACCACGGGATTCACAAACAGTGATGGATTTACTTCTTCCTTTCTAATTTGGATGCTTTTTATTTCTTGTTCTTGTCTGATGGCTGTGGTTTGGACTGCCGATACTTTGTTGAATAAAAGTGTGAGAGTGGACATCATCATCTTGTTCCTGATCTTAGAGATCATTTTCACCTTTGACTATAAGCTGTGGATTTGTCATGAAAGTGAAAGTCAGTCAGTCGTGTCCAACTCTTTGCAACCCCATAGAATTCTCCAGGCCAGAATACTAGAGTAGGTAGCCTTTCCCTTCTCCAAGGGATCTTCCTAACCCAGGGATTGAACCCAGGTCTCCCATATTGCAGGTGGATTCTTTACCAGCTGAGCCACCAGGGAAACTGTGGATTTGTCGTATATGCCCTTTATTATACTGAGGTACATTCCTTCTCGGAGAAGGCAATGGCACCCCACTCCAGTACTCTTGCCTGGAAAATCCCATGGACGGAGGAGCCTGGTAGGCTACAGTCCATGGGGTCACTAAGAGTCGGACACGACTGAGTGACTTCACTTTCACTTTTCCTTTTCATGCACTGGAGAAGGAAATGGCAACCCACTCCAGTATTCTTGCCTGGAGAATCCCAGGGACGGCGGAGCCTGATGGGCTGCCGTCTATGGGGTCGCACAGAGTCGGACACGACTGAAGCGACTTAGCAGCAGCAGCAGCACATTCCTTCTATACACATTTTATAGAACTGTTGCATCAATTGAGATGATCATATGATTTTAATCCATTATTTTGTTAATGGGATGAATCACATTGATTGATTTGTGGGTGTCAAACCATCTTTGCATTCCTGGAATAAATCACACTTGATTATGGTGTATGATCCTCTTAATGTACAACTGAAGTATCCAAAGGAGATTGGTTCTAAGATATGCCACGGATACCAAACCCTGCCATATACTCAAGTCCCATAGTTGGCCCTCCATATCCATGGTTCCACATCAGTGGATTCAGCCAACTGTATACCATATAGTGTTGTCTTCACTATAGGGGAAAAAGCCATGTATAAGTGGATCCATGAAGTTCAAAACCTGTGCTTTCAAGGGTCAACTGTATTGTTTATTTGGTTTACTAATATTTTGGTGAGAACTTTTGCATCTATGCTCATCAGAGACATACCCTGTAATTTTCTTGGTGTTTCCTGATTTGCAGATTCAAGTAATGTCAGCCTCATAAAATGAGTTGAGGCATTCTCTCCTCTTCAATTTTTTGGGAGAATTTGAGGAGAATTTCAATGCTTGGTAGAATTAACAGTGAAGCAGTCTGGTTCTGGATTTTGTTTTTTGGAATATTTTTTATTACTGTCTCAATCTTCTTCCTGTTGATCTGTTTACTCAGATTTGCTTTTTCTTTATGATTCAACCTTGGAAGATTGTACGGTATGATTGAAAAAACTGCCCATTGCCTCTAGGTTGTCCAATCTGCTAGTGTATAGCAGTTCATATTTACAACCCATCGTATTTCTGTGGTAGCCACTGCTACTTCTCTTCTTTCATTTCCGGTTTTTATTACCAGTTTTCTCTTGTTTCCTAGCGAGTCTAGCTGAAGGTTCACCAACACTTAGCACTGCCGTCTTTTGTTTCCTGGTTGCTCTATATCTCCACTGTTTCTTTTTCCTGGTTTTTCTGTCTGCCACTTTAGTTTGGTAATTTTCCATGAGATTTTTCTCAGTTTCCTTTTTAAAAAAAAATTTTTTTTTTCATGTCTCTGCTCTAGATTTGTGTTTACCATGAGGTTTGTATAAAATGTCGCATAGATAAAACAGCCCTTTTGTCTCCGGATAGCTCTTACCTTCACTTGCTTACATGGGCCCCTTCCTTTCCTTCTCCCACTTTTGTATTTTGTTGTCTCAAATTATCCCTTTGATGTTGTGTGTATTACCAAATTGAAGTAGCCATAGTTCTATTTTGTTTTATTTCTTACTGTTTCCCGCCAAACCTTTATCCAATAATTGAATGTTTTACAATGTATTTTGATAGGGTTGCAATTTCCTGATACTATTTATCACCTTAGTCATACTTTCGTGCATTCTGCCTTTTTGTTTTAGGAGAAGAGCTCCTTTCAACATTTCTTATAAACCAGGTTTAGTGGTAATGAACTCTAGGTAAGACTTTATTTCTGCTTCATATTTGAGGAATAGCTCTGCTGAGTGTAGTATTATTGGCTGACACTTTTCATATTTCAGGATTTTGAGTGTGTTATCCCTTTCTCTCCAGGTATGTAGAGTTTCTGCTGAGAAATCTGCTGATGGTCGAATGTGGGTTCTTTTGAAGGTTACCATCCTTTTTCTCCCTAGATGCCTTTAACATTGTTGGGGGGGGGGGTTGTTTTGGTTTTTTTGCATTTACTTTGGAGAATTTTAATATAATGGGTCTTCAGTTCAGTTCAGTCATGTCTGAGTCTGCGACCCCATGGACTGCAGCACGCCAGGCCTCCCTGTCCATCACCAACTCCAGAAGCTTGTTCAAACTCATGTCCACTGAGTCGGTGATGCCATCCAACCATCTCATCCTCTGTCATCCCCTTCTCCTCTCACCTTCAATCTTTCCCAGCATCAGGGTCTTTTCAAATGAGTCAGCTCTTCGCATAAGGTGGCCAAAGTTTTGGAGTTTCAGCTTCAGCATCAGTCCTTCCAAAGAATACCCAGGACTGATCTCCTTTAGGATGGACTGGTTGGATCTCCTTGCAGTCCAAGGGACTCTCAAGAGTCTTCTCCAACACCACAGTTCAAAAAGCATCAATAATGTGTCTTGGAGAAGGTCATTTTGCATTGAGGTTCTCTTAGCTTTGTGTAACCAATTCCTTCCCCAGGCTGGGGAAGTTCTCAGTTGTTATTTCTTTAATTAAACTCTCTGCTCCCATTTCCCTCTCTTCTCCATGTGGGATAGCCAGTATTCTAATGTCGCCCATACTAATAGAAATGGTTATTTCTCACAGAATTTAAGATCTTAAAGCTCTCTCCTCTTCTAACTGTACCATTTCTAGATTTCTGTCTTTGGAATTGCTAGTTCTCTCTTCCATATAGTCTGCTCAACTTCCAATTTTTTCGAGAGAATTCATCTTCTTTATTGATTTAACTTCAGAATTTGTTTGGTTCTTTCTTAGAGTTTCAATCTCTGCGGTAAAGTATTGCCTCTGTTCTTTAATTCTATTCCTGAGCTCCCAGAACTGCCTTTCTGAGTTTCCTTGTAGCCCCCCACATTTCTTCATGACAGCTGTCTTACAGTAGGGGGCACAAGAGCACAAGTTTCCGGCTTGTCCCACCTGAGCTGCCTCTGGTGTATCTGAGAGTTGGCATTTCCACTTTCCACCACCCAAGTGACAGGTACCACCCAGTCCAACCACCCAGTCCGCCAGATGTAACTGTCTGTGCCTGCAGGGTTACTGATGCCTTCATACTGCTGGAGTCAACGGGACCATCCCCTGGGAAACCAGGAGGTCAGGTGCCTCTGGCACTTTCAGAGTCTCCTGGGTGGCACGGTCTGCTGCCACTGGTGGGTGGGGGTGTGTGGAGGGAAGCCGGGGTCCAGGTGTCTCTACAGTGACCGGGCTACACAGGTCCTGCCACTGTGGGTACAGGGGGCGGGGCGGGGCTGGTGGGCACTCCCGAAGCTGCACAGATGTGGCTGCGGGCTGCACGGTCCCTGCTGCTGTCTCTGGGAGCTCTGCTGTCTCTGCCGAGCCCCTGACACCACTGGGCTCTGCGGCTACAGCTCAGACTGCAGCCAGGGCTCTCAGACCACAGCACGGCCTACCGTGTTCCCCCTCAGCCTCTCTGTGTGTTCCAAGACACCTGCCTTTAGGTGGACAGACATGAGGAATTCTCCAGCATCGAAGTGCTTTGGACAGAGGCACGTTTGCTGAGTTACAGATTTTTTTTAACTTGATGTAGATTAAAAGGGAGAGACAAAGGGAGTATCTCATATGGACATGATGATTTTTTAATTGGAAGACTTGATTTTTCCTCTTGAGTAAAGTGACTTCCTTATATATTAACTCCTTATCAAATAGACTTTTTGTAAATATTTTCTCCCATTCTGCTGGTGGCCTATTCATTTTGCTGGTACTTTCTTGCTACATAGAAGCTTTTCATAAATGCTTTTGTTGCTTATTTATTTTTGCTTTTGTTGCTTGAGTTTTGTGTCTTTTTCAAACACCACCGCCAAGAACAATGTCAAGGAGATTTTTTTATTCCTATGTTTTCTTCTAGTAGCTTTGCAGTTTCAGGTCTTACATTTAAGCTTTTTGTCCATTCCAGTTAATTTTCATGAGTGGTGTGAATCGTATTTCATCCTTTTGCAAAAGACCATTCTTGGCTTCCTTGTCAAATTTTAGTTGACCATATACTCATGGGTTTATTTCTGGGCTATCAATTCTGTTCCATTGAGCTAGGTGTCTGGTTCTAAGCCAGTATCATACTGTTTTGATTATCACAGCTTTGCAATAAATTTTAAAATCAGGAAGTGTGATGCATCTAGATTTGCTCTACTTTCTCAGAATTATTTTGGCTATTTGGGGTCTTTGTGATTCCACGTGAATTTTAGGCTTGTTTTTCTGTTTCTGAGAAAAATGCCATTGGAATTTTGATAGAAATTGCATTAAATCAATAGATGGCTTTTAGCAGTAAGGACATGTTAAAAATATTAACTATTCCATTTCATTAGCACAGAATGCCTTTCCATTTTTTTGTGTCTTCTTCAGTTCCTTTCATCGGTGTCTTATAATTTTCAGTGTACAGGTCTTTCGCTTTTTGGTCAAATTTGTTTTTAAGGATTTTAATTTTTATGATATTGTATATGGGATTACTATCTTTCTTTTTCAAATAGTTCATCATTAGTGTATAGAAACAAAATATATTTTACTAAATTCGCCTATTAGTTCTATTAGTTTCTTGGTATTATTTTTATTATTCTCTACATATAATATCATGTCCTCCACAAACAGAGGCAACTTGACTTCTCCTTTCCCATTAGGATGCCTTTAATTTCTGGCAGGTGTAATTTTACCTAAATAAAGAAACATTAAGTAAAATTCACATTAGCATAGAATAAACCAAGAATTCAAACTAAAATAGCTGTCAAAATATGGAGAGATGTTCAATTTCATGCATAATTAGAGAAATAAAAATTTATACTAGCTATCATTTCTACCTACCAGATGAATAAAATTCATAAGTTTGAAAACATAACCTCTTGCCTAGATCAAGTAGAAGCTGGTAGTTTCACGTATTCCTGCTAGATACACAAAATGGTACAATGGCTATAAGGGAAATTTATATTTATATTGACAATATATAGCAACACTACAAAGACATTTACACTTTGACCCAGAAATGACCTAGAAATTTTCAGAAATGTGTCTTAAAGAATTGGGATGAGGTCAATCCTCATCCCAATAGCCAAGAAGGGCAGTACCAAAGAATATGCTAACCATCAGACAATTGGACTCATCTCCCATGCTAGTTCCTTCAGTTCAGTTCAGTCACTCAGTTGTGTCCAACTCTTTGCGACCCCATGGATTACAGCACGCCAGGCTTCCCTGCCTATCACCAACTCCCAGAGTTTACTCAAACTCACGACCATTGAGTCGGTGATGCCACCCAACCAGCTCATCCTCTGTCGTCCCCTTCTCCTCCCGTCTTCAATCTTTCCCAGCATTAGGATCTTTTCAAATGAGTAAGCTCTTCGCATCAAGTGGCCAAAGTGTTGGAGTTTCAGCTTCAACATCAGTCCTTCCAATGAACACCCAAGACTGATCTCCTTTAGGATGGACTGGTTGGATCTCCTTGCAGTCCAAGGGACTCTCAAGAGTCTTCTCCAACATCACAGTTCAAAAGCATCAATTCTTCAGTGCTCAGCTTTCTTTATAGTCCAACTCTCACATCCATACATGACTACTGGAAAAACCACAGCCTTGACTAGAGGGACCTTTGTTGGTAAAGTAATGTCTCCGCTTTTTAATATGCTGTCTAGGTTAGTCATAACTTTCCTTCCAAGGAGTAAGCGTCTTTTAATTTCATGGTTGCAATCACCATCTGTAGTGATCTTTGAGCCCAGAAAAATAAAGTCAGCCACTGTTTCCACTGTTGCCCCATCTATTTGCCATGAAGTGATGGGACCAGATGCCATGATCTTAGGTTTCTGAATGTTGAGCTTTAAGCCAAACTTTTTCACTCTCCTCTTTCACTTTCATCAAGAGGCTCTTTAGTTCTTCACTTTCTGCCATAAAGGTGGTGTCATCTGCATATCTGAGGTTATTGATATTTCTTCCGGCAATCTCGATTCCAGCTTGTGCTTCCTCCAGCCCAGCATTTCTCATGATGTAGTCTGCATATAAGTTAAATAAGTACGGTAACAATATACAGCCTTGACGTACTCCTTTTCCTATTTGGAACCAGTCTGTTGTTCCATGTCCAGTTCTAACTGTTGCTTTCTGATCTGCATACAGATTTCTTAGGAGGCAGGTCAGGTGATCTGGTATTCGCATCTCTTGAAGAATTTTCCACAGTTTGTGGTGATCCACACAGTCAAAGGCTTTGGCATAGTCAATAAAGCAGAAACAGATGTTTTTCTGGAACTTTTTCACTTTTTCAATTATCCAACGGAAGTTGACAATATGATCTCCAGTTCCTCTGCCTTTTCTAAATCTAGCTTGAATATCTGGAAGTTCACGGTTCACATACTGTTGAAGATTGGGTTGGAAGATTTTGAGCATTACTTTGCTAGCATGTGAGATGAGTGCAATTGTGCAGTGGTTTGAGCATTCTTTGCCCTTTGTTTGGGATAGGAATGAAAACTGACCTTTTCCAGGCCTGTGATCACTGCTGAGTTTCCAAATTTCCTGGCATATTGAGTGCAGCACTTTCACAGCATCATCTTTCAGGATTTGAAATAGCTCAACTGGAATTCCATCACCTCCACTAGCTTTGTTTGTAGTGATGCTTCCTAAGGTCCACTTGACTTCACACTCCAGGATGTCTGGCTCTAGGTGAGTGATCACACCATCATGATAATCTGGGTCGTGAAGATCTTTTTTGTACAGTTCTTCTGTGTATTCTTGCTACCTCTTCTTAATATCTTCTGCTTCTATTAGGATCATACCATTTATGCCCTTTATCGAGCCCATCTTTGCATGAAATGTTCCCTTGGTATCTCTATTTTTCCTGAAGAGATTTCTAGTCTTCCCCATTCTACTGTTTTCCTCTATTTCTTTGCATTGATCACTGATGAAGGCTTTCTTATCTCTCCTTGCTATTCTTTGGAACTCTGCATTCAAATGAATGTATCTTTCCTTTTCTCCTTTGCTTTTCGCTTCTCTTCTTTTCACAACTATCTGTAAGGCCTCCTCAGACAACCATTTTGCCTTTTTTGCATTTCTTTTTCTTGGGGATGGTCTTGATCCCTGTCTCCTGTACAATGTCACAAACCTCTGTCTATAGTTCATCAGGCACTCTGTCTATCAGATCTAGTCCCTTAAATCTATTTCTCACTTCCACTGTATAATCATAAAGGATTTGATTTAGGTCATACTTGAGTGGTCTAGTGGTTTTCCCTACTTTTTTCAATTTAAGTCTTAATTTGGCAACATATAACACATGTAATAATTCCAAGTAAAAAGAACTGTAAACTAGCTGAATGGGCTGCTCCACAATAAGGGATAAAGAGACCACAGCAAGATGCGTAGTGACTCTAAAATCCCATCCCCCAGTGTAGTGACACACAGCTGTGAGGCATCTCACATGCCCAGAGTCTGTCTTTAATGATCAAAGGGTTTGTGCCCCACACTGGGCACCCCAACCCTTAGGACCTGCGCCAGAGAGACAAGGCCCCCAAATATCTGGCTTTAGAAACCAATGGGGCTTACATCTGATGGAGGGGGGGGCGCTGTGTAGATCTGAGGTCCTCCTATGAAGGGATTCAGGTGCAGATTCACTGGTTCCAGGAACCAGCACAGAGGCAAGTTTGAAAAGTGACTGGATTGTACCAGAAGGAGATTTGGCTGCTCGTCTGCTGGAGGGACAGATTAACTGGGGTTTTTCCTCCTGGTTTTCAGCACTGTGACCCCACGTTGCTGCTGCAAGCGGGCCAGCACACCATCCGTCTAGAGCCAAGAGCCTGCCCCACCCACAGTGCTCACCACAGGCCTCCCTAAATCGGGGGGCATGCCCCATTTCCGCCACTCCACCCCCGTGTTGGGGAACACGGCAGACATGCCCCAGCCCCGCACTCTCTCCTTCCGGCCTCCCTAAATCGGGGGCACAGCGTGCCCCTTCCCAGCACTCGCGCACAGTTGCCTAACGCTCTCCAAGAACAGCCTACACAAGGAGTCTTCAGAGGAGCTTTTGCTCCTGGCCCCATGGCACTCTTACCAGTCAGAAAGACAGTTCTGGGCAGAATATGACACCCAGGACACTACATAAAGAGCAAAGGGAAACATCCCCGATCTGCACATTGTAAAGTAATTAGCCCCCAACTAAAATAAATAAATTTATTAAAAAAAAAAAGAAAAAGACCCAATTAATCGTCCCGGACTTCAACCTGAATGGTAGGCTTCATGTCTGCAATACACCTAAAGGCTATGTAGGTTCTTTGGGAGCATAAGCAAGGAAACAGCATCTGCGTACCCTGCTGCGTCCTCACTACAGCATTCTGGTACCTCCCAGAAAGAAGCACGTGGATTCATCTGAAACCCCAATTCTTCCAACTGCTCCCAAGGGGACACCTCTGGAACTTGGTCTGGAGGTCAGCAGGGTATACGGTCGTTGTCCCGTAAGACTTCATATATCTATCTGATTACTTCAAAAGCTATTGTCTGAGAAACAGGCTTCCAATCAGCCTGAATCTAGGTGCTGACTGACAGCACTCCCTTTAGAACGCTGACAGGTCTTGGCACACTCTCCACAAGTGAGAGCTATCGAGAATAAATCAGGCTACTTAGACAAGCACATAGGACCCAGAGACGATCAAGAGCTGGACCACGTTTGAATGCGCACAGCCATCTCTTACATAAGGCCTCGTTCTTCAAGACTGGGAAAATGAGCTTTTTTATCTAATACACAGAAACAATTACAGAGTCAAGCAAAAGAAAAAAAAAAAAAAACAACAGGAATATATTCCAACCAAACGAGTAAGATGAAACCCCAGAGAAAGACCTTAACATAACAGATATGACTAAAATGTGTGATACAGAGTTAAAGAGATGCTTACTGAACTCCAAAGAAGAATGGATGAACACAGTGAGAGCTATAATGGATAGATAAAAGTATTTTAAAACATTACATGGAGGCCACAGAACCAAAGAACACAATAACTGAACTGAGAAACACACTAGACGGGTTCAACAGCCGACCAGAGAAACTAGAAATACACTAGAGGGGTTCAACAGCTGACCAGAGAAACTAGAAATACACTAGACAGGTTCAACAGCCGACCAGAGAAACTAGAAATACACTAGAGGGGTTCAACAGCCGACCAGAGAAACTAGAAATACACTAGACGGGTTCAACAGCCGACCAGATAAACTGGAATAACAAAACAGGCCCTGGAAGGGCAGCTCCACTCACCCAGACACGCAGCAAAAAGAAATGAGAATTTTAAAAAGTGAAGATAACAAGAGACCTATGAGCCTACATCAAGCAGAGTGACATTCACATTATAGGGGCCCAGAGGGAGAAAAGAGAAGAGGGGCAGAAAAATTATTTGAAAAAATAGTGACCATAAATGCCCACAACCTGGGGAAGAAAACATTCAGATCCAGGAAGCAAAGAAAGTGCCAAATAAGATGAACACAATAAATCAAAACATCAAAAAAGGTAAAGATAAAGAGAGAATCTTAAAAGCTGCAAGACAAAAACAACTTGTTGTATAAACAGGAACTCCCACAAGACCATCTGCTTATTTTCCAGGAGAAAGAAACTCTGCAAGTCAAAAGGGATAACACAACATATTTAAAGTTATGACAGGGGGAAACCTACAACCAAGCACACGCTATCATTCAGAATTGAAGGGGAGATTAAAAAAAAAGTCTTCTAAGCAAAAGCTAAAGGAGTTCATCAGGCTTCCCTGGTGGCTCAGTGGTAAAGAACGCATCTCCAATGCAGGAGATGCGGGTTCGAAAAGAGTCAGGAAGGTACCCTGGAGGAGGAAATGGCAACCCATTCCAGTATTCTTGCCTGGGAAATCCCATGGACAGAGGAGCCCAACAGGCTGCAGTCCATGGGGTTGCAAATGAGTTGGACACGACTTAGTGACTAAACAACAGTGGAAAAGGGTTCATCACCACTTAACAAAGCTCACAAGAAATGTTAATGGGTCTTCTTTAAGCTGAAAAGAACTGGCACTAACCAATGAAAAACATATTAGAGTAAAAACCTCACTGGTAAGAGCAAATATATGGTAAAAACAGTAGATTAACCACAACCACTGGTAAGAAGGTTAAAAAATAAAGTAGTAAAATTAATTAAAACTACATAATTAGTTAAAGGATACACAAAAAGATGTAAAATATGACATCAAAAACATAAAACATGACTGAGGGGAATAAAAATGCAAGTTTTCAGAATGTGTTCAAATTTAAGTTGCTACCAACTTAAACTAGACTTCTATATATATAGATCATTATATGTAAACCTCATGGTAACCACAAAAATATATATATGTACAGTAGATATACAAAAGATGAGAATGGAATCTAAACATAACACTAGAGAAATTCATCAAACCACAAGAGAAACGAGCAAGAGATGAAGAAAGGAACAGAGAGAAATGACAAAAACAGCCAGAAAACAAGCAACAGAATGACATAAGCACACACCTATTAATAACTACATACCTATTAATATTTACTATCAATGTAATTGAACTAAATTATCCAGTTAGAAGATACAGGTTGGCTGAATGGATAAATTTTTAAAAATTAAAAAATAAAAGACTAACTTATATGTTACCAAGAAGAGACTTAGTCCAGGTTTAAGGACACAAAGACTGAAAGCAGAGGGATGGAAAAGATATTCCATGAAAAGAAAGCTCGTACAGCTGTACTTAACATTAGACACGACAGACATTAAAACAAAGAACATAACAGAAGACAAAGAAGAGCACTGTATAATATAAAGGGGTCAATTCAACAAGAGGATATAACACTTGTAAATATTTACATACCTAACATAGGGACGCTTAAATATATAAGGCAACTATTAACAGACCTAAATGGAAAATTTGACAGCAATGCAATAACTGTTGGAGACGACCCCATTTACATCAATGGATAGACATCCACGCAGAAAATCAATAAGGAAATAACAGCTTGAAATGAAGCATTAGACCTGACCGGTTTGAGAGAAATACACAGAACATCCCAGCGCAAAGCAGCAGAACACACATTCTCCTCAAGGGCACGTGGAGCGTTCTCATGCTGGACCACAGACACACATTCTCCTCAAGGGCACGTGGAGCGTTCTCATGCTGGACCACAGACACACATTCTCCTCAAGGGCACGTGGAGCGTTCTCATGCTGGACCACAGACACACATTCTCCTCAAGGGCACGTGGAGCGTTCTCATGCTGGACCACAGGCTGGGCCACAGGCTGGGCCACAAAACAAGTCTCAATAAACTGCTTCAAATAATATCAAGCGATTTCTATCAAAATTCTAATGGCATTTTGCACACACTAGAATAAATAATTCTAAAATTTGTATGGGATCAAAGTCCCCAAATAGCCAAAGCAATCTTGAGGAAGGAAGGAAGGAAGGGAGGAATGAACAAAGCTGTGGGTATCATGCTCCCTGATTTCAAACTATACTAATGAAAACAGTATGATGCGGGCATAAGACACAGAGATCAATGGAACAGAATAAAGAGCCCAGAAATAAACCCACACATAAACGGGCAACTAATTTACAAGATTGCCAGGAAAAATATCAATAACCTCAGATATGCAGATGATACCACCCTGATGGCAGAAAGCAAAGAGGAACTGAAGAGCCTCTTGATGAAAGTGAAATAGGAAGGATGAAAAAGCTGGCTTAAAACTCAACATTCAGAAAACTAAGATCATAGTATCCGGTCCCATCACTTCATGGCAAATAGATGGGGAAACAATGGAAAGAGTGACAAACTTTATTTTCTTGGGCTCCAAAATCACTGCAGATGGTGACTGCAGCCATGAAATTAAAAGACGCCTGCTCCTTGGAAGAAAAGTTATGACCAACCTAGACAGTATATTAAAAAGCAGAGACATTACTTTGCCAACAAAGGTCCATTTAGTCAAAGCTGTGGTTTTTCCAGTAGTCATGTATGCATGTGAGAGTTGGACTATAAAGAAAGCTGAGAGCCAAAGAATTGATGCTTTTGAACTGTGGTGTTGGAGAAGACTCTTGAGAGTCCCTTGGACTGCAAGGAGATCCAACCAGTCCATCCTAAAGGAGACCAATCCAGAATATTCATTGGAAGGACTGATGCTGAAGCTGAAGCTCCAATACTTTGGCCACCTGATACGAAGAACTGTCTCATTTGAAAAGACCCTGATGCTGGGAAAGATTGAAGGCAGGAGAAGAAGGGGATGACAGAGGATGAGATGGTTGGATGGCATCACCAACTTGATGGACATGAATTTGAGTAAGCTCCAGGAGCTGGCGATGGACAGGGAGGGTCGCAAAGAGTCGGACACAACTGTGCAACTGAACTAAAGTGAATTTACAACAAAGCAGGCAAGAATATGCAATGGGAAAGAGCAATCTCTTTGATAAATAGTACTGGGAAAACCCAATAGTCACATGCAAGAGAATAAAACTGGATTACTATCTTACACCATACACAAAAATCAACTCAAAATGGATTAAAGACTTCAATGTAAGATCAGAAACCATAAAACTCCTAGAGGAACACATAGTCACTATGTTCCTTTTCATCACTCTTAGAGATATTTTTGGATCTGATTCAAAGGTAATGGCAACAAAGGCAAAAATAAACAAGACTACATCAAAAAGCTTCAGTACAGCAAAGGAAACCATCAACCAAACCAAAAGTCAACCTACAGAATAGGAGAAGATGTTTGCAAATCATACATCCAATAAAGCACCAATATCTAGAACATATAAAGAATTCATACAACTAAACAACAACAACAAAATCCAAGTCTAAAGCAGGCAGAGGTACATAAAAAGATGCTCATCATCACCAACTATTAGGGAAATGCAAATCAAAATCACAATGAGATATCAGCACATATTTGTCAGAATGGCCATTACCAAAAAGACAAGTATTGGAAATTTTTAAGAGAAAGAGGAACTCTTATACACTGTGAGTGAGAATGTAATTTAGTGCAGCCACTATGTAAAACAATATGAAAGTTCCTCAAATAATTAATAACATACCTCATATGGTACTAGAACCACATGATCTAGTTATTCCACTTCTGGATATTTATCTAAAGTAAACCAAAACACTAACTAAAAGCGATATATGCATCCTTATGTTCACTGTAACACTGTTTAAAACAGTCAGACATGGAAATAACCTAAGTGTCCATCAGGGATGAAGAGATAAAGAAGATGTGTACATGTACAAAACAGAGTATTTCTCAGTCATAAAAAAGAAGGAAATGCTGCCATTTATGACAACATGGATGGGCTGTGGGGCTATTATGCAAAGTGAAATGAGTCAGTCAGAGAAAGACCAACACCGTATGATTTCGCTTAAATGTGGAATCTAAAAAAACAAAACAAATGAACAAAGAAAACAAAACTCGCAGTAACAGACTGGTGGTTGTCCAAAGGAAAGAGGGTTCTGTTCGGGTGTTAGTGGAAAGGGTGAAGGGGTCAATTATATGTTGACAGATGACACCCAGACACTGTAATGATCACTTTACAGCGTACACCAGTTTTACTGGAATTAAAACAAACAAAATCTATCCTAACAAGAAAAAGAGGTGGGAAGGAAGGAAGGGAGGAAGGGAAAAAGGTTAACTCATTTGTCAAAAAAGGGACCAACTCTAAATAACTATGTAGTTTGTAACAGAGATTCAAAAGATATGAAATAAAAACTGACCAAACAGCAGGGAGAAACAGACATAGTCACAATTATAATCAGAGATTGCAACACCCCCTCTCAATAACTGATAGAACAGGAAGACAGAAATGAGTCAAGAAACTACTATCAACCATCCTGCGCTCACTGTCGTTTATAGAATACCGCAACAAGAGCAGAGTATACAGGGCACGTGAAAGCGTCACCAAGACAGACCACACTCTGGGCCATGAAACGAGTATCCATACATTTAAAAGGGTTCAAGTCATGTAAAATTAGATCTTGGAAAACAATGGAACTGAATTTGAAATAAATAACAAAAATAGCTCTTGAAAGAAAAAACTTCTTGGAAATTAAATAATAAACTTTTAAAAGACTACATGGGTCAAAGGAGAAATCAAAAGTGAAACTAAAATGTATTGTGAACTGAAAAAAATGAAAACAAACATAAGAGAATTTTTTGAAATGCAGCTAAAACAGTACTCAGAGAAAATGGAGAACACTACAGAAGAAGATGGTCTTAATCTCAACTTCTACTTTATTAATTCAGAGAAGAGAAAAGGAAGCCCAGATTAAATGGGAAAAAATTAATAGATTTCAGAGCAGAAATCAATGCAATAGAAAACAGAATATCAATAGAGACAATGAATGAAATAAAAAACTGGTTCCCAGATAACATCAGTAAAACTGACAACTCTCTAGCTAGTCTAATCAGGGGAAAAAAAAAGACATAAATTACCAATGTCAGGAATGAAAGAGGTAAGACCACTACAGATTCACCAAATAGGAAAATGACAATAAGGCAAAATAATAAACAACACTAAAAATTAATGGACAACTTAGAAAAAAAATGAACAAATTCCCAAAAGACACCAAAGTTCACTCAAGAAGAAAAAGATAATCTGAATAGCTCTCTATTTTAAAAATTAAGTTTATAACTAGAAACCTTCTCCCAAAGAAAACTCTAGACCAAGATTATTTCACTGGTGAATTCTATCAAACATCTAAGCAAGAAATAAAACCAATTCTACATAAACTTCTTCAGAAAATTGAAGAACAGAAAATACTTCCCAACTTGTATAATGAAGCCAGCATTACTCTGATACCAAAACCAGACAATATTAAAAGAAAAGGGACTCTAGATCAAAATCCCTCAGCAACACTGATAAAAAAATTCTCCAAAAATTAATTTTTGGCAAACTGAATCCAGTGATATAAAAAAGGGATAATACAAAAAGATGAAGTGGGATTTAATGTAGGAATACAAGTTGCATTTTGTTGTTCTTTTTTTTTTTTTTTTAGCAATTTTCAAATGTTTCAAACACCTGAAAAATCAATGAATACACTTCAACATATTATCAAACTGAACAGAAAAAACAACATAATCATCTAAGCAGAAGACAGACCAGTTGACAAAATCCAATGTTAATGAAAAAAGTCTTAGCTAGGCAGGAATAGAAGGGAATTTTCACAAGCATATAGAAAATATCTACCAAAGTTAACATCATAACTAATACTGAAAGACAATGCTTTTCCCCTAAAATCAGGAACAAGACATAGATGTCTGCTGTCAATACTTCTATTGAATTTTGCACTGGGGGTTTCAGCTATTGTTAGAAGGCACGAAAAATAAATAAAAGATATCCAAATTGGAAAAAAACTAAAATTCTCTTTGTCTACAGATAATATAATCATCTGTGTAGAAAATTCAATGGAATCTATAAGGAAAGGGCAAATAAGTATGTTTTGCAAAGTTTACATTATGAGATTGACATATATAATAACAATGAACAGTGGAAAATGGAAAATTAGGAAAAATGCTACTTATAAGAACATCCCAAAATATGAAATACACATAAATCTGAAAGGTCTATACACTGAAAACTGTAAGATTATTCAGAAAAAGAAGATACACCATGTTTATGGTGAATATATAAAACTCCAATACAATATGGTGTATTGTAAAGCTCCAATACTGTTAAGATACACATTTTCCCTAAATTTACATATATATATATATATATATTTATTTAATGCATTCCAATAAAAATTCAGTAGCCTCTTTTTAAAAAATTGATGAGTTGTTCTAAAATACATATGGAAATGCACAGGAATTAAAATAGTCAAAACAATTTTGGGGAAAAAAGCACAAGGAGAAATTATACTATCTAACTTTGAGATTACTAGAAAGTCACAGTAATCAAAATAGTGTTACTGGTGGCATGGTAGACAAAGGAGTGAATGCAACAGGTCAAGTATGTAGAAACAGACTCACTCATTATGGGCAACTGATTTTCAACAAAATGAAACAGTAATTCAGTAAAGAAAGTTAATCCTTTCTAAAAATGTTGATGGAATAAATGGATATCCATTAACAAAAAAAATGACTTTATAACTTGTCCCATATACAAAACTTAACTAAAAATGGATCATAGACATAAATATAAAAGCTTAAAAGTATAAAACGTCCAGATGCAAACACAGGAGAAAACACCTTTGGACCAGGCAAAGATTTTGTTTTAGACGTAACACGAAAAACACAATGCTCTAAAGAAAATATTGATATATTGAACTTTACTTTTAGGTAGAATAAACAATGCATTTTCAGCATTAAGAGGAAAAGCTAACATACTCCTTGTTTTTCTTTGTGTTTCCAACCATTGTTCAACTATTATCTCTCAACATTTCCTCTTTGAAAGGTAACACTACCCACTTAAACCACTTCCTCTCCACCTATCACCCTTCCCTAGCCCCCTTTTCCATGCCCCTATTCTCCTGCCCTTTTTAATCATTTTGGCATTTGTCTCCATCTATCCCTCACCTAAATACCTGACACTTCAATATGCACGTTGATGATTCCTCCTTTGTCCTGACCTCACAAATCCTGAATCTTCTTACCCATTAGTCCTATCTCTTGTTCCTTCCAGTACCTTACTTTTCTAAAGAATATAATTCCAGTTAAACATAGAAAATAAAACATATGGCTATTTTTCCACTCCTTTCCAAAATCCCACTAAAATACAAGACAGTTCAAGTATAAATTTACGATAACAAAGAAGATAGAAAAGGCAACAATCACAGATAAGACATGCCAATAAAAATGTTAGAAAATATAATAAAAAGCAGGTAAGGGGTAACTGATCAGCATCAGGAAAAGCTGAAACACAAATGTTCTGCAAAGCAGTGGTCAAGAAGAAAAGGCCATGTGACAGGAGGGGGAACTGGAGGAAAGGGGTCAAAGAGGACAAACTTCTAGCAATACGACAAGTAAGCGCCAGGGGTGGTGCAGCATGGCGACCACGGCTCGCGCTGATGCATGAGATGGGGCGCTGTTAAGTGAGTACATTCTCAGAGTTCCTATCCAAAGGAGAAACTGTTTCTTTCCTCTTTAATGGGCCTTTCCTTGTGGATCAGCAGGTAACGAATCCACCTGCAATGCGGGAGACCTGGGTTCCATCCCTGGGTTGGGAAGAGCCCCTGGAGAAGGGAAAGGCTCCCCACTCCAGTTTTCTGGCCTGGAGAAGTCCATGGAGCTGTATTAGTCCATGGGCTCGCAAAGAGTTACAATCTATTGCAGTAATCATTTCAGAACATACATAAACCATCACGCTATAAACCTTAAATCTATTCACCAATGTATGTCAGTTATATCTCAATAAGACTCCAGGGGCAGGGAGAAGAAAAGACCAATCTACAGGGTCAGATAACTCCAGGAAAGCCAGAGAACTGGAGAAAGCTGAATGAAGGAAAAGGAGAGGGCGCTGAAACAGAAGGATCGGTGCAGGCTATACAAGGAACAGCCAGAATTCTAGCGCCTATTGCTCAGCCTGGAGACAAGCAACTATTCCTCCCTCAGAGCAGACAAAAACAAGCAGACAAAATTAACCAGAGAGCCTCTGGCTGCAGAGACACCAGGCAGCTTACCAAAACCAGGATTAACTAAAACATGACTCTTTGAACACTCAATCTACTCTCTCTACATATTCCCGTAACAGAGTAGTCAAACAAAATACGGGGCACCAGTTAAATGTGAATATCATATGAAAAATAGTCTTTAGTGCATGCATCCCTGGAGGAGGAAATGGCAACCCACTCCAGTATTCTTGCCTGGAGAATCCCATGGACAGAGGAGCCTGGCGGGCTACAGTCCATGGGGTCACAAAGAGTCGGACACGACTGAGCAACTAAACACACACACTCAATTATTGCATACAAATTTAACTGGTGATCTATATTTTAATTTGCTACATCCGGCAACCCTACCTTCAGACTAGAAACTAGAGAAATGTTCTTTGGGGAACCTCACTGGCCCAGGATGGAGAAGGCAATGGCACCCCACTCCAGTACTCTAGCCTGGAAAATCCCATGGACGGAGGAGCCTGGTAGGCTGCAGTCCATGGGGTCGCTAAGACTGAGCAACTTCACTTTCACTTTTACTTTCATGCATTGGGGAAGGAAATGGCAACCCACTCCAGAGTTTTGCCTGGAGAATCCCAGGGACGGCAGAGCCTGGTGGGCTGCCGTCTATGGGGTCGCACAGAGTCGGACACGACTGAAATGACTTAGCAGCAGCAACTGGCCCAGGAAAGGAAGTTAAAGATATTAACACTAGGAGTTCTCAGCAAAATCAAAGATCCTTAACAGATCACACACACCACACACACACATTCCCCATAAGAAACAGAGTTTCCTTTACAATTTACTCAAATCTTAAGACTCGTGAGTGCAAGAAACACACAAATTCTAACTTTCCGAGGTAAAATAAAATTTTCTTAACTTTGAATAAATACAGTGAAATCTGAAGTAAGACAATGGAAATAAATAGCAAAAATCCAAGAACTATTAAGGTGTGTAATATTTCATCTTTAATGCCTTCAAAGGATAATGAGCAGTGCAATATTGACCTTTATTTTTATACCCCTTAATTTTTAATTTTATATATTTTATAAGATGAATAATAATAATGTAATCTTTAAGTTAAAAAACCATATTGTTTATTCAAAGAATTTTATGTGTCATTAAATCATCAGTATATTAGCATTTTAGTAATGAAATGACAGCAAAGAACACCTACACGTTAAAATATTCCATGTGACTATACTAATGACTCACAGAAGAATTCAGGGAAGGTGAGTTATAAACTTTGTGCCAAAAGGATAAAACAGGAGGGCTCAAGGGACCCAAGGAAGTAGGGTACTTAAGAAAATAAAATTTGCAAGAAGGGTTCTCAAACCTGACTAATTATTAGAATAATCTGGACATCTATTGGGGAAAAAAAGATTTCAAAGCTCAAAAATTTCAGACCTAATGACCCAGAATATTGGGAGAGGGACCCAAATTTTACAGTTTCTGAAACTTTCCCCATCTGATTCTGATAGCCAGCAAGATTTTGGAACCACTGCTTTAGAATGCTGACTTAGGTGTGCTTATTCAATAGTATGATCTATTTGCTTTAAGGACAATTATGATGCTATAGACGATAAATGATGAAATTATTCTTCTTACCTGGGATACATTGCTGACATAATTCATTTGGATAGTACTTTCCTTATCAACTTGATTACAAAGGTTCTGTAAAGTAGATGCATATTCTTTATCACTTTTTATTCTCAGGGCCATGAATTTCTTCACTGTTTCCAGTAACCGTAATTCCCAGTCTTGCAATTTTAACACAGCTTCGTGTGAATTCTTCAGGTCACTCCCAAACCCCATTTTTGTAAGGCACTGTCTTATCCTCCACACTGCACAACTGAGCCTTCTAATCAGCACATATCTGTGTATGTAAACAAAAGGAAAAGAATCTTAAATCAAAAGGAAATTAATCTTCAAAGCAAAGTTATGGCCCATTTTTTTTGTGTGGAAAAAAAAAAAAATCACTATAACTGAATGTTTCCCCCCAAAGATCAGGAACAAGATGAGAACGTCCAATCTCGGCACTTGGATCCAACCTTGTTCTAGTCAGTACAATGAAGGAAATGAAACAGTTTCCATTGCAATCGGGAAGGAAGAAATAAAACTATGTTTATTTACAGATGATATGACACTGTATCTAGAAAATCCTAAGTACAATTTTATGAGTATTAGAACTAATAAATGAGCTCAGTAATATTACAGGGTACAAGATCAATATACAAGTATCAACTGTATTTCTATACTCTAGCAATGACCAATCTGAAAATAAAATTTAAAAACAATTCCATTTACAACAGCATCAAAAAGAATAAAATATTTAGGAATAAATTTTGCAAAATAAATACAAAACTTTACTCTTAAAATTATAAAACAATGTTGAAAAATTCAAAGAAAACCTAAATAAATGGAAAGAATCATTTCAACAGATCCAAAAGACTTAATATTGTTAAAGAGGCAATCCTGTTCAATTTGATCTACACATTTAACTCAATCCATAGTAAAACCTAAGCTAGCTTTCTTTTTTTTTTGCAGAGATTGATAAACTAATCCTAAAATTTACTTAGAAATGCAAGGGAACCAGAACAGTTGACCAAACAAAAAACCAAAACACCCTGAAGAGAAAGAACGAAGTCAGAGGACTCAGAGTTCAGTGCCACATCTATTCGACGCAGAGAGAAAAGGTCTTCTCTGCTACAGATGCTGGGACGATTGAATTCCACCTGCAAAAGACTTCAGCAAGATGCCTCCTTAGACCATATACAAAAAAATTACCTCGGAAGAAATCACCGATTCAAATAGAGCTAAAACTGTAAAACTCTCAGAAGAAAATAAACTAGTAAATCCGTGACCTTGGCTCAGACAATGGCTTCTAAATATGACACCAAAGTACAAGAAACAACATAAAAATATATAAATTTGGTTTGATCAAAATTAAAAACTTCTGTACTTCAAAGGCCAACATCAAGTAAGTGACGATGCCACAGAATGGGAGAAAATATTTATGAATTATGTATCTGATAAGGAGTATCTATCTGGATTATACAAAGATTTCTTAAACTCAGTAACAACATGACAAGCTAATTAAAATGGGCCAAAGACAGATATGACTAGACATTTCTCCAAATAAAATTTATAGATGTCCACTAAGCTCATGAAAAGATGTTCAGTATCACTGGCCATTAGGAAAATATCAATCAAAACCACAATGAGATACCATTTCATATCACTAAGATGTCTATAATAAAAAGATAATATCAAATGTTGGAGACTGTGAAGAAATCAGAACCATCATATATTGGTGGTATAAATTTAAAATAGGTACTTCCTCAAAAATTAAACACAGAGTTATCATATATGACCAAGAAATTCCACTCTTAGGCATATACTCAAGAGAAATAAAAACATATGCCCACACAAAAACTTGTATATGAGTATCTGCCAAATGTTCATCAACTGATGAATGGATAAATGAAACATAATACAACTATACAAGGAAATATTATTTGACAATGAAAAGGAATTGATACAAGGTACGGCATGGATAAACCTTGCAAACATTCTATGTGAAGAAATCAAACACAAAAGACTGACATGTTGTACTGTCTTCTTATATGAAATGTCCAACACCTACCTTTAGAGACATAAATCAGATTAGTATTTGACTAAAGCTGGCAAATGTGGGAAGAAATGAAGGGTGACTGCTAATGGGTAATAGGTTTCCTTTTGGGGTGAGGAGAGTGCTCCAAAATTGATTGTGGCAATGGTTGCACAACTCTGTGAACAATAAAAGCCACTAAACTGTACAATTTAAATGGGTGAATTCTTTAGCATATGGGTTATATCTCAAAGTTGTTTAAAAAATCACTAGAGCATAACTTATAATCATCTAAAGTCAGTGGGGCTTCCCTGGTGGCTTAAGAACGCTCCGTAAGGACGCTCTTCCACAGAAGCAATCACCACTGAGGAGTCTGTGTCTTGGTTAACACCGCCATTAATTAGGAAATGTAAAAGAGTTCATGCGCTCCCCTGGTAGCTCAGCTAGTACAGAATCTGCCTGCAATGCAGGAGACCCCGGTTCAATTCCTGGGTCGGGAAGATCCCCTGGAGAAGGCATAGGCTACCCACTCCAGTATTCTTGGGCTTCCTTGGTGTCCAGATGGTAAAGAATCTGCCTGCAATGTGGGAAGCCTGGGTTCAATCCCTGGGTTTGGAAGATCCCCTGGAGGAGTGGCAACCCACTCCAGTATTCTTGCCTGGAGAATCCCCATGGACAAAGGGGCCTGGCAGGTTACAGTCCATGGGGTCGCAAAGAGTCAGACACGACTGAGTGACTAAGCCCAAAGGTTAATTATCAGAAAATTACCCCAAATCTATTCCTGTTTGTTTGATATAAATCCTAAGAACTATAATAGAATTTATTTTCCCCTCCAGCCTCCTGGAATTTCAGGCAGTGCATGTTTCAGGGTCAGTTGAAAGAAATAAAGAAAACACATCTTTAATTTTTAGGTCTGGCTCATATCAGAAGTCAATTTAATTGAGCTGAAATCCTCTAGGCTAATCAGAAAAATGAGATTCTATCTCTCTAACTTCAGTGATACCATTTAAAATGATGATAAAACTGTGAGTTTTCCAAAGAGGAAGCAAATTTCAATTTTTTCCCAACTGAAAACTGTTCAGTTTTATGATCAAACAAGTGGGGGTTAGGAGGGAAAGATGGTGGGAAAATGCACTCCATCAAGGTTTCCAAAGTAGCAACCAGGACAGTAAATGGACCTTAACATAAATAAGTCAATACAAGTAAATGACTTATTCACTTTAATATCAAGTAGGATAATTCCAGGGGCTTCCTTGGTAGCTCAGTTGGTAAAGAATCCGCCTGCAATGCAGGAGACCCCAGTTCGATTCCTGGGTTGGGAAGATCTCCTGGAAAAGGGATAGGCTACCCAAATCAGTATTCATGGGCTTCCCTGGTGGCTCAGACAGTAAAGAATCTGTTTGCAATGCGGGAGACATGGGTTCGATCCCTGGGTTTGGAAGATCCCCTGGAGGAGGGCATGGCAACCCAGTCCAGTATTCTTGCCTGGAGAATCCCCATGGACAGAGGAGCCTGGTGGGCTACAGTCCATGGGGTCACAAAGAGTCGGACATGACTGTGCAACTAAGCGCATTACAGGATAATTCCAGTCTTTTCACTTTGTAGGCAGTAGCTTAAAAAATGTGCTTTGATAAACTGTATCAAAAGAAAATTTTGATAAAAAAGAAATTTTTTCTGTTATTTTACATATAGCTCAACTAAGTCTCAGTGAATACATACTCTATCTCATACTAG
Organism: Giraffa tippelskirchi; assembly: GCF_054371585.1. Taxonomy (NCBI): domain Eukaryota; kingdom Metazoa; phylum Chordata; class Mammalia; order Artiodactyla; family Giraffidae; genus Giraffa; species Giraffa tippelskirchi. The sequence continues at coordinate 176,521,658 of NC_137280.1, read as the reverse complement.
GTTTTCAATGGAAGAATAAGGAACATTTTTTTTCCAGACAAAGAAAGGTGAAACATTTTGCTTTTTTAAGAAACTATTTCTGAGACTGTGGTTCATTTTATTCTGTAACTTAGAATAAATATCACTTCTGCTTCTAAATGCATCTAGCTGTGGTCTAAGCTTTGACAATAATTTTTTTTCTCTCATTATTAGGAATTTCAAAAGAAAGATGAAGAGCTTAGATGAATAAAAATGGAAACAATCTGGCAGCTGAGAAACACTCCAGCCCACTCTAAGGGCTTGCTTATATACACCAATATTCTAGGTCAGGGCAAATATAAAATAATTTAATATATGGTACCATTCCTTGAAGAATGACAAATAAAAAATTTTATAAACAACTCCATAATTAACTGATTATATCTAATTATTAAATTAGTAGAGATGATAAATGGTTTAGGAATTAAAGGGAACGGTATCCCACAGATAATTATTCCATAGATGTCAAACAATGTATGTAAGACTATTCAATTCAGTAGTGTTTAGAATTTTTTTAAAAACTGGAAATATTAATTAAAAGGAATTGACTACATAAATTACAATCAAAGCTGCTATAGTTGATTGTAACTGAGAAATCCTAGGGAGTACCATTCAAATCTAGTCATGTGAATTTGTTCAGGATTCATTCTTCACAACTATATGTGGCAGATGCGATCGTGGCATATTCATTCAGTGGAGTACCATTCAGCCTTAACATAAAAAATGAGAAAATCTGTGTATTGATCTGAACTATCATCAAGAGCTATTACCAGAAAAAAGTAAGGTACAGAACTAGGTTTGTTTACAGTGCATAAAAAGAAAGCAGAAAAATAGAAATTAAATTTACTTGTAAGTGCATGAAATATTTCTAGAGGAACATACAGTGGCTGGCACACAGGAATGAAAGGAGACTTCATTATACACCCTTCTGAACATTTGAATTTTGTTTTAAGTGAACATAATGATATTCAAAAATTAATGAATTAAAGAATTTTTTCAAGAATCCTTCAAGCTAGGCATCAACAGTATAAGAATCAAGAACTTCCAGATGTACAAGGTGGGTTTAGAAAAGGCAGAGGAAACAGAGATCAAATTGCCAACATCCAGCAGATGACAGAACAGGAATTCCAGAAAAACTTCTACTTCTGCTTCACTGACTACACTAAAGCCTTTGACTGCGTGGATCACAACAAACTGTGAAAAATTCTTAAAAGTGATGGGAATACCAGGCCATCTTACATGCCTCCTGAGAAACTTGTATGCAGGTCAAGAAGCAGCACTTAGAAATGGACACAGAATAATGGATTGGTTCAAAATTGGGAAAGGAGTACATCAAGGTTATATATTGTCACCCTGCTTATTTAACTTATATGCAGAGTACATCATGAGAAATGCTGGGCTGGATGAAGTACAAGCTGGAATCAAGATTGCTGAGAGTAATACCAGTAACCTCAGATATGCAGATGACACTACCCTAAAGGCAGAAAGTGAAGAGGAACTGAAGAGTCTCTTGACAAGGGTGAAAAAGGAGAGTGAAAAAGTTGGCTTAAAACTCAACATTCAAAAAACTAAGATTATGACAACTGGTCCCATCACTTCATGGCAAATAGATGGGGAAAAAATACAGTGACAGACTTTATATTTTGGGATCCAAAATATCTACAGATGGTGACCAGTCACAAAAGTAAAAGATGCTTGCGCCTTGGATAAAAAGCTATGATAAACCTAGTGAAAGTGAAAGTCCTGCAGGTGTCCGACTCTTTGCGACCCCATGGACTATCCAGTCCATGGAATGCTCCAGGCCAGAATACTGGAGTGGGTAGCTGTTCCCTCCTCCAGGGGATCTTCCCAACCCAGGGATTGAACCCAAGTCTCCCACATTGCAAGCGGATTCTTTACCAGCTAAACCACAAGGGAAGCCCATGACAAACCTAGACAGCATACTAAAACGCAGAGACATTATTTTGCCAACAAAGGTCCATCTAGTCAAGGCTAAGGTTTTTCCAGTGGTCATGTATGGATGTGAGAGTTGGACTATAAAGAAAGCTGAGCGCCAAAGAATTGATGCTTTTGAACTGTGGTGTTGGAGAAGACTCTTGAGAGTCCCTTGGACTGCAAGGAGATCCAACCAGTCCATCCTAAAGGAAACCAATCCAGAATATTCATTGGAAGGACTGATGCTGAAGCTGAAGCTCCAATACTTTGGCCACCTGATACGAAGAACTGTCTCATTAGAAAAGACCCTGATGCTGGAAAAGATTGAAGGCAGGAGGAGAAGGAGACGACAGAGGATGAGATGGTTGATGGCATCACTGACTCAATGGACATGAGTTTGAGCTTACTATGGGAGACAGTAAAGGACAGGGAAGCCTGGCGTGCTGCAGTCATGGGGTGGCAGAGAGTTGGACACGGCTGAGCAACTGAACAACAACAAAAACTGTTTGATGAGAAAAAGAAAAAACTAATGAAAGCTGGAATAACCCAGGAAAGTTTCTTAGAAATGGCAAGATATGAGCTAAGATTTGAATAACTGTGATTTAGATTATGAAAGATCAAAAAGGAAGTGTATTTCAGGAAGCAATATAGAGAAAATACGTTAATAGGGGTGAAGTAAAAAAGAAATGTCTCCAAAATCAAGCTATATGTGGCAAACAGTGGCATGCCAATTTATCTCTTGCTATTCTAAAGTGAAGGAAACTAACAAGGCTCAAACTCCTTTAGTTAATTGGTGTTAAGGCAAAATGACAAAGTCATGAATGTGATGCAGTAAATGATTAACTTGCTGGTGCTAGTTATACAAGTGTGTTCAATTTGAAAAATTTCATAAAGCTGAGCATCTGTGATTTGTGTACTTTTCTATATGTTAGTTAATTAAAAGAGAGAAATATAGATTTTAATATGGAAGCTAGGTATAAAATAGATTGATGAGAGCAAAAATATAAAAAAAAAGACATAAGAAGGAAAACTAATAAGTCATTATAGCTATACAGCTTGAGAACTGAGGGTCTATCATTGACAATGTCAGTGAGAGGTAAAAAGAGGCTTGACCTGGTAAATGGATTTAAGGAAGAGACAGATGATACAAGACAAGTTTAAGGCTTTTATAAGAAATGAAGATAATATCAATAGAAATGGAACAATGAGAATATGGAGCTACTTTAAAGAAAACACATTCATTTCAGCAGGAAATAAATGCTTAGGTAAAGCATCAAGGTTAAAAGATATGAATCTGAGAGTCAATTGCTTAAAAGTGATAAAACTAAGACTGAATGTTGACAGAAAAGCAGAGCATTAAGGACAAAGCCGATGAGAATCTGCCAATGGAGGAACTGGAGGAAAAAGCCAAAGGGTAGAAATTAGGTAAGCAGAAGAATAAAAGAGGTTTGACAGTTACAGACACTGAGATTTCAAAAAAGGAGCTGTTAGCAATGTCAAATGTCAGAGAGAGGTCTGAAAACTGCAGAAAGTCATTATTAGAATTTTCAGGTAAAGCCATTTACAGTAAAAGAAGTACTTCGAAAGCTCCTACCACCAATAACCAACAAAAAGAACAAAAAATTGTTAAGGAAAAAAATAAAAATTTAGACACACCATCAGCAAGTAAAGGAGTACAACTTCATGCCACAAGTTTCACTACACAGTTTCAAAGGGAAAAAAAGGGAAAGTTCTGGCACTCTAGGCAGCATGCAAATGTGCCCAAAACTACCCAACTTCCAGAAGATATCCTGAGGAGGAAGAAGAAGTAACAAAATCCTGAGAAGTCACACTGGATACCCCAACATGAAAAGAGGCAGCAGAGACCGAATAGGCCCACCAAGGGAAAAATCAAGAAAAGAAGGAAGCTTCCCTGGACCAAGAGGGGACTTCAGAAAATGCAGGGAAGGCAGCCTTGCCTTGCCATTTTCCAGGGCTCTGTGAAGAACTGGTGGATGAAATGAAACCCAGGAGCAAGGATGTTTAGTGGACTTTCACGAGAGAGAGTGTCTCTCAGGGCTCTGGACAAGCCAAACTCAGTCCCAGCCAATACCTCCCCACCCCTCGATCACCATGCTCATATGACAAATAAGCCAAAATTAAAAGTAAGACCTTTTAATCCCATGGACAGAGGAGTGTAGTGGGCTGCAGTCCACAGGCTGCAAAGAGCTGGACACAACTGAGCAACGGAGCACGCAAAGTAAAGCCTAGCTTCTGATCCAGCTAACATGGCAGAGGCCACTTTTCCCAGGTCCACCCCACAAAACACAACTGCCAACACTGGAAAGAGCAAAGGGACAACCAGAGAAGAACTCTGAAAAGTCGGGGGAAAAGAGGTCGACTCCTTTGGCCCCAGGACTGGAAGACCAGCACAGAGGCAGAGGCAGGGTCTCCTGGGCTCCCCTCGCCCAACAGGAGAAGGTCGTCCATCCCTGGCTGCCCACCCGCTAGTCTGGGAACAAAAGGCCGTCGGGGAAGGCTGGCCTTCCCCCGGGATCCCACGGGGGTCCCTCTGGCCACATCGGGCCAGCCAGACACCACCAGCAAAGGAGACAGGCAGTAAGCCTCCCCAAAGATAAACAGCCAGGGGAGGCAGCCTCCTTCCCATCAGGGCCCGAGAATCCCCCTTTCCCCCAAGAGAAACGGAACGCGGCAGGAAGAACCAGCGAGAGCAACCCGGCCGCAGCTCCGCCCCGCAGGCCTCAGGCTCTCCTGCCCCCAGAAACACCGCAGCGGGCGCACGGATCCGGCCAGAGGGCTGCGCTGCAGCAGGAGGTCCCGTCCAGGAAGCCCCTGCTCCCTGCCCAGAGACGGCAGGGCAGCGAGGGGCACGGGGAGGAAACCCGATCTCACCCCTTCCCTCACCAACAACTGTCAGCAGCTCAGCCCAGAAAAACGTCTTCTACTCCCCCAAGCAGCACCAGCAAGGACCAGCGGGAGCCCTAGTGACACCAGATCAAGCAAACCAAGATAACAGCACAGACTCTGAAAACGGAACTGTCGCTGGAGCCACAGCCCGCAAGAACAGGCCAGGGACTGCATGCTAAATCTAAACAGTCATGGACTGCCTGTAAAAATAAAAGACTGAAATAGGCCCCCGAGTCTCCTAACATAATAGACAAAACATTGAAGCTTCAGTTGAAACTCACATGTCCTATCAAGAACCAAGAAAAAAAATCACAATTGAAACAAGACAAACAACTAATACCAGCATCAAGATGAATCAGATGTTGGAATTATCAGGAGAGGATTTTTAAATCAAACACCAAAGAAACGCTTCCACAATCCGTTATAAATTCTCTTAAAACAAATGCAAAACAACAGTTATAAATTCCCTTAAAACAACTGTAAAAATAGGAAATCTAAGCAAAAAAATAGAAGAAATTTTAAAAATATATGGACATTATAGAAATTAAAAATGTAGTAACGAAAATAAAAAAAACTTCACTAGATGGGCTCAGTAGTAGACAACAAAGGATACAGTGAATGTAAGAATACAGCAATAGAATTCAATCAATCCAAACAAAAAGAGGAAACAAACAGAAAATAATAATAAAGCCTTGGGGGCCTGTGGGACAATAACAAGGACCCAACACTCGGGGACCTTCCCTAGCACTGCAGTGGCTAAGACTCCACAGCTGCACTGCAGAGGGTGAGGGTTCAACCTCTGGTGGGAGAATAAGATCCCATACACCACGCAGCCAAAAAACAAGTAATATTCTAAAATCTTAAAAAAATGACCCAACATTTATATCATCTTGAGTTCCAAAAGAAGAGGAGAAAGTAGGGCTGAAAGAGTATTCAGAGAAATATGTGTAACTTCATGAATCAGAAATCCAGACAGTGTGGTATCAGCAGAGGACAGATAGCAGATCAATAGAACCGAACAGAGAACCTGGAAATAGACCCACACAAATACGTTCAACTGTTTTTTGACAAAGGTCCAGAAGCAAGTCAACAAAAGAAAACTAGCCTTTTTAATAAATGATACTGAAGCAATTAGATAACTACAGACTAAATAAAAGGGAAAAAAATGAACCCTGACCTAACACTATACACAAAAATTAATTCAAAAGAATCATAAACTTAAACATAAAACTGCAGAACTTCTAGAAAAGAGAAACCAGAAGCAAAATCTTCAGCATCTCAACCTAGGCAGAGTTCTTAGACTTCAAACAAAACACACAATCCAAAAAAGGAAAACACTGATAAACTGGGCTCATCAAAAGAAAGAAGGTTGCCCTGTGAGAGTACATGTGAAGATAACAAAAAGACAACCCACAGACTGGGAGAAAAGTTTGCAAACCATGTATCTGTCAGAGAACTAGTACCTAGAATTCATAATATCTCTCAAAATTTAACATTTAAAAACAACAACAATCCAACCAGAAAAGGAGAAGACAACAGACATTTCACAGAAGAGGATGTGAAAATGGCAAATGAACACATGAAACAGTGTCCAACATAAATCAGCCACTGGGGAAACGCAGTTAGAACCACAATGAGACGCCACTGCCTACCTATCAGAATGGCTAAAACAAAATGTGACAAGACCAGACGCTTGTCTGGATATGGAAAAACTGGGTCATTCGTTTGCTACTGGTCAGTAGACAAGAAATGGTACAGCCACTCCAGTTTCTGATAAAACTAAACATTCAACACCTTATGATTCAGCCATTGCACTCTTGGATATTTATGCAGAGAAATGAAAACACACATTCACACAAAAACTTGTACTCAAATGTTCACAGCAGCTTTATTTGTAAAAGCCAAAAGCTGGAATCAGCACAGAGATCCTTCAACAGGTGAATGTATACCATGGAATACTATCCACATTAAATGGGAACAATAGCCTGACACAGACAACTTGGATGAATCTCTAGGAATCCTGATGAATGAAAAAAGCCAACCCGACAAAGTCATATACTGTATGATTCCATTTATATAACATTCTTGAAGTGAAACATTTTGGGAAAAGGACAGATTAGGGGTTGCCAGCTTTAGCGTCTGCAGAGTAGAAAAGGGAGTGAGCATGGTTATAGAAGGAGAATGCCAAGGATACTAGAAGCAGTGTTGGAACTCTTCAGTATCTTGGTGGTAGTGCCAGATACGTGAATCTAGACTGGTAATAAAATATTACAGAGCTTAATATACACACAGCAACGGAGTACAATTAAAACTGGAGAAATATATGAATAAGATCAGTGGATTACTTGTCAATGTTAATATGCTGATTGTCATAGTTTTACTAAATTTTACTAACAGGGGAAATGAGACCAAATGTAAAGGGATTATTATTTCACATGATTGCATATTAATCTACAATTACCTCCAAAGAAATTTCAGTTTTAAAAAAAGTAATGCCCAGACCTCAAACTATCGGTTGGAGGAAGAACAATAACATGAAGAAAGCATGTTACTTTCTTCCACAAGTAATAGGGCAGAGCTGCCTACGTCAACCACAAAGAATCCAAAAAAGAAAATTATAAGGAAGTTATACAGTCATGTTGCAGACAAAAATTACAAAGAGAGACAGAACGCAGGTGGGAGTATAATACAGACTTATTTGTAATCTAAGTTCCAACTGGGCAAGGAATTACTCTGTTCTGAAGCGACTTAGCAGCAGCAGCAGCAGCAGCTTCCCCTACTAAGCTCTTCAGTGCTTGAAACAGTGCCTTGCACAGTACACAATAAAAATCTGGTACATGAACTAACTGGTTGAGTCTCCACTGCCTTATACCTGCATCTCTGCATGCCCTACAATCCCCATTTAGCCCTCTTAATTCTTTAGGACACTCAGTGATTCTAGATATTAATTCTAGGTATTAATTCTAGAATTAATACCAGGTATTACATTTACAACCCTGATCTATAGGTTAGAATTCAAACCCCTTTGCCTGGTAATCCAAGATGGTCTCAGACCACCTTCCACCCTCAAAACAGCACCACAACTTACTACCTATGGTCCCTTGAATGTCTCATGATCATACCTCTATGCCTTTGGAGATGTTGTTCCTTCAATCTAAATGTTTTTGTCCCTTGTCCACCTGGAGAATTACCAACAACTAAACTGTAAAGCCATTTTCTCTGTGAAACCTTCTCTGACCATCCGTACAACCATCGCTACCCAGGACAACTTAGGTGTTCCTTTTTCTCAGCTCTCAGGGACCATATATGCACATGTGATTAATATAACACTTCTCATAGTATAATTATTTGTACAGGTGTATCTCTCCCATCATACTATGATCTACATGAAAATAAGAATATTACAGATTTTCATCTTTCTATCACTAGGGCTAATATTACTACCCACATGCAATAGGCACTCAATTTATCAAATAATTGCAAGAGCGAATTCATTTTTTAAAAGATTCATAAATGAGATTTTAAAATAAAAATTTCTGTAATTTAGTGGATACTAAGCACAAATCAGGCTACCCTGGTAGCTCAGTCAGGAAAGAATCTACCTGCAAGGCAGAAGACTCAGGGTCGCTATCTGGGTCGGGAAGGTCCCCTGGAGAGGGAAATGGCAGCCCCCTCCAGTATCCATGCCTGGAGAATCCCATGGACAGAGGAGCCTGGCAGCTACAGTCAGGGGGTCGCAAGAGTCGGACACAGCTTAGCAACTGAACCTCCACCAAGCACAAGTCAGGCAGAAAGAGAGTACTGGACAAAAGGACACGCATGTTATCAGCAAAGACGTTTATTTTAAAGTACCGTCTTTTTAAAAGGTAAAACTAATAAAGATCCTAAAAAACTACTGACTATTTAGATTTACTTAAATCTTTCTTATTTAATGGTATTCAGTTTGGTATTTAGGATCAAGTAAGTTATCTTGAATTCTCAATTCACCATAAATAGTGACTAAAAACTTTAAAAGAACCATTAAAAATTGATATATTTTCAGAAATTAGAATTTCATTCTGTATAAAATACATCTATAAGTACATACTGCTTAGACAAAAACTGACATTATTAAACATCAAACTATGAAACAGATACCTAGTTTCTTTGGCAGGACAACAGAATTCCAATGGTATATTTTAAAAGGATATGTGTTAAGTATATGTTCTAAAATGCCTCTTGATTTTCAACTTTTGGCTTCACAACTGGCAATTTTTTTTTTTTTACATCCTCCAAATACACACATGAAAATAATGTTTTTATATAGCATAAGGAAACTTTAATCTGTATTTAATACTTCCTTTCAAGTAAGGGGAATTTATTTTAACACAGATTGTACATTGTAGTCAAAAATATTTCCTTAAATATTTCCTTTTTTAACACTTAAAAAAATTCAAATATAGCATGGAAGATATGCTTATTTAGAAAAATCAAAAGATAAGTGAATAAAAGCTGTGTAAAGAAACAGGAAGCCTTTCATTCTTCCCCCAAGACAGATTTTCACAAGCTAGAGGAAATTTAATAGAGTTTGAATTTATAATCCTTAATTAACAAAACTCATCAAGTCAGTTTATGGTTCAAGTTACTTTATCAGAATATGTTTGTTCATTGATAAAGACTATAAAACCATTAACCAAAGAACACAAATAATTACTTAACAGTATTTCTTACCTTTTATATGCTTCAATACTGACAGAAGTCAAGAAACAGTGACTATCTAAGCAGAATTTTAAGCTGCTTGTAGTAAGACAGAAAAAAGGTCACAAAAAGCCACCGAGTGTGCAAGTAATAACCACAGTTGCAAACCAAAAAACTGACCTCACATGAATACAAAACGAGGTGCTTTTTCAGAAGCAGTTAAGCAGGCAGAAATGAACAGTCACCAGAGTCTAACTATAAAGACAACATCATTCATTGCCAATTAATATATACTGACCTTGACTGCCTTTCAGATATGGTAACTAAAACTCCTCCTTCACTTTCCTTATTTCAAAGTGTTGCTTTAGATTAATTTAAAATAAAAGGGTTTTTTTTTTTGGCTGGCTTTTAAACTTGTCTAATTGTTTTCTGTTTTTTTAGTTGGAGTATAACTTCTTAACAATTTTGTTAGCTTCTGCCATACAAGGTGAATCAGCTATATATAGCCCCTCCCTTCTGAGCCTCCTCCCACTCCGCCCAACCCTTAGGTCACCAGAGCAGGAGCTGAGCTCCCCGTGTTACACAGCAGCTTTCTGCTAGCTATATTTATTTTACACATGGTAGTGTATACATGTCAGTGCATCCAACTGAAACTGCACTAAATTAGCAGACCGCCTATTGGAACAGCGTTAATAGACAAAGATGTTTCATTAAGAAAGAATACTGAATAAATTCTGTCTGAGGTTATAGACAAATGAACAACATGTTCGCTTTGAAATTAACTATTTTTTTTTTAACTTTAAAAACATATTTGAAATATTGATATTTAAACTTATTTGGGCAGAGCAGGATTATTAACAGATTTTTTTGTGTTTTAACCTAAACCAACAGGTATTTATTGAGTAATCATGGGAGTGATACTGTTAGGGATGCAAAGATAAATAAAATCCTGGATTACTGCCTTCAAACAATTTACGATGTATTAAGAACAAATGCAGGGAAGCCTGGCTCTGCAGGGAAGCCTGGCTCTGCAGTAAAGAATCCACCACCAAGCAGGACGCAGGTTCGATCCCTGAGTCAGGAAGGTCCCCTGGAGAAGGAAATGGAAACCCACTCCAGTATTCTTGCTTGGGAAATCCCATGGACACAGGAGGCTGGCGGGCTACAGTCCAAGCAGTCACAAAAGAGCTGGACCTATTTGCTGGCATATTCCTCAGTACCAGGAATATCAAAATGCATAAAACTATAGCCCCTAGTCTCAAGAAGCTCAGCACCTACTAGGGGTAACAAACAGGGAAACAGACAAACGCTATGAGATTAAACCGGTTCACAAACACAGATGGGTCATAAGCTCAGTGGGGATACATCCAGAGACCATCAGCGAAGCCCTCACAGAATATGAAAGCCTGAGGTACAAAGTGCTACAAAGGCAAGAAAAAGGGAAGACAGCTGAGCAGAGCACTCAAAAAACCTTTATTAAGAAGAAAACATCATTTCACAATCATATGTGTGTCATGATTCACACCTTAAACTCATACAATGCTGCATGTGAAATATATCTCATTAAAGCTAGCAAAACTATTGTTAATTTAAAAAGAAAAGAAAATCCCTGGCAAGCCTTGAGGAATAGTCATGAAAGGAGCGCATGTACACACACGTCTCTCTGCAAAGGTGTGCGTAGGAGGCGGCTTTGGAAACACTCCTGGGTTGAAATCCTAACTCTAACATGTCATAGCTGGGTAACTGTACATTTTAATTAACCTCCTAAAAGATCTCATCTTTAAAATAGGGACAGTAATACTGAGTTTGCAGGGTGGTTGTGAAGATTAGAAGAGATAAAGTAATAGGCAAGGCTTTGGAGAGACATTAAACAGCAGTCATTGCTAAGAAATCATGAGAGAGAGAGAGTACCACACAAGACAGAATATGGAAGAGCAAGTGATGGAAGAGGGCCCCTTTCTGAACACAAGCCTGAACACAAGCGAAGACAGCAGCCGGGAAAGCGGAGACCCTGTGTGCGAACCACGGCTCATCTGAAGGGAAACGGGAACAGAAGGTTAAAAGGATCAAGCGTGGCCACGCGGCATACACATCTGTATGTCCTAAGCTTTAAAAATACATTACCGAAGTACCTCTTGACTTTTAACTCTTCCTAAATGATCAATTATTATAAAAGAGTTCAATTTTCACGTTAAGGCCAATTTTTTTTCCTTTCAAAGAGAGTTACAATGTAGGGAGAAAGAAAACATCATTTCTCTCACAGAACGTCTCTGGTTTCCACCAAACAACTTCATCCCTGTTCCACACCCAAGTCTCATCCTTCCCTAGTCCCTTACTTTTTTCAGGTTTTATCTGAACCAGTTCTAGCTCTAATTTCAACACCTCAATGGTAAACTGGTCTAAACTGCAGGTTGAACCGTTACCATGGTTGCCTAGGAAAGGAATCTGTCTTTTTGCTTGGTGTCTCAATAAAAGACTTTCATCCATGCATTTATTCATCCAATAAGTACTTTTAAAATGTCTACAATACGCCAGACACTGAGTGAGGCCCTGAGCACAAAGATGAGAAAAGGTCTGGCCGCGGCCTCGGGACGTTTACTGGGAGAAAGGAAGCGCTCTAACATCAAACAGTGGCTGCTCTAAGGAGTCCCTGCACCCCGAGTGCAGTAAAAGCGCAGAAGCAGGAGGGCATCCCGGCTGAAGCGAAAGGAAGGAACAGCCCTCAGAGCACTGCCTTCCTCACTGCGCTTCCTCCTTCCTCCTCAACCAAAATACGGCTCTCCCCACTCGGAAAATACTGCTAACATCTTACCTCCTACTTTCTCCCCCCAAATCTCCCCTTGTTCCTAAATGCCATGTAATTCTTAGAGAAAACCAACCAAGTTTGTGAAACTCCAAAGCCAACAGGGAAGGAAGGAAGACGACACCGACCGAAGGCCAGTCCTGCGCCAGCAGCGGAGAGAGCGGGTGCCGAGGGCTCCGCTCACTGCGCTGGGCCCCGGCGGTCTCTGCGCACTTGCTTATGTATTATTTGCATCTCAGTCTACTTCCCACTTGAAACTGTGCATTTTTCAAAGATGAAAACGTAGGCTGCTACAGCCTTATAATGTCCACAGCGATTACATACATATTCCTAAGGAAAAACAACTGGTTAGGAGGTGGGAGTGGGCCATGGTTGGTGGGGGAGTAATTCCTGCAGATTTCTGTTGTTCTAGGCGAACTTTAATTGCCAGCTGGTGCCCACCTGCCAATGCAGGAGATGTAAGAGACTCAGGTTTGATCCCTGGGTCCAGAAGATCCCCTGGAGGAGGGCATGGCAACCCACTCCAGTGTTCTTGTCTGGGGCATCATACGGACAGAGGAGTCTGCAAAGCTACAGTCAACGGGGCCACAATGAGTCAGACACAACTGAAGCTACTTAGCACACACACACGTATACCAGTGGGCTGAAAACAACATCAATCTCCTAGTTCTTTTTTTTTTATCTTTGACTTAATGCAACCAAATGTAAAAACCTCAGCAAATGTATATTTAAAGCTGGAATGATTAAAAAAATAAAAAGTCAGAATAAATAATTTTATCTCCAGCAACCTTAGAGAATTAGAAGGAAAAAGTAAATTGCAAATAAACTTTGAATGAATAATGTTCCATGAAACCAGGGAAGTCTCAAGAAAGATATTAAATATACATAAACTACATATTATAAAAGAAAATATAGATAAATCATGAAAAACAAAAAAGGTGGGGACTGTTCAAGATTAAGAGAATAAAGAGATAAGACTCAAATGCAATGCATGAAACCCAACTGAATTTTGAATCTAAAAACTCAAAAAAAAAAAGTTCAGGAACAACTAGGGAGACTTGTATATGAAACATTACATTAAACATATTCTTAAACTAATGCTAATTTTCTTAAATACTGACATTATAATCATGCAAAAAATTATCCATATTCTTAGGAAACACATGCTTATTTTATACACTGTAATATAATGTAAGATATATATTTAGTATATTTTCAAATGGTTTTTAAAATATATAAATATATAGAAAGAGACAATGTAGCAAATGCTAACAGTGAGTGGGCACAGATGAACGGCAGTGTGGGCGTTCACTGTCCAGCACTGGCATTTTCGTCTGAAGCACTGAACGTTTTCAGGATGGAACACTATAGGGGCAAAAGAGCATGAGAGGCTGCCAGCTGGATGGACGCATCAGAGGTGAAAGCGGCACCAGTGTCAGCAAACACAGGCAGTGCGACCCTGGGCGGGTCACGGGCCCTCCCGAGGTCTCAGCGAAGCTAAAAGAGGGGGAGTGGATGACCTCTAAGCTATCCTTCCAGCTACAAAATCCCATTATTCAACTACTTCAAAATTCAAAAGATAACCAGATGTGCAGAGGAAACTCACACAGGGCTGTCAAAAAAAGCATTTAAAACAGCTAGCCAAATGCTTGGCACATAGAACACAAACAATAAATGTTAACTCTTGTCTTTTGAAAATATTGTAAAACTTCTTCAGCAAAAAAAAAAAAAGATAGATATGACTAATTAACTTATAACTTATACCTTATAAAAATAAGTAAAATTGGAAAGATCTACTTTAATATCTATTCAATTTCTACTGAATTAAAAACTATGTCAGTTTGAGCCACAAGTAAAACAAAACAAAGTACTAATTAGTACATGTAATAAATTTGTCAGATGCTTTTATTTCCAGCACTAATGTTATTTGTAGCATTATAATTAATTTCCCTTTTGGAAAAACAACTAATTCTTGAGATAATGGGAAAGATAATAAACTAAAAAGGTTCTGTACCTGATGCTAGCATCCACACGGTTGCTCAGTACCCAAAACCCATGGAGTCATCCTTTTTTTTTTTTAAATTGGAGGCTAATTACTTTAGAATATTGTAGTGGTTTTGCCATACATTAACATGAATCAGCCATGGGTGTACATGTGTTCCCCATCCTGAACCCCTCTCCCACCTCCCTCCCCATCCCTCAGGGTCATCCCAAAAGTCATCCTTGAGTATGTTGTCTCTTTCCACACCAAAAATACCCATAGATATTTTACAAAAATAAAGGAATCTCAAATTCATCCATCTCCCTCTTGTTGCCAGCACCAGGGCACCACTATCTCTCACCGTAGCTCCTAAAATTGTCAGCTTTTACCTTCAGCCACTCAGTCCATTCCTCTCAGAGTAGCTAGAATGATGATATCATTTAAGGACAAAACAAACGACATGCCAAACCCTTCAAAACTCTGAATATTTCTGTAACTTCTTCCTACCTATCTTGGTCTCTTCCACTATGTCAGCCACACTAAAGTTTTTTCTGTTTCTCAAACTCCCCAAGCTCTTTCCTCCTTCAAAGTTCTGTATCCACTATTCTTTTTTTTTTCGTTTTTTTATCCACTCAGCTTTATTAAAATATTATTGGCATACGACATATGCAAGTTTAATGTATATAATGTGATAATTAGATGCATGTATATACTGTGATGATTGTCACAAGGTTGGTTAACATCGCCATACCTTCACATAATTACAACTGTGTGCGTTGCAGGGGTCATGATATTTCAAATCTACTCTCTTAAAAACTTTCAAGCATACAACATCTTTAATTAAAGTCATCATGTTCTGCATGAGATCCCCAGAACTTACTCATCTTATAACTAGGAATTTGTACTCTGACCAGCATCTCCCTATTTCCCCCACTTCTCAGCCTCTGGCAACTACAATTCCACTCTACTTCTATGAGTTCGGTTTTTTAAGATTCCGCATAAAAAAGCGAGAACACACAGCACCTCTGTCTGTCTGACTTATTTCACTCCTCTGTTCCTTCTAATGAGAACGCTTCCACCACCAAAACTATTACCACCGCCGCCCCTCCCACACACAGCCTCCTTGAAACAGCTCCTTCTCATATATAGGTTTCCCCTTTATTACCAACTCCTCAGAGGAGCTTTCTGTGACCATGCTATCTGAAGTAGCTCCTGAGATCGTATCTCCAAGTCATTTGCTTCCCTTCAAAAAATACTTACTGCAATTCATAATTATTTTGTCAGTTTATTTTTTTACTTGTCCCAATTTCTAGAATATGGGCTTCCCTGGTGTCTCAGCAGTAAAGAATCTGCCTGTAATGCAGGAGATGTGGGTTCAATCCCTGGGTCGGGAAGATCCCCTGGAGAAGGAAATGGCAACCCATTCCTGTATTCTTGCCTGGAAAATTCCATGGACAGAGGAGCCTGGCGGGCTACAGCGCATGAAGTCGCAACTGTCTGACATGACTTAGTGACTAAACCACCACCGCCACCAACAACAACCTCAAGAATATAAGCTATAAAGACAGGATATCCAATTTATCCATCAATGTATCCCCAGAATCAAGAAATTCTCCAATCCTTAAATAGAAGTCCATGACTGTACATTAAATGAATGAATAAAACAGTAAATGAATATAGGACTATGTTAAAATAATGGACTACTAATGCTATTGGTAGAAATACAAAAACCAGAAAGAGAAGTAAGTCTTTGAGAAGAAAAATAAAATACATTGAGTTTGGTGCCACGTAGTTGAAAATATGGGACTGGTGGGCACACAGGTCAGGAAAGAGGTTGGGCTTCTGCTGATTGTGTCAGCTGAAAAAAAAGAGCAAGTGCATCAAAACCATTAATAGAATTCAGGATGAATGCCAAGCAAAAAAATAAGCAACACAAACACAAAAGGATCGCAGCTTGCCTAGGCAGGAGAATAATCTAACACAAAGAACAGTACAAAATTAAGACAAGCCAAAACTGCTTCAGTTTGAGAGAGAAAAAAAAAAATATATATATATATATATATATATGTACATACACACGTATGTGTGTGTATATATATGTATATATATTTAGTAATTTACTAAGAGGAGTAGAGGAATCCTACCTTACTACTATTCGTTGCTGGTCATATCTTAGCTAAAGCAGCAGATCCATGTTGAAGGACAATGCATTAGGGGTGAGGAAGCCACTTGAGAAAACGCGCAGGGAATGACCACAGATCTCTGCAGAAAACATGGGCTGCAAGAAGAGATTCAACGAGTCAGAACTGCTCCCTACAGGCAGAAAGCTAAACAGTGGCCACACAGAGTATGGTGGGCTCCTACGGCTCACCACGCTCACCACGTTAAAAATCAGGATCTCGTGCTTACCCAGCTTGTCCACTCTCTGCCCTTTCTTTCCACAACTTTCCCCGTGAGTAAAGCATTTTATCTTCTCCCCAACCTGTACCTTCAGTTTTGAAAAGGTAATTCTATTTTCACAGCATCAAGTTTGAAACATATTAGAAGAAGCAAAATTTTAAATATTTATATATAATATGTTAAGACATTACAGCCTAAGATAGCAACTCACTCCGGTACTCTTGCCTGGAAAATCCCATGGACAGAGAAGCCTGCTACAGTCTACAGTCCATGGGGTCACAAAAAGTTGGACACGACTGAGTGACTTCACTTCACTTCACTAAGAAATAACTGTGTAAGAAAAACTTAGTCAAAGGCTGAGAAGGTTTGGGAAGGATGCTCCTGGCAAACACCTACTTCCCCTGTCTAACATGATTCAGTATGCCAAAGCAAGGCTCCAGCACTGGCTGTTCTCTCAATCCTTGAAGCTAGGCTCTAAGATGTTCCTTGGCCACTGACTTCATCACTGATGATGAAATCTGAGGTTTACACCCCTATCACAGTTTCTCATTTTTTGTCTCATGCCTCCGTATTTCTAACCTTGACTTCTTGGTTTATAATGAACTCTTTCCTATCAAGCTTCTCTTTTTTGTTTGCCTATTCTATATCCTGTCATCTCCCCTGCTTCCTTCACTTTCACATGAATCACATGAAACATATAGATGTTACCAATAAACATCCCCAACCTTGGCTCAGAGAGTAAAGAGTCTGCCCCAGTAGAGGAGACCCGGGTTTGATCCCTGCATCAGGAAGATTCCCTGGAGAAGGGAATGGCAACCCACTCCAGTATCCTTGCCTGGAGAATCCCATGGACAGAGGATCCTGGAAGGCTATAGTCCATGGGGTCACAAAGAGTCAGACACAACTGATTGGCTAGCATATATACTTCAACCAATAAGTAACATTACTCCTTTCTTCCTGGTGAGGAAACTAACCAAACACAGTACATCAGGAATATCTTCCAAGCCTCCTACTCATCTAAGCTCTTTACCCACTTCCAAAAGCATTCCTTCTTTGCCCCTAGATAAGCATTTCACTCCCAGATGTGGCAAGGTTCTCAATGCTCGAATGGGTTGGACATCTACATACAACGAAAGCATTACTATATTCCTCTCCTTCCACTAAACTGTGATATAATGAAGAGCGGGGATTATTATCAGCATCCCACATATACAGTCAGCATCCTACACAATACCTGTAACATTACAGCCACCGACCAAGTGACTACCGAATGGACGAAATTCCAAGGTGAATTACGACTTGCTCTGATTTGCACACTTGGTGTAAAGCAAGGATTTATCAAGAGCTGCAACATTAAATGATAAAATCAATACTTGGTATTGATTAAAATGGTATTTAAGTACGACGATTTTAATCATGACTTCTCTCTTAAACTGCTTTCAATAGAGTATCTTCAGCCTAACCTTCAATATTACAGTAAACAGTATTACTTATAGATTTCCAAGAAACAAAACGTAGTGAATGTGTACCTAAGTGTACACATTACATATGTCATCTAATTCCACTTCAAACACAGACTTCAAAATTACTGGACAATTCATTTAATTTTAAATTTTTTTCAGCTTCTCAATCAGCAAAGGAACTTGAGAACTGTCTAGAATTCCATATTCTAGTCTCTCATTGTGATAAAGAAACATGACTTTCAAAGACTTAAGAACACGAAAGACAACTGTTCAACTGGGACTTCCTATCTGACATTGAGAAGTGGCAAACGTTTTGCTTAAGGAAGTTAGTGAAGTACCCGTTTGTTACTTACGCATCACTCTCTTAACTCAAGTCTTTTCTATAATCTTTATTATTCAATAAAAATTCAATATTATTCAATGAAACAGTCATATTTTCCACTTGAAATAGTTTAGGTTAAAAATAAGTAACAGCTTTCAGGGTAGTATCTCTAAATGGAACATTTCCTTGTTCAAACAAACCCATGAATAAAACTTACATTCCTTGTATTACTTCAAAGGTATTATCATCCTTATCAGAGCCCAGCAAAGGTTGCTACAGACAAGTGAAAATGTGTAACAATCACTTTCTAGTTCACCTTAACCATCTCCACCAACTGGGTCAACTGTGCAGACTGTCACCCCTAACTCACTCACAACCAAACATAGCTCCTGTTCCCTGAGCCCGCTTCCCTCTGTGAGGGCCAGGCTGAGGTGGGAGACCCAGAGCGCGCTTCCCTTTGTGAGAGGGCCAGGCTGAGATGGGAGACCCAGAGCGCGCTTCCCTCTGTGAGGGCCAGGCTGAGGTGGGAGACCCAGAGCGCGCTTCCCTTTGTGAGAGGGCCAGGCTGAGATGGGAGACCCAGAGCGCGCTTCCCTTTGTGAGAGGGCCAGGCTGAGGTGGGAGACCCAGAGCGCGCTTCCCTCTGTGAGGGACAGGCTGAGATGGGAGACCCAGAGCGCGCTTCCCTCTGTGAGGGCCAGGCTGAGGTGGGAGACCCAGAGCGCGCTTCCCTTTGTGAGAGGGCCAGGCTGAGATGGGAGACCCAGAGCGCGCTTCCCTCCGTGAGGGACAGGCTGAGATGGGAGACCCAGAGCGCGCTTCCCTCCGTGAGGGCCAGGCTGAGGTGGGAGACCCAGAGCGCGCTTCCCTTTGTGAGAGGGCCAGGCTGAGATGGGAGACCCAGAGCGCGCTTCCCTCTGTGAGGGCCAGGCTGAGGTGGGAGACCCAGAGCGCGCTTCCCTCTGTGAGGGCCAGGCTGAGATGGGAGACCCAGAGCGCGCTTCCCTCCGTGAGGGCCAGGCTGAGATGGGAGACCCAGAACGGGCTACCCTCTGTGAGGGCCAGGCTGAGACGGGAGACCCAGAACGCGCTTCTCTTTGTGAGAGGGCCAGGCTGAGGTGGGAGACCCAGAGCGCGCTTCCCTTTGTGAGAGGGCCAGGCTGAGGTGGGAGACCCAGAGCGCGCTTCCCTCTGTGAGGGCCAGGCTGAGACGGGAGACCCAGAGCGCGCTTCCCTCTGTGAGAGGGCCAGGCTGAGGTGGGAGACCCAGAACGCGCTTCCCTTTGTGAGAGGGCCAGGCTGAGACGGGAGACCCAGAACGCGCTTCCCTTTGTGAGAGGGCCAGGCTGAGACGGGAGACCCAGAGCGCGCTTCCCTCTGTGAGGGCCAGGCTGAGGTGGGAGACCCAGAGCCGGCTTCCCTTTGTGAGAGGGCCAGGCTGTGAGAGGGCCAGGCTGAGGTGGGAGACCCAGAGCGCGCTTCCCTTTGTGAGGGCCAGGCTGAGATGGGGGACCCAGAGCGCGCTTCCCTCTGTGAGGGCCAGGCTGAGGTGGGAGACCCAGAGCGCGCTTCCCTCTGTGAGGGCCAGGCTGAGGTGGGAGACCCAGAGCGCGCTTCCCTCTGTGAGGGCCAGGCTGTGAGAGGGCCAGGCTGAGGTGGGAGACCCAGAGCCCGCTTCCCTCTGTGAGGGCCAGGCTGAGACGGGAGACCCAGAGCGCGCTTCCCTTTGTGAGAGGGCCAGGCTGAGGTGGGAGACCCAGAGCCGGCTTCCCTTTGTGAGAGGGCCAGGCTGAGGTGGGAGACCCAGGCTGCAAAACAGAGCAACACTCACTCTCAGGGTCCTGCAAGCGCCACCCAGCAGCTCCGTGACCCTGAAAGGGAACGCCGAGGTACACTTTGGGTCCCAGTATCTCTCTTGCCTCACCCTAGTCCTGGCCCTACTTCTCTTTCTAACCTTTACTTCTCCTACTTCTCTAATCAGGAATGTCCCAATTCTGATAAACCAAAATCTAATTCTGGAAAACCAAGTATCTAAAATTAGGCAATGAATTCAGATTTCACTTTATATTCGTTTAAAATCATGTTTTCGAAGAAAATTTCTTGTTCATGACATGACGTCAGGTGAAAAATAGATCAGGTAGGAATAATATATACACAATATATTATTACACAATATAATAATATACAATAAGGGCCTAAGTCTTTAAAAAAGGAAGTTGCAGGCTTCCCCGATGGCTCAGTGGTTAAGAATCCACCTGCCAATGCAGGAGACACAGGTTCGATCCCTGGTCCAAGAAGATCCCATATACCACGGGGCAACTAATTCCAGGTTTCACAACTACTGAGCCTGTGCCCTAGAGCCCGGGAGCTGAAACCACTGCGCCCCTGCGCTCCAGAGCCCACACTTCACAACGAGAGAAGCCACCGCAATGAGAAGCCCAAGCAATGCAATGAAGAGGAGCTCCCACTCGCCACAGCCAGAGAAAAGCCCACACCGCAACCAAGACCCAGCACGGCCGAAAGTAAATACACTTCTTTAAAAAGCGAAAGCTGCACGGGTGTGAGATAGACTTGTGTTGTCCTCGCTTCCTTTCTTTTGCACTGCACTGGGCTCGGCTGTGTCCAACTCTTTGCAGCCCAATGGAGTGCAGCCCGCCAGGCTCCTCCGTCCATGGAATTTCCCAGGGGACAACGCTGGAGCAGGCTGTCATCTCCTCCAGGGGATCTTCCCGACCCGGGGATTGAACACGCGTCTCTGCGTCTCCCGTGCTGGCAGGTGTATTCTTTACCAGTGGTGCCGCCTGGGAAGCCCCCTTTCTTTTGGCGGCAGCGTTTCACCATTTTCTTCTGCTGAACTACCCTTCTCGCTTGTCAATCACTGCTGTCTGGGTGGCACTGACCACTCCCACTCTTAAGTTCCCGGAATGAACAAAAGTTTTTGGAATTAGCTGCAGGCGGAACGGGCATCCAGGTCTGGAGCATCAGCATATTCCTTGCCCCAAGCAGTAGTTCAGGGATGAGCATGTGACCTACTGGACCAGTAAGACTCAATCGAAAACTTCTAGAAGGACAACTTTCAGCCGAGATTGGTAAACTAAAAGAAGACAATGAGTTCCTACTTGACAGTGAGCCAACCCAAAGAAGCACCGAGAGATGACAAGAGCGATGAAAACTCTGCAAACATTTGTCTCTAGATTTAATCACATCTTCAGTTCAGGGGAGTTCAGATGTACATGCTGGAATTCGAAGTTACTGCTGAGAAACAATTCTCAAGTCCCTGCTCAGAGTCTCCTAAGGAAAAGGTACTCCCAGGATACCTGTATAACAGATAGACTCAGAAATAGACATAGTAACTCCCTAAAGATAGGGACCTCCAATGAGCTTTAGAGAAATAAAGTCCTTTCCTTCCCTTGCCTGGAAGACATTTACTTTACATCCTTTTCTTAACTTATATTTCTTATGTTACATCATATTTTTTACTCATATTGACCAATATTCTAGGTTAATAAATCTAAAGACTCTTTCCCTCTCTCCCCTCAGATCCACTCACTGAGTTCTCTCTCTCCCTCTGCAGGGTGTTCTCAGCCCCATTAGTGTTTTACACTTAGTAACAGGAGGGTAATAAACTACTTTTGGTGGTTCAGTCGCTAAGTCGTGTCTGACTCTTGCAAGCCCATGGACAGAGAAGCCTGGCAGGCTACAGTCCATGGGGATTCTCCAGGCAAGAACACTGGAGTGGGTTCCCATTTCCTTCTCCAGGGGATTTGCCTAACCCAGGAATTGAACCCAGGTCTCCTGCACTGTAGGCAGATTCTTTACCAACTGAGCTACAAGGCTTACTTATTATTTCACTCAACAAACATTTGCTGGGAGGCTCTTAAGCTGTGTGTCATGCATTTTTTCTATACACACACACACACAAAACAGAGGGCTACCCCTCTATTACAGGGTAAGAAGTGACTGGTCCATAATCAGCAAAACATCTAGTAAACTCGCAGCTCTTGAAAATCAGACTGCTGGCCTACTAAGACTGGAACAGGAGGACACTTACTAAAAACGCCAGGATATTGCTTTATTGCCTACTAGGCCACAGTCTTCAGTAAGGCCCTTCAAAAAAGCAGCACATTTTTGAGTGAAGTCTTAATAAAAGGAAAACATTTTCAGTCTTTCACCGCAAATCCAAGATGGCTGATAATCTTGCAGTTTACAATGTTGAAAATCAAATATCCCTAAACTAAAATTCATGTTGTTAACCACATAAAATAAAAGGTGGGGAAACCATGGTGCTCCAGGCCCTTCCACAAGCATCCTCAGTTCAGTTCAGTCGCTCAGTCATGTCCAACTCTTTGCGACCCCATGGACCACAGCATGCCAGGCCTCCAGGTCTATCACCAACTCCTGGAGTCTACCCAAACTCATGTCCATTGAGTCGGTGATGCCATCCAACCATCTCATCCTCTGTCGCCCCCTTCTCCTCCTGCCCTCAATCTCCCCCAGCATCAGGGCCTTTTCCAGTGAGTCAGCTCTTCGCATCAGGTGGCCAAAGTATTGGAGTTTCAGCTTCAACATCAGTCCTTCTAATGAATATTCAGGACTGATTTCCTTTAGGATGGATCGACTGGATCTCCTTGCTGTCCAAGGGACTCTCAAGAGTCTTCTTCAACACCACAGTTCAAAAGCATCAATTCTTTGGCGCTCAGCTTTCTTTACAGTCCAACTCTCAAAAGAAAGAGTTGGACACGACTGAGCAACTAAACTAAACTCACATCCATACATGACTACTGGAAAAACCATAATCAAAACCAAACCGTCCATTGACAAGATGGACCTTTGTTGGGAAAGTAATGCCTCTGCTTTTTAATATGCTGTCTAGGTTGGTCATAACTTTCCTTCCAAGGAGCAAGCGTCTTTTAATTTCATGGCTGCAATCACCATCAGAAGTGATTTTGGAGCCCAGAAAAAAAAAGTCAGCCACTGTTTCCCCATCTATCTGCCATGAAGTGATGGGACCGGATGCCATGATCTTAGTTTTCTGAATGTTGAGCTTTAAGCCAACTTTTTCACTCTCCACTTTCCCTTTCATCATGAGGCTCTTTAGTTCTTCTTCACTTTCTGCCATAACGGTGGGGTCATCTGCATATCTGAGGTTATTGATTATTTCTCCCGGCAATCTTGATTCCAGCTTGTGCTTCTTCCAGCCCAGCGTTTCTCATGATATACTCTGCATATAAGTTAAATAAGCAGGGTGACAATATACAGCCTTGACGTACTCCTTTTCCTATTTGGAATCAGTCTGTTGTTCCATGTCCAGTTCTAACTGTTGCTTCCTGACCTGCATACAGGTTTCTCAGGAGGCAGATCAGG
The DNA here is from genome assembly GCF_054371585.1 of Giraffa tippelskirchi. Classification (NCBI taxonomy): domain Eukaryota; kingdom Metazoa; phylum Chordata; class Mammalia; order Artiodactyla; family Giraffidae; genus Giraffa; species Giraffa tippelskirchi. The sequence goes on along the minus strand of NC_137280.1, from coordinate 176,497,788 downwards.
TGGTCTGGTATTCCCAACTCTTTCAGAATTTTCCACAGTTTATTGTGATCCACACAGTCAAAGGCTTTGGCATAGTCAATAAAGCAGAAATAGAGAAGTATCACTACGAACAAAGCTAGCAGAGGTGATGGAATTCCAGTTGAGTTATTTCAAATCCTAAAAGATGATGCTGTGAAAATGCTGCACTCAATATGCCAGCAAATTTGGAAAACTCAGCAGTGGCCACAGGACTGGAAAAGGTCAGTTTTCATTCCATCCCCAAAGAAAGGCAATGCCAAAGAACGTTCAAACTACTGCACAATTGCACTCATCTCACATGCTAGCAAAGAAATGCTCAAAATTCTCCAAGCCAGGCTTCAACAATACATGAACCGTGAACTTCCAGATGTTCAAGCTGGTTTTAGAAAAGGCAGAGGAACCAGAGATCAAATTGCCAACATCTGCTGGATAATCGAAAAAGCAAGAGAGTTCCAGAAAAACAAGCATCCTAGTGAAAGATGTATTAACAACCTGGGAGCAGGACAAATTAGTTGTGCACTGTTACTTCAAGAATTTGCTAGGAAAGGCCTAGAGATGGAGGCCAAGAAGATTGAGAAGCCTAGGATTTGCTTGATTTCAAATCTCATTACTACTGACATACTGAACTGGGAAATTCTTTGTGGGAGGCTGTTCTATGCATGGCAGGATGTTTATCAGTACCCTGGGGCACTGCCTCTCCACCCCACCAACACCTGCCTACTCACTCCACTACCCCCTACTGTGACAATAATAATGTCTGCTGCAGACATTGTTAAAGGTCCCTATAGGATAAAAAAAAAAAAAAAAAAAGGCCCCCTATTGGAGACCCACTCACTGGGTTAGGGTGGCAAAGTTGCTTAGAGACATACCAGGCAACAGTTTGATTCAAAGACTAGGATTTGGGCTTTGGGAACTTGGGAGAAGTTGATCAAATACAAATAAATCAAAAACTTACTAAGTTCATAAGAAAGTTGTATTGCCAAAGAAACTCAACAAAGGTTTGTTACTGCCCAACCCTCAAAATGTCTCCCTGGACTCCAACCTCTCCTCAACAGCCAAACGACTCCTGAGGCCACGCAGTCCCCAGTAAGGGCATTCTTCTCAACACCCATCTTGGCCGTGACCAGGAGGAAACACAACGACCTTCCCAGGGAGGGGAGAAAAATGGATAGATATGTTGGCTAACCAAAAATCTTATTCCATTGCCAAGGCAAAGAGTTCGTGCCACCCCTGACCAATGAAATAGGTACACAGCGTGAACCGGAAAATCTCTGTGGGTTACTTCCCCTTTTTCTCTTTTCCAATTCAGAGTTTTTACTGTCCTTACATTATTCTTCTTCTATCACTGAACGCTGGCTTTATTATAATCAGTTATATTTATGACTTAACCATAAGTTCCTTGACCCTAAGGCTGTCTTTTCAAACAGAATTGAGAGAAATCACCCAATGATCCTAGACTTACGCAGTAATTAAACAAGTCTTTCAGCTGTCTTCCTCTATTGGGGCTCAAGTGGCAAACGCATTGGAAGTTGTAAGTGAAACACTGCATCACGTTTGGGGAGGGCATTTTTTCAGAGGTTTCTATGTAAGGGAGGACACAGAGGCACGCTGGGAAGATTACAGTGAAAGTCTTTTCATCACGCTGGTCTAGCATCCACTCCCTCTTCCCACAGTCACAGGACCTTCCTCCTGCTTCAGTTGAACCTCCCACCTGGACTCTCCGTCTACCTGGCTCCCACCATGGGACTGACCACGATTCCTAGTCTCAGTTCCAGTAGTTCATACCCGATTCAGATCTGGGCTATCATCACATGCTAATTTCCCTGACCACAGGCTCAGGGATGAAAAAATGACCCAACTCATTCAATGAAATGCAATCCCAGGGCCTTTGCTAAAATTACGAGTAGGAAAAGTGCTGTCTAGGCTGGGCTTGCTAAACTGAAACAGTGTAAGCTAACAGGGAGTGCCAAAAGGAAAATTTCTACCTGAAAGCATATCTAACACGAGAGACAGCCACTGAGTTTGCTGAGGTCATCGTTTGAGCCCCGCAATCCATCCATACCTGAAGAGAGTCCACTCCTCCGGGCCCCAGTGCCCTAAGATACTGTGAATGGGGTTTTGGTCTCATGCAAACTGAAGGGTATTAAAAAATCTAGTATCAGTTACCAGTTATCAGACAAAAGTGGTGTTAGTTTTCAGTCCAAAAAAAAAAACCCCAAAACCAGAAGTGATAAGCATTAAATTCAGTTCAGTTCAGTTCAGTTGCTCAGTTGTGTCCGACTCTCTGCAACCCCATGGACTGCAGCACACCAGGCCTCTCTGTCCATCACCAACTCCCGGAGTTTGCTCAAACTCATGTCCATCGAATCTGTGATGCCATCCAACCATCTTATCCTCTGTCGTCCCCTTCTCCTCCTGCCTCAATCTTTCCCAGTATCAGGGTCTTTTCAAATGACTCAGTTCTTTACATCAGGTGGTCAAAGTATTGGAGCTTCAGCTTCAGCATCAGTCCTCCCAATGAATACTGAGGACTGATTTCCTTTAGGATGAACTGGTTGGATTCCTTGCTGTCCAAGAATTAAATTATTTGCCTAAATTCATACAACTAATCACTGGTAGCACAGATGCAACCCTAAGTGGGTCTAGTGCTAACGCTCTTCTTTCTCAAGAAAACAATATAAAACTTCTCTGTGCTTTAAAGTCACCTGTAGCCAAAAAGTAAGACCTTACCTGAAGTGAATATAGCATTTGTTAAACAACCAAAAAAGAAAGAATCCCACAACTTCCTGCTTTCTGTCCCATTCCTGCAACAGCTTGCCTCCTGTACAACACAGAACATTTCTGCATTATTTTTATAATGTAAACTATTGTAAGGACATGTAATAGCAAGTGTCTCTAAGCTAAGCCACACTTCAATCTTAGGGTAAATCAGATCCAAAATAATAATAGATCAGAACCTTAGAAAAAGGCCATCACCACAGACAAGCGACTATTCTGTTATAATTAGTTGTAAAACTCAGAAAAGGACACCCAAATCATCTTATAAGTGAGAATACGATAATTTATGTTAGTATTTTAAGATATTTGTCAGAATGACATTAACTTGTAAAAAGGAGCAGCTACTTGGAGTCAAATCTCTTTCAATATTATTGTCAAGTATGAGAGAGAAGGGAAACGGGATAGAATTTATGAATCTAAGACCCCTGACATTTTCAAAAAAATCTAAAAACTATGAGAATTTTTGACAGAGCTGGAACATTAAATAATGATGTTTCACAAGCCAACTTTTGTTTCCCTAGAAGTACGCTGATTCATATCCCGATTCATTGGATTCACCATTCTATTTTTAAACATATTGAAAAATGTCTATTCTCTGGCTATGATCTACCACTTTCTTATGCCTCCACTTTTCCTTCACTTCTAGCAGTTGTTTTCCTTTTCAATAAATTTTTTACAAAAAAGCAACATTTTATCACTTGACAAAAGTTATTATACAGGATAACTTCAAACTGAGAACAAAGTCAAGGTGACATGTGGACACTGGGTGGTTGGACGGGGTCATGCATATCTCAGGGTCTCACTTCCAATAAGAGGAGATTATTTCAGTAACACTTCAGATATTTCAGCATGAACTGAGTCACTCCCAAGTAGATGAAATTGCTGTTAAATCCAGGACTGCTAATGGTTTGCCATATTTTTGCTTTTATCATTTATATGAAAGACATAAATTTAAATCACAGGTATCACTTTATTGCAAAATCTCCTTGGATGTGCCCTACGATTGGTTCCAGACCACAAAATGAAAATACAAGCTATCCCATCTACAAGGATGTGACAAAAATCAAAACAAATGCATAGAAAAGTCTAACATTTTTAGCAACTACTAAAGAAATGCCAATGCCCCTTGCTCATAACAGTATCTGAATCCATGCAATGTACTCAAAAACTTTTACAGACAGAAACTGCTTCTTACTTTGAGGTTAAAATGTTGAGGAGGGGATAAAGGGCTACACGTGAAAATAATTATAATACAATATATATGTGCATGCGTGCATACTCAGTGGCTTCAGTCGTGTTCATCTCTCCGTAACCCTATGGACTGTAGCCCACCAGGCAGGCTCCTCAGTCCATGGACACGGCAAGAACACTCCAGGCAAGAATAACAGAGTGGGCTGCCATTTCCTCCTTCAGGGGATCTTCCCGACCCAGAGCTCAAACTCATGCCTCCTGCATCTCCTGCATTGCAGGCAGATTCTTTACCCACTGAGCCACCTGGAAAGCCCATATACATACATACATCTACATAACTATTGGTCAGAGAAAGAAATCAGTCTCCTGCTTTGTAAAAAACTCTATTACATATAAGTCTACATGAAAATTCTTATACTTTGTCCAACACAATCATTTATAAATAATAGGGATAATGATTTATCAAGTTATTTGCCGTTAAAAATTATCTGAGACAACAGCATTGTTCAGTTCCCTTTAATTACTCTTCTACTGCCAACTTATTCAATACATAGAAAGTAAAGAGGCTTGACAAAGTGATGGTACTTAGTCAGAATATATGAATTTGGAACAAATTCAGAATGGATAACAAAATACAACAGTGACTGGATCAGAATCCTTAGAAATTCCACCAGACACCACAAACTACACTAAAACAAACAAAAAGGTAATGCTTAAAATGTTTCTTTTGCTCCTACCAAAGCAAAATTTTAAATCCCCAATGAAAGTTAAAATGATGGCTAATCTGTATAAGAATGTATACAGAAAGTATGTGATTCTGAAGGAAATATAATTCAAGATAAAGTCAGAATACCATATAAGCATTCTCATGAAGTAATAGTGTGGCTGCTAGGGTGGCTACTGATGCATTTGTTGCCAAAACTGAACATTGGTAGAAGAGTCAAATGCATTTTTGTTTGCAGAATGTGAAATTAACAAAAAGCCCCAACACCTGACGGGAAAAGCTTGGGAAATCCTCCCAAGCTGAAGACATTCAGAGAGTAGAAGGGACACAGACTCCTGAGCGTCCGACTGCTGCCAAATATCATCAAGAAACAGCAGCAAGCATGACAGTGACCGAGGACTGACTCTTCAACTTTGTGACAATGAGGCAAGCTTTGCGATTAAGCCAGAAACACTCTTCTGGTCTACAAACCCACAGACAAAAAAAGCCAAGAAGAAGAAACTTTGCATGTACACTAATAACGTCATGTAAAGTCATCCAGCCTTCATTTTAGAAGCAAAAAAAAAAAACCTGTTTAACAACTTTGAGGACTGGAGTTCTGTTTGCAGAATTATTAAGGGTCTGAAGGGATCACCTGAATTTTTCAATTAAATCTGACTGCATTTTATGAAGGTAATTATATCCTAGGTCCGCAAAGATTTCAAGAAATACCACTTGCTAATGCCAAAGGTCTAATGAATATAATTTTTCTAAATCTTTACTTCAACTTATATATTATACATACTACTTCTATGTAGGATGAACTATTTAAGAGCAATTTCACTCACAAAATGTAATTTTAAAGAAATTTTTTCTGATTGAGCGAATGTAAAGAACATCATTTATACTAAACACCTAGAATATAAATATTCTACTATTAAGAGTTTCCCCTTTTCCTAAAACCATTTGTCCCACTATGGAAATACATTTTCTGTAAGCAAAATAACTTTTATTGGAAAACTAATTTCAATTTTTCTATAGTAATGTTATTTACTATAAAGACCATGGTGCTATTAGTCAAATATTTTTAAACGTTCATCATCAGTTACTCTTAAAAATGTAAGGCTCTTCATTATCAATTACATAAAATTAGCAATCTCTTCTTCTGTAGCATTACAAAACTGATATGAGAAAGTGAAGAGTATTCATTTCAGGAAAAGGCAGAAATAACTTGGGCCTTGACGATAGTACCCTAAGGTGTGTCTCAAGTATTTGTTACTAATAACAGCTACTTAGCTCTTCTAATGACCCACTTTCCTCAATAAGAGTAGATTCAAGTTTATCCCTATAGTAGTGTCATTCTCAATCACTTGCATTCTGATATGCTTCCTGGAGTGGGAGACGATAAGATGGAATTACAGAGGGCATACTAGCAAACTACCTGTTAGAATGTCACACATGTACATATCTTGTACTGAGCGGTAGGGGGGGAAGACATTGAGAATCACTGACTTAAATCACAAAATCTTTGTTTTCCTGCTGATGAGACACTAAGGACTATTTAGTTCAAATCTTATCTCTCTACTCAGTTCAGTTTGTCGCAACACCCAAAAACTACAGGATGGTCTGTGTATTGAATTCTAATTGCATCTTTAAGAATCAAAATCCCATACCTTGAACACACATTTTGAAACAGGGATACCTGTAAAATATTGCTCCCTAAAAAATAATCCTATAGGAGATAGGAGGAGACATTTCTGTAAGAGACAGAAAACACTCAATTACAAGTTTTGTGTATTATTACATTTGAAAACAAAGTTTTAAACAGATTAAGTAAATGTAGTTTAAAGTGGTGGGGTGCATTAGAGATTTAAGAAGGTAACATTTAGTTTTTCTGTACTACTTTTAGGCAAATATTTGTGGTTGAAAGGAATGTAGGGAAACCATCCAACAACAGATGATAATCTAATGTGAAAGAAAAATAATTCAGGGAATTCAGACGAACTGGACATGTTTTGAGGTAAAAATCATTTAAGGTAGATTTCTGATTATCACTACTGAGATACAATAAGCCAAGAACTATTAAAAAAAAAAAAACAGCTAAGCTGAGATACTTCTATTATTTGGTTGGTACAAATGCAAATGCCTTTCAATTTCAATTTAATGTACATTATTTTAATTTCCAAAGTCTAAAACTTATGGACTTTTAGGATGGTAGAATAAACACAGTAATACTTGAAGAGATAAAATAAAAACTACCATGAAAGGAACTGAATGTAAAAGCTGAGTGCTCCCTACATTTAGGCATTTTACCTCAATTGTCTCATTTCTTCTTCATGACAATCTTACGAGGCAATTTTATTAATATCATCCCCATTTTACAGATGAAGAAACTATGATTTACAACAAGGACTTATTGTATAGTACATGGAACTCTGTTCAACTGTTATGCGGCAGCCTGGCTGGAAGGGGAATTTAGGGGAGAATGGATACATGTATATGCAGGGCTGAGTCCCTTCACTGTTCACCTGAAACTATCACAACATTGTTGATCAGCTATATCCCAATACAGAATTAGAAAGTTTAAAAAAAAAAAAAAAAAGAAACTATGGTTTAAAGAGATTTTTAAAAACTTGCTCAAGATCCCACAGAAGAAAATCCTAATTTCTGACTGAAACCCAGATTATCTGGCTCCAAAATAAAAGAGTTTTCTTTTCACTATACTCTGCAATCTCACAAGAAACACATACATTGAACTTTACAGTCTTTTAATCAAAACCTTCTGAAGGAGAAGGCAATATTAAGCTTATAGTGAGCAGAGGTAACTTATAAGGCTAAAAATTAGTCATAGTTTGATAAGTATAAATGAATATTTAGGAAATAATTCCAAGTTATGCATGACATTAAATTTTTAAAGCTGAACATGAAGTATCTCTCCAAAATAGAAAAATCCAAAAATTTCTGTAGACAGGCAGTAAGTAAACGTCACCTTACTTAGACATTCTGAATTCCAAAGAAAAAACTTGAAAGGCTTCATATTTTGTCAGTTATACAGCAGTTTCATATGGTTAACTAGGACTATATTTATACTTAAGAAAAAAGAAAACGTGGGTAACTGCTTGGGTCTGCTTCTTTTGTTCTGACTCTAATCTGCTCTCTATTGATTCTTTTCCATTTTTCCTCCAGATCTTGGAGCCCTCCTCTAATTTAGGCTAACTGAGTCTCAAGTTCAGGAACTCCTCCAAGTTTAGATGGAAGTGCTGACACACTGCAATGAAGACCATAAAACTGCAAAGATTGGTCAAGTGTTACAGAAGAAACAAAAGTTTCAGTTATTTTCCAAAACATTAACTATCATGGAATTATTTTTCTTCTGTAGTTTTCTGAATTGATTTTAAAGCATTTAACTTTTGTAATAAAAAATAGTTGAAGGAGATGGAGGGGAAAACTTGGAGCTTTGATTAAAAAATATCTCAATATTTTATTCTTTCCAAAGTTCCAGAACTATGACCTGCTTGTTCCCTTTTATTTCCCAACGGCATGGCATGAAAAATTAACGATACATAAGCATGCCAAAGTCAAATGAGATATGGAAAAACAATAATGAGGCAATCCAAAGATCTATAAATTCTGAGGCATAGCTCAATTTCAATATCTAAGAATGAAATATTGTAAGTATGAAAAACAGATTTTGGGCATACTAAAATTGAAATACTTTAGCCATGTGATATGAACAGCCGACTCACTGGAAAAGACCCTGATGCTGGGAAAGACTGAAGGCAAAAGGAGAAGAAGGTGGCAGAGGATGAGACGGCTCGTTAGTATCACCAATTCAATGATCATGAACTTCGGCAAACTCCAGGAGACAGTGTGGGACAGGGAGGCCTGGTATGCTGCAGTCCATGGGGTTGCAAAGAGGGGTTGGGCACGACTTAGCGACTTAACAACAAAAAAAACCTGAAAAGCAGGATTCACATACTTAAATAAGGGCAGGAACTTCCTAAGTATGGGAAAATTATAAATATAAGATACACATACATGAATTTATACCCATTTCTTATTTTTTATCATAAATTGAAGTTTTGTATTAAAATATTCCTTTAGCAACACCATGAAATAACACGCAAGATAGCTTTGAGTCCTACCAAAATTAATTTCAATCTCTCTCAATTACTTCCTTTTCCATGGAAAAGTTATATTAAAAAAGTTCATGTTTGTAAGCTTTCTTTTTCCACTACAAAAACATTCTTATTACAAAACAACATACATAAGGTTGATTCAATTTATTAAGTATGTTACCAAAACAGTGCATAATTGATAGTCCCTTCAACTCATCTGCAAAACATGCTCATTTAAAAATCAAGTACAAAAGTATAATCTATTAACACAAGTTCAATTTCAAAACAAAACTTTTATTTGTATAACAAGTTCATTAGATTTCCTTTTTTTTCTGATTACCAAAATACAATTAACTGAAGGCCTTGATTTACAAAGATGATGACTGCTTTATAATAGTCTCACGGAATTCAATTACTATGGTTTTTATAAACACTATTTCCATCTACAAACGGAAATAAGCACTTTACAATATTTTGGTATAATACATATTTATTCTGGTTTTCAAGCTTGATCATTTCAGTTCTTCTGTTCCTTAGTATATACCATGTAACAGCTGTTCCTATTATTGTTGTGTAGGTGGTGAGTATTCACCACACAACTGAACTTGCCTGCGTTTGAAATTTTTCAACGTGAAATAGTGGAGGGGGGAAAAAGGCAAATGTGAAATGTTCACAGACCAGAGTTATAGCTACATTAATAGCTGAAGATGAAATGAAAAGGGACAGGTCTACCAAAAGCCTGACTTATTTCTTCAACTACTGACATCAAACTTTGAAACAGTGCAGAAGCTGCATTAACCCGACCCTAAATAACTTTACATGGTATATATGTAATGAAGAGAAACAGATCTTCTGCAAAGGTCCTTCGTGGAAGGAACTGGAAAAAGGTTTCCAAGTATGCCTATGTACTCCCTTTGAAAATAGTTCTCTTGCCTCAAGAGAACTAGCAGAAAAGACTTCCCAGCCTACAAAACGGAGAGTCTTCCTTTGCACTGACTGACAAAACGCCTGGCTCTTCACATACATGTTTCCCTAAAGCCCATATAGGCAGATAGAGCAGGACTACAACACTGCTCAGGGCGAGCACTACACTTTGGAGAACTCAAGTCCCCATTCCCTAAGTTGAAACATACTTTCTAGTCTTTAATCACTGAACAGTTTTGGTCTATTCTTAGTGATTTCTCTATTAGACTTTTACATCGCTGACTCCATTTGACAATTCAGTGTTTTAAAACATCTGGAGAAAGAGAAAAAAATAGCACCACACCTTCAGAGTAATTTATGTCAATGATAGTGGGACTGCTACAAATATATATACAGTGTCTTCCAAATTTAAAAGATTAAGGCTTTTTAACCCAAAGGCAAACGAAAATGAAAGTTCCAGCCTGATGAAATTAATACATGGTGGGCTACACTGCACTGCCTGTCAAAATCATAAATGCACAAAAGTAAAAAGCGACGACTTCACAGTTTGTGCAAAACGTAGCACCCTACCAACACCAACCCAGATAGAGTGTTTCGGAAGGTGGATCCTGAATGTGGGAGACGGAGCACACCGCTGGCCCCGAGGTGCCTCCAGACACCTCCCCAGCCCTAAATGGTACGGAGGGAGCAGACCCGGCGGAGCCAGCTTCACACCTCGTCCGCCTCCTGAGGGTCAGTGCGGGCCGAGGCGGGAGGGGCGTGGACGCTGGGGGTCGGGGGTGACAGGGGCGAGCTGGGGGCGGGCGGGCGGCTCCGAGAGGCCGCGGCGCCAGGACGGGCTGGGGGTGCCCGCCGCAGCCGCGGGGCCGCGCCGAGGATTCCGCGGAGACAAGGGGGTGCGGGCGCGATGGGCGGCGCCCGCGCTGCTCCGGCACCGCCCGGCACCCGCAGCCCCCGCACCCGGCGAGCGGGCGGGGCCGCCGGCCCGCCTCAGCCGTCGCCTCACCCGCCGCCTCAGCCCGGTGGCGCCGGCACGCGCCCCCTCAGCGTCCAGTCGCGGGCGGTGAGGAGCGCGGGCCTCGCCCAGTCAGGCGGGCAGTCGGCCCGAGGCCCGAGCAGGGGCGCGCCGCCGCGGGCGCGGGACGCAGCGGAGACCCCCGCCGCCGGGAACGGGAGGAGGCGGCGGCGGCTGAGGGCGGGGACGGAGCCCCGGGCGCCCCTCGGCGGGCGCGGAGCGGGGCCCCAGCTCTCGGCCGGCCTCCCCCGCTCTCCCCCCCCCACCTCCCCGCGTTGCCCTGGGCAACAGCGCCCGCCGCGGGCGGCGCGGAACTCACCTACCTAGAACCTGACAAGCGGGAGCCCCTCGGACGCGGGAGCCCTTCGCCACCCCGCGTCACGGGGGCCGTCCCGGCCAATGGGCGCCGCCGTCACGGGCCCTCGCGGCCAATCCGGCGGCGCTCCGGTCTCCGGGCGCCCGCGAGCTGCCGGCCAATGGGCGCCGGCCGGGGGCGGGCGCTGCCGCCCGACCCCGGCCCTCCCCCACCAGCTCCCGGGGGGCGGGGCGCGGCCCGGGCTCCAGGCCCGCCGGGCGGGCAGCGGCGGCCGGCGGCCGGCGTCGTCACAGGAAGCTTGGGGAGGCTCGCCCGCCCGCGGCCGGGAAGCGGCCGGGCCGGAGGCGATAAGCCGGGGCCGCCTGGAAGGGCCTGCCCGACGGCTCGGCGGCTGAGAGGGAATTCGGGGCGTGGGTGCGGGGGCGTGACTACAACGCTAAGGGCGCCCGCGGGCGACGCCGGGGGCTGAAGGCAGCTTTGGGGGCGCGGACCCTCCACCCGGAGTACGCGCGCGTCACCCCTTCTTCACTTCGTGTGTTTTACTTGCAGCTGTTGTAGCCTTCATTCTCTTCAACTAGTTTTCGGCTGAAATTGACACAAAGACGGGAGCTCCTTCTCATTCCTGTAACTCCCAGTACCCGAGACCCTGTTTTAAAAAAGGCAAGACACGAGGTGCTGTAGTTGTGATCACTGCAGTTCAGTCAGTTCAGCTCAGTCCAGTCGCTCAGTCGTGTCCGACTATTTGTGACCCCATGGACCGCAGCACACCAGGCCTCCTTCCATCACCAACTCCCGGAGTCTACCCAAACTCATATTCTCCATTGAGTCCGTGATGCCATCCAGCCATCTCATCCTTTGTCGTTCCCTTCTCCTCCTGTCCTCAATCTCTCCCAGTGTCAGGGTCTTTTCCAATGAGTCAGCTCTTCCCATCAGGTGGCCAAAGTATTGGAGTTTCAGCTTCAACATCAGTCCTTCAATGAACACCCAGGACTGATCTCCTTTAAGATGGACTGGTTGGATCTCCTTGCAGTCCAAGGGACTCTCAAGAGTCTTCTCCAGCACCACAGTTCAAAAGCATCAGTTCTTCCGTGCTCAGCTTTCTTTATAGTCCAACTCTCACATCCATACGTGACTACTGGAAAAACCATAGCTTTGACTAGACAGACCTTTGTTGGCAAAGTAATGTCTCTGCTTTTTAATATGCTGTCTGGGTTGGTCATAACTTCTCCCAAGGAGTAAGTGTCTTAATTTCATGGCTGCAGTCACCATCTGCAGTGATTTTGGAGCCCAGAAAAATAAAGTCAGCCACCGTTGTTTCCCCATCTATTTGCCATGAAGTGATGGGACCAGATGCCATGATCTTAGTTTTCTGAACGTTGAGCTTTATAAGCCAGCTTTTTCACTCTCCTCTTTCACTTTCATCAAGAGGCTCTTCAGTTTTTCTTCACTTTCTGCCATCAGGGTGGTGTCATCTGCATATCTGAGGTTATTGATATTTCTCCCGGCAATCTTGATTCCAGCTTCTGCTTCATCCAGCCCAGAATTTTGCATGATGTACTCTGCATGTAAGTTAAATAAGCAGGGTGACAAAAATACAGCCTTGACTTACTCCTTTCCCGATTTGGAACCAGTCTGTTGTTCCATGTTCAGTTCTAACTGTTGCTTCTTGACCTGCATAAAGATTTCTCAGGAGGCAGGTCAGATGGTCTAGTAGTCCCATCTCTTGAAGAATTTTCCACAGTTTGTTGTCATCCACACAGTCAAAGGCTTTGGCATAGTCAATAAAGAAGTAGATGTTTTTCTGGAACTCCTCAATTTTTCGATGATCCAACAGATGTTGCATGTTGGCAATTTGATCTCTGGTTCCTCTACCTTTTCTAAATCCAATTGAACATCTGAAAGTTCACCATTCACATACTGTTGAAGCCTGGCGTGGAGAATTTTGAGCATTACTTTGCTAACATGTGAGATGAATGCAATTGTGCAGTAGTTTGAGCATTCTTTGGCATTGCCTTTCCTTGGGATTGGAATGAAAACTGACCTTTTCCAGTCCTGTGGCCACTGCTGAGTTTTCCAAATTTGCTGGCATATCAAATGCAGCACTTTCACAGCATCATCTTTCAGGATTTGAAATAGCTCAACTGGAATTCCATCACCTCCACTAGCTTTGTTCATAGTGATGCTTTGAAAAGCCTGCTTGACTTCGCGTTCCAGGATGTCTGGCTCTGAGTGATCACACCATCGTGATTATCTGGGTCATGAAGATCTTTTTTGCACAGTTCTTCTGTGTATTCTTGCCACCTCTTCTTAATATCTTCTGCTTCTGTTAGGCTCATACCATTCCTGTCCTTTATTGAGCCCATCTTTGCATCAAAATTCCCTTGGTATCTCTAATTTTCTTGAAGAGATCTCTAGTCTTCCCTGTTGTATTCTTTCCTTCTATTTATTTGCAGTGATCACTGAGGAAGGCTTTCTTATCTCTCCTTGCTATTCTTTGGAACTCTGCATTCAAGTGGGTATATCTTTCCTTTTCTCCTTTGTCTTTCGCTTCTCTTCTTTTCATAGCTATTTGTAAGGCTTCCTCAGACAACCATTTTGCTTTTTTGCATTTCTTCTCTGATCCCTGCCTCCTGTACAATGTCCTGAACCTCTGTCCATCGTTCTTCAGGCACTCTGTGTATCAGATCTAGTCCCTTAAATCTATTTGTCACTTCCACTGTATACTCATAAGGGATTTGATCTAGGTCATACCTAAATGGTCTAGTGGTTTTCCCTACTTTCTTCAATTTAAGTCTGAATTTGGCAATAAGGTGTTCATGATCTGAGCCACAGTCTGCTCCTGGTCTTGTTTTTGCTGACTGTATAGAGCTTCTCCATCTTTGGCTGCAAAGAATATAATCAATCTGATTTCGGTATTGATCATATGGTGATGTCCCTGCATACAGTCTTCTATTGTGTTGTTGGAAAAGGGTGTTTGCTATGACCAGTGCGTTCTCTTGGCAGAACTCTTTTAGCCTTTGCCCGGCTTCATTCTGTACTCCAAAGCCAAATTTGCCTGTCACTCCAGGTATTTCTTGAGACTTCCTACTTTTGCATTCCAGTCCCCTATAATGAAAAGGACTTCTTTTTTGGGTGTTAGATCTAGAAGGTCTTCATAGAACCGTTCAGCTTCAGCTTCTTCAGCATACTGGTCAGGGCATAGACTTGGATTACTGTGATACTGAATGTGATGGATGCTGTTAAAAAGCGTACAGCAGTTCTGTGAGTAGTTCCATGTTGTAAGTTCTCACTTCTTCCAGAATCTGGAATGAAGGAAGAACTGAAGCTGGTTTGCTCCACCTCTGAGGCACCCTTCACCTAAAGAACTTAGTGGAAAATGAGTAATTGGAGCTGAACAAAGACACCTGGGTGACCTGTAACCGTGTGCCAGGTGTTCTTAGTGACTGTTGTGGGGTGTGTTGCTGTAACGCTCTTGAATGCATTGTATAGTACATTGCATTGGCTGAACCACATTCTTTTTCTGGAGCAAATTTTAAGGTCAACCCAAACTCCACCTCCCCCTCCAAAATTTGTGTATTACATGGGAACCAGAGAACGGTGAAAAATCAGTTCATAGTTGATCACTTCTAAATAGTTACTTATTTTACTGTAATGAACAGCCCTACACATAGAAAAACAAATTTTAGACTTTACGTGGAGTACTCTGTTAAGAAACCAAAATGTGCTGTGAAGACAAAAAAAAATTTTTTTCTATTGTCTTTTGGGGGTTTTGTTTATTTGTATTTTTTTAAGACTAAAAGAGCTTTTATTTTATTGTTAAATTATTCTATATTTGAGAAAGGTTAAGCAAAATTATGAAGGTTACACATAACCAATTAGAATCAAAATGTAAAGACGGAAACTTTTAAAAAGTAGCTTAATTCACCCTACTGAAGCTAGAAGGTATTTCCCTTTCTGAGAGTATTTGCCTTAGAAAATTGGTAATTAATACAGTATACTAATGCATATATATGAAATTTGAAAGATGGTAACGATAACCCTATATGCGAGACAGAATAAGAGACACAGATGCATAGAACAGTGTTATGGACTCTGAGAGAGAAGGTGAGGGTGGGGCGTTCTGGGACAATAGCATTGACACATGTATATTATCATATGTGAAACAGAACACCATTCCAGGTTCAATGCATGAGACAAATGCTCAGGGCTGGTGCAATGGGATGACCCAGAGGGATGGGATGGGGAGGGAGGTGGGAGGGGGGTTCAGGAAGGGGAACACATGTAAACCCATGGCTGATTCATATCAATGTATGGCAAAAACTACTACAATATTGTAAAGTAATTAGCCCCCAACTAAAATAAATAAATTTATTAAAATAAAAAAAAAGAAAATTGGTAATTGTTGTATGCCTTTTCATTGCTTTGAAATGTATACAAATTATTTTGAAGACTGGATAGGTTTTAGTCATTTTGTTTTGTTAGCTTTATATCCCAGGAATGTCTTTCTTAAGGACCTGGGAACTCTCTCTTTGAAATGCAAATATCAGGAAAAATAGTGTCCATGAATGGGTAAAGATGTTGTGGTATACATACCTATACAGGATAAAATATTATTCAGCCTAAAAGAAATGAAATCTTGCCATTTCAACAACATGCATAGACCTTAAGGGCATTATGCTTAGTGAAATAAGTCAGACAGAGAAGTACAAATGCCATGTAATCTCCCTTATACACAGAGTTAAAAAGTAAAATAACTCGTAGGTCACAGATGCAGAGAACACAATGGGTGGTTGGCAGAGGCAAGGAGTGAGAGGTGGGTGAATGTGTGAAAGTGGTCAAAAGGCACAAACTTCCAGATATAAAATGAATTATGGGGATGTAATAGATATCATGATGACTGGAGTTAATAATACTGTATTGTATATTTGAAAGTTGCTAAAAAAGTAGATCTTAAAAAGTTCTCTTCATAAGAAAAAAATTGTGTAACTAATATATAATGGATGTTAACTACACTTATTGTGGTGATCACTTAAAAATATGTACAAATAAGGAATTATGTTGTACATCGCAAGCTAGTGTAACAGTATATGTCAGTTATACCTCAGTTAAACAGATGGGAGAGAGAGAGCGAAGTCCCCTCTCTCCCAGTTTCTGTGGGAAAGTAGGAGCCAAACTTCTTGGGCAAATTTTCCCAAATTGCAAAACTACCTTCTGTCATAAAAATGAAACGTTTGTTTTTCCTGTGGATAATACTTATTAGCTAACACTGGTGGTCATCCCAATTATGAAATAAAGGTAAGATGAATTATATGTGCCTTGTTATCAAGGCCTATTACTTGATGACTAGTTATTGTTTAACTTGAAAACATAAGTAATAGGTTGTATCTGCTGGGCTATGTAAAAAGATGACTGCTGTCTTTTCAGTCTCTTTGTGGGTTGCCTGCATTGCCCATCACATTCTGGTCTAATGCTTATTCAAGAAGAAAAGTGTTTTATTTTTCCACTACCTTTGCGGAGAGAATTTTTGGGTCAGGAGAACATTTTGTTTTTAATTATGTTCTCCCCAAAATTCCTATGCCCAAAATATTGAGACTATAAGTTAAAGAAAGTAATTAGTTTCTAGTTTTTTATTTGTTCTTGAAAAAGATGTCACATTGGGTAATAACATCACTAAAACTAAAAATACATTTTCAGTTCAGTTCAGTCGCTCAGTCGTGTCCGACTCTTTGCGACCCCATGAATTGCAGCACACCAGGCTTCTCTGTCCATCACCAACTCCCGGAGTCCACCCAAACCCATGTCCATCAAGTCAGTGATGCCATCCAACCATCTCATCCTCGGTCGTCCCCTTCTCCTCCCGCCCCCAATCCTACCCAGCATCAGGGTCTTTTCCAATGAGTCAACCCTTCGCATGAGGTGGCCAAAGTATTGCAGTTTCAGCTTCAACATCAGACCTTCCAATGAACACCCAGGATTGATCTCTTTTAGGATGGATTGATTGGATCTCCTTGCAGTCCAAGGGACTCTCAAGAGTCTTCTCCAACACCACAGTTCAAAAGCATCAATTCTTCGGCGCTCAGCTTTCTTCACCGTCCAACTCTCACATCCATACATGACCACTGGAAAAACCATAGCCTTGACTAGACGGACTTTCGTTGGCAAAGTAATGTCTCTGCTTTTAAACATGCTATCTAGGTTGGCCATAACCTTCCTTCCAAGGAGTAAGCGTCTTTTAATTTCATGGCTGCAGTCACCATCAGCAGTGATTCTGGAGCCCCCCAAAATAAAGTCTGACACTGTTTCCACTGTTTCCCCATCTATTTCCCATGAAGTGATGGGACCAGATGCCATGATCTTAGTTTTCTGAACGTTGAGCTTTAAGCCAACTTTTTCACTCTCCTCTTTCACCTTCATCAAGAGGCTCTTTAGTTCTTCTTCACTTTCTGCCATAAGGGTGGTGTCATCCGCATATCTGAGGTTATTGATATTTCTCCCGTCAATCTTGATTCCTGCTTGTGTTTCTTCCAGCCCAGCATTTCTCATGATGTACTCTGCATATAAGTTAAGTAAGCAGGGTGACAATATACAGCCTTGACGGACTCCTTTTCCTATTTGGAACCAGTCTGTTGTTCCATGTCCAGTTCTAACTGTTGCTTCCTGACCTGCATACAGGTTTCTCAAGAGACAGGTCAGATGGTCTGGTATTCCCATCTCTTTCAGAATTTTCCACAGTTTATTGTGATCCACACAGTCAAAGGCTTTGGCATAGTCAATAAAGCAGAAATGGATGTTTTTCTGGAACTCTCTTGCTTTTTCGATGAGTCAGAAATAATAAAAGTAATATTTGGTGTGTATTTTGTAATGACTGTTCACTGCACAAACTAAAGATACATGAATAAACCTCTTAAAGCATAAATTTTTCTGTGAATATGAAATTCTGTGGTATATGTCAAATCAGTATGAAAGAAATTGATGAATGTTTATGCGTGAAATGGTTAGACAAAGGCAAAATACAACTTTGGGGACATCTTCTCCAAGAAACTTAGAATACCTCTATCCTTATACAAGAAAAATCTGTACCTGGAAAGATGTGTTTGTTGAATTTGTGATTATGTATTTGCAGAAAGTAGCTTTACGTAAAAGTCTCATGTGAAAAATAGAACTGTTTGCTATACACTGTGTCTTTGTGTCTGCGTGTGTGTGTGTTTTAAGGAACTCAGATCTCTGAAAAGATTAAGAATCTTCTTAGTTCTTCTACACTTCTCTCAGTTCTCACCTGTTCACTCCAACTTAGAAACTGCCTGCCATATGCCAAGCACTGTGCTAAGAAATGCAATTTTGAATGAATGTACTTGAAGTAAATGAATGTGGCAAAAATCTATGCTACATTTTTGAAACTCAAAAAAAACAAGTATAGGAAATCCATTTTAAATGTTCCTTCTGTTATAATTATCACTGTGCATTACAACACATTTAGCAAACACTTTGTTTCACTTGATTGCTGTGCAAATTTCCTTACATCTTGTAAATGTAGGGAGATTGCAGAAGAATAAAGGAAAATAATTTCCTGTCTTGATGATCTATGGGATCCATAAAATACTAGACACCCACAAAGGGCCTGAAGGGATATGTATCTCAGTTGAAGTTGTTAGCATAAGACTTAAAAGATGCATCTTCTGTCATTAACATTTAGATCTATACCAGGTACTGCAATGACTTTAGAAATGCCAGTCTTTCCTAGCTATAGATAAGTTTTTGCTGTATAGTCCATTTTCCCAAGTACCAATTTTTTACTGTTCTAGTAACGTTACTTACCTGAACAAATGAACACAATAACTTTGATGTTGAACCTTGAGTAGTAAAAAATGATTAAAAATTTTTTTCCTTACACTATGTCACCACTCCACCACCCCCATTTACCTGTGTAATCCCTTCTCATAATCGTCTTTAAGAGAAATTTTGGTCACGTGTCATCTGAGTTCCATGGCCTCCACATCTATCCTTCCCTCTT
Organism: Giraffa tippelskirchi; assembly: GCF_054371585.1. Lineage (NCBI taxonomy): Eukaryota > Metazoa > Chordata > Mammalia > Artiodactyla > Giraffidae > Giraffa > Giraffa tippelskirchi. The sequence continues at coordinate 176,478,714 of NC_137280.1, read as the reverse complement.
TTCCCTAAATCTGTATCTCCTCTTTTCCTCCTGTTCACCAACTCCTTTGCTTTGTACTTTCTCTAATCCACAATTGATACCTGACAGCTTGCACATACCACTCCTAAAATGAAGAGACTTGAGGCATGCAATATGGAAATCATACCTACCTTTATGCTATACATAATTCAGTTTCTGTTTTCAGTGCATACAAATTTCTTTGATTTTTAAATTGCTCTCTTGAACGAATACTATCACTAGAGGTCATGTCTATGTGAAACTTTCTTTTGATATTTTTTTATTTTTGTTTTTGCTTTCTAAATTTCAGTTTCTTTTAAAATGGCTATGCGGTTTTGTTTTACAAATCTACCATGAAAACTCCATGAACAGTATGAAAAAGCAAAAAGCTATGACACCGGAAGATGAGCCTCCCAGGTCAGAAGGTGTCCAGTACGCTACTGGGGGAGAGCAAAGGGCAGTTACTGGCAGCCCCAGAGAGAACGGAGGGGCCGGGCCAAGGCAGAGACATCACTCAGTCGTGGATGTGTCTGGTGGTGAAAGAAAAGTCCAGTGCTATAAAAATGTTGTATATGGACCTGGAATGTTAGGTCTATGAACCAAGGTAAATTGGATGTGGAGAGGAGGGAAGAATCTTCCAGGAGATGGAAAAATCGAACATCAACAACTTAAGGATCAGTAAAATAAAATGGATGGGAATGGGAGAATTTAATTCAAGCAACCATTATATCTACTACTGTGGGCAAGAATCCCTTAAAAGAAATGCAGTGGCCTTCATAGTCAACAAAAGAGTCCAAAATGCAGTAATTGGGTGCAACCTCAAAAATGACAGAAAGATCTCAGTTCATTTCCAAGGCAAACCATTTAACCTCAGAGTAATCCAAGTCTATACCCCAACCACTAAGCTGAAGAAGCTGAAGTTGACCGGTTCTGTGAAGACCTAAACACATTCTAGAACTAACACCAAAAAAGATGTTCTCTTCCTCATAAAGGATTGGAATGTAAAAGTAGGAAGTCAAGAGATAGCCAGAATAACAGGAAAGTTTGACCTTGGAGTACAAAATGAAGCAGGGCAAAGTTTAACAGTTCTGTCAAGAAAACAAGCTGATTATAGCAAACACCCTTTTCAAACAACCAAAGAGATGCCAGAGTCAACATAGAAATCACCGGATGGCCAATACGAAAATCAGATTAACTGTGTTCTTTTCTTCATTTAGCCTAACTCTTCTGTTGACTATGAAAGCTAGTCCATTTCTTCTAAGGGATTCTTGCCCACAGTAGTAGATATAATGGTCATCTAAGTTAAATTCACCCATTCCAGTCCATTTTAGTTCGCTGATTCCTAAAATGTCGATGTTCACTCTTGCCATCTCCTGTTTGACCAATTCCAATTTACCTTGATTCATGGACCTAGCATTCCAGGTTCTTATGCAATATTGTTCTTTACTGCATCAGACTTTACTTTCACCACTAGACACATCCACAGCTGGGTGTTGTTTCCACTTTGGCTCAGCCTCTTCATTCCTGCTGGAGCTATTTCTTCACTCTCCTCCTGTAGCATATTGGGCACCTACCAACCTGGGGGGTTCATCTTTCATGTCATATCTTTTTGCCTTTTCTAACTGTTCATGGGGTTCTCAAGGCAAGAATGCTGAATTGGTTTGCCATTCCCTTCTCCAGTGGACCATGTTTTATCAGTGTGAAATGCCAGACTGGATGAAGCACAAGCTGGAATCAATATTGCCAGGAGAAAGATCAGTAACCTCAGATATGCAAATGATACCACCTTTTTGGCAGAAAGTGAAGAGAACTAAAGAGCCTCTTGATGAAGGTAAAAAAGGAGAGTGAAAAAGCTGGCTTAAAACTCAACATTCAAAAAATGAAGATCATGGCATCTGGTCCCATCACTTCATGAAAATAGATGGGGAAACAATGGAAATAGTGGCAGGCTTTATTTTGGGGGGCTCCAAATTCACTGCAGATGGTGACTGCAGCCATGAAATTAAAAGATGTTTGCTCCCTGGAAGAAAAGCTATGACCAACCCAGACAGCATATTAAAAAGCAGAGACATTACTTTGCTGACAAAGGTCCGTCTAGTTAAGGCTATGGTTTTTCCAGGAGTCATGTATGGATGTGAGAGTTGGACCATAAAGTACGCTGAGTGCCGAAGAATTGATGCTTTTGAACTGTGGTGTTGGAGAAGACTCTTGAGAGTCCTTTGGACTGCAAGGAGATCAAACAGGTCAATAATAAAGGAAATCAGTCCTGAATATTCATTGGAAGGACTGATGCTAAAGTTGAAGCTCCAATACTTTGGCCACCTGATGTGAAGAACTGACTCATTTGAAAAGTCCCTGATGCTGGGAAGGATTGAAGGCAGGAGGAGGGGACAACACAGGATAAGACGGTTGCATGTCATCACCGACTTGATGGACATGAGTTGGAGCAAGCTCCGGGAGATGGTGAAGGACAAGAAAACCTGGCGTGCTGCAGTCCATGGGGTCACAAAGAGTTGGACACGACTGAGCGACTGAACAACAACAACAAGAGTGTTCTTTGCAGCCAAAGATGGAGAGGCTCCATACAGGCAGCAAAAGTAAGACCTGGAGCTCAATGTGGCTGAGATCGTGATCTCCTTATTGCAAAATTCAGGCTTAAATTGAAGAAAGTAGGGAAAACAGTAGGCCATTCAGGTATGGCCTAAATCAAATCCCCTATATATTGGAGGTAACGAATAAATTCAAGGGATTAGATCTGGTAGACAGAGCACCTGAAGAGCTATGGACAGAAGTTTGTAACATTGTACACGAGGCAGTGACCAAAATTATCCTAAACAGAAAGACATGCAAGAAGGCCAAGTGGTTGTCTGAGGAGGTTTTACAAAATAGCTGAGAAAAGAAGAGAAGTGAAAGGCAAGGGAGAAAGGGAAAGATATACCCAACTGAAAGCAGAGTTCCAGAGAACAGGAAAGAGAGAAAGAAGGCCTTCTTCAACGAACAGTGCAAAGAAATAGAGGAAAACAATAGAATGGGAAAAACTAGAGATCTCTTCAGAAAATTTGAGGTATCAAGGGAACATTTCATGCAAGGATGAGCATGATAAAGGACAGAAACAGCAAGGACCTAACAGAAGCAGGAGAGATTAAGAAGAGGTGGCAAGAAAACACAGAAGAACTATACAAAAAAGGTCTTAATGACCCGGATAATAATCATGGTGTGGTCACTCACCTAGAGCCAAACAGGCTGGAGTGTGAAGTCAAGCAGGCCTTAGGAAGCATTACTGCAAACAAAGCTAGTGGAACTGACAGAATTCCAGTTGATATATTTAAAATCCAAAAAGATGATGTTGTTAAAGTGCTGCACTCAATATGTCAGCAAAGTCAGAAAACTCAGCAGGGGCCACAGGACTGGAAAAGGTCAGTTTTCATTCCAATCCCAAAGAAAGGACAATACCAAAGAATGTTCTAACTGCTATACAATTGTGCTCATTGTACATATACTAGGAGGGTAATGCTCAAAATCCTTCTGGCAGAGTTCAGCAGTATGTGAACCGAGAACTTCTAGACATACAAGCTGGGTTTCAAAGAGGCAGAGAAAGCAGAGATCAAATTGCCAATATTTGTTGGATCATGGAGACAGTAAGGGAGTTTCAGAAAAACATCTACTTCTGCTTCATTGACTATGCTAAAGCCTTTGACTGTGTAGATCACAAGAAACTGTGGAAAATTCTTAAGGGGATGGGAATACCAGACTACCTTACCTGCCTCCTGAGAAAACTGTATGCAGGTCAAGAGGAAACAGCTAGAACCAGACAGACTGGTTCAACGGACTGGTTCCAAATCGGGAAAGGAGTATGTCAAGGCTGTATTTTGTCACCCTGCTTATTTAACTTATATGCAGAGTACATCATGTGAAATGCCAGGCTGGATGAATCACAAGCTGGAATCTAGATTGCCAGGAGAAATATCAATAACCTCAGATATGCGGGTGACACCACCCTTATGGCAGAAAGTGAGAAGAACTAAAGAGCCTCTTGATGAGGATGAAAGAGGAAAGTGAAAAAGCTGGCTTGAAACTCAACAGTAAAAAAAAAAAAAAAAACAAAGATCCTGGTATCTGATCCCATTACTTCATGACAAATAGAAGGGGAAAAAGTGGAAGCAATGAGATTTTTTCCCCTTGGGCTCAAAAATCACTGCAGATGGTGACTGCAGCCATGAAATTAAAAAACACTTGCTCCTTGGAAGGAAAGCTATGACAAACCTAGACGGCATATTAAAAAGCAGAGACATCATTTTGTTGACAAAGGTCCATATAGTCAAAGCTAGGGTTTTTCCAGCAGTCATGCATGCTGTGAGAACTGGACCATGAAGAAGTCTGAGTGCCGAAGAATTGATGCTTTTCAATTGTGGTGTTGGAGGAGACTGTTGAGAGTCCTTTGGACTGCAAGGAGATCAAGCCAGCCAATCCCAAAGGAAATCAACACTGGATATTCATTGGAAGGACTGATGCTGAAGCTGAAGCTCCAATACTTTGAGCATCTGATGCAAAGAGCCAACTCATTGGAAAAAACTCTGATGCTGGGAAAGATTGAAGGCAAAAGGGGAAGCAGGCAGCAGAGAATGAGATGGGCGGATAGCATCACCGACTCAGTGGACATTAATATGAGCAAACGCTGGGAGACAGTGACGGAGAGGGAAGCCTGGCATGCTGCAGTCCATGGGTTGCAGAAGAGTCGAAAGTGACTGAGCAATTGAGCACTCATCCACTATTCCCAAATAGGTGCTTCCTAGGTGGCTCAGTGGTAAGGAATCTGCCTGCAACCAGGAGACTCGGGTTAAATCTCTGGGTTGGGAAGATGCCCTGGACAAGGGAACGGCAACGCAGTACGGTATTCTCACCTGGGAAATCCCATGGACAGAGGAGCCTCCTCAGAGGGCTAGAGTCCATGGGATTGCAGAAGTCGAACTTGACTTAGCAGCTAAACCACCACGACAACTATTCCCAAATAAACTTATTTTGCTGGTAATGTAGCTGGCTGTTTTGTTTTTTAAGTCAGCACTTTCTAGGGAAACTGACTTGTCCATGGAAAAATACTTTTACGCATACTTTAGGGAGGGGAGAATCTTCCAACATTCAGATTCATTGCCTAATCACATCAAAAGTGAAGTCTGTCAATCCACAAGTTCCAGTAACACGATTAACTTCTCTCACTCTTAAATATGAGGAGACGTTGGGAATTACCACACTTTTGAGGAAACCACAGTCATGAAAATCAGACACTAAAACAAAAAAAAATTACCAGAAGAGGTGAGGAAGAGTTGAACAAAACCAAAGGTAAGAGCAGAAGAACATTTCAGAACTATGAGCAATACCATTGAAGAAAGAAATTCCATGAATAAGAGGATGCTCTTTAAAAAAGAAATATTCAGAGGAAAGAAATGAACTTTTGGAAATTAAAAAAATAAAAAGCCTTAATTTGGTAGTAAATGATAAAATGAAGTTGAGAAGTTTCAAGAGAAAAGCAAAAAGACATTTGAAAAATATGAGATAAAAGAAAATTCAGGATCAATACAGGAAGTTGTACAGGTAAACTATAGCGGTTGCAAAAAGAGAAGGGGGGGAGGGTGGAGGATGTGTGGGACTATCAAAGAAAAGCATTTCCCCAGAACTAAAAGAAGCATGTTTCCAAAGTGAAATGGATCTAGTGAGTGCCTGAAAAATAAATGAAAAAGATTCACAGAAAAGCACTTAATCCTAAAATATCATAACAGCAGAGATAAAGAGAATTCCCTAAATGCTTCAAATAGAATAACAAACAGATTGCAGACAAAAGATCAGACATGATAATAGAGGGTGACATTGGGCTTTTCAACAGTAAAACTGGAAGCTAGAAGAAAATAGAGCAATCTCTTCAGATTCCAAAGGGCTATTACTTAGAATTTACAATTTCCTATAAACTCAACCATCAATCAAGTCTAACAGCATAATAAAGGCATCCTCAGATATGTAAGATCTCAGAAAGTTTTCCTCGAAAGGAACGTTTTATTAGGAAGACACTTGAAAATGTTTTTCACCAAAAAAAGGGACTAAAAAAGAGAGATGAAGACATGGATCAATACTGGAGAAAGGAAAAGAAAATTCCCAGAATGATGATGAAGGAAGTTTCCAGGATAATAACTATATGAGAGACCTAAAAAGCAGCCAGTATAGACTGAGGCAAGAGAATGGAAGTCTCGAGAACTGATGTCTCCAAAAAATGAAAACAATAACAGGATCAGTAGATAACTTGATGCATTTTACTACTAGAAGAGATGTATTAGCATTATGACACAATTTGGAGATGACTTAAAGAGTAGGCATATAAGATATGAAGCAATTATGAGCCACAGGAATATAACTATTAAAAAAAACTTTACATTAAAAAATGTAACCATAGTGTACATGTAACTCAGCCTAAAAAGATAATTACATAATCATCCTACTCTAAACATTAAATGTTGATTTAAGAAAAAATTACAATACTGTAATTCTTGCAATACTGTAGGAATAGAGTGAAGGAAACTCTTGAGTGGAAATAATTTGAGAGAACTAAATCTTCTTCTTTAATAGTAGGAAGTCAGCATATATTTGCTAATTCTGAAAAATCAAGACAGAGTATTGAAAGTCTGCCTCACGCTTGCATGGGTAAAGTCCAGTGTGAAGAAGTAGAGTTCAAGTATGGGGCTGAGGATGGGACTGGAGAGGGACAATGGTTAGGGGTAGAGGCTCCTTTATGTTAGGAATCTTGGGCCATCGTTTCACTTGCATTGCTTTGATAAACATAAACATTAAGAAGAACATGTCGGTGACTCTGTCACACAGCCAGGCAGATTTAAGAACAACTAGAATGAAGAGCTGGTAGCTCAGATGGTAAAGAATCTGCCTGTAATGCGGGAGACTCGGGTTCAATTCCTGGGTCGGAAGATCCCCCGGAGAAGGGAATGGCAGCTCACTCCAGTATTCCTGCCTGGAGAATCCCATGGACGGAGGAGCCTTGTGGGCTACAGTCCATGGGGTCACAAAGAGTCGGGCACGACTGAGGGAGAAACACTTTCAGGATAAAGCACAGGGCAAGGAACACCTGTCTCTATCACTGCATGTAGCAGACATGGTTAAAGGAATCATGCCTTCATAATCTGGTTTCTAACTTGGATGGTTATTCACTCGGATATATCCTGAGCACCTATGGCATGTCAAACACCGTGAGAAGCTCTGAGAATACGACAGGAAACTGCAGGGACAAGCCTCTTCACCTGAATGCAAGTCGGAGATACAGACAGTAAGCAAGAAAACCTGCAGACCATCTAAAGAGATAAGGCTAGGAAGGGAATGAAGAAAATGTGAGAAAACAAAGAGAACTGGAAAGAATCAAACAGCCAAGATTCGGGTCTTAGCTTCGGATCTATACTTCACAGTATACTATGAACTTAAACAAAATCCTTAGCCATTCTGAGACTGCATTCCTATACCTATTAATTGCACATAGTAATTCTATCTTCACTGATTCTTATGGTAATTGAGATAGAGTAAATGAATGAATTTTCAATAAATAAATTCCTTTTCAGATATAAGTCTTCTTTTACCCTTGGGGAGTCCTTATCAGTTCTTAATTGATTTCTTTGTCTGCTTCCCTAGGGTTCTCCATACACATTGTCAAAAGAGTAAGCCACCTAACCATCCTTTTCATTTTGATGTTTTCACAATCATATGCTTTCGCTTGCAAGCAAATCTAGTTTCCTAAGCTCGACTTCAGCCTTGGCAAATCCACAAGCAATTTGACTATCCACACTTCCTTCCCACCTCACCGTTAATTCTCCCCATTCACCTTCACCGATGGAATAGGTTATGACTCCACATGTAGTTTACTTTATTTTTAATTTATATACAGTAATAGTCACTGTTTTGGTGTACCATGGCTATGCAAAATCGAGCATTGCATAGCCATGGAACCACTATCAAGACGCAGAGCAGTTCCAAACCTCTCCTGCCCTCACACCCACACCCAACCACCCACCCACATCACACAGAGCCTCTTTATGTTACCCCTTTGTAGTCAATCCTACCCTCACACAGCCCCTGATCTGTTCTTCATCTCTATAGTTTTGCCTTTTCCGAAATGTCATAGAAATGCAGCCTAAGAATATGCAGCATTGAGTCTGACATCTCCACTTAGAATAATGCATTTGAGACTCATCTATGTTACAGCATGCGTTAGTAGCTTTCTCCATTTTATTGCAGCGTAGTATGTCATTGTTCATCAGTTTCCCAGCTGAGGGACATTTGGGTTTTGTCTTGCAATTTTCAGCTATTATGGAAAAAGTTACCATAAACATTCACACAGAGGTTTTACAGTGTGAACACAAAGGCTTATTTCGCTTGGAAAAATACATGAGAGTGAGACCGCCGCGCCGCGTGCTCCGGGCGCCTTTCTAGGAAACCGCCAAACTCTTCCCGATCCGGCCACGTGGTTTTACATTCCCACCGGTGATGCAGGACAGCTCCGCTGTTTCCTCACTTTCACCCACACTTGGTATTGTCAAGTCTTTTTTTGAGGAGGGGGATGAGGATTAGTGATTTGTTTTCTCATTCTGATAGGTGTATAGTGGTATCTTGTTGTGGATTTAATTTATATTTCCCTATGGACTAGTAATGTTGAGCATCTTTTCATGTGCTTATTTGCCATCCACATATCTTCTTTGGTGAAATATCTGTTCAAAGCTTTTGCCCATTTGAAACTGGATTGTTGTTTTGAAAAGAAAGAACAAAGTCAAAGGACTATTATGATCTGATTGTAAGACTTGTTATAAGCAAGAGAGTGAGGTATCTGAAAACATAGATATACAGATCAATGGAATGGATAAAGAAACCAAAAATATACCCATGTAAATATGACTAGTTGACTACTGGCAAACATGCAAAGACAATTCAGTAGAGAGAGGAATTGTCTTTTCAACAAGTAATGCTGTAACTCTCGGACACTGACCTGCAAAAGATTTTCTGGTGGCTTGTTTTTTTTACCCATATCTCTCCCCTTACACAATAAAATAACTCAAAATGAACCAAAGACCTAAATATAAAATGGAAAAAAAAAAGCAGGAGAAAATCTTTGTGATCTTCAGTTAAGAAGAGTGCTTCAATAAAACACCAAAAGCACTAACGTGGAAGGAAAATATTGGTAAGTTGGGCTTGATTAAAATTAGGAAACAATTGATCTATGAAAGCGAGGGCAGGAGAGGGAGAAGACAAGCCACAGAAAGTATCCTCAGATCACACGTCTGATGAAGGGCGTGTAGGCAGCATGTGATGCTCTGATTTTAAAGACATGCTTTTCATTCTTTCAGGCTCAACTCAAATCTTATCTCTGTGAAAAATTCAAAGACCAGATGAACTAGAATTCATATGTCTGGACCACTAGGGGATGAATGGATGAACATTTCTCAGCCATTATTACTTTTCTGTAAAACCATATACACTAATAAATACACTCCTATATTCTGGTCTCTTTTTAAGCTGAAAACCTAAATGCGTTTGCCAGACACTTGATATACTGCAATATGTTCCAATGGAATGAAATGAAACTTTATTGACTGAAATAACAGTACTCTGGATGGATGGCATCACCTTACAGATTTCAAATTGGTCACATTATATATTAGCCTTAGGGAGGTTATATCTAACGAGGGCAGGTCTGGCAAAGTATATTCTGTAAGTATATATAGTCTTATATGGATTCGTGAATATGTATTTGTCTAAGTATATAGTTATAGAAAGTTAAGAAAATGGGAAAACTCTAAGTTTTATATTTTATCTATTTTGTTGAAATAGCAATTCCCTTCAGTTTTGGTTTTCGCCAAATATACTACTGTATTATTATTTTGTTTAAAAATCAGAAGCTTTGGTCTCTTCTAGAGACCATTTAGCCTAAGTGAACTTGTCAAAAGGTCATGATTTGGTAAATTTAAATGCAGCCTCTTTGCTAGGCCTAGAATTAGTGCTATGAACCAAACAAGGAGCCCATAATAAATTAGTATCCCAGGCAGCACTATCCTAGGAATCCAGGAAAGTACGTAGCATTGATATATCCCCCAAATATTTTAAGACCAGAGGCTTAGGATAAACAGGGCTTTCCAAATATGTAGTCATTAAGGGAAGGGTGGGCCCATCCAGCAAAGCGAGCACCGGTGAATCCTGGCACAGGTGCCCCACTCAGGAGGCCCTGTCCTTCATTTAACGCTCCCTTGTGGCAGTCTTGGAATGCTTGGTAATTTTATCTTTGAACTTGTGCTTTGTAAGTCTAGTCTGAAGGAACAACGGAATGTGCATGTGAACGGAGAAGATACCCACGATATGTGTTTGCACTGTTCCCTGCCACTGTCCTCAGTAGTACGCCCAGTGCCTCCGGGGCACCGCCTTCCTGGGGACCCACAGTGCATGCGAGCTCAGCCCGCCCAAAGTGTGCACAAGGCCAGTGTGTTACATCTAGGACTGGGTTACCAGGGACACCGACAACCCGGAGAGGCCAAGCTTTGCATCCAAATAGAACTTGCTTCAAATGCAGAAAGAAGGCAACGGCATCCTTAGAAACGTGAACCTGTAAGGAATCCTACCATATGCTTTATTTGTGTTCCTGCCTGTATTGGCCAACTGCTCCTGCTGCTAAGTCGCTTTAGTCGTGTCCGACTCTTAGCCACCCCATGGATGGTAGCCTACCAGGCTCCTCCGTCCATGGGATTCTCCAGGCAAGAGGACTGGAGTAGGGTGCCACTGCCCCCTCCGATTGGCCAACTGCTCACATAAAAATGATGACCTACGAGGACACGTGACATGTGAGAACCGACGACATAAAATGAGGACATATTCCCTTTTTTGTCCTTTCTTACTCGTTAGTGAGCTAAAACTAGAGAGAGCTGATAGGTGTGCAAACATCAAAAAGTGCACTTTTAAAACCCGAGTTAGAAAAAAAAAACTGAGTTAGTTTTGTGTAGTTTACACTGTTCTGGTAAGAATGAAATACACACTCATATATGAACTGTTTAATATGAATTCTGTAGTTTTTGGTGATTATATAAGTTAAATGCTCTTATGTTTGCATTTAAAATTGCTAACACAGCATAGAAAGATGAATGGTAAAATAATTTAAAATTAAAGATTCTATCTAGTATCTCAATAGAGACAGAGAAAGAAAAAGAGGCTGCAGAAGAAAGGTGGGGAAAAAAGCCTTTTATTTTAGCACCTTTAACATTTTTTCCCTGCTTTAATGAGCACGGTTTGATTGATATAAAAAGGCATTCTTAAAATAATCCTTTCCTTGCAGAGTGAGCCTGAGGTTTTGTTGCCTATCTAATGATATTAATCAATGTCCAAATTTAGTAAGAAGTCTTTAATACTTAGTCCATTACCAGTGGCATAAAATACACAGAAATTGTTTTTCTTGTAGCAGTTATAAATTGCATTTACTCACTGATAAATTTATACTTCATCTCCTCTTCCCCAACCCTGAGTGAACTATTCACAAGCCCAAAGGGGCCTGGAGGTGAAGGTTGTACTGTTTTCTTCTCTCAGCAGGGCCTCTGAATATCAAATGCTGTTGTTCAGTCACTCAGTCCAACTCTTTGTGACCCCATGGACTGCAGCACACCAGGCTTCCCTGTCTACTATTTCCCTGAGTTTGCTCAAACGCATGTCCATTGAGTCGGTGATGCCATACAATCATCTTGTCCTCCGTCATTCCCTTCTCCTCCTGCCTTCAATCTTTCCAGCATCGGGGTCTTTTCCAGTGAGTTGGCTCTTCACATCAGGAGTCCAAAGTATCGGAGCTTCAGCTTCAGCATCAGTCCTTCCAATAAATATTCAGGGTTGACTCCTTCAGGATTGACTGGGTGGATCTCCTTGCAGTCCAAGGGACTCTCAAGAGCCTTCTCCAGCACCACAGTTCAAAAGCATCAGTTCTTCAGTGCTCAACCTTTTTTACTGTCCAGCTCTCACATCAATACAAGACTACTGGAAAAAGCATAGCCTTGACTAGACGGACCTTTGTCAGCAAAGTAAACTCTCTGCTTTTTAATACACTGTCTGGGTTTGTCATAGCTTTCCATCCAAAGAGCAAGCGTCTCTTAATTTCACAGCTGCAGTCACCATCTGCAGTGATTTTGGAGCCCCCCAAAATAAAGTCTGACACTGTTTCCCTTCTTTCCCCATCTATTTGCCGTGAAGTGATGGGACCAGATGCCATGATCTTCATTTTTTGAATGTTGAGTTTTAAGCCAGCTTTTTCACTCTCCTTTTTTACCTTCATCAAGAGGCATTTTAGTTCCTCTTCAATTTCTGCCATAAGGGTGGTGTCATCTGCATATCTGAGGTTATCGATATTTCTCCTGGCAATCTTGATTCCAGCTTGTGCTTCATCCAGTCTGACATTTTGCATGATGTACTCTGCATAGAAGTTAAATAAGCAGGGTGACAATATACAGCCTTGACATACTCCTTTTCCTATTCGGAACCAGTCTGTTGTTCCACATCCAGTTCTAACTGTTGCTTCCTGACCTGCATACAGATTTCTCAGGAGGCAGGTCAGGTGGTCTGGTATTCCCATCTCTTTCAGAATTTTCCAGTTTGTGGTGATCCACACAGTCAAAGGTTTTAGTGAAGTCAATCAAGCAGAAATAGATGTTTTTCTGGAACTCTCTTGCTTTTTCGATGATCCAGCGGATGTTGGCAATTTGATCTCTGGTTCCTCTGCCTTTTCTAAATCCAGCTTGAACATCTGGAAGTTCTCATACTGCTGTTCACATACTGCTGAAGCCTAGCTTGAAAGATTTTGAGCATTACCTTGCTAGTATGTGAAATGAGTGCAATTGTACAGCACTATGAACATCCTTTGGTACTGTCCTTCTTTGAGATTGGAATGAAAACTGAACTTTTCCAGTCCTGTGGCCACTGATGAGTTTTCCAAATTTGCTGGCATATTGAGTGCAGCACTTTCACAGCATCATCTTTTAGGATTTCAAATAGCTGAGCTGGAATTCTATCACCCCCACTAGCTTTGTTTGTAGTGATGCTTCCTAAGGCCCCCTTGACTTTGAATTCCAGGATGTCTGGCTCTAGGTGACTGATCACACCATCATGGCTATCCAGCTACTGAAGATCTTTTTTGTATAGTTCTTCTGTGTATTCTTGCCACTTCTTAATCTCTTCTGCTTCTGTTAGGTCCATACTCTTTCTGTCCTTTATTGTGCCCAACTTTACATGAAATGTTTCCTTGGTATCTGTAATTTTCTTGAAGAGATCGCTAGTCTTTCCCATTCTATTATTTTACTCTACATCTTTGCATTGTTCACTTAAAAGGCTTTCTTATCTCTCCTTGCTATTCCTTGGAACTCTGCATTCAGATGGGTGTATTTTTCCTTTTCTCCTTTTTTCTTTTGCTTCTCTTATTTTCTCAGCCATTTGTAAGACCTCCTCAGACAACCATTTTGCATTCCTTTTTCTTGGGGATGGTTTTTATTGCTGCCTCCTGTATAATGTTATGAACCTCCATCCATAGTTCTTCAGGCACTCTGTCTGTGAGATCTAATCCCTTGAATCTATTTGTCACTTCCACTGTATAATCATAAGGTTCTTGTTAGAGAATGTTTTCATATGCAGTACTGGGTTCCAATAGAAATTTGTTATATGCTTAGACATTTGTTTGCAGAGGCTAACACAAGAAGAAGAAAAGAGAGTTAAATATATGATTTGTAGTCTCACAACTTGTCAGTGTAGATATTGTGATTTGAATCCAGATGATCTAATGCAAGATCCATTTAACTGTTCTCTATGCTGCTTTGCCAGTCATGTCTATTGATTCAGAAGTGGGGGTGTGAGTTATCTACACTGCTTTGCCAGTTACATCTATTGATTTAGAAGTGGGGGAGTGATTTCGAGAGGAAAGAAGGATGATCAACATCCAAGCAAAATGACAAAATAGTAGGGGATATTAGATTTTTAAATAGCGTGCTATTTTTCAATAGCATAGCTGATGTGAAAATCTCTTTAAATAAAATACCTAGGAATAAACCTACCTAAGGGGACAAAAGACCTGTACTCTGAAAAGTATAAGATGCTGATGAAGGAAATCGAAGAAGTCATAATCAGGTGGAAATATATACCATGTTCATGGGCTGGAAGAATCAGTATTGTCAGAATAACTATACTGCTAACTATTAGGTAGTCTACAAATTCAATGCAATCTCTATCAAATTACCAATGGCATTTCTCATAGAACTAGAACAAAAAGTTCTCAAAATTTGTATGGAGCCACAAAAGACCCTGAATAGCCAAAGCAATCTTGATAAAGAAAAAATGGAGCTGGAGAAATCAGGTTTCCTGACTTCAGACTATACTACAAAGCTACAGTGATCAAAAGAGTATGGTATTGGCACAAAAATAGAAATATTGACCAATGGAACAGGATAGAAAACCAAGAAATAAGCCCACACACCCATGGTAAATTAATCCATGACAAAGGAGGCAAGATTACACAATGTTGAAGAGACAGTCTCTTTAATAAGTGGTGTTGGAAAAACTGGATAGATACAAGTAAAAAACAAAAAATTAAATTAGATCATTCTTTCACCCCATACACAAAAATAAGCTCAAAGTGGATTAAAGAGCTAAATGTGAGACTGAACACTATAAAACTCCTTGAGGAAAACACATGTGTGTGTATTAGTTGCTCAGTCATATCTGACTCTTTGTGACCCCATGGGCTGTAGAGCACCTGTCTCCTCTGTCCATGGGGATTCTCCAGGCAGGAATACTGGAGCAGGTTGCCATGCCCTCCTCCCGGGGATCTTCCCGACCCAGGAATCAAACTGGGGTCTCCTGCATTCAGGCAGACTCTTTACCAGCTGAGCTACCAGGGAAGCCCAATAAGGGATTAGTCTCCAAAACTTACAAATAGCTCATGACATTTAACAGCATCAAAACAAATGACCCACACTAAAAAAATGGGCAGAAGACCTAAATAGACAGTTCTCCAAAAAAGATATGTGGATGGCAAATAGGAACATGAAAAGATGTTTAACATCACTAATTATTAGAGAAATGCAAATCAAAGCTACAATAAGTTATCACCTTACACCAGCCAGAATGGCTATCATCAAAAATTCCACAAACAATAAATGCTGGAGAAGGTGTTGAGAGAAGCAAACCCTCCTACACTGTTGGTAGGAATGTAAATGGGTACACCTACTATGGAGAAGAGTATGGAGGTTGCCTAAAAAACTAAAAATAAGGCTACCATATGACCCTGCAATCCCACTTCTGGGCATGATAGGTAAATTAGTCCCTCAGTTGTGTCTAACTCTTTGAGACCCCTAGCCTGCTAGGCTTCTCTGTCTATGGGATTCTGCAGGCAAGAATAGTGGAGTAGGTAGCCATTCCCTTTTCCAGGGAATCCTCTCAATCCACAGATCGCACCTGGGTGTCCTGCATTGCAGGTAGATTCTTTGCCATCTGAGCCATCAGGGAAACCATCAGTTCAATTCAGTCACTGAGTCGTGTCCGACTCTTTGCGACCCCATGAATTGCGGCACGCCAGGCCTCTCTGTCCATCACCAACTCCCAGAGTCCACCCAAACCCATGTCCATCGAGTTGGTGATGCCATCCAACCATGTCATCCTATGTTGTCCCCTTCTCCTCCTGCCCCCAATCCTACCCAGCATTAGGGTCTTTTCCAATGAGTCAACTCTTCGCATGAGGTGGCCAAAGTATTGGAGTTTCGGCTTCAACATCAGTCCTTCCAATGAACACCCAGGATTGATCTCCTTTAGGATGGATTGATTGGATCTCCTTGCAGTCCAAGGGACTCTCAAGAGTCTTCTCCAACACCACAGTTCAAAAGCATCAATTCTGCAGCGCCCAGCTTTCTTCACCGTCCAACTCTCACATCCATACATGACCACTGGAAAAACCATACCTTGACTAGACGGACATTTGTTGGCAAAGTAATGTCTCTGCTTTTAAATAAGCTATCTAGGTTGGCCATAACCTTCCTTCCAAGAAGTAAGCGCCTTTTAATTTCATGGCTGCAATCACCATCAGCAGTGATTTTGGAGCCCCAAAAAATAAAGTCTGACACTGTTTCCCCATCTATTTCCCATGAAGTGACGGGACCAGATGCCATGATCTTAATTTTTTTAACGTTGAGCTTTAAGCCAACTTTTTCACTCTCCTCTTTCACCTTCATCAAGAGGCTCTTTAGTTCTTCTTTACTTTCAGCCATAAGGGTGGTGTCATCTGCATATCTGAGGTTATTGATACTTCTCCTGGCAATCTTGATTCCAGCTTGTGTTTCCTCAAGCCCAGCATTTCTCATGATGTACTCTGCATATAAGTTAAATAAGCAGGGTGACAATATACAGCCTTGACATACTCCTTTTCCTATTCGGAACCAGTCTGTTGTTGCATGTCCAGTTCTAACTGTTGATTCCTGACCTGCATACAGGTTTCTCAAGAGACAGGTCAGATGGTCTGGTATTCCCATCTCTTTCAGAATTTTCCACAGTTTATTGTGATCCACACAGTCAAAGGCTCTGGCATAGTCAATAAAGCAGAAATAGATGTTTTTCTGGTACTCTCTTGCTTTTTTGATGATCCAGCAGATGTTGGCAATTTGATCTCTGGTTCCTCTGCCTTTTCTAAAACCAGCTTGAACATCTGGAAGTTCATGGTTCACATATTGCTGAAGCCTGGCTTGGAGAATTTTGGGCATTTCTTTACTAGCATGTGAGATGAGTGCAACTGTGCGGTAGTTTGAGCATTCTTTGGCATTGCCTTTCTTTGGGATTGGAATGAAAACTGACCTTTTCCAGTCCTGTGGCCACTGCTGAGTTTTCCAAATTTGCTGGCATATCGAGTGCAGCACTTTCACAGCATCATCTTTCAGGATTTGAAATAGCTCAACTGGAATTCCATCACCTCCACTAGCTTTGTTCGTAGTGATGCTTTCTAAGGCCCACTTGACTTCACATTCCAGGATGTCTGGCTCTAGGTGAGTGATCACACCATCGTGATTATCTGGGTCGTGAAGATCTTTTTTGTACAGTTCTTCTGTGTATTCTTGCCACCTCTTCTTAATATCTTCTGCTTCTGTTAGGTCCATACCATTTCTGTCCTTTATCGAGCCTATCTTTGCATGATATGTTCCTTTGGTATCTCTAATTTTCTTGAAGAGATCTCTAGTCTTTCCCAATCTGTTGTTTTCCTCTATTTCTTTGCACTGATCTCTGAGGAAGGCTTTCTTATCTCTCCTTGCTATTCTTTGGAACTCTGCATTCAGATGGGAATATCTTTCCTTTTCTCCTTTGCTTTTTGCTTCTCTTCTCTTCCCAGCTATCTGTAAGGCCTCCTCAGACAGCCATTTTGCTTTTTTGCATTTCTTTTCCATGGGAATTTTCTTGATCCCTGTCTCCTGTACAATGTCACGAACCTCTGTCCATAGTTCATCAGGCACTCTGTCTATCAGATCTAGTACCTTAAATCTATTTGTCACATCTACTGTATACTCATAAGGGATTTGATCTAGATCATACCTCAATGGACTAGTGGTTTTCCCTACTTTCTTCAATTTAAGTCTGAATTTGGCAATAAGCAGTTCATGATCTGAGCCACAGTCTGCTCCCGGTCTTGTTTTTGCTGACTGTATAGAGCTTCTCCATTTGTGGCTGCAAAGAATATAATCAATCTGATTTTGGTGTTGACCATCTGGTGATGTCCACGTGTAGAGTCTTCTCTTGTGTTGTTGAAAGAGGGTGTTTGCTATGACCAGTGCGTTCTCTTGGCAAAACTCTATTAGCCTTTGTCCTGCTTCATTCTGTTCTCCAAGGCCAAATTTGCCTGTTACACCAGGTGTTTCCTGACTTTCTACTTTTGCATTCCAGTCCCCTATAATGAAAAGGACACCTTTTTTGGGTGTTAGTTCTATTCCTGGGCATATATCTGGAGAAAAACATGATCTGTAAAGATATATGCACTGCAGTGTTCATAGTAGCACTGTTTACAATAGCCAAGACATGTAAGCAATCTAAATGTCCATCAATAGGGTAATGGATAAAGAAGAAGTGGTACATATCTACAATGGAATATTACTCAGCCATGAAAAAGAGTGAAATAATGCCATTTTCAGCAATACGGATGGATCTAGAGTGTCATATTGAGTGAAGTAAGTCAGAGAAGGAGAAATATCTTATGACATCCCTTAAATGTGGAGTCTAAAAAGAAATTAACAAACAGGAAGAGACTCACAGCCTTCAAGAACGAGCTTATGGTTGCTGGTCGGGGGTTGTAGTTTAGAGGAAAGGAACAGTCAGAGAGTTTGAGATGGACATGTACATATTGCCTTATTTAAAGTGTATAACCAACAATGACCTTCTGTATACACATGGAACTCTGCTCCATGTTACGTGGCAGCCTGGATAGGAGGAGAGTTTGCGGGGAGAATGGATACATGTATATGTATAGCTGAGTCCCTTCACTGTCAAACTATCACAACATTGTTTGTTAATCAGCTATAACCCAACACAAAATAAACTTTAAAAAAAAAATCTCTTTATTGCTCTAAAAGCACAATAAACCTAGGTTTGAGAACCTGTTCCATGATTTCCCAGCTTTGTGGCCTTAGATAAATTATTTACCTAAATCTTATTCTCTCACTTGTCACAATGAGGACAGCAATAGTGCCAACTTCACAGTGTTGTTGTGAGGATTAAATGGCATTACACACATGAAATGTTTATCATGGCTCCTGGTATTTAATAAATGTTTTACAAGCGCTAGTTACTCTTACTGTTATTTTTAGTATTTTACTTACTTGAGCTTCTCATCTTCAAACATCCCTTTTCCTTTTGTCTTTGTAGTCTGAGTCATTCTTCCTACAATTTAAGCAGGAGTTGACCCCTACCCATAAAAGCTACAGGCAATCAGAATCTTCACTTTCTTCTTGCAATTTTATTTGCCACCCACTATGTCTCAACTAATTTAGTGCCAGATTATAGATTTTCACCCACACATTTT
The DNA here is from genome assembly GCF_054371585.1 of Giraffa tippelskirchi. Lineage (NCBI taxonomy): Eukaryota > Metazoa > Chordata > Mammalia > Artiodactyla > Giraffidae > Giraffa > Giraffa tippelskirchi. The sequence continues at coordinate 176,459,621 of NC_137280.1, read as the reverse complement.
AATGCAGAACCTTCCTTTTTATCTGACTTTGAAGCATATTGTGTTAAATTCCCAAATGGTACCTTCAGAGTTCACAGCAAAGTCCTTATCATAACTCTCAGAAAACTTAAAGTTGTTCTTAGGGGAACAATCATTGCTTTGCATTTCATTATTCAATAAAAAATGTAGAAGGACAATATCAACTTTTAAATGAAATTATACACCTGGAAGGGGAGTACAAATGTAAAAAAAGAGATCACCTCATTATCACTCTTTCAAGCTGCTAGAGTGAAACTTGAGTCATTGTGTATTCCAACATCAAAACTCTCTTGGATATACTACAGAACATCATTATACTCACAGCAATAAAATGAGGTTATTAGAGAGAGCCACTAAAAATAAAAGATTGCTAAGACAGTTTCTTAAAATGGATACTACAATAAGCTCATTAGTAAGTATTCTGAAATAGCTCTAAGATTTTCCAAATGAAACTGAATTCCTTAGAGTTCTTAACTAGTCAAAGGAAACAACTTTATTGTTATTTTTTTCTTTTAGTTAAATAATCTATACCTTTTTGCTGATCCAGGCAAGAATGTATCTACCTGTATCTATCTAAACACGAAGAAATATTTGACTTCTGGATTGGTATTTATTAGAGTACTCATGTGAAAATAAGTGGAATTATGCTTATTTTCAAAGACCTGGGTTACTGACAGAAACCTTTTGAATGAAGAATAAGGGTATGAAAGGAGTCACTCCTCACCATCTTGCTATAATCCTCTAAACTGCCTTCATGATGTAGAAAGGCTTCCAATAGCAGAATATTTAGAAATCGGTGCATGTTTCTTCAACAAACTGTCATAGAAGACTTATTTTTGGTTGATAAGCATACACTTATCAACCAATGTTGATTCCAAGTGGAGGTGATGGAATTCCAGCTGAGCTATTTCAAATCCTAAAAGATGATGCTGTGAAAGAGCTGCACTCAGTGTGCCAGCAAATTTGGAAAACTCAGCAGTGGCCACAGGACTGGAAAAGGTCAGTTTTCATTCCAATCCCAAAGAAAGGCAATGCCAAAGAATGCTAAAACTACCACACAATTGCACTCATCTCACATGCTAGTAAAGTAATGCTCAAAATTCTCCAAGCCAGGCTTCAGCAATACTTCCAGATGTTCAAGCTGGATTTAGAAAAGGCAGAGGAACCAGAGATCAAATTGCCAACATCCACTGGATCATTGAAAAAGTGAGAGAGTTCCAGAAAAACATCTATTTCTGCTTTATTGACTATGCCAGAGCCTTTGACTGTGTGGATCACAATAAACTGTGGAAAATTCTGAAAGAGATGGGAATACCAGACCACCTGACCTGCCTCTTGAGAAAACTGTATGCAGGTCAGGAAACAACAGTTAGAACTGGATGTGGAACAACAGACTGGTTCCAAATAGGAAAAGGAGTACGTCAAGGCTGTATATTGTCACCCTACTTGTTTAACTTATATGCAGACTACATCATGACAAATGCTGGGCTGGAGGAAGCACAAGCTGGAATCAAGATTGCCGGGAGAAATATCAGCAACCTCAGATATGCAGATGACACCACCCTTATGGCAGAAAGTGAAGAAGAACTAAAGAGCCTCTTGATGAAAGTGAAAGAGGAGAGTGAAAAAGTTGGCTTAAAGCTCAACATTCAGAAAAGTAAGATCATGGCATCTGGTCCCATCACTTCATGGCAAATAGATGGTGAAACAGTGGAAATAGTGGCTGACTTTATTTTTCTGGGCTCCAAAATCACTGCAGATGGTGACTGAAGCCATGAAATTAAAAGACGCTTACTCCTTGGAAGGAAAGTTATGACCGACCTAGACAGCATATTAAAAACCAGAGACATTACTTTGCCAACAAAGATCCGTCTAGTCAAGGCTATGGTTTTTTCAGTGGTCATGTATGGATGTGAGAGTTGGACCATAAAGACAGCTGAGTGCCGAAGAATTGATGCTTTCGAACTGTGGTGTTGGAGAAGACTCTTGAGAGTCCCTTGGACTGCAAGGAGATCCAACCAGTCCATCCTAAAGGAGATCAGTCCTGGGTGTTCATTGGAAGGACTGATGCTGAAGCTTAAACTCCAATACTTTGGCCACCTGATGAGAAGAGCTGACTCATTGGAAACGACCCTGATGCTAGGAAAGATTGAGGGCAGGAGGAGAAGGGGACGACATAGGATGAGATGGTTGGATGGCATCACCGACTCAATGGACATGGGTTTGGATGGACTCCGGGAGTTGGTGATGGACAGGGAGGCCTGGCGTGCTGCGGTTCTTGGGGTCACAAAGAGTCGGACACGACGGAGGGGCTGATCTGAACTGAAGCTTACACTTACAAATACATATACCAACCACTTCATTTCCCCCTTTCCCTTTAATCTCATACAGAGTAAGCCAAGTTTCAAATAGGATCTGAGGCACGCTTTCAGTACTTTCGGCTCTGTGAACTTCTCATCTTTAATGTTTGAGGTTCTAATGATATAATTTTTTTCCCCTTTCCTTGGTACTTATAAAAAAGAACGTTGTTAGTTCTATATGGGGGGGGGGTGTCCTGATCCCATTCTCTGCCCAGTGCTTAGGCTATCGCTGTGAGGGGCTCCTTTCATCTGCTTCCTCCACATGGAGCTTCTTTAATAGAATTAGAAACAAAGATATGCACAAGAAGTCATTTGAAAGTAATAAAGACAAACTAATAAACACTAGGATTTTTTTTTTCCCAAGCAGCAAATTGAGGTGGAATTGTGCGCTAAAATTGACCACGGTTGTTCTCTGAGATTTTTAGAAATCAGAGATTTTCCAGAGACAGCCAGACCGTGGAAGCAGAGCACTGGCCGGAGCGTTCGGCTCTTCCAACCTTGCTCCAACTCCTATCCCCGCGCGCTCTCAGGAGCATTAGCCCCCAGGCCTGCGTCTCACGCACGACCCGGGTCGACACACGCCCGAAAGTGGGCTGTCCCGGGGGGGTCGGCCCGGCCCCAACCACAGAGAGGCGGTGCCTCCGGCGTCCTAGAGCGCCGCGGGCAGCCGGCGCTGGGCCGGGGTCCCGGGGCTAGTCTCCCGGGTCCCGAGCTGCGCCGCCCGCTTCCGGTGCTGGAAGACGCGGGCCGTCTTTTGCTCGGGGGCGCCGGCCCCGAGTCCTCTCGTCGGATGGCGACGCCCAGCCGGCGCGGCTCCCTCTGAGGAGTCGGGTTCCGCCTGTTAGGCCCCCGCAGCCTCCGCCTCGAGCCTCCTCCAGCCGCGGAGACGAGCTTTGTCTGCGGCGGGCCGGCGGGCGGAGGCGCGCCTGTGGGCCCCCGCGTGGGGTAACCGAGGCCCCGCGCTCCCGGGCCGGGCGCGCTCCCTCTCGTGCTGAGCCTGCCCGAGCTTTCTAGACCCCTCACTACCGGGTCCCCTCCTTAGCGGGCTTTGTGAGAAAGAACTGAGCTAATAGATGTGGACTTGAGTCAGGGCTGTTTATTTCTTGAGCGCTGCCTGCGGGCCTGGTATTGTTAACCGCTAAACGCGGAAACGCACTTCTTTCAGTAAATGCTTGGAGATGGCGTGCTGTGCAGCAGTCGGTACTGCAAGGCGCCTGCAATGCTGCGAGGTGAGAACACTCACCCCTCGGTGAGGAAAACTGTCAGGGCCCGCGCGCTTCTGAAGGTTATTTGAAGATGAGCGGTTGGTTGGAATATGAAAGAGGAAGTGTGTTAGTCACTCAGCCGTGTCCGGACTCTTTGCGACCCTGTGGACTGTAGCCCACAAGGCTCCTCTGTCCATGAGGTTCTCCAGGCAAGAATACTGGAGTGGGTTGCCATGCCTTTCTCCATATGAAAGAGGAAACGGAAACAGATTCTAAATAATTAACCCCCCAAACACATAATTTTAATTGTAGCGTTGACGATTTATAGAAGGGAGATGCCTATGGGAAGGAGGTGGAGATGGGGAAGAGAGCTGAAAGATGAGGAAGAATCAGCCAGATTCTGCTAGTATTGCACGCCCAGGGAAGAGTACACGGAAGGACTGACGCTGGAAGGGTTTGCAAAGCACCAGCAGTGGGCTTTACTCACGTTTGCTCTTTTCTTCATGTCTTTCCCCTACCCGTGGCAAAAGGCGATGAAGCTGGCAGCTGATTTTGGTCCTGATCGGTTTTTACTTAGACTCGAGCGCCATGCAGTTTACATCTCCTGTAGGATCAAAACAATATGTATTTGAAAAGCTGAAGAAAACAGTATCCTATCATCTGTGGTTTCTCATTGCCTTCAAAGTCAAATTCCATCAGCCTGCACACTGACCTCGTTCTCTGTTGAAAGAACCCTATTCAATTCCAACTTTTGCTCTGCTGCATCTTGCACTGTTTGCTTCAGTTGATGTTGACTTCTTTTGGAGTCTAGTCTTGATCTCAATTTCCTAATCTAAAGGCTGTTCAAAGCGTTGCACATTATTGAAGCAGTTGTGTTCTTATTAGGACACTGATTCCTGGTATCTGAAATATTTCCCTAACTCCAGAATATGTTTATCCTGTAACCACTGTTTGCTAGCACAATAGAACAATACTATTCTATATAGTTGCAGTTATTGAATAGAGGCACACTTTTTATGTGTGAGAATTCTATCCCACTCTAGCATATATATTGTTCACTGTGCCTGGATTCCTTTTTTTCCCACTCCGGAACCTTTCACCTCCTAGTCCTCCACCCCAGAGGCCAGCCAGGAGTTCCAGAACCATCTGAGACTTCCAGGATGGAGGCTGACTCACCTCATCCCACCGTCTACTTTCTTGCCTGACTGGATGTTGTGTATGTATCTTATTCTTTAATTTCCTTTGCTTATTGCTGCTCACAGCACCATAATTCTACTTTAGGCGTCTTCTCTATGTTCATAACCATTGCTTTTTTTGGTCTTTTCTGTTGATGATTAGAAAATGTACTGTTTTGTTTGTGAACTAAAAGAGATCTAATCGTAAGATGGCATAGTCATAATACTATAGGGTGTTAATACTAGGTGGTATAAGCTAGTGTAGCTAACTGTTCCCCCTCTTTGTTTTCCACAGTATCCAGTGAATATGTCCAAGACACGATTATCACATTATATTATGGCTAGTTGTTTGTATTATTCTCCACTCACTAATTAAACTTCCCTACTGACAAAAAGACTGAGTCTTTCTTTGGTAAAAAACAAAATTTGTATTTTTTTTCTTGTTCAAGAAATATAATGATCCATAGGAAAAATTAGAAATTCCAGGTAAGCAAAGTAAAACAAAGCAGAAGGAAACAAAATTCATCCATGATTTCATCATTCAGGGCCAAACACTGCTGACAGTTTTATGCACTGTGTAAATATACTGCACACACATTACATACACAGACAATCACACTTTTTCTTAACAAAAATGGAATCACACTTAAGTTTCAGTTCAGCCGCTCAGTTGTGTCCAACTCTTTGCGACCCCATGAGCCACAGCACGCCAGGCCTCCCTGTCTATCACCGACTCCTGGAGTTTACCCAAACTCATGTCCATTAGGTCGGTGATGCCATTTAACCATCTCATCCTCTGTCGTCCCCTTCTCCTCCTGCCCCCAATCCTTCCCAGCATCAGGGTCTTTTCAAATGAGTCAGCTCTTCGCATCAGGTGGCCAAAATACTGGCGTTTCAGCTTCAACATCAGTCCTTCCAATGAACACCCAGGATTGATCTCCTTTAGAATGGACTGGTTGGATCTCCTTGCAGTCCAAGGAACTCTAAAGAGTCTTCTCCAACACCACAGTTCAAAAGCATCAATTCTTCCGCGCTCAGCTTTCTTTATACACTTAAGTTTAACCTTTTGTTATCGTCCTTTTTGCTTAACAATATGCGATACCTTTTTTTCTCTTGATTCACTTTTTCATGAGTTTTTTTCAGCCTCAGAGTTATTGATATTTGGGCCAGATAATTCTTTGTTTGGGGGGAGAAGGGAAGGCAGGGCTTCTCTGTCTCTTTTAAGGTGTTGAACAGCATCACTTTCACCCGCTTTCACATGACTAGCAAAAATGTCTCCAGACATTGCCAAATATCCCCAGGGGGACAAAATCAGTTAATTTATATAATCATATGATATAGTATATAATATAATGTTAATCATTTTCTTGACACCTGTCTACCAACTATTAGAAAATCAATAGTAAATGCTTTTCAATTTTTTTTTTTTTTTTGTCTGCACCTTGTGGCTCGTGGGGAACCTTAGTTCCCTGACCAGGGATTGAACCCAGGCTCTGGCAGTGAAAGCTCTGAGTCCTAACCACTGGACCACCAGGAAATTCCTGTAAATGTTTTTCTTTTTGCTTTTCATATTTTGCTTTAAAAATAGTTAACATCAAATGAATACTAGAAATTTTTAAAACATTAGATTTTTAAAACTTCTTTATTAAACTCTGCAGTAGTGCCACCAGAGTCAGGAATTTTTTCTCATCTTAAAATATGCCTTCTTTATAACTCATGAGTTTGTTATTGTTCAAAATTTAAAAGGTGACTTTGAATGAATAAAGCCAAAGTTATCTCAAAGCAAACCTTTAGTGGCATCATGAGAAAAGCATTAGAACTTATAGCCTTTGAAAGGAGTGAATTGCCAAATGAGTGATCTTGATAAAGTTTTCATGCACAGATATAATGCATTTGATGGTTATTGTCATTGTAATCTCTTCTATATTTTTTCTTTTCAAAAGATTTTTAAAAGCATTCTTACACTAAAAATTTATTAACATCTCTCAAAGGCTATTTAAAAAATTCAAGGGAAGATTTGGAATCTGTTACATATTTTAAAAGTTTGTTATTATTAAGCATATATAGAACATTGCATAAAATATAAACATGCAGATTAATGAATGACTACAATTTGACATCGTGTAATCAGTTCAGGTAAAGAGGCAGATAGAACTCAAGGAGCACCCCTACTTCCATGCCCATTCCCAGCCAGCTTCCTCTCCTTAAGTGTAGTCCGTTCCTGAAATTTATGGGAGTATCACATAGTTACTTCTTGTCATTCTTTTACTATGTAAGTATGAATCTGTTTGCATTAGAGTTTAGCTTTGCTTGTTTTTGAAGTTATGTAGATGGAATCACACAGTAATCCTTCATTGTGTAGTCTTTTTAGAACAGCGTTATGTTCATGAGATATATCTGTGTCATTGCTTACACTATAATGATTTATTTGCACTGTTGTATTGTTTTACGTGGTGTAAATTTATCATTACCCTTAACAAACATTTAATTGTTTCTGGGTTTTGGCCAATGAGCCTTCTTATACATGTCTGCTGGTACATGTATGTCCACATTTCTGATGAGTATGTATCTAGAAATTGAATAGCTGCTTCATGGAGAACACATTCTTCAACCTAATGGTGGAACAAGTTGTCTTCCAAAGTGGTTCTATCAGTTTGTACCCCCACCAACAGTGTATAAGACTTCCCAATTCTCTTTATCCTCACTGACATTCGGTGTTTTTTTAGTCTTTTTAATATTTAGCCATTCTGGTGGGTTTGTTGCAGCATTAATTTCTTTTTTTTTTTTTAACTTGAAGAATATCACACTGCATGAATTAAGTCAGACAAAGCCAAATATCACAAATATCATTTATATGTGGATTCTTTGATATAAATAAACTTACTTATAAAACAGACACAGTAAATAAACTTATGGTTAAAAAAACAGAAAGGTGAGGGAGGGAAAAATTAGGACTTTGAGATTAACAGATACACACTACTATATACAAAGTGGATTAACAACAAGGACCTACCGTATAGCACAGGGAACTATATTCTATATCTTTTAATAACCCACTGCCGCCTCCCTGTAGCAGCTTTAATTCCTGATCAGCAGTGAGGCAGAGCCCCTTTCCACGTGTTCATGAGAAATGCGATCCTTAACAATGTCTGCTCAAGCTTCTGGCCTGCTCTTCTATTGTTTTCCGTCGGTCTTCTTCTTAATATTTTATAGCAAGTATTTTCTTCATCTTATTTATGTTTCACTCTGTGACTTGCTTCTGTACTTTTAATGCTTAATATTTTAAAATAGCTTGTATTAGGAATATATCTTATATGTAGCATTTAATTAGATTTTGTTTTACAATCCTTTTGAGAGTCATTTTGTTTTCATAGGTAATTTATTGATATGATAGATATCCCTTCTGTTTTCTAGCTTTTATTTTTTACTAAATATGCTCCATATACTTTTATATTTGTATTTTATAGTTTGTACATGTGTTTCTCCTGAATATGTGAAAAAAATTAGTACTCTCAGTTGCTTTAAGCTAAAAGTTACCATAACTTTATATAACATACTTTATTCTCTATTCTTTTTAAAAAATAGATATTAATATACATAATAAAATTTTTTAAAATATATATATATTTATATCACCACCATGAATAATAGTATCCAGTTTCTACTTCTTACCCTCTAAAACCTAATTTCAATTAACTGCATTATTTTTCTGTTTTTTCTAATGTTTGCTTTCATATCTTGAAATGTGGTTGTACAATGATTACTTGATCTGTCAGCTTTAAAACCTACTTTATAACTTCATCTGTAACACAGCAAATCAACAGCTCACACACATCCCATCTTTACACCCACTTCTGCTTTCCTCTATTTTAATTGTATTATTTCTACATTGTCACGATTCATAAACTTTATATTCTATTCCATAACCGTAATTTTCATGGTTATTTTCATTTTAGTCTTAAATAGATTCACTGCTTTCCTCCAGCACTGTTGGAAATATTACTAGCTCCGCAGTGTTGTTAAGAAGATCAAGTGAAAATACTGAGTCAACATCCATTAAACTTAACTGAGGGTTTACATGCCCTGTGCCAGGTGCCGGAAAATACAGAGGGCAACACCGTTTCCTCTGCCTTTAGGGCGCTCCACGTCTGTGGAGGACACAAACCATTTCAGTGCAGTGTGATGAGAGCTATGTCAGACAGGAGAACAGTGTGGTCCAGACCTGGGGATGGGCAAAGAGAGGGTTCCTGGAAGAGCGGTAACTGGGTTGCATCGTGGAGGATGAATAAGATATGGCCTCCTGATGACAGGGTGAAAAGCATTCCTGGCCTAGAAAACAGCAAAGGCAGAGGCAGGAGAGAGAATCCAAGGTCGGGGATTTGTAGGAACTCTTGAGTGTCCAAACTCAAGCATAGCTGTTAGGTGGGGAAAGGAGAAGGGATGGGGCTGAAGAGATCAGCAGAGGGAGTCCTGAGGCCTGTGGGGGTCACTATGGCGTCTTCAGTGAGGAAGTGATCAGATCTGCATTTCTGAGGAACACAGGCAGCAGGGAAGGAGGAAACTGGACCAGAAGAAGCAGACTGGTTGGAAAGTCGTCTTGGTCATAACCAGGTGATTCTTTGTGAGACTGATATTGAGATTTTAAATGTTTCATGAGACTGAAAGTAAACTAGAATAAGGTTGGTGTAGCCAAAGAACTTCACTGGGTTGTTGATGGCCCATGAGAGATTATTTTAAGATTGAATTATCCGGGCTCTGACAAATGAACTGAAATTGACACTATTCTGATGGTATTATTTTGGGGGACTGGGTCATATCCTTCCATGTAAGGGGTATGGTGAAGTTTTGTCACAAGGAATTTAAATTCAAATGAGGGGAAAACTACCCTTTTTCTGGTAGCAGAATCAGTTTGGAAGGGACTGATTGAATTGAATTGAAAGCAGTTCCGGCCCTGAGCAAATTGTAACTACCTCATTCTATATCCTTTTTTAAAATCCCTAAGAATGCATAAAAATTTGTCAAAACTGACAGTCTGGACTCTACACCATGAGGGATTCAGGAAATGCTCTTCTGTGCTGCAGAAAGAGACACAAAGGGGTGAACAGTATACCTCCTCCTTCAGACCAGTCTGTAGACAGCCATGCCCAACCGAATCATCAGTGTGGTCTTAAGGAAGACACAGCAGCATTCAAACCTCAGTAAGGGTGAGAACCTGTGGACCTGCTCAGGAGACCACATGGCAGAACCCTGGGAGATCTGAGAAGCAGCTGGCAGATAATTTGGTGAGATGATTTCTGGGGATGAGTCAGAATTGAGACTATTATAGTTTGTGTACTAAGAAAAAGGTGTTTACCTTCTTTTATAGCCGCAGGATGGTGTGATCTTGGACAATGAGGTCACGTAGTAATCCAGGAAGCAAGGATAAGGCCAAACTAACACAGTGGTATGAGGGCAGTGAGAGTGACAGAGGAAATACTGAGGACAGAAAGTCAGCATGCGGTAACATATTGCAGCCTGGGCTGGAGATAAATATTTGAAAGTCATAATAATAGAGATGAAAGTTGAGGCTGTGGGAATAGATAATATTGCCAGGGAGACAGTGTTGAGAAGGAATTTTGTAAATGGTAAATCATTGTTGAAATGTTGGCGATTAATTTCACATGCTATCAGAGTGGTTTCATTACTTTATAAGCATGTGTCATATATGTATATTTAGTATAAATTATATCCATATATATGTTTTAAAAGAACATTTTACCTTTTTTCATATACTAAACTTATAGACAAAAGTCTTTAGTAAGTTCATTAGAGCTGTTGGTATCTTTAGTTTCCACTAGACAAGTATCTCAACCCTGGCACTGTTAATAATTTGGTTTGGGGTCAGGTAATTCTTTATTGTCAGGGACTGGCCAGTGCACTGGGCTTCCCTAGTGGTTCGTGGTTCAGATGGTAAAGAATCCTCCAGCAATGCAGGAGACCTGGGTTTGATCCCTGGGTGAGGAAGATCCCCTGGAGAAAGAAATAGCCACCCATTCCAGTATTCTTGCCAGGAGAATACCCATGGAAAGAGGAGCCTGGTTGGCTACAGTCCAGGGGGTCGCAAACAGTCGGACACGACTGAGTGACTAAACATGGCACACGGCCTGGGCACTATAGGCTGTTTAGAGGCAGCCTTGGCTTCTGTAATCATTAAACACGTGAACTGCTAGCAGCACCCACCCTCATCCATCAGTATGGCAAAGAAACATGACCCCAGATATTGCCAAATGTCCCTTGTGGGACAGGCCTGCTTGTATATATCCAACCAACTTTATCAGTGAGAAGTAAGAGAGTGAAATTTTGTAAAATAACAGATTCTTTGATGTGATCATTCCTTCATTCTAGCTGTATTTTTTTCTAATTGCATATGTTCTGTGTACAAGGCTCAGGCATTCATAAAATCAAAGCTGTGTTTCCCATAGAACATATCAAAGACAGTCTCAGTAGAACAATTAATTTGCATCAAACCAATTTGAAAACTTGTCAGTATTCATATGGAATGTATGTTGAAGTATAGACTAGACACACTACATCCATGGCTTCCCATGATTTCAGGCTCTCTTAGCCAATAAGCGGCCCAGTAGTAGACCAAGGAGAAGGAGGAGAGTGAGAGCAGGGTAATAGTGACTACTCCAGCTACTACAAGGTTGTCTTGGGTTGGCTGAGGGTCACTTCTTTCCTCAAAGTGGTACAATCCCTTTATAAGTCATTCCCTGCCTCCCTTTGGGTAAAGAGTGATAATGGCTTCTTACGGAATAAAGAAGAACACTACTAGGATTGAACATTAAGGACTGTATAAGGTTTGTGCCCTAGAAGAAGAAAGAAAACATTTTTAGTATGTAGGATAACAATGATGGTGTGATCACTCACCTAGAGCCAGACATCCTGGAGTGTTAAGTCAAGTGGGCCTTAGGAAGCATCACTACATACAAAGCTAGTGGAGGTGATGGAACTCCAGCTGTGCTATTTCAAATCCTAAAAGATGATGCTGTGAAAGTGCTGCACTCAATATGCCAGCAAATCTGGAAAACTCAGCAGTGGCCACAGGACTGGAAAAGGTCAGTTTTCATTCCATCCCCAAAGAAAGGCAATGCCAAAGAATGCTCAAACTACTGCACAATTGCACTCCTCTCACATGCTAGCAAAGTAATCTCAAAATCCTTCAAGCTAGGCTTCAGCTGTATGAGAACTTCCAAATGTTCAAGCTGGATTTAGAAAAGGCAGAGGAACCAGAGAGCAAATTGCCAACATCTATCAGATCATAGAAAAAGCAAAAGAATTCCAGAAAAACATTTACTTCTGCTTCATTGATTATGCTAAAGCTTTTGACTGTGTGGATCACAGCAAAGTTAGAACTGGACACGGAACAACAGACCAGTTCCAAATTGGGAAAGGAGTACGGCAAGGCTGTATATTGTCACCCTGCTTATTAAACTTCTATGCAGAGAACATCATGTGAAATGCAGGGATGGATGAATCACAAGCTAGAATCAAGATTGGCGGGAGAAATATCAATAACCTCAGATATGCAGATGACACCACCCTTATGGCAGAAAGGGAAGAGTAACTAAAGAGCCTCTTGATGAAAGTGAAAGAGGAGAGTGAAAAAGCTGGCTTAAAACTCAACATTCAAAAAATGAAGATCATGGCATGTGGTCCCATCGTTTCATGGCAAATAGAAGGGGAAAAAGTGGAAACAGTGATAGATTTTATTTTCTTGGACTCCAAAATCACTGCAGAGAATGACTGCAGCCATGAAATAAAAAAAAAAAATGCTTGCTCCTTGGAAGAAAAGCTATGACAAGCCTAGAAAGCATATTAAAAAGCAGAGACACCATTTTGCCAACAAGATCCATATAGTCAAAGCTATGGTTTTTCCAGTAGTCATGTACAGATGTGAGAGCTGGACAATAAAAAAGGCTGAGCACTGACTGAAGAATTGATGCTTTTCCTGTGGTGTTGGAGAAGACTCTTGAGAGTCCCTTGGACTGCAAGGAGATCCAACCAGTCCATTCTAAAGGAAACCCTGAATATTCATTGAAAGAACTGATGCTGAAACTCCAATACTTTGGTCACCTGATTCGAAGGGCTGACTCATTTGAAAAGACCCTGATGATAGGAAAGAGTGAGGGCAGGAGGAGAAGGGGACGACAGAGGATGAGATGGTTGGATGGCATCACCGACTCAACAGACATTAGTTTTAGCAAACTCTGGAAGATAGTGAAGGACAGGGAATCCTGACATGCTACAGTCCATGAGGTCACAGAGTCAGACATGACTTAGTGACTGAACAACAGCAAATAGAAATGCCAGGTGAAATAAAGAGTGTAAAAAGCCTTTTAAAAATTAATCATGAGGGTGTTGAGTATCACTTCTGTGTTTTGCCTATGATAGGTTCTTTACACATTTTCTCTCAATCCTTGTGGTAATCTTATGAGATAAATTTTATTATCCTGATTTCTCAGATAAGGTTCTAAAAAATGCTTCCTCCAAGTCACAGACCTAGTTAGTACGTAATGGAATCAGAATTTTAACCCAGGTTTCTGACTTCAAAGCGCATCCTACTAACTGCCACGCTATTCTGCCTACATTTTACCATTAAATTAACAATAAGGGAATTATGTCCTCTGAGAATGTAGTTTACATGGCATCCCTGCTGGTCCAGATGGTAAAGAATCTTCCTGCAGTGCAGGTAGACCTGGGTTCAATCCTTGTTTTGGGAAGATCCCCTAGAGAAGGGAACTGCAACCCACTCCATTATTCTTGCCTGGAAAAGAATCCTTATGAACAGAGGAGCCTGGTGGGCTACACGGGGTCGCAAAGAGTCGGACATGACCGAGCAACTAACACTGATTTCAAAGCTCATTATACTAACTACCTTGCTGTTCTGTCAATATTTTGCCATTAACAATCAGGAGATTACGTTCTCTCAGAATGTAGTTTCAGTTAAGTGATCAGAATGTATTATAGTTTCAGAGGAGTGAGGAAGCTGGATGATCTCAAGAGGTTAAGAAATGAAATGTCAAGGATATAAAGATGGCAGTGGCATACCAGCTATTTGATAAGTCTAGTAGTAACGGCTTGGAGATGAGTAGTATTGATTGCTAAAAATTTTATTTTATTTTTTTTCCAAAAACTCTGTGTCACACAAAGTCTGACCTTTCTCATTCTGAGATGTGTCCACTACATTATTCCAACAGAGAGGCCTCAATTCCAGAGGTCTTTCCTATCCTCATAGGAAGAAAGAATCTTAGACAAGTTTCGTGAGGCAAAGCATCTCATTTATTTCTGCATCCCAACCACAAAGCCTGGTATGCTTTGAACCAAACATTATGATCTGGGTTCTACAATCTGAGTCTTCCTGTAGGGCTTGTTTATCCTCATTAACAAGCCTGTGACTGTCTTCCAGGTCACCTTGTCCCTGCAGCACAGAAAAAGATATTTATGTCTGCTATCCTCCTAGCTTTTCTTCCTAATAGCTTTGCTACCTATTATTTAAGCACAGACAGGTGCCATTTAATAAAACATTTGTAAGAAGGTTGAGGGAATGTAAAGTTTAACCTTGGATCAGCAACTCTCCAAAGACAGGGACCATTGCAATCACTGGAAACAAAATAATTTCTCTGAGGATAGTAGTAAAAATGTAGAATGAAAACTAATGCCCAGATTCCTGGTGAATAGGTAATGGAATAGGTAACTAAAAGCCATTTTTCCTCCCCATCATAAGCAAAAATCAAGAAGATTTATCTCAGGTCTCATAAGAAAGATATGGAATTTCCTAAACAGAAGACCACCATTCAGCTAACTTAAACTTTGCTTCTTTCTTTTCATATGTCTTTCTTGTTTTTATTGCATTTTTACTTCCTTCAACTCGCATATTTTATGCTATTAAAATATGTTTCTTAAAAAACCTTTTACTATAAAAGTCACCATTATTAAATCATTGAACACAATAAATGCTCTTCAAATAATTAGGACAAGTAAATAAGAGAAGGGTGGTGAAGGGTGGTAAAGGCTACAGCATAATCCTCGTACATCTAACTAGCCAGGAGGAAAGAGGGTCCGCAGAACACAAGCTGTACTTACAAAAGACTAACAATAGCAATAATAATGGTGATAATTACAGGTAAAGCTCCAATTTGAAAATCTAATTAAATAGGAAGCCAAGGAAAATTGCTAGGTATGGAGCAAATATCTACTATTTCTGGTTAAAAAGGTATAAAAAGAGTGCTTTGCTACAGTACAGATGAGGCAAAGTGATGCTTTGAACAAGAGTTCAGCTGCTCATTTTAACCTTAACCGGTTGACGTGATAAAATACAGGACTTGAAGAAAATATCTGATCTAAATGCTGTTACAGAGGTTTTTCACAAGACATAGAAGCCCAAGAACTATGAGGTAGAAGACAGTTCAGGGTGAGGTTGGATGTCCTATGTTCTTTACAACATAGAAACTGTGAGACACTTTTAAGTTTAGAATAAAACTTAAAAATCTCTCATATTTCATTTGGCAAGCCAATTAGATTTTTTTCCAAATAAGGAAAAATTAGTTACTTTGTGATCCATTTCCCTACCATAGGCACTTTTTGCCCTCAAACATAGCCTGCTAAATTTGGTGGGAAAATATTTCTTCCTGTATAAAGGAGAGCTAATCTTAAAAATCAAATTCCATCTTACACAAAACAACTATTATTTGATAAAAGTTTGCTTGCAATGTATTGTAAAACAGTACAAATAGTTTTAAGGTCTAGTTTAATATAAATTTTAATATATATTTTGTATAAGATTCATTTAGTTCGTCTAAAATGTTATTCTTTTGACAGTATAATTTTGAATAGTAGCACAATAGTAAAATTATCTCAACAAAATAAAGATGAAAGTCAATTCATACTTTGAACTTTATACTTTATACATACCTTATACTTTATACATACTTTAAAACTTTATGTGAACTTCAACTGGTATGATCCCCCCAATTTTTTTTTTTTCTCCAGAATTATGGTGGGAAAAAAGTTAAAATCAGATCTCTATTCCAGAATAGGACTAGAATAATACATCTAAGCTTTTAGAAGATCATTGGCCATTTTGAAATAAAAATATATCAGATACATAATGTACAATAAAAATAAATGACTATTATTCCAAGCTTAGTAAAACAAAACCAGCCCTGTAAACGCTCCCATTCTCAGCCATCACAGCCTTTCGCATCTTATAAATCCTAGCTAATTACATGTCAAGAGAAAAGGTTAATTATAAGCTTAGTGTGCTTCCCTTTTTTGTCTAATAAATCAGTGTCGCACATGGAGAACACAAAGGAAGTGGAACAATGAAACGGAGAGGCAGATACTCGAAGACTATTACTTCAGCAGGTTCTGTATGTGAAGAACTTCCTAAGCATTGATGTCCCACCACAGTGGAAAACACTGCTTCTCTATATAAGTTGTTTATCCAACAAACATTTATTGAGCAGCCATACAGTGTTGTAAAAGGAATGAACGTGTATGACACTATTTCTGCCCCCTCAAAACTCACAACTCCAAGGTAGTGATCTCATGTATTTGGAGCTCTGTCCCTACCGTTCCTCAAGAAGTCCATGACCCCAGCGGCTGTCAAAGTCATCAGGGGGTTCTTCTCGCCAAAGAGTTTCTTGGTTTATTTTCCAAGAGAGCTATGCGCATGCGCTCAGTCCCTCAGTCGTGTCTGACTCTTTGTGACCCCATACGCTCTAGCTCACCAGGCTCCTGTCTATGGAATTTTCCGGGCAACAATACGGGAGTGAGTTGCCATTTCCTACTCCAGCGGATCATCCCAACCCAGGCATAGAACCCAGATCTCCTGAGTCTCCTGCATTGGCAGGCAGATTCTTTACCACTGTGCCATTTTATGGACATTTAAAAATACTGCAGAATTTTTTAAATTTAAAGCAACACACAATAACTTAAACATATCCAAAGACCTTTAATATAACAGGATTATAGTTTCATTTTATAATAAGAAAAAGAATAACCAAATCTTCATTGACACGTCATTTTAAGATCACTCTGGTTTCAGAATTACCAGTGCTGAAGCACTATGAGCTGGCCTGCTAATTATTATACTTTATTAAGCTGTGCTGCTCTAGAAACATCAATTATCTTTCTTCATTTTATTTACTCTATTTGAAAGTCCATAGCACGTGTCAACTTAATTCTTCAGTGTGCTGTGAGTAATGAATCATTCATTTGATCTACTGAAGGGAAGAAAAGTGACAAAGTCAAAGTGTTAGTTGCTCAGTTGTGTCCAGCTCTTTACAACCCCATGGACGGTAGCCCACCAGGCTCCTCTTTCCATGGGATTCTCCAGGCAAGAATACTGGAGTGGGTAGCCATTCCTTTCTCCAGGGCATCTTCCTGACCCAGGGATTGGACCCAGGTCTTCTGCATTGCAGGCAGATTCTTCACTGTCTGAGCCACCAGAGAAGCTGTAGATTTACTCATAAAGGTACACTCCGTGATTGTGCCTCACTCAAGGAACCTTTGCTTTTACAATGGGGGTGCGGAGGGGGAAGAGAATATATGCCTCCAAGTGGAAATATTTCACCAAGCATTTGACTTCTTTTCATTGTTGATGCAAAATAACATTTGCATTAAGGCAGCACAGGGTACCTCTAATGAAGCTTAATGGCATCCAAGTAATACACAAGGTCCTGGTTGTCCACTCACCAGCTTATACTTTGTAAGGTGAATCTGCTGTCTAATTTGGCTGTGCAATATTTTTTCAAATACACCATCTCTAATCTTCACAAATGTATAAAATGCACTTTATAATCTTTATTAAGAGGCCTAGGTTTGATCCCTGGGTTGGGAAGATCCCCTGAAGGAGGGCATGGCGACCCACTCCAGTATTCTTGCCTGGAGAATCCCCAGGGACAGAGGAGCCTGGCAAGCTCTAGTCCATGGAGTCGCTAAGATTCGGACATGACTGAGCGAATGAACTGAATTCAATTATCTAATATTTGATCATTATTAAATTCTGATTTGTCCTTTTGAAGAAATATTAAGCAGCCATATTGTGAATATTATGTAACAACAAAGAAAAAGTTTTAGAAGAAGAAGACAGTGTGGCTTACTGATCAAAACAGTGGGCACGTGAGCCAGGCTGAGCACATTTTAAAACACCTGCTTTTTAATAGCTAAATATCTTGAAAACCTCTTTGATTCCCAGCTTTCTTATTTGAGGAATAGTAGAATTGACTTATAGCTTTTCTGAGGATCAAAAGGATAATGTTTCATTTGTTCTAAGGAGAATATTTTTCACACATCTCTGATATTGGACTGTGAGTTACAGTTTAAGGTGTCTTGCAATCACAGAATTGCTGTTGCTTACACATGTAAACCTGGCCATCAGTGTTCACGTGATTGTCACATCAGCTGAACTATGTACGTTGTAGTAGCACACAATTTGAATTAAATTGGCAATTTAAGTCCCTTCTAATCACACTATGATTCAACATGGAAATGAAAGTTATCGTGTATGGACAAGGCAGACTAATAGGGCAGGAGGACTCACATGACAAACAAATATTTGTCCTTAAAGGAGATCAGTCCTGAATATGCATTGGAAGGACTGATGCTGAAGCTGAAACTCCAATACTTTGGCCACCTGATGCGAAGAACTGACTCATTTGAAAAGACCCTGATGCTGGGAAAGATTGAAGGCAGGAGGAGAAGGGGATGACAGAGGATGAGATGGTTGGATGGCATCACCGACTCGATGGACATGTGTTTGAGCAAGCTCTAGGAGTTAGTGATGGACAGGGAAGCCTGGCGTGCTGCAGTCCATGGGGTCACAAAGATTCGGATATGACTGAGCAACTGAAATGAACTGAACTGAACTGAAAGGAAAGATTGCAATTCCACATAGTCATGCAATGCAACCTTGAAGAGGAGGCTGTGTTATGTTTTGTCGCTGTGCGATGAGCTTGTCATATACCAACCAGAGGCATAGAGGGCAAGAGAAACCATGAAATAGCTTGAAATTGATGAAAGAAATCTCAAAGTAATGAGAGGTTGGTCTGACCAACTCATGCCTTCCGTAGAACCATCATCGGAGTGTAGAATCAGTGTGTCAGAAATGTCCTATTGCCTTTAGATAGAAGCTGCCTAACTTCCAGAGACACCTGGTTCATTTGAAGGGGAAAGTCCATGTGTTGTTTGTGTAATAATTTAGCAGGCAGTTTTTTTAAGTTCTTTCTTAATTATATATAAGGTAATGGTTCATCTTAAATCAATAACACTTTAATTCCAATGAAATATGATTTGAGAAAATTTCTCATCATATGAAAATTATTTATTTCCTGAGTTACATATAATAAGAAAAACAAAATCAAAACAAAAAACAAGCAAACAAAATAAAACCAGACTATAAACTAGTATGTGTGTACATTTTGCTGCAAAAATTTAATAAAAATGGATTTAGAGAAAATATACACAAAAAACCATATAATAATAGGTTGGCAGGTTAATTGGTGTTTTTTTTTCCTTTCTGTTTAAAACTTGTTACAAAACTTGCCACTTTCTTATGATTAAAAAATGTTTTTAATCGAAAAAAATGTATTTAACGAACATAGCAAAAATTTTAAAAAGTCAACAGGTTAAGGGGTGTATATAAAGCAAATATAGACCTCATTCCAATTACAGACTCCACTTTTGTCTTCCCAGAAGCAGTTACTGATTTCATTTTCTTATATGAACTTCTCGAATTTTTCTATGTATGAACAAATGTATGTGTATATGTTGTAAAAAACATTAATAAACAAAAAATATTAATAAATAGAATATGTAATAAACAGAAATTACATAGAGTTGGAGACCAGAATGGGGAGCTCTCTCATCCTGTGACGATAACAGAGTTCAAAAGGAAGCAGATGCTTCTTTCCTGGCAGGGACTCAGCCAATGAAAAGCCACAGCCTCTGTTTTACTACAGCTCTCCCAACTTCCTTTCCTCCCTCTCCACTATAAAAGGCTTCTTTTTCCCCTGCCAGGTGGGGGCTTGTATGTGGCTTACCTTGGTTGCAGACACCCAACTGTGATTCTCTCTGACCCAAATAAACCCATCCCTGCTGGAGAAATAATGGCTGTCTATTTGTTTCAGGTCAACAATATAATTAAATACACACACATGTAGTTTTTACACGAATGAAAATACACTTTACATACTATTCTCGACTTTTATTTTTTAGTCTAATGCTATAACTTGAATATTGTTCTACATGCCATAGAGATTTTAATTCTTCTTGACATCCATATCGTATTTTATCTGTCAGGATTCAGGGCATGAAACAGAAATCAATCCAAGTACTTCAGATAGGAAGGAAATTAAACTTGGTACTTACGCAGCTGTGCAGTTCAGTTCAGTTCAGTTCAGTCGCTCAGTCAAGTCCGACTCTTTGCGACCCCATGAACTGCAGCACACCAGGCCTCCCTGTCCATCACCAGCTCCCTGAGTCCACCCAAACTCATGTCCATCGAGTCGATGATGCCACCCAGCCATCTCATCCTCTGTCGTCCCCTTCTCCTCCTGCCCCCAATCCCTCCCAGCATGAGGGTCTTTTCCAATGAGTCAGTTCTTTGCATCAGGTGGTCAAAGTATTGGAGTTTCAGCTTCAACATCAGTCCTTCCAATGAACACCCAGGACTGATCTCCTTTAGGATGGACTGGTTGGATCTCCTTGCAGTCCAAGGGACTCTCAAGAGTCTTCTCCAACACCACAGTTCAAAAGCATCAATTCTTCGGCGCTCAGCTTTCTTTATAGTCCAACTCTCACATCCATACATGACTCCTAGAAAAACCACAGCCTTGTCTAATGGACCTTTGTTGGCAAAGTAATGTCTCTGCTTTTTAATATGCTATCTAGGTTGGTCATAACCTCTTCTTAGTATCTTCTGCTTCTGTTAGGTCCATACCATTTCTGTCCTTTATCGAGCCCATCTTTGCATGAAATGTTCCTTTGGTATCTCTAATTTTCTTGAAGAGATCTCTAGTCTTTCCCAATCTGTTGTTTTCCTCTATTTCTTTGCACTGATCTCTGAGGAAGGCTTTCTTATCTCTCCTTGCTATTCTTTGGAACTCTGCATTGAGATGGGAATATCTTTCCTTTTCTCCTTTGCTTTTCGCTTCTCTTCTTTTCACAGCTATTTGTAAGGCCTCCTCAGACAGCCATTTTGCTTTTTTTGCATTTCTTTTTCTTGGGGATGGTCTTGATCCCTGTCTCCTGTACAATGTCATGAACCTCCGTCCATAGTTCATCAGACACTGTCTATCAGATCTAGTCCCTTAAATCTATTTCTCACTTCCACTGTATAATCATAAGGGATTTGATTTAGATCATACCTGAATGGACTAGTGGTTTTCCCTACTTTCTTCAATTTAAGTCTGAATTTGGCAAGAAGGAGTTCATGATCTGAGCCACAGTCTGCTCCTGGTCTTGTTTTTGCTGACTGTATAGAACTTCTCCATCTCTGGTTGCAAAGAATATAATCAATCTGATTTCAGTGTTGACCATCTGGTGATGTCCACGTGTAGAGTCTTCTCTTGTGTTGTTGGAAGAGGGTGTTTGCTATGACCAGTGCGTTCTCTTGGCAAAACTCTATTAGCCTTTGCCCTGCTTCATTCTGTACTCCAAGGCCAAATTTGCCTGTTATTCCAGGTGTTTCCTGACTTCCTACTTTTGCATTCCAGTCCCCTATAATGAAAAGGACATCTTTTTTGGGTGTTAGTTCTAGAAGGTCTTGTAGGTCTTCACAGAACCGTTCAACCTCACCTTCTTCAGCGTTACTGGTCAGGGCATAGACTTGGATTACAGTGATATTGAATGGTTTGCCTTGGAAATGAACAGAGATCATTCTGTTGTTTTTGAGATTGCATCCAAGTACTGAATTTTGGACTCTTTTGTTGACTATGATGGCTACTCCATTTCTTCTAAGGGATTCCTGCCCACAGAGGTAGATATAATGGTCATCTGAGTTAAATTCACCCATTCCAGTCCATCTTAGTTCGCTGATTCCTAGAAAGTCGATGTTCACTCTTGTCATCTCCTGTTTCACCACTTCCAGTTTGCCTTGATTCATGGACCTAATATTCCAGGTTCCTATGCAATATTGCTCTTTACAGCATCAGACCTTGCGTCTATCACCAGTCACATCCACAACTGGGTATTGTTTTTGCTTTGGCTCCATCCCTTCCTTTCTGTAGTGTTTTCTCCACTGATCTCCAGTAGCATATTGGGCACCTACCGACCTGGGGAGTTCATCTTTCAGTGTCCTATCTTTTTGCCTTTTCATCCTGTTCATGGGTTTCTCAAGGCAAGAATACTGAAGTGGTTTGCCGTTCCCTTCTCCAGTGGACCACATTCTGTCAGACCTCTCCACCATGACCCGTCCGTCTTGGGTGACCCCACACGGCATGGCTTAGTTTCATTGAGTTAGACAAGCTGTGGTTCGCGTCATCAGACTGGCTAGTTGTCTGTGATTGTGGTTTCAGTCTGTCTGCCCTCTGATGCCCTCTCTCAGCGCCTACCATCTTACTTGGGTTTCTCTTACCTTGGATGTGGGGTATCTCTTCACGGCTGCTCCAGAAAAGTTGTAGGCTGGCTCAAGGAGCAGAAGACAGCAATGTGCTACCAAATACCAATTTCAAGGGCAGGGGTCTCTTGATTGCTGCTGTTTTTACTGCTAGAATGGGCTTCCCTGGTGGCTCAGAGGATAAAGCATCTGCCTGCAATGCCGGAATCCTGGGTTCAATCCCTAGGTCAGGAAGATCCCCTGGAGAAGGAAATGGCAACCCACTCCAGTATTCTTGCCTGGAAAATCCCATGGATGGAGAAGCCTGGTGGGCTACAGTCCATGGGGTCGCAAAGAGTTGGACACGACTGAGCAACTTCACTTCCCTTTACTGCTAGAGCCCACAGTGGCCTCAGATCCCCCCGAGGCTGGTGACCAGGCTCTGCTGCCGCCTCTGGTCTGTGGCCTCTAGATAATGACAAGGCTGATATCTAGACTTCGGAATGTTGAGACTGGCTGCAAACACTAATGAGCTGGCAGCTCATTACAAGGGAGGCCTTCCTCTGGCTTCCAGCTTCCAAATCTTACACACGCACACTGCTTGGTGGAAGGAAATTCTCATCAAGAACCCTAGCCGCAAGAGAGTTTGAGAAAAATAATTTCTTCTTCTGGAAAAGAATGGATGCTAAATGCTAACTGACCATAAACTGCAGTGTTCCACGGTAGCCACCCACTGCAGATTACTTCATCAGTCCTCGACTGCCACACTGGTGTGTTCCGTGCGTATCATATGTAGGTTCTCACAGCATTCTGCTATCACAAACAAGGCACCGAGACATGTCAGTCTAAATATGTCTTTGAGCACCTTTGAAATTCTAAGAATAAATTTTAAGAATTTAATTCTAAATTCTGCAGTAAATTCTAAGAATTAAAACAGGAGGTGCTACCTTTGGTTTGTTGATTTAAAAAAAAAAAAACCTAATAATCAGTCAATCTAAGAAAGAAATTGAAAAATTTTTTCAAGACAAATTGAGGATTATAACCTGGGAATAGCCTCTCAGAAAGCTCTAAGAACTGTTCTGCTAGTTAAAGGTCAAAGCACACTTATACATGAGTTTTTGAGACAGAAGACTGTACATTAAATGATGTATTATCAACATTTGACACAATCCTGATCTAAGTGTACAAACCAAGTAGCGGCTCATGTGTTGCTGTGGACTCTTCCAAGATTAAGCAGAAAGGTTATCTCCTAAGGAATTACCTTGTTGATACTAGGAGAATGTTGCTCTTAATGGTTGAGCAGCTATTTCTGTGGATGGGGAGGTTTAGTCAGTAAATGATGAGGTTACACAATGCACCATAGAAGGGAGAGAGGAGATCAAAGGGCAGGGAAAATTTTCATGTTTAAATTTTCCTTGCCTTAGACTACAAACTTTTATTTCATCAATAAAAATTGATGAAAAAATTGTACACATCTTTACATGGTGAGATGGGAAAAAACTCCTTCCACACTGCCTGAAATACAAATGACATTAGTAGCTCGATTATGACCCCAAAGATAGATTTAATTTTTTAAAAAATGCTAACTGTGTGACCAACCTAGATAGCATATTTAAAAGCAGAGACATTACTTTGCCAGCAAAAGTCCATCTAGTCAAGGCTATGGTTTTTCCAGTGGTCATGTATGGATGTGAGAGTTGGACGGTGAAGAAAGCTGAGCGCCGAAGAATTGATGCTTTTGAACTGTGGTGTTGGAGAAGACTCTTGAGAGTCCCTTGGACTGCAAGGAGATCCAATCAATCCATCCTAAAAGAGATCAATCCTGGGTGTTCATTGGAAGGTCTGATGTTGAGGTGAAACTCCAATACTTTGGCCACCTCATGCAA
This sequence comes from Giraffa tippelskirchi, assembly GCF_054371585.1. Taxonomy (NCBI): domain Eukaryota; kingdom Metazoa; phylum Chordata; class Mammalia; order Artiodactyla; family Giraffidae; genus Giraffa; species Giraffa tippelskirchi. The sequence continues at coordinate 176,435,399 of NC_137280.1, read as the reverse complement.
AGGGTTGACTCATTGGAAAAGACCCTGATGCTAGGTAGGATTGGGGGCGGGAGGAGAAGGGGACGACAGAGGATGAGATGGTTGGATGGCATCACCGACTCGATGGACATGGGTTTGGGTAGACTCCGGGAGTTGGTGATGGACAGAGAAGCCTGGTGTGCTGCAATTCATGGGGTCGCAAAGAGTCGGACACGACTGAGAGACTGAACTGAACTGAACTGTGTGACATTTTAACCATACAGAAGAACATCCCACAGCTCCATTTGTTCTCCTGGCTCTGTGATATGAATGAAACACCGTCATTCCTCCGGCTTAAAACCTGCAGTAGAGCTGGGTTTATAGGTTCATGCTTCTCACCGAAATCTCAGCCCCTGTAAATTCACGGTGTTGACCGATCCTGCGCTCAGGTCAGCACAGGAATGGGTGTGGCTGAGCACCGGGCCAACAGGGAGGGGACCTAGGAGCTCAGTCGTGTTGCATTCTTACCACCCACACAGCGCACAGGCAGAAGCAATAGCAAGGACTAGCATTCCTGGAGTGCTCGCCAGAGGCCACGGCTCCTTCCTTTAATTCCTAGGATGATCCTTCGAGGAGCAGAAGACCTTGCCCAAGGTCAGAGGCTGCCCTTCCGCCCTCCTAGGCTGTGAATTTGTTCTGTTGTTCATGACTAAGCAGGAATTCATGAGATACGCGTCTGGCAATGGCAAAGGAACTAATACTTGGTGTAGCCAAACAACATATAGAATCCCAGCCTCAGGAAAACCCACAGAGGGTTCCACAGCCGCAGACTCCACCGCATGCCAGCGGTTCTTACTACGAGGATGAGCAAGAAAGTGACTGCAAATTAAAGTGAATCCGCTACTGGGAAAGCAATGCATAGCGCACATATGTATCCACTTAGTCCGTCAGCCAGCGATTCCTTCATTAACTGTCTGCTACAGAACACCAGACGTCTGCGGGGCCCAGAAAGGAAGACAAGGTACAGCTGCCTATGCTCTCACGGAATTTACAATCACTTTGGTGATTAGAATAGATAAATACACACCAAACATTGGAGTAACAAGTAGAGTTCAAGACAACACAGTATCTTTGTAGTGGCCTTAAGAAATTAAAAAAAAAATTTACACTTTAAGTTTATATTTTAAATATAATTTGTTCCTATCATACAATCCTATCAAAATCACAACTGTAACTTTATTAACCTACTACTGTGGGTTATACGAAAGGGGAAAAAAAAACTCTTAAAGGGCTCTAACAGTGAATATGTTAAGGTTTTTAAGCACAGCTACAGTAACTTTAGCAATCTATCATTATGTGCTCCACTCAATTTTCAACTCAGTGAAAATTACATGTACTTTTGGAGGGGTGCTGGAAATTATTTACTTATTTTATTGAAGTATAGTTGATTTTCAATATTGTGTTAATTTCAAGTGTACAGCAAAGTGAATCATATATATATATATATATATATACACACACACACACATATATATATATACATATTGGAGAAGGAAATGGCAACCCACTCCAGTGTTCTTGCCTGGAGAATCCCAAGGACTGAGGAGCCTGGTGGGCTGCCATCTATGGGGTCGCACAGAGTCGGACACGACTGAAGCGACGGAGCTTATATACATATATATATATATACACACATTTTTTGGATTATTTTCCATTATATATTATTACAAGATATTGAATACAGTTCCCTGTGTTAGTAAATCCTTGTTGCTTATCTATTTTATGTATAGTAGTTTGTATCTGTTAATCTCACACTCCTAATTTATTCTTCCACTGTCCCCTTTCCCTTCGGTAACTATAAATTTGTTTTCTGTGTCTGTAAGTCTGTTTCTGTTTTATATATACATTTTTATTAATGTTTAGACTTCATATATAAGTGGTATTATATTTGCCTTTGTCTAACTTACTTTACTTAGTATGATATTCTCTGTGTCCATCAATGTTGCTGCAAATGGCAATATCTTATTCTCCCTTTTGATGGCTGAGTAATATTCCATTCTATATATGTACCACATCTTCTTTATGCATTCCACTGTTGATGGGCATTTAGTTTGTTTCCATGTCTTGGCTACTGTGAATGGTGCTTCTATGAACACTGTGGTGCAGGTATGTTTTCAAATTAGAGTTTTCTTCATCTTTTCCTGATAAATACCCAGGAGTGGGATTGCTGGACTATATGGTTAATTTCTAGTTTTTTAAGGAACCTTCATTCTGTTCTCCAAAGCGACACTGCCGATGTCCATTCCTACCAACAGTGTAGGACGGTTCACGTTTCCCCACACTCTCTGGCATTTACTGTTTGTGGAGTTTCTGGTGACGGCCATTCTGACTGGAGTAAGGTGATAGACACTTCACTGTGCTTGTGATTTGCATTTCTCTACTTATTAGCAATGTTGAGAATCTTTTCATGTGCCTATTGCTATCTGTACATCTTCTTAGGGGAAATGTCTATGTAGGTCTTCTACCAACTTTTTGATTGAGTTGTTTTTTCTGTATTAAGTTGTATGAGCTGTTTATGTATTTCGGATTGTTGTTGTTGTTCTTCAGTCACTCAGTGGTGTCTGACTCTTTGCTGCCCCTTGAACAGCAGCACACGAGGCTTCAGGCCTCCCTGTCCTTCACCATCTCCTGGAGTTTACTCAAACTCATGGCCATCGAGTCGATGATGCCATCCAGCCATCTCACCCCCTGTCGTCGCCTTCTCCTCCTGCCCTCAGTCTTTCTCAGCATCAGGGTCTTTTCCAGTGAATCGGCTTTTTGCATCAGGTGGCCAAAGTATTGGAGCTTGAGCTTTAGCATCAGTCCTTCCAATTTTGGATGTTAACTCCTTATCAGTTGGATTGTTTACAAATATTCTCTTCCATTCCGCAGGTTGTCTTTTGTGATGTCTATGGTTTCCTTTGCTGTGCAAAATCTTCTAAGTTTAATTGGGTCCCCCTTGTTTAGTTTTGCTTTTCTTTCCTTGGGATACTGATCCAAGAAAATATTGCTATGATATATGTCAGAGAACATTTTGCCTATGTTCTCTTCCAGGAGTTTTATGGTGTCATGTCTTATATTTAGGACTTTAAGCCATTTTGAGTTTATTTTTGTGTATGGTGTGGAGTGTTCTAACTTCAGTGATTTACATGTAGCTTTCCAGCGTTCCCAACATCACTCACTGAAGAGACTGGCGTTTCTCTATCGTATATTCTCGTCTCCTTTGTTGAAGACTAACTGACCATAAATGTGTAGGTTAATTTCTGGGCTCTTTATTCTGTCCTGTGACCCATATGGCTGTTTATGTGCCAGTATCACTCTGTTTTGATTATTGTACCTCTTAGTATTGTCTGGACCCTGGGAGGCTTATGGCTTCAAATTTGTTCCTTTTCCTCAGGATTGCTTTGGAATTCTGCATCTTTTGTGGTTCCATATACATTGTAGGATTATTTGATCTAGTTCTGTGAAAAAGATCATGACTATTTTGATATGGATTGCATTAAATCTATAGATTGCTTTGGGTAGTATGGCCATTTCAATAATATTAATTCTTCCAATCTAAGAGCAGGGAATTACATGTATTTTTAATCCTAGTTCTAATTTCTACCAAAGTCAATGATTTTGTTGAGATGTATTAGTAAAAACTTCCCATAGAAATCATTAAAAAAAAAAAAAAAGCCCTGTCTCCTATGAATAAACCTGAAGAGTAGCAAATAGTCCCTGTCTCATCAGCTAAGGCACTTGGGGAGGTAGGGTGTGTGTGTACAACCGGTCTTGGCCAGCTGGCTGTGCCCTTATGGGGTGAGGGTCAGGGCATAGCCTGAGATGGATACTTTATGGCAGCCAGCACTCATGCCATCCTGCCAGAAGGTGGAGCCTGGCAGAAAGGCATGAGCACCTACCCAACGGTCACAGACTATTACTGGGATGTGATTTTGACTGTGGGTTGGCCCTGCTGGCTCCTATTCATTGTTTAGCTCAATGGACTGGCTACCCAATAACCTGACGGTGAGTTCATTTTGTTTGCTTTCAGTCTAAATTAGAGTCAGTAGTTGCTTTTTGCCATCAGGAATACAGAGGAATAAGAGCCTGGGGAACTTGGGGCAAGGGCTTGAGGGCACTGAGGATGCACACGGGTGGTTGTGGGTGGTGCTGCTGAAAGAGCGCGCTGGGGCCTCCGTTCTCGACACCAGTGGAAGAACACTTCTGCCTGCTGCTCACTGAAAAAGCAGAGGGCACTCAAAGACCTACCGGAGGCAGCTTGGGCCCCTACTTTCACCACCTGCTATGTGACGTGTTAAAGCCTAAGTTCATCATTCACCCTTTACAGTGAGGAGGACAAAGACTCTGTAAGAGCCCTTCCTACACTGAGACTCTGGGAGGATTGTCCTTGGTCAGTCAGTCTAGGCAGCCAAGGTTGTGATTTTCAAAATGTATTTATTTTTGTTCAATAAATACCTATAGGTTATATGTTTCTAGTAACAGAACAAGAAGTTATTAAACTAAGTAACCATAACTAATACTTACTGAATATGTATTAGGCACTATACTATACTATATCATTAAATACTATATTGTATATATAGGCTTCCCAGGTGACTCACTGGCTAAAGAATCCGCCTGCCAGTGCAGGATTTGATCCCTGGATCAGGCAGATCCCCTGGAGAAGAAAGTGGCAACCCACTTCAGTATTCTTGCCTGGGAACCCTGCGGACAGAGGAGCCTGGAGGGCTATCGTCCGTGGGGTCGCAATGAGTCAGACACGACAGAGGCAGAGAATGCGCACATCATCTGTATGGGTACACCTCATTTTATTGTGTTTCACTTTACTGCACTTTGCAGACGCTGCATTTTTTACAAATTGAAGGTTCCGGCAACACCGGTTTGAGGAAGTCCATTTTTTCAATAGCATTTACTCACTTTGTTTTTCTGTGTCCCATTTTGGTAATTCTCGCAATATTTCAAAGTTTTCATTATTATTATATTTGTTATGGTGACTTGTGATCCGTGATCTTTGATGTCACTGTTGTAATTGCTTTGGGGCACCACAAACCACAGCCATGTACAACAGTGAACTTAGCTTTAAATGTTGTATGTGTTCTGACTTCTCCACTGACTGGTTGTTTCCCCATCCCTCGCCTTCTCCTTGGGCCTCCCTATTCCTTAAGACACAATAAGTTGCAATTAGGCGAATTAAGAAGCCAACAGTGGCCTATAAGTGTTCAAGTGAAAGAAAGAGTCCTACATCTTTCACTTTAAATGAAAACAGAGAAACGGTTAAGCTTGATGAGGAAAGTATGTCAAAGGGCAAGACAGGTCCAAACCTAGGCCTCTGCCCCAGTTGGCCAAGTCGTGAGCGTGCAAAGGAAACACTCTTGAGGGGGATGAAACGTGCTCTTCCAGTAAATAAGGAAACGATGCGGGGGAACCAAGAAAGCAAAACGGCCTCATTGTTGATGCGGAGCAAGTCTTAGTGGTCTGGGTGGAAGATCAAACTGCCACAAAATTCCCATAAGCTAAAACCTGATCCAGAGCGAGGTCCTGAGTCTTCATTCCGGGAAGGCTGACAGGGGTGAGGAGGCTGCGGAAGGCAAGTTTGAAGGTGGCAGAAGCTGGCTCTTCAGAAGATCTGCCCAAGATAACGAATGAAAGTGTCTACACCAAACAGTAGGTTTTCCATGTAAACAGAACAGCCTTCTCTTGGAGGAAGATGCCATCTCTGGCTTTCACAGCTGGAGAGGAGACGTTAATGCCTGACTTCAACGTTTTCAAGGATAGGCTGACTCTCTTATTAGGGGCTATAGCAGCTGATGACTTGCAGTTGAAGACTGTGCTTGTTTTACCTTCCCCAAATTCTAGAGTCCTTAAGAACTATGCTAAAGCTACCCTGCCTGCGCTCCATAAATGGGGGGAGGCTGAATGACAGGACCTCTGCAGACAGCACGGTTTCCTGAATATTTTAAGCCCACATTTGAGATCTGCTGCTCAGGAAAAAAAATTCTTTTCAAAGTAGGACTGCCCATGGACAGTGGTCACCTGGCCACACAAGAGCTCTGATGGAGATGCACAGTGAGATTTTTGCCGTTTTCATGCCTGCTAACACAACTTCCATTCTGAGGCCCATGAATCAAGGAGTAATTCTGAATTTCAAGCCTCATTATTTAAGAAATATGTTTTATAATGGTATAGCTGCCATCAACAGTGATTCTTCGTATGGATCTAAGCAAATCTAACTGAAAACCTTCTGGAAAGAATTCACCATTTTATATGCCATGAAAAACATTTTGTGATTCCTGGAAAGAGGTCAAAACATCAATATTAACAGGAGTTTGGAAGAAGTCAGTTTCAACCCTCTTGGATGACATTGAGGGGTTCAAGATTTCAGTGGCAGAAGTAACTGCAAATGTGATAGAAAGAGCATGAGAACTAGAAAAGTGGAGCCTGAAGCTACAAATGAATCACTGCAACCTTATGATAAAACTTTAATGAATGAGAGCTTCCTTCTTATGTAAGGAGTTTCTTGAGATGGAATCTACTCCTGGTAAACATGCTGTGAAGACTGTTGAAGTGACAACAAAGGATTATATTACATAAATCTAGTTGATAAAACAGTAGCAGGGTTTGCGAGGATTGACTCCAAATGTGGAAGTTCTGCTGTGGGTCAGATGCTATCAAACAGCATTGCATGCTACAGAAATATTGCGAAAGGAAAACTGCCTAGATGAGGCTAACTTAATTGTTGTCTTTTCTTAAGGAATTACTGCAACCACTCCAGCCTTCAGCAGCCACCCCCCTGATCAGTTAGCAGCCATCAACATCAAGGCAAGACCTTCTACCAGAGAAGATTACAACTCACTGAAGGCTCAGATTATGTTTAGCATTTTTTAGCAATAAAGTATTTTTCAAATAAGGTAGGTACATTGTTTTCTAGGCATAATGCTATTGCATACTTAATATACAGTATTATATAAACATAACTCTTATATACTGGGAAACCCCCCAATTCTTGTGATATGTTTGATTGCAATATCTGGATTATTGCGTTGGTCTAGAACCAAACCCGCACTGTCTCCGAGGTATGTCTGCATTAGGCACTATATGTATTACACTACAAAGAGAGTATTATTTAATTCCATAGACATAAGGCACAATACTTTAAAACAGGTTCTGTTAGTATTGATGCTCTATAGATACAGAGGGCTTCCCAAGGGGTGCTAATGGTAAAGAGCCTGCCTGCCAATGCAGGAGATGTAAGAGAAGCAGGTTCGATCCCTGGGCAGGGAAAATCCCCTGGAGAAGGGCATGGCAACCCACTCCAGTATTCTTGGCTGCAGAATCACAAGGACAGAAGAGCCTCGTGGGCTAACAGTCCATGGGGTCGCAAAGAGTCGGACATGACTTAAGCAACTTAGCACGTATAGATACAGAAGACTGAACCTCACAAAAGTTAAGTAGCTTGTCCAAATTACCCAGCTAATTAGAGGAGAAGTCAGATTTAAATCTAGGCCTGCTTGGTGGAAAAGCATGTGATTTTAACCTCTTAATTAGATGTAAAAAAGAAAAAAAAAAATAGTGCCACCAAAATAAGGAATTGCTAACTCTTTAAATTTATCTTAGCTTGGATTCCCCTCCAAGCAAATTTCAGACAAGGCTTCGAATGTATGTGAGATCATCTGAGAGGGGATCTCGGGAGACCCAGGGTGAGGAGGTCAGGCGGAGAAAGGAGGGGGGCTGATGAAGGTGCATTAACAAACACATTCTTGTGTGGGGTCAGTCCCCTTGGTAACTTTGAGACACTGTGTAGAACACAGCTCAAAACGGACCAACCGAGGAGAAAGGAAGCTGGCATATTTACCTGCCAATTCTCGTCCTTTATTGACTGATTATAGTTCCTAAAGGGATGAATTCCCAGGCATTTCTGGTCTGTAGCATACACGTGCTGAGCCGGAGATGCAGGGGTTTAAGGAAGGATGTCTTTGGTGTATGTGAGAACCACTAATGAAATACAGGAGACCTTTGGGTTAGGCTCGTGAGATATGAGTGGAACGTTGACTGCATCTGCTACAGGACATGAATTAATTCAGAACAATCACCAGAAATTTTGCTAATTGTATTAGAACAACTGACTTCATAAATATGGAGAAGGAAATGGCAACCCACTCCAGTGTTCTTGCCTGGAGAATCCCATAGACGGAGGGGCCTGGTGGGCTACAGTCTATGGGGCTGCAAGGAGTCGGACACAACTAAGCAACAAACACACACACTTCATAAATAAGTGAATTTCTGCTTTAGTCAAATTGTAACATAAAATAAATTGACTTTCAGCTTTAATTCTCAGTTTAAGGAAGTTTTATAATATAAAAACAAAGTTAGTAAATGATATTCATTTCTAAGGACATAGTACAATTGATTACAGGTGGAATTACATATTAAAAAACATTTGCAGCATTATCTGGGCCAACCCAGCATTGCTTTGGGGTATCACTAACCATTGTCAAATAAATAACTGCTGCTTTCACATGGAATATGTAAGTACATGTGATCGAATTGCCCCTGCAAGTCTGAAAGTCTACAGGTGTTCTGGAGGATGCGGTCTTGTTTCATTGAAATGCCATCCTAACGACTTTTCAAAATGAATCGTGTGTATACCCTTGTGACCTAATTTTTATTTGTTTTTTGTTACATCAAACCACCCTAAACATACAAACTGGTGAAAATCTGTTCACTTTTTCATCCTGTAGCAATAAACAAGCAAAGACTCCATTTTATTTAAGAAACCCCATTTTCTTTATATAGGTAACAAATTGCATTTCAGAACTGAAATAGACACAGATAGTGAACAGTCAAATTACAATTTCAGAGTTCAGAACTGTTTTACAAATTGTTTGCTTCCTTCTCATACAGCTTTTAATTGGCTCTAAATCATGAGTGCCAATAAATGCTTTTCCTATGCTTCTCGTAGTAGAGGAAGAGGAGGCCAAAGCACTTTCCTTTTAAAATTTCGATTGCTGTGTATTGACTTTGTAATTGCTGAGTTTGCAGGAAGGTTAAAGACTGGTAGTTTAAAAATAAAGCATTTGTTATGGAGAAATGAGAAATTGATTACAGAATTTTTAGATTTACCCTCTAAATGTGGAGGGAGTCAGTGAAGAAGGTCTTGAAGAAAAATGGGAAGAGGGAGAGATGTCAGTTCAGTACAACAGAGTTAACTTGAGGGTGTACTCCTGGGAGTACTCAGTTATCATCAAATCCTAGGTTAAAAAAACCCTCTAGCTTTTTAGCTTTGAGTTTATTTCCTATAAATACCTCAGCCACTGAGTTTATTTAGTGGAAGCTGCAGTATTGCCTCATAGAAAGAAAGCACCCACAACTCATCTCCTTAAGGAGAGAGGGAGAGACACTGGTATAAATCCAGAGGTGGGTCAAAGAGGATTAAATATCCCCGGAGTTTGAAAAGTTGAAAACTTGTTGATGGGAAATATATATTCATTCTAAAAAAATTTGGGGGGCCTTCTAATAAAGTGTGGCAGAAAAATCCAAATGTGCCTTGGGATTATAATATTTATTTAATATATTTAATATGTGGTTATTACCATGGATATTTTCTTTAAATCTAGAAAAGTGTTTCAAAGGATAATTAGACTGAATAACAACTTAAAAATGAAATGATTTCCATCATAATCAAAGTCTTGTTTCTAATTTAACATTCAGTATTTGAACCCATCTAGGTGGCTCAGCTGGTAAAGAATCTGCCTGTAATGCCAGAGACCTGGATTTGATCCCTGGGTTGGGAAGATCCCCTGGAGAAGGGAAAAGTAACCCACTCCACTATTCTGGCCTGGAGAATTCCATGGATTCCATGGAGTCACAGTCAGACATGACTGAGCGACTTTCACAGGTGGCCAAACTTGGGAATTTGGAGAATTTTTTTTTTTTTACTACAGTTCAGCAGGCAAAAACTTAATCTAAAACTGCCAGACCTTGTACTCTGTGAATACAAAGTTACCCTTGTAAAATTCTCTGCCTGTTTGCTTTGTCTGCAGTGATTTCTCAGGTCTCAGCTGTAGTTAACGTTGATAATTTGCTTGTGTTAGGACACTGGGAATGCAGAACATATAGTACCTGTCCTTTGCAAAGGTTACCACCAGTCTTACCATTAGAATTACTCTATGGGATTATCTTGTAACTGATATCTGCTCACAGATATAGATAAATTTTGAGGTCAAAAAAAAAAAAATTTACTTGAAATGATAAAATATAACCACTTCTAAGACATGATATAAAAATTTAAAATCCTACATATAGAGCAGTAAAAATAGCTGGTCTCAGATTTTTTTAATTATTTTCAAAAATGAGAAAACCAAACCTGACTACCATGGACTGGGTGGGAATGCAGGACTTCATTTCTGATCGCACTGTGTCTATATTAATGGAGAAATAGCCTCAGCATGTAGACTTCTGGATATTACATTTTCATAAACACAAGCACAAACAGTCACACAGTGCCCACCACTAGTGCCTATTTATAGATAACAAAATTACTGTATTCCTGGCTTCTGTTATCTTTCTTCATTTTCAATTTTAAGTACAAATATTTTTGTTCCTGTGTTTTAATCAATACATTCTCTTTGAATTAACCATCTTCCTCTATCGTTAGCAGCATCTCTCTCTCTTCCAAGGATTTCAAACTGTTTATTACATTCTGCACACTCTGCTCTTTCATTAAGACAGTGGTTGCTAGGAGAACTGCTTGCTGCCCTGTAACCCAACTGGAATTACACAATGCCACTTTCTGGAGGTGTTTTACAGTTTGAAGATACTTCATAAATTAAATAAGATAACAAATTTACAAATGTTTCTGAATGTTCAGTTATCCTCTTGAAGGTCAGACACACCCGTTCTGTGCCTGTTTCCGCATCTCTGAAGTGACGTGGGTAGAGCACACAGGCTGTAGGGTTTCTCTTAACTCTAACATTCTGCACTTAGGCTGTGGGGTCAGACGCCTGGGTTTGAATCCTGCAATATTTCTTTACCGCCATAGGAAAATCACTTAACCTATCAATTCATGAGGACAATAATACCTGCCTAAGAGGGATTACTATAAAATTAAATAACTTAATGCATGTAAAGCACATTGGACAGTGCTTGGCATATAAGTATCCTTTAATCATTATTCAAGTTATTTTATAAAATTTTTATTTTATAAGTATTCATTTAACTTTAACGTATTTAACAATTATTTATTCAACACCTTACTTCGTATAGGTATGGGGGATAAAAATATTCAAGTAAGACATTATCACTAGTCTCAAGGATCCTAGGGTCTCATGGAGAAGAAAATCAAGTAAACATATAATTACAGTTCAGTGCAGTGAGAGCCCTAATAGCAGAAAGAAGGCTGAGCGTGGGTGGGGTGGGATGAGGGGTGGCTTTGGGGCTGGGTGAGATCATGTCTACGTTAAATCCCCAAACTTGGGCTAGAGTTAACCAGAGTTAGCAAGGGCACAGGGCAGTAGCCGGTGTAGGGACCCAGGGACGAAAGGAGGGAGGTGGTCCATACAGAGGGAAAATCTTGGCCGAAGATCCAGAGCGGAGTGTTCAGGATGGTAGTTGGTTCTGCACGTCTGGAGAGGAGGATGGATGTACGTGGCAGACAAGCTAGTGAGGTAGAAAGGGACCAGCATCTAAGAGGGACAGAGATCTGCGGAGGAGACTGAGAAGGATCAGCTGGAGGGGCAGAAGGAGAGTCAAGAATAACGAGCTCAGTTACACAAGCTGGAGCAGATAGATCGCTGCTTTATTCCCCTTTGTCTGGCTTCCTTTGAATTAAGTATATTTTTTCATGCTTCTCTTTTATCTCCACTATTGATTTATTAGCTATACTCCTTTGTTTTGTTGGTTTTCCAGTGGTTATTCTAAGGCAAGCTTGACAGATTTTACTCTCTAGGTCCAGGGAGTAAATCTTTTAGGCTCTGTGGACCACACAGATATGAAAATAAACGGGCTTGGCTGTGGTCCAATAAAACTTTATTTATAAGGCATGGCAGGTCAGATTTGGCTCACAGGCTACAGTTTGCTAAGTCCTGCTCTAGGATTTACAACATACATCTTGAACTTACCACAATATACCTGTAAATAGTATTGCACCAGTTCAGAGTATCTTTAGAACGACGCTGCAGTTCACTTCTAGCTTTGCTCCTCTCTTACCGTGTATTATTATTGTCACATCGTCAAAAATGTTTCCTGTGCATTCTGTAACCTCCATAACACAGTTACTAGTTTTGCTTAATATCAATTATCTTTTTTTAAGGATTTTTTAAATGAGAAAAATTATTATTCTTTCTGCACATGCTTACTATTTCTACTGCTTTATTTCTTTACCTAGGTTCAGATTTCCATCCAATATCATTGTCTTCTGCCTCAGCTGAGATGGGGATGGTTGGAACCGTTAGGAGGCTGGTCAGACATTTGTCTCTCTCTCCGTGTATCCCGTTCATTTGGCTTCCTCACAGCACAGCAGTCTCAGGGGAGTCAGAATTTTCATATGAAGTCCGGCCCTCCCAAGACTGGGTCGTTTCAGGGACCCAGGAAGAAGCTACCAGGTATTTTACTGCCTAAGCTCAGAAGTTACGCAGCTTCATTTCTACTGCACCCCCTGGTCAAAAAGTGAGTTACAGAGTCAGCCCAGGTGGGAGCTATGCTGCTGTCAGAGCCAGGTGTGTTGTTTGTAGGGTCCTTGAGGGTGAGGGGAGTGAGACACCCTTAAAGACGAGGGCCGGTAGCCCAACGGCTACACACTGAGGAGCTATCCCCTCTTCCTGCACACCGACATACATACAGGCCAGACCCAGGGGTGACCTAATTCTCCTTCTGACAAAGCTGCTGGGCAAAGCAGACTGCCCCACTTGGTGACATTCTTCTTTCCGATCCAGGAAAAGTCATGGGAGGAGTTTGGCAATGAGGAAGTACATATCGTTTATCACATCTCCCCTTTTCTCCCAAGGGAACACCTAGCTTACGCCAACCTATATAAAAAGGTGTAATTGAACACATCAGTAATGTGGACTGCATTACATTATTTTCCAGGGTTGCAGACACACTGAAAACTGGCACTTTCAGAATAAAAAGGGACACGTGTTGGCTCGTATGTCTTGAGTATATGTCATTACTAGAGCTCATTTTTTCTTCTACACACCCGTTTCTCTCCAGCTGATCACAAATTTGCTAAATTCTGACAGAAAGCAACTGCATGAGGAAAGTCATAGTGGGTTGTTAAAACAGTAGAGGGAAACCTAAATATTGCTAAAAGGGTCATAAATGAAGCTTTAAAATGAGGAGTTAGATAGCCTGAGTATTGATTAGAGAAATCAAAAAGATTTAATTTCATGTGAAATTGGGTTAAAAAAAATTAAACTATGTAATGAATTTACCCACACCCCATAGATACGAACATCTTTTAAAGAAGAAATGGTTTTTATGTCTCTAGTGAGTTTGAGGTTTTTTTCATTTTATGAACTAACCAGCCAAAATCAGTTTCTTCCCTGTAATAATATGCCTTTCCATCCAAACTAGAATGATAAATAGACAAAAAGTATTTATAACCAATATTTTAAAAATGACTGCTTGTCCTCAAATTTCAATTAACAAAACAGTAAGAAAAAGCAGCCACAGACAAGGTACAGATGTTAAACATGAGTGACTAAACAATGCTGTATATGAAAATATGTTCAACCCTCTTAACAAAGACTCAAAGTGATATCATAACATGGCACTATTACTTTCCATCACAGCAACAAAAGTTTTAAAAAGATACAATTTGATACTAGTAACTGCTCAGTCGCTCAGTCGTGTCTGACTCTTTGCAGCCCCACGGACTATAGCCTGCCAGGCTCCTCTGTCCAAGGGGTTCCCAAGCAAGAATACTGGAATGGGTTGCCATTTCCTACTGCAGGGGATACTAGTAAAGGTACATTGAAATAGTCACTCATACATTGCCGACGGGAGTGTAAAATGATGCGGCCTTTCTCAGAATAAATTTGGCAATACATATGAAGAATAGTAAACACCTTACTACCTTTTGACCTAGGATTTTCTCTTCAGAGATTCTATTCTAGGAACTAATCTGAGGGATAGACAAAGATTATGCACCAAGTTTGTTGTAACAACAAAATTTATAAAATACTTTTTGTCAGAACAATTTTAGCTGCCAGTACCAGAAACCTTGATACAAGCTTACTTGAAGAAAAAGGAAATGTATCTCATATAAAGTACAGAGGGGGGAGGTAGGTAGGTTTCAGGGTTGTGATTCAGTGGTTCATCAATGTCATCGGAAAACTAGGTTTCATTAATCTCTTCTGCAGCCTTCAGAGTTGGAAGAAAGTAAGTTGGTTGTCCATCTACAATTCACAATGGCCTCAAGAAGAAGAGAGTCTATTACTTCTTGTGACTCTGTCTCAGATGTAAGAAAACGCCCTCAAATCTCTCCATCAGAACTTCCCTTCACATCTTACTGGCTGGAAGTAGCCATATACCATTTCTGAACCAATCCCTGGGAAAGAAAATTGTATTATTCTTAGACCAATCAGGCCTGGGAAAAAGTTCCAGACACACCTTGGAATTGTTGAAAAATAATTTGGGGAGATTTCATATTGCTTTTTTTCCTTTTCTGTTTTCTTATCAAACTCTCTTTTGGAGTATTCCAAGCTGTTTCTGTTGCGCTGCCAAGTAATGAATTTTTTGTGTGTTTGTGCCACTTTTCAACCTCCAGTCAAAGGAAGCAGAAGGACTCAGGAGGCTGGGTGCAGTGGCAGCATCAAAAAACCTTTAGGAGGCAAAGAGATAAGTGCTATCGCCCAGGGATTCTTGCAGGAATCCTTCCATTGGAAAATTTCTTTTTAAAAAATTAAAGATTTGATCATAATCAAATGAGGTCTGCAACCCAAATTTTCATTCAACTTTATTCTCACTTTTCATTTTTCTGAGATCTGTTGTCATGGCAACATCATGAACTGAGCAGTTCAACCTGAATGTTTGTCCCTGTCTGCCATGCTATTTAAAACTGCAAGGTTTTCTAAAAATGAAAGTCTTCATATTTTATCACCCAATCTCTTCAGAAATCATTCTGTGGACTTACGATGCTTTTTCCTGATGTGAACACCAAATCCATGTTCAACACATAAATGATTTCTAAGAATTTTATCACAGGCTTCATTCTCATATGCAGAGATGATGTATAAAACTACACCTTATTTTTGCAGAATTATACAAATAGATGCATTCTGTGTTGTATGTTATACACTGTCCTATACTTTTTTCACTAAATGTGATTATCAGAAAGGTCAAAAAAAGAAGAGAAAAATCTTAAAATGTGAAAATCCTTATATAGCTAACAAAAGCACACAACCAAAAATTTTCAAAAATATGAGCGTAAAAAACATATTTAAAAAGAAATGATTGCTATGTTTTCCAATATTGGGTGCTATTGAAAAAAATGTATATATTTAATATTTAAATTTATTGCTCCAATCTTGACAAGTTCTTTGAATACTACAGAAACTACACTGAAAGCATGGTTCAACTGACTCTAAAGACTTTAGGCTAATGAGATGCACTTTCTTTGTTTTCCTGAATTAGCATGTGAAGGCACGACATTAGCATCTTAATACTTTCGTGTATGTTGACTGAATCAGCCTATTTAGGATGTGCAGCAGGAAAGTATGTTTGAGAAATTAACTGTTATCTTTCTTTTCATTTCTTCTGCCTTTCTCTTCATCAGGCTATGTATTATTTCGATCCGATGAGGAATGGGGCAGAGAGTGAACTGGACTGGCTAGCTAGGCAGACCGCTCACACGCCACTTTCAAGCATTCTCGTGCTCCAAATCCTGCACAGGAACAGCAGAGAGCCGCTGGTCTTGCAGGAGCTGTGCTGGCCAGCACAATGGACCGTGAACTGGGCATGTGGACAACTGACAGTCCTCCCACAACTGATGAGAGGTAGCTAGGGGTAGGGACGAATCCTGGAATTGGGATGCAAAGCCCTCCAAAGAGACCATGTTTACATTTTTTGGAGGTAAGCAAAATGGGGGCTGACCAAGATGGCCTAAATATTTCCCTCAGCTTGACAAAGCTTTAGAGGAACTTGTTCTCGACCATGGGCTTCCCAGGTGGCCCAGTGATAAAGAATCCACCTGCCAATGCAGGCAAGGCGGGAGCCGTAAGGTCGGGAAGATCCCCTAGAGAAGGAAATGGCAACCCACTCCAGTGTTCTTGCCTGGAAACCTCCACGGACAGAGGAGCCTGGCAGGCTGCAGTCCACGGGGTCGCAAAGAATCCTTGACTATAGGCTCCTGACCATCTCTTTCCTGGAGCACTTATTTTAGAAAACTTGCAGTTGTAAATTATTGTTCTCTGTGAAATGTAAATTTTATACAACCCAGAAATGTTTTTCTCAGGGACAAAGGGAGCCATCCTTTTGAAATTTAATCATCAAGAAAGATAGAGGCCTTGTCTCCTAGTCTCTGGCAGAAATTAGGAACCTAACTTTGATAAGTGACAATTAGTAAATACGGATAGCCTAATCACATTGACAGACCGCTGCCATAATTTTCCACTAGCTCATCTCAGCATTTAAAAATCCTCCCACTTTTCATTTCAATGGAACTGAATTCAATTTCTCTCCCCTATTGCAATCATCTTGAATAAAGTTTTCCCTGACTATTTTACTGGTCTGGCACAATGTTCCTTTTATAAGACTCAGAAGTAAACAATTAAGCTGTCATATAAAAAATTTAAAATTTTATTTATTGTACAGTTCAGTTTGTGTCATAAGACTTAAAAACAGAAACATTTCTGCTCTGTAGCTGGCTGAAAGCCTGGTTATTTTGTATATTGGAGTCAGATTAAAAAATGAATTGTTTCCTTATATACCTGCTTCCTTTTTGGAATGATGTTTGCCTATTCTTCTTACCACCAAAGATGGTTACTATTTCTTCCCAAATTTGATCCTTTATATTCTTTTCTGGAACATAAAAGTTATTCTCAAGATTGGAAGTAGGATCTGTAAACTACATAGTCTTGTCCCTGATAGACATTCAGCCAAAGCAAAGAGAGTCATATCCTTTCATCAAAAGGCCAATACATACAATGCATGTAAGTCGCTTCAGTTGTGTCCGACTCTTTGTGACCCTGTGGACCATAGCCTGCCAGGCTCTTCTGTCCATCAGTTCTCCAGGCAAGAATACTGGAGTGGGTTACCGTGCCCTCCTCCAGGGGATATTTCCCATCCAGGAATCAAACCCGCGTCTCCTGTGTCTCCTTCGTTGGCAGGCAGGTAGCCCAATACATACAACAGTCCCTTAGTCAAGAAGGGAAGTTCTAATCTCAAGATTTATTTTTCACAGCTTGAGAAGCAGATATAATTTTTTTTCAGCTATAAATAACAAAAGTTTTAAATCCCATATAACAAGAAGGAGCAGTCTAATAGTTTTTTACTGCTGCTGTAAATAATGACCACAAACAGTTCCATGGGTTAGAAGTCTGTGCACAGCCTCTCTCAACGGGGTCTGCTACTTAGGGCCTCCCCAAACTGAAATCAAGAAATCAAGGTATCAGCTGTGTTGGACTCTTATCTGGAGACTCTGGGGAAGATCCTGCTTTCTGTCTCATTCAGATTGTTGGCAGAATTCAGTTCTCTGGGGCTTTACAGGACTAAGCTTCCATTTCCTTGATATGGCCTCTCCTCCATCTTCAAGTCAACAGTGGTCAAATCCTTCTTACGCTTTGACGATGTGCCGTCATCTTCCGCTAACAGCTAGAGAAATCTCTCCTCCTTAAAGAACTCATGTGACTACATTGGGCCTACCAAGATAACCCAGAGTAATCTTCCTATTCTAAAGTCATCTGATTAGTAACCCTAATTATACCTGCAAAGTCCATTCCGCCATGTAAAGTAACATATCCACAGGAGTGACATCACAAAGTAAAGATCAAGGGGACCAAAATTCTGCCTACATAGATGACTTTGGAATATATTTTGGAAGTGCAAGTGAAAAGATGTGCTTCACAAAGCATTTCATATTTTATCTAATGAGACATTTATCCCTTCTGTAGAAACTTCTTACAAGCCCCCATCATTTCCTTGAGTACGTGGCATTCATTAGTCCAGAAATATCCTGTCTGAGGGATTCCTGTGTGCAAAAACAGGGGAAAGACCACTCTCATTCAAGAAAAATTTGAATGTGGTCATAAGAATTGTGGTTTGTGAGGCAAAGACAGGATGAAATTAAGAATTTATGAGTGTGGAAGTTACTTTCTCCACTGTTCTCCTTCCATCTAGGTATGGTGGCATAAACAAGAGAAGAATAAATGAAGAGGAAGGTGACCTCAGCATTGAGCTCACATACAATATATGATGAGGGAAATAAGATGTTTGTCATATTAAAGAAGGGAAAATGGGAAAGAAGACCCAGAAAGTCCTAAATAGAAAGAGGCCAGATAAAGGTAGAAATAGCACTAGATCCACAATATCACTGATTAGCTAACCACGTTGGAAGAAAAATGATCAAGGTTCATACATTTTAAAAAGAAACTGTTTTCACGTAAGTCAAATCTCACTACTTGGAATTAATCTTATCATTTCCTAATGATAATGCATTACTAATGAAATGCATCGAGATCCTTCACAAGTACATTATATATACATACATGCATACATATATACATATTCTTTGATAGGAGGACTCCTGTTTTGGGGACAAAAAGTCCAAGTGGAGATCAAGCTGACAGCTTGATAAACCTAAGGTAGGAAAATACAGAGAACCAAGGGCCCCTTGGAGTGTGCTCCACACTCTCTCACAAGCCCAAGGCCTCAGCAAAAAACACCTACAACAAGCACAGAAAATGCACATTTTATTCTGCTGCTCCTTCTTGCAGATGCTGACTTGGATTTTTAATGAGAAACAAGCCTGCACTCATGATCCAAATTTTAAAGCCTCTGGGTCCTTGTATGAGAAACAGATGAATAGATTTTGCTTTTCCTTTCTTTGGATCAGCTAAAGCAATCATGCCCTCTAGCCTCTGAAATCTGTACTGCAAAGGCCATTTTAATAGCAGTTTTTTCAGCTTTATCCTCCTCAGCTTTGTTCTTGAACTCAAAAGTCAGTAAAAATGTGATTCAGATGCACAAAGACTCCTCCAGGTGAAAGTAAAGCAAGCAAGTAATCTCATCTGGCTGGGCAAATATGGCTATTGAGCAATTCATTTGCCTTCTTAGCTCTATTTTTTTAAAAAGAATTTTAAATGGCATTTATGCTATATACTTTCATATTACAGGAAGAATACTCCCTAAAATATTGCCAAATAGGAAGTTATCCATCAATTCCTAATAAAGGCACACAGCTAAACTCATAATGACAAATTATGAAAGTTGCTTGCGTGACCTTCATTAACCATCTGGCATTTAGAATGCTAATCTTTAAAAAGCAACCTTGGCATCTATAAAAAAAGACTTTGAGTTGATTTCTTTCCACTTCTTTGAGATCATCGAACAGGAGGTCTGAGCACATTTCTGTTTTCTCACTTGTTCCTGTGACACCTTCACATCCTGTCTGCACGCCAGGGCACACCTCCCACCGAAAGAACTCAGCAGCAGCTCTCAGGAGCAGGAACATCAGTGCCGCCATCTTGGGCCACGTTTAAGAGAATTTCATCTTTTTTCTCCTTGATTTTGAACAGGGCACATATTTGTACACACTGAAGACATTTTAGCAATGGATTTGGAATTCAGATTGGTTGTCAGGTTTTTGAAATACCTTCCTACCTAAATTGGATCACAGTTAATTGCTCTGATCAAGTGTAATACATACTTAGGAGAGAAAAAAAAATAATGAGAAGAGACGTCAGTCAATATAATTTTATTTCACGGACAGAGACAAATGACTGGTTTATTTGGGTGAGGAAACGTTAAAGATTAAATGCTTCCAGCAATCAGTTTCTGGGTCTCCAAGCACAAATGACTGATCTCATTTGGTTATTTTAAAGGCTACTCAGAAATAAAACGAGAGTAGTGTGAGAGATCTTCCCTGGTATAGAGAGTATTTGATTCATAGCAATAGCTAGGTGTAGGGATTCCCTGGTAGCTCAGCTGGTAAAAAATCCTCCTGCCAATACAGGAGACACAGGAGATCTGGGTTCGGTCCCTGGTTGGGAAGATCCCTTGGAGAAGGGAAAGGCTACCCACTGCAGTATTCTGGCCTGGAGAATTCCATGGACTGTATAGTCCACGGGGTCACAGAGAGTCGGACACGACTGAGTGACTTCCACGGGGTCACAGAGAGTCGGACATGACTGAATGACTTTCACTCTCTCTAAGCTTTGTGTCTTTCCTCTCAAATGCCATGGCCCCCTCACAGGATGCAGAACACAGGCTGACACTGCCAGTGTGGACCAGCTCCACGCGGGTTACCTCTGGGCCTCCATGCTTTCATTTATGAAACCAACAGCCTTGGTGGATCAGCTCTCTAAAGGATTGGGTATCTAAAACTCCCGACCATGATATGAGTCTCACCCATATTGGTTCTGTAGCAGTATTTTTTTTTTTCTTTAGCAAGATGTCTCAAGCTCTGAACTACTCACTTATGAAAAATTAGAAACAAATCCATTGTAATCTGGGTATTACTTGCAATGAGCAAGGGTCTTAGCACATTAACAGTGATTCAGAATCAACTTGTAGCACAAATTCTTTCTGGCACTCCTACTGAACTATTTTCTTTTTTAAAACAATTCATAAACTTTCCAAAGATCTGATTCATTTTGGATTTTTAAAATACTATTTTAATAAAATTTCTCCTTAATGAAGTGGTTATACATTACACATAATTCAGTGCATTATCTCTTTCAGCTCCAGTAAGAAAACACCAGGAAAGTAATTTTGTTTCCTCTTCTGTATATAATGAATCTTTTCATGTTTCTTCTAGTTAATTTCTTAAAAAATTAAAACGAATGACAGCCTGAACCATTTTTCCCACATTCATCTGTGATGTTGTGTGGTTAATAGTCCAGTCTCACATTTTCATGGGACCAGCTGTCAAAGATGGCACCATGGGGAATGCACTATAATTTTAAGACCCGTTGCAGAGTCACATATGTCCATAAATCTAAATTCACTAGAAAGCTTATGGGAAGAGAGTCATCACCAGATTTGAAAATAAATCCTTTATTGCTTTCATTTTGAACTTCACTCTTTACTTGACTCAAATTATCTTTATCAGATAATGGATGAGGGGGCCTCATAATGAGTGAACAAGTTTTTAGAAGCAATCTCATTTGCAAAACTTCTTAAAATTCTTGCCAGAGCCCATTTTGAACGCAGCCAGTGCAATTATCTCTGTTCCCTTGGAGAGATATCTTCTTATCCTAGTCAAGTTCACATCTTGGGTGAGTTTTTCAATACACAGAACTTTGAGGGAAAATATTGGGCATGTTCTACAAACCTCTCTGAGCCTCCAGGACTTCATCTGTGGGCAGAAAATACTTTCACGTGGGAGAATTAGACAAGATACAAGGAAGAAAGGTGGTCAGTTTATTATTCCTTCAGCGTGAATTCCTTCCTCCAAGCCTGGCCTCGGTATCGCTGTTTAAAATCGGCCACCAGCAGCCTCCTCTCACCCACTGGCTTCCGCCCCAAGGCCCTCCTCAGGGTTGCTTTCCCTCCCTGTATCACTGCAGTGGTCTAACGTCTCCAGCTCTTCACAGGGACTCCCCAGGGAGGCTGAAGACATCCCCTGGCTGGAATTGCAGACGCCTTGTTCCGGCCTCAGAACAGCCCCTCCTGTCAGCCTTCCGCCTGGCCCAGAGTGTTCTTGTGTCCGTTCACCACGGGGCTAGTTCCCTCAGTCCCCTCACGGTCTCTACCATCCCTCGCCCCCCCCCCTCTCTCTCAGCGGATGACCTTTCCTCCTACGACACTAAAACCCAGAGACCCCAAGGCTCAGCGTCTCGGCTCCTGCTCTGTGCTCCCGTCCAAGCTCCGTTCCTCACTTACTTAACCTTATTCCCCGTCTAGTACCTTCAGCCTTGCCCTCTTCATGGACTTCTCCTCAGCGTATAAACGTGACCACGCCTTTCCAGCTCCAAAAGAACCCCTGCTGGTTGTGTTTCTCCTTTAGCTGCCTTCACCCCCCATCTTGCTAACATTTCTCTTTCACTGCCAGTACTTCTGGAAGAGTATCCTGGCCTTATTGTCTCCATTTCCATTCAGCCTGGGTCCCACTCCTACCGTGTTGTCCACGCTGCCATGATTAAGAAGTGCACTGATTAATTCGGTTCCTAGGAGTGGTGCAGGGCACTGGGGATACAGTAGCAAACAAGGCAGGTATGATTCCCGCCCTCATGGAACATAAAGTATGATGGGTGCATCTTTTAGGACTTTTGAAAAAACAGTCGCTAAGACAGGATTAGACACGCAAGAGATCCGTTGAGGGAAATGCCCGTGCAGGGTCAAGAGCTGGTGTAGGCAGGGAGCGCTCCTAGACACCATCAAAGGAGAAGAGGAAGGAAGGGTTGGATGGAAGAAGCCACAGGCTAGAGCGAAGCTCTAAGAAAATCTCAGCTGCGCTGATGGGACCTCACCTAGCAGAAGCTTCCTGTTGGAGAAACCGTGGAGCAGGGCTGGATGGCTCTCCCACTCCCGCTGCGCTCAGCCAGTGAGGGCAAGCGGCCCGAGGGAAGCGTGTCCTAGTGCTCCTGCGAGCGGCAGGGAGACGCCGTCAGTGACCACGTTCCTTACAGCAGCCTGGAGACCCGCACATCCCCTTCCCGTGACCACCGTGATGCCGCACAGACTCACCTCTCCGTGCATGTTCCCCGAGGTCCTCGCGTGCCTTTATTCCTGGAGGGAGGCTTGGAAGAGGGAGGTGCGAGGGATGAACTACGCCTCCTGTGGCCACCCTTGGTCTCACGGCCTCAGAGATATCCGTGCTTCCCCTCCTTCCCCTCTCAGCTCTCCTCACTCCCAGATACCTCCTTTGCTGGCTTGTCTAGAGGTGTAACCCAAACCTCCCCCCTGAGGGGTCGGATATGTTGGAAATCACACCCTTCTCAGGCCAGGGTTGCTACATACGTCCAGTCACAGTTACAGCTGCGTAAGGAGTACCAAGGAGCATCCAGCTGGGCCATCCTGGTTGCACACATCTTTCCCGCCCTCGTCTTGTCAGTACAGCCCTTACTTCCTTCTGCTGGTTGGGGTAAATCATCTCTGCCAAGATGCTGACTCCTCTTCTTACTTGCTGGTCCTTGGATTGGAGGCGTCTGAGTGGTTGGGCAGCAGTCCTCGCTTGTAGCTCAAGGGACCCTTGCCATCCTTCCACAAGAGTGTGACCCCATCAGTGACCAGGCCCTCCAGCCCCACAGAGTCCAGAACCGAAGGCAGGGGATGCACAGAGCTCCCTGATACTGACAGTGGTGTGAGTGGGGCGACTTCTGTGCCTGCACCTGGTTCCCAGGTGTACGTATTCCTCCTGTGTGCATGCGTGCTAAGCCTCTTCAGTCACGTCCAACTTTTTGCGACCCCCATGGACTGTAGCCCAGCGGTCTCCTCTGTCCATGGGGTTCTCCACGCAAGAATACTGGAGTGGACTGCCGTGCCCTCCTCCAGGGGATCTTTCTGACCCAGGGGGATCGAACCCATATTTCTTATGTCTCCTGCCTCAGCAGGCAGGTTCTTTACCACTAGCGCCGCCAGGGAAGCCCCATGCATTGTTCCCACTGAGACATTTAGAGGTCCTCTGATGCCAGCCCATTGCTTGTAGCCTGCTGGGCCTAAAGATGGTGCTTCAGCTGTGTCTTCAGTAGGTTGTTTCAGCATTCTGTGAGGCTGGCTGATTCTGGAGGGGGCAGTGGGTGATACCAACTGTGTTCTTGGCCAGGAAGTGGTTCCCTTGATTGGATGCCATGTTACGTGGGATTCTGTCCTGTGGCTCAAGCATTCTGTAAGGCTCCAGACAGGGACACTGCCTGAGCATCTGTGAAGAGGAAAGGCAAATGCATATCCAGAATAGGGATCGATTCCTCTGAGGGCAGACTACCAGCCTTTCTAACGTAGAAGGGGCTCAGTGCGGTTCACCTGCCGCCAAGCAGACGGTTTGGTTTGCTCAACGAGTAATGCCAGGGCACGGAATCAACACTAGTTTGTGTCCATGGTTCATGGGCTAAATATTCAGAGGCAGTGGCAGCTAGACCAGCCTTAGCAAACAGAGGCACACGTTGTAGATTCACGTGTAGCGTTCATCTCTGCTCCTGGGTCAGTATATCCACTCTGCAGTGACAATAGTGAAAGTTGGCTCATGTCAACTCTCATTTTTGTTTACTTGATTGTTCACTGTCTCTTCCATAGTAGATACTTTCTGCCGGGCATTACTGTGGAAAATAAAAAATCCTCGTACTTTGTACCCATTACTTGCTCTCTATTTGCTTCTATCCCAGAACTTCTTGTCCCTAATCTTCCAGTGCTTTGCCTTCTAGGTTCCTGGTTAATGGTCTGGGTAGGTCATCAGTCACCGCCCAGGAATCTATATATATATTCTTGCCTAGGGTCACTTTTTCTTACACAAAAAATTAATGATGAGACACATCACTTGCTCTTTGGGAAGATGTCCCCTCTCCACTGTGTTACAAGGCCATTTCTGAATATAGCTATATACAATTGCCATCCACTTTTAGTTTCCACCCACATATTGACCTGATCCATAGGCACACAAAGCTTAGGCTTTTTCCCTCCTACAGCTGGTCATAGAGGCCCCACAGATAGTCACAGACGTGATCTGGGACAGAAGCTACCTGTTCATGAAGCTTATACGTGCCCTCTGGTCTTGCTTCTGCTTGTAGACATTAAGCAGCACTGGTCAGTTTTGTCCCTTGAGATACCATGCTCTCTTAATTTTCTCTACAACTTCCTGGATCGAGCATCCTTGGCCGCCACCCTGTCCTTGCTGGTTGCTATGATAATTGTGGCCTTCTGGCTGTTAGTGGCTGAGTTCTACTGACCGGCCTCTCTTACTTCCCATCCTGAGTCCAGTTCTGTGATCTGCCTGGCCTGCAGACAAGTCCACCCCTGAATTCCTGAATGTTACTGGTGCCCCTCTGACCAGCACATTCCCAATGGCTTTGGAATCTTCTGAGCCCCTCATAGAATACATAATCCTGCAGTAGGTCTCCTAGCGTCAATAATATATCTACTCCAGCACCCCAGTTTCTTTAGCTTTTTTATTTCCTCCTATATTATATGAAGGGCAACTCGGGCACTTCCACTTTGTCCAGCCTAGGACATTGTTTTTTCCAGGCTTCTAAGAGCCATCATAGCCGAAGGTTTGTCTCATCCCCTTGAGTCCTTGCCAGGACAGTAAATCGCATGTCCTGAGAAAGTTGTCTCAGGTTACTGAATTTTTTCTTATCCAGTTTTATTTTGTAACTCCCTTGATCAAGTGCTGTATGCCCAGAATTCAGTGCCAGAGGCAATCCCCGGCTCATGTGTTAATGTAACACATGCTAATTCTTGCAGCTTCTTCAATGGAAATTGCTTTCCTTCCTTCTCAGGAACAGCAAGTCTTCAGTCAGGTTATGTGGGGTTAATCCTAGTCATTAGCTTGGCAGTCAGACGTGCAGGTAGAATTAGTTCCTGAGGGGGTTATCTGGTGCTTTGTGGAAAAAGAACTCCACTGAATCTTCCTTCTTGGAGCTGCTAGTTCTTCCTCCAGGGAGTCAGGCCACTTCTCCAAGCTCTGGTAATTCAGGGGGCTCCACAAAGAAGCACCCAGCCAGATTTTCCCATTTCCCATTTCCGTGTCCCAGGTTTTCCCAGTTTCAGCCCTTAACTTATCACTCAGACCCCCTCTGGCTGAATACCTAAATATCACTGACGTTCAGCAATCTCAGCAACCGGATCTTGATGCTCTCCCTCTGCAGGAGATAAGGGCCTCTTTGTAAACTAGTTAGGCGCTCACCTTGAGCCTTGTTTTCTAATGATCCCTCTGTGAGGCTTCAGTAAACATTAGTAGTAACCAGCCAACAGCACTGCAGGCCGTGTTCCCACACAGTCTTCAAACCCTGCATCATCTCATCAGTGATGAGGGCATGTCCCTCCACTGGGTGTCTCCCAGATCATCGCTTTCCCAGCATCATTCCCAACTCCTCTTCCAGTCTCATCTCCTGCCATCCATCTTCTCCCACCAGCATATTAAGTTCCTCACCCATCTCCAGGCAGTTTGTTTTTCTTTCCCACACCGTGCCTACACTACATACCTTTGCCTGTGGTATTACCTCCACCTACAGTTTCCACTTTTCTGCACCTCTATGACCCATTGGTCAAATTCAGCTCAAGCATCATCTGAGAAGGTCATGGAGTAGACATGCATTTACTTTAAGTTCAAACAGACTTGGGTTATAATTCCAGTTTTATCACTTCCTGCTGCAAGAATCCAGCCGCTTCGCTGGTGAGTAACTCTTCCGCTGGTGCTCAGACAGCAGGGAGGATGAGTCTCCTGGTACACCGCAGAGTACAGCTCCAGGCAATGGTGAGGGTGCAGTAAAGTCTGCCCGTGTGGGGTGCAAATGGAGCTGGGCTGGCGTTTTCTAAATGCATCCAAGGCTTTCTAAACATCAAACCACCTCCGCAGGCCATGGGAACCTACGCCAGTTGGAAGAGTTAAGGTAGTGATTGCTGGAGTGGATGGTGAGAGGTGTGAGGTTGGCTTAGCAGTTAAGATACTGGAGCCAAACGGATCTAGACTCGAACCTTGACTCTGCTGCTCAGTTGTATGACTGTGGGCAATTTAGCTAAGCTCTCTGAGCCTCAGTTTCCTGGGAAACCTGGAAACTGTAAGTATAGCTCATAGCATGGTCGTGTGGGCTGACGGAGGGAATGCATAGAAAGCATCCAGTATTCTGCTCAGAGCTCTGTAGGCGTTGGCTGGATGTAAAGGTGACACTGATTCGTCCCCATTCCCGTCCCAGGTGAGGGTCTCGCTAGGACAGAGAACCTGTCTCAGGTGGTGAAAGGCATCTTCCCGGCAGCCTGTGGGCCTGATGAGCCTGCTGGCCTCCTCTGGTCTTTAAAGCTCCTTGCCCCTCCTTCTCCCTTGACTCATCTCCTTTGTATTCGGGGCCCCATTTCTGCCCAGATTCCTGAGCCCCATTCTTCGCAGGTTGTGCCCAGTGCTTTGAACCTCATTTACTCCCTCACCACATCAACATTTACCTGTTCTGTCCCCGTTTGATTAGGGCCTTGCTGGGGAGCCACCTAATTAATCTGGTGAAGCAATTAAGGGCAGGCATTAGTGGATTGTAATGCTGCCTTCCTCCTGGGGTGTCTGCTGTTCCCTTTAATAGGGGTCTCCTTAACTTGATGCAAAGGAGTGACTGATGGGCTCATTTCAGGGCCCTTGCAAGGTCAGCATCACGGGAACACCGGCTTTCACAAAATCCAACTGGAGGGCTGAACAGGAGCGTGAGGCTGAGAGCAGGGCTCTCCTGTTCCTTGAAGTCAGTGCTTGTCACTGGGGGTGCAGAGCTGCTTTGGGGGGCGTTTCTGAGCACGTGTGGATCCGGGCCTTTCTTGCTAGGACTGGTAGAGAAGGCCCTTCTCAGGGCTTCCTGCCTCCTTGAACAAGTGTCTCTCTAACCTTTTCCCAAACCACCAGTGAGGGACTTTAGACCATACCTTTCTAAGGACGTCATCCTTTTGCTTGAAATCGGTTGCTGGGTCCCTATGACCTTCGGGTAAAACCTGAGCTCTTTAGTCTGATACCCCCTCCTGCCTGCCCTCTGCGCCCTCCTCCAGGGTCAGTTCCTGCCGCCCTAGTCACACCACCCATGTTCCAGGCCAACTGAATGACTTGCTGTTCCTCGAGTCCCAGGACCCTGGTGTTTGCAGCTCCCACACCCACGCCACAGCACTCCCATATCACCCCCGTCTCTCGCTTCTTCCCATAGATGGCCCCGTGAGCTCCTATTAAGTTTTTCAGAACTCATCTGTTATTATCTTCTGGCAAAGTCTTCACTATCCCTTCACTATTCCACCTTGACAGAATGAGCCATTTTCTCTTTTGTACTACCAAGTGCGAAAAAAGTGAAAAGTGAAAGTGTTACTTGCTCAGTCGTGTCCAACTCTTTGCGACCCCGTGGACTGTAGCCCGCCAGACTCTTCTGTCCATGGGATTCTCCAGGCAAGAATAGTGGAGTGGGTGGCCATTTCCCTCTCCAGGGGATCTTCCTGATCCAGGGCTCAAACCTGGCTCTCCTACATTGCAGGCAGATTCTTTATGGTATGAACCACTCGAGAAGCCTACCAAGTATACCTCCATGATAATATTTCCACTTTCAAAAAGGTCCTTGTTTATATGTATCATACCACATTAAGTGAAAGCTCTTTGGGTATTTGGAGCATGTCCTGTTTGCTTGAATCCTCAGCCTCAGGAATTCCAGGTGATCAGTAAATGTGTTCTGAGTGAGATGAATATGGCTATGGATGAACAAAACTTAATTCTGTATCTGTCACACATTATCAAGCAACTTATTTAATCTCCAAGTGCTCCCATTTCCTATTTTGGCAAACGGGAACAAAAGACTAACCTATGGAGACAGAAAGGAGATTTTCTGTACATGAGAGCTCTGTGCTGTGCTGGGCACAGACCAGGCTGTCAAGTTGGGAGGCTCACCTCTGCCGTGGCCCGCCTGGGGACATATCTGAGTTGAGCTGAGTCACGGTACTTTTGAAGACACATGCCCAGACTCACAGGAGAAATCAAGATAGTTAGGGGAAATCCAGTGTTTGCTGAGCTCCTTCTGTGTGCCTAGCCTTGCACTTGACATTTTACACGCTTTTCCCAAAGCTCTTTCTTTGGATGTCCAGCTTGCTGACTGCGTTGTACTTGGAGAGTAACAGTGGTTGTTCAATGAACATTTTAATTTAAATAAATTGAACAATCTTTTTTACATCGATTCAGAGTTTGAGGACCATTTTCTTCTGCTGCGCCTTCTCAGTAATTAAGTTACAGATTTTCCTTGAACAACTACTATTACACTGACAGATTTATATGCTGTTATTGCTGATGGCTTAAAAGAGGCTAGTCCTTCAGAATGAAACAAACGTGTTTGGCTTGCAGTTTCTGCCTGATTCATGAGTAAAGAATTTGGAGAAATAAATCTCAACTGTAAATTGACATTTTCTCCACCAATAACAAATAGAGATAATGAGAGAGAGAGGGAGAGAAAGAGAGAAGCAAGATTCCTATGTGTTTATGAATATGAGGAGATAAAGTTTCCCCCTTTGGTAGTTCAGGGCCTAGCATGGAACTCTGGAATAGCTTACCTGTTAAATGCTAGGAGAATCAAATAATTGTAAATTGTTCAGCTTGCTATAGAATGTCAATCTTTGACATGTATT
Organism: Giraffa tippelskirchi; assembly: GCF_054371585.1. Lineage (NCBI taxonomy): Eukaryota > Metazoa > Chordata > Mammalia > Artiodactyla > Giraffidae > Giraffa > Giraffa tippelskirchi. The sequence goes on along the minus strand of NC_137280.1, from coordinate 176,405,966 downwards.
GTCTGTACAGACTGACAAGAAAATCTTTCAGGAGCCAGAACCGGAAGACTTTCTAGATACGAGAGGAAAAAAATCCTACAGTGAGCTTTCGGTTACAAAACAGTTTCAGACAAAGGGAGGTGACAATAAACATCATTTCCTTGGCTTTGTGCAAACTGTCTGTCAGGACCTGGGCAAGAGTCTCAGTCCTTCACTATCAGATATGGATTCTACTATATGCTTACAGAATGTCGTCTCCTGCGAAATGTGTACCCAGAAGGGTACACAGGTAATGGTATTTTGCTGATGTTTAATGAGTATGTGTTTATTTATGATGAAGCAATTCTTTATAGGATACCTCATAAATGCCATATAGTGCTTTAGGCATTGGGAAAATAGCAAAGAGCAAAATAATGTCTGCTCTCACAGAGTTTAGCTTCTGAAGGCTGGGGCTGGGGGTAAGTGGAGAAGACATGGTTGTCAAATAAATTAATGAACAAGAAAAATAATCAGAGTGAAAAGTGATAAGCATAGGGGAACATTAAAGTCCCTACAGTGGGAATGGGTTGGCAAGCTGAAAGAACAAAAGGCAGGTCACCGTGGGTGGAGAGAAGAGATAAGTGCACGGGGGGAATCGGGCTGAAACAGCAGATGGGGACGTCTAGGTGCTGGATTTGGATTTTACTCAGTCCAGTGGGAAGCTGCTGGGGGATTTTAACCTGAGCGGTGACAGACTCCAAAGAAGATCTAGAAATGTGGGCAGAGAACAGATTACAGCTCGCTGAGAGTGGAAGCGAGGTTTCTAATTAGAAGGTGCAGTTCTGGATCAGGAAAAACATGATGGTGGCACAGACCAGCGAAATACCAGTAAAGATGGAACGAGTGAAAATATCCTACCTACAATTCGCATCTGGCTTCTGTTTAGTAACTGCTCATGAAACTTTTCCAAATAAAATGTTAGGCAGGAGAACAAACTCCCAGGAGAAACGAATCTAATTCTGTGAAAGAAGTGGCAAAGGAAGTAGCCTATCCTAGCCTTTTTGACATCTAAACACTAAATGTAAGCCAAGATCTGTGGTTTACGCTTTCTCTTATTTAATCATTTCAATTCTAAGAATGAGATATTACAATTATTTCTATTTTATGATATGAGGAAACTGAGGCTTAGAGACCCAAGGTCACATGGCTAATAAACGGTATAGTTAACAAACAATACAATTTTTAAATGGGCATATAGTTTTTAAAAAGGGCATATAGTTAACAAACAGTATAATTTGAAAAACAGGCATTTTTCCAAAGAAAACATTCAGATGGCCAATAGGTACAAGGAAAGATGTTCAACATCACTAATTATCAGGGAACTGCAACTCAAAGCTACAGTGATATCACCTCAGACCTGTCAGATTGGCTATCATCAAAAAGCCAACAAATTGTAAGTGTTGGCAAGGATGTGCAGAAAAGGGAAGTCTTTGGTGGGAATGGAAATTGGTGCTGCCACTATGGAAAACAGTATGGAGGTTTCCCTCCAAATGAAAAATAACACTATCATACGATCCAGCAATTCCATTCCTGGGTATTTATACAAAGAAAGTAAAAACACCAATTAGAAAATACATATGCACCCCAATGTTTATAGTAGCATTGTTAACAATAGCCCCGATATAGAAGCAACCTAAGTGTCTACCAACAGACGGACAGATAAAGAAGATACGGTGTATCCACACACACACACACAGAAATATCAGTCATAGAAAAGAATGAATTTTGCCATTTGTGATAACTTGAATGGACCTGAAAGTGAAAGTTGCTCAGTCCTGTCCAACTCTTTGCAACCCCATGGAGAAGTCTCCAGGCCAGAATACTGGAGGGGGTAGCCCTTCCCTTCTCCAGGGGATCTTCCCAACCCAGGGATTGAACCCAGGTCTCCTGCATTGCAGGCGGATTCTTTACCAGCTGAGCCACCAGGGAAAACCTAAGTCAGACAGAGAAAGACAAATATTGTATGCTTCCACTTACACGTGGACTCTAAAAAACAAACAAATATAACAAAACAGAAACAAGAGCCGTAGGTACAGAGAACAAACTCGTGATGAGAAGGGAGAAGGGTGGGAGGAGGGGTGAGATAAGTGGGGGGGATTAAGAGGTACAAATTCCCAGTTACCCAATAAAGGTTACAGTGCTGTAAAGTCCAGCTGCTGACTCTCTTCCTAGATGGTTGGAACCTGATAACAGTTCCAGCAGGGTGTTATTCCACCAAGGGGAGTTGTGCATTATTCCTGCACCAAACAAGTCTGGAACAGTATCCTGGTTACCCACCACACCCCTGACTATCTCACAAGCACTAAGTACAATCTCAACACACCCAGAAAAAAATCTGGGCTTCAGAATCTGTACGAGCTGCTGTGAATAGACGTATCAGAGGATACCCAGAAAAACTAACACCTCCCTGCACCAGGCGCAATGTTTCCTCCCAGCTGGCATTGCAGCGGTTCTGAAGACCACCCCAGATGGGTGGTTGCCAGAGTCCAGGCATTTTACCTCCAGGACCCCACTGACCTGCAGGCCTGTCATATTTGCAAGACATTTTCGCCTGAAATATAAAAAATGACATCGGTCACTTTCACTGAATCTCTAGATGCACAGTTAGTGCAACAAAAGTTCGTGCCAGACCAGCGGAGTGGATACAAGCTGCCTGCTCGGTCTCATCCCCAGTCCTGAGCCCATGAATTGGGCACGAAGTTGGCTCATGGATCTGAGATCTTATGCTCCAAACGTAGCACATTTTTCTGACTCCAATAAACGCTTTGTGACTGCCTCACCATTCTGTGCTGGCTTCCTTGAAAGTCTGTAAAAGAATGATCACTTTAAGGGACTGATGGAAGGTTCTGCTTAGTGCCAGGAAAGGCTAGCGATGGCAAAGAACTGCTTCCGCCTCTCTGTAAAGCGGACAGAAAGTACACGCAGAAAGAATCCGCCTGCGGTTGCAGGAGATCCCTGGATCCGGAAGATCCCCTGGAGGAGGAGGAAATGGCAACCCTCTCCAGTATTCTTGCCTGGGGGATCCCGTGGACAAAGGAACCTGGTGAACGGTAGTCCACGAGGTTGCAAAGAGTCAGACACGACAGAGCACCGCGGCCACCACAGAGTTCAGCACAGGGAGTACAGTCAGCATTTTGTAATAACCTTGTGCGGTGTTGTGGCTCAGCGGGTAAAGAACCCGCCTGCAATCCGGGAGACCTGGGCTCGATCCCCGGGTTGGGAAATCCCTTGGCGAAGGGAAAGGCTACCCACTCCAGTATTCTGGCCTGGAGAATTCCATGGACTATACAGTCCATGGGATCTCAAAGAGTTGGACGCGACTGAGCGACTTTCACTTTCATCAAACTACACTTCTTTCAAGAATGAAATATATGTGATTTTCTGTAAATATGCAAGACGTTTCTTCATTTTACCAAGGGCTCTCTCTGAATTCAACCAGTGAATACATGTCAGGGTCAAGAGCACATAACTTGAGTCTGTGGCGGTGACTTTGGAACAAGATATAAAGAGGGCAAGGACTTGTCAGGTGGGCTGCGCATTTCTTATGAGGTTCTAATGGAGGTGCAAGCACCTCACCAAGCACTTACGGGACAGTCTTCACCAGCTGAGAGATGCTAATGACGCAAGTTTATGTTCTACTTTTGAAATCCTGTTGATTCTACTTCAGTGCCTCCTAACGCTGGAGCCCTTTTTCTATGGCCTCTTTCAATATTTTCCTTAGGCCCTTATCTCCTGGTAGTTAATGAGAATAATATTGCTTCTGACACATCTTTTCACATTATTACCTCGACTCTCATGGCATTGTGAGATAGGTATTATATTTTGTTGGTTTCTTGATACATGAACCTTTTTCACATTGTAACGTCTTTGAAATGATAATAGGTTTTATTCTCAATGGCCAGCTACACCTTTTAGTAGGTGCTGTATTAACAGGAAGGTATCAGTAGTGGTGTGTTTGTCACTGCCTATGCTAGCTCAGTCTGACATATTTTTCCTGGTGAAATAAATGGAATTCATTGTTGTCAACTGCTGGCTCCTAACAGACTATTCAAGGAAGGAATATGAGTCTTGGTTATTGCCTTAAAAGCTTCTATTGGACAAACTGGGATATTTTCCAGCAACAATATTTTCAGAATGAACGGGCTTTAAAATTGCAGAAACAGTAGCGGAGCATTCTTTAAAACATGGCATGTCACCAGGGCATCCATGGCACAGAGGATATTTCTGAACAGATGAAACATGGGTGCAGACTGCTTTGAAACAGAGGGTGACCCAGGAAAGGTGCCTTAGGAATGTGAAGAAACTTCAGGAATACCCAGAGATTCTCAGACTTTATTGATTCATGACATTTCTAGGGTCTGAGTTCTTTTTCATAGCACATCTAGGCTCAAAGAAATACCTAACAGTTTCATTTTTGAAATCCTTTGATCCAACAACTTGATAGCCATTTGTAAAAATAAGTTTTGGGGTTTCCCTGATGGTGCAGGAGATAGAATCCACCTTGCAACGCAGGGGACACCGGTTTGATCCCTGGTCCGAGAGGATCCCACGTGCTCAGAACAACCAAGCCCATCCCATGCAGCACAGCTGCTGAGTCAGGGCTCACGAGTCCCAGCCACTGAGCTGAGCCTTCATGCCACAGCTGCCGAGCCTGTGCAGCCTACAGCCCGTGCTCTGCAACTAGAGAGGCCCCGCAATGAGACGCCCACGCCCTGCGACTGAGGGGAGCCCCACTCACAGCTAGAGAAGGTCCGCGTGCAGCAACAAGACCCAGGACAGCCAAAAATAGAAATGAACAAATACACAAATAAGCTCTAAAAAAGCACCTTCCTAATTTCCCTCTTAGATAGCTAGAATACTCACTAATGGAATGGGTGTGCCTCGGGGCCCTACACGGCTTTTCAAACCACGGAATCAACTTGGCCACTGGCACCTGCACTTCCTGCCCCACGTTGCTCTTTCAGGGCTGGCTTTCTTTTATCATGGCAATTGCCAATAACCCCACTTGACAAAATACAACGTCATCAAAGTGTAGTCTGATCCCACATTGAATTTAGGAATAACTTTGAGCTCATAGTTGGTACCATGTCTAACATATGTCAAACATTATTGTGTTTCCCCTGAAAATATAAACCGTCCCACGGTACCCCCGTTAGTTCACTGGCTCCTTGAGGTGGCTTGGTGCATATTTTGGGAGCCATGACCTTAACCAAGCCATCTGGCTCATGGTTTACTTTAATGAACGCATAAGGGTAATACACAATAAAAAAGTAATGTCTAAATAAGCATATAAGACCAATTCAATACATATAAAATAAACACTCCAAAGTGATAAATCATTTTGTCATAGTTCTATTGACAGAAACTTTTCTTTCTTTGAGGAAAATAAATGCTTCTTATAACCGATGGCATCTTACATTCTATAGATCAAGCTAATAAGGCATTAGATTCTGAATTGATCTCCCAGCCTCCAGCACTTAATGCTATGCTCTTTTGCCAGATTCGTTACTCTAACTCAGAATTTTCAACACTTTTCCTTATCAGAATATTCAAAGTTTGCCTTTGCCTGTATGATAAAATCTAGGTTTCTCAATGTGACAAGTAACGCTCTCTGCGGTGTATTCCAATCTACCTACCTCTGTAGCCTTATTCTTTACCTTTCAGAGAGGTAAGAGATGCTCAGCTTGCATCTTCTAGTAACTGGTAAAGCACGTCTCCACTCCAGGCTTCAGTCTCCCCATCTATAAATTGAAAGCTTGGGTCAGTTCTGCAGTTCCCAGCTTTTTTGAAAAAAATATGGAGACTGACATAGGGTTCCCAGCGTTTTAGTCTATGATTAAATTTGGTATTCATATAGTTGGTCTATGGTAATAGGACTGTGTTGCAAATAAAGTGAACTATAACAACATAAATAAAAAGAAAAAAGCTGAATGAAGTTAGCTATATAAAAACTCAGCAACTGGAGTTTAAAGAGCTTCTGGGTTGGGGTGCTGGGAGGGAGGCATACCTGAAAAGTGTGTGGCAACTGCACCCCTTCTCCCATACCTTGTCCTGACAGCGCCTCTTCCATCTGGCTCTTCTGAGTGGCATCCTTTTAGAATAAACCGGCAATCTAGTAAATAGAAAAAGAAAAAAAAAAACCTCAGTCCATCGTCTTTATTGTTTTCACTTAGCCTTGTGGACCTTATAGACCACTGAGCCTTGGTTCTTAGGCCAGAATACGGGCCCATCTAGATTCTTGCTACTCAAATTGAAGCGTTAAGCCGGGAGCATCATGTCACCTGGAAATCTGTCAGAAATGTGAATCTTAGGACTGGTTGAATCGGTCTGCAGTTTGAACATGATCCCGGGTGATTCGCATACACATTCAAGTGTGAGAAGACCTTGGGCGCAGCCCTATCCAGCAGGAGCGTTCAGTATCTGTGACTCCCGGGTACAGACTTCACACGGCTGCCCATCCCCGGCCTGCGGTCTGACTTGCATCTGATCATCTGCTCCCATGTTTCTGCATTTTGTACCCCTTGATCACCTCCCTGCCCGCCTCCTACTGACTCTTCAGGTTCATCTTTGCTTCTCTGTCCTTTAGCTCTGCCAGATTTTAGTCAAGATGCTTTTCCAGTGTAAGTCACCATTTCCTCAGCCATAAAATGGGAATAATAGGATCGATTTCATTAGGTTGATGAGCTAATGTACGGAAACTTGGTGGCACAGTGCTTGCGTAGCTGCTAGTGTTGTGGTGGTTCCGTCCGGAACGGTGACGGCAGTGTACCGCACGGACAAAGCCCCCTGTCCTGGGGTGTAGGCGCTGCTAAATCAGTGCTTACTGGATACTGGAGCCTCATCTTGACTTGCCAGGCAGTTCCTTGTAGGCCCGGTGGGTCCCAGAGATTGTCAGAAAGCTATCCGTGAGATTTCTGCCTGGGTGTGAAACTGCATTTTTGCATCATACAGGTTTTTCTCACGCATCCAATGCTAAGTGCCTCCTTCCTGTGTTTAGTCCTCTGGCACTTGACCCCTGACAGGCAGGCTTGGTGGGTGGAAGGCTCTTAGGAAGCCTCACTCTCAGCACCTCTCCCTGACCCTCCCTGTGGGGCAGCTCGGGTGCAGGCTGTCTCAGCAGCCAGCCAGGTTGAAGGTGTCCTGGTTCCTGTCAGACGCTGTTCTCTGCCTTACGCTGCTTGTCTCAGCTGTTCAAGCCTCACTCTCTCAAAGCTGTCTTATCACAGGTGCTGATGTCTTCAGGGAACACGTCTGTCTAGAAGGAAACAATGACAACCCACAGGCTGGTCCTGGTGTTTTGTCCATTGTAGTACACCATACATCCTTTCTCCCTGAATTCCTGTCGTGCCAAATGCTATTGTAAAAATATCTTGAAAACTTTTAAATGTTAAAGCAATTTCAGGGAAATAGAGATCCACCATATGGTTCCTTTTGGCCTTCTCTGCCCCCAGCTGTAACTGATGCTCATTCTTTTTCGGTTAAATCACTAGATTTAATTTTGGCAAATCTAAAGTAAACATATTTCGCCCTCTTTCTTACCACTCCCCTTTGGTAAGGTCAGGGCTGGTGTTTTTGTGAATCAGTTTCCTGAAACCAAGTCAACATGAGCAGAGAGGGCTTAGAAACCAAGGCCCTCTGGCACTCACTGGAACGGCTTAAAATCACTTCTAAACTGAGGCCATCATCCTCATTGGGATTTCATCACCATTTTGCTGATTAGCTCCTCTTTCTGTTACAAGCTCTAATAAAGCTGTATATCTCATTGGAAACACCCAGGTTCTCTGCACCCTCAAACCTACCATTTAAATCCAAGACGCTCAGGGAGATCATTAATTCAGACATTTGACTGAACAGAGCCCTTTATCCTTTTTTTCCCCCAAGTAGCAAGTTATGCTAAGCGCAGGAGAGGAAAACTCAATAACTCATGAAAAAGGCATTCATTTTACTTTTAAATTTCAATCACCAGAGTGAAGGGTCAGGAAAGGCCATGACAGAAATTCCTGCAGAAGAAAATCTCCCTGTTGTCCCACATCCAGTCATCTCCCTGCTGCATAAATCACTGCATTCTGTGCCGTGTCAGCTCCAGCTGTAATCCAAGTGCCAAAGAGAAGGGCTTTCTTCAGGCTTCCGAATGTGATGGCTGTATTTATTTTCGGTCAGCCTGATGGATGAAGGGCCCTTTCAAAATAGCATGATTCATTAAGGGCTCATTCCTACATACGCTCTTGGTGCTGGCCCAGTCCCACTGTGGGAACGAGGGATCCACAGTGCTGTGCGTGGCCCTGCCCGCAGCAAACACAGGCCTCCTATCCCCTCCGGGGCCACCTGGGCTGGCTCTCCACGTCCTCCTGCTTCACTCTTTCGGTGGGATACCACAATACGTAAAGATAAGGAGGTGTATATTAAAAAATGGAGACATTACTTTACCAACAAAGGTCGGTCTAGTCAAAGCTATGGTTTTTCCAGCAGTCATGTATGGATGTGTGAGTTGGACTATAAAGAAAGCTGAGCACCAAAGGATTGATACTTTTGAACTGTGGTGTTGGAGAAGACTCTTGAGAGTCCCTTGGACTGCAAGGAGATCCAACCAGTCCATCCTAAAGGAGATCAGTCCTGGGTGTTCATTGGAAGGACTGATGTTGAAGCTGAAGCTCCAATACTTTGGCCACCTGATGGGAAGAGCTGACTCATTTGAAAAGACTCTGATGCTGGGAAAGATTGAGGGCAGGAGGAGAAGGGGACGACAGAGGATGAGATGGTTGGATGGCATCACTGACCCGATGGACATGGGTTTGGGTGGACTCTGGGAGTTGGTGATGGACAGGGAGCCTGGCGTGCTGCAGTCCATGGGATCTCAAAGAGTCAAATACAACTGAGTGACTGAACTGAACTGATGCTCTTTTTAAGAATTATTTTATTTATTTTAAAATTTATTTACACTGCTCTAGGTCTTCATTGTTGCACATGGGCTTTGCTCTAGTTGCAGAGAGTGGGGGCCACTCTCTAGCTGCCATGCCCAGGCTTTGCATTGTGGTGGCTTCTCTTGTTGATGAACATCGCTCTAGGGCAGGTGGGCTCAGTACTTCCAGTTCCCAGGCTCTAGAGCTCAAGGTTGTGGTACATGGGCTTCGTTGCTCCATGGCAGGTGGGATCTTCCTAGATCAGGGATCAAACCCATGTCTCCTGCACTGGCCGGCGGATTCTTTACTCCTGAGCCAACAGGGAAGTCCAGGCTCTTGATTCTAATCGGCAGCAAATGAACAAAGTAGAAAATCTCGCAAAGCTAGTTTTCTAAACTAGATATTCCTGGGCTTCTTAACCCTGCAGATTCTTTCCCTTCCTCCACACAGTAAAAGGCTGGAGGCCAGCCTCAAGCCTGCAGAGAAGGGCACGACACTTGGCCTTGGCAACCTTGCCTTGCCTTTTGCATCTCTCCCACATGGCGCTGTTTCCTTCTCATCACCTGTCTTCCCAGCTCACCTGCTGGTCTGTGCTCGTAACCCTGTCCTGCTCCTTTCCACTTTACTAGAACATGCCAGCCTCTCGTCTACATATCTCTGGTGACAACACCCCTCCACACACCACTTACCCCTAGGTCCTCACTTTGGAACTAGTGTTAGTGGTATTCTGGCTTGTTTGCGAAGGAGGAGATAGCAGCTCAGAGGCTTGGAAGCTGCCTTCCCTCCTCTGCCCCTGCACACCCAGGGCCGTGAGAGTCTCTGCCATGCCAGCAGCCTCACCGTGCTCATGGCGAAGGTGAAGAAGGTCACCATCCTCCGTCTGTTGAGGTTCTGTGACCTGTGCAGGTGAGGGCTGTCTGCGGGGATCTCAGACTGAACTTGTCCATGTGCTTCCGGGAGGGGAGAATGGAGGAGGGCACGGTGAGGAGTGGAGAAAACAATTCAAGAGCAGGATGATGGAGTTCTTATCTAGATTAAGACTCCTGCCTTGCAAATTATTTTCCACTAGGACATACAACTGGGTACGTTAAACACACCATTATTGCTTCTGCACCACACGTATTTTACTTAATCTTCACAGCAACCCTATAAAGTAGGTATGGTTACTATTTTTTTTCAGGTGAGGAAATGGAGATTTCAGAAGACCAATAATTTGGCCACAGTCACACGGTGACTCTGATCCAGAGCAAAGATATTAGTCCTGCACTAAGTTCTTTCACAAGAACTGTTGGAATGAATGTGACAGAGATGAGAGGAGCCGATAATCCACAGAGGAGTTATTTTGAGAACAGTTAACTAGAGACTTGGGAATAGAACGATTATGCAGACCTGCTAACAGCTTTGGAGAGTCAGAATATACATGAGGAGTGAAAAAGTAAGACAGCAGAAGGAAGAAATGAGAACTTTCAATTATTAGGGAAGAGATCAAGAAAAAAGTCAGCTGATCACACCACCTGCCCTGCACGCTTTCCTTACCTCTGTTACCTATTGAGACCACCCAGGTGAAACCGCAGGCTCTTGCTTGCTCTTCAGTGCCTGCTAGGACCGTCACACAACCGATGGGTATAAACATAGACACCAACTCGAGTGGTCATTCTCTGCCCCAGGATCGCTCTTGCCCTGTGTCGACATTACTGTCTCCTGGGATGATCTTGCTGTTTCCCCTTTACCTGTATGGACCTGGCTCTGCTTCTGCATTGTACTGACTTCCCTTTCCAACTGCCTGATGAAAATCCCCACTGGGAGCATCACTTATCCTCAAACTCAGTACTGCCAAGCTCGACCAATTTCACCCCCAAACTACTCCTCCTAACTCCGTTTCTCCCGTTGACCAGGTTTGCAAACAACAATCATCTCTGATGACTCTTTTTCTTTCTCTTCCACAGAATTCAGCTGATAACCAAGTTGAGGCAACTTCCATCTCTAATCCATCACCTTCACATTAGGACTACAATTCTAGTTTGGACCCTCATTTTCTTTTTCAGAAATGATCATTGATAAGAGAGCCTCTTATCTCTCAACTCTCTTATTTTTTTCCTTCATCTTGGGAACAGATCATTCTGGAATAGCTTTCATTATTCTGGTTCTCCGCATTAAAATGTTTGATGACTCTCCATGGCTGAATCAAGTGCATATTCTTCAGTTTGGTTTCAGAGCCCCCCAAAATGAAAAACTTGCTGTTTTTCCTTCCCAGAAGCCAGTTCTTGTTTTGGTAGTGTCTTAAAGATTCCTTATGGGGACTCATTCCCTTGTCCATATGAATTGACTGGCACTGATCCCTCTTCTTGGCTCCAGGAGTGGACGTAAGACACAGCAACTGGTTCAGGGAGAGGCAGAAATGATTTAAATCAGATCAAAGAATCTCTATTCTGAGTCTTGGCTGAGCAGTTGAGAAAAAGAAGCTCGTTTTCTGTTGAGACTGCTAGAATTGGTATGATAAGAGATCGAAGCTGCCAGGAGTTAACAAGTAACACATGATAATGAAACCAACAGGGAGAAAAGAGGTGACATTTACAGGGCAAGGTGGGAGTCCCTGGATCCAGCTTTGATTGAAGCCAGAGCACCCCTTGACTTTCCAGTGAAGTGGGCCAACTCTTGTTATTTCTGAGCTTACAGAATCCTGAACCTGAAGGATTCTAATACAGCCTTCATCCACCCTTTCAAGTGTCCCCGTGCCCCTCTACAATTACGCCAAACTACTTGCTCTTGTCTCAGAGCCTAATGATTTCATATACTCAGGCTTCTGCCGTTCTTTCAACATGGGACAGAGCCTGTTGCCATCTCCACCTGCCCAGTCTTTTTAGGTCTGTTTCAGGTATTATTTCCCATCTCGTGTCTTTTCTGCCCTGTAGCCACATAGACTCTTGCCCCCGTTTGAATCCCACTCTCCACACCGAGGCTTCTTTGTCATTAAGGATTTGGCATCTTTCACCAGTGGCCCATACTAGTTGCTCAATAAACCAATGTGACTTGGATCAAAGAGAATAGGAAAATGAAGAGTTTCCTGTGTAAAAATGAAGCTAACACTTGTTGCAGAGAGCTGACTTGAAGTCCTAAGAAAAACAGGAAATAGCTTTTATCCTTTCTACTTCTTACCTATTCCAGACGATACATAGGCATTTCCACCGTACCTCCTTAATCACACAAGTGACAGTAAACTATAATTTTGCGGCACAAAAGCACTTTAAACCTGTGGGAAGCAGCAGTACTTCTGGCCACAGGAAGACATTTTATTTACTTTGACATTGGCCGCTTCCTTTTCAATATAGACTTTCTTGCTGTTTTGTTGTTGTTTCAGTGTTTGGTTTTTTTCTTCTCAAAGTCAATACTGTAGATTTACTTCACTAGCAATGTCAGTATTTCTGAGGCTATTGTATTGCTTTCTTCTTCAGAGTACGGCACATTCTTTGAGCCTTGTGGGTTTTACCATGACACTGTTTGAAAGGAATGTTCAGTTGTATTCAGTGTTTATATAACACCTGCCAGTTTATCCTCTAAGTGGTTTATGGCTCCTCTATGGAGGCCGGAAACAATGACACTGCAGTCTGGCAGGAGAGGGGCTCTTCCTACAAACGCTAACTGAAGAGCTCAAACAAGAAAAATCCTTGAGTCTCTTGTCTACGTGGTGTCAAAGACTCCCTTTTCACCCCACAAGTTAAAATAGTTACTTTGATGTCTTATAAACACAATCTATGGAATCAGACATTGAATTCAAAAGGAATCCTAGGGCTGAAATCCAGACCTTTCCCCCCTGTATTTCTTCACTGCCATAGGCTACATATACTTGAAGAGCTTCTTTATAGTTTAACAGAAAAAAAATCAGGGAGGTTGTGTTTTCCTTAGTAAGTAGCTTAGAAAAGGAACTTCAGATGGTCTATGCTTTTTTCCCACCTTCCTGCACTGATATTTTTAGCATGTGGGACTGTTATTTTCATGAAAGTTTAAAAGCCAGAAAAGCATACTGACCAAGGCTGTCCTCCTTAAAAAGGATTCCCCAAAGCCCTGTCTTGATTCTACTGGCCTTCATCTACTTATTATTTCTGCTTTTCCTACTCCTGCTGTTTCCCACCAACTTCCCTTCTTTTACACAGCTTCTATTTATTGTTTCTCATTACTCCTGATTATTCATGTCTTTGATGTCTTATTTTCTCTCCTTGGGTATTTCACTTAATTCTCAAAATGGATGGTTCAGTCTAACGCCTTAAATTCAGAACTCTTGAGAGGGATCTTTCTAGGAAAAACTCACCTGTTGGCTCTCCTAAATTGGGCTGGACAGCACATTCAACACTGAGATTTTGGGAAAGATCACTTCTGAAAAGGGCTGTGGGCATGGCAGATATTCCTAAGCTTGGCCCATCCAAGATGATGCAGCTCCTAATTTATCTCCGACGTGTATGGCTACATTGTCTAGAAGAGCATATAAATAATAAAGGAAGGGCAGGATTTCCACATCCTTATGGAATCAGGGACATTATCAACACATTTTAGAAAACTGTTTAAAGGCTACTTGAAGGAAATTTTTTGAAAGGGTAAAAGAATGGAAAAGTGTCACATATTACCATCACTTATCCCTCTCTGGGTATCTTGACTGTCATTTCTTTGGGACATGGAGGAGGAAAAAATAAACACAGGTTTTCAGTCAACTTTCTGAACCAGAACCTGGCTTCTGCATTTTGATGGGCTTAAAGTTCACTTTAACATCATTTGCATCCTTAAAAACAACATATTTTCACAAAGCAAACATTCTCACTGCTTTCTTATTACAGCAGCATCACAGTGAGCAGAAAACGTTAAAAGAGGTGAATTTTAGGGAAGGCAAAATTCAACCACTCCAGCAGACAACTGAGTCGATGGACTAATCATGAACATCATTCACTGGGAGGGACTCATCCCATGGGAAGACGGACCATCAGTGGGTTTTTCCTGATATGCTTTGTGCCTGGGAAAGGAATGAAGAAAACTAATTTCTCAAGGTCTGAATCTTATTTTCAGGATGCAGTGAAGTTGGTAAGAAAAATCTAGAGGCTCAACTCAGAGGGGCCAGCAAGCAACATTTGTTATCTGGTTGACAGTCTTTTTTTAAGTCAGCAAGTAGTAATGATGACATCATACAAAACCATGAAACAAGAATCAGCAAAATTCTCAACACAAAAGATCTGTAGTGAATGTTTCTTTTCCTCATTTTTTATTGACATTTTTCTTTTCCTCAATGGTGTGACAGACCGTCCACTGTTGGGGTAAAGCTCAACACTCACTCAGCTCGTCTGTGTTCTAAGAGATGGCACGTTTATCAAGCACTTAGCGGAGGGTACGTTTTTAGCCTTTGGTCAAGGGATAGTAATTTCATAAATAACCTATTTGATATTGAAACATATGATCTTGCCTATAATCCTTGGACCTAAACAACTGATAAAATCAAACAGGCTGCCTAGACTTACTTATTTACCTACTTAGATGTTCACTTACTATTAATTTCTGTTGCAGCCATGAAATTAAAAGATGCTTGCTCCTTGGAAGAAAAGCTATGACAAACCCAGACAGCATATTAAAAGCAGAGACATTACTTTGCCAACAAAGGTCCATCTAGTCAAAGCTATGGTTTTTCCAGTAGTCATGTATGGATGTGACAGCTGGATCATAAAGAAAGCTGAGAGCCAAAGAACTGATGCTTTTGAACTGTGGTGTTGGAGAAGCTCTTGAGAGTCCCTTGGACTGCAAGGAGATCCAACCAGTCCATCCTAAAGGAAATCAGTCCTGAATATTCAATAGAAGAACTGATACTGAAGCTGAAACTCCAATATCTTGGCTACCTGATTCGAAAAACTGACTCATTGGAAAAGACCCTGATGCTGGGAAAGATTGAAGGTGGGAGGAGAAGGGGATGACAGAGGATGAGATGGTCAGATGGCGTCACCAATTCAATGGACATGAGGTTTGAGTAAACTCTGGGAGTTGGTGATGGACAGGAAGGCCTGGTGTGCTGCAGTCCATGGGGTCACAAAGAGTCGGACATGACTGAGCGACTGAACTGAACTGAACTGAATTTCTGTTGTGTATTCTGTATTATGATGTGTTTTAGGAATAGGGGGTGGGTTGCAATCAGCAATCAAAAAGTACAAACCCCAAATATTAATTGTGAATCTTTGAAACCCCAAATATTAACTGGGGATCTAGTTGAGTAGATAAAACACATGTGGGGCAAGTTGTAAGGTAGAATGCCAGTGGTGCTCAGCCTGAACTCTACGTTATAATCACTTGGGGAGCTTTAAAAAAACACTAGTGCTGAGTCCTTCCTCCGGAGAACCTGATCATACAAGGTAGTGGGTCGTCTGGTGAAGACTGTAAGTCCCAGTGTTTGATTCTTGACCTTAGGAGCACATCTAGAGTCATCGGGAGGACTTTTAAAGGTCCTTGCTCATAGTTCAATAACGTCAGAATCTCTAGGGATGGGACCTAGTCTGCAGTATCTCTTGGGTTGACAAGCATCTTTAAAGATGTTCACAGAAAGGGAAGAGAAATGATATCTGGTATCGTCAAGAAGATCTCGCAGAGAAGAGCACAGCACGGTTTGACTCAGAAGGTGGCAAGCTTTCATGTGAGGAAAAACAAGGGCACAGACCTGGAACCAAGGCTGGCGGGGGATCAGTTGGAACACAAGCTGCACAACAGTAGGATGTTCTTGTTTGAAAAAACCGCAGACACGTTTGGAGAGACAAGGTAAAGTCAGGATGTAAAAGTCAGGCTGCAACACTTATAGAATGGCAAAAATCCACAACACTGACCACACCAAATGCTGGCAAGCAAGTGAAGCAATAGGAACTCTGATTCGTTGCTAGTGGGAAAGCAATAAGGAGCTGCCACTTTGGAAGATAATTCGGCAGCTTCTTACAAAATTAAACACATTCTTACCATACAATCCAGCAATCGCACTTGGGATTTACCCAAAGGAGAATGAAAATTGTGTCCACACAAAAACCTGCACTCGAATGTTTATTGCAGCTTTATTCATAATTGCTGAAACCTGGAAGCAGATGGGAATCCCTTCAGTAGGAGCAGAGAAAAACAAACTTTGGTACATCCAGACAGTGGGGTAGTATTCAATACTAAAAACAACGGAAAGCCGTGAGGGAACCTTAAATGTATATTACTAAGTGAAAAAAGCCCATCTGAAATGGCTGTGTAATGTAGGAATCCAACAATATGGCATTCTGGAAAAGGCAAAACTATGGAGACAGCAAGAAGATTGATGGTTGCCAGCGGTTAGAGAAGAAAGAGGGATGGACAGGCAGAGCACAGAGGATTGAAGGCAGTGAAACCATTGTGTATGGATCACAGGGGTGGGGACAGGTCACTGTACATCTGTCAAAACCCCAAATACCACACCAAGAGTTAGCCCTAACGTAAGCTAAGGACTTTGGATGATAATGATGTATCAATGCAGGCTCATCGATTGTGACAAATGTACCACTCTAGTCCAGGAGGCTGATAATGAGGGAGGTTGTGTGTCAGGGTGGTGTGGGGGGAAGGAATATATGGGAACTCTTCACTTTCTGCTCAGCTTTGCTCTCATCTTAAAAAGTACTCTAAAAAGAAAGTCTATTTTTTTTTTAAAACAGGGGCAAAAAAGCCAGTAAAGGGAATTCAAAGTTTAGACTGGAGGCAGCAAGGTGCTTTTATTTCTTGAGCAGGGAATAAAGTGCTAAGAGCAATGTCTTAAGAATAAGACCTTGGCCACAAATATACAGAGTGGATCAAAACAGCAAGGAGCTGTGGCAACAAAACAGACGCTACGTGATGAGAGAGGGTTGAAGATTTGGTGATGATCTGAGACTCAACACGAAAGCAGCCTTGATGATTGACATATCATCTTGAGCCCTGTGGTTCTCTTTTCATTATTCTGATCAATGAAAGCAGCGTTGAAGCTATCTAAAAGGGAAAGGTATGAAAAAAAAAAAGGGTTGAAATGTGCACTACGCTCTGAAATATCTGTGCTTCAGAATGAGGCTAGAAGGCAGCATATGGGAAGCACTTGAGTACATTAAAAAGCCACCGTGTGAATTATTTTAAAAATCTAATTTGCAAAGGCCATTGGCATTGCTTGGGTGCATTTGTAAATCAGGCAGTCACTGAAGTCATCTTGAACAGCTAGAGCTATAATTTCCATGAAAAGCCTCAAAATATTAAAACATTAATTGAAAAAGAGCACTTTGAAAGCCCTGTTTGCAAAGTTCAGTCAGCTGGGCAGGATAGGGTCAGGCCAGTTTTTCATCTGCAAGATAGGCTAAGCCTTTTTGCATGATTGCCCTGGAAAACAAATCCTTCATACAGTAAATGAATGGCTCCTTGGTCTGTTTGCTTTATTAAAGGCGAGCACAGTCCTTTTTATTTATCATGCTCTCAGTTTCTGCTAAACTCTCAAACTTGAATATAAAATATCCTGTGTTATTTAATCTGCAAGCTATTGTTTATTCCCCCGTCTCATGAAACCAGGGCTGGCAGACTCCACTTTTATCCTAGTAGCTGTGTAGCATCAGGGGCATCCGTGATGAGCAGCCTAGCAGGCCAGGAGTCTGCTGTCCCCTGCCCTTCTCCCGCCGGCTGGCGGTTTGGGGTGGTGGGTGCAGACACTCCCCCAAGTGCTCCGTCCTGCCAAGCCTTCGATCACCTTCACAGAAGAGAGGGCGGCTCAAGGTCAGCAGCTCACACGTGCTCATCTTTCCTCCGAGGCAGCTGGCAGAAGCCACCGAGAACAGAAGGGTGACTGTGGGCTTGTCTCATAAGGTCTTTGCTGATTTCAAGGTCAGGTAGAGTCCGGATCAGAGGAGACGTGCCTGAGCCTGGAAGGATGGTGAGAAGAAGGAGGAGGAACTCTGACTCGCCCTTCCTGGCACAGGGAGTTGACATTAGCACATTTTATGCTCTTTCCATCTTATGAGAGGAGAAACGTTCTTCTCCTCATTTTAGAGGTGAAAAAAGGACAGCATAGGGAAACAAAGTAATCCGCAGGCAGGCATACACGTGAAAAGTTATCAGCAAGCGGCCAAGTGGGGGCTGAGCCCCAACTGCTCAGATTCCCAGCCGGAGTGCTCCCCACTCCGCTGCCTTTTGTCCTGGGCCTTCGGCCAGCCCTCCGGGACCCCGAGGGTTCTCTGCTCCCCCGTCTGCATGACCCCCACGTGCACTACTTCTGAGGTCCTTGCCCGGATGGCGGAGTCCAAGGGTTCCCCCATGCAGAGCCACTGCTCCGTCCCTGCAGACTGCAGGCCAGCTGGGGAGTGCTCATTCACGTCACACACACGATTTCTGCTAGCGGCGGGATTCATGCAGCCCATGAAGCACCTTCCCATTAGGCTTGCAGCTTAAGGGAGGTGTCAGAACGTGGTGTCTAACATTTTATGAGTAACACTGATGTGCTGCTGCTTTGACCCCTTTTCACAGCCTGTGTTATGACCATCTGGACACTTCCTTCTCTTGGAGTTTCTTGGATGGTGGCCAAAGCAAGTACAGAATGCTGAACAGATCGATATAGTTAAGCGCATTACCATAATCCGCAGACATTAAAACGTGAATATCTCATTCCCCTGACAAAGCTTATATCAAGCAGAAGGCTCTTTGGCACAGGAGATAGATTCATTAGGACTTCACCTCGGGGGACGGGTTTCTGCACAGCTTAGGTCACTTAGGAAGAGTTTAGTTTCGCGGTGTGGACTTTGCCAAACTTTGTTTATTGGCATTAGGGCTCCAGTCACTATCCGATCACGCTAGCAGCCTTTCCTTACAAAAGGGGCATTTCTCACGTTTGTCACCTAAAACACATGGTGTCGACACAGGAATTCATTTGAGCTCTGTATGATGGATATCCTAGTCTAGTAAAAAAAAACAAAAAACAAAACACTTTTTCTTTTTTAATGTTTACACTGCGAAGTTTCACGTGTAATCCTTTCAGTATGTGAAGTCAAGACAGGAAGACTTTTAAAAATCAATGAATATTTCTCGAGTGTCTACTGTGTGCCCAGTGCTATTCCAAGCACTGGAGATGCGGTGATGGTGTGTCACAGACTAGGAGCTTCCCTTCACAGAGCTCATACTATAGTTGGAGAGACAGACAAGGAAACATCAACAGAAGGTCATTTCGGGTGCCTGGAGATGCTGTGAAGAAAGGAGATGTGGAAATGTAAACGGGACAGGAAGGCAGCCTAGTGAGATAAGAAGTGCAGAGAAGCTAGGTCCATTATGTGCAGAGAGAAGTCACACAGAAGTCAGGAAGTTAGGGGAGAAGGATCCTAAACAGAGAGAAAACCAAGGGCAATGTCCTGTGTGAGAATGAGCTTCATTTATAGGAAGAGTAGCAGTAAAGCCACTGGGAGCTTTGAAGTCAGAGAAATTGGCAGAGCTAGATCATGCAGAGCCTTCATGGACATGCGGAAGACTTGGGGAGTCACCAGAGGGTTTACAGTAGGGAGGTGACATTATTTTCTATGATTTTATCTTAATATTTATTATCATAACTGTGATTCATTTTTCTGAATAAAATTGCTTTGGCTATGGCAGTAATTCTTAATTGGGGGCGATTTTGCCCCCCCCCCAGGGGACCTTTACCACTGTCTGGAGGCATTTCTGGCTGTCACAACTGGGAAGTGCTACTGACATCTAGTGGGCAGAGGCCAGGGATCCTGCTAAACACCCTATGATACCTGGGGTGGCCCCCACAACAAACAAACCGAAGCCTAGAATGTCAGTACTGCTCTCGTCGAGAAACTCTGAGCTTTGGTATAAAGATCTCATTTTTTGGGAAGGGGGAAAGAGTGGAAGTAGAAGCCTGGGGCACGAACCCAGGAGAAATGACAGTTATTTGGACTAAAATGGCAGCAACAAAGCTGGAGCGAGGCGGAGTGACTCACGGTAAGTTGGGTAAGTTGCGTAAGTTGGGTAAGTTGCGTAAGTTGGGTAAGTTGCGTAAGTTGGGTAAGTTGCGTAAGTTGGGTAAGTTGGGTAAGTTGGCCGCAGGGCGTTAAAGAAGGGAGTCCAGGGTGACTCCCGTGTTTCTAGTCTGAGCAGCTGGATAGATGGTGAGGTCATTTTCCAAGGTGGGGAAGAAGAGATAAGTACTAGATTGAGAAGGGAAGTTCAAGAGCTTTGCCCTAGACATCTTAAATATGACATCAGTTAGACCGTGGAGAGATGCAGTGAGCAACTGAATGTGAATCTGAAACTGAATGTTAGGGTTAGGAATGAAACCATGGGTGATCATTAGTCAAATCCATTTCACCTGACCTCACTAATCAAGGTTGTCTTCAAAAGACTTGCATGTCCCCCAAGCTGCAGGTAACTAAGCAATAAGGAATTTGTAGTCAGCTGTGTCTTGTTCCAGCTGAGCTGGTTAAGACCGGTTAGAACCGCCAACTCTCCAACTGGGCCAGCGCAAGTGTCCACCTGGTGGCTTTTGTGACGTCAGAGAGTCAAAGCTCCACCCCCAGAGCATGCTGAGTGCCAGCAGAGACCTGGAGCTAGCTATGTCTGTGCAGGATAATCGCCACGCCTTTTCCCAATCACCTTTCCCGACCTTCCCCATGCCTGCTTCTTTATTCTTTATCCTGTAATTACTCTCAGTCTGTTGCTTTTGGAGAGGCAAATCTGAGGTCTCTCCGCTCTCCTTGCTTGACCGGCTTGCAAATATATCCTCTCTATCCTACAAATTTTGGCATGTCAGGGCTTTGGCAAAATGAAACTAGTTCAGTTAACTGTTCAGTTCAGTTCAGTTGCTCAGTCCTGTCCAACTCTTTGTGACCCCATGGACTGCAGCACGCCAGGCCTCCCTGTCCATCACCAACTCCCGAGTTTACCCAAATTCATGTCCATTGAGTCGGTGATGCCATCCAATCATCTCATCCTCTGTCGTCCCCTTCTTCTCCCACCTTCAATCTTTCCCAGCATCAGGGTCTTTTCAAATGATCAGTTCTTTGCATTAGGTGACCAAAGTATTGGAGTTTCAGCTTCAGCATCAGTCCTTCCAATATTCAAGGCTGACTTCCTTTAGGATGGACTGGTTGGATCTCCTTGAAGTCCAGGGGACTCTCAAGAGTCTTCTCCAACACCACAGTTTAAAGGCATCAATTCTTCAGTGCTCAGCTTTCTTTACAGTCCAACTCTCACATCCATACATGACCACTGGAACCATAGCTTTGACTAGACGGACATTTGTTGACAAAGTAATGTCTCTGCTTTTTAATATGCTGTCTAGGTTTGTCATAGCTTTTCTTCCAAGGAGCAAGTGTCTTAATTTCATGGCTGCAGTCACCATTTGCAGTGATTTTGGAGCCCAAGAAAACAAAGTCAGCCACTGTTTCCATTGTTTCCCATCTATTTGCCATGAAGTGATGGGACCAGATGCCATGATCTTAGTTTTCTGAATGCTGAGTTTTAAGCCAACATTTTCACTCTCCTCTTTCACTTTCATCAAGAGGCTCTTTCGTTCCTCTTCACTTTCTGCCATAAGGGTGGTCTCACCTGCATGTCTGAGGTTTCTGATATTTCTAGTCCAGCCTGTGCTTCCAGTTAACAGTCACCAGCATGTAGGTAGTATGTAAGCCCTTGAGACTGGATTAGACAGCCTAAGAAGAGAAGGTTACTGGGAGGAGCAGAGGGGAGAGTGCTGATCTCCTCAATATTTAGGGGCCAAATTAAGGTAGAAGATGCAGTGCTGGGCCCTATGAGGGACATCAGGGAAGAAGGGAAACCAGACGAATGTGGCATCCTGGAAGACATGAGGGGAGGTGAGAGGTTTGGCAAATGGAGCTGTCATCTATATTGAACGTTTCTGAGAGGTCACATAAAAATCAGAGCAAAAAAACCCCCAAATTTGTTTGGGTTAATTTGGCCAAGGCAGTGTTGGCACAGGCTAGGGTAGGCTTCTGTGAAGTGGATGGGACTAAACCTCGACTGCAGTGGGTTGAGGGGAACATGGAGGTTTAGGAGATGTAAGAAAAAATAGTAATTCTTTCAATAGATATTGCTAAAAAGAGAAGCAGAGAAATGGGATGGTGACAAAATTCCAACTGTAGAAAAACAATTTTTTTTTCTTAATAGAATCCCCTTGTTTTTGCAAGTCCTAATTTGTAACATTCACTTATGAAATTAACCAGTAATAAGTCAAATGAATAATTTCATGGTTTCCTAGGTGTTGGTATATAACCCATGTATTTTATTAAAATAGAACTCTATTTCATGAATGAAGTTAAAATAAAATATCCTAGAACCACTGAAGAACCACTAAAACTTCAGAGCAGTAGTTTCTCTAAGAATGTATTTGGAAAACCACTACACAAAATTAATTTTAACAGCAAAACTTCCTGTATGTGCAAGGGCAATAAATTTTTACTCTCAATAAGTCCTCTCTTCTGAGCCTGAAATTATAGCAAGATTTTAATCTTGGCACTGTCACTTCTTAGCTCTTTGAACAAGTTGCTTCATCTCTTGAAACACAAGATTTCTCATTTACAAATCAGTAGGGGTTAGTGTGAAGATTAAACGAAATAATATATGCAAATTGTGTGTGTCCTACATGGGCCCATCTCCTTTTTTCTGGAACATTTTCTCTAGGACTCTGGCTGAGAGTAGTGGTGCAGTGACCTTGTGCTGCAATATTAGATTGTAATAGTGCTGGTCATCATAGGGAGCTCTGCTTTTTCCTCTCATCTCACCTTTGCTGTCTTTTCATCTTAGCAAGTACAAAGCCCACAAGGCAACAGACTGCATCCACTTGCTTCCTGTTACCCTTGAAGCATCTAAATGACATTAAAATAAGGCAAGATTTGTTTCTGAGACCCTGTAGATAACCAATATGGGAGCTGTGACAACTTCAAGGGAAGAACACCACCAAATTTTTGGTTTAGGATTTTGATACAGCCAGAACCATAAACAATTAGCCTTCCCCAATGCTCCTAACATAAATGGAAGATTCTTCTAAGAAAGGAAAACCACAAAAGACCAAAAAAACTAAAGTAAGACCTCTTGAATTATTTATACAAGTAGAAGTGAGAAAGTTACCTCAAATCTAAAAATATTGCTACTGAGTTACCTTTGCGTGTGCTGAAGGGACCTGTGAGAGGAGTATTGATGGGTGAGAGTGTTGGGGGAGACCATGCCCTTTGTAAATGCAGACCACATATCAAGTCATGGTTTGAACCCTACGGATAGACTGAAGGGTGCATGTGATCTCCGTGCCAGCTACAGCTGTAAGAAGTTTCACACATTTGTCTCTTCCAGACCCCAGTTCCCCACTACTGCACTGCATTCCCTTAGGTTGGAGCCTCAACTTCCTAAAACACCATCGATGCGATATTCTGAGATGTGCCTAATGGACAGACGATAATACCCCTGCATCAGAGTAGAGAGCTGTATTTGACTCTGGCCTATGTCTAACACCCTTCCTGGGGTAGCTTCCATGATGAATGAACCCTGTCTTCAAACATGGAGCTCATCTGGGCTTCTGAAAACATGAAAAGCTTTCACCATCACACCAGTCAGCACCAGTGAGGACTAACCTGGTCTGGTGGTGGTTTCTGCCATACAAATATCTTTTATGTAAATTGTCTTGTTGGGAACTTTCAAACTCAGGGGAGTGAGGGGTGGGTTATGGGAAGTCCATGATCCTTCCCACATTATCAGTATCTTCAGTACCAGATTTCTGATACAGGAAAGCTCCAAGAAAGACTGCATTCATTCTTCAGAGGATTTCTCCATTTCTATCTTATTTCACTTTCCCTTAATATCATTGTATTTGCCTCAGCATCATTTTACTTTCTTTATATATATATATTTTATATAATGTTTCAGGTTGTGTGGATTAGCTTTTAGCTTTCAGGTAAAAGTCAATTCATAGCAACTTATCAGGGTCTAGTGATTCTCAGGGTTTTCACACTTAAGATCCTTTAACAGGTTAAACATGTTTCCTGATCCTGAGAGAGTCATTTCCTAGGCAGGTTGATAAGAAGTCTAGGGGTCCTCAAGGAGAGAGGGTTCTGGAATTCTCAAGGAGAAAGGACAAACTTTTTTTTTTCTTTTCTCTCTACATTCCTTAGGATTATATAACAATAATGTATCCCACCTGAGGACAGTCTCTGGCTTAAACTTTCTGGCTAATTCTGTTATCTTAAAATGTAAATTATGGGAGTAGGTCTGTCTTTACAAAGATTATATGACAATAATGTATCCCGCCTGAGGACAGTCTCTGGATTAAACACTCTGGATTCTAATTCTGTTATCTTAAAATGTAAATTATGGGAGTAGGTCTGTCTTTACAAGGATTATAACAATAATGTATCCTGCCTGAAGGACAGTCTCTGGATTAAACCTTCTGGCTAATCCTGTTATCTTAGAGTATATAACCCCACTGCTAACATTAGCAAGGGGGTACTCTTTCTGCCCCCTTCTGATGCCTATGTCAGAAGCTTTCTCTGTCTCCTTTATACTTTAATAAAACTTTATTACACAAAAGCTCTGAGCAACCAAGCCTCGTCTCTGGCCCCGGATTGAATTCGTCTCCTCCGGAGGCCAAGAATCCTGATGTCTTTTTGTGATTCAGCAAACAACCTTTCAATCCCCACGTTATAATAGCAGATCTTTCCTACCCATTGATTGAGAAATTACATAATGACAAAAGCAGAAACAGGTGAATACCTTGTAGTGGAAACTGAACGAGTTCACAAGTCCGAAGGGCGGCAGTGCCCTGTCCTCCTGTTGTGTCAGCCCTCGCTTTCAGGGAGCTGATCCTCTCCTTCAGTGGCCGCTCAGGAGTCTGTGCCCCTTTCCCACAATCCCCCGCGTCCCCACACAGACTTCTGTGAGGAGAAACCGAGCAGCTTCCTGAGGCGCTTTTCTGGAGACAGACTCCTTCACCTGCCAGGTCCCACGTCTGCCTCTCATTTGTAGGAAAGCTCTAGCCTCCTAGGCCTGCCCCCAGTGCCAGAGAGCAAATTTAATCAGAGAGGTGAGAAAATGCAGAAACAGAGGAAAACAGTCAAGCAAGACAAAAAATAATAATAGTCTAGTCGTAAGACACCTGATGCGAAGAACTGACTCATTGGAAAAGACCCTGATGCTGGGAAAGATTGAAGGCAGGAGGAGAAAGGGACGACAGAGGATGAGTTGGTTGGATGGCATCACCGACTCGATGGCCATGAGTTTGAGTAAACTCCGGGAGTTGGTGATGGACAGGGAGGCCTGGCGTGCTGCAGTCCATTGGGTCGCAAAAGTAGGACACGACTGAGCGACTGAACTGAACTGAGACCTAAGACAAAGTCAAGGATCTTTGGTTCCTCCTCAAGGACTATAGATAATATCCTGAGCCATATCCTTGAGTTGTTTTGTAGACACTAAAACCCCTGCCAGGTGGAAGAAGCTAACTGCATGATGACCATGAGCACGCAGCCCCCAGAACAGCTCGTGCCTGAGAATTGATAATGGTGGGGCTGAGACTTCACCATCAACCAATCAGAGAATCATGCATAAACTGATCAAGCTGTGACCTCCTCCCTCACTTTGTCTTTAAAAACCCTTCCCCCAAAGCCATCAGGCTTCCCAGGTGGTGCTAATGGTAAAAACAAAACAAAACAAAACAAAAACTTGCCTACCAATGCAGGAGATGCCAGAGACTAGGGTTTGACCCCTGGGTTGGGAAGATCCCCTGGAGGTGGGCATGGCAACCCACTCCAGTATTCTTGCCTGGAGAATCCCATGGACAGAGGAGCCTTGCGGGCTCTAGTCCATAGGGTTACAAAGAGTCAGACATGATTGAAGCAACTCAGCATACATGCTTGCAAAAGCCATCAGAGAGAGTTCATGTTTTTTGAGCATGAGCTCTTCGTTCTCCTTGCTTGGTCCCACTTTGGACAACTTGCACTAAATACTGTTCTTTATTTCACCAAAAATGGATGTCAGTCAATTGACTTTGCTGCACATCAGGCAAATAGACCAAGTTTGGTTTGGTGACAGAAGTACCCATACCTTTCTTAAGCAGTCTCCCAACTCAGAACACTCACTTGGTTTTGGCCAGTATGCAACGTAAACCTTCTGGTTTGACTTTATTAGATCCTAAGATAAAACCTTACCATTTTGGAGCTAGGAGCAATGGTAGTGGTCCTCTACTTTTATCACTTTAATTTCCAAATAAGAAACTTAAGGCCAAGGCAAAGAACTGGCTGGCCCAGGGGAGGGAGAGGAGGACAGAACTAAGTCCTCATAGCATTTTGGCCCCTGTCCCTGTCTGGGCCCTGTGTGGGGACAGCCAGGCCTGTATCCTGAACACTGGCTACTCCCTGTGGCCAGAAGATTCTCCAATGCGTCAGGCTGGGCCTGGCTCTTAGCATTCTACTCATTTAACTTTTACCAGAATCTATTCCTCCCCACAATTACCTGGCAGAAATTTAATTTATTTTCAAGACTCAGCCAGAGGAAAGCCTTTCCATGAAGTTCAGTTGCTCAGTCATGTCCGACTCTTTGTGACCCCATGAACTGCAGCAGGTCCATCACCAACTCTGGGAGCTTACCCAAACTCATGTCCTTTGAGTCGGTGATGCCATCCAACCATCTCATCCTCTGTCGTCCCCTTCTCCTCCTGCCTTCAATCTTTCCCAGCATCAGGGTCTTTTCAGACAGGTCAGTTCTTTGCATCAGGTGGCCAAAGCATTGGAGCTTCAGCTTCAGCATCAGTCCTTCCAATGAACATTCAGGACTGATCTCCTTTAGGGTGGACTGGTTGGGTCTCCTTGCAGTCCAAGGGACTCCCAAGAGTCTTCTCCAACACCACAGTTCAAAAGCATCAATTCTTCAGCGCTCAGCTTTCTTTATAGTCCAACTCACACATCCATACATGACTACTGGAAAAACCATAGCTTTGACTAGACGGACCTTTGTTAGCAAAGTAATATCTCTGCTTTTTAATATGCTGTCTAGGTTGGTCATAGCTTTTCTTCCAAGGAGCAAGCACCTTTTAATTTCATGTCTGCAGTCACCATCTGCAGTGATTTTGGAGCCCAAAAACATAAAGTCTGTCACTGTTTCCACTGTTTTCCCATCTATTTGCCATGAAGTGATGGAAAGCATCTTTAGACCTTCACAAGCCAAATAAAACAGGTTTTTCATTTCTACTATAGAAAGAACAGTAACAATGGCTAACATTTATGAGCACCTACTATATGCCGGTTGTGTTTACATGTTTTATCTCAGTTAACCTTCCTAACAACGTATGCCATAAAAACTGATTTTTATTTACAGCTTAAAAAGGAGGAAACTGAAGCTCAGAGAGATTAAGTCATTTTTCAGAAGTACCAGAAGGGAGAAGCCCCCCCTGGCAGTGTGTCAATTAACCACTGTGCTAAATTATTTTATTGTATTCTACAGCAGTTGTAGCATAGCAGTCGTAACACAGAAACGCACTTGTGTTTAATGTACATCCGTCTTTCTGACTGGACTGTCAGCCTCCAAGGGAAGGATTTGTCTCTCCCCGTATCTAGCAGTTTCTGGCAGAGTCACTTCTCAGTACATATGTGTGAATGGATGCATGAATGAAAGAACCATTTGCCACAGGTGCTTCTTAAAGTGCAGTTCCCGAACAGCCCATGAGTAATGGTCATTTATAAATGAGAGGGCTGGACTAGTGATTTGTCGACCTGAAGATGGTTTTCCCAAATAGATACTACAGATTATTGGCAAAACTGTCACATAATTAAAAGTCTTTGTGTATTATGTCACTATGAGAGCTTCTGATTCCTCTTTCTTTGCCTCTGTTTTTCTTGCTGAGGAAGAAACCGAGAGCTAGAGAGGAAGTAGGGGCAGTGGAAGAAGTGTTAGGGTCAGGACAGCTGGCCCCTCTGCCACCCCATCGCTTCCTCTGAGACTCCTGCAGCTGAGAGAGCCTACTCCTTCTAAGCAGGGCATGCGTGCGTGGGCAGTGCTTCAGTTGTGTCTGACTCTTTGAGACCCCACGGACTGTAGCCCACCAGGCTTCTCTGTCCATGGGGTCCTCTAGGTAAGAACACTGGAGTGGGTTGCCATGCCCTCCTCCAGGTGATCTTTCTGACCCAGGGATCGAACCTGAGTCTCATGTCTCCCGCATTGGCAGGCAAGTTCTTTACCTAAGGCACTCCTTAGGCCTTTTCATTGCAAACCTTCTCGAATTCTAAGATTCGCCAGGTGGCAAGTGGGTGGATCCAAAATGCAAGTCAAATAAAAAAGCTCTGTCACTTTGGACTTCCCCAGAATACATATATTCTGTATTGCAAATTTGAAGCTGCTTTTTATAAGACAGAAAGTGGAGACTTAAAAAGATGAAATTTAACCTATGCTTCTTTTCCAGGGACAAGGGCCTCTACGATTTTGTGTTTGTGATTGTGAGACTAGAGAAACTCACCTGAAAGTTGTCTTCAGACTGAAAGAGCTGGAAAGATGCTGTGACTTTAAGCTAGTCCCCCAGCCCATCCTCTGCATATCAGATGGAAGGGCGGGGCTCACTGAAGGGCTTCATCAAGGGCAAATGTTCCATGATTTCATACTTCTGGAATCAACTCGTGATCTTTCTTCACACCACCAAAATGTGTGGGGCCTGGATCGAACGCCCCAGGACAACATGTGACCCCTTCTGCCGCTTTCTGTTAGTGCTCCAGCTTCGGCCACATCTATTACCTCTCTGGGACTGTGGTCAGTTCAAAGTCATTGCTTCTTTTTCTTTCTTTAAAATTTGATCCCTGTTTACAATTTATTTTTGATGATTGTGAATTATCTAAGGAAATACCAATTCTCACTATGTCATCCTCTAGCCATGAATCTTGGGATTCACACCCATCTCTTATTGATAAGAGAAACACAATATGTTTGCATTTAAAATGTGACTTCTTTTGGGAAGAATATCCTTAATATCATAAATAAATAGTTCATTTGTTCTGACATTTAAAATTTCCTTGAGTTTTAATCTTCATAATGTTCTCTTGAAATATATTTTCCTTTAAAAAAAAGCCACAAGGAATAAAGATTGAGTGTTTGAAATTAACTCTGGGTGCCCATTATTCAACTAATAAGAGAGACTGACATTTTCAGTGGTAAGTTATGAAGCCCACCGCATACAAGTTTCTGATAGATATTTTTGGAGAAGTCACATCAGCTGTTCTTAATATCATGAGCTTCCTTTTATCCTCTACCACTTTCCTTTTTAAACTTGCTAGATATTTTTATAGAGCATCATATTTTCCTCACAAGCTGTTTTAATTTGCATTTTTCTCAATGACTAATCTGACATACCAGATAGGAGATACTTATTTTTTTCCAACTCAGTAAATGTTAACCAAGTATCTTGTTTTGTTTTTGTGAACTCTGAGAAATCTAGCAATGATAGATGAGAAATAGAGAGTCCAATGTCTTCATGTTCTCGCTCTCAAGATAGCCATGTTTTCAAGATTATCCTTTTTGCAAAATGGCAGTCCACATTTCCACTTCAGTAACTTTGCTGTAATGGAGAGTCATACAAGTGTTGCCAGAATCAATGTTTTAGATTCTTGTGTCTGTCTCAGAGGATTCATGGTGGTAACGCTGTGACCATGTGCTTCTATTTGAAATTATCTGAGTTTCTTATTTGTAGTTATGCTGCACAATGTTATGATTCTGAGTCTACTTTTCTTCCAAAGCAATACATAATTTTATTGCCTTGTTTTTCAGAAGAATGCACTTTCTTATTTCCCAGACATTGAGAGATTGTTCCATTTCTCTGTATTCATACCAAGAAGAAGGAAGCAATTATCCCTTTCTATTTCTTCTCTGTTACACTAGTTGCCAAGCTAATCCTCCTGGTGCTTCCAGTGGACATTTGTTTCCCGGTTATTTATAGTCAACTAAAGATCACTCTTCAGGAACTCCTGTCTGTGTTCCACATGGTTGATTGTAATAAGGCAATCAGCTGGCAAGAGAGTTCAATGAGGAACCACTCAGAGACTGGCTTCAGGATTTTCCACATTTATTGCTGGTTAGAGATAGGACTTGGGAAGTGTAGCTGCACCTCATTTTATTGCACTTTGCTTTATTGTGCTTTGCAGATACCGAGTTTTTTTACAAATTGGAGGTTTGTAGCAATTCTGTCTTGAGTAACTCTATTGGTGCCATTTTTTCCAACAGCATTTTCTTACTGTGTCACAGTTTGGTAATTCTCACAATATATCAAATCTTTTTATTATTATTAAGTCTGTTATGGTGATTTGTGATGTTACTATTGTAAAAAGATTACAGTTCACAAAAGGCTGGATGATGGTTAGCCTTTTTTTAGCAATAAAGTATTTTTTAATTAAGGTATGTACATACTATAGTATGCAGGGCTTCCCAGGTGGTGCTGGTGATAAAGAACCCACCTGCCAATGCAGAAGATATAAGAGACATGGATTCTCTCCCTGGGTTGGGAAGATCCCCTGGAGGAGGGTATAGCAACCCACTTCAGTACTCTTGCCTGGAGAATCCAATGGATAGAGGAGCATGGCGGGCTACAGTCCATAGAGTCGCAAAGAGTCAGGCACAACTGAAGTGACTTAACACAGATACTATAGTCTACACTACGGTATAAACATAACTTTTATACACCCACTTGGAAATCAAAAAATTCCCATGATATGGTTTGTTGCAATATTCACTTTATTATGGTGGTCTGGGACTGAACCCACACTGTCTCCTGGTATGCCAGGGTTCACTCTGCACTTGTCACCAACAGCACATCAGGGGGTTACAATAATGCAGGATCCCCATGGAAGGAATAGTCTAGGTTCCTGAATATAGACTGTGTGTGTGATTATACTTTTGCCAATGGTGTTTACATACCTTAAATAAATCTTGCATCTAGGTGACAGGATGATTCTTTTAGGAAACCACCGTGACTGTGGCTATAGAAGCCACTAAGTTCAAACAGGAGCCAGGAGTTGAGGCTGAGGGATAGCAAAGATTGAGAAGGAAAAACTATTTCAATTTTCAAAAGGATCGAGGGAAGTAAATGGCCTGACAGACTGCTAGCTTTACTCATGAAAAAGTCATCAGGTCCCTTGAGAGGTTAGGTAGAAGAACCCCAGATTGACAATAGGGATGAGACAGGTTAAACAGAAATATCTAGACAGAGAAATGAGTAAAATCTGTTTCTAAAGCTGAGAACTCAAGACTAACTTATCTATTCAATAGCACTGACTGAAGGTCTATAGCAGGTGGGTCCGCAGTTACTACACGACTTGTCCATTTCACCACCAAACAAACGGTTCCTTTGCCAGCATTGCCATCTTTAGTGGACAGGCATTATTGGGTCTGCCTAGGACAGCACCCCCTCCCTTTCTTTTGGGAAGTGTTCTTCTCTCATTTCAACCACGTAACTCTGTAGAGGCCTGCAGAGTTCTATCAGGAAAAGTGGGCACTTGCCCAGGTTGGTCAAATCTTTGATCACTTCCTCTGGGCCACACTAACTGTGGGATAGTTTGTGATCTATGTCAAGCCAATGAGAGCATTTATAGCTTATATCATCCCTCAAGATTTTCCTGGAGGTGGCAGGGCAGAGCTCTCATTCATATTGGGTCAGGAAGTTACTGGGATGTAAACCTACATCTGGCCATCCTCACAGCCTTGTGAGGACAGCTGGCCTGGAAGACCAAAGCTGACATACGGAAAGAAGCAGAGAAGGAACCTGGAAAGACACATAGAGAGAGACTGTTTTGTTCAGCTTTTGAGTCCTACATCCAATCATCCCTGGGATCAGATCCTAGCTTTTCCATGGTGTGTTTTATAAGCTAATTCATTTCTTCTTTAAATAGTTGGAACTGTGTTTCTACACCTTACCACTGAGATCCTGAGAATCCATGGACATTTCTGCTTTAATTAAGAATATGGAAAAGACTATCCAATTCTTGTCATGACCATCCTAGAAGGGAGTTTTGAAAAAAAAGGGTTGGAGGGACTTCCCTGGCAGTCCAGTGGCTAAGACTTTGCTTCCCAATGCAGGGGCCCGGGAGCGATCCCTGGTCAGGGAACTAGGTCCTGCCTGCTGCAACTAAAGATTCTATGTGCCACAGCTAAGACCGAGTTCAGCCAAATAAATAAATAAATATTTAAAATTTTTTTTAAAAGGTTGTTTTGTTTTTTTTTTTGGAGAGATCACGTATATATTGGGAAGTTGGAGGCAGAGGAGGTGTGGAGAACTATATTCCCAACGCTTGGCTCCAGAAGAAATCAAGCCCGCAGTAAAAAGGCAGGGAGCAAGCCATCAACCAACATCAAGAAGAGACCACTTGTTCATTCAGACACCAGATTTGTCCAGAGCCACCTTATTGTCTTATCATGGAACCATTGCTAAAGCACACACTCAGGTTTATTTTCTAAATCCTGATCTGATATCATGTAGTTAAAGAGTCACCCTACTCTATTAGCATAGCATTTAGTTTATCTGTCTTTTAGGATTAGGCAGAAGCCAAGCACACAAGAAAATAATATTCAAATCTTGAATCGCTTGGAAGAGGCAGGACAATACAATGGAATAAAGGTTAAAAAGCAATGACAACACATTTTAGGCTTTACTGTATTGATTTAAAGAAAGCAACTAAAGGGGAATAAAACTTCAATGGAAGATAAGTTACTGCATGCTAAGTTGCTTCAGTCGTGTCCGACTCTTTGCAAGCCTATGGACTGTAGCCTGCCGGGCTCCTCCATCCATGGGATTCTCCAGGCAAGAATACTGGAGTGGGTTGCCATTTCCTTCTCCAGGAGAGCTTCTCCACCCAGGGATCAAACTCGCGTCTTTTATGTCTGATGTATTGGCAGGCAGGTTCTTTACCACTGGCACCAACTGTCTCCCAGACAAGCAGTCCCCAAGCTGCTCAAATGCCCAGCAATTCGACCACGTGGTGATAAATACAAATACAAAAACTTTTGGCTGTTCTCTTTTTATTATGAGTCCTGAAGAGGAGTCCATTTAAGGGAATAAGCATTCAAGGGCAGAAACGGTTATTGTGTTATCACTGTGCAAAAAAACAGGTGGATGTAAATTCCTTGCTTTATTGTTTTGCTTCATTTCCAAACAGCCAGATCTTTTCCCTCTTTTCATCACCTGCTTTGTATTCTGCTGGTAGATCTCGCGCCTCCTCACCAAAGAACGCAAGCTAAATTGTTTTTAGATAAAAATGTCATCTGCCTCCCTCCACACGGGAAATTCAATCATACAAATGACTGTACAATTCCTGTGGAGGCCGGTTCTCCGTTCCCGATGTGGTGTCACTTAGGCGGAGATGTTCTTCGGCAGCTGTTGCGCGTTATTATAGAGGCTGAAAGCCCGTCCCACCAATCACAGCAGAGGTTACCCCGAGCTGCGCTCCCTCCCTCAAACAGATGACTTCAGGCTATAAAACTGTAATTGTCAAAAGCAACCAAGAGAGCAGACTGCATTTCGGAAGTTCAATGCATCAAGCTTGGAGTATAGGCCAGAGACAGAACACAGGCTCAGCAATTCGCTGTGCGGTCTGGGAACAAACAAGGACCGCTCACAACTGGGACGTCCCCTGTGACAGTAGGTGTAGAAGATCTGAGAGCTTTAAGCGGGAAAGGGGCTGCAAAGCTTGGTGACCTGTCAGCTAGCTTCAGCCAGACTTCTCTTTGCTCATTCCAGCAGAATACTTCCTGCTATTGCCGCCCTTCTCTGTCAAACAGTGCTCTTAGGTATATTCAGAGCACGTTTTTAAGATCTGTTCATTTTATTAGATGCAGCTTAAAGAAAACTTTAGTTTATGTAATGCATGTATTTGGAGGGCGAAAGGCTAATTATTAAAGACACCTAACAGGAAACAAGGGCTTCCCTGATAGCTCAGTTGGTAAAGAATCCACCTGCAATGCAGGAGACCCCGGTTCAATTCCTGGATCGGATCCCCTAGAGAAGGGATAAGGCTACCCACTCGGTGTTTTTGGGCTTCCCTTGTGGCTCAGCTGGTAAAGAATCTGCCCGCAATGTAGGAGACCTGAGTTTGATCCCTGGGTTGGGAAGATCCCCTAGAGAAGGGAAAGGCTATACCTACTCCAATATTCTGGCCTGGAGAATTCCACGGACTGTATAGTCCACAGGGTTGCAAAGAGTCGGACACAACTGAGCAAATTTCACTTCACTTTCACTTCAACAGGAAACAAGTCAGTGAAAGCGTACAATAAATTCGTTCTAGTGTAGTCAGACGACTGTTATCCCCACAAGAATGGGAGCAATACATTAACATGCCTTCGCTTCTTTATAGCATCACCAACTCGAGTTTGAAACAACGGGAGACAGTGGAGGACAGAGGAGCCTGGAGAGCTGCAGTCCACGGGGTCACAAAGAGTTGGACACAATTTAGCAACTGAACAACAACAACTGACTTCTTATTTGGCATCCACAAAGATGGTGAAAGGAAGGGAAACAAGTATGCACCGCGTGCCTATTTAGGGCTAGACTTCAGTGAAAGGGAATTTCACGTACGTTATCTCAGACAGTTCTAGTAAACCCTATTAGATAGAAATTATTGTCTCCATATTTTCCGGTAAGGATATTGAGGCTGACAGTATCTAAACTGCCCAGGTTTCTACACAGAGTGAGTGAACTCAAATTTGACCTGACTCCATACTCTTATAAATACGTATTTCAATTTGGGGTATATGACTTGCAGAAAGTAGATTTCAGTAACTCTTTCCTACCTTGAGCCTGCTCATTTTTTAGAGCAAGAACTATGTGGAACTATTATGCCTTTGGAGAGCAAATTATTCATACCCTAAGTCATAAAATTTCCCTCCTGTAAGTTCACTTTCACGGCCCTCTCTTCTCTTTTCTTATTAGCACAACCATGGGAATTTTCAGCAGAGTAAAGCATCAATCCTAGGAAAAATGTGATCCGATCCCTCTAAAAACTACTAAAGTTACATTCCAGAACAATCCATATAATTTCTCCCTCATCAAAATTCACCCTTCCAAAAAAACAAATACCAACCAACCAACAGACAAAACCAGACAAGAAAATACACACATACATCCCACAGAAAAAATGTGCCTGTGTCTTGTGGCCTAGCTGGTAAGCTTATTATGTAAAGAAACCATTGGCCTTAGACTTGGGAAGTGAGTGGGGGTTTGGCTGGCTTGGCACACAAGGTGTTGGTCTAAGGGTTTGTCCAGAGAATTTAGGGACAAAGCAGGACAGCAGGCTCCCTTCAAGAGAAGGGCAAAGGGTCAAAGGCAGGACTGAAGTTCAAGGTTGCAAAGCCAAGATGTTAATCTGGTGGAAGCAGAGAGTTAGACAGGGGAGAATAGGAAAAGAGCAAAGACAACTACCATGAACAAACTTGTTCAGTTCAGTTCAGTTGCTCAGTCGTGTCCGACTCTTTGCAACCCCATGGACTGCAGCACGCCAGGCCTCCCTGTCCATCACCAACTCCCAGAGTCCACCCAAACTCATGTCCATCAAGTCGGTGATACCCTCCAACATCTCATCCGCTGTCGTCCCCTTCTCCTCCTGTCCTCAATCTCTCCCAGCGTCAGGGTCTTTTCAAATTTGTCAGCTCTTCGCATCAGGTGGCCAAAGTATTGGAGTTTCAGCTTCAACATCAGTCCTTCCAATGAACACCCAGGACTGATCTCCTTTAGGATGGACTGGTTGGATCTCCTTGCAGTCCAAGGAACTCTCAAGAGTCTTCTCCAACACCACAGTTCAAAAGCATCAATTCTTCGGTGCTCAGCTTTCTTTATAGTCCAACTCTCACATCCATACATGACTACTGGAGAAACCACACCCTTGACTAGCTGGACCTTTGTAGGAAAAGTAATACCTCTGCTTTTTAATAGCTGTCTAGGTTGGTCATAACTTTCCTTCCAAGGAGTAAGCGTCTTTTAATTTCATGGCTGCAATCACCATCTGCAGTGATTTTGGAGCCCCAAAAAAATAAAGTCAGCCACTGTTTCCACTGTTTCACCATCTATTTGCCATGAAGTGATGGGACTGGATGCCATGATCTTAGTTTTCTGAACGTTGAGCTTTAGGCCAAATTTTTACTCTCTTCTTTCACTTTCATCAAGAGGCTCTTTAGTTCTTCTTCACTTTCTGCCATAACGGTGGTATCATCTGCATATCTGAGGTTATTGATATTTCTCCCGGCAATCTTGATTCCAGCTTGTGTTTCTTCCAGCCCAGTGTTTCTCATGATGTACTCTGCATATACGTTAAATAAGCAGGGTGACAATATACAGCCTTGACGTACTCCTTTTCCTATTTGGAACCAGTCTGTTGTTCCATGCCCATTTCTAACTGTTGTTTCCTGACCTGCATTCAGGTTTCTTAAGAGGCAGGTTGGGTGGTCTGGTATTCCCATCTCTTTCAGAATTTTCCACAGTTTATTGTGATCCACACAGTCAAAGGCTTTGGCATAGTCAATAAAGCAGAACATACCTGAAGAATATGTAAACCTTTCACTTTGGGATTGCTCAGTTTTTAAAGTATAGGGCATGTGAAGTGGGTGTTATATGGTAGAGTAGACAAGAATTAAGGATGGGAATTCATAAAAATTATCCATGAAATAGATTTGGGTTTCATTGTTGTTGTTATCATATTATTTTAGATCAACTTTCCCCAATCCCAACAGCTAATAACTCCATTCTTCCCCTGAGAAACCATTTTGTCTGGTCCTTTCTTGAAGATAACCCTCTGGACCTCTTCCTAGTACATGCATGTTGTTGTACTTCTATCTTGCTTATTTTCTTACCTCCCATTTGTTGCCATGTTTGCTATTATCTATATTATCCCAAATGTGACTTGCAAGTTTTTACATTTCCTACTTAATTCTATAGTCATTTATTTGGATTTTTTCATAAAATTCCCTGAAAAAGTTTTTTACAGTCTGTGGAAACAGAGTATTATTGCCTGTAGATTAAAATAGAGATGCTCAGAATGTCAGCATTCAGATAACCTTCCTGCCATACAAACAGCCGCCTTTCGTGTTGCACAAAGAAGACTCTGGTACTCAAAGAATCTCCCTGGAAAATATGTAGGCATATCTATAAACTTGCTTTCCAATACCTGCATAAGGGACATTGTCATTCAACCTTGAATAATAAGACACTGAAGTACAAAACGTTGTTGGGACTTCTGCTGTGATTAAAATAAAACTGATGCAATTCTCAAGCTAAAATTCAGGAAGCAGGTAGTTATAAACTAAAAGTGGGCTTGTGTTGGGATGTTGGCCTGACTCTTTACCCCTCTGTAGATCCCCTGGAGGAGGAGATGGACACCCACTCCAGTATTCTTGCCTGGATAATCCCAGAGACAGAGGAGCCTGGTGGGCTACAGTCCATGGGTTGCAGAGTCAGATGTGAATGAGCCAGCCAGCAAGCACACAGAGGACAGGAGTCCTTGGAGCTATCTTTTCTTGGCCAATACCCTCACACTCTTCCAAGAGAAAGAAAAATTCTTTAAATAAATGTGCTCAGAAGGGAATATCAGAAAGCAGGACAGTCTGTCAGTTGCTGTTTTCCTTCTGTACACACTTCTTCAGAGAATGAGGGAGGTGTCAAGACCCTGCAACCAGGTTGGTTCCAGCAAATCTCTGAAATGACTCTTGAGTTCCATTTGGGCAGCAAACCACGGAGTGGTATTTTCTTCTCTCTATAACTCTGGAGTTTGCTTTGATTGAACATTTCAAGTCAATATGAGACACGTCAGACTCAAGTTGTTTTAGGGTTAAAATGTGTCTGAGAATAAGTGGCTAGCATACTGAGCCAAATTCAAAAAATTGTCTTCTTTTGAAACAAGAAAACCTCCCAAGGTCTCTTCAGTACATCAACACAGAGTCTCCTTTGTGGGCCCATGGTTGAGTCCCTTAAAAGCAAATCTAAAAGCTATTTCCCTTAATGTATCTGCTCTAGGCTGAGAGTCTAACTTAGTATTTGTTGTATTTCCAGATCTTTTTGGTCTCTAATGGTTTGGAAATAGGATCGCACAGCTGCAATGTGGCAATCAAAGTGGGGGAGGTGATCATTTACATTCTCACACACAGAGATTGCCTAGTCAAGGTTACTTATAAATCAAATAGATGTCATTTCATAAACACCCCACCAAACAACTGTACTCCATTACCAAAATGGGAAGCAGGGCTGTTAATGGGTATCTAAGGACTAAAATCAATTTAACTTACAGGCACTCAGCTGCTACAACAGTTGTGAACATGTCTGAATGTTAATAAACACTGATTAGTATTAATATCATACAAGATTTTAAATGTGGCTGGCATGAAATTCTCATTCTAATGGACAGAGAAGCCTGTTGACACAGATTTATTCTCTTTATTCCTTTGTCCAAAGGAATTTTCCACAGATTTGACAGTATTATTATCAGTTTCACAAAGATATTACAGCACTTCTTGAGCTTTAGAGACTATAACATTCTCATGAAGAGAGAGGAGGTTGAACATTCATTTGTCACTGGAAGACAGCACTGAAATGATACACCATGAGCTGCAAGTGGGATGTGAAAATCAGGAGAAAGACAGAGCGAATACATGCAGACCACGATAATACAGAACAGCTGGGAATGAGGAGCTGCTCCTCAGAGACGCTGACAGCAGCCAGGACCTGCATAACAAGCTGGAGAGCTTGGACAAGGCTCTACTTCTGTTTCCTTGCAACGTGAGTGCAAAGGAACAAAAAGAAGGGAAGTGAAACGGGTCGATTGGAATTTCAAAGTGGTCTGATTTTAGCAAGTTTCATGTGAACTCTGAGAACCCTAATTTCTTTCTATTTTTTCCATCATTATTTTCCTTGTCTACCCTGTGATGTGAAATGATTAGACTCAGAGTGGAGAGTTGGGATTAATATGTATCAGTGGATTTTACTTGAATGGTATCTATTATCTAGGATCGTTATGTATTTTAATAGCTTCATTGAGGTACAATCGACAAATGAAGTTTGTATACATTTAAGGTACACAACTTGACCTTTTGAAATATGTATACACAGTTAAATGATTACCACAATCAAGGTAATAGCTTATCCATCACCTTACCGCAAAAAAAGGTGAGAACCTTTTGTGGTGAGAACACAAGCAAATTTCAACTATACAATGCAGTATTGTTAATTGTATTCACCATGCTGTACATTAGCTCTCTAGAAATTATTCATCACAGAAATAACAATGCAGTGCAGTGGGAGAAAGAATTATCTTTTCAGCAATTAGTGCCGGGTAAATTGGATGTCTGTACAGAAAAAAAAGAATCTGTATCCCCCTAAGGATATATATAAAAATAAATTCTAAGTGGGTTGCAGATTCTAATTGGTGAAAGGTTAACGTTTTAGAAGAAAAAACAGGAGAATATCTTCATGACTGTGGCACAGGCAAAAAAAAATCTTTAACAAGACACACAAGGCATTTAAGTATGTTGAGAAAAATCGATAAATTGGACTATAAGATTAAGAACTGTGCATCAAAAGATGCCATTACAGGAGTAAAACTACAACTCATGGTGTGAGGAAAGATGTATGTGATACAGATATCCAGCCAAAGACTTGGAAACATGTTATGTAAAGAAAGTCATTAAGAAAAACACAGACAATACAAAATGTTACTCGAACAGAGAATGTCCAAATGGCCAACAGACATATGAAAATGTACTCAACTTCATTGGTCACCAAAAATAAATTGCCATACTGAAATCAATAAAATAACTTGTCAAAAAGTATCATTTTCTAACAAACTTATGATTACCAGGGGGTAAGGGGAGAAGGGATAAACTGGGGGATTGGAATTGACATATACACACTGCTGCTGCTGCTAAGTCACTTCAGTCGTGGCCGACTCTGTGCGACCCCATTGACGGCAGCCCACTAGGCTCCCCCGTCCCTGGGATTCTCCAGGCAAGAACACTGGAGTAGGGTTGCCATTTCCTTCTCCAATGCATGAAAGTGAAAAGTGAAAGTGAAGTCACTCAGTCGTGTCTGACTCTCAGCGACTCCATGGACTGCAGCCTATCAGGCTCCTCCGTCCTTGGGATTTTCCAGGCAAGAGTACTGGAGTGGGTTGCCAATATACACACTACTATGTATAAAATATATAATTAATCAGGACCTACTGCATAGCACAGGGAACTCCACTCAATACTCTGTAATGACTCAGATGGGAAACGAATCTAAACAAAAGAGTGGATATATGTATAAGAATAACGGATTTACTTTGAGGTACACCTGAAACTAATACAACATTGTAAATCAACTATACTCCAATAAAAAAAATTTAAGTATTTTTTCACCTTTTAGGATATTTAGTTATTGATGTTCTTTTTCCTGCGTCTCTCTTTGTTCAGTTCAGTTCAGTTGCTCAGTCGTGTCTCTTTGCAACCCCATGGACTGCAGCACGCCAGGCCTCCCTGTTCATCACCAACCCCCAGAGTTTATTCAAACTCAAGTCCATTGAGTCAGTGATGCCATCCCACCATCTCATCCTCCGTCATCCCCTTCTCCTCCTGCCCATAATCTTTCCCAGCATCAGGGTCTTTTCAAATGAGTCAGTTCTTCACATCAGGTGGCCAAAGTACTGGAGTTTCTGTGTTTGTACATGTGGCCAATTAGCCAATGGTAACAGGTAGGTCTCATGTTAGTATCTACATGTACTACCCAAACAGGTAGAGAAAGTTGTGTTTATCTTCTTTCTGTATCATGTGTATAACTATTACTCCCACGCATTCTGTTGACTCAAAGCATAGGGTCTACACAGTACACACCTCTTTGCTTTATATGCGGGCTTATATGTAGGAACGCAGGGTGTCTATGTCTGGGTGCTGATTATATGATGTGCTCATATAATACGCATATAAATATGCATCCAACTGTGCGCTCATAATTTGTTTACACCTCTGTATAAATGTTATACATCTGTTATAACTGTTATACTTCAGCAAAAAAGTTTTAAAACTCAAATAACACCTGAAATCGAGTGTTTGCTACACCCTACACAAAAGTGCTTCCCAAGTGGTGCTAGTGGTAAAGAATCTGCCTGACAATGCAAGAGACGCCAGAGACTCGGGTTTGATCCCTGGGTCGGGAAGATCCCCTGGAGAAGGAAATGGCAACCCACTCCAGTATCCTCGCCTGGAGAATCCCATGGACAGAGGAGCCTGGTGGTCTGTGGTGCACAGGGTCGCATATAGTTGGACATGACAGAGCATACCACACACACACAGAAAAGTTGAAAGATTATGAATACAATTGGACATACATGTGTGCTAAGCAGCTTCAGTCATGTTGGAATCTTTGTGACCCCATGGACTGTAGCCTGCCAGGCTCCTTTGCCCACGGATTCTCCAGGCAAGAATACTGGAGTGGGTTGCCACACCCTCCTCCAGGGGATCTTCCTGACTCAGGGATCAAACTCGTGTCTCTGGCATCTCCTATATTGGCAAGCAAGTTCTTTTCCAATGGTGCCACTTGGGAAGCCCACAGTTGGACACACATATACTCTATCTATATCCACTAGTTATTAAAATTTCGCTGCAACTGTTTTCTCTTCCTCTCTCCTCCTCTCTCTATTCACATACACACACATTTTATTTATGCCAATTAAAAGTTGTAGACATTACTATACTCCACTTCTGAATTCTTTAGTGTGTATCTCCTAAGAACAAGGACATGAACCACATTTAAGTACTACGTAACCGCAATTCTACTATCATATTGAAAAAAATTGTTTCTTATGTAAATTCTGTATTCAAATATGCTCAATTGTCTCCCAAATGCCATGAAATTTATTTGTCTGTTTCAAGAGCCGGTTCTCATCAGGGATGGTTGCCCCCCTCTTCCCAGCTGCCCCAGGAGGGAGGCTATCCACTCTCTCCACCCACGGCCCCCGGGGGTCTGTGAGTGAAGCTGGAAGTGCTCCTGCGTCCTGTGTGAGAGGCACCCAGAGGCCTGTGTTCTTGTGCTTGCCCACCCTCATCTTTTGGCAATTCATTAGAAGAGACCTGAAGGCTTCCCACCTCCGTCTCCCTTGGTGCCCTGCCTCAGGCAAACCGGGGCTCATTCTCTCTCTCTTCTTGAAGGCATCTAATTTTAACTCAGATTTCATGATGGTTGGATGCACTTAGCTCTTAGATGGGTTGAAGAAAACGGTTATACAATATACAGCCTTTGCCTGTCCCTAGGATGGGAAAGGCGCTTTTTCTAACTTTCCAGATCCTAAGGGGAAGCCAGAAGCTCACTCTATTTTTAAAATTCAATGTCTTGTCTTTCACAGTTATTCTTTCTGATGCTCAAGTTGTCCCAAATTCCAAATTTGGCCAGTATGATGCCCTCAAGCTGGCCCTTGTGACTTTTTCTCGACTTGCCATTTGGCCTTGAGCATTCTCCTTCTAGCATAAGATCTTCCAGGCTTGCTTTGTGTTTTCGTTGCCTGAGGCCTGGAGTCACATGTTTCTCCATGGACATTTGGTTCCTTTTACTGGGTAGCAGTAGCACTGAGAAACCTGAGCACTAAATGTGCTCATTGCCACATGCATCATTATTTCCAGACCATTTCAGTGACAAAGTGAAGAAATACGAGGTTCTTTTTCTTAATCATCAGCTCATATGGATATTGTCTATTCCATATAGACATATAGACATATATAGACATATTCCATATAGACATATTTCAACACCACCTCCATTTCTTATGGCGTTTTCACTCCCACAGTGAGAACTCATTTGCTCTATTCTATAATAAAAATAAAATCATTTTAGAATCCTTCTCCAGGGGATCTTCCTGACCTGGGGATCACATTGGGTCTCCTGCATTACAGACAGCTTCTTTACCATCTGAGCCACCATACTTATACTACGACCAAAAACAAACCAGCTAAGTAAAATCCCAGATTTCTTTGTAGTTCTGAGCACATATACTGTGTACGTATAATAGACTGTGTTCAGATGTTCCTTGAACTGATGCATTTTTGTGTTCATCTTGCAAATTTGATATGAAAAATTTTAGGTTCACTTGTTTCTGTTTATATCCCATTTTAAGTTTTTTCCTCTCCTTTTTGTTATAATTATACTGGTTTAAATATATAGAACACTGATTTGATT
Source organism: Giraffa tippelskirchi (assembly GCF_054371585.1). NCBI lineage: Eukaryota > Metazoa > Chordata > Mammalia > Artiodactyla > Giraffidae > Giraffa > Giraffa tippelskirchi. The sequence goes on along the minus strand of NC_137280.1, from coordinate 176,362,883 downwards.
CAAAGGTAAGACTTATATTAAAAGACATGCTCAAAAGGTCTCACTCCTTCCCTATTCCTTCCATTCTGTTCTCATCCATCACTTGTGGGCATCAGTTCAGTTCTACTAGTTTCTGATTTACGTCACACACCCTACCCACCTAGCCACATGCACATTTTCCCTTCTTTACTTGAACTAAAGATCATCAGGCTATTCAAGAGGATTTTCTAGCAGTTATCTTGGCTTACAATGCAAGTTCATTTGTAGGAGAGGAAGAAAATTCTAAAAAGCTTTTTTTTCATAAGGGTGACAACTGACTTGAGAGATCAAAAGCTTATTGAAAATAAAATATGTGTGCAGAGAACTGCATTCTCTTGCATCATTTGTCAAATATAAATTTTGGTCATATAAAAGTATAATAGGAAATGTAATTGCTAGATTAGAACTGTAATAATTCATGTAAAAAATCAGTTAATTTCTTCCACTCTTGCTCCTATTTTTTCCTTCTCCTCTTTCTTCCTCCCTTTTTCCTTTCCATTCTTTCTTTATTGCATGGATACTGGACATCCTTCTTTGCATGGGGGTACAGAGATGGACAACAAAGATGAAATCTCTGCCTTTAAGAAACTATTCTATTTGGAGAGACAGACAGTGAATGAATTATAATAAAGTAGTTCAGTTTGCCATTTCTGCACTGTACTGTTGGGTGGTAACAGGGGTTAAGGTGATAGATAAAGAACAATAGTTGCATTGTGTAAATATCTCAGTAGCCATGGAATTCAAGGAAAGGTAATTAAGGGTATGAGATTTTCCTCCTTCCCTGTGTTTAACTGACCAAATTTGCTTTGACATGATGTGTTGGAGATAGGAGTATTGGGAATAAAGACAGTAAAACAGAAGCTCCTCTACAGGCCAATTGTCACTTAGGAATTTGGAGAGATGAAGCTAAGTTGCACGCTTGTGCACGAGTGTCAGATGGGCCCCTAGGTAGATGAACAGGTCAGCAGCTGTTGAGTGTCAGCAACTTTGTCATATTTGAGCTCTGTTTCCATATCGATTACAAACCCTGTCAAATTCCCTAAGTGCAAAAACATAATAGTATTCACCGTGTTTAGAAAAACAGTGCATGTTTATGATGGAAACCAAAGTAATTGTCCCTACACAAATATTCATACATTGTCCATAGACATGTTGTCTTTATAGATAAATGGACTTAGGATCAAACTTGGAATTAACTCAAATTTAACTCAGATGACCATTATATATACTAATGTGGGCAAGAATCCCTTAGAAGAAATGGAGTAACCATCATAGTCAACAAAAGAGTCTGAAATGCAGTAGTTGGGTGCAGTCTCAAAAACAACAGAATGATCTGTTTGTTTCCAAGGCAAACCATTCAATATCACAATAATTCAAGTCTATGCGCCAACCAGAAGCTGAAGTTGAACAGTTCTATCAAGACCTACAAAATCTTCTAGAACTAACACCCCAAAAAGATGTCCTTTTCATTATAGGGGACTGGAATGCAAAAGTAGGAATTCAAGAGATACCTGGAGTAACAGGCAAGTTTGGCCTTGGGGTACAGAATAAAGTAGGGCAAAGGCTAACAGAGTTTTTGTCAAGAGAATGCACTGTTCATAGCAAACATCCTCTTCAAACAACACAAGAGAAGACTACACATGGACATCACCAGATGGTCAATACCAAAATCATTGATTATATTCTTTGCAGCCAAAGATGGAGAAGCTCTATATAGTCAGCATAAATAAGACTGGGAGCTGACTGTGGCTCCAATCATGAACTCCTTATTGCCAAATTCAGACTTAAATTGAAGAAAGTAGGGATAACCACTAGACCATTCAGGTATGACCTAAGTCAAATCCCTTATGATTATACAGTGAAAGTAACCAATAAATTCAAGGGATTAGATCTGATAGACAGAGTGCCTGAAGAACTATGGATGGAGATTTGTGACACTGTACAGGAGGCTGGGATCAAGACCATCCTCATGAAAGAGAAATGCAAAAAGGCAAAATGGTTGTCTGAGGAGGCCTAACAAACAGCTGCGAAAAGAAGAGAAGAGAAAAGCAAAGGAGAAAAGGAAAGATATACCCATTTGAATGCAGAGTTCCAGAGAATAGCAAGGAGAGATAAGAAAGCCTTCCTCAGGGATCAGTGCAAAGAAATAGAGGAAAACAATAGAATGGGAAAGACTAGAGATCTCTTCAAGAAAATTAGAGATACCAAGGGAACATTTCATGCAAAGATGGGCTCAATAAAGGACAGAAATGGTATGGACCTGACAGAAGCAAAAGATACAAAGAAGAGGTGGCAAGAATACACAGAAGAACTGTACAAAAAAGATCTTCACGACCCAGATAACCATGATGGTGTGATCACTCACCTAGAGCCAGACATCCTGGAATGTGAAGTCAAGTGGGCCTTAGGAAGCATCACTACGAACAAAGCTAGTGAAGGTAACAGAATTCCAGTTGAGCTATTTCAAATCCTAAAATATGATGCTGTGAAAGTGCTGCACTTAATAAGCCAGCAAATTTGGAAAACTCAGACGTGGCCACAGGACTAGAAAAGGTCAGGTTTCATTCCAATCCCAAAGAAAGGTAATGCCAAAGAAAGTTCAAGCTACCACACAATTGCATTCGTCTCACACGCTAGCAAAGTAATTCTCAAAATTCTCCAAGCCAGACTTCAACAGTATGTGAACTGTGAACTTCCAGATGTTCAAGATGGATTTAGAAAAAGCAGAGGAACCAGAGATCAAATTTCCAACATCCGCTGGATCATCAAAAAAGCGAGAGAGTTCCAAAAAACATCTATTTCTGCTTTATTGACTATGCCAAAGCCTTTGACTGTGTGGACCACAACAAACTGTGGAAAATTCTGAAAGAGATGGGAATACCAGACCACCTGACCTGCCTCCTGAGAAATCTGTATGCAGATCAAGAAGCAACAGTTAGAACTGGACATGGAACAATAGACTGGTTTCAAATCGGGAAAGGAGTACGTCAAGGCTGTATATTATCACCCTGCTTATTTAACTTATATGCAGAGTATATTATACGAAATTCTGGGCTGGATGAAGCACAAGCTGAAATCAAGACTGCCGGGAGAAATATCAATAACCTCAGATATGAAGATGACACCACCCTTATGGCAGAAAGTGAAGAAGAACTAAAGAGCCTCTTCATAAAAGTGAGAGGAGAGTGAAAAAATTGGCTTAAAACTCAACATTCAGAAAACTAAGATCATGGCATCCAGTCCCATCACTTCAAGGCAAATAGATGGGGAAACAGTGACAGACTTTTTGGACTCCAAAATCACTGCAGATGGTGACTGCAGCCATGAAATTAAAAGACACGTGGTCCTTGGAAGAAAAGCTATGACCATCCTAGACAGCATATTAAAAAGCAGAGGGATTACTTTTCCAACAAAGGTCCGTCTAGTCAAAGCTATGGTTTTTCCAGTAGTCATGTATGATGTGAGAGTTGGACTAGGAAGGAAGCTGAGCACCGAAGAATTGATGCTTCTGAACTGTGGTGTTGGAGAAGACTCTTGAGAGTCCCTTGGACTGCAAGGAGATCCAACCAGTCCATCCTAAAGGAGATCAGTCCTGGGTGTTCATTGGAAGGACTGATGTTGAAGCTGAAACTCCAATACTTTGGCCACCTGATGGGAAGAGGTGCCTCAATGGAAAAGACCCTGATGCTGGGAATGATTGGGGGCAGGAGGAGAAGGGGACGACAGAGGATGAGATGGTTGGATGGCATCACCGACTCAATGGACATGAGTTTGAGTAAACTCCGGGAGCTGGTGATGGACAGGGAGGCCTGGCATGTTGCGGTTCATGGGGTCGCAAAGAGTCAGACACGACTGAGGGACTGAACTGAACTGATCGAACTTGGAAATCTAAACTGTACATAAGTGTAGGAGTTTCTGAACTTAAAAATATGAGACTCGATCCCATGTCTTTAGATTATACATATTCCCTTAGCATTGAGTTCTAAATGTTTGTGTTTGTCAGGGATCCTTTGTACTGTGGAATATTGGGGCGAGACCCTAGCAGCTGCTGGGACCATTTGTCCTGAGGTTCTTTCCTTTAAGATTCCCTGAAGCAGCACGGGCTGCCCCCAGCGCTTGGCAGTTGAAGCTAGGAACCGACAAACTTCTACAAGTCAACAGACTCAAAAAGAAAAAAAAGGAAATCCCTGTAGTCAAAAGAGTCTTTGAAATTTTCTAAAATGGTTTGTGTATGCAACTTTAAAGAGTAATTCTAAAATTTGAGCACTACTGATTTAGTCTTTTTAAAAAGATAGGAAGGGGGGACAAAAATAAGCTCTAAATGCTGATGTCTTATCATTAAAACCATTCAACCTTTAAGATAATCATCAGATTTCTGAGTGTAATAGAGGAAGGAAGAGAATTCTAAACTGTTTTTGTGTATCCTCAGACTGATTTCATGTTTCAAAAGCAATAAGCACAGTTATTTTTCACACTTGATAATGTGTGTGTTGTTTTGAGGAATAAATGCACTATGTATGTGAAAGCACTTGGTCCAGGGCTCAGCACATGGTTGGTTCTCAATAAATAAATGGGAACTGATTTGGGGCCTAAGATTTTCTTGATCAGATTCACATGCAAATGACTTAAAAGAGTAATAGAGAAATACTCAGCTGCCTGCTGCCTGTCATTTCAAACGTGCATTTCTCCAGACTCTGCTAAACTGCTGTCATACTAATGCCATTGGGAATTGGTCTCAGAGCCCCTTAAGTGGGGTCATGCTTACACAGGTGGTAGATTCTCAAATCAGTATGAAAAACAAATGCCTTTGGACAGCGTAAGTAAGGTCTAGATGGCTCCTGACCTGCAGGTTGGTGCACAGTTCACCCTCTCCCTTGCTCCCGTCTCTGTCCCCTTTCCATCCTCCCACCTCGCACCCATCAGAGCCCGTGGGAACTTGCAGCCCAGTCTTCCAGAGCTTTTCCTCAGCAAGTATATGCAGTCTCTGGGAGGAATTCCTTGGTCATTATTTTAATACTCAGTAACGAGATAGAAAAAAATTAATAACACCTTCTCTTAATTTTACTCACTTGAGTATTAATTAATTAGGAAGGCAGTGTGTATTTTTCTCTGTACATGTTAGGGGCGAAACTAAAATTAACCCCTAAGGGGAAATATAGACTGTTTAGAGAAGTGCTCTTCTTTAAATATTTTACTATCAATTTTTTACAAGGAAATTGCAAATATAGTCCTCTTATTAAAAAGACAGTACAGAAGAATATAAAGTGAAGATCATAATCCTTACCACTCCCCCCAAATTCCAATCCAGCCTCCGCAGACAACCAAGTGCTCTTAACAGTTTTGTGTGTATCTTTCTGGATTTTTAAAATTTATATATGTATTGATATGGAGTCCCTTGGACAGCAAGCAAGGAGATCCAACCAGCCCATCCTAAAGGAAATCAGTCCTGAATGTTCATTGGAAGGACTGATGCTGAAGCTGAAACTCCAATACTTTGGCCACCTGATGTGAAGAGCTGACTCATTGGAAAACACCCTAATGCTGGGAAAGATTGAGGGCAGGAGGAGAAGGGGATGACAGAGGATGAGATGATTGGATGGCATCACCGTTAATGGACATGAGTCTGATCTAGCTCCAGGATATGGTGAAGGATAGGGAAGCCTGACATGCTGCAGTCTATGGGGTCGCAAAGAGTTGGACACGACTGAGTTAGTGAACAACAACAAAAATTGATATATAAGTATATGATATTGATGTAGGAACACATAAAAATATCTAGAGTTGTTCTCTTTATGCTTTACAAAACTGAAGTTAAATAACAATGTGTCATAGTTTAATTTGCTTTTTTCTTTTTTTTTTTTCTTTTTTATAAATTTATTTATTTTAGTTGGGGGCTAATTACTTTACAATATTGTAATAGTTTTTGCCATACATTGACATGAATAAGCCATAGGTTTACATGTGTTCCCCTTCCTGGACCCTCCACCCACCTCCCTCCCCATCCCATCCCTCTGGGTCATCCGATTGCCCCGGCCCTGAGCCCTTGTCTCATGCATCGAACATGGAATGGTGTTCTGTTTCACATATGATAATATACATGTTTCAATGCTATTCTCCCAAACGTCCCACCCTCACCTTCTCCCTCAGAGTCCATACAATTGTTCTATGCATCTGTGTCTCTTATTCTGTCTCGCATATAGGGTTATCGTTACCATCTTTCAAATTCCATATATATGCATTAGTATACTGTATTGTTGTTTTTCTTTCTGGCTTACTTCACTCTGTATAATGGGCTCCAGTTTCATCCATCTCAGTAGAACCGATTCAAATGTATTTTTTTAATGGCTGAGTAATATTCCATTGTGTATATGTACCACAGCTTCCTTATCCATTCGTCTGCTGATGGACATCTAGGTTGCTTCCATGTCCTGGCTATTGTAAACAGTGCTGCGATGAACACTGGGGTACACGCGTCTCTTTCAATTCTGGTTTCCTCGGTGTATATGCCCAGCAGTGGGATTGCTGGGTCATATGGCAGTTCTATTCCCAGTTTTTTAAGGAATCTCCACACTGTTCTCCATAGTGGCTGTACTAGTTTGCATTCCCACCAACAGTGTAAGAGGGTTCCCTTTTCTCCACACCCTCTCCAGCATTTATTGCTTGTAGACTTTTGGATAGCAGCCATTCTGACTGGTGTGAAATGATACCTCATTGTGGTTTTGATTTGCATTTCTCTGATAATGAGTGATGTTGAGCATCTTTTCATGTGTTTGTTAGCCATCTGTATTTCTTCTTTGGAGAAACGTCTGTTTAGTTCTTTGGCCCATTTTTTGATTGGGTCATTTATTTTTCTGGAATTCAGCTGCAGAAGTTGCTTGTATATTTTTGAGATTAATTGTTTGTCTGTTGCTTCGTTTGCTATTATTTTCTCCCATTCTGAAGGCTGTCTTTTCACCTTGCTTATAGTTTCCTTTGTTGTGCAAAAGCTTTTCAATTTATGATGTATCATGGGAAGCTTGCCCTATGATTTATCTCACTGTTTTAAACTTTGTCCTATTTCATAGTAATGCATGGACCCTATAACCTATTTGATGTACATTTACTTATGGACAACATGAGTAAGAAACCATTCAGTAGTAGTTTTCACTACTAAAAATAATGTTGCAAGCAATGTTATCGTTCCATGATTGTGCACATTTGTGCTTTCCCAGGGTAGATATCTGAGAGTGAACTTTCTAGGTCATAGGTAAAATCAAAAGACTTTACTAGATGCTACAAAACTGTTTCCTAGTAAAAGGCTTGGTCACTGTTCACCAAGAATGCAAGAGAATACCTGCTTCCCTTACACCCTTGCCCTCAGCAGATAGTGTCCTCATTTTGAAAATAAGATAGAGAATAAATTACACCTATTTATTTTATATGCTTTGTTCTCATATATAAAGAAGTGAACCATTTTTAAATTACCTTTATTAGTTATTTATATATTTTCTCCTGTGTCTTATTCTTTGTACACATTTTAATGTTTGAATGCTTGTCTTTTTCTTGATGAGTTTTAAGAACTCATTATATAATCTTGACATTGTTTTAGGTATAATACTTCTGTAGGTTTTTATTTTATATAAATAATTCCTTAATCATAGGAATTTCTTTTGGTGTACAGAGTCATCGTCGGCCCTTTTTCTTTTTTCAAATGGATAACTAATTAATCCAACTATTACTAAATAATCTATTCTTTTCTCACACATTTGAAATATTTCCTTTATCTTACACTAAAATCTCCTATATACTTAGATTTGCTTTAGAACTCTCTAATCTGTTCTATAGATACATTTGCAAATGGCCCCTCAAATACTGCCCTATTCTGATTGCTAAACAATATACACATTTTTTATATCTGATGGAGTATGTGCTACACTGTTCTCAGTTTGTGGGTTTCAAAATTCTTTGTATAGCTATTAGATCGTACTTGCTAACTTTGTCATTTAAATAGGATTGCTTATTTTTCTTCTATTTTGCCAACTATTTATGAGAGGAGTAAGTTGACATCTTCTATTAAAATTGTTTTTTTTAACTTTTCTTTGTAAACACAATGATAAATTTACATATCAGTGATTGTCAGCATATTTCAAATCTATTTTTTCAGATGCATAGAATTTCTTGACTGTTACGAGGAGCTGGTAAATAATGATGTCTGCTAAATTTAAACATCACTCTCTCTTTCTTTTAATACCTTTTATCTTTCAAATCTACTGTCACATTTGTTTTCTTTTATAGCCTTTGTCTAGAATATCTGTATTTTTCTTTTTTTAAATTTCTTGTGTCATTTTCAGCTTGTATCTTGGTTAATAGCATATAGTTGGATATTTTTTCCGGTAACCTTGGGTTATTTTATTTGCGGTTCAACCCATTCTCAAATACTACTGCTCCCACTGTGTTTATCCACTGTGAAGAAGTTGATTTTGGTTGAAATTTCTGGCTGTAATGTATGCACAGCAAAGGCTATAATAATGCCTCTGCATTGTTAATGGATTCTCTTCCCACCTGAATACCCAAAGCATGGATAACCAAGGCAGTTTCACTGCCTTCAAATGACTAGAACCTTTTGATGAAATAGATTTTTTAAAGAAGCCATCAGATGCAGAAAGAGAGTGGAATCAAGTTAGCAACCTCTCTTAGGGAACTAATGTGGAAACCCTGAGAGAGCCCAACTTCGTGGGGAATGGCAAAGCTTTCTAGCTGGACAGTGAAGTGCAGAATGTCTCATCAAGAGATAACACGGCACAGGTTAGCCCACGATTTAAGGGAGACATCTTAAAGAATCAGACTTTGAAAAGGGCATGTGAGTATTAAATCAAACAACATATACAACATTTATATACCTATACAAGTTGACTGGTCCGACTCACAGGTGGTCAGATTTGAACTCAGTTTATAGTGGGCCTGTACGCTAAATGCACAGACGAGACCAGGGCATGAATTCCGGCCCTGAGAGTAATAGTAACTGACATACAGGACAGGGCAGAGCCATTTCAGCAGAAAGGATAGTAAAGGGAATCAGAGGAAAAATGTTTTAGAGAAAGCCAGGGCTTGCAAGATGGGCCAGGTGAAAAGAATGCTAATTGTAATATATAAGCCAAGCATTCAAGGGTGAAGGACTCGAGATTGTAATCCATCCTTTTCTATACCAGATTGAGTGCCATCCACGCCATGCCAAGAAAACCTTCTATTTAGGGCCATGAACTCGGTGGAAAATTGAGGAGCATCTATAAATTCTATTCACTTCCTTTTCCAGTTCATTAAAGGCATTAAACTAGACCAGACCTAACATGGACCTTTGCAACAGTCCACTACACATTGCCCTAGACTTAATTATGCGATCATTAATCATTGCAGATTGTTTATAATCACCCAAGCATTTTTAGTATAACTAGATTCTTATTCAAGCCTGTTTTGAATTAATTTTGTAAACAAGATTTGCAGGCTCAGATACAATGACCCATTGGCACCTACACTCATCAGTTAGGCAGCACTCTCCCTCTCTCCACCTTGGGAGTCGTTCTGGTGAGTTCTGCCTGCCCCTATGCAGATCCAGCTTTCTGTGAGACACGGTTCTTCTGTGCTCTGGTAGCTTGCAAGTTTTCTCTTTCAATAGCTGCACCACAACTTTTTAATCTGTTGACATAAGAACAACAAGATGATGCTCACCCAAATCACACTTGCTTCTTAAAAACGGATCACACATCTGTTTTGTTCCTTGTTTGCTTTTGCACCTGCCATGCTCCTGCTTTCAGCAACATGCCTTTGTTTTCCCCTGGAAATAACGTGATGTATTTCTTGAACATTTAGATCCTTTTATGCTTAGATGTGTGTCACGTACATCGCCATTTTGTTTTTCCTTTTTTAAAAAACATTTTACTGGAGAATAGTTGATTTTGTTGTGGAGGACCGAGGAACCTGACAGGCTGCAGGCCATGGGGTCACAAAGAGTCAGACATGAATTAGTGACTGAACAAAATGGTTGAGTTAAAGTGCTGTGTTAGTTTCTGCTGTAAAGCAAAGTGGATCAGTTATACATACACACACATCCACTCTGTTTTAGATTCTTTTCCCATGTAGGTCATTACAGAGTATTTAGAAGAGCACCCTATGCTGTTCAGTAGGTCTGCATTAGTTCCCTATTTTACACATTGCCATTTTGGATGTATCAAATGTTGTATAACTTTCTTAGACTACATTTTGAAAAGACCTATTTTTCTTAATTTTTCTACAGACTTAGAAGTTTCTATATTCTCCTTTAAAAATAAGTTACACTCCTCTGCATTGTTACAGGTTCTGTTTTTCTGGACTCAATCCTTTTCTAGCTCTCAGCATCTTTCCCTATTATTAACTAATAAAACCCAGGTTTTATATGTACATACTATAGAATCAAATAGTTCTACAAGGTTTACAGTGAAAAAGAGTGGTTCTCCATTCTCACTTCAGCATTTACCTCTCCAAGAGACAATAGATTTCAACTCTTAGCTGAATTTTGGTATTTCCTTCCAAGACTTGAAATGAGGTGCTTGAATTTTTATCATTAATTTTTACTTTAGACATTATCTATTGCCTTCCCATTATAAAAATTAGAGATGGCTCCTTTTCTTTCCCTGACCCTACCATACATGTGTTCCCTTTCTTTTACCTTGTCCTCCCAATATGATTGCATCATATTTTTATTATTATAATAATTAACAAATCATTAATAAAATTAATAAAACAGGGTTTATTTTGATTATGTAAGTGCTATCTATAGCTGGAATGGTAAAGTCTGATATAAACTTTTATATAAACTCTTATTCTTTCTTGCACAATTATCTTTTCTCTGGAGTTAATAATTGTCTTAATTTTTAATTTTTTTGAGTTTTTAATTTACTTATCACTAATTTATCCCCCTGGGCTTCCCTCATAGCTCAGTCCATAAAGAATCTGCCTGCAGTGCAGGAGACCTGGGTTCAATCCCTGGGTTGGGAAGATCCCCTGGAGAAGGGAATGACACCCCACTCCAGTGCGCTTGCCTGGAGAATCCCATGGACAGAGGAGCCTGGTGGGCTACAGTCCACGGGGTTGCAAGAGTCGGACACAACTTAGCAACTAAACCACCACCAGCCAATTTATCCCCTGACTTACCATCAGTTGTCAAAAGTTCCTCTCAGTGCTGTCAGGCTCATCAGCATAACCTCCATCTTAGCCTTCTAAAGAAAGACCTTACGTAAACTTCTGCCATGACCAGTCTGGAATGGTGGCTGTCCAGGTTGATGCACAGCTCTTATCCTGGGATCTCCTCTTTCCATCATCCTGGCATTCCTTTTGTCTTCTAGTCCATCGGCTCTCCTGGTCCCTCTCTTCCATGTTTTCCTCTTTCCTGACTTAATCTCCAAGATCCCTGAAAACACAGAAATGAGAGGGGATATTTTGGCGAACTTGCCTGTCTGAAGACACTTTACGTAGGTCTTACACATTGATTGGCTGGGAACAGATATCTGAATTTGGGCCATTTTCTTTAAGGCTTTACTCTGCCACCTCCAAGCTTCCAAGGTTGCTGGTGAGAATCCTGAAGTTTTCTGATTCCAGCTTGTTTAGTATTTGGCCAGTGTCTTTTTCTTTTTCTCTTCGTGTCCTGTGCCTTGAAATTTCACAGGAGTGCACATCACCGCAGATCTCTTTTCATCCATATACACTGCACATGTGGTGCACCCTTCCAATCTGGAAACTAACTTGTGCAATTCCAGGAGTTCCCGCCTCACTTACTTTGTTGATTATTTCTTCCTTTATATTTTCCTTTCTTTCTTCTTTCTGAAACTCCAGTTATTTGAACATTAAGACTTACTAAATTAATATTCTAATTTTATTTTCATTTTGCTTTCTTATTTTCTGTTTTTTGTTCTTCTCTACTTTCTGGGCTATTTCCTTAATGTCTTTCAATTCTTCTATTAATCTATTCACTTCTATTATATTTTCAGCTTCTAATGGGTTTCTAGTTTCTAATATTTTTTCTAATAAGTTTAGTTTCAGGTTCTAATAAAACTTGAATCCTGTCTGGTTTCATATTTGAACTATTTTCATTATCTAAGCGTGTTTCCTCCAACATTTTATTACAAAAAATTTCAAACATATATACAAGGTGAAAGAATCTGTCAGTTCAGTCACTCTGAAAATATAATAGAAGTGAATAGATTAATGAATAGTGAAAGAATAGTATGATAATCATGTGCACACTTCTCAAATAACTGTTAACATATTACTATAATTTGTTTTATCTATCTCTATATATGTATATGTGCATATATATTTTGCAAAGCCATTTGAAAATCAGTTGCAGATATCATGTCACTTCACCCCCAAATTCCTTGGGGGGTATAGGGTGATAAGCTCATCCTTATTTGCCCAGGATTTTCCTCGTTTTTAAGGTGACTGTCTATGTCGTGAGAACCCTTCCAGTCCTGGGCAAACCAGTACCCTCGATCAGCCTAAGTGGGTGACTCTAGTGATGACATTCTCCTACAGAACCATAATGCCACCATCACACCTAAGAAGAATGCTAACACTACCATGATATCATCTTAATGTTGCTCTACATTAAATTTATCCAACTGTCTTTTATAGTGTCTATATGTGTGTATATGTTTAGGTCTCTACTCTCTGTTTCTCTTTGCTTTTTAAGAAGTTAAACCAGTCACCTTATAGAATAATGCTTTATCGTATTTTGGATTTGTTTGATCCTTTCTTCTTGATGTCTTACTCCTCTTCTAAAACTATATCCTATATATTAATGATAAGGTTGAAAGTTTAATTAGACTGAGGTAAATGTATTTGGCAAGAACATTCTGTAGGTTACACCATGCTCCTCAGAGTGCACCACTTTAGGAGGCACAAAGTGCCAAGTTTCCTCCATTGTTAGTGACATTAAGTTTGAATTCTCGGGTAAGCTGATGATTCCCCGATCTCTCCATCAGGAATACGTGTTACTTCCTTTGCAATTAGCAAATAATCCATGGGATGATATTTTAGGACCCTTCAAATATTCTGCTCCTCACAGTCTTTCATCTCATGATTTTAGCACGCATTGATTATTTTTATCTGGAACATTCTTTCAAATGGTGTTGCAAATGGTGTTATTTTTAAATTCACTTATTCTTTCTACATTTATTAGCTGATATTCTTCTCTAATTAAGAAATTTCCCTGAACTTGGGACAAACTATATTTTCTCCTAAGAAGACTTAGTAAATGTTTACTCTTTAGTCTTTCATTGCAATTTTCAGAGTGAAGAATGGTACTATTGTCCCTCCCAAGGTGGAAAATAAGGTCTCTCTCCCTATCTCTTTCTCTCCCTTTTTCTTTTATCCAGTATGGACTTCTGGCTTTTGTTGTTGTTGTTAATACAAGAGATTTAAAAGTTAGTTTACTAAGTTTAAAAAAGATTGATGTTATTTTGATGGTTTTAAAATGAACCACGTGTTTCACCACTTTCCTGTTGCAGTAGTGTTTAATAAAGTGTTTCTTGCTTGTTTTTAAAAAACAAAATTTAGTTGCTCAAATTGCATTATATATTTATCACCATGTCTTCCCCAGTGGAATGTAATCCTCAGGAAGACTCTGTATTGATCTCTAGACAGTCTGTACAGCTATTACATTAACCAATAACCGGAATGCAGAACAAAGACACACAGAATTGAATAAACACATTTAAAAAGAGAACTAACATCAACACAGTGCCTAACACACGGCAGTTTCTCAACAAATAATGTTATTACATTTCTAAAGATATTTAACTTTCAATACTGTAAAAATTTCATTGAGAGTACTCTCAAATCAAGACAAAAGGTATTTTAAAAAAGTATATTCAATGAAAGAATAGTCTTTTCAATAAATGGTGTTAGAACAACTAGGCATCCACATGCAAAAAAATGAAGACCCCCCCATCTTACACCATATATAAAAATTAATTCAAAATGATCAAAGACCTAAATGTAAGAGCTAAAACCATACAATTCTTAGAAGAAAATGTAAGTGTAAGTTTTGGGGACCTTGGAATAGTCAGCAGTTTCTTACATATGGCACCAAAGCATAAGCCACCAAAAAATAAATAAATAAATTGGATTTCATAGAAATTTCAAATTTCTGTGCTTCAAAGGATACTAAAAAAAAAAAAATTTAATGACAGTCCACAGTATGGGAGAAAATATTTTCAAATCATATATTTGAAAAGGATCAAGAGTTTATAATATATAAAGAACTATTAATACTCAATAATAAAAACCCTTTTTAATGAGAAAGAATCTGAATGCACATTTCTCTGGTGGAGATAAACAAATGGTGAACAAAAACATGAAACTGGGCACAATATCTTTAGTTACTAGGAAAAGGAAAACCAAAATCATAATGAGATACACTTAACTACTGGGATGAATGCTATAGCCAAAAAAAAAATAAAAGGAAAATAATCATGGGTGAGGATAAGGAGAAATTAAAACTTTCATAAATTGCTGGTGGGAATGTAAAATAGTGCAGCCATTTTGGAAAATAGTTTGGCAGTTCCTCAAAATGTTAAAATGCAGAGTTACCATTTGACCCAACAATTTCACTCTTATGTATATACCCAAGATATTTGAAAACAGATGTGCAAACAAAAGTTTGAAAAAGATAAATACAAATTATGAGCACATTAAAAATATCCTGATGGGGAGGGAGATGGGTGGGAGGTTCAAAAGGGAAGGGATATATGTATACCTATGGCTGATTCATGTTGAGGTTTGACAGAAAACAACAAAAGTCTGTAAAGCAATTATCCTTCAATAAAAAATAAATAAATTTTTAAAAATATCCTAATATAAGGAAGAGCATTATTAGTTTTCTCAATCTGAGCTATAATTTTCCATTTTTAAGTTTTTAAAAAAGCTTTGAATGAAAGACAATTATTAAAAATTTTCAGTAAAAGCAAGCTAAGGTGGAAAACAGAATGAAATAATTTAAAGCAGTACTTGGTCAATTTGTACTTTCCGTGTGGTCATTGTATATCTGAAGTCTGCACCTGTTTTTACGATACCCTGCGGTACTATGGTTTGTATTTCTGTAAATTCATATGAATCTCTTTGTAGCTAAAATAATCCTCCTTTAATCGGACTAACATGGCTAAGTTACTGAAATTAGTAGTCATGCAAACCTGATGAGAGCTAGTATTAACTTCTGTTTTGTAAATTTTTTTTCACTTAATCATATAGTATGAAAAATCTTTTCAATGTCAACAAACATACATATGGATCATTTAAAATGACTGCATAGTATTCCATTGTGTGACTGACATAAAATTTGGTAAGTCTTCTATGATTAGACTTTTAAAGACACGGCTATCCTCCCCACTTGCCTGATTTTTGTTCCATTTTTTTAAAAATTTATTTCCCAAATAAGTTTCTGATTAGACAAATCCTGAAAAATAGTCTTTATATAAAACAAAACCAAAAATCTCAAAAGATGAAAGATCTGTAATGAAAGGATTAAAACTATTATTCTGGGACTTCCCCGGTGGGGAGTCTCCACACTTCCACCGCAGGGGTCACGGGTTTGATCTCTGGTCAAGGGACTAAGATTCCACAGGCTGCACAGTGTGACCGAAAAATAGAAAAATAAATAAATAAATAAATAAAACTGATACCCTAACATTTATTTTTCAACAGCATGGCTGAACATGAACCAGAATTCAAGATTTTAAGCGAGAGAACTGAGGTCACAGAGAGTTGATGGCACACAGCCTGTGTCCTGACTGGTGTGAAAGACAGAACCGAACAATGACTGGTCTCCCGTCTTTGGCAGAGGAATGTGCTTCTAAAAGCCAGATTTTAAAACTTGGGTACGATTCATCCATAACGAGGACCCTTCTTTTGCAATCATATATTTGAAAAGTGCTTCACTAAAATGATCTATTCCCTAAAACTAATTTTGGTTTTAGCTTTCTTTTCAGTTAACCTTAACCCAGTTATAGGAAATTAGATTCAGATAAGTGTGGATGGTACTAGAATTGTTTATTCTTCTTTCTTATCTCACTTACTTCAATTATTACTAAGCTTTTAAGCATAATAGATTCTAATGAGCCGACTCATTGGAAAAGACCCTGATGCTGGGAAAGACTGAAGGCAGGAGGAGAAGGGGATGACAGAGGATGAGATGGTTGGATGGCATCACCGACTCAATGGACGTGAGTTTGAGCAAGCAAGTTTGGGATGGTAAAGGACAGGGAAGCCTGGCGTGCTGCAGTCCGTGGTGTCACAAAGAGTCGGACACGACTGAGCGACCGAACTGAACTGAATAGCTCAGAGTGTTTGACCAAACTGCTTATTCCAGACAAACTGGATTTTCAGGGGTTAGAATTTATTTAGAAGGAAAAATGACAGAAAGGGGTGGGTGGGTTTATAAGGATAGAATGATGAGCCTAAAGGAAAGGACTGGCTGGCTGTTCTCTAATATCTCCTTAAACTAGATTTCTTGACACAGTTATCCTAGTGATAATCCAAAACCCTTTTCCCTAAAGTTCTTCTCACTTACAAAATGGATTGTGATAGCTTCAGTTTGTAGGTTTAACATTTTGAAAAAAATTATTCTCTGAGTCATTTCCAAAGGATAGTTTTTACCCTGATTTGCAGTAGGGGATTAATTCTGTTTCACAGTGAGTATATTTTGGAATTTCTAGTGTGTGGAAGTAAAACTCTGCTCAAGGATGGACCAGTTTTCTGGACGTTGCTACATACCATTTCATACATCAAGGAATAATAATTCTCTCGGATTTTCTTACTCCCTGATTTTGCACCTCAGTCTTTTCCATTCACAATCAAATCTTTATCCCACTATTGGGCCAACTCTAGGACCCTTGGCTTCCCTGGAAAGGTTTACCAGTCTTTTTAATTTTAATAAAGAAAGATTTTTAGTTGGAAGTTCTCCCTTCCTCCACGTTGAGGAAGCATGTTGAAGTTGCTAAGTGATGAGAAGTTACATTCGAATTCACCATGGGTCCACACTTCTCTCCTAGATGAATGTTGAGTCTGTAGGTGTTGTGACAAGCTTACTCTCAACTTCTTTGCCATCTGTGTGGTTTTTACACTCAGGCTGATTGCTTTTCTCAGCTTCAAAGTTCATCCTTCCCTTTAAACAGGCAATGCAAAGCTATGAGTCACTGTGATTTAATAGTTTGAATAATAGCCCTTCAGATTGGATCTCTGGGCACTCTCTGGTTTAGCATCATCTTTCCTGACCATAATGGACATGCAGACTTTGCCCTGGGATGTCAAGAACCGGAGAGGAGTTTGAAAAACAGAGAGGTTAGATTTGAAATCTTGGTTGTCTTCTCTGGAAGGGGGTTGTGACTTCACAAGAAAAATGGTCTCAGCCTGATAAGTCTGTGAGTTAGTGCAGTTTTGCTGTTGTTTTCAATAGTTTGACTGAGTTTAATACCAAGTGTTCAATTTAACACAAAACTGAGCCCGCACTCTGTCCTAGACACTGTAGACCTAGGATGCTGTGGGATACAGACAGAGCCTCTGCCTGTGTTCCTTCAGGTGACCAGCTGAACTTCGCCTGGGTCAGAGACCTCTCTGGTTGTTCTCTCGTCATCCACGGATGCCTTGGGGACCGTGAAGTGGTCCATAGGACTATGGGGAAGCTGAGCTCCTTGGAGCTCTGAGGGAACAAACAAATAAAAAGAATGTATAAGTCAGACTACAGACAATTAGCTTGAATCTCTTTTCAAAATGTTTTCCACTGTTTCTGGGGCAGGAGAGCAATTATCCAAGTTCTCCCATCTGAAAGCTCCAGTGCTCCACATTTACGGTATGCTTGGGCGTCCAGATTATTCCTGAGGTTACATTGCTTCACTGTCATTTGCAGTTAAGTGACTTTACGCATAAGTAGCCAGATCCTGTCATCCTGCATGCAGTAGTTTCTGTGAGAAACACACCATACTCAAAATCAGCCTTGGCCTTCATAAATCCTATATACACATTTTTTTTTTTTCTTTTTCAGCAGTGCTGCATGGCATATAGGGTCTTTGTGCCCCAACTAGGGATCCAACCTGTGCCTCCTCAGTGGAAGCACAGAGTCCTAACCATTGGATCACCCGGGAATTCAAAATCCTATATGCACATTTTTGATGGGCATGAGTCACTTTTCCAAAATTTGTAAATATCAGGAAGGAATAACATTTTCTTTTAAAATGTAAATTTTGAATATACATGGGCTGAACACAAATTTGAACTATGTTCTTTACCCAGTGGGCATTGGTGGGAAGTTTTCCAACATACACAGTATCCTTTATTTCCTTTTGGTGTACTGTACAAGTCAGAGCTTTGCTGGGCTTCTTTCTAGGTGATCTAATTTTCACTTAGGCTCACTGATTGCCTCATCAGCCTGGCAACCCTTGCCCTGCCTCACACATCCTTTTCTTAATAGCCAGTGTCAAAAACGCACCTATTCTTGTGTGCACCCAACAAACCTCATGAAGGTCCATTTATTCAACTTTTTCAACCATAAATTATAATTATCCTTCTTTCATTAAAGTCTCAAATTTCAATGGGAACCCTTTAAGGCTGGTTTTTGTATTCTTTAAATACACTTCCATTAATCGTTACTGAGCATCGTACTGATTTGCTTTTTGGCAAAACAGCTTGTTCTTTACCTGCCCTACACCTAGAAACAACCATTTCTCCAAGGAGTCCTGATTCTGTGAGTGGGGAATAATACAGAAACCAGAATCTTTCAGAAAATCATAATAGCTGCATAGTATCCCCAACAGGCCACTTTGGAAAATGCACGGAAAAGCAGATAAGAGAAACCTACATAATTCCCCTAAGCATACCTAAATGCACACAATGAGGAATCTGGAAGGAATTATCTGTCAGAAAAATACACTGTCACAGTTTTCCCTCGTGTTAAGGGAACTCTTCTTTTTCCCCTTATCATCTGTGGTAGTTTCAAAATATGTCTACAAATCTTTTGACCCTCCTCTTTTCAAAGATGAGATCTAATTCCTCTCTCCTTGAAAGCAGGCACTACTTAACTTCTAACAAAACGTGGCGGAAGTAACGCTCTGTGATTCTGTTTGGTCTCTGTCTCAGGACACCTGCCATTGGATCTCAGCCGCTATGTTATGAGCAGGCTCGAGTCACACAGAGAGGCCACATGTGGGTGTTTTGCCCTGCCATCAGCCAACAGCCAGGATCAACAGAGACCTGTGAATGACGGCGTTTTCGGGAGACTTCCGCCCCTGAACACTGTGGAGCAGGGCTGAGTCATTCCCACGCACAGAAACCAAGAGAAATAAGAAAGGATCATTGTTGTTTGAGGTCTAGTCTCTTCAGTGAGCCTGAAATGGAAAAACACTTAACTTACCCCTGAGAGATGCGCTCAAACTTTCAAAAACACTGTGTTGACCTCCTTTTCAACAAGAACAAGAACAAGAACAAGAGAGAAAGCACACCAGTTGGCTTTTTATTTCCGAACAAAGTATCATGCTGTTCAGCTCATCTTCATAACTCTCTTGGTTGCAAGTTTTGGAAAATTCAACCAAAAGTATCCTAGCACATAAGGATTTATTGCTTCACGTATCTGATGGGTCCCAGTGTGGATCTGGCTTCAGAAATGGCTGAATTAAGAAAATGGAACAGCGTCATCGGGACCCAGTGTGTCTCCTGTTTTCTGAGAGTGAGGCTTTCCCGTTTCTTCACTCTCAGCTGCTAGATGGTGATAAGACGGCTACAACAATTTCACACCAACAACCTTGCAGGTTTAAGTCTAACGGCCAAAAAAAAAAAAAATTGCCTTTTCCTGAGCATACCCAGCAAATAGTCTTATTATATTTCACTGGCTCTGACAGCCTGTGTGTGCCTCTCTGAACCAATAACTACACATTAGGGAACACAAGCTCTGACTGGCTAGAGGAGTCACCTGAACTTCCTGAGACGCCTGACATGAAAACAGAGAAGCTGATTCTGAAAAGAAATCAGGCGTCAGTGACCAAAGCATAGACAGGAAGGTAACGATGACCATACAGCCAAGTTAGGTTAAATGTACCATATGGATAAGCTGACATTCTCTAGCACACAATAACAAAACACCTTTTGGAATTTCTTCCCTCCTGGCTCCTCAATCCAGTGAGCAAGTACAAAGAACAGTACACTGTTCATCGAGGTGGTGTAGCAATTTCATCTTTCCAAAGAAAAATGAATTTCCCATTGACTTTTTCCATCAATTTTTAAACACTATTTACAGAAAGAATTACTTATTGCTTCTACTTTTGAATACATCGAGCACTTCTAAATATCTGGAAATCCTAGTCATAAGAATTTACTTGTCCACTATGTACACAGCACTGCTAACTAAAACTGCTGATTACAGGGGCTTTCCAGGTGAAGAATCCCCGTGCCAATGCAGGAGATGTAAGAGATGTGGGTTTGATCCTTGGTCAGGAAGATCCCTTGGAGAAGAGAATGGCTACCCACTCTGGTATTCTTGCCTAGAAAATTCCATGGATGGAGGAGCCTGGTGAGAGTCCATGGGGCTGCAGAGTCAGACACAACTTAGCACAATAACGGTGATAATCTGAGGTGCCTTTCAAATACGACTGTTTGAGCCTTAAACCATTCCTTCCTCATTTCCTATTCCTCACCCCCAATCCAGTGAACAACTGCAGGCATGTGTAAGGCTTGGAGGTGAATTCAGACAAATTCATATCTGAGAGTCATTTACAGAGGACAAGCTTTCCCATGAATTTCAACACAAAGCGTACAGTATGTACTAATATTACTAAATACTTTGTCATATACTGGCAACTTCTTTAACAACCAGAGATTAGATGTTGCAAAATTAGGACTCATTTTTCAAATGTGAACACATTAACCTATAACATTTTGCAATTTTTTTCCTCCCACTTCCTGCAAACCAATGAAAAGTATAGAGAATAATATATTGCTCACAGAGGTGACTTAATAATTCTAGTCTCCAAAGACAATATTTCCTATGAATTTTAGCAAAAAAGGTATTTACGAAGTGTATTTTCCTACCTCTACATTTTACATACACCAGGCATTTCTAAATTATTGATAGACTAGATGTTTCAAATAAGGACTTAATTTCTCATATATATATATCCACTTTCTGCAATTAGGGTGGTGTCATCTGCATATCTGAGGTTATTGATATTTCTCCTGGCAATCCTGATTCTAGCTTGAGATTCATCCAGAAAGCGAAGAGGAACTAAACAGCCTCTTGATGAAGGTGAAAGAGGAGAGTGAAAAAGCTGGCTTTTTAAAACTCAACATTCAAAAAACAAAGATCATGGCATCAGGTCCCATTACTTCATGGCGAATGGCAAATAGGGAAACAATGGAAACTGTGACATATTTTATTTTCTTGGGCTCCAAAATCACTGAGGATGGTGACTGCATCCATGAAATTAAAAGATGCTTGCTGTTTGGAAGAAAAGCCATGACAAACCTAGACAATGTACTAAAAAGCAGAGACATCGCTTTGCCAACAAAGGTCCGTCTAGTCAAAGCTATGGTTTTACCAGTAGTCATGTATGGATGTGAGAGTTGGACCATAAAGAAGGCTGAGCACTGAAAAACTGATGCTTTCAAACTGTGGTGCTGGAGAAGACTCTTGAGAGTCCCTTGGACTGCAAGGAGATCCAACCAGTCAGTCAGTTCAGTCGCTCAGTCGTGTGCAACTCTTTGTGACCCCATGGACTGCAGCATGCCAGGCCTCCCTGTCCTTCACTAACTTCTGGAGTTTACTCAAACTCATGTCCATTGAGTTGGGGATGCCATCCAACCATCTCATCCTCTGTCATCCCCTTCTCCTCCTGCCTTGAGTCTGAGCAAACCCTGGGAGATAGTGAAAGACAGGGAAGCCTGGCATGCTACAGTCCATGAGGTCACAAAGAGTCGGACACAACTGAGTGACTGAACAAAATAAGCATATATATGTGTGTGTGTGTCTGTGTGTGCATATATATATAAAAGCATATATATTCATATATATATCCACAGTCTTGAATAAACTACACACATGTAGCCACAGCTATAACCTGAAAGTGTCTTCAAAATGTGAATATTCTTAAAACCCTTCCCTCCTCTCATCCCTCTATCAGTCTAGGGGTCTATAATGCTCAAATTTTCAGAAGATGATCTTTTCCCAGAAATTTTTGTACAAAATGCACCAAATTTACCTGTTTACTAACTCAACTTCTTTTCATACACTGCAACCTCTTGAACGTCTAGAAAGACTCGATGTTGTCAATTAGGACTCATTTGTCCGTTATACACACAATATGCATCTGTCCATTATGCACACAGTCAAACACAGGAACACAAGAGACAGTCTAAGTTCTTGCCTCGACATAAACCCCCGGCACAGGGCTCTCTAGCTCCTTCTCCTCTGCCCTCCCTGGTGTACTGCTTACAGACATGTTTTCGGCTGTTCCTCTCAAAAAACATTTCATATGAATTTTAACAAAAATATACTTACAAAATGTGACAAATCATTACTTTTACTTTTAATATGTATCAGGTATTTTATAACATCTAGAAAGATTAGATATTCAAAAAAAGCACTTAAAATTGTCAACCATACATGCAGTTAGGACAAACAAAGTGCACTTAATAGCAACAGTGAAAGTGTCTGTCGGTCAGTTGTGTCTGACTCTTTGTGACCCATGGACTGTAGCCCACTGCACTCCCCAGTCCATGGAATTCTCTAGGCAAGAATCCTGGAGTGGGTTGCCATTTCCTTCTCTGGGGGATCTTCCCCCCTAGGGATTGAACTCCGGTCTCTTGTATTGCAGGCAGTATGAAAATGCCTCTAAATTTGACCTGTCTGGCACAGAATACTTTTCTTTCCATCTCATGAAAGCAACATGCGGCTTCTAACTCTCCTCTGCCTTACCCTTCTTGCTCAGGGTGCAACCTGCCTGTGACAGATGTCATCAATTATCAGAGCTTTTGTGCCTAGCTCCTGTTCTGAGCTCTTGCCTTTCTCTGGTGCCTCTCCATTAACCTACTGGCCCTTGCACAAGGCTTCACTGTTTTGGCTCCCAGCTGAGTCCCAATTTTCAATATAACATCACAATGGAGATCTCTATGGCCTTTAAATTTCCCTAAGTCCCAGACAATATGCTTGTTTAGTTTGCTTTTTTACAAGTTGAAGCTGAATTCTAGTATAAGCATAGAATTGAGTTAGTCCTTGAAGGCCACCCTAATTGGATTTGATTCGATTCTTATTATAAAAATCAATCAACCAGATCTTTTAGTCTCTGAAATTCTTAATCATATAGGAGGATAAGAGGAAGCCAGAAGTATAAATTCAATGACATTTTTTTATTTTAACAGCAAGAAAAATGAAAAGCAATCTGAAAATTGGAAATTTCTTATCTTCATCATACAATCTTTTCTCCTAAGGATCTGCAGTTTGTGGCTAAATTTTAATTCATGACATTATATATTTCAATTCATCCAAGTTTATTTGAAAGAAAGGAGTGGTTTAATATTAATTTTCATTAATATTATAAAAGTTATTTATAATGAAGCAATCCCTATATTATGATTTTGAGTCAAAACAAGCAATGCCTTTTTTTTTTTTACTTTGGAGTCTTTACTATGTTAGTTCTGTAATCACACTTAAAAATTTTATCCTCTTCCCCATTTTGGGGGAGAATTTTACTAAATAGATCATAGGATGTTTTATCAAACATACAGAAATAACTAGCCAAGGATTCTGTTACATGTAATCATAAGTGATATCTATATAAATATCTACCCTCTTCTGAACTACAAATATGCTTTGCCCTGTACAGTGATAAAAATATGATTCTGGATCTATAGTGGAAAAAGTCTTATATTTGCATGCATTATTCTTTAGGAATTGCATAAAATACAATTATAGAAATGTATTTAGAATTACTTACTTTTCTTTGTAGTTACATTTTTAAAATACATATTTTTTCAATAAGTTTTGTGCACAAATTTTAACCATCATTTTAATTATTAATTTTTTGCTGTCAGAAGACTGTTCCATCATCTACTAGTTTTGGAACCAAAAGGACCCTGAGCTACAGCCATAAAAAGGAACAAATCTGAGTCAGTTGTAGTGAGGTGGATGAACCTAGAGACTGTTATGCAGAGTGAAGTAAGTCAGAAAGAGAAAAATGAATATCGTATATTATTGCATACATATACGGAATCTAGAAAAACAGTACTGATGAACCTGTGTACAGAGAGGAAATGGAGACACAGACATAGAGAAAGAACTTGTGGACACACAAGTGTCCTTTCCGACACTACATCTAGAAATGTTTGATGATCAATTAGGACACATATTTCTGGTCTCTGTCTAACACTGATGACATCTATGGAATCACTAAATCCGCCACATAAAATATCAGCTCTAGAAAAAATATAAAGAAGAGGCCTACTTAAGACTTGAACCTTACTTTCCAATATCAAGAGTTGCTAGATTCCCTGCATAATTTGGCAGTCATCAGCCCAGCTATAGACCTTACGAGCCCCATGGTGTGGGGACCAATGCTACATGTCCCACTTTATGGAGAACCAACACGTGGATAACAAAAGGAGATTGATCAACAGACATTAATAGAAAGGCTAGGAGAAAGTAGCATTGCCATATAGACTCTATCATGTTTAAAACAGATAGCTAGCAGGAAGCTGCTACATAACACAGGGAGCCCAGCCTGGCCCTCTGTGATGACCAAGAGGGGTGGAATAGGAGGGGCAGGGAGGTGAAAGCGGGAGGAGATTATATAATTATGACTGATTCATGTTGATATACAGCAGAGACCACCACAATATTAGAAGCAGTTATCCTCAAAAAAAAAGAACTCTGAACTAGATAAACTGAGGCTTTGAGCTTTACATTTAAACTATGCAAAATTCTATTTTAACAAGAAGAAAGGGAATTTTATACACTGATCAGTTGGCTGATGTTATTTATGCTTCATGAAAGTAGAACATGGGTTTAGCCCTAGATAGGGTAACTTCTTTTATCTGTTTTATCAGTTAGCAAAACCAAAAGATTCTAAACTGAATATTGCGTGTATCTACAAACACGTGCACGTTCAAGATCTACTATCGCTGCTATTATTATTGCTGAGGCATTCTGGGCCAGTGCCGTCTGTCAGTGTCACTGATCATCCTCTTTTTGCTCTCCACCAGTTGGTTCTCCACAAAGTGGGACATGGAGCATTGGTCCCCACATCTTGGGGCTCACAAGGTCTATCGCTGGGCTGATGACTGCCAAGTTGCGCAGGAAGTCTAGCAACTCTTGAAGAATAGTGGAATGTAAGGTTCGAGTCAAAGTAGGCCTCTTATTCCTATCCTTCCTAGAACTGATGTTTTATGTGGTGGATCCAGTGATTCCATAGATGTCATAAAGGTTAGACAGAGACCAGAAAGGTGTGTCTCAACCCATCATCAAACATTACTGGATACAAACGTCAGAGAGAAATTGTGTAACAAAGATGAGTGGCCGCTCCTGGGCATCCAGGTGGGTCTGTTTCTTTTCTTGCTCCGTTCTGGTTAATGTTGACAGGAATTTAAAAGATAGTGCTAATTTCCCCTCAGATTCATTCTCCTTTGTTCCTTTTACTTTAAAAAAATGCCCTCAGTTTTAGCTCGGCACATCACTGGCTGGCTGGACATTGCACTTCTCAGCTTGTGCTTGGCTCCATGAGGCCAACTGGGATGCAGGTCACCGGGAGGAGAGCATAAGGAACGTGGGAACCTCTGCTCATGTCCGTGAAGAGAAGCCCCTCTCCTCGGGCGCCCTCTGTGCCTCCTCACCTCAACTACGGGGAAATGGCAACAACAAGAGCAGCTGCCTTGGATGTAGAGATGGAAGTTGCCTGGTAAGGGTCCTTGGGCCAACACGGTACCGTGGTCTTTGGTTGAGCATGTGGGGCACCGATTGCTTACTTCTGAGATGTTACATGAAAAGGAAGGAAACTTCTAATTTAAGTTACATGATTCAGGATCTCTTTGTTAGCTCGGTTTAGCCTGTGTCCTAACTAATGGAACAATGTGGAAAATCTTCACTGCTGTAAGATCCAGCATAGCCGTTATCATTTTTGATAATGACTAATGATATATAATATGACTTAATGATATGTAATATGTCCTAATGAAATATAATTGTCCTAATGATATATAACATGACCACCTAATGTATTCACTAATAAACTTCTCAAGTCAAGATTAGCATATTTAAAAATCCACAATGACAACATACAGCATCATAGGTACAATACAACACCCTGTGAAGACACAATGACAATCACAAATATACACCCTGAGCAGTGTTTCCATGCCAAGCGGTGTGTGTGTGCAGACTTCACGTCACCTCACCAGAGACTGGAGTGTCAGACAGGAGGTAACATGCCTACAGATCCTTTGGAAAAGGCAAGAGTGTAACTGAGAAATGGAAACAGAGAGATGTGGTTAAAACATGGAACCACAAGTTGTTTCTCTTGGAAACATGTTTGCTGCTAAGTAACTGGTACTAAAATATATTTTGAAACTAAAATTGACAGTTTCGGTGAAACTTTAGGGCAAATATACCACTCACAGAGGGCAAAACGGGAGGAATAACATGCCTATCCAATTTGTGCCTTTAGGTAAAATCTGTTTAGACTGCCACGGAACAGGCTGCTTTCTGCCACTCACCCATTTTATCCTCAAGAGATAAGGCTGGCTAAGCAGAGACTCAGGGCAGCTGCAGGCTGACAGAAATTCCTGGTGGTGAAGCTGTCTTTAGGTTTCTCTGTATGCTTAGAATTCTGTTTCCAAAGGTTTTTAATGCAACAATGAGATAAATGAGAATACTTGTATTATTCACTAGTCCTGCTTAGTCCTACATACTAAAGAGTTTATTCCAGATTCAGGGCAATGTCTCTGGGTCTTAGAAGTCTCATAGACTTGTGTAGTCTTTTGTATATTCCGCAAAAGAGGCCAATGTGAGCATTTCTCCTCGGAAGATAAAACAGCCTCAAGCATCTGAGACCTTGGTGCCACAAATTTACCCTCCCCTGAGAAGCTCAAATCTCCTCTCCAAATGGATGAATATGTATAGAGGATCTTGTCTTTCATGTCTGAATACATGGGGGCATGTACTGCTGAAAATCTCTGAAAAATACACTTAATTAATACAAGAATATGCCTGAAAGCATTCCTATAGAGACAAATCAAACGACTCTTTATAAAGCTCAGCAAACAATGTTTCTTGCCCAGAAATCTTGAAAATACAAGTTATTCATTTTAAGTGGTCATATTTATAATTCAGATCAGTGAGATTATCATATTCCTGCAAAGTCACCAAAATTTGCACTACTGTGACCCCTCTATTGTGTGTCCCCAAGTTCATTCAATGCTTTACGTCACTTGAGGGCGAGACACTGTGACAGGTCCCTGCACAGTGAATGCATTCACCATTTTCACCGCACAGCCGACGGTTACTGTGTTAGCTGTTGCACTGACTATAAAGCATAATGACAACTAGTCATTGATTTCATAAAACCAAGAATCTAGCTGAGGAATGTGACTGGTTTAACTCTTTTTCAGGTATTTCAAGGCCAACTGTAATTAGCTGCTAAGCAGAAAGAGTGGTATAAAAAAGTTAACAAAGTGCCCAGCCCTGGGCCAAGGACTTTCCACTTACTGTTTCACCCAGTTTTCTTTACCACCTCTGAGTGACTATTCCCATTTGAGGAAACTGAAGTTTAGAGAGGGACAATAATTTGATAAAATCCATGTAAACTAGTAAGTGAGGGGGTCAAGGACCAAAATCCAGACCTGTCTCCTCCAATGAGCTGAGTTTTTAGGGGGAGAAGTGATCTGACCTGAGCAGAGTCTTGAAGGAAGGAAGCTTTGGCCGGGGAACAAGGGCCTCCTGAGCTGGGGTCTGAGGGAACCAGGGACTGGAGGTAGAGCCTGAGGCTTGCCTGCCTGCCCAGGAAATGCCCGCAATCCTGGGGTGGATCACCTCTTCCTCTTGTTACACAGAGAGCTAAGCAGCTGGC
The DNA here is from genome assembly GCF_054371585.1 of Giraffa tippelskirchi. Taxonomy (NCBI): domain Eukaryota; kingdom Metazoa; phylum Chordata; class Mammalia; order Artiodactyla; family Giraffidae; genus Giraffa; species Giraffa tippelskirchi. The sequence continues at coordinate 176,334,762 of NC_137280.1, read as the reverse complement.
TGTCTCTTTTATACTCACTTTCTAACTGAGTTAGTTTGGGGTACAGAAAAACCTGCACTCTATAACTCAAATAAAAAGCCCCCGGTTTCTTTATGGAGAAGGGCATCTGGATATTAGCATTTCCAATTGTGCCTTGGAGCCAGGAAGTAGATAAACACATCAGAACGTTGACTTTTCATTATGTCCTTGAGCAGATCACTGCAATGGAAACTTTAGCCCAATTAAGGTTTATGCCTCAGACCTAAGGTTCCAATAAAGCCACTAAATTTGTAAAGAAGATTCTGTTTTAAACCTGCTGGAAATTTCAAGCTGGTATCTCCCAGGGTTTCTAAGATACAGTTGCCTCCAAATTGGCCCTTTGTGTTGTGCCCTAGGGCAGCACAGCAGTGTTGCAATTGTGTCTAATTAACCTCCTGCTAAACCCAAAATGTCAGAAAGGCGCATCATCAAACTAGAGCTAGATGCTGGGTTGTTGTTATTTTCAACAGGAATAGAACTAGCTGTTTTCATTTTTGAGGCAACTATTCTGGAGTCAAAGAGTCGGACATGATTGGGCTACTTTCACTTTCACTTTTCATTCTGAAAGTTGGCAGGATATTAGCACTTTCTATCAGGATATTTGCATGTTAAATATGAGATCTGAATATGTCTTAACTTTGATAAGGTCATATTTTAAAACCAGTAGTGGGGAAAGACAGAGGTAATTATAGCTTGATATTGATTTAGGGGGACAATTTTTTAACTAAGTTTGATTCCATGTAAAATCCTGTTTTCTACATAACTCGAGGTAACTAATATAGCTGGATTTTTTTTCTTTATTTAAAAAATCTGGTAGCCAGGTGGGGAGAGCAAAAGACTGCGTTATGATGCAGTTGGGATAGGCTAATCTATGCTGTAGTAACAACTCCAGAATCATAGTGGCTTTAAATATCATAGCTTTATTTTTCAATCATACTACTTGTTCATTAGGTCAGCTAAGACCTAGCTGAGAGCAGATTATATCTCTGCGCTGCCGCAATTGCCAACTACTCTGTTGCTGTGTACCAGATTATCACAAATTAGCAGCTGAAAACAACACATGCTATTATCTTACAGACTCTGTAGGCCAGAAATCTACATACCACTTAGCTGGGTCCTTGGATTTATGGTCTCTCACAGGGCTTTAACCAAGATTTTAGGGCTAGGAGTCTCATCTGAATGTTTGACTGGGGAAAGATTCACTTCTAAATTCATGTAGTTGGCAAGAATCAGTACCTTGCTGGTTGTGGGATGGGGATCTCTGCTTCTTACCATGTGGGCCTCACCACAGGCAACTCAAAATATGGCACCTTGCTTCAGTAAAGCTCACAAGGACAAGAATGTGCTTGCAAGACAGGACGTACAATCTTATGTTATGTAATAATGGAAATGACATCCCATCACCTTTGCAATATTCTACTGGTTAGTACTGAGTCATCAGACCAGTTTATACTTAAAAGGACTGCACAAGGACAGGAATTCCAAGACACAGAGGTCTTTGGGGATCACCTTAGGCTCTGTCCACCACTCGCCAAGCCAGAGGAAAGCAAACACGAGGGGCTACGCACTGAACCTTATATTTCACTGGTCATACCAAGTCATATGGTCATAACCATCTTAGGAGACGTGTGTGCTGGTTGTCAGTCATGTCTGACTCTTTGCAATCCCATGGACTGTACCCGCCAGGCTCCTCTGTCCATGGGGATTCTCCAGGCAAGAATACTGGAGTGGGTTGCCATTTCCTTCTCCAGGGCATCTTCCCAACCCAAGGATTGAACCTATGTCTCCTGTATAGACAAGCAGATTCTTTACCACTGTGCCACTTGGGAAACTAATGAAACTAATATCTTGGGAGAGGGGAGATGCAATTCTACATATGTCTGGGAAGAGAAGAAACAGAATGCTTGCCAACACCCGCAATGACAGCCATGTTTTGTTTATGAAATAAAATTATTTTAGGCTCTGTAGAGGAATTTACCAGTTACAGACAGATCAATGCATAAAATAACAGATTAAAAATTAACTAAATAAATTATGTGCTCAGTCACTTTAGTCATATCCAACTCTTTGTGACCCCATGGACTGTAGCCCATAAGACTCCTCTGTCTATGGGATTTTCCAGGCAAGAATACTGGAGTGGGTAGCCATGCCCTGCTCCAGGAAATAAATTATATAATTGTCTTAGTTTAGGCTCCCTTAGAAGCAAACTCTGAGATAAGAAATTGAGTAGAAGTAATTTATTTTAAAATTAATAAATTAATTTATTTAGATCATAGTGGATAAGGATGTGAATAAGGAAAGAAAGCTAAAAATGAGTGTGTGATAACATTTGCTACTGTGGGCAACTGGGGCTCAAACCCTCCGACAGTACTCAAAAGAACTGTCTCATCTGTAAGATAAGTCAACTAGGATATTTTCCCTTTAACACCTGTCTGTCATTGGCTCAGGGCTGTTCCCAGGGGAATAGCTAGCCTATACTTGGTTGGGCTGAGAGAAAGCTCTCAGGTAAAGAGTTCTGAGTGCTTGCAATATCTAAGTCAACCAGCACGGTGAGTGATGAAAGTTTTTATGGGCCGGATCCAACAGCACCTTCTACAACCATCAGACTTGTCTTGTGTGCAAACTGGGAGTCAAGGAAACTGGTTTCAGAGTCAGGTTGTTACGCTAAGTGATTTGACAACTGTGTCATCGAAAATCCGTGCTTCTCTCCTACCCTGAGCTCAACTCCTACGTGTATTTAGGGGAAAAAAGTAATAAGAAGCAAACTCTGAGCTTCTTAGCTGTGTGTAATCAAGACAGCTTCTTCATTACTATTATTACTAATAGTGATGCATAAGAATGATGATGAGTCTTAAAGGCCATGTTTGCTTTTATTAATATAATATTACTGGAGGATTGTAGAGGAAGAGCAAAGAGGTGGACAGTTTGTTATCATTACCAACAACTTTCCTAACTTCTTATCCACTGACTGTTGCTACTGAAGTGCTATGGAAGTGGTAGGGTCGAAGGCATCCGAGTTTGGGGGACTCTGGAGGTTGTGGAGACACAGGAGCAAGAAGGTAACCTCGTGGCTTATGGTAACTCCTGTCTCAAGAGTATTAATTTGCTAGGGCTGTAATAATGCATGTTCAGTTGCTCAGTTTTGTCCAACTCTTTGCAATCCCATGGATTGTAGCCTGCCAGACTCCTCTCTCCTTGGACTTCCCAGGTAGGAATACTGGAGTGGGTTCCCCTTTGCTACTTAGTGGGATCTTCCCAACCCAGGGATTGAATCCACATCTCCTGTATTGGCCAGTGTATTACCACTGCACCACCTGGGAAGCCCCAGGGCTGTAATAATAAAGTACCACAAATTAGGTGGCTCAAACAACAGAAATGTTCTGTCTCACAGTTCTGGATGCTGGAAGGCTGAGAGTGAGTTGTTGAGATTGTTTACTCCTGAGGGTTGTGAGGAAGACTCTGTTCCATCCCTCTCGCCTAGCTTCTTACGTTTGCCGGCAATCTTACATTTCTCAGCTTGTAGGAGAGACACTCTGACCCTTCCTTCATCTTCACATGGCACTGGCTTTGGGCACGTGTCTGTGTCCACATTTCCTTTTTTTTTTTTAATGACACCAGTCGTATTTGATTGAATGACCTCATCTTAATTAATTATATTAATATCTGCAACAACCAACTCTATTCCAAATCAGGTCACATTCTGAGGTCCTGGGGGTTAGGAATTCAACATATTCATTTGAAAGGGGGGACATTATTCAACCCATAATACCACATAATTCAAAATATATTGTTTATTTATAGGTCCAAAATTCAGCTTTCCACCTAAATCCTGAAGACTCCATGAAGAGTCTCTCTTTCTTTGTAACCATATAGATGTCTGCATTCACAACCTAATAACCTGCAATTGATTTTAGACAATCTTGCATTTTTCCCTGTTACACATGTGCAACTATCTCCATGTCAAGTTCCTCAAAGACTGGGATCATAAGAAACATAAGTCCAAGATGGAACACATTTTACATTGCCTTAATATGTGCTGACGGAACATCAGGTAACTTGCAACCTTTTTCAAAGTAAGTTCTAGAAAGGTAAAGGAGCCAGAGACCAAATTGCCAACATCCACTGGATCATAGAAAAAGCAAGAGAATTTCAAAAAAACATCTACTTCTGCTTCATTGACTACACTAAAGTCTTTGACTCTGTGGATCACAACAAACTGTGGAAAATTCTTCAAGAGATGGGAAGACCAGACCACCTGACCGGCCTCCTGAGAAACCTGTATGCAGGTCAGGAAGCAACAGTCAGAACTGGACATGAAGCAATGGACTGATTTCAAATTGAGAAAGGAGTACATCAAGGCTGTATATTGTCACTGTGTTTATTTAACTTACATGCAGAGTACTCATATGAAATTCTGGGCTGGATGAAACTCAAGCTGGAATCAAGATTGCTGGGAGAAATATCAATAACCTCAGATATGCAGATGACACCACCCTGATGGCAGAAAGAGAAGAGGAACTAAAATGCCTCTTCATGAAAGTAAAAGAGGAGAGTGAAAAAGCTGGCTTAAAACTCAACATTCAAAACACCAAGATCATGGCATCTGGTCCCATCACTTCATGGCAAATAGATGGGGAAGCAATGGAAACAGTAACAGACTTTATTTTCTAGGGCTCCAATCACTGCGGATGGTGACTGCAGCCATGAAATTAAAAGATGCTTGCTCCTTGGAAGAAAAGCTATGACCAACCTAGACAATGTATTAAAAAGCAGAGACATTACTTTGCCGACAAAGGTCTGTATAGTCAAAGCTATGGTTTTTCCAGTAGAAACGGTATGGATGTGAGAGTTGGACCATAAAGAAGGCTAAGCACTGAAGAATTTATGCTTTCAAACTGCCGGAGAAGACTCTTGAGAGTCCCTTGAACAACAAGGAGATCAAACCAGTCAATCCTAAAGGGAATCAACTCTGGATAATCATTGGAAGGATTGATGCTAAAGCTGAAGCTCCAATACCCTTGCTACCTGATGTGAAGAGCTGACTCATTGAAAAGACCCTGATGCTGGCAAAGAATGAGGGCAGGAGAAGGGGGCACCAGAGGATGAGATGGTTGAATGGCATCACTGATTTAATGGGCATGAGTTTGAGCAAGCTCTAGGAGATAGTGAAGGACGTGGAAGCCTGGCGAGCCACATGCAGTCCATGGGGTCGCAGAGAGTTGGACATGACTGGGCTACTGAACAACTCTAGATGAGCAGTAGTTCACAGCCTTACAGAACTTTGCAAATACACATTCCTGAGCCGCATACAGATCTGGAGAGTCATATTTGGGGATATAAAATCAAAAAGGTTGCATGCTCATAAGTTCCTTTTGTGATTTTCATTCAGTCATACTCATTGGACAGTACTTGGGAACCTCTAGGATAGAGTTCAGTTCCCACTGAGCCTTTGACCACTGCTTTCAAGGCTAATGTCAGTTTTATATATTTCTAATTCTTCTGGGACAACAAAGTATAGAGCTTTATTTCTTAAAACTCCTAGGCATGATATTGGCAGAGATCCATGATCAAATATGGGAAGTTTTGAGTTAATCAGGGAAATAAATTTACTTACTGTAGGACTTTTCAAAAATTTTAATAGGATAATATACATTGTGAAGTGGAGTAAAGAGGATAATACGAAACTCTTCTTACCTTCTTTTTTAATTTTGTTTATTTATTTTGACCACACCAAGTGGGTTGTGGAATCTCAGTTCCCCAACCAGTGATTGAACCACAAGTTCACTAGGGAACTCCCCCTTCCAGCTTCTTTTATTAAAGAAACTTTTATTTTTCCTAGAACATCTCCCAAAACAATTCCTTTTAAGGACACTTTTTGGAAAGTGAAGCTAATTTCAGGAGGCCCAACTTTCAGCTCCAACATAGTATTCACAGAAGATAAGACCTCTTTGACTTTTTTTTTTCATCTATAAAGTTGAGGAAATTTGCTCCAAAATATTTCTAGATCTTTTAAAAATAGCTTACTGATTTTGGGCTCACAACTTGTCATGATGTTGTTTAATATAAAGCCTCCTTTACTGTGGTACCTTTGCTTCTTTCTATCACATTAGGGAGAAACTGAGTTTCCGCTGTTGTAAGGTGCTCTGCTAGGCACTTCTGGGGAGATGAATGAGAGAGAATAATGACCCTTCTCCTCAAGGAAGTTTTTCAGTCATGTTGGCGAGTCAGACACGTGTACTTTCATTTCTCTCTTCCCTCTGTTCCCTCTCTCTTCATATCACCTATGTCTGTCTTTGACATCCAGAAGAAATACATGCAGCAAAAGATGAAATACAGCACTATGTTATTCCTCTAGTTGTCTTCATTGTCTCCAGAATGAAGATATGCCAACATAAAAATTAGGAAAGGTCAACTGTCCCTTCTCCTAATATGGGAAGTGTTTTAAATCGTTTCTTAGAAAAAACGGGTGTAGGATCCCTTCGTGACTTCCTTTAAATTAAAATGAGCATGGAGAGGGACTTCCCTGGCGTTCCAGTGGTTAATACTCCACACTTCCACTGCAGGGGTGTGGGTTCAATCCCTGGTGGGGGAACTAGGACCTCACATGCTGTATGATCCAAAAAAGAAAAATAAATAAGCAAAATAAAATAACTAGTTTCTTCTAAAAGAACAGTGAATGATTATCTTTAAAAATAAAAATAAAGTCATCACAGAGAACAAGCAGAATGACAAGTAAACACAATGCCGTAGGCAAGTGTGGACTGACCCCCACAACAGTTTCTGATATGAGAGCACCCCCGCATGCTGAGTGGATGATGAGCAACCCCGCATGCTGAGCGGACCACGCAAAGGGGAAGCGACTGTGCCCTCGCCCCTGCTGCCTGTCCTTCCTCCTTGCGAGATGCTGCCGTGTGCCCTGGGGTCATGATTCCAGGTGCTGGGTATTTGGTTTGAGGTCCTGAGGGTAGCCTGCTGAGCAGTGGTTCCCAAGAGATCAGTACCTCCCTCTAGGGTATGGCAGCCAGGGTTAGCAAGTAAAAATACAGGATGCCTAGTAAAATATGGATTTCAAATAAATAAATTTCTCTCAAAGATTGTATAGGACAAATTTATATTGAGAAATATTTTGCTGTTTCTCTTCAGTTCAAATATAACAAAGCATCCTGGATTTAACCAGATAAGTCTACTCTAGAGAGATTTTTTTTTGTTTATATTTATAATTTGTGGAAGGAATTTTGACACCACAGTGATGGAGGGAGGAGGGATACAAGATATTATGCACATGTTGACCACTCTTACAGGACAGAGAATTGTCCCAAAGCCACGTGATTTCTGAATATCCCACTGGACATTCATGAAAACAAAGTAGGAATAGATTTAATCTATAATGAATTTAATATGTAACAGAGTCTTAAAAATCAAAAGGCAACAACCATGTAAATTAAAGGATGATTCTATTAATACCTTGTTTTGTTTTGTATGTTACCAACAGTCATTCCAGACTGTATCAGTCTGTACCACTGTTTCACAACTGTATCACTTGTGGCAATAGTGCTGGTGGTATCTGACTCACTAGTATATCACACAAATTATCTGTAGCTGTCACCATCATAGTGATTCTATATGTGCATGCCCAAGCACTAGATTATTCACTATTCTTATAATATTAAGCCCAAATTCTTACATATGAAAAAAGGAATTTATTTCTCTTTTTCCATAAAATTAGGACATGAAATATTTTGTTAAAAATATTTGTGGAGATAGATCACATTACCTAAGAATTCATTTGAGGAGAGTAAGGGGGACTTGGGTTTGATAGGTTCAATACCCACTGGTGGAGGGGCTTTGGACCTGTTTTGTCTACAACACAATGTGGATGGGCTCCAGTGAAAAAAAAGAACCTTGAAGGAAGAAAGGTTCTAAAATCTTAGAAGAAGAATCAAAACGGCATGACTGTGCAAACGATTGCAACCTTTTCACCTTTTCTTTTCTCATCTCTCTAAATACCTCTGAGAAACATAGAATTTCAAACTTGATTCTGCTTTGAATATTTTTACATGTTATTTTTTTCCTCTAAGTTTTTGGACACTAATTACATCACTGCAGGTTAGATATATTTCTTTGCATTAATTCAGGTTGCACTTTATGAATTCTGACAGATCTGAATGGAAAAGAAAGTCAAACCTTGAGGCAGCATAGGGCTTATTAATACCAATACTTCCATGAGCATAAGTAATTATAATGTTGATTAGAGCTTTTAAAAACTCTACTTCTGAGTGAATACAATGTCTCACCATGTAGAAGACAGACCTAAATCCTGAAGACATCCAAACACAATGATTACAATCCACATTCTAGTCTATTAAGCAATTTGTCTAACAATTAACTTTCTATATTCTTTGAACCACTGTTATCATAATAAATAACATTTGGGTAAAACCAAAGTTGGGGAAGCTATGAGGCTGTCTTAGATGCTAGTGACAGAGGCAGCAAAGAGGAAGGATGGCAATGAACTGGGGTGCTCTGGTTATCCTTGCCGTGTAACAAGTTCCCCTCATATTAGCAGCTAAAAACAATAGCCAACTTAACTATATTTCATAATTTGGGGGTCAGGAATTAATAGAGGGTTCAGGTACCAAATTCTTCTGCTCCATGTGGCACCCGCTGGAGTCGCTCAAGTATTTGGCTGGAGGATGGGCTGGTCTGCGAGGTTCAGGATGATCTATCTCATAGGCTCAATGCCTTGACGAGGAGGTTGGAGGCCTCAGCTTGCCTGGGCCTCTTGTGCTCTCCATGTCACCTTTTCTGTAGAGTAACTGAGCTGCTTACGTGGTGGCTCAGGAACGCTTCCCACGAAGAGGAAGTAGAAGCGGCCCAGAAGCCAGCGCAGTGTCATTTGTGCTGTATTCTCTTGGTCACCATCACAGGCGGTGGATAAATTTAGAGGCAAGGAAAATAAACATGCCGCGTCAATGGAAAAAGATCAAAGAATTTTTGGCCACTTAACCCAAATCTGAAGCGAAAAAAAAGAGGTTGATGGACACACATTCACCACCCCAAGATGCAAACTCTCATGTCCAGGCAGAAAAAACATTGAGAAAAGAGACAGAGGGAAACCGCCCAGTGTGAAATGAACAGAAAGGTCAGCAGAGGTACTGCTACCATAGTTCTGGAGGAGCCTGACAATGAGTTACATCATGAAAGACTGCAGCATCTGTAATATGATAATGTCAGTCTCGCTAGTTCAAAAAGTTCATCAGGTTAGTATTTTGAAGTATTTTATTACCTGTATTTTAGTCCTATAAGATTACGTCTCCAAAGGCCCTCTTCAGAGTGACAGAAGAACACAGCAAAGACAGAAATTTATATGTTCCCATTTGGTCTTCCTCATTAAGTTCGTCAACTCCATTATACACAACAGTGTGCGAGTCAGGTTGTTTACAGCCAGGAAGGAGTTGTAGTTTTAAATGAGCCCGAACTTATGGGGAGTCAGAAATCAAGGTTTTAAAAGGGACCACAAATAGGAAGGATAAAGACACAATTGTTTTCTCAAGAACTGTGATGTGTTATGCCACTTGCACAGTTACTTACCTTTTATATGTGAACACTGCAGAGGCAGGAAGCATGTGGGCCAGAGGAGAGCTCTTTACTGACACAACCAGATCAACAACCAGAATAACTTTGCAGCACGAGTCCCTCACATCTAGAACCACAGGCTTCTTGATGAGAGCCATGAAATCTTTTCAGTTGTGTTGGGAGGCGGGGGTTGAAGAATAATGGATTTTCTGTTTATGCTCAGGAGAGAAGCTGCCTCCACTTGCCTCCCAAAATAAGAGAAGAAAGAGGGGGGAAAACCTATTGTTGTTCTCCGATGGAGGTGGAAAAGATGCTAGGTTTTTACCCTAACCATCTGGATTGTAAATCAAATCTCTCCAGGAGTCAGCCAGCCTAGAGTGTTCCACCTACAGAGGTCTCTGGCTTCATGTCTTTTTATAGATATATTCCTAGGAGCCAACCTGGGTGCTTATCTCCGGATGTTTGGTTTGGGGAGAGATAAGAAAGTTTTATTATCCTTTCAGATCAGAGCAATTAGCTGCGTCATTAGGGAAACAAATGGCTACAGATCTAATCCTTATGGTATGTGAAAATGTGTCCAGGGGAAATGAAAGCCAATATTCCCTATCTTTATATCATTTACATTTCTGGGTCTCGGGAGGCTCGGGCTTTTTATGACAGCACTAAGGAATCCAGAGAAGTTTTATTCCCCCACCATGATGTAACAGCAGTTTCCTGACATGTAGCGGGGCAATAAAAACCCTCGCTAATCTGGGAGGTGCAGGTGGAGGTATATTTACAGTCAGCAAGACTAGGGTAAATATGGTGCTCAAGTCACTCAATTTCTTTGTTTTTACCTTCAGGTAATCTGATCACAGAGGTGTAAGTAAATAGGGCTTTCTTTTTTACCCTCTAACAAGTGGTTGTTGGAGGGGAAAATGGTTAAAGATAAGTGAATAGATAAGTAGTTCCATCTGTACTCAATCATCAAGGGTCCTCAGCCACCGAGGCCTCCTCCTAGCTTCTTCCTACCGCCAGTACCAGTACGTGTCTTGCTGGCTGCAAGATGGCTGCTCTACTTCCTGGCATCACACGCGCATTCTAATCAGCAAGAAAGGGGAAAGGCAAAGGCTAGAGGCTTTTTCTCTTCTTTTTCTTGGCAACAGTAACTTTTGAGAAACCTACCCAGTAATTTTCACTTATATCTTATTGCCATCCCCAGCGAAAGGAAGTCTGAAAAAGTAAATATTGTACTAATCACTTTGCTACCCTGAATATAATTGGGTTTCTTGCAGCAAGGAGGATGGAAGGAAGAGGTATCAGAATCACAACCAGTCATGTCCCCCATGCCCTGACCCTCAGCGTAAGGAAGACTGTGAAAATCCCAGGTGGCTTGGGAGTAGCCTGAAAAAGGAAGCGATTTCTGTCCCACTTCCTGTCTGGAACTGCGGAAGGAGACTTCTCCATTGGCATTGTCTCAGGATGGGTGGATGGGAAGGGGACAGCGGCGTGTGTAGACAGAGAGAAGACCTGACGACGCAGAGGCCCCAGGTGGGGAGAAGAGGATGCAGAAGATGGATCTGGTCACCAGAGGCTCTGGCCGAAACGGCAGCATCGGCATCATTTCCTGCCCAGGCTCCCCAACCAAATGTGACCAGGTAGTCAGCAGCAGACGAAGTGCTACAAAGGCTGGTCTCTAAGTAGCCGGTGGAGGTTGGCAAAGAGCTGAGGCCAGACGGTAGACCACATACACTGCCCCACCACAAGTGACATATATACGCTCCCCCTGCGTCCCAGGACCATGGAGAGGATGGAAAGAAAGGCTGTAAACTTCGAAGTGTGTGACTGACTCTAAATCCTGAACTGAGCCTAATTAACTGAGAGACTAATTTTTAAACCGAATGTGTCTAAATTATCCTTAATCTGCAAGGTCAAAATTATTTTTCCCATCATCTGAAGAAATAGTGAGTGGGGATAGGGTGAGGTCCTGAGTCAGCTGAATTCAATCATGAAGATATGAAAAAGTTACATTTCTACAGACTTCAGTAGTATATACTTTTTATAAGTCTATGATTATGGTGGGAAAGGCATTCAACATTAGAAATAACTGTCTGACCATTTTTGATACACAAGCAAAGAAGTTCCTTTATTCAGACAACATTGACTAAGCCTCGCATGAACAGATGCTGTGCATCATTCCAACGGCTAGATTTCAACTGGTAAAGTGGGGATACAGACTGTCTCTGGGGCTCTCTGAACACAGAAGAGGGGACCCCACAAAGACAGCTTCTGCATGTTCAGGTTCTGAATAAGGCGACTTATACGGTGTGCATAAGGCTGAGGAATTCTCAGCAACCTAGGGAGAGATACTGGGCAATATCTCTGCCTCAGTACCTAGGTCACTCCTAGAGAATGCAAGAAAAAGAACGTTTTCCAGGACTTAGCTATCACTGCAAGGAATTCTTAGGAGGAAGTGATAGAAGTGGGAGATGATAAGAAAATAATAATGACTATACATACTTATAATAGCTATTATTGGCTATGAATTTCTACTCTGCGGGAAACATGAAAATAATAGTTATTTATCATCTTCAGTTCTCACAATGATTCTTGAGAGGTAGGTATTTTTATCCCATTTGCACGTGAGGAAACAGACTCAGGGAGATTAAGGCACTTTAAGCCAATGGTGGCCAGTGAGTCCCAAGTCAAAACAGGGTGCTTTTCACTAAGCCAGTACACAGGTGGCTACTGCACAGAACCAGGGAAACAGTCTTTGGTCATTTATCCCAATCCCCTCACTCTGAAAGTGGGGAGAGGTTATCAGAGATAAGAAGTGGCATTTTATCCTGTGCCCCTAGATGCCCCACCTCCCACTCTTCTCAAAAAGGCAGTGCCTGAAGTTCCCTGTGCTTCCATCTGGGTCCCTAATCAACGAAATATGGGTCCATAAGTGGGAGGAACAGGATCTTACACAGACAGTTTTGTGGTCACAGCAATAGACTCCTGATTCCTAAAAGATGCAGTCAGTGTTCCTGGTATAAACACAGTGAACTTTCTGGAATTCATAACCACTTACATGTGCATTTGGGATTTTTCCATTACATTCTTTGAGATACTCCCTCTCAACCTCATAATAAGTGATGTCACCCCTGGACAGCCACCAGAGAGCACAGGGATTTCATGTGTCTTAAATCTGTGTCCAAATTATAATAGCATAACTAAGTCACATTATAGTATTTATAAATATCCAACCCATTATTTTCTTTGACTCATTGGAGTATAGCACTAAAAAAAAAAAAAAAAAATCCAAACATCAATTTTTGGTTTATTTCTCAGAATAAAACTCATTACATCCAGAGTTTTATGAGTCCCTTTGGGAAGATAAGGACAGATTGCATCTTACTCATAACAAAGGAAAACAACCATTGCAGCTACTCTGTGGCTTCCATCTCTTAAATCTAACTTCCTCCTTTTGTCCAAACTTCTAAGGGTTCTGTGGGGTGAAAAGATAACGGGGTTCGGATGGGTAGAAGATAATTACAGTGTGTCATTCCCTGACTCAGGATAAGAGGATCTGATGCTTGGGAATTAATATTCCAAATATTTTGAGCTTTTCATATATGTAAAAAAAGTAGAAAGAATATGGTATTTATTGACATATTTCATGGACTAAATTTAAACTTTGCTGTCAGAGACTCTTGAAGTAATTTATAACCCGGCCCACATTGAAAGGTCCACAAATATGAATCTATAATGGGATAATGTCATCTGTGTTGCCCTTAAAAGTGATCTTGTAAGAAGGGAATAAGTCCAAGATGGCAGGATCAAGGCTGGTCTTGATTCCACAGCAGGACAAGTCACAATGTTTTAGGGGGTCAAACACACTTGGACTTGATCTGGGTTGGATACAGCAGATGAGTTTTGCTAGAAAGAATGTCTGGAGTAGACTAAAGCAAACTTAGCTTGGTGGGACAAGACCAGAGCCAAATGTTGGGGTAAAGCATAAAGGATGTTTATAAAGAATAGATTCCAGTCCCCTAGAGAAGAGAATGAAAAGTGCTGGGTGGGGTTTGGGGAAGGGTTCTAGTACCAGCAGGACAAAACACTTTAAGAAACCAAAGCAAAAGCCCAGTTATAAGCAGTATGTGCCATCAGGGCAAAGGGGAAATTCTGTAGCCTGGTAAACCCAAGATGCCCAGAAGCCATTCTCTAGGTACCACAGACCACAGGTGGGAAAGAGGCATTTAATAGGTTCATGAGATTGATTCATGGATGAAGGAGCATAGAGGTTTGCTTCGTTCCACAGCTCGGAGGAGCATGTGGATGGCACCTCTTGGCACTGCCCAGGATGCAGGCTTCAAAGGGAATGTGATGTGAATAGTATCCACTGGAGTCATCCCACAGGGTGGCCGTGAGTGGGGGATATTTAGTCCAAACATTTAAGTCTTTACAACTCTCAGCCTGGTGCAAGTAGAGCAGAAGGCACTGACTGTAAATTCATATTTATTTGTGCACATTTAGACTGATTTATGGGCTTCCCAGGTGGCACTAGTGGTAAAGAACCCTCCTGCCAATGTAGGAGACATAAGAGATGCAGGTTCAATCCCTGGTTGGGGAAGATCCCATGGAGGAGGGCATGGCAACCCACTCCAATATTCCTGCCTGGAGAATCCCATGGATGGAGGAGCCTGGTGGGCTACAGTCCATGGGGTCTCAAAGAGTCGGACACAACTGAGGTGACTTAGCACACACAGGACAGACTGATTCAGATGTAATTTTAAAACCTCTTGCTGCACATTGTATACAATACGCTGCTGGGTGTGAAGAGCAAAGGAAGCAGTTCTGCTGAAGCAAAATTTACTTGTTGGAGATAAGAATCAGAGATTTTTTTTTTATTACTAGAGTGCTTTGATTCTCATCTTTCTTTTTAAGATTTTTTTTAATATGGGCCATTTTTAAAATCTTTATTGAATTTGTTATGATGTTGTTTCTGTTTTCTGTTTTGATTTTTTGGCGGTGAGGCATGTGGGATCTTAGCTCTCCAACCAGGGATGGAACCCACACCCTCTGCATTGGAAGGTGAAGTCTTAACTCTGGACTGCCAGGGAAGACCCTGGTTCTCATCTTTAAATTGACTTGTACAAGTTTCTCACATGAGCCTGGAAATTTTTACACAAGGAAGATCAGCAAACAGCTAAGCAGTGAAACCAAACAGGCCTGAAAATTTGAACCCAGGGCATTTCCTTGCCAGAGACCACAATTTCTGGTTAATACAGCACATTTACTTCCCTCTATCGCTGTGTCTTCAGAGAGTGCCTGTCTGTCACTCCTCACATCAATAAACCACATTTTTATTCTGGTGTCCCAACTACCTTCCACTCAGGCTGGAATGGTAAACTACAATCTGAAGAGTTGAAAATGTTTGCCCGTAAAATCATTCACTCATATTTTCTTCAGGCACCTTGTTTGGCCCAGATCTGAGGCCATAATTGATTAAGGTCAGTCATGATAGAACCAAGCTAGAGCTGTGATCACTCAACGTCCCTTCATCTGAGAAAATAAACCTAGGGGAGAGGCACCATGTGGCCGGGAAGTGAGGTATCTCAGAGCTGTTTCTGTGGCAGGCTGGGAGAACGAGTCAGTTTCCCACAGAGCTTGAGTCTCTCAATTTCATTTTCATGATCAGCTTAGCTGCTTTTCAGAGACGTACTGTGACAACTCACGTGGGGGAAAGCTTGTGTTACCTGGCTGGGCTAAATATGCTGACAGTGAAAAGGGTTAGGAAGCACTTCCCCCCTTTCCCCTTAGTGAATTGAAAGGCACTTTGAAATTATATTTAGTGTCTTTGAACTTTTCTGTGCTTGCTGCTGGTAGCATTTATAGAAGCCACATGGTGACAGAGAAGTCTCAGTCTCAAAAGCAAGCTGAGATGAGTGAAAATAATGATCCAAATAAATATTCTGTCCTGGTTTGGATGACAAGGCAGGTTGGGATGACAGCAGGATCCCAGTTAGCAGAAGCCTGGACTCCCCGCTGAGGCCTTCCTTTTCCTCTGTTCCCCTTCAGATCCTTCATGCAGCCTTATTGATGGTATCTCCTAAATAGCTCTTGAATCTATCTGCTGTTTCCATCTCCACCATGAACACCTGGCCTTCAGTTTTCAGCAGGGTGGACACACACACACACACACACACACACACACACACACACACACACACACACACACACACACACACACACACACACACACACACACACACACACACACACACACACTCACCATTCCCAATCCATGGTCTCCTTCCTTTCATTACTGTGCTCTCATAGTCCATCCCTCCCCTTTCCTCCACAGAGCCGGAGAGGTCTTTTTATAACATCAATCAAGGTATGTCACTCTTCTGAATTAAATCCCTTTCTGGGCTTCCTCTCCCACTCCAAATATAACCCAAACTCCTTACCATGGCTTTCAAGGCCCCCTGTGATCTACCTCCCCCTCCATGTTCATTTCCTACAACTCGCCCATCATCCACACTGCTCCAAATGCACTGACTTTTATCCTGCTCCTTCAACTTGGCACTTCTGTCTCTTCCTAGAATGTGCTTCCTTACCATCTCGACTCCTTAGTAACACTCAGGTAATCTGATTAAATGTCCACTCCATAGTCTTTCTTGATTACTGATGGATTTTCACTCCCTGCCAAATCTGTCACGTTTTGTAATTACTTAATCATTTACCCATTTGTTGTTACCTTCCAACAGACTACAGGACCCACGAGAACAAGTATTTCTTCAGACAAGTATCTCTCACCGGTACCTCTTACTCTGGCTTATTTCTCTAAAAAATCAGATCAAACTGCTAAGGATGACCTCCTTTCCTATGGGCAGAAGAGCTGCTACCACCCTGTTAAGGAAGCTGAACAGTTAACATTTGGTCAGCCAATCACTATATAGACTCTGCCAAGTTCAAGTTTTAGTAAGTTCTAAGGGAAAGGAATGTCTATCCCCTGGAAGGTCAATTCAAGTTCAGGCTATGCTTTTAGACAACACAGTGGCCGCCATAAAAACCCGTCACACGCTAAATCCTCCCATCCTGCTAGCCCCCGCACTCTGCAGCTAGAGAAAGCCCGCACAACACCGAAGACCCAGCACAGTCAAAAGTGAATAAAGAAATCTTTTTCAAAAATATGATAACCAGGTGCTATCTGCACCCACTGACCTGGCTCTCCAACCCTTCAGGCCAGGAGACTGGGTGCACATAAAACTTGGAAAACCAGCAGCCCGAAAGACCCACTCCCCGCAAAGTAGAGTGGACCCCACTGGGTGATCCTAACCACCCAAGCTGCCCTGAGGCTGCAAGGATCACTCCATGGGCACATGACACCTGAGCGAAGAGGGCCCCAAGCCCCAGCCGCCAAAGAGACAACCTGACTATTTCGCTCTGACCTGAAGTTTCTCTTCCAGGAAAACAAGTGTGACCAGGGAGACTCAGGTCACAGCAGTGAGCCTCAACATCAGGGCACACTTGTGCCAACAGACTAAAGACCTGATACCTTCATTTTTAGGAAAACACGGACACACGACCACTTTTCTCTTGCTAATTTTTGGGCCATGTATCTTAAATGGCCTGTCGTCCTTTGTCTCCAAAAGGTTAGACAAATGGTAGTCGCTCAGGGGCATGAACCGTCAGCCCTGAGGCCTGGTGACATCACCCACACTTAGAGGCGGCTGGGAGAAGTCCTGCTCCTCCACCCAGGGTTAGGATGATGCCCAGACTCAGCAGGAAAGAGTTTCAGAAGAGGAACCTCACCCCTCAGAGCCCCTCCAGAATGAAGGAGCGGGGCAAAAGACTGAAGAGGGATTTGTCACCATTAGCAATTCTTGGGAAATAAAAATAGAGCCTGGGTAATAAAAGAAAGTTCTGATGCTTTTGAACTTTGGTGCTGGAGAAGACTCTTGAGAGTCCCCTGGACTGCAAGGAGATCAAGCCAGTCCATCCTAAAGGAGATCAGTCCTGGATATTCACTGGAAGGACTGATGCTGAAGCTGAAACCCCAATACTTTGGCCACCTGATGGGAAGAACGGACTCATTGAAAAAGACCCTGATGCTGGGGAAGACTGAAGGCGGGAGAAAGGGACGACAGAGGGTGAGATGCTTGGATGGCATCACCGACTGGATGGACATGAGTTTGAGTAAACTCTGGGAGCTGGTGATGGACAGGGAGGCCTGGCGTGCTGCAGTCCATGGGGTCGCAAAGAACCGACACAACTGAGCGACTGAATTGAACTGACTGAACCTTTCTTTCCTTTGGGCTTGGCCCAGTTTCACTCTCTCACAGGGTGCTGCGCACGGAGGCCTTGCACTTTTCTCTTCAGACTAGAACTGCTACTGCTGCTGCTAAGTCACTTCAGTCGTGTCCGACCCTGTGCGACCCCATAGACGGCAGCCCACCAGGCTCCGCCGTCCCTGGGATTCTCCAGGCAAGAATACTGGAGTGGGTTCCCATTTCCTTCTCCAGTGCATGAAAGGGAAAAGTGAAAGTGAAGTCGCTCGGTCGTGTCCGACTCTTCGCCACCCCAGGGACTGAAGCGTACCTGGCTCCTCCGTCCATGGGATTTTCCAGGCAAGAGGACTGGAGTGGGGCGCCATCACCTTCTCCGTCAGACGAGAGCTCCGGACGTCACAGGGCTGCTCCAGACGTCAAAGGGCTGCTCCGGACGTCAAAGGGCTGCTCCTGACGCCTCAGCTCCACGGCGCTTGCGCGCAAGCGCCGCACTGAGATTCAAGATGGCGGCGGCGAGTGGTGGCCTGAGGCCAGGCGCTTAGGTCTGGAGCGGGAGGAGCAGCGCAGAGCAGGAGCACGGGCGCCTGACGGTGAGAACTCTGCCCCCTCCTTTCTGGAGGACAGGAACCTTACAGAGCAGCCCCATCGGCGGCTTTTGGGGAGTGTGCACTCTAGTGCAGAACTCAAGTGCAGGCCTGCGTGCTCAGTCGCCAAGTCCTGTCCGCTCTTTGCGACCCCATGGGCTGTAGCCTGCCAGGTTCCTCTGGCCAGAGGATTTCCCAGGCGAGAAGACCGGAGTGGGTTGCCATTGTCTTCTCCATGGGGATCTTCTCACACCTCTCCGTTAAAGCTTCCTTTTGCTCCTGAACCGAACTTGGTCTCCTCCTGCTGGCTGGAGCGCCCCTGGGCGGGAGGACCCTTGTGGGGAACCGACTCCAGAGGCTGAGGAATGGTAACACTGCGCCGCTATCTGGGTCCAAGGCCTTAAGGAACTGGGGGCTTTCACTTCCCGCGCTGGGGAGCACGCTGTTAGAGCCCCTAAGCCCCCAAGTAGGAAGTTCAACCACCCTATGGAAAGAGCACGTGGAGAAGCCCTGAAACGACGAGAGGGAAAGGGGACCCCGGGGCCCAGACATCAGTCAACACAAGTGAGGCGCCAGACCTGTGAACGAACCCTTCTTGGACCCTCCAAATCTAGATGGCCACCAAATAAATACAACTGAGTGACCCCAATCAATGCCCTATGAGGCAGGAGAATTGCCTAGTTAACATTCCTAATCTGAAGATTTTGAGCTTAATGAAATGACTCTTGTTTTAAGGGATTCAGTTTTGGGTGGTTTGTGAAGTGACAGGCAGATAGACTGACTTTTATCCTTCAAAGAAGGCATGACTCTCTACTCCTTAAAAAAAAATGGTTATAATCACTTAATGATATGATTGATATGCAAAGAAACTATAATTAATACTTAAGAGTGAGAATGCTGAATGCTGGCTTCACAGGGTCAGAAGCAGATTTCTGGCTGTTTTCTAAGATAGTCTAAACCACAATCATATCAAGAATATCTCCTCTTATAAATAAAAAATACCATCATACTGTCCACTTTAATTCCAGTACAGTTTTCCTCCAGGCCTGTCGGGTGAGTCTACCCCAATAGTGTGTAATGTGGTAATTATAGGTGCGCTTTGTCAGATACTGATACAGGATCCAGTCAAAATTTTTAGATTTATTTGAGGATGTACAGCATTTTCAGAACTGAATCCCAAAGAACCTTCCACACCCTCTACCAACCCATCTACCAACCCCACTAACAGCAGATAAGAGAAAATTATCTAGCAATTTTCTTGATGTTATCTGAATCTGATATGCAGGAGAATATAGTTTCTGTCAGTTTTAATCATGTATGTTATCTCCAATGCCTGGAATAGGGCCTGCAACATAGTAGAAGTTCAATAAATACTATTAATAAAATACATCACTGAATTAGAAAATAATTAAAAAATACAGTTCTTGGAGAAGAGTTCACTTTCTAAGGTTATCAGACCACCAGCACTTCTTCAGGACCTTAGGAATGAATAGCTGCTATTCAAAAGATTACAATACCAATGTATTTCATTTTAAATTTAAGAAATTACAAAGGGGGGATGAAGAAGAACATAACTAATACCTATGTACTATTACCAGCTTAAGTGACAATATATTGCCAACAGTGTTCAATTCACCTAGTATGGCCCTCCCTAGGAGACTTCCCCGCTCTCCCCTGCAGTGTAATCATTGGGCTTAATTTGGTGTTTATCTATCTCGTCTTTTTTGGTAATTATATTATATGGATATGCATCTTTGAGTAACAATAGTTTTATGTTGCATGTTTTTTTTTAATTATCAATTGAAATAAACGATGTGCAATATTATGTTAGTTTCAGGTATACAACATAGTGATTTGACATTTGCATATATTATTAAATGATCACCACAATAAGCCTACAAACCATCTGTCCCCATATAAAGTTACTACGGTATTATTGATCATATTCCTTATGCTATATATTACATCCCATCGTTTATTATTGTGTTGCATATTTTAAATTGTGTTATCATGCTGTGAATTCTTCTGCTATTTACCTGACTCTGTATTTAAATGTACATCCTTCTAGAAGTCCTATACACATACCTGTGCACACACATACAGACACATACTACTTGGTAGCCTCATTTTTTCTTTACGGTTTTTCATTCTAAAATATTTCACAAATAGAAGAAGTAATATAACAAACTCTTTGGACATCCCTCAAGATATAAAACATTGCAAATATACTAGAAGCCTATGTGTGCCCTTCACTGCGTTTGCCTCCTTCATGCCCATTCCTGTCCTCCTCCCATAACCAGAATCTGGTATTATTTTATATCCCCTCAAAATATCTAATGTTAAGTTTTTATTATTTTAAAGCTTTATATAGCATCCTCTTCTAGAAAGAAAAATACTGACTTTTTGAGAGTCTGGGTTTTCTACAGGGGTGTCAGTTCCAACACCCCACCTGATAAGCATCCCATGCCTAATTTCAGGTCCTGTTTACAGCCTAGCTTCCAGATTCCTCAGGACTTGAGATGCCCCAGGGCAGCCTGTAGGCATCACCACCATCAGGTTTTATCTCTTTCTTCATTTTTGACACTGGCAGATTTTCATTGTTTTATTGTGAGCTCATTTACACATTTAAAATATGTTTATTTTACTTTATACAGCAGAGAGTTTTTCAAAATATCAAATTTGCTAAATTTCTGGAAGTAAAAGTCTCTAAAGTATTTCCTAAATATTCTAAATATATGGCAGTTAGCACAAGCATACTGTCAGCTCCCATAAGAATCTTACAGTTTAAATAGCTGACAGATATTTATGAAACACCTGCTAGAATTTTTTTTTAAGTGTGTCAGTTTCTTCAAACGACTCACTTTGTTTCAGGGTTAATATATTCATATGATAATTTTTGTTTACATAAATGCATTTTTAATAGTTTTTAAATAGAGAATAACGATATATGCCTAAGAGGTTAAAAAACTAGCAGGCATTTCCTTTGTTAGGGTAATAAGAGAGGGAAATCTTTCAGAGGCAATTGGTAGAGTGTTTTTTTAAAAATGTAAGGCAAAAACAAAAAAAGCAGGACAGTCTCCAAAATGGTGAAACCAGGTTTAGTGAGAGAACATTTCTGAATTGAATTGATTAACTCAAGTATGAGGAGGGGCCTATTGTCTAGTAAAAGGGGGTTTCGCTGATGACAGTAAACCAAGAATAACTCTGGTCACCGCCAATGGAACTCTGTAAAAAGTCTGTGTAATAAAAACTATATACAGCACAACAAATAGAGCGGTATTCCAAGTGAGGTTTAAGTTTGGAGGTTATGATTATCCTTCTGTTGTCTATGTGAGTTATTCTCTATTTTGCTTTGATACTCTTTCTACATTTGAAAATCCTTCTGATTTAGTAAGCATTCTCCCCATCTTCACTCGCCCCTCCCCCGTGTCTATACTACTCTGCTCTGGCCTCTGGAGGCGGATTCACTGCCACAGTGGCCACTTTTGGACCCTTGACTTTCAGTTGAGTGCAACTAATGAGAGAGGCCCTGGGCTGCGACCAGAGGGTAGAAAGAGAATGTATCTGGTCGCTGATTTCCCCAGCACCCTCCCTGACTGGGAGTCACAGAGTATCTGCATCCCTCTACCCAAGGCCCCAACTCCAGCCAGATGATATTTCTAATCAGTTACCATCTCCTCATTATGATAATTCTCCCACTCTTGCCCCTCTGGCATTGGGTGGTCCTTTTACCTCTTACTAGTAGCCCCATAGTCCATAAACACTGCCCTATATCTTTATTAAACTCTTTACAAATTATCCAGCTTGATTATACCATGTAATTTTTGCTGGAACCCTGACTAATACAGATGGATGATTTTAGTATGAAATGAGACTGAAGAGACAGGTAGGGGAATAGTCATACTAACATGACCAGATACGTTTTTTAAAAAGATTTCTCTGGCTATAATACCAAAAACAAATGTAAGAAAGCTAGAATGGATGTGGGTATATCAATTAGGAGATTTTATCAACTGCCCAAGAGAGACTAATTGTGCTTGTCATGGATAAGATGAGGAGATAATGAAGATTACTCCCAGGTTTCCAGCTTGCATAACCAGATGATATAGTGGCTTTAACATGGAAAATGCTGGAAAAAAACAGGATTTTCAGGTCAAGAAAGTGAGCGCAGTGAGGAATTCCTTTAGTGTGATTCAGAGTATGTTTGATATGAGGAGCTTTTGCAGCATTCAGGGTGAAGGCAGGTGAAAGATGTAAATTTGTGAGACGTGGGCATAGATCAGCT
Source organism: Giraffa tippelskirchi (assembly GCF_054371585.1). NCBI lineage: Eukaryota > Metazoa > Chordata > Mammalia > Artiodactyla > Giraffidae > Giraffa > Giraffa tippelskirchi. The sequence continues at coordinate 176,312,038 of NC_137280.1, read as the reverse complement.
GACCTAAGGACAGAGTCAAGATGAAAAGAGGAGAGGGCTAGGAATGAGATTTGAGGAATCCCGTCATTTACCGACTGGTTAGAGGCAAAGTATGCGAACAGACTAAAAAGGAACAGCCAGAGAGAAAAGAGGAAATCACCTATAGAAATAAGTCTTTGTGTAATAAAAATATCTGACAGTCTGACTGATAAGAGTTTTTAAGATCCAGACCCATCTCACCTGGTGATGGCAGCCTAGTGTGGCAAAGTCTCATTAGGTTTCTTTCAAACCTTGGAAAACTACAGAGACAGTGCAGCTAAAAGCAAATTTAGGAATACTGGTTCAGACTCAGATAACCCAGATTTGCATCCTAGCTTTGCTATCTATCAAGTATAACCTCAGGCAAGTTGCTTCACCTGTCTCATTGGTAAAATGGGGATAAATTATTTTTTCACCTTAAGATTTTATGAAAATTAGATAAAATAAATGTATTCAAACTCTATATAGCACAGTTCATGATGGAGTAAATATTGGATATCATTCTTATTTCTCACAGAAAATTAGAAAATAACACTAGGAAAGCAAACAAGATAAAAAACATAAGAAAAATGAGTAAAATTTAATAGAATGCCCGGATGCACTTCATTCAAAAGGTTGGAGGGACTGGTGAGTGAGGAAAAAGCAGGGTCAGAACACCAGGAGTAGCCTCAACCCACAGAACTGAGCTTTCCCACCAGCTTCAGTGCCCCTTCTAGCGCTCTTGCAACAAAAGAAAAAGCAGTGAAAAGATCAAAAAGGAAAGGAGAGTGGGAAAATGAAGAAGCTGGCCTCCCACCAACGACACGATAAAGTTTCAAATGACCAAGAGAGAAGACTGCATATTTTTTTCCTGAACTTTTGTCCTTTACCGTAAGCAAACAAACTCATAAATGCACTTTTGTAATTCAGTGAAAAATAGTATATGTAGTTCACATTGAAGTTTCTGATTCCAGACATTTTAAAGACCTAGAGAGTCATTTCAATTTGTGAAGTGACTGCTTTGTGGGGATAACCAACTTGTCATGGTTGCCTAGAACCTTCCTGGCCTTAGACCTGAAAGGCCATGTCCCAGAAAACCCATTAGTCTTGGAAAAATTGGGGTAGTTGGTTGTCTGACTGATACTTATCTCTGATATTTGCCTCTATGCAGAAGAAAGAGATTTCCACGCGAATCGGTTTCATAGCAGGGAACATAACCAGCTTGCTGTTTGTGTAGGGAGAGGAGGTGGTCCGTACAGGATCTAATTTGAAGGGTTATCGAAAACCTTGTGCTTCCAGGGGTCTTCTCAGGTAGTCCAGTGGTTAAGATTCACTGCAGGGGGTATGGGTTTGATCCCTGGTCAGAGAACTGAGATCCTACAGGCCACATGGCCACAATGTAAGATTAAAAAAAAAAACAACAACCTTATGCTTCCAAACCAAACTGTTTGTTATCCTCAGCCCTGTTTCTGCTTCCATTGAAACTCTGAATTGGCTGACTCAAGCTGGGGCTACCTGAAACTTCTTTTCAATGCCAAGGTAGCCTGGGAAAGTAAGAAGGCCCTTATTGGGTCCTCACATTTTCAGTTCAGTTCAGTTCAGTCGCTCAGTCATGTCCGACTCTTTGCAACCCCGTGAACCGCAGCACACCAGGCCTCCCTGTCCATCACCAGCTCCTGGAGTTTACTCAAACTCATGTCCATCGAGTCGGTGATGCCATCCAACCATCTCATCCTCTGTTGTCCCCTTCTCCTCCTGCCTTCAATCTTTCCTAGCATCAGGGTCTTTTCCAGTGAGTCAGTTCTTCGCATCAAGTGGCCAAAGTACTGGAGTTTCAGCTTCAACATCAGTCCTTCAAGTGAACACCCAGGACTGATTTCCTTTAGGATGGACTGGTTGGATCTCCTTGCTGTCCAAGTGACTCTCAAGAGTCTCCTCCAACACCACAGTTCAGAAGCATCAGTTCTTCGGCTTTAAGCCAACTTTTTCGCTCTCCTCTTTCACTTTCATCAAGAGGCTCATTTTACCTCAAAAGGCCTAACATTTTACCTCAATATAATTTATCAGACTAGTCAGTTCTCTGGCAGACTCTGGTGAAAATGGGTTAAAATCACATATTTTGATGGAGTATGGAACAGATCAAGAGAAATTCAGATCATGAAAGAGACTTTACTTGTGTTGAATTTAGATAGAGTGAAATTGTGGAACCTGAAACTGTGGGTAGTTACCAGTCAAACCCCTTTCACATGCCTTCACAAAAATTTAATTGTTGCCACAGAAGACTTGCATGGGGACTTTACTGGTGGTCCAAGGGTTGAAACTGTACTCTCAAGGCCAGAGGTGCAGTTCAATCTCTGGCCTGGGAACTGAGATCCTAAATGCCTCTGGGTGCAGCCAAAAAAAAAGACTTGTGTGTCCTCCCATCAGCATGTAACTGAAATATTAAGATGTTTGCCAGAGCTGTTTCCCATGAACTTGGGGTCAGCTGGGTCTAGTTCGAGCTGAGCTGGTTAAGACTGGTTAGGACCACCAACCCTCTGAGTGATCCTGTGTGTGTCTGTTTGGTGGCTTGGTGACGTTTTGATGTTGGAAGGCCGAAAGCGCCACCCTCAGATCCTACTGCTGCTAAGCCGCTTCAGTCGTGTTCGACTCTGTGCGACCCCACAGATGGTAGCCCACCAGGCTCCCCAGTCCCTGGGATTCTCCAGGCAAGAACACTGGAGTGGGTTGCCATTTTCTTCTCCAATGCTAAACACCTCCATGTCTGTACCCGCAAGAGGCCCATATAGCTTAGTTACATCCGCTCAGGGCAGTGACTACCGCACCTTTTCCCAGTCACCTTTCCCCGCACTCGCCAGACTCCTCAGGCCTCAGACCGCACGCTGCTTTATTCCTTATCCATAGATACCCCAAGCCCCTGGCCTTTGGACGGTGGTTCTAAGACTTGTTTTTCTGTTTCCTTGCTTGTCTGCCTTGTGAATTAACCCTCTGCTGAAAATCATGGCATCTCAGCATTTTGGCTTGTTACACATTGGGCAAAACCAACCTGGTTTGGTCACAAAACATCTAGACAAGAATTTCTGAATTTTTTTCCTTGAAATACTTGGTCCAAGTTTCTCTGTATAAAAGTACTCCATGGCACATCGATTCTGGAAAATCCCATTTGCTTTTTCCTTTCTGTAGACCCTACATGATTGTAGCGTGTTAAGAGCTGTGAGAAGTCCAGCATCAAAGAATCCTTTTCATTTCTGTTTGACTCATCATTTCTCCACTTTATTTTATGATTTAATCCTTTTGTGATAGCATCTTGAAGAAAGAATGTATCATAGACGCTTTGGGGGAAAGATGTTATAATTTTGAAGAAGAAAAAAAGTATTTTTTTTTCCCTTTAGCACATTTGAAGTAAACGGGTTCTAAAGGAATAAAATGACAACCCAACCAGATGGGAGTTTCTTTAAAAAATTTTTCATGTACTTCACGACATAATGATGCACATACCTGTCCATTCACTTATTGCACAAATATTTATGAATACTCGGTATTTATGATCGTCCACTATATGGCAGGCAGAGTTCCAGATGCTAGAGGTACAAGCAAGAGCCTGATGAAGACCCTGCCTTCAGTGAAGTGTCTTTCTAATGGGAGAATATAGCATTGGATCAGGGCTTTCACCACATCTTGAACCATGTTTGTAAAATAAACCTCCAGGCAGATCCCCTACTGGTGTTTGGACAATTACCTTGCTATCTCCTGACTTCACAAACCTGGCTCTGAACTCCTAGCTCTACATGACCCCCCCTTCAACTCTTCTCTCAATGTCCTTGAACCTCAGCTTTCTCCTGTGTAATTGTCTCTCCGGATGTCAGCAGGTGAGGTATCTTCCTCAAAGTAACAAACTCCAGCTCTTAACTACAGTTCCCAGCCCTGACACTGCAGATGGATGAACCCTAAATCTTCAGGGGGCAGGGAGTGATGAGGCGGTAGTGCTGAAGGAGATACTCAGAAAGAATGGGTCCCACACAGTGTATATGCAACTGCATGTATACTGGATACACTGAATATTTGAAAAGTCACATAAATTTGATAAAACGCTCCATTTTGTTAAACAGCAAGGGGGAGAATTACTCTAAAACTCAAATATGACTATTAATAGACATATAAAGTACTTGTCTTCAAAAGCAAGAATTCAGTCACGTCTATTATAGACCTTTTCAGATGTTTCACATTTATTCCTTTTGAGGCAGAACATCTGAAGCTCTATTATTCAGTTATATAAATCTAAGAAAAGGCAAGAGGAGTTAGAAAATTAATGTTCTGGTATGTACTTGAATTTGTAAGATGAAGTCATTACCAAGTGGCCCAGGTGGTGTGTATATTGAAAAAAGTAAAGATAGGGGCTTCCTTGATGGTCCAGTGGTTAAGGATCCTCCTTGCAGTGCCGGTTCAATCCCTGGCCTGGGAAGATCTCACATCCGTGGAGCAGCAAAGCCTGAGTGCCACAACCACTGAGCACACGGGCCCTGGAGCCCAGGCCCCCCGAGCAGAGAAGCCACCGCACCGGGAAGCCTGCTCGCCGAAACTAGAGAAAGCCCAGGATGGCCAAAACAGAAAACAAGTAACTGGGAGTAACCCCACTTTCAGTATGTCCTCTGAGGCGAAACTAAGTTAACAGATAAAAAGCATTTGACATTTGATGACACCTGAAAAACTTAATTTCACTTTTCAGTTTCCTAAAAGCAAAATGCCTGTGAAAAAGAAACATAATGCTACTAATTTCCTAAAAGAGCAGCATTCTCTTTCATTTTAAATTACTAAAATATTAAGACACTTGTCCCTATTTTATTACTTTAGACAGTAATGTGCTGATAACTGTTTAGCAGCTGGCCCTTTGCAGGGAAAATATTCTGGTTTGTAACATTCACCAATTTCTACAGTGTAAATTCGCACACCATGGCTGATTCCAAGCCACCAGTGTGACAAAGACTGCTGAGTTGAAAAGAGATACAGGTAATCAGACCTGGAGCTAGTAAGAGTGGTCCACGGAGCACCACTGACTCTAAGTTGAAAAGTTCTTTGAAGAAATTTTTTAAGATTCTTTTTTTACAGTGAAGGGAACTGCCACCAAAGATGCTTTGATTTTATGTTTCCAGAAATACAGATAAATTCATATCACAAATCCTGTATTTTCAAAGTCTACCTGAAAGAAAAACAAAACCTCAAGCTGTAACTCTTTATTAGAATTTCTAAATCACAAAGATATATTCAACATTTTCCTTAAGAGGCATATAGCACAGTGTGCTAAAGAGTCAGAGTCCTGATTTTGAGTCCAGGCCTTACCCCTCTGTGACGTGGGCTCGTTATCTTCTCTCTGTGTGTGCCGTCGGTTCATTACCCGTGAAACAGGACTAATTATCACATTGGGGGCTTCCCTGGTAGCTCAGTTGTTAAAGAATCTGCCTGCAATGTAGGAGACCAGGGTTCGATCCCTGGGTTGGGAAGATCCCCTGGAGAAAGCAATGGCAACCCACTTCAACATTAATGAATAGAGTTATTGTGAAAGTCAAATGCAAAAGTGCTTTGCAACAGTGCAGAGCACAGAGTGAGCATTTAGTAAATATTAATGTTTTTATATAATTGGCTTGGCTACTTCTGTGAAATAAACACATAAATTGTTAATTTGGGGGATGGCTCAGCAGCAAAGGGTGAAGGGACTTTGCACTTGGCAAGTGAAGAGGGTGGGTCAGGGACATGCAGAGGCTTGGCTTGGTCTCCTCCATTCACAACTAACTAACTTTACTTCTGTAAAGCTGAATTTTCGTATATGTAAAACAGGCATGACAGTAGCACCTAACTCATGGCATTGTTGTGAAATTTAGTATCAATACATAATAAAGCACTGAGAACAGCATCCTAGCATATAGTAAGAACTGAACATCAGCTACAATGACTGAAGTCCAGGCTGGGTTGAATAGGAAGGGTGCTATAGCTGTAACTTGACCAAAAGCACAAGCCTCACCACGTGATGGTGGAGGACTCTGAACATTGTTACTACCTCCCACTGGTATGGACTCGGGAAATGGGGTGGAATTGCACATAAGGGCAATTACTTCAATTAACTCCTGGGAAAGAAGAAAAACAAGGAAATGAGTTACTGTCTGAAAAGGATAATGATATCTTTTCCAATAATAAATTCTAAATTGTTTTGATAACATAGCTTAATATTTCTCTGGCTAATTCTCCATGTTGTGTTAATAATTGCCTTCTAACTTGTTTGAACTTATCTCAGGGAGACTTATTGCTCCTAGAAACTTCACTGTACATACAACCACCTGGAGTAATTATAAAGCACTGTGATGCCTGCGAACCAGTTCAGTTGTTCTCAGGTAGGACCTGGACATCTGTAATTTTTTCAATTGGCCCAGATTATTTTAGTGTTGAGCCAGGACTGAGAACTTCTATCCTAGAAAAAGTGTTTCAGAATTAAATCAGTTGTCATCAAAAAACTTTTTCTCACAGCTGCTAGTTATGAGTACTTCAACATGATGAATAATTACTGACTGTCCCTTTTTCTAACACTCTACTGAATTCAGAATTTAATTTCTCTTTCTCCCACTAAGCAAAGTGAGAAAGGAAAAAAAAAAAAAAAAGCTTCATTCAGCCAATGTTTTTGTCTTTATTCAACCAATATTTATTGAATTAATTTTTGCATGTAATGTAAGGGCCCACCTTCATTCTGTTGCATATGGATATTTGGTTTTTGCAGCACTATTTGTTGATAGGACCATCCTTTGCTTTATTGAACAATCTTGCCACCCTGCTTAAAAACTCACTTGACTGTATTTGCAAGGGTTTACTTCTGGGCCCTATGTTCTATCCCATTGTTCTATATGTCTGTTTTTATGCCAGCTCTTCAGGTGAAATTTTGATAAGTGAAAGGTAACTAGAGTATCAGTAAAGGATTAAAGAAATATCAGACCTAGAGAAATCTGGGCCAATATTTTATTTTTAGCCTGGCAACATGTAAGCCATATATACCCATTATAACACAGGTCTAGCCACCTCCAGTTTGTTTTGGTCTCTTTAGAAGAAGCAAAAACAGTAGAATCATCCAGTATGGCCTCTGAGAGTCTCTTCTCATCACCCTTCTTCCTGCAAGCCTCTGTGATCCTGCTTTTCTCCCAATTCCAACACAAAGGCTGAGAGAGAGGGGAGATTTCTATGTTCAGGATTTGAACTTAGTTCAGTTCAGTTGCTCAGTCATGTCCAACTCTTTGCCACCCCATAGACTGCAGCATGCCAGGCCTCCCTGTCCATCACCAACTCCCGGAGTTTACCCAAACTCATGTTCATTGAGTCGGTGATGCCACCCAACCATCTCATCCTCTGTCATCCCCTTCTCCTCCTGCCCTCAGTCTTTCCCAGCATCAGGGTCTTTTCAAATAAGTCAGCTCTTCGCATCAGGTGGCCAAAGTACTGGAGTTTCAGCTTCAATATCAGTCCTTCCAATGAACACCCAGGACTGATCTCCTTTAGGATGGACTGGTTGGATCTCCTTGCAGTCCAAGGGACTCTCAAGAGTCTTCTCCAACACCACAGTTCAAAAGCATCAATTCTTCTATGCTCAGCTTTCTTTATAGTGCAACTCTCACGTCCATACGTGACCACTGCAAAAACCATAGCCTTGACTAGACGGACCTTTGTTGACAAAGGAATGTCTCTGCTTTTTAATATGCTGTCTAGGTTGGTCATAACTTTCCTTCCAAGCAGCAAGCGTCTTTTAATTTCATGGCTGCAGTCGCCATCTGCAGTGATTTTGGAGCCCAAAAAAATAGTCTGACACTGTTTCCACTGTTTCCCCATCTATTTGCTGTGAAGTGATGGGACCAGATGCCACGATCTTAGGTTTCTGAATGTTGAGCTTTAAGCCAACTTTTTCACTCTCGTTTTTCACTTTCATCAAGAGGCTCTTTGGTTCTTCTTCACTTTCTGCCATAAGGGTGGTATCATCTGCATATCTGAGGTTATTGATATTTCTCCTGGTAATCTTGATTCTAGCTTGTGCTTCCTCCAGCCCAGCATTTCTCGTGATGTACTCTGCATATAAGTTAAATAAGCAGGGTGACAATATACAGCCTTGACGTATTCCTTTTCCTATTTGGAACCAGTCTGTTGTTCCATGTCCAGTTCTAACTGTTGCTTCCTGACCTGCATACAGGTTTCTCAAGAGGCAGGTCAGGTGGTCTGGTATTCCCATCTCTTGAAGAATTTTCCACAGTTTATTGTGATTCACACAGTCAAAGGCTTTGGCATAGTCAATAAAGCAAAAATAGATGTTTTTCTGGAACTCTCTTGCTTTTTTGATGATCCAGTGGATATTGGCAATTTGATCTCTGGTTCCTCTGCCTTTTCTAAAACCAGCTTGAACATTTGGAAGTTCATGGTTCACGTATTGCTCAAGTCTGGCTTGGAGAATTTTGAGCATTGCTTTACTGGTATGTGAGATGAGTGCAATTGTGTGGTAATTTGAGCATTCTTTGGCATTACCTTTCTTTGGGATTGGAATGAAAACTGACCTTTTCCAGTCCTGTGGCCACTGCTCAGTTTTCCAAATTTGCTGGCATATTGAGTGCAGCACTTTCACAGCCTCATCTTTTAGGATTTGAAATAGCTCAACTGGAATTCCATCTCCTCCACTAGCTTTGTTCATAGTGATGCTTCCTAAGGCCCACTTGGCTTCACTCTCCAGGATGTCTGGCTCTAGGTGAGTGATCACACCATCGTGATTATTTGGGTCGTGAAGATCTTTTTTGTACAGTTCTTCTGTGTATTCTTGCCACCTCTTCTTAATATCTTCTGCTTCTGTTAGGTCCATACCATTTCTGTCCTTTGTTGAACTCATCTTTGCATGAAATGTTCCCTTGGTATCTCTAATTTTCTTGAAGAGAACTCTAGTCTTTCCCACTCTATTGTTTTCCTCTATTTCTTTGCATTGACTGTTGAGGAAGGCTTTCTTATCTCTCCTTGCTATTTGGAACTCTGCATTCAAATGGGTGTACCTTTCCTTTTCTCCTTTGCTTTTTGCTTCTCTTGCTGTGGGGTAAATTAACACGCCTGGTTGTCAGTCATTTATACTTTAATATAAAATACAGAATGCTGATACTCTGGGATGCTTAGAGACCACTGAGATGTAAGATCAATGTCTAATCTGACGTCTACTTCTTTATAGAGTCAGGACTATAAAAACTCATATATACATTCAGGGTTTTCTTTGCTCCTATTGCCTCTTCGGGGTGGAGACAAGAACAGGAGTTTTAGAAGTGGGACCAAGGAAAGCTCAGTGCTTTGGGCTGGCTTGTGAATGTTAACAGTGTGGAACAGGATACAGAAAAGGAAGGCAGAAATGAAAAGCATTGCCTGCTTTTGTATTTTGCTGAGTCCTAGTTCTTGATCAGTTTGACCATCGGAGATGAGTTGGTTATTTTGGAATTCTGAACTAGCCTCAAAAAAGCTGATGTGTGTGCTATTCCTACTGAAGCTTGCAAGATGCTCTGAGCTCTTCAGAGCACGCATGCAGAGCACATATTTGAATATCAACCATGAGAATAAAGCTATTCTTGTCCTGGGGTTGAATAGAGGATTTCTGTCTCCCACTGTTTCACATTCTCCTTATTACGAAAAGAGAGAAGTGAACCTCTTTCACAGCTGCTGCTGCTACTAAGTCGCTTCAGTCCTGTCCAACTCTGTGTGACCCCACAGACGGCAGCCCACCAGGCTCCTCTGTCCACAGGATTGTCTAGGCAAGAGTACTGGAGTGGGTTGCCATTCTTTCACAGCAGGTGAAGCTTTTTCCTCGTCAGTAGAAATCCTCAGGGACATTGTGGCTTCCAGTTATTCTCTTAATTGCTGCCGTCTTGATTTTGACTTCACCGTATACAAAGGATAAGACATTTGTAAATGTCTTATACAAAGGATATCCCTCATAATGACAGTTTAGAATAATGCTATACAAGAAAGGAGTCTTCAATGTGTTTACTATGTAAACAGGCAAAATTTACAAAATTAGTACATTTTCTTCATCATTCCCCAGGGGTTTGGCCAAAGCCCAAACTCAGAACTGATCAAATCTAGGCTGGAAGACGGTTTCCTTGCACTGCCTGACTTTGGAGCTTTTATGTTCCTCACGTGTGATTCTCATGGGCTACCAACCTGATACAAAGTTAAGTATTTCTAAAATCCATGTTGAGTGTGAAGATTTTCTGTTAAAAATGAAGTTGAAACAGGAAGACAACATACAGTTGCACCATTTTGAAATTACGACTGGATGACATTTGTTCTGATATCACTCTTAATAGCTATCAGGTGTGGACTAGGGCCAAACTTTATAAATGCCTTTTAAAATTCAGATATCTTAGAAAGGTCTTTTTGATGCTACATGTTTAGTCTTGAGATCATTTGCTTGGTTGTTGCTGCCCCAGGTTCTCAGTGCTGTATTTGGAAAGAAGTTTCAATGGACAATCACTTAGGACCATAAGAGTACTCAGAGGAAGTAAGCATTTGAATGAATCATTGACTCAAACAAGAAAAGTGTCTATATTATTTTAAATGCATCTTGCATGCTCAGTCATTCAGTTGCATCAGGCCCCATGGACTGTAGCCCTCCGGGCTCCTCTGTCCATGCAATCTTCCAGGCTTAGTGGGCCATCCCTGAAGCCCAAACGCGTCAGAGACCCTAAAATAATTAGTAGCAAATGTGAGTAGAGTGGAACGTCCCTAGATCTTTGCTGCAAAACTAGGGGGGTGAATCGTCATTCTGGGGCCCATCTAAAATGAACATTCTTCAAGACTCCCTTCATAGCACTTACTACAGAATGTCTCACTTCATCAGAGAAGAGTATGAGTAAGCTGGTGTTAAAAATATACAGTCCAGCCAGGAAAAAAAATGTTATTCCTTACAATTTTCTGTTTTTCTATGAAAAGAAACTTTTGATATCATTATCCAAAACAAAATCACTGCAGATGGTGACCGCAGCCATGAAATTAAAAGACACTTGCTCCTTGGCAGAAAAGCTATAATAAACCTAGACAGTGTATTAGAAAGCAGAGAAATCACTTTGCCAACAAAGATCCATACAGTCAAAACTATGGTTTTTCCAGTAGTCCTGTATAGATGTGAGCGTTGCAGCATAAATAAGCCTGAGCACCAAAGAACTGATGCTATCAAACTGCTGGAGAAGACCCTTGAGAGTCCCTTGGACAGCAAGAAGATCAAGCCAGTCAATCCTAAAGGACATCAACTCTGAATATTCATTGGAAGGATTGATGCTGAAGCTGAATCTCCAAAAATTTGGCCATCTGATGTGAAGAGCCTACTCATTGGAAAAGACCTTAATGCTGGGAAAGATTGAAGGCAGCGTAAGGGGCAGCAGAGGATGAGATGGTTGGATGGCATCACCGATTCAATGCACATGAGTCTACAAACTACGGGAGACAGTGATGGACAGGGAGGCCTGGCGTGCTGCAGTCCATGGGGTTGCAAAGAGTTGGACACAACTGAGTGACTGAACAACAGCAGCAATATCCAAAACAACTCCACTAAATAAATAATAAAAATTAAAATGTTACTTGGCTATACTCTCTTATCTGTCCAAACTGACACATAGACAACGGTATTTGTAGCAGTATTGCTCACAAGAGCAGAAGATAGGAAACAATCTACATAGCTACCGGTAGTAGACTGATTAAATAATGGTACAGTCATACAGTTACATATTCTTAACCCCAGAAAAGAACGGTAATGTTCTTTATGAGTTGCTGTGGAAGTATCTCCAAGATCTACTACAGGTGAAAAAAAAAATAGAATGAAGGACAGTGTGTGCAATATGCCATCATTCACACAGGAGGGGGACAATGTATATTAAGATTTGCTTGTATAGGCACAAAATATGCCTGGAAAGACATACCAGAAACTCATATCACTGATTTCCCAGCAAGGGAAACGGAGTGGCTTGAGAAGAAAGGTTCAAGGAGAACTTTTCACCATATGGCTTTTTGAACATTTTGAGTGTTGGAGTCAAAGTGTAGTTTCCAAAATAAAAGGATAAATTTTTTAAAACATGTCTATTAATTTCTGTCTTTTCAAGTAATTCTTGCAGACTGGACTAACTGGATACACAGGGTGATCTAATCTTGCTTTAAGGACTCAGTAGGAGAGACAGTCTGGAGAAGGCGATGGCACTCCACTCCAGTACTCTTGCCTGGAAAATCCCATGGGCGGAGGAGCCTGGTGGGCTGCAGTCCATGGGGTCGCGAAGAGTCGGACACGACTGAACGACTTCACTTTCACTTTTCACTTTCATGCACTGGAGAAGGAAATGGCAACCCACTCCAGTGTTCTTGCCTGGAGAATCCCAGGGACGTAGGAGCCTGGTGGGCTGCCGTCTGTGGGGTTGCACAGAGTCGGACACGACTGAAGCGACTTAGCAGCAGCAGCAGGAGAGACAGTCAATGTATAGGGTACAGTTATGTGAAAGCTCCAGCAACTTGTTTTGTTTTGTGCTGTGTGATGATTTTTTGTGACTGTGTTCCTGAGTTGCCTTTGTTAGTAAAAAGGTAATTGCTAAAAAACTACTCAAGAGGTAAAAATTGTGGTAAGTAATTATACAGTCTCTTTCAATATTAGTTCCATTACTCTAAGAAATTCCAGTAAAGAATGGGGTTGTTCAAATTCTAGTTAAATTCTATATTTGCTGAAATATCACTTATTTTTTTGAAGAATGTCTTTGATAGAATGCCCTAAACAGAAGCTATAGGACACAAGAAAGACAGTGTTGGCATTAAGACCACCAGCTTGCTGGGTTGGTGTCATGTCTCATTTTATATTCAGCAGGCATCCAACACTCTGAAAATAATGAAAACGGGTTTTGGCGGTTAATTATCCAACGGCAGGGCTGAACAGCTAGTCTGACTGGCTGCGCCAACACTGACCATTAAAGTAGCTGGAAAATCAGACCACTGTAGCGATGGCCTTAATTACCCCATGGGGGTGAGATATATGCTTAGGGAAATTATTTAAATCTTTCATTCTATTAGGGGTGACAGGACATTTTGTAGTGGTCACATTTCACTTTCTACATGGCACAGAAGTCATACATTGAGGAGAGGTGAATCTAGCTGCAAACCAATTTCTAGCCAACATTAAAAGACCGATTTTTCCCACCGCAATAATTTTATGTAAGCTATTGCCCATATTTCATTTTGCTAGCTGACCTACAGCACTTTTTCCTCCTCCAATACAGGCTGAATCTAGTTTTGGATAATTGCATTTAACTGTCATGCCTCTAACCTCTTTTAATCTGAAACATTTCCATAGCCTTTTTTTTTTCCACAACATTGACATTTTTAAAGAAAGCTATCCCTCTAGAGCCTGGCTTCCCAGGTAGCATAATGGTAAAGAACCCACCTGCTAATGCAAGAGTTGCAGGAGATGTGGGTTCAATCCATGGGTCAGAAAGATCCCCTGGAGTAGGAAATGGCAACCCCCTCCTGTATTCTTGCCTGGAAAATCTCATGGATAGAGGAGCCTGGCAGGTGGCGAGCTACAGTTCATGGGGTCACAAAGAGTCAAGCATACATGCACACACATCTCTCTAGAAGTTTCTTCCTCTTGTGCTTGTCCAATATATTCTCTTCCTTAAAGTTTTGCATTCCTAGGTGGAGGTTTGCACAGGACAGAGGTGTTGAGTTCTTCTTAGAATATGTCATCTAAGCACACAACATGCATTTTTCCCTCATGGAAATGCCAGTTTTGATCACCCGGTTCAGTTCAGTTCAGTCACTCAGTTGTGTCCAACTCTTTGTGACCCCATGAACCACAGCATGCCAGGCCTCCTTGTCCATCACCAACTCCCAGAGTCCATCCAAACCCATGTCCATTGAGTCGGTGATGCTATCCAGCCATCTCATCCTCTGTCGTCCCCTTCTCCTCCTGCCCTCAATCTTTCCCAGCATGAGGGTCTTTTCCAATCAGTCAGCTCTTTGCATCAGGTGGCCAGAGTATCGGAGTTTCAGCTTCAACATCAGTCTTTCCAATGAACACCCAGGACTGATCTCCTTTAGGATGGACTGGTTGGATCTCCTTGCAGTCCAAGGGACTCTCCAGTACAACAGTTCAAAAGCATCAATTCTTCGGCACTCAGCTTTCTTCATCATCCAACTCTCACATCCGTACATGACTACTGGAAAAACCATAGCGCTGACTAAACGGACCTTTGTCGGCAAAGTAATGTCTCTGCTTTTTAATATACTGTCTAGGTTGGTCATAACTTTCCTTCCAAGGAGTAAGCGTCTTTTAATTTCATGGCTGCAATCACCATCTGCAGTGATTTTGGAGCCCCCCAAAATAAAGTCAGCCACTGTTTGCACTGTTTCCCCATCTATTTCCCGTGAAGTGATGGGACTGGATGCCATTGAATGCCTGGTTCAAGTGCTGCCTAACTTCTCCAGTCTGTAACTTCTGGGGTGTTTCCCTCAGTTGCAACCAATAAGCAGTCTGTGTGGAGCTACTTTAAGACAGAGCGAATATCCTGCTCTTCTCTTCTAGGTTTACCATGCATTGATGATTCTTGTATAATCCAGTCTTTACCATTACGGTTGTAAATGCTGACTTCCTGAATCCAGCACTCTCTGTACACGTACCAGAGAGGCCTAGTCATTCAGTTTTAAGCAAGAGAAGTCATCCCTCTATCCATCACCAGTAAAATTTCATGAGTACATATTTTTCCAATGATTTAAAACTCATTTGTGCTTGGTCGTGTCCGACTCTTTGCAACCCCATTAATTGTATGTAAACTGCCAGGCTTCTCTGTCCGTAGAATTATCTCGGCAAGAATAGTGGAGTGGGTTGCCATTTCCTCCTCCAGGGGATCTTCCCAACCCAGGGATGGAACCTTTGCCTCCTGTGGCTCCTAAATTGTCAGGTGGGTTGTTTACCACTGAGCCACTTGGGAAATGCATTATTAAGACATTATTTTACTTATTTGCAAGTGGAAATTCCTTCAGCTGGCTTCTGTGTGTTTGTGACATGCCTCTATCATGGTTTTGAGTACTTCTTTAGTTTCTAGAATAACATGGTGATCCCATATCATCTTCTAACTACCCTGCTTCAATCCTGGAATCAGTTATTTCTCTGAGAAGACTTGGTTGTTTTTAGTGAAACTGATATTAAAGATAAAAATCTGGATACTAGGTACACTGATTGCTGCTAGCATGTCTTTTCCTCTTGGCCCTTTCTGCAGACAGTGCTATAAAATATACATACACAGAAATAAACATACACATGCACATGTATCCATGTACATATACACATGCTTTATGATAGTTGTGCCAGCTTCCAAGGTGGCCTGCGGTGATCCTTGTCTCCCAGTGTTCACTCCTTGCAGTGCATACAGCATTGTATTTAAGGTAAGATTTGGTCTCAGTTTGGGCTTCCCTTCAGAAGAGAAAGAATCCGCCTGTATGCAGAAGACCCAGGTTCAATCCCTGGGTCGGGACGATCCCCTGGGAGAAGTAATGGCTACCCACTCCAGTATTCTTGCCTGGAGAATTCCACGGACTGAGGAGACTGGCAGGCTACAATCCATGGTATTACAAAAAGTAGGACATGGCCAAGCAACGAACACTCACTTTTTCCCTTTGGTCTGCGGGACCAACAGGCCGTGGCAGAGGGATGCCATGTTTACCTCTGAGTTTAGTTACTAACCACACTGGGGTCCATTTTGGTTCCTCTCTCTTTCCTTTTCTCCCTCTTCTCTCTCTGGGGTTGTCAGCTGCTACGAGCAACGTATGGAGAAGAACTGAATTTTCTAACAACAGCCATATCGATGAGTTTGGAAATGGTCCTCCAGCCTCAACCAACTGTTAAGATGACTGTAGCCTTAGTCAACAGCTTGATCGCAATGTCATGAGAGACAGTGAATCAGAACCACTCTGTCAAGTCATTCCCTGATACTCAACCCACAGAAACTGTAAGATAATAGATGTTTGTTGTCTCAAGCTGCTAAGTTTTAATATAATTTATTAGGCAGCAATAGATAACTGATATGTGCCTATATACATGCATGTATACATTTTCACAGTTCATATATACACTATACAGTTCATATCTCCAACTTCAGTCCATTCCCATAGTCCATATATATATATCCCTTCTCCCTCACTGGAAACCCACGTGCCCAGCATCAGTATATTAATTCATTTGCTCAATTCTATCATACATCCAAAGTTGTTTTGAAACTCTTAAGAGTCCACCTCTCTTCATGTCCTTCCTTTAGACTCATAGCCTTCTATTTAAACAAAATATATGTCATACATTAGACAGTTAAATTTCTTGGCATATTCCTTGATGTTAAACATGTATTTCCTTTATAGAGACTATATTACTTTTCCATTGCTGCATTAAAAAAATTACCACAAAATTAACAGCTTAAAATAAAGCACCTTTATTTTCTCTGTTTCTCTGGGTCAAGATTCTGGATATGAATTAGCAGGGTCCTATGCTCAGGGATTCACCAAGCTGAAATTAAGGTGACAACTAGTGATGAGGGTCTCATCTGATGTTTGGGGTCCTCTTCCCACATTCGTTCAGGTTGTTGGCAGAATTCAGTTTCCCGCAGGTGTGGGTCTCAGAACCCTGGCTTCTAGGGACACCTGTGTGTAGGCAGTTCACAGCATGACTAGCGGCTTCTCTAAGATGCACAGGGAAGTATTTGCTGTTGTTTCTTGACTCTTTCAGAGTTTACCTGACGGGTTAGCCCACCCAGGCCTTCTCCTTTTGACTAAGTCACAGTCAACCATTTAGGGACCTTGTGTCTATAATCTCTCTTGCCATATAACATAATCATGAGGGTGTTACTTATTATATTTACAGGTTCAGACCACACTTGAGAAGGGGATTATACAGGGATTACACTGTACACCAGGGCGAGGTGGAATTTCCCTGGGCCATCTTGGAATCCTGCCACAGATACCACAGATGCTTTAGGGAGAAAAATGCCCTAAAAAAATCCCACTTTTTTTTGGCGCACACTGAAGTGAGTACAAAAGCTAGGCAAGTGAAATAAATGAGTAACCTAAGCCAGGCCTGGCTCTGTTTAGCGGTGGGGCAGCTACGTACCTCCAAACAAATGTCACTCAAGGATATGGACCACTATTGCCAGATCATCTGATTTTTTTCAAGAGAATTTAGAAATCTGAATTTGTATATGTAATCTGCCTTTTTAAACATGTTGCAAACTAGCTCAAATTAAAAAAAAAAAAAAGAGTTGTGTGGACCAATGATTGCTAATTGGGACCCCATTCAGACTACTGTCACCATTTTATGAAATGAGTGATCCCATGATTGTGTAAGTAAATAACAGGTTAGGAGACCTGCCCGAGCATCCCAGAAATACTTGTGTCAGACTTTCAATTAGAACTCAATTCTTGTGATCCTTAGCATTCCCTTTATCCTTAGTAATCACTGAGCTTATTCCACTGTTATGTATTCAAATAATCCACTTGATATTCAAAATGCTTTAAATAGGTTAATCATTTCTCAAGACATTTACCTTTCAAACTAAAAAAAAAAAAAATCATTTCTCCTGCCTTTTATCTTGAAGTCAAATACCACTGGGCAGATTTTTATTAAAAGTTCCTTCACTAAGACAAGGTATAATTTATCAAGCTTTAGTAACATTTTGATGTATCACTTTTGAAAAAAAAATCTACCAAGAGATTAGTGATGTAATATCTGGATAAACAGTTGCCTGCAAGTTGAAAAGCAAAGTTTCTTCTCAATTAATTTATATCACATTAGACATTTATGTCAAGTGGGTGCCTCATGGAACCCACTTGACATCAGGACAAATATTATTAGTAATAAATCTATCAGGTATTTTGTAAAGTATAATTAGTTACTATCTGAATCTGAAGAGTGCTTTGTATGTAGAAAATGCTTTATAAATCCTAAGTATGAGTTCTCATTAATAACCTTGAATGTATTTGACATTAATCAAATGTGAGTTAATTTGACATGAATCAAAATTGCCCATGACCCAAGAGTGGTATAAATGGTGTAATTATAAAACTCAATGATTCTAACCAAGTTCAAAGGAATGAAAAATGGAAATAGATATAGTTAAACACAATTCCAAACCAGTTTTAAGAATCCAAGGAAAATTGTTGTATAGGGAAATAGCAAAATTGTAGGGCTTACTAAGCTTTAGCTGTTTGACTATTGCTTTGAATTAAAGTGAGATTCTCTTCTTTTTAGAATTGATCATTTGACTTCATGTGAAAACCTTAAAGAAAGCAAATCAAAGAATAACTACCTGCCATAAATCCTTGCAGTACTGGAAGACTTGTAAAAACATCTTAGGATTTACAGATTGGAATCTTTTCGGAAATGAAGAAGAGCTCCTTTTCAAAATGTTGCCCAGTAATTTGGAATTAAAACTATTCCTATTGGTAGTAGTAGTAGTTTAGTCGCTAAGTCGTGTCCAACTCTCGCGACCCCATGGACTGTAGCCTGCCAGGCTCCTCTGTCCATGGGATTCTCCAGGCAAGAATACTGGAGTGGGGGGCCATTTCCTTCTCCAGGGGATCTTCCCAACCCAGAAATCGAACTTGGGTCTCCTGCATTGCAGGCAGATTCTTGATTGAGCTATGAGGGAAGCCCATTTCCTGTTAGAACTTTACAACTTAATAACAAAAAGACAAATAAACCAATTAAAAATGGGCAAAGGATCTAAATAGACATTTCTCCAAAAGAAAAGTATAAATGTTAGTTGCTCAGTCATGTCTGACTCTGAAATTCCATGGACTGTAGCCAACCGGGCTCCTCTGTCCATGGAATTCTCCAGGCAAGTATACTAGAGTGGGTGGCTATTCCCTTCTTCAGGAGATCTTCCCAAGTCAGGTATCAAACTCAGGTCTCCTGCATTGTAGGCGGATTCCTTACCATCTGAGCCAACAGGGAAAGCATTCCTCTAAAGAAGGCATTCAAATAACTAGTGAGCACATTAAAAAAAAAAAAAAAAAAAGAGCTATTGCTGTTTAAGTCCCAGATACTTCTTCAATATCACTTTCACACAAGCACACAAATAAATGTATTTGTATATAGCATCTCTGATCTCGAGCAAGCTCCTGAGCACCTCTCTTCGCATCAGAGTTAATCCCATGATTTTCTTTCATAGCACTTATATCATGATTGAAATTTTCTACCTACTATATTGCTTTTAATTCACTCTTGTCTCATAGTGCCCAGCACAGTGTCTAGCACATAATTAGTGTTGAATGAATGAATGATTGGGGTCAGGGTTTGCTTGAATAGCTATGGGTTTTATCAGTTAATAAAGTAACACTTGCAGAATCTATGGGTTGAAAAGCAGAGAGAGAGTTCATATAAGGCAGTGAATGGCATAGGATTCTCAAAACGGCCTTAGGAGCCCACCCCAGGAGACCTGTTATAAGCATTATTGAATACAGGGTATGCATCTGGCAAAGAAAAGTTCACCCAATTGTGATTTTAAAGTGATGAAAGGGGTTTCACCACCTAATGGTTAGGGTGGTATTTTGCATTTGGATAAAAGATTGACTTATCCATTATGTGAAAATTGAATTGAAGAGATGAAATGGTAAAAGAACCTTAAATTCTAGAAACAAACCTGAAAAGGTGCCGATATTGGAAAGGAACTACCAGAAAGAGCTCAGGAGATCTGAATTTATTTAGATGAAAGAGATGACATTTCAGGTAGAGAAACACTTTTAAAAATAGTGGCTAACTTAGGAGGAACGCAGACTTTAGACCGAAGAGACCTGAAGAACAGCGAAACAAGAGCAAAGGGCAAACTCAAACTGATACTAGGAAAATATTCCTGGAGGTAATTGCAATCGGAAAGAGGCACCATTTCCCTAAAGAAGTGATGATGGTGAGCTCAATAGTGATGTTCAAATGGAAATTAAATGTTTGCAGAAAAATGTGTTCCCTCCTCTGATACAGGAAGTTCTACTAGCTGACTCAGGAGTTCATCGTCCTCTTCCTTGTTCTCCTTCTATCCTTTTGCTTCCTGTGAAGTTTCCTATTTTATCCAAGACTGGGCCTGATGAGTGTTTACAGTTGGGTGCTTAGTTAGCGTTTTATGGTTGATGGATTGATTGATTTCTGGCTGCACTGGGTCTTCCTTGCTGCACTCAGCCTTTCTCTGGTTGCACGGGGCCAGGGCCACTCTTCATTGCGTGAGCTGGCTTCTCACTGCAGTGACTTCCCTTGTTGCGGAGCATGGGTGCTAGACCGTGTGGACTCAGTAGTTGTGGTGCTTGGGCTTAGTTTCCCCAAAGCATGTGGAATCTTCCCAGACCAGCAATTAAGCCCATGTCCCCTGCCTTGGCAGGAGGGTTCTCAACCGCTGAACCATCAGGGAAATCAAAGAGGCACTTATTTGAACGCCATGTTTAAACTCACCTGAAAGACTAGGCCAGTGAAGCTTATACAATATGGTTTGCTCAGCTTGCTTTCAGTGCAAGAAACGCTATCTTGGGCCAAAACTTCCAAATCTAAATGCCACTGTCGATTACTAAGAGATTCAAAATATCTTAGACAGTTAACTTTCTACAGAAATATGATATATTTATGGATTTCCCTGGTGGCTCAGATGGTAAAACGTCTGCCTGCAATGCGGGAGACCCGGGTTTGATCCCTGGGTCAGGAAGATCCCCTGGAGAAGGAAATGGCAACCAACTCCAGTAATCTTGCCTGGAAAATCCCATGGATGGATGAACCTGGTGGGCTACAGTCCATGGGGTCTGAAAGAATCAGACACAACTGAGCAACTTCACTATTCACTTATGATATATTTATTATACGTTTGAAGATACAAATTGGAATTTGTGGTTCAAGCAGCAAATTTACAACATATACTTATTTCCTCTTTCTTCTTAGATCCCAGTAACATGTCAGTAAAGAAATAAGCCCACATTATATTTTGAGAAATTTCTGGAAGATAAAAAGGAGGAGCGCCTGTTCACAGATTAAATAAAGCAAAGACAGGACAACTCCGAGGATGGTGTGGCAGTGAGAGGGGAATTCTGGTCTTTCTGGCAAAAACTCAGGGGAAGTAGGTTCCATGGGGAGGTGGGGGTGCAAAGGGGAACCAAGAGAGAGGCTGAGGCCTGCTCACCCCGTGAACAACTCCACCCTATAGCCTCCGCCCCTTTCTCTCCTCCCTGCTGTGCAGGCCCCCAAACCTTCAGTTCAGTTCAGTTCAGTCACTCAGTCGTCTCCCACTCTTTGCGACCCCATGGACCACAGCACACCAGGCCTCCCTGTCCATCACCAACTCACGGAGTTTACTCAAACTCATGTCCATTGAGTTGGTGATGCCATCCAACCATCTCATCCTCTGTCATCCCCTTCTCCTCCCGCCTTCAGTCTTTCCCAGCATCAGGGTCTTTTCCAGACTCAGCCCTTAGCATCAGGTGGCCAAAGTATTGGAATTTCAGCTTCAGCATCAGTTCTTCCAGTGAATATTCAGGACTGACCTCCGTTAGGATGGAGTGGTTGGATCTCCTTGCAGTCCAAGGGACTCGCAAGAGTCTTCTCCAACACCACAGTTCAAAAGCATCAATTCTTCTGCTCTCAGCTTTCTTTATAGTCCAACTCTTACATCCATACATGACTACTGGAAAAACCATAGCCTTGACTAGACGGACCTTTGTTGACAAAGTAATGTCTCTACTTTTTAATATGCTGTCTAGGTTCTTCCAAGGAGCAAGCGTGTCCATGACATCCAGTGCATCAAATCTCGGAGGATGACACCTCTGGCCACAGCACTCGCATCTTCTGTAGGGACTCCTGCAGTAGCTCCTCTGTGGCCTTCAGTATTCACTCCCATTATACTCTACACTGTAGCATGTAAAAATGCCAGAGAGTGTGTCAATCTCTCCCTAGATTAGAACCATCTAGTGACTTCCCACTGCTCTCAGGATGAGGACTACAGTAATTAGCTTGGCCTGAGATGCCCTGTGGGCTTCTTCAGTGGCTCAGAGGTAAAGAATCTGCCTGCAACGCAGGAGATGCGGGTTCAATCCCTGAGTCAGGAAGATCCCCTGGAGGAGGGCATGGCAACCCACTCCCTATTCTTGCCTGGAGAATCCCATGGACAGAGGAGCCTGGCGGGCAACGTCCACGGGGTCACAAAGAGGCGGACCCGGCTTACGTGACTTAACGTGCACGCATGCACACAAGAGGCCCTGCAAGGTCTGGGCCCGCCACCCTCTCCAGGCTCATCTTGCACACTCCCACCTCTGTTCTCTCCGTTCACAAAGGCATTTCTCTGGGTGGAAGAGCAGTACTCTTTCTCCTGCCCCAGGTTCTGGCATCTGCTGCCCTGCTTGTATGTCACCCCTTTAGCAGGCTGTATTTTCCTGAGCCTTCAGATTTCGTTTCAAATGTCACTTCCTCAGGGGGAGCTTTCTTGATTAGGTCAGACTCTAGGTCTATCATTTCTTGTACTTTTCCTCCACATCAATCTCTTAAGTTTTCTGACAGCAGGAACAATGTGAATTTTACTTACATCCCCAGAACTTGACAACAGTGCCCAGCATACAATGGCACGTCAGCAAAGCAGACCTTTTCCTCTTAAGGCCCTGGCTGTCTCTCAGTTCCTGGCCTGGCCTCGGAGTGTTTAACCTCTTCTTTCACAGGAAGGACAAAATGAGCTGTGCCACACTCTCCTTCACCAGAGAAACAAAGCAGGTCACCGTTCTTTAGAGCGGGGGTAACGAGAAGGGGTGGGCCGTCAGCCCAGTGGCATCTCGCCCTGTCTCACCCTGGCTGCCTTTAGGGCCCTCTGCACACTGGTCTGCAGACCAGAGGTGGTAAATACGAGCCAGAGAGGCGAGTTCTGCCAGGGAGGGTAAACCCCGGCGCTGATACCCGGGTTCACTGGTGCTGCAGGCCACCCCGAGGCAAGACTTCCAGCACAAGGAACAGAGCTCCCACTCCCTGCAGAATGGGGCAGGGGTGGTGGTGATAAGTATGAGAGGCCATTCAAAAGTCTTTTAAATAACTGCTATTACAGTAATGCTTGCTGCTTATCAATCATTTATCATGAGATGGGCACTGAGCCAAGCATTTTAAACCTATTACCTTATTTAATCCCGTTAACAGCCTGTGAGCTAAGAAGTATTTTTTTTACCCATTTTACAAATGAGGAAAGACCCTTAGAGAGTTCAGTAACTTGCCTTCATCTCACAGCTAAATAACGGGCAGAACCCACTTTCCAGTGCAAATCACTGTGCTATATCCTGCATCATCATTGGCACCATGAACCTTCTAATGGTGAAGGTGGTACAAACGACTACAATTTACCAAAGCCAGGACATTAACCAGGCAGTCAAGACATGCTGTTAGGCAGCTTTTCTAGCAAATGTAGACTAGTGTAACTTTTTTTAAATGACCGACTCAGTATCTTTGCCTCAAGTATATTCATGGTCGTGTTAAAGCATAGTGTGCATGATTTTAGGTGTTCTGGGTACTGCCATAAAAATTGGTATTCCAAGGCATAAGAGCTATAAATGGTCAGGGAGGACATAATATGTTCCATTATTGAAAAGTTTGCCTTGAAGCCTTTAGATCAGTAAACCCTACAGGTGGGTCTATGTGTACCATTCTGAACAACTTGCTATCAAGCACTTCACCTGTGGCTATAGTATGTTGAAACTTCCAACTGGGGGGATGTGTGCACATCTACTTCCTAAAATTAGACAATTGCAGAGGCAAAAAGAACTTACTGTTTTTCAGATATGAAAACCAAGATTTGGAGAGATTAAGTGAATTTTCTGTAAAAAAAAAATTTTTTTTTCCAAAGAAATTTCCAGAATTCAAGATGATTCTTAATTCATCAGAATAAAAATGGTTCAGTGGATGGGGAGAACATTTAGACATTCCTTTGATAGCTTGGTTCAAATGAAATCTTTTAGGACAAGAAAACCTCTTTCTGGGTTCCTTTTCTCTGTACCTCACCTGTCTACGGCTCTAGGCATTAGTTTATGCCATACAAAAAAGCTCTAGGCTTTTTAAATCTGTCCCAAAACAACCCCCCTACCACCCTTGTTATATAAGGTACCCTGAGAATTGAACATAAGTGATACTGGGCAGTTAGATGACCTAAGTATGAGATGATGACTATCGAGTAGAGAAAATCAATTGCTTTTCTTTCCTCCCCAGAAAGTGCCCTGTAGGGGGTAGATAAGTGCAGGCTGGAAATAGTGTATTACTTGGTTCTTCCTAATGGCAGGCAGCCCTGAAGATGACCAAGTAACAAGTAGTCACTCAGCCAAAGGTCACTTTTTCTGGCCCAGCAGCCTTTCCACTTGGAAATACAATCTGGGTGTAATGTTGATTTGAAAGGAGAGGTCATTATACCACACAGCTCCAGGCATCAAAGTTCTGAAGGTTTTTAAATTGTGCTTCTTTTAAAAATGAACTCAAACCTGTGGCATTTGTGCTTTATTGCTAGTGAAAAGAGCTGATTACCGTGGTTAGCGTAACTGCTTTTATTGAGACGTGGAAGCCAAGTAGTGGAAAATAAATCCTGTAGCTCTGTGTAGGAAGTCTGAAATATAATTCATCGCTTCAGTTAGCTTTCAGAAATAAAAGGCCTGGGGATGGGGCTCTGGTTTCTTTTGATTACCATTGTCCATGAAATCGGATAAAGGGGCTGAGTAGGGTCTAGAGGAGGTCACTAGGGGTTTCAGCAGAGCGAGGGACCTCCAGACAGCAGACTCAGGTACAGTAGCAAAAGGTGAGTTCTGGGTCGCCCTGCTCTGGGCAGAAAGGCTAGAAACCCCACAGACAGTTGGATTTACATTTATAGTTTAAAAACAAAAACCTGCCCTTGAGGCTAAATCGAAGCAATTCTACTGGAACTGGGAGAGAGGTGGTGGGTAGTTGAGTTGCTCTGTCATGTTCAACTCTTTTGCGACCCCATGGGCTGTAGCCTGTTAGGCTCCTCTGTTCATGGGATTTCCCAGGCAAGAACAGTAGAGTGGCTTGTCATTTGCAGAGGATCTAGTGGAACCTACATTTAAAGATGCAATTTTTACCTCCATTCAGGGAGAGCACTCTTTCCCTTTTGGATTTACTGATTGTATTAGCCGTGTTGGCCACGGCCAGTTCAATTGCAGTCATTTGGCATTGATTCAGGCTTGGCTCTTTTGGGGCCAATTAGCTCCAAGTTGAATAATATTGATTATTACACATGATATGTTTTCCTAATTATAACCCCTGTTTAATCTCTAACACTATATATATATTTACAGTTTTTTTCCCTGAGGTAACTTTGGCTTATGACATTGTTTCATGTGTATAACAGAATTTGACTTCTGTACAGAATTTGACTCACTTCTACACACTACAGAAGTGTATATGTGTACTCACCTTCGAAAGTCTAGTCTCCATTCATCACCATACAGTTAACCCCCTTTACCATTCAGCCTTTCCTCCCAAGGCCCCGTTTCCCCACTGATAACAACTGATCTGTTCTCTGTATCTGTGTGTTTATTTTTGTTTTGTTTGTCATATTTACATGTATGAGTGAAATCATACAGTACTTGTCTTTCTCCATCTGACTTATTTCACTTAGCATAATACCCTCAAGGTCCATCCATGTGGTTGCAAATGGCAAGATTATAGTCACAAATTTCATAACACCTGCTTGAATATATCTCCCAAATCTCTGAGTCTATGCAGTCACTCTTAGAACTAGACTAACTGCATATTTCATAATTCAGCCCATATTACTTGAAAAGGGACAAAGACTCAGCCACAGTGTGTACACATTTCCATGGTTTACGTTTTGAAACCTAACTATTGGCAGGTTATTCAGCATGTCTAATAATTTCTTTGGGAATTTCTCTCGAGTATGTGAATATACTTTGGAAGTGAGCTGTTGAAGCTAGCTTGAATTTGTGTGCTGATCTTGTAGTAACTCCGTACTGTGTTGGCCATGGTTCTTTCACTTGGACAACCGCTACTTGTCCCACCCGGTAGCACTGTAGCTTTATTGAGAGGCCATCACCCCTGTAACCCTCACTCCTTGGAGGGACCACATTACAGGCCATTTTGAATCGCATGGAGCTGAAATCAGAGCTTTGGTTCCTATTGTATTTCCATGAAGAAAATGCATTCTCAGTATTAAGCTGACTAAAATGAACAAGGGGACTTGCTTGAGGTCCAGTGGTTAAGACTCTGCCTCCCAGGACTTCTTTGATGGTACAGTGCTTAAGAATCCACCTCGCAGTTCAGGGGGTGTGGGTTTGATCCCTGGCGGGGGAACTAAGACCCCCACATGCCAAGTAGGTCCACATGGCACAACCGGGGAGTCAGTGCACTTCAACAAAAGATCCCGCGTGACGCAACTGAGAGCTGACCCAGCCAAGCAGACAGTGTCTTTTAAAGAAAGGGGGATACTGGGGATGTGGATTCGATCCCTGGTCGGGGACCTGAGATCCCACATCCTGTAGGGTGCGGCCAAAACTTAGATAAATAAAGTGAACAAGGGATTTTATTTCAAGGAAAATAGATGTATTCGTGACAATTTATAGATTAATAAAGTCATAAGCTAGGAGAAAACTGCCACATGTCTAAGGAGAGGTTTATACTGGTATCATGGACAGAGTGGGGCTTCCTCAGTGGTTCAGCGGTGAAGAATCCACCTGCAATACAGGAGAAGAGGGTTCAATCCCTGGGTTGGGAAGAGCCACTGGAGAAGGGAATGACAACCCGCTCCAGTATTCTGGCCTGGAGAATCCTATGGACAAGGGAGCCTGGCAGATGGTGAGCTATAGTCCATGGGGTTGCAAAGAGTTGGGCTTGACTGATCCACTCAACAACAGCATAAGTGGAGTAAAACACATCAAGAAGAAAAACAGTAAGATTCTAATAAAGGAAAAAAAGAAAGGAATTGAAGTCGCTCAGTCGTGTCCAACTCTTTGTGACCCCATGGACTGTAGCCTACCAGGCTCCTCCGTCCATGGGATTTTCCAGGCAAGAGTACTGGAGTGGGTTGCCATTTCCTTATCCAGGGGATCTTCCCGACATAGGGATTGAACCCAGGTCTCCCACATTGCAGGCAGATGCTTTATCATCTGAGCCACCAGGGAAGCCCAAGATTCTAATAAATGAAGTGTGAAATGCACAAAGAGACAATCGTCAAAGAGTCAATACAGCCAGTAAACAAGCTTGGAGAAGTGTTCAGTCCTTATGTCCCTACCAGTAATCCAATAAATGCAAATTCTTAAATGAAGATATTGCCTTCATTCTTTAAATTAGGAAAAAATTAAATGAAATTAAAAATAACCAGTGCTGCTTAAGTGACACAGTCTGTCACTTTGATCTAGGCTGTCATTTTATTGGCTCCTTCCTTTAAAGACTCTTTGACAATAAACATTGAGAGCATTAAAGCCAGGCATACTTTTGGTTCAGTCCCTTCGAAGAAAATAATCTAAAATGAAACAAAATCACTTGTGCATAAAGATATTCACTTCAAAATTATTTACATTAGCAGAGATTTGAAACAAGCTCAGTAGTCAAAAACAGGAAAATGTTAAACATAAATTAATGCAATCATGAATAATTGTTCATATAAAAAACTGTTTATAGACTTCTGGTCAGTATGATAGTTTGATATTCCTTCTCCACCTCAAGTACATTAAAATTTCACTTAAAAAATTTACTTTTATAAATAAGCTCAATTTAAAAAAATGTTAAGCCTCAAAGCACAAGTTGAACAGTGGCCTAAATACAGCCGAAAATGAGTTATTGAATTGGGAAACAAATCTAGGGAACACACTTAGAATTCCAGAACAAGATAAAAAGATCGAAAACATGAGTGAGACATGGAGACCCGGAGACTGGAAAGATCAGGCGCAACATACAGCCAACTGAAGATTCAGGAGTAGAGGGGTAGAGAGAATGGGAAGAGGCAATATTTAAATAAAACATGACTTAGGGTCTCCAATTGCAAGGAGACATGAAGTCGAAAATAAAAAGGACATGCCAAAAGGAGGAGAGTAAAACCAGTGCACATCTAACCACATCACAGTGAAGCTGCGAACATCAAAATTGCAGAGAAAATTCTAAAAGCTACCAGACATAAATTATGATTACCTACAAAAGAACAATAATGGCCTTGGTTAACTCACCTCTAAGGTATATTCACATAATAAAGAAAAACCTCAGTGATATTACTGGAAATGCTGAGCCTATACCAGTAGTTGGATTTCTCAATGTTGCCTGTTCTTTGTAGCTACAAAGATTATATATTTCTATATAACTTTGTACTCTGATGCCTTACTGAATTTTCTCAGTGTTTACATACTGTTTTAGTTGGTTCTCTTATTTCATTCATGTATATAATTTTATCATCTAAAAATAATAATACACCTCCTTTTACCAATGTGTATTCATTTTATTTCTTGGTCTTGTCTAATGGTGTTAACCAGAACTTTTGGAACCATGTGAGTTAGCCATGACCTTTTATCTTGCTCATCACTCTAAGGGCCATTTAATAATTTTTACTTTTATAAATAAGCTCAATTTAAAAAAATGTTAAGCCTCAAAGCACAAGTTGAACAGTGGCCTAATTGAACAGTGGCAAATAATTTCAGTACAACCTTAAATTATTTGAGGGTGGATTCATCTTTAACATGAGAAAGCATATCTACTGATTCCTGCTTTATTTATAGATTCTTCATGAAGAATAAATGTTGAGCATTATTATATACATTTTCAGCATGTGCAAAGATGATCATGTGATTTTCCATTTTGGCTTATTAGTATGATAAGTTATGTTAATAGCTTTTTCTGATGTTGAATTATTCGTGCACTTCTGGATAAAATGTCACTTGGCTGTGGTTTATTATC
The DNA here is from genome assembly GCF_054371585.1 of Giraffa tippelskirchi. Taxonomy (NCBI): domain Eukaryota; kingdom Metazoa; phylum Chordata; class Mammalia; order Artiodactyla; family Giraffidae; genus Giraffa; species Giraffa tippelskirchi. The sequence continues at coordinate 176,283,081 of NC_137280.1, read as the reverse complement.
TTTTTAATGTGCTGCTGAGTCTTGTTTGTTAATGTCTTATTTAGATTTATTACATGGATACTCATAAGAAAGATTGATCTGTCATTTACTTTTAATTCCTTTTTGGTTTTTTGTTGTCATATTTGGGTTCTGGTATTTCTATTTTCTCACTTTATGAAAAGAATTTGGAAGCTTAATTTGTTTCATGTGTTCTGTAACAATTTACATAGCACTGAAATTATCTGTCTTTTAGGAACTAAATAGAATTCTCCTGTGAGAACATCTGGATCTGATGATACTTGAGGGGTTGCTTTTTGACAACTTTTCATATTTCTTCTCTCGTAATGGCTGCTTGTGTTTTCAAATCTCTTCTGAGATCCTTTTTTTTTTGTAATTTAAATTTTTTGTGTAGTAAATTAATTATTTAATGACATGTCCATCTTTCTTCATCTGCATCCCTCTTTGAGAGGAATAATGTCTTAATTATTTATTAATTAACAATGCTTGGCAAATAATTCTCGATGCCCAATATATGTTTATAAAATGAATGAACTAGTGGATTGTGTCCATCACAAACCTACTCTACATTGTATAAGACATAGGTGTTGCCTATTCCTGTGGTTTTATTTTCTATGCCATGCAAATTCAAAATTGAGATTTTTTTTTTTCCTCAGGGTATGGAGAGAATGTAGTATTTTAGACTTGATACATTATGAGACATAATTAAAGTGCTATTTCTCCCAAAGTAGTTCTGAGAGTGTGGCTGCTCTTCTTGGCTTGACCAACCCTCCCAGAGCCTCTGCTTGGTAGACATCCAAGATGCCGCAGCCGCCCATCCCTGTCAGCACGTGTGTGCCTGCAGACCTCACAGTTGGTAGATTTGCTGTCAGTATCAAACTCGTCTATCTAGGCAGGAAGGATTTCTCTCCGGGTATAAAAACCGAGGATATTTTTCAAAAAAGTAACTTTTAGCCGAAACCCACTGAACACTGTGTGTTTATCACAATCACATCCCTCCGCTCTAGTTTTTACATCTTCCCTCTAAAACCCGAACTTGAACTCACAGTGAGTTCTTGAAGCTTCAGAAAAATACGGTGCTTTCTGACATTTTCCTGGTTTACTTTTCCAGGAGAAAAGTTGCTCAATTTCGGTGAGATGTGAGAAGGTGGAGGAGGAAAGTGCTAAAGATAAAAGGAAGAGCCACAGAATGACCTGGCCCAATGTCTTTTTCCCCCATGTTCACAAAAATAGCTTTATTTTTAAAATTAACTTCTTTTTTCTTTTTAAATTAATTTTTATTGGAATATAGTTAGTTTACAAGATTGTGTTAGTTTCTACTGTCCAGCAAAAATTAATCAGCCATACATATAAATACCGCCTCCCCTTTTGATCCAATCTAAGTCTTCAGCGTGCCATCAGCCTTTCAGGGTCAGTATTCTAGCAGTCATTCATCTTCCAATGGGCTTGCTTTTTCAGAATGTGGGGGAGGGAAATGTGGGGAGTGGGGATTGTGTGATGACAAAGGCCAGCTCATTTGGGTGCGGCTAAGCAGGTGGGAGACCTTCCGGGTGTTCTGATTGCGAAAGCCATTGCTTTTCACACGGCCTGAGGAAGGGATATTACCACAGGAACTTTTGAGACAGGAAGGAGGGGACACCTTTCTACTCTGAGCTGTGAGAAAATGCACTCAAAATGGCCAAAGAGGAAACACCTACGGAAACAGTAGGACCTGCCACGGTGACTAAAACTGGGCTGCAGGCAACTCAAAGCAGCCTCTGTGTCACTCGTATCTCTGAAAATATAGGTGGCTGTTTCTTGCCCTCTATCAAAAAGGATTGAGAAACATCGCTTGACAGAGTCGTTTGGGGCTGAACCTTCATCCTTATAATCTGGGGGAGAGTGTTACATCTGTGATTTCCTAAATCAATTTTATCTCTATTCAAAGTAAAACTACAATTAGGTTATGACAATTCTCTCCAAATATTAAGGTCTGGGTTTCCTGTTATTTTAGGTGGGAAAAATGGTGAACAACTTAACAAATGATCCCAGCCTGGACAACATGTATTTGGGGATATGATTATTTCCATAACTACTGTCTGAACAAAATTTATATTTTTAGTTCAAAGTGCATAATGTCAAGGTGAGAAAAGATAATTTTCTGAAATCTAAGATATTTTAAGTCCCTCCACATTTCAAAATGAAAAGCTAAAACTTTTCTTCAAATTCAGGCCATCAGAAGAATTCTTAAAATAACACACTTCAGGAGACTCATTTCTTTCTGAGGGCTGTTTGCACAGTCTGTGACGACTAGAGGTTTAAAGGCATTTAGGGTTGTTGTTTTCTAACTGTCTGATAATCTAAATTTTGTTGATCGTAAGATTAAGTTATCATCTCCTTAACACTAAAACCAACATTTTTAATGTTAAAGTTCCACTGATAACTTTTGGCTAACTGAAAAAAAATAAATCACCCCATTGTCTCTTTTTTTAAAAAAATTATGTATTTATTTAGCTGTGCAGTGTCTTAGTTGTGCTACGTGAGATCTTTTAGTTGTGGCATATGGGATCCAGTTCCCTGACCAGGGATTAAACCCAGGCTGCCTGCGTTGGAGCTTGGAATCTTAAGCATTAGACCACCAGGGAAGTTGCTACCCAGTTGCCTTTTAAATTATTACAGCCATTCTCTTGGCTTTCCCTACAGCAGTAGAATTTATGATATCACAGAAAGAATGGCCATTTTCTCTGCTTCAGTCACTATCCTTTAGGACTGGTTAACTTTATTGACTATGCCAAAGCCTTTGACTGGAGGAAGCCCAGGAGCTGACTGTGGCTCCAATCATGAACTCCTTATTGCCAAATTCAGACTGAAATTGAAGAAAGTGGGGAAAACCACTAGACCATTCAGGTATGACCTAAATCAAATCCCTTATGATTATACAGTGGAAGTGATAAATAGATTTAAGGGACTAGATCAGATAGACAGAGTGCCTGATGACCTATGAACAGAGGTTCATGACATTGTACAAGAGACAGGGATCAAGACCATATCCAGGAAAAAGAAATGCAAAAAAGCAAAATGGCTGTCTGAGGAGGCCTTACAAATAGCTGTGAAAAGAAGAGAAGCAAAAAGCAAAGGAGAAAAGGAAAGATATTCCTATTTGAAGAGTTCCAAAGAACAGCAAGGAGAGATAAGAAAACCTTTCTCAGCGATCACTGCAAAGAAATAGAGGAAAACAATAGAATGGGAAAGACTAGAGATCTCTTCAAGAAAATTAGAGATACCAGGGGAACATTTCACGCAAAGATGGGCTCAATAAAGGACAGAAATGGTATGGACCTGACAGAAGCAGAAGATATTAAGAACAGGTGGCAAGAATACACAGAAGAACTGTACAAAAAAGATCTTCACGACCCAGATAATCACGATGGTGTGATCACTCACCTAGAGCTAGACATCCTAGAATGTGAAGTCAAGTGGGCCTTAGGAAGCATCACTACCGAACAAAGCTAGTGGAGGTGATGGAATTCCAGTTGAGCTATTTCAAATCCTAAAAGATGATGCTAGGAAAGTGCTGCACTCAATATTTGGAAATTTGGAAAACTCAGCAGTGGCCACAGGACTGGAAAATGTCAGTTTTCCTTCCAATCACAAAGAAAGGCAATGCCAAAGAATGTTCAAACTACCACACAATTGCGCTCATCTCACACGCTAGTAAAGTAATACTCAAAATTCTCCAAGCCAGGCTTCAGCAATACGTGAACCGTGAACTTCCAGATGTTCAAGCTGGTTTTAGAAAAGGCAGAGGAACCAGAGATCAAATTGCCAACATCTGCTGGATCATCAAAAAAGCAAGAGAGTTCCAGGAAAACATCTATTTCTGCTTTATTGACTATGCCAAAGCCTTTGACTGTGTGAATCACAATAAACTGTGGAAAATTCTTCAAGAGATGGGAATACCAGACCACCTGACCTGCCTCTTGAGAAACCTGTATGCAGGTCAGGAAACAACAGTTCGAACTGGACATGGAACAACAGACTGGTTCCAAATAGGAAAAGGAGTACGTCAAGGCTATATATTGTCACTCTGCTCATTTAACTTATGTGCAGAGTACATCATGAGAAATGCTGGGCTGGAGGAAGCACAAGCTGGAATCAAGATTGCTGGGAGAAATATCAATAACCTTAGATATGCAGATGACACCACTCTTATGGCAGAAAGTGAAGAGGAACTAAAGAGCCTCTTGATGAAAGTGAAAGAGAAGAGTGAAAAAGTTAGCTTAAAGCTCAACATTCAGAAAACTAAGATCATGGCATCTGGTCCCATCACTTCATGGCAAATAGATGGAGAAACAGTGACTGACTTTATTTTTTAAGGCTCCAAAATCACTGCAGATGGTGACTGCAGCCATGAAATTGAAAGACGCTTACTCCTTTGAAGGAAAGTTATGAACAACCTAGACAGCATATTAAAAAGCAGAGACATGACTTTGTCAACTAAGGTCCGTCTAGTCAAGGCTATGGTTTTTCCAGTGGTCATGTATGGATGTGAGAGTTGGACTATAAAGAAAGCTGAGCACAGAATTGATGCTTTTGAAGTGTGGTGTTGGAGAAGACTCTTGAGAGTCCCTTGGACTGCAAGGAGATCCAACCAGTCCATCCTAAAGGAGATCAGTCCTGGGTGTTCATTAGAAGGACTGATGTTGAAGCTGAAACTCCAATATTTTGGCCACCTGATGCGAAGAGCTGACTTATTTGAAAAGACCCTGATGCTGGGAAAGATTGAGGGCAGAAGGTGAAAGGGGACGACAGCGGATGGGATGGTTGGATGGCATCACCAACTCGATGGACATGGATTTAGGTGGACTCCGGGAGTTGGTGATGAACAGGGAGGCCTGCCGTGCTGCGGTTCATGGAGTCGCAAAGAGTCGGACACGACTGAGCGACTGAACTGAAATGAACTGAACAATAATATAAGTAAGTCTACTGTAAAATATTAATACATAAAAGTGTCAAGAGATTGAAAGCAAGCTTTAGAAGGGATCCACAACTATCCCTCCCTCTAGCTTGAACAGATGCAGAACATGCAAGATAACCAAACAAATTCAGAACTAAAAAACCCCTGTGCAAATATTGATCCACAAAAATCGAACAGGAAATCCCTGGCTGAATTCATGTGATTACTATGGTGCGCAACTCTAATATTAAATTGCTTCTGTTTAGCACTACATAACCAATACTCTTGGTTGTGGGGAAATAGCTGAACAACCTTGCTAACTTAGAAACTCAACTTGTAACTTCAGTCATGGTACAGACAGGGCTTCCCGGAGAGTGTTAGTGGTAAAGAACTCGCCTGCCAATGCAGGAGACGTAAGAGACTCGGTTTGATCCCTGGGTTGGGAAGATCTCCTGGAGAAGGAAATGGCAACCCACTCCAGTATTCTTGCCTTGGAGAACCCCATCGACAGAGGAGCCTGGTGTGCTACAGTCCACAGGATCACAAAGAGTCCGGCACAACTGAAGTGACTTAGCACACACCACAGCCAGTGCTTCTACAATCAACAGCAGAAAATAAGAATGCTCTCTTGTAATAAATATTAGCAAAGGGTATATATATTTCTGTTCTTCAGATGACTGTGTCGGTTTAATCTAATTTCAGTTCAAAGATCCATTTGTCTCTGGTTCTGCATCAGAGGCAAAAATTACTTTATTTGATTAACTCTGAGGACTGAGGAGAAGTCTTCTATATATCTTAATGTTCAATTCTAATGCATTCATTAGAAAGAAACAATTCCATAACCTCAAGTAAATCGTTTCAAATTGGAATGGTCAAAACAGAAAAGTTAATATCCAAATAGAATTTGGTGTGTTACATAAGCATGTGCAATCATCTAAAATTAAAACTAATCACTTTGTATCAGAAGCAGTAATAAAAGCCAAGGTTCTGCCTCATTGTTCTCCACTGAAGCGTGAATAATTCATGATTTAGGTAAGTTTTCCTTCTCCCCTGAGTCTTCCATAAGATTTTACCAATTTTATTATTAAAACTGTGTCTCTACACCATTTCAGCTTCACTAGAATTGAACTGATAATATGTGTTGTACCTTCCGATATTACTGTTTGTAGTTCTGTCCTTCAGCCCTCATGCAAAGCAGACTATGACCAGGTCTCATGTAACAAAACAAAATTTGAGGGCCTTGCTTCAAGGCTTCTCATTCTCCCTGAATCTGACCTGCTTCCTCTCCATATTTTCCAGTGTTCTCTTTGAATCCAAATCTTTTCTTATTCAGAAATATCTGGTCCCATCTATCCTTCCCAGAAAGCTGCCATTAGTGGAAAATTAAAATTATCCTCTTTTATAACTGAAAACACCTCTTCTAATAGTATGTTTTACTTCTCAATAAATGCCCCCATCAGTAGAGTCCCTAGTTTCATCCATCACATATATACATTTTTTAACGTTAAGCATTTATTGAGTTTCTACTGTGGGTGATGTGCTAAAGACAGAAAAAACTCAAACTTTGCCTCCAAGGAGGTGGCAAACGGAGCAGGCTGGACATTGAAACCCCAGCAGTAAAAGGTGCTGTTTCACATAGAGCATTAATGCGGAAACGATGGGCAGGGGCGCAGCGATTATCTGCACACAGACACAGCTGAATCACTCGGTATCTTGGGGGAAATTGAAGAGGTTTCTGCCTGACTGATTCTAGTTTCTCCATGAAGCAGGAGATGAGATCCTTTCTTGAGAGTCACGGTAGGTTGAAAGATATGAGGAGAGTAATAAAGGCTTGAAATGGTTGCCAAAGTGATAGAGAAAGACAGCTACTTAGGAGAATTAGGGCTAATTCCAGGCAACGTGAAAGACTAGCATACATTTGGAGGTCACAGATCTGTGAAAGTTCCATAGCAACCTGACTGAGTGGTTCTTCTCCATGGAGGCCACAGTGAAAAGAAGGGACCAGAGTGAACGGTGCGTATGTGTCACAGACCTTTGCCAGAAGGAAGGAAGTGAAGCCAGGACAAGGCTGATAGCCTGAGAGACGATGGATGGATTAAGGGGCAGGATTCTGCGGAGTAAGGCAGTATGAGAGCAAAATGATAGGATGTGCAGGGGTTTAATATTTCAGTGGGATCCAGTGTGGTTCAAGCATAAGCCATGGGGCAGGTGACTGAACGGAAGGACTGCGGGTGGGGAAGTATGCAACGATTCAGTGAATTCTACAAAGCCCAGCCTGCTGTCAGGCACTGTATTAAGTCATGAGTCAGCCCCTATACAAACTAAAAAAAGTTCTGAGTAAAGCTGGTAAACATCCCATTTAGCATGTGATAACTAGTAACTGGGGCTTTCCAGGTGGATCCGTGGTAAAGAACCCGTCTGCCAATGCAGGAGACACAGGTTCAATTGCTGGGTTAGGAAGATCCCTTGGAAAGGAAATGGCAACCCACTCCAGCATTCTTGCCTGGGAAATCCCATGGACAGAGGAGCCTGGAGGACTACAGTTCATGAGGTCGCAAAAGGGTTGGACACAACTTAGCTACTAAACAACTACAACAAATAGTAACTGAGATGAAATGCCCAGCTATACAAAGGAGAAAGTATAGTCCACAGCTTGGCAAGTTCAGAGAAGACTGCCAGAGTTATTCAAGAGAGTGCAATATTAGGAAGTAGAGGCGTGACAGTGATGAAGAGAAGTTAACAGCATCCAGTCTCGTGATTGGCACATGAGGGCTGCAAGCACCAAAAGTGTTCAAGAGGAAAATGATATTTCCCTTCCAGCAGCTCTGGCTGCCCTAAATCCCACCTAAACATTTCAGCACATCATCACCTTCACTGCTGGCCTGAAGTACCACTTTCAACACTTCAATTTCCTCTTTAAATCCTTCCATTTCTTTCCAGCTCCTTCACCATTAAAATAAGAAGCCTCAGCTTGCACATCACAGAGAAACGAATGCTATGAGGGCCTTTGGTTTTCCTTTCCCCACACTCCCCGTCCAGCAGTATTTCTCACCGCCTGCCCACCGTGTACTTCTGCAGTGTGCCATCTGCTTTCCTTCTCTCTGATTCATAAACACTCGTGCTCATTTCCACATATTTTGCTCATCTGTAATATTTCTCCCAAACTTCCTTTCCAAATTAAGTCATTTTTCACAGCCTGACTGAAGATCTGTGGCTCCCATGATGCCTTTCCTTGACTATTTCTGAGTTATTTTACTGCATATTGTGGTCTTTAGAACTGTGTTATCTCCTGGTATTCTCCAATAGTTCACACATCTTTTCAAATAAGGTCCCTGAAGTCATGACGTGTACCTCTAGATTCCCACAGTGATTTTTAGAGAGTTGAATACAGAATAGGTGTTTGAGAGGCAAATTAATCTGATAGAAAGTGCCTGAGTCAGGAGATCCCATTTTTTAATTCAAGCTTTACCCCTCAGGCTAAATTCTCCTTACTCATTAATTGAGGAATCTGACCCATGATCACTCAGATTCCCTTCACCTGCTGCAGTCTGATTCTAGCAATACTAATTATTTTATTTGACCAGAAGCTCTGATAATGCATATCATGCACATCATATCATATTGCTCTTTTTCTAAGATACTATCACATAGAATGTACCATATTTAATAAGATTCATACTAAATATTCAAAGTACACTTTAATTGTAAGATCAAGCACAATGTATGACTTAATATAAATATTCAACAAATATTTATAAAATGTATTCTTTCATTCAACATTTCAAGCACAGTTCTAGACTCTGTAGGATGAAGTGGTAAATAAGATAGACAAGAAGGTCTTTTTTCTCTTGGAGCTTATATTCTAGTGGAAACAAACAGATGGTAGGTAAACATATTAATACAAGGGCTTCCCAATACCACAGAGGTAAAGAATCCCCATAGATGCAACAGACAGGTGTTTGATCCCTGGGTCAGGAAGATCCTGTGGAGGAGGAAATGGTTACCCACTCCAGTATCCTTGCCTGGGAAATCACATAGACAGAGGAGCCTGGCGGGCTGCAGTCCATGGGGTCATGAAGAGTAGGACACGACTGAGCGAGCGCACACACACACACATGATATACTGTCACGTGCTGTATCATTCACATCAGTAACTGCTGGGAAGAAAAACAAAACAGAAAAAGAATGGAGTCATGGGTGATTTATGAGGTAGTCATCTTGATTTCAATTCCATACAGTAAAGATATGGGCCTTCTTGAAGACATGACGTAGACATGTATAGATGTAAACATAGATACAGGAATAGTTGTACAGATAAATACAGATGCTAACGTTCTGCATACAGCGCTATGTGCCATATAATGAGCTAAACATAGTTTAGCTAGTTTCACTAGTTTATTTAATCTTCCCAAAATCCTTTGATATATACTACCTCATTTTACAAATGAGAAGACTCATACTCGGAGAGTTTAAATAACATATCAGAAGTCACTTCACTAAAAGTGCCAGTACTGGAAACCACATTCTATTTGCATGTCATTTGCACAAGCAAACATGTTGCATTGAGTTTCTTGTACAGAAATATTCTAAACTGAAATAGGAAAGCAACCCATCATGTATGCTGATTGCCATCTTTTTATTTTAAATATATCTTAAAAGGTCAATCCTTTACATATTCAAGAATTGTGATGGAGGGCCATATCATCATAAAAGCCAATAAAATAGCTGAATGTAGAGATCGCCAAATTATATTGGTATAAGAAAAGGCAAAGTGTAAACATGTAATATATTATGCGGCCATGTGTATATAAAAGTGGATGGAATTTTTTCATGTGTGTGTATATGCATAGGGTATCTCTAGCAGGATACAAAAAAATATTCGTATCAGTGGTTGCCCTAAAGATGAGTAAGAAGGAGGCTTATTTTTCACTGTATGTAATTTTTAAAACTCTATGTGCATGTGTTATTGAAAAATTGGTTTGAAAATTTTAATGCAATAATTAATATCAAAAAGACACCTGAGGACTTCCCTGGTGGTCCAGTAGTTAAGACTCCACGTTTCCACTGCAGGCGGGACACGGATTCAGTCCCTGGTCAGGGGAATTCCACATGCTGTGCGGTGCAGACAAAAAAAAAAAGACACCCAAAATTATTGAAAGAATAAGCTTTTGCAATTAGATCCTTTTCTTAACAAGGCATACAAATTTTCCATGAGCGAGCTTTCACTAATGTGTAACCACAGTGAAAGTTAATATTATGAGAAGCTTGGCCTACTTTATGATGGTTGAGCCATGATCCTCAATAGCCAAAGAATAAATGGCCACCTGGACAAGCAGAGTGGGGAGTGATGACACTGGTGAGTAGGAAGTTACAACATACATGATCGAAACACTGCAGTTAGAAACAGTAATTCCCCACCAGGCACCCACGCAATAACAGGGTCCTAAAAGTTGCTTCTAAGTATAACAGCATAAAGATTTGGATTGTTTTTTAATCCTTTACTCCTTTGTAACAGTTTTCCTTCAAACTTTCATGTCTCCACTGAAAACTTACAAAGGAACATGTTGCACACAAGAAAGTGGTGGGGAACAAGTGAGAAAATATCAGAAATCTCTGTATAAAATTTCAAGAATGTCAAACTCCAGGGTTATACTGTTATTTAATGCATTTAAAATATAAAATGTAGTTTAAACTAATCATTTGCCCTTTTGAGTCATGAAATGTAAGTTTGTAGATAATGAGCACATAAGAAATTCTACCTAATTCAAATGCATGCCTCTATTAAAACAGGTGGAGCCCAGGGTACAGCCTTACCGTAATCCACTGGGAATTCAGATCTGTAATTAGTCACTCTTGGGACTCACTACTTGCCATTCAATGTGAGTGCAACTGAGAAAGCATTTATCTGGCAATCAAAAGCTTTTTGTATGTTATATGTGTCAGCTTTGTGTAGTGAGTTAGCTCTGTGATTAACTCTCCTTTATAAAAATCTTTGGAGAAGGGTGTGGGCGTACAGGTAAAGAAATATGGCCAGTTGTTGCTTTGTGTCATTTTGTAAACTAGCTATAGCATCAGGAAGAGAAAGGTGCTGGGTCAACACAGGCTGGAACACAGCATTATATGGATATTTAATTTCTGACATTGTTTAGAAATAAATGACTCTGGTTTGACATTGACCCTGCATCCACAGAAATGTGAGCTCCTCCCTTTGAAACTTCACTCACAATGGTGAGGTTGCCACTCAGTTTTCTTCCTTACAGAGCAGGTGACTCATTGAAATCACAGTCTACACTAAAAAAAATAGTGTGCATATTTAGAACAGAAATTTCGTCAGCATAAAACCACTTGGGCTGAAATGAGGCTCTTCTGACCTTATGTAATTAGCATTGTGTTGTAACCAAACACCCCGGATAACTTTGAGTCTTTCGCTGGGTTCCATGAATAATTAAGCAGGGACTCTGATGGCTTACCCAATTAATGATATAAGTTTTATTTCCAAGAAAGATTTTATTCATCCCTAATAAGTGTTTACCATTTTATGAGATTTTTTGAAGAGAACATTTGGAATTTGGGTCAGGAAAACCCAAAGGATTTCTGTGACTCATTGACAAGTGATTAGAACAAGAGTAAAATAACCTAAAATGTACAAAAATAAACAGAGCAGATTTTCCATTAAAGTGGATTCATAACAGAGAAAAACATATTGGAAAATATTTCCTTTGATAAAACATAGAGAGGATTATAAAACAATGTTTTTTTAATAGTTGGAAAAATGAGACATTCATGATCAGAGAGCTCTATTAGTCATATATCTGGACCATATACTTGAAACAAGCAATCTTCTATCTGGAAACAATGCCCTGAAATCACCTTCTGTCTACAGATGGCCCTTATCTCTCAGCTTTTGTGTATGCAACTAGTTTCTGAGGCCAAGTTTCCTTTAAATCTCCGCACGGGGTGTATGTGAAAGACTGAGGAGTCACTTTCCCTACCCACTGCCACGTAGCATGACAGCATCGACCCCTTTAAACAAAGAAGGCTTGTGCCTGGAGAAACCATGACATATACAAAGAAAGGCCAACAGTTTTGCTCAGATCTCTAGCCTTCTTGTGTTACTCCATCATCCCTGACTGAATAATGTCATTTCTTTTCTACCAGACACAAGACAAGATGATAGGAAGAATATAAAAAGAGACATTAATAATATTCTTTTCTTCTCTATACTGAATAAAGAGCATTCAATTGCTCAGAGCAGATAATAACATGGTTAGAGGTTATAAGCATGCATTCTCCCCAACACAGAACAATAATTGACAGTATTTGACCAGCTCTGCAACGCATGGGGACAACCGAACAGTTATAGACAGTTTGAACGGGGAGTGATTCAGGTGGGCCAGAGTTAGAGTCGTGGAAACACTAGACTGTGAGACTTTGGAAACACGGGAGGGTTGAGACAGGTAAGAAAATGTGCCTTAACTCAAAGCAACTATTTAAATATTGCATAAGTGCAAGATCAAGCAAGGGATATTCAGGAAACAATGATAAGGCCAATGATTGTCTTGTACTGGCTATAGAAAGAAGAGGGGGTCAATTTAGAAGAACAGCTAATGCAAAATATAGAATATGGATTGGTCCCTCTCAACAGTGAACACCCTCATTGAAAGGTCATGAACAAGGTAGTAAGAAAGGGAAAATAAATTATGCATAAGTGCAGAGCTTAGCTATATAAAAAAGTCCCTGAAATTTTAAATTAGTTATAAAAGCACTTAACCAAAGGTCATGTCCTCATCTGGACATGGTTGAGAAAACATAGAAGTAAGCAACAAGGAACCTTTGAATATCCAGAGGGGGAAAAAAACCACAAACCCGTATGCTAAGATTATTCAATTCTCCATGAGAAAATAGACTCTCACTTAGAGGCTGCTCACTCTTACTTTAGAGAAAATCTAACTCCTCTCTTCATTGCAGATTAGAAGCAAGAAAGTAAAAGGGGTAGCTTCTAGATTCAGGCATTCTGACCACTGTAATATTTGAGAGCTGGAAGTCTGACAATAAAGGAGGCAGAAAAAGTGTTAAAAGCAGCCAGAAACTGAGAGATGTGGTAATTGTTTACTTGAAACTGAGATCAATTACCTCAGTCAAAAAGGTCCTCACTAAATCATCTTTCTGCTGTACTTCCACTTTCTAATAATTTTGTTTCTGTAATAGAAGCTCATATTGTATAGAAGCCAAAAGAGAATGGTTTAAAAATGTGCCAAAAAACCTAACTTTCTCTGATTTTCTGGCCAATTTCAGATGTTACATCCTTTACTTAACTTCCCATTACAACATGTGGTTGTACTTACACTTGACATCTATAATATTTGCTTCAGGAGCTAAATGAAGACTACTGTACAACCACAATGTCTTCCTAGTAATGCTATAATACTGTCTTTGCCAGGAAGTAACAAAAATTTAAGTAACAATGTTTAAAGGCATATGTGGTCTAAGAAAATGTCTTTTTTTTTTTTTCACTAGGCAGAGTTCTTGCCAACAGAGTTCTCTTCTCATTGATTTCATATCATACCAAGTGTTCTAAGTGAACACATAAAAATGGAAATTTCTTCAAGGCTGAATAAAATCCTGATGCAGCAGTCATACTTTGTTGCTTTTCTGTATTAACCATTAACCTACAAGAAACTGAAAATATGCTCAAGTCTAGCCTAGCGTCTTGTGTTTGTACCTTGGGCTGTCAGACCGTGTCTAAATGTGGCTGAAGAAAAAAATAAGGAGGGGCTTCCCTGGTGGTGCAGTGGCTAAGACCCCTTGCTTCCAGTGCAGGGGGGCCCGAGTTCAGTCCCTGCTCAGGGAATTAGATCACAGATGCAGCAACTAAGAGTTCCCAAGCCACAACTAGAAAGATTCTACATGCTGCAAGAAAGATCAAAGATCCCGCGTCCTTCAGCTAAGACACGGGATAGCCAAATAAATAAATATTTTAAAAAAAAGAAAAAAGAAAACAATAAGGATGGTATCATGATGTGAGAATCCAAGGACCTATTCTTTGGCCGTAGGTTGTGATGCCTAGTATTAAAGCATTTTGAGTACTTCTCATACCCAAGCACTGTTACAAGCTTATTACCTACATTAACCCATTTAATTTTTTTTAAGCCCTATTAGGCAAGATTAGGGTTTCCCTGATAGCTCAGCTGGTAAGGAATCCACTTGCAATGCAAGAGACCCCAGTTCTATTCCTGGGTCAGGAAGATCCACTGTAGAAGGGATAGGCCACCCACTCCAGTACTTTGGGGCTTCCCTGGTGACTCAGCTGGTAAAGAATCTGCCTGCAATGAGGGAGACCTGGATTCAATCCCTGGATTGGGAAGTTCCCAAGGTGAAGGGAAAGGCTACCCACTCCAGTATTCTGGCCTGGAGAATTCCATGAACTGTATAGTCCATGGGGTCGCAAAGAGTCGGACACGACTGAGTGACCTGCACTTTCAGACAAGATTAATATTATTCCTATTTTAAATATGAAGTAACTGTGGGTGGGAGGTTAGTAAACTGACCATGATCTGGGGAGCAAAACCTAAATTCAAAAAACTATTCATCACATAGGAACTCTTCTTTTTATTAATTATTGTACTTTTCAACCAAATACTAAGATTTATTTCAAAATTATGGAGCTGACCAGACGATAGAGCACCTGCGGTGATTATCAGCACTGGCTGATTATAGCTCTGTGCCATGCCAGTTTGACAAAAAGAATGAAGGATAGTGAAGCAGAATTCCAAAACACAGCACCAGGAACCTGCAATGCAGTTGCTGATTTTCAGGAACATGGCAACAGCTGATTTTGTGGAAAGAAAGTGAAAGTTGCTCAGTCGTGTCTGACTCTTTATGACCACATGGACTGTACAGTCAGTCCATGGAATTCTCCAGGCCAGAATACTGGAGTGGGTAGCCTTTCCCTTCTCCAGAGGATCTTCCCAACCCAGGGATCGAACCCAGGTCTCCTGCATTGCAGGCAGATTCTTTACCAGCTGAGCCACCAGGGAAGTCCTAATTTTGTGGGCTCCTCCTTATTAGCTGAAGTCCTCAGTGTAACAGTACTTCCTTACAGAGGCAAATACAGCCATACGACTGCTCATGAGATTCAGTTTGTGGTCACTCCCATTGTGTTATTCAGGATTCTTTTCATTGCAAAGGGCAGAAACCAACTCAACTAACTTAAGCTAATGTAGTTTTAAGGGTTCACCACCGGCTTCAGCTGAAGCTAGATCTGGGTGTCCAAACAATGTAGTGTGTATGTTCTCTGCCTCCCAGTTGGCACACACCCCACATTGCTTTCATCCTCAGGCTGACTTCAAGGGGTAGCAAAATGACTATTAGAAGGTCTAGGCCTAGCATTCCCAGAAAGCAATGAGAGTTTCTCTTTCCCAATGTTTCTAACAGAAAGTTCTAAACTGACGCTTATGGTTCCGACTGGCATGCTTGGGTCACAGGTTTGTCTCTGAACTAGTCTCTCTGGCCAGGGCATATAATTGCTCTCATCTGTCATGTACCAACCACTGGCTTCAAAAAGAAGGTTCAGCCCCAGCTGAATCACAGGCCACATCAATGGAAGAGTGTGCTTCCCCCCCCAAAAGAATGGTTTTACCTCAATATAGGAAAACAGATGCTGAACAGAATAAACCACAGATGTCCATTATATTCAGCCTGGCACACCAGAAGAATAAGTTGCCATCTTACCATAACATTTTGAGGAGCTGTGGGAGCCTCCATCAAAATGTCTCTCCTACAGCGAACTATCCTCTGGTGAGTTAAGGCAAGAGCGAGCCAAAGAACATCAACAAGGTCTCACTGAATCAAATCTGCGCAGATGTGTACAAGCAGCAGTAGAATACCAGCCAGCTGTGGCAGCCTGAGAGGGGCGGCTATTTGGGCAAAGGCAACCTTGAGTGCAGAGGGTAGAGAGGCATTGCTACTAAAGTACTTTGCCACCCCATAGTCAACAGACTGAATTCACATGGATGATTCTTACTGTGAAAGTAACTGCAAGTCGTGCATTCGTCAGACTTTGTGGCTTTGAAAATATGCAGAAAGCAATGTTGTCAGCAGTAATACCTTCAAATGCCAAGAATTCTACTTGGAAATAAAATATGAAAGAGTTTCTACATTTTCCTGCGCACAAAGGTCATTCTGATTTAACTCAGTTTGTCATGCTGCATAGATTTCCATTCATTAGAAGTTGCAGTCACCCAATTCAGAGAGTTCTCTTCTTATAAATACATTGTATTAAAAAATTTCATTTGTAAGTCAATGCTTTTAAAGTTGGAATCTATTTTTCCATTGAAGATGTATTATAAATCGTGACTGGGTTCCAAGGCTAACCCATGAGTATT
The DNA here is from genome assembly GCF_054371585.1 of Giraffa tippelskirchi. Classification (NCBI taxonomy): domain Eukaryota; kingdom Metazoa; phylum Chordata; class Mammalia; order Artiodactyla; family Giraffidae; genus Giraffa; species Giraffa tippelskirchi. The sequence goes on along the minus strand of NC_137280.1, from coordinate 176,266,764 downwards.
AATTAAGTAATTTGAATATGCTAGGTATAACTACTTGCTTGCATGCATGCTAAATCACTTAAGTCATGTGTGACTCTTTGCCACCCAATACACTGCAGCCTGCCAGGCTCCTCTGTCCATGGGATTCTCCATGCAAGAATAATGGCGTGGGTAGGCATTCCCCTTTGCAGAGAATCTTCCCGACCCAGGGATTGAACCCATGTCTCTAACATGTCTTGCATTGGCAGGCAGGTTCTTCACCACTAGCACCACCTGGGAAGCCCAGGTGTACTGCCTGTCTCATTGTAAAACACGTAATAGGTATAGCTATTATCATTAGTTATAGTAATGTGAACAAAGTGATCAAATTAAAATTATTATTTAAAATAATAAGAATTAAGCTAATGAGAATTTAGAAAAATGACAGGGAGGACACTCAATAAGTTACTATGAAAAAACAAGCCTTGCTTCTTATAATTCCTAATTCTACTTAGAAGAAGAAGATATCTAATAATATATTTTAGCTAAAAGTTGTTTTTGTTACCAGAAAAAGGTTTAGGAAGTTATCTTACTATTTTCAATATAGAAAATTTTTTAAACATTGTATTATATTTGTAATTTTGGTATTCTTTGTAGTTGCAAAACTGAATCAAAGATTATGAGTATAACTAGGAATAATGTTTAATGAATTGCTTTTTATCTATTAAGAACTTTTCACAACTTTTCCTTCCACCCGCTTGCTTCTAGATATTTATAAACCGAGGACACAGGATATTTCTATTCCCTAAAAAGAACTGTAATGGGGATGGCCATAATTGAATTTACATGTTAATTATTTGCTTTTTTTTTTAACAGCCTAAATATTGTATGCCTTAGAATTGTTTTGCAGATAAAATATCACCCATGATTAGTCATGCAGATACTCTTTTGACATAGGTGAAAAGTTCTCTTTGGTAACTTGCATAATTTCTCATAAAAATCAACTTAATTTAAGAATTAATTCCACAGAAAAGGGAACGCTCCTGCACTGTGGGGAATGTGATTTGGTGCTGCCATAATGGAACACAGTATGGCGGTTCCTCAGAAAACTAAAAACAGAATTAGCATATGATCCAGTAATCCCACCCCTAGTCATATATCTGTTCAAAACTGTAATTCAGGGATTTCCCTACTGGTCCAGTGGTTAAGAACTCGCCTTGCAATGCAGGGGACATGGGTTCGATCCCTGGTCGGAGAACTAAGATCCCACATGCCACAGCACAGCTAAGCCCGCGCCACCACTACTGGGCCAGCGCAGCACAGCTCGAGTCTGCGTGCCGCGTCGAAACATCCCGTATGCCACAACTAAGACTCGATGCAGCCAAATAAATATTAAAACCAAATAAAAACACTAAAAAAAAACTGTCATTCAAACAGATACCTGCCTCCCTATGTTCATAGCAACACTATTCACAATATCCAAGGCATGAAACATTGACGGAGGGATGGATAAAGAAGATGCATATACAATGGTATAAAAAAGAATGAAATAATAACACTGGCAGCAAGGTGAATACAACTGGAGATTATCATACTGCACGAAGTAAGGCAGAAAGACAAACACCATATGAGATCACTTTTATGTGGAATCTAAAATCTGACACAAAGGAACGGAGAACTGGGAGGGGCCAGACCCTCTAGAGCATGCGGGTCATGGCGAGGAGACTGGGTTTCCTTAGTTGCAATGGGAAGCCATTGGGTAGCCAGGAACAGGAGAGGGACAAGATGTGAAGTTTGGAAGAGAGACTCAGAGAGACAAGAGGAAGGGCGTTTCAGTAGCTCGAGCAAAGGCCGACACTAATGCTCTATTATAGTATTCCTCTCTGCTGCCTAATTCCAAGATGAAAAATAAAAATAGTTTCTGCACAAGTGGTGTGTTGGGAACAAAAGTCAGCTATGTAGCTAGAATAGTACAAATGGAGCTAGAATAAAATACCTGTTTCGATAATGACTGTAGAGACACTACTTACCTGAACTGTCAGTTTACAGGACTTTTTGTGGATAGTAAATTAGGGGAGAGTGTAAGAGGTCAGAATATTTCGAAACACATCTCCCACCTTGTCTCCTTCCCCTCCTGCTAGCAACAGCCTGACTCCTGGGTGCTGTTAGGAACAGAAAAGCACCGAACACCTTCTTTCAAAGTAAAACGCTGCCATCTTGAGGTTTCCAGAGCACAAAAATAATACAAAACAAAAAATCTATTTCAATTTGTGGGGGAGAATAATTATATATATATATATATATATGTAAATAATTTGAAAGAAAGAGAGTAACCTGACCAATTTCATTCCCTGCTTTGCTTGGCTCAACCTCTGCTCTATTAAATTGACCTGTTTACAGCTGATTCTGCAAACGTTCTTTTATACTGGGGGACAAATTCATTAGCGTATGTGTTCCTTAGGGCTTTTTCCTCCACCTCTATAATAACGCTAGGTCTGTTACCTTTTCAAGTGGTAAATCTTTGGCTTCCCTTTCATGATTATTGGCCTATTCAAGTTTTATATTAAATTTTGATAATTTATATTCTTCTAGGAAAACCATTACTCCCTAGATTTTCAAATTCATTGTCGTAGAGTTGCATATAATATTCTTCTATAAAAGTTTTAGGCTCTCATTTACCTGTAATTATATATAATTTTTCATCTTCAACATTATATCTTTTTACCTCTCCCTTTTATTGCAGAATTTTGAGCAGGAGAATGATGTATTTGCACTCTGTAACAGGAAGACAGCACTGATGATAATGTACAGAATGGACTGAAAGAGAGAAGATATGGAGAATACCAGCTAGGAGGCAAGTATTTGATCTTGAATTCGTGGTAACTATAGGTGCAGAGGTAAAGAATCCACCTGCCAAGGCAAGAGATATAAGAGACACAGCTTCAATCCCTGGATCAGGAAGATCCCCTGGAGGAGAAAATGGAAAACCAGTTCAGTATTCTTGGTGGGATAATCCCATGAATATAGAAGCCTGGTAGGCTATAGTTCGTGGGGTCACTAAGAGCTGGGCACAACTGAGCAACTGAGCATGCACGCACACAACAGTCTGAAAGGGGAAAAGAAGATTTAAAAGATCCTACAAAATAAAATCAGTAGGAATTGGTGACTACTGACTTGTGTTATAAGAGAAAGGAAAAAGGTTAATGTAATGCTGCAGTTTCTAGCCTAGGATGATGGAAGTGTTCTTAACCAAAGTGGGGAAAATAAACATTTCCTCTGGGGACACTTGAGTTTGAGATGGTGGAAGGGTAGTCTGGATTTAGAAATATAAGTCAAAGCTGGAGATGATTACTGAAGATGTAAGAAAACATGAGATCAGTTGAAAAAAAATCTACAGAGGGATAAAAAAAGTATTAAAATGTGAATAGTTCAGAATTTTTTATAGACACATTTTCAGGCAGCTGAACAAAATCAGAGAGTGTATGAGAGAAGCCAAAAGAATGACAAATTTAAAAAGAAGCAGAGAGTTTAGGAAAACCATAGGACAAAACACATTAATTAAAATGATGGAGAATTAGACTACACAAACAAACTTGGACGTGGAGCAAGTTACCATGAATAAACTAATGTAAAAAGGTGAAAAGTGCTTCCAACACACCTGCCACTCATAAGATGAATTTCTCTAATATATGAGCACTGAAAAATTCATAAGAAGAGCATAAAAGAAAAAACGATAAACTGGACTTGATCAAAAACGAAAACATTTGTTCTGTGAAATGCTCTCCTAAGAAGATGAAAAGACAATCTTCAGATCAGAGAAAAATAGTTGCAACTCACATATCTGAAGGAATTTTATCTAGAATATATAAAGAACTCTCATATCTTAACTGCAAAAAAAGAGATCCAATTAGAAAATACGTAAAAGGCACAAAGAGACTTTTTATCAAAGATGAAATATGAATGGTTAATAAACACATGAAAAGCTGTTCAACATCATTAACTGTGAGGGAAATGCAAATTAAAGTCACAATTAGATATTACACACCTGTCAGAATGTGTGAAATTTTTTAAATGGTGAATACCATTGATAATACCAAATACTAAAAAGTATGCAGAGAAACTGCATTATTCATAAATTACTGGTGAGAATGTAAAATGGTACAGCCACTCTGGAAAATAATTTTGCAGTTTATTATAAATTAAGCATGCATCTGCCACACAACCCAGTAGTCACATCCCTGGGCCCTTAGCCCAAGAAATGAAACCTTAACATTCACACAAAGTTATGTATGCTGCTGCTGCTGCTGCTGCTGCTAAGTCGCTTCAGTCGTGTCCGACTGTGCGACCCCATAGACGGCAGCCCACCAGGCTCCCCTGTCCCTGGGATTCTCCAGGCAAGAACACTGGAGTGGGTTGCCATTTCCTTCTCCAATGCATGAAAGTGAAAAGTAAAAGTGAAGCCGCTCAGTCGGGTCCGACTCTTCGCGACCCCATGGACTGCAGCCTACCAGGCTCCTCTGTCCATGGGATTTTCCAGGCAAGAGTACTGGAGTGGGTTGCCATTGCCTTCTCCTAAGTTATGTATATGAATGCTCAAAACACCTTTATTTCCAATGTCAAAATTGTAAACAGTCCAAATGAATAAATGAATGGTTAACAAACTCTGGTTTATTCATATAATGGAATATATCGTGTGTGTGCTCAGTCGGGTCTGACTCGGTGACCCCATGGACTGTATAGCCTGCCAGGCTCCTCTGTCCATTGGATTTCCCAGGTAAGAATATTGGAGTGGGTTGCCATTTCTTTTTCCAGATATAATGGAATACTATGCAGCAATAAAAAGGAACAAATTATTGATTTGCAAACAACTTGAATGAATGAAAAGGTCGTTATGCTTAGTGAATGATGCCAGTCTCAAATGGTTGCACACTAGATAGTTGTATACCATTCTTTTCTTTTTTTAGTTAGTTAATTTACTTGGCTGCGTCGGGTCTTAGCTGCATCACGTGGGATTTTTGGCATGTGGACTCTTGGGTTGTGGTGTGTGGGCTCAGTAGTTTCAGCTCATGGGCTTAGTTGTCCCACAGCATGTGGGATCTCAGTTCCCAGACCAGGGATCGAACCTGAGTTGCCTGCATCGCAAGGTGGATTCTTAACCACTGGACCACCAGGGAAGTCCCTTGTACCATTTTTAAAATGACCAAACTATAGAGATGGAAAGCAGATCAGTGGTTGGTAGGGGGCAGGAATGAGAGTGGGTCCAACTCTAGATGAGCCATATGACGGGGATCTTTGTGGAGCTAAAAAGAGCTCTGCATCTTGATGGCGGTGTTGGTTACGCAAATCTGTGTATGGGGTAAAATTGCATAGGAGTTTCTACAGACAGACAAGCGGTAAGCTATGAGAACAGGACCTTGTCTGCCTTGTTCCCTGCTGTCTTAGCTTGGTTTACTCTCTAAATGGAAGACTATCTGGTTACTAGGGAAGTAATCATAGGCCTAGGCAATCCTGGGAAGGTGGGGGCAGGGAAGAGAGACAGAGGAGGAAGAAAAGTCAACAAAATTTATGACCAGCAATGGGCAGGTCAGCACTGGGATCGCACTAGGCCTCAGTCCACTGGAAGGGTGGGAAGGCTGGGGCATTCATCAGACACCTCCTGGGCTTGTTCGCTAGAAGCCCCTTCAGAGGGATTCCTGCACCTGTGAGCACAAGCCCAGGCCTCAGGAGAGAGGGCTGAGAAGCCATGGGCACCACGAGTGGGAACTGTGCACAGGCAGCCTCAGACAGGCTGCGCAGACGCGGGCTGGGCAGGAGCAAAGGCTCTGTCATGGGCACCTCGGGTAGTAGTTATGTAGTTCTTCATGAACTACGCGTAGTTTATGTAGTTCTTCATGAAGAACTATACATGGTTACTACAGAACAAGGCAGACAAGGTCCTGTTCTCATAGCCTACTGCGTGTCTGTCTGTAGAAACTCCTATGCAATTCTATCCCATGCATAGATTCATGCAACCAATACCACAATCAAGATGCAGAGCTCTTTTTAGCTCCACAAAGATCCCCGTCATATGACGCATCTAGAGGTAGACCCAGCCTCATTCCTGCCCCTACCAACCACGGACCTTCTTTCCATCTCTAAACCACATGTAGTTTATCCAGTTCTTCATAAACCACACTACAGCTGCATAAATGGAGGACTGGGGATGAATGAATCAAAGAGGGGATGAAGTAACTGAAATGCCAGAGAAGACTGGTTTTTATTTCTCGGTGTCGGCCTTGATTTTGACCCAAGAGCTTAGCCTCCGTCTGCCGGGCTAAGAAAGGTCCGTCAGGCTTCTCCTGCCACGTGTTCTTCTCTCCTGTCTGCCTCCTTGGATGCCGCTTCATACACCTCCTTGCTCAGAAAGAGGTGTTTCCTGGGCTTGTTCCACTCTCAGAAAAAAAGACCTTTCTGATTGACTTCATTCCTGCTCACTCTCCAGTGAGAAAAGCACTGCCAGGTTTCTTGGAAATAAATGTACATTACTTATTGATCCAGTTTTCCTGATATGAAAGCTATTGCCTATAAATTAGTTGGCCTACTTTTAGAAGTTGCATCAATTCTTTTGGACCAACTGAGTACCCTTTAGTGCAGAAACAGCAAGAGAAGTTGAATTTACAGCGTTGCGCACTGCAACCATTCATTTAGATCAATGCGTACCAGGGACCACTTCCTCCATTCCTGCTTTCTACATAGTTTTCATCTGGGCTATGAATTGGACATCCTGTCCTGAAGAAAGAAATATTGTATCTTTGGGATATTTAAATTCTTGATTAATAATAGCAAAAAATCTTTTAACCTTAAGTGAAAATTGCTGATGTGTGCATTCTTGTTTTCCTCCCAGAGATCTTGGTTCACATAAGCTCAGCTTAATTTTGTTACATAGCAAATCCTCTGTGGGAGTGAACTTTCTTTAACCGTACACACAGTAATAATGAATCTGAAGTTGCTAAATAGATCTGATTATATTTCTAATTGTTTTCTATAGGATCTTCTCTCTCATTTACCATAATCAATTGTTGTTTCTTTTTTTTCTGGCTTCCTAATGACCTGCTACAACACTCAATAATTAATGTAGCTTTCCTGGCAGAGGTCATCTAAACAGTAATATTTAAACATAAAATTATTAAATAAACTCACTTATCTTTATGGTTCCTGTGATGGTTAATTTTTTGGTGTCAAATTGGCTAGGCCCTGGTACCCCAGTTGCTGGCCAAACACCAATGTAGATGTTGCAGTGAAGATATTTTTTAGCTAGAACTAACAGTTAAACCAATAGACTATGAGTAAAGCAGATTACCTTCCATAATGTGGGTGGGCCTCTCCAGTGAGGTGAAGGCATTAAAGGAAAAGACTGAGATCTCCCTAAGGAAGAAGGAATTCTGCTAGTAGATCACCCTGAGACTTGAAACTGCAACATCCACTCTCCCCTGAGTTTCCAGCCTGCCAGCCTGTCTTGCAGATTTCAGACTTGCCAGCTCTCACAATGGCATAAGCCAATTCCTTAAAATAAATCTCTCTCTTTATATGTATATATGCACGCACACACACACACACACACACACACACATACACACACATCCTATTGGTTCTGTTTCTCTGCAGAACACTGACTAATCCAGTTCCTAAATCTTCAGAGGAAAGTCCTATATGACTTTTTCCATGTATAGAAGTATTCTTTCTTTGCTTCTCCTCCATCCTTCCAGACATCATGTTGGGTGTGAAGAACATGAATAAAGAAGTCTGTAGTTTCAATATGATGAGATAATAAGAGAGAGAGGTGGGAAGGAGGCAGAGAGATATGTACACACAGGAAGGGAGGAATCACCCAACCAGGAAACCCTGAGAGAGCATGACAGAAAAGTCCCATTGAAGCGGGATCTTGGGAGACCAGTAGGAGTTAGCTAACTACTGTAGGAAGGAGGGAATCTTCTAGAGAGTTATGACACTGGGTTCAAAAACATGGCAGCCCCCTGCCATTACTTAACTCATTAATTAATGAATTAACTCATTCAACAAATATTAATATTCATAGACTGTCTGTTGTATGACAGATGTGAGTTTTGTCCTTAATTTCGACTCACATCTTTTCAGCCGGGGAAGGTCCATCACATTTCTCCTGCTGGGTGGCTGCCTCTTCGAGTTGTGTTACTGTCAGGTAATATAACAATCGCTGGGCTAAAACTGGGAGCAAAAGCAAACAAATATATGAAAGATGTTTAGGATTAACTTTAGCATCTCGTAATATAAACCCCCAAATAACAATGCCTTGAGCAGGAGAGAATTTCATTTTCCTCTCATCTAAATGCCCGGACCGGTGGCCTAGAGTTGGAAGGCTAGCCTAAGGTTTCTTCAGTCTTGCAGCTGTCAGCCCTATCATGTCACCTGATGGTTTAAAATGGCGGCTCTGGCTCCACCCTCTTGTCTCCATTAAGCCAATAGGAAAGAGGAAAGGAGGAGGAGACGGCTGTTCATCTTCTCTTCACAGACACTTCTGGAAGTCACATACACCACTTTTCATAAATAGCCCATTTTCCGGAACTTAGTTACACAGCTAGCTTCATTGAAAGTAATAGTCGCTCAGTCATGTCTGACTGTTTGCGACCCATGGACAGTAGCCCGCCAGGCTTCTCTGTCCATGGAATTCTCCAGGCAAGAATACTGGAGCCAGTTGCCATTCCCTTCTCCAGGAGATCTTCCCAACCCAGGGATTGAACCCAGGTCTCCCACATTCTTTACTGTCTGAGCCACCTGGGAAGCTCATTAGTGGTAGCCATATGCCCAGAGAAAAACTGAAGAAAGAAAGAAGACTTCCCTGGGGGTCCCGTGGTTAAGACTCCAGCTTTCCAATGCAGGGGCCGTGGGTTCGAGCCTTAGTCGGGGAGCTAAGATTCCACATACCGTGCAGCTGAAGAAAAAGGAAAGACAAACATGGAGAGCCAATGAACTCTGCTGCAGAAAGGAGAGAATACGAATGAATGTTACTCTGCAGACTACACCCTGAAGCTGAAAAATAGAGTTAATAAGCAGGAGTTAATTGCTGTTTTAATGTCTTTTAAGATCTTTACTACATAATTACATTGTCTTGATGATAGCTATTTAGAGCTAGTGGTTTAAAAGTACTTGAATTTTTCAAAAAATCAGGAAACAAATTTATTGTTTCTGTGTGAGTCAATTGACCAATGGTTAAAGCAATTGGTTTTTAATAGTGAATCTATATCTATTAGGTATATCTTCATTCTTTCATGTTTTGAATGCTTTATATGATACATACCATTCAGGTATGACCTAGACCAAATCCCTTATGAGTATACAGTGGAAGTGACAAATAGATTTAAGGGACTAGACCTGATAGACAGAGTGCCTGATGAACTATGGACAGAGGTTCGTGACATTGTACAGGAGACAGGGATCAAGACCATCCCCATGGAAAAGAAATGCAAAAAAGCAAAATGGCTGTCTGAGGAGGCCTTACAGATAGCTGGGAAGAGAAGAGAAGCGAAAAGCAAAGGAGAAAAGGAAAGATATTCCCATCTCAATGCAGAGTTCCAAAGAATAACAAGGAGAGATAAGAAGGCCTTCCTCAGTGATCAGTGCAAAGAAATAGAGGAAAACAACAGATTGGGAAAGACTAGAGACCTCTTCAAGAAAATGAGAGATACCAAAGGAACATTTCATGCAAAGATAGGCTCGATAAAGGACAGAAATGGTATGGACCTAACAGAAGCAGAAGATATTAAGAAGAGGTGGCAAGAAAACACAGAGTGAGAGAGAGAAAAAGGGAAAACTCCACCTCTGATTATTTCAGATTAGTAAAGCCTTGGTTACTTTCTAAATGGAATGCCATTAATCAAGTCCCTAAGTTGAATCAAAAAACACACAGACATACACAGCAAAAAGCCAAACAAACAAACAAAAAAACTAAACTTCAAGTGCAGCCTTCAAAACAGTTTAAAAAATACAACACATTTGGATTAAGGGTTCCAAATTTAAAAGTCTAATAGTGTGAAATAAAGAAAATTGGTTTTACAGTGTTGCCAGCCAGGAGTCCTTCTGGATTACTTAATGTGTTCTACCTGTGTGTCTCAGATTTTCTGAAATAGCTGAAACATTTTTATACATTTTCTAGCATTGTTCATTTGCTTGATAAATTTATTTTTCCATAAATGGTGATGGTTATGCTCAGCGCAGTGTCCAGATTATGGGACTGCATTGAGATTTTTTAAAAAGGTGTATTCCAAGAGCACAAGGAATTTAGCAACAGAAAAGATGAGTGGAAGCTGTAGGACTGCTTAGGAGTTAGACTTGGGAATTGCATAATACCATGACGACTGCATTCTATTAATTAAGCAAGTCTCCTAAGCCAGCCTAGGTTCAAGGGAGGGGACTACTTCATCTGGTTTGGACATGCTGGCTTTTGTAGGAGTGGTATGAGAATGCTAGCTGTGTGCACTCAGAGATTATGAAGTCTGTGGAAAGGAGCAGCTCTGCTTCTCTTAAGGGGCAGATGTTCTCATCAACATGTTGGTAGTTAGAATAGGAAACAGGAGTCCAGAATGGCGGTGCCTAAAAGACAAGGAAGGGAAAAGCCCGTGAAAATAGAGCAAAGGAAGGTCCGAGGACCAGAGTGAGGGCCTCAGGTAGAACAAACAGCCCTCCTGGCTAGCCCAGTTTACATAGGGCAGGCCCAGAGGGGGGGAAAAACATATAAAAAGAGGAGCAAAGGACAGGGGTGTCTCTCTTCTGTTTGCGTCTTTTGGGTCCGCATGCCCTCACGCTTTGAGGATGTATTTTCCTTTACTTTCTAAACAAAACTGAGCTGTAACACGGAGCTGTAACCCTGGTCCATCGCTTCAAATTTTTGTTGTGACGAGACAGAACCGAGGAAACTGCACACTCCCCCGCAAACACTTGTTATTTACCATCTTAAAACAAAATATTACAGCCATTCTAGTAAGGGTGAAGTCATATCTCGGGGTTTTGGTTAGCACTTCCCTAATGACTAGTGATGTTGAGCCTCTTTTTCCCGTGGTTCTTGACCATTTCTGTATCTTCCCTGGAAGTCCTGTTTTCTGCGTTGGCTTTCTTCATGTGCCTGGAAGTCCTTGGCTTTCTGCTCTTCAGTGTGGAGACCTGAAAAGCTACCTAGGAACACTTCGTCTGTGAATGAGGCCTGTCCACTCTGAGGTTGTCTTACGGTTTATCTGGATGGGCCATTTGATGTTGATATATTTAGGGATTTCCTCTTGGCCTGACTATAGCTATAAGAGTCTTCTGATGCTGACTGGAGGGCAAGAGTCTAGTTGACTGTTTCAGAAGCTCAGTGAAGGATGGGGGTCTCTGCATTCAGCATTCAGTTAAGTATATGATCACTTATTCCCCCTGATTTTCGCTTTGTACCCATGTTCCCTCAGTGTGGATGAATTCTCTCTGCTATCACCCACTGTACAGAGATCCTGTTTTACTTTCTCCAGAGATAAACCTCCATCTTCCTGCCTGGATGGACAGTGGGCAGTTGGCCAGAGGCATGGAGAAGAGGAGGGAATTTTAAAATCTAGTCATATCTCAAAAGACATTTACATTATTATTGTTGCTGTTGTTGTTCAGCCACTAATTTGTGTCCGACTCTTTGTGACATCCATGAACTGTAGAATGCCAGGCTCCTTTGTCCTCCACCATCTTCCTGAGTTTGCTCAAATTCATGTCCATTGAGTCGGTGATACCATCTAGCCATCTCCTTCTCTGCCGCCCCCTTCTCCTTTCGCCTTGGATTCCCATGGATGGTATTTACCCTGAACTCTTCATTATAGCTTGACCCCAGCACACACACGCGTATCAAACCCACTTCACATCCAGTCCCAAATGTGCCTGGAACTAACAGTTCCTGAGCCTTCACAAGACTCTGGAATAAACTGTGAATTGTGTTCATTCTCAGTCTCTCAGCTGTTAGCACAACAGCTGGGCTTCTAGTCGGTTTACTCAGCAACCCACTTTTCACCTTACAACATGGTGTTGGTGTTTTCGCCTCTCAACTTGGGACCACGCTGACAATTTTTGACTTTTTAAGAACAATGTTTATTTATTTTGGCTGCACCAGGCCTTAGTTGTGGCACTCGGGCTCTTCAGTCACAGCACTTAGTTGTGGCATGTGGGACCTAGTTCCCTGACCAGGGGTGGAACCTGGGCCGCCTGCATTGGGGGCGCCGAGTCTTAGCCACTGGACCACCGGGGAAGTCCCGACTTTTTAAAGTATACCTTGTCTGTGGTCAAAAGGTAAAAAACACCTCCCAGTTATAACATGAATGAGTACCGAGGATGTCATATTCAGCATGGTGACTGTAGTTAATACTGTAGATGATCTGTTTTAAAGTTGCTAAGAAAGTGGATCTTAGTCTTCACCACAAGAAACAAAATTTGTAGCTATATGAGGTGATTGATTTTTACTTAAAGTTACTGTGGTGATCATTTTGCAATATATACATATGTCAAATCATTATGTTGTACAGCTTAACTAATACAATGCTGTAGGTCAATTATATCTCAATTAAACTGGGAGGAGGAAAAACCTTGCCTGAAGTTTTAGCATGGTTTGGGGAAGGAATGAAGTTATATGCATCATTTTATTCTAGTCAGCATCTTAATGTAGAGTCTTAATAGTTTTGTTTTAAATATGTATGTATATGCATATACACACACATTTGTACATATTCTTCTAGCTGCTGGATAATGTTTAAGTTTGTTCCCTACTGGAAATGTTAGCTCTGAAAGTGAGTAGGGAAGATGTAAACTGAGGGACTATAACTCTGATGTATAACCAAGCTTGTAAAACTACTCTGAAATGGCTGACTACTGTATATTCTTTGGTAGTTTAACATCTAAAAAGTTCTAAGTTTATTGGTGTATAAAAGTTTATTGGATGGCATAGCAGTAGAGCCTGGAACCAGACTTCATGGGTTTGAAAAAGAAGAACTTGGGTAGTTTATTGAACTCCTTTGAGGCTTATTTTGGTCAGTTCTAAAAACGAAATGATGAGTATTGACCTCATAGGTTTATTGAGAGGAGGAAGTAAGTAAAAACATAAAAAGTGCTTTCAATACTGCCTGGTATCTAGTAAGTACATGGTAAGTGTTAAAAGTGAAATGCAATTTCAAGTATTGACCTTAAATTTTTAAGTGTGCAAAACCTTAAGACAGGTTTCATACAGTATTTATGAAATTAAATGACCTTACCTATCTTAAAAAGAGTGACCTTTGAAAAAGTTAACACTTTTCTTTCTTTAACAGGACAATTCAAAACATAATAATTTTTAGTTTGTACCTACCTTAAACTTCATCCATTCTGCTAAAACTTAGGAGAAAATAACCCTTTGCATTTTTATTGTAACTTTACTGACATAAATTAAAAGTATGAAGTAGTCAGTGTATGTCAACTTAATAAAGCCAGTGTATAATTAAGAGCAACCTAAGATAACTCCTTCATTCTTTAGGTGACGTGCATTTTAAAGAATTACCTTTCTTTTGGTAATTAAAGCCAAGTACATTTTTTTGTCTTCCTGCTATCGAAAATGAACTTCCTGTTAAGTCTTGTTGCTTAATTAGAGGGTATAAGGCTTCCCTGCTGATAAAAATACTTTACCACTTGAACACCCGCATTGCATTATCCCTTCTAGCTGTTGGTTGCAATAAAGCATGAAGCAAGAGTGACATCTGGTGATCACATAGATTCATTACATACAACCGTGCCCTCGGAATTACTTTATTGGGGTTTTAAGGCTCCTTTTTATTGAACAAAGAAACAAAAATAAAAAACGTTTCGGTGAGTACTCGCATTTTTTTATGAACTTCAAAAGTTGTTTCGAGGTGAAACTTGTGCTCAGTTGCTTCAGTCGTGTCCGACTCTGTGAGACCCCGTGGACTGTAGCCTGCTGGGCTCCTCTGTCCATGGGCTTCTCCAGGCGAGAATACTGGAGTGGGCTGCCATTTCCTTCTCCGGGATATGTTCTCGACCCAGGGATTGAACCCGCATCTCTTATGTCTCCTGCATTGGCAGGCAGGTTCTTTACCACTAGTGCCACCTGGGAAGCCCAACATTTACAGAAAACTTGTAGAAGATTACAAAAGTAATCAGGGATTTGTGTACAATGAAAATCAATTAGGGGATATTTTGAATTCCAAAAACGCACACACAAAAAAATGACAGCTAGGTTTATCTTGTTTCATTGTTTTTAGGTTACAAAATATGTATTGATTCAGAATTCTAGAAATGTATAGGGATTTTGCAGATGATTCCTCCCACAAATCAATTTCAAAGACATCAAAACCAAATATATACATATATATGTGCATATATAACAGCACACACACCCACACAAAGACTTCCCTGGTGGCTTAGTCGGTAAAGAAACTCCCTGCAATGCAGGAGACCTGGGTTCGATCCCTGGGTTGGGAAGATCCCCTGGAGGAGAGCATGGCAACCCATTCCAGTATCCTTACTTGGAAAATCCCATGGACAGAGGAGCCTGGCAGGTTACAGTCCATGAGGTCACAAGAGTCAGACACAATTTAGTGACTAACTCACAACCACAGCAAAAAAACAAGAAAAGCTAAAGACAATATTATCAACACTGAACTAAGGGGACATGTCTAATCTTGTCTGTAAACTTTACGAGGCACCAATGAAAAATAATTCAATTTAGAGCAGGGTGAGTGTAAATGGCAGGAGCAAAGAGTGAAGGACAAGCATGCAGGGCAAGACATTGTAAGAAACTTGTCTCACGCCGTCCAACGTGGAAGTATCAGAGCTAGAACTGATGACAGGAGCATACTGGGAAAACGACATGGAGTTTGAGCTCTGAAGCCCTTTAGCCCACGTTCCAAGTACAAGAGACAGCCAGCCAGAGAGCTGTTCTCCTTGACCCCTCACTAAATGGAGAAGGAATGGGAATAATTCCTGGGACTGCTAGCTTTTTTTTTTCTTATTTATTTTTAATTGAATGATAATTGCTTTACAGTATTGTGTCGGTTTCTACATCAACGTGAATCAGTCATAGGTTTACCCTTTTCCACTTGGACATCACTCCCCCTTCCCTCACCATCCCACCCCTCTAGGTTGTTACTGAGCCCCGGGTTGAGTTTTCTGAGTCGTACAGCAGATTCCCGTTGGATGTCTGTTTTACATATGGCAGTGTATGTTTCCATGTTACTCTCTCCATACATCCCACACCCTCTTCCTCCCCTGCCCTCAGCCGTGTCCATAAGTCTGTTCTCAATGTCTGTGTCTCCACTGCTGCTCTGCAAACAGGTTCATCAGTACCATCTTTCTAGATTCCATCTATAAGCGTTAGTATATGATATTTGTTTTTCTGTTTCTGACTTACTTCACTCTGTATAATAGGCTCTAGCTTCATCCACCTCATTAGATTTACTCAAATGCATTCCTTTTTATGACTGAGTAATATTCCACTGTATATATGTACCACAGCTTCTTTATCCATCCATCTGTCAAAGGACATCTAGATTGCTTCTATGCCCTAGCTATTGTAAATAGAGCTGCAGTGAACAATGGGGTACCTGTTTCTTTCTCAATTTTGGTTCCCTTAGGCTATATGCCTCGGAGAAGGCAATGGCACCCCACTCCAGTACTCTTGCCTGGAAAATCCCATGGATGGAGGAGCCTCGTAGGCTATATATAGTCCATGGGGTCGCTAAGAGTCGGACATGACTGAGCGACTTCACTTTCACTTTTCCCTTTCATGCACTGGAGAAGGAAATGGCAACCCACTCCAGTATTCTTGCCTGGAGAATCCCAGGGACAGCAGAGCCTGGTGGGCTGCCGTCTGTGGGGTCGCACAGAGTTGGACACGACTGAAGCGACTTAGCAGCAGCAGCAGCAGCAGCAGCAGGGTATATGCCTAGAAGTGGGATTGCTAGGTCATATGGTAGTTTTATTCTTAGTTTTTTAAGGAATCTCCATACTGTTCTCCACAGTGGCTGTATCAATTTACATTCCCACCAACAGTGCAAGAGGGTCCCCTTTTCTCCACACCCTCTCCAGGATTTTTTGGTTGTAGATTTTTTGATGATGGCCATTCTGACTGGTGTGCGGTGATATCTCATTGTGGTTTTGATTTGTATTTCTCTAATAATGAGCAATGTAGAACATCTGTTCATGTGTTTATTGGTCGTTGGTATGTCTTCTTTGGAGAAACATCTGTAAAAGTCTTTTGCTGGGACAACTATCTTGATCTCGAGTGATAGTGGCAAGTAAAGGCAGATAAGTGTGGAGATGTAGGTGTAGCCACATACACGTACACACATGAGACAAAATACATGATGACTGTTCCCCAAAGTGGTTCACTCATCCTAAAGAGAAGAGAAAAACACACTAAAGTAAAATGCCTTCACAATTGGTTAGGAAGTATCGCTGTCTCCATTCAGCTAGCCTCAGGTGCAGGAGTGTGAACAGAATTATGAAGAAAGGGAAAGCAGAGATCAATTTCCCTGAATACAGGTACCTATAGACATAGCTTCCTCCCTATTCGTCTCATGCAGCTACAAAAATGAACAGAGAATACAAACCAATAACATTTCATCTTTAGGCTCTAAAGACTCAAACAGTGCCCAGAGAAATAGGAAAATAACTCAGTGAAAACCATAGGTGGTATTTCTAGGCAAATAATAACCTCAAATAAATTATTCTGATTCAAAGTTCAGAATAAAAGAGAAAAAGAGACAATCTTTAATAATATCTATAAAAGAGAAAAAGAAATCAAACACCAGCATCAAACAGCATACCCTAAACAAAGTTTACTCTTGCAAATAAAAATTAGGAAAAAAAAATTAGAAAAGAATGTTTAATAATGAAAGAGAAAATTGAAATACGAGAATAAAAGAAAAATAGCACAGAGTTCTGTTGCCCTAAAGATCTGGGAGTGAGCAACAAGAATGGGAACAGAACAGGAAATCTGGTGCAGTGGTCAGGGCACCTGCAGCCTCAGTGGGCTGAGGTGCAGAGTCCACTCTGAGTCCAGCTTTTATTCCTGATTGCAGACTACAAGACTTTCTTTGATCTATCTTTCCCAAGACACTACACTGACACAGTCCAGATCTGCTTGTTTTTACCCCAGGCCATTCCCTTCTGGAATAGTC
Organism: Giraffa tippelskirchi; assembly: GCF_054371585.1. NCBI lineage: Eukaryota > Metazoa > Chordata > Mammalia > Artiodactyla > Giraffidae > Giraffa > Giraffa tippelskirchi. The sequence continues at coordinate 176,249,620 of NC_137280.1, read as the reverse complement.
TCGGGAACAACCAGCAGTGTTCATACCTAGTGCCGACCCGGTGTTCCAAGGTACATGCTTTCATGATTCCAGTCATTCTCCCTTCTGGGTCTGACCTTGGGGTCTGTAACAGGGCTATTATTCTAAGAAAAACATGAAAAATAATCATCAACACAGTTTCTTGATATATGCTGTTTTTCCAGGTGCTATTTCTATGAAATTTCTCAAGGCTGTGAAAGTACATTATTAGAAATTCCCTCTACAGAGTTCAGTTTTTTAGGAGGGAGATAATATTGCTGAATCTCAAATTGATTTGGAACAAAATTTACCCTACAGAAAAATGAACAAATAGCACTGAGATATATTTAAGATGTCCAAAAATGCAGAAGAAAAAATGGATCAAGATAATTGAGAAAGGAAAGATAATTAGATATAGAAGAAAGACAATAAAAACTCAGACTATAAAGAATTGGTACAAATAAAAGGACAGACTCTATAGAACATAAACAATTTTTTAAAACTTTGAGTAAGTAGAGGCTTATCTAAATCTACAGATTTAAAGGGATCATTAAAAATAAAATCAGATTTTGTATTAAAAAATTAAGGGATCATTACACCACAGATAGAAATTAATTAACTGGAATAAACTGCTCTACAAAATCATGTATAAATATGATTAATATCTTATTCATTTGATTTAATTATTCAGGTTCCCAGCTGCTTTCTTAGCAGGAAGTCCAATTATCTCCCTCTTGAATCTCCATCCTTCTACAGAACTCTCCAAGCATTCGCAGTCTCCAAAAGGTCAAAAGGAGGCCACTCCGGCCTCCACATCTATGCAGGAACAGAACTGCAGCAAGATTTGTCTGCTCACATCAGTAGCCTCCACTGCAACCCAAGAGGTTACTGAAAATCAGTTCATACAGATGAGGCCAAAAGCAGATCACCATTAGGCAAGTATAGCAAAAAAGTGTCAGGAGAGAGCCATCCATGGATGCCAAAATGAGTCTCAAAGAATCTCCCAGCAAGATCTTTATTAATTGAAAAGCAAAAAATCAAAACGCCACATTGGAAAAACTCTGCCAACACTACTTTAACCAAGGGATCAAGGTTAATGTCCTCTCCAGCAATGGGACGTCATTGTAGTTCATGATAGGAGGCACTGATAAGAACATCTTCACTTTTGTGGGATTTTTTTTGGCCAAAAATATGCAATTTCCATCTAATTGTGCACAATAAAATACCAGACAAACCTAAACTGAGGGAGATTCTAAAAAAATAACTGGCTAGTAAGAGTACTTCAAAAGTGTCAAGATTCAGAAAGACCAAGGAGGACTGAGGACATGTGACAGACAGAGGAGGTGAAGGAAGCGTGAGCTAAATGCAGGGTGGCATCCAGAACAGGATCCTGGCCTGGGGAAGGGACGCTGATAAGAACACGGAGCAGATTTGAATAAGCTCTGTAGATCAGCCAGTATACTGTTTCCGTGTTAATTTCCTGGTTTCATTAATTCTATTAAGATTATGGAAACTGTTGTTAACTTTAGGGAAAGCTGAGTGAAGGGCAAATGGGAACTGTCTGTTCAATTTTTGCAACTCTTCTATAAGTCTAGAATTATTTCAAAATAGAAAGATTTTTCTAAGTCCATATAATTCATCTAATCCTGACACAGACCCCTGTTAGGGGCACATTGCCCTCTGAAAGGGAGTGATCCTCAGTGCTGTCTCAGCCAAGTTAGTCCCACTCTTGGGCTCCTCAAAGAATAGCTTTTAGTGCTCAACTCTTTCCTTTTTTTTTTTTTTTTTTTTTTTACATACGCAGGTACATCTCAGTCCCTGTTGGGTCAGAAGTTCTGGGGTGAGACTGGTTTCTGGTTTTGACTTCTTCGTGATGTCAAAGGGCACTCCCCAGGTGGCACTAATGGTAAAGAACTTGCCTGCCAATGCAGGAGACTTAAGAGAGGCGGGTTTGATCCCTGGGTCTGGAATATCCCCTGGAGGAGGGCATGGCAACCCACTCCAGTGTTCTTGCCTGGAGAATCCCACGGACAGAGGAGCCTGGCGGGCCGTGGGGTCGCAGAGTCAGAGAGGCCTGAAGTGACTTAGCAGCAGCATAATGTCAAACCTATGTCTGCCTTTCACCAGAAAATAATCCACAGAGCAAGCAGAGTTTTTATTTTTAATTCTTGAAACATGAAAGGTCAGATTATTGCCTTTTCCCTAAGGTATTTTCTCACCACCTCACTCATCCCAGATGGAGCAGACAGAACTGGTTCCCGTCCCTCATTCCCTGACCCTGTGAGGTCATGTGCACCTGCTATAGGCAGTTTCCAGTCCGCTGAGGTTATCACCTAAGTGACTCTTCACTTCTTTGCCTGAGAGAGGGGAAGAGGCACTGAGGGATCTTAGTCCTGGTCAGCAAGTAAACCTCCAGTGGCGGGAGGGGACGGAATTGCTTTGTGAGACCAGAGTGAACTGCTCAGACAAATTCAGGCTTAGGATTGAGTCCAGTGATCACCAGTCTTCTCGGATGTGTGAGACCAGAGTGAACTGCTCAGATAAATCCAGGGCTTAGGATTGAGTCCAGTGATCACCAGTCTTCTCGGATGTGTGACTTCCATCAGGGTCCAGGCGTGCTGGTGCGGACGTGAACAGCAGAGAGGTGGGTTCGTCCAGGGTAAGGTTTTGCTAGACATGGAACGAAAGAGAAAAGGCACAGCAGTTTAGGGAATCAGCAAAGGCATAGTTGAAATGATAAACCTTTTAATTTAAGATGGAAAAAGAGGTGTTTAAAAAAAGGCTAGCAAATGGGGAGAAAGTGGAGAGATGAATGAATAAGTATATTTTTATGCATTTTATGCATATCTTCTACATTTGCTGAATGAATTACTCCTTTAAAAGAGTGAGATTTTATTCTTTCTACTTTGTATAATACATGTTACACACTCTTGTATCAGTTCAATTGCTCAGTTGTGTCCAACTCTTTGCGACCCCCTGGACTGCAGCACACCAGGCTTCCCTGTCCAGCACCAACTCCCGTAGCTTGCTCAAACTCATGTCCATTGCGTCTTGTATATTTTACATTAATTATAAAATATTTTACATAAAAACACGATGCAGAGGGGAAAACACAAAATTCTGTTATAAATCTCTTTACAAGGCAGATTATAAAGTCAAACCTTCCATTTACAACTTATGCAACTCACACTTCGTTTCTCAGAGGATTTCTTTTTCTTCTGAAAAGGATAATCATGCTTAGTTGATAAAGGATTCCAAATGCCTGTTCTCAGGGAGCTTCCAGTAGGGGTTAAGAATTTAGTTCCTGGTAGAACTGATAAAATATCGCTTTAGGAAGATTTTCTGACTATACCTGGTCACTATATTCTAGCGTGCTTTCCTCTCCATGTCAAGTAAGACCTGGCGCCTGCAAACAAAACTCTCCAGCTGCCCTGGCTCAGATAGTAAGGATGGTGAAGTCTACACGACAGTCCAGGTGATGTTCGGTACCGGCTGCCACAATTTGGCACAACCCTGAGGGGGCTTCCCTCACAGCTCAGCTGGTAAAGAATCCGCCTGCAGTGCGGGAGACCTGGGTTCAATTCCTGGGTCAGGCAGAGCCACTGGAGAAGGGACAGGCTACCCACTCCAGTATTCGTGGGCTTCCCTGGTGGCTCAGATGGTAAAGGATCCACCTGCAATGTGGGAGGCCTGGGTTCAATCCGTGGGTTGGGAAGATCCCCTGGAGAAGGGAAAGGCTACCCACTCCAGTATTCTGGAGAATTCCATGGACTGTGGAGTTCATGGGGTCGCAAGGAGTCGGACACGACTGAGCGACTCTCACTGAGGCCACAGGAGAACGCCTCACAGAGACTCCCCAAACGCCCTCGGATGCGCGGACCGCCCGGCTGCAGCCGACACCGCACCTGCGAGGACAGCCAGCAGAGCCGGCAGGGCTTCGGTGTGGCGCGGCTTTGGCCTCACGCCTGTCTGACCAGCGCCCTCTGGTGATCCTTAGCGGAAACGCACACCCCAAAGCTCCCTGAAGGACTGCAGGAAGGGAATCTAGGTCCGGGTGAGAGGTGACCCGGAAGGGAAGCTGCAGTCGCCCCTCCCTGAAGGTCACTGTGGTGAGAGGCGCAGTGATACGGACGCAGAAGGTTAACGAGTTCGGCTTGTGCGCATCCTTTCCTTTTAGACCCCGCTCCCCTCTCTTCCCGACAGCTGGCAGTTCTGACCAACAGCACGGTGGCCCCAGGCCCGGCACCGCGTGCCCCACTGCACCTCAGAGGGGACAGCCAGAGGACGGAACGGCCTTCCGAAGACTTTGACGCTAGCCCTCAGGGGACTGCGACAGCCGAGGGTGGGCGGGCTGACCCCCGCGCCCACTCTGGCCGGCCTGTGCTCTTTCCCCTGACGCACCCCTCTCCCCCAACTCCTCCTCTCCAACTTTACTGCCCCAGCCCTTGTCCAATTCCTGTCGGTTCCGTCAGTTCAGTCACTCAGTTGTGTCTAACCCTTTGCAACCTCGTGGACCGCAGCACACCAGGCCTCCCTGTCCATCACCAACTCCCGGAGCTTGCTCAAACTCATGTCCATCCAGTGGGTGATACCACCCAACCATCTCACCCTCTGTCATCCCCTTCTCCTCCTGCCCCCAATCCTTCCCAGCAACAGGGTCTTTTCCAGTGAGTCAGCTCTTCACATCAGGTGGCCAAAGTATTGGAGCTTCAGCTTCAGCATCAGTTCTTCCAATGAATATTCAGTACTGATTTCCTTTAGGATGGACTGGCTGGATCTCCTTGCAGTCCAAGGGACTCTCAGGAGTCTTCTCCAACACCACAGTTTAAAAGCATCAATTCTTCAGTGCTCAGATTTCTTTATAGTCCAACTCTCACATCCTTACATGACTATTGGAAAAACCATAGCTTTGACTAGATGGACCTTTGTCGGCAAAGTAATGTCTCCGCTTTTTTATTATGTTGTCTAGGTGTCATAGCTTTTCTTCCAAGGAGCAAGTGTCTTTTAATTTCATGGCTTCAGTCACCGTCTGCAGTGATTTTGGAGCCCAAGAAAATAAAATCTGTTTCCATTGTTTCCCCATCTATCTGCCATGAAGTGATGGGACCAGATGCTGTGATCTTAGTTTTTTGAATGTCGAGTTTTAAACCAGCTTTTTCACTCTCCTCTTTCACTTTCATCAAGAGGCTCTTTAGTTCTTCTTCACTTTCTGCCATAAGGGTGGTGTCATGTGCATATCTGAGGTTGTTGATATTTCTCCTGGCAATCTTGATCCCAGCTTGTGCTTCATCCTGCCCAGCATTTTGCATGATGTACTCTGCATAGAAATTAAATAAGCAGGGTGACAATATACAGCCTTGACATACTCCTTTCCCAGTTTGGAACCAGTCCATTGTTCCAAGTCTGGTTCTAACTGTTGCTTTTTGACCTGCATACAGATTTCTCAGGAGGCAGGTAAGGTGGTCTGGTCTTTTCATCTCTTGAAGGATTTTCAACAGTTTGTTGTCATCCACACAGTCAAAGGCTTTGGCATAGTCAATAAAGCACAAGTAGATGTTTTTTTGGAACTGACTTGCTTTTTCAATGATCCAACAGATGTTGACAATTTGATCCCTTGTTCCTCTGCCTTTTCTAAATCCAGCTTGAACATCTGGAAGTTCTCAGTTCCATATACTCAGAGTGATTCTGCTTTCCTGAGTGAACTTCACTGAAACACTCCCTCTGCGATAATGAGTGCCTGCTCAGTCACTCGGAGAAGGCAATGGCACCCCACCCCAGTACTCTTGCCTGGAAAATCCCACGGACGGAGAAGCCTGGTAGGCTACAGTCCACGGGGTCGCTAAGAGTCGGACACGACTGAGCGACTTCACTTTCACTTTTCCCTTTCATGGACTGGAGAAGGAAATGGCAACCCACTCCAGTATTCTTGCCTGGAGAATCCCAGGGACGGCGGAGCCTGGTGGGCTGCCATCTATGGGGTCGCACAGAGTCGGACACGACTGAAGCGACTTAGCAGCTCAGTCACTCAGGTATGTCCAATTCTTTTGCTAACCCATGGACTCTAGCCCGCCATGCTCCTCTGTCCATGGGATTTCCCAGGCAAGAATACTGGAGTGGGTTGCCGTCTCCTTCTCCAGGAGATCTTCCTGATCCAGGGGTCAAACCCGCATCTCCTGTGTCCCCATTGGCAGACAGGTTCTTTACCACTGAGCCACCTGGGAAACCTCTCTGCAAAAATCCATAACAGCAAAGTGAGTACCCTGTGCCCCGCCTACTTCCCTGGATGAATCAGCACCAAACACAAATCTCAGGATGCTGCATCTCATTGGTGGAAACTAATTCACGTTTGCATTCTTGCAAATAAGGTAAGTGAAAAGTGTATGGTGTTTCTTTTGTTTTTAAGTATTAAAAGGTGGAGGTGGTATTTGTCAGTGCCCCGACTGAAACAGATGGTATCTTTAATCTGGGTAGTTTGATGAGAATTTATGATGTCGGTAAGGTTTAGGGCAGGCTTCCCTGGTGGCTCAATGGTAAAGAATGCATCAGCCAATGGAGGAGACACAAGTTCGATCCCTGGGTGAGGAAGATCCCCTGGATAAGGAAATAGCAACCCACTCCAGTATTCTTGCCTGGGAACTTAGTGACTAATCAATGACAACAACAAGTTTTAGGGCAAGTGGAGAGCAGTTGCAATCCCAAAGCCTGAAGAATAAGGAGAGGAGCAGATAATAAAACCAGAGAAGGGTGAGGAGAGGGCGTTTGATTGGTGCTTTAAATATTAGAGTACATTTAGAAAATCTAACATTCTGTAGAAGTAATTTCTTCAGTATGCCTCCCTTGTCCCTCCCGCACCTTCTTTCTTTCTCTTACCTAAAGTAATTACTTCTGTGAGTTTTTTTCTCATGTCATGCCAACTCTGATTTCTCTTACACTTCCAGGAGGCTAGCCTAAAAAAAATCAGATTGCTGTAATCTATGTCCTCAAATATCTTAGAAAATTTTTATGTAAATTTACTCATAAAATTATTCTGTCATCTGTATTTATTTCTTTATTTTGCAGTTGGCACTTTTAATTTTCTTTTCTTAAGAGTTTTCATGGAGCTTATTTTCCTCCACCAATATTCTTATTTCCTCATAGTCTCAAAAACCTAGGACTGTATGGTTTTACATAAGTTCTACCAGGATTTCCCTGGTGTCCAGTGGTTAAGACTCTGTGTTTCCACTGAAGGGGGCATGGGTTAGATCCCTGGTTGGGGAACTAAGATCCCCTATGGTGGATTCGGTGCAGCCAAAAAAAAAAAAAAAAAAACCACCAAAAAGCATAATTAAAAAGAAGAAGTTCTACCAGTTTCTTCATTTTCACTTTAAAGGCTCCAAAGAGCCCTTGTGAAGATTTTAGGGGTTCTGGAATAATTTTAAGGAGAATTTTAAAAAAAAGTTATTCTTTCTTTGCCAATTTTAGATTCTTAAAGACTTTAGTGGATTTTTCTAAATGAGAAGCTTCAAAGTTATTTGATTGTTTTCTTTCTCCCTATGAACTTTCTTGACAGCCTGACCAGAGAGAAGCTGAAAATTTCAGATGAGCCTCTTGGAAGTACTTTAGGAGGCTACCCTTGAATCTGCTTCTTTTTCTTCTACTTAGTAGAGTTTTATCCCCCACTCTGGGCTAATGTTACTCTCTCAGTCATGTCTGACTCTTTGTGACCCCATGGACTACAGCCTGCCAGGCTCCTCAGTCCATGGGATTCTCCAGGCAAGAATACTAGAGTGGGTAGCCATTCCCTTCTCCAGGAAATCTTCCCGACCCAGGGATTGAACCCGGGTCTCCTGCATTGCAGGCGGACTCCCTACCTTCTGAGCCACGAAAGGGTTTTTAATGAAGTTTTTTTTTTTTTTCTCCTCCTGGTACCCTAATTTAAAAATGAAGGTGAATTTCTTAAACATGAAAATTTTCTGGAACTCATTTCTTCTCTTTCAGCTTTAACAGTCTCTGACTTCTTGTAAGAAATCTACTTCAGCAAAGCTTAAAGGCACTGGGGAATTAATTATTGAGGAAATTTTGCATAAAATTGTAGCCTTCTTTTCTGCTTCAAATACCCAGTTCTTCCTGAAAACCTCAGGACACGCGATGGTCTTCTCTCATGAAGAATGACATCATGCCATAAATGTTGACTCAAGCTGGTGCTGCCTCGCTATTGTGAAACTGAGGGGTAGATGAAAGAACGTGGTTTTTAGGGTCGGAATACAGAGCTCAAGTTTTGTGTCACTGTCACCAAATAACTGCATATTTGTAGTCGATTTGCCCGCTCTTTTTCAACCACATTTCCTTTATCTGCTAAAGAGGGACCTGTGTCTACTACTAAGAATTTGAGAGAATTAAATTTGATAGTATATATAAAAGTGTCAAACATGACTTAGCACATAGCAGGGCATTCAGAGGAGAAGCCACCAAGTCCAGATAGTCAAAAAACTGACCGGAGGGTGGCTACTAATTGGTAGGAATGAAAAATATCAAACAAGCTCCACCCATTGATTACCCTTGATTATGCTGTAGTGGGCTTCCCAGGTGGTGCTAGTGGTAAAGAACCTACCTGCCAGTACAGGAGACCTAAGACGTGGGTTCAATCCCTGGGTCAGGAAGATCCTCTGGAGGAGGGCATGGCAACTCACACCAGTATTCTTGCCTGGAGAATCCCGTGGACAGAGGAGCCTGGCGGGCTACAGTCCACGGAGTTGCAAAGAGTTGGACACAGCTGAACACAAGACAAGACAAACACACTTTGAATGTGTCTTCTTTAAGAACTGTCCAACCATTAACAAAAAGACTTGCCATAGCTTGGAAGAAAATATTTGTAAAACACAAGTCTGATAAAGGACTACTGCCCCAAATTTGCAAAGAACTTTTTACCAAGCTTGAACTTATACCCTGTCATGCACAGAAGCCAATACTATGGCACTACCTTTTCAGAAAAGAAAAAGCTTTATTGGTGGATTGGCATTGCAAGGAAACAGGAAGCTCTCAAATCTGTGTCTGATCCAGGATCCAGGGTGAAATTTAATGAGTGATGGGGAATAGATTGGTATGTGGAAAAGCTGGCAGGGCGGGTACTGGAGTCCTGCTCCAGCAGGTCCAGGAGTACCCAAGGGATGAACGGCGTCAGCGAGAGGAAAGAAAGACATGGAGTTTTTTGATGGTCCAAGGACCATAATCTTTATTGCTTTTAGTTGCTACTTATATAGCACATGTTTTTCTACGTAATGACTCTTAACAATATTTTTCCATTCAGATCAACATCCCCTGATTCTAAGATGTGTTAAAAGTTTTTTCCTAGTCCTTTGTCACATTTTGGTTACATGTTTACCCTGAAACCTATTTTTATTCTACTAAAACATGGTCTATGAATCATGTTATTCCATCTACTTATTCTGTACAGCCTGCTACTTCAGCGAATACAGCATCTTGCTTCAGCAAATAAGCACTATAGTGGCATCTAAGGTCAAGAGTTTCTCATAGTACAGCCATTGTCAGTGGTGGTTTATTTACCATCTACCCACATACCTGAAGACTATTTCTGGCAGGGACAAGTCTTTTGCAGTTTACCTTGAAACCATTTACAGTACAATTCACATATTTCTTTCTGTTTACGCTTAGATTCTAAGGGGCACAAATATCTCTAGTGTCCCAATCTTTATGAGAAAAGGCAGTTGGCTTAGTTTCTGTAATTTTCCCTGGTACATGACCCAAGTTTTCCAGTCATCAATAATAATCTCCTCATGAGGCCAGGTCACAATAGGCTTAGGGCTTGTTTTCCAAATGATCCTGGCCTTATTCCCTGGCTGAGTGTTAGGGACCCACCAGCCAGGGGCCCCAGTAGGTTTAATCATTCTTGGAATGTTTCTCTGGGGCAAGGGATCATTTTTCTTTTCCCTGGACTCTCGTGACCTCATCATGGAAGCCCCTACAACTCCAGCCATCAAAGAATGAAACAGAGTTAGCCACAACAAAAGCATAGAAACAGGAAGGAGTGAAGGTTCCGGTCCTGGAGAGAAACCGCTGTGCAGTTTCTTCTTGAGTGGGGCCATGAGTTTATCATCTGGCAGTAGTTCCAGAACGGCTCCCAATAGGCGGGTTTCCGTTGAAGGACTTTGGAACCTGGCCATTTATAGCAAGATCCTGTAAAGGGGCTTCAACACGGAGTCTCCCTGGACAGAGGGCCCTTCCTTTGTGACAGGGCTCCAGTGTCCAGGTTCTGGTCATGGCCGGTCATTTGGTTCTATTTCAGAAGTTGGGGGGAAGAAATTTTGGTTCCAGTGTTATTTGAGGTCAAAATTTTCTCCTCTGTGCATGCTTCAGCTGCATGACCTGTGGTTTCTGTTCTGTCATCTGAAAAACAATTAAGTATCTTTTCATTGATAGAGCAGATCCAGTTTGGGCTGGTCCCACGGTTACATATTCTTACAGTTCAGTGAGAAGGCAAACAACTCAATTTAAAAGTGAACAAAAGATATGAACAGATAATCTGTATTAATCATTAAAATTTTTTTAATTTTCTTTTATGTTGTTTTGACATGTTACAAAGGTTGCTGTCTGGGAAGAGACTGCCCCTCCCAGGGCTAACCAGTTCTTAGAGACAGCAAAGACTGGGCTGGAAGCGTATCCTTCATAGACGAGCCAACCGGTCCCCAGTCTATAAACCCAACCACCTCTTTGCCTTCTCACATAGCAAACCAGTGTTCAGCTGCCTTGAATCACCCCAGGGCCAGGCGCCCCCAGGCGCCCCCAGGCGCCGCCAGCCCATACCCCACTGCAGTCAGTCAGACTGTCGACCCCTCAACTTTTCTTTGCGCTCAGAAGCCCCAGTAAAGCTGCTTCCTCTTCCTTATTCACAAACGGAGGCGAGGGGAAGGGGTAGATTTTGTAGGCAGCCCCAGGGCCGTTCTTTGGGAAAACTGTGAAGTGTATATGTGTGTGTGTGGATTCCTCAGCATCCTCTCTGTGCTGCCCGCAGATTCCCCAAGGCCTCCCAACTTCCTCTGTCCTCTTGGTTTCCCTGCAGGACCCAAGTGCCCCTCTCCATTCTCTAGGGCAGTTGTCTTCATTTTTGTTCACTTATCCTTTAAAATAAGTATGAAAATCTGTGTACCCTACTGCTCATTGAAAAAAATAAAAACTTTGTATTTAAGCCTAGCAGATTAAAAGTGTTGTGATAGTTTTAGGTGAGCAGAAAAGGGACTCAGCCATACGTGTATATACACATGTGTCCATTCTCCCTCAAACTCCTGTCCCATCCAGGCTGCCACATAACATTGAGCATAGTTCCCTGTACTATATACAGTAGGTCCTTGTTGGTTGTCCATTTTAAATATAGCAGTGTGTACCTGTCCATCCCAAACTCTCTAACTATCCCTTACCTTCACCCTTCCCCTGGCAACCAGAAGTTTGTTCTCTATGTAAATAGAGTAAATAAGTAAGTTCATTCATATCATTTCTTTTTAGATTCCACGTGTAAGGGATGTCATATGATATTTCTCCTTCTCTGACTTGCTTCACTCAGTATGACAATCTCTAGGTCTATCCATGTTGCTGCAACTGGCATTATTTCATTCTTTTTGATGGCTTCCTATTGCTCATTTTTAAAATCACTGAAATTTTCTCATACATTTGAATAAGTTTGTTTCTTGTTAATAGTACTCACGTGTACATACTCAATCATGTCTGACTCTTTGTAGCCCATGGACTGTAGCCCGCCAGGCTTTACTGTCCATGGAATTCTCCAGGCAAGAATACTAGAGCAGGTTGCTGTTGCCTGCACCAGGGATCTTCCCGACTCAGGGATTGAACCCATGTCTCCTGTGACTCCTGCATTGGCAAGTGGATTCTTTACCTTGGCACCACCTGGAAAGCCTTCTTATTAATAATAGATGGTCCAAAATATTATATATCTTATAATTTGAACTAGAATGATTGACTATAATTGGAATCAATACTTTAAAATACATTTTGATGAAATAGGTCTTGACTACCCTGCTGAATGGGCTTCCCAGGTGGCGCTAGTGGTAAAGAACCCAGCTGCCAATGCAAGATATGCAAGAGACACAAGTTCAATCCCTGGCTTGTGGTCGGGAAGCTCCCCTGGAGGAGGGCCTGGCAACCCCCTCCAGTATTCTTGCCTGGAGAATTCCATGGACAGAGAAGCCTGCCAAGCCTGGCAAAGCCTGGCAAACCATAGGGTTGCAAAGAGTCAGACACGGCTGAAGTGACTTAGCGTACATGTACCTTGCTGAATAAGCATAGCTCACCTAAAGAAGTGATACTGTGCTTTTATCTGGGGATGTTATCCAGTGTATGTATAATCATTTTGGTAGCCTCACAAACCATTCGATTTATATTTAAAGGAATAAGCATCATTACCTATGCTTTCTACCCTGTTGTGAATTTAATGTTCCAACATAGGCCTAACACCCTATTTCTCAGGCTAAACTTCACTTTTAATAGAAATTTGTATAAGATACCTATGCTTTGTTTAATCATTGTAAGAGGGTTACTTGAACAAAAGCTTTGATACTTATTTGTTTTGCTTTCAGAGGTATGAGCCAAGCACTGTGGAGAGATCTGGAATAGGGGTGGGAGACAGGTATGCCATTATCTCATACCACTGGGGAGTGAAGCATTTCAGGCAGATCAATTTTAGGAAAAAGTACACAAAAATAGTGACATCAATTACAACTATTCATGTAAGTGCACACTTTGGAAAGTTTTCAGGTATCATCGTGGCTATGCATGCCTATTGTTATTCTTTAAACCTTAACTCTATTTCAAACTTTATATTAATGAACTAAAATCGTTCATCCTGTTTAAAGAAACTTTGGATATCATGGAGCTGATTGTAAAACATATTTTGGAAGGTGCTAGTACATTGGAAGGACTGATGTTGAAGCTGAAACTCCAATACTTTGGCCACCTCGTGTGAAGAGTTGACCCATTGGAAAAAACCCTGATGCTGGGAAGGATTGGGGGCAGGAGGAGACGGGGACAACAGAGAATGAGATGGCTGGATGGCATCACCGACTCGATGGACATGAGTTTGGGTAAACTCTGGGAGTTGGTGATGGACAGGGAGGCCTGGCATGCTGCAATTCATGGGGTCGCACAGAGTCGGACACGACTGAGCAACTGAACTGAACTGAACTGAGTACTTGTACATTGTCCCAGAAATTATTCAATAATGATTATCATCCTTTTCCTACACTTAAGATCCACTCTGGTTTTAGATTCTTTAAAGCTTTATTTCTGGATATACTTTATATTTTATTTCTAAGCTATTAAAATATAGGTGTCTTTTTCAGATTACTGACAAAAAGCTATTTTTTCCTTCTCCATTTTACATAGGATCTTATTTCTTCCAACCACAAAGACTACAGATTGTATTCACTTAAAATTTCAGGAAATTTTCGTGTATTTTTTTAATTTTAATTTTATTGGAGTATGGTTGATTTGGGCACCCCTGGTGGCTCAGATGGTAAAGAATCTGCCTGCAATGCAGGAGACCCGGGTTCAATCTTCCTGAGTCAGGAAGATCCCCCTGGAGAAGGAAATGGCAACTCACTCCAGTATTCTTACCTGGAGAATTCCATGGACAGAGGAGCCTGGTGGGCTTCAGGGGTCGCAAAGAGTTGGACACAACTGAGCAGCTTTGTAGTAGTGTCAACTACAAATTGGCACGTGCCAAAAGCATTGCCAGCAACTGAACAACAAGTGCATGTGCCCTCTGCCTCCGTGGAGACTGAACCCTGTGCCACTGCAGCTGCTGACCCTCCGCACCCCCTGAGGGAGCTCATGGTGGAGTGAGGCCCTCTGTGCTCCAGGGAGTCTGGTGGGACAGGTCTTTGATAGTTGGAAATTTTCAGGAACAGATTTTATGATCCTAATCCTTGCATCTCCTATCTAGAAAGGCACTAAATCCCTTCATGATGACATCAGATCCTCGGGACTAGCAGAAAACCTCTTATAAAGTAAACACTTGATTGCATTGAAATCCCCCTTCACTGAAATCTTATATATTGACCTTCCTCCACTACATCTTTGGAACAGTCTCTCAGAGCTATCTGGTACTGCTTCCCGGGCAGAGTTGGACTATAAAGAAAGCTGAGCGCCAAAGAATTGATGTTTTTGAACTGTGGTGTTAGAGAAGACTCTTGAGAGTCCCTTGGACTACAAGGAGATCCAACCAGTCCATCCTCAAGGAAATCAGTTCTGAATATTCATTGGAAGGACTAATGCTGAAGCTGAAAATCCAATACTTTGGCCACCTGATGCAAAAAACTGACTCATTGGAAAAGACCCTGATGCTGGGAAAGATTGAAGCTGGGAGGAAAGGGGGACAACAGAGGATGAGATGGTTGGATGGCATCACTGACCCAATGGACATGAGTTTGAGTAAGCTCCAGGAATGGTAATGGATAGGGAAACCTGGCGTGCTGCAGTCCATGGGGTCACAAAGAGTCAGACACGACTGAACAACTGAACTAAACTGAAGTCACATCCATACATGACTACTGGAAAAACCATACCTTTGACTAGACGGACCTTTGCTGGCAAAGTAATGTCTCTGCTTTTTAATATGCTGCCTAGGTTGGTCATAGCTTTTCTTCCAAGGAGCAAGCATCTTTTAATTTCATGGCAGCAATCATCATCTGCAGGGATTTTAGAGCACCCTCCCCCAAAATAAAGTCTCTTACTGTTTTCATTGTTTCCCCATCTATCTGCCATGAAGTGATGGGACCAGATGCCATGATCTTATTTTCTGAATGTTGAGTTTTAAGCCAACTTTTTCACTCTCCTCTTTCACTTTCATCAAGAGGTTCTTTAGTTCTTCTTCACTTTCTGCCATAAGGGTGGTGTCATCTGCATATCTGAGATTATTGCTATTTCTCCCAGCAATCTTGATTCCAGCTTATGCTTCATCCAGCCCAGCATTTCTCATGACGTACTCTGCATATAAGTTAAATAAGCAGGGTGACAATATACAGCCTTGACATACTCCTTTTCTATCTGGAACCAGTCTGTTGTTCCATCTCCAGTTCTAACTGTTGCTCCCTGACCTGCATACAGATTTCTCAAGAGGCAGGTCAGGTGGTCTGGTATTCCCATCTCTTTGAGAATTTTCCAGATTTTGTTGTTGTCCACAAAGTCAAAGGCTTTGGTATAGCTAATAAGGCAGAAATAGATGTTTTTCTGGAACTCTTTTGTGTTTTCGATGATCCAACAGATGTCGATCATCCAACGGATGATCTCTGGTTCCTCTGCCTTTCCTAAATCCAGCTTGAACATCTGGAAGTTCACGGTTCACGTACTGTTGAAGCCTGACTTGGAGAATTTTGAGCATTAGTTTGATAGTGTGTGAGATAAGTGCACTTGTGTGGTAGTTTGAACATTCTTTGGCATTGCCTTTCTTTGGGATTGGAATGAAAACTGACCTTTTCCAGTCCTGTGACCACTACTGAGTTTTCCAGATTTGCTGACATATTGAGTGCAAAACTTTCATAACATCATCTTTTAGGATTTGAAATAGCTCACCTGGAATTCCATCACCTCCACTAGCTTGTTCAAAGTGATGCTTCCTGAGGCCCACGTGGCTTTGCATTCCAGGATGTCTGACTCTAGGTGAGTGATCACACCATTGTGATTATCTGGGTCATGAAGATCTTTTTTGTATAGTTCTTCTGTGTATTCCTGCCACCTCTTCTTCATATCTTCTGCTTCTGTTAGGACCATATCATTTCTGTCCTTTATTGTGCCTATCTTTGCATGAGATGTTCCCTTGGTATCTCTAATTTTCTTGAAGAGATCTTTAGTCTTTCCCATTCTATTATTTTCCTCTATTTCTTTGCATTGATCACTGAGGAAGGCTTTCTTATCTCTCCTTTCTATTCTTTGGAACTCTGCATTCAAATGGGTATATCTTTCCTTTTCTCCTTTGCCTTTCACTTCTCTTCTCAGCTATTTGTAAGGCTGTCTCAGACAACCATTTTGCCTTTTTGCATTTCTTTTTCTTGGGGGTGGTCTTGATCCCTGTCTCCTGTACAATGTCACGAACCTCTATCCATAGTTCTTCAGGCACTCTATCAGATCTAATCCCTTGAATGCATTTCTCACTTCCACTGTGTAATTGTAAAGGATCTGATTGAGGTCATACCTTAATGGTCTAGTGGTTTTCCTACTTTCTTCAATTTCAGTCTGAATTTGGCAATAAGGAGTTCATGATCTGAGCCACAGTCAGATCTCAGTCTTGTTTTTGTTGACTGTATAGAGCTTCTCCATCTTTGGCTGCAAAGACTATAATCAATCTGATTTTGGTATTGACCATCTGGTGATGTCCATGTGTAGAGCCTTCTCTTGTGTTGTTGGAAGAGGGTGTTTGCTATGACCAGTGCGTTCTCTTGGCAAAACTCTGTTAGCCTTTGACCTGCTTCGTTTTGTACTTCAAGGCCAAATTTGCCTGTTACTTCAGGTTATCTCTTGAATTCCTACTTTTGCATTCCAGTCCCCTGTAATGAAAAGGACATATTTTGGGGTGTTAGTTCTAGAGGGTTTTGTAGGTCTTCATAGAGTCATTCAACTTCAGCTTCTTCAGCATTACTGGTTGGGGCCTAGACTTGTATTACTGTGATATTGAATGATTTGCCTTGGAAACAGAGATCATTCTGTCGTTTTTGAGATTTCATCTAAGTAATCTCAAAATGCAGTCCTCATTTTGTCCTAGATAAAACTTAATTTGCAACTCTCAAGTTTTGCATCTTTTTTAGTCAACAGTAGTTATAGTTTAGATAAAGTTTGGCAAACTATAACCTGTGCACCAAATTGGGTCCAATGCATGTTTTGTATGGCCCCTAAGCTAAGAATGGTTTCTACATTTTTAAACTGTTGAAAAAATCAGAGAAAAACAATGTTTTATTATAAGAAAAACTACATGAAATTCAAATTTCAAAGTCCATAAATAAAATTTTATTGGAACACAGATACATTCTTTTGGCCACAGCTTGCTTATACACTGAAGTGACAAGGTTGAGTAGTTGCAACAAAAACTGCATAGACAGAAATATCAAAAATATTTGTTATCTGGTCCTGTACAAATGTTTTTGTTCTCTACATCAGATAATTTTCATACAGCTAAGATTATGCTCCAGGGTCAAAATAAAGTAGTGTGCAGACTGAGTTGACTTTTCGCATTGCTTTTGAAAGACCGGAAAAGGATGGTTTGAAATAGAATTCCATCTAGTGGTTTTCTATATCATTCAGAATGAAGTCCAAAGTCATTATCATGGTCAAGAGGGTCATTCTTGATATTGTCCTTCCCTACCTCTGCAGTTTCTGCTACACTCTGCCTTCAGTCACTCTGATTCAGTTACTCTGGCTCTCTGTTAAAAGACCCTGATGCTGGGAAAAATTGAAGGCAGAGGAGAAGGGGACGACAGAGGATGAGATGGCTGGATGGCGTCACTGACTCAATGGACATGAGTTTGAGCAAGCTCCTAGTTGGTGATGGACAGGGAGGCCCGGCGTGCTGCAGTCCATGGGGTCGCAAAGAGTCGGACACGACTGAGCAACTGAACTGAACTTCTGTTGTGGGACTCCTAACTCAGGGCCTTTGGACTGGACCTCCCCCCTCCGCACACCCTCACACACAGGTATCGGCATAACCAACTCACTCGTTGCATTTTTCATTCTGTTCAAATGTTATCTCACCAAGAGGCTTTCATTAATGTACTCTTATTTGCTAAAATATAAGCCCCTTGAGAGCAGGAAGTTTAAGACAGTTTTACTCAACACTGTAGTTTAGAAGTACAGCTCAGAGTAGATGCTCAAGAGTGTTTGTTGACTGAATACATGGCCCCCTGAAATGGATGTGTGAGTTTCTACATCCAAGAGAGATTCATATTTAAAGTACTGCAAGTTCCATTGGCAGAACACATGCATGCACTCATGGAGTATCCTGCTTCGTTAATGAAAGGATTTAGGGCAGAAAAGAAAAGAGTGAGTCAAACGCCTTGGAATTCAGAAGATATTTGCAGTTGAAATGGAACCACTGTTGGCCAGACTTTATAAACCTGCTACAGCTGTGGACACTGAGAAGCTAGCTGTAGTGTGCTAGTCACTCAGTCGCTGACTCTTTGCAACCCCATAGACTCTAGCCCACCGGGCTCCTCAGTCCATGGGATTTCCCAGGCAAGAGTACTAGAGTGGGTTGCCATTTCCTCCTCCAGAGGATCTTCCCGATCCAGGTATTGAACTCGGGTCTCCTGCACTGCAGGCAGATTCTAGAGTTAGTGGTAAATGAAAGACGAGTCGCCAGCTAGCTGGGCTGGAGCAGAACAGCAGTGATCACGCACTGGCAGGCTGTGTGTCAGGAGGGCCTCTCATATTGTCTGTTAGCCGTGAAAGGGGTCTGTGGTGTGGGCTTTTTTTAACATTTTAGAAGACTGACTCCCAGAGAAGTCATTTGCCTTAACTCTCACTTTCTTAGGCAACTACCTAGTGGTTCTGTGAGTTTAAGGATTACCAAATGGAAAACCAATATGCGGGTGGTGTTTTGCAATATGCAAGTATGCCTTATTGAAACTCTTCAAGGCAGAAAATGCTGACATAGCTTTTCTAACAATCTGCTGTGGAAATAAGACAGGGAAATGAGTGGGATTTGCCCAAAACCGAAAGTTGGCCTGGAGACAGAATGCAAATAGAGGAGATAAGTGAGAATTGTGAAGAGTTGATCTCTTAAGAATTAGTGGTAGAATCCACCTTACTTAGCATCTTTTTAAATGTCCTGGAGGAAGCTCTATTAAAGAATTATCGGATTCAAATCGACTTTTTTTTTGTCTAGCAGGAAGGGTTTAGATAAGAGATAGCAGTCATTCGAATGTTAATGAATCCTATCTCCATCTGAGGGATTTGAAAAGCCGGGTGGGCGGATAAAATGCACTCTTACCACCCCAAAGAAGTGTGGGTTAAAGAAAAAAAATTTTGTGTGCCCACTTGCAAATGCGTGCCCCGTTGTTGGAGTCGTGGGGGAAGTACTCACTGACTGAAGCACTGTCTGAATGTGGAATATAAACAAGAATCTTGAAAGACAAGGAACCCGAGTGAGTTTTGGGTTAAAAAAGTAATATTTTTCTAAGAGGTAACCGAAACCTCCCTTGAAAATTCTGACACCACTTCCAACCACCACCACAAAACAACCAAAAAACCTTTTCCTACTCTTATGTAAAGGAATGGGGTTGATACAGTAGCAATATTGTGTATTTTTTCTCTTTTGGTACTGGGGAAAACAGCATTTTTGAAGGGCAACTAAACTCACTAGAAAGACTTGGGTAGGCATGGGTAGGAGATGGCCGAGATATCATGAAAGAGCTATTAATAAGTTGAGAAGAAAGAGGAATATAAGATAGAGGATGAGGTGATTTTTGTCTGTTTTTTTTTTTTTTTTTGCCAGTCAAGACCTGCCAAGGTATGCATATCTATTGTTGGTTTCCCTGGGTGTAACTGAAGACTTTACATAACCTAGATTCAAATTACCTTTCCAAAATCTTCTTTCCTTCCAGCCTCAGACCACCAGCAAGCAGCATTGAAGTGCACCTAACTAACAAATGCTAATTGTTGGCATTCTCATTTTTATTCTTGAAAACCCATTCAGCTGCCCTATTCTGTGAAAGTGAAGTTGCTCAGTCCTGTCTGACTCTTTGTGACCCCATGGACTGTAGCCTACCAGGCTCCTCCGTCCATGGAATTCTCCAGGCCAGAATACTGGAGTGGGTTACCATTTCCTTCTCCAGGGGAATCTTCCAAACCCAGGGATCGAACCCTGGTCTCCTGCATTGTAGGCAGACGCTTTACCCTCTGAGCCACCAGGGAAGTTGCCCTATTCTGTGACGCCTTCCCAAAAGACCTCCCTGCCTCCTGCGTCAGGATTAGCTAATCCTTTTTTTCTGGCCTCTCAAAGGAGTTCTCTTACTGCTGACCTCAGCACTTTTATTCTGTCTCATATCATAGCTAATTGTTTACTCCTCCCCACCCCCCAATCAGTGGCTCCTCTAATAAGTGAGGGAGTCTTGTTATATCCAACTTCAAATTTTGCTCTGTGTCTTAAGATTTTTACCCAAAGTACAAAGAAGGGAAACATATTTTTAATGTTTTTCTAAGAACTGATGTCTTGCAACGTTTGAGGCTCGTTTAAAGGATCTGGCCAATGGTATATATCGTGTGTGACATTTCCACCCAGCCAGGATGAATCATTAGTTCCTGTCAGAGGAAAGTGACAGTAAAGTGATAAAAATTTGCCATCCTACGTTTTGACTTATACCTTTGGTACTTCCTCACAGTGTTCTTAGAAACTTAGCTCAGAGAAAGGAAAATGAGAACTTGAATTCTAACTGTTTGGTGATAGTAAATCATAAAAGTAAGGACTGAAGAGATGCTAAAATGAACATAAATTTTTATTGATTGTTTTCTCCCAAAAAAGAGAATAATGAAAATCTTTTCCAAGATACTGTTGGCGGAAACACACTGACTGAAACCTCCCACCCTGGCCAGGCACCATGGTAACCATTTGCATGAGTTATTTTACATTTAGAGGTCCTGGTAAGGAATAGGGAACTAACAAGCCGCCACCAATCAGAAGAGTTCAGGAAAGATCAAAAGGAGACTCCACGTGTCCAACCACCTCCCAGAATCCTTCTCTCTGGCATCCATCTTGACTGAGGAATGCGTGCACCACCAGGAAGTTCTCCGGGTCAGAATGGTTGGCCAAAGACAACCCGGAAACTAATCTCATCACCACAAAACCCGAGACTGTGAACCACGTGGCAGCAGTCCTCCTGGGTTCCCTCACCCTGCTGTTCTCCCCCAGGGCGCCCCTCCTACTAAGGTCTCTTGCTTTTTCAGCACGTGTGTCTCCTCAGACAATTCATTTCTGAGTGTTAGACAAGAGCCCACTCTGGTCTCCCGTGACATAATTTTCCTCACAGAGTTTTTCTCTAAACCATTGTTTAAAATTTTGCATTGGCATTTGTTAGAGATGGTTAGACAGACTTCGTTCAGGACCACAAAGTTAGGCATAGGAACCGCTTCAATGGGATTTTACAGTGGGGGAAAGAGATTGGGCTCAAATCTGGGCTTAGTCGGGATTTGGGATTAGCCTCTCAGTCGTGTCTGCCTCTTTATGACCCCATGGACTGTAGCCCACCAGGCTCCTCTGTCCCTGGGGATTCTCCAGGCAAGAATACTGGAGTGGGTTGCCATGCCCTCCTCCAGGGGACCTTCCCAACCCAAGGATCGAACCCAGGTCCCACATTGCAGGCGGATTCTTTACCATCTGAGCCACAAGGCAAGCCCAAGAATACTGGAGTGGGTAGCCTATCCCTTCTCCAGAGCATCTTCCTGATCCAGGAATCGAACTGGGGTCTCCTGCATTGCAGGCAGGTTCTTGACCAGCTGAGCCACCAGGGGGGAAGCTCAAGTAAATAAAGTACTTCATAACAATTCTCCCACTTTTTGCAAAATGGAAAACATATTACTCACAGCATTTTGTCACTATAAGTTGACTTACATGAACAAAATGATTTTAAGTGATTAGAGCTTAGTCATTTACCCAATGATTATTGTTCCCTTCAAAAAACAGATGGTTACAGATTTCAAAACATGCCACTTATGCAAGTGCATGCATGCTCAGTCGCATCCAGCTCTTTGGCACCTCAAGGACTGTAGCCTGCCAGGCTCCTCTGTCCCTGGGGTTCTCCAGTGCTGAAATGGATTGCCATTTCCTCCTACAGGGTATCTTCCCAACCCAGGGATCGAACCCATGTCTCCTGCGCCTCCTGCATTGCAGGCGGATTCTTTACCTTGAGCCACCAGGGAAGCCTGCCACTTATCCAGGCTGCTGCCGACCCCTGTTGGTTTCCCTGGCGGCTGGATTTCATATGACCTCTGCTGTGGGCTTGTCTATGAAAATAGAAGATCTGAAGATCAAGAACGACTAGAGCTGGACTGCCTGTTTGCCTCACATCAGAAACTTATTCCCTATAAACAGTCTAAAGAATTTTTACTGTATTTTGCTACGCATTAAAAATACCTTCAGTTAGAGATCTCATTTAGGACAACAAGCATCTTTACTATTGCTGTACTTTACTATATCTTTACTATTGCTGTACCCACACCTTTGAGAAGATAAGGTATAAAGGGCTGATAGCGTCTTACTATAAATTGTCATATTTAATAAATTAGTGCTTTTTGTCAACGTTAATGGAGATGAAGTAGATGGAGCCAAAGGTGAACGGACTTGTGATGAGGGAGGGGAAATATAAAGGGAAAGGGCAGGTCTCACTAGGCTGCCTTTGTGAGGATGGAGGGAGGGGCATGCTGAGAGCTGGAAAACAATCGTGTCAGGAGGAGTTGTGGAAGACTGAAAAATGGGAAAAAAAGATGACTTGAGTGTTCTGTGGAAGGTTAGGTGTTAGGCCGTCCAAGCCTCCTGGTTGTGCACATCTTTCATGGTCTCAAAGATCCGTTCTCACTGTCCACTGAAGGAAGAGGTAGTATGATGGGGCTTAGGACACGCTCTTCCAATGTATGGCACCTTGGAGCACTGACCATTTGAACCTGCAGGAGTCTGAGAAAACTACAGAAACAAGAGGACATCTCTGACACTTCCTTCCGCTCCCCAACCCCTACCATTCTCCCCTGAAGCAGTCATAGGACCGTCCTATGAGAATTCCTCTTCCCATACCCGGAAGAAAGGGTCAGCCTTATCTCCAAGATGGAAGAACGTTTTGGAAGGCATCACCGACTCGGACCTGAGACTGAGCAAACTCTGGGAGATGGTGAAGGACACGGCAGCCTGAAGTGCTGCAGTCCACGGGGTCGCAAGAGTCAGAGACGACTTAGCAACTGAACCGTGAACCACAGCTTCATACCTTTTGTCCCACAGTCTTTCTCCATGACCGTCCACACCTTGTCAGACCTCGTGTGAAAATGTTCAGGTTTAACCATTTCTTTAGTTCTTCATTTTCTTATGAAGACTCTCGTGTCAGATAAAACTTAAATAAACTCACATGCTTTTCCCTTGTTCATATCTTTGTCAGTTTAATTTTCAGACCCAGCCAAGGACACTTAAGAGTATCAAGGAAAACGTTTTTCCTCTCCCACAAATACAAATAATTCTTGTGCGTAGAAACACAAACTAGTTTTTGCAAGTGAGGATGTAATTGATTACTGCGTTGGGAATATTGACCAGTTTGGCATCTGTTGCCAAATTCATTTTAGCCCATCTGATTGCATATATCTTTATTTGCTCTTTGAAATCTCTTCTGACTTGTTTTTTTCAACACCTTCCTAGTTATACCATTAATTAACACATTTTAAAAATATCTTTGACGTATATTCATTTTATATTTGATCAACAGCTATAATCTTCCTTTTTAAAAAGGTTTAAATTTTAACAATTAAAGAGATCATCCTTGAACATGCCCAGTGGCTTTACTTGGCAGAGCCAGGGAACACAGACCTGAGAGGTAGCCTCAGCACCTCGGCTATGGCTCCAAGAGACGAATACCAAGCAATACCAGAACTTTAGTCTTGGTTGACTTTTCCCACTGTTGATGCAAACTTATATAGATCTCTGAGTTTTTATGTTTCTTTGTTTAATCTTAACTTGTGGCTGAAGCTATAGAAATGGAGTTATGAGTACTCACTGTATCTCTTTCTCTTTCTATATGTATATGTGTGTGTGTGTGTGTGTGTTTATAATTCAAAAAGGCCTTTGAAAGTGATAGTCACTCAGTTGTGTCTGACTCTTTGCAGCCCCATGGACGGTAGCTCTCCAGGCTCCTGTGTCCATGGGATTCTCCAGGCAAGAATACTGGAGTGGGTAGCCATTCTCTTCTCCAGGGCATCTTCCCAACCCAGGAATTGAACCTAGGTCTCCTGAATTGCAGGCAGATCCTTTACTGTCTGAGCCATCAGGGAAGAAAGGCCTTAACCTCTTGATTTGTAACTATAGAAGTTTTTCCTATCTTTGGATAATATTAATATAGTAGTTAATAAAGTTACTTAAATAACTTTATTCTGATTGGTTTATAGAGAACTAAGAGTTTACATAAATTGTATGCAGAAAATAAATTAAATATCCAATATTTTGAAAGTCTTGTACTTAAAAATAAATCTATCCTACAGAAAGAGTGAAGGTCAAACATTTTAAGAATTTAAATGTACGTAATTTAGGTGAATCTTGGATAAAAGAGAATAGCCAAATAATTTTGGTTAAAAAAAGAACACTGTCTTCTCTTTGATTTCTCAGAGTTGAGAATAATATAAATGCATGTCATGGAATAAAAACTTTTCCTCTACATTCTTAGGTTCAAGATTTGGGTGCTTCAAATTAAATTGACAAAAGACAGACTAGCAAGAGAAAAGATGAAATTTTAGGTATTTACCTACATATATGTAACTGAGAATTTCACAGAAAAATGTGACTCAGAGGGGTGATTAGAATTTGAGGCCTATATACCACTTCAAAAGGACAGGAGCCAAACAGAAGAGCATTTGTGGAGAAAGACATGACTCTTTGGAAAGATAAATGGGTCACGGGGGAGACAGAGTTTGTCGCAATGTCTGTTTAGGTGTGGAGTGGAGTGGAGTCTTCTCATTTCAGGTGATGGCTCAGTCTTCCCTGGTTGCTCCCTGGGAGGGGAGTTATAGACAATAAGTTCTCCTGAGTTCTTTCGGAGGCTCTGCTTTAAGGCAGATAAGGGATTTCAGGCACTCTAATGCTTTCTGTTGAAAATAACTTCTGTGCTGCAGTAGCAAATTCTAGACACCTTCCTGGACATTTTACTTTACTTGGATTTATTTCCCTTTTGTTATAGGTTTATTGATCAAATAAACTGACATTGCTCTTACACAATGTTTAGGACAGTGGAAAATGTAAATTTTGTTAAATTTAGTCACTATTCTGATAAACTTTGTAAAAGATAGTTGATTTTATTTTATTTATTCTATTGAAGTATAGTTCATTTACCATATTGTGTTAGTTTTAGGTGTACAGCATAGTGATTCAGTATTTTGCAGATTATATTCCATTATGTAGGTTATTACAAAATAATGGGTATAATTCCCTGTGCTGTATAGTAGATCTTTGCTGCTTATCTATTTTATACTTAGTAGTGTGTGCTTGTTAATCCCATACCCCTAATCTGTCCCCCCTCCTCCATTCCTTCTCCCCTTGGTAACCACAAATTCGTCTTCTACATCTGTGAGTCTGCTTCTGTTTTGTATATGTATTCATTTGTATTATTTTTTAGATTCCATGAATAAGTGACATTATATAGTATTTGTCTTCCTCTTTCTGACTTATTTCACTATCTAGTTTCATCCACATTGCTGCAAATGGCAGTTTTTTATTCTTTTTTTACATTTGAGTAATATTCTATTATAGATACATATGGAAAGAAGAAAAGAAAGTGTTAATTGCTCAGTTGTGTCCTACTCTTTGTAACTCCATGGACTGTAACCTGCCAGGTTACTCTGTCTATGGAATTCTCTAGGCATGAATACTGGAGTGGGTAGCCATTCCCTTCTCCGGGGGATCTTCCCAACCCAGGGGTCGAACCCAGGTCTCCTGCGTTGCAGGCAGGGCCACCAGGGAAGCCCCTATATACCACATCTTCTTAATATAATCATCTGTTGTTAAGGCGCTTAAGTTGTTTCCATGTCCTGGTATTCTGACAAACTTTTAATTTCAACAGCAATTATGTTTTTTTATGTCAGATTTAAAGATAAATCAAGACCTTTAGGTACTTTAAAACCTTGTACTGTTATTAATTTGAGCTATCTAATAGATAATCCCTGAATACCAGGATAATTCTAAGTAAATTAGAAGCAAAGTTTGGGGTTTATTAACTTTTCTTCTTATTTTATATGCTACAGAAAGGCTGTATCTTTCAGTCATGTTAATGAATATGCTCATTTTTGCCATCTTAAGAGGTGAAACAGATGCGTATTGCTGTAGAAACTTCTGTGCATCACAGGCTAGTTTGCTCAAGTGCTTGTGTATGATATCCAGTTCAATAATTGAGGCTTTTGGGGAAGAAAACTTTTCCTTTATCCATTTAGGTTCAAGTCATTGGGGGCTTGTGAATTAACTGACAAACAGGAGAAAAAAACAAGGTTTATTTAAATACACCAGGCTCACAGAGTAATGAGTAACTCACTGAACAGCTGGAGGCAAAGGTTTATATACCAACTTAACAAAAAAAAGAGGCAGGTTTAGGGCTTCAGTGGAAAGTATGGAAAGTTCTGCTGGGCATCAAGATGCTAATGAGTAACTGAATTTGCACTGCCTGGGGCGAAGGGCCAGTCTCCTTCAAACAGGAAAATCTCCTAGAAGGGTCAATGGCAGTTGTGTTTTCAGGAATATCTGCTTAAATATAGGTAATGTTTCTTTCTGGAGCAGCTGATGGTTCAGATGTTCTAAATTCAAAGAATTTGTAATTCCTTCACCTCCAGGCCATCATCTTTTCTGTGAAATAAAAGTTACTTAGTTAAAAGTTAAAATTGTTAGGTGTAGTTGAAACCATAATAGGAGCAAGAGTGACAAAGAAATAAAATTGTGAGTGTGCTTTTGTTCATCAAAGCAAGAGTAGGGTTTTTCCCTTTGAAATAAAAATTTTTTTTTTTTTAATTCTCTGGACTCCTTTACATTTGAAGATGATTGAGGACTGCAGGGAGCTTCTGTTTGTATGAGAAATATAAAAAATATTTTTTGATCATTGGAAAGCAGCAATGTCATAGGTGGTGGTGGTGATTTAGTTGCTAAGTCGTGTCTGACTCTTGTGACCCCATGGACTGTAGCCCACCAGGCTCCTCTGTCCATGAGATTCTCCAGGCAAGAGTCCTGGAGTGGGTTACCATTTCCTTCTCCAGGGTATCTTCCTGACCCAGGGATTGAACCTGGGTCTCCTGCATTGCATGCAGATTCTTTACCAACTGAGCTATGAGGGAAGCCATAGGAACCCAATGCATATTAAAATAATAACATATTTTTATGAAAAATATATTTTCTAAAGCCAAAAAATATGAAAATTGTATTGTGTTTCTGGAAATCTCTTAAATGCCTGGCTTATCAGAAAAAAGCTGGAGTCTCATGTCTCCTTTTGCATGTAATCGGTTGTAATATTACACATTCCATAGCATCTGTACTGTACACTTGTGAGAAAATGAAATGAGAATGAGAAAGGCAAAAAGCATTTTAATATTATTATGAAAATAGTTTTTACTTCATGCACCCCTGGAACAAGCTTTAGGGCTCTGTCCTTGCTATAGACTGAATGTTTGTGTCCTGTTAAAAATTCATATGTTGAACCAGTCCCCAATATGTTGGTATTAGGAGGTGGAGCTTTTTGGAGGTGCTTAGGTCAGGAGAGCAGAGCCCTCATGAAGGAGACTAGTGTTCTTACAAAACAGACCCCAGAGAACCCTCTTACCAGCTTCCAATCCTAAGAGGACACAGTAAGACTCAGCCATCCATGAACCAAGAAGCAGGGCTCTCACCAGACACTGAGTCTGCAGGACCTTGATCTTGGACCTCCTGGCCTGCAGAATTGTGAGAAATAAATGTTTACTGTTTAAGCTGCCCACTGTGTGGTCTTCTGTTACAGCAGCTGGTTGACAGAAGGAATCAGTAAACCAGTCTACAACAGGAATAGAACAGAGTTTCATTTGAGCTAAACTGAGGACCATAGCCTGGGAAACACAGACTTAAGAAGATTTTGAGTTGTGTTCCTCTGGACTACAAAATGGGGGAGGCTTTTAAAGGAAAAACCCACAGAATTACATAAATTGTTTGTTAAGAATTAGGATTGGGAAAAAAAAAAAAAAGAATTAGGATTGGAGCTGGCAGAAAGTAAGTGTGCTTGTTGGCTTCCCAGCTGGCTCTGTGGTAAAGAATCCACCAGTGATGTGAGTTCAATCCCTGGGTGGGGAAGGTCCCCTGGAGGAGAGGCAATCCAGTCCAGTATTCTTGCTTGGGGAAGTCCATGGACAGAGGAGCCTGGTGGGCTACAGTCCATGGGGTCACAAAGAGTCAGACACAACTGAAGCGACTTAGCATGCAGGCACCAGGGTACGTGTTATGCAAGGGTCCAAAATGGTTGCCTAGTTATAAGGGGAGACATCGAGACCGTAAGATTGCAGCTGCCAGATGCTAGCAGGTATTGTTTTGAGAACGGCTAACGGTGTCCTTGAGACTGATATAGTTCAGAAAATTCAAGTTCTCACTGATGCAGGAATGGGTCTGAAACCACACCCACAGTGGCCAGCTGGCCCCATTTTGAATATCTGAACCACAGTAATTTCATTATGATTTTTAACTGCATTCTTGTCTTTAATGGTTAAAGCAGATATAGGCCATAAAACAGGCTGTTTGAGTTAGCATGAAGTTCAAGCCAAATCACATGTAAGCCAGAATGACTTCCCTATGCCTCTGTATGTGAAAATTTCTCCCATCAAGCCCAAATGGATTAATATGGTCTTTAAGAAAAGTGTCAGTTTATTCTAGAATATGAAACAGTATAATGGAGAAAACTTGGAAAGTAAATTTTATTTTCTTTGGTTTTATAACACCTGAGTTTGAAAAGAGGCTATAAAGTATGTTAAATTTTAGCAAAGATGACTCCATTTTAATGGATTACTTCCTTGGTTCACTGATTAATAACCTTCAATTATAATACGAAAGGTCATTCTGTTTGTGTTATCTGCCTACATAGTTGAGATTCTGTGGCTTATCAGAATAATTTTGTTTATTTAAGAAAAAAAAAAAGAACAAAGTCTTCTCACTTTTGAAAGGACTAAGGTTCTTTACATCCATGTTACCTTATATATTTACTTTTAAAATCTTTTATTGTCATTTTGATTAAATAAGTAACCAAGTATTGTTGCTCAGTAACCCATGATCCTACCTTAATTAAGCATCCACATATACTCTGCGAATTCCTTCGGAGTTGCTCTCCCCGAATCAAAACACTAAATTTAGAAAAAATAAAATATCAGGTTGTTCTTTACAGCTAAATGTGTCTTTGCATTTGGAAAAGGTTACTGGGAAAACCGCAATGATTTGGTTTCTCATCTTATAGATAGATGCTAAAAATAATTAGGTTCATTTGAGATGTTCCTATTTTGAGACTTGGACGGGGAGAGTGGTCATATCACAGGAGATGTTCGCTCTTCTCTAGAGTAAGTTGGTAAAGACAAATATTGAGATGACCTTCAGAGCTTGTATTTTTTTTTTTTTTTTTTTAAGAAATTGATTGTTAAAACCTTTGTTTATTTCTGTTTGGCTGTGCCGAGTCTACCTGGCTGTGCCGGCTTGTCTCTGGTTGCAGCGAGCAGAGGCTCCTCCCTAGCTGAGGTCCGCGGACCTCTCTCCGCAGGGGCCTCTCCGGCGGTGGAGCGCAGTCTCTCCGGCCGTGGGCGTCAGTCGTCGCAGCGCATGGGCTTGGTTACCGCGCGGCATGTGGGATTTCCCCAGAGCAGGGATGGAACCCGCATCTCCTGCATTGGCAGTTGGATTGTTTACCACTGAGCCTTCGGGGTTAGCTCCAGAGTTTTAATTCTTTACTGAATGTCCCTAGAGGTTTGCCAGTGCCCTTGCTGCGCATAATAGGTTTTTACTCTCAGGGGGAAATCAGACCAAAACTTATGAAATATGTGTGCACGGTACCCCAATAGAGAGTTTTCCTTTATTTCATTCTGATGTTATTAGCCACAGTAATAATTGAATCACAGTCACTGAGTCTTTGTACTATCTACCTACCTATTTCTTTGTATCTATATGGCTTCCCAGGTGACACAGTGGTAAAGAATCCACCTGCCAGTGCAGGAGACCCAAAGATTCGGGCTGGGAAAATCCCTAGGAGTAGGAAATGGCAAGCCACTCCAGTATGCTCGCCCGGGAAATTCCATGGACAGAGGGGCCTGGCAGTCTATAGTCCACAGAGTCTCAAAGATGTGAACACGACTGGGCAACTGAGCATGCCCGCATACCTGTCTATCTATCTGTCCATCACCTATAGCTTGTCATCAGATGCCTGCCTGAGGACTCTGTTATAAGTTACAGCCCAGAGTCTGTGTCCTCAGCAAATAAGGACAGGCTCAGAAACTAGTGGGAAAAGACCATAACAAGCACTTCAAACTGCTGGCATTTCTAAACCAAACTCTTGCCCACTTAGTTAACGTTCAGACCTTACCAGTAAATAGAGTCAGAACTTCCAGAACTCTTTTTAGTCCCAAGAGTGGACTGATGAAGAGCCAGCAAAGCAAAAGTTAATGACAGAGGCCTAAATGGGGTGAGGGGGAGATATTAGGATGACTGCTTTTTTGGAACATTGTTCAGGAGCCCCCTTATTTGGAATATTGTTGATGCTGGGTTATTGTTTCATTTTTTGGTTAGATGAAGAAGCCCTTTCTCTTTCTTCCTAAGCAATCTATAACACATACAACTTAGTAGACTGCTTTTGTGAGTTAAAACAAAACATTTTTATATGGTATTTGATTCTCATTTGCTCTCCCAAATTCAGACACTTTCATGATCTCATTGCTTTTTACGATAATGTAGTTATTTGCATGCATTCAGTAAGAATCTATCTGCCTTTATATCAGGATACAATTGGACAAACTGCCTGGAATTTATGATTTGAGAATAGCCCTTTTAATCAGCTATGACAGGTCATTTTTATGGAAAAAGAAGGTTGATTTTACATTGGGACCAATACCTGTTAAGCCCACCTAGGAAAATTGCCTTTCAGAGTCCCAGGCCTACAAATGATAAGAAAATATTATTTACTGGCAAGCTAGGAAACTTAGCCAATTTTGAGGACCTCAGAAAGAGTGGATGTCATCAAATTTATTAGAGGTACTGTAGAAGAAATCTGGTGGAGAGAGATTTGGGAACTTGATTTCTTAGCCTCAGGGTAGCAAATAATAGCAGCATTTAAGATTCTAGTCCAAGATTCCTTACAGCATTTCCCAATCAGAAGTTTATTTTGTGGGCTTAATGCTTAGTGCTTAAGTCTGAAAAACAAACTCAAGGAAGCTTATATGGTTGGTTAACACTCTTGATCACAAACTTTTCTGTGAAAGGCTGGTAGTAAATATTTTAAGCTTTGCAACAGGGCCAGGATCAGGGTGCAGTGAAATGCAGCAATTCCTTGCCAAGCCATATTGGAGCCTGAGGCTAAAGGGGAAAAAGGGAAGACATCAATATTACTGATCCTGTCTTCATTTAAAGTTTTGACTTTTTGGTCAATTTGTGGGGGGGTATTCTTTCGATTTTTAAAAAATATGCGTCAGAGTATCATTCATTCATTTCTTCATCACTTAGTTTTTGGTGCCCTCTTAAATCTTGTGCCCACGGGATGTTCCTCAGCTGCTTCACCCCGTCCTGGCCTTGTTTTGTGAGCCACGTTCTCTGTGCCATTTCTCAATTCTGCCAGTGTACCCAGGAAGCAGCCACAGATGTGTCACTAAAAGCAGGTGGCTGTATTCCAGTGGGTTTTTAGCTATGGAGACTGAAATCTAGTTTGCATATAATTTTTATGCCACAACAAATTATTTATCTCTGGTGGTTTTTTTCAACTGTTTAAAAATGTGAAAACCATTCCTAACTTGCAGGAGGTTTGGAGAGTCAGGCTTTGGACTGCGATCGTTTGCTGATTCCTGCCCTCGCTTCACCTACACAGACAATCAGGCCAAACCTGAGAAAACCGGTCTCTGTGTGTGTGTGATTAAGAATACCCTTTGGAATTATCCTTATTACAAGGAGAGGAGACTGCAAGAAAAAGTTGTGGAAGACTTTGAAATGACAAAAGAAAAAATATTGGAGGTGACCTGTGAAATGGTCGGTGTGGTCTAGCCCCCTGCCGGTCATGATTTGTAACCTGCACTCCCTCTGAGTAATTCTACCACTCCCCTACTTGTAGTCAACTGCTAGTAATGCTAATGATTTTTGCTGGTGAAGAAGCAATTAATAACTTCCCTGTGAATTTTGACCATTTTTTCATCTGTTAAATTTATTTCAGTACTCCTGATTGCCATTATTTGTGTCTTCTCTTCAGAATCTCCTTAAACTGGCGTTTTACAGTTTTCTAGTTTCCTCAGTAATTGAGTTAAAGCATTCTTTAACACGTGTCTATCTTATATTTGTACAAGGTTCATGATTTTACCTTACAAAAATATATCCCTTAATAATAGGTTAGGACAAACATAAAATTATGAACATCCACTTTACACCCAGAGGAAAAGAGAGCTCTTGGATTATCCAGTCAACATCTGCTAATCACCAACTATGGCAGAGTGTTGGGGATACAAACATGAATATGGAAGACCAGTTCCTTCCTCTGAGAGTTCATGATCTAGAGAACATCCTGGTCCTTAATAGTGATTCATCTATTCACTTATTCTCTTACACTGCAAGTATTTATTGAGGCCTACTGTCACTACTATAGCTCAGTCACATTTGAGTGGAATAAACTTTTCCAATCTGATCTTCATGTCTTTTAACACTTTTAACATTGTTGCTGTGGGGAAAATGTGTTATGCACTTCAAGCAACATTCATTGATTAAATAAAAACCTTAATAAACTAACACAACATTGTTAACCAACTATATATATAAAAACATGCTAAGACGCTCAGTCATGTGCAACTCTTTGTCACCCCATGGACTGTAGCCCACCAGGCTCCTCTCCATGGAGGATTTCCCAGGCAAGAATACTGGAGTGGGTTGCCATTTCCCTCCCCAGGGGATCTTCCCTCCCCAGGGATTGAACCTGAGGCTCCTGCAATACAGGCGAAGCCACTATGCTCTTATATAAAATACAAATTAAAAAAAAAACCTTAGTAACATTTCTACAGCTTTTAAAAATAGAGGTGGTAAAGGTCCTACTTTCATAATTTTTCATCACTAAAGATTAGTAACAATTTATGAATTTTTAATTACTCTGTTATATTGGGAATTGCTTGTATTATCCATGAACTGCAGATACTTTTCTGAATCATGCTGTTTTTGTTGCGAATGTTTCTCAAAATTCTTTGGAATTGCCTTCAAATATAGAAGTGCGCTATTGTAGAAATTCATTTAAAGAGAATTTGCTTTTAGAAAGAATCAAAAGTCTTTGGGGAAGAATTTTGGTCTCATTGTATAGATATGAGACTAAGGATTGAAAATGATGAAGTTTTAGATGACTTTCTTTCCACCTTGAGTCTTTTACTATAAGAAAAGTAAAAATCATCCCAAAACCTTTTCAAGGATATAAAGCATTAACTGTAGAGTATTAAATGAAATTTCCACTTGAGTTCTAATTCTGTACTATATACCAGTGGGTACCGCTATTAATAATATGATATGTATCATCACCAAATTATTTAGGAGTTGATAAAGATAGATGTAAATACACTAATCTCACATGTATTCTAAAAACCTTGAATTGTGTGATACATATTTGCCTACAATTTTCCTTTTACTCATAACACTCATGGGCATTTGATATATAATAAAGATGATGTTCTATGTCAGAGTTTTATCACTACACTGAAAAGACATTATGTGGTAAGTAAATTATGCCCACAGATTCTTCCAGCTGGTTTCAATAATGATCAGCATTTCTCACTCTCCTTCCTGCCTTTTTTTGCAGTACCATTTGAAAGTAAGTTATAAATACCGTGACATTTCACCTTAAATCTTTTAGCATACATCTCCTTAACAAAAATATGTAATCTTAATATTCTTTTAATGCCTAAGAGAATTGAAAATAATTATGTAGTATTATCTAATATCCAGTCCATATTCAAATATCCCCAATTGTAAAAAGATAATTATCTTGGTTGTTTTGTTACATTATTTTAAACTAGAATCCATTCTAGGTTCATGTATTTCATTTGGTATTTTTATGGTTAGTTCAGATACCCACTTTCTTTTGTTTTTTTTAAATTGACAACTGAATTTTGAAAAGTCTGGTTTATATGCCTTATAAATTACTGTCCTACATTCTTTTCTTTTTAAACTCAGGTTTATTAAGATATAATTTATATAGTATGAAATTCATCTTTTCTAGTGGATAGTTCTGTGAGTTTCGACGAATTCATTCGGTCATGTAACCAACACCACGATCAAGATATAGGATACTTTTAACTCCCCCACAGAGTTCCATTCTGCCTCTTTGAAGTAAACCCTCCCCCCAGTGCCAGGTTCTGGCAATCACTGTTCTATTTTCTGTCCTTGTAGTTTTGCCTGTTTGGGGAAAGTCATGTAAATGTAATCAAACAGAATGAAGCCTTTAAGTCTGCCTTTTTTCATTTAGGGTAATGTGCTAAAGATTCATCCACTGTGTAGTGACCACAGGTCATCTCTTCACCAGTGGAAAATGTTTGTATGCAGGTTTTGACAGTTGTGAATAAAGTTGTTGTAAGTATTTAGCACCCCACTCCAGTACTCTTGCCTGGAAAATCCCATGGACGGAGGAGCCTGGTAGGCTACAGTCCATGGGGTCGCTAAGAGTCGGACACGACTGAGCGACTTCACTTTCACTTTTCACTCTCATGCATTGGAGAAGGAAATGGCAACCCACTCCAGTATTCTTGCCTGGAGAATCCTAGGGACAGCGGAGCCTGGTGAGCTGCCGTCTATGGGGTCGCACAGAGTCGGACACGACTGAAGCGACTTAGCATAGCATAGCATAGCATAGCAAGTATTTCCATACAGGCTTTTATATAAACATATGTTTTCATTTCTCTTTCATAAACTTTTAGGATTAAGATTGCTGGATCATATGGTAATTGTGTCTTTAATTTCATAAAAACCTGGCAGAATATTTTCCAAAATGACCATTATCATTTTGCATTTCCACCAATAGTATATGAGGGTTTTAGTTGTTCTACATCCTTGCCAACATTTGCTATGCCAATATTTTAAATTTTAGCCATTCCAGTAGAGGTGTGATGGTATCTCAATGAGGTTAATTTGAATTGCCTTAAGGAATGATGGTGTGGAGCCCTATCTTTCAGGGGTCAGGAAAGTTTCTGGACTAAGCACCATTAGAAATACACTAGCCCACCAAAACATTAAAGTCATTTCTCTGTTGCCTTTTTGTTCATTTCCTCCTTTTAAGTTTTCTCTCTTTGGGCTTAGATTATAAACCAATCATGATACCTGTCTCAGTCTAGTCAGAAGGCTGCCAAAATGTAACCAATCCTGATATATTTTACCTGCTTGTGTGAATCAGAGTTTTTTCTACCAAAGTAAGAAAATAATTTAAAGTTAGGGATTGTTAGGTATTTCTTGAAAATCATTGTCAATGGTGGCATCCACAAATCGCTTTCTCTGTCTCTCTCTTGCACAGAGACACACACCTACGCACATCTCACACAGTCAAAGAACTGATGGCTTCACAGAAAATGTGTTCCATGCTCATACTTTCCTTTAGAAACTATTATTCCCCCATTAACCCACCCTTTAGAATTTCTATTCAGTGTAATCACTCTCCAATTTGATCTTAGCAAATAGTCCTTATACTGTGTCTGAAAAGAATGATTCATTTTCTCCGTAGACGATTCTCCAAAACTTGATCTATAAGAAGAGACTCTGGGAGCATATCTCAGTACTGCTGAGGTGAAGACTGGAGTAGAAGGGCACAGTCAGAAATGAGGCATTTCTGGGGGGAGGGGAGGCTGGTTGGTAATGAGAGTAGGTGAAACTGCATAACATAGGCAATACAATTTAAAGTAGGCTTTAGGGTTAATGTCCCTTAGAATTAAGTTTCTTGTGAAATAACAAATCTTCTTGCAATTCCTGTTCTTGTCACTTGACTTTTCAGTGAAGATTCTGACACACTTGACATGCCCTTAAGACCTCAAAATAAGTTTTCTTCTTTCACTTTTTAATTTATAAGAATGTATATAGTATGTTGGTCATAGAGAAATTATTATTTATCATGTTGTGGTTGACATGGAAAACAGCTATATTAAGTTTAAAAATAGAGTGCCTCTAGTCCACAGCATGTGAAAACATTACCTATCACTATCTCAGTTTTGTTACCTGTCAGTAAGTAAATGCCTTTGATTTGTAGCCCAATACAGATTTGAATTATTCCAATTAGATTCAATTCATGAATGTTTAAGAATGTCAATTTTTACAAAAAGGAAGAAAATACATTGATTTTTCAGGGGAAATCATTGGCAGAGCAGTAGGAATTGGGAAGAAGTCCTCTTTCCCCATATTCTTCCCCAAGACACACACACTCACACACATCCACACACTTACTTCCAACATAAGGTTGAAATGAATATATAAAGGAAAAGGAAAAGAAGTCACAGAGAACAGCATGCTTCCTGTAACAGTGGTTCTCAGCTCTCTGGATCTATTCCCCTGGAGCAGCCCTGCGAAAGGCCCTGGGACCCTATTTCTTCATTCCCATTGTTAGGTGGGGGTGGGAGATGTGAGAGCTGACTCTGAATGGCAAGCGTTGCTGCATAACCAAACTTAGAAGAGATTGTGTTTATTTCTGCCTTCACAGAGATTATAGATGATATAGACGTTATAGATAATGGGTTATAGATGATATAATTCTCAATCCCTGCACCCTAGTCTTAACATTTAATTAGTGGGAAATGATGGACTCCAAATAGGGTTGATTTGTTTGCTTCACAACATGCTATGCTATGCTATGCTAAGTCGCTTCAGTCGTGTCCGACTCTGTGCGACCCCATAGACGGCAGCCCACCAGGCTCCGCCGCCGTCCCTGGGATTCTCCAGGCAAGAATACTGGAGTGGGTTGCCATTTCCTTCTCCGGTGCATGAAAGGGAAAAGTGAAAGTGAAGTCACTCAGTCGTGTCCGACTCTGAGCGACCCCATGGACTGTAGCCTACCAGGCTCCTCCGTCCATGGGATTTTCCAGGCAAGAGTATTGGAGCGGGGTGCCATTGCCTTCTCCGCTTCACAACATACTGTAGGCATAAATGAACAAACACACAAAAAACTAAACTAAACATCAACAAACAGCAATGTGTAATTCAAAAGCAAGTAGAACAGAATTGAAACCCAAAGCTACTCAGGATAACACAGGTGGCATACCGATAAAGTGTGTCCTTCCAGAAAGTTGAGGGAATTTATGTAGTTTATGAGGTTAAGGAGAACAGTTGCCAAAATCACTTCTTCCATTATTTCATACTTAGGTATGACTCTAACTTTCTATTTTTGGAAAAAATAAAAAATATTTTAGAAAAGAAAAATGACTAAAAAAGTACTTTATCAGATAAAGAAGTTGTGGTATATATACAAAATGGAATATTACTCAGCCATAAAAAGGAATGCATTTGAGTCAGTTCTGATGAGGTGGATGAACCTAGAACTATTATACAGAATGAAATGAGTCAGAAAGAGAAAGATAAATACCGTATTCTAACACATATATACGGAATCTAGAAAAATGGTACTGAAGAATTTATTTACAGGGCAGCAATGGAGAAACAGACAAAGAGAATAGACTTATGGACACGGGGAGAGGGGAGGAGAGGGTGAGATGTATGGAGAGAGTAACACAGAAACTTAACATCACCATATGTAAATAGATAGCCAATGGGAATTTGCTGTATGGCGCAGGAAACTCAAATAGGGGCTCTGTATCAACCTCCAGGGGTGGGGTGGGGAGGGAGGTTCAAAAGGGAGGGGATATATGTACACCTATGGCTGATTCATGTTGAGGTTTGACAGAAAACAGCAAAATTCTGTAAAAAGCAATTATCTTTCAGTAAAAAATAAATTAATTAAAAAAAAAAGTAGTTTATCATCCCTTTCTACATCCAAAGAGAAGTATCTACTCCACAAATGGCAACCAAGAACATCTTATCACTTGGCTAAGGAGGCAACATAAAACAAGGAAATCTCATAATCCAGGGACTAATGAGCCAGCAGTGTCAGATAGAAGTCAGAGGAGAGGTGAGAGTCACCCCACATCACCACTCCGGCCACCCTCCCTTCTCCCACCTGCCTCAGAAGGGGTTAAAGCTTGAAACGTTCATTCAGCCCCTCTAGTTTGTGGATCCTGGTTATGACTGCTTTACCTCTGGAAGGAGAGATAAAACCCTTAGTGAAAAGGGAACAGGTTACGAAGGGGCAGCTTGACACCAGTGATAAGATTTGGGAAC
Source organism: Giraffa tippelskirchi (assembly GCF_054371585.1). Classification (NCBI taxonomy): domain Eukaryota; kingdom Metazoa; phylum Chordata; class Mammalia; order Artiodactyla; family Giraffidae; genus Giraffa; species Giraffa tippelskirchi. The sequence continues at coordinate 176,211,384 of NC_137280.1, read as the reverse complement.
ACAGCAAACACATTTGGAGTGTAGACACTTGATTATACCGATACCACCAATTGTCAACATTTAGAATTGTGGCTTGCCATTTCTGAGTCACTTAATAGTAATTATCATTGTCTGTCATTTCTTTATTGTGAGCAAATATATGCCTATTCTAAATTTATATAATATGAAACAAAAATGTTATTAAATTTAAGAGGGAAAAACATTAAATTGGTTAGGGAGTCACGAGTAACTTAATTCCTTCTAAAGGTCCTACTTTACCAGTTGACAGTAAAAAAGCATCAGTTGTGATACAGGAGCTGGGCACAGAATTGAGGGAGTAAGGCTCAGCAGTAGAACTGACCTGACAACGCAGGAGAAAGGGTGCAGTCTGTGGGTGGGGAAGGTCTCCTGGAGAAGGGCATGGCTACCCACTCCAAAATGCTTGCTGGGCAATCCTGTGGACAAAGGAGCCTGGTGGGCTACAGTCCATGGGGTCGCAAAGAGTCGGACATGACTTAGCGACTAAACCACAACAAGTGGAACAACATCTTTGTGCTTTAGTAACTTCATTTAGGGCTTCCCCAGTGGCTCACGCTGTTAAGAACCTACCTGTAATGCAGGAGACACAGAACAGGTTTGGTCACCGGGTAGAAGAAAAGATGAATATGTGAATCTTAAGTTAAAAAAAAGGAAAAGAAGCCCCTGCATTTGCCTCAATTACCACATTAACTTATATAAAAGTGGGAGAACAATGAATTTTCGTTTTAAACTCGGTTAATGGCTTCCTTTCATGAGCCTGAATTATCTTTGGAGAGTTACGGTGATGATTGGTTGTTTTGCTTTCTCCCCCCCCATTAAGTTGCACGAAGGCTTAGTTTCACAGGCCTCTTTGGTGGAAACATTTCTATTCCCACAATAACAAATGATCACACACGGAGAGATTTAAACAGCAGTTGTTTTTTTTTTTTTTTTTTAGTGTTTCACAGCTCTGTAGTCAGGGGTCCTGGCCTGGGCTCAGATCCCCAGGGGGCTGGAGTCGGGGCGTTAGCAGGGCCAGGCTCCCTGGAGCCCACGGTCTTCTCCCAGGTCTGTCCGCAGAACCTCGAATTCCATGGGATGGGGCCCCTGCGCCCTCCTCAGCACAGGAGACTGCGTCTTCCAGGCCAACAGTAGAGCAACCGCTGCTGCTTTGAATCTCACCGTCCGACTGTCTGTAAAGATTTTCCATGATTACATCAGGCCACCCGGAATAACTTCTCTTTAAAGTGCAACTGATTAGCAACTTCAGGTGCTGGTGATTCAAGCACAAACAAAAGAAGGTGAAAGTGAAGTCGCTCAGTCGTGTCCGACTCTGTGCGACCCCATGGACTGTAGCCCACCAGTCTCCTCCGTCCATAGGATTTTCCAGGCAAGAGTACTGGAGTGGGTTGCCATTGCCTTCTCCAGGGGGATATTCCTGACCCAGGGATCGAACCCAGGTCCCCCGCATTGCAGGCAGATGCTTTACCCTCTGAGCTACCAGGGAAGCTCAGGATAAACAATTCTGACAGAAGCACAGTCAACAAATACTGAAGGCCCCACAGCTGCCTGCTGTGGTACTTGCTGTAAAGGAGATGGACAGAGAGGTGTGACTCCAGGGAAGGGGTGCCTGGGCTGAGACCTGCAGATGAGCAGGACTCAGTCATGGGGTGAGCTGAGGGAGGCCAGGGGAGGCAGCCGCTGCACTTTCATACCGTGCCTGAAACAGGCTCCTTGGAAAAGACCCTGATGCTGGGCAAGATGAAAGGCGGGAGAGGGGGATGACAGAGAACCAGGTGGTTGGATGGCATCACTGACTCAATGGACATGAGTTTGAGTAAGCTCTGGGAGTTGGAGATGGACAGGGAGGCCTGGCGTGCTGCGGTCCGTGGGGTCACAAAGAGTCGGACACGACTCAGCCACTGAACTGAACTGAACTGAAACAGACTCTTTAAGAGTACAGATCACTTCCTGAAGGAAATTCTCTGAAAGCTGGCTGTTTTTCCATCTTTGGCTTTTAGTAGTGCAGCAAAAAAACAACTGAGTAATGGATTAAGTTTATTGAACACTTGGGGTGTTGCATGATTTCCAGATGCATAAAACCATGTCTTCTGCCCCCCAGAGTGTCCTTGCAGGTCATCCATTGCACCTACCACCACCAGTGAGACCAACGGTACATTAACTGAGCTCTACTTAGATCATCGGTGCCATAGGATGTTTTGGCCTTTAAAAAGGCCATTGTTACCAGCTGCAAGCATGAAAAATTTGTATCTGTGGGTGTGTTTTTACAGGCAAATGTGAACTTCAAAGTAAGTACATATATACCAGCAAAGAAGAAATACAAGGCTTTTTTAAAAAATAGTTTTCAACATTTTAAATTTAGATACTGGCTTTTAGTGTGAATTTGAGTACAACACATAAATACCCCAAGTTTGAATTTTATTCAAATATGTAAGTATTCTATATTATAGAATCTATTAATCATTATTACACTGAAATAAGGCATTTGGATGTACAAGTTGCTATTCTGGCCCTTCATTTCTTTCCTATCCGTCATCCTCTCTCTACCTAAATCATAACTAAGTTACTAAATCCTGAAGACTCTGTTTCTCAATCTCACCTCTACTTCATTATCCCCACCATGCTGGCCTTAATTCATGCTTTTCAAGTCCATCCACTGAACAATTCCTAGCTGGTCTTACTGCTAAGAGCCTCTTCCTACTCTAGTTCATTTTCTATACAATTGCCAGATTATCTTCCTAAAAAACTGAACAAAGTCCTAGTCCTCATGGAGTTTACACTCTAGTGGGAGAGATTAAAAATAGAATTAAAAAAAAAGACAAAATAAACATGCGCTAATGCAATATAAAGAAAATAAAAACGTGGTAAGAGCAAAAGTGGGCTTCCCAGGTGGTGCAGTGGTAAAGAATCCTCTGCCAGTGCAGGAGATGTGGGGTCAGTCCTTGGCTCAGAAATATCACCTGGAGGAGGGGCTGGCAACCCCCTCCAGTATTCTTTCAGGGAAATCTCATGGACAGAGGAGCCTGGTGGGCTACAGTCCGTGGGGCTGAAGAGAGTAAGACATGACTGAACAGGCATGCAAGAGGAAAAGTAAAGGAGGGTGTAATTTTACTTTATTTCAGTTTAATTGATAATGGACACACAGCCTTATAAGGCTTGCAGCATAAGGAATGAGTAACTTTAGATACAGTAGTAACATTTGATAAGTGGTAACAAATGTTAATGCCTTCTAGCTAAAGACCAGCAGGAACACACCCAGTTAAATGAAGTTGGGTTTACTGAATTGTTGCAAAAAGGCACATAGCACACAGTGAGGAACTGCGGAGTCTCAGTAAGAAGGCATAGAAGATTTGGAGGGTTGGGTTTGTGCTTGGTGATTCTGAGGAAGGTTTACGGCTTTGCTCTGGATTGGATGCTTTCAGGAAGTAGAGGTTATTCTATGATTGGATATTTTAATAACTGTTAGCTAGAATGTAGGAAGAGTGAAGCAAGGCTCAGGTCGTAACTGTTCAAGAAACAGTAATAATAATTTATATTAGGCAGAATGTTAGGTCATTTTTGTGGTTTGGCGTGTTCTTGTGTTTGTTGTGTTGGACATGATCGTGGAGGCATCTTATTTTTTTCTTCTCCTAGTCACACAGAGTGGCCATGTCCGATGTTGATGTTTTGTGAGATTGCTTTTGTTCAATAGAACACTCAAATCCAGTTGAGAACGCCAGTAACATCAAGCCCTGGCAGAGAGTTCCAGGCCAGCTGCTGGTTGTCCAGGCTGCTTCCCATGTTTTCACTAACAAAGCCATCCAGTGTCTCTAAATTGCAACTTGTTACTCTTGTTCATAAGCCTGTCTCCTGAATACTTAAAATACTTGTCAGTATTATTATCTTGAGTGATGAAGTCTAAAATTCATTTATCGCTGGTGACAATAGTAGTAGCTTAGTTAATACTTCCTAAAACATAGGAACCCCTCTGCTATATGCTGCGGGATACCAGCCACCTGCTTGTGGCTGAATGGCTGTGGAAGCGGGAGTGAGAACCAGTGCTGTAAATTTCAGAAACCACTTCAGAAGTCTGAGTCACTTGCCTTATCTCTGAAAACAAGAAGTTGTAGTTAGATTTTATGTGTAGTTCTGATAGGTCTGCATGGTGCCAGGCTGTCTGTATAGTAATCATGTAGGGACCTTGTTAAAATCAGGAATTCCAGGCCTCCAATTCCAAAGTCTAAAACAGCCAAAATTTTATGAGATTCCTTCATGTTGTTTCCCTCCCTCCCTCTGATTATGAGTAGTATCCTATCAAATGAATATACCAGTTTAGCCATTCTTTACTGATGGACATCTAGATTGTAGATTTTGATTATTATGAATAAAGATGCTATGAATATTTTTGTACAAGTCTTTTTGTAGGTGTATGCTTTTATTTTTCTTGGATAAATATCTGTAAGTGGGATTGCTAGGTTGTGTGTTTAATTCATATGCAACTAATAGGTCCACAATTTTGAAACAGAGAAATAAAAAGTTTAGAATACCCTCTCCTTTTGCTCAAAGTGTAGCCTGGAAGAGATGCAAAGGATTTGTTAAAAAGCCTCAGATAACCCTGTCACTCCTCACCTTTCTTCTGGGACCCTGAGAAAGTCCTTTAAAGTCAGAGGGATGAAAGGTGTGCAGATAATATCTGCAGGTGGATGCAGTGTGGGCATTCTTCTACCTTGGAAGAAACCTGTGTAAAACGCTTTGATGAATCTCTGCCTCTAGGTTTCTTGGAATTCCATCTCACTGTGCTCAAGCTCAGAAAGGGAGATCTAAAATAAAAGCGATTCCTGATAAGGAGGCCTCTATTAGCAAAGGTCTGATGGCAGGTTAGGTGAAGGCTGGGTGAGGTTGGCCAGTGTGATGGTAAAGTCAGGAAAGCTCAAAGGTCTCTATGCAGATAGGCCTTGAATGTTGCAACACTGTTTTCTCAGTCAGTTCTGTTATCCTTAGTAGCTTTAAACTATACCTGCCATCTTCCACCCTTCAGCATATAACCAGGATCCACTGAAAACAGCCCTTCCAAAAGGAACTCTTTCACTGCCTTGCCAGAAATGTCCACCTCTCTGCATTTATCCTTCATCTATCCTTGCCTCCTTCCTTCCAACCACAGTGAAGACTGCATCCCTCCACAGGTAATCGCCATTTCATCTTCTCAAGGGCCTCGTTGTATTCTTTCTTTTTATTTCCCTACCTCCTCCTTTATACTGGCTCATTCCCATCCACATGTCCAAGTCCTTGTGAAAGCCGGTCCCAATTTCTTCCTTGTGAAAACTAACCTCCTTCAACACCAGATACCGCTCCTAGTTACTGCTTTATGTCTCTGTCTCACTACAGTCAAATCTTCAAAAGGGCTGTCTGCAAAGACTATTTCCTCGTTTTCTGAGGAAATCTGAGTCTTTTCCAAAGTCCACATAGGGCCCTTTGTCTCTGAGCAAGCAGTGAACAGTCATTTTTAAAAAGTCCTCTACGTGATGGATGGAGAGATGGCTGCAGAGGACAGAGTCCTCCATAGCTTTGCGGCCTGGGATGCTGAATGACTAACTGGGTTGAGAAACCGTTTATCTGTGTGTCTAAATAACCTGAAAAAGTTGGCTTAAAACTCAACATTCAGAAAACTAAGATTATGGCATCTGGTCCCATCACTTCATGGCAAATATATGGGTAACAGTGGGAACAGTGAAAGGCTTTATATTTTGGGACTCCTAAATCACTGCAGATGGTGACTGCAGCCATGAAATTAAAAGATGCTTGCTCCTTGGAAGGAAAGCTATGACCAACCTAGATAGCATATTAAAAAGCAGAGACAGTACTTTGCCAACAAAGGTCCCTCTAGTCAAGGCTATGGTTTTTCCAGTAGTCATGTATGGATGTGAGAGTTTGACCATAAAGAAAGCTGAGCGCAGAAGAACTGATGCTTTTGAACTGTGATTCATTGGAAGGACTGATGTTGAAGCTGAAACTCCAATACTTTGGCCACCTGATGCAAAGAACTGACTCATTGGAAAAGACCCTGATGCTGGGAAAGATTGAGGACGGGAGGAGAAGGGGACGCTAGAGGATGAGATGGTTGGATGGCATCACCGACTCGATGCACATGGGTTAGGGTGGACTCCGGGAGTTGGTGACGGACAGGGAGGCCTGGCGTGCTGCGGTTCATGGGGTCGCAAAGAGTCGGACACGACTGAGCGACTGAACTGAAATCACCAGATACGTGCGTTCATCCTGAAGTGCACTTAGGAAAGGCGGTCTGTCATTAGCATCAAGTGTCTGCAGAGAAGCGAGAAACACGGAAGAGCCGCTCCCCCCGTAAGCCCCTCGCGGGAGGACCATTCTCGCCGGCCCGGGGCCACGCTCCCGCCGGCGCAGCAGAGAGCCCGCCGGGCACCCGGGCTGGCCTCGGGCGGGACCGGGTCTCCTCAGCGGCCTCGGCGTTCGGGTCGGGCGGTGAGAGCGCCGAGCGGCTCCCGGCCAATGGCGGTTCCCGAACGTGCGCCTAGCGACGTCAGCGCGGCTGTGCCAACGGACGTCACCCTGCGGGCTCGGAGGCGGCTGCTCTCGGCCCCACGAAGGGGGCGTGGGCTTCGAGAAACCGCGGGCGACGGGGGCAGGGAGCGCTGAGCCCGCACCCGGGGCGGCGGGCCCGGCCGAGCGGCCGTCAGGTGGCGAGCAGCCGCGCGCGCCGCCGAGGCCCCGCCCCTTCCCGAGCGGGCCGCGCGTCCCCGCGCCGCCGAGGCCCCGCCCCCTTCCCGACCGAGCCGCGCGCCCCCGCACCGCCCCACGCGCGCACAGCCGCCGCGGCCCCGCCGCTTCCCGTTCGGGCGGCGCGCCCCCGCGCCGCCCCGCGCGCGCGCAGCCGCCGCGGCCCCGCCCCCTTCCCGAGCGGGCCGCGCGCTCCCGGCGCACCGAGCCGTGCCGCGGGCGCGCGCGCCGGCGGCGGCAGAGCCGCCGTTAAAGCGGTCTGAGGCGGGCCCCCGCGCTTCCCCCGCCGCCGCCCTGACCAACTGAGGCGGCGGGCCAGGCTCCGAGCGGCCGCCCGGTCGGCAGGCTCGCCGCCCTCCGTCGCGTCCCCAGAGCTCGCGCCCCGCCGTGGTCTCCCGGCGTCCCGGGGCAGAAGCATGTAGCCCCCAGCGCGGCGTGTGTGCCCGTGTGTGTGTGCCCGCGTGTGCCCGCGGGCCCGAGGCCGACCCCCGCGCGGCCTGCCCCGGCCCGGCCCCTGCGCGGGGCCTCCCCTATGGGCCTCCTGCTCTCGAAGGAGCCGCGCCGCCGCCCGCGCCAGAAGCGGCCCCGCTGCGGCAGCTGGTGGCGCCGCCGCCGCCGGGCTCTCCTCAGGCGGCCCCGCGGGGCCCCGGCCAAGGCGGCGGCGGCGCCCCGGGGCCGGGACTGCCTCTTCCGCGGGCCCTGCATGCTCTGCCTCGTCGTGCACGGCCCCGGCGCGCCCGCCCCCGCCGGCCCGGAGGAGGAGCCGCCGCTGTCGTCGCCGCGGCCGCTCGGGGCCTACGGCGCGGCCGCCTCCTCACAGCCCCCGGCGCGGCGCCGCGCGGGCCTGGCCGCCGAGGACGCCGCGCGCCGCCTCCTGCTCTCGGTCGCCGCCGCCGCCGCGCCGCCCGTCCCCGGCAGCGGGGAGCTGGGGCCGGCCGCGGCCGCCGCCCGGGAGCGGCCGGCCCGGAGCCTCCTGTGGGCCCGCGCGGGGCCCGTGCGCCCGCCCGTGCCGCCCGCCGCCTCGCGGCCCTTCCGGGCGCCGCCGGCCGAGCCCCCCGCGCCCCCCGAGATGGTGTGCAAGCGGAAGGGGGCCGGGGTCCCCGCCTGCACCCCCTGTAAGCAGCCCCGCTGCGGCGGGGGCGCCTGCGGCGGCGGCGGCGGCGGCGGGCCTGCGGGCGGCGGCCCCGAGCAGCACCCCCCGCCGCCGCTCCGCGCCCCGCGCTCCCCCGCCGCCCCGGGAGGGGCCCCCGCGGAGGCCGGCGGGGACGCGGTCCGAGCTGGGGGTGCCGCCCCCTCGGCCGCCCGACAGCCGCAGCACGAGTGCGGCGACTCCGACTGTCCGGAGGGCCCCGAGCCGCCGTGCGACTGCCACAGGGAGCCGCCCCCCGACGCCCCGGACATCAACCAGCTGCCGCCCTCCATCCTGCTCAAGGTGGGTCTGCGCGCGCCCCCCGCGCGCCGGGCCCGCTCGGGGGTCCTCTCCTGCACGCCCGGGGTGGGGGGTGCTCCGTGACAGCCTGTTATTTCAAGTGCAGGGGCTTGGAGTCCGCTGAAGGTCCTTTTAATCGCTTGGGTCTGCTGCGCGTAATCCCGGGTCGAGTCCCAAGCCCACTGTTGTAGAAACTGTAGGTTTTCTGTGAAATGTGTTTTTTTTTTGTTTTTTTTTTTTTAAATCCCTTGAGCGGTTTGCGCTTAACCGGGTAAAAGACTTGTATATTAGTGTTGGAAAGTATTCAGACAGTACTTTCAGATTTGGTAACTGCTAGCTCACGTCAAAAAACAGTTACTTTTTATCTATCGAGCACTTGACCACGATGATCAGGCACAGTGCCAGAGCTTTATATACATAGTATCTCACCGAATCCTTCAGTTGACGCCGTGAAAGAAATATTGTTAACATCTTTACACAAGAAGAAACCGATGTATCAGCGCCCAGTGCCTACTGTAGTAAGTCAGGCCGACGTGGTGTGTGTTCATACGGAGCTTATAGTCCAGTGGGGCTTGAAGGGGTTGAATGACTTGCCCAAGGTCACACACACAGAGATCTGCGGAGTTTAGGCCTGTCCGACTGGAAAACCCTTTTTATTTATGCTGTGTTCTATTATCTTAGGTAAAGCAGACATTACCAGACGGTAAGGACAAGTGTATTTTTTGTTGGGGGATACATGAGTGGGGAAGAGGTAGATGTCCCGTCGAAACCTTGTCCCACTTTCAGCTATGAAGTAAAATTTGCAATTTTGTCAATGCTAGTGATAAACTTAATTATGTGATACTTTGTAGTAAGTTAGTATTAAAAAGTTTTTTTTCTGTTCATTTTCTCTCTTCTCTCCCAGCCCCACACTGCAGCTTCCTGGAGCTTAATAAATACAAACCTCCTTTATCACTGTGGATGATATTTAAGACTAACTAGAAAAACCTAGATAAGAATTTGGCTACTTTTACTGTTACTGAAGCAGCTGTCATCAATTATAATTTTTATTCTCAACAACATACTTTTATTGGACTTTTTGCATATTTATAATCCTATGTGTTTGGATTTGTTTTACTGTGATATTAATATTTTTGTAAATAATATAGCAAAGAACTGGGAGAGCTTAACTTTTCCACATGTCCAAGAGAATGAGATGGTTGGATGGCATCACCGACTCAATGGACATGGGTTTGGGTAAACTCCGGGAGTTGGTGATGGACAGGAGGCCTGGCGTGCTGCAGTTCATGGGGTCACAAAGTCAGACAGGACTGAGCGACTGAACTGAAGTTGTTTACCTTTCAGAAGTGTATTTTTGAAGGAGTAATTACTGCTTCTATATGTTCAGGGTGTGCATTTTAGGGCAGAGGGAATGTTCTTGAATCTTTTAACTTAGTGGACAACATGGACAAATGAAATATCAACAAATATTTGGCATAGAGGTTTGATTGCTGTCTTGTTATTTGGTAAGTAAGACTTTAAAAACAAAGTTACAAGCAGGTACCTCCCTCTTTCTACCTAAACTATCATTATTTCACGAGGTAGAAGACATTTTAATACAAAACAAAAAGAAAAGAAAAAGATAAGAAAGGAGGAAGGACATGATTTCATAATAAAGAGAGTTCCAATATACTGCTGCTGCTGCTGCTAAGTCGCTTCAGTCGTGTCCGACTCTGTGTGACCCCATAGACGGCAGCCCACCAGGCTCCGCTGTCCCTGGGATTCTCCAGGCAAGAATACTGGAGTGGGTTGCCATTTCCTTCTCCAGTGCATGAAAGGGAAAAGTGAAAGTGAAGTCGCTCAGTCGTGTCCGACTCCTAGCGACCCCATGGGTCTGCAGCCTACCAGGCTCCTCCACCCATGGGATTTTCCAGGCAAGAGTACTGGAGTGGGGTGCCATTGCCTTCTCCGTCCAATATACTAAGTTTATTTTATTTACAACATTGTTCTTTTCCACATTTTTTCTAGGGACTGTTGAAAGCTTGTTCTAAGGAACATTTGGGGAAATTATTCATTGGACTTTCCCTGTTGTGTTGCAGTATTTATACATGTAATGTCGATTTCCATTACTTGTGTTAGAAACATGGCTAGAGATACTCTGTGTGGTTTTCATGGTCCCAGTGGTATTCAGCATAGCATGAGTTGGACTGTCTAGAATGAATTGAAATTCGAGTTTTTTAGTGTTTAGCAACCCAATTAACTTTTGGGGATCAAGCTTTGGAGGGCAGAGGCTCTTTCTACTTAAATACTGTACATTGCTGTGTCTCCTCCCCTAAGTGCAGTGCCTGGCATTTAATAGCACTCAGTAAATATTGATGAAGGAGCGAATGACCAGGTGTTTAGAATGACCAGGTGTCTGGGTTGAGACTCTGAGTGAGTATACACTGTGCCAATAGGGGAGTCTCTAAGAAGTGTTCCTATCCTGAGTTGTTTTGAGCCACAATAGAGCCACTGGATGGGGAAAAGTTTCTGGCTCTATTTTGTCTTGAAGAAGAGAAGACTTAGGGAGCTATGACGATGTTTTTTTTTTTTTTTTTTTTAACAGTACCAGAGGGTTGTGCTTTTACAGGCAGAAATCCATTACCCCCATTAGAAAGTATGCCCAACTTCCCTGATAATGGGCCATAACTTCTAAAATTGTACTGCTGAGTCCTTTGTACCAGAAGTTACTATAGTTACAGAGAATGGGAAGGTGGAGGAGAGTGAGTTTGGGAGAAAGATGTGCCGAAATATGATTTAAAGATGTTTTTAGGGAAGTTGACTCAAACTACCATGCTTGTTCAGTTTTTCCCAGGTATGGTAAAAGCAAAAGAGAAAAAACTTAATTCTTTTACTCTGCTTCAGTCAAATTTTTGACTCAATATCAACAGGTCTTTTTCGGTTTTGTTTTTATGTAAGTAGTGAGTATTATCTGCTTTAAGTTCATATAGTGCAGAGAAAGCAAAAGTTTTCCTTGGTTCACCCCTACCCTCCGTCTGGTTTTCTCTCCAGAGGTCACTAACTACCACTACCAGTTTAGATTTTTTTTCTAGACCTGTATTGTAAGGTAAAGTATTTTCTAGTCAATATTACTCTTTATATCAGAGTCCCTTGGACAGCAAGGAGATCCAACCATCTATTCTAAAGGAAATCAGTCCTGATCATTTATTGGAAGGACTGATGATGAAGCTGAAACTCCAATACTTTGGCCACCTGATGCGAAAACTGACTCATTGGAAAAGACCCTGATGCTGGGAAAGATCGAAGGCAGGAGGAGAAGGGGACGACAGAGGATGAGATGGTTGGATGGATCGCCGACTCAATGGACATGGGTTTGAGTAAACTCTGGGTGTTGGTGATGGACAGGCAGGCCTGGCGTGCTGCAGTCCCATGGGGTCCCAAAGAGTCAGACGTGATTGAGCAACTGAACTGATTACTATTTAAATTTAAAGTAGTTAAAAATTAAATAAAATTTAAAATTCAGCTTCTCAGTCACAGTAACTGTATTTCAGAGATCCGTAGTCATGTGTGGCTGGCAGCTACCGTGTTGGACTCTGCATATCCAGAATATTTTCTTCATTGTAAAAAGTGAAGTCGTTCAGTCGTGTCCAACTCTTCATGACCCCGTGGACTGCAGCCTACCAGGCTCCTGTGTCCATGGGATTTTCCAGGCAAGAGTACTGGAGTGGGTTGCCATTGCCTTCTCTACATTGCTCATTGTAGAAAGCCCTATGTAAAACTTCATAGCCTTTTCCACAAATGGCATCAAAATGTACATGTTCTTCAATTTTTTTCATTAACTGTATGAATTGGAGGTTTTTTGTTGTTAGTTAGTATATGGTTTTCTTCATCCTTTTTAATTGTTGTGTAGTATCCCGTAGTATTATGCCATACTGTATTTATTTCAATATGGTATGATTCAGTTCAGTTCAGTCACTCAGTCCTGTCTGACTCTTTGTGACCCCATGGACTGCAGCACACCAGGCCTCCCTGTCCATCACCAACTCCTGGAGTTTACCCAAACTCATGTCCATGGAATCGGTGATGCCATCCAACCATCTCATCCTCTGTCTCCCCCTTCTCTGCCTGGGAGCTATGTAAAAATGAATTCTTTCTTGAAATGGAGAGCTTCACTGGGAATTGTAATTACGTAACTTCAGGAAGAGACCTTTGAGGTCATTTGGTTACTCCCTCCTCCTCATGTAAGAGAAAAAGCAGGCCTGGAGAAGTGAAATGGCTTACCCCAGGGCATTTCAGATAGTGAATGGCAGACCCTGGGCTAGAACTAGGCTCATTGTTTCCAGGTCTTGAGGTCTTTTCAACATGTGGTGTAAAAGGGCTTGATTAACCTTCTCTCAGAGATTTTTTGAAAGGAATTCCTTAATTGGAGGGCAGGTGGAAACTTCTAACCATTATGAGTCAGAGGCTAATTTTATAATTGTGTGTTTGGGGTTGAATTGTTTTTAAATAGAAGAAATTTGAGAAGCAGGGAATGGCCCTTCAAAGTTCAACTGTGAGGATAGCATTTTCTTAGGTATTGAACACTTAATTAAGCCCATTACGTTTGATCTTGAACTGGTTAATGCATTGTTTTAGATAAGATAAGCTAGCTTCAGTCTTTGTTACTGTTGTCTTTAAAACTTTAAGCAATCTTGCCTACTGATATCACAATTAGGTTTTTATATAGTAGAATCACTATAACAATTTTGTCAAATGATAGCAGTGGAGTATTTTTAAGTAGTTGCTATTTGAGTAACTGGGTATTTTGAATCTATATTTAAATTTTAGAGGCTTTGTGTGCCATATATTTAGATACCTTGGTTTCTGTCAGCAGACTATTTCTTTCCCAAGTCAACCGGGTGAGAGATTCAAAATCCATCACCACCATTAGAAAACCACTTTACCGTGAATGCATCTCTGATAGTGTGTCAGTAGTTATTAAATCTGTATTTTTATGGCTTTGTTATCAACAGGTTGCTTTAGTGATCAAGGAAGAGTTTTATAAGAGAAGTGTGTTTTGGAGGAAAGCTTATGTATCTGATCTGTTTTTTTCAGATATGAGAAAAGCAATGAAAATGAGAGTCAAAATGAGTAATACAACTTTTTAAAGCTCTGAATGTAGATTAGTGGTGGGTAAGAGGAACTAAGTTAATGTAGCTTTTCGTGAATGCTTTGACCTAAGGTTCCGCTACCACATAAATTCTAGAAGGTAGGTCCCTGGAGTTCTAGGGATGATCTTAGCCAGTGCTGAAATGAAGTGTCCTTAGGAAGTCAGGTTCAAGATATCTTTTGGCTGGAGAATGTCTAGAAATGTTGGATATCTTAATTAAATCAGGCTACCAAAAGGTGAGACTTGTTTTCTTCTCATTTTGGGAAGTCTGTAAATTTTGGTGCCTTGTAATGAGTAGCTGTCAAGGGGGTTAACCTTGAGCTGTTCTTTATCAGTTCAAGATATCAGGTTCTGTAAATGATGGAGAATGGGAGGGAAGATACGTGAAGGCAAATATGGAAGCATTTACTATTAAAATATACTTTCTTAAAAAGTTATTTTCCTTTGGTTAAATATCCTATTTTATGCTTATCAAGAGTCTTGAAGCAATAAGCACATAGTGTCCAGCACAGAGAAATACAGCCATTATTTTGTATGACTTCAAATGGAGTATAATCTGTAAAAATACTGAATCACTATGTTGTACACCTGAAACTAACATAATATTGTGACTCAACTTGACTTCAATTAGTAATAGCGAGTCTTGCCCAAGTCTTGGCCAGTTTGGAGCCCAGGTGACGTGGTCAGGGCACCCATGTGGTGGGGGAAGCTAGGAGCAGTGTTGGGAGGTGGGTTGCATATGTATGTTCATGGATGCATTGCCTTACTCTGCCCTGAGAGAATCTCTGAGCAGCAGTACCCAAAACAGTGAGTATACTTAGTGTCCGTATCTTAGCTTCTAAATACCATTCTCTGTGAAAAGGAATCAGTGTTCTTGGGGAAATGACTGATGACAGAGTTGGGACAGGGAAGACCCAAGGTGAGCTTAGACTGTTTTGTGCTGGAACACGAGGCAGTGCTCAGAGAACCCTGGAGATGTGTCAGAGGGCACATCGTTTCATAGTGTCTCCTCCCTGAGTACTTACAAAAGAGTCAGGTTTTTACTGAATTTGGTGACTTGCTTTAGAATAAAACTTATTCTTGTGTGAATACCTGACTATAGACTGACACTCTGTGTAGTCATAGTTGAGGTTTTATTGGCTTGCTGTGCTTTAAATTTTAAAGGTAAAACTATGAGAAATTATTTTAATTATAGATTGGGAAATAGTTTTAGAATCTGTCACTTCCCTATGGCTGTATGGTTAGAAAAATACCAGAACGGGAATTCCCTGGAGGTCAGTTGTTAGGACTCCATGCTCTCACTGCCTGGCGCCCGGGTTCACTCCCTGGTAGGGGTCTCAGATCCCTGCAAGCCGCACAGTGCAGGTAAAAAAAAAAAAAAAGGAAAAATACAAGAAATATATTTTGTGTCTCTGTTTTTCTAACTGGTGCTTTATTCAGCAGACTATTTAGTAAATTTTTCTTTCAAGCTTTTGGCAAGCTGTTGTAAGTAGATATTTAAGAAAGAGGCAATATATGATGTTCATAGGAAAAAAATGGGAAAGACCAGAAAAGTTGAACTGACACAGAGGAGATAGTCAATATAAAATTGCTACACAGATTTACTTCTTTTCTTCTATAACTTGCATGCAACCTGCTTGCTTATAAACCCTATCTCCATCTTGTAGTAATGTCTGATAGCAGGTAAGATGTCTTCATTAAAAAAAGAAATGGCCAAATATAGGTGTTGGCATGATTGATTTTTAAAGGTCTGTGGGATATGTATGCCCAAATGTTAAGCAACAATTCGTTCTCTGGAAGTTTCTTTAGTCTGAAGTATGTTTTGATAGCTTATAGCAATGCCTTAGTCAAAAGCAGAATCTTCAAGGCTTGACAATACTTGTATATTAGCCTGGTAGTGGTTACTTGAGATCATATCAGTAATATGACTTCTACATTTTCTGGTAGTTAATAGTTTAGTTGCGTTGTCCGGATCCTCCACTAAACATCTAAGAATATTAAGCACGTTTTCAACCCAGGTCTTGACTAGAAGTCATTGCTGTTTCCCGATATCGTTCCCTTCATATTGTTGTTAGTAAGAGAACCCGCCGTGTTCTAGCTGGGCGCGTGGCCACCCACCCAGAGGCTGTTTCTGAGCTTCTCTTGGTGGGGGTGGCTGGGCCTGAACGTTAGGTGGCGGGCGGTCGCAGAAGGAGTGGGCGCCGCTTCCAGGTCACACTGGGGAGGCGGCTGCTTGTCCTGTGCTTCCTCGTTTGTGGTCCAGGGCTTGTGGTTGTTCAGTCGCTCAGTCGTGTCCGACTCTGCGACCCCATGGACCGCAGCACGCCGGACCTCCCTGCCCATCACCAGCTCCCGGAGCTTACCCAAACTCATGTCCATCGAGTCGGTGATGCCATCCAGCCATCTCATCCTCTGTCATCCCCTTCTCCTCCCGCCTTCCATCCTTCCCAGCATCAGGGGCTTTTCCAATGAGTCAGCTCTTCACCTTAGGTGGCCAGAGTCCTGAAGCTTCAGCATCCATCCTTCCAATGAGGATTCAGGACTGATTTCCTGTCAGATGGACTGGTTTGATCTCCCTGCAGTCCAAAGGACTCTCTAGAGTCTTCTCCAACACCACAGTTCAAAAGCATCAATTATTTGGCGCTCAACTTGCTTTATAGTCCAGCTCTCACATCCATACATGACTCCTGGAAAAACCACAGCTTTGACTAGATGGACTTTTGTTGGCAAAGTAATATCTCTGCTTTTTAATGTGCTATCTAGGTTGGTCATACTTTTTCTTCCAAAGAACAAGCATCTTTGAATTTCATGGCTGCAGTCACTATCTGCAGTGATTTTGGAGCCCAAAAAATGAAGTCTGTCACTGTTACAACTGTTTCCCCATCTATTTGCCATGAAGTGATGGGACTGGATGCCATGATCTTAGTTTTCTGAATGTTGAGTTTTAAACCAACATTTTCACTCTCCTCTTTCACCTTCATCAAGAGGCTCTTTACTTCCTCTTCAATTTCTGCCATGAAGATGGTGTCAGCTGCATATCTGAGGTTGTTGATATTTCTCCCAGCAATCTTGATTGCAGCTTGTGCTTTATCCAGCCTGGCATTTCACATGATGTACTCTGCATATAAGTTAAATAAGCAGGGTGACAATATACAGCCTTGACGTACTCCTTTCCCAATTTGGAACCAGTCCGTTGTTCCATGTCTGGTTCTAACTGTCTTCTTGATCTGCGTACAGGTTTCTCAGGAGGCAGGGCTAGATCACCTGGATTAAAAGAGTAACTCATTTTCAATTCTGTATATTAGGACAGTGAGCAATAAAATATAAGATGATCCATGCCTTGATCTTTTGCAGCCTTAGAATACCTACTTGGTTTGGACTTCTGTCATGTTCAAGCCATTACTAACAGGACTGTGTTAAGGTAAGCAACTTCCTGGCTTGATTCAAGTGCCATTTCAGTTTTTTCATTGTCATTTTTTCCTCTTTCTTATTTAACAAAAATGTTGCTCCAGGTCAGTCCTTCATGTTCTTTTTCTTCAAAGCAACCTTTGAAGTGCTCTTTCTTCAATCTCAGCTTATCCAAAGATAATTCAGACATGTCTTTGACTATATAATTTTGAGGTCAGTGAACAAACCTCCTGTCTTAGTGTCTCCCATAGAAGCCCAGGTACATGTGCACAGATGTTTGTTAAATGAGTTAAGAAAAACATCATGGGGCAGAGTAGTTATCTTCTGAGGAGTTAGGATGTGGGCGAGATAGCATTTTAATGGCTCTAAGAAAAGCAGGCATATTAAAACATATGTTAGTTAATTATTTCTGTTTAACAAGTTAGGCAGTTTAAGACCACAGACATTTATCGTTTCATCTTTTCTGCGGGAATCTTTCCATGGCTTTGTTGGGTCCCTCTGATCCAGGGTCTCTCATGAGGCTATGCTCAAGGTGTCCTTGGGGCCGCTTGGCTGGGCCGTGAGGGTTTTCATCCAGGCTCACTCGCATGGTGGTTGGCAGGCCGCAGGTCCTCCTTGACTGTTGGCCAGATGTTTAAGTTACTTGCTGTGCCATTTGAGACTTCTCCAGAGGGCTGATCACGTGCAACGGCAGAGTCAAGAACCCCCAAAATAAGAAGCCACAGTTTTCTTAACCCAATCTCTTCTGCCGTACTCTTTTCATTAAAAGTGAGCCAATAAACCCCGCTTATACTCGTGAGGAGAGACTTATACAGGTGTAACTACAAGGAGATCGGGTATTGAGGGCCATTTTATAGGTTGCCTACAACAAACCATATGCAGAGATCTGTTAAATATCAATTGGTGTTTCAGCTTCAATTTTGTTTTTTTTACTTTTATCCATCTTTGCTGGTACTGATGTTATCTTCCCTTCACTCACTCATTGAATTTCCTTTCACCTGAGTAAAATCTACCTAGATTTAATCAATTATCTGTTGTGACAATCATCTTACTTTTACAAAAGAACAAATTAAGGTCCAAAGAAGGTACTATCCAAAGTCA
Organism: Giraffa tippelskirchi; assembly: GCF_054371585.1. NCBI lineage: Eukaryota > Metazoa > Chordata > Mammalia > Artiodactyla > Giraffidae > Giraffa > Giraffa tippelskirchi. Next base: position 176,193,571 of record NC_137280.1, on the reverse strand, counting down.
CACATATTTTAAACAAGGTGTTTCTTGGTTCCAGTGACCATATTCCACTTCTGTTTGCTAAGGGACAAATTCAGTTCAGTCACTCAGTCGTGTCCGACTCTTTGCGACCCCATGAACTGCAGCACGCCAGGCCTCCCTGTCCATCACCAAACCCATGGACTCCCTAAGTCCACCCAAACCCATGTCCATCGAGTCGATGATGCCATCCAGCCATCTCATCCTCTGTCTTCCCCTTCTTCTCCTGCCCTCAATCTTTCCCAGCATCAGGGTCTTCTCAAATGAATCAGCTCTTCACATCAGGTGGCCAAATTATTGGAGTTTCAGCTTCAACATCAGTTCTACCAATGAACACCCAGGACTGATCTCCTTTAGGATGGACTGGTTCAATCTCCTTGCAGTCCAAGGGACTCTCAAGAGTCTTCTCCAACAACACAATTCAAAAGCATCAATTCTTTGGCACTCAGCTTTCTTTATAGTCCAACTCTCACATCCATGCATGACCACTGGAAAAACCATAGCCTTGACTAGAGGGACCTTTGTTGGCAAAGTAATGTCTCTGCTTTTTAATATGCTGTCTAGGTTGGTCGGTTGGTCATAACTTTCCTTCCAAGGAGTAAGCATCTTTTAATTTCATGGATGCAGTCACCATCTGCAGTGATTTTGGAGCCCAGAAAAATAAAGTCAGCCACTGTTTCCCCATCTATTTGCCGTGAAGTGATGGGACCAGATGCCATGATCTTAGTTTTCTGAATGTTGAGCTTTAAGCCAACTTTTTCACTCTCTACTTTCACTTTCTTCAAGAGGCTCTTTAGTTCTTCTTCACTTTCTGCCATAAGGGTGGTGTCATCTGCATATCTGAGATTATTGATATTTCTCCTGGCAAATCCTGTTTCCAGCTTGTGCTTCATCCAGCCCAGTGTTTCTCATGATGTACTCTGCATATAAGTTAAATAAGCAGGGTGACAATATACAGCCTTGACATACTCCTTTTCCTATTTGGAACCAGTCTGTTGTTCCATGTCCAGTTCTAACTGTTGCTTCCTGACCTGCATACAGGTTTCTCAAGAGGCAGGTCAGGTGGTCTGGTATTCCCATCTCTTTCAGGATTTTCCACAGTTTATTGTGATCCACATAGCCAAAGGCTTTGGGACAAATTAGCCCTTTAAACTCATGTAGTCCTTTAATCTTCAACAAATGATCTAGTTTCTCTAAATCTTTATTTTATAGTCTATGAAATGCGGAGGACAAGAATAAAAAATCTACCAGAGAGGAACTTCTGATTTTGGCTGCATGAAAAGTTTGATGAATCCTCCCCCCAAACAGTATATATAAATATACACACACACACACATATGTCATATGTGTATATACACACATATCAATACCCATATATGTATGTATGTAAATAACTGGACAAAATTGCCCTAAACTATTTGAGCTTTGGGAATCGACCAAAAGCAGACAACAAATTGAGATGTATTTATTCTTAGGAAAACTACTAGAGCTTCAGGTAGGGATAGTGGAAGTCTACACCCCTCTTGAATTGAGACCCGTAACAGCAGTAGATCAAACCAGTCAATCCTAAAGGAAATCAGTCTTGAATATTCACTAGACGGACTGATGCTGAGGCTCCAGCTCCAACACTTTGGCCACTTGATGTGAAGAACTAACTCATTGGAAAAGACCCTGATTGTGGGAAAGATTGAAGGCAGGAGGAGAAGGGGATGACAGAGGATGAGATGGTTGGATAGTATCACTGACTCAATGGAGATGAATTAGAGCAAACCCCGGGAGATAGTGACGGACCGGGAAGCCTGGTGTGGTGCAGTCCGTGGGCCACAGAGAGTCAGACACAAGGCAGTGACTGGATAGCAACACGCAGCAGCTTTGGGGTCTTAGGAGGGTAACGCAGTCAGTGGCGATGAGTACCAACCTGTGTCTGTCAGCTAGACGTGATGGACTTGGTCGGATGGAAGTGGTTAAAACCCACATAGTTGCAAGTTTCATATTGTGGTACCAGTTGGGACGAGGTGGGGATCAGCTAGGAATTTAACCAGCAGACATTGGAAATGAGAGACCCGTAAAGGGATAACAAGCTCTTCACATATCCTTGGTTTACTCAAACTATGCACATGTCTTGGGGAGACTTGAGAGTATCTAGCAGAAAGCAAGGGCCAAAGCAACCTTGAGAATAAGCCTTGAATATGCTCTTCCCAACCCATGCACAGATTGAAGGGCAGGCTCAAGATATTTGAGCTTTTTTTTGCCCAAATTTAGACACAGGGAAGCCATGCTAAAGAAATCTGAATAAGAATTAAAAGTTGAGCAGAGACATGCAAACAAACATTCAAACTTCAGATCCTACCATATAAGGCCAGGGAGATTACAGTTGAAACGGATTTCAGAGAAGTAAATCAAATTCCAGAGTTGCTACAATATGTTACCTAAAATGGCTGGTTTTGAATGAAAAATTATGAGACATGTCAAGAGACAGGAAAAAAGTGACCTATACTGAGAGGAAACAAAACAGTTAGTAGAAGTTGAGTCAGCACAGGTATTAGACTTAGGAGAGAAAACTTGAAACTGTAATAACATGTTAACAGAATGGAAGGAAACAGTATTCAAACTGTAAGAGAATATAGCATTGAGCCAAAGAATGGAGAGTTTCAATATAAAGACGTGGAAACTGTGAACAAGCGTTTTCTGATGCTGTTGCAGATAGGAGTGCCCTCCTTTTTCACAGTGGTGCCCGCTTCCTTATGATCGCACAGGCTGCCTCTAGGTGCAGTGAGTGGAGGCTTCTCTTACAGAGCACAGGCTCTAGGGTGACTCTTGAGTAGTTGTGGTGCATGGGCTTAGCTGCGTTTCAGCCTCGGGAGTCTTCCTGGATCAGGGTTCAAACCTGTGTCTCCTGCATCGGAGGGTGGGTTCTCATCCACTGCACCACCAGGGAAGTCCTGCCTTATTTTATTTCTGAATTGTTCATTGATAGTGTATAGAAATATTTGCTTATTAGCTCTAAATTTTTTTGTGTATAATTTTCCTATATAAGATCATGATAATTGTAACTATAGAGCATTTTAATTTTCTAATCGGAATGCCCTTTCATTCTTTTCCTTATGTAATTGCCCAGGCCAGAATCTCTGGTACAGTGTTGTGTAGAAGTGGAAACAGCAGAAATCTTTTCTTGTTCCTCATGTCAGGGGAGAATATTCAGTCTTTCACCATTAAGTATAATAATAATGGCAGGATTTTTACACATGCTGTCTATCACATTAAGGAAGTTTCCTTTGATTCCTAGTTTCCTGAGTATTTTTGTCAAGAAATGGTACTGGATTTTGTCAAATGCTTTTTCTACATTAATTGAAATGGTTGAGTTTTTTAAACCTTTATTTTATGAATGTGGTGTGTTCAGTGCATTTATTTTTGCCTGTTGCACCACCTTTGCCTCCTTGGGATAAATGCCACTTGACCATGGTGTGTCGTCCTTTTGATGCGCTGCTTGATGTACTTTGGCTCTGTAGCTGACTCTGGAACAGCATGGGGTTGATATGCAGGTCTTCTTACACACAGGCTTCTTTTCAATAGTAAACACGGTGGTACTACGCGAGCCTTGGTTGGTTCAATCTGTGGGTGAGGAATCGCACATAGGGAGGGCCGACTATTAAGTTATACTTGGATTTCAACTGCATAAAGGGTCAGCATCCCAATCCCTACACTGTTCAAGGGCCAAATAGACTTTTTAAGGATTTTTTGCATTTAAATTTATAAGAGACATTGGTCTATAGTTTTCTTATGATGTCTTTGACTTTAGTATCAGAGTAATGCTAACCTTGTAGAGTTACCAAGAGTTCCCTTATACTCCAGCTTTGGGAATCATTTAAGGAGGATTTGTATTTGTTCTTTAAATGTATCACTATTAGGGCCATCTGGTCCTTGGCGTTTGTTCTTTGCAAGTTTTTGATTACTGATTCAACATTTTCTCTTATTATAGGTCTGTTGAAATTTTCTATTTCTTCTTGAATCAGTTTTTTTGTAGTTTGTAATATATCTAGAAGTTTGTTTTGTTTAGGTTATCTAATTTGTTGGCATACAATTGTTCATAATACTCTCCTGTAATTCTTTCTTTTTTTGTAAGGTTGGTAATAATGTCTCTTTGTATTCATGATTTTAGTACATTGAGTGTTTTTTTTTTCTTCCTTTCTCGGTTGTGACCTTAGCTACTCCCATATCATACTTCCTCTTTAGGACAGTCCATAACAGTGACTCTTTTAATAATGGTCACTTGTACTAAAATGGTTTTCTGTTTTAAAAAGTTAATTTTTCATGTCCGGGGAGATGACCACCCCCTCACCTGTCACACAGCACACATTTGTGTGGAACCTGGTGCTCAGCCCTTCATAGACAGTGTGCTTGGGGTTTCTTATATAGCGGAGCAGCTCCCTTGCTGTGATGAGTCCTTGATATAAGGGATACATTTTTTTTTAAGGATTAATTTTTTCTAACTGGTAAAAACTTATTGCCTTTAAAATGTTTAACACATATTATGTGGTTCCTTTTTTATTCACAGATATTTTCCAATTTATCTCTGGATGAACGTTGCCTTTCTGCATCATTGGTTTGCAAGTACTGGCGTGACCTTTGTTTAGATTTCCAGTTTTGGAAGCAGCTGGATCTTAGTAGTCGTCAACAGGTATGGATCCTGATTCTGTAAAAACACTCAATTTGACCTACTCAAAAATATCTTTTTTCTTAGAAATCACTTCTTTCACACTGTAGTTTTTCAGGATAGTTCAAATGACTAAAATCTATAATTCTGTGCTTTAGTAATTTTTTTTTTCAAATTCAAGTTGAAGCTAGGTTTCTATGATGAATGTATCTTTTAGTTTGGATTGGTAATTTTGGGTTGCTTCTTAATCCTTTTTGTTGTAGTCCTCTTTGTTTCCCCTACCTTATTTATTTATTTATTTTTGCTGCATTTAAAAAAGTTACTAAACTTTTCATTTTTCGGAGAGATGATTAGTAGACAGTGATGGCAAACACTTAAATAGCACTGCTGACTTGCCGTGTGTGTACTGTTCTGTGAGTTTTATGTATATTCATTTGATCAACAACCTTATGAGTTGATACTGTCATTATCCCTATTAATATAATAATTATTATACTTTTGATAATAGTACTCTTATAATGTTATTTTATGTGAAGAAATGGAAGCAAAATGGAATAAGATAACTTACTTTGTTTTAATTTTCACTTTGATGAGTTTTCCAATCCTCCCCATTGCCCAGCTGCCCAGTATGTTTATATGTCATTTAAGAAAGAAAGTAGTTTATATTGCCTTATTACAAACAGTTGGTTGGACTTGTTAAATTCTTCCTTGGTTGTCAGTACTTGGCTTTGGAAACATAAAAAATATCCACTAAAAATAGGATCCTATTAGAGTACTAAACCTGCTCTAAACCTTCCGTGATATTGTTAGTAGTGATGCGCTGGTGAATGTTTTAACAGCTGGCTTTCAAAAACAAATGAACAAAGAAGAAGCCCCGATTTGTTACATTTTCCAGTTTTTGTGGTACAAATACTCTCACCACGACCTATTTCAAGCTACCAGTGTGATGTCACAGAATGTGATGCTATCACTGATGTGAAAAGTGGTACATACTCTAGACTCTCTGATTTGGTACAACTCCAACATACCACTGGTAGCGTATGTGTCTGTTTATAACACATGTACTGTAAACGAAATAAGCAAGTTCCTGAGCATTTGTTTTTAAGTTTCCTTTTTGTTTTCCTGCCTCATTGGTAAGAGTTAAGACAGTTATGCAGTGTTTACCTGCCTGAGTTCATGAAGTTTGTATCCAAGGGGGATGGTGAATATTTAGTTAGTTGTGGCTGAGAGTGTAGAGAGAGGTAATCTGAAGTAATCCATTGGGTTGATAATCTTAAATATCAGAGTTATTTGTTACAAATTCAGACTGAAAATCGGAGAAGGCAGTGGCAACCCACTCCAGTACTCTTGCCTGGAGAATCCCAGGGCCGGGGGAGCCTGGCAGGCTGCAGTCCATGGGGTCGCTAAAAGTCGGATACAACTGAGCGACTTCACTTTCACTTTTCCCTTTCATGCATTGGAGAAGGAAATGGCAACCCACTCCAGTGTTCTTGCCTGGAGAATCCCAGGGACGGGGGAGCCTGGTGGGCTGCCGTCTATGGGGTCGCACAGAGTCGGACACGACTGAAGCGACTTAGCAGCAGCAGCAGCAGCAGGCTAAGAATAGCTTTTCTTTTCTCCTGTTAGTTAGGTGTGGAGGTTTAAAAAGAAAAAGAAGAGAAAATAGAGAAAGAGATACACTGTTTCCAACAAGTAGAAACAAAGGTGGTTTCAGCCTTGGTTCTTAACTCCTTGTACTCCTCAACACTCCCCAATTCTTTTCTTCCTTTCTAAATTTAATCATGTGTATTTTCTCTCATCATTATTTTTACTCAAAAGACTTGAATAATGGTAACTCTGTTTTCTTTTTTTTGGAAATATGATTGGGCAGGGAATGTGTAGAGGTTGGTTTTGAAAAATTGTTTAAAAAATCAAGATGGTCCTGTGAGTTTTTCACTAGATGAATTTTAAGATTACTTATATTTAGCTTTGAGTCTTCTGAGATAAGCTTTTTTTTTTTAAATGGCCTTTGTATATAGTCTTTGGTGTCCTAATACCCAAGATAATATATTGTATAAGCTGTGGACTTAATTATAGCTAATGTATTCTGATAGATGTAGTAAAGCAATTGAAATTTATATACTTTGGTAAGTATCACCTAATATTATGTGTGAAAAGTCAAGATTCATGCATCATGTTGACTGATACATACTGTTTGTTAGGTTAAGAACCAACTCAAAATTTTAATACAGTTTTGTTTGTGGGGAGTTTTTGGTGAGTTTAAAGGTTTAATTAAAGTGTGTTTTCCTAGTAAGGATAGATTTTTAGACTTTTATTGAAAACCAGTACATCATATTATCATTTGGTGTTTCTGACACCAAATGTGTGCTTTTTTCCATGCTAACGAATTCTCTGACGCTAACTCGGTGTCCAGCAATTCAGTTCAATTCTGACACTAACTCCTGGAGTTAGTGCAGACCTTACAGTTTAAGGGCCAGTCCCATGACTGTCCCCACTTAACATACCCCTCACAGTCCTGAAAGTGAAGGTGAAGTCGCTCAGTCGTGTCCGACTCTCTGTGATCCCGGGGACTGTAGCCCACCAGGCTCCTCCGTCCATTGGATTTTCCAGGCAAGAATACTGGAGTGGGTTGCCATTCCCTTCTCCAGAGGATCTTCCAGACCCAGGGAACCTGGGTCTCCTGCATTGAAGGCAGATTCTTTACCATCTGAGCCACCAGGGAAGTCTGGAGCCATCTATACTTCTGACTGACCATTTTTAAAACTCGAAGTTCCCCATGTCCCCTGCTCAAGGTGATAATTTGCTCGAGTGATCAGAACTCAGGAAAATACTAATGTTTACTGGTTTAGTGTGGAGGATATAACCCAAGACCAGACAAATGGAAAAGATGCCTAGGGCAAGATTTCGGGGAGAGGGTATGGAGCTCCTCTGTCCTCTAAAGCCACATCACCCTCACAGCACTTTAATGCATTCACCAACTCAGAAGCCCTCCAGATCTCATTGTTCAAGTATTTTTATAACCCATCTCAAGCTGTCCTCTCTTCCCAGAAAGTCAGAGGTTGGGACTGGAAGTTTCTGCACTCTGATCACATGGTGTCTGGTCTTTCTGGTGACCAGCTCCCATCCTAAAGCAATCTAGGGGCCCCAACTTAAGTCATTTCATTACTATAAACTCAGGCATGGTCACAAGGGGCTAGTTAAAGAAAACAAAAGACATTCCCATCACTCAGGAAATTCCTAGGACTTTAGGAGCTCTGTTCTAGGAACTGGAGACAAAAGACCAAATATATTTTTAAAATTATACAACAGTTCTTATTATGCTTTAATAGTAAGAAGCTTTTCTTTTTGATTGTGGTTTTCATGCTATAATCTCATTGTTATATATTAGAAAAAATTTAATAAAAGAATAGTAAGTTTCCATTTTTAGCAAAGTTTTAAACTTACTGCTTTTTTTCTCCCCTCTCATAGGTCACTGATGAATTATTGGAAAAAATTGCATCAAGAAGTCAAAATATAATTGAAATCAACATTTCTGATTGTCGCAGTATGTCTGATACTGGCGTATGTGTTCTAGCATTTAAATGTCCTGGACTTCTTAGGTATACAGCTTACAGGTGTAAACAGCTTTCTGACACCTCTATTATTGCAGTTGCCTCTCACTGTCCTTTACTTCAGAAAGTTCATGTAGGCAACCAGGACAAACTTACTGATGAAGGACTCAAACAGGTAAATTTTAGTATCTATAAAATGGTTTTGCATGTATTAATGTGTTTTTTTGCAGCATCACTTTGGAAGATTTTTATGTTAAAAGTAATACTTAGAGAATAAGTCATTTTTTTATGTATCCATGAATATTTGGGTTCATGAACTAGAGTACTGTGGCTATAATTGACAAATTAACTTCTTTGGGTGTTTTAATAAGTGCCTGAACTTCTTTGACCAGCCATTTTATTTCCTTATTCTTTTGTTACTTAAATTTTGTACTGAATTTTGCTTTATGTAGGAGCTTCCCTGATAGCTCAGTTGTTAAAGAATCTGCCTGCAATACAGGAGACCCCGGTTCAATTCCTGGGTCGGGAAGATCCTCTGGAGAAGGGATAGCCTATCTACTCCAGTATTCTTGGACTTCCCTTGTGGCTCAGCTGGTAAAGAATCCGCCTGCATCCCTGGGTTGGGGAGATCCCCTGGAGAAGGGAACAGCTACCCACTCCCAGTATTCTGGGCTGGAGAATTCCATGGACTGTAGAGTCCACGGGGTCGCAAAGAGTCGGACATGACTGAGCAACTTTCACTTGCTTTATGTAACAACAGTATGCAGTTTGGGTTAGCATGAGCTTTTAAAAATTAACTTTTAATTCCTCTTGTATGTTACTAGGTGAAATGCTTGCCTATTTTAAAATATCTTTTAAATGCAACTCCAGGTTAAGGGGGATAAAGTGAAGAAAAAGATGGTAGCTGTATTAGGGGCAGCAGTTGGTTTAAACACAGTATCATGTATTTTCTCGTTGATTCACTGTCTTTGGAAATGGTGTGTAAGGTTCTTGTCTCAGAGCGAATATTGAATGGGTTCTATGTGCCAGTCCCTGAATCTGTGAATCTTTTGAATATTTAGTAATGTTACCACTATTGTACTGGGCACTTTTTGTGTTTTTATATTTAACCCTTGAAGTAACTTTGTGGGAGTCGTTGATATTGAACTCATTTTGTTTAATTTTCGTTTTGTAATGGAAGAGATTAAGTCTTAGAGAGATTGAGAAACTTGGCTGATGTTTGGCAGACAGTGGACCTGGGACTGAAGCCTGGAGTCCCTGAAGCCGTACTGCCTTGTCTTTCTGGTTTTCCAGGCCAATAGACTGTGCTTTGCTAGACCTCAAATAAGGGAGCCTCTCCGTGAGGGCAGGAGCTGTGCACACAGTGCAGGAGCTCCACACACAGGAGCTCCACACACAGGAGCTCCACACACAGTGCCCTTGGCAAACGTCGGTTGAAAAAAAGAATTAGTTATTAATAATTCCGTTTCAGAACTTTGTCAGAACGGTTTTTTAAATTCAGAATTGAGATGTAGTCCCAATACTTCCTAGTAAAAGCAGAATATCAGTGAAGTCCTAGATTTAAGTCTGATCTGAGATGAAATCCAAAATAACATGTCTATCCCTAAATTTAGACATTAAATATAGATTAACTGAAACCTCAGTACTAGAGGAAGTTTGGAAAACCTGTCCTAAATAGTGCTGGGTTTGTCAATTAAATTCACACATTGAGAACGGTTCAGTTTATAAGGGAGCCTGTTTTGTCTGCAGAGGCTAATTGTGCCATAACAGTTGCTGCTCTCTACAGGAGTACTCACTAGCAAAGCATTTTATACAGTTCTTAAGTCTGTTAAAACAAAATCATCTTTAGGGTGAACTATAAATTTTATAGACATAGTGTGATTTTTGTGTGATTAGAAATTTCTCAGCAAATCATACTTTACAGTGAAACATTTAAAGTAGTCTGTGTATTTATTAAGAAATGGGTAACTTGGTTCGATATTTGACTGTGACGTAACACAGTGGGTGCCGGCTGAGCAGGGTGCATGGTGCCTTATAGTCGAATAAGGTCACGTTTGTGGGTGAGACACAGACACTAAAGAGCTCTTTAAGGAGCCAGATTTAGTGTGCCATTTAGGCACTGTGGGTTCATCTAATATTTACAGCTTTGACACTGATTCTGTAAATCTTTCCTAGAATGTGACATGTTTTGAAGCCTGTTAATTTATGATAGATTAGATGTTTGCTTCAGATTTTTATGGTTTCTGAATTATGAATTAGTTATATATGAAGAAATAATCTGATAAAAGTAATAAAATAGTTTAAATCTTTTTCATCCTAATTAAAAAATTTTTATATATGTATCTTTTAAAAAATTTATTTTTAATTGGAGGATAATTGCTTTACAGTATTACGTTAGTTTCTGCCATACATCAACATGTACATATGTCCCCTCAATCTTGAACCTGCCTCCCACCCCACCCCACCGCACCCCAGCCCTCTGGGTTGTGTCGGGAACCCCGAGTTTGAGCCGCGCACGTTGGACGGCGGTCCCCGCTGGCTTTCTGCTGGCACACGGTGGTGTGTGTGCCCCATGCTCGCTCTCACTGCGCCCCACCTGCTCCTGCCCCTGCTGCATCCACAAGGCTGTGCTCTGTGCCTGTGTCTCCACTGCTGCCCTGCGGATAGGTTCATCAGGACCGTCTTTCTAGAGTCCATATATATGTGTTAAAACGACATTTGTTTTTCTGTTTCTGACTTACTTCACTCTGTATAGTTGGCTCTGGGTTCATCTACATCATTCGAACTGACTCAAAGGTAGTGGTTGAATAATATTCCATTGTGTGTATGTACCACAGCCTCTTTATCCATTCGTCTGCCGATGGACGTCTAGGTTGCTTCTGTGTTCCAGCTGTTACAAACAGTGCTGCACTGAACACTGGGGTATGTGGGTCTTCTTCACTTATGGTTTCCTCAGGGTATGTGCCCAGTAGTGGGATTGTTGGGTCATATGGTAGTTTTATTCCTAGTTTTGTAAGGAATCTCCATACTGTTTTCCATCGTGGTGTATCAGTTTGCATTCCCACCAACAATGCAAGAGTGCACACCCTCTTTAATATTTATTGTTTGTAGATTTTTTGATGATGGCCATTCTGACCTGTGTGAGGTGATACCTCATTGTAGTTTTGACTCACAGTTCTCTAATACTGAGTGATGTTGAGCATCTTTTCATGTGTTTATTAGCTATCTGTATGTCTTTGAATAATGTCTATTTAGGTCTTTTGCCCACTTTTTGATTGGGTTGTTTGTTTTTCTAGCACTGCCTGAGCTGCTTGTAATTTTCGAGATTAGCCCTTTGTCAGTTGTTTCATTTGCTATTATTTTCTCCCATCCTGAAGGTTATCTTTTTAACTTGTTTATAGTTTCCTTTGCTGTGCAAAAGCTTTTAAGTTTAATTAGATCCTACTTGTTTATTTTTGTTTCTATTTCCATAAGTAGCAGGTGGGTCATAGAGGATCTTGCTGTGGTTCATGTCAAGCAGTATACTGCCTGTGTAAACTAAGAGCTTATAGTTTCTGAACTTACATTTAAGTCTTTAATCCATTTTGAGTTCATTTTTGTGTATGATGTAGGAGTTGTTCTAGTTTCATTTTTTAGATGCAGTTGTCCAGTTTTCCCAGCCCTACTTATTGAAGAGGGTGTCTTTTCTCCATTGTATATTCTTGCATTATATATTCTTACTGTATTCTCCATTGTATATTCCTCCTTTGTCAAAGATAAGGTGCCCATAGGGGGGTGGCTTATCTCTGGGCTTTCTGTCTTGTTCCATTGGTCTGCATTTCTGTTTTTTTGACGGTACCATACTGTCTAGATGACTGTATCTTTGTAGTATAGTCTGAAGTCGTGCTGTGTGGTCAGTTATGTCGAGCTCTTTGTGACCCTATGGACTGTAGCCCTCCAGGCCCCTCTGTCCATGGAGTTTTCCAGGCAGGAATGCTGGAGTGGATTGCCGTTTCCTTTTCCGGGAGATATTCCTGACCCAGAGATCAAACCTGTGTCTTTTGTGTTGCCTGCATTGGCAGGCAGGTTCTTTACCACTGGCGCCACCTGGGAAGCCAGGAAGTCAGGAAGATTGATTCCTCCAGCTTCTTTTTTGTTTCTCAAGATTGTTTTGGCTATTAGGGGTCTTTTGTGTTCTATACAAATTGTGAAATTTTTTTTCTGGTTCTGTGAAAAAATACCATTGGTAGTTTGATAGGGATTGCCTTGAATCTGTAGATTGCTTTAGGCACTATAGTCATTTTCACAATATTGGTTCTTCCAGTCCAAGTAACTGTGTATCTCTCCATCTGTTTGAATGTATTTTTTGACTTCAGTTTATAAAAGCAGTTATGTAAATCATTTTAGTTTGGAGTTGTAATGGATCTAAAATTTAATATATTAAGTACTGCATTCACTTCACAATATTTCTTAAACTTTTGGTGAAATACCTGATAGGCTGTTTTTGGCCATATTGTTTGTTCTTTGTGAAATATCACCTTGAAATCCTGATATTCTTATTTCCATTAAAATTATCATTGCCATATTTCTGTTATTTATATGCATCCCGTAAAACTAAAAGCACATATTTAGGGGGAAAAAGAGCCATTTAATTAAGAATAGTAGGCCATGTATGTTTTTCTAGTATTTTACTACCGTCTCGCACGTCACAGCTTACAAGAGACAGCAGAGTAGTGAAAGTACTCAGAGTCTAGGAAATTGTATCCAGTAAGTAGATATTTTATGTGACTGCTTGCATTTGATTACAACAGTTTAACCCCTCAATCCAGTTAATGGATCTCTGTAGAAATTTCTAGAAATAGCCACTGAAGGCATCTCCTAGATTAAAATGGTACAAAATAATAGATGTTGCATTAGTAAATTTTGGTCTTGCTCTGTTACGGGTTTTTAGGTCTTTAAAAATAAATATGTAAAGTAAGATCAGCAGAATGATGGAATGGACAGCTCCCAAACCCCATTCCTCCACAGAAACATTTGAAAACAAGCAGAAATCATTAGATCCATCTTTGCCAGAACTCAGAAAAACAGTCAGTGTTTGACAGCAGAGTGAATGCTGGGGCAGGGGAGAGGCAGTTTAAAACCAGTGACAGAGCTTTGTGACACTGACTTGTTTGTGCCTCATACCTTCCCCGGCTTGGCAGCCACACGGAGGAAGCGGCCTGTGCTCCCAGCGTACGTCCCTGGCTCCGGAGGGGGCAGAGCAGACTTGGTTCACGGTGTACTGTGTTTGTGTGCTCTAACCCGCCCGGGAGCTGCTTAAAGGACTCATGGAAGGTGCCCATGTTTGTCTCACCTAATTCAAAATACATTCAGGGTGGGTATTGTAAGCAAATACAAAAATCTGCAGTCGTTGGGGCAGAAGATTATGGCTGAATCATGCACTAGATCACACAAGGTCTGAGAGGAAAAAGCCAGGGAGAGAATTTCTTTGAAAAATTAGGATAATCAGCCTTCTTTATGGTCCAGCTCTCACATCCATACATGACTTCTGGAAAAACCGTAGTTTTGACTATATGGACCTTTGTCAGCAAAGTGATATCTCTGCTTTTTAATAAGCTGTCTAGATCTGTCATAGCTTTCCTTCTAAGGAGCAGACATCCTTTAGTTTCATGACTGCAGAATACTTTAATTATAATTGGATTAAGTTCTCTAATTAAAGGGCAAAGATTGGCAGAATAAAAAAAAAAATCAACCATGCATATAAAGTCTAAAAAACATTCCTTTTAGATATTGACACAATGAGGCTGAAAGTTAAAAAAAAATGGAAAGAGTTATTCCACTCAAATTCTGAAGGAAAGCTGTAGTGCTCCTCAGCTTATGGTGTTGTGCCTTAATAATTTTTTGACTTTATGATGGTGTGAAAGCCATATGCATTCAATAGGAGCTGTCCTTCAGATTCTGATTTTCATCTTTTCCTGAGCTGGCAGCATGTGACGCAACGCTCTCTCCTGTTTCTGGATGGTGACAGTGGGCTGTGGCTCCCAGTCAGCTGTGCAGTCACTAGGGTAAAAGGCTGTCACGCTGACAGCCACTCTGTACCCATACTGCGGTTCTCTCTTTCACTTTTGGTGAAATTATACAAGGTACTCAACACTTGATTATAAAATAGGCTTCATGTTAGATGGTTTTGCCCAAGTATAGGCTAATATAAGTGTTCTGAGCCTGTTTATGGTAGGCTAGGCTCTCCTGTGTTGTTCAGTAGATTAGGTATATTAATGCACTTTTGACTTACAATATTTTCAACTTACAGGTTTATCAGGAATTGAGTCTATTGTAAATTGAGGAGGATCTGTATTATTATGAAAAAAAATTTAAGTAAAAAGGTTACAGGAAACAATGAAGGTCATTATAGACTGATAAAATTTCAGTTCATCAGCAAGATACAGCAGTTACAAGCATATGACCCTAACAACACAGCTCCTAAATATATAAAGCAAAAATGGAAAGACTTAAAGGGAGGAAAAGACAGTTTCACATTAATAGTTGGAGATTTTAATACCCTGTTTTCAGTAATGGAGAGAACAACCAGAAAAAGATGAACAATAAACTCGAGGGCTTGCACAGTGCTGTAAACTGGTTACAGCGAACAGACACGCACAGTAGACTGCACTTAACAGGAAAAGAGTATGCGTGAAATAGTTGCAATGCTAGACTGTATTCCCGATCACAAACAACTTTTAATAAATTTCTGAAGATTGAAGCCATACAAGAATCTTTTTTGACCATAATGACGTGAATCTAAGAATCAGTAACATAAAGAAAACTGGAAAATACACAGACATGTCTAAGTTAAACAATATTCTCTTACACAACCAATGGGACATTGATGAAATCACAAGGGAAATTAGAAAATATATTGAATGAAAATGAAGATACAACATATCAAAATTATGGCAACAAAAATAGTGTTCAGAGGGAAATTTATAGTGCAAAAGTTTATGTTTACAAAAGAAAAAACATCTGAAATAAGTGACTTAGTTGCACACCTGGAGGATGTAATTGGACACCTGACTTGTTTGCTTAGTTGCCGTGTTGTGTCCATCCCTTTGCCACCCCATGGACTGTAGCCCACCGGGCTCCTCTATCCATCCCGGTAAGAATACTGATGTGGGTAATTTTATACCTGGAGGAACTTGAAAAAGAAGACCAAACTAAATCCAAAACTAACAGATGGAAGGAAATAAAGATCAGAGCACAGATAAATGAACTAGAAAGCAGACAAGTTACAGAGAAAATCAATGAAACTAAAACCAGTTTCTTTGAAAATACCAGCAGAGACGACAAACCTGTAACTAGATTGACGAAGTAAAGAAGAAGACTCAACTTACTAAATCAGAAATTTAAGAGCAGACATTACCACTAACTATAGAAATAAAAAGGATTGTGTAAGAAAATTATGAACAGCTATATACAGCAAAAACTGGATAGCCTAGATGAAATGGGTAAATTCCTAGAAATGTACAAGCTGCAAAAACTGATGCAGGAATAAGTAGAAAATCTGAGTTTTTGTAACAAGGAGATTGAATCAGTAGTAAAAATCCTTTCAACAAAGTGAAGTCTGGAATCAGATGACTTCCCTGTTGAATTTGGTCTAACAGGTAAGGAAGAAATAATACCAATCCGTTTCTCAAACTCTTTAAAAATATTTAAAATAAAGCAACACTTGGTAATTCCTGTGAGGCCAGCATTACCCTGATTCTGAAGCCGGGTAAAGACACTGCAAGAAAAGACAACTATTGACTAATATGTTTAATGGCTATAGATGCAGAAATCTTCAACAAGATACAGCAAACACCATCCAACAGCATGTTAAAAGGATTATATGTTATGACCAAGTATGATTTATCCCATGAATGCAAGGATGACTCAACATACAAAAATCAGTCAATGTAATGCACTACATTAGCAGAAGGAAGGAAGAAGCACCCACACAATCATCTTAATTGGCTCAGAAAATGCATTTGGTGGTCACACCCCTTTCCTTGATAAAACACACAATGAAATAGGAATAGAAAGGTACTTTCTCAACATAATAAATGTTATATGTGACTAAAGTGCAGCTGATATACTCAATGGTGAATAGCTGAACACTTTCCCCCTAAGATCAGGAACAGAAACAGTGATGCGTGTGCTGTGGAAGAATTTGGTGGTTCATCAAAAGATTAAACATAGAACTATCATATGACCCAGTAATTCTTCCCTAAATATATACCCCAAATGATTGAAAACAGTGACTCAAATAGATCTTTGTATGCTTGTTTTCATTTATCATTAGTCATAACAGCCAGAGGGTAGGAACAGTCCAAGTGTCCATTGAGATGAATGAGTGAATGAAATGTATGTATGTGCGATGAAATATTATTAGGCCTTATAATGGAATGAAATGCTGTACCTATTACCATATGAGTGAACTTTGAAAGCACATGCCAAGTTAAATAGGGCGGACACAAAGAACAAATCCTGTAAGGTTCTACTTATGTAAACTGCCTGTTTAGTCGCTTCAGTCATGTCCGACTGTGCGACCCTATGTAGCCTGCCAGGCTCCTCTGTCCTTGGGATTCTCCAGGCCAGAGTACTGGAGTGGGTTGCCATGCCCGCCTGCACGGGATCTTCCCAACCCAGGGATCGAACCTGGCTCTCCTGGGTCTCCTGCATTGCAGGCAGATGATTTACCATTGAGCCACCAGGGAAGCCCTATATATTACCTACTAGAGGCAGGTATTTACATAGAGACAGATGTAGGTAGAGTGTTTCATGGCATAGGGGAAGTGGAGAATGGGTACTCAGTTGGCTTCAGTCGTGTCTGACTCTTTGCGACCCTGTGAACTGTAGCCCACCAGGCTCCTCTGTCCATTGGATTCTCCAGGCAAGGATACTGGAGTGGGTTGCCATGCCCTCCTCCAGGGGATCTTCCTGACCCAGGAATCAAACCTGCATCTCCTGCATTGCAGGTGGCTTCTTTACCACTGAGCCACTGAGGAAGCCCAGGGAATGGGTATTTATTGCTTAATGGGTAGGGAATTTCTATTTGAGGTGATGAAAAAGTTTTGGAAATAGTGGGGATGGTTGCAAAACACTATGGAAACAATGTCGCTGAATTATATTCCTAAATATGGTTAAAATAGCGATTTTTATGTTATATATATTTTACCACAATAAAGGAAAAAAGAAGCATTCCTTGTTAGATACTGAATTTCTGTGAGAGAAAGGAAACTGTCAGTCTCATCTCATGTATCTTTACATGGTCTAGTGATGCTCAGTCAGCTAAAGAAAGAGCGGGTATGTGACCTTTGTGTTGTTGTCCAGTGACTCAGTTGTGTCCAGCTCTTTGTGACCCCAAGGACTCCAAGCTTCCCTGTCCTTTACTGTCCCCCCGAGGTTTGCTCAGAATTGTGTCCAGTGAGTCGGTGATGCCATCCAACCATCTCATCCTCTGTCACTCCCTTCTCCTCTTGCCCTCAGTCTCTCCCAGCATCAGGGTCTTTTTCCAGTGAGTTGGCTCTTCGCATCCGGTGGCCAAAGTATTGGAGCTTCAACTTCAGCATCAGTCCTTCCAACGAATATTCAGGATCGATTTATCTTAGGATTCACAAGTTTGATATCCTGGTAGTCCAAAGGCCTCTCAAGAATCTTCTCTAGCACCACCGTTCCAAAGCATCAATTCTTTGGCACCCTGCCATGTGTTAGTCACTGTTCATAGATTCTGGCTGTATATTCATACATTTAATTTCTCTCATGATTTACTGCCACTCTGTGAGACTGGTATTATTTCATTTTTATAGATGAGTAAGTTGTTACGGAGAGACTATCGGTAATTTATCTGAGGTAAAGTAGTAAGTGATAGGGCTGACATTCATATCCAGAGGTGTCTTGAGTTCATACTCAACCCATTTAGCTCATTTCCTTCTCTCTGCACATGGCATCCTTGTGTGCCTGCTTAATCATGTCCGACTCTTTGTGACCTCACGGACTGTAGCCTGCCAGGCTCCTCTCTCCATAAAGTTTTCCAGGCAAGAATACTGGAGTGGGTTGCCATTTCCTTCTCCAGGGGATCTTCCCGACCCAGGAATGGTACCTGTGTCTCTGGCATTGGCAGGCGGATTCTTTACCGACCGGTGCCACCTGGGAAGCCATAACACTCATTTTATCTCTGTAATGATAATTGTTACTTACAATGAGGCTGAGAAAATAGAGATCTCGAAACGCATTCTTTATCAAAATGTTTTATATTTAAGTAGTTTAAGAGTGTTTTAAGCATTCTGTCTCTAAATTAGCATCACAATTGACAATGGGAAGTAAATGTATTTTGAGTGCTTTTTATGTGACAGGCATTGTATTTTGTGCTTTCATATTTTGTTATCCACTTTAAGCTTCACAGTAGCCCACCCTGAAGTATTTCAGGATGAAAAATTGAATCTTTTGAAAGTTAAGTAACTTACCCACGTTCACATAGTTGGGAAGTTATGGAGCCAATATTCTCTTTCAGTTTTGCTTGATTTCTGAATCTTGTCATGTGAGATCATATCTAGGATTTTAAGCTGGGATGTACAATTCAATGACTATAGAAAATATTTTCCAACTGTAACTGGGAGTATTGAGGCTTCGTATAATTCAAGAAGGCTTTTTTATGGGAATTTATAGTACTTATAAAAATTTCCCTTCTCATGAATCCTAGTGAATAGTGTTCTAATAGCTTCCTTCTTTACCCATTGATAATAATTATAATGTATAAGACGTTTACTTTGTACTTTTATATGCTTTTCAGTGTGCCAGTAAGCATTTCTAATTGTGTTATTTAAAAAAAAAATCTCTACAACCCAGTGAGGTGTAGGTATGCATTGTTAAAATTCAGTGTAAGTCTTCTCACCTAATGGGCCTGAGAATGGAAGTTGGTCAGTTAACTGAAATTCAATTAAATGATAGAATCACAAAATCAACATGTATGATAAACATTTTAATTAAAAGTGCTATATAATTGTAGATTCATTTAGTGAGTCTTTTGATATACAGTCAAGGCCTTTTTCTTGAATTAGAGGTAGAGTTTTGCTTTATTTTACTTACATAGATTTACCGATGGGTCAGCAGTAAAGAATTTGCCTGCAATGCAGGGACACAGGTTTGATCCCTGGGTTGGGAAGATCCCCTGGAGGAGGAAATGGCAGCCCACTCCAGTATTCTTGCCTGGAGAATCTCATGGACAGAGGAGGCTGGTGGGCTGCAGTCCGTTGGATTGCAAAGAGTCGGACGTGGCTGAGCATGTGATGGATGGATAGATTTTATTTAAACAATGATGTGGCACCACTGATTTTCAGTTTTTATTAAAAATTGAAGTGGGACAGGAATATGGGTGCAGCTTCTTTGAGATTATGATTTTCCCAATATTTTATAATTTTATACTGTCTTCAGTTTAGTCGCTCAGTCATGTTTGACTCTTTGCGACCCTATAAATTGCAGCACGCCAGGCCTCCCTGTCCATCACCAACTCCTGGAGTTTACCCAAACCCCTGTCCATCGATTCGGTGATGCCATCCAGCCATCTCATCCTCTGTTGTCCCTTTCTCCTCCTGCCTCCAATCCTTCCCAGCGTCAGGGTCTTTTCCAATGAGTCAACTTTTCGCATGAGGTGGCCAAAGTATTGGAGTTTCAGCTTCAACATCAGTCCTTCCAATGAACACCCAGGACTGATCTCCTTTAGGAAGGACTGGTTGGATCTGCTTGCAGTCCAAGGGATTCTCAAGAGGCTTCTCCAACACCACAGTTCAAAAGCATCAATTCTTCGCCGCTTAGCCCTCTTCACAGTCCAACTCTCACATCCATACATGACCACTGGAAAAACCATAGCCTTGACTTGTTGGACCTTTGTTGGCAAAGTAATGTCTCTGCTTCTTAATATGCTGTCTAGGTTGGTCATAACTTTCCTTCCAAGGAGTAAGCGTCTTTTAATTTCATGGTTGCAATCACCATCTGCAGTGATTTTGGAGCCCCCCAAAATAAAGTCTGACACTGTTTCCCCATCAATTTCCCATGAAGTGATGGGACCGGATGCCATGATCTTAGTTTTCTGAATGTTGAGCTTTAAGCCAACTTTTTCACTCTCCTCTTTCACTTTCATCAAGAGGCTCTTTGGTTCCTCTTCGCTTTCTGCTATGAGGGTGGTGTCATCTGCATATGTGAGGTTGTTGATATTTCTCCCGGCAATCTTGATTTCAGCTTGTGCTTCATCCAGCCCAGCGTTTGTCATGATGTACTCTGCATATAAGTTGAATAAGCAGGGTGACAATATACAGCCTTGACGTACTCCTTTTCCTATTTGGAACCAGTCTGTTGTTCCATGTCCAGTTCTAACTGTTGCTTCCTGACCTGCATACAGGTTTCTCAAGAGACAGGTCAGGTGGTCTGGTATTCCCATCTCTTTCAGAATTTTCCACAGTTTATTGTGATCCACACAGTCAAAGGCTTTGGCATAGTCAATAAAGCAGAAATAGATGTTTTACTGAAAACTAATTTATTGGCATGTTTTTATGGCTTGCTCTCATTGAATGTAGAAGATTCAACCTACTTTTTATAGCATGAGCTTTCTTTTTCCTTGTCATTTAAATGTCAGTTTATTTAATATCTAATGTAATTATGTTAAAATAATTAGAAAAAACAGGTTTGGAAAGAAACATCACTTCCTGTTGTCTTATTTTTTTTTTATCTCAAGTTTTACTGGCATTTGTTTTTTCAGTGTGTTGATTTTTTTTTTCCTGTGGTAGAATCTTCGTAATATTTACTATTTTAGCAAGTTTTTCATTTTAACAACTTTTAAGTGTGCAATTCAGCGGCATTCCGTACGTTCACTATGCTTTGTAACCATCGTGGACTCTTCTAATCTCTAATTAGTGTGCTTTCAGGACCTGTCCTAGCTACCTCATGTAAGTGGACTCATGCAGTGTTAACTCTTTTGTGTCTGGCTTATTTCACTTGCATAATGTTTTCAGTGTTTCATAAAGTCAAACACTATAAATCTAGGAAAAAGATTCAAATTTGAGTCCTCAAAGTGGGTCAGATGAGGGGCAGTTTGAAAAATTTGCTTTGCTTTCTTTCATATCTCATTGTTTGTGTTCCTCTACTACAAATGATGAAACTAATGAATCAAATTATGAAATTTTTATTTTTGTGATTTCACAAACACGAATATTTAGTGTAGTTGGGTGAAGTTGCTATAAGATATGGATTAGGTTTTTTTCACTGCTTTCTTTTGCATATGAATAATAGTGACAGGTGATATATTGATAATGGAAAGAAGGAACAAATTCCCTCTTCTATTGAAGGCATACCTCATGTTTTAAATGGAGAAGGGAATGGCAGCCCACTCCAGTATTCTTGCCTGGAGAATCCCAGGGACGGAGGAGCCTGATGGGCTGCTGTCTGTGGGGTCGCACAGAGTTGGACATGACTGAAGCAACTTAGCAGCAGCATGTTTTAAAAATATGTCTTTACTGCTGGTTTTGAAAAACTTTCCTGTGACCTTGGAAAACCTAATCTTACTTTTATCCCAGTACATTCTGTGTTGTGGTTTCAGTTATCTAGATTCTTTGTCAAATTATACTATTCCTAAGGTGTTTGTTTTATTACAAAAGTAGCCCAGTAACAGCAAATAACTTGTTAAAACATATTCTCTTTTGTAAATTCTTAAGGGTAGTGTGCAAATTTTTAATTAAATTTTGAGATGCAGGGAAAAACATCTCCAAATATTTTAGAGAAAATTTTGAAAAATAACTTGGAGTTCTAGGGGTTTCCCTGGAGGCTCAGATGGTAAAGAATCTGCCTGCAATTCAGGAGACCTGGGTTTGATCCCTGAGTTGGAAAGACCCCCTGGAGAAAGGAATGGCTTTCCACTCCAGTATTCTTGCCTGGAGAATTCCATGGACAGAGGAGGCTGGTGGGCTACATCCATGGGATCACAAAGAGTTGGACATGACTGAGTGACTAACACTCAAGGTTCTTGAGCATAACTGTGAATAATCTTAAATGACTATTATAAAGAGGAAAAGAATCTTAAATGACTGTTATAAAGAGGAAAAGAATAAAAAGTCAAGGATAATCCTTTTTATATTAATTTAGTCTATTTATAGTTCTAATTGCTGTCATGTGCTAAAATGAACTATGGATTAATAGGTGGCTTCATTTAAGTGATAACACCCTTTTTATTAAATGCTTTCCTTCAGAGTTGACTGATGGGTGCCCTTGACACATTAGAGTTAGAGGAGAGTTTCTATTACTGTTCATTCAACTTGCACCTTTCCTAGGGAACCAGATGTTGGACTTGTATTGATAAAGATTCAGAGCCTCCTGAATGACATACTGGGGCTCTGTGTCTTAGGCACCTAAGACCGTTTACTTGGTGAAGAATGAGAGTTGGGACTGTGCCCAGCGTGTCAGGTGCAAGTAGCATTGAAGGGTAGGCTGGGTGCGAATGTGTGTGTGTGTGTGTTTATTTCTGGGCCCTTTATTCTGTCCCATTGATCTGTGCCTGCTTTTGTGCCTGTTTTGATTACTATAGCTTTGTAGTATAGGTTGAAATCAAGAAGTATGATGCTTCCAGCTTTTTTCTTTTTTCTAAGGATTGCTTTGACTATTTGGAGTCTTTTGTGGTTTCATATAAATTTCATGATTGTTTGTTTTAGTTCTGTGAAAAATGCCATTGGTATTTTGATAGCTATTGCACTAATATGTAGACTGCTTTGGTTAGTATGGTCATTTTAATAAGATTCTTCTAGTCCACGTGAATGGTTTATCTTTCCATTTATTTGTGTCATCTTCAGTTTCTTTCATCATTGTTTTGTAGTTTTCAGAGTACAGATCTTTTACCTTCTTGATTAAATTTGTTCCTGGGACTTTAGGACATTTGTTTGGGGTAGCAGTGACCAGTACAGATGGACACCAATATCGATGCAGTCTTTCCTGGTATGTTCAATGATGATGTCTAAAATAGAACATCAGTTTCCTCAGTGAGACTGAATAATGGCGATTGTCCCTTGAGACGCTCTTCCCTCGTAAGTTATAGGGTCCTGTGCTGCTAATATCTGTTGAGACCATCACTATGGTTCTTATGTATGTATGCCTGCCCATGTGGCTGTTTGCTCTATGGAAAGTCACAGTCACTTGTTTATAGATAAAGCCATCAGAGCTACTTGCTAAGGTCAAAACACCATGTAATTGGTTTAAACATCTCTTCCAGACTGCAGCAGGATTCAGTGCAGTTCAGTTGCTCAGTTATGTCTGACTCTTTGTGGCCATGGACTGCAGCACACCAGGCCTCCCTGTCCATCACCAGCTCCCGGAATTTACCCACACTCATGTCCATCGCGTCGGGCATGCCATCCAACCATCTCATCCTCTGTCGTCCCCTTCTCCTCCCACCTGCACTCTTTCCCAGCATCAGGGTCTTTTCCAATGAATTAGTTCTTCATATCAGGCGGCCAAAGTATTGGAGTTTCAGCTTCAGCATCAGTCCTTCCAATGAATATTCAGGACTGATTTCCTTTAGGATGGACTGGTTGGGTCTCCTTGCTGTCCAAGGGACTCTCAAGAGTCTTCTCCAACACCACAGCTCAAAAGCATCAATTCGTTGGTGCTCAGCTTTCTTCATAGTCCAACTCTCACATCCATACATGACCACTGGAAAAACCATAGCTTTGACTAGATGGACCTTTTCAGCAGTATAACTTACCTGTTTTAACATGAGACTCTGCCAACCTGTACACAGACATTAATGTCTAAGAGTCTTAATACCTGGTACTCCTTTTATCCAGATTCTATTCTATCTCTCAGTAATCCTGGCTGGTGCACTAAGTGTTGAGGTGTTTTTATTGCTCAGTATCTGAAAAAATTGACAAATAAGATATTAGAATAGTGGCAGAGGAAAACACCAGCTTTAATACACAGAAAGACTAGGTTGAGAATGTTGCTTAGTACTAGAGTTAAATGCATCTGTTAATGGAAATGCTAGAGTTTGGTCAGTGGACGCAGTCATCATCCACAAGGCTGAATCCTCAGTGTCCTGCCGATGTAGAAGTAGGTTGCTCCTTGTGGGCAGTTTATTCTCAAGGGGAAAAAGAATAGAGATGAGCTGAACATATTCAGCTTATTAATGTAAGCTAATTAACAATCTGTGTAGAGACCAGAAGTTAGACCAGAGTTCACAGGAAGGAAGCAATAGTAGAAAAGCATTTCCTGTCTGTTTCTATGTGTGTTTTCCTGATTTATTCATTTTAGAGCATCTGTGCTGTTTCCTTGCTGTGGAAAGATGAGGATTTAGTTCACTTATCCTTTTCTATCTCCTATCCCTTCATAGTATCAAAATAGTTCTAATTTAGATTAAATAAATATTCACTATTTACATTTTATAATTGTGTGCCTACCTTTTTTCCATTTGAAATTTTGTTTTTATCAGAATAAATAAATACCTTTTGTCCTCATTTGCTTTACTAGTTTTTATATCTTAACAGTGATGGAGCCCACAGCTTCCCCCCACCTGTTTCAGTATCTATATATAGATACTTAGTTAAATTTATTTTCTTAAAGCAGCCAGCAGTCTGGACTTCTTGTATGTATACTTTTGCATCAATGGTCATCTTAGTGTCTTACCTTCATTGTTATTCTTAATGTTTTCCTCTTGCTGTTCTGTGAGATGTCCTATCACCTAGACGTCATGCCTTCTCTCTCTTGGCGTATTCCCATGTTTTACAGAGCGCAGACTGTGGTCGCTGCCTGCACGGGATGTAAGGATGTGGGGCGTAAATCTCTTTGAGAGTTTGCATGTGTGGACATGTCTCTGTGCTACCCCTCACACTTAACAGAATTGTAGATGCGAAATGATTTTCCTTCAGTATTTGACGGCATCGCTCTTTTGCTTTCTTTCAGTGTTGTCATGAAGAAGTTTGATGCCATTTTCATCTTTAATCCTCTGTATGAAATCTGTTTCTGACTAGCAGTCTGTAGAATATTTTTTATACCCACAGTTATGAAACTTTATGATGATTTGCCTTGGCATAGATCTACTTTTGTCATTTGTGGTTAGACGTACGGGTGAGTCCTTTTGGTCTGGAAGTCCATATCCTCTCATCCTGGAACATTTTATGGAATTATTTCTTTTAATTCCTCCATTTTCAGTGTATAAACAATCATCCCCACATTTTCAAAAGTGTGCCTTTGCTCTTGTCTGTCCATGGCATACCCCAGTCAGAAGACGCTGTGGTTCACGGCCCTCAGTGAACTCCAGTCTTTCACTGTTGTCTGCGAGTGGGCAGGGGCAAGCTGTGCAGAAGTGGGGAGGTGATCTGAGTGGCTGACTGCTTCTTCAGTAGACTTCAGGGATCCTGGCGTCTTCAGCACCAGCCTTGTCCTCACTGCCATACGCATGTGAGCTTGTTGGGTGTTTTCATAGTGATTTAAGATATTACTGCTCTGCTTTCTTCACTTACTGACTTTCAATTCAACTTTCTCTGGTCTGAGTAACATGCCATTGTATGTTTGTTCTAGAAATATATGTGCCTCTTTAATGCATTGTAAGATCTGGTAGCACATCTAACGGACATGATGAAAACTGATGAGAAAAATGCTGTGTCACTGAATCTGCGACAGCAGTAATGTTACATGAGATTATTTTTGCTTCCTGTTGTTTACAGAGCTATGCATACTGCTAAACTACTGTGATTGTCTGTTTAGTAAGTGAAGAAGAGGTTAAAGTTCATTAGAGAATAGCAAGTAAATAAAAATGTACCTTTTTTTTTTCCCTCATCCATTTACCTGTAATCCTTGATTTCTACCTGTGGACCCAATTTAGAACTGTTGAATTAAATAGAACATGGTAGTACATGGGACCATAATCATGGATCCCTTTATTTGTCCATTTTTCAAAAAGACCTCTTTACAATGAAAAACTCTGATCAGCCTTTTCAGTCATTCAACAAATATTTACTAAGTATTAGCGGACTATTAGACACAGGCACCAGGGCTACATTAGTGAAATCTCTGTCTTCATGGAGTTATTCCAGTGGAATATATGTTTGGTTATTGTGTTACCTAGATTAAAATAACATGCCTTGTGTATATCACCGTTCCTAGAAAAATAGTTGAAACTGTGTATCTTTCTGTATCTTGCTTACTTTATTTGAAACAAAACTTGAAAGTTTTTTTACAAATGATTTATTTGCAAAAGATGTGAGAAGATTGGTAAAAAAGAAAAGAACCGTACCCATTATTGCACCGATCAGAAATAACTACTGTAAACACTTTGATGTATATTTCATCTCCTTTCTATACACATGTATATATTTAAATATGTATATGTATACATAAATATGCATAATTAGTGGAATTGTGTTATAAAAACATGTACAGTTTACACTTTATTTGTCAAGTGTTTCCTTCAATTTTTGTTGTTGTTGTTCAGTTACTCAGTCGTGTGTTGACTCTTTGCGACCCAATGTACTGCAGGATGCCAGGCCTCCCTGTCCATCACCAACTCCCAGAGCTTGTTCAAACTTATGTCCATTGAGTCGGTGATGCCATTCAGCCATCTCATCCTCTGCCGTCCCCTTCTCCTCCCGCCCCCAATCCTTCCCAGCATCAGGGTTTCTTCCAGTGAGTCAGCTCTTCGCATCAGGTGGCCAAAGGATTGGAGTTTCAGCTTCAACATCAGTCCTTCCAATGAACACCCAGGACTGATCGCCTTTAGGATGAACTGGTTGGATCTCCTTGCAGTCCAAGGGACTCTCAAGAGTCTTCTCCAACACCACAGTTCAAAAGCATCAATTCTTCGGCTCTCAGCTTTATAGTCCAACTCTCACATCCATATATGACTACTGGAAAAACCATAGCCTCGACTAGATGGACCTTTGTTGGCAAAGTAATGTCTCTGCTTTTTAATATGCTGTCTAGGTTGGATATAACTTTCCTTCCAAGGAGTAAGCGGGTTCTAATTTCATGGCTGCAGTCACTATCTGCAGTGATTCTGGAGCCCAAAAAAATAAAGTCAGCCACTGTTTCCACTGTTTCCCCATCAATTTCTCATGAAGTGGTGGGACCGGATGTCATGATGTTAGTTTTCTGAATGTTGACCTGTAAGCCAACCTTTTCACTCTTGTTTTTCACTTTCATCAAGAGGCTTTTTAGTTCCTCTTCACTTTCTGCCATAAGGGTGGTGTCATCTGCATATCTGAGGTTATTGATATTTCTCCCAGCAATCTCGATTCCAGCTTGTGCTTCTTCCAGCCCAGCGTTTCTCATGATGTACTCTGCATATAAGTTGAATAAGCAGGGTGACAATATACAGCCTTGATGTACTCCTTTTCCTATTTGGAACCAGTCTGTTGTTCCATGTCCAGTTCTAACTGTTGCTTCCTGACCTGAATACAGGTTTCTCAAGAGACAGGTCAGGTGATCTGGTATTCCCATCTCTTTCAGAATTTTCCACAGTTTATTGTGATCCACACAGTCAAAAGCTTTGGCCTAGTCAATAAAGCAGAAATAGATGTTTTTTTGGAACTCTCTTGCTTTTTCGATGATCCGGCGGATATTGGCAATTTGATCTCTGGTTCCTCTGGTTTTTCTAAAACCAGCTTGAACATCTGGAAATTCACGGTTCATGTATTGCTGAAGCCTGGCTTGGGGAATTTTGAGCGTTACTTTACTAGCGTGTGAGATGACTGCAATTGTGTGGTAGTTTGAGCATTCTTTGGCATTGCCTTTCTTTGGGATTAGAATGAAAACTGACCTTTTCCAGTCCTGTGGCCACTGCTGAGTTTTCCAAATTTGCTGGCATATTGAGTACAGCACTTTCACAGCAGAGACTTCAATCAATGTGATATTGATGGTTTTCCTTGGAAATGAACCAAGATTATTTCAATTTAATGGTTACCTAATATTCAGTTTTATGAAAACATCATAATTTATAACTTTTAAGTTATTTTCTATATTTTACTATTTAAAATACTCTTGTGTTAATTTCTTGTAGCTAACTCTTACCAAATACCTTTAGTTAATTATTTCAATAATCTGTTATGAATAATTTTAAATATATGGAAAATTTGAAAGAATGTTAGAGTTAACACTTGAATACCCACTATGTAGGTTGTTTAACTAGCATTTTATTGTGTTGACTTGGCTGTATATCTAGTCAATTATCCATTCTTCTTACATTTTTTGGTAAATATTTAGACGCCGAGTCATATAATTTTCTGGCAAATTTTATAAAATTTTTAACATTTTATAATCCCTCCCATGATTTTTAGTAATAATTTATACACTTTGAACTCCTGCCAACACTGGGTTTCTTGCTTTAATGTAATTTTTTAGATAATTTTTGATTTATAGATTTTTACTAAATTGTCTCATTTTATCTAAGAAGACTTTCTTCATATGTAATACTCATAAAACAACGTTTATTTATCGCTTGCTTTAATTATCTAATTGCTACTCTAGATTTTGGAAAGAAATGTGTGTAATTTGTTCTATATGGTGCTTAATGTTTTTTAAGGGGAACATTATACTTGTAACCTTTTAATGTACACTTGAGGAAAGTTATCAGGAAATCACTAGTCCCTTTTGTTTTAGTGTTTGCAATAAGTGTGTAAATAAGTGTTAACTGGAATATTGGCTCTAGCATATTCAGTCTTTTTTCTCTTTCACAGTGTAAATGAGCCAATGGAGAAAACGGACACCTTGTGGGCAGTCAGAGCTAGAAGTAGAATCTCATGAATTAAACACTCACTCACTCACTCACTGTATCATGTTTCCCTTCTTGGACTTTAGTTTTATTCCTTGGACCTCTCTTCCTTTTCAGTCTAACAGTATGACTGATAAAAAGACTTAAGAGTAATCAAGATATGAATTTTAAGTGTTAAGGAACGTAGGCATCTCGGTGGATGTATAATGTGAGGCAGTTGTAGCAAGGAAATGATCAGAAGGTCAAAGGGCTTACGTAGCACTTTAAATGAGAGATTGCCTGCATTCTATTTTAAGAGAAATTTATAAATAATTATTTAACTTTGGTTTAGCTGTTTAAAAAATTATTTGGAAATCCCACTGGAAATATGTGGACTTTGTTATTTTTGGAGCATTCAGCAAAATTTCTTTGTTTACAGCTGGGGTCGAAATGCAGAGAACTCAAAGATATTCATTTTGGCCAGTGTTACAAGATCTCAGATGAAGGCATGATCGTCATAGCTAAGGGCTGTCTGAAATTACAAAGAATATACATGCAGGAAAACAAATTAGTAAGTACTTCTTATCATCCTTTTGTTTTTCATTTAACTCTAGAATTCCTTATAACTTAGTGTTATCAATTTTATTCTGCTTATTTCTTTTGGTGGTTTAGAGGCAAATTCTACTTCAAAGCAAGAATCTTCTTAAAACAGTGATTTTTATAATTTGATTTGATAGTCATGTGTCTGCTTGCTTGTATGTGGTACTTTCATGTTAAAAATTCTTCATTAGCATGTGTTAATGTGTTTTTTTGTAAACTCTGAGAGTGGAAAAAATTAATTGGAAAAAATGAAATTTGGCTGCCAAACATGAGTATGTACTTGTCATTCCTTCTGATTCCCCTAGGGATAATAGTAGTTTTAGGTAGTTAGGAATTTTTAATATTCAAGAAGATGTACATTTATGAAATAGAGCCTTTCACTTAGTATGCCATAAAATGGGATTCAGTAAATTAAGACAGATAATCTTGGTAGTTACATAGGTTTTAGAGTGTTATATAGAATTTATATTATATTTTAAGCACACGTGTAGATAATCATATACACTGTGTTTTATAAATATGTTTAAAACCATGTAATTTTCTCTTATTGAGATACACTTTACATATCATAAAATTTACCTTTTTAAAATGTACAATTCAGTGTTTTTTAGTATATTCACAAAGTTGTGCAATCATCATCACTAATTCTAAAATGGTTTTATTAAATGGTTTTATATAAAGAAACTTTGTATCCATTAGCTGTCCCTCTTCATTCCCCCTTCTTCTAGCTCATGGCAACTGGTAATCTTTTTGGTTTCCATGGATTTGTCTGTTCCAGACATTTCATATAAACAGAACACAATATGTAGTCTTTTCTATCTACCTTTTTTACCTTACCATATTTTTTCAAAGTGCATTTGTGTTGTAGCATGTATCAGAGCTTCATTCCTTTTTATAGCTGAATGATATTCCAAATTCATTTAACTTTGATTTGATGAGTATGAAATATAGAAAAGGAAAATTTTTTAACAGAAAAAGTTGTCACTACAGAGGCATTAGTAGAGTTCTTGATGTTGAAAAAATACTCTATATTAAAATGTAGGCAAGATGGTCCTGAATATGTGTCAGATTTACAAAGAAGATGTGCTTTTTAACTGTATCTGCAAAATTAAGAGATCTTTTTGTTGCCCCCCCTTAGATTTAGTTTACAAAATTTAGTAGATACCTCTCACTTATTAAGGTAAGTTTTGAAAAGTCTCTAAGAAACCTCAGCACTTCAAGTAAGATAATGCTTTTTTTTTAAAAAAAGATTATAGTAAGAAAAAGATTGAAACACTGAATTAAAAGTATATGCTTTTATTACCACATAGAATTATGTATTTCTCTAAAATTACATAATAAAAATACTTCTTATTCCTCTTTACATTTAATACAATTTTAATAATCACCACTGAGTCTTTATGTTCTTTTGGATACAGTAAGGTCTTCCAGGTCAGAGAGTGAATTTTTGAATCCTGCATTGTGTCCCTGGGAAAGCTACTTACGGTTTCTGAACGTCTTTTGCAAATTGGGTTACTAGTATCTGTCTTTTTGCGGGTTGTGGTTTTGGGGACTCAGAGGCACAGTGGCCTTAAATTGTGCAGTGTTCGGACTCATAGGAACCACAGTAAACTAGTGCTGTTTCTGAGACCTTGGCTGTGTTTGTTGTTGTCTCCACCTTACACTCAAGATGAACTGAAAGATGGCGATCCCAGCTGACGGCTTTAATATTTATCACATAATGCAAACATCTGATGACTGATTAATATTGGTTTCCTTGTTGAGCAAACCAGAGAAACATTTTTCTTTTCTTATTTGTCTTTAGGGTGAAAACCTTTTATTAATTAGAGAAAACAACATAAAATGAAATTTAAATGTGACATTTAGAAAGGGCAAAACAAATCCTACCTGATCAAAGTCTTGTTTGTTTGCTTGTTCACTTTTAATGTCCCAAATCAACATAATAAAATACAAAGGTGGCACCTCTGCACCCAAGCCAATTTTCTTTACCTGTCTCTTGAAATTTAGATGTCTGTGAGCCACTGATTCCAAGAGCATTTTAGCCACCCAGAAGGTGACTGATCTACAGTTTGAAACCCTGCCCCTAGGATAAAATCCCACATACACAAGATGCTCAAAAACATCTTTGTTTCAGAGAAAAATTTTGATCAGTGGTGTCTTAAAGGAATTAACCATGTTTTTTGAAGGTTCTAGTTATATTCAAATGTCCTTGATATTGTGGTCCATTTGAACGATATTATGTACTTAGATGCTAAAGGAATCAGTTTTTTATGTAGTGTTATTCAGTAAACATTTTGATTTCATTGCAAATTTGAAGTAATTTTCCCTATATTTTAGTTCAATGAAATTCTTTCAATTTAAGGTTTTTAGAAAGAGAAATTGAGAATCATTTGAATTTTTTCTGTTGGACAGTTATGCTGTTGATAACTCATCTCCCATAGGAACTTTGGTGTGTATTTTTAGGAATTATAAAATAAGGAGAAATATTTGAATTACGTGCAAAGCTGCGATTTTAAGTAGTCTGGGTTTTTTCTCTCTGAGATGTATTATCATTAGTTCCTTAGCAACAAATATTTTAAACAGGGTAAGTAGAAATAATAATCTGGTTAATGACAAATTATATGTATGCGGATATGTAATTATGCTGTATATTTAATTATAGACAGCGGATAAATGTCATTAAATAGGACAGATAAATAATACAGATACTTAGGAGAATATTGTGTCTGCAAGGATACCAGCAGAACTTTACCTGTACAGATAGATGTTGATCATTCGCCAAATTATTTTGCTAATTCTCTTATCAATTTTCTTAAGAAGAACCTTCTCAAAAGAGTGTTAGAGTTTTATTATGTAGCCTGAAAATAATCAGTGTAGTGCTTTTCTAAAGTATTAAGTTGGCTGACTTTAGAATATCAAACTGTTTGCTTTTATATACACTGAGTATTTGACTAAGTATATACTTCTTTTAATATTATATCTTGGCCTTTAGATGGCAGCATTGTCTTTGTATATTTCAGTGACATAGCTTTTGTGTCCTTGATGTAAGTGTAAAGATAAAATGCTTGTACATGGTTTTTGCAGATATTTATGGTTTATTTTTAATTTTGTCCTTTCAATGATATGAGGGAAATTTTCTTTAAAAATATGAAATGCTTAGCTTTATCTAGAGTGTTACATGGTGAACTTGCTGTCTTATCCAAAGTAGCAGAATATTTGAGCGTTCTTATTTGTGGCACTGTAAGTAAGGTAGACTTTAGAATGGGGAAAGGAATCCTTTATTTACCAGAGGGAGCTTTATTCAGGTGTAAAGTGAGGACAATGACTTGACATTTTTGGATTCAAATGATTGATGGTGAAGCAAAGAATTGAGGACTTAGATGTAAAATCTTACCCCCCAAATAATGAGTTTTTGTTTTAGTCAGGTTTTGAATGAGACAGGTGCCATGCACCTAAATTGGATGTATTTTGCTTTTCTATGAAACGTACAGATTATGAAAGCAGATCTGAGGAATACAGCTGTGAGTGTCTAGCATACTGTGCACGGCCGCCTGTTGTCTGTGGGCTGTAGCATGAACACCAGTTCTGTGCAGTGCTGGCTGCAGATTGATTCCAAAGCCATGTTTAGTTTGTGTCTATAGCTATTGATGATCTAGAAACTTCATTAAGTATATTTTTTGTGCTTTTTAGTTTCCTTGCTCCAGATTCTGCTTCTCTACTTTTTGGACAGAAGTTCTTTGGGCAGCTTTTTATTTAATTTTAAAATGATGGGGTCAGATAGATTTGGAGTGTTCTTGCCCTGAGAATCCCAGGGACAGAGGAGCCTGGTGGGCTGCCGTCTGTGGGGTCGCACAGAGTTGGACACGACTGAAGCGACTTAGCATGCATGCATGCGTGTGGAGAAGGAAATGGGAACCCACTCCAGTATTCTTGCCTGGAGAATCCCAGGGACAGAGGAGCCTGGTGGGCTGCCGTCTGTGGGGTCGCACAGAGTCGGACACGACTGAAGCGACTTAGCAGCAGCAGCAGCAGATAGATTATCTACATTTGCTGTCCAACTTGATGTCTTAAAGTATTAGGATTGTATGATTTTGAAAATGGTTTCTATGCTAAGTCTTAGGGTCAGCATATTTGATATATATGTGTTATATTTATTTGGCTTATTTTTTACGATCTTCTACTTTGTAGGGTTGAGTTATGAACTAGTATAGATTTCGGAGTTACCCAAGAAACTAGTAATATATTATGAATAGATTTTAGAAAGTTTTCAGGTAATGATGAATGTTTTCTGGTTAAAACTTGATTTCCTGTCAGTTAATGACTTTTTGTGTTTTTCAACCTCCTTGTGAATTATTTTACTAGCTTTATAATTCTGTACCATCTCCGTTGGCTCCTGCTGTAACATTATTTGTAACATTGTTTTTAATGTTGTTACCCTTTGGAGGCTTACATGTATGAAGTAGGATCTAAATTTACCTCTCTTGGCTTCCTTCTGCCGGGCTGGAAGCATTTTAGGGAATGAATGAAGCAAACACTTTAGTTTGAGTTGAACTGAATTCATCTCATGATCCAACTGTTTCTTAATCATGTGATGCAGTTAGTTATCTTAATTTTTGTACTTTGATCTCCTTGTTTGTAGAAAGGATATAATACTACCTCAGACTTGTTCTCAGGCAGATTAGACTAAATGGGATTGAGGTGAAGTAGAAAATGTTGTTGTTCAGTCGCTTAGTTGTGTCCGACTTGTTGCAACCCCATGGACTGCAGCATGACAGGCCTCCCTGCCCTTCACTCTCCCAAAGCCCGCTCAAACTCACGTCCATTGAGTCAGTGATGCCATCCAACCATCTCATCCTCTGTCGTCCCCTTCTCCTCCTGCCTTCAGTCTTTCCCAGCATCAGGATGTTTTCCAGTGAGTCAGCTTTTCACATCAGGTGGCCAGAGTATTAGAGCTTCAGCTTCAGCATCCGTCCTTCCAGTGAATATTCAGGACTGATTTCCCTTAGGATGGACTGGTTGGATCTCCTTGCAGTCCAAGGGACTCTCAAGAGTCTTCTCCAACACCACAGTTCAAAAGCATCAATTCTTTGGCACTCAGCTTTCCTTATAGTCCAAGTCTCACATCCATACATGACCACTGGAAAAACCATAGCCTTGACTAGACGGACCTTTGTTGGCAAAGTAATGTCTCTGCTTTTTAATTTGCTGTGTATAGTTCCAAATGTAGAAGTCTTTGTTGAAGTTTCTCCTCCTCTCCCGATCAGAGCTCACTCTCTGGAGTCTGCCAGACTGATCTGGCTGCTGGCAGTGCCTGTGGCTCTTACTGTTTCCTGATTTCAGCCATGAGTTTTACCCACAGTTTAATTCTTTTTTTTGTTGTTGCTTGCTGTAATTTGAGGTTGTTAAGCAGCTAAGTGAATAGACCGGTAGCCATATTATCATCAACCAGGGTAAGTAAGGTAAACATTTGCATCAAAGTTTAAATAGCAGTAGCTAATTCAGCATTCTATGAAGGCTTGCCCTTCCTGACTCTTTTGCTTTTCAACTTAGAGTGAATATGTTAAGGGATTTGGTCCCTGCTCCCCTCGAATACCCCCGTTACATTCTTGTTATCTTATTCCTCAAATACTCCTTGAGAAGTGAGTTTACTTGTAATCCCAGACATAAGTGATGTACATTTATGAAGGATTCCATTTTGTAATTACTCACTTTGGCTTCCACAGTCTCCTAGGGTGAATATTCGTCTTCATTCCCTTTCCCCTCTGAATGAATAAAGCATTTACTTACATCAGGAGTGGTAGTTTCCAATAAACAGTGATGCACAAACACGGCATATTCTAGAGGAGGTGACATTAGGTTATTAAACTTCATCTTGTTTTTGTTACGACATTTCAGAATTTTGCGTTCACTTTTTGATATTTAAAAAGACTTAATAGTGGTTATCTAATTGAGTGTTTATCATGTACCCAGGCACAATGTAGTTTTACATAATTAATTCTCACTTACTCTATTTTACAGATGAGGAAGTTGAGACCTAGAAAGATTAAGTAACAACAGATAAATGTCAGAGTCAAGGTTTTAACCCAGATCTGTTGGATTCCCAAGCATTTGTCTTCAAAACCTTTGATTGCCTGGATACATCACAGATAGAGCTAAATCTGTATGCCTTTGAACCAAGCACTAATTTCCAAAAGGCATTATCCCTCTTAAAAGATTTACTGACAGGTGCTGTAAGCCATCAAAGGAGGAAGTTAATTGTTAGCAGGAGCAGAAGATCCTTTAGCTAGAATGATAACTGATTTTAGGGGGAGCTGCTAATACTAACAGAGATACACTGAACTCTTTTCAGAAAACTAAGATCACGGCATCTGGTCCCATCACTCCATGGGAAATAGATGGGGAAACAGTGGAAACAGTGTCAGACTTTATTTTTTGGGGCTCCAGAATCACTGCTGATGGTGACTGCAACCATGAAATTAAAAGACGCTTGCTTTTTGGAAGGAAGGTTATGGCCAACCTAGATAGCATATTTAAAAGCAGAGACATTACTTTGCCAACAAAATTCTGTCTAGTCAAGGCTATGGTTTTTCCAGTGGTCATGTATGGTTGTGAGAGTTGGACGGTGAAGAAAGCTCAGCGCCGAAGAATTGATGCTTTTGAACTGTGTTGTTGGAGAAGACTCTTGAGAGTCCCTTGGACTGCAAGGAGATCCAATCAATCCATCCTAAAAGAGATCAATCCTGGGTGTTCATTGGAAGGTCTGATGTTGAAGCCGAAGCTCCAATACTTTGGCCACCTCATGCGAAGAGTTGACTTATTGGAAAAGACCCTAATGCTGGGTAGGATTAGGGGCGGGAGGAGAAGGGGACGACAGAGGATGAGATGGTTGGATGGCATCACCGACTCAATGGACATGGGTTTGGGTGGACTCCGGGAGCTGGTGACGGACAGAGAGGCCTGGCGCGCTGCAATTCATGGGGTCGCAAAGAGTTGGACACGACTGAGCGACTGAACTGAACTGAACTCTTTTCTAGGAAAATGAGTAAAATTGTCAAAGGGAAAAAGTGTCTTCTTGATAGTGTTTAATGTTGATATTAACCCTGTATAAATATAAACATAATTAATTTTATTAGAATTGCACTCTTGCAACATTTTTTACTTTTCAAAAACATAATGTATTTTTCATGAAGTTTGTATTTAGAAGTTAAATACTATTTCATTTTTGTCTGATAGATTTAATAGAAATTCTAGTGAGTTAATGAACTGATAGCTTTTCACTCTATTCCTTAACACTGTTTCAGATGTTGATTCGGGGCAGTTAAAAGTGGAATACCTATTGTGTGCCAGGCACTCAAATAGTGTTAGGGAATTTAAAAAGTTATACTGCCAAAGAAAGGATATCCTTTTCTAGTGATAAGTGCTGTGGAAATGCCATGTCACAAAATAAATACTTCCATGAGAGACCAGGGAGGAATCAGGAAGTCCTATAAATAGTCGGTGGCATTTGGACTGGATCTTGATTGATACGTAGTGACATGGTAATTGTGATGCAAGCAGGCGTTTTTGTGAGAAAAGTGCTGTTGTGGGAAACAGCATTGACAAAAACAAGGCATCAGAAAAATATGTGGAATGTCTAGTTAGTAGTGGGTGTCAAAGTAAGATTAGAATTGTATCGTGGTGGGGAAGGTGTTCATAGTTGGGTCTGTGAAGGAAGGGAGGGACCAGGTTGTTAAGTTTCTTGAGTGTCATGCTAAGAAATTTGTGTGTCTCTTGGTAACTGGGATTGTAGTTTGAGATTTCTGATTTGAAATGTGGTCCAATATTTCAGTCTTGTATGTTTTCTAACTTTAGGAAATTAAAAAAATTCAAAATACTGAAAAGAGTAGTAACATCTGTAATATATGCCCATCACCTGGACATTGACACTTGTTGGCATTTTGTTAAATTTGTTTCTTCTTCTTGAATTAATAAAGCAAATAAACTTGAAGTCTCTTGTCTTACATCCCATGTTACCACTGTCTCTTTCTAGAGGTAACTACCGTGATGATCTAAAATGCTTAAAACACCAACAACTTTGGGAAACAATGGATACCACAAACAACAATATAGTATTGCTCAGTATGTGGTCACAAGTAGTTTGTATCTGATGCTATATGGTTAACTTCTGGTCTCACATAGTTTGTCAGTCTACAATCTCCTTTATTTACTTTTAAGTTGTTTTTGGTATCTAGCTTAATGAATATGTAATTCCTTCTTTTAAACTTTTAGTGTTCTATATATGTATATATCTCACGTTTATCCATTCATATTCAGGGACCCTTATATTGCTTCCATTGTTTTGCTTTATAGGTGAGGTTAACAGTAAAAGCTTTGTGCAAGTCTCTTGGCTTATCTATGAGAATTTCTCTGGGTTCTAGTCTAGAAGTGTAATTAAAGGGAGCTAAGATATCAGATACATTTTGAAATTTTTGATAGATGATGTCAAATTGCTTTCCATGAATAACTGAAATTATGGTTTACAGGTGTATCTTGCTGATGGATTGTCAACTCTTTCGAGGGTAAAGAGTATCATGTTTCCTTTTTATCCCATCCACCCAC
Source organism: Giraffa tippelskirchi (assembly GCF_054371585.1). NCBI lineage: Eukaryota > Metazoa > Chordata > Mammalia > Artiodactyla > Giraffidae > Giraffa > Giraffa tippelskirchi. The sequence goes on along the minus strand of NC_137280.1, from coordinate 176,155,422 downwards.
ATATTGGCACATAATAGACATTCAATAAATGTTGGTTTAGTGACTTAACGGCTTACTGTTGAATTGAATATACTTTTAAAGGTATTTCTTCTAGCATTTTGGGAACATGCTTTAAAAAGTGGGTGGACTTAAGCATATAAATAAAAGCTTGAAAAATAGATTAAAGATGGAGAGTCAGTGGTTTTCTGACTTTTCAAGTAAGTAAATTTCTTTGATCTAGTTACTGTATTAATGATGCTGTTCTTCATGTATCAAGTTTATCTAGCCAAAGTCATTAATGTTCTCAAGGATTATTTTCTGGGATAATATTTTTTAACAACATTCTAGTTCTGATGAACTAGAATATAATTTTTATCCTTGTCAAAATACATTGACTCATACCTTCTTACCATTAATAAAATTGGTTTTATTTTGTTCAGTGATATTCAAAAGATCTACTTTAATTAAAAGCCGAAGTTAGTCGGCAAACTTGAAAAACAGTTAAAATGTTATTTGACATATTTTTAAATCTGCAGAATGAAGACATTTTTATTCATTATATATTCTTTTATAGAGCTTACCATCTCTCTCTTTTAAATCTGATTTTCTACTTTCCTTCTGTGGGTATCTTTCTTGTCAGGTATCTTGGTAAGGACTTAACTGAATTGTATTCCTGCATTATAAAGCCCGTAAAGAATGAGTGAATGTGTGTGTGTCTTTCTTCTCCTGTACGCCAGTGTGGCAGAGGGCAGGCAGTGACTGCGATAATAGCCAAATAATGTTTCTTTGGATTGCATCCTTTTTTTTTTTTTTTACCCAGCATGTTTATTTAACTAATTGTATTAATTTAATGACATTAAATTTAGTTCACAGATTTTGGAGGCCCATCAGCTGATGATGGGAGTTCCTCAGATTCAAACAGAATCACAGGTTGAAGCAAGCTTAGTGTTAAAAACTCTGATACAGATATTCCAGTGTTGATAATGAAGAATTTATTATAGCTTAAAGTTTTGTTGTTTAGTCGCTAAGTTGTGTACGACTCTTTAGCGACCCCATGGACGGTAGCCCCCCAGGCTCCTCTGTCCATGGGATTTCCCAGGCAGGATACTGGAGTGCGTTGCCATGCCCTTCTGTAGGGGATCTTCCTGACCCAGGGATTGAACCTGAGGCTCCCGTCACATCTCCTGGATTGCAGGCGGAGTCCTTGCCACTCAGCCACTAGGGAAACTCAAAATAGGAGACTCAAATAGTATTTGCATATTGTTAATTTTGTTTTCTGGATCAGATTCTAGATTACTGAAAATAAATTTATTCTGGGTTTAAAATTTATAGTTGATAGGTTATCCTTAGTATTGCTATTCTTTTACTGGTGTTATTTTCCACTTACATACTCTGTAGTTTAGTTTTTGTTTTTGTTTTTTTTTTTACTTTTTCTAGGAGAACATATTAAAAAATCAGAAAGAGATTTGGAACAAATCAAATTATTTCTCAAATATAAATGTGAAAGTGCTATCTCAGTCTCTGTGCTCAAGTATTGGCAACAGTTGATAGTGGCTTGAGATAAAGAGCCAAATCATTAGACTTAGCAAATAGAGACTTTATAAGGTTAAATGACAGTGGAATGCTGGGAGTACATTAAGTCTGTCATTTATGAGCACACATTCTTCAACTATTCTAGGCTGTCAGTCAGCAAGTGAGATGTGTTGGCTTATAACTATCACAGAGGTGTTAGTGTATTAAGATATACAAGACATAATTCCATTTACTGTTTTTGTGATTAGGCTTTAGGGGAGAAGAATTTCTCTTTTTCATTCTTTTTTAAGATGTGCCTTTCAGAACGTCTTTTATAAACTATACTTGAATCTGGTTACCAGGTGATAAGATGCTTCTTCTCAAGTATTTTCTTATAGTTGTTATCAAAAGATGCATTGCCATGAAAGTGCATCTAGACATCCTGTGGTAGGGAGTGTTCCTATTTCTGCTGCAGACTTTGCTTATGCCTATTACCTATATTGTGAGGTTTTTTGCTGTCTTTCTTCATGTTCTTATTAAAGGTCTAGAATGAGTTACCCAGATGAGAGTATTGGGATAAAATCTTTCCCTTGGACTGTACCTTCTGGTTTTTAGTAGCTGAGAAATTGAGGCCAGATGAAATATGTACTATTTTGATATTACTTATTTTTTAACCCTTCAATTGCTTCCTATTTTATGTAGCCACATAAACTTTAGGTTGCAGAAAAGACCAATATTGTATTTTTCTTTAATGAGTGCTCTACTTCACTATTTTTGGTTTCTAAACTATGATAGAAATTAGTTACTCCAGGAGAGTCCTTGGGAGTAGAAAATTTGTTGAGTCTATTGCCAGGTTTTCATTGACTATTTTTGATTTATGTTTGTTTAGAAGAGCTTGCTTTTATTGTTGTAGTTAGAGATAAGTATAATGTTTGATACATATCTTGACTGCATAGTACCCAGAAAATGTATCAAACATATCTGGCATTAAATTTAATTAGAACATTGACATTGCATGCTTTCAGCATGATGTACCATGCAGAAGATTCTACTGACAATTTTTAATACTTTATTCTTATTTTTTAAATATCATAAATTGGTTTCATTTATGTTATTATCTTTTGGTTCTTTAATATGTCCTAATAGTTTTATAGAATCAAAAATTAGGGAAAAAATACAGCAAAAGACGCATAAATAGTTATCTTGTTAGAATAAACGTAGTTTATTTCTTCATTTTCTTGGAGAATTGAGTGGCATTTGGAAAACTTAAGGAAAAAATTGGGCAAGTATTGGGTCAGCAAGCTGTATTGTTTATCCTTGGATTAAATTGTGCTTTTTCAATTAGAAGTGCTACCCTTTTCTGGTATACCTAGATGACTTTCTTCTGTAAAGTCAGTCCAAGTGTGTATATAAGCATCATCTTTTTTTATATATTAAAGTCTATTTAAAACCATCACATTATAATAATATACTTGATGATACTTTTAGATTACAGTCAAGATAGACTTTTTTTTTTCTTTTTAAGAAGAATAAAATAGTGATGACTACTGGTCAGTATTAGTATAGGAGATATTTCACATATAGTCTTTTTCAAAGGTGTAAGTCATTATCAGTTGGTGTATGGATTTGCCCAGTGTCAGTTTCATTCTTCAGATGTGAGAGCCTTTCCCCTTTCTTTCCATCAAGGCATATCTTTCTTTAGCTTTTGTGCATACTAATTTCTCCAGTTATTGGAATTAACTTGTAATCACCTTAATGCTTACTCCTCACCTTTGAGATTTTGTATTTATCCATGTCTAAATTTAGTGATTTGTTTTTATGCATTATAATATTAAAGGTGTATTAAGTTTGCATGGGTATATTGTTGATCAAGTACTTCCTTCTGACCTTTCCTTTCTTAAAATAAAAATAGTGACTTAGCTTTGAAAGTGAACTTAGAAGGCCTCTAAACCTGCTTTCTGCAAATCCTTTTATTGCATGCCTCGTGAGCTGCGTGAGTGTATGTGTGTGTGTGTGAAGGTTTTTTATTAATGAATATATAAGAACTCATGCAATATTCTAATGACAGTTGAAAATTTGTTAGTGAAATGATATCAAAGTGGTATTTGACCAAATTTTTTAAATTTCTAGCATTTAAAGTTATTGTTATTAATGCCTTAAAGAAAAGTTACATATACTCACTACATTGTTTAAACAAAACTGGAGGAACTTATTTTCAGTACTGATTAGTACCAAATTAGTGTGAGAATCCACAGTTTAACAATCTAAACCGTTGCCTTTTCTGAATATGTGCATTGTTTTAGGGGACCGTCCCATTTTAGGTGGTGTATGGTGCTAAGTAGTGGTCCTCATGAAACTTTTGTGGTTTCATTTACAATTAACATGCTCTTTGATAGCTGGCCTTTATTAATCTCACACCATGGGTTTGAAACTTTTTCCTTAAAGCTTTATAGTTGAATTACAATACAATGTGTCCTTTGTTTTCTCCTGGAAAAGGATTTAAACAAACTTTCTATTGCACCTGTTGAATATGTATTTCATAGTAACCACCATGAAGTTTGCAGCATTTAAGAAGATGAAGAAGCAGAGATAAAAGATACATATTCAAGAAGGCTTGGTTTCACAGTTGTTGCATAATCCTTTCTGCTGTCATTGGTACCCTAACCCTGTACCTACCAGAACAAAAGAAGCTGAATTGGAAATTGTGGGAGCTGGGGAGCATTCAGTTGGCAGCCCATCGCTTGGCCCATAGGCGTTGTCAGGTCTCAGTTTGATGCCCTTTATTCTTTCTGACAGATGTGAGGTAGGGTCTACGAGGGGGAAGTCATTACTAGAGAGAGGGCAGTGTCAGATCAAAAGTAACCAGTGATCAAACAAGGTAAAGGGCTGTGGAAAATAGGCTCTCTTTCTGGCCTCAACACCTGCCTGATCACTGAAGGGAATAGTTCTTCTGTGTCAGGGCAAGTTGATTTTCTTTGATGTACAGTGAATTAGAAGTCAGAATGGAAGCTTAACTGGAGTACAGAAGATTTTTACATCCTAGTTCTTGAGCAGTTTAGATGTTTAAATGTTTTACTTTAATTATCTAGAGGTTATAGAGTCATTCTCTGTAGAATAAAATATAAAGACTCACCCATACTAACTTTGTTATCAATATTTCTTTAGAGATAGTATTAATGAACAAGCAAATTTCAATATAGTATTCTAGAGGCTGAGAAGTCATCACACTCTTTCTTTCAAACATCTAACCAGAACTAATCAGAACATTTATATAATTATAATGGGGTATAACAAATGTAAGCTTGGCACATAGTAGGACCCTTCAGTGGTAAAATTTCAAAAGTGACCTCACTAAGTAATTTTAAAAAAATTGAATTGACTATTTCTCCCTAAGTGGGAAAATTATTACTGTTATTATTAGAAATTATTATTGTATTTTGTCTTAAGGTAACCCTTTCTAACCAAGTTATTTGAAAGAAAATTTAATGAGACAGTCTCACTGAGGTTTTATATGTATGGTTCTTTTCTCTGCCCTTTCATCTTTGTAGGTATGTGACTAAAGTCTGGAAGAGGATGATATTTTTGTCTTCTGTTAGTTTTCTATATGGATAAATTGACAATTGAGGCATATTTCTAAAAATTTCAGTTTTTCTTCACATTAAGGTTAAAGATTTGACTGCTGCTAGATTTCACTGTCTCAATTTTTGGTATTTTAAATACTGCTGAGTTTCATTCAGGCTCATAGTTAGCGGTCATTTGTCTTCAAATGAGAATTTACTTGAAATTATTGATTTTCCAGGAAGATAAATAAGTGGCTCAACCTTTTGAAAATTATTTTTAATCTAATAATTTATCTGCTTATCTTTGCCAAAAGCTTCATATTTGTCTGTTTTTGATAATTAGATAACATAACTCTTCTTTCTTCATTCAGGGTCTCCTTTTTAAGTATGTAGTTTGACTTAGGAATTCTAATGTTGGCATTGAGTCAAGTGTCATAAATTTCTATTTGATTAATTTCACTTGGAATAAAATGTCTTGTAAATTAATATTCTATTTCTATTTTTGAAACTTTAATATTTAAGAAATCTTACTACAGACTCATTATACAATCTAAATTTTAACATATTATCTAAGAGTGATACAATTTAGTAAATTAAGGAAAGTATGTTTCTAATCTTAAACTCGATACTATTTAAATCTAAATTTTAAAATATTCTCTGTTGTATTTTTATGTTCTTTTTAGATTGTTAGATTGAGGTTTCAGTGGCTCCATGTTGGTCTCTTGGATTTTGTAACTTCCATTTATAAATTGTTTTCATAAATGTGGAAAATGAGGTATTTTTTTCTTAGTTTTGATATACTGCAATTATAGCAGTTCCTGTTACTTGATTTATAGGTGAGAAAACTTACTTTTTTAAGTGGTAATGGTAGTTGTTCAGGATTATCTAACTAATTACTAATTTGATATGGAGGTAAGTGAATTTTAACCTTACCAAATGACCTTTATATTTTACTAACCAGTTTAGAGTATCACTGGTAGTTTAATAAATCAACCATTGTCATCTTTCATAAGAATAAGATGATTGTACTAAATTTCTTTGACTGCTAGATATATTATGACTTTTTAATAACAACTTTTGGGGGGAATAAAAACTATGTTAAATATTTATATTGGTTTTAAGACTTTGATTTTGTGCTCAGTCATGTCTAGACTCTTTGCAACCCTTTGGACTGTAGCCCAGCAGGCTCCTCTGCCCATGGGATTTCCCAGGCAAGAATGCTGAAATGGGATCTTCCTGACCCAGGAACCGAACAACGTATTCTGCATTGGCAGGTGGATTCTTTACCACTGAACAATCAGGGAAGCCTCCTGTGCTTGTAGAACTACTTGTATATATATATATATTCATATCTGCCTTTATATTTTTGCAAATATGATTGATTATACCTAGGAATAGTTCATACTCAGTACGTAGGTATTTTCTGTATACCTAGGAATAGTCAGTTTAATGATATGTAAATATTGAGTGAGCTAACTAATAAAATATTTTTGGAGATCACCATTAGCACATTTCAACATAGATTTTTTTCCTTTGAACAAGTTACAACCAGTCATATCTGTAAGAATGTGGAATAGAAAATAAATTTTTGTACCAGTTTCCACTTTTAGAAAGTTTCTGTCTAAATGGAGATCTCAAATGTGTGTGTATATGTGTGCTTATACATAAATACATATGTAATATATATTTGTGTCTGTATATTCAAAATAATATGTTAGCGAAGTAATTTCAAATTAATGTAATTTGAATTTAAAAGGGAGCTTTTTGTTCCCTTTTTTATTAATGGGTGATGCTTCTTTGCTCTATGAAGAAGTCTGAGGTATCCACATTGAGTGTTGATTGGTCTTCCTTTGCTCTCTAAAGCATCTCTTAGTGAGATTGCTTGAGTGATAAATGCAACCGGCATTAAGTGTTTAGGGTTATAGTTGGAGAAGCTGCGTGCGGTTCATCCCGTTGAAGTGTATTCAGTGGTTTGTAACATGAGGCATGCCTGAAGAGGCGGAGCAGTAAACCCCTTGCATGCTACTTAGAAGTGTCAGATAGCTTCAGGAAGATATGGTGGTTTAGTTTTGGTATAGTTCCTTTGGTTTTTCTCAGTGCAGACCAATCATTTAGGTAATTTCTTGGAAAAAATATTGAATACATTGATATTTAATATTTAGGAGAAGAGAAGCTAAAATTAGAGGCAAAGGTTAGAGGGTGGAATGACATTTTATACCCTAGAAAATGATATTGAAAGCTTGGAAGTTAATAGGTTAATAGTGCTAAAGTTACAAGTGGTGTAATTCTGGGAAATATGTTTTCCTTCGCTCCTTCATGGTTATATACTACATCGATCAATTATTTTCCATAAGTCCAATCTCCTCCCATTCACTTATTCATTCATTAAGTGTTTATTGAGTAATAACCACATACATAGGCTTCCCTGGTGACTCAGTGATAAAGAATCCATCTGCTGTTGCAGGAGATGTGGGCTCGATCCCTGGGTTGCGAAGATCCCCTGAAAAAATGGCAACCCACTCCAGTATTCTTGCCTGGAAAATCCCATGGACAGAGGAGCCTGTTGGGCTACAGTCCATGGGGTCCCAAGGGTCGGACACAACTTGGCAACCAAACAACAACAGCAGCAGGACCACATGCACAGCACTCTGCCTCTAGACGCAGCCCGCTCACCATAAAGTGACTCAGTTAGCGTGAGCGGCTTCTGTCCATCCTGCATCTCCCCGTGGGAGAGCCCACTGAGGAGGGCAGTAACACCGCCCTGGCAAGGCTGTTGCAGCAGAGCTTGGACTCTTAGCCTTTCTTATATTGAAAACTACATTTTAAGAAGATGAAAATAATGATGTCTAGATATTTTATTTGCTAATGATGATAACCTCTAAGTTAGTTACCTAACTAAGGTGAAATATTTTGAAGATTAAAGTTAAAGGAGCTGTTATATGGTATAAAACATGGTATATTCATTAAAATGACTTGTTAACTTTCAAAGAAGACTTTACTCTTAAAGGTAGATTTGTTCCATTGAGCTGTAATAGTAGTATATGGGTAGCAATACTTAAAAAATTAAATCTAATGAATAGAGTTTTTGTCATTATTCTGTTTATTTTAATTATTATTAGTATATTTGTAAGGACATTGCAATCTGTATCACACAGAGTCCTCCCTCATAAGAACCCTCAGTTATATATTCTCTCTGGGCTTGGTACTGGGGAAAGCTAGATTTCTGAGCAATTGCTTTCCTTTATAACTTACTGTTGTGAATTTTATGAACAATATTGTGGTCTTATTTCCCTCTTTTCTTTGATATCTTAGAAATCAAGAAACCTAGTAATTGATCTAAAAGCGCTCAGAATTTCTCTCTTTACTATAGAATAACTTTTCCTTTTTAACCCTTATTTTCCAGTGCCTCAGTTTCTACTTGTTTTTCTCCTGTAGGGTGAATTCCATGAACTGTCTCAATTCCTTTTTTGGAAAGAGGAGGGATATACCTAAATACAAACTGAAGTACTTATATACGTTTATTTTAACTTTAAAACACCTTTGTCTTTGAATAGGCAGTATGGTGTAATGGAAAGTGCTTTGAAGTTTGAATTAGGGAGCTATAGGTTTATATAAGGTTTCTGTATCTTAGTTGAGTGACTTTGGGAAAATCCCTGTGAGGTGTTTGCTCATTTGTACCAAGTACTCATGCGTACTAACTAGCTTCAGTCCTGTCTGACTCTTTGCAGCCCTATGGACCATAGCCCACCAAGCCCTTCTGTCCATGGGATTTCCCAGGCAAGAATACTAGAGTGGGTTACTATGCCCTCCTCCAGGGGATCTTCCCGACCCAGGGATAGAACCCGCGTCTCTTATGTCTCCTGCACTGGCAGACGAGTTCTTTACCACTAGTGCCACCTGGGAAGCCTGTTACCTCAGGTAGTTTATGTAAAAGTGGTAGTCTTGTATTAAGTGAACAGTGAGACTTTTCCCTTAGTCATTTATCTGTTACACTATTAATAATATTGAAAGTGAACTGTAATTAAAAGAATATTTGAGAGCATCTTACAAAATACTAAGAAATATAAGAGGCTTAAATAACTCTGTTGTCAGAAAAAATCTTCATGCATGTTTAAAAAATTCTAACAGTATAGAAAAGTAGAAAATGAAAACTTCCTGCTAATCCATCTGATGGTTAATTTTGGAAAACTTTTAATGCACATGCAAATATGTATACATATATTTTTATTTAAAGGAATATCATTCCTTGAAAATTTTTATTTAAAAAATTGAAGTACAGTTGATTTTAATTTCAGAAACATAGTGATTCAGTATTTTTCTTGATATACTGCATTTAAAGTTATGACAAAACAGTGGCTATATATCCCTGTGCTATACAATATATCCTTGTTGCCCATTTAGTCTATGCATGGTAGTTTGTATCTCATAAATCCTATACTCCTATACAGTCCTTTCCATTCTACCATCTTCACACTGCTAACAACTAGTTTCTTCTTTATATTTGTGAGTCTGCTTCTGTTTTGTTACAGGCATTTGTTTATATTTTTAGATTCCACATGTAAGTGATAACATAGAATATTTGTCTTTGTCTTATTTTGCCAAGCAAAATAGCCCCTCTGGGGCCATCCTCATTGTAGCAAATGGCAGAAATTCATTCCTTTTTATGGCTGAGTAATATCCTAGAGTGGACCGTAGAAAGCATCACTACGAACAAAGCTAGTGGAGGTGATGGAATTCCAGTTGAGTTATTCCTAAAAAATTCAACTACTCCAGTTGAGCTAAATCCTAAAAGATGATGCTGTGAAAGTGCTGCACTCAATATGTCAGCAAATGTGGAAAACTCAGCGGTGGCCACAGGACTGGAAAAGGTCAGTTTTCATTCCAATCCCAAAGAAAGGCAATGCCAAAGAATGCGCCAACCACCACACAATTGCACTCGTCTCACATGCTAATAAAGTAACACTCAAAATTCTCTAAGCCAGGCTTCAGCAATACATGAACCGTGAACTTCCAGATGTTCAGGCTGGATTTAGAAAAGGCAGAGGAACCAGAGATCAAATTGCCAACATCCGATGGATCATCAAAAAAAGCAAGAGAGTTCAGAAAAACATCTACTTCTGCTTTATTGACTATGCCAAAGCCTTTGACTGTGTGGATCACAATAAACTGTGGAAAATTTTGAAAGAGATGGGAATACCAGACCACCTGACCTGTCTCTTGAGAAACCTGTATTCAGGTCAGGAAGCAACAGTTAGAACTGGACATGGAACAACAGACTGGTTCCAAATAGGTAAAGGAGTATGTCAAGGCTGTATATTGTCACCCTGCTTGTTTAATTTATATGCAGAGTACATCATGAGAAACGCTGGGCTGGAGGAAGCACAAGCTGGAATCAAGATTGCCGGGAGAAATATCAATAACCTCAGATATGCAGATGACACCACCCTTATGGCAGAAAGTGAAGAAGAACTAAAGAGCCTCCTGATGAAAGTGAAAGAGGAGAGTGAAAAAGTTGGCTTAAAGTTCAATGTTCAGAAAACTAAGATCATGGCATCTGGTCCCATCACTCCATGGGAAATAGATGGGGAAACAGTGGAAACAGTGAGAGACTTCATTTTTGGGGCTCAAAAATCACTGCAGATGGTGATTGCAGCCATGAAGTTAAAAGATGCTTACTCCTTGGAAGGAAAGTTATGACCAACCTAGACAGCATATTTAAAAGCAGAGACATTATTTTGCCGACTAAGGTCTGTCTAGTCAAGGCTGTGGTTTTTCCAGTGGCCATGTATGGATGTGAGAGTTGGACTATAAAGAAAGTTGAATGCCAAAGAAGTGATGCTTTTGAGCTGTGTTGTTGGAGAAGACTCTTGAGAGTCCCTTGAACTGCGAGGAGTTCCAGCCAGCCCATCCTAAAGGAGATCAATCCTGGGTGTTCATTGGAAGGACTCATGCTGTAGCTGAAACTCAATTACTTTGGCCACCTGATGCGAAGAGCTGACTCACTGGAAAAGACCCTGATGCCTGGAAAGATTGAAGGCGGGAGGAGAAAGGGACGACAGAGGATGAGATGGTTGGGTAGCATCACCGACTCAATGGACATGAGTTTGAGTAAACCCTGGGAGTTTGTGATGGACAGGGAGGCCTGGCGTGCTGCCGTCCATGGGGTCACAGAGAGTCAGACACGACTGAGTGACTGAACCGAACTGAATACCTAGCAGTGGAATTGCTGGATCATATGATAGTTCTGTTTAGTTTTCTGAAGACATACATTTTAGTTTAAAAATCTACCCCACATATTCTGTTCTACGGACTTCAATATTGGTGAATACTTTGGCTCTTTCTTTTTGTTCCCCATTAGAAATGAAAATGCCTATAAATTTCAGTGGTTTTCTAGCAGAAGAATATATTTTCATATGTACCCTTTTTATGATATCCTGTTGATAACTTTCACAAAACTAAGTAGCATATCTTCTCTACATACTATCCTTCATCTCTCTGCCAAGTATTTTTTTTTTTTCTTTTAAATAGTGACCATGTCCGCTGTTGAAGTTTTCTGAGAACATCAGATAGTTTTACACTTAGAGGTGGGATAAGAATAAGCAACGTGCTTTAAGAACTCGTTGATAGCCTTCGTTCTCTTGTGTCGTTGGGGGACACATTTGTCTTCTCAGCAGTAACTGATGCTCTCCTTGGGGACGGGTCAGACAGAGGGACACGGTGACTCCTCCTCATGCGTGCTCTCATCAGAAGGCTGAGGCAGGATAGCTTCTGGGTCAGACCAGCATTGATTTCAACTCCATCACTACCAATTACCAGTTCACAAGTTCTGGATTTCTTAAGCACTTGGATTTAAATTTCTTGAAGATTTGATTTCCTTAGGTTAAATGGACATGAGTCTGAACAAATTCTGGGAGATAGTGAAGACCTAGAAGCCTGGCATGCTGCAGTCCATGGGGTTGCAAAGAGCCCAACACAGTTCAGCAACTGAGCAACAACAGGTGTTTAAATCGGAGATGATACCATTTACTCTGCTGGACCTTTGATGAAGTTACATGGATTGAGATGGTGTATATGTATCATCCAACAAGACATCTTGACAAATAGCAATTCATAAAATGTTTAACTTTCTCTCTTTTCTTGTTGACTTCCCAACTGCCATTTCACTTCTCTCTCTTTATGACTAAAGGAAACCTGGAATGGAGTCATTGCCAGAAGTTTGCTGGTGGTGAACATTTTTGTTGTTGAGCAACTTGGCAAGTGGTAGAAGTGACTGTTGGTCACTTTATACATTTGATAGGGCCCAGTGAGTCTTTCATCTTACGGGGAATTTTTGGAAGTGTTATTTTAACCCCTAGTATTTGTGTTTTTTCAAAACACTATATACGTTTCTTTTTTTTTCCCTTCAATTTATTTATTTCAATTGGAGGCTAATTACTTTACAACATTGTGGTGGTTTTTGCCATACATTCTTTGTACGTTTTTTTGCTGACTGTATAGAGCTTCTCCATCTTTGGCTGCAAAGAATATAATCAATCTGATTTCAGTGTTGACCATCTGTGATGTTCACGTGTAGAGTCTTCTCTTGTGTTGCTGGAAGAGGGTGTTTGCTATGACCAGTCTGTTCTCTTGGCAAAACTCTGTTAGCCTTTGCCCTGCTTCATTCTGTACTCCAAGGCCAAATTTGCCTGTTACGCCAGGTGTTTCCTAACTTCCTACTTTTGCATTCCAGTCCCCTATAATGAAAAGAACAGCTTTTTTGGGTGTTAGTTCTAGAAGGCCTTGTAGGTCTTCATAGAACTGTTCAGCTTCTTCAGCTTTCCGGGTTGGGGCATAGACTTCGATTACCATGATATTGAATGGTTTGCCTTGGAAACAAACAGAGATCATTCTGTCGTTTTTGAGATTGCATCCAAGTACTGCATTTCGGACTCTTTTGTTGACCATGATGGCTACTCCATTTCTTCTAAGGGATTCTTGCCCACAGTAGTAGATATAATAGTCATCTGAGTTAAATTCACCCATTCCAGTCCATCTTAGTTCACTGATTCCTAGAATGTCGAAGTTCACTCTTGTCATCTCCTGTTTGACCACTTCCAATTTACCTGATTCATGGACCTAACATCCCAGGTTCCTATGCAATATTGCTCTTTACAGCATAGAACCTTGCTTCTATCACCAGTCCCATCCACTGCTGGGTTTTGTTTTTGCTTTGGCTCCATCCCTTCATTTTTTCTGTAGTTATTTATCCACTGATCTCCAGTAGCATATTGGGCACCTACCGACCTGGGGAATTCATCTTTCAGTGTCCTATCTTTTTGCCTTTTCATCCTGTTCATGGGATTCTCAAGGCAAGAATACTGAAGTGGTTTGCCATTCCCTTCTGCAGTGGACCACATTCTGTCAGACCTCTCCACCATGACCCGTCCGTCTTGGGTGGCCCCACACGGCATGGCTTAGTTTCATTGAGTTAGACAAGGCTGTGGTCCGTGTGATCAGATTGGCTAGTTGTCTGTGATTGTGGTTTCAGTCTGTCTGCCCTCTGATGCCCTCTCTCAGTGCCTACCGTCTTACCTGGGTTTCTCTTACCTTGGATGTGGGGTATTCTTTATGGCTGCTTCAGCAAAGCACCACCGCTGCTCCTTACCCTGGACGTGGGGTAGCTCCTCTTGGCTGTGCTTCTGCACCGTTGCAGCCGCCGCGAGTCCTGGAAAACATCTATTTCTGCTTTATTGACTACGCCAAAGCCTTTGACTGTGTGGATCACAATAAACTGTGGAAAATTTTGAAAGAGATGGGAATACCAGACCACCTGATCTGCCTCTTGAGAAACCTGTATGCAGGTCAGGAAACAACAGTTAGAACTGGACATGGAATAACAGACTGGTCCCAAATAAGAAAAGGAGTACGTCAAGGCTGTATATTGTCACCCTACTTATTTAACTTATATGCAGAGCACATCATGAGAAACACTGGGCTGGAGGAAGCACAAGCTGGAATCAAGATTGCCGGGAGAAATATCAATAACCTCAGATATGCGGATGACACCACCCTTACGGCAGAAAGTGAAGAAGAACTAAAGAGCCCTTGATGAAAGTGAAAGAGGAGAGTGAAAAAGTTGGCTTAAAGTTCAATATTCGGAAAAATAAGATCATGGCATCCAATCCCATCACTTCATGGCAAATAGATGGGGAAACAGTGGAAACAGTGGCTGACTTTATTTTTCTGGGCTCCAAAATCACTGCAGATGGTGACTGCAGCCATGAAATTAATATACGCTTACTCTTTGGAAGGAAAGTTATGACCAACCTAGACAGCATATTAAAAAGCAGAGACATTACTTTGCCAACAAAGGTCCGTCTAGTCAAGGCTATGGTTTTTCCAGTGGTCATGTATGAATGTGAGAGTTGGACTATAAAGAAAGCTAAGCACCGAAGAATTGATGCTTTTGAACTGTGTTGTTGGAGAAGACTCTTGAGAGTCCCTTGGACTGCAAGGAGATCCAGCCAGTCCATCCTAAAGGAGGTCAATCCTGGGTGTTCACTGGAAGGACTGATGCTGAAGCTGAAACTCCAATACTTTGGCCACCTCATTGGAAGAGCTGACTCATTTGAAAAGACCCTGATGCTGGGAGAAATATAGGGCAGGAGGAGAAGGGGACGACAGAGGATGAGATGGTTGGATGGCATCACCGAACCAGTGGACATGGGTTTGGGTGAACTCCGGGAGTTGGTGATGGACAGGGAGGCCTGGCGTGCTGCAGTTCATGGGGTCACAGAGAGTCGGACACGACTGAGCGACTGAAATGAACTTTATACGTTTCTTACTGCTTTCATATTTTTTACTCCTAGTAACTTATCCACAGTGGTTATTGTAGTCTGTTACTTTTTTTCATGAGTTCCTATAATTTTCTTTGCCATTAACCTCCCATCATTAGCAGTTAAATCCTCCTACTATTTAATGGGCAATATGGAAATCATTAAGTATGAGCTACATCGTATTATCTATGATTCACTTTATTGCAAGTAACAGACAACCTGCTTAAACAGTAAGAAATTTATTGGCTCATAACTGCTGAGTGTGGAGGTTGGTCCGGCTTTCGGATTGATCTGATTCAGTATCTTTTACTGTGTGTGTATGGAGCCTGTTCTTTCTGACTCTGCTTAGCTCTTTCCTGGCACATCTTCAGTCTATGTCTGGATCCATTTGTAGTTCTAAGATTGCTGACAGTAGTTCCTGAGTACATGTTGTGCATTTTTGTAGTTAATTACCGTTTCCTGCCTCTTATGTTGTACTTAATTTGGTTTTTGGGTGCAAAATATAAACATACAATAATTGTTCTTCTGTTTATCTGTTAATGGACATTTGGGTTGTTTCTGGTTTTTCAACTATTAACTATAAACCTTCCATGAATATCCATGAACCAATATTTGATGGACAGAGGTTTTCATTTCTCTTGAGTGAACGCCTAGGTTTGATATGGCTGGGTCATGTAGTTTGTGTCACTTAAAGTTCACTCTATGAATAACGCCGAAGGACTCTACAGAGTGCTTGTGGTGTTTTATGCTCCTTCCGTCGGTGTTTGGGAGCTCCGTTTGTTTAGCCAGGCTGAGTGGATGTGTGGTGGTATCTTACTGTGGGTTTTGTTTGCTTTTCCCTGATGTCTAATGATGCTGAGCACCTTTTAATTGTGCATGTTGGCCATTACTCTCACTTCTTGTGTGAAGTGTCTGTACAAAAATTTTTAAAAATTTTGGATTTCTTCTTATCAATTTGTAAGTTCTTTATATATTTTAGGTGCAAGTTCTTGTGTCAAATATGTGCATCATGGTTACTTGCTTGTCTGTATCTTTCCTTTCCCTTTTATTTTCCCTTGAAGAACAGGTTTTGGTTTTGAGGAAGTCAGGTTTATCATTTCTCCTTAATGATGATTGCTTTTCTGTCTTGTATAAAACTTTTGGCTAGTATCAGCTGTTTTTTCTTTATTACTGTTTGTGTATCATATTCCTCTCCTAGAGTGTAAACTCCAGAGTAGGTAGCTGATCTGCTTTATTCATAGATATATCTTCTGCCTAGAAAATACCAGGCACATAGAAGTTGTTCAAACGTCATTTTTGAATGAATGGATTTTGTCTGTCTTACAGACTTGAAAGTGTTACAGCAGCTGAGCGGCAGAGCAGCCCCCGCTCCTGGGCCCAGCGGTGTGCACCGCAGTCTTCTCTCCCTCGCTCTGGGCCTCGCGCGGCCTCACACTGGCTTGATTGCTTCCTTGCTTCCCCCGTCCTGCTCCTCACCCTTTTGTTCTAGGCCCTTTACTCTTGTGTCAGTAGTGCAGTCAAAATTTGTCAGATGCTGCCCTCTTCCCTTTAGGGTTTACCTGTAAACCAGTTTCAAACAAATCGGTAAGATATTTACTCTGTTTCTCAAAAATGCTACTTTTTTTTTGTTGCAAACTGACTAAAGTTTTATTGTGGATGATGAGGTAGAACCTGCCATCTTAATATTCGTCTTTCCCTTTGTTCTTATTTTTCGTAGTGGTCACCTTTGTTTATTCTTCTCCTCTCTGGAATACTATTTCTTTCCCTCTTGCCAAAATAAATTCTACTTACTCTTCAGGACTTTTACTTATTCTTAAGATCACATCTTTGCCTGAATCCTCTCGCTGAGTGTTCCATGTAGCATGTTTTACCCTTCTGGATGTTTCTTCTGTGTTAAGAATTCATATATTCTTCTTCTTTGATAAGGTTTTGGTTATAGAGGTGATGCTACTTGGTTGATCACTTTTTTTTGCTTGACTGAATTTGATGGTGACTCTGCATGAGAAAGCAGTGCATTCTGTTAGCTTTTACTTCTTTTAAAGATCATTTTATTTTTCATTATAAAACATACTTAACATAAAATTTGCCATTTTAACCATTTTAAAGTGTACAGATCAGTAGTGTTAGATACATTCAGATTGTTGTGCAGCCATTCTCTAGAACTCTTCATCTTGTAAAACTGAAATTTTATACCAGTTTAGCAACAAAGCCCCCCCTGCTCCTGGGAGCCACCATTATCCTTTCTATCCCTATGAAGTTGATTCCTTTATCTCATGTAAGTGGAATCTAAAGGAATCAGTGTTTGATTTTTGGTGTTAGCCATCTTAATGGATGTGATTTATTATCTCATTGTGCTTTTGATTTGTATGTCCATAACGAGCATCTTTTCATATGCTTATTGGCCATTGATATATCTTTGGAGAAATGTCTGTTGAAGTCGTTTCCTCATTTTAAAATCAGGTTATTTTCTTGCTGTTGTTGAGCTGTAGGAGTTCTTTATATGTTCTTTGGTTATTAATATGTTATCAGATACATGATTCAAAAATATTTTCTCCCAACAAATAGGTTATTTTTTCACTCTGTTGATTGTTTCCTTTGATGCACAGACTTTTAAATTTTGATGTAGCCCAACTTACGTATTTTTACTTTTATTGCCAGTGCTTTTGGTGTCATATTCAAGAAATCACGGCCAAATCCAGTATCATGAAAGTCTCCCCCTATGGTTTTCCCTGAGAGTTTTATAGTTTTAATTTTGTGTTTAGGTCTTTGATCTACTTTGAGTTAACTTTTGGATATGATGTAAAGCAAGGGTCCAACTTCATTTTTTTTGCATGTAGATATCCAGTTTTCCCAGCACCATTTGTTGAAATGACTGTCCTTCCCCCATTGAATGGTCTTGCCACATTGTTGAAAATCATTTGACTGTATAAGAGAGGACTCATTGCTGGGTTTTCTGTTCTTTCCATTGATCTATATGTCTGTCTTCATGATGGTGCTGTTTTGATTACTGTAGCTTTATAATAATTTTTTTGAATCAAGATGTGTGAGAGATCCAACTTTGTTCTTTTTCAAAATTGCTTTGGCTGTTGGGGGTCCCTTGAAATTTCATGTGCATTTTAGGATAGATTTTTCTGTTTCTGTAAAACATGATGTAGGGATTTTGATTAAACCTATATATCCCTTTGAGTAGTATTGACATTTTAAATATTCCAGTCTGTGAACACAGGGTGTCTTTTCATTTATTTGTGTCGACTTTAATTCTTTAAGTAAATGTTTTGTAGTTTTCAATATACAAGTCTTAAAACCCCTTGGTTAACTTTATTTCTAAATATTTTCTGTTTGTTGCTATTATAAATAGAGTTATTTTCTTAATTTCCTTCTCAGATTTTTCATTATTAGCCTAGAGAAATAAAACTGATTTTTTTTTTGGTTTTGATTTTGTGCATCTCTGCTATACTGAATTAATTTATTCTAATAGATTATTTTTTAGCTTAATATTAGGGTACTCTATGTATAAGATCATATACTCTGCAAACAGAGATAATTTTGTTTCTTTCTAATTTGGATACTTTTAATTTCTTTTTCTTGCTGTATTGCTCTGACTCTGACTTCCAGTACTATATTAAATAGAAGTGGCAGAAAATGGGCATCTTTGCCTGGTTCCTGATCTTCATAGAAAAGCTTTTATATGTATTTATTTCACTCTTGAATGTGACGTTGTCTGTGGTATATGCACAGTATACTGCTTCCAGACGTGAACTTGTCAAGCTTATTGGCATTAAAGTTTTAAACTTGGTCTTCTATTCCAGTAAGCACCTCAGTAATATATTTAATGACTTTACAGCTGTTTATATGGCTCTTGTGATCATAGCATTCTGTTTGCAAACATCTATTAAATAATTGATGGCAATTTTACAAATGATTTAAAAGAGCTAACATAGTACTTTTTGCCACTAATATTTGGCAAGTCAGACATACTGATTTTAATTTTTGGAGGAGTTACTGGATCAAAAATAACATACCAAGAAATCTTGCTTCTATTCATTTCCATCTTCTCCCTTGCTCCCTATGTGTAACCTGTGTTTTTAATGAAAATATAAGAAAATAGAATAATATATTTTTTCTTAAATAAACAATAGATAGTACTTACATAAAGGATGGCATGCTATTTACACAAAAGTTAAATTAATATATATACTGCACTTTTATGTTTTTCATTTCACAGATCTCTCATAATACAATTATCTCTTCCATAACATTGCTTTCATTGTTTTTTCCTCTTTTCTGTAACTGTGATACAAGCAGTTAATTTTTTGAAAGTAGCATAATACATTCATTCATGTATGCACCTAATTTGTGCCAACTCTCTTGCTAGTACCAGAATTATTAGGTCACTTATGTATTTATAATTTTATACAAGTTTAAGTATATTTGTAGGAGAAATTATCAAGAGTGAGATTGCTAGTTCAGTGGGTACAAGACCTGTGATACTGGTAGATATTCCTGGATTCCCCTCCTTAGGGGCTGTATCATTTTGCATTCATGTAAGCAGTGGCTATGCATTGAGAGTGATCATTTCCCACAGCCTTGCTGGTAGTGTATTGTCAATCTGTTCGATTTTTGCTGTTTTGATAGGCAAGAAATGGTATCTGAATTAGTTTTAATTTGTATTTATTCCTTTATGAGTCTGATTGGGCAGCTTTTCATATGTTTAAAAAGCCATTTGGATTTCTTTGTGATTATTCATCATTGGGTTATTTTGCCACCAAGTTGCTGATCTTTCTCTCCTGTGTTCCTGGAGCACTTGTAATATATGTTATTAATTCCTTGTAGGAGTTCTAAATATTTTTTTCCTTTTTGTCATTTTGCTTTAGCCTTTGCCTGTAGCACTTATGCCATGCAGAAGTTTTATTTTTTAATGATCTTTTTATCTGCATTAGTCTCCCACCTCCCCCTTTTGGCCTCTGAATCTTGGGTTACAGTTAGAAAGGCAGAATTACTTTCTGAATGGACTGGACTATCATCAACCACTTAAATTGTACAACCTAGTGTGTGGGAGAGACACTGAAACATTTTCAGGACAATAGTATGCAGATATAGTCTTGTATAATAGCATCCAATACCAGTCTGCATTTGTATAAGTTAGAGGCCACTTCATATGTGAAGAAAGTGTGGAAAGAGTATGACCAGTCTTTCTAATCTGCATTAATAAAAGACATGCATTTAAATTTGGTCAGCATTTGGGAAGAAGCATCCTTCTTCACTCTTGTATCCTCAAAGAAGTAGAATAAATATTATAAAGTCCTGAATATATCTCTAGCCATAGTCATTTCAATATCAGTTTCTTTCAATTTAGTGCCTTATTGGTAATATATTCAGTAATTAAAGATTTTAAATGTGAGTGTTGCTATAGATTTGAACATATTACAATAAGTGCATACATGCCACGTAAGTAGTAGTAATAATATTATATTTATTAGCAACAGCTGTTAGGCAATGTGAAAATTACACTCATTAAATATATCACTGAACACATACTATTAGGACACCCTTGTTAAGTGAACCAATTGGTGAGAATTTGTTCAGATTTTTGTCACAAAGCTTTGTTTGCATAAATAGGGCTTAAACTTGTGCTTTTTCTTTAAATGAATTGGTATGATTGTTCTGAAATTAAAATCAGCATTATCTGTTAAGTTGTTGTAAAGCTAATCTTTTTAAAAAAAACTTTGAAAATAACCTAGTCAAATATAATGATATGCTGAAAGTCAAAGTTTCAAAGGATTATGGAATTACTTTAGCTATTTTTTTTTAGTGCAAAATGTTGGATTTTCATTCTAGAATAAGCTAGAAATTACATATTTAGTAATTGACCCTCCATTAGTTCAAGCAGAAATTGTGAGAAGCAGAAAACAGTTTTGGCTTCTCTCAGATGTCAGTGTTTAATAAAAAATTGTCAAAACGTTTAAAGTCCTAGCTTATAAAGATTTTGTTTAAAGCATTTTTGTGTTCAATAGATTTGTAAACGTGATTGAATTATTATAGTCCAATTATTTTTTTAGTCCTTTTTTTCTCGACAAGGGAGAAGAAATGAAAAAAAAAATGTTGGATGCTTTCCAAGAACTCTGTGTGTGCACGAGAAGTTCTCATCGCTTGCTTCCGGTCTGAGTTTTATTGGACAGGCTTGTCTGGTGGGTTAAAATCCCCTCCCGCTGTCGCAGATGATAACTAGCTTATTTTCCTCCCCGTAAAAATAGTAAGAGTTTAATTTTTATAGCTGTCTCCGACCTGGGGACATAAGCCACTTTGGCTTCATATGATGCTGGCTTAAAGAAAAGAATGAAATATGGAAAGACAAAAACAAAGAAGGGCGTAAAAGACAAGGTAAGGAGAGGAACAGAGCTCAAGGTAAAAAAACAGGAAAATGCTGAAGATTAAAAAAGATGAAATAAGTTCAAAGTTAGTGAAGAGAGATAGGTATGCAATGCAAATGTTCTGAAGGAGGATCTCATTGTCATCTTTGCAAATGTTTTTTGAGGTGGCGGAATGAAATTTTTTAAAGAAAGTAATTTTTTTTAAAAGTAGGGATATCAAAATTGAGTAATTTTTCATGTTGGATAAATAATACTCAAGGCCAACAGATCACTTTTGGACCTTAGGACACAATTTTAGATTATACTTGATAGACTTATTTTTCATTGCACACATTTCAGATACACATATTTGAGAAAAAATATTGCTGGTCCCTTTTTGGTAGTGTCTAGTCTAGGTTTTAGACGTAATTATTCTAGTTTTTATAATAATATTAATAGAACTGACACATTTAGAAGTAAATTGTTAAATTTAAAATGAGAATTATAAAAAATTTAAATTACATTGTTTTTCTGAGATAATTTTATCTAATTAAAATAATTACTTTTAGAGTATTGATTTTTATTTAAAATATATAATTTTTAGGGGTGGTAATTATTTGCAGTATTAGTTTGCATTTATTTAAATAAAATATTTAAAAATATTTAGGAAATAACAATTTAATGCTGATAAGAAAATGTCAAAATCTTCACATTATTTCAAATGTCTTATGAAGTAAATTCAGTTGAAAAATTTTAGTAATTCAAATTTTTTCATTTGTTAATTCTTTCTGTATGGCAGTGCACAGCTAACATTCATTAAATATAACTTCCCCCTAATGGTAATTGCTTGTCCTGACAAAAATAGGACCGCTTTAATCCGGGAAGTATGATACTTAGTTTTTGTTCCACTGTAGGTTTAATGCCACACTGATAATTTAAATATCCAGTACATCTTCTGTTTTAAAAAATGTCTTTATGGGAATTTCTCTTCTTTTTTTATGTTGATAATTCCGTTTGTTCCACACTTAGAATGATCCCTTTCAAGAATTAGATTGGTTATATAAATTTTACACTGTTACATGGAAGAAAACTAAGTGGAATGCCTTTTAAAACTATTTCTTTTGTTGTCTGTACGTGTAGGATGGAACTGCTGGAGGCAGCTCTGCCCCTCCCCACCTTGTGTCTTTCGGGGGGGTAGACAGAGCAGAATGGTCCAGCTGTGTCAAATCAGCCATGGCTGCGTTTGGCCTTGATTTTGGATTTGCTGTAATTCGTTTTTTAAATGAATATATAATTTCCACTGTTGATTTTTATAGCTGTAAAGTTAAAAGAACTTTTAAATTATTAATTACAGTTGTCTTATCATAAATGTAATCGATGTTAGACAATTGTTTTTGTAACCATCACTTGTTTGGCTTATGATTTTAAATGCCATAGATGGGAATGTTAAATGTTTCACTATTTGAGAGCAGTCACACTATATCTTTGTCTTGTTGCTAGTGATTCTTTGTACTGTAAGTCTCTCAAGCCTATGAAATTAGACTGCTGTTTTCTCTTTTCTATTTCTGTTTGCATCCATTGCCAGAAAAGCTTAATTAAGCACAGTTTTGGGGAAGAAGAATGAAAATAATATTTTAAGAATTATATACAAATAGTAAAAGACATCAAATGTTACCCGTCTTTAAAACTAGTTTCCAGTTCTTGCCTAAAATTTCATGTCCTTTTTGCATGTTGGTTATTGAAGAACATTTTTTTCGGTATGCATTTATTCTTTTAGCAATATTGGATTATTTGGGACCTATTTAAAAATTGAAATAGAAATAATTGCAAATATATTAACATATAGCACATACCACAAATATATTAATACATAATTGCAAGTATATTAAGATAGTAATAGGAAGTCGGTAAATATTTTTGCTTGATATCTGTACATCCTACCTGCTTTTAGCAAAGCCATAGAAGGGGTATAAACCTGCTCACAATGCTGTAAGTTACTGGATGTTGTTTTCTATTTTTGAGTATGATATAGTCAGACACGACTGAAGCGACTTAGCATGCATGCATGCGTGCATTGGAGAAGGAAATGGCAACCCACTCCAGCGTTCTTGCCTGGAGAATCCCAGGGACGGGGGAGCCTGGTGGGCTGCCGTCTGTGGGGTCGCACAGAGTCGGACACGACTGGAGCAACTTAGCAGCAGCAGCAGCATACTGGATATAGCTCTAAAATAATTAAGAATACTGGATATCTTTTTGTTTTGTGTATGGGTTTTTTTTCCTCTGTATTAGGGAATCTAACATTCATTTGTTAGAAAGGAAAAATGTTTACAGTCTTTATGTCTATCTCTTAGTCTGTTATTTTATTGTGTGTACAGACACTGAATTGTTTTATGAACTGTTTCATAGAAGTCATTTTGGGCAAGAAGCATGTATTGAATTTTGTAGTTACTTAGTGATCTTATTTTATTTGCTTTCATTTGGCAAATACAGTATCAATAAAAACAAGCCTTATGTGATTATCTGCAGATAAAGATACATACATTAAATGCCTTTGCATTTAAATATCCATATTTGTTTATGGATATACAGACATCCATATTTGTTTATGCATATTTGTAAGATTCTTGTTACTTTTACACTGAACAGTACTGTCACTTGATTGACAGCTGACACTTTGAGTAGATCTTGGAATACATGTTTAATCATTTTGTTTTGGAATAATATATTTAATGTGACTGTAAGTAGTATGTACCTACTGGTATAATTTTTTTCATGAATCTGTCATGTTAAGATGTGTAGAAATGTTTTCTTACTGTGCTTGAGGTCGTTAACCTTCAGCATAACGTTTTAATTTTTATACCAAAATAGTTATGGTATGTTCTTTAGCAGGTTGCAGAAAAATTAATGTCATTATTAAAGGTGCTCTTTGTATCAGATTTTTTTTTAAAAGTTATGTCCGAGATTTTGGAAATATGATATTTAACAAATGAATATATATAGGTTTAATTGTTGGGGAACTAATGTGTCAGATTTACATACATTGAAAAAGACTTTATAATGACTTAAAAGACTTAAAATTTAATGAGAAAAAAGTTAACATTTACCAGCCCAACTATTCCACTTAAAACTTGATGGGATTTGATAGAAACATAGTATAGAACTAGATATTGAGACTATTATATATAATTTGAAATTATTATTATAAAGATTTTAAAATATGAATAAATACACTAACAAATAGTTTTTAAAGAAGCTAATGAGGAAATTATATTGGCTTGACATTAAAACTGATATTTTATATAATTAGCTGGGTTTATAACTTACAAGGTCTCTAATAGTTTAATAATTTGGTGTGAATTAATCACTGCTGATCTCTAAAATATCAGCAACATGATTTCCAATATGTACAATTTTTTGGTCTCTTCTGCTGTACTTTTACCTAGTTCATTATTTGTTTATTGTATTAGGCTATTATTGTACTATTTAAAAATGACTACTTGATTGTCTAATAGTGAATAGATTACATTGAACACAGGAAAATAGGTGTTGTCTTCTGAATTTGAAGATGTTACTCACTTTTTGTTTTGACATTTTCATATTAAAAATTTTACAGCTCTTTTTCAAAGGCAGTCATTTATAAACTTTTGAATGTCTGCTAGCAGAATGATGACTAGTACTTGCATTTTGAATGGTAGGATTTTATTAATCACCTATTAAGTGTCTTTTTTAGGTTTAATTTGTAATCTGTGACAAATAATTTATTGTTATAGAGAATTATCTAATGAGAAATTAGAATTTAAATTTTATATTGCCATATAGAAATGTTGTATATTTCAACTATAGTTCTGTTCTTGTTTACCTTTTAAAAAATGTACTTGTCTAGCAGGCATTTACTAGTACATCACCAGACTTCTTCTCCTGTTAAGGTTTTAGAGGGTCAGGTAAGCAGGATGGACTTCACTGAGTCTTACTCTTTCTTAACGATAGAATTTCATTGGATACATAATATAACATTTTTCATGGATCATAATACATCATGTTCAAGATAGATCTGTGTGGACCTCTTTCAAAGAGGTTACATTGCTGAAGACCCTTGTGAAATAGATATCCTGAGACAGCCTCATCAGCAAGGTGTGTGTGTTTGCAGGGCAACATTGCGACTAAATTCGAGTTGTGTTCTGTACCCATTTTAGGATGTTTAAAAAATGATTACCTATTAGATGTACTCTGTGTATCAAAGATGACTTTCCTAACATTATAAATCTAAAGTGTTATATAGATTTAGCACATGTTAATTTGTTTTTAAGTAGTCTATATGTATTTTAAAATATTTGGAAGGTATTAGATTTATATCCTAATTGAATTACCCAGTGATATATATTAGAAAGCATAATTTCAAGTTGTGTTTGAGGATTCTTTGAGTTTTTATGAGACTGGGTTACTGAATTAAACAAGCATATGTTGATACTTAGTTACTTAAAGGTTCATATTTTGGGAAGAACATGGAAGGTCTCTTGGTTGTATTATAATTGGAAGAAAAATAGTAAAAGAGAACAGTTACCAGATTTAGCTAAAATTATGCACATTTGGGGTAATTTGTAGTGTTTTTCAGTTCATTGACATAAGAAAAATATTTTGAAATTTAGTGTATTGAACATAATTAATTTATAGCAGTGCTACTAAAATTATACATAAATTACATATTTTCTCATTATTGAAAAACAAAATATTAAATTATAAATGAGAGAGTCTTCATGATCTCTCTCTCTGATCTATCTCAATACTAAGATATTTCTATTTTTAACAACAAATTAAAAAAAAGTAAAACTGAGAATAAGTCACTCAAGCTGGTTTTCTCTCTGTCGTCTTCTCTGGATCTCATAACTCTAGATAGATTCTGAAAAATATACGTGAGAATTCTTTGTTACTTTTTTACTTCAGTAATAAAGTAATCATATTGATATGTTATTTTTCTTCCTAAGTTTCAATTATTTTCCCCTTACTTTCTATAAACTGCATTTTTACAGCCTTGTTAGTTGATCAGTTCCAAAAATAATTAATCTGTCATCCTTGATTGATTTTTAGAAATAGTTTGCATAGTGAACATGATGATATATTACATGGCATTTGTTGAGTATCTTTTTGTTTATGAAGCTATGAATAAAAATGGAAAAACTTTTAAAATATGAAAACAAGACAGTAAGTGATCTTAAATTTTATAATAGTTTATAAAACTTTTCTATTGAATTAGTAATATGATACCTATCTTACTTGGCATGTAATGTTGTGAGACTAAAATATGTAGATTTTAAGCATTTTATAAAGTATTAATGTTACACAAATATAGTAATTATCTTTTAGAACTGCAGTGATTTTAAAATAATGAAATGAGATTAAAATATTTCATTACTCTTGTAAGTAGTAATTTCAGAATCTGAACATTAATTTTTACTATTTTTGTGTGTGTGTGTGTACGCTTAATTTCTAGAGAGTATAGACAGACCATAACTATTGAACACTGTATTAATCATAATTAAGTTTATAATGTGGAAGGAGAAATAAACTAAGAATAAAATTGAGGATTGAAGCAAATATTTCATCAATATGGCATTTGGAATGCAACATGTGCCATCTATATGAATAGGATATTAAATTACAAAATATTTCGCTTATTGAACTAATTTTTGAAATTTACCTGTGGAAAATCTTAAGAATGTGCTGTTTCACAGTGAATTATTTTTCTTAAAGAATCTAGTCTTTGTAAACATAATCTTGATCAAACCATTTTGATGTTGGCAGGCTATGAAAAATCTGTGATTAAATACAAATAAAGGTGTATTATATTCTGAAGAATATGGAAAATGTTAGCATTTAAGGCTGATTGATTACTTTTTAAATATTGGTTGTACTAAAGACAGTGTTTCATATCTGTTTTCTTGCCTTCATTTTAGGTGTTTAAATTGTTTTATTTTGAAATAATTTCAAAGTGTTCCAAAAGTAGTACAGATATCTCACAAACCCTTTACCTAGATTCAGCAATTTTTTTTAATTGAAGTATACTTGATTTACAATATTGTATTGGTTTTGGCTGTACAGTGAAGTGATTCAGTTACACATATATATGTTGTTTTTTCAGATTATTTTCCACTATAGTTTTATTATAAGACATTGGATATAATTCCCTGTGCTAAGCAGTGAATTCTTGTTTTTACCTGTTTTATGTATAGTAAGTTGTTAATCTGTTTATTAGACTTATTAATTTTTAATATTTTGATTGTCAAAGCATACATTTTTCTTGATGCTCATATTACTAAGAATTTTATTTTCAGATTTTTAAATCAGGTTGTCTTCACCTTTGCTATTTAAATCTTTTGTTATAAAGTGAACATTGTAACATTGAATATTCAGAAATGGTTTTCATATATGCTTTGAGACTAAGACTGATAGGCATTAAATAACTGCAATGTATAAAATTGTAAATGGTCATATTTGCCTACATATTTTACAGAATATATTGTCTTCTTTGTCATTGAGGCTGTTGAGTGAAATGATAACTTATCTTAGTAATGAGTAGCGAAGTAATATACATATATAGTATATAAATATAAATAATAGAGGACAGTCACTAAACCTGATACTGACCTATGTTTAATCTTTCTGTTGCTACTATCCAACTCTGACTGAAAGGTTAATGAGCAGAATAATTTACTCTTGCTACTAAGGGTATATTTTGCAGTAGTTACCTTGCTGTAATGACTGACAGAATTGGGTCTCTCTGTTTTAATTTTTCCCTGAATAACACAGTGATGGACTTCTATGTGGTGGAAGGTACAGTTCAAATTAAATGGCCTTAAGTTTCTTCCTTTTGAAGATGCTTGGTCTATCATTTTCAGATGGTTACATCTAGTCCCAACGTGTATGTGTCCAGTCAGATGCCCAAGGCTGGAGGTAAACGTAAGTGGCGTGCAGGAGTTACTCCAGAGGTGTTGGAGGTAAATGTAAGTGGCGTGCAGGAGTTACTCCAGAGGTGTTGTGATCTCAGGTGCTTCTCTGAATAGAAGGGTGTATGTGTATATCAGTATTGTTGGAAGGACTGTTCATCAGGCAGAAAGCTGGAATAGATGAATTCTTTTTTCTAATGACTTTATGCCTCATCTTTTCTTAAAAATTCTCCTGTGTGTTCAACGGATAAGAAGAACTAAAAGTGGAAGATGGAAGGAGAAATGAAAGCATCATGCACATTGGGCAGTCAGATCTTTAGTAACTGAGACTTGGCTGTAAGTGAAATGTATCATTTGAAAAGAGGACAGAAATCATCAGTTGGAGTTTGTAATTAATTAAGTTTAAATTCATGTTATATTTCATATGAGTAACTTGGGTCTGACTTAAAAGCACAGAGTTCAGAGTCTTTCCCATTATTATGGTGAAATTAGAAAGGAATATGTTTTAACTACTGAAATGACTATGCATTAGCTTAGAAATGGTCATTTTGGAGCATTTTAATTAGAGGGTTCTGAAAAAATAGTACATTTGTGAGTTAGGTTATATAGACTAATTAAGTTGATCTGCAAATAATAATGGAGTAAAAGTCATTCTTTTGTATTTCTACAAAGTAGTAAAGTTTACATGGTTGTATTTTAAAGGCTATATAAACATTTACTAGTTTACCTGTACTTTTGAAGTAACAAATGCAGAATGAGAACACAAGGCTTTTTTTCCCTCAAGTTTTAAGGAAGTCTTCAGCTGAAACTTGGGTTTATGAAAGTTAGTTTCTTTGCTCACACTTTGGCATTCGGACAGTGTCATAACATGTGTGGCTGCTTAAATAGAAGATACGTGTGAAATTACTCTCATCCTACTGTTGGACTGCCTTCCAGCAATGGCTTGGACTGCTACAATCAGGCAATCTGCTGCTGAGGATATTTAAGTTTAGAAAAAGGAGATCCTTTTTTTTTATATATATAAGAAGAAAGGAAATTGCTTCTCTACTTGGAAATGTTGCTATACTAGCTTTGATTGCATCAGAAACATATAGGTAGTTCATGATATACAAATGAGCATGTTTTAAGAGTGGTTTTTTAAGGTTGTGTATTTTAGGAGTTGAACTAGGAACACATTTTCTTTCTAGGAGTGTTTTATGTAATGGGTCCTTAATCTGGTCTATGGTAGCCTTTTACATGAACTGAAATGTTGATATTATAATGGGATCCAGCCAGCCTTTATAAGAATATTTCTGTGGAAAAAAAAATCTTTAGGGCAGTAGCTTGTTTTAGGTGGTTCACAGGATGCATTTCTGTCTTCTCTTGCTGGATCCAAGGTGCCATTTGGGTGTACAGGAGTGGATATTGGGGTCTAGAGAACAGTTTTTTCATTTGAAAGCCAAAGGGTCTGACTAGAACTCTTCCATTGGAAATACTGGAGCACACTCAACATTTCCTGGCACTGAGGCTTCATCTCTTTTTTTCTCTTCCACAGTTCATTATTAGCGTCTTGTTACCACCTATTCTTTTTGTAGCTAGAATCTCTTTCCTCTTCAATTACAAGACACAAAATAGTATTAGCATTTCTTCATTTTTTCTTGTCATCAGAGCAAGTCCTTTATCTTTTTGAAAAGTTTTCTAAGAGTTTATACAGATATTGAACAAATAGGGATTTGGGAAAGGAATAAAGAGACTCCTAGGAAGGGATCAGTCCAAGGAAAGATACTAATGGTGGATTTGGGGGTGCCCAGAACCTGAAAGTTGTTTCTCTATATA
The DNA here is from genome assembly GCF_054371585.1 of Giraffa tippelskirchi. NCBI lineage: Eukaryota > Metazoa > Chordata > Mammalia > Artiodactyla > Giraffidae > Giraffa > Giraffa tippelskirchi. The sequence continues at coordinate 176,125,450 of NC_137280.1, read as the reverse complement.
TTTGGAAGAATACTCAGACTTCCCTGGAGCATTCCTAAGGAAGAGTGTGAAGAGAATTAGTGATAAAAAGTACGTGAGGAAAGGGTAGATAAGTTTCTCCAGTGGGGATCAGAGGTAAAGATGCAGTGATTCCAGTAGTGCTTATCTTACCCTCACTCCCTTTCCCCCTTCAGTCCTAAATTTAAATTATGTGACTTGGTCTGGGATTATGCCTTATTCAAAACCAGCATGGCATGGCTGAAGTTACCTGAAGAAGTTTGCTGACAAGTTTAGCTCAAAGGTTAAACCTCAGCCAGCAGCAGTAGATAGTGAAGGAAAATCATCTGTGGACTTTTCATCCTTGGACTGTGTGGCATATGTGTAAGTAAGGGATGCTTGTAAGTCACATACAACTTTTTGTTTAAAACCAAAGACACTTAAATTGCAAAGTGTGATGCTTCTCTGATGGTTGTTTAATATGGTAGTTAAAGAAGGGCCCTGCAGTAAAATTGAAGAAATGTCCTGACATACATAATTTGTCAATTGTGAGTAGATACTTCTAAATTGGTTTTTTGAAATAGTTTAAAAATATCTCAAAGTTCTAATGGAAATTAATATTTTATTCTTCCAATTTATTAGAATATTTCAAATAATATATTTTGTAACCACGGTTAGGTTATGTATTTGAAGCTGTAGAGTTTAAGTGGTCAGTTTCTGACATAATTAAACATTTAGAAATATAGATAGCCTGATGGAATCATTAAATGGAAATAAGGTAGTTAAATTTGGGGCAGAGAATTTTTAAAAAATGGTTTCTTAGAGTAAAAATAGCTTTCACATTTTGTAATGAAGAGATCCTTGGGTAGTCAAGGAATGATTAGGTCATAATATAAGGGTCAGGGTAAGTGGATATGTGGTAAGTGCTTTTTTCTTAACCTCACAGTCCTTTTGCAGCTATTAAAGAAGGTACCCCACTCACAGACTAGCTGTTTTGTGAAACCTTGCAATTGTAAAACTGATTTTCTATAGGATAACTATTTCAGAAATCCTGGTCATGCTCAGGAAGACCTTGAATTTTCCTCAAACAGAATTATTTAAAAGTAGCCCTTAATGCACAGAAATTCACCTGCTTTAAAAAAAAAAAAAAAACCTTAAATATTTAATTTATAGACTGATACTTTGCATTTTGATAGAAACTTTCAATTTTAGAAAAACTTTTTAGTGATTTTTAGCCATCTATTGTACATATTCTAAATAGAATAGTTTCACTTGAAGTGTTGGATATAGAACTTGGTGTCTTAAATATAAATGGGTGAGTGGCGAAGAATCCTTCTATTTCTTTATTTTGTTAGTTTTAAATTACAAAGTCAGTACATCCTCACTAAAGAAAGCCTGGAAAACAGAAAGCGCAAATGGCAGAAATCACAAATTACCCTAAAATCCAGGGCAGAGAGACGGATAGATCACTGCTCACATCCGAGTGAATGTGCTCAGCATTTTTGTATGCAAACACAATTTATATTTTCCAAGAAAGTTGTACTTAATTTATGGCTGCACTGATTAATATAGTTTGAACATTATGCCACCACAAGAAATAGTCTTGTAGAACATTAGTTCTTCATGGCTGGGAGGTGTGTTTATTTGATATTTAAATTGTTTGTTTTTTGCTCTTTATGATATGGTTCAATGAATATCTTGGCACATGCATCTTCATAGGTATCTTGATTAATTCTTTTGTTTTTAAAGGATGTAAAATGCAAGAATATCTTGAAAATGGCCCCTTTTTCTTATTATGAAAATAATACATGTTGATTGGAACTTAGTACAGAAAAGTATTTCTTAAAACTTGTTTTCAGAGTTTTTGCAACTACATAATCTACTAGTAACAGTTTGGTCAACTCCATTTTAGACTTGTTAATGTATATAGGCAGCAGATATAAATATTATTTTAATATAAAAATGGCTCATATTAAGTGTTGCTTTGTTTAATCTTTTTCCAAATTATCTTGAACGTATTTTTCTGTTAGTAATTACAGGACTGTGCTATTATTTTTAAAAGCTATTTTGTAATCCATTGTGTTGATGTGCCATGTTTTGTGTAACTGTTACTATTATTGCATATTTAAATTGCCTCTTACTTCTCATTATTATAAACATCCCTGAAGTAATGAGCTATTGCTGTATCAGTTTCTTCTTTTTTCTTTTAATTTTGTAATTATATCCTAGGAATTTATTCTCAAAGTGAAAATTTGGAGTCTAGAGGGTATTTGTTTTTAAAAATTTGCTACCTGTTGGCAGAATATACTTCAGGATGAATGGTTGTGTCAGTTTTTACTCTTACTCACAATATATCTGAGTGCTCACTTCCCTGTGTCTGTTCTAAACCATTTGTTATCCATCTTTTAATTCCTGAAAATCGGTTAATGAACAGTTGTGTTTTCAAAAAAATTAATGTTACCTACTTATTTCATTTTCAAAGCAAAATAGTTTTCTCATCTATTAAGGGCAAAGGATGGAGGAAATGAGGACAAAGGTTACTGCTAAATAGCAGCAAGAGATGCCACACTACTCATTTAGATTCTTTTAGTAGTTAAGCAGTTTTAAGAATAATTGCTTACATATAATCCACAAGGGAGGTACCCCCAAAATTAGATTAATATTTCTATTACAATTTCTATAAAGCAAAATCTGTTTTGACTACAGAACATACTAGCAAGAGTCAGGGTTATATGTAGTGTTACGGAGGCCAAGTTGGTTTGAATTTCTGTTCCACTGCTTACTAGCCATGTAATCTTGGGCAAGCTACATAAACCTCTCTGAACCACAAAATGGCAATAAGAATTTCCTTATATAATTATTTCATTGAGAATGTGTGTGTGTGTGTGTGTGTGTGTGTGTAATATGCTTCAGTTCAGTCAGGTCAGTCGCGTCCGACTCTTTGCGACCCCATGAATCGCAGCACGCCAGGCCTACCTGTCCATCACCAACTCCCAGAGTTTACCCAAACCCATGTCCATTGAGTCGGTGATGCCGTCCAACCATCTCATCCTCTGTCGTCCCCTTCTCCTCCTGCCCCTAATCCTTCCCAGCATTAGGGTCTTTTCCAATGAGTCAGCTCTTCCCATCAGGTGGCCAAAGTATTGGAGTTTCAGCTTCAACATCAGTCTTTCCAGTGAATACCCAGGACTGATCTCCTTTAGGATGGACTGGTTGGATCTCCTTGCAGTCCAAGGGACTCTCAAGAGTCTTCTCCAACAACACAGCTCAAAAGCATCAATTCTTCGGCGCTCAGCTTTCTTTATAGTCCAACTCTCACATCCATACATGACTACTGGAAAAACCATAGCCTTGACTAGACGGACCTTTGTTGACAAAGTAATGTCTCTGCTTTTTAATATGCTATCTAGGTTGTTCATAACTTTCCTTCCAAGGAGTAAGCGTCTTTTAATTTCATGGCTGCAATCACCGTCTGCAGTGATTTTGGAGCCACAAAAAATAAAGTCTGACACTGTTCCCACTATTTCCACATCTATTTGCCATGAAGTGATGGGACCAGATGCCATGATCTTAGTTTTCTGAATGTTGAGCTTTAAGCCAATTTTTTCACTCTCCTCTTTCACTTTCATCAAGAGGCTCATTAGTTCTTCTTCACTTTCTGCCATAAGGGTGGTGTCATCTGCATATCTGAGGTTATTGATATTTCTCCCGCCAATCTTGATTCCAGCTTGTGCTTCTTCCAGCCCAGCATTTCTCATGATGTACTCTGCATATAAGTTAAATAAGCAGGGTGACAATATACAGCCTTGACATACTCCTTTTCCAATTTGGAACCAGTCTGTTGTTCCATGTCCAGTTCTAACTGTTGCTTCCTGACCTGCATACAGTTTTCTCAAGAGACAGGTCAGATGGTCTGGTATTCCCATCTCTTTCAGAATTTTCCACAGTTTGCTGTGATCCACACAGTCAAAGGCTTTGGCATAGTCAATAAAGCAGAAATGGATGTTTTTCTGGACCTCACTTGCTTTTTCATTGATCCAGTGGATGTTGGCAATTTGATCTGTGGTTCCTCTGCCTTTTCTAAAACCAGCTTGAACATCTGGAAAGTTCATGGTTCACGTATTGCTGAAGCCTGGCTTGGAGAATTTTGAGCATTACTTTACTAGCATGTGAGATGAGTGCAATTGTGAGGTAGTTTGAGCATTCTTTGGCATTGCCTTTCTTTGGGATTGGAATGAAAACTGACCTTTTCCAGTCCTGTGGCCACTGCTGAGTTTTCCACATTTGCTGACATATTGAGTGCAGCACTTTCACAGCATCATCTTTCAGGATTTGAAAAAGCTCAACTGGAATTCCATAGTGCCTATACAGTCTAGTTACTCAGAAAATGAAAATCACCATTATTTGTTGTTGTTCCTGTATCTGTTACTATTATTTTTACTTCTACAACAATCACCATTGTTACTTTTACTGTTAGTACAAATGTTCTTTCTCAATCCTTAATTTTACTTGATATAAAATAAAAAACAAAAACACGATAGTGAGAAATAGTTGCAGTAGCAATTTCCTTAGGCATATGGGGTAGAAAGGGGGCAAAGTGTGTTTCTGTCAATTTACAGGAACAAACAGAACTTTTAACATGAATTTTTAAGGCAGTATTCACTGATCAACTGATATTTAGGAAATGATATCTTGTTGTTATGTCTCTCATGACACATACTACTTAAATAATTTTATTGTAAACTGCATACACACAAAGACAAAACTTAAAGCAAACTGGGCGTCTTAGAACCCTTATAATGGTCAGTCTTTTCTTTATTCCTTGATATTTTATAACAACATATCTCAATAGAAGCTACTCATTACAAAGAAGATACCTCCATGGGTCAAGATTAAAGGTAATTTGTTACATAGAATATTTTGTCCAGTAAAACTTATTGGGCACATATTGGCCAGTTGCTTTCATTCAAGGATCACTTATAAGCAAATGGGAATACATATGTTGAACAGAATCAGAGGTTGATATTTATAGAGTAAAATGGGATTTTACTTACACTACAAATGAGTTAACATCTTAGACTAGATAACTGAAGGTCACTCATTACAGTTTAAAAAGTCAGTCTTTCTAAAATATCATGTTAAAGAGAATATATGAAGATAATTAGCCTTTTCTTGGTGGCTCGAGGTCATCACTGTAACTGTCAGTGATATGACTGTGTTACATACAGTGATACATGCAGAGGTAATTGAAAGGTATGGAGTACTTGACCTGACAGTCAGTGGTTCCAGACTTATTACTTTTTAGGTACACTTTAGGGAAAGGGTAAGTACTGAAAAATGACAGCTGTTGAGAAAGGCATAGTCATTAAATGGTAAGGGGCAATTACTAGTGTCAGTTTTTTAGATTTTTATATACTCACAAGTGATAATTAGAGAAGAGAGTATGAAGTTTCAAGTTCTTTTTTATATAAGAACTTCCAATTGCACTTAAAATACTATGACTCAGCAGTCTGTGGACACTATGATGGAAAAAATGTCAGCTTTGTTCGCTGTACACAGGATGATAACATACTTTAGAAACCACGTAGTGACAGCCCCTTCACTTAAAAGAAGTTGGAGTCTAGTTGGATCAGTTAAATAATAATAATTTTTAACATTTCAGTCCAGCACTCTGTGAAGCAGTGTATGTATATTCCTTTGATTCCTTTAATTCTCACGTTAACCCTGTGAAGTAGGTACTGTTATTATCTCCGTTTTCCAGATGAGGAAACCTGCAGCACAGAGATGAAAGCTAGTGAATCTCAGGGCCGAGGTGAGAGTCTAGGCCGTGTGACACCAGCAATCCAGTGCCCTCTGCCACCTCTGTTACAGCAAATTGCTGAACCTAGGGAAGATACCTCTTTGAGACCTGTATCCATGAGTAATATGTGTCAGACAGCTCACCACCAGTGTATCTTCCTCATTCATTTCACAGCATCACAGATGAAACCTTTAGGTCTACTTGAGGCACTGGAAGGCATATTCTCTCTGAATATTTAAGTGCTCACAGAATAAGAACAGTGATAAATATATACTGTATATACATTTTTCATGAAAATGTATGAAGACTTAACCCTCAAAAGGATCCTCTAACAATACACAAATTCATATGTTCTTCTATGTGCATAGCTATGAATAAGACTTACAAATCCAAATCTAGTGGCCCCTGGATATAGGCGTCTGCTCTGAGTGCTGCAGGAGTTCCTTAAATCATTATTCTGCCAGTAAAGCCTCTAGGAGTGGGTTTTGATATAAATTTATTGGACCCAATTTGACAGTTTTTTGAAATAGGAATGTAAGCCATCAGATGTATTACATAGTAAAGGTCAATATTTTTTTAAGAAACTTTAGTTTTACAAGTTGATAGATAAATGTGTGGATGTTTCTGTGGAGGTTGGTCTAAACAGTTCGAAAAGGACCGTTTAACAGCAGCGTGAGTTCTAACCTGAGCTGCTCCCTGTCTGCTGAAACTGCTGATAATTCTCTTAGTCTTCTCTTTATAAACCATCATTCTCAGTTCAGATTAAGCATGCCAAAACTCACTGGGGCTGAACTTGTTATCGTACCTGCCTCCTCCTTCTCAGTCTGTTTTTGTGTGGTGGTCTCCCTTATGGGTAAAATCCCAAAGTGTGTTTTCCTCTCACATAGGGCAGAAACTCCACACTCTCTAAAATGGTCGTCAAAACTCCTCTTGGTTTGGCTTCTGCTGGGCAAGCCTTGTTGCTACCACGTCCTCGCAAACCCACTCTGCCTTAGCCGAGTCCGCGTGTGGTTTGTAGGACGTGCCGTTCACGCTCACTTCTTCCCCGTTTCTTTCCAGGCCCATCTTGTAAGACTGTTGATTTATGACAGCGTTTTGAGGGGGGTAGTATTATCTCCCCATTTTTCAGAGAAGGAAATTGAAGCCTAGAAAGTTTACCTTTCCTAAGAACTGATCAAGTTTTTCTCTTGGGAATTAGAAAATGGAAAAAAAAAAGGATCATTTTTTTCATAGAAAAATTCTATTGTAGATCCTCCAGTAGAGGATCAGTTTCAAATGGCAATGTTTTATTTTTTTACTTTATTATAAAGAAAGACTCCGGAGGTCTCGCTGTGCACAGGGTAGGGAAATTGTTTTTTTATCAAGCACGTGTCAGGGTGAGATATGAGGTAAGGAAATAAATACGGAGTGTGAGAGGCAGAAGCGGCACCTGGGGCCAAGGAGCTGAAGAGCTCCTCCAGCGCCCGGGTCTTTTCACTCTTGGGTTGCTAAGTGTTGAGATTTCCTTCCTCTGGAGTTCATTTGAATTGATTTTTTGTTCTTGGCAACCCAAAGGGAAAACTAAAGCAACATGTGTATTTGTGTATACTTGCTAGTTTAGTTTCAGTTAATTAGAGGAACTCTTCACTGAAAAGTGATTGTATTCCATAGGTTTATTTATCAATTTGATTGGAACCTAGAAAGTGGTTTCTCATGAAAACAATTGCAAGTGCTAATAATGTTCTTTGGTTAGTTTATAAATGTGGGGTTAACCTATTAGATTTAACTACTGAAAGTTATAATGAAATAAAAATAGATAACACTACTGAAATATAGTCACTAAAGCAGAATCACTAATTCAAATTAAGACTAAAATAGTTTTCTTGAATGCTGGTACTTGAAGAAAAACAGATTTAATTAAGAAGCATAAAGTAGTAGATATAAATTTGTGTGTAAATTGTGGCTGCTTTGTATTTATTTAAAATAGCTATATCGAGTGAGTGTTTAGTGTTCCTGATAAATTGTTTTGTGTTTAAAACCGCAATACAGTTAAAAGGGCTGGAGATAGATGTCTTGGGGCTGTGAGAGAGATGGAGGAGGGAACTCAGTGTCTGATCTGCCCTCCACGGAGAGCAGTCTTTCTGGGGACCAGGCCTCCTCGGGTCACCGCGTGGGTTTCTCTGGCGGTGCTGGGTCTTCGCTGCTGCGCCTGGGCGCTCTCTGAGCTGTGGAGAGTGGGGCTGGTCTTCATTGTGCTGCACTTCCATTTGTGGCGGTGATCTCTGTTGCTTCAGAGCACAGGCCCTAGGGTGTCGGGCTCGGTGGTTGGGGCTCACAGTTCAGTCATTACGGTGCCTGGGCTTAGCTGTCCACGGCCTGTGGGGTCTTCCCTGACTAGGAATCGAACCCATGTCCCTTGCGTTGCAAGGCGAATTCTTAACCAGGGAAGTCCCTGTTCAGTGGTTTTTAATCTCTTTGGTTTATGGACTTCTTGCTTACACTCTTAAAATTATTTAGGGCTATAAAGAGCTTTTGTTTGTGTTTTGTCAACCTGTGAAATAAAAAATGAGAAAACTTGAATACACAATCGTATATTCCACCATTCATCCACTTACCTCATCACAGGTCATAGAGTTTCTGAAGAACTTCACTGTATATTCAGAGAATGAGTGGATATAACAATTAATGTGTTAATATTTCTGACATTGCAGATACCCTAAGCAGAGAATCCCTGGACCAAACTTTAGAAGTTGCCTCTATAGTTAAAACACTTCAGTTTTGAATTTCTTTATTGTAAATGAGAGAAGCCTTTAGTTGAAGTAAAAATGTATATTTTATGTTGAGCAAACTCATATCTCTTAAATTGAGAGTTATTTTCCACAGTGAAATAAAGCAATTTGACCTGCCTTTGTTTGCATTTAGTCTTAAATTAGAAGACCAAAATATGGAAAAAAGAATGGGTAGTATTGATTGTTGTGTGTGTGTGCGCACGTGAATGTACGTGTATGTGTGTGGTGGGTGTGGCCTAGTCTGTTGTAATCGAGGTCCTGCTAGAAGCGTGTTCTGGGTGATCATTTTGTCTTCAGCCATGTGTTATGGTTCAGCGTATGGCTGTACTTCTATACCTAGTAGTTTAGAGGCCACAGTTAGTAAAGGGACTATATTTTGAAGCGTTTCTTATAGAGGAGAGAATCTCATGATCTTTCTAAAGCCTTGTGGAGAGTGTTTATATTAAGATTTCATCAGTTTGTGTTATTGCTACCTCTAGTTGGATCTGAACTAGGTACTTGAAGGTAACGGTTGAGGCTGTACAATTTCGTGTACAGCTGTTTTCTTGCAGGGGTAGTATTTGTAGCTTTAGTTATTAGATTCTCTCTTTTAAAAAATGAATGCAAATCTTGGTAACGTGTTTAGTTGTGACATTTTGGGCCTGAAGTAATTATGTGACTTTTTTTTATAAAATGAAAACTTATTTTGAACTAGGAATTATCACCGATTTGTCTTTCAGCATCGATTCTTCTTAAAAATGAAACATATCTATGAATTCCGTAGGTTACCATATAGAAAAAAACTGTTGCTGTATATGTAAAAGATATATGTCAGTTTCTGAAAAAAAAATTTTTTCTTTTAAAATACCCCACAAAATACAAACATTTTATTCCTTAAAGTATTATTTAAGCATAGTAGAGCATTTAAATTAAAACATTTCTTAATGGTTCAATTGGGCTTAAGGGTTTGATGAGGTAGATTATTATCTAATTGCAGTTGTTTGGTTAGAAGAAAATTTTCAGACTTTGTATGTAGGAATTATATTTTGCAAGCATCTTAATTTTTTCAGCACTTCTTTCATCCTAAACAACAATAAGTTAATTTACTTTTTAAGAAGAATTAATTTGAAAGTGATTATTTCCTCCAGCTAACTCACTTTGGGAGGCTTCTAAGATTAGAAGCCTGATTAAGGTCAGGAAGCAGTATGTGTTTCCAACTTTAATTTTGGAGTTTTGTTTGAAATGGTTATTTCGTAAACCATAGGTGAATCCTCCATCTACCTTTTTGAGAGAAATTGCTCTTCAGTTAACAATGGATTGATGTGTTCATGAAAGTATTTTTGACTGCTGATGACTTTAGAGTCCTACAGGGATAATCATTGTCCTATCTTTGTCTCTATTTTAGTGTAAACTTTTGTTTTTCCTGGGATGTGCTTGTTTAGTTACATTGACATCTGTATTTTCAGCTAAGTTAGCCTTGACCAACTGCTTTATTGATTGGTCCAAATTTGTGGCATGTTTTTCAGAAAGACTTATGATGGGTTGGCGCAAAGAAATGTCATATTCCAATCACGACATGAGAAATGGTTGGATTCCCTGTCCTACTAGGAGGTATTCTTAAAATTAGTTATCCTGTTATATCAATATTGTATCTACCACTAAGGATGAGAAATACCTGGATTTTGTTATTAGCAGACTTAAAAACGTGATAGATAATTGTAGATCCATAGAAATTATCTTTCTAGAACTGATGTGCCAAAGATTTTTGGATCCCAAATTTTTTATGGTTCTCCTAAATAGAAAAATAGTGTCTCTTAATTATTAACCCACTCCATTTATACTGATACCTAATACATATTTTCCAGGAATAATGCAGTCTTATTATGTATAATTCATACAAGCATAAGTGTTATTTCTCCAGTGTTTGTCTGTTTTCTTAGGGTTGGATCTATGGTAATGCAATTAAAAATACAAAACTTAACTACAACTGATTTCCATTGCATTCACATAGTAGTTAGTTAATGCAGTGTTTACATTTCTGCCTGTTAGAATTGTAACTTAAAGTGCTACATATGAAAGATGTAAGAATTTTGTGGCATGGACGAGCTGTAGTAATTGTGTGCTAAAAGAAATTTAGTAAAATTGCTGGCTTAGATTTGTTTTGCAATTCAAGTGATGCCAATAGTTTTCCATGAAAAGAACTGTTTTCTTCTTAAAATTTCCTGTATTAATATGAATTTTTAAAGCTCTTAAACTCATCATAGATTTTTATTGGTTAATTTTTGTGTATAATTATGTGCCCCCTCCATTTTAAGACAGGGTAATAGAAAACTGAGCAACAAAGCCAAAGGTCACAGAATTAATAAGTGGCAGAAATAATAGAATTCAAAGATCCCTGAGTTTTATCTGCTTCTTTGCTTAAAATCAGTAGACAAAAATGCAGTAAAGAGCTAAAATTAAAATGCTATAGTGGTTACTCCAGGAATCAATTTCATTTCAAAGAAAAAAAAAAAAAACCTTAGTAGGTTGATTACTTTTTATTATGTTCATGTATATGTATACGACATTTTACTTTCTGTAATCTGGCTATAGACTATATTTTAAACTATGAACTTTTAAGCATGTATACATATTCTTTAATACTCATTTTACTAACTACCATCTTTTTTGTAAGTCATTTTGAGTCATCAGTTTTTTGGAACTAGGGGAATTTTACCCTTATGTATGTAAAGCAATTGCATATAGACCTTCTTTATAAAAATTTGAGGTAATGAAAATGTAGCCAGAACTACACATCTTTATTTTCCCCTTTCTCTTTGTTGCCTGTTTTTGTGTAACAGAGGCTAAGTGAGTTATTTTATACTAATGAATCATTTTTAGGTCTAGGAGCTGCCCTCTAGGTTTTCTCAAATTGCTACCATAGCAAAATAAAACTAAACAAAACTTCATAGAATTAATACATCTCTTCTGTATATAGAGGACTCCATATGGAGATAATTAAGTAGTATGAAAGAAACAGTTCTTTTATAGTTATTAATTTTTTAACAACTGCCGTATAGTACAGTAGATCATTTGGTCCACACATTTAATTAAAACCATTATCTTTCTTTTTGGAAGCATTTGTTATACAGTTCCAAAATTGTTCATGAAAACAAAATCATGAATCTACTTGTCTCTAAACTGGGGCACTGAACAAGCAGTATAAAGAGTGTGTCTCTTTATAAAGAATCCTTCATTTTAGACTGGAATATGTTTTAATTTTCCAATGAATTGAAATTTAATTTGCTGTAATTTTTTTCATCCAGTAGAAAGAATTCTTTAGTATCAATTGAGTGAAACTTTTGAAACTTATTTAAGTCCCTAAAAGTTTTTTGAATCAGAGATTTAAACACTAAATCATTTAATTTAAACAGTAACACAACCAATGATTCATTTAAAATGTATTTTAAAAATTAAAAATGAGATACTGATACATATCTTTGTGGCTTTAAAAATTCTACATTATACTAACTCAAAACTGTAATTAGAATTCTTTGTGAGAATGGACACATTCCTTTTGAGCTTTAAGAAATTCATTTTCTGAAACTTTAAATGTAGGGGGTACATTTGGACGTTTAGGTTCATTTACCCATCACTTCAGATGTTCTGGGAGGAAATATCTAATGGTTTTTCCATGACATCTGCCCTTTTTTTCAGATTCTCGACTGACATTTTACCGTGTTATTGTGTCCACGCTATTTAGTTCCTCCTGGATCCTCCCGAGTTTCACACGCACTGCTTCAGTCAGCTCCTGCAGAGCGGATAACACACCTAGGGGCCCAGGTCTTACTGGACAAGCAGCCAATCACGAACAGGGGCAGACTTGGCCTTAAATTTTCATTCTTATATTTTTTTGCATTTCAAAGTATAGATACTCATTTTATCTATTAAAAAGTAAAACCCAGTAAACGTACTGTAGGGAATATTTATCTTACAAAGGAAGGATTATGTGGAAATGAGCTCACCTGCTGGTTTTGCTTTCCTTTTTCAGTAATGTTTATATTGTAACTTAAACATTTTTCTGGCTCTAAAAATTAGGTATGTCTTTGTTTTCTAGTGCGTATTTCTGTTATGTAAAACTGCTTGTATACATATGAAGAAAACCAGTCTGAAACATTTCTGTTTATGCACAAAGTATACCTTAATGGTGTCTTGGGCAGAGGTAAGAACCTCACTTTTACAAGGGAAGTAGAAATGGTGGATTTGCTTATGGAGCTTTAAATTATGTAGCTGTAAATTGGGAATTTAGTCTGTATGTCAGAAAGATACAGCCAACTCTGCCATCGGTTTAAAAGAAAAATAAAATTTTGGTGAAATCTTGTCTAAGTGGCTTTAACACTATTAGAGAATTTAAAAAACTGTTATAATAAATCAGATTGCTTTAGAATAGCAACATAAAGTTGGGGTTACTGTTTCAGATGTATATTCATGTAAAAATTAGATTTCAGTATTGGCACTTAGAAGGAAAATATGGTATATTTGTATTTTAATGAAATACTGGCACTACATAAAACATTAATTTTTAAATCAGCCAGAATTTCAGTGTGGATGTGGAAAAGCAAATTGTCATTTTATAAACTGCAAGAATAAATATATGTGTTTTAAACACTGAAGTATTCAGTTTAAAATTTTTGCTTCATTTTGAAAACATGTAAGAACTAAATTAGACTTTTAATTAGTGATTAATAACAGTGAATAAATAAACCTGCCTAAAAATTAAAGAATGAATGTAGAGTAAGACTTCTGACACTTTAAAATTCTGTATGAGGAAGATAGTAGGTTATCGAGGAACACAGTGTATTTTGTGTTGATCATTGCTGTTTTAAAAATGTATGTGTTCTATGATTACATTGTTTCCCATACCTCAGACTGAATTTGAGTTGATGTCTTCTTAACATTATTGGGTTAGTAACCAGTGGCATTTAATTTTTGTAATGCAAAACTTAAGGCTTTAGGTATTCCCAATAAAACTTTTATATAAGCCTCTTGAAATTGTTTTGTTTAGATTTTAGTTTAAATCCATTTTTATCCTGCTTTGTTGCACTCCCTTTCACTAGTAGAGTAGCCACACCCCTTCCTTTTTTAAATGCAGTTTATATAAAAAGTAATTTCTCTTAGTGTCATCTATTCTTTTTTTTTTGACATTCAGAAACCAAATACCATATGCCCTTTCCCTACCTTTGTACTAAGTAGCAAGAAGAGTATTACATGAACAGATTAAATGTAGGGCATTTTCCATCATATATGCTGTATTATTGCAAAATTTCTGTAGTACTTTGTGTTTCCTTCTCCCAAAGAAGAAAAGAAATTTAGTTATGTAACATAAATTAAATCTGTATAAACCCCACTTGGGTATTTGTGGTATTGCAAAAGTGAAGTTTTTTCATTATGGTAAAATACCTAATACCAATACTTGGTGAGAATACCTTACATTTAGAATCTGCCAGAAAATTGAATCTTAAGCTGTTTTTACAAATAAAGAATATAATGCTGGATAGAAACCTGAATTTTAAAAAATAGGCTGATTCTATTTTAGCCAAATATCTTAGTTTTTTGTTAGTTTTAAAACTTTCTAGAAAAGGATAGAATGTTAAGTATTAACGAGAATTCTAAAGCATGATTTAAGCTGGTATAAAATGACTTTAGTTATTTCTTAATTTATCATGAATACTGGCTAAATTTTAAAAGTTTATTTCTGTGTTGTGTAAAATTTTACAGTATTGAAAGTTACTTGTTAAAAGAAATGTTTCAGCAACATTTAAAAAACTTTTAACAAAGTCTTCTATGGATGAATGGCAATCAGTATCAGTTTTAAAATCCTTTTGCAGTGTAACCAAAGTAATTTTCTTCTGCACAGTACAACATTTAAAATAAAGTTTATACGTTGGATTTTTTGACATCTGACTTTTAAAATGGCCACGTAGTCTTAAACTTATTTCATTGTATTGGCTTCTTCACTATTTGAGCCACCAGGGAAGCCTATTTGGAAATACTTTGGGGAATATTTACTCTCTTTATAAATGGAGATTGAGCACCACCTGTTGGTCAAACTCATGTATTTTAGTTTGTGAATATTCAGCAAAAATGTTTTTGTTTTAATTGAATGATTGCATTCCTTAACTGCTGATGTCTTACATATTATATAATGCTGTCATAGTATAGATTTATGTCTAAGAGTTATATTCATGAAATTCACCAGAATGCCTTATTATAGATTATAAAATAATGCACCTTTACCACCTTTACTATTTATCGCTTTACTCTTTGCCACTGAATTAGAAAGTTACCCTTTTTTAAGGAAGTGAGTGGTCTTAAGGCTGGGTTTATTTATGAAGTTTTTTGAAGAAGATGATTATTTTATGTGCCTCATGTGGAAATTATAATGAGACAGTCAGTTAGACAATTCCTACGTTATTACCTATGTCTTAGCTTCCCAGGTGGTTCAATGATAAAGAATCTACAAGAGACGTGGGTTTGATCCCTGGGTCAGGAAGATCCCAGGAGGAGGAAAGGGCAGCCCACTCCGGTGTTGTTGCCTGAAAAATCCCCTCGAAAGAGGAGCCTGGCAGAAAGAGTCAGACGCAACTGAGCATGTCCCTGTGTGTTAATGTTTAAGAAAATGAAATCATCTTTTATTTGTTTTTCTTATTTAATAACAAGTTGAAGTTTAAAAATAATTCTTGTATTGAAAACAGCAATTACTAATTTTATTTCAGTTTTATATCTCTTATAATTTAGACTATTGAATGTTTTATTTCATTTGAAATGGATGCTTATAACTAGTATACATAAATAAAGCAAATTGATTTTAATAGTTATTTATGTTAATTTTAATATATATTAATACAAAATTAAGAAAATAAAGTATTACTCAGAGCAAAGCAGAAAATGTCAAAAGTGACATTTGATACTCAAAGGTATTAAAAATATATTTTCATTTAGACTAAGTATAGAAGGCAGCTGGGGTACTTCTACTACTACTGACATCAAAGGGAGTGCTACAGCTGTATCAAAGTCTTAGCCTTCATACATTAATAATGTACAGTAAATAAATCAGTGCTTTTGGGTTTTAGGGAGGTTGATCTTTTTATTTTAGGTCATACTTTCTAAGAAGAAGGTATTCCATACTTAGTATTAGATGTATTCATAGGAAGAAAATGGTATAAATAAGAGTGAAAGAAAACAAGTTTCAGTAACTTACATTAGTATTTCATATATGGTAACGGAAAGCAGCTCATTTTTTTAAATGTGAAAAGCAAGACTTGTAGTGTCAGCTATATTGTTTGAAATCATGAATTATACCCCAATTCCCCTCAATTCCTGTTGCTTTTTTCTGTCTCCATCTAATGTTGTCACTTGTAAGTCTTTCAGTGCAGAAATTTCGGACTTGATCCTCTCTCTCATCTTTCCCATCAAATTCAGTTTCTCTACTTTGAAAATGACTCTTCGTTCTTTCTTCTCTCTGTATTTTCTTTCTGACTGCTCTGGAAGGTTTCTAACTAATGCTGTTGTCTTCAGTTCCTTTTCTTCTCTACCTGTCTTCAGTAACATTAAAGGGTATTTTTGCTTTTTTCTTTTTAAACTGAAACACTTGGCTGGACAGAGTAAACAGCCTTCTTTCACTCACGGTTGCTTACACAGTTGAATCTAAAAGAACAGCATTCATTGGGACCTTAGCGTTGGTTTCTGATGTACCTTTCCAGAGTTTCCCCTTCGCATTCCCACCCTTTGAAACCAGATGTCACCTGCTTTGTGAAAAGTCACTTTGTTGTTTTTGTTGTTCAGTCACCAAGTTGTGTCAAACTCTTTGCAACCCCATGGACTGCAGCACGGCAGGCTTTCCTGTCCTCCACTATCCCCTGAAGTTTACTCAAATTCATGTTCATTGAGTTGGTGATGCCATCCAACCATCTCATCCTCTGTTGCCCCCTTCTCCTCCTGCCTTCAATCTTTCCTTGCATCAGGGTCTTTTTCCAGTGAGGTAACTCTTCACATCAGGTGGCTTCAGCTTCAACATCAGTCCTTGCAGTGAATATTCCAATGAATATTCAGGGTTGATTTCCTTTAGGTTTGATCTTCTTGCAGTCCAGGGGACTCTCAAGAGTCTCCTCCAACACCACAGTTCAAAAACATCAATTCTTCTGCGCTCAGCTTTCTTTATAGTCCAACTCTCACATCCATACATGACCACTGGAAAAACCATAGCTTCTGACTATATTGAATTTCTGTTGGCAAAGTGATGCCTCTGCTTTTTAATGCACTGTCTAGGTTTGTCATAGCCTTTCTTTCAAGGAGCAAGCATCTTTTAATTTCATGGGTGCGGTAACCATCCACAGTGATTTTGGAGCTCAAGAAAATAAAATATGCCATTGTTTCTGCTTTTTCCCTATCTGTTTTCCATGAAGTGATGGAACCGGATTCCATGATCTTATTTTTTTTGAATGTTGGGTTTTAAAGCCACCTTTTTCACTCTTCTCTTTCACCTTCATCAAGAGGGTCTTTAGTTCCTTTTCACTTTCTGCCATTAGATTGATATCCTTTGTGTATCTGAGGTTGTTGATATTTCTCCTGGCAATCTTGATTCCATCCAGCCTGGCATTTCTCATGATGTACTCTGCATATAAGTTAAATAAGCAGGGTGACAACATACGGCCTTGCCATACTTCTTTCCCAATATTGAACCAGTCCATTGTTCCGTGTCTAGTTCTAACTATTTCTTGACCTGCATACAGGTTTCTCAGGAGACAGGTAAGGTGGTCTGGTATTCCCATCTCTTTAAGAATTTTCCACAGTTTATTGTGACCCACAACAATCAAAGGCTTTGGCATAGTCAATGAAGCAGAAGTAGGTGGTTTTCAGAAATCCCTTTGCTTTTTCTGTGGTCTGACAGATGTTGTCTATTTGATCTCTGGTTCCTCTGTCTTTTCTAAATGAATCCTTTGTACATCTGGAAGTTCTCAGTTCATGTAATGCTGAAGCCTTGCTTGAAGAATTTTGAGCATGACCTTACTAGCATGGGAGATGAATGCAATTGTCCGGTGGTTTGAATATTCTTTAGTACTGCCCTTATTAGGAATTTGGATGAGGATTGACGTTTTCCAGTCCTCTGGCTACTGCTGAGTTTTCCAAATTTGCTGGCATAATGAGTACAGCACTTTCCTGGCGTCCTCGTTTAGAATTTGAAATAGCTCAGCTGGAATTCCATCACTTGCGCTAGCTTTGTTCGTAGTGATGCTTCCTAAGGCCCACTTGACTTCGCACTCCAGTATGTCTGGCTCTAGGTGAGTGATCACACCATCATGGTTAGCTGGGTCATGAAGATCTTTTTTGTATAGTTCTTCTGTGTTCTTGCCACCTCTTCTTAATCTCTTCTGCTTCTGTTAGATCCTTGCTGTTTCTGTCCTTTATTGTGCCCGTCTTTGGATGAAATGTTCTTATGTCGTCTCCAATTTTCTTGAAGAGATCTCTAGTCTTTCCCTCTAGTTTTAAATTTTTTTCCTATTTCTTTGTATTGTTCACTTAAGAAGGCTCTCTTCTCTCTCCTTCCTATTCTCTTGAACTCTGCATTCGGTTGGGTATGTCTTCCCTGTCTCCTTTGCCTTTCACTTCTCTTTTTTTCTCAGTTATTTGTAAGACCTCTTCAGGCATCCACTTTGCCTTCTTGCCTTTCTTTTTCTTTGGGATGGTTTGGTGACTGCCTCCTGTACAGTTATGAACCTCCGACCATAGTTCTTCAGGCGCCCTGTCTACCAGATCTAATCCCTTGAATCTATTTCTCACTTCCACTGTATAATCATACGAGATTTGATTTAGGTCATATGTGAATGGCCTAGTGGTTTTTCTTCAATTTAAACCTGAATTTTGTAATAAGGAGCTCATGATCTGAGCCACTTTAAGGATTAGTTACACCGATTTGAGCTCTTCGAGCAATTGGATCATATTACCAGAAATCTCTCATCACTAGAGAAGTTACTGGTTTACGTGTGTACAGTTATGAACTCTTTGAGAGCAGTGACTGTGTGTTTTGTTTGTTTGTGTGAACTTTGAGTTGCAAGTCCCAGGTATAGACGTTGGCGCTGAAGAGGCTGTAAATTTATAGTAAAGGGTATGAACTCTGGAGCAAGACTGCTTGTGTTCAAATCCCAGCTCTTCTGCTTTGTTCCCTGGAGCAATTTATTTAATTTCTCAGCCACTAAATAAATGTGTTTGTATATGTAATACGCTTAGAACAGCACCTGATACATAGTAAACTTACTAAATGCTGACAGTTTAAAAACTTTAAGAATGAAATAAGCTAGTTAGATAATATATTTTAAATTGAGAAAGTACACAAATTTGAAACATAGTTCTTAAAGATCTTTTTTTTTGCAATAAAATACCACATTTTATAACTAATTTAAAATATTTCTTTGAATATATGTAAACCATTTTGTTTGAAAATTTCTTAATTGAGAATTGAATTGTGTTAAGTTTAGTAACCTTATACTTAAGACTTTGGAGACTATGCACATGTGTATAAATAACTGTTTAATCTTTTATTAGAGTTGTCGCTATATTATGTTATCATGAAAACACTCTAACTGTGAATCATAATGGGGATACAGAGAAATACTGTTTGGAAATACAAGAAGAAATTGGCACTTGATCTTTTTTAGGTAGATTTTTAAATTAAAAAATGAAGATGTAGCATAGGCATTTTTTCTTAGGGTGAGTACGGTCAGTGTCTTCAATTCAGTGTTTTATTCTTATAGCTTTTCTATCCTTGTTGATGTGATGAGTTTTTTCATCACCTCCAACCAAGTTGAAAGTAAAGATTTTCCTATTTTCTTTCCTTTGTTTTTGGAGGAGGGAGGGTAGGTGGGTATACAAGGAAATGTCGAGGAAGTATATTTTATACACATATACAATGTTATAGTGAAATCTGATTTCTTCAGTTACTGATTTTTATTCACCATTTGGCATTGGTAAGATGAAGGTTAAAAGCATCCGTTGGGATCTGTGCTTCTGAATCAGACAGTTCTCAAAAATTCATAAAAACATTCATAATGAATGAGAATCACTGAGTAGTGTTAATATTAATTTAGATTGTAAATGCAAAGTATTTTAAATGAGCTTACAACTTCTTGGAATTATAAAATGTATGTATTTCAGACAATAGAGTAAACAAATTTGATCTTCTGTTTGAATTGTATATTTTGCAACCTGGTACCATTGAGTATACATACTGCATAAGTTTTAAAAAATATTATTAATATGTATCATTTTTTTCTATGGTCGAATGCTTCTATTACAAATAAGTATAAAATTGACCGTCTGTGTTTGCTTAATATTGTGTGTGTCTGCATTGAATTATTTTTCTTAATGATTGACATACATTACTTCTGAGTGAGATCCTGTTGATAGTTTCTAAGTAATGTGTACAGTTTAAAATGAATAATTTAACTGCAGATGGCTTTCTGCTTATTTTTATATGTTTCATCATATGCTTATAAAATACAAGATGATCTAGTAAATATAATTTATTTGGGGGATTTAATTAAACATTTGTGTGTGAATATAGTTTAAATACAAAGTTTTGAAGTAATATTTTTTTGTTCAGTAAATTGAAAATTATTCCTTCCAGGTTGTATGCTCAGAATCAAGTAGGGACATTAAAACTTAGAGGAAACATTAATATTCCAGAATTATTTGCTGGGAACAAAATTATGCTCATCTCCATATTTGAAAGTAGATTTTAATTATTGCATTTACAATTTTCACACTTAAAGATTAGAAAAATTTTAATCCTTTTTAAATGAATAAGCCACTTAAAATTAGTATAAAATATTTTAATTTTATATACAAATCATATTGGTAGGCAGTATTTCATTTTATAATGCAGATTCCTTATTGTAAGATGTAATGACTCCTATCCAGAAATATCTTAATTTCAAAGTATCAGTGATAATTATATTTTCAGATTAATAAGAAGCTGATAGAAATACATAGTATTCTGACGTTTTTGGTGCCTGATGAATCCTGACACTGTGCTGTGAGTCTGGTTTAAATGTTATTTAGGAAGAGAAAGGCATTAATAGAGAATTAAAATGCAGTGTTATATGTGCTATATAATAAGTCATGATTCAAAGGAAACTTTAGAGCAGTGCTTGTCTTCTTCAGGGTTCAGAGAAAGTCTTTGTGAGATGATGATGCTTTGTTTTATATACAAAGAGCTGAAGAATATTTCCCGTTGGTAATAGAAAGTAAAGACGGGATTTAGGTTAAGGGAACATTATGTGCAGAGGTGTGGAGGCATTTAGAGAGTAGGGCTAGAAAGAGGAGGTTGTGGACCTGTGAGGCTGACTGGAAATGTGGGCTATAAGAGCTCTTTGGATGTTGTGCTAAGAAGGTTGGGTTTTATCCTGTAAGCATTGGTTAGGCATTAAAGAATTTTTGAGTGGGAGAGTGACATGTTCCTACTTGCATTTTCAAAAGGTTTTCTGGTGGCGGATGAAGGTGGAAGGACCGCTCAATCACTCCAGTAGCTAGAGGAGAGATAGAGTGCCCGATGAAGGCCGTGGCAGCTAGCAGAAAGGGGGAAGACTGAGGCAGAGGCAGCCAGCGTGTCTTGATGGCTAACGAGGTGTTGTGGTCCCTAACGTCCTGTTGAAGTACCGGAGATCAGCTGACTTCTAGGTTCCTAGGTGGGTGCGCCACTCACTGATGCAGGGACTGGTGGAGAGAGGACCGCTCTAGTAAACAGGTCACGTCTGGGATGTCAGAGGACTCTAGCTTAGGAAACGTTCAGGTAGGCAGTGGGATGTCTAAAGATGTGGAGCCCAAGAGACAGAGATTTGGAAGTTAGCATACTGGTTCCAAACTCGTTTCATCAATTGTTTTTTTTTTTTCTTCTACTAATGACTCTTAAACACAGAGAATAAAGACATTTTAGAACTTGAATTAGAGAAATTTGGGGAGAGTAGATGTCTGTACATAGTCCATTTCAGATCTTAGGGGACTGACTGGAATTCATTTCTGCTGCCACTTCTCTGCCACCAGCTGGCTCATGTAGTCAGTGAAGTTGTCTTGAGGGAAAGGAGAGCAGATGATGACCCAGCTTTCTGGATACTGATAAATTTAGGGGGAGGCCTGATCGTTTAGTATACTTTCAACTCCCTTGGGTTGGTTATCTGTAGTTTTCTGTTGCATGTGTCAGGGTATCTCTCTGTTGGTGTGGACGGTTGAGAGTTGACTCTAATAAAATCACTGAAGTGAGCAAGAATAATTGTTTTGATTTCACACTACCACTCCTGTCATTTATTTCAAGGTTGCAGAAATTAATCTCATCCAGTATTTAATAACCCAACATTTTATAGGCGTTGTATGATATTATACATGAATATGGGTCCTTTGGATGCTGTGTTCTTTCCAGGATGGTTTAAGTCATGCTTCACTTGTTTTAAATGAAATTACCTATGTTACAATCCTTTATTTGGACTTTTGAAGTCTTAATATTCTGTGTATCTTGGAAATGTTTTGTTAGATTTTAAATTATGATACATGAAATATATAGAAAAGCAAGATTAAACATATTAACATTAATCTTATTATCATATATGCTTGAGATTACTAAATAGTCTGTCAATTTACAGAACATAATTTGAATGCCCTTTGCAATAAAAAAAATCCCCAGTAAGTAAATACCAAGGACTAAATCGAACAAAAGATATGTATGACCTTTATGGAAGAAATTATACAACTTCATTGAAAAACCTAAGAGCTAAGTAAATGGAGAGGGATACTATGCTTTTGAATGGGAAAGCATAAGAATAGAAATTTTCTTCCAAATAAATCAAGTAAGTTCAATAATAAAAGTCTGATCAAAATCTCATCTAGTGGTTTTTTTTTTACAGCATTAAATAGTCTAACTTTAAAATTGATATGGACGTGTAAGGGGCAAGAAGAGCCAGATAATTTTGAAGAACAGTATGAGTGAACTTACCCCATCACATACGAAGATTTATGCTCTGTCCCACAAAGCAATAGTTAATTAACTAGCATGCTAATGACCCAGGTAAACAAACTAATGGGGTAGTTTGCCGTTTCACCCTTTTTTCCTGACTCTTCTTTGTATACAGCTACCTGCCAGCCTACCTGAACTATACACGCCAACATCCATGCCTTAAGAAGTTCAGTACTGCGCCGTGGGTTGCCATTCTACACAGAATTCCCTTCATCCTTTGTCTCCTGTACTTCACTGAATCTAACAGCAATGTTATTTTATGCAGCACTAAGAAAAAATGTTATCTGTTAAGCTGATACATCATCATTGCGGGATACACTGTTTCAGAGAATATTTAAAATGCCAGTGTCTCCACAAAACTTGATCCCTCATTTCTCTTGAGTGAAGTGAAGTGAAAGTCGCTCAGTCGTGTCCGACTCTTCGTGACCCCATGGACTGTAGCCTGTCAGGCTCCTCTGTCCATGGGATTCTCCAGGTCAGAATACTGATTCTGCAGTCTTAAACTCCAGGCTCCACTCTCTTATGTAAAAATCTGGATAACAGAAATCGCCTTACAGAGTTGCTTAAGGGTCAAGATAATATTCTTAAAGCAACTATCACATGATTCACTGTAGGTGCTCAATATTTGGTAACTCTTGTTCCTACTAGAATCGTAGAAGACACATACTTTCAGAAATGGAAAATTCAATGGAAAAGCCTTCAGACACATCTGTCTTTCTGTAAAACTTTCGCAAAAAAGATACAAATAAATGATGTACAAATTCTTAGGGAATTTACTTACAGGTGAGAGAAATGGGCTTCCCTAGTGGCTCAGATGGTAAAGAATCCGCCTGCAATGTGGAAGACCTGGGTTTGATCCCTGGGTTGAGAAGATCCCCTGAAAAAGGGAATGGCACCCCACTCCAGTATTCTTGCCTGGAGAATCGCATGGGCAGAGGAGCCTGGCGGGCTACAGTCCACGGGGTCACAAAGAGTCGAACACGACTCAAGCAGCTCAGTACACACATGTACCAACCACTTCACCTGCAGTATCTCACTTAATTCACAAAATAACATAATCAGGTAGATACTTTGTTACCCGTATTTTTCATATGAAAAAATGGAGGTGAAGAGCCGGTAAGTCATTTGTATGTGGTGTCATTGCTAGTTAATAGAGGAGTTCCAGTTTGAAACAAGTTCTACACCCTTCCCTCTCTGTTTTGGTTTTCTGGTTTTAAACTTGGTGTAAATGATTATCAGTAGTCTGCAATTTTCTTTTCTCCCCCAATATCCTTTTTGTTATTTTGTCAGTGTTGATTCATGTGGTTCCACTTCATTCAGTAATTGAAAAAATTTCAGAAAACTAAGTGTATATAATTTAAAAAGTCAAAGTATGTTAGGCTTAGAATGAAAAATGGGCAGCTCCCTTTTCATTCCTTAGGTGCACAGAGATAATTGCTTTCAATATTTTGTTCTTGTTTCTCCTTTTTATTTACCTCTATATCCTGAAAGTCATACTACCATTTTCTGTCTTTGCAGTTTTAATTACATAGTCTTTCTACTATGAAAATATTTAAAATATTTGGCATATTATTATTATTATTTAGCATATTTCCCTTCTTTCCTCTGACCGTATTCTGCTTTCCTTTTTTTCTCTTCTCCTCTTCCATTATATTTCTATCATATCATTATGACTGTGAACATTCGCAACAAAGCTGTTTAATGTGCTGTGTTCAATCTTTTCCCTTGTGTAAATTTTTTTGAGTCACTAACTACCCCCCCCCCATTTGCTTGGTTTTCTTTGTACCAGTTACTAGTTCTTACCCTGAACTCTGACAGAACTATCAACTCTTTTCAGTATGATGAAGCTAATAACGTAAAGTGTGAGTGTGTCTGTGGGTTTCGGTTAGAGACATTGCTCTTAGAGTTGTAAGCCCTGCTTCAGTTTAGATTTCTTCCGTCTCTTTTCTGTGAGACCCCTGTTTCCTGATTTCTATGTTTTCCTTTTTTTACCTTTTTTACTTCCTCAGTTATAATTTCAATAGTGGTTTCTTTAGAAAGCATGCATGGACTTATATTCCCTAGTCCCCCCACACTGGAAGTTTAAAGTGATATTTCATGTAGACTTAATTCTCTAAATCCAATAAAATCTAATGGTTTTTCAAATTGCCCAATAGTAAATATGAGTTGTTTATTCTTATCCTGTAGTTAAACAGTTTAGGAGGAAAAATATTGTGAACTGCTAGCTTGTTGAAACTTTGCCTTTCCAGTTAAGCACTGTTAAAGATTTCAGGTTATTTGAGTTTAATAAGTGATAAAATACATGGAGATTTAGAAAAGACATAGTCAATACTCATTATATAGAAGAGGTACTGTCAATTACAAAGCAGTGTCATGCCTCTGTTTTCATTGATACAATGGCATTTATTTTAAGTAATTCTTGGCTTAAGTGAAAACATTTAAATTGTAGTGTTCAGAGGCAGCTAGAAGCTAATTTCCATATGAAGATGTTCAAGGTACAATCTAAATATAGATAAATTAAAAAATGTCTTTTCTAATTGCCTATGGAAAAAATTTAACCCGAGTATGCATGTAGGCATGTCTTTTATGGTTTTTAAGTGGAAGCTTTCTGTTTCTGACATTGTGGAGAAGCCTTTTCACATAAATAACCTCCCATAAATCATTTCAAAATGTCTAAGTAAGGGCCTGAATAATTTTTTCTTGAGTAGTCTGCAGATGACATCTCAGTCATTAACTACTTTAGGATAAAAGCATTTTGCTAACATTGAACTTCACTCAAAATTCTTAACTTGTTTAGATTGGCATATGCTGTTTATAGTATTGTATTTGGCTTGTTTGTTAGATGTCTTTTTTTTTCCTTAGAAAGAAATTTTACTGTTAGTTAGTTTGTCAGACATCATTGTAAATAGGGGGATAAAAATCTCGGTGGTAGATTGCAGTGTTTTATAGTGAGCATTATTGATCCATAAAGACGTACAATATATTATTCCAAGATTGTCGTTGCTGGAAAGGGTTGAGGAAGGATTAAGAAACTGCATTGACAGAAGTCGTCACTTTAACGACAGGCAGTTTAGTCTGAGGCACTGAAGCAGGGAGGAGGGCGGTCAGTCATCACAGCGAGGGTTTTCACAGATGTTTACCAGTCTCGAATGGATGCTGTGTAGATCATCAAGGTCATTTGATAGCATCTCTGAAAGTAATGTTTTCATATTCTAACAAAGCAATTCAAATATTTAAAATAAGCTACTATGTCCACTTTATAAAGTTTTATGGCATGATGAAGTGATGAAATAGAATTCAAAAGTTGGGAAATATGAAAAAAAAAAACAAACCCAGTTAATTCATTAAGCATTTCATTTCATCCTTGAAAATAGACATGTTTTCTCTCTAAGTGATAGTTTACTCAAGTCTTTGGCTAGAGAATACATATACATAAAAGATAATTTTATATTGGATCACATTTACTTTCTTGTTTTTTTTGTTTTCAAGTTTTAATACTGTGTTAAAGTTTACATTTTAATATCTTCAAATTAATTTCCCTTGATTACTTTGACAGGATAATTGACATTCAGATGATCAGTATAAATTCTCTTTTATATGGAGTCCTCATCCATAGTAATTCTGGGATTGTAAATGGGAAGGAGTGCTGAGTTAGGAAGGAGATTGGACCAGAGAAGGAAGTCAGAGGATGTGTTTTCCAGCGTGCATCCTGGGCTACTTACGGAACCTCTGGTTAACGAGGGTTGACGAGTTTTGGGTTGAAATTTAGGCTCTGTCCTTAATGTGTGGGTGATCTAATCAAGAGCCATGAACCTGCCTTTGTCCTCATTTCTGTTTCTGCAGAATGGGAATAATCCCTTGCCCACATGGTGGTTGTGAAGGTCAATCTCACAGCTTTTGTAGGGGGTCGCAAAGAGTGGGACATGACTGAGCACCTGGGCAACAACAGCGTGGTTCTGGACACAGAATAGTGCTGCAAAGATGTTAGTTCACGCCTCTGCCTCCCTCTGTGTCAGAGAGCAAAGAGAACGAAACATTGATCTCTTTAATGGCTCCAGAGGTGGGTAGAAGGGAGGCATTGTTACTAGTCTACATTTCACGGAAAATAGGGTAAATCACAGTAGAGTCACCATAGGTCACGCGGCCTAGAAGGTGAAAATTGTGAGGTGTTTTTAAAGTTTTTTTTAAATAATAATTTCACATAACTGTTTGGATTTAAATTATACCCCCCCACCTCCACCTAAACAAAAACCTGACCTTTTTAAAAATTATTTTTTAATTGAAGGATAATTGCTTTACAGAATTTTGCTGTTTTCTGTCAAACATCAACATGAATCAGCCATAGGTGTACATATGTCCCCTCCCTCTTGAACTTCCCTCCCGTCTCCTTTGATCAAATGGTTTGTTGGAATCTTGTGTCAAAGGCACCATCTCCGTCAACCAGAACTCTCGTTGCAGTTTATGGGGAAGGACATATGCTTGTCATCTACTTTGTGAGGTACGCATTTGCATTTCATTTAGCATTCTTGATAGGCAGTCTTAAAGGTCTGCCTGTCTCTCTGGGGGGAAATTTTATATATAAATTCTGAGTGAATTGATGATTGTGGATGCAGTGTTCATTCTGGTGAGCAGCTCTGGTTTGGGGTTACACAACCTGGACTTTAATTGTGAATTAGTCACTTCCCTTGTGTGGCTTTGGGCAGCTATTTAACCTTTCTGTTCTTCCCTTATATCCTTAATTAGGATAATAATAGTACCGGCATTTGTGGTTTCATTTTTAGATAACTTAGGTGTCTTGAGAAAGAAGAACAAAGCTGGAATCATCATGCTTCCTGATTTCAAGCTATCTTACAAAACAGTAGTAGTCAGATCAGTATGATGTTGTCATAAACACAGGCACAAATTTAATAGAACAGAATTTAGAGAACCCAGAAATAAACCTGCGTGTCTATGGTCCATTGGGCTTCCCTGGTGGCTCAGTGGTGAAGAAACCACCTGCTAATGCAGGAGGTGGATGTTCGATCCCTTGGTCAGGAAGATCCCCTGGTGAAGAAAATGACAACCCATTCTAGGATTCTTGCCTGGAAAGTCCCATGGACTGAGCCTGGCAGGCTACAGTCCATGGGGTTGCAAAAGAGTAGGACACGACTTAGTGACTAAACAACACAGCAACATATGGTCCATTAATTTACGACTAAGGAGCCAAGAATATAAAATGGAGAAAGGACAGTCCCTTAAATAAATGGTATTTGGAAAACTGGACCCCTTATCTTACACAGTACACAAAAACTAACTCAAAATGGATTAAAAGCTTGGAAAGCATAGGCAGTAAGCTTCTTGATATGAGTCTTGGCAATGATTTTTTGGATTTGACACTAAAAACCAGGGCAACCAAAGCAAAAATAAACAAATGGAGGAGATCAAACTAAAAAGCTTCACAGCAGAGAAAACCATCAACAAAATGAAAAGACAACCTGTCTAATGGGAGAAAAATATTTGCAAATCACCTATCTGATAAGGGGTTAATATCCAAAATATATAAAGAGCACATTCAACTCAGTATCAAAAAAGTCCAGCTAAAAATGGACAAAGGATATAAATAGGCCTTTTTCTGAAGACATACAATTGTACAAATGGCCAGCAGCCTAAGGGCCCATGTGAGGATGAGTGGATAAGGAACATGTGGTCTGTATATAAATGCAATAAAGTATTCAGCCATAAAAAATAAGGAAATCTTGCCATTCACAATAACACGGATGACATATTAAGTAAGACAGAGAAAGACAAATACCATATGATCTTGCTTATGTGTGAAATCCTGAAAACCCAGCCAACCCAGAGACACAGAGGACACAGCGGTGGTTACCTGTGCGTGAAGGCAGTTAAAAGGCAGAGACTCCCGGTTATAACATAAGCGCAAGTTGCTTCAGTGGGGTCTGACTCGTTGCTGCATTACGGACCATAGCCCGCCCGTTCCTCTGTGCACGGGATTCTCCAGGCAGGAATCCTCGAGTCGGTTGCCATGCGCTTCTCCAGGGGAATCTTCCCAACCCAGAGATGAAGCCCACCTCTCTTATGTCTCCTGCATTGGCAAGCGGGTTCTTTGCCACCTTGGAAGCCCTATAAAATAAGGAATGGGTTGTAATGTACAGTATGGGGACTATAGTAAGTAATACTGTATTATATATTTGAAAGTTGCTAAGAGAATGTATCTGAAAAGTGTTCATCATAGGAAAAAAGTCTACCAGTCTGTTCACTGTGATCATTTCATAGTATATAAAAATACCAAATTATTATGTTGTATATCTGAAATAATATCAAATTATTATGTTGTAGATCTGTAATACAATGTGGCATATCAATTATACCTCAAGTATTAATAAAAAAGATATGCAAAAGTCCAAACAGAAAGTGCTTCATATTTATTAATTATAATTGTTTTTCCATACTGTATAGATTATTTTATTTTTATAAACACTTACACACATGTATAAAAATATTCATAACATGACTTTTTACAGTTAGGAGGCTCATTATATGTGTAATAGGTTTTTGACAAAGAGAATATTGGTTTTTCTCCTAAGTATTTTGGAAGGATTTTTCCAACTGAATGAAAGGATCTACATGAAATATTAATATTTCACAAAAAGATACATGCTGAAACCTTGCATTTATAACTGTCTCTCAGCATGTTATTTTATGGTTGTTGTTTTATACTGCATAATTTATTGGTAGGTATAGCCCCAAGTCATAAACCATGTACCAGTCCACAAATGTGTTCTTAAGAAATTGCCTATAAAAAGAGTTTTATTTGTATTAGAAGACCATCTTTCATAGTGAGTGGGTTGGCGCACCTTCCCATTTTTTCCTCCATAGTTTGAGTTTGTGTTGTAATGAATAAAGAGAATTCTTGGGACCAGGTGTCAAGGGCTCACCAGCTATCTTAACTCCCTTTGTTCTTCTGTGTGTGTGCGTGTGTGTGTGTGTTCCTCTCTGTTGTAGTTAATAGATTACTGAGTGAGTAGACAGGGAACAGAAAAAGCCCGAGAGAGCGCATTTATATCATGGACTGAGTCTTGGGTTTGGAGCAAACTTTCACCCTGATTTCGGCACTCCTTACCCAGCAGTGATCCTTTCTAGCCCAGATTTAGGGTCTGAAACTTAGAAGATGCTTGTGATGAATACATATAAATGCACGGATGAGCTGGCCATTCCCTTTTTTAGTTGTAGTTTCCTCATTGCAAACAAATACTGGATGTAAAGTGAAGGGAGGAGAGGCATATGCCACACGTGAACACGACTTGGACGTTTGTGGGATTAATAGAGAAGATAGATGTTTTAATAGGAAGGGAAGAAGGCTCCAGGCTTAGCAGTCTGTTTCAGAGGTTCAGGGAAAGTGAGAGTACCAGGTGATGTTTTTACCACGATTCGCTTAGGTGTAGGTACTGATTTTCATTAACCGTTTTCTTTCCTGTGCTAGTCCTTTCTTTCTTGTTTTACATTGTTGACATGGGTTTGGGTGGACCCAGGAGTTGGTGATGGACAGAGAGGCCTGGCGTGCTGCAGTTTATGGGGTCGCAAAGAGTCGAATACAACTGAGCGACTGAACTGAACTGAACTAACTGACTTACTAATCATTTCTGTTCATCATGGAATTATGTGGAGAGGAGATGAGTTCCTGTGCATGCTAGGGTACGAGAAGGGGAGGGGCGGGGGAGGGGAAGGAGAGGGGGAGAGGGGTGTGTACTGAGAACAGACAGACTTCAGGACGGAGTTTCAGCAGTCTGTTATTCTTTGTTTTTATGTGATGTTTTTCCCCCTACTGATAATATTAAATGGGATGTGGGAGACATAATTTAATAAAATATTGTTAACAGAACTTTATATAAAGTTAATACTGAGAGAGGAAATTTTAAGTGGCATTCACTCTCAAGGTTAATGACTAATGAATGCTCTGTTTCTTTAGTTTTAATAGATGAATTTCCTTGGGGACATGAGGTTTTTTAAATAATCTAAAGCGTGACTCCTTTTCACTTTCATTTTAATGGTTGTTCAATGTACAACTTAGCTGCATTTGTAAATGTGCTAGGGGAGCACCCTTCTGGCGATAGGCCTGTGGAAAGGAGTTATCACTTCTTTGTAGGATGTCTGCAGACACTTAGAGTTTCTCAGTATTCAAGGTACCCTTTTTGTTCTTACGAGCTCCTGCTGTTTCTTTGGAGTCTTACCATTTATATGGCAACATGCCTGGCATCCCTTCTTTTTACCTCCCCTTGGATGTCTTCTAGGTTCTTGTAGATTGTTTACTTCTCTGTGTTTTAATCTGTATGTTTGAAAACTTTATTTCAGAGTTGTTGAGGAAATCTTTCAGCTTTGGATATTTGCTGTTACTGCTTTTGTTTTTATTTTGCTTGGACCTGATTATTCTCTTACTGAAGGGGCTATGGCCAGACCACTTTGTACTGATATTTGTAGTAACAGAAGGAGGAATTGTGTTTTAGGGCAGTACCAAAGTTTTACTTGGTATTTCTAGTAATAATTTGTTGAGAAAAAAAACTCATCTAAAAGATTTCAGGAACATTATTCTTTGAATATCTGTTTTTGTGGTAGTTTTGTCTTAGGTGCTAGAGATTCAGAGATGAATAGTACATGGTCCTCTTTTTGTTTTTTTGGAGAGAGATGAGTCTGGGTGGTGGAAGAGGGGCAGGGAGAGAGAGGAGGAGATACAGTACCCATATTTTTATATTCTTGCCTCACCTCAGATCACTACAGGATGGAGAATCAAGATTCTTCTTTTGTGCACCAGCTTTATGATGATATGAAAAATACTTATAAATGAAAGAATTTAGAGGGGATGAATAGGCAGAGCACAGAGGATTTTTTAGGGCAGTAAAATACTCTCTGTGACACCATAATGATGGAGATACCATTATACATTGTCTAAACACATGGAATGTACTACAATACTAATTGTGAAACATAATTAAAATAAGAACTTTGGGTGATTGTGATGTGTCAGAGTAGGTTCATCAGCTGTAACAAATGTATACATCAAAATGCTCTGGTGGGGATGTTGATAATGGCAAAGACTATGCATATGTGTGAGGGCAGGAAATATATGGGAAATATCTATGCTTCCCCATCAGTTTTTCTCTGAACCTAAAGTTATTCTTAAAAAATAAGGTCCCATCAAAAAATAAAGGCATTCACATAGTTCTTCATTTGTATCCAATATAATTTAAGTTTGACGAAGTCTGTGTACATTCTTCCTATTAAGTTCTTCAGATTATTCCTGTCTTGAATTATCTGTAGATAATGCTCTCAGTACTCATATAAGTTCAGGACTGAAAGCTTTCATAACAGTATAAGGAAAGTGTACGTTTCAAGATAATTTAATTTATACAGTCAATTGCAAAGTCCTTGAGTTAAAAACCTACAGAAAGAGTTATAACAAGCAACAATTTATATCAACCTCTCGTTAGTAGTGTTTGTATATCTTTAAAGAAGATGAATTTCTCCCCTCTAAAGTCATTTTTTTCCCCAAAGGTTGAATTCTAACTTTTTAGTTTGACACTTAAAAGTAAATTCAACATAGTTCTGATTGAACAGTTTATCAGGGAACGAGTGAGGAATCAGGCTTTCTGCAATGACTGCAATTGCTTTCTGCAATTGTGCCAAGTGGCTGATGCGTCTCAGAAGAAAAACATGAGAATTTATATAATCTAAAGTTCTGGTCCTTTTCTGATAACGTTGAACCAGAGCCATTTCATAGTTACAGATTTGCCTTTAAACCTTACACTTTGAGATAAAATGCTTTGGAAGTAAAAAGGGGAAAGTGCTAGGTGAAGTTTGGTATAAAAGCCATGGCACATACACGCCTGTGTGCATAGACACACACCCCACTCCACTAGAATTATTGCCTCTTTGGAGTAAAATGAGAATAGAAATATCACTTACTCATGATTTATTCATGCACAGTTTATCCGGTTTATTGATCATTTAGATCCTTTATTTCTCTTTATTCTTCCCCTCTCCCTTGTTTCTCGCCTCCAACTTCCTACCAGTAAACCTCTAGTTCTCCTCTCTCATTACTAACTCTCTGCCTGCCAGAGGGTGGGACATGCCTGGGACACACGGCGATTTAAATTAGCCAGCTTTGTACCTTCTTAGCCGCTACCGAACTAAAAACCAAACCTTGGTGGGAGCTGTTTTTGGCATATAGTTTTTGCCATCTCTGTTTATAATGGAGAAATGAAAGTTAATTTTTCAATAATAACATTTAGAAAATATATTTGAAATGAAAAGGACACGATCAAGCATTCTAGGGTAGGTCTCCACACAAATGTCGCTTTCTCAGATGGATCTTCCTTGGGGGTGGTGGTGGTCTAGTCACCAAGTAGTGTCTGACTCTTTGGGACTGCATGGACCAGAGCCCACCAGGCTCCTCTGTTCATGGGATTCTCCAGGCAAGTATACTGGAGTGGCTTGCCATTTCCTTCTCCAGGGGATCTTCCTTAATCTAACCCTAATAGAGCAGCCCAAGTCTTTCTTAATCTTTTCACCTAACTTTATCTTCATGGGACTGACTGACTTACTTGTATCCCATGTTTATTAGGACTGACTGACTTACCTGTGTGCCATGTTTATTAGGACTGACTGACTTACCTGTAGCCCATGTTTATTAGGACTGACTGACTTACCTGTGTACCATGTTTATTAGGACTGACTGACTTACCTGTGTACCATGTTTATTAGGACTGACTGACTTACCTGTGTACCATGTTTATTAGGACTGACTGATTTACCTGTAGCCCTTGTTTATTAGGACTGACTGACTTACCTGTGTACCATGTTTATTAGGACTGACTGACTTACCTGTAGCCCATGTTTATTAGGACTGACTGACTTACCTGTGTACCATGTTTATTAGGACTGACTGACTTACCTGTGTACCATGTTTATTAGGACTGACTGACTTACCTGTGTACCATGTTTATTAGGACTGACTGATTTACCTGTAGCCCTTGTTTATTAGGACTGACTGACTTACCTGTGTACCATGTTTATTAGGACTGACTGACTTACCTGTGTGCCATGTTTATTAGGACTGACTGACTTACCTGTAGCCCATGTTTATTAGGACTGACTGACTTACCTGTGTACCATGTTTATTAGGACTGACTGACTTACCTGTGTACCATGTTTATTAGGACTGACTGACTTACCTGTGTACCATGTTTATTAGGACTGACTGATTTACCTGTAGCCCTTGTTTATTAGGACTGACTGACTTACCTGTGTACCATGTTTATTAGGACTGACTGACTTACCTGTAGCCCATGTTTATTAGGACTGACTGACTTACCTGTGTACCATGTTTATTAGGACTGACTGACTTACCTGTAGCCCATGTTTATTAGGACTGACTGATTTACCTGTGTACCATGTTTATTAGGACTGACTGACTTACCTGTGTACCATGTTTATTAGGACTGACTGACTTACCTGTAGCCCATGTTTATTAGGACTGACTGATTTACCTGTGTACCATGTTTATTAGGACTGACTGACTTACCTGTGTACCATGTTTATTAGGACTGACTGACTTACCTGTGTACCATGTTTATTGTGGCAAGTAGTTATCCACTCTAGCACATTGTAGCCCCAGACTAGGCACAAAATATTTGTTGAACAAACCATCAGCAAGGGAAGCAATTTTCTGCATTTTATAGAAATGGAAGTTAATACTAAAATATAATAATTTTACCAAGGTTACATTACTGCTAGTAGGTGTAGGATTAAGTAACATTGTGAATCTTATAATGAATATCCTGAACATTGATAATTTACATAATTAAGAGTTTCCAACCACTTAAATTTGTTACTCTCTATATAAAGTAAAAGTTGAATATTTTGTGGTTATATATCGTTTCATAGTGGAGCTTTTTGATTTTCAGTCTAGCAGTAAAAAATTTGGTCTAATTTATTAAGGTGTTGTGAAGTATGTCTTGGAAATATTGTCTCTGCTATGTTTGTAGGATTCTGTGCATAACTATTTCCGAAATACTAGATATTCTGTTATACATTAAATGAAGAGCTATTGGGAAAAAATAATCTTAAACATTTAGATTCGTGTGTGTAAATTTAGAAACTTTTCAATAACAGAAGGGTACACATTTTAGACGGAGAAGGCAATGGCACCCCACTCCAGTACTCTTGCCTGGAAAATCCCATGGACAGAGGAGCCTGATAGGCTACAGTCCATGGGGTCTCTAGGAGTCAGACACGACTGAGCGACTTCACTTTCACTTTTCCCTTTCATGCACTGGAGAAGGAAATGGCAACCCACTCCAGTATTCTTGCCTGGAGAATCCCAGGGATGGGGGAGCCTGGTGGGCTGCCATCTATGGGGTTGCACAGAGTCGGACACGACTGAAGTGACTTAGCAGCAGCAGCACACATTTTAGAAAATATTAACATTTCCAACCTTAAAACTTTTTTCAAGGTGGTATTTGTAAGTTTTGTTTAACAAACTTATACCTCATATCAACCCGAAAAGATAAAATTAGGTAAACACATTATGAAGAATTTAATATTGGACATGGAACAACAGACTGGTTCCAGATAGGAAAAGGAGTACGTCAAGGCTGTATATTGTCACCCTGCTTATTTAACTTATATGCAGAGTACATCATGAGAAACGCTGGGCTGGAAGAAACACAAGCTGGAATCAAGATTGCCGGGAGAAATATCAATAACCTCAGATATGCGGATGACACCACCCTTATGGCAGAAAGTGAAGAAGAACTAAAGAGCCTCTTGATGAAGGTGAAAGAGGAGAATGAAAAAGTTGGCTTAAAGCTCAACGTTCAGAAAACTAAGATCATGGCATCTGGTCCCATCACTTCATGGGAAATAGATGGGGAAACAGTGGGAACAGTGTCAGACTTTATTTTTTTGGGCTCCAGAATCACTGCAGATGGTGACTGCAGCCATGAAATTAAAAGACGCTTACTCCTTGGAAGGAAGGTTATGGCCAACCTAGATAGTATATTTAAAAGCAGAGACATTACTTTGCCAACAAAAGTCCGTCTAGTCAAGGCTATGGTTTTTCCAGTGGTCATGTATGGATGTGAGAGTTGGACGGTGAAGAAAGCTGAGCGCCGAAGAATTGATGCTTTTGAACTGTGGTGTTGGAGAAGACTCTTGAGAGTCCCTTGGACTGCAAGGAGATCCAATCAATCCATCCTAAAAGAGATCAATCCTGGGTGTTCATTGGAGGGTCTGTTGTTGAAACTGAAACTCCAATACTTTGGCTACCTCATGCGAAGGGTTGACTCATTGGAAAAGACCCTAATGCTGGGAAGGATTGGGGGCGGGAGGAGAAGGGGACGACAGAGGATGAGATGGTTGGATGGCATCACCGACTCGATGGACATGAGTTTGGGTAGACTCCAGGAGTTGGTGATGGACAGGGAGGCCTGGCGCGCTGCAATTCATGGGGTCGCAAAGAGTTGGACACGACTGAGCGACTGAACTGAACTGATTGAGTATCTAGATGCAAACCTTGCTATAATGATATCTGTTACTGAAAAATCCTGAAAATATTATGCTAGTCTTTTAAAAATTTCACTAATATCTAAATGTTAAATACTTTTAATGGTGGAAAAACTGATTTTTAAAAAATTTTTGTGGGAAATTTCGAATAGTTGCAACTTATTATGGTATAGAATAAACATAAATTTCTCTGTCATTAATGTTATTAAAAGTTATTTCCCAGTCATTGTTTAGTTGCTTAGTCGTGTCCAACTCTTTTGAGACCCCATGGACTGTAGCCCACCAGACTCCTCTATTCATGGAATTTCCCAGGCAAGAATACTGGAGTGGGTTGCCATTTCCTTCTTCCGGAGATCTTCCCGACCCAGGGATCCAATTGTGTCTCTTGCATTGGCAGGTGGATTCTTCTAAGGGATTCTTGCCCACATAGTAGATATGATGGTCATTTCAGGTAAATTCACCCACTCCTGTCCGTTTTGGTTCACTGATTCCTGAAATGTCGATGTTCACTCCTACCATCTTCTCTTTGACCACTTCCAAATTATTGATCCATCAGTTCTAACCATTCTGCCTCAGCACATACAGAAAACTCCTCCAAAGGACAGTTAAGGGAGTCCGAGTTTCGAGTGGTGTACGTGCCAGAGTGTGGGATACCCGTATTGGTGGGGTGTCTAGAGCAGGCCTGTGCATCTCACCTGCTACAAGATCAGGGCCTGGTGGAGCCAAATCTGGTCCCGGGCTGGATGCAGACGGCGCCCCCTCGTGGCCATTCCCCCTGGCTTACATTTCCCCGGGCGCGGTTCAGTTAACTGCAGGACAGCAGCAGCAGCAGCAGCAGCAGCGGGCTTCTCTTTGTGGGCCTGATTGTAGCACTTGGGAGCAATCAGGGAACCCACTTCCCCCCTGCCTGCTCGTAGAAGCAGTTGCCTGGCATGACTTTGCCCTCTTCTCCACTTCACATCTCCCATCCTTTCTTCCCACCTGTCAGAAAGCAAAGCCAATGTGTTTGGGGTTCTGTGTTTATTTAACTGTGGGTGTTTATTCTTCATAGTCGTCTGCGTGTCTATATTTCTAGATCTTTCTAGTTCCCAGGACATAGCCTCTCTCTCTCTTAATGTAAACTGAGAAGGCTGAAGCCCAGCCTCTGGTCATGATTAATCTTGCAGAGTGAACTCCAGACACTGCTGACTTCCTGTGGATCACTCCTTGTCTCTTCACTAGCTAAAGGTTCCGCTCTCACCTCGTGAAAGCCTTTAAGCTGCTCCCCTTTACCCAGTTCAGTTCATTCGCTCAGTCGTGTCCGACTCTTTGCGACCCCACGGACTGCAGCACCCCAGGCCTCCCTGTCCATCACCAACTCCTGGAGTTTACTCACACTCATGTCCATCAAGTTGGTGATGCCATCCAGCCATCTCATCCTCTGTCGTCCCCTTCTCCTCCCGCCTTCAATCTTTCCCAGCATCAGGGTCTTTTCAAATGAGTCAGTTCACATCAGGTGGCCAAAGTACTGGAACTTCAGCTTTACCCTGTTGGCGGTAACAGCCGGACCTCTGTTGCCCAGACCTCTGTCTCCGTGGCGAGGTGAGGTCCATTTCGCTGTCTCCCGGGAGGGCACAGGAGCGGCCCTGCAGGGAGCCCGCTCCCCCAGGCTGCCTGCAGCGCAGTGACCCCAGCGCAGTTTTCTTTTTCCTTCTTTTTTAAGTTCCCTTACTAAACTGTGGTTTCTCCTGAGCTGATGTTTGTGGAGAGAGCCAGTGCCGTAGGGAGTTTATCCATCTTGATAGGACATACACTACCTTATAAGTAGCTACAGAGCAAGTTTCATCTTCACCGAGGTTAAAAGACTAGTAGTCTCAAGTTAGAAAGTTTAAAAATGGTATTTTATTCCACCGCCTCTGGTGTT
The DNA here is from genome assembly GCF_054371585.1 of Giraffa tippelskirchi. Lineage (NCBI taxonomy): Eukaryota > Metazoa > Chordata > Mammalia > Artiodactyla > Giraffidae > Giraffa > Giraffa tippelskirchi. The sequence continues at coordinate 176,087,426 of NC_137280.1, read as the reverse complement.
CAAAGTTTGATTTTACCAGATAGTGAAATAATGTTTTTTTATTTTTTTAGGGTACTGTTGGTATCCTCATATGATTCTTTTGCTTTGGGAATTCTTTTTTACCTTTTGTTTTGCTTTGTACTTTTTACATCTTGTATCATCACATCTTTGACATGGGGAAATTGAGCGTGCCTTTGGACTTCCTAAAAGCTCTCCCATTTTTTCACAACATCTTTGTGCAGCCCTTTAACATCTGTTAGTCATACTAATTTCTAACTGACGCCGTGTGAGGAAGCCGTAAGGCTCAGGGAGGTCACTTTGCTGGCCACAGTGACGTAGTCAGTAAACAGTGACCCGCGGATGTAAAGCCAGGACTGGTCTCAGTTCCGGGGCTCTGTGTAATGTGCTCCAGCATATGTGGCAGATAATGACTTTACAGTAGAATTCTCTGAATTTTTTGATAACTGTTCCTAATTCTATTTTTTTAATAATAAAATGAGTTTCACAGTTTTTGCTATTTGGAAACTTTTAAGCCAAGGATTGCCACAAACCCATGTATTAAATGTTAATATGCATTTCTGATAGGTTGTATTTTCTTTAAACCAACATACTTGCTTTGTACCTGACTCCCTCCTAGATCAAATCTCTTCAGTTCCTGAATCTCACAGCTTGAAAAAGTGTTGTTTGTGCTTTCTTTTTCTCCAATTCAAATTATGCTGTGAAAATAGCTGATAGCAGCCAAGGACTTATTGTTGGGAGGAAAAACCTGCCACTTTTAAATCACAGAAACTTGTTATTTAAATGGAAATTATGTAATTGCTTTCATTATGATCTATAGACTGCCTTGGAAATATGTATACTCTGGATATAGCACATCACAGGTTTTTATTATGTTCAGTTTTTCTTTCGGTTACTGGGATCTAATTTGTGTCGTTGGGATTTCTTTTACGTTCTCAGTGTGGGATTGCTTTGAGAATACATCCTGAGCAGACTCTTCTGTTGACTAGTTTTCTACCACCTACACTGTAGGATCCTAGAGTGTTTTAGCAGAAAAAACTTAGAGATCATATTGCTTGACTTCCATATCATGTCTGAGCAAATGGAAAGATTAAATGACTTGGCCAAAGCCAGCCTGCAAATAAGGAGCTCTTTATAAGCCAGGTTTTCTGATCCCAACTCTCTTGTGCTTTACACTATTCCACGTAATCTCCTTAATGAATGGTAAACAGAAACTTTGTGTTTTTACTTGAATCTGTTCCTCTTGTGGGAATCTCACTTAGGTTTTCTTTTCAACAGTTGACTGCTTCTTTGCTACCTGTTTTTAGCTCCAACATAGGAAAAGGTAGAAAGAGGAAGAAGAGAGAGCTAATATTATTAAATTTCTTCTGAAGTCATGCTCTGTATTGGTCTGGCTGGGCTATACCATAGATAGGGTGGGTTAAACAACAAAAATTTATTTTCCCATAATTCTGGAGGCTGAAAACCCTAAGATCAAGATCCAGTTGAGTTCCTTTTCTGGTGAAAGCCCTGTTCTTGCCACTCTTGCTGGGTCCTTACATGGCACGCGGCAGGAAAGGAGCACGAGGTCTCTGTCCTTTGTTTTCCTTGCTTATAAGGCCACAGTCCTATCCCATAAGGGCCCTAACCTTGTGATTTCATTTAACTTGAATTACTTCCTAAAGACTATCTCCGGATGTAATCACAGGAGGTTAAGGTTTCAACATATGAATTTTGCTGGCGCACAGTTCAGTGCATAGTATTCTCTATTATCGTGTCCCTGTGAAGTAGCTAGCACGCCTTGTAGCTGCTGACAGGCCTGCCTCAGCGGCCTTAACGTGATCTGTCTTCAAGGTCAGGGTGCGACTGGTCTGAGGAGAGGCAGATGGATGCAAGCACAATTTCTTCTGCAACCTTTGGCAAAACAAACTCATGCACCCTTATAGGATTGTTCCTAATTCTCCAGTTCAGGCACAAATAGGCCTGTGTTTAAAAAAAAAACCCTGATGAATTCAATATTATTTCACTGTTTACATTGCTGTTTAAAGCTTCCTGGGAGGCGTTATCAGATCATGATTGAACGCGCTCGTCCTGGTACTTGGGCCTCAGAACTGCTCTCAAGTCTGGATCCTGGCTCTGCCACCGAGTCGCTGTGAACCTGGGCGGGGTATTTGTCGCTGCCCCTGCGTCTCATCTGTAAAGTGGACAAAATTGCCTCACAGCTGCTGGCAGTGAAGGTTAAAGGAGAACAGCACCTGCTAAATAGTATTCGGTTAATAATAGTGACTGTTATCATCGTCATTTGCTATTCTTCCTGAACATCGGGGCCCAAATGACTTGAACTTACTCTCTTTAGTCCTTCCTCTGTCATTTAGGGCCTTGGTAAGTTACAGTTAATTCCATATCCTATCTTGATAGGGTAAATGCTTATGGGCATTTTTGTCCAGACAGAAACGACTAAGCAGCAGCAGCAGCCAAGTTTTTTTTTTTTTTATTATTGTTATCAAATTATTCCTGTAGGTGGAAAAATCAGAAATCAATTTATGATATTCCAATAATCTCTATTTTGTGGATGAAGAAGCTGAGGCTCAGAGGAGTTAATACCTGTTCAGTTGGAGTGAGCCAGAGTTCCCTCCCTGGTCTGCCTTCACATCTGTGCTGTTTCCATTTGTTATTGTTGTTTAGTTGCTAAGTCACATCTTGCGACCCCATGGAGTGTAGCCCGTCAGGCTCCCCCGGCCGTGGGATTTCCCAGGCAAGGACACTGGAGTGAGTTACCATCTCCTGCTCCAGGGGATCAAACCTGCATCTCCTGCACTAACAGGAGGGTTCTTTACTGCTGGGCCACCAAGGAAGCTGTTTCCACAATACCATGTTAAAAACAATTTAACACTTTTGAGTGATGATCTGATTAGCATAAAGTTTTGTAACATCTGAAATATCTGTGGCCCATATAAAGCCCAGGCAGTTTGTGACCCAGGCCTCATGTAATCCTGTTCACTGAAGCAGCATGTTAGTGACTGCAACACTGGGAAGACAGCTTAAAGATTTGTGCTGTTCCTGAAAATGCCAAAGCGCTGAAACAGGCATAACGAGCATCAAGACTTCTAGAAATTTCCTCTGGCAAAGAATTTGGTATTGAAGTCACAGTGCATACTTAGATAACTAAGCAAGGAAAATACAGAACCACCACCACCACGAGCTCCAAGACATCAATTAACCTCACAGAAGTAATAATATCTCACTAAAGAGTTTGGCTCCGGATATTGTTTATATAGTCACAATTATACAAACACTCATACGAATCTAACCAAGATTATAACTAGGTAGGAAAGGTTGTGTGTATGTTGGGTCTGAGTGGAGGAAATAGAACTCAACCCTTCTTTCATATTGAAAAGTCAATGGAGAATGGCCTAAAACTTGAAATCAAGAAATAGAAACGTAAGCATGGTATTAATTCCAAAATTATCTTGTGAAAGAACTGAAAATGCTTATTACTTCTTGGAAGGGGGAAATTAGGATGGAGGAGAAGACCCTGCTGTTTTTTTAAAAAAGAAACCTTCTGAAGTTATTTGCTAATTCAAGCCAGATGCATATATAGTTTTAATAAAATGAAAGCTAAAAATAAGAAAGCAAAAAAAGCAAACTTTAGCCTAATGATAAATATTTTGATTTTAACTTAGCTGATGCTTTGTTTGAATGTCAAGATAAGCATTGATTTTCTTTAGAAGGCATCACACTTAATTAATTTGCCTAATATTAATTTAATATCTGCAAGATACTAGGCATGGCAGGGAATGTAAATGTAAATTAGACAGTAATCCTTGCTTCCAAGGAAGTTGTGATCTAGTCACCAGATGAGATATATGCAAATAACCTGCATGGAGGATGGTACAAAAAGCCTGCTGGGAGAGCCTTCCTGAACCTGAGCTCTGCCTCAGGCCTTGGGTTAATCATGCAGCTTATGTTTCCAATGATCTTGGCCTCATGTATGGATTTGCAGAGTTGCCTTTGTTCTAGACTTGAATCGTTTCCACTCTTGATGGTCTTCACCCTTTTCTCACAGTTTCTCAGGGCTTTTTTGAGTGGGCCTCACCTAGGAAGATACGTGACGGGTTAGAGAAAGCCGGTCGGCAGGAGCAGAATATCTTCTTTAGTAGCTCTATTTTTAGTTCTAATTTTACTTATATAAGAACAGATGTTTCTTGAGTACCTATGGTATGGCAGAGGCAAATGTTATGAAGGTTGTTTATAATATTTATATGAGATAGGAGCCAGATGTCCTCTCTGATTTCCTTCCAAACTGGTCCTTTGAGTTGGAGACTCTTCTGACTGCAAGGGCTGGAATCCAGGAGTATGGTTTTACCGTGAGAAAACAGGTGTAGGGAGGTGAGGTGGCGTGTCTAAGGGCAGAGAGTTAGCTAGTTTTAGAGTCAACAGCAGGCAGTATTCAGAGTTGTGGCTGAAAATTTTTTCACGCTTCTCCTGTGCCTGTTTTTTGCTAAGCACTTTTACATAGATTCTCACTTCATCACAACTGCTTTGTGTTTTAGGCATTATTTCCTGCCCCTCCCTGATAGCCAGATAAAAAGTTTGAGATCTGTTTTTAGTAACATCTTTACATGTGAGTTTTTCTAAGTGGCTTATCTAGGATTGCCAAGCTGTCAAGAGGCTTTAGGAAAAAAGTGATAATGTTGTTGGGAAAAGTTGCATTATTTTGTATTTTAAGAACTCCATCATCTGATTTTCAACCAATTCAAAACAATGTAATATGTGAAAATAACAAAGTGTGGAAATAAAGTGACATGTCTCACGTGTTAGAAATGACATCCTGGGAGGTAGAACCAAAACATGTTATGCACTGGGTCAGTCTTTCCATGGACTCAAGCTCAGGATTCATTGGGGTTGAGCCTCAATATGAACCCAACACAGTTCTGTTATATCCCTAAGAACCAGGGAAACCTGTGCTACTGAATTAAAAGTCTGTTATTAGATTGCTTAAAAATATTCTGAAATCTGTTCTTTTTCCTTTATGAATTTACCTCTGAGTCTGCCTAAGTGTAGGGATCAATGAGCATATATTGAAAAGTGTATCATTTTCTAAATTTATGATTTTATGAAATACTACAGAAAAGGTAGTAACAACCAAATGAAAATGTTAAGATCAATTTTACAGTGTATATGTATTAAAATATGCTGCATGTTAAGCCTTCAGGACCCGAGAACATAACTTAGTTTATTGATAAAATAATTATCTTCTGCCACAGTTATCCTCTGTCTTAATGTTTTTCAGGATTGTGGAGAAAAATATATTTCAGTATGTTAGAGAATAAATAACAAATGTGTGTTGAGATACATGTATATAAATTTCCTTCCAGACTGATTAATCTCTTTGACAGAGATGCTACTCAACACTGTTCCATTGCGTTGTATCAATTTATTGTGCACTCACTGAAGCCACAGTAAATTATTTCTAACATCATAGATATGTGTGTAAAGCAACGTATTCAGGTTGCAGAGTATCCAGCTTCGATAAATCTGTGAACCAGTAACTTGTAATGAGCCAATTTGAGGAGGATATTAAGATTAGCATAAGCATTGATTCTGAATGATTTTCTTTTTTTAAAAAAATTGAAGTGTAATTGATTTTACAAGATTATGTTATTTTCGGGTTTATAATATAGTGATAAATATTTTTATATGTTACAAAATGGTCACCACGATTAAGTCTAGTTACTGTCAGCATACAAAATTATTAGTGTTATTGATTATATTCCCTGTGCTGTACCTTACATTCCTGTGACTTATTTTGTAACTGGGAGTTTGTACCTCTTAATTCCTGACCTGTTTCACCCATCCCCCGACCCTACCTCCCCATTGGCAACCAACAGTTTATTCTCTGAATCTGTGCATCTGGTTTTATGTTTCATCTCTTGTTTTATATTTTTAGATTCCACATATAAGTGAAATCATATGGTATTCGTCTTTCTCTGTCTGATTTATTTCACTTAGTATAATACTCTCTAGGTCCATTCATGGTTTCTACATGATTTTCTGAAGGGCATAATTCAATACCTCTGACAGCCCTCTGTAGGGGAAAGCAGAGAGTAGGCTTGCCTTTTGTTCTTTGTTCTAACTTAACTCACCTTTGTGGAGCAGAAACATATGTTTGTGAAATTATGGCTTACGTTAATTGATTGAGTGTTCTACAAGTTAGCATGTTGTCTCCTTGGAACACACTTAAGTAGGAATCTGTTGCTCTTTAACATTGCAGAATTAATGATGGAGAAATAATTAGAGGCATTGATGATTTCCATTTTCTCTTAGTATTCAGTTCATCCCTTGGGAATAAGTGATGTCTTTAGGATATCTTAATGATTACTTAAAATTCATGTTGGGTCATCAGACTTAGTCACATCGGTGATTTAAACAGTGGAGAGAAGGAAAGCGTGAGGGACAGTTTTCTCTTTAGGTGGGCACTGGATTCAGAAAGAAGCTGTGTGTGGTCAGAGAGTTTTGAAAATTGGTAATTGACGTCTCCTCTGAAATACAACCAACTATATAATTTAGCCAGTTCAAGCTCATTTGAGGGAATCTGCTTGAATATGTTGCAAGTTTTTTACAACTATTCTCTATTTCTTAGAAGCAGAGTTTGGCATTTAAGAACTGATTGACCAATCATTTATTGTAATGAACCTTGAAAATTCTTTACATTGGAAGTTCTAGATTCTATAAATTGTATTCATATCTTAATTAGTTTTTGCTTGCATTCAAAACACAAATTTATCTAAGATACCAATATTGTAGGAAATAGTGATTTCATATTTATTATTACTTTCATGTAGATACTTGTTTATAGATTTTTTTATTGTTTGCCTAAATATTTCTTAAATTATTGCTACTTGTAACTATCCTCAGTAGTTAATGCTGGATGTTAGAAGCAAGGAGGATGAGTATCAGCTGGTAGCAAAATCTGACCTGCTGGGAGAGGGAGCCGGAAAGGAGAGGGGGAGGGGGATAGAGGTTCAGCAGTGACACTGGTAAGCCACACGAAGGTAAGGCACGAAGGAAGCCACTGAACGGTGAGATAGTGCTTCTGCAATCCAAAGGACTGTGAGTGGAGAGGGGACATCTTATGCTTTAACAAATGCAAAAATATTAGTAAAGATTTAAATAATACATTTAGCAGGTATGAATTATTTGAAAGCAATCTCTAAAGAACCATGCCACATGCTTAAATACAAGGATTACTGTTAGAGACAACCTGCTGAGGCTCAGAAATGAAGATTAAAAAAACCTTGTTTTCTTAGAGTCGAATGTCCTTTCTGTAATTCATGTCAATTGTCGTTAATTTCACAGACAGGTTAGGAAAGCTTTGCTTTTCTACGTTAGCTTCCACGTTGCTTCGAACATGCAGTAACCATTTTGCATGTTTTTTCTTGAGAATGTTTTATTGACTTGGTGGTTTGCTTTCACTTGCTGAGCTGATTTATGAATGTAGTTTTTTGTTTGCTTTTCTTGTGTTCTTTGGATGTACTGCTCGGCATGCCGAATCTTAGCTCCCCAACCAGGGATCCAACCCGTGTACCCTGCATTGGGAGCAGAGTTTTAACCACTGGACTGCCGGGGAAGTCCCCCGTGGTTGCAAGTGTAACGGCTTCATCTGATGGCGGCCCAGGTTCATCATGCATAAGAGGATTTGAGAATTTCCCAGTTAGAACATGAGGAACAGCAGCAGTCCATGTTACCTAGCTGCGGTGTGGGTGAAGTAGTGTTTGCCCCTCTGCTGACACGGAAATCTGGTATCTGGAAAGCTCTCTTGAAGGCCTGGAGTTATTTCTGTGACTTTTACCCTCATAACAAGTCAAGGCATTGTCTGATACGTGTTTCATGGATCTTTCTGTATGTAGCGTAGTATACTTAAATGGTATTTGCATTCTCAGACATGTGCACTGCCAACTTTCAAAATAGAAATGATTGCTGGAATCCACACAAAATATATTACTGTGCTTTTCCTAGTTTTTGTAGTTTCACTTGCTCCAGAATTTCTGGAAACAGTTTGAAAATAGTGATTTTTTAAGAATATTGTTTTTCCAAAATTTGTTATCAATATGATTTTCTGATTTAACAAAACACTTCCTGAGTTGACTTTGTACTTATGATATTTTTTAATCTGTCAAGCACTATTCTTCAATCATATATTAGTATGTTTCCCATTTTTGCTTAATTGCTCTGGATGCTGTATAACCTAAGCCAGTTTTATATCTGGTAACATGGGGTTGGGGAGAAGGCAATGGCACCCCACTCCAGTACTCTTGCCTGGAAAATCCCATGGACGGAGGAGCCTGGTAGGCTGCAGTCCATGGGGTCGCTAGGAGTTGGACATGACTGAGCAACTTCACTTTCACTTTTCCCTTTCATGCACTGGAGAAGGCAATGGCAACCCACTCCAGTATTCTTGCCTGGAGAATCCCAGGGACGGGGGAGCCTGCTGGGCTGCCGTCTATGGGGTCACACAGAGTCGGACACGACTGAAGCGATGCAGCAGCAGCAGCAGCAGCAGCAGCAACAAGAAAATCTCCCAGTTATGAAATTATAAGAGTGGAAGAAATCTAAGTAATAAACTGATAGGTGCAGATTTAGAAACTTTAGAAATTCTCTTTTTTTAATATTGTCTCCAACACTTGTATGAAAGGACTCAGCAATTTCACTTTTGGGTACACATATATATGTATCTTGCAGAAGCTTTTGTACATATTTCAAAGAGATATGCAAGAATGTCCATTGAAACATTGTTTAATAATTTAAGTATAAATTGATAATATAATTGATAAATATATCACTGTTTATTAAACAATTGGAAGTGGTTAAATTAATGGAGTAGGTTTACATGTATCAATGTCTTCATCTCAGCAACATAATGTTGAATGAAAAGCAAATTGTAGAAGGATATATAAAGTATACTTTTTATAGAAAGAATAAAACCTGTAAAATACTACTTTATAAGATTGGTGTAATATTATTTAGCTTTTCAGAGGGTTTATACACTATGGAGAAATGTGTGTTGTGTATAACAGGGTAGATAGTCATCTATGATATATGAAAGACAAGCTATAGGAAAGCAACTATATGATGTGTTTACCATTGTATGTCTTTTTGTTTGTAACCTACTTGTCTTGTAGTCTTGCCAACTTCTTTTTACTCAATGTCAAGAAATCTTGTGAATTTTGAAAACCAGATATTGAATTTTATCAGGGCAATAAAGTGTGGCTGTAGAAGATTTCTTTTAAACTGTCGTTTGATTCAACTGATAAGGGATCAGGCATTTATTGAGTAGCTATTATCAGACCCTAAACTAAAGGGATCAGACTTGATTTTCCTGTTCTAACTAAAAAAGGAAATAATAATAGCTAAGAACAACTATCTCTGAATAAACGTGAGAAGATTTATTTCCTCCTTATTAATACTTAAGGAATTATAAGTGAGAATACCTTGCGATCTTTTGTATCTTGCAGGTTGGTGAAAACAAGAGGTGTGATGATACCTGGTAGGTGCATGTGAGTCAGTGTAGTGTTTCTGGAAGATACTATAGCAAAATATCTCAAAATTAAAAAGAAAACGTTCCTTACCCAGAAATACTGGAGATAACTTGCACATGTTTTTCAAAATATATGTACAAGGGTATCCACTGAAGTACTGTTTGCAATAACAAAGCAAAATAGACAACAAAACAATTAATAACAAATATAAGATTGGTTAAATAAGTTTGCATTTTCATATGATAGAATACTTTGCAGTTATATAATTGAAATAAGCCTGTGCATGTTGATGTGGAAGATCTCCAAGATATTGTAAGTGAAAAAAAAGCTGCAAAACAATTTATCAACCTTGAAACTGTTGGAGGAAATTAGAAAGAAAAATACACAGGAACATATATTGTACACGGGCATATACATTAAAAATTTTTTTGTAAGAAACTTGAGTGATTCCTTCGGGAAATGAAAGTGAGGAGAAGATGGATTTTACTTTTCATTTGATACTTTCAGTGTCCTTTATATTTTCTAAACTAATGCATGTCTAACTAGTATTTTTAAAAATGCTGATAAGAGTTTATCTCTGATTTTCTGTTTCTCTATCCACCACCCTTATTTTTGCTTTTATGATAAAACACACAGCTACAGCAAAGAAACGAGCAAAAATCAACAGAGTGATTATATAAAACACAAAAACAATTATGTTTTCAGTGAGTATAGATGGTCACTGAAAAATACCCTTCAAAATAGGTTGGTATTAGTAGTTATTTATTGTCTTGTTAGTTTAAAACATGATGTAAAGGTCAGGACAGTAATGGCTAAAGCCAATTGGTCATTAACTGTGGTAATCATTGACCTTAAAAAGAATCGGTCTTGTAAATGATTTTCTGAAGTTAATAACTATATTTGAAGATTAGCAGTTATATTGTGATGGTGACAAGCGTGCCAGAAGACATTGGCCCCATTCATATGAAAAATTATGTTTTTAGTGTGTAATTTGCAATAGTATTCATCAAAATTATTCATTCTTTCTAAAAGGAAAAAATTGATTGGTAACAGTCACAGTGCCAAGGTTAGCATTAATGGTTCTAAAGCATCTAAATTTCCTGGCTTTTAAACCTTTTAAAAACATCTGAAAAGATTTATACGGCTTCTTGGATATGTAACAGTTCTTAAAAAATAATAAGGTCACTTTTTTCTTGAATGCAAAACAATGTGTTTCCCAATTGTAGAAGAGAGTTGTCAGGCTTTTCTAACTAGTTTTACAGTTTCTTCATTCACTGGAGTTTACTTTTGGGTGAAGGAAAGAGAAGTCCATTTCCCTGCCCTAATGTGGTGGCCTCCAGTGGGGCCTTTCCCTGAGCTCATATTTTGTTAGTGTAGGAGCATGTCTAATTGTGGGCAGGTTACCTCTAATAGCATGTTTCAAAGGGTATGGGTCACATATGTTCTGTTTTCTCAGCTCTGCACTGCTCCTCGGGGCGTCTTGCTTGGGGTGGTGGACTGTGGACCAAGGCCCTAGCAGAGGGTGTTTCTGAACGCAGGGGTGCAGCGCTCCCTTTCATTCTGTGTCTATGTAAGTTGCATGCTTATGCAAGCTCATGGCTTTACAAAGATATTACCAGACAACCAGCTTCACTATTTGAATAAGTTAAATGTAGAATTCTCCAAGTAATAAAATATGCATGATAACTGTTTTTAATATGGATTCAATATGTTTCTATAAATTAGCACGTTGGCACAGAATAAAGCAGTATATTTAGTAGTGTTTGGCCAGATTATAAATAGGAATCAGCCTTTGCTGTTAATCATTTTTTAAAAGTCATAGTTAAAATAATGTTCAGAGGTCTTATATGAGATGCATTCCTGACTTGTCTCACAGCGTCCCTATCAGGGAAAGAGAAGAAATCCTCCTTTCTTAAAGTAGTAACCGGGATAGAGCACATCTAGACATGTAGTGCAGGGTCAAGAAGGACTTAGGTCTCCAGGCCAAATGATCAAGATAGTGTGTCCATTTGCTAGTTGAAAAAGAGAAAAGAATAGGATAGGTTGAACCTGGCTTTGAATTTTTCTCAGTCCATCCTTGCTCGACTGTTTCGGTATCAAATGTAATTTAGAAAACTCAAGAGGAAGAGTGAAGTTTATTGTATTAATCCATTTTTTTACTTTTTTCTTTTCCTCTTCCTTTCTTCCCAGTGTTCCAAGAGTTCTTCTTCTTTTATTATTTTCCTTTTCAAGAACTACTTGCTATTTTTTTAGGGTAGGTCTGCCAACAACAAATTTTGTAAGTTTTTCTTCATCTTTGAATGAATATCTTGGTCTCCTAGTCACTTCTGAAGGATATTTTTGCCGGATATAGAATTCTGTCTTGACAGTTCTTTTCTTTCAGCACTTGAAAAATATTGTCCCATTTCCATCTAGTGTTCTTGGTTTCTGAGGAGAATTCTGCTATAATATTGAACTGTTTTTCAAATTCCAGCTTAGAGAGATTTTGCTGCTTTCAAGATTTGTTTGTCTTTAGTTTTTAGAAATTTGATTATGATATGTTATAGCATGTGATTCTTTGTGTTAGTCCTTTTTGGGGTTCACTCATCTATTTGAATTTGTAGGTTTGTTTTTTTAACCAGGTTTGGGGAAATTGGCACCATTATTTCTTTGAGTACTGTTTTAATTCCACATTCTTTCTCTTTTTTTTTTTTCTGGAATACTTATGACATGAATGTTACATTTTTCTCCTTCTGTTTTCTCTCTGTTTTCATACTGGATACTTCGTATTTTTCTATCTTCCATTTACCAGCTCTTTCCTCTCTTATCTTCATTTTACTATTGATAACATCCAGTGACATTTTTTCTTTTGGATTATTTTTCTTTTCAGTTCCAAAACTTCCATTTTGTTTTTTTTTTTATATTTTCTATATCTTTCTGAGACATTTTAAAAATTTTGCTTCAAGAATGTCTATACTTGTTTATTGGAACATTATTATGATGTGTGATTTAACATTTTTGTTGGATAATTCCAACATCTCTTGATCTTCCCCTGGGAACCTGAGGACAATATAGTGGTGAATTCTCTGTATTATTTTTTTGCCTCAAACATCCCTGATTGAGTGCTGGAGAAGCTAGCAATCTGGAAACATCGGTGAACATAGGCCAAAAAAACAAAATTAAAAAAGCAAAACTTGGGAAAGCCCTGCTGTTCTGCTTTTTCCAGCCGAAGTATCAGTCTTCATGTGTTTGTTTTATTTATATGTAATGCCCATCTTTTTTTTTTTTTTGCTGTACTTCTCCGGGAGAGTAGGCTAATCCATTCTATGCTGGAACTAGAGGAGAAATGCTGTGTGAATGTTAATCCCTGACTGGGGAAATGTGAATCATATCACTTCCTGGCTTAACGTAGGTGAATGACACAAAGCCCTGGAAGCCATGAGTCCCCTGAGGATGTTTAGAAGGCAGTACATGTTAAATGCCATGAGTAGAAATTAAAATGTGCTCAAAACTTTAAAAAAATCAACTTTGAATATCAAAAGTTTAGATATATTAACTTTTAAGGAAATGATGTTAAACATTTCAAACTTGACGTTAGAAGAAATAAGATAGCAGGATAAAACAAAGGCAACTGTGCTCGTTTATACTCCAGGAAAATGACCTTATATATGACAGAACTCCAAGCTGATGGTCTGCTCTCCATCTGTACAGAATATAAAACTGAGGTACAGAAGGTTAAGTAATAATAAGAATTCCAAGGTGGCTGCAGTGCTGCCTAGGGCAGAACCAGATGTTGATGATTGGATGTTTTCACTCTTACCATGTATTTGGTACATTCACATCTCTGGGCCTTTGTACTATGGTTCTGAGTGGTCCCCCCTCACGTCCTATGCCTGAAAAGATCTTTTAAAGGTCTCCTTTGTGACTTTCAGGATACCATTTGGTCCCTGCACAAGTGCACAAAAGCAATTTTTATGTAAGTATTTTAGCATTTATGTCATGTTATTATGGGTACCTGTGTAGACCACTCTCCTCCACCATTGCGTATACATATATACTATACAGAGCTTTCACGTACTTGATGATAAACATTTGTAAATTGAATTAAAATTAAAATCTGGCTCCCAGTTAGGCCCTTCCTTTGTCGTGTTTCAGTGCCTCCTCTAAGTCTAACGAACTCTGCAATGTTAGGCAAGGACAGATTGCTTAAGATTTCCAAAGACCAAGCCTCTTCCACTAAGTAAACCAACAATCTCGTTGAACAAAGATATATTTCTTTTGATGCTTTAGTGTTTCTTTTTTTTAATGAGAGTCCAAGAACTTGGTTTTCACCCAGATTAAGATATGATTTTTCTCTCTTTTGCCAAATTAATGAATTCATTTGAAAGCATTTGTATGGAGTTTGTAGTATATGAATTCCTTCCATGCGTTGTCTTTTTTAATCCTCACACAGCTCAGTGGGGGTGGGTACTGAAGTCCCTGAGATGAGAATATTGGGATTTGGAGAGGGTAAGTATGCAGCTGGTAGGAGGCGAAATGAGTGACTTAGGTCTAGTCCTTGTGACTTCAAGCCTAGACTGTCTGAAGCTGTAGAGATGCCACCTGCCCATTTTTCTGTTTAGGTACATGCTTATGCACATTAGATTTGCCCGATCCTGATGTCCATGTTTTGCAAACACGAGGAAGAGGGAGAGGTCTGTGGTAGGGCAGTAAGCAAAGCTGCAGGCTGTATGGCATCTTTTCCTCACTCACCCCTGTGTGTGCGCATGCTAAGTCGTTTTAGTCGTGTCCAGCCAGGCTCCTGTCCATGGGATTCTCCTGTTAAGAATACCGGGGTGGGTTGCCATGCCCTCCTCCGGGGGATCTTCCCGACCCAGGGATTGAACCCACATCTCCTTTGATGCCTGCATTGGCAGGAGGGTCCTTTACCACTAGTGCCGCCTGGGAAGCCCCCAAGCCTTGGTGCTCGGTTTTGATTCCTGTGGTTAGAGGAGAGGACCAGCACCGCAAGGAACCAAGTGTGGAGAGACAGGCGTTGTGAGGTGGTGCACCCCACGCGGAAGGCTCTGGGGCTCAGGTGGTGAGGATTGGTGCAGGGCCGGGGCGGAGCCCTTGGTTCCACTCCCGCAGCGCTCTGGCCTCCCAGGACCAGAAGCTTTGGCCGGTGGAGGGAATCATGCAGGAGTAGTCGTGAGAGCGTGAGAGCAGGAAGAGCCGGGAGCTCTGCAGAATGGCGTGGAGGCCCCCGGAGCCAGAGCTGGAGGCCGGAGCGGGGCAGCAGCCTGGGCAGCCGCAGCCAGGAGCCAAGTGTCGGAGCAGAATGAGGTCCTGCTCTGGGCATCGCAGAGGCTGGAGAACGTTGAGGCCGGTGCCCATCGGTCAGGCTGGTAGGCAATTCTGCTCCCCTCAGTAGGTCACTGAAAGCAAATGAAACCCTGCTTTCTGATTCCATGCAAGGGAGGTCTGGGGTACATTTGATTATTATTTTCAGACAAAATACAGATGAGATGCCGTATAACGCAAGCACATTATCACCATGTCACTAAAGCAGTTGGTTTTGAGAATTCCTGGGATGCATCCCTCCACTCAGCATCTCATATTTGTGTACATCTGAAGTATCTTTTAGTACAATGCTGTTTGTTATCCAGTTATGTGTTGGAACATGGAGTCAGTGTTTAACATTTCTTTGCTTTATATTTTCATTCTAAACTAGTGAACTGACTCTATATAGTATTTTTTATGTTTCTTAATACCTTTTAATATATAGAGTAAATATGGAAACAGATTTTCAAAACCTGTTGTTTTTTGGCTTATCCAAGCAAAGTATACTTAGATATATTGTTTAGTGTTTTATAGTATATTTTCTTCTTATTCAATGGAAGAATAATGACTAGGTAGAAATATGGTACTGATTTATATTTAATATTTGATAGGTCAAAATAAGTTATATGCTCTTTTTCTAAATTCCAAGAAAATTTTCATTTTGTTTCTTAAAATTTCTAAAGTTGTAAGATTATTTAGGTTAAAAGAAGAGTAAATTTTATTTTATTTCTATTATTATTTTTTCGAGATTGTGCATGCTGGCTATATTTATTTCTTTAATGTACCTAAAATTAATCTTCTAGTTCCTTATTGGAAAAATAGCCTCAAGTTCATGGAGAGAGTAAACTTTCAAAAGCCTTATCCCGTAGTTTTTTCCTTTTTTAAGCATTTCTTTTCTGTGATCATAAGAATATAGAAACATTGATGTAGAACTCTGGAAAATAAGAGGAACATAAAGAAAATTAAAATCACACTTATATAACCTCACTAGCAAGAGGCAGTTAACATTTTTTCACCTGAGTTTTTTCACTCTGCTTATAAACTTAGCAGAATGATGTTTAAACTAATAATTGTGTAATCCTGTTTTATCACACTGTATTTTTCTGACTTCATCAATATTTAAAAAGATATGATCTTTCATGGCTACATGGCAGTCTATCAAAAATACACACTGTAATTTAGCTGTTATCCTATTTTAGCACATCTGAGAGGCTTCTGTTCTTTCGTTGCTGTGACTACTGCTGCGGTGAGTGTCCTGGGCCACACATCTGTCCACCTTTCTGCTGGGCCTGTTGCCCAGACATCCCTAGAAGTCCTTCTTCTGGTTAAAAATGTGTAAACACCTTTAAGACCTTTACACTGTAGTTTGCAGATAGGCACTCAACTACCGACTTTTTCTTGGCAGTAGAAATTCTGCAGTATGCTTATTTCATCCTCAGTGAACTGGTTTTTCTAGTACCTGCCTTTCCTAGTTTGATTCATTCCTTCATGTATTCAGTAAATGTGTAGTTAGCAGCTACTATCTATCAGGCCCTGTGAAGGTGTATGTTGACTTGGACTTAGAGGGGATGTTTTGAAAATACTGAAAGACCTCCTTTGACCCCTTTTCCTCGAGAGATGAATCTGTGCTTGACATTGTTCATGAGCTCTGCTCTTTCTGAGCTTCTAATTTGAAAAATGAAGTTAAACATATTTATACATACTTTTTCCCCCCTCTGCCAAAATTGACAAGGAAAACGCCCCCTTCACGTTCTTGTTGCTTAGCGTGGGCTCTTTTGTGAAGGTTAAGTGTGTAGACCAAGTGGACCAGGTCAGGGTGCTTTATGGACTTGCTGTCTTGCTTCTGGTTATTGTGGGAACCTTATTAAAGGAGGTGGGATTTTATAAGCTGTTTGAAATGTAAGAAAGAACATTTAGTGAGCTATGAATGTATTCGTCTGACATGATGAAAAATGTATAACCTAATTTTAGGTTTTGTTTTTTGATAATAGGTTTTCTTGTTTAAAGAATGTTAAACATGAATATGTAAGAAATGTTCTATATTCATACATTAGGGTATTGGTACACTTTTTTTTTAAACAGGAGATTATTGGCTTTCATTTATGATTAAAACACAAATTGTTAGGACTTTATACCTTGGTTAGATTTTATTCATCCTGGGAAGCGTTTTCTGTTGTTAAAATATTAAAGCTTAATCTGAAATATTTTCACAAACACGAGTGACTTTTTGAAGGTTGTTCTCTTGCTTCTATATATTTTCTTTTTGCATATTATATATCACCCTCTTAGGGAGGAGGTAGTTCTTTCTTGTTATACAATATTATACTTATTAATCAAATCTTCTCATATATTGATGAGTTCCTTAAAATCACAGGTAAGAAACTTCACTATTCTATTTATTATCTGACACGCTGTATATTTAGGAGCATTACAAAGCCCAGTTTTGGTGTATACACTTCGTTGTGCTTTCCGAAAGCTGTAAGAATAGTAGAAATGCACTGTCGTATCCAAGTGCTGTTAAACTAAAATAATTTGCAAGTGAGAACATTAAAGATAGAGTCAGTATACTCTTAGAAAATACAGAGTTGTTTGGGTTGCTTCCTTTTATTATCTACAGTTTTAGATGTATTACAAAGTATAGGTAAACCTGTGTACAGTTAAACTTGCTACTGATATTTTACCAACTGAAAGTCTCATTTAACTTACATTTTTCTCCCAATACATGATTTCAACCTGGTAAACAAGTATAGAACCATTCATGTATTGTCATTTCTATTTCTAATGACTTGGTGGTAGGTGGGACATATCATAACAGAGACTATCATTAAATGCTGCTTTATATATTTTATCAAGTACAGTGGTAGGAAAAAAAGTTAATTTTGTACAATAATGTTCAGAGTGCCAGCTCCGTGGAATTGGGGGAAGGATGTATATCCATGGAATTGGGGGAAGGATGTATACACACTGAGTAGAGGCTACTGCTCCATGGAATAGGGGGAAGGATGTATACACACTGAGTAGAAGCTACTGTTTGTTCAGGGCACTGTGCGGTGTGTGTCCAGCACATGGGGATTTTCTTGCAGTGCTCACAAGAAACCTGTTAGGTTTCTATCTCATTTTCATACTTTTGGAAAACAGATAAATTCTGTAAAGTCAGACAGCTAGGAAGACGAGGAGCTGGATTGCAACTCAGGCTGAGTCCAGGGATTTCAGATAATCTTACATTTCTGAGATAAAGGAAAAGTTGAATATCACTGGTTTGAAATTAATACAATAATTATATTTAAAATCCTCCATTCCATATTATGAGCAGCCAGTTAAGAAAGGGTGTGATAGTGGGTGTAAAGGGCTGAGAGGAAACACGAGGAAAAGAAAGGAGAAGGACGGGGAGAGGTAAGGGAATAGGTGGAGATGGAGGGAGGACAGCCCATGTCAGGGAGGGAGGAGGTGTCCAGGCAGGGGCTGAGAAGGAAGCAGAGGGCGCCCGGTTGTGTAGGTGAGGAGAGGCCTCGATGGTGTGGCCCAAGTAAATTACCTTTATCGCGGTGGTTTTCCTCTTCCTCCCTGGCTTTTAGCAAGCCTTCAGAAATACTAACTAGCTCTTCTGCTATTCTCAGCACCGTTCTTTGTGTGTGAGCCTTCTGGGACTTCAGTTCATTTTACCCTTTGTGATGAAACCTCATTCAAAGTTAGATGACTCAGAATTCAAGTTGTGTTTACTACTTCTATATTTCCCTGTTTTCTTGCATAACACATGATGCATCCACATAAATTTTGGTAAATGATTTGTCTGGTGGATTTAATTTAGCCTTCAGTCATATTCTTATAAATTTCACTTTATACTCTTTGAAATGAATCCTCAAACTAACCATATCTGTTAATTTAAAAGTTATATTTAGAAATGAAATAAAGTTGGACAGAATGGAAGAACCTTTACTTTCAGAGAATTGAAACATTTTTTCTGTGATATGACCAAAGAATTAGTTGTATGTTTATGAAACAAATATTTTATTATCAGCTGTATTTATTTATTTCTTAATGGGTCTCAAATTTAGCACTCATACAGATTCTTCGATTGTATTTTGAGCACGTTATGGAGTATGTTGTGATGCAGAGGGCGCTGGTTTCGCATAAAAGGTGGGGGAGGCCACTCTAATTCCTGTGTTTCTTCATTTGTGAAACAGAATTTGCACCCCCTGCTTATCTAACTGGGTGAGGGGACAGATGTGTATGTGTACTAGAAAATGCCTTGTAACTATCGTTGCTAAATACAACTATGATTGTTAGGTTTGGAGATTTCTTTTTAGATTTATTCCTTTCTTTAATTAAAGGGTGAGCAGATGCAGAATAGACTAATTGTTCTGTTTCATTTACATTACCCAAGTATTGAATTTCAGTAAAATAAAGCAGTATTAGTCAAAGAAACTTGGTCAGCAAACTAGAGGGAAATGGTGGAGTCATAGCTCACTCATCATAGATCTTTTTAATAGGGACAGGTATCTGTGCCGTTAATTCTGGACCAGTGTCTTTCCCTTTCACATACTTTAATGCATAACTTATAAATCTCTTTTTATCAGCCAATCTGACTTCTCTAAACCCAGACTAACATTAAGCAAGACAGAATGAGCAAAAACCAGGCAAGGTCAAACAAGCAGTCAAATGATCAGCTTCTCATTGGCCGCTAATGGAATTTTAGAAAATGATTAGTTATGACTCTCAGTGCCCTTGTTGACAAAGGGTCAGTTTTTATAAAATTGTTGTAAATTTTTGATGAGATTTTTAAATTACCATGTTGGATTATTTCTCCATAAAACTATACATAGTTCATTTTTCATATTAAGTCTCACATGAACATTTTTGCTGGAATGATAAGGGTATTATGGCTCTGATTTTTAAAAGATCCTATCTTTTAGAGATATACTGAAATATTTACTGATAAATGTGATGTTTTAGAGGTGGATAGGGCTATTAATAAAATATGGTTGACAATGAGCTAATAATTATTGAAGGTAGATGATTGCTAAATGGAGGTTTATTTTATTGTTTTTTCTACCTTTTTATGTTTTTGAAATCTTTCATCATAAAATGGTAAAAGATTTTACTGTCTTGTGCTTCTGATTTACTTAATGAAATAGTTGTATCATGCTAATTAAAAGCCAAAGTTGTATTAGTAAACATGAGTTCTTCAATAATCCTTGTTTTTCTTCATGATTTAGAAAAGCAATACATATTTTAGCTCTCTACTGAAATGTTATTTGGCATATAATGATATCAGGCTCTCTACTGAAATGATATTTGGCATATAATGATATCAGGCATACAATAACTTAAAGTATTTGAGAAGAATCTTATTTGTATAATTGAATATAATTTTTAGTCATAGTTTTGACTTCTTTCTATGTGTTGTTGTTTAGTTGCTAAGTTGTATATGACTCTTTTGTGACCCCCATGGACTGCAGCCCGCCAGGCCGCTCTGTCCGTAGGATTTCCTGGGCAAGAACACTGGAGTGGGTTGCCATTTCCTTCTCCAGGGGGTCTTCCTGACTCAGGGATCAAACCTGCATCTCCTACATTGCCAGGTGGATTCTTAATCACTAACCCAACTTTCTTTGTGTACTATGTAATTATTGCTCATATATAGAAAGGAATAATTTGTAGACTACTACAAGTGATTAAAGTAGTAATCACACTTGTAATAAATATTTCACATTTACTCTTCTCACTAGATTGTAAGCTCCATGAAGGTAGTTTGTCTTAGTCATGGTATGTAGCACAGCACTTGGCACATAGTATTTACTCACTAAATGTTGTCTGACCATAGTTTAAAAGAATACTATGTTTAAATAATGTCCTTTTAGATTTCTTTTTAAAATTCACTAAAAATATGAAATTTTTATTACAGTAAGAGCATAGCGAAAAGGTCTTACTGAAATGATTCTTAAGGCAAATCCATACCAAGTTCTTTGTCTCCATATTTAGCTATTTCCTTTTATATGGTTAGTATGAATCTCTTTTGTGTTTTTGTTACACTGTTTCAAGCAGGGTGCATTAATTGTAAGTGTTTTATAACCTGTGAAGAAACAGAATACATAAACGCAAAGGAAGGTGAAAATGAAAAAGAATTTTTCATGGAGTTTGAAGACTCAGCTAAATAAATGGAGAAATTTTATTGTATTTCATTTTAAAACTCCTGAAGTATCATGTATATTTACTTGGTCTCTAAATCATATTCTTCACTTGGGACTTTTATCACTATAGCGCTTCGCGTAGTACGTCTTGGTCCGTTGTCAGATGCGGACGCTTACTGACTGACTCGGCCTAACTGCCGAAGGTGCCCCTCGATATGGTATATGCTGTTCACTCGGGGCAGGACCCTGCTGTAGTTGTAACCCATTGTCAGCCTCCCTGAGGCCAGAGTGTCCCTTTAGTTGGTCCTCAGTTTACCTGATGGACCTTGAAGGACAGCTTACCCTTTATCACTCTTCGCTTAGAACCTTTGATGAATGGCACCATCAGTTATGTGCCTGCGGGAGGCTGGAACCCGAGGGGACCGTACAGTTCTTTAACCCCTGTATGTCTCACGTTACCAATAAAACAGATTCCTTCCATACCAAGTCACAGCCATTCTGCCAGATATTCACCCCTCCATAACCTGGTTACTTCTTCAGACTTGGTTTCAGACCTGGATAGGGGATGGTGGGATGATGAACGAGGTGGAAGAATTAGGGAGGAGGCAGATTGCCCCGGGCATTGTAGCTTACAGGAGTTTGGATTTTATCCTTCGAGTAATTGGTACCGCTGGAGGATTGTGAATGGTAGACTGACATGATGTGATTTGTACACTTTGAAAGATCGCTATGACTTGATGGGTGGAGGGTAGATTTGTGGAATCAAGAGTGGCAGAAAGACGTTCAGTGTGCAAGCTGCTGAAAATGTGCGGAAGGATGACATGTCCTGGACTGTGGTGGTCTGTGGTGTCAGTACGGGTTGGCAAAGAGATAACCCCATGACGCCACGTATACCCAGGACCGTCTTCAGTACTAATACTTGGAAGGTCTGCTTAGTTGTTAGATTTAGTTAAGAGTTGTTTATGGATTGACTCCATAAGAATCTTTAAGAGAACTTGTTAGAAGTATGTATTTCCAAGTCCTGAATTCGTAAGTTTGGGGTGAACTCTAGGGAAAACTTTTTTCTGAGCAAAGTTGTGAAATACTTATATTATTTAATACATTCATATAGGATTATTCAGAACAATTCTTTAATGTCGCAAGTGTAAAAATGTACAAAGATTTCTTGACCTTTTTAGAATTAATGATATAAGTTCCTTTCCTCTATTGATACGCTAGCATCATTCCCCAAATTTAATCTTTCAGCACAGATTACAAATCCCCTTTCATTGACTCAGTCTTATTCTGATAAAGATAGATCTCTCCACCCATGTTCTAAGGAAATTTTGTCTTAAAATAAGAATAAGCTGCATCTCTTTATTTAGAGTCCTGAAATTTATGTAAAAGCTTTTCCTATCCATATTTTCTTAGTCTTTAATTTTAATCCTTTTTAGGTGAAAGTGCTTTCTTGGATTATAAATTTCTACTTATGTGGTTTTATAATTCACTACCATTAATCCAGCTTCTTCATCACCTCTGAATTAGATAACTCCAACCCACTTTCGGGCTTCCCCAAAGGCTCAGCAGGTAAAGAATCCACCTGCAATGCAGAAAACACAGGAGACATGGGTTCAGTCCCTGGGTTGGGAAGATCCCCTGGAGGAGGAAATGGTAACCCACTCCAATATTCTTGCCTGGAAAACACAATGGACACAGGAGCCTGAAGGGCTATAGTCCATGGGGTCGCAAAGAGCTGGACTCAACTGAGCGCGCACACACACACACACACACACGCACAACCCACTTTTATGCTTTCTTGTTTTGGGAGGATTCTTAGGATATACAGGAAACTCTCATGGCATTTCAGCACATCTGTTCTATCCTTAGGAGATGAAAAAAGAATCAAGGGCAGTGCTTCTCTGTAGAAAATTCTTTAAAAAATAGACCCGCTGTGCCTTGATTCCTGCCACTCTGCTTCTCTGGGGCCAAAGGGAGGGCCTTAAATTTGCTTTTGCATTTGAGTGAAATTAGCACCATGAAATGAATCACAGCCTAGTATATATAAGTTAAAGAGCATGGATTGTAAAATCTAAAAGACCAAAGTTTAAAGCCCACTTGGCCATCTGCTAGTGGTTTGATTTGGGAGAAGTCAGTCCCTGATGGTCTTATTTTAGTTACCTGTAAAATGGGACTAGATCTACCCTGGAGGAGGGCATGGCAACCCACTCCAGTATTCTTGCCTGGAGAATCCCACGGACAGAGGAGCCTGGTGGGCTGTAGTCAGGGTCAGGGTCATGCAAAGGGTCAGGCATGACTGAAGTGTCTTAGCACTAAAATGGGGCTAATACTGCCTGTCAAGGCTATTATAGGGATCCCCTGTTACAGAGAGGACTTAGCTTGGCCCACAGTAAGGCCTTAGTAAATGCAGCCATTTTGTTTTCTATTCCCTCTTAAGCTCTTTGGCTACCTGTAATCCAAACTTTGAGCTGTGTCCAGAGACTGAATCTCTAGATTCAGCAGTTCAAAAATATTGTATAAACAATAATATAAATAATAATTTTATAACAATAACTCTTCAAGCAAAGTCAGTGACCCTGCACTGCTCACCTTCTGCCTTTTCTCTTTCTTCTAGTTAGGAATAT
The DNA here is from genome assembly GCF_054371585.1 of Giraffa tippelskirchi. Lineage (NCBI taxonomy): Eukaryota > Metazoa > Chordata > Mammalia > Artiodactyla > Giraffidae > Giraffa > Giraffa tippelskirchi. The sequence continues at coordinate 176,063,861 of NC_137280.1, read as the reverse complement.
TTTAATCATATATGAGCATTTCTTCTGTAGTGGCTATTACATCCACGCCCGTCTTTGGGTTTTCTAGGCCTTTTATTTCCACTTCCTGGGGAGAGTTCTTCTTGTGCCCACATTTGATCTCATGAGAAACCACCCTCAAAGGGTTTCTGGTTGAGTGCCGCTCTCGAGAGCTTAGGAGAACCAATATCTCCCTTCCGCCTTTGCCTTCTGTGTTTCTGGTTTTCGTCTGTTTAGGCTTCAGCAACCAAAGAGGCCCCTGAGAATTCACAATGGAGGCTCTGTTAGAATCCTGTGTGTGTCTATATTATTGAGGCTTTTCTGGCCCTTGTGACTCTGAAGGCACAGTAGACATTCCTTATCACCAATGCGTTTCCTCATCGTAATACTAAAAGCACTTGCGTCCTTGCCATGCTGGTATCAAAATGTCAGTTGGCTTTTAGAGTACCAGCTTAAGGAGATGGTCTTCTCTGTCTCTGTCATGTGAAGAGATGACACTATTGAATCTGAGGTTCATCTTCTCTTTTTCTCCATCACAGCTTTGACTAAAAGGTCAAAATCTGCTTTGCAAGCTGGTCTCATTCCCCCCTAATTTTCTGATACCACTTTCCAAACCCTGAGCCACATTTTTCTTTGCATATGAATTCTCATTTACTGGCTGGTTTTATCACAGTCTGTGAGTAAGTATGATCCCTCACAATCAAACCATTCCAGATGGTCTTTTCAACAAATACGGCAATTCATGTGCAAACAATATGAACCTTTCACCTTACTTCACACTATTCATGAAAATTAACTCCAGGAGCACCATAGGCCTAAATGTTAGTTCTAAGACCATCAAGAAAATGAAAAGACAAGGCACAGAATGGAAGAAAATATTTGTATAACAGATTTCTGATAAAGGACTTGTATTCAAGTTATATAAAGAACTCTTGAAACTTACTAAGAAAACAACTCACTTCTAAAAATGTCTAAAAAATTAAGCTTATCATATGACTCAGTAATTCCAATCCTAGATATTTATGCAAGAGGAATGAAATATATGTCCATACAAAGACTTGTATGTGAATGATCACAGAAACATTACTTGTCAAAGCCCCACACTGTAAGCAATTAAAATGTTTATCAACTGGTGAGTGGATAAACAAAATGTAATATAGTCATACCATACAAATCTACCCAGCAGTAAAAAGAGCCAACTACTGATACAGGTAACAGCAAGGAGGAACCTCAAAAAACAAACAAACAAACAACCAAAACATTAAGAAGCTGGACACAAAAGACTTTATTATAGAATTCTATTTACATGAAGTTTCTAGAAAAGTCAGCTGTAGATGTGTAAAACAGATCAATGCTCAGGGCAGGAGCGGTGACTGACTGCATTTGGGCATCAGGGAGAAAGGGAATTTTTAGGGCGGTGTGAAGGAGGTGTTCTAAAACTGGATTGTGGTGTTGGTTGCACAACTGTTTTAAGTTCAGGACCATTTTATTGAGTCTCCCCAAACACACATGGGCCTACGAAGAGCGTTTCTGTCCTCCAGGGACTTGCTCTAGTCTTATTCGGCTCTCAGGGCGCTGTTGGTGCAGGGGGCTCCTCCGGGCTCTTATTTGGTTCCTTGAGCTAAAAGAGAAAAGACCCACGAAGCCAATTTTAGTACTTTGTCCCTGAAAGCTCTAACAGCTTGGACCTGAGCTTTCCTGTGTCCTTAATCCTTATCTGAATTCCTCTTCCCCCTTTTGAAGATGGATCTGGGAGAAGCCTGATGTCAGAGTGAGATTAGGCAGGATGATAGGTATTTAACCTGTTTCCCTCTCCTTCCTGCCACCCCCTGACATTTTTTTTTTTAATAGAAATTGGTTTTCACTGAAGCTTCAGGCAATTTCAGTGCCTTAAATATTCTTTCTTGACATAATGTTTTTAGAAAGCTGAGTGTCAGGAAGGCCCATTTTTAATTTATCAACGGCACCCTTAGTCTTAATATGCTGAAGCATACTTTATTTTGAGGGCAGAATTAATCTTTTATCAGAGGTACCATGGATGCTGTTGGTTTGATTATTTAGGAGAATGTTCTTGTGTTGTTTCAGAATTAATGCTACCCACATAACTTTATTTTCCAATATCTGTTCAGAATAGATAAGGGAGATACAAAGTAAGAGTCACCCATGTTAAAGTTAATGCAAAGTAGATGTAAGTCACGGCTGTTTGAAAAACTAACAGTGGTGTTTAACTTGTTGATTTCATCTTGACTGTGAGGAAAGTGAATCTGAAATTAACCCTATGATAGAGAATATCTGGACCTTCTTTTGTATGCTACAACTTTGTAGAACGGTGAAGAAAATGTTAGCACAATTATAAGAAGATAATTTTATATATGGAAAGCTTTTGGAGGCTGGAGGAGACAAAAAAGGAATTTCAGTCTGCCCTTGGTTTAAAGCAGGGCCATGCAGAAATGCCAAAAGCTGTCAATGTAACTTCTTTGTAGCCCAGGGGCCTCAAGTTTTCACATCCCATAGAGTCACTTAGAGGCTTGTTAAAAATACAGATTCTTGGGTTACACCTCTTTTGACTCTGAGGTTTTAATAAATTCCTCAGGGGATTCTAATATGTATCACATTAGTTAGGGTTCTTCAGAGAATCAGAATTAGTATGAGGGGTGTGTGTGTGTGTGTAAAAGAAATTATTGTAAGGAATTGGTTCATGTAACTCTGAAGGCTGAGAAATCCCCAAATCGGCGATCTGGAGACCAAGGAGAGAAGATGGTCTAGTTCTAGGCTGAGTCTAAATGCATAGGAATCAGGAGAGCTGACTACGTAAGTTCCAGTTCAAACTTGAGTCTAGAGGTGGGAAACTGGTGTCTGAATTTGAGGATAGGCAGGGAATGAGAGAAGGAGGGAGGGAGAATGAGAGAGGGCGGAGTTTCCTCTACTCACCTTTTTTGTTCCATTTCTTCAATGGACTGGATGTGACTGAGGTTGAGTGGTCACCTTGGGGAGGGCAATCTCCTTTATTCAGTCTGCTGTTTCCAATGTTAATCTCACCCAGAAACCTTCACGAACACACCCAGAATAATTTTTAATCAAATATTTGGGCATCTCATGGTGTAGTCAAGATGACACATAAATTTAACCATCATCCCATCCAAATCTGAGAAGTTTGAAGCAGTGAGGGGCAGAACCAGATTTCTTAGAAGAAACACTTGTAGGGAGAAACCTTATAAAGAGACTGTTGTTGCACTTAGGAAACAATTGTACAATTTCAGTTATCAAATATGTCTGGACTGAGCAAAACCATAGTGACAGAAAGCTGCCAGGACTTGGAGGCAGGAGTTGGAATTGGGGTATGACTGCCGATGGGCATGGGGCTTCTTTTTGGGGTGAGAAACATGTTGTGGAGTTAGATATTGGTGATGATTGCACTACTTGTGAATATGCTAAAAACCACTGGACTGTTCCTTTTGAAATGGTGAATTTCATAGTATGTGAAGTAAGTATCAAAATATATACATATCTATTGAGAGAGGTATGAAGAAGTGGAGGTAGATAGCGTTGACATCTCTGAGACATGAAGAAATAGACAAACATGGGGTGATAGAAGGGAATGTGGGGTTGAGGGCGGGTTTAAAAAGCACAGGACATCTTGCAGCCTGTCTGTATGTGGATTCAAATGGTCCACTGGAAAAGGAAACATTAATGATGCAAGGTAAGGGAGAGGGAATTTGCAGTGGTCAAATCCTACAACGCCATCCTGATTCACTTTCTTCCCGGCTCTCCCCTAGGTGACGGACCAGTCGGTGAGAGCGTTTGCTGAGCACTGTCCTGAGCTTCAGTACGTTGGCTTCATGGGTTGCTCAGTTACTTCTAAAGGAGTCATTCATCTAACCAAGGTAGGCGCCACGGCTACATCTCCTTGGTGTTTCCGAGCATCATTCATACCAATGCCCTCGCAATGTTCCACATACTTGAATGAGGACTGGTCAGACCATTATAGAAGTGTAAGTAGTGTTTGGTAAAATTAAAATCAGTTTAAGTCAACAATACAAAATCTATCCTTTCTGAAATGGGACACTCATTTAAACAAGAAGCTTGCTTTTTTGCTTTTTTCATTTGCTAATTGTGAAAGGTATACATTAAAGAAACTGATATATATGCAAGAATTATTTAGATTTTAATGTAGTGTATTGTGTTAGAAGATACTTTAATGAAAGTTTTCACTGGTCACATATCATTAGATCTTCTGAGCATTTGCCTTTTAAGAAGTGAATATGGTCAGTTCATACGATTAAGCTGAACATATATGGTGAAAAAAGAAGTGAATGTGTGCCAAAAATTAACTTCATAGTTCACAGAGTTATATACCAAATATATGAAATCTCATATTTTAGAAATAATGAAAACATCAGTTCCTTTGTAATCTCTCACTTGTCACCCATCATCTGTGCTGTTTTTCAGAGTTCTATAATAATTAGGAACTAATTCTTATATACATGTTTTAGAAAACTGGCTACTATAAAATTTACTTGTGTCTTATTCAAAATTTGTCATGTCTCTTCAAGCTTACAGTTTAGCGGGAAATAGTTTTTCTTTCCTCCTAGCGAAAGTGAAAGTTTCTCAGTCGTGTCCGACTCTTTGCAACCCCATGGACTATACAGGCCAGAATAGTGGAGTGGGTAGCTGTTCCCTTCTTCAGGGGATCTTCCCAACCCAGGGATCAAACCCAGGTCTCCTGCATTGCAGGCAGATTCTTTACCAACTGAGCTACCAGGGAAATCTTTCCTCCTAGGAAAAGAGTAAATGTTTATAAGTTATCTGGGACTGTGGCAATAAGGCCCAGAGGATAGGAACCCAGGCTCTGTTGTCAGCTTGGGTTTGAATCTTGGCTCTGCCATTAATCACCTAAGTGAAGAGATGAATTAATTGAAGTAGTGTATGCAAGATGCTTTCCTCAGTATCAGGACCATAGTAAGTGCTAGGTAAACTTTAGCTACTATTATTAAAAGAAGTGGTGGCTCAGATGGTAAAGAATGTGCCTACATTGCAGGAGACCCAGGTTTAATATCTGGGTTGGGAAGACCCCCTGGAGAAGGAAATGGCAACCCACTCCAGTATTCTTCCCTGGAAAATTTCATGGACGGAGGAGCCTGGCAGGCTGTAGTCCATGGGGTCGCACAGAGTTGAAGACAACTGAGTGACCAATGCCTTCACTCTCCTTGAGAGAATTGGTGCATGCGTGCGTGCTCAGTCGTGTCTGAGTGAGCGCAGCCCAGGGCATGGCAGCCCGCCGGGCTCCTCTGTCCATGGGGTTCTCCAGGCGAGCATGCTGAGGGGGTGGCCGTGTCCTCCTCCAGGGGACCTTCGCGACCCGGGGATGCAATGTCCATAACTAATGTCTTCTGCACTAGTAGGAGGGAGGGCTCTTTACCACTGTGCTGCCTGGGAGGCCCAGAGAATGCTACCATAGCTAAACTGCTAGAAAATTAGAGCCAACTTTGAGGAGAAAAATCAAATCACTGTTTTATTCTAGTGTATTTGAAACAGTGCCTTTGATTATTCTGTGTCTTCCACGACTGCTGAGCTTTAATTATATTTTGAGGATCAGAACCTAAAACCAGCAGAGAAGACAGGCACGTTATTCTCTATTACGGCTCCATCAAAACATCTTCGTGTAACCAAGACCATATGTAACCATAATTTTTTATTCATCTTCTATACCCTTGGCCTGAACATCCTCGTAGATGAATGTTTTTCTCATCACATCATCTACTGCTGTTTATAGTGCAGAGTAGAAATGCCTGTGGACGAACAGATCGTGCACAAGTGTTATAATGACCATATGTGGGCTTTTTATGATCACTTGACATTGTACTCATTAAAGACAAAACAAGACTTACCAGATCAGTAAGTGCTTCCCTGAACATTTTGAGATGGCCAAAAATTATGGCACACTGGTGCTTAAAAGATGAGAATTATTCTCTGTGACAAAATAGCAGCGACAGCAAATGTCAGCTTTGGAAGGCTCAGTTTGCTGAGATTATTTTGAAGATTATACCAGGATTGGAGGTTTGGCCTGTCAGCACTCGGAACCTACTGGGTTCACGTCAAAGCCGAGCCACAGCATTTTAGGCTCATCCCTGTTGCTCAGCACAGTGTTTTGATGAGAAGACTGGTCTGTGGTATGATATCGCTTAGTTTCATGGATTTAGGTAAAGACAAGATAGCCTTTTAAATGTGCATTACTTTGGCTAAGCTATTTTAGTTGTTTCAGCTTTTGAAAACCAAGGGTAGAGCTCAAAATAAAAGCTTTTTGTTAAAATATTGCATTCTGACAGTGTTTCTATACTAAGACATTACACAAAACATAATTCACATTCACAAAATGTTTGTAAATATATAAATGTTCCTAGAAAGTTGTGTTACCCTTATTGTCCTCATGGCATATAGTTTTAAATAACTTTTTCTCAATATTGTATGTAATTTTTAAATAAATGACTAGAGGATGTGAGATACAGAGTGTTGAGTTATCAGTATAAATATATTTAATTTTATATGATTTAGAAAATCTCTCCAACTTACTACTTCCCAGTCTGTGAGTCTGAATTTGCTAATAGAGTCAAGTGCCATAAACTCTCTGTGCCTTCCTTTCCTCCTGTGCAGAGATGTGTCTGTAACAGAGGATCTGTCTCTAGAGTTCCTTACAGCCAGACAGACCTCTGAATTAGGAGTCATCGGCCTGGAAGGGGCTGGGAGTGGCTGTCCTTAAATGCAAGGAATGTCAAGTCCTTACTAGGTTAGAAGGGAAATTGGGGATTTGTGACATCTTAGATTGTTAACTCAAGGGCCAGAAGACAGAAGGTTGGGAACAAGAGAAAGACTATTGATATTTTATTACTATGGTCTCGTGGACTTGATTTTACTTTGATGCTCTCCGTCTTGACTGAACTCTACTTATTGATGACACACCCTTAGTGTTCAGACAGATTCTGCTAATATCAAGCAATAATGGGGTGAAGAGGCCTTCCTTCTGAGCTGCTATGACTGTGTAAACGAGAGTCCAGAAATTGCCAACACCGAACGCACACAGGTTGAGAAGATGAAGTCAGCTTTCCTGCAGTGGGTTCGGAAGCGGGGATGAGAACTTCTGAGGTCTCTGTTTTGCCTCAGAAGTTGAGAACGTTAATGGTGTGCAGTGTCTGGCAAAATCGAGTCTCCTCCAACCCAGGACTTCGCCCAGGTGTTGGAAGAGTTTCCAGCTCATAGCACAGGGAAGGATAACCCAGGCAAAGCTGAGCAGGCTACCTGAGTAGACACAGAACAGAAAGTCTAGGGAGACTGGGGTAGCCAGGGCTCAGGAGGACAGAGTGTCAGAGCGGAGAGAGCTGCCTAGAAAACCGCAGAGCTCAGTGCATGCTTTCCCTTGCTTATCTGGTCCTAAATAACCCAAGAGTAAAGAAATCAAAAGAGAAATGAGGAAGTATTAATATTTTGAACTGAAGGAGAATAAAGACACAACACACCGGATGCAGTTGGATGCTGCTAAAGTACTCGCTGTGATAGCACCAAACACCTACATACGAAAAAGAGAAAGGCCTCAGGTCAACGACCTTAGCTTCGCTACCTTATGAAACTTGAAAAGAGAAGAGTAAATTAACCTCAAAGTAAGCAGAGGAAAGGAAATAATAAGCATCACAGCGGATATTAGTGAAATGGAAAACAAAAAGAAATATTAATGAAAGCACAAAGCTGGTTCTTTGATAAACTAGATAAATCTGTATTCAGACTAATTAAAAGAGAGAAGGAGAGACTGCCAATGTCGTGACTCAGAGGAGAAGCATAACTGCAGAGTCTCCAGATATTAAAGGATAACGGGGAACGTCATGAGCATCCTTAGGCATCTAAATGCAACAAGTTAGATGAAATGGAAAATTTATTTGAAAGTCGCTAATTTCCGAAGCTCACTCAAGAAGAAATATTCAGTAGATAACCTGGATACCTCTGTTCTCTTAAAGAAACTATTTTGTTGTTAAAAACCTTCCCTCAGTGATAATCCCTGCCCAGAGTACTTCACTGGTGAATTCTACCAAATATTTGTTATATTTCAGTTTATAAGCATGAACTGAATTCTTGGGATATGTCAGATATGGGTATCTTTGTTTTCGTTTTTAAGGAGAGGTGTTTTTTGGAAGGTAGCAGCTAAAAAAATGCCCCCAATTCAGATATTTTCTTGGACCCATATCATATTTAAAGAACTTTTTGTAAAACACATATTTTCAAAGTGCTTATGGCTAAAAATATGAAATGAAATGTTTTCTAAAGAAAAAGAAAATTGATTTTTTTCAGTCAATTTAACATAAATAAGTGAAAGAATGTTCATCCATGCAGCTAACTCAATTCTCATCTTTCTTTTCATGTTTATTCAGAGGATAGAAATGAAAGATGAACTTTCTTGCCTTCTAAATTTTGAAACAACTGATCAGTTTAGAACATCCTATACTAAAGATAGAACATATTATTTTGCTGCTATTGGGGTGATATTGCTGTAAAGTTATAGATTATCATTTCATTTGTTTCTGATTAATTTGTAGGTACTTGAGTGGTATTTTGAGATGTGGAAAGTGTGTTCTTGAATTCATTCAGCTCTGAAATATTCCCTGTTGAGTAGACCAGTGAGGACTCTGAAGAGGTGTTTGTAAGATGCTGTTGGTTCTCTTTAGCTTTTCGGTAGTTAAGAGTTGAGCCAGAAAACAGGTTTTGAGAATCTAGGCAATGATTCTCTAGGCCTCAGTTCAGTTCAGTCGCTCAGTCGTGTCCGACTCTTTGCGACCTCATGAACCGCAGCACGCCAGGCCTCCCTGTCCATCACCAACTCCCTGAGTCCACCCAAACCCATGTCCATCGAGTCGATGATGCCATCCAGCCATCTCATCCTCTGTCGTCCCCTTCTCCTCCTGCCCTCAATCCTTCCCAGCATCAGGGTCTCTTCCAGTGAGTCAGCTCTTCCCATCAGGTGGCCAAAGTATTGGAGTTTAAGCTTCAACATCGGTCCTTCCAATGAACACCCAGGATTGATCTCCTTTAGGATGGACTGGTTCAATCTCCTTGCAGTCCAAGGGACTCTCAAGAGTCTTCTCCAACACCACAACTCAAAAGCATCAATTCTTCGGCGCTCAGGTCTTTATAGTCCAATGCTCACATCCATACATGACCACTGGAAAAACCATAGCCTTGACTAGACGGAGCTTTGTTGACAAAGTAATGTCCCTGCTTTTTAATATGCTGTCTAGGTTGGTCATAACTTTCCTTCCAAGGAGTAAGCTTCTTTAATTTCATGGCTGCAGTCACTATCTGCAGTGATTTTGGAGCCCAAAAAAATAAAGTCTGACACTGTTTCCCCATCTATCTGCCATGAAGTGATGGGACCAGATGCCATGATCTTAGTTTTCTGAATGTTGAGCTTTAAGCCAAATTTTTCACTCTCCACTTTCACTTTCATCAAGAGGCTCTTTAGTTCTTTTTCACTTTCTGCCATAAGGCTGGTGTCATCTGCATATCTGAGGTTATTGATATTTCTCCCGGCAATCTTGATTCCAGCTTGTGTTTCATCCAGCCCAGCGTTTCTCATGATGTACTCTGCATATAAGTTAAATAAGCAGCGTGACAATATACAGCCTTGATGTACTCCTTTTCCTATTTGCAACCAGTCTGTTGTTCCATGTCCAGTTCTAACTGTTGCTTCCTGACCTGAATGTTGCTTCCTGACAGGTTTCTCAAGAGGCAGGTCAGGTGGTCTGGTATGTGCATCTCTTTCAGGATTTTCCACAGTTTATTGTGATCCACACAGTCAAAGCCTTAGTCAGTAAAGCAGAATTTGATGTTTTTCTGGTACTCTCTTGCTTTTTCGATGATCCAGCGGATACTGGCAATTTGATCTCTGGTTCCGCTGCCTTTTCTAAAACCAGCTTGAATATCTGGAAGTTCACGGTTCACGTATTGCTGAAGCCTGGCTTGGAGAATTTTAAGCATTACTTTACTAGCATGTGAGATGAGTGCAATTGTGTGGTAGTTTGAGCATTCTTTGGCATTGTCTTTCTTTGGGATTGGAATGAAAACTGACCTTTTCCAGTCCTGTGGCCACTGCTGAGTTTTCCATATTTGCTGGCATATTGAGTGCAGCACTTTCACAGAGTCATCTTTCAGGATTTGAAATAGCTCAGCTGGAATTCCATCACCTCCACTAGCTTTGTTTGTAGTGATGCTTCCTAAGGCCCAATTGACTTCACATTCCAGGATGTCTGACTCTAGGTGAGTGATCACACCATTGTGATTGTCTGGGTCATGAAGATCTTTTTTGTACAGTTCTTCTGTGTATTCTTGCCACCTCTTCTTAATATCTTCTGCTTCTGTTAGGTCCCTACCATTTCTGTCCTTTATTGAGCCCATCTTTGCATGAAATGTTCCCTTGGTATCTCTAATTTTCTTGAAAAGATCTCTGGTCTTTCCCATTCTATTGTTTTCCTCTATTTCTTTGCATTGATCTCTGAGGAAGGCTTTCTTATCTCTCCTTGCTATTTTTGGAACTCTGCATTCAAGTGGGTGTATCTTTCCTTTTCTCCTTTGCTTTTCACTTCTCGTTTTTTCACAGCTATTTGTAAGGCCTCCTCAGACAGCCATTTTGCTTTTTTGCATTTCTTTTTCTTGGGGATGGTCTTGATCCCTGTCTGCTGTACAATGTCACGAACCTCCATCCATTGTTCATCAGGCACTCTGTCTATCAGATCTAGTCCTTTAAATCTATTTCTCATTTCTACTGTATAGTCATAAAGTATTTGATTTAGGTCACACCTGTATGGTCTAGTGGTTTTCCCCACTTGCTTCAATTTCAGTCTGAATTTGGCAATAAGGAATTCATGATCTGAGCCACAGTCAGCTCCCAATCTTGTTTTTGCTGACTGTATAGAGCTTCTCCATCTTTGGCTGCAAAGAATATAATCAATCTGATTTCAGTGTTGACCATCTGGTGATGTCCATGTGTACAGTCTTCTCTTGTGCTATTGGAAGAGGGTGTTTGCTATGACCAGTGCATTCTCTTGGCAAAACTCTATTAGCCTTTGCCCTGCTTCATTCTGTACTCCAAGGCCAAACCTGCCTGTTACGCCAGGTGTTTCTTGATTTCCTACTTTTGCATTCCAGTCCCCTATAATGAAAAGGACATCTTTTTTGGGTGTTAGTTCTAGAAGGTCTTGTAGGTCTTCATAGAATCGTTCAACTTCAGCTTCTTCGGCGTTACTGGTCGGGGCATAGACTTGGATTACCGTGATATTGAACGGTTTGCCTTGGAAGCGAACAGAGATCATTCTGTCGTTTTTGAGATTGCATCCAAGTACTGCATTTCGGACTCTTCTGTTGACCATGATGGCTACTCCATTTCTTCTAAGGGATTCTTGCCCACAGTAGTAGATATAATGGTCATCTGAGTTAAATTCACCCATTCCAGTCCATCTTAGTTCACTGATGCCTAGAATGTTGATGTTCACTCTTGTCGTCTCCTGTTTGACCACTTCCAATTTGCCTTGATGCATGGACCTAACATTCCAGGTTCCTATGCAATATTGCTCTTTACAGCGTTGAATCTTGCTTCTATCACTAGTCTCATTCACAACTGGGTTTTATTTTTGCTTTGGCTCCATCTCTTCATTCTTTCTGGAGTTATTTCTCTACTGATCTCCAGTAGCATACTGGGCACCTACTGACCTGGGGAATTCATCTTTCAGTGTCCTATCTTTTTGCCTTTTCATCCTGTTCATGAGGTTCTCAAGGCAAGAATACTGAAGTGGTTTGCCATTCCCTTCTGCAGTGGACCACATTCTGTCAGACCTCCCCACCATGACCCGTCCGTCTTGGGTGGCCCCAAATGGCGTGGCTTAGTTTCATTGAGTTAGACAAGGCTGTGGTCCATGTGATCAGATTAGCTAGTTGTCCGTAACTGTAGTTTCAGCCTGTCTGCCCCTGATCCCCTCTCTCAGTGCCCACCGTCTTACCTGGGTTTCTCTTACTTTGGGGTCTCTCTTCACGGCCTGGTGTGATCTATTAATAGATTTTTTTCTTAGAAGTTTATAAGGGCCAGCAAGCCACTTATTGCTGTCATCAAAGCTTATAGTGTAAGTGCTGATCGGAAGACTTTGGCAATTCACCTAATCTCTTAGCCTCAGTTTTCTCATCTGTAAAATTGGGATAATAATAGTATCTACCTATCTCTTGGGCTGTAGACGAAGAGTGTTTGGCACATACTAAAGCAACATTTGAAAAATAATATAAATAAGTAATTGTAAAATGTTCATTACTACATACAAAACCTTCTTATAACTCTTTAGTCCTAATCCACTCATGTTCTTTTATCAAAATAAAAATGTAAAATGATTTTCATGAAAATAAATCTCAGTTAAAAGCTTTATGACCCTTCTTTCTACCTGAGTGCCAATTCAGAATATTAAGATGAATAGCTGTCTGCTCTTCATGGGTTTGTTTTCTCCCCTTTACCCCACTGAACAGCTAAAATAATATTTTAAATTATCAAAAAATTCCTACCATAGCAATGCACTGAATCAGAGGAATATACCGTTGTACCTCGTTTAAAAATTTTTTATTGAAATAGTATGGATTTACGTTGTTGTGTTCATTTCTACTACACTGCAGAGTGGTTCAGTTACACGTATATATGCATTCTTTTTAAGAAATACTCTTTTGCATTATGGTTTATCACAGAGCATCGAATACCGTTCTCCGTGCTGTACAATAGGACCTTGTTGCTTGTCCGTTCTGTGTGTAGTGTTTGCGTCTGCTGATTTCACACTCCCAGTCCACGACCCCACCCCTGCCCCCACATTGACAACCACAAGCCTGTTCTCTATGTCTGTGATTCTCTTTCTTTTACATAAAAGCTCGTTTGTGTCATATTTTATATTCCACATATAAGTGATATCGTATGATATTTGTCTTTGTTTCTGACTTACTTCACTTGGTGTGATAATAATCTCTAGTTACATCCATGTTGTTGCAGTGGCATTATTTCATTTTTTTTTAATAATATTCCTGTGTGTGTGTGTGTGTGTGTGTGTGTGTGTGTGTAAGGCTTCCCCAGTGGCTCAGTGGTGAAGAATCCATCTGCAGTCCAGGAGACACAGGAGATGGGGGTTTGATCCCTGGGCTGGGAAGATCCCCGGAAGAGGGCATGGCAACCCACTCCAGTGTTCTTGCAGGAGTATCCCCTGAACACAGGAGCCTGATGGGGTGTCGTCCATGGAGTCACAAAGAGTTGGACACTTGTGAAGTGGCTAAGCACGCACGCACATGTATGTGTACACTACACCTTCTTTGTCCATTCATTTGTCATTGAGCATTTCGGTTGTTTCTCTGTCTTGGTTATTGTGAATAGTGATGCTATGAATATCGGGATGCAGGTATCGTTTTGTGTTACATTGTTCTCCAGCTACATGCCCATGAGTGGGATTGCTGGATCATATGGCAGCTTCACTTTTTGTTTTTAAGGAGCCTCTGTACTGTTTTCCATAGCGGTTGTACTAATTTACATTTCCCCCAGCAGTATAGGGGGTCCTCTTTTCTCTACACCCTCTGCAGCATTTGTAATTTGTAGACTTCTTAATGATGGCCATTCTGACTCGTGTAAGGTCTGTTATACCTTATTGTTATTACACAAATTAGTGCCTTTTATTTTTATTTTTCAAATTAGTGTAGGCAGTGTCTACATAAGCGGTAGCGTTTTATCACCTTTACTTTTTTCATTCTACTAAGTCAGTGATGTCTGTTCAGTGAGGCTACTCTTTTCATATTTCATAACTCTATTACCCTTACTCTAGGTAGAATGTCTATTTGTGCTACATTTTCATTCCAGCAGCTGCCATAGCAGCATGTGTCAATGTGACGCTAGTAAAATAAATGAGTTCATCTTTCAAATGAGTCAGTTTGTGAAAGTCCTAACAAGTAAAATGACCAATGCCTGTCTCTGCTGCCTCTGTCCTCTGGTAGGTGGCTGCCTCGGGCTTCAGTGTGGATATACGCACACGGGATGAGGGCGGCGGGCTCTCTTGGAAGGCCCGTCCTCAGGTCTTGGCTTTACACTTTCTGTGTCATTTCACTTTGCACATGTTCCCCTCAGTTCACTCCTCGCGTTTTTATCACACACTTGTTGTTTATAAATACGGAGTACTTCTGTAGGCAAGGATTTCATCTTTATTTATCTGGTCTCTTAACACATGAGGTCAGTCTTTATCCAAGAAAGATATTAGGAGATACTGCTTTCATGCTCTTTTTGACTTTCAGATTCATTCACACTGTGTAGTAACAGAAATTTATTTAAGGATCAGTGTGAGTCTGCTTCATTCAGTCTTGTGGTTTATATATAAATACATGACGATATCAGGCATGGATGGGGTCATGTCTCTAAGTCGACAGAACAGACTACCTGAAATAGAGAACGAGATCTGGGGCTTGATAAGAATAAATTGTAATGAAACTTAAATGAGGAAATATACTACTGAGGGAAGGAAAGTAAGTAGATCTCGTTTATTAATTACTTTTTATTGAAGTATAGTTAATTTACAATGTTCAGTTAGTTTCAGTTATACAGCAAAATGATTCATTTATCATTTATTAATTTAAAATAAACATTTATTGAGAATTACAGTTAGAGTCTGGTTAATTTGAAAACATATTCAATTGATTACAACATTGACAGTTATATTCACTTAATAGTTTTGAGTCCTTTGGACTTAAGGAGATCACACCAGTCAATCCTAAGGGAAATCAGCCATGAATACTCATTGGAAGGGCTGATGCTGAAGCTGAAGCTCCAGTACTTTGGCCGCCTGATGTGAAGAACAACTCACTGGCAGAGACCCTGATGCTGGGAAAGATCGAAGGCAAAAGCAGAAGGGGATGACAGAGGATGAGATGGTTAGATAGCATCACTGACTCAATGGACGTAATTTTGAGCAAACTCCTGGAGGTAGTAAAGAACAGGGAAGCCTGGTATGCTGCAGTCCATAGGGTCGCAAAAAGTTGGACACAAATTAGTGACTGGAGAAAGGAAAGTTTTGAACATTTATAAAATATTTAATGGTGTTTTATTGTCAACTAATTCAGCTATCTTATTTAAACACTGTTTCTACTGCACCTGGGCAGCTCCTGTTAGCCACAGGGAAGTACCTACATATGTGCAATATTATATATTCACTTATACACAAACACACACTGTGTCAATCATTTATCACAGAGAATCCAAATAATCGTATTTTTCTTTACAATTTTGTTTAACATTGTGCAGTGTTAATAATGATGGCCTAAGGGGCTTCTGGATGCTGAGGGAAAGATAAATTATGTTGCATCTTTATTGAAGTCACCGTCTTTGAAAACAGGGAATTCATTTCCATGGTAACTCTCTATTAGTCAAACGTAGAAGGTGTGTGTTCAAAAATTTTAGCTTGGAACTGCAATATTTATTTGGGCCTACATAATATTACTTGTTATTTTCCGTAATAATGTTTGGAATAGACTTTGTTTGCAAGCTCCCTCTTCTCCCGGCACGCTGGCCCAGTAAGAGAGTCCAGTAGCGTCCATTGACTAAAGGCAATTGAGCTCCTCATATGTTTGCTCTCCAGCCCAGAGGTATCACAGGTAGTTACACAAAAGCTGTTGATCACAGTGTATTTGCAAAACCGTCAGGAGCATCGCCGCTTCCCTACTGTAGACTTCCTTACAATTGATTGTCTCCCAGTGGGATGATAGTCTATCCACATGTTTCTCCATGAAAAAAGCTGCCCACTGGAGCTTTCTCTGTTATAGTCACTAGTGGAAATGCTTGGTTATTATGTTCGATCAGAGGTACTTTTCGACATGCAATTGGCTATCAATCTTGGATCTTTAAAAGTGAAACAATACCCCTGTGCCTGAGGAAGCCAAAAGCAGCTCAGAATACTCTTCCGCTTTCATCTGGCTCAGAGGGGAAAGCAAAGTGTGTTAGCACCCTGGGTCTCCCAGGCAAGGCGCGGGGCATCCTCTGGGAGTCCGTCCTTTCTCTGGGCTGTCATCGTGAGCTCCCGTCTGACTGACTGTTTCCTCTCATCGGGAAGCTGGCCCGCCCTTCTCCTTTCTCTGCTCTGCTTCGCTGCTCGTGGGTCTGTGCGCCCTCCTATCCTTTCTTCTCTCCAGGCCTCCTCTTCTGCATCCCAGGGCTTCTCTCTGCGGGCTGCGTTTAGTGGGAGGCAGGGAGGCTGAAGAGAGGGAGTCCCTCTGGTATTTCTTTCCCTCCTTCTCTGTCTCAGGTTGCATTTCTGGCAACAGGCTTCTCCTCCTCCGGGATTCCAGCCCTGGACAGACCTCCCGCAGCCCCAGCTTGCACTGGAAGACAGGCATGTGGTTTTCATGAACACCGAGGCTTCTTTTGTGTCTCTCTAGCCTTGGGGTGCTTGTGGCCTCCTGCTGTTGGAAAATCTGTGGCTTACATTAGCCTCTCTTCTCAGCTTCTACTTCATCAGGGTAGCCATTTTTTAAAAAATGAAATTCCCTTCATGTAATTGAATAAATGCTTATAGGGATTTGTTTTCCTGGTAAGATACTAGAACATATTTCTATTTGCATCATTCAGGATTTCTTACGTGAGAGCACATCTAAGAGAATAGAACTGATGTTTATCTCCCCTCTAAGAATCTTGTAACAATGAGATCAAAGCACAAAGCAGAGAATTGCACATTATATAACATTTAAATTAGACTGGAGCTTCCCTCATAGCTCAGTTGGTAAAGAATCTGCCTACAACATAGGAGACCCCAGTTCGATTCCTGGGTCAGGAAGATCTGCTGGAGAAGGGACAGGCTACCCACTCCAGTATTC
The DNA here is from genome assembly GCF_054371585.1 of Giraffa tippelskirchi. Taxonomy (NCBI): domain Eukaryota; kingdom Metazoa; phylum Chordata; class Mammalia; order Artiodactyla; family Giraffidae; genus Giraffa; species Giraffa tippelskirchi. The sequence goes on along the minus strand of NC_137280.1, from coordinate 176,046,965 downwards.
TTGGGCTTCCCTTGTGGCTCAGATGGTAAAGAATCCACCTGCAATGTGGGAGACCTGGGTTGGATCCCTGGGTTGGGAAGATCTCCTGGAGAAGGGAAAGGCTACACACTCCAGTGTTCTGGCCTGGAGAATTCCATGGACAATCCATGGGGTTGCAAAGAGTTGGACACGACTCAGTGACTTTCGCTTTCATTCTTTAGACTATCTCTAGCCCTACTCTTGTCTTGGATCTAGATAAGCTAAAACTGGATAGATAGAAACAGCTAGCTGTGTGACAGTTAGGAATAATGAAGCTACAATTCTTGGTGATTCTCAAGAGTAGGATAGAGGGCCAGATGCTTGGTTATAAGAAGAGAGTTTCCATACATGCGCCTTTTGCTCCATGCGCGTGCTCAGTCGTGTCTGACTCTTTGTGACCCCGTGGGCTGTAGCCTGCCCGGTTCCTCTCTGCATGGAATTTTCCAGGCAGGAATACTGGAGTGGGTTGCCATTTCCTTCTCCAGGGGATCTTCCTGACTCAGGGATCGAGCCTGAGTCTCCTGCATTGGCAGGCACATTCTTTACCACTGAGCTACCTGGGAAGCCTATGTTCCTAGGAAGGGTAAAATGTAAATGTTTCCCAGTGCTGTAATATGTGCCAGTTCACAGAGGCAAATGTAAAGAGTAATATTTTACTAAGTAAGTTAATTGTTGTGAACTAGTTATTTAAGTTTTATTAGTTACCAGTTAATTGAAGTTATATGTTGGATGGTTTTGACTGACAATTAAAAAATAACCTATTACCATATCAGTTGTTGTTGTTTAGTTGCTCAGTCATGTCTGACTCGTTGTGACCCCATGGACTGCAGCACGCCAGGCCTCACTGTCCATCACCAACTCCCAGAGTTTACCCAAAGTCATCTCCATTGAGTCGGTGATGCCATCCAACCATCTCATCCTCTGTAGTCCCCCTCTCTTCCTGCCTTCAGTTTTTCCCAGCATCAGGGTCTTTTCAAATGAGTCAGCTCTTCACATCAGGTGGCCAAAGTATTGGTACTTCAGCTTCACCGTCAGTCCTTCCACTGAATGTACCATATCAGTACTTCTGTTTATTTTTTAATTTTTAGATCTTGGTCATGCTTTTTGTTGATGTAAGAAAGTATAAGTGACCCAAATTGCATAATATTGAAGTAAATCGTAAATTTTGAAGCTTAAATTTAGCTGTATACTAGATACTGCTGTTTAAAATTTCATCTCAGTTAACTTTTCAGCTCAAAGATGGAAGAAAGTGGTTGAGAGAACAGAATTAGTTCTTTGTATCAGAAGGTAGTGCTTTAATATATAAATCAAAGTTGTATAATTTCTGTGCTTCATTTTTGAAAAATTTGCATTATCTAATGATAGTTTCATGTTCTGTGTTATCTAATATCAAGGAGAACCTCGTAAAGGCCTTATTTCTGAGTGCATTTCTTATTGTTAACTGATATACAGGGCTTCCCTGGTGCTCAGCTGGAAAGAATCCGCCTGCAGTGCGGGAGACCTGGATTCCATCCCTAGTTGGGAAGGTCCCCTGGAGAAGGGAAAGGCTCCCCACTCCAGTATTCTGGCCTGGAGAATCCCATGGACTGTATAGTCCACAGGGTCGCAAAGAGTTGGATGTAACTGAGCGACTTTCACCTTCACTATACTGCCTATAGCATAGTCATTAACCTAGAATTTTAGATCATTCACTTCTGGCTCTTAACATTGAGTGTGATTTGTCAATTCCAAGTTTAAACACATGTAAACCAAATACTGTTGCTTCTTATAACTTTTTTTTTTTTTTTTTTTTTTTTTAGGACAAAGGTAAAACTAAGTACAACAAATGGGCCCTGAATCAATGTTTGTTGAGTTCCTGACTTGGATTTTGAGTGTGAATCCTTACATGCTCTTTAGAAAGTTTGAGTTTTCTAAGATTTTCCTTAGAGAATGTTCATTCTTTTATTATTACAGGTGATTTTGGCAGTTAGATGATACCATGAATAATGAAATCAAGTACAATGCCAGAAATGAAGACTGCAGAAGAAATAGTATTTTCTCCTAATGTGCATCCTGATATTTTTCTTTCTCACTTAGTAGGGGTGATCGGATTGATTCATTTTTAGATTGTTAATATCAGACTGGTTTTCCCTCTGAAGTGGGTATTTGAGGAGAGAGGGTAGGGGAGGAGGTGCATATACGTGTGGGGATGTTTCTCCTCATACAGACGGCTTGGAGGCTGAGCGGTGTGTGGGCTGCTGAGGAATGCCTGGGTTAGCTGTGTTCCCCGAATGACTCAGGGTGCCCCAGACCTCTGGGTGAGCCCCAGAGAAAAGCTGTAGGTGCCTACTGACAAAGCCGCATGCTCTTACTCCACGTGTTAGGAACTCTGTCTCAAGTTTATGGAAGGTGGGAAAAGGAGCAGTGATTCCGTTGGTGGCTATCGTCCTGGGTACCAGGACTTTGGGCTCACGCTCTCTGAATAGGACTTGGTCACAGATTAGAAGAACTAATGCCTGAAATTAAGTTTTGGGCACTTTTCACTCTGAACTTTGACTTTATTCTGAGGCTAAGAGATGAGAGTGTAAGCCCAAGAGATTTTCCATGTGAAGATGAATATTCTGAACCAGGAAGAAAGAAATCTGTTACATATCCTAAATCAGAAAGAAAGAAAGAAAGATATTGCATTGTAGAGAGTAGGTATGCCATTTCTGTAACTTTTTTTGAATGCCAGAAAATGGCAATATATGCTAGAGTATTTTTTTAATTAAACACTGTTATTGTCATTTCTTTGCTTTACAGTTTCACACATTTAACAATAAAGAATGGAATAATTTGACTCTTTGGCTTTAATAGTGTAATATCAGGAAGTCAGTGTACAGGTCACTTGGCGTAGATGTGATAAGCTTTTGTCCTGGGCTAATGACATTTCGATTACTACTTTTAAAAATTAGATTGTAAAACTTTTATTTGGAATATATATTTCCAAAACTTTTGGCACATTGAAGCAGTATGATACGTGGATGCAAGCGACTGAAATGGGTTAAAAATCCCATGAAAAAGAAAAAGATCTGTGAACTCGGTGTGAGAAAGTGAAAGAGACATGCACAGCCAGTCCATCAGATGAAGTCATCTCCCCTTGCTTGTTTCCTGTCCGATTTAATTTACCCTTAATGTATTTAAGCTTTGCTTTTTTCTTCTTATTTAAGTGAAGCAGTATGAATATTTTATTTTTTAACTGAGGAGAAAGCCTGTCCCAGCACCTGCAGACTGAAAACTCTGACAGGGCTGCCTAGGGCTGTGACTTCAGGCGCTCTCCGCGGTTTGTCATGGGCTCTAGAAATCGTCTATGGAGAAAAGAAAGGGATTTGGTGGAAAGAAAAGTCCTGGGAAACAGTCAGTTAGAGAGTGTGCTGCCTGCCAGACTGGAAGAGGAGGAGCCGATCCGTTCTGAGTCTGTTCGGAGAAGCAGGGATGCAATTAACAAAGGCACCTCTCTGCAGCAGTGATTAAAATTTTGGGTGAACTACTCAAAATTCCTGCCGTACATATCAAAACTCTGTCAAATTACAGACACTACTTAAATGTTCTTCATTTTAAGAACAAATGTGAAAAGAGATGATACTTCTCGTTCTAAGATAATCTTTGTGTAGAATGAGAATTTTTTTTTTTAATGTAATGCTTACATATTAGTGAACTTTATGTTCAGATATATCACTTTTAGAAACACGTAGCTTCAGAGCTGCAGATCCTGCGTTTGATACAGTTACAAGAACAGAATCCTGGTTTATGGAAACCTGAACCCATGAAGTTATTTTTAAAGTTTTGATCCTGACTTCAAACTCATTCCGCAGTATAGACATTTAATAGTTTTGCTTGATGCACCTAGTTCTGTGTGAGGCAACTGCTGACTCAGACGTGCATAAGACATGGGCCCTGACCTGCGTTAGCTTGCCTGTGACTCTAGTGGGGGAAACATATACTTAATTAGACTAAATTATAAAGCAGTGTGTTTCAGGCTGTGGTGGGAGAATGAGCTGCGTCGGTGGGGGTACAAAGGGCAGAGTCTCCGACTGTGAATCCTGGGAGGTTTTACAGCGGGTGTGTGCTGGGGCTGTGAGGCTGAGTTGTGCTTTGATAGGAAATGAAACCAGTCTTGTAACTGCTCCGGGTGACTTGGGACAACATGCTGCTAATGCTTTGTTTTTAGAATCGTGCTAGCCTGCTAGCTATTATTTTTTTTTATTACTCTGAGTATATATGCCCACACAGTAGTTTAATCAATTAATTAATATTTTTTTTACTCACTATAAATGGAAAGGCCTAGTATGCTTGTACCTAGCCAACCTAATGAACTTAGCGCATTGATGTATAATTAAGACTTTTACATACTAAATTTAGAAGTGTAAATGCTGTCTGTGTGCTGATGAGCCCCACATCTATTTGACATCTCTCCTCGGATATTCAGGGATCTCAAAGGTAGCATTTTCAAAACCAAACTCTCTTCCTACCTTCCCCAAAGCGTCTTAATTAATTGCAATCATACCTTCCAGTTGCTCAAACCAAAAGCCTTGGCGTCATCTCTGATTCTTACTGTTTCTCTCGTGCTTCATAACTCAGTTGTCAGAAAATTCTGTCGATTCTAATTTCAAATATATCCAGAAGCTGGTCACTGTATACCGCCTCCAGGGGCTGTCACTGTGGCTCAGGTCCCTGCTACTGCCTGACTTCATTAATCCATTACAGCCTCTCTGCTCCTTTGCTTCTAGTCTGAGACTCACACAGGGGCTAGAACAACCAGTTAAAGTGTAAGTTAGATCATGTAACATACCTGCTTAAAGCCCACCGAGTCCCCAGATTCCGCAGAGCAGAACATGAAATTCTTATCTTTGATCTGCAAGACGCCATACAGTCTTCCTTTCTTCGCTCCCTTGTTTGTGTCCCTTCTGCTCGCTCTGCTCCGGGAGCTCTGGCTCCTTACTAATGCTCTGAAATCTTCGACCAGTTCCCATCGCAGGGCCTTTGCACTAGCTCTTGCCGCAGACATCAGGATGGTTTTGTTTGCGCCTTCACCTCCTTCAAACTTCTGCTCATGTATCTTTACAGTGAGATTGTTCTTGACTGCTTATTTAAAATTACACTCCATCTTCCTCCCTTCTACTGTTCTCCATCTACCTTGCCTTTCTCTTTTTGTCTATAGTATATACTTAGCACCTGTTAGCATAGTAGATAATTTGCTTATTTATTGTTTGCACCGTCCTCTTCCAACTAATAATATAAGCAAGCTATGTATAGGGATTTTTGTTTTGCTCACTTCTGTATTTTTAGCAGCTGGAATGTTTTCTGGCATATAGTAGGTGCCTAATAGTTACTGACTATATGAATAATATTTTCAGTGTTCCTTTTTGACTGATTAAAGAGGCTGAGCTTTATTATTTTTACACTTTCAGTGAAAGTGAAAGTGCAAGTGTTAGTCACTCAGTTGTGTCTGACTCTCTGCGACCCCATGGACCGTAGCCCACCAGGCTCCTCTGTCCACGAAATTCTCCAGGCAAGAATACTGGAGTGGGTTGCCATTTTCTTCTCCAGGGGATCTTCCCAATCCAGGGATCGAACACAACTCTCCCACATTGCAGGCAGACTCTTTACTCATTGAGCCACTAGGGAATACCCTTTCAGTTCAGTTCAGTTCAGTTCAGTCACTCCGTTGCGTCCGACTCTTTGAACCGCAGCACGCCAGGCCTCCCTGTCCATCACCAACTCCCGGAGTTTACCCAAACTCAGGTCCATTGAGTCGGTGATGCCATCTAACCATCTCATCGTCTGTCATCTCCTTCTCCTCCTGCCCTCAATCTTTCCTAACATACGGGTCTTTTCAAATGAGTCAGCTGTTCGCATGAGGTGGCCAAAGTATTGGAGTTTCAGCTTTAACATCAGTCCTTCCAATGAACACCCATGACTGATCTCTTTTAGGATGGACTGGTTGGATCTCCTTGCAGTCCAAGGGACTCTCAAGAGTCTTCTCCAACACCACAGTTCAAAAGCATCAATTCTTCAGTGCTCAGCTTTCTTTATGGTCCAACTCTCACATCCATACATGACCACTGGAAAAACCATAGCCTTGACTAGACGGACCTTTGTTGACAAAGTAATGTCTCTGCTTTTTAATATGCTGTCTAGGTTGGTCATAACTTTTCCTTCCAAGGAGTAAGCGTCTTTTAATTTCATGGCTGCAATCACCATCTGCAGTGACTTTGGAACCCAAAAAAGTAAAGTCAGCCACTGTTTCCACGATTTCCCCATATATTTGCCATGAAGTGATGGGACCGGATGCCATGATCTTAGTTTTCTGAATGTTGAGTTTTAAGCCAACTTTTTCACTCTTCTCTTTCACTTTCATCAAGAGGCTCTTTAGTTCTTCTTCACTTTCAGTAACTGGATTTAAATATGACTTGCTCTGCACTAGGGAAGTGGTTCCCTGTTTAGAATGGATCAATTGGGTATCTTTTTCAGAAGTAGTGATGGTCATTAGCATCTTTTAAAAGTTTCCCCATATGATCGTAATGTGCACCAAGGTTGGAACCATGTGCTCACTAAAGTGTGAGTTCACTAAGTGTGAATGAATGAATAAGAGTGAACCATCACTACTGTAGCAGAGATGCAGATTTGGATTGGCTCAAGCATTAGGATCAGATGTCAAATGTTTGCAATGAGAGATTGGTCAGGAGTAGCACAGCCCGGGGGCTGGTAGGAGAGGAGCTAGGGAGGGTGAAGGGAAGGTGAAATAGTTGGAGCAGACAAAGGGCACTCCCAGTAGCTGCAGCAGGAAGGAAAGTCTGTTCCCCTGCTCCCTGGGCAGCTGTTGGCAGTTGGTTTCTGTCTAAAGGGCATAGTTCCGTTGGGGGCTGCCTAGTTAGTAATTTGTGTTAAGACAGGTGTATTGTATTTCTGAGACTCACTAATTTTTCTTCTCTCTGAAGTAATCAGGAAGTGAGCTCAGTTTTAAATAATGAGTCCAGCTCTCTGAGGACAATGAGAATGACTTCTGGAAACTTGGAGAAGGAGACTTGAGCTATTTTAACTTAACCTATCAGTGAATGGTAGGGATGGACAGTGAAGGGCTTTGATGTACACGCTCTGGAATTCCTTTCTGCAGTTGAAATGGTTTCTGAGAAAGTTTCAGAGAAGGTGGGAGATATGATCACAGTTACTTAAACAGTATTTCTGTGACTGGTAATGTGGCACGGAGTTAGAAGGGATGGCTCTAAGGAGAAGCAGTGAGTTTTACTCACTGCTTTTTTGTCCTGGAAAGCAAGACAGAATGTGAGTAAAATGGTGAGAGATGTCAGATCCAGCAGGAGAAGGGCAGGAGCCCCAGCCAGCCTCGGGTTTGGAAACAAAGCCAAGAGCCCGCAGAGCAGTGTGATTAAGAAGGCAGTGGTCGGAAGGACGCCCAGAGAAGGAGCCCGAGAGTCCACGTGGGAGCCACTGCGGATGCAATGAGCATCCCGGGCCTTGGAAGTCTCCTTTTCATGGTTAGGATTGGAAATTGTTCTTGTGCCTGCTGGGCTCTCAGGCAATGAAAAGCTTTCAGCCTGAGGGTCTCAGTTCTGTGAGGTGCTGGGAAGGATTTCCCTGATGTTCTCAGTGTGACTTACTTAGCTTTTATTACCATCTCTGCTCTCGAGTGCCAGCCGTAACCAACCAAACTGAGGTTCAGCCTAGCTGATGAGCAGAACAGATGCCCCTCCTCCTCCCCCTTGGACAACCAAGTTCTCCTCTAAATGTAGAACCCATCAAGAGGTGGAAGCCTTCCTTTGCCCGGGGGTAGGAATGCCCTCTCTGCCCCTGCCCATTCCCAGCAGTCTCAGTGTCTTTACTCTTGGGTGTAGTTTGGCCATGCACGACCCGCACTGCAGCTCCCTCCCTTTCTCCGTGTCCCCCTCGTGGTTCCCAGTAGGTTTTCTCATAACAGCCTCTCTCGGGCCCCCTCTCTGCCTCGTGCCTTTGGTACCCCCTACAGTCCCCGTCTTGGCAGCCTGACCGGTGACTGGCAGATGAATGTGTGCTGCCGATCCACAGCCTGGGCAGCCTGTCTTAACCTTGACATTGCTCCCTAAAGATTGCAACTGATTGCTCTGAAACCCGGTCCCAGTGACGCCAACATCTGCAGCACTGGCAGGAAGTAATTTAAGGACTAGTTGACATTTGAATGTGGCTAACTATACAGAAGTTTTTATCCTTCGCAAAAGTTATCACCTCCAGCTGGCTTCACGTAGATTATCCTCCCTGGTCTGAACCAGCGGGACACCCCACCCCAGCCTTTGCCAGGGGCGCTCCGAGTCCCCGTCCGTTGCTTTACCTGCTCTAGTCAACCTGCACAACTGAGGATTTCGTCTCCATTTTTACTTTTCCAGAGGCTTAAAGTTTGGAAGCCATTTGAGGTCTTGTTATAATCCTCCAAGTCTGTGTTTCCTAGGTAACATTTTAATGTCTCATGTTGTTCTTAAGTACATACACAGCCATTGACTAATTTTAGCCTTTAACCTGAATTGACTATAAATAATATTTTTTTCCTCAATAAAAGCGGTATTAAACTGAAAGTTGATTTACCTACAGTCTACATTCTGACTTGGGTTTCTTTTCAAATCCCTTACTAAACTGTTTAAAAATGTGAACAAAGCCCTTCAAAGATCTTGGTTGTATGGCTTTGCTTATTCAAATCCTCTGTGATTTGTGTAACCCAAGACTACCAGTGAATTTGTAAGAAAAGTCAGTTTAATTAAAATGTCAATTTTCTAAATGTAAGTATTTGTTTCAGACTGTGAAGGATTCTGTTGGGTAGCTTTTTATGAAACGCTGGAGGGCACTGTTATGAAATCCCCATAGCAAGGCCAGCAGTGTGATGGGTCTGACAGAGCTGTCTGCGGCGTGCTGAAGAAAGCGCCACGGCCTGCAGAGGCGCTCCGGACGTGCCCCACACTGTGGCCGGTGACCAGGGCTCAGCCTCCCGGAACCACTGTGGCTTCTGTCACATTTCAGGGTGGCCGGTGACCAGGGCTCAGCCTCCCGGAACCACTGTGGCTTCTGTCACATTTCAGGGTGAACTGGCCACTGTGGGCACAGGGAGGGCTTCACAAGCGATGTCAGTGACTGTCAGCTCATGATAAAATGGGCCTGAATTGAATCTGAGGGCAAAACACTCTTGAAGACCTCAATAGAGAGCTGGCATGTGAGAACCAAAGTAAACCTCTTCTTCATGTTTGAGTTTGTGCTCCATTGGAAGAGAAACAGTGCTTCATTTACGGAGAATAAATCCAGGGCCGTGTCAGCCCCAGTGGCCTGGTGTCACCATCTGACCCTCCTTGCCTGGAGGCAGGAGATCTGTAAGCTTAGGAGTCAGTCAACTAGAATTAGAGTTTCACCACATGTAGATAGTTTCTGGAATTGTGACTTCTTTCTGTCTTCTTCACTCTAGACGATGTCTTTGGATTTTCCTCAGTCCGAAAAATAGGTTTACTAACATGTCTCCCTGTCATCAGCACTTTAATAAGTTATTCAAATCTCAGTTACCTTCCCTAGTTTAAGGGGACCCAACTGGCACAAGTCAGGTTTTCTTTATTACAGAGCTTGATGGTGCCCTCTCACTGTGTACTGCTGGAGGAAGTCGTTTTTCTACTCTGGTAAAATGTACATAAGAAAAGTTTACCTTTGAAGCCATTATTAGGTGCAGTCCGTCACTGCAGAAGGTTCTCCATAGACTGTTCCTTGTGCTTTGTCCTGCAGCAGCGGGGATACCAGCATCTTCTCCTGGGTTTGAAGCGCATCTGACGCACTGTTCTGAGGCCTTTGGCCGTCAGGCTATGCCTGCAAATCAGGAATCACCTGCTGCCCCTGCAGAAGGACTTGAGGGCAGCCTCGGGCAGACTGACCTGCCCTGGAGGGCTCCCTGATGGTGCTGGAGATGCCCGCTGCTGGTTCTCTGCTGCCGTAAGAAACGACCACACACACAGCAGCTTAAAACAGCACAGATCTGTTACCTCATGGTTTACTGCTCAGGAGATCAACACCGATCTCATCAGACTAGAATCATCTGGCCTGTGCTCCTTTCTGGGAAACTGAGAGACGTTTTTCTCGTCCCTTCAGGTTTTTGAGGAAATTCGGTTCCTTAAGTTGGTAGGTCTGATCCCGACTTCTTGCCGGCAGCTCGAGAAGCTGCCCACACTCCTTGGCCCCTGACCCTCTTCCTCCAGAAGCAAAGCCAGAGAAGGCAGGTGGAACCCCTTTCACAGTTTAAATGACCCCTCCTCTTCTTCTATCACATCTCTGACTTTAGCTGGGAGAGGTTCTCTGTTGCTGTGAATAATCCAGGACAGGCACCTTATCTCAGCATCCTTAACTTTAATCATATCTGCAAAATCTCTTTTGCCATATAAGGTGGCATATGAGGGCAGAGATATCCTTGGGAATGGTGTTATTCAGTCTACCACATGCATCCAGATTAATTCTTTGCAAGTTATTAAGCAAAAATAGCTTATTTGAGATATAGTTTATTTGAATAAGATAATTAAGAGCCTGCCATCTTTATCCACCTTGATAAAATATCACCAAGATATCTCTGAATTAACAATTTGCTCATATTTTATCATTTTTAAAAAAGAAAACCTATACAAAAATGGTATTATCATGAAGATAAATATCTGAAATCAATGTTAAAGAAAATAGTCCTGTCAAATTGTAGGTAATTAATGTGATCAACTTAACAGCTTTCCCACATAGTAGAATGCTAACTTTTGATTTTTATGATGCCTCAATAAAATCTGCTTGATTTTAATGTTTGTTGCCATTCATTTGTTCATCTTAGATTTCTGACTCATTTCTTATTATTAAAATATTATGTAACCATTTAGTTTAATGATTCTAGACTATAGTCTATTATTTAGTGCAGTGATATTCTGTAATCAACTGTTCTTAATAGTTTTTGAGGATGTAGTATTTATCTTTCTCATCTTTCATTTTATTTATCTCATTAGCTAAGAAACCTTTCCAGCTTGGACCTACGTCATATCACTGAACTGGATAATGAAACCGTGATGGAAATTGTCAAGAGGTGCAAAAATCTTAGCTCTCTCAATCTCTGCCTGAACTGGATTATAAATGACAGGTAACCACCTTAACATCTTAAAAACACTTTTTCAAAGGGAAACATGTGTTCTGTGTACCAAGTACTGATTATCATTATAATGAGGCATGTCCACTCTAAGGAAAATGTGATATAGCCATGACTTTTAAAATAGATATTTTTAAGTTCTGAAAAACATTTAGAAATATACTTTTAACCCATCCAGTTTTGGGGCTTCCCTAATGGCTCGGACAGTAAAGAATCTGCCTGAAATGTAGGAGACCTAGATTCAATCCCTGGGTGTGCAAGGTGCCCTGGAGTAGGAAATGGCTACCTACTCTAGTATTCTTGCCTGGAGAACTCCATGGACAGAGGAGTCTGGTGGGCCACAGTCCACGGGGTTGCAAACAGTCGGACACAACTGAGTGACTCACACTTGCTTATATTTGCAGCAAAGTTTATGTGCTAAGATTCATATGTTTGCCTAAACAGTTATAACAACAGGAGTCTATTGAATCTTTGTCACTCATCCAAGTCGTATCGTTTATTTGTCACTTTAATATTTTTGCAACTTTTTGTGGTTGATTTAGCTGTTCATTTATCAAGGAAAATGGTTCTGAGAAACTATTTCAAACATTATGCATTCAGATCTTTTCTCTAGGATGACATTTTGTTTTCTGTATAAATAGAATTTGTTTTGAACGTTAAAGTCATGTGATGGATAGTTTAAAACGTAGTGTAAAGATGTGTAAAATGGGTAGTTTTAAAAATAAACAGTGATAATTGATAGGTCAATTTTTTTCTGAAATGTTGCATGAGGGGAAAAAAAATGCAAGAACCTTTGAAAATAGATGTCTTTGTGATGAAAACAAGTGCAGAGTGCCACTGCCCTGTGCGTGTCCGACTCTGCGACCCCCTGGACGGCAGCCCCCCAGGCTCCTCTGTCCATGGGATTCTCCAGGCAGGAACATGGAGGGGGCTGCCGCGCCCTCCTGCAGGGCGTCTTCCTGACCCAGGGATCGAAGCCAGGTCTCCTGCATTGCAGGTGGATTCTTTACCATCTGAGCCACCAGGGGGTCCTCCTGCTGATTAGTTTATGTGGGTTCTTAAATATAGGCATGGGATAAGATTCTTGCTCAGTAGGTTTTCAAGAATAAATAAGTTTTAAAAAAGGCTGCCAAAAATATTTTGCTTTCAAAATAGAAAGCACTATTTCAGGTAAAATTAGAACTTATTTAGATTTAAATGTTTTTTGTAAAATAGAGCAGTGATTTATAAAGTTTATGTCAGATAATGCTTTAAATTTAAGACATTTCCCCCTTTCACTTTTAATTTCCTTTTATCCTTTTAACAGTAAAATCATATAGACTCCATTTTCGCCAAGAATGGCAAATTCTGGTGACATTCCTATAAATTACCAGCATTACCCTTTAAATTATGTGTGATAGCTTTTGACTTGGCTCTTTCATAGTAACATTTTTCTTGAAATTTACTAATCCAGAATTGGTCCATGGTCATCATTTCTAAAAGGTGTTTATTGTTTCTGAATAATAGTCACTGTGTGAGGTGTATCAAAATCTGAAGAAAACTGATGAACATTTAAAAAGTTAAATTCTTTTCTATAATCTACATTCTTCTACATGATCAATTATGTGACAAGTTTTAAAATGATCTTTTAAATGTTTTCCTTAACAACTGATAAAAAAAAAAGTACATGAGAAACATCATCCCGTGGGTTTAGGTGTTTAGCATTAGCTTAATATTCAGGTAAACTTCTTCGTAAAGCTTCAGATTGAAAGGTGAAAACTGTGCCACAAAATGGATCTGACAACAATTGAGAAGACTCAGCCCTTGGAGCCTACAGCGGTGAGTAAGATGCAGTCCATACATGATCATAAGGCTTATCTGCTCAGTAAACAGGTTTTGCTTTTGCTTAGATTTGTATCGTTTACACAGTGATTCTCAAGGATCCCCCTCTTCCGGCGCTTCAAATGCTTGTGTAGCCGTAACTGGGTGTTTACATGAGCAAAGAGCAGCCTTCACCTTTCCTCTCCTTCCCTTTGTTAAGTTCCATCTACTCAAATGTCTTTCCATAATATTTCAGTGGGTTTTTTTTTTTCTTTTCCTATTTAACTATAATGATTAGTTGGTGTTTGATCCTAAATGCTGTACTGTAGAGATTTATTTGCAAGGAATGAAAGTGTATTTTTATGTTTTTAATGGAAAAGTTTGAATTAATTGAGAAAACTTGCATTTTAATGAGGTTGAGCAGTAGAGTTTTAAAGATCAGACTCTTTTAGGTTTTAATTACACTACTTGCACTTATCCTGTGTACTGTAATAGGAATTTCAAACAGGAAAACCCACTTTGCAGTGCCGTCTAAATTAGTCAGCTCATTGTTCTTGCCATACTCTATCACTAAGCTAAGTAATATTTGTAATTATATTGGTATAAATCTAGGACTTCCCGTCAGACTTAATTATAATTTCAGCACTTAGCCTGGATGGGTTAGTAACCTTTCCCATGGAGGACACTGGAATGCACTAATGCATTTAGCCTATCAATTAGGGTCTGTTTTACATTTGTTCATTATTATTATCCTCTAGTAAATCAGGAAGCATTTATTAACCCCCTACTAAATACTTGGTGCTGTGCCTCAGACTGTGGGACACTGAATTCCTGCTGATCCCAAAGGTTTTCCTCTTTAGGTGACACAAGACTTGATGAGTGAGATAATAGTGAGCCTTGTAAGGACAGAGGGAAGGAAAGTAACCTTTATTATCCAGGTAATTGATAGGCACTTTACAAGTGTTCTCCTTTAATCCTTTCAACATCTTTTGTTCTGCTGAAGGTCATACTATTCCTATTAAATTTAGCCCATTTAATTTTTCTTTGGCTTTTCCAGTTGGATGCGTTTTTTCCATCTTTACTGCAGTAAAAATTGGATGGGGACAAACAAGAAAAAGCAAATGGCTAATGAGTCAATTTCCATTTCATAGTTGGAATTCACACACAATTGACATTTATATGTAACAGTCTTACAAACTAATCTCATTATTTTCTTTCATAATGTTATAATAAAACCTTTCAGTTCAGTTCAGTTCAGTTCAGCTGCTCAGTCGTGTCCGACTCTTTGCGACCCCATGAACTGCAGCACACCAGGCCTCTCTGTCCATCACCTACTCCCAGAGTCTACCCAAACCCATGTCCATCGAGTCAGTGATGCCATCCAACCATCTCATCCTCTGTTGTCCGCTTCTCTTCCTGCCCCCAATCCTACCCAGCATTAGGGTCTTTTCCAATGAGTCAACTCTTCGCATGAGGTGGCCAAATTATTGGAGTTTCAGCTTCAACATCAGACCTTCCAATGAACACCCAGGATTGATCTCCTTTAGGATGGATTGATTGGATCTCTTTGCAGTCCAAGGGACTCTCAAGAGTCTTCTCCAACACCATAGTTCAAAAGCATCAATTCTTTGGTGCTCAGCTTTCTTCACGGTCCCACTCTCACATCCATACATGACCACTGGAAAAACCATAGCCTTGACTAGACGGACCTTTGTTGGCAAAGTAATGTCTCTGCTTTTAAATATGCTATCTAGGTTGGTCATAACTTTCTTACCAAGGAGTAAGCGTCTTTTAATTTCATGGCCACAGTCACCATCTGCAGTGATTTTGGAGTCCCAAAAAATTAAGTCAGCCACTGTTTCCCTATCTATCTGCCATGAAGTGATGGGACCGGATACCATGATCTTAGTTTTCTGAATGTTGAGCTTTAAGCCAACTTTTTCACTCTCCTCTTTCACTTTCATCAAGAGGCTCTTTAGTTCTTCTTTACTTTCTGCCATAAGGGTGGTGTCATCTGCGTATCTGAGGTTATTGATATTTCTCCAATAGAACCTTTAGATACTATTTTATGTCTAATGCCTATGAAAAGTATCTATGTTTAATGCCGCTAGCTTTAATAATGAATTCTTCACATGAAGATAAAGTTTGATACTCTTCTCATATCTTAGATATAAGATTTATCTTGGAATTTTAAAAGATTTTAACAATAAATATTTTTGAAGTTCAAAATTTTAAAATATTTAGTAACTCAAGGTCTTGACTGTTAAGCGCATGGAATCTTTTAGCATTTTGTGGCTCTTGTATTGATCTGTGTGACTAAGACATGCTGTTCTTTATCTTTGTTTTTTAAAAAGCACTTTTTGTATTTAGAGAGTTAAACAGCGTGATATTCTCTTGTGTTCAAAAGGATGGTCTAGTAGTCATTTGACATTTACCATTGCTTTTGAATACAAATAAAATCCAAGTGGTTTATGAAAAGAGGACACTGACTATTTCTATTGATGATTTAAATTAAATATATGGTTATTATTTTTCCTGTACTCTCTCTGACTGGAAGTTTATTGGAATGTTTACTTGTATTTGATATAATTGTTTTGTTATTTCACATTCAATTTGGTCTTCACTGTTTTTTCTTTCTTTCTTTTTTTATGTTTGGTATAGAGTCCAGAAGCTGCATGCTTTTGTAAAAAACTAAATGGTTCTTACCTAGCTTGAGATTTATTCTTTGAATTTGCAGTTTAAAACAAAATTGAATGTATTAAATTTGTTGAACACAGATAACTGAGGACACTTTCTTTAAGGAGTTAATTTGCTGCATGAGTCTTATATTTATGTAAAGGGGACTATTGCATCAGTGAACATCCTAAAATTTGAGGAGTTTGAAATCTGAGATTGTTGTGACCAGTTTCTTTTAAGTATAAAATAACATTTGCAATGTGTTACTGTTTCTCTTTATATGTACTGGTGTTTAGAATAGTAACTATAAATGTTTTCTCATTAAGTAGACTTTTAAATAACAACATTTTGAAATAGCAAATTGGCCAGCCGGAGTTGAGTCCAGTCACAATGCTGATTTGTTTGGCCCATACAATATTTAAAAAATTGAGTAAGTTGCCAACTTTAAAAAATTGGGTCGTTCACATAAAAATCTGAATTTGGACCTTCTTTTGGGAAAGTTGCAGCTCTAGCAACATTGGACCCACATTTTCTCACGTCAGCAATCTTTGCACGATGAGTAATGGGCTTTTCTCGTCGGCCAGTCTTCAATTTGTCCATTATTCCCACCCAGCTGATCTATTTTATAATATCACTTGTCCCCACCTAGTCTACAAATTGAATTCTCCCTTATTGAAATTCAGAATGTAAAGATTTTTAGGTAAGGATTTCTCTTTTTAAATCAAATGGTTCTTTTATAATTGAATCTGATAAAATACATTAACAGATAATACAGTTAATTAGTTTACCTAAATTAGTTCTTTCTTATTTCAGACCTCAGAACTTTGGCCAACAGATTGAAGTTACAGAGGGAGACAGAATTCAGCTTAAAATAAGTTAAAACCTTGGTTTTCATTGACTGACTTCCAAAATAGAGAACTCATTCCCACTTATAGTTCAGACAGGAGTGTTATAAACAGTTTCCTGAATAATAGAGTTGAACTAGTATACTAAACTACCTCCAACTTCAAGTCTGTGATTCAAAGTGAATTTATTTGCAGTACTTAGTATTTGATTCACGATTCCTTTGTTTATAAAATTTAGAAAGGCCTTAAGGCCACTCTTTCTCTTTTCTTTTTCCGCACGGAGCCCTTTTTAGTCCTTTAGGCACACTGAGATTGAAGTCGTGGGGTGACAGATACTCCACTGCCCCTTTCAGGGAGACTGACAGCGCCCTGGCTCATGTAAAACTCAATGAGGCTTTCTATAAAGATTTTTCTAACTCCCTTGATCTTCTCTGGATGTTTATTCTGTTTCTTCTTTCAAATTTCCGTTGATTCAATAAAAAATGGTGACATTTAGAAATAAAGTTCAGAGAGGATTTGAGCAGGTGTTGGCGATATAAAATATTTGCTGAGTGCCCATTGTGTTTTATTTCCAAGAATTGTTTTGTGAACATATGCTATATATTGTTTTTATAAGTGTTCTAGGACCGGGTGGATAATCTACCATCTTCCTGTGAATGTCATGTCACAGTGGACTTAGAATTTTATTTCATTTCAATCCCCTAATATTACTTAATTCTCCTAGAGACGGAGGTTTAAAGATTGCCCAAGCGGGGGACAAACCTATCCATTAAATCCAGCAGGCATAGTTGAATTTGAGTTAGAGAATGTTTTGTTTTCTATTAAAGTTAAGTGGTCTGGAGGAGAGAAATACTTTTCACCTTGGAGTACTGAGTGTGAAGTTTGAACAGTTTTCTCCTATAAAAGCACGAAATCTTGGAGATAAAGAGGCAGTAAAACTCGCGGTGCCCATCGAAGCGGCTCCGCGGCGGTCCTTGGAGCAGGGCTGTCCTGCCTGCAGAGACTGCGGGGCAGCCTGTCTGCACACCTTTGGTGCCTAATAATGTGGCTGGGCTGGCTGGGCGGACTTTTACTAAAACTGAAGTTTATTTATTTCTCTAATTTTACTGCGTAGTTTTGAGTACGTTCTGTATGTATTCAGATTTTTTTAAATGAGTAAGTGTTGCTTTACTCAGTCCTGGGTGAATTGCAGGGACAGAATGGCGCCTTTCTGCGCTAGTGACACTTGTTTGAGCTGGCTTCGTTCTGACCCTCCCTTTTGCAGTCTCAGTCATCTGTAAGGCCATCCCTAGGAGAAGAGAACGACGCTGGGTGAGTGCTCTTCCAGTCTCCTGTGCGTGCCTGTGTGCTAAGTCACTTCAGTCGTGTCTGACTCTTTGGGACCCCAGGACTGTAGCCTGCCAGTCTCCTCTGCTCATGGGGATTCTCCAGGAAAGAATACTGGAGTCGGTTGCTATGCCCTCCCTCAGGGGATCTTCCCAACCCAGGGATTGAACCCACGTCTCTTGTGTCTCGTGCATTGGCAAGTGGGTTCTTTACTAGTGGTGCCACCTGGAAAGCCCTCAGGTTCCCCGACCATCTTTAAAAATGATGTCTCTGGCATCCTATCCATTAGACCCTCTCTTTAAAACCATGCTTGCTTTTTGTAGTGCTTCTGAGGTTGGAAGGTATAATATTTTCTCTCTTTTGTTTTTGAACCAAGGTTAATAATAACAGGTAATAATAGCTACCATTTATAGCAATCTGACCCCACTCCAGTACTCTTGCCTGGAGAATCCCAGGGACGAGGGAGCCTGGGGGACTGCCGTCTATGGGGTCACACAGAGTCGGACACGACTGAAGGGACTTAGCAGCAGCATCAGCAGCGTTACAGTCTGTGCCACACAGTGTGCAAAATCTTTACACCCTTGTTTCATTTAATCTCTACAACCCTGAGGAAGAAATTAGCCTCATTTAAATTAAGGGATTAAGGTCCAGGAAGATTAGATCACTCTCAACTCCTAACTGGTGGAAACAACTTGGAGCCCATTTTTCCGTGTCTCCAAAGCCCCAGCTCTAACCACAAGGGGCGCACTGTCTGCCAACACTGCCTGCCTCGGGCCTCCTGGTTGCCCAGGGCAGTCTCGGCCCCTCCCTGTTGTTTTGGGGTGCCGTCAGCTTCCTGTTTGTGCTGCTGCCGCCCCTTCTGCGATCCGCATGTCCTACTTTGGATGGCAAATTATGTGGTCATCCGACCTCAGACTACGCTTGATCATTCTGAACGTCAGTAGAGTGTTCCCTTCTCTTTTCCTTATGGGATATCTGAGAAGTGAGAGTTTCGGATAAGACCTGTTGTTGTTCAGTCATTCAGTCACATCCGTCTCTTTGTGCCCATGGACCACAGCACACCAGGCCTCCCTGTCCATCACCATCTCCTGGAGCTTGCTCAAACTCATGTCCGTTGAGTCGGTGATGCCATCCAACCATCTCATCTTGTGTCGTCTGCTTCTCCTCCCACCTTCAATCTTTCCCAGCACCAGGGTCTTTTCCAGTGAGTCAGTTCTTTGCATCAGGTGGCCAAAGGATTGGAGTTTCAGTTTCAGCATCAGTCCTTCCAATGAATATTCAGGACTGATTTCCTTTAGGATGGACTGGTTGGATCTCCTTGCAGTCCAAGGGACTCTCAAGAGTCTTCTCCAGTACAACAGTTCGAAGGCATCAGTTCTGATGTGCTCAACCTTCTTTATGGTCCAACTCTTACAACCATACATGATTACTGGAAAAGCCGTAGTTTTGAATATTCGGACCTTCGTTGGCAAAGTAATGTCTGTGCTTTTCAATATGCTGTCTAGGTTGGTCATAGCTTTTCTCTAAGGAGCCAGTGTCTTTTAATTTCATGGTGCAGTCACCATCTGCAGTGATTTTGGAGCCCAAGAAAATAAAGTCAGTCACTGTTTCCATTGTTCCCCCATCTGTTTGCCATGAAGTGATGGAACCAGATGGCATGATGATAGTTTTCTGAATGTTGAATTTTAAGCCAACTTATTCACCTTCCTCTTTCACCTTCATCAAGAGGCTCTTTAGTTCCTCTTTGAGTTCTGCCATAATGGTGGTGTCATTTGCTTTTCTGAGGTTATTGATATTTCTCCGGGCAATCTTGATTCCACCTTGTGCTTCTTCCAGTCCGGCATATATCATGAT
Source organism: Giraffa tippelskirchi (assembly GCF_054371585.1). Classification (NCBI taxonomy): domain Eukaryota; kingdom Metazoa; phylum Chordata; class Mammalia; order Artiodactyla; family Giraffidae; genus Giraffa; species Giraffa tippelskirchi. The sequence goes on along the minus strand of NC_137280.1, from coordinate 176,027,297 downwards.
GTACTCTGCATATAAGTTAAATAAGCAGGGTGACAATATACAGCTGACATATTCCTTTCCTGATTTGGAACCAGTCTATTGTTCCATGTCCGGTTCTAACTGTTGCTTCCTGACCTGCATAGAGATTTCTCAGGAGGCAGGTCAGGTGGTCTGGTATTCCCATCTCTTGAAGAATTTTCCATATGTGATCTACACAGTGAAAGGCCTAGTGTAGTCAATGAAGCAGAGCTTTTTCTGGAATCCCCTTGCTTCTTCTATGATCCAACGGATGTTGGCAATTTGATCTCTTGTTCCTCTGTCTTTTCTAAATCCAGCCTGTCCATATGGATGTTCTTGTACTGTTGGACCCTAGCTTGACGGGTTTTGAGCATTAGTTTAACTAGCATGTGAAACAAGTGCAATTGTGCAGTAGTTTGAGCATTCTTTGGCATTGCCTTTCTTTGGGATTGGAATGAAAACTGACCTTTTCCAGTCCTGTGGCCACTGTTGAGTTTTCCAAATTTGCTGGAATATTGAGTGCAGCACTTTTAACAGCATCATCTTTTAGATTTGAAATAGCTCAGCTGGAATTCCATCACTTCCACTAGCTTTGTTTGACTAAGACCTATAGATTTTAAAAACATCTAAATTTTGTGACAAAAACATTTTTTCTCCAACAATGCCATTTACAAATGCTCTTCATTTCTTTCTAATTTTATTGGGGAAAAGTAGAAAGTGTTGCTCATTTTTATGTCTAAAACCACATCTGGCTCATATTTGATACCAAAAAGAATTTCAAGATGAATTTAGGATATTTATTTAAGCATGTGATGATGCACATTTATTTTTACAAATATTTTATTTTCAATAGATGCTCTCTGTCAGTTGTAATAAATTAATCATCGCAAAGTAAAGGAGACTACTAGGGACTATATTCTTTGAGTAAGTATTACTGAGTTAAAAAGAAGGAAGTTAACTTCATTGAAGTTTTCCGTACCTTTGGTAAAAAAAATAACTGCCATAACTAATCTGTACAGTATATGTGATTTTTCAAATAGCTGATGATCTTTTTCTACAGAAGGGAAAGTTTTTCTGATGAAATGATATGTACATTTACCCTTAGATGGAATTCAAATTAAAGGCACTCTCTCATTGTTTGGTATGTGATGATATTGGATGTCAGTGCTGATATAGGTTCTTTGAGTAATTCTAATTACTGAGTATCACTTAAAGGAAATATTAATTAATATATAGCACTAAAGCATTTAACCTTGTGCAGTCACTTGAAAGAAAAATCTATATAAGATCATCTATATCTTATCTGTGTCAGCCAGCTTTGATATTTAATTCTAATTCTGAAGATAGGATGGAAGCTGGATTTGATGTGGATGAATTTATCTTATTGATTCTCCATGTTCGCATTATTGTGTCATGTGGAATAATGTCAATTTTTATGATAGTTCCAACATATAATGGTAATTTTTAATTTCCACTTTGTCTTTGGTTCCTAGTGAGCGATGAAAATGTGTAAGTAAACATTTTTGTAAGTAATAATAATAGAGCTTTTATAGTATCATATTATTGGTATTCCTGGATGTGCTCTTTAAATATTGCTACTGATTCTGTGTTTTTAAGGCAATATAAAGATGAGTGAATGTATATATTAAGCAGTTAGTTTGTGGGATTAAAAACCATGTTTTATAGGCTATGATATCAGAATTCATGATCAAATTATGGGAAAGGCTGGACACAATTTCTATGATGAAGGATGCGCTGCTGCGCATTGGGAGGCTTCCTCATCTCAAAGCCATTTTAAAATTGCCAGCAGTGAACAGAGTCTCCATCTATTGACGAAAGTGATAACAGTTTATTGACCCTTCAGACAAATACATGACTTCCTGCCCTGCCTCCTCTTCCCCGAGGAGTTGTCTTATTCTTAATCCCCAACCAGAAATGGTAATTAAAATAACTCAGTGTTGTCAAAATTTTAAAATGTATGATAAATGAAGCCCAGTAAATAGTGAAAATATGAGAAAGGTGATTAAATCTGACAATTTCCTTGTAAAAGGCTTGAGATGATAAATATCTCCTGTGATTAGTTATTAATTTTGTGCAAGAGATTTTGCTTCAGCCTAAAATATTTTATGAACAGTGGCGTAAAGAGATATCTTAGAAGATAGGTACACACATGTTTAACCAGAGGAAAAATTGCTGGAACTTGACTGGTAATAATTAAAACCGGCAGACCTGACATGTCTGTGGCTGGGCCATTCTCTGTGTGACGGTCCTTTTAGAAATTAAAGAAGAAGACATAACGGCATGGAGAATGACAGAGTGCGTTCAGCTTGGACCTTCTGCCTCATGAGGACGGAAAGGTTTTATGTGTATCATCCCTCAACTGATAACATATTTGATTTAAGGTAGTATAAAATAACTACTTGCTTACTGAAGTTCAGAAGTTAATGAGGCTTGTTTCATTAACAGTTCTAGTTGCACTTGCAATAATTTGCCTTAAAATGAATGCGAACTCCTTTATTGTTAAGGAAAAGAGGAAATTATAATGGTGGTTGTAATGAGTGCTGTATCACATTACTGTTGGCTGAATCCATACCACGTCGGTCGACTGGCGGCATATGACATTGTGTGGCTGTGTAATGTTTTGCTTATGAATCTCTCCTTGTAAGGGGAACCTGCATCTTTGTCTTTGGCCCTCTGCCCCAACCTCAGCCCCGGGTACCTCGCATAAAGCCCAGCTCAGAGAAGTAATTTAATACCAATGTGTTGAGGGAATTATAAATGCTGCTTTTGTAGGATGTGTAAGTTTGTTTTTAAATCTGGCTTGAACTCTGGTTAAAATCCAGGCAATTGGCTCACATGTCCTCTTTCTCCCAAATTTTATTTATTTCTGAATCAAGTTGATACTTAATAAAGTAAGGGCCTACTGTCCCTGTCTGGGTTCAGAGAGAGCTTGCTTTGTGTATTGCGTACTTTTTATCTGAAAGCAGTAGCTTCTTTTTTTGGACTGTGTGCCCTGTGCTTGGTCATGGCCGACTCCTTGCAGGCTCCTCGGTCCATGGGGACTCTCCAGGCAAGAATACCGGAGTGGGTTGCCATGCCTTCCTCATAGGTTTTAACGTTGAACCATTGGCTTGTGACTTTTGAATACAGTCTTTGGAATACTTTTAAATGAAGACCCAGAAACTTTGCTCTTCATATGTAATGATATCTTGTATTAATTGAAAAGTGGCAGAGGAGACATTACAGCTGTTTTTCTGTTTCTTGGTGAGAAGAGCATGGCTGTATGAGAAAAGTGTTGCAAGTTTTTTCTTAATTCTTCCTGCAGCACTTTTAAGTGCTGCTCTTTAAATGTACGTTTAATATTGGTTAATTGTTAGTATGAACGTAAACATACTGATTAAGGGCAGGTTCACATTAGAACAATTATCTGGTTAATTGCTCTGGTGCAAAAATAGGCTAAAAAATCATCAGAACATCAACTTATGAAAGCACTGGCAGGAGTTGCAAAACCACCAAGCATCCCTACTGCAAATCACATCAGCAAAGCAATTAATTTAGGCTAATTGCTTTTCTGTTTGTTCAAGATGCACTTTGGAACTGTCTTTTGAAATCATGGCAATTAAGATTAGTAAGCAATATAATGAAAGAATGTTAGAATTGTCACTATTTTTCAAAAATGGTAACTATTCCATATGAACCTATATAGTAGATCTGTCACTCATGTAGGACTTTGAGATAATTAAAGCAAAATGGGAATATGTTAGACCCACAAGATTTCCTTTAAAAATAAATTGAGTAGATTATCTTTCCAGAAACAGTAGCACAGGGTTATCTTTAGTCAGTAATTATCGGGTAGAATTATCTAGTTTCCATAGTGTACACCTCGGAGGCTTGTTCACATAGGGGGTCGCGCCTGACCCCCAGAGACGGCGGCAGATGGTGGCATTCTCTTTGGACAGGTGTGTGTTTGGCTTCCTGTGTGGCTTCTCATAACGTAATCAGGATTTTTGAAGTCTTAAAAACCAGATTAGGCATCCCTCCATTTTTAAAGTTTTCCTTTATTGAGTGTTATAATTTTGGCAGCACCAATTTATCTAAAATTGAAAATGACTTGAGTTTCCAACTGTTTCTTTATGAAGCCATGTTGTAACTGAACCTCAGCTAAAAAAAATGTCAAGTTTAGGAGGTTAACCATTCCCCAAACCACGTCTCTGTTCACCATATTGTCAAACAGCAAGTAGCTATTTCCTTCATTTCTCTCCTTCCTTAAGGAGCAGTTCTTATCACGTACTGTGTTTAGTGGCATATCCTGCCCCATGAAATTACCCAAAGCAGATTGTATTGTATTGTATTAAGGACTGTGGCTCTTGAAATGAATCTTTTAGAGACAGTCATGTCAAAGGAAGTTTTGGTAGCATTTATCATTTTGTGACTTTCGGTAGCTGTGACAAAAAATTAAAAAGATAGTCATTAAAATCAGATTTGATACAATAAATTAAATTTCACGTTTTGCTTTGGCATTCTACTTTTTGCTTGTTAGTGGATATAAAGATCATTTTCTTTATTTCTGCTTAAATCTGTATGAATCGATCTCTAAAGCCTCGGTGATGAACTATACCACAAAACTATTTTTCTCTGGTGATCGTTTTCATGGAGAAGAACAAAAGGATATTCAGTTTTTACAATGATATGTTTTTCTTTACTTTTTAAAATAAAATGTCATAGTTTCTAGAAGTACAGCATACTGATCCAGGTTTCTTGGTGATTCTATTCGTTGTGAATTGTTTGACTAGAAAACTACATGCTGAAGGTTAAAATATCAAATCAGATGAAAATAAATATACTGATTAGATTAAATAGAAAAATGTTGAGGATTCTTAGAACACAAAGAAACCAAGAAATCTAAATGATGGTATCAGTCACTAGGTCTGGATGTTGGTCTTCTTTTAAGTCTGTCATTAAAGCAACAGAACAGTGTTCTCTAGATTGGGGAAAGCTCAAGCCAGTTCTTCCTTTTGGTTTTAAAACATGGATTCTGCAGGTATTTATAGTAGAAAGATGGCATAGGTGTTGTAAAAGTTGGCCACTATTTTGCAGGCTTTAGGAGATTGCAGACTATAGCCACACCTTCCGCTCGCCCCTGCGTGCATGCCCGTGTGCATTACGATGGGCTGTCCTTGCGTGAAGAGGGCATCTTTCTCTATCCCCTTGCACCTGCCCTGGCTTTGTGACTTGCTCTAACCAAGAGGATGCAGTGGAAATTTTGTGGGAGGGCTTCCAAGGTTTGGCTTCAAGAGGCCTTGCAACTTTTGTTCTTGCCTTTCTGGAAGCTGCCCCGCCTGGGGAAGCCCAGAATAATCTCTCTGAGAATGAGAGATCGCCTGGAGATAGAGGTCTAGCCAACAGCCAGAGTCATCTGTCAGATGTGTCCATGAGGCCAAGTCAGACCATCCAGCCTCACTCAGAACTTTGGATTCCTACAGCCCTGTGAATAAAACCAGCAGGACTGTGCCGCTGAGCCCAGTCCAAATTGCTGGTCCAGGGACCCATGAGCAGATAAGGGTGGTTTTATTAAGCTACGAAATTTTGGTGTGGTTTGTTACTCAGACAGTGATTTTGTAGCTGATCTATGTTGAAATTTTATAGTAAGTTAGGCAAGATGCCAAGAATGTTTTATTCATTATCCTATTTAATTATCACATCAACTCTGTGACATAGGTATCATTGCATGCGTGCGTGCTAAGTCAGTTTAGTCGTGTCTGACTCTTTGCGACCCCATGGACTGTAGGCCACCAGGCTCCTCTGTCCATGGGATTCTCCAGGCAAGAATACTAGAGTTGGTTCCATGCCCTTCTCCAGAGGATATGAGCCACCGGGGGAAGCCCTATAGGTATCATTATGCTCTATTATTTTATAGGTGAGGTTAAAAAAAAAAAAAACTCAGAGAGGTAAAAGATCTTGCTGACAATCACAACTAGTAAGTACAGTTAGGACTGAATGCAGATCTCCCTGACCTCAGTCCCATCTATCAAACTTCCCACCAAAGCTTATTCTAAGTTTTAAAATACATGTGGTTGCAATAAGCAGTTAAACCTACCAATAGAGTCTGTTGAATATAAGTGCTAGCTAAATTGCATTGTAATAAAATAAATATCATTGATTAAATAAAATCACAATAAAATAACATCCATTTGAAGTTTCTAGTGTTACTGTTTAATTTTGAGTATTCATCTAAAAAAATGCCAGGGAAAAAAGACAGGTCTTCCGAAAAGTATAGTGTGAGTACAAACTTAAAAGTACATAAGTATAAGGCCTTGATTTTACGTATATTTAAAACAGTTTTCCGTGTTTCATATTATTCAGAATAGAGCCTTTTCTACCCTATTGTCAAGTTAGGGAGAAGTGGAAAGGAGGAGTCCGCCTCTTAGGAGAATTGTGGCTGAAACTTAATCACTGTTAGGTTTGTCTTTAACATCTGTGTTTTTTAATAATAAGTCTTCAAGGGACATAACTTCTATGGCATATAGTCAATAATGGTACTAACACCTATGACAAAAATACCACAAAAAGTTCCACAAATAGAAGTGAGAGTCTTTTCATGTTTTAAACGCTTTTACTTTTAATTTTAACTATCACCTTAAAGACCATACATCGATAAACTAGTTAAGACTAGAGGGTGGTTTTGATATGTATACCATAGCTCACCTTACCATTTACTATAGCAGTACAGTAATCAACCCTGCCTTAGGGTTTTACTGCCTGTTAAATAAAGCCTGGAAACATTTCCCTCTGTGATTTATTATGGTATTTTGAGAAGTTGTTTCATTTGGGAAATGTAATTTCCATTTGTTTTCCTTTTAACTTGAATTTAAACTCGGTTCTTACTTTTGGTTTTGATTAATCTTTTTTTTTTCACTAGCAAGTTACCAGTATGTTTTAGTATTTTGATGTTTTGTTGTATTACACAGAGAGAGATGAATATTTTGTTTTGTGTGAATATGTACCTGGAGAATCGTGCATTTGGGAAGAGAGAGTAGGTTGAATTTTTTTCTTTTAGTTTTAATTTATACTCAGATGGGTTGTAAATTTCTTAGAATGTGACATTGATAACCTCATAGGAATTAAAAACTGTATCTGGAAATTTTGTTTTTTCCATAGTCCTCGAAGTTTAGTAAACCAGAAGTTTAGTAAATGTGTGTTGATTGATTAGATGGCAATACAAATAAACCTACTGAGCAGCATGAGCTAGTGTTCAAGGTAAAAGAAAAAGAAAATGAACTATTCGTATTGGTCAAGAAATAGAGCAAATCAAAATAAGTCAAAATAGTCAAGTTCATGTAATGAGTGTAGACTTAACCTTTAATAATGCTTTATAAATGTAACTGAAGAGTTAAAGAGGCACAAACTGACTTCTCTAACAGAGTGGTGGTTTATGTGAGAGGTTCATGGATACAATTTTAGTCTGACAACCTGTTAACCTTGCTGAATTAAAAAAACTGAGTGAAGGCAAGAGGAGAGAAATCTGAAAGAAACATGATATCCTTGCGGCAGCAATTTATTTGGAAAAGGGATGACAAAATATGTCATGACAATGCCCTGGCTTTCTTCATTAAACTTATAAGGAGTTTAAAAAATGAAACAAAACAGAAGAGTTTCCTGTAACATTTTTTTCCTGCAGATTTATAGACATTTGTTGGATAAGTATCTTCAAAGAAATATTTATCATACAGTTAATATTTTGCATACCATGTTCTTATTGAAATTACAAAGGTTTAATAATTTGTAGCTTTACATAGTTGTCCATCTTCTTCTTGTTTCCAAGATTTTTCTTTTACAAATTTATTCCCAGTACCAAAACAGCATTGTTAAGTTATAGAGGAGCTTTGGGTTTTTTTCCTTTTTGGTGATGGCTTTTGGCGGTCGTCTCCAAGTACAAATGTAACATGTAACAGTGAAGCTTGTTAGAGGGGCGAAGTATGAAGTGTCACCGGGCAGACTTCGACAGATGTGTAGACATCCACACAGGCACTGTTGGCTACTTGATGCTGGCATCCTGTTTTGAAAATGTAGCTGTTTTAAAAGAGACAAGCTCAGGATAACTTTACACTCCTGTTGCTGCTTGTATGCTTTCCCCACTGACAGTCTCTTTCTAATGTTTCATTTGAATGGTTACATTTATCTTTACTAACTTGCCACTGTTAGTTGTATGCTATATTTCAGTCCTCTAAATAGCTTGTGCGGTGCACACTGTTCTCAGGTAAAAGAATTGAGAGTCTGTGGTGACGCACACTGATGGGCTTGCGAGTCCATGGCAGGGAGACCCTGGAATGGTAATTCAGGGCAGCAGGAAGTCCTAACATGCGCTCTCCACGTTGTTAGTGTTAATTGGCATTGGTTTCATTTCATTGTTGGAAGAATAGTGTCCTGTAAGCATTTAGGTGGAAGAAAATGTCTAGGTTTAAACCTGGACTGTAGTTAATCTTCAGTGCATTTCATCCTTAGGCAGGTAATCAAAAATACACACGTTATTTTGAAAGTTCTATTAAAGCTGTTATTTAAAAGTGCTAATCATATACAGGTAAAAATTCCAGAATATACCCAAGATGTATTCTAATCAGCAGTATCAAGCTGCGATCATTTATTTTAAGAATCACATTTGCAAGCTAAGTCCATTTAAAATAAATACTCAGTCTTAGTGTAAAAGTATTTTTTTTTAATTGAAATGACTTTTTTAATTTCAAAAAAGTAGACACACCGAACTGGGTTGTTTGATTTCCAGTATTTGTACAAGTGAAACTTACCTTCCATAGACTTTAGTGTAGGAAAATTGACAACTTTTGACTTTATATTTTAAAGGCTACGTGGAGGAAATTTTTGTTCAAATTAAATTTCTATGTAATTTGATGTGACTGCTTTTGACATTCACAAATTATGTCATTCATTTTAACATGCAAATTAGAAACCCAGTGACTTAGGGATTCAGTGCTGAAGAGCTCTCACAGATGCTTAGGCCTGTTGCCTCTGTCTCCACCAGGAGTAATGAGATGATCTCTAAATGAGACGTTGTAGCTTTCCCAGAAACCCTTGTAGAAGGAGTCTTTTTCCCTTTCTGACCCATTACAGAGCATTTGATTCCCAGAATTTAAATACTTAAAGCTGTGATCTCTTTTATTCTCTTGTTAATGTGGTCATTGGTGACATTCTCTCAGTCAGTTTTCCCCGTTAGCTTAGATCTTCTTCCATTCCTTGGGTCTGTAGAATATTTTCTTTTATTGTTGTCAGTGTCACTGATGACATTTTCATCTGATTCTTGACATATTCATTTTATAATACATGGCATTGGAAGGAGTTTTTTGGGCAGTGACATTTTGGCAAACACTTGCCAGTAGCTACCAGAGAAGGTCAGTTAGACGCAGAGCAGTGAAATAAATTACTCTGAAAGTCTTCTCTGCAGTACTGATGAGCAGGGCTCGCGGAGGACTGTGGGAGTTGTTGTTGTTGTTGCTCCAGGCTTTATCATTGCCATTCTTATATAACCTTGGTAAACTTATTTAAGTTCTCTTTTGTAAGATTGGGATAATGGAAACCTACCATAGTGAAATGTTTGGAGGCTTAATCATGTTTCAAAAGCACCTTGAGTATGAATCATTAGTTCATTATTAGAATGGTGGCTTGGGTGGATCATCCATCATCGATGCTTTATCACCATTGTAGCCTTATGGTTCCCTGCAAATTGGCAGCAAAGGTCTTAAATCAAACGTTTTACAGACACTAGCAGATTCTTGAAGGTTATTTATTGCATATGGTGTGGTGACACTGAAGGGTCCATAACCGTCTGAAGAAAATAAGGCATTTAGTGTATATTCATTGTTGTATATTTTCGTAAACATCTCTATTTTCAGATTAAATGGGTTAAGTAATGGAGTTTGTTTTTTTTTTTTTTAAAACAGTAATCCCTACTTATGTTGCCATAAAATAAAATACCTTAATACATAGCTACTTTACCTCTGTGAAAGTTTTTCACTTGCAGTTTTCATCCAAATGTATTTTAATGTTATACTTTTAAAAATATACTTTAAGATTTTCTACACATGTACACATACTCACACATGCATCATGGAATAATGGAATTAAATGAAATCAAAATATCTCAGGAAGCAGGGCTTTCAATTTCTAATTTCTATTTCAGTTGAGGAAATATAATAACTGAAAATTAAGGAAATTAGCTGTTTACTTTGCATGTTTATGTGTAATTCTGTGTTTGATATCTTCCATGAATCCTAGGATCTGATTTGGAAGTAGTTTCAAAGGACTCTAATTCAGCCATCTACCTATACGCTATTGGCTCTTCATCAGTCGCATATGCACGCATATTCTTTCTTTCTTTTTTTTCTTCCCATCATCTTACCACTTTTTCTTTCATCTCTCATCTGAACCTATTTGGTTAACATATTAAATCACATTTTGGCTATCTGACATTCAAGATGCTGCTTATAACTAAAAGATCAGCGCTTTCCAAAAGTATTTTAAAAATTAGGTTATTTATTCTCAGTTAAAAAAAAAAAGACTACAGCATATCCCAGAACTTTAGGGCTTGGGCAGCTCTATGAGAGGTTTTAAAACACAGCGACATCTCCCTGGAGCTTGTGCGGGGAGGACAGGGCGGACTGCCGGGAGCGAACCGCTAGAGGGAAGGCACTCAACACGCTCATTTCCCTTTGCTCTGTCTTGCTGTGTTTTTCCAGCCCTCTGGCTTGCAGGTTTATTAAAATGCTAATGATGTTTATTCTATTTTTATTGGCAGCTCTCCAGATTTGATTATTGATATATCTGAGTAACAGGGAAATGCAACATCAAGGTCTCACTTTACTCTTTTCCTGAGATTTGTGTCAGTAGAAATATAAATACCACGATGTCAACTGGATCATATTGTAGTTTTTTAGCTGTAAAGGAGTGAAATGTTACAAGAGCACTGTCAACTCTGGGAATGAGCTTTTACTGGGATAGTGAGGGGTCTGCCATGGGCTCCATCCTTCGGTGAGTGTTCGTTCTGTCCTAGTCTCTGAGGAATAATCCTGTTGCCAGTAATGAGTGCCTGAGTGTGTGTGGGGGTTTTCGTTACTGTTCTCATATTCTGGCCTTTGGCATTTCACGTCTTGTACAAGCGGACTAACGTGTCCTGAGAGACTGTGGAATAATCCGCCCGTGACTGGCACGGGAGTGAGGAGCTACCCTGTCTCCTCCTGCTCTTTCGCACGTTGTAACCACAGACCCTTGGGGTTCGGAAGCCTGCTGAGAATGCCTCCTGTGGCCCCAGGGTCGCCCTTGGCCAGGTCCACGCAGCGTGCTTGTGCTGAGGCTGCGGCGGGAACTGGCTCCCCTTGGCTCTCAGGATCCTCGGTTGCGCTTTGCTGAGCTTGTCCCTCACCTTCCATTGTAGCCACTTACTTGCCATCAGTGCTTGCTTTCTTTCATGGCCTAGAAAGGAACCAGAGTATCTCTTAGGTTATGTGCTCTTGTATTTCTTTGATGCCCGTTTGTAAAAATAACAGCACGTACACAAGGAGGTTTTTAGTAATTTTTTTTTTTTAAAGTGGAGATACCTAAAATCTCACTATCTAAACACTTACGTTGTTGACATTTTGGTGGACGTATTTTTAGAGACGCACATATGTCCATGTCCTCCCACCGCCTCCTTCTGGAATTACATTGTGTGTGCTATTTTGCTGTCTGTATTTATGTCAACAATATACTATGCATTTATTTTTATTTTGATAAATACATATCTCTGTCACCATTTCTCATGAATTTATGGTAGGGTTTTAACATATTGTGCTTAACTAATCTCTTATTGATAGACATTCTAATAATTTCTAGTATGATGAATATTCTTTTATCTATGTATTTGGATACTTTTAACTTTTGTCTACTTAGGGTTAAAATCTTGAAATGGAATTTCTGCATGTAAGGATAAATATTCATATAAACTTTTGCATATCTTTCTCATTCCTCATAGAGTATATCAATATACAACTATGTCCCTAGAGGGGAGTATCTGTTTCTCCATACCTGTGCCGACTCTGGATGTAATCATCACCTACTTCAGTGCATTTAAAAATAACTCTAATGTTTAATAACTGAAAAACTTATAATAAATTATTTCAGCTTTAGTTCAGTCAGTCAGTCATGTCTGACTGTGCGACCCCATGGACCACAGCACGCCAGGCCTCCCTGTCCATCACCAACTCCCAGAGTTTACCCAAACCCATGTCCATCGAGTCGGTGATGCCATCCAGCCATCTCATCCCCTTTCGTCCCCTTCTCCTCCCGCCCACAATCTTTCCCAGCATCAGGGTCTTTTCCAATAAGTCAGCTCTTTGTATCAGGTGGCCAAAGTATTGGAGTTTCAGCTTCAACATCAGTCCTTCCAATGAACAACCAGGACTGATCTCCTTTAGGATGGACTGGTTGGATCTCTTTGCAATCCAAGGGACTCTCAAGAGTCTTCTGCAACACCACAGTTCAAAAGCATCAATTCTTCAGCGCTGAGCTTTCTTTATAGTCCAACTCTCACATCCATACGTGACTACTGGAAAAACCATAGCTTTGACTAGATGGACCTCTGTCAGCAATGTCTCTGCTTTTTACTATGCTGTCTAGATTGGTCATAACTTTCCTTCCAAGGTGTAAGAGTCTTTTCATTTTGTGGATGCAGTCACCATCAGCAGTGATTTTGGAGCTCAGGAAAATAAAATCTGTCACTGTTTGCATTATTTCCCCATCTATTTGCCATGAAGTGATGGGACTGGATGCCATGATCTTGTTTTTTGAATGTTGAGTTTTCAGCCAGCTTTTTCACTCTCCTCTTTCCCTTTCATCAAAAGGCTCTTTAGTTCTTCTTCACTTTCTGCCATAAGGGTGGTGTCATCTGCATATCTGAGGTTACTGGTATTTCTCCAGGCAATCTTGATTCCATCTTGTGCCTTATTCAGCCCATTATTTCTCATGATGTAGTCTGCATATAAGTTAAATAAGCAGGGTGACAGCCTTGACATACTCCTTTCCTGATTTGGAACCAGTCTGTTGTTCTATGTCCAGTTCTAGCTGTTGCTTCTTGACCTGCATACAGATTTCTCAGGAGGCAGGTCAGGTGGTCTGGTATTCCCATCTCTTGAAGAATTTTCCACAGTTTGTTGTGTTCCACACAGTCAAAGGCTTTGGCATAGTCAATAAAGCAGAATTAGTTGTTTTTCTGGAACCCTCTTGCTTTTTCTATGATCCAACAGATCCAATTTGATCTCTGGTTCCTCTGCCTTTTCTAAATCCAGCTTGAATATCTGGAAGTTCACGGTTCACATATTGCTGAAGCCTGGCTTGGAGAATTTTGAGCATTACTTTACTAGCGTGTGAGATGAGTACAATTGTGTGGTAGTTTGAACATTCTTTGGCATTGCCTTTCTTTGAGATTGGAAGGAAAAGTGACCTTTCCCAGTCCTGTAGAATTCTAATTAAATAAATTATTTAAGCATGTATGTTTTCCGCTAAGAGACAGTGTAGCATGGTAGTTATGTCTGGAGGCAGGCAGTCTGGATTTGAATCCTGACTCCGCCACTTCCTACCTGTTTGTCACTGGGCAAGTTACTCAGCCTCCCTCTGCCTTATTTTCCCATCTGTAAATGAAGGTTACAGTAATACTTACTCCTTAATGTTTTTGTCTGATTTAAATGTGATTGTGCATATAAAGCAGTTAGGACAGTTTCTGGCACATACGTAACTACTCAGTACATGCCTGCTGTAATGCTAATTATTATTGCTACCAATCAGTGAGCATTTGATTTCCATCTGCAGTTTACAGTGTACAATGCTGGAATGTGGGGTTTGAGACACAAGTATCCCAGTGATCCGAAAGACCCACCATGTACCCGAAGAAACAAGACAGACATAAATGAGAAGTTTTGTAATCAGGTTAAAGAGCAGCACGAAGCTACACCGTAAGCACAGACATGGACCGAAACATCATTAATGACCGAAGGGAGGCCTATTCCTGAAGCAGGAGGGGCAGCACCAGTTGTGACCCTCAGAAGGGCGGCGCCAGCACTTGCTCTCCGGTTTTGTGCTCCTTTTTCCAGCTCCTCTTGTGAGTGGAGTGAATGTTACGTCTAAATGGGTGCAGCACAGTCTTGGCTCATGTCTGGCTTAATGTCATAGTTGGATGATAAATTACATGGCCACCCTTTTATCTGAACTATCACTTTCTGTGGATGTCATTGTGATGATGTGATGTCAAATTCTTGCTTTGGCCTGGGAGCTGTTTTGACCGTTATCTTTGCTTATTTGTTCTATACGGATCAATTTTATAGCTTAATTTAGAGGACAGTCTTATTTCCAGGGACTCAGGGGAAAGCTCATTCTTAACTATCACTTACTGCTTACAAATGTTAGAAGAGAAACTGTGTTTATTGCCAGAGAAAAATAGTTTATTGCCAGATTATTGATGATCCAGCATGTTGCATCAAGGTATCAGTTGAGACTTTAGTTTTCTGAAACCAAAGGGAGAAATATTTCAGGGTGAATTATGGCAGTTAGGTGGAAAATTTTAAATTTATAAATAAAACAGATCCACACTTCCTTAGAATTCTAACATGTTATTTAGCACACAAGTGTGCTTGTAATGCTAAACACATTTTCCAAATCATCAGCACAGATTTTTAAAAATATTTTAATGTCCTGCATTGTTGACTTCTTAGCCCGTTTCCTAATACTTGATTGTCAGTTGAACCTTCTTATCTGCCTTCCTTGCCATTGATGTCACAATAATACATTTAAAGGATGGAGAGTTTGCTTTTTGAATGACGAATAAATGGTCAGGAGGAATATAAAGGAATAGAGGTCGATTCTGCTGGACCCTGGCAAAAAGGAAACATTTTTAAGCTCTTTCATTGTAACTGTCCCTTAATTAGGTAATATCAAGTGTTGAAGGAAGATGCTTGTCACATTTGGATTTATTGTGTTTGAAATTCGTGTTCTGAATCATAATGTGCCTATATGACTGTTTTTTCATATCTAGATGAGAACATAGTAGTAGTATAATATTAATGTTTAATTCAATGTAATTTGTATTCCCCCCCCCCCCTTTTTTGATCACTGATTGTGTGCCAGGCACTGAACTTAGTCCTGGCAAGGCATAGTTGAATAAGAAATGGTCTCTGCCTCTTGGAGGTGGTGAGAGGCTAATAAGACTAGCGAATAGCCATAAGATTCTGAAAACCTCCCTGCCTATCATTTTAGAATAATAGCAGAAACTGCTAACACTTAACATACAGCATTGATTCTGCTAGCCACTGTTTTAAGTGCTTTACATAAGGTGAATTTCTGACATCCCTGTGAGGTAGGCACCATTTTTTTTCAAATGAGGAAATCAAGGCATGAGAGATTAAGTTGCCCATTGTCACATAAATAAAATATAATTTTTCTATCCCAAGTGAACTCTGTAGAGAAGCAGTATTCACGTTTCTTTTATGTCTGATCAACACTATAAGAAAGAAGTAACTATTGTGTGATCCAAGAATTGGTGAGAGAAAATTCCAGAGTATGTTTTTGATTATTTATCATTTATTCAGTGGCCAGGTATTTGTCAGACACTTACCATGACGGGACGTTTGGGGTAGGACAGTGAGCAGAACCTTTGTGTCCTTGCCTTTGTGGGGTCGATACTTAGCAGTACTTGCCTCTAACACAGCCGAGGGATTTCTAGGTGACTGTATATGCCTCTGCTGCTTTTCACTTTCATCAGTTCTGTGCCCTTTGCTGAACACGTGCTGAGACCCTGTTTGCTGTTCCTGTAATCGAGGGGGTCTGTGTCCTCCAATGTGCATGAGCAGGTAGTTTTTAATTACTGTACATTGCACTTGTGTGTAATCTGGAAGTTTACATATTGTACAGTGACTTCCTTTACCTACTGTTTATGTATTAATACCAAATCTCATTGCTCTACTGATGAAAGATGGTGGTCCCTGGCTCTCATTTATATTTTCCAACTTATTTTCAGTAAATAACAGGGATAGAAGTGAGATTGTTTAACTAAAATTCCTCCTGCAATTATATTCCATTTTACATATTGGGGGATAAGTAAACTTTTCCTGTCCAAATGAGAAAATAATTCTGGGTGCCGAGTTGACCTGTAATTGCCCAGTGTATGACTGCCAACTATGGCAGCTCCCGGGAGAGAGGCTGACCTGTGTGGATGCCTTGGGACGCTAGTGGGTAGTGACTCATGATAAGAACTCACCCACTGGTTCAGTTTGCACTGGTCTTTTTTTTTTTCCTTTCAACATGCCAGGATTCTCCCCCCAGGGTCGTGCAGAGAGGCGATCAGTGCAATCTGGGTTCCTGAAAAAGAAATCTCCCACCTGTCCTTCAGGGACCTGGTGTCTCCCACCTTGGAGGCAAAATGCGTAGGGGCTGATACCTTCACCTGAGACCCAGGAACGGGGTGGGCAAAAGGGTAGGCTCCACTTCCTTTCCAGCCTTTGCCAAGGGTCTTCTGGGAGGACTGGCCGCTGGTTGTTCCTTTAGGGCCCTGTCAAGACTCCTACCTTCCTGCTGAATTATGCGAGCCTAGGAAGGCGTGAGCTTCCCTGGTGGCTCAGAGGGTAAAGTGTCTGCCTGCAATGCAGGAGACCTGGTTCCATCCCTGGGTCAGGAAGATCCCCTGGACGAGGGCAGGGCAACCCACTCCAGTGCTCTTGCCTGGAGAATCCCCATGGACGGAGAGGAGCCTGGCGGGCTACAGTCCATGGGGTCCCAAAGACTCGGACACGACTGAGTGACTTCACTTTCTGAGGAAGGCATGCCTGCAGGGGCCACAATCAGGGATTTTAACGTGATTGTTCTTAGATCTCTGCTCCTGCTTCCCTCCATGTGTCCCAAGTAACACCAAGTGACATCTTAATTCCTTTTTTTTTTTAATTTTTTACTTTCAAACTTGTTTTTAGGACTTTTTTTTTAATGTTTGAAACCTTTTCCAGCTTTATTGAGATGTAATTGTCAAAGAAAAATCATGTATATATAAAGTGTATAATGTGATAATTTAATAAACATGTACCCTGTGAAAAAATCACCAGAATCAAGTTAACTAACATATTGATAACCTCACATCGTGAGCCCTATAGTGCGTGTGTGGTGAGAATACATAAGATATATTCTCTCCAACTTCAAGTATATACTACAGCTTTTTTGTTGTTGCTGTTATTTTTTTCTGCAAAAAGTGTTTCTTTTCTCCCCTTTTGCGCTGGGCTTGGGAGGGGGCTGCAGGGTGGTAGAAAAGCTGCCCGAGGCTTCAGGGAGAGGCTTCAGCAGGGGCTCCGACCCCAGAGGGCTCTTCCCAGGCCGCGGGCTCGCGGGCTCCGCGCTGGGCTCCAGGGCGGCCCTTCCCCAGGGGCCCCTGGCCGCCTGCAGGGCGCGCGGTGGTCTCCCTGCTCCCCCGGGACACGCTCCCCGGAAAGTCAGGCCAGTGGGGCCCGGCGGGCGGGACCGGGGCACAGCCTTCTCCAGGCCCGTCTCCCCGAGGGCGCAGCTGTCGTGAGACCACTTCTCCTGCCCCGGCAGAGGGCCCGGCCGCCGGCCGCCGGGCTGCTTTTGCATCGAGGGACTCCAGGCACACTGGCCTCCTCCGGCCGGTGTGGGGAGAAGGCCCGGGCCATCAGGGGAGAGGCCTGCACAGAGGAGGTGTGGGACCCGCTGTGCCCGCCCGGGAGAGGCCTGCACAGAGGAGGTGTGGGGGCCCCCCGGACCTGCGTGCCCGCCGGGGAGAGGCCTGCACAGAGGAGGTGTGGGGGCCCCCCGGACCTGCGTGCCCGCCGGGGAGAGGCCTGCACAGAGGAGGTGTGGGGGCCCCCCGGACCTGCCGTGCCCGCCGGGGAGAGGCCTGCACAGAGGAGGTGTGGGGGCCCCCCGGACCTGCCGTGCCCGCCCGGGAGAGGCCTGCACAGAGGAGGTGTGGGGGCCCCCCGGACCCGCCGTGCCCGCCGGGGAGAGGCCTGAACAGAGGAGGTGTGCGGGGCCCGTGGCTGCAGCCTGGCTGCGCGGTGGACGGCGGTCTGCGGGCTGGGTTTATCTCCAGTGGGGCCCTGCCTCTCGGTAGACGGAATGGCCTTTCCTCCGGTGTTTTCATCTTCTGTGCAGACGTCAACATAGGAAGCCATCTATGGGAAACTGCTTGTCTTATTGGTGGCTCGTTTTCGCCCCAGTAGAATGCCAGCCCAGTTTTACTCTGCGTTTTTAAGGCTGGTTGACTGAGAGCTTTCTTCCTCTCTTCTTTACTTCAGAAGTAGTGGTTGGTCTAATTACTGTACTGTAGTTACAGTTATACAGAAAAGGTCAGTCTAGTCATTGCCAATTAAAGTCGGAAAAAGCTGCATTTATAACCACTAAGAGCCATTATGTCAGTTTAATGCTGTTCATCAGTGTGTGACCCGCCTTCTAGGATGTATAAATCTAATTTTGATATTACGGTACACTCACTCTTTTAAAGGCCTTTGGTGCTGCAGAGAGAGATTATTGCAAGTGACTTATATTAACTGTGCGTCCTTTCACTCCGTCTCATCATGGATTGTAGGACTTGGATTTTGTGAAACCTGACCGTCATTGTTAGTAGGAATAGGCCCTCCCACTCACTGGTTGATCCTTTTATTTCTAATTATTTGGCAAAATAACCTGTTGTGATGTATGTTTTCTAACATTTTTCAGTGACTAACAGGGATATACTATTTAACTGAAATTCTCATTGCTATCATGTTTTATTTTATATACAGGAAAAACCTAGAAACTTTTACTGTCCTAATGAGAAAATAATCCTGAGACCTGAGCTGATTTATCATTGCTATTTTCTTATCTTGGCTAGTTTCACTTTTATATCTGTGTAGCATTTAAGGATTTTTAACATTATGGATTTACTATGTTAGGAAAACATGATTGAAAATGAAATATTTGTGTTAATTTCACCCCTTATGAAAAGTCGGAACCCTTCTCAATACATCTTTATATGCTGAGCAGGGTGTTTCACATATCACCAGGCTTTTGCAGATCTGAAATGTTATCTTAGGTAATCCTTTTGCCTTAGTAGTTTTTTTTAATAAAATTGCATAGTGTTTTGAATCAAGAAGAAGGGAGGGGGGGTGGGAAATTTGAGTTTGTCTGGCCTTGACTTGTGAAAGCCCTGAGAACATACCTACAACTTAATACTCCAGAGTACACTTCTCCGTTTAGAGCAATTGTCTGTGATGTTAGCCGAGGACGTTCTTATCCTTATTCTCTAAGACTCTATAAATCTGAAAGATGGGATCATTAATTGAAATACCACCATCTACTTGCTAGGGACCTCCCTGCTATCTCAATTCGTTTTTCCTTGTTCCATTAAGGTTCAAGGTTTGCCTTGAGGCCTATGAAACTCCCCTTAGCTGTCTTTGCCTCTTTCAGTATTCTACATACGAGAGAAAATGTGAAACCGAGCAGACTTATCATAGCTCTCTTCTTGCTTTAGCTCTCAGAAGCTATTGTCTTGAATTCCTGAATCTGAATATGTCATAGTTGATTGCATTACTCTCCCCATCAAGCCTGCCTTGCTCTAAGTCAAACCGGGACTGGGACATTCCACTTTTCTTCGAAGTGACTTTTTTCCTGACCCTCCGGAAATCACATCTTGGATTGAATTGATTTGATGACCCTTGGTCTGTATGTCTGCTTGGATTGCCCCTGGCTCTGTTCTCTCTCCCCAGTCTCCCTACTTACCAGTGTTTGACAGCAATGCCGGTGATCGTAATAAGCTGTGTGTGTGCGCATGTGCGCACACACCGTGAGGAGCTGGTTGTTACTGCTTTATGGTCACAGTTTTATTTGTGGAAATTTGGTATCTTTATTACAAAACATCAGTCAGTTCAGTTCAGTTGCTCAGTCGTGTCCAACTCTTTGCGACCCCATGAACTGCAGCACGCCAGGCCTCCCTGTCCATCACCAACTCCCAGAGTTTACCTAAACCCATGTCCATCGAGTCGGTGATGCCATCCATCCATCTCATCCTCTTTTGTCCCCTTCTCCTCTCGCCCTCAATCTTTCCCAGCATCAGGGTCTTTTCCAATGAGTCAGCTCTTCGCATCAGGTGGCCAAAGTATTGGAGTTTCAGCTTCAACATCAGTCCTTCCAATGAACACCCAGGACTGATCTCCTTTAGGATGGACTGGTTGGATCTCCTTGCAGTCCGAGGGACTCTCAAGAGTCTTCTCCAACACCACAGTTCAAAAGCATCAATTCTTCGGCACTCAGCTTTCTTTATAGTCCAACTCTCACATCCATACATGACCACTGGAAAAACCATAGCCTTGACTAGAGGGACCTTTGTTGGCAAAGTAATGTCTCTGCTTTTTAATACGCTGTCTAGGTTGGTCAGAACTTTCCTTCCAAGGAGTAAGCGTCTTTTAATTTCATGGCTGCAGTCACCATCTACAGTGATTTTGGAGCCCAGAAAAATAAAAGTCAGCCACTGTTTCCACGGTTTCCCCATCTATTTGCCATGAAGTGATGGGACCCGATGCCATGATCTTAGTTTTCTGAATGTTGAGTTTTAAGCCAACTTTTTCACTCTCCACTTTCACTTTGATCAAGAGGCTCTTTAGTTCTTCTTCACTTTCTGCCATAAGGGTGGTGTCATTTGCATATCTGAGGTTATTGATATTTCTCCTGGCAATTTTGATTCCAGCTTGTGCTTCCTCCAGCCCAGCATTTCTCATGATGTACTCTGCATATAAGTTAAATAAGCAGGGTGACAATATACAGCCTTGACGTACTCCTTTTCCTACTTGGAACCAGTCTGTTGTTCCATGTCCAGTTCTAACTGTTGCTTCCTGACCTGCATACAGGTTTCTCAAGAGGCAGGTCAGGTGGTCTGGTATTCCCATCTCTTTCAGAATTTTCCACAGTTTATTGTGATCCACACAAAGGCTTTGACATAGTCAATAAAGCAGAAATAGATGTTTTTCTGGTACTCTCTTGCTTTTTCGGTGATCCATCCATTTGATCTCTGGTTCCACTGCCTTTTCTAAAACCAGCTTGAACATCTGGAATTTCACAGTTCACGTATTGCTGAAGCCTGGCTTGGAGAATTTTAAGCGTTACTTTACTAGCATGTGAGATGAGTGCGATTGTGTGGTAGTTTGAGCATTCTTTGGCATTGCCTTTCTTTAGGATTGGAATGAAAACTGACCTTTTCCAGTCCTGTGGCCACTGCTGAGGTTTCCAATCTTGCTGGTATATTGAGTGCAGCACTTTCACAGCATCATCTTTCAGGATTTGAAATAGCTCAGCTGGAATTCCATCACCTCCACTAGCTTTGTTCGTAGTGATGCTTTCTAAGGCCCACTTGACTTCACATTCCAGGATGTCTGGCTCTAGGTGAGTGATCACACCATCATGATTATCTGGGTCATGAAGATCTTTTTTGTACAGTTCTTCTGTGTATTCTTGCCACCTCTTCTTAATATCTTCTGCTTCTGTTAGGTCCATACCATTTCTGTCCTTTATTGAGCCCATCTTTGCATGAAATGTTCCCTTGGCATCTCTAATTTTCTTGAAGAGATCTCTAGTCTTTCCCAATCTGTTGTTTTCCTCTATTTCTTTGCACTGATAGCTGAGGAAGGCTTTCTTATCTCTCCGTGCTGTTCTTTGGAACTCTGTATTCAAGTAGGTGTATCTTTCCTTTTCTCCTTTGCTTTTCGCTTCCCGTCTTTTCACAGCTATTTGTAAGGCCTCCTCAGACAGCCGTTTTGCTTTTTTGCATTTCTTTTTCTTGGGGGTGGTCTTGATTCCTGTGTCCTGTACAATGTCATGTACCTCCATCCATATTTCATCAGGCATTCTGTCCATCAGATCTAGTCCTTTAAATCTATTTGTCACCTAGCACTTCCTATTTAAACCTCTCCTTTTTTGAGGTTTACAGTTTTCTTATTATAGGTCCTATGTATTTCATATTAATTTAGTTTTATATATTTAGTAATTTTATTGCTGTATGATATCAATTTGATGATATCAGTTTAATGATATCAGTTTGATCTTTTCTAACTGGTTATTACTGGTCAATAAGAGTATACATTTTTGTACACTTTAAATATACTTTTGTATGTAAATTTTATAACTGACCATACTTCTGATTATATAGTTTCTAGTAGTTTTATAGTTGATTCTCTTGGCTGTTATAGGAAGATAGTCACGCCATTTGAAAATAATGGTAAATTTACCCTCTTTTGAAAAAGATTTTGACTTTTATTTCCTTTTATTGTATTCTATGTATTCATATATTTGATCATAATTTTAAAAAATCTTCTTGCTTTTTCTGTAAACTTTCTCTAACCACCCCCCTTTTTCTAAAAAGCAGTTATATTCAGTGAAACACAATGGCAACAAGTATTAAAGGCAAGTTACCTTTGGGTAATTAAGGTTGATGGGTGATTTATAAAGATAATTGGTGCATCAATATTACTTAACACTGAACATTTAAAAGGCTAAACAATTTCACTTTTGTTTTGAGTCCTATCAGTTATGCATTTATTGGCTTTCAGAGATTTTTTCTTTTATCTTTTCTTTTTCTCACGTAGCCATATTAAAGCTCTTCTCAGCGTTGTTATATGATTTATTTTGTGTATAGTGTAGTGAAACTAATAATACATCTATGCCTTTAGTTTTGTTTTTTAAGAAAAATCAAAGTTGAATTCACTGGTTATTTGGATATTCATAGACTATTCCTAAAACTCTATAGAACACAGCTAACATGATATCTCAGATAAAGAAGTGTCACACTTGATTTTGTTGCATTTTCTCTTAAAAAAGCTAATAACCTTCCTTGAAGAGGTACCTGGTCATATTTCCATGACTAGATCTATGTAAAGCATACTTTATAGTAGTGATTTAGAATTTTAGAATATTTGTTGATGGAATGTATTTTAATGACTCTAAATGGTACTGCAAAGTAAATTATTTGGGATGGAAAAATCTTTTGAAAAAAATCTTCCTCCTTAACTTACTTATTTTTTAAAAAATTCCCTTAATTGTCTCACATTTGTATGTTCTAGCTTATTCTTTTTTTCCCAGTTAGTTTAGTGCCATTTATAGGAGTGCATGAAGTGAAAAATCG
Source organism: Giraffa tippelskirchi (assembly GCF_054371585.1). NCBI lineage: Eukaryota > Metazoa > Chordata > Mammalia > Artiodactyla > Giraffidae > Giraffa > Giraffa tippelskirchi. The sequence continues at coordinate 176,004,121 of NC_137280.1, read as the reverse complement.
AATACTACATGATGCATAATCAGATGGTGGATATTTGCATATGTAACAGCTAGATCTCATTCTTACATTTTGATATAAAATAAATTTATTGAAACTCTTGTTTGTTAATTTAAATAACATAGATCATTTCAAGAATGCTTAAAAACATAATTATATTATTTAATAGATTGTTAGTTTAGTCATTTGTATAACTGGTTATGCTGGTCCCCACTGTTTTAATTTTTCTTCTTTTTTGGGGGGTGTTTGTCATGCACAAAAGCCAACGTGCGTTAGAATCAAATTATTATTTTTGGAACTAAAGATGAGAGCAGAAGTGCTGCTGTTCTTGTTTGTGTGTTTTGATGTGTAAAGCTAGAAGTATATTTTAAGAAAAACTCCATTTTAGACATATATATTAAATGATTGTTAATACCTGTTTTATGAGCAGGTGAAAATTTGCTGATACTAAGTGTTTTAATGATACACATTTAAAATTCCTCCAAGTAAGCAAAAACAAACTGTAGGGGTTGATTTAGAGCAATATGCTACCAGCAAGCTTTGATACTTTCTCTACTCCAGAAATTTTTAAATCCCCAAGTTGTGAAAAATGTACTTATTCTTTTTTTGTACTTTAGTATAGTGTGTTTAGGTTATACAAGCAGGACTTTGTAACCATAAGGACATTAATGTACATTTCTCCAGAAGTTATTTTTTGATATCAAGTACGTAAATTTTGTTCCTAGATTAAATATATTGCACTTTATAATATATGAAATGAATTTTGTCCTGTTGCTTGATTGTTTGAACTCAAATATGTATGTATATGTTTGAGCACCTAATATGTTCTGATTGGTGCTGGGCGCAAAAAGGTAAATAAATAATATGATCTCTTGTCTTAAGTTGCTCATCGGCATCAATAAGAAGACAGACAGATTAATAGAAGAATAACTATAGCATGGTATCATGCTTACTGTAAGTCAAGAGAAGCAAAAATCAATCCCTTATTAGGGTCAAGGCAAATATTTACCCTAAATTTTAGTAGTTTATAATAGATTAGACTGTATGTAGTTAATGAGAACTATCCATAAGCTGCTTCTAGTGGCTCAGACAAAAAAGAATCTGCCTGCAATGCAGGAGACCTGGACTCCATCCCTGGGTTGGAAAGATTGGCCTGGATAAGGGAATCGCATCCCACTCCAGTATTCTTGTCTGGAGAATCCCGTGGATAGAGGGGCCTGACAGGCTACAGTCCAGGGGTTACAAAGAGTCGGACACAACTGGGGTTACAAAGAGTCGGACACAACTGAGCAATTTTCGCTTTCATAGAATTTAAATTTTAATTGGTGCCCTCTTTTTGGCAAAAGGTACCTTCTGGATTTGTAATCCTCTGGTTGTCCAGGCTGTCTCCCAGAATTCTGCAATTTGGATATGCTGTAAGTTCAATTTAAAACACAATGCAGAGGGACTCCATGCCCCCAGTGTAGGAGGCCTGGGTTCGATCCCTGGTCAGGCAGCTAGATCCCACATGCTGCAACTAAACGACCCCGCATGTCCCAACTAAGTCCAGCACAACCAGATAAAGAAATAAAGAATCAAAAAAATAACTGTATGACCAGGAATACACTGCAAAAAAGAAATAAGCTAAATGCAGAGAAGGAAAGATGGTAATTATAATTATTAATAAAAATAATCTGAGAGCATAAGATTTGTTTTGCAAGATGGATTTGTTAAGGAAGTTTTATTTTTTTTTATATTCTAAATTAGAACTTATTTTAGGACAAATTTATACCTGAGTTCTAATGATATATGTTTATTTACAAATAATGAATTTATAAACCTGAAAGTAGGGAGACTAGGAAGGCTCACCTGTAGGTTCATCAAAAGTCAAGATAAATTCTATGGAACATTTCTGGAATCCACCAGTCAGGACGGGCTTCATTGTTCAAACCCACAGAAGCCAGGTGACTCAAGGGCTAATTCTGGAGGCCAAGACTGAAGCTTGTGTGAGTCTGTCTTTAACTGGAAACAATAAATAGCTGTAGAAACCTGCTTTATATGTCTTACCTTTCTCAGTCTGAGAAACTTCACTTGAGGACATCTTCAAAGTGTGTGTATGTATTTGAATCTGTGTGTGTATGTTTATTTCTTTGTTACAAAATAATTCAATTAGTTTGCCATTAATATTCACTGGGAAAGATCTTGATGCTGGGAAAGATTGAGGGCAGGAGGAGAAGGGGATGACAGAGGATGAGAAGGTTGGATGGCATCACCGACTCGATGGACATGGGTTTGGGTAAACTCCAGGACATAGTGAAGGACAGGGAAGCCTGGCGTGCTGCATTTCATGGGATTGCAAAGAGTTGGACTGGCTTAGCGACTGAACAACAACAACAAGCCATAAATATTAGTTTGTTAATTTATTGGTAAGTACTTAGAAGAAAGTGGCGAATTTAAATTGTTTTTCTTACTAAGGCTGAAGGGAATCCTGACTTCTTATCTATCTCTGATGTTGCTTAAATTTATGGAAATCCACAGTTTCTTATTCCAATCTTTGGTTTCTTTCTTTCAGAGCACTCTGGGAGGATTATGGTCCTAACTGATTTCTCTGGTATTGTTTGGTCTGCTCAGGGGTAATGACTGGGTAAATCTCTTTTTACCAACGTTTTTTCATCTTCTTTATTGTCGTCCCTTGGCTTCTTTTTTTCATATCACTGTTCTTCCTCCTCAGTTCAGTTCAGTTCAATTCAGTCACTCAGTCGTGTCCAACTCTTTGCGACCCCATGGACTACAGCACACCAGGCCTCCCTGTCCATCACCAACTCCTGGAGCTTGCTCAAACTCATGTCCATCAAGTTGGTGATGCCATCCAACCATCTCATCCTCTGTCGTCTGCTTCTCCCCCTGCCCTCAATCTTTCCCAGCATCAGGGTCTTTTACAATGAGTCAGCTCCGCGCATCAGGTGGCCGAAGTATTGGAGCTTCAGCTTCAGCATCAGTCCTTCCAATGAATATTCAGGACAAATTTTCTTTAGGATGAACTGGTTGGATCTCCTTGCAGTCCAAGGGACTCTCAAGAGTCTTCTCCAACACCACAGTTCAAAAGCATCAATTCTTCAGTGCTCAGCTTTCTTTATAGTCCACCTCTCACATAGAAAAATGACCACTGGAAAAACTATAGCTTTGACTAGACGGACCTTTGTTGGAAAAGTAATGTCTCTGCTTTTTAATATGCTGTCTAGTTTGGTTGTAACTTCCCTTCCAAGGAGCAAGTGTCTTTTAATTTCATGGCTGCAGTCACCACCTGCAGTGATTTTGGAGCTCAGGAAAATAAAGTCTGTTACTGTTTCCACTGTTTCCTCATGTATTTGCCATAAAGTGAGGGGACTAGATGCCATGATCTTCGTTTTCTGAATGTTGAGTTTTAAGCCAACTTATTCACTCTCCTCTTTCACTTTCATCAAGAGGCTCTTTAGTTCTTCTTCACTTTCTGCCATAAGGGTGGTGTCATCTGCATATCTGAGGTTATTGATATTTCTCCCAGCAATCTTGATTCCAGCTTGTGCTTCCTCCAGCCCAACATTCCACATGATGTACTCTGCATATAAGTTAAATAAGCGGGGTGACAATATACAGCCTTGACGTACTCCTTTCCCAGTTTGGAACCAGTCAGTTGTTCCATGTTTGCTTCTAACTGTTGCTTTTTGACCTGCATACAGATTTCTCAGGAGGCAGATCAGGTGGTCTGGTATTCCCATCTCTTTAAGAATTTTCCACAGTTTGTTGTGATCCACACAGTCAAAGGCTTTAGCAAGTCAATAAAGCAGAGGTAGATGTTTTTCTGGAAACACCTATTTTTTCTGTTTTTCCCCCCAGCTCTCTCCTTTCATCTTCGAGATTGTCTGTAATCCTTTCTACACCATTTTCTTCTTTCATCTCTTGAATTTACCCCACTGTGTTTGTTATCCCTTTCTCTTGTCTGTCTCCTTCCATTTTGAAGTTAATTTTGTCTCCCATATTGAGTGTTTGCATCGTTGATTTGGCGGAAGATGGAGAACAGTAGGTTAAATCACTTGTTGTTGGTCTTGCCCTGAGGTCTCCCTGGCCTACCAGTTGGACTTGACCGTGTGACTCTGGGCTATGCCGGGTTCCCGCACGGCTCGGAGAAGGAAACCCTGCCTGAGAGAAGAAGTCTTACAAGATGACTCGGTCCTGGACACCCAGATAGGACGCAATAGATAGCAGTGTCAAGGGTGTTGGAGCATTTTGGATTTTATAAAACAGTTTTAAACAGATACCACTTCCACTCTGTCCCTTTTCCTCATTCTTTTTATGCCAACAGAGGAAGCTCTAATCTCCCTGAATTCTCGGATTTTTGTTTTGTCTCTGTGGTGCTCTTTATTTCATTTTACTTCTTTGTCAAACTGACTCTTCATCTCTGTGAGACTGAAGCCTAGAGCAGAGGCATTTATTTTCAACGTTTTGGTGCTTTACCTATTGGAAGAATGAATTCTGAAATCCAGTGAGCCCCATTAGAGCTACAGAAAAATGTTTAAAATGTGTCCCTGTGTACGCTTATCAAAATATCCTTTCATATTTTGTATCAAGTGGAAAAAATTGATAAAAACTCTGTAAAAAGTATGACTGTTTGTCAAGTATATTGCCTAGTCTGTTGGACACTGTGCTCAACCCTCATAACCCTTCTTGATGGTGAACAGCCTCATGAATTGGGAACTGATTGGAAATGACCTGTTGCACCACTAATACAGGGTTATAAAACAAGCACAATGACTACCTTTGTTTAAAAATTTAATTTTTTGTTCATCATGGATTCTTGCAATAATTTTTTTTTTTTATATATTGCACCAAACGCTTAATAGTCTTGATCATTGAGTATTTTTGGTGCCCCTTTAAGTTTTGTGCATCTGGTTTAAACTTTGGAAGGAAAACAGTAGTTATTTTAGTATCTGCTTTTTTTTTAATCTTAGTCACCTATGTATTCAGGTTCATAGATGATTGTGAATATAAAATCTTTAGAACTCATCTAGTCTAATCTCTTTTTTCATGGATGAGGAAACTGATCATAGGGGCAAAGTTGAGACTAGATTTCCTTATTCACTGTGGTTTCTGCTGGCCATTTAGGCTTTACTGTGGAACAATGCATCATTTAAGTCAAACATTTTGTTTTAACCTTTGATATTAAAGTTCCTGAGGAGAAAGAATGTCATTGGAGCATACTGTACTGTAGTCATTACTGGAGGCATTAATGCGTATTGCTCATCCCTAGATCACTTACTTTAAAAGTCTGCCAGGTTTTTCATAGAGGAAAAAATGTGAGTGGAAACATAGATGTTCTTATTTAAATTCCTTTTCCATTTTGCATAAAAGAAAGATCGATTTTGATTTTTATGTGTAACATTTGAGCCTAAGTCACAGTTACTTTTTCAAAAAGTTCTCCTGTTATAATTATCTGTCTTAGAAAAGTTTCTTTTAGGTGTCTTCAGATGGCTATGCTCTTCCTAGGATTGCCCTCTTGACTTCTGATTTGGGAATTAAGATTTTGATAGAAACCTTATCTCACCTTCCTATGTAGCTTGCTTCATTAGAGCTGGTAAAGTAAGATCCACAGCCCATACAGAACGCTGGTGATATGCCAGACAACCTGGTAACGGATCTTTTAGGAGACAAGCTAAGAGTTTGATTGACAGATTGTCCTGTAATTTTGTGAAGCAAAGAAGATTTTCCTTATTAACCAATGAGACAACTGGGCTTGATGGGCTGAATTTAGTCCTACTTTTATTTTGATGACTTTTTTTTCTTTTTATAGAAAGTAAGGCAAGCAGTTTTTGTCCAGTATGAGCAATGAGGTGACTAGTATGTAAAACACTATGTTTGAATCTCTTGTTCAAAGAAAATTCAAAAGATTAGAAAGAGGGAAGAAGGGACTCTACACTAAGAACGTCAGCAAATTTATGCTGAAACTATTTTTGTTATTGTTTTTTTGTTTAGTTGCTAAGTCATGTCCGACTCTTTCGCAGCCCTATGGACTGTAACCCGGCATTTTCCTCCGTCCATGGGATTTCCCAGGTGAGAGTACTGGACTGGCATATGTTACTGTTTCCTCCAGGGGGTCTTCCCAACCCAGGGATCAAACCTGTGTCTGCTGCATTGCAGACAGATTCTTTACCATTGCGCCACCGAGGAAGCCCAGTTAAAACTATAGGCTTCATGAAAAAGCCTTTTGGTATGTTCTTTAGATAAGCTTTCCAAGGAGAGTTTGGTTAATATAGCAATCATAGGGAGTGATGAGCCACATAAAAACCAAGGTTCTCAGATTCACCAGTGATGCTAAAATTACTGAGCGAAAAGTTGTAGGGGAAAAAATAATTTTATAACATCAAAGATTATTAATTATGAAGAGTAAAAAGTACCTTTACAATATTGAAATCCAACAGACATCATCTTAACCAAGTGATCAATCAGAACCACCAGTAGTGGGGAAAATAGAGATTATGTACCTTCATATGTGGTCCTGTGGGAGTTATAGAATCTCCTGTAGTATTCTTTACAAAAATACTGAATCTGAAATTAACTGCAAAACAGTAATTAGACACATCAAGATTACAGGACATCCTGTAGGACAATTTGTGTGGATCCTTTCTTAAAAAGTGTCATTGTGATAGAGGCATAAGCAAAAGGTAAAGGAACATGACAATTAAATGCAAAGCATGAATTCCTCATTGAATCCTGGGTTGAAAAAAACATCTGTTAAGAACATGATTGGGACTAGTGGAGATAGAGTGTATAAGAAAAAAATACTTATATCAAGGTTAAGTTTCTTGGGTGTGATAATTATACTATAATTTAATAGGAGAATGTCCCAGTTCTTTGAAGTATTTATAGATAAAATGCTATTTTGCAACCTGAGTTTCAAAAGATTCTACAAAGAAAAAACTGTATTGAGAAAGCAATACAACAAATGTGGTAAAATGTTGATAAGTGATAATTCTAGGTGAGGGGATTTTATAGGTATACATTCTACTCTTCTTTTCAGCGTGTTTGAAATTTTTCAAAATTACACGTTAAAGAAAAACATCAGATCCCTAACTATATACAAGGTTGAAAGTTAAGGGGATAGGATTAGGGGGAATCTCCCAAGAGTTTGCTGCCAGCATTTTTCTCTCTTTTATGCATTAGAGAAAAACAATCAAGGTGAAAAAGACTACTTTTTTAAGCACAAGCCATATGGTACATAAGAAAACTGAGAATCTGTGATATCTTAAAGTTAGGGCTACTATTTTCTATTCATAATAAATTAATGGAAAATTAACTTGGATTTAAAATGAGGAGGAATGAGTATGACTTCCTGAAAGTACAAAGAGCGTGGGCTGTGACACCAGGGTCCCCAGATGGAACGCCACACTGCAGCTGCTGTCATGGGCTGCCCCACGAGTCCATGATTTCCGCTGCTACCCTTGCCGTGCGTCGTGGGCAGTCAAGGGAACTAGGACTGGAGCCCACCTCTCTTACGCTTTACACATGCTTAATGCACTTCCAAGTGGAAACTGAGGAAGCTTGAATGTAAGATCTGCTTGTATTTAAGTAAAATCCAAATGGATGAAAATCAGGGCGATGAAGACTGAGTGCCAAATAATGCCTTCAGCTAAGTCACTTTTCAAATGACAGTATCTCTTAATGTCTGCATATAGTGATAAGTATTATTTAGTTGTTTTACTGTTTTGGCTATTTAATACAAGTCTCCCCCTTTTCCATTAAAACCTGTGATCTGTACATTGTTATGTGACTTACGCCAAGGCACTGATGGGTTCAGCATGGTGGTGACACGATGGATTCTGAGCATGGGCCATGTAACTCAGCAGTCCTTTATTTCAGTATGCCTCCTACACACCCCCTCAAAGAATCCGTTACAAGCTAGAGAAATTAAAGTGTTTATTCCATGTGTAATTCAGGTACTCTTTAATTGAATGTGTACTTTGAAGGATGACGAATCAGCTCTAGATCCTACCCATAGGGAATTTATGGCTAGTTGAATGAGATATGGTATGTCTATAAATCACTGTCATCCTGAAGACTGTACTGCAGTATGTCCCACAAAACAGTGGTGGGGGAAGAACAGGCTTTGAGGTCACATAAGTAGAACCCTATCATTTACCATGTACAATGTAACCTGGAGAAATTGACCCAAGATGTGGTTTTATCATGGACGAAGTGAGAAACCCTTGCTTTTACTTATGAGTCATGAGGAGTGATAGTGTCTTAACACAGCCCAGTGACTGACACTTTGTTAGAACTTCATGGTGGCTCAGACAGTAAAGAATCTGCCTGCAATGCGGGAGCCCTAGGTTCGATGCATGGGTTTGGAAGATCCCTGGAGGAGGGCATCGCAACCCACTGCAGTATTCCTGCCTGGACAATCCCCATGGACAGAGGAGCCTGGTGTGCTACTGTCCATGGGGCCACAAAGAGTTGGACGTGACTGAGCGATTAAGTACAGTGCGTACACAATAATAGTAATGATACTGTGGTGGTCCGTTTTCATAGTTTCATATTCTGTGCTTTCTTCAGAATCTGTAGCACCATCTGCTACTTGGTGGTAGTTATCAAAATTATTTACAGTACTGTGGAGGATTAAGTATTTACCCATTTGCTCATTGAGACCCCTCCCTGAGTTGTTAATCTGTCATCTTTGCATGAGAATATTCAGTTTTTCAGAGTCCTCTTCAGCACATTCTTAGTCTTGCACATTTTTATCATAGGTTTATCACCTATATATGTAATCCTATATGAATAACTTAGATCAGTCTATATTTATTTCTTTATATAGATGAAATCATACTGTATACATTCCCCTATGATTTGATTCTTTCACTCAAAATTATTTTTTGAGATCCATCCATTGTGGATGGAGTTGGGAGTTTACTGTTTAGGATTTGATTGAATGAGCCTAACATAATTTATCTATTTTATTTTGTAGTATATTTGGATCGTTTCCAGTTTGGGGCTGTTACCATGCTGCTGCAATGCTGCTCAAATAAATGAATATTCTTATACATGTCTCCTAAACACATGTGCAAAAGTTTCTTGAGAGTATCTACTTAGGAGTGTGACAGGCGAATTGTATGTAGGATTGTGCATGTTCCATTTCCAAGTGGAGTGTCAAACTTTTCAAAAGTGTTCAAATAAATTTACACTCAAAATAGAAGTGAATCAGAATTCCTTTGTTGCATATTCTCACAAATGCCTGTGAGACCAGCTTCTTAATTGTTGCTCACTCAGATGGTAAAGAATCTGCCTGCAGTGCAGGAGACCCAGGTTTGATCCCTGGGTAGGGAAGATCTCTTGGAGAAGCATGGCTCCCCACTCCAGTATTCTTGCCTGGAAAATTCCATGGGCAGAGGAGTGTGGTGGGCTACAGTCCATGGGGTCGCACAGAGTCAGACACAGTTGAGAGACCACTAGTGAGATTTAAAAAGAAATATCATTGTAGTTTTAATTTGCATTTTCTGGATTAGGTAGCATGGTTTTCCATTTATTTAGGCCTTTTAAGGCCTTACAATAAGATTTTATAATTTTCTTCATCAAGAACTAGTTACATGTTTTATCATTCTTAGATATGGTATTGCTATTATAAATTTTTAAAAAAATTTCTGATTCTTGCTAGTATATAGAAATAAAATGAAGTTTTAGTGTTGATTTCTGTATCCAACCACTTTGCTATCTTCTCCTATTTGTTTGTAAGTTCTTTGGGGTTTTCTACACAGACAGTCACAGCATTGTCAGTGACGACAATTTTCCTTCTCGGTTGCTGCTCAACCATTGCCTTAGGCTCTCTTACTGGGTTCTTACGAGGTTAGAATTTCCATATTTTTCTGTTGACAATGGTTTATTACTCTATCATGACCCTCTTTTTCTCTGTTAATATTTTTGATTTCAGGTATTTTTTGTCTGGTATTAATATCAGACATTGACTTTCTTTTACTGTAAATAGTTTAATTGTAGCTGCGGAGCTTCAGTCAGTTAGTTAAGTCACTCCGTCATGTCCAGCTCTCTGTGACCCCACGAACCGCAGCACACGAGGCCTCCCTGTCCATCACCAACTCCCGATTGAATCGGTGATGTCATCCAACCACCTCATCCTCTGTTGTCCCCTTCTCCTCCCGCCTTCAAGTCTTTTCAAATGAGTCAGTTCTTCGCATCAGGTAGACAAAGTATTGGAATTTCAGCTTCAGCATCAGTCCGTCCAGTGAATATTCAGGACTGATTTCCTTTAGGATGGACTGGTTTGATCTCCCTGCAGTCCAAGGGCCTCTCAAGAATGTACTCCAGCACCACAGTTCAAAAGTATCCATTCTTTGGCGCTCAGCTTTCTTTATAGTCCAACTCTCACATCCATACATGACCACTGGACATGTATACATGTCCATATATGACTACTACATGACATCTGTGTGATTTCTAATATAGTGGATTTTTGGACCAAGTTATTATATTTTATATCTATTTCACTCTCCTAACCCTTCTCCCCATATTAATTTTTTCCTCCTTTGAGTTCACTGATTCATTTTTCTTTTTTAATCTCTTTGGAACTTATATGCCCTGTGTTTGTTTTCTCAGTGGTTCCTCTCTCTATTTTAAGATGAATACTTAACAAAATATTAAAGTTAATGAATATGTACTCTTTGGTTAAACTTACCTTTCCCTTTTCCCATCAGAAATTATTGTTTTATACAATTGATGTTTATTTATATTTACCCATATGTTTACCTGCGCTTTTTCGTATCATTTCATTTTACATTTGTCTCCTCCAACTGGGATCATTTTTTTCCTCCTCCAAGGTATTTAGAATGTTCTTTAATGAGAGGTTCTTCCAGGTTTTGTTTGTTTGAATATGTCTTTATTTTGTCTTTGTTCTTTGAAAGATTGTTTGGATGAGTATGAAATTCTGATTTACATATTGTTTTCTCCCAACTCAGTGAAGATTTATTGTGCCATCTTTTGGCATCCTCTGTGATTGTTAGGAAGTGATTTTATGTCTAATGACTGTTCCTTTGTGGATAGCAGTCTTTACTTTCTGGTGGATTTTGACATCTCTTCGTTGTCTTTAGTATTGTGTGGTTTCATGATGATTTATCAAGCTGTGGATTTCTTTTTATTATTGTGCGTATAATTTATTAGACTTTTTAGATCTGAAGATTGCGGCTTTCATTAGTTCAAAAGTGTTTTCCACTTTCTGATTGAAAAAGTCCCCTCTCTGATCTGCTGTGTAGAACTCTGGAACTCTGATTATGTATAATGTTTCCTCTGCTGTATCTCCTACTCAGTATCGCCTAGCCTCTCCTTCATATTTTGCTTCTCTTTATCTGTCTCTGCTAGATTCTGAATAATTTCCTCAGATCTGTCTGGAATTTCTTGGTCTCAATATCAATTTTCTTTAAATTGTAAAGAATCTAGTTAAGACAAGTGAGGTTTAATAGTGTAAGAATATGGGCTTTTCTGGTGGCTCAGTGGTAAAGAATCCATCTGCAATGCAGTAGATGTGGGTTCAATCCTGGGTGGGTAAGATCCCCCGGAGGAGGGCATGGCAACCCACTCCAGTGTTCTTGCCTGGAGAATCCCATGGACGGAGGAGCCTGGAGGGATGTGGTCCATTGGGTCACAAAGAGCTGGACACGAACAACTGAGCGGCTGAGCACTTACGCAGCTGTAAGAATCTGAGGCGTGAAAATGAATTAATCTGCGGTTCTCTCAGAGGCTTGCTCCAATAGAATACTCACGCAGTCTTGTAGAGAAATGAAAACTGGTATTTCTTACATACATAATCATGTGAATTGATTTTTATATTTTCGTATCTAAAATATTTCCCAATTTCACAAATACGTGTTATTTCACTTTTTAATTTGAAAGTAAAATCAAGTGCTTTTATTTTCTAAGATACGTTTTAATAATTTTAGGTAGTATCAAGGCTCACTACAAGGTTTTATGTGTATCTTTTACCTTTGATTTATCTGTTATTTATGTCCAATTTCTTTATTTGTGAGTTTAAAAGAAACCTCTTACTTTTTTTTTTTTTTTTATAAATTTATTTATTTTAGTTGGGGGCTAATTACTTTACAATATTGTAATAGTTTTTGCCATACATTGACATGAGTCAGCCATGGGTTTACATGTGTTCCCCTTCCTGGACCCCCCACCCACCTCCCTCCCCATCCCATCCCTCTGGGTCATCCCATTGCCCCGGCCCTGAGCCCTTGTCTCATGCATCGAACATGGAATGGTGTTCTGTTTCACATACGATAATATACATGTTTCACTGCTATTCTCCCAGAACGTCCCACCCTCACCTTCTCCCTCAGAGTCCATAAAATTGTTCTATGCATCTGTGTCTCTTATTCTGTCTCGCATATAGGGTTATCGTTACCATCTTTCAAATTCCATATATATGCATTAGTATACTGTATTGTTGTTTTTCTTTCTGGCTTACTTCACTCTGTATAATGGGCTCCAGTTTCATCCATCTCAGTAGAACCGATTCAAATGTATTTTTTTTAATGGCTGAGTAATATTCCATTGTGTATATGTACCACAGCTTCCTTACCCACTGCTGGGCATATACACCGAGGAAACCAGAATTGAAAGAGACGCGTGTACCCCAATGTTCATCGCAGCACTGTTTACAATAGCCAGGACATGGAAGCAACCTAGATGTCCATCAGCAGACGAAACGTCTTACTTTTAAAAGTGTTCCTCCAATTGGAGGTGAACTTGTTTGTATGTCAAATAATTTCTGAGTAGTAGTAGTCATTTGAGTTAAAAATATTACAATTAATATATCCATTTGATTTGCTATCATTGCACCAACGAAGAAGGCGATGGGAACCCACTCCAGTACTCTTGCCTGGAAAATCCCATGGATGGAGCCCGGTAGGCTGCAGTCCATTGGGTTGCTGAGAGTCGGACACGACTGAGCGACTTCACTTTCACTTTTGTGCATTGGAGAAGGAAATGGCAACCCACTCCGGTGTTCTTGCCTGGAGAATCCCAGGGACGGCGGAGCCTGGGGGGCTGCTGTCTGTGGGGTTGCACAGAGTCGGACACAACTGAAGCGACTTAGCGGCGGCAGCAGCATTGCACCAATGAAACCATTATAAAATTGAAAGCATGTTTATTTGAATTTGAGTTGCTGAATAATATTTCCTTTTAAAATTCAATTAAATTTTAAGAAAGCACATAATGAACAGAACAGAAAGGTACTTAAAAGAAAAATAAAGACTGGGATCATAGATTTTAAGGAAAATTCTTTTAGAAAGAAGAAAAAACTTTAACAGCACCATAATTGCAGATTGATAAAATTAGTTAAAAGCATGTATACACTATGAAAAAAATAGAAATAAGCCTTTAAAAGATTTAAATAGTTTGATAATGCCAAAAAGGAATATTAGTAAGAAAATAGCTCCAGGAAGCATAAATGAAAAATATAATTTGATAAATTATGAATGTTTGCAATTTATTTTTGGAAAGTAAGAACGTAAGTGTTTTTTTCATTTTTTTGTGAAGAGTGGTTATCAAAATTATATTTTTGTCAGTTTTCTCTAAAAACAGTACTTTCAACTGACCGAGGAGAGAGGGTGTAGGAAGTGGGAAGGAGAGTGCTGGTGCCTTGCTGCTGCTGTTGCTCAGGCGCTTGGTCGTTTCCGACTCTCTGTGACCCCATGGACTGCAGCACGCCGGGCCTCCCTGTCCATCACCAACTCCTGGAGCTTGCTCAGACTCATGTCCACTGGGTTGGTGATGCCATCCAACCATCTCATCCTCTGTCATCCCCTTCTCCTCCCGACCTCAATCCTTCCCAGCATCAGGGTCTTTTCTAAGGAGTCAGTTCTTCGCATCAGGTGGCCAAAGTATTGGAACTTCAGCCTCAGTCTCAGTCCTTCCAATGAATATTCAAGACTGATTTCATTTTTAGGATGGACTGTTTTGATGTCCTTGCAATCCAAGGGACCCTCAAGAATCTTCTCCAACACCACAGTTCAAAAGCATCAGTTCTTCAGCGCTCAGCCTTCTTTATGGTCCAACTCTCACATCTATGCATGACTACTGGAAAAACCATAGCCTTGAGTAGATGGACCTTTGTTGGCAAAGCAATGTCTCTGCTTTTTAATACACCATCTAGGTTTGTCATAGGTTTTCATTCAAGTTCTTAAAATTTCAGTTTTAAGGTTGTTGCCCTAGCAGATATTTTTTCTACTCCTATTTCATGCTTCATCTTATTTTGGGGAAATGCTAGTCTTGGAGGTAGGAGGAATGACTGACTCTTCAATAGTTTTCTAGATTCTTGATTGATGTTGTGAACCATTTAACTTCAACCTTTATGCATTTTGAAGCTTAAAAACCATGTTATTACAACTCAAAAGCCTGGGTTTATGAAACTTAAAGAAGGGTTTGATTTTTGTTTTCCTGAGATTTCCTTGTCTGAGGCAGTGAGGTACATTGTCCCAGACTCTTGGGCTGGAGGATGAGGCGTGGCCTACCGGGAGCTGTGCTGGAAGAGGGGACTCCTATTACTAAGTCATACTACAGTGGTAAAGAAACAGAAAGTAACTCACAGTTACAATCAGTTCAGTCACTCAGTTGTGTCCGACTCTTTGTGACCCCGTGGACTGCAGCAAGCCAGGCTCCCCTGTCCATCAGCAACTCCCGGAGCTTGCTGAAACTCATGTCATTCGAGTTGGTGATGCCATCTAACCATCTTATCCTCTGTCATCCCCTTCTCCTCCTGCCTTCAATCTTTCCCAGCATCAGGGTATTTTCTAAGGAGTCAGTTCTTCTCATCAGGTGGCCAAAGGATTGGAGTTTCAGCTTCAGCATCAGTCCTTCCAGTGAACATTCAGGACTGATGTTTAGGATGGACTGGTTGGATCTCCTTGCAGTCCGAGGGACTCTCAAGAGTCTTCTCCAACACCACAGTTCAAAAGCATCGACTCTTTGGTGCTCAGCCTTCTTTATAGTCCATCTCTCACATCCATACATGACTACTAGAAAAAAGTTATCTTAAAGGGTGTAAATTAAAATAATCCTCATTTAAATGGAATTTGTAAATCCCTCTTTTTGTGCCAAAGAGGTGACAATTTAATTCAGATTCTAAGATTCTAGTTACTTTGGTGATAAGAGGCTTAATGGCTTATTCTTACTACTGCTATCTTTGTGCATTTCTCTTTCAATGTTGATAGTAATTGTCTTCAAATCATAAGAAAAAATTTTAAGGCAACAGCAATATAGCGTTATATTCTATAAGAGTTTTTTCTCTGTCCTTTAAAAATGCTCTTTTGAAACTAATAGACACTGGAAGTTCTTCATTGAATAACTCTTTAAAACTGACTTCTTCTATTTTAAAGTAATTCTTTTTATCTGATTGTCACTTTACATATAACCCCTTTCATATCCTTGACTTCCTCACAGTAATAAACATTGTAAGATACTTCTTAACTTTTGTGTTAGTAAATGAAGTAAGTAGGAGAATGAAGGAAACTGATGAGCTTAATGGAGTTGTTCAGCCGCTCAGTCGTGTCCAACTCTGTGTGTCTCCATCAACTGGCCCACGCCAGGCTCCCCTGTCCTTCACCATCTCCCTGAGTTTTCTCAGACTCATGTCCATTGAGTCAGTGATGCCATCCAACCATCTCATCCTCTGTCGTCCCCTTCTCCTCTTGCCTTCAATCTTTCCCAGCATCAGGGTCTTTTCCAATGAATTGGCTCTGTGGGTGGCCAAAATATTGGAGCGTCATTTTCAGCATCATCCAGTAGGTGTTTATTTAGGGAAAATTTTAAGTAAGCTGGTTTGGTGAGGCGTTAAAATGAAACTTGTTTTGACCTGCCTGAAGTTGGCTTATATGGAATTTCAAAGTTCTGTCTCCCTATGACAGCGATTTTCACGTCACACAATGATAGTATTAGAAAATGATTTGTCAAGTAAACTTCATGCATATTTTTAAATCATAAATCATGTTTCTCAATTTATCTTTGACAAGTGCTCTAAATTCGAATTTATCAAAGTATAGAAATAATTGGGTCCAGTTTTTCTATTAAAGGAAACTTTCATGAAACTGATAATTTAAGGCACTGTTTTGTCTATTTAATGACATTAATTTCTAGGTTCTGGTGGGTTTAGAGTAAAAGTGCATAATTCCAAAACAATGGGTTTAAAATGTTACTGTGGTTTTCTGTCATATTTGCATTTTTAAATATGGAAACTTCTTAAAATTATTGTCTGAGAGTTTAACTAAATTACTTAAATATTAGCATGTTTATTTTCAATATATATGGAGATTCAGAGCCATGAATTCCATTTTACCAGTTTTTCCAGGTAAAACAGGCCAACTAAAAGATTTTGTCAGTTTCATTCCTATTATGATTTAATTTAGTTTGAGAATTTCAGTAGATTATATATGTTTAAAAACTTTCTGATAAGAAAAAGTATGCAAAATCTATTAGACATACTGTATGAGCAATGTTTATGAAATAGTTTAAAATATATTGGCAGTAGAGAATTGCTGGGTACAGTTTTTTGCCTACAGCAATTGACTATCAAATGATTAGAAATGTTGGAATGCTCGGTACATCTTTAAAAGAGAAATCTGCAAAAGTCCATATCTGTCCTTGGCAAGTGGCCAAATTCACGTATTATTGCATTTTAATATAATTTTATTCTTATATCAGATTTTAAAATAGTTTTAGCTGTGGGAAATTGCTTTCTCCAGTTAACAAATGATTAAATAAGGACCTTTTTATGTTAGAAATAATTCTAATATACATATATATGTGTGTGTGTGTATATATATATATATATATATATGCATGAGAGAACATAAATTTGAGCCAAAATGATTTCACATTTATTGTATCATTTTGAGTTCATAGAGGATTAGCTTATTAAACACCTTTGAAGAATCACTCTCTTTAATAACACATGCATTACCTTTTGAGGGCGTTAGAGTATAATCAGGTATACTGGATTACATTAATCTAATGAGGTAGAGTTTCCTCCTTTGTTTGAGAAATGGTTCAAATAAAAAAAAACCTTTAATTTTTGATGCCTTTTAATTTTATCTGAGTGTGTCAGTTATATCAAAGAATTATAGAACCTGAAAGGTTTCCAGGGCTATCATACATCCTTGGTTCTGCTCATTTTAGAGACTCACATTGCTAGTATATTTTCTGAAAGCCACAGATGAAGAGATGTTATAACATCTGTCTATAATTTTTCAGTCGTAGGTTTTTGTCTACTAGCTCAAGATTGTTAAGAAAAATCAAGGTCTCTTTAACAGCTTCCTGAAACAGAAATTAAAGAATTTAAGAATGTGAGCTGTATTTTTCCTGCCAAAATGGAATTTTCTCCCACATTCACATGGAGATAAATTTCAGAAGCACCCAGGTGGGCGTATCCATCTAAGAAAGGAACCTTACTTTTTTTTTTTCATAAAAAAATGCAAGGTTGCAGGTATGATGAACAGTTCACTTCAGTTAAGAAGCCCAGTGGAGGCTTATTGGATGTGACCTTGTTAGAGCTGTCTGGGCTTCAAAATATAATCAGATCTTCACATACATAAATAAGGATGGAGGTGTTGTAGATGCACATGTTGACAGAAGTAGAGGCAGGAGAGAGCACAATGTAGTCAGAAAGCTGAGTGTTCCATTGTGAGTGAATGTCTGTTGTAAGCAGTGTAGGCATGAAGCGATGCCTGGGGTGGCACACTTCAGATTCTTTATAAGATGCTGCAGCAATGAATGAATACATGAATAGCATGTTCCCTTCCCTAGTGGCTCAGACCGTAAAGACTGCCGGAAATGTAGGAGACCTGGGTTCGACCTGGGTCGGGAAGATCCCCTGGAGAAGGGAATGGCTACCCACTCCAGTATTCTTGCCTGGGAAGTCCCATGGACAGAGGAGCCTCACAAAAGTCGCAAAGAATCAGACACAACTGAGCAACTAACACTTTATCATACATACTTTTTCAATTATATGTGAATCCTGTTCTTCTGGTAAAGCACGTTAGTAATCTATGTTCATTTTATTTTATTGAAGAATGTTTTTAATCGTTGAATAATTCTACATGTATCTGTAACATCATACATTTCTTCCTTAAGCATTGGAATCCGTCATGTAAGGACTTTTTATAGTTTAAAAAACTCCTGTCCAATTGCTCATTAACATTTTCTTCCTTATTGTGTTCTTTGTTTCCAACTAGTTTCTAGATACAGTTAGCATTGTTTATTAATATTACTTATGTAGGCTTCAGGGAGAAATTCTGTTAACAAACTGATATGTATTTATAAACAGACAGCATTTTTGGACAGAGATGCTCTTGTGAATGCCAGCGTGCTGTTGCTTTGAGTTGATTTAAGGAAATAATAAGGAAAGTATGGAAATTCAAGCCCAACTGATTCACCATTTACTGTTATCATTTTGGGTCTGTGCAGATTTAGCTCATTAAACACCTTATAAGAAACTCCTTTTGCTGGAAGGAGTGGGAAGAAATTCCCAAAATAGTCTTTGAAAAATTACTGTTTGCAAAAAAGATTACAGGGGAAGCAAAACATTGAATTCAAAATAATTATAATTCGAGTGTAGCTTCCTATAGTTTCTGAAGTGCCAGTGCGAGAGTGGTGAGAATAGAGGGAGAGAGTATTTTAAGTGCAGACACAGTGATGCCGACCAGAGCAAGCCAGAACGTTTGTGTTTTTGTATTTGTACATGCTTGGCTCGTCTTCTTACTTATCCTGCTAGCACTTGAAATGTAGGCTTTTATGTGTCATGAGATTTGAAAGTAAATGTAACTGTTCCTACTCTGAAGTAGCTGCCATTCTCATAGGATGAAGCACACTTTGAAACACATAATTAGTGTGAGGTAAATGGAAAATATAAAGCTGTGTTAATGATGGCAGATGAATCAGCTCAGCCTGGGGTGAATGGAGAGGTCAGAAATGTTTCGTGGAGGTGTGAGGCCTACACACGAACTGCTTTTTTTCATACAGGCATGATGACTTGCAGGATGAGGGGACTTTTCCCATACAGCCCCTGGAGGAGTGTAGTACCTATGTGACAGGCCAGGAAGTGTAAAAACGAGAAATAGTCTGATACTGCGGGGAGGTCTGATTTGAGGGTGATTGTGGTGAACTAGGGAAGGTTGAAGCAGGTCATGTAGTGACTTGGATGCCATCTTGAGGTGTTTGGCAGTTCCTTCAGAGGTTTCTCATTGCTTTAGATTAATTAGAGGCGTAACCTGTGCAGGTCTGTTTTTTAGAAATAGATCTCATCTAGTTGTGTAGAAAGAGAAGAGTGATTGGAAAGAGGAATAGAACAGTCCCCCCCTTTTCACTGAGAAAATATTGATTGGCTTCTACAATGGCTGGAGCGTTAGCTGAGACTCTGGAGTGACAAAGCCCCTGAGGAAACCTGGGCGGCTCTGCTCACAGAAGAACTGACAAGCAGATCAGAAGGTGGTGTGGAAAGAACTATGGTCATAGTGGTCATTACGACAAAAGGAAAAGGAAGGTGAGAAAATGCCAGGGCTGTGTGTGTGTCAGGGGAGTGGGTGGGGGGCGTAACCTGAGGATTGTTTAAGCTCAGAAGGGGCCTGTCACCCGGAGGCTGAGGGGAACCTTGTGAGTGCTTTAGCATTCGGCCAGAGGAGACCCCAGGAGCTAACCCCGCGTCTGGAGGATCAGGATAGGTCATTGCTGTGGGAGCGTGAGACCTGGGAGAAGAGACAGAAGAGGTGGGCGGGGCCTGTCCTGAGGAGAACTGCCTTGAGAAGGGGCGTCATCACATTTCCACGCGAGGGCAAACAGGAAGAGTTCAAGATCAGGGCTCAGGAAAACTGGCCAAAGGGAGACAGTTTGTGTGGTCCAGGTAGGAGAAGATGATGCCTAGACTGAAGGCAGGAATGGGGAGAGAGTATTATGAGAGATAAGCTTACAGATTAGCAGATGTCATCAGTGAGTCTTGCCATCTGGTTTGACATGGGCAGTGGAAAAAAGGATGGCTCAGGTTTCTTGTGGATTTAATTGGATAGTGCCTTTCACTGAATAAGGTAAGTAATCTTGAATTTTGTGGGATATATTTGAGTTTATATATACCTTGCCATTGAATCTAGAGGAGAGAACTTGGGCGAGAAATCTGAGCCAGGTTTTGGAAGATGTCCGTACTAGTTGGCAGCTGTTACAGCTGTGGGTGTGACTACCTCTCCTACGATTGCTGTGGTGTAAGGTCACCTCAGCAAACACCATGGATAAAGCATGGGCAGAGAAAGATGAAACTCCAGAGGAAAGGAAAGAGGCGAGTCAAAAAAATAGGTGAAGTTGTTGTTACTTGAAGCCAAAGAAATTTCTAGAAGGAGGTGTCAGGTGCCTTAGACATAGTTGTGAAGTTGAGGACTGAGGAGGGACCTGTGGATTTAGCGTTTGTGAGGCTCCTGCTGGCTTTAGGGAAAGCTGTTTTAGCAAAGTGGTTGGGGAGAAAACCCAGAGTACAGTAGATTGAGGCGTTCTGTCTGCTTTTTCTAAGGTGGGTGAGATTTGAACTTGTTGGGACTAGGAGTCAAAGGAGATGAGAGAGAGAGGTGAGAGGAGGGGCAAGTTCGCGGAGGGAGGTCTGAGAGGAATTCAAGGGACGTGGTTAGGCTTGAGGGAGTGTCAGGAGGAATTAACCTTGAGAAGGAGAGAGAGAAACCTCTAGCTCTGAGTAGAGGGGGGATGCTGATTAAACATTCTCAGGGTTTGTGAAGTGTTAGCAGTTGAATGAATGCATGCTTCATGGCCCCTAACTGTTCTTTGAAACCTAACTAGTTCTGAGATGAAAGCCCTAGGCAATGAGGGAATTGGGCAGGGCCCTGGGGATGGAGCTAAACTTTGGAAAGCTGCTGTGGGAAGGGGCAGAAGGAGCTGACCAGCAGAATGCAGAATTGCTGAGTGGTTTTGCAAGCTTGGAAACCGTAAATTTGTAGTGGCACCAGTCCACACGGTTGTTGTACTTCTTCCAGCAGAACTCAGCAGCCCAGTGATGAAAACTCAAAAAATGTTGATTAAAACTGAATCTGGAGGTGCTGTGAACCTAGGATGGTATCAGACAGGTGTCAGATTCCATACATTCAAATTTGTAGATGACAGTATAGAGTCAATCTTTTTATCAGTTCTAGATTTAGCAAGTGTTACATCTCAGTTGCTAAATGGACGTAGTTTGTTTCTTATCTACTGTTTTCTGCTTAGGAATATCCTCAGTTACTTAAACACGAAACATTAGCTCTCCATGCACTTCCCCTCCCACTTTGTCCACCACACACACACACGCACACACACTAACACACACACACTAAGTATGTGATTTCAATTCTTCTAGTGCGTATTTTATGCCTGGAAGCTTCTGTATTTCAGTCAGATAGATCACTTGTTCTACATATTAAAGACTTCTAAGTTGGTCATTTAAGAACAGAAGCTTTTCCTTTGATGAATGATGTCCCTTGAAGAGAGAAAAATGCTCATTCCCAGTGAATTAGTAAATCTGAGGCACTTCTCACCTCAGAGTCTAGCTCGTGTGTAGCCCTCTCCACAGAATTTGCCCTGAAGGTCTTTTCTCCCTTGTAGCTGGACAGCCTGGTTCCCTTTGCCTGCTGGTTCAAGCAGCCTTTCCCCACGCCTTAGCCACAGAGCAGCCGTCACAGAATTTCATGGCTTTTCCCGCACACTTCTGAGCTCTGTGAACGCAGGGACTGAGTCTTGGTGTCTCCAGGGTCCCGGCACAAACGAGACAGTAAATAAGCAGCAAGCAAATAATAAAGGCGCGAATGAAATAGTAAGCGCACACGTGATTCGTTATTCCCTCAGGGTAAAGGCTGTGAGCGAGAGAGACGAAGGCTTAAACCTCATCTGTGACGCGCTGTCATTTCTCTTTGCCCCTCACCGATGCAGTTTCCCTCTGCAGTAAAACCCTAAGAAGAGGGGTTTTACTTTCTGTCTGATGTCAAGCCCAGTTATTCTAAGCAATGAAATAGGCGGAAAGCATACAATTGCGTATGGTCCAAAAGCCCACACAAAATCTTTTACCAAAATTACTGCAAGACAAAAAAATTGCGAGTTTTAAAATTTTCTCTTTTACCCTCTGTGCTTAAGTTTTATGGATAATACATATTTAGAGTAAAGCCAATGAAAAATTTGCCAGACATGCCAGCAGACAGAGACGATGGGAAAGAAGTAAAGGTTTTCTATAAACATCAGTAATGCCTTGATGTTTGCGGTCTGAACCATGTTGTCTCTTGCGGACATGTTCTCACTGTTGCTCATAAGACGCTTTCCCCCAGTTAGCTAGAGTCTTATTATTATTATTATTATTATTATTTTTAAAATAACTTTGGGCAAGTTCCTTAACAATGCATTATCTTCCCAACAGTCTTGTTGCCCTTTTGATTTTGGGTCTTTAAGTTATCTTTGCATTCTAAACACCCTAGTCCTGAGAACTTTTATGGGAAGTGACAAAAAAAATAGGCACAAAAGTCCTAGAAAAATAAGAGAAAGTAACTTAAAATTCAAGTAGTAAGCCATTATGAATAGCTTTAATAGCTGTGAGTTTTTATCTTAGAAGTGTTGTGCCCAAATTATCAGTAGTTCTAGCCACACACAGTGTTATTTCCTGGCAGCTTATCCAGTTTTCATTGATCCTAAGTTAACCGAAATACTCTTCTCCCATCATTTGAAGTTTCATGTTATTCAACAGATACTTTTTGAAATAAATGTTTAAGTGGTCATGTTAGACTATTTATTATCAGGAAGACAGGGGTACTGATAATATACCTATCCAGAAATTTTGATTATCAAACTGATTTCATGGACTTTCACTGCAGGTAGTTAATTCACAAGCATAGTGCGTTTTCTGAAGCAGATAATTGCTGGGCAGTGATAAGCTCGGGATAATTAAATGCTCTCATCAATGTGTAGTTACCATCTAGAGCAGCTTTTTCAGAGGAGGCCTGCCACCTTACTCTCACGCGTGATTGCCAGCAGGCGATCATGCCAGTTTTGAAACACACAGACGTCATGGGTGGTGTTCCTGGTTTTATGAACGTGGGTGATGAGGGGCCACGTGTCCCAGAATGAAGACAAAGCGCAGGGAGGAGGCGTCTCCACGCAGCGCAACATAGAGCGGCGGCCGGTCCTCACGGCCTCCTCACGGCCTCCTGCCGCAAAAACCGCCCCAGCTCCAGCACATGGCATGCAGGCAACCAGTGTCTGTAGGCAGAGTGGGAGACTCACTGATAAGAAGTTACAGTGAGCATCACCATCCTTCTTTAAACATGACAGACCTTTCGAGGTTTTGCCGTATTTCATGATTTAGCGTTACAGTTTTCATCATGAAAGAGATGTATTTTCTTCACAGAGAATTTCAGTTGATGGCAACTTTTTATGATACAAAATTTCTGATGACTAGTTTTTAATTTTTATTATTTTTTATTTAAAAGAGTGGGTCATGTTATCTGATCAACAAAATTAGTTTCTTGGGATTTAAAGTAAATGTGACCTTTTCTTTCTTTATGTCTTTCTAGCTATCTAAAGTTATAACTTTAAAATAGTAACTTAAAACCTGATTTCAAAATCCTGGATTCATTACATTTTCTTTTTGTGCTATATTAAGAAAAAGTGAAGTGATCAAAATAACTTTTTTCAGACTAATTTAGAAGCATGAGAAGTTTCAAACTCCCTCTGAGTTTGAACCACATTTCTAATAGCTACTCACAGAAACTTCTAGAATTACCAAGTCCTCTAAATTTTCACCAGTTGGGCTCTATTAACAGTGCAAATTTAGTATCATTATAAACATTTTTTTCTGAGAGGTTAGTGTTATATATTAGTGTGTGTATGTGTGTATATACTTATATAGTTGCTGTGAGCAAAATGCTGTTAAATTCTACATGGTGTGTGTGTGTGTGTGTGTGTGTGTGTGTGTGTGTGTAGATTGGCTGTTGCAGTTCTTGCAGCTACTTCTTTGACTGTAATCCTTCATTCCATATTGCTTGTCTGGGCAAGAAAAACTAGTCCTTATATCCACAACCCACTTTAGGACTAGAAATACCATTGTTTAAACTTGATTACAGCATACCAAGAAACATGTTACTGAAACTTGCTATCACTGCAACTTAGTGGTTTTGGATCTGATATATGAATACTTTTGTTTTCTTTTTACATTTAGCAAGCTTAAAAACCCATTTACCTTTTTGTGAGAATGAATGAAACTGAGAGGAAATGAGTGATTCAAGAAACGTTGTGCTGTAGCTTTAGTCCTGTTGGACCCTTTACAACCCTGTGTACTGTAGCCCACCAGGCTCCTCTGTCCATGGGATTCTCCAGGCAAGAAACATTAGCCAGTAGTAATTTGAATTAATTCTAGAGTTAAGCTCATTAATAGATAAAGGAGGGTCTTTCCATTTCCAAATCTAGGAGATTTAACTTAACAATATTAACAGTATTTTTCTTTTACTGATACACAGCACACATGTATACATTTAGAGATGTATACATGTGTACATATGTATACAGTGTATACATATATACATTTAGAGATGAAAACAAAATGTTGTTTTCAGAACTAGTCTTACTTTTTTCTCCCTTGTTTGGAAATAGCAGCTGTCATTGCTCATTGATGATTGAAATACCCCTTATCTTTGCTGTGCCTACAAAGGACTAACTGTGTTGGAGGCGCTGACAGCTGGATGGTTTGAGAGAAGAGATGACTATTTTAGAACTTTTTTGCCTCCATCCTTCTGCCTCCTGAAATATTTCTTTTTCTGATAGATCAGAGATGTTCAACTTATTAGAGAGATTAGAATGATTGATTAGAGAGGAAATAACCATCTTATTTTTCTACCCCTGAACCTCCAAACCCCAAATCCAAAATTGAGAAGAAAAGGAAATGCCAAATGCGAATGTTAACCTTTTGAAATAAAGACCTTCTTACCCACTTCCTGTCTCTGACTTTCTCAAAATTTCACATGTGGCCTAAGTTCCTTGCTGTTTAGTGGAAAAGAAATTTTTAACAGTGTAAAGAATTGTGAAGGAGATCAGAGAGGAGAAACATCTAGGTTTGTTCACTGCTGATGAGTGCTTCAGGCATTAGCGGAGGACTGAGTCTCTTGCAGACATGGTTTGAATCTCAGGGATGTGTGAAGTTGACCAAGTGCGTTTTCTCGCTGAGATCCAGATGCTTGTGTAATTCTCACCCTCTTGAATGTCAGGGTAAAATTACCAGGCACAAAAACAGCACACCGTCAATAAGTATTCTCTCGACTCCCACCTTTGTTTCTCCTCCGCATTGAAACCACCCTCCCAAACATAAGACGGAGCTGTGTCGAGGAGAGAGTGGTTTGTGGGGATCTTTCGCTCTGCTCGGAACCACCAGCAGCTTTCTCCCTCCATAGGCTGCATGAACAGTTAGGGTGCAAAAACTACGCCTCGTTTGTATAAAAACCCCGGTGAGATGATTTCCATAGACACTGCTCCTCATATCTGATTGACACTCCCAAACCCCTTTTTTAATGAAATTCTGAAGCTGCCACTAAGTATATGGATATATTAGGTGGTTGCCAATCTTTTTAAGTTGTAAGTTACTGATCACAAAGTATTATTTTGGACCAAAAGGGAGAGCACCAATGCTTTCTATCTAAATATATAGTAACAAAAATAAACTTACATAACGCTGTGATTATTAAAATGTAAACTCATAAAACACATTTCTAAATTCATGACAGCTTTTTCTGTCAATAAGAACGAGAAAGAAAAGGAAGTGCAGTGGAGGCTTAAGGTGTAGCAGGAGTGAAAGGTAAGGAACCTGAGGATTTCTGCGGAAGAAGCTGCCAACCTGTGGGTGACTTCAGGAGCCAAGATGCTGTTGGAATTAGGGCTGGGAATCAATGGATCCCTCAGTGCAGTACACGTTTTACACATATGGGTGCTTTTAAAATCAGTGCCTTCATGGAGAACTTCCAGTATTTACTCTTGCCACAGTGTTCATCTCCTGTGGTGCCTCTGTGGATACAATTGCTTTTTTTTTCTTCCCTGCACTGTGCCAGGCACTCCTTGGAAAGAGAACTCTGCTATTATCTTAGAAAGAGTGGCTCTGGTTCAGCTTTGTGGTCTGAGGGAAAAATTAGTTGTGTTTTTTTTTTATTGGTCATTTTCTGAAATTACATCTATCTGTTAGTTTTAAATTTATGGGTAGACATAGAAGTACACCCTGTTTTAAGAAAACCTGATGTATTAAATTATCAAATAAAAAATAAGACAAATTTAAGAGGGAGTTATTTTCATCATAAAATGATTTCTCAAAACAATCAAAAGAGATTCACTCTTTGACTCTGTTGATATATTTTCTGTATTTATTATCACATATTTGTTCATGTATTTGCTCCCAACTCTGATTCTCAGATGAAATACAAGAATTTTTTTCTTTCTTCCATATAATTTCCCTCACTGGACTATTATGGTCATGTAACAAACGCTAGAATTGCTTGGCATTGGACTTAAGAATTGCTATTTATTGTTCTTTGCCATTTTTGGAAAAAATGAAGTTAGATCTTTGGGCTTTTCTAAATGATGATTATATATCTTCAGAAGAGCTAATAAGGGCGGCCAATGTTCAGCCGTACTTTCCTGGCAGTAATACTACTTTATGGTATTAGAACATTAACAGTGATTTAAAAATACGTATTCTTCACTGTATATTGAGGCATTAATAAGACAGCAAGTATGTACTGAGTACCTACTACGTGTTGGACTTCTACTAAACCTTCTACAGATGCCAACTTATTTGAGTCACATTTTAACTGATGAGGAAAAGGGAACATAAAAATGTAAATGTATTCAGGATTTTCAGTTAGTCAGAAAGAATTCAAGCTGACATGTTTGATTCTAAAACTTAAGCATTTCTTTATCCTTTCTTATTCACATCCTCTTCCTTTTATTTCACTTATTTTCACTTGCTGTGTATCGACCACCTCCTTTCCCATAACCCCTCCAATTCTTTCTTTCCTCCTGTCTTCCAGTAAATCTCTACATGCTCTCTGAGTTTCTGACACTGTGGTTGACACTGGGAATTCAGTGTTGCTCTCAGGGAACTTACCTTTCCTTCTTCAGAATGGGCTGTTTGTTTGTCCTCTGAATGAATGTGTGGTAGAGGGAATAAATAGAGAAAATAAAATAGAAATTTTAGATTTCTCTTATAATTTCAAATAGCTTATTATTGTTATTAGTAAATAAGACAAACTCAGCGATAGAATTTAAAATGAACTATTAGGAAATGTTAAAATATAGTGCAGTAAAATCTAGGGCAGGTGTCCACTTCCCCTAGATATAGTGCTGGTTGCTAACCCCTCAAAGAAAGAACCAGATTTAACGTAAACATTTTTACACATGGGCAGGCAGAGGATAGTTCAGAGAGGAGATAGTTTATGGGAGAAATTTAAAATTTACTTTAAAAGTTTCAGAATTTTAAATGTTTGCACCCTAACTCTTTACTGTTAGTAACAGATGCTTTTTAATTATCGTAGTGCTTATAGTTTCACCAGATTTTGCCTGCATATTCCTCTAGACTCTTCAGAGTGATCATATTCGTCACTAGTTTGCTGCCAAATGTGCCTCTGAGTGCATGTTTACCACAATTTACTTCATCATTTACATTTCCCTATTTGAAGGGAAAATTTATTTATTTCTGATTTTTCCCGCTTCTAACAATAGTGTAGGCAGCCGTTTGTATGCATATAACATTCCTTTCTCTTGGTTCCATGTGTGTGTGCTGACTGTGAGGTAAACTAATCCAGGACATCTAGATGGAGATGTTCTATTCATAGTTGAGATTATAGATTATGTGTGTGTGAGGCCCAGCAATGTAAACTTAAATGCTTTTTGGTCATGCTTACACAGGCTGGCCTGGGAAATCAGTTTACCTTTTGTACTATAAGAACATCACTGTTAAATAGTTGCATATTGTCAAAAGGAAAGAGTAATGAAGTTAAAGGTATTTTGTAGATCATTGTTTACTTGGATGAAAGGCTACTGAAAAGTAAGCTTTTTAAACTTGCAGATCAAATCAATTACAATATGAAGTCCTTTTGAAATAATTCTTAAAGGGAGAACGTCATTTATATAGCCTTTGAATATTTGTTATAAACACAACGTATTTCATGAAGCAAAAAAAGTTTATTCACTAGTGTGTTAGCTAATTAGGATTTTCAACTGTTTTGTGTTTAACATTAATAACAGTACACAGATTTCTGTCTGTTGTGGTCATTGACTACATATGAGATAGTTTTCAAGGCTATGTGTAAACTGTTTAGACTCTTCCTTTTCTTAAAAGAGATTTCCTTCAGTCAAAGGTAATATAAAATAATTGTACTCTAAGTAACTAAAAGGATTCCATGAAAAAATTCCTTAAATTCAGCCTTGATGTTTATTGAGATAATTTTAGATATTATAAGAGAAAATTGAAGGTTTAATGAAAACATAATTATTATAGCTATGTAATAATTGGCATTCATAATTATAACAAATATTATAATATTATTTTTTAACTAGCTAGTCAGTGTTCTAAATTCCCTCTGTGATAACAATTTATATTTTGATGAAAATGTGGTCTTGCTTCTCTGGGAATCTAAAGGGATTCATACCGGTGATTAGCTTATAAGGAGGATATCTTCTTCCCCCACTTTTTTTTTTTCTAATGGAATGTTTTATTAGGATTTTCCTTCAAAGGTATGGATTCTCATTATTGAAACCAATAATGCCCATGTAAGTTGTAGTAAATTGCCTCACTACAATTTTAAATCATTTATAGTCATCCTATTAATGAGGACTCTGGGGGTCTCTTCATCTGTGAATTTGATACCTGAATTTTTGGGTTGCTTGCAAATCTTTCACAGATCACTCCTAAAGCAAAATATTATTACCAAATAGTCATAGACTTATTTATAATATAATTCAGAACTTCCAGTGGTGAATAGTCAAAGAAACACATTTCTTATTTAAGATTCATTAGATACTCAAGGAACCTTTTAATGTAACCAGTAACTAATAATTTAGTGGTGTCAGAAGCAACTTGAACCAAGAAGTTTGTGTCAGAATAGACATAAAACAGGAGTAGACCTAAACCTGTAAAATTGTTCGTTTTCCTGTTTGAAATATGTTATTTATTTCAGTAGCAGGGTCAAGAACTGCAAGATTTATATGGATAGTATGTCTCTTGAGTTGTGCTGTTTTGCTAAAATTTCTATTTGCTAAAATAGATTTGAAAAAACTAGAGTAATGAAAAATACTGCTTATTCTACCTTTATTTTTTGGAATCAAGTTGTAAATGGGAAATATATTAAAAACGAGGACTGTGACTTTAAAGTTAGTCTTTAAGGTTAGGTCAGAGCTGTCCTCCCTCAGCACACCTGGCTACCGTGGCTGTGGCCATCTTTGAGTGCATAAATCTTATTATGTAGTTGGAACACAATTGACAGTCTATATAAAGTTTAAAAAAATACGGTGGGGTTTTAAAGTGGGTTTTGTTGAACAGTTTAAACCCTAGTGGTTGATAAATGTGCCTCTAAAGTAGCAATAGAAAATAATTGGTTTAAGAAATTTTCAGTATGCAGAAAAGTGGTCCTTACAAATGAAGTTGTTCTGAGTTTTTACATCTTGCCACCTAGAGTAAAAATCTTGGACAGATAGCTAGTTTTTGTTTTTTTTTTTTTTCTTTCTTCATTCATGTGAATTGAATCCACATGTAATATCAACCCTTGACATCCCATGCATGGGCCTAATGACATTGAAACAATCATTTCATTGTAGTTTTAAAGGCCTCCCTCAAAATTATATGACTATAGCCAAATATTTATGAGTGTCTTTTTTCTTTTCACTCCCACCTATAGCTTCTTGATTACTAAGATATGAGATTTTTCTGCCAGTTTTAAGGTTTGTGATTCGTATGTTAGAATGGCAATTTCCCATGTATAAAGAGAAAGAAATTGTTCTTCCTCTCATTTCTTTCCTATTATGAGTCTCAGTTTTGACTTCACAAAACCTTTTTAGTGTTTCTTTTCTTACCTATGATAAAAATTAAATATTAAATGTCAGTTATATTTATTATATGTTCATGGGTATATAATAATGTATGACAAAGAGAACATAAAAATAGTTTATGTATAAATATCCTTCCTTTAAAACAATTTTCTCCTATTAAAATATTGCTATTTAAGTTAAAAATTATGAAGTTAAAATTGTTTACATGGACTTATCAGAACTTTTATCAATTCTTACCTTGCCTGGTCATTTTTATGAGATTTATTATGCATATGTGATTAAAGGCTTCCTTGGTGGCTCAGATGGTAAAGAATCTGCTTGCAATGCAGGAGACCTGGGTTTGATCCCTGGGTAGGGAAGATCTCCCCTGGAGGAGGGGAATGGCTACCCTCTCCAGTACTCTTGCCTGGAAAATCACATGGACAGAGGAACCTGGTGGGCAAACCATGGGGTTGCAAAGAGTCAGAAATGACTGAGCGACTAACATACACACACACATATAAATACACATGCACACACACACGATTAAAAAGCATTGTTCAGTTAAAAGATTATGCAACGGCTTCTTTAAAAAACTATCCAACAAATGGTAATTAAATGTAATTTTAAATTTAAAAGATCTTAGTGTACCTGCCAATAATTATTTTCACTTATTTTGAAAAATCTTTGTTCTAGTTAGGTTTTAGAATAGATTTTAGCAATCTATCATGATAATGAATTACTGCTTTAAGGAATGCTATTAATATATTCTCAGGAGTTATACAACTACCGTGACATATTTTTATTCAGTAATTTTCATCTCAGTAGAGACATATTTAAATAAGTAATGTTATTCAAAACTGTTCGTGAAGTCTTTTGACTCCTTTTCACTGTATAGAAAATATTAAGGTTAAGACTGCAAAGTGATTGAAGCTAAACGGGAGCCTACTTTGATTATAAAGGAAAATGATATTCAATTAGACAATTTCATACCTGTGAGACTCTTCAACAGATAGTGGTAGGTTGTCTATTTTAAGAGCATAAATCAGCCTGCAAATGGATTCCTTCGAAATATGTGCATGCAACTCTGCTTGAAGATGCAACCCCTTAATTTACAATACTGTCATCCTGTGACTGACAACCAGTGAATACATTGCACTGATTTCATAATACCTGACAGCATATACAACCACAGAACAAATTGGTAAAATCCTATTTTGTGAAAAGACACTGCTAAACGACCCTTTCTTTTGGTTTTCTCTTTCTTAACTCATGTGTTCCGTCAGGATGCAATATAGGTAGATTGATTGCTTACAGTTGAAAGAAAATACTTAAATTCAGATTTTCTGCTAACAATAATCAAGACTGGAGTGCATTTTAAAATCAACCTGTTTGATGCAGTTCTCTGAGAATGCAATTCTCTGTAGCTCTTGGTATCACATCTACTTAAAAATCACATCAGCCAGAAAATTTCATTTAAATAGCTGGCTGGGAAATGAATTCCTACAATACCATGAACGTAAATGTAATAATTGAACTTGGTTGAGCTTGTTTTTATAGCACAAATATTTAAATATCCAGATGTTTCTGCTGAAATTATATATAATATTGAAAAGTTTATTTTCTTTATAGTTGGCATTATCTGCTGAAATATATGTTGAAAGTAGTACTCCCCGGTATATTCCAGTTACTTTCTTTAGCTAGTGTTGCACGATCTATATCTCATTAAAATTTTAAAGTGCTTTGAAAAAAATTGTGCTACGGATCTTCACATAATTTTTAACTGTGCTTTGTAGACTCTTGTTGATTTTGGTATTTTAATCAGCTATCATGACAAGTCATCAGAAGCATTGTGTTAAGGGAAGCCCTCTTGGTTATTGTTTTTTGTTTTTTTTTATCATAGAGCTTCTTTAGGCCACAGGGCAGGCTATAATAAAGTGATAAATTATTGTTGGTATGCTAACGCTTTCACTCCATCTGTCTCATGGCTTTCTTTCTGATTGTAATAGTATTTTTAGCAGTGAAGCTGACACAGGCTAGTTGACTGAAGAACCTTTAGTAGCACAGCTGACTGTTACTGGGGGAAACAATACCAGAGATGAAAAGCGTAAAACATTAAACATTACCCACCGCTCCCATAGATAAAAGTCCAGTGGAAGCAAACAACTAGGACTGAACGATGATTAGATTTTCTGGTTATTGGAAGGTTGTGGAGAAATTCTTAATAATGAGTAAGTTGAGAAAGGAGAAAAAATTGTTCATGAAAATTTGCAATTGAGAATTAAAAATCTCAGTTGGGCTTGTTATTCAAACATTTTCAATGTTTGGATGATTTTATACATAGCATATTTAAGAATGAGTTTTTAATCCATGCTTGTTTTATTAGATTGATTTCATTAAAAGGAGTTGGCGTTAGAAAAGTTATTTTAAAAAGCTAAGAGCTGTGATCTTTAGTTCATGTTGTACTGAACATAGTTTTCTGAGACGGAGTTTTAAAAATCGATTTAACAAATTTTGAGTTCTTATTTTTTGCAACAGTGGCTTGCTACAGAATTTTATCCTTTCTAGTTTCTTATATTTCTAAGCACCTCTTTCGTCATCATCTTCCTAATGCTAAGCACCTCCCTCTCCCTGAGTATTCCGTGTCAGTAACCTTCCTTTGAAACTCGAAGTCCTGAGAGTTATGCTGACTCTGCATTTTACTTAGGTGAGTTGAGTGAGTGTTGATGGCAGTTTTCAAAAGAGAATCTAGATGTGCACCCCCTTCGTGCCTCCACAGCTTTTCTGCCCTGTTTTTCTTTGCACTATAGTTTGGACAGACAGTGGCAGTGGTTCGCTATTAGTCATCTTGTTGTCAAGCATCGGAGTTGATCACTGTAGCCTCACACAGCCTTAGTGCTGCAGTGATGATGGCAGTTTGAAAGCTACTTCTGCAAAGACAAATGTCTGACTCTTCCAAATTTATAATTACTTTCTTAGCCAAAAATGACATCTTAAATTTTCTATTTGTGTCTTTCTCGTTATTCGTATTGGCACAAGCCGAAGAACAACAACAAAACATACTACAGAGACGTGAGGTCAGGACCAAGATCGTGTTGATTTAAGATTTTAGGTAGCCCAAGGCTTCTGGTGACTTGAAATGGAATCTGGGTGATGTTTATAATACTCTCTTCAGCGTCTCTCAGTGAACTAAAGGACAGACTAAACCTGGTCCTCTAAAATATTATGCCTTGATGGTAAAGACGTTAAGCATTTTCATCTTATCCTTCTTTCAGAAAGTAGGCTCGCAACTGATCCGTGCTGTGTTTGTTCTCAGAATTAATGCTGTAGTCACGTATATATGAAATAAAGCTATGACTGTGGTCAAAAGCATCAACCTGAAGTTTCTCCTAGGGTCTCAGCTGTCTAGAATGTTATCAAAACGATTTTTAATCTGAAGTAAAAATAGTCTGATTTGAATTGGATGGAATTTCAGATTTATTTCTTTAGCAGACAGAATTTTTTTAAAAATGCTTAGTGGTTTAACAAAAGAAATTGACTCTTAAATGAATAGAGAGAGAAATGAGTGAACCTAATCTAGTTTTACCTATAAACCTTCAAAATAGTTTCTAAGAAAATAGGCCCTTGAGCTGATATCTCATATACCAGGTTCTAGCCTAAGGGCCCAATTTTTTTCTACCTGATTTTTAAACTGATCAAATTGGAGGCTAAATTATGCTCTGGATTTTAGTTAAGCCATCTGCTAACAGCACATGAGAACGTCTCAGCTTTGAGAACTTGTGTTGACTACTTCGGGCTCTTTGCGCTGTGAGGATATACAGGTGTCTGTCTGACTTGGTTTCATTTCTCAGGAAGGTGGAAGAACATACATGGACTAAGGAAAGGTTTTCAAGTTGCTTCTGGAAACTCATTTAGCTTGAAAAGGATCCATTGTCTCCCATGCACAAACTGTAACATAGTTCTGGTAACATGATGAAAATTATATGTAAATGTCAATCAGAATATCCTTTGACATAGCCAACCAAAGCTATCACTGTTGATCAAAACTGTCTGCTGTTTTAGAAAAGGTTTCATAAAATTCCATAACCTACTCTCCCTCCCAAAGACTCTAATAGTTACTCATAGACATAGATACAAATTCTGAATAGACCATTCAGAAAATTCTTATTTCTGTCTAACTTAAGTTCTAATTGATATTTAAGTCTTTCTTCAGTTTCCTTTAGTACATTAATCTTGTTGTCTTCCTGTATAGTGCAAGCAGGAAAGGCTTTAACGTTTGCTATCTGTTATTTATGCTGTTACGTTTTCTCCTTGTGTGTCATTTAGATATGTATATCTATGATTTTAAATACATTCCTTTCAAAAAATATAATGTAGGATTGTTTGGCTTCTAGTACATTGATAGCAAGAAAAATATTATTGGCCAGGTTTCCAGCCTAGCATTCCTTCTCCTTGGGTAATTAGATAATTTCAGGGATGGAGTTTTAAACTCATCTCTTTCCTTTCTTGAAAAGGGGATATTTGATTGCAGTTAAATTGTGAAGTTCTAAAGCTATGCTAGCTAAATTTCTTACTATGTCAGCAAGCAGAATATTGTTTGCACTTCTTTGCTTTTTAAATGCTGCTCAGGGAGCTGCGTAAGTTATAATTGATGCACAGAAGAGATTTCGAATTTTATATGCCTATAAATTGGCACTGCTACATAGGCTAGAAAGATGAGATCGGAGAAGTTATTTTCCCGTGAGAATGATACAAATTACTGTCAAACTGTTTATGCTTGCTGTAAAAATATTTTCAATGTGCAGGTATTTGCTTACTAGCTGGTAGCACTCTTATTAAAGTCGAATCACATTTTTAGCCAAAGTGAACAGTTTTCAGTACCGTTGCATCTTGCTGTAATAAGCCAATTTAGTTATTCCAGTGCTTAAGTATCTGTAATTGTGTTCGTTCTCTAAAATTCAGATAAATTTGCTTAAGTTTGGAGTTTAAAATTTTTTAACAGCCGTAGAGTTTATCTGGGGCAGCCTTCTTATTTTACGTATGATGAAACTGAGGCCTAGTGGGGTTAAGAAATATACCAAGGTCAGAGACCTAGAAATTAGCATAAATGGGACCAAAATTAAGTTTTCCTGCATCACTTTGGCTCTCTTCTGACATACCTCATATCTAAGGAAATTGTTGTGATTAATATGTATTTATTTCAGGAATATAAATACATCTGTTCTTATCAGCTTAAGCTAACCTCTAGTTGACCTGAAATTGCAGTGTTGAAGGGAAATTTGTAGGACTTATTTGGTGAAATTGGCCAAAACTTTAAAACCATAGACTAAAGTAAGCATAAGCAAATCTAGCGTTTATCTTACTTTGTTAAGGCAGTTTAGTAATGTCAACATCAGGCGTGTAAAGTGATTCTTTACCACAAATAGACAGTCACTGACTCAAGCTCAGTGGAAGCTTTAATATAATTTCAAGAAGACTACTAGTTGATAGGCACTCTGTCGTTGAAACTTAGGAGAAAAACTCACAGCCCAAGGTACCCAGAAATTTCAGTTCATTTTGTGGTTGGCTCTTGCTAAGAATGATGTGATGTGTGTTGTACGTGCCATTTCAAAGTGTAGGTTCTTGGTTTTGCTTCCCCTTGCCCAGTTGCAGAGTCTAGGAAATCCTATGTTTTGCGGTGGTTTAGTTTTCCGTATTGGTATGTAGAGGAGACACAGGAGTAGGGAGTGTCAGCTAGTAAAAGGTGACAGCGAGGTGACAGTTTGAGGTGTGCTGAAACAGGAGGAAACTGGGACTTGCTTTCACTCAGACTGCTGTTTGTTCTTTCATTCTGGAAGGTAAGCTCCCAGGAAAAGATTCTGTGATACATCTTTTACTAAAAATTCAATAATACAAAAACACCAGAAAATAATTTGTTCCATTAAAATTGTCAATAGAGATGTAAACACAGTAGCTGAATGTGTGCCCACAGTGATGGCTACTCTAAGATTTTTCTTTAGGAATTGGCAGTACATACACGACTGTGGATCCTTAGGTAGCCTCCTTCAGTTATTTTAAGAGTGCTTGATGTTACTTTTTGGAGCTTTGCCTGTGTTGAGCGGAAAAAAATGTGAGGTTGAAGGAAGTAAACAGACTAATGCACTTCTCTCTGGAGAAAGCTATAATAAAATAGAGACATTTGAGTAATTCCTATAGAATCTTGACTCTCCTGTAGAAGGTTTTATCAAAACTGTGGTGGCCGTAAAAAAGAAAAAGGCAAAAAACTCAACCAAATGTATATATATACAGCAAGCAGTGCCACAATGAAAACATCCTTTTCCCAGAAGATCTATTACAATGAAGTAGGAAATCTTATATGCAGCAAAAGAATACAGAGTAAAATCAGACTTGGAGATGAGGAATAATAAGGCTTGCATCCCGCAGCCCGGATTAAGGTCATGTGTTGGCAGTATTAGAGGCAAGCCCTCTAGCGAACTGAACGCTAGGCTCATGAATGTGGTAGCCCCACCAATAACCCAGGTAACCGTGGGAGCTTGCTGTTTCTTTGCACGTGCTTTTCTGAAAGGCTGTTGGAAGGAGCAGCTCCTCGAGCATTTTCTGTGAAGACTTCTGCCAACAGATAGTGCACTAGATACTGCCGAGAATCACTGGCATCTATACCTCGATGACTTTGAGTATATGGTACTCAGAGGTCTCGTTTTTATGTGAATACAAATTGGCACATAGTTTTCAATCCTATAATGTTGGTTTTCTAATTTTAGATATTTTCCCCTAGAAGTTATTTGTTTCTTTCCTCTTGTACACGTGTATACCCCCCATTTATGGTGATACAAAGGGGTGGCCAAGAGTTGGACATGACTGAGCAGCTAAGTGCGCATGCACGCAAATTAGGTGCATATTTTAAGGGAAATGCATTAGTGGATTTATTAGACACTGCAGGCACTTTTCTTTACATTTTCTAACAATGCACTTAATTTGTGATGCTTTTACAAAAAATTTGAAATCCATTTTTCTATGAAATATAGGGATTAAGACCATGAGCTCAGGAGCCAGGCTATCTGAATTTGAGTATTAGCTTTGTCACTTACTAGCTGTATGATTTCTTTTTTTTTTTTTTGGCCTAGTCTGGCGACGTGTGGGGTCTTGGTTCTCCCACCAGGGATGGAACCCACGCTCCCTGCAGTGGAGATGCAGAGTCTTAACCATTGACCTGCCGGAGAATGCCCTGAAGGCTTCTTTTTTATTTTTTTTTCTATATGACTAATTAGCAAGTTATTTAACCTCTGTGTGTCTCAGTTTCCTCATTTTGGAATGGAAAAGATAGTATTTACCTCATGGGATTTTTGGTAGGATCAAATATACGTGTATTTGTATATGTATGTAAGTATGGGTATATGTGTATGTGTATGTGTGTATATATATATATATATATATATAAATTGGTATATGTAGATATATATTAGTTGGTATTTTATTTTAGAAGTTAAATGAATTGTACAAAATTATCTATATATATTATAGCTAGTACCTACCTAGTATATAATAAGTCCTTTATAAGAGTTTGCTATTGCTATTGTTGATATTTATATTCTGAAGACCCAATATAATTTCAAAATTGGACATATAATTTTAGGATATTGTTCTTCAAAGGTGTTTTGGTATTTATTAATTTGCTTCCACACTCTTCCAGTGCGTGGAATTAAGAGTATTAGTTATCCAAAAAATGTAAGATGTTTAGGGTGGAATATAAAAATACAAAGTAACAAAAGTGTCACTTTTTGTCACTTATTTTCAAAAATAAGATGAAAACATTTAAATTGAAACCATATTTTTATATCTGTTTGATTTATATAGCCTTTGTCTTTTGTATAATGAACAGTTATATTAAAATATGCATAAGATCATTCTGTAAAACTTAGAAATATTTCTTTTCTCATTTTTCTCAATCCTTTGTGTATATGAGGGAGTGTAGATGTCTGTCAATCTATCATCATTTTATATATTTCTTTAAAAAAATTTTTAATATATATTTAAAATTTTATTTATTTATTTTAATTGGAGGCTAATTACTTTACACTATTGTAGTGGTTTTTGCCATACATTGACATGAATCACCCATGGGTGTACATGTGTGCCCTATCCTGAACCCCCCTCCCACCTCCCTCCATTTTTTTCTGTATTTCATTGCCAAAAAACATTAAGATTTTCTTAATAGTGTTAGTCTGTTTATTTAGAAATTCTTTAATGATGATGAACTAAATCTGAAATCCCTTTATTCTTTTGTGCTTTTGACTTATATAAAGAAACAATGAACATTGTGAAGAGGATGGACTCATTCATTCTGTTAGTCAGTTAATCAATCAATCAATATCTGAGTGCCTAGTATACTGCCAGGTACTGTTCTAGGCACTAAAGAT
The DNA here is from genome assembly GCF_054371585.1 of Giraffa tippelskirchi. Taxonomy (NCBI): domain Eukaryota; kingdom Metazoa; phylum Chordata; class Mammalia; order Artiodactyla; family Giraffidae; genus Giraffa; species Giraffa tippelskirchi. Next base: position 175,965,632 of record NC_137280.1, on the reverse strand, counting down.
CCCTTAGTGAGCCTTTTGGATCAGACAGTAAACCAGCAAGTTTCCTCTATGATATTGGAACGTAAAGGTTATAATTTTTAATGCCATACATATACACATTTAGTACAGAGTTCTTCTTTTACCTGTGTCATGGCATTTAAAATGACTTTTTTCTCTTCCATAAGATCTTTAGTTACTATAGCAGTGGTTGAATCTGAAGATTATTTCTTAGCAAGGTGCGATTAAGCATGAGGGAATTGTTCATATAACTTCCATCTTGATGTAAACCACCTTTTCCATCAAATTTGTATAATAAATTGTGGTTGGCTGCCTGTTTTAAACTAATTTTATTCAGCCTGTGAATAAAATTCACCGCTTTGTTCCCAAAGGCTAAGGAGCCAGTTTAGGGATATTTTTTGTCCTCCCCTTCTCTGCAGGGAGTTTGTATTCCTGTAATGAAGTGAAGCTGCGACTCTCAAGGAGGTTTCCCTCCACCTCACCCCTAGCTTTTGCGGTGGGATGACGTCGAGACAGATGTTAGTTATAACGGCAGTGCTAATAGCACTAATGCAGTGCGTGTTAACACTGCAGCAGCTCACTGGTGAATGCGCAGTACGAAGCTCGCCTGATGCCAGGGCCTGACTCAGCAATACCTAGAGCCAGCGGGCAACTCATCAGACACCACTGTTTGTGGGCCGCTTTCTGGACTTTGACAGGTCCTGTACCATGGAAATCCAATCACAGATTAATGTTTTTAAATTGTCTTCTCCAGAATTGTTTGACAACATAGAGAAACGATCAGGAATTGCTGCTGTTGTTATAGTGTCGGGAGGCTGAATAAATCTAAAATGAGTAGGCCACACTGACTTGTATTCTCATTACATGGAAACTTCTACGAAGTGTGTAATTAACGTTAGAGCTTACTATACAGTCAACGCCTCATTAGAACATTAGAGGCACTCATTTAATTTTCTGACAAAAATGTGAATGTGGCAATTTCATGGATTCTAAAGGTCTCCATTCCAGAAGTTTCTTCATGGAGTTTCGGAGAGACGAGAAATGCATTCTTTCTAAAGTTGAGGCTCCTGATTTTCTCAGTGTTAACAATGGAGCCTATTATGCTGCTTCCAGCTCAGCAGGGCTGGAAGAGCTTCACAGCTGGCTGGGCACCTGACATGCCCAAGGCAGGCACTCTGACCTGCTCATATAGCCCTGGTTCCTCCTGGGGAGAAGAGCAGTTGCCTTCCCTGAAGGGCCTAATTTATTCCAGGCTATGAATAGAGCAAGCTTGTTGACTTGGGACTGTCGGCGTCCCCTCGCACCACCTCGGGACATGATTATCCTCGCCAGGGTCAGATGGGAGCTGAGTGGGAGCCTCCCACCTGACCCTGTGGAGTCCTCACCCAGGGCACTCACCAGGAGTGATAAGAGGCTGTTGGAATAGCACATTCTGTCACATTTATTTGTATTTTTAATGAGCCACTGACATCCTCTTTTGCTTCTATCTGAGCCTGACTTTCTAGTAACTTTTGATTACAAAAAGTGTGTTAATTCAGTGAACTGTTAGATGAAAGATGTTAATACATGGATCAGGAAAATCATACTCTTGGAATATTGCCTTTTGGAAGCCATGTGTTTTTATAGTTTGTAATATATGCAGCACACTGCACTAGGTTCTATCAGCAGCAACAGAAATAAAACAGGAAGCAATGCTTCTGTTCCCAAGGCAAGGAAAAACCTGGAGCCATGGAGAAGTTGAGAAGCAAGTAGAAGGAAACATATTAATCAATACATCCTTGTATACTGCGTTCTAACCACATGCCTAAAGTTATATTTAAACACAAAGAACAAATCACTTTCTGGGGTGAAGAAGAGTTCTTGTAGATAGAAAAGTGTGCTGCAAGTCCTGGAGTGTTTAAGCAGGGTCCAGATGGATGAGGACTAGCTGTCATGAGTAGTTTTTGCCAGGTGGGGGAAAACTGGCATCTTCCTAGTGGGGCTCCATCTCTCCTAACAGCGCGTCTGTTACTTTAGTAGTTGCTCAGAGAATATTTGTTGAATTGAATCAATTTTCTCCTTAGAGGAGGAGAGACTGAGGTCTCTGATGCTGTCAGCATGATCAGCCCAAGCCCTTGAGATCCTCATAGCCTTCAGGTATATGGATTTGTGACCAGGAGAGACTTAGGTTAGAATCACGGTGTATGAAACTTCCCCATGTTCTGCGCTCTAGTTGTGGAAGACGGAAGGGGCCATTTATGGTTTACAGTGGGGGGGAAACGAGGGAATAGGCAAGGATGCGAGAAAGGCATTCCTTCTGGAGTTTCTTAGAGGGTTGGAGTAAGCGAGGAAGGAAACGGTCAAATTGCAGACTTAGGATTTTAAAAACTTATAAGAAGTATTGGTTCAATTTAGGTAGAGAACTAGAGAGTTAAAAGAAAACAACAACTAGACAATAATGCATGCCACCTCAGTGTTAGTGGGTAAGGCGGCTATATGATGCAAATAATTGCAGCAGTTTGAAATGAGTGCCTTCTGTATGTATGAGTAAAGTTCAGTGAATTAGCACAGAAAGGGAAGAATGCAAAGAATAGGCGAGGCTCCTGAGAGGAGGTGACATTTTCAGTTCAGTTCAGTTCAGTCGCTCAGTTGTGTCTGACTCTCTGCGACCCCATGGACTGCAGCACGCCAGGCCTCCCTGTCCATCACCATCTCCCCGAGTTGACTCAAACTCATGTCCATTGAGTCGGTGATGCCATCCAACCATCTCATCCTCTGTCGTCTCCTTCTCTTCCTGCCTTCAATCTTTTCCAGAATCAGGGTGATGACATTTTACTTGAATCTTAATGGATGAATTAGGAGTTTTTGTGGAAGAAGAGAATAGTAAAGGCATTTCAGATTGAGAAAACCACATGTGTAAAGATAGATTTGAAGGGTTGTCCTGTACTAGGAAGTGCAAGAAGTTGGAAGTGTCTAAAACACAGGGTAAGTGTGGAGGTCGTAGCTGAGAGAGGGGTTTGGAGAGATAAATAGGAGCCAGAACATGCGGGGCCAGGGGTGTCTCACTAAGAATGTGGGAAATTGTCATTATGGGTGACAGGAAGGCACTGAATGGTTTCTACTGAAAAACAGGAAAGCAGCCACACAGTGGGGCAGAGGGAGGTAAGAAGTAGTGCAGCTTGAGGGCAGACCGTTGCGGGGGCCCGGGGGAGAGGTTTGGCATGCTGACCCTCAGTGAGTAGGGAGAAGTGGAATGGAAGGGAAAGGGCGAGCGCGGGTCTTCCGGGGTGTGTGTCGGTCTTCTGTTTAAAGGCTGAGGCAGATGAGAGACTCTTGCGTGTTGCGAGTGCATGCTCACTTGTGTCCGACTCTTTGCAACCCCATGGACTGTAGCTGCCAGGCTCCTGTGTCCATGGAATTTTCCAGGCAAGAATCCTGTAGTGGGTAGCCATTTTCTATTTCAGGGGATCTAGAATTTAGTTTTTAGCTTGGGCATCTGGGTAGGTGGGATGCTGTTACTAAATTGTAGAAAATTGGAGTATAAACAGATTTCAGCTGGAAAAGAATGACCTTAGTATTGGATATGTTGAGTTTGAAGTTAAACCATGGTCACCCAAGCAGGGATATTCCTTAGGTACCTAGAAAGTTTGCTCTGAATCTGAAGATAGAAGTCAGGACTGGAGATAAAGATTTGGGGGCCATCAGGATATAGATCATAGTGAAAATCGTGTATATGCATGTGTAATAGAAAAAAGAAGAGGCTCACGTTTAATACTCAGCAAAGCATAGATGGTGGTTTTGGACTCTGAGAATACATGAGCACCTCCTGAGACAGAGCGCTCCCGTATCATTAAGGCAGACTACCTGCCAGCTGTTGAGTGATGGTCGCGTTACTTCCACCACCAAGTAATGGAAACTGATCTTCTATAGCTGTTTTTTCATTCCTTCTGCCAGCCTCCTGATACAGAAGACGCCTTGAGAGACTTTTCCACAACTATTTAATGTGGGGTTTCCCAAACTGTGCTCTATGAAGCACCTCCTGCAATTCTGCAGATGTTAATAAGCATTAAATAAACTCCTATACTAAAAGAAAAAAAAAAAAAAACTCCACCAAAATGAAACATTTCTTTACTGCAGTTCTTCTCAAAACCTTTAATAATGTGCAGACACTTACAAATTTCCAAGAGGGGTTAGCTTCTTCCTGAGCTTGTCTCTTTTTCAAGTAGAGACCTCTTTTTTTTTTTTTCCTGGAATATTTATTAGTATCTCAAGGTACTGCAAAAAAAACCCCTGTTGATTGGAGATGTTAATGTCATCTCCATGAATCACTGGGCTTTTAATCTTTGAGAGTCTTTTATATTTGAAAGGAATACTCACATTTCCTTTTTTTTAAAATTAATACTCAGTTTTTAAAGGTTTACAATATTAAAGCCAAGTTTTTATAAACCTTTAAGCTCAATTTATGAATCTCGTCATTTTTAAAGCTAGTAATTTTAGGTTATAAACACTCTCTCATTTGTTCCTTGATTAATAGCCAATTAGCTCATAGATTTGACACTCCAAATTCTCCTAAACATTTCACACCATTTCAAACTTGATTAATTAAATTCCTTCAGACATTTCAAGTGATAACCCCCCCCAATATACTTAATTTTCCTGAGAATTTTAAACCTTCAGCATGATAACCTTGAAAAACCTCCCCGAGCACTTAAACACAACTTACAAACTGGAAACCTAATGTATGTATTAGTCAATCAGTTTTCAAAAACTGGGTGTAAACTTAGTCAATCAGACTGTCCTAAAATAGTTTAAATTAAAATCTAAAGTTTACTCTTAGTCAACTTCTTTTAAATAGTTTAAATAAAAATCACAAGCCTAAAATGTCAGATTTCCTAACGTGTCAGATTCTCTTAAATATTTCAAATACCGTTAATATCAAACTAAACATTCCTAATCCTAGCAAAAGTATACAATTTATTGTTTTGATCCACTTCATTATTTTTGTATGTATCCCTTTCCTCTTTGGGATTGCAGAGTCACTTATCTGACAAAGTACAGAGAACCGTCATCCCAGCCTTGCCGAAGCGAAGGATTCAAGGAGTTGGAACCCTGAGTGTTCATTTCTGCAGGAACCCATCTCAGTTCCTTTTCAGAGTGATGACATTTTTGATACCCATGAGTTTTTCTTGAAAAATGGTCGCTCATTTTTCATCCCATTATTCCCTATCTTAAGTTTTTTTTTTTAATCTATTTTTATGTGTCCAATTTGGATTTATGATATTCTTTACCCCTCTGTGGATTACTCCTAATTTCTCATCACTTGACCTGGTTCTGCACTCACTTCCTCCTTTGCTTCCCTGTCTTTCTTCTAGACTTAACTCCAGGAGTCATTTTACTGACGTCAGGCCAAGGCCTTACTGTATTTATTCTATATTATATGTTCCTACGACTTTCGGACGTCTCTCGTTTCTTTTTACTGTCTTTCTGGTTTACTACATGCTTGCAAAGGAGATTTTGTTCACTGTCATCTTTATTTCAAAATTTCTGTCACATCTTTTTGTCTTTTTTGAAGCCAGTCATTAGCAAAATATCTAAGCCAATGGCTATTTAGCTTAAAAACAAACATAAAAACAGTTATAAAAGGTGATCAACCTATGTTTTGTTATTTAATTTCATTGTGACTGTGAACAATTTCATTTTAATCTCATTGAGGCTTGGCTGCCTCAGCTTTTAAACTAGATGAGTATCTTACCTGTCTGAAGGCAGGGGGCCAGATGAGATGCTCTCCTGGGGCCTTCTCTATCTCTGATAGCTTTAATTACTCCTTTTCATCTTGCTCAGCTGCTCATTACTGGCATGGTCTATATATGTGGGCCATTTTGTAGAATTACTCAGTGAAATAACTTTTCAAATTTGAATTGGTTGTAAAAATTTAAAAATTGGGAGATTTTCTTTTTTCCTAAAAGTTGGAAGATGTGAAAATACAGGGTGTATTACCACTGCTCTCCCAGCATCTTGAGAGGAATAATGACTACCATCTCTGGAGGGACCTGTGCTTTCCAGTTTGCCCCAGTCCCTCCCCATATGTATGCTGTTTACTTAAAAATGGGTCTAGAAAATGAGGCCAGTTCTAGAAGTTAAGGACTAATGTTTATATATATGATAGTATGTGCATTTTAAACAATTTTTTAGTTTACTATAAACATATTTTTCAGCATACACACACACTAAATTCTCACATTTTAAAAGCTAACTTAGTTTTCATAGTCAGTGTATAAAGCCCATGGCATCTTCTATTTTTTTGTTTATTTTTTCCCACTAGAAAGAACTTACTGATTTTACCATGGGTAACCGGAAAGGACAAATATTTTTGTTTGCATAACTTGAGCACTTACTGTTCTATCAAGTTATTGCACCTGGATATATATTATTCAGTTGTTCCTCAGTTTTTTTCTAATATGATTTGAATTTGCCCAATTGTCTGGTGATTGCATTTGTTTAAAAAAATTGCTTGGAGATTGCACTCTTGTGTACACACTTAAAAACGTGCATGGCTCTATTTTTTGGGTTACATTTCTGCATAGGATTAGAGGCAATCTGTTAATATTCCAGGTAAGAAAAGAAATCTGCAACCTGTTTGTCATTTACCTTGGTGTTCTGGACTTGGGACATGAAATTCTATCCAGCAGCTTGAGAGCAATATTTAAAAATGATGTAGCATCACAAGTCAATGATAAATATGTTCACCTTAAGAATTTCAATGTGGTGAGGAGTTGCAGTGGTGTGATTAGCATTCAGTGGCCTATCTCTAATTCTCTTTTCAGGCATTGAAAAGCCAACCAAGCTTGAAACATTTTGCAATGTGCCAAGCATTTGTGTGCTTCATTCAGTATCAGGGTAAATTTTGCCCATTTGAATGTTTTTCTGATATACACAGTTTGAAAAACAAATGGCCACAGATAAGAATATAAAAGTCACTTAGTATCCTACACCATCACAAACAAAGACTGTGGGACACCTGAACACAAAACAACTTTATTTCTTATTATAGGCTATAAAATTATTTTCCTGCCTAATTTGTTTCAGTCAGACATTTAGTGATGTGTACCTAATTGTCTTTCAATAACAATTGCACTCAATTAATATAAATGATGATTTATGCTTGATGTCATGCTGAATTTATAGTAATTTGGAAGCCAGAGACAACAACTTATAGGGAATTGAATGAAATGTGTTCACTAAGATACTAACAAATCAAAAGTACTTCAGGAATAAACAAATTGTCACTATGCACAATAAATCCATAAACAATTGTGAAATTCTAGGGATTGTTGTGTGTGAAATCTGTACATGTTGTATTCACAGAATGGTGTATAAACTCCTGGAGGATGTTTTCTGTTTATTACAGATAATGGTAACCAAGATTAGCTTTATGACCTTCATATACAGCCTGCTGTGTAATCCAAATAGACACTGCTACTGGTCTGTTTGGAGAAGGCAATGGCACCCCACTCCAGTACCCTTGCCTGGAAAATCCCATGAACGGAGCAGCCTGGCGGGCTGCAGTCCATGGGGTCACTGAGTCGGACACGACTGAGCGACTCCACTTTCACTTTCACTTTCATGCCCGGGAGAAGGAAATGGCAACCCACTTCAGTACTCTTGCCTGGAGAATCCCAGGGACGGGGGAGCCTGGTGGGCTGCCGTCTATGGGGTCGCACAGAGTCGGACACGACTGACGCGACTTAGCAGCAGCAGCAGCAGACTGGTCTGTTTCTATAACTGGAAAAGATACATAAAGGATTATTGTTTAAATGACTCATAAAGTTAATAATTAACATTTCTTCTGTTTGTTAAAGAACCAAAAAATAGAAGAAATCAAAATGTGTGTTCTTTCTTTTGAAAAACCAATTTTCCGAAGAATGACTTTCACAGCTATATTCTGGATGGTTATTTCAGGTGCCGTGTTCAGAGATTATTTCAAGGCAGAAGGACGTGTTGTGTAGAGATTCTGGGAACAGACTTTCTAGGTCTTACTTTCCTCCAAGAAAGGAGGATTTTAAAGCAGGCATCTTTCGAATTGGATCTTTTCAATATGAGGAGTGTACTTCTAAGGCAACATTTTTCATACACTCATCAGTTTTTGATGGTGTCTGTTCTGAGAGTCCTTCAGTAGTATTCCCACCTTTGAGAAAGACTCAGAAGTACTTTTTTCTTTTCACTTGCCAGTATTTTTCACTTTATTAGGTTGGTTCACATATATTATCTCCATTCATAACTCACCTTGTCTTTGATACATTGAAAACAAAATTTAATAGTTTTTCTAGCACATTTTATATAACCTGCAATAGTTACTGACTTTATGTTCATTTTAGTCATTTTAAAATTGTCATGAATATTAGTAACAAATAACTTGATTAGCAATAAACTAGCCCATACATAGGATCTGGATTAGGGCAATGCAGTAATATTTTTCTGATTATCAGAGTATGTCAGCATAAATTATTATTTGATACTAATAAACTAGGTTATGACTGCTCTAATGAAAGACAGAGTGTGGTTTCCCTCCGCCATCTTTCCTCATGGAGCTCCTCAGTCACCTGGAGCCTTCTAGATGGAGACGTGCTGTCATATCCACTGTTAGTCCCCGGTGTCTCAGACATATATCTGACCTGTAGCAGATGACTCAATACATACTTATGAATGAATGAGTGAGTAAACGTCATTGGGGGTGACTGGTAGAGATAATGCAGCAGTTTTTAAACTAGATATCTGGGACCAGTAGGGATAGACTATGTGACGAGGAGATTTTCACCCCTTATCCTGTGCTCCTCTTCCAGTGTACACACATACACCCACTTCAGGAGTAGCGGAGCATGCCTGTCCTGCTTATTGGGCTTAAAGGGCTCAATGGCCACAAATGTTCACAAACTGCCCACTAAGAACTTCCCTGGTGGTCCAGTGGTTAAGAGTCCATGCTTCCACTGCAGGGGGCAAGGGTCAATCTCTGGTTGGGAAACTAAAATCCCGTATGCCACGTGGCACAGCAAAAAAAAAAAAAAGAAAAAAGAAAAAATTGTCCACGAAGGTTAAAATGATCTACTCTTTTAATTTAAAAGATACTGAGATCCAGCCACATTAGCCAGATGCCCTCGAGGCTTTCACACAGAAGCAGAACCGAGGTGGGAGCTGGTATCTCCTGATGCACCTACAACACGACACAGCTAGAGGATAGACGCCTCAGTGCAAGCGGACATATGAGAGAAGTAGAGTGAGGCATTGGCAGAGTCTAGACTGCAGTCAACTGGGTCACTGTACACTGTGTAATTTGAGAGGAGTAGCTTCCTATCTGTAAATGGGGGTAGAATGATGAGGAATTAAATTAGAGCATTTAGGACTATGAATGGCAGATTAAGAACCAAGGAATGTGATTGGAACCAGTGAAGAGTGATACAATTACCCACCCCTGCTTTACCCCTATTTTAGAGTTTAAATATCAGAGGAAGTCAGAGAAAGAAATGAAAGGTTTATGAAAAGGTAATGTTTGTTAAATATAGGATATTTTGACCTTAAAGTGTATCAGCAGACCATTTGATCTCTAGAAGTGTGGGTTGCGTCTTTTTGTATCTTCCAGTTGTCTCTTGATCATGCTTGTGTTTTCCTTCTTCTTCTTCTTTTTTTTTTCCTGGCCCTTATTTTGCACCAGAAAGTGAAATAGCTGGGGCTATGACAACTCTGGCTCCTGGGCCAACTCTATGGCCTCGGTTGCCACTCTCCTCCTCCTTTATGAGCAGCAGTGTATTTATAATACCTGTTAAATATCCTTGTTCACTGATCCTACCATCTGTGCCATTTCTTTGTTTATTTTTATGGGTTGATTGTCTCCTGGGTATGGGATGTATTTTCATCTTCCTTTTTCATGACTGATCATTTTGATTGGATGCCAGGCATTGTGAATATTAGGTTGCTGGGTGCTGATTTTTTTTCTTTTTGTATCCCTTTTTGTCTTGACTCTGTTCTGGGATGCAGTTAAGTTACTTGGACACAGTTTGATCATCTATGGCTTGCCTTTAAGCTTTCTTAAGTGGATCCAGAAAAGCTTTTAATCAAGGGCTAATTTGGCCACACTAGTGGAACATTGTCCTTCTGAGGCCTTGAGTTGATGCCCTGTGGGTTAGCAGGTCTTTCTGTCCTGGCTCCTGGAAGTCTCAGGTATTTCCAGGCCTTTGTGAGCTCCAGACATTGTTCCCCTTTCTCTTGAATGATGATGCCTTCTCTAGCCTCATTTGTTTTCTTTTATGCAGACCCAGACCAGTCTTTAGCTCAAGACTCTACTGGACTCCTGCGTGTATCTGCAGAGCTCACTCACTTGCTCTGTGTAGCTCCCTCTTTTCTGGTACTCTGTTCAGCAGATTCTAGCCTCCCTGGTGTTCTGGAACTCTGAACTCTGTCTCTTGAACTAAGCAAGACTTTTGTGCTTGAGTTTTTGGGGTCTCCTTTCCCATGCAGTGGTCTGGAAGTACTCTCACCAGCGAGTATTTGACGTGTAGGCCTCACTTGTTTATTTTCCTGCTGTCAGAGATCACTGTCCTGCATTGCTTGTTGTCAGTGTCTGAATACCAATTTTTAATATCTTGTCTTGCTTAGTGATTTTCTGAGGTAGAGTGTAAATCTGGTTCCTGTTCTCATCGTGGCTGGAAGCAGAAGTTTCAGAGTCGATTGAAAATTTATTAATATTAAAAAAATCTTTAACTCTTGATGACTTAAGATTCTTGGTAATATTAATATAATCAGAGCCTGAAGTCAGAATCTTTGGGTCAGTTCAAGGTATGCTGTTGGGCCCTAGGTTTATGACACAGAGCTCTAATGTGAGTGACTAGGGGGTTCTCTGTGGCCACTGCCTGAACTTTCATAAGCTTCTCAAGGGCTGAGATTTAAGTAATCAATCCATTTGGCAAATATTCATTGAGAGTTCATTACGTGATAGGATTTTGTTAGTCACTGGGAATATAGAAATGAATAAAGCATGATCCCGTATTCTAATGGAAAAAGCTGGCATGTACAATTTTATACAATGACTGAAAGATTATAAGAATGGAAAGGCTCTTTCTGAGAGACCAGAGGTCTTAGAATACTGTGTTTGTAGGACATAAGATATAATTAGATCTTGTACATAGCAGTGTTCAATAAATGTGTGTGAGTGAAGAATATTGCAACTAATTTATAGGCAAAGTCTGCTTAGAAATATATTAACATGTTCTTCTTTTAGGTATCTAGAAAGGATAGCTTAAACATATACACAATAAAAACATGAGGATGTATGTTTTAAGAAAAAGTTAACTTGGTTTAGCTTGTACTCTCATGAATATTATATATTGACAATTTCTAAGACTTTAAGTGTAGCATTGATAGCCAAGTTATGTAGATCTGCTTTGTTTTTAATTGTCATATCAAACAGTTGAAAAATACCAATTCAATCAAATCTTCATTTTTAACTATAGCTCCCCCCACCTTTTTTTTTTTTTTTTTGCTTATGCCTGTTCATATTTTGAAAAGCAGCATCTGCAGATAGTTATTTATATGTATGAATTCACTGGTTCATTCTAGTGCGAAATAGGTCATTCTGGAACAGTGAGAAATGTGATTGCTGAATTTCAAGCAGTTTTTGATGCTCAGCTGGATCTGCAGAAAAAGAAAAGGGGTCAGGCCAACACTTGTTGAAGATTTCTTGTTGCCATTGTCCTGATGAAAGAGACTTCGTGCTGGTAACATGGACTCTTCAGTGTACTGACCAGGGAGAAGGAGCCTTAGACCCCAGGTTTAATAACTATTAGGGTATTTTATTTGACTCACTAGTTAGAATCAAGGAAACACATAAAATGTCATCCTACTTAAAGTGTGTGGGGCTTTTTCTTCATGAAAAAATTAAGGCATAGCCAATAATAGTGTGATATTTTTCAGGCACAAATCTGCTTTTTTCTTTTGTAAAGCATGCCAATGTACTACAAGGAAAGAAAGCATAGTGTGGCAGGCTTAACAAATGGTGATTGTCAATAAATTCTTAAGTATTAAAATATAAAATACTTTGAAAAAAATTCTACATTACTCAGCATTTGAAAATTGAAATTGTTTAAAGCCTTTTTCTTTTCCCTCTGTGTGGAAATTAGGGGTCTATGTAGGAAACTGCTCTCAAGCAGTAAACTTTATTTACAAACTTGAGACAGGGCCCATTAATTGAAATCTAATTCCTACAGTCAAGTGGCAGTTCTGTTTATGATACATGTATTAGTTCATTTGTTTCTTTGTCTTTTTTGAATGGCGTAGCTGTAATGCACTGTAATTATTTCTATTAATATCCAGTTAAGAAATGTGAGAAATTTTGTACTTGGAAATAACATACTTTAGTCGATTTCAAGTGTTATTATAAACAGTTTGCATTACTGAAGAGTTTGTTTCAAATTAAATTTGAAAAGAGGATTTTGCAAGAGATTATTCAAGAATTAAGCTTGGAGTTCTGCTTGGGTGTTCTCGGACCCAGGGAGTTTTCTCAGTACATTTGAAAGCAAATGAATGAGGCCGAGGACCGCCAGAGCCCCAAGAGCTTTGCCAGGCTAGTCTGAGAGCCAGAGTGAGCTCGAGCACACTCATCCCGTGCAGGACTTGGGTGAGTGGCGACAGCCACACATTAGTGTCTGTACCCTGTGGTGTGACCACATTAATGGCTCTCAAGCTGGAAGAGAAGACAGGCATTTGACTCTGTTATCTGACAGACATGACAAAAGAACAGAAACTCTCCGATTTTAACAGCGTGGATGTAGTTTACCTCTCACCCCCGCCCCTCCTCCGTCTCCTTTGGACTTAATATATTTGATGTGTGAAGAATGACTCAGACAGAACGTAGTAGCGTAATGGAGCGCGCCTGAGTGCCGCCCTTGGTGCACAGCCTGTGCTGGGCGCCGTTACCACGCCCCCTGTTACCAGGAGGCATTGCGGTCCTTCTCAGCCATTGGTCGGCCTTGGGCCCCGCCCACAAACTGCCCCTGTCAGGGAGCCGTCCCTGGTTAGTGAGGTGATGTCAGCCATGTCAGCCGGCGGTCAGTGAAGTGGTGCTCAGACAGAGCGTGCAGTAAGAGGTGGACCCCATCCTTCTCCCCGGGCCTTCGGGCCAGCCTGTGAACTGGGGTCCAAGGAACAGGCCGGGGGCCGTGTGCCCCGGGCTCCAGCACCCTCGCCAAGACGGCCGTTGGCCGTCGGCCCGGGAGGCAGCCTCAGGGACCTGGGCCCCACCTTGCAGGCGGCCTGAGGAGCCTGCGGCGCCTGGCTCCCTCAGCGATGACCGCAGAGCAGAGCCTGGGGACCTGGCCCCGAGGGAGCCGCCCGCCTCGCTTAGCCAGCTCCGGACCTCTGAGGGGCAGGCATTGCCTTGGGACCGCGCCCTTTCTCGTCAGGACAAAAACATCTGTTAGGTAGAGATTTACAGGAACCTCGTGATGACCCGACCTTGACCTGACCTGGGGGACAAAGGATCTGACACCAAAAAGTTTACAGCAACTAACCCCGCTCCTCCTTCACTTTTCCTAGAGGGAAAGCCTTTGCTGAAAGCTTTCTGGGAGTTTGGGGTTTTTAGGGCATGAGTCGCCCGTCTCCTTCGGTGGCCTTCAGTAAACCTGTCTCTGCTCCAGACTCCCAACCGTTTGGCATTGTTTCAAGTCACTGTGCCTCAGGCATATGTACCTGCGTTTCAGCAACAGTATTACTGTAAAAAAATCACAAGCATCTTAATCATGTACTGCTCTTATATATTGGGAGAAGGCAATGGCACCCCACTCCAGTCCTCTTACCTGGAAAATCCCATGGACAGAGGAGCCTGGGGGGCTGCAGTCCATGGGGTCGCTCAGAGTCGGACACGGCTGAGTGACTTCACTTTCACTTTTCACTTGCATGCATTGGAGAAGGAAATGGCAACCCACTCCAGTGTTCTTGCCTGGAGAATCCCAGGGACAGCGGAGCCTGGTGGGCTGTCGTCTATGGGGTCGCACATAGTCGGACACGACTGAAGCGACTTAACAGCAGCAGCTCTTATATTGCTATATGCTGTTTATATTAAGCATACCTAATAAAAATAATGAAAGCTCATAGGAGTGCAGTGTTTGGGGATCCTGGGAGGGGAGGATGACTCTCCCAGTCTCTCCATCACTCCTTACCTTGCCTTTTGCAAAGCCCAGGTGCTTTCCTGCCTACTCTACTTTTTACTTTCCCAATAGGTCTTTGTGTGAGGGTGTGACTCTTTTGGCCCACTGGGGAACCTGATCTAATGGGGTGCTTTCTCCCCCAATTTGTCTTGTTTTACGCCAATCCAGGACATCTAAGGAGTGTTCTACTTAGTGCTGAAAAAAATGGAGAGGGTTAATAAGAAAAATTTTTATTTTAACTATAGCAAAGCCAAAGGAAATTTTAAAAATCTTTAGTAATAATCACTCATATCTTCATTCATATACATAGGCCTCGCCTAACCTGATTATCCTAAACACAACTTCATTCACTCATGAATCCATCTATCATACTGCAAGCAGTCATTCATGGATTCATCCTTCAAATTTACCAGGTACTCAACCCTAACCTAAGGGTGCGAAGATGGTTGCTATATCGGAAGAGCACATAATGTTTCATAGTTTTCTAAGCACTTTCCCTGAGATTCTTGTGATTATTTATTCAACAAATACTTGCTGACCTCTCCTTATTCTTGGCACTGGAATTACAACAGTGAACAAAACAGACCCTGCCTTCGTGGATTTTCATTCCAAGAGGAGGGATGGATAATGAACAAATAAAAGTATTCTTCAGATAGTAGTAAGAAGAGTATTACTATGACAGCTTAAGTGGTCTAGGGAGTAGAATATGTACCTGGGGATTACGGTTTGTAGTTTCCTCTGACTGGTGAGGGGCTGCCTCACTGGAGAGCTGAGGCTGGAGTGAGGTCAAGGGGTGAGCCGTGGGAATCATTGAGGAAAGAGCAAATACTCGGTCCTTGAATCAGAACCACACTGGTGTGTTTGAGAAGCAGAAAGAGCAGTATAACCCAGAGCAAAGTCCGTGAAGAAAGTGGGGAGAGGGAGTAAAGTTGAGGTGCTCGGCAGCAGGCAGATTATGTGGGGCCTTGTAGGTCACGTGAAGAGGTCTGAGTTTCTACATGTGCTGAAAAACTATTGGAAGGTTTTAATTGAGAAAGTGACCTGATCTCATTTATGGTTTAAAATGATCATGCCGGCTGGTGAGTAGTGAATACACAGTACCAGGAAAACTATGGAGAGAAATTAATTAGGCAGTGTTCTCTTAGCTTAGATAAGATATGATTGTGGTATGGACCTGAATCATAGGAGTGGAGATTAGCATACAGTCTAAGATTAGAGTTAATTTGGATTATATGTGAGAACTAAAAAGAAGAGGAGAGACTGTCCTCCCTTGATGTCCGGTCTTTGCCCACATATGCTGCACCAAACATATTTGCCCATGTTGCTGCAGCTGCACTAAACTGTAGCTAAGGAATGGAGTTTCCAAGGTGTTGAGTGTTTTTGAAAGCTTGTTCTTTTTCTAGTCCATTGCCTTTCCCATTTCCTTCTATTCAGAAAACTGAGACCTTCCTATATTTAGGCAAGGAGACAATATTCTGTATATCAGCATTGTGTATGTAATGAACAGATTTTATTATTTTATCACCATAAAGGCTACAGAAATTTTCATCGCATTTTTCTGAAGGGACGCACTCAATATTCTAGGTCAGTTTCTTTCAGATTGATTCCTCCTTTCCATTCCAAGTGACCTTTCTTAAGTAGTACAGCAATGAATGATCGTCGCCTGTAATTTTAGAAGGAGAAAGTAATACTTAAAAGGCTCTTATAAATCAGGAACAGGATAGAAAATGGAGGCAACAAGTAGTAAAAAGGAACATTGGAAATTAAAATAGCTCATTTATGGACAGGATTATCTTTGGGGGATATTGCTGTCTTTCTGTAGTGATGGTCCCAACACTGCTTCTCTCTGATACGGAGCCACAGGGTGGTTTCTGTGAAGTGGGCGGCCCCGGGCCAGAGGCGGCTCACGTGCCGAGCTCTGTGAGCCTAGATGCCCAGCAGGATTGAGGCTGACCCTAGTGTAAGTTGCACATAAAGGGAGGAACTGCAGATTGTTCCTATTTTCATTACTAAGGAATAAGTAACTCTTAGGCTGTGCTTTTGCCATATTATGTACATAGCACTGATCAAAGTGCTTTATATATATGTATCTATTAATTCATTTAATCTTCACACAAGCTTGCAAGGAAGTTATGATTATTTTCCTGCTTAAGATGAGGAACCTGACCCCAGACAGGTCAACTGACTTACTTACCTTGGGCTCATAGGGCTATAGCTCATCACTTGCAGAGCCAGGATTAGAACTCAGGAAGCCTGGCTCTTCTGTTCTGCACTTCCCTCTGTACCACACTTCCCTAGAGGAGTAAGCATGTGTGCTAAGTCAAATGAAACAGGATAATATTATTTACATTCCATAGGATAGATTCTCAAGTTTTAGAAAAATAGAAATAAAGACTTAGAAAAATTTTTTATTTCATTCCCTAGGATGTAATTAATTCAATTTCAATAAAAACAGAATCAAAATAAGTGGTTTTTGGCAGACATCGGTTAGGATACGTGTCAGAGAAAGATGAGCAGAAAGAAGCTGTGGGACAGGCTTACCTGAGTCAACCCTAAGCAAATGTGTGCCCATCCTTACCTGTCAGAGTCCTTTAGGCTCCCAAGAGGTATATTTACTTTATGTACGTGTCACCTATCCCTTTAAAAATGTCTTTTGCTTTATCCATTCCTGCATTGGAGAAGGAAATGGCAACCCACTCCAGTGTTCTTGCCTGGAGAATCCCAGGGACAGGGGAGCCTGTTGGGCTGCCGTCTGTGGGGTCACGTAGAGTTGAACACCACTGAAGTGACTTAGCAGCAGCAGCAGCAGCATATTCATTCAAATGAAGTATTTCATAAAGGCAGCTTGAATTCTGTAATTCACCTTTTTATTTCTCTGTCTTTAAGACTTGTGGAGTGAAAAGAATGTTTTAAAGAAGCTTAGTGAAATGACATTTTCAAGCTACAGAGGAAACTGAATTGTTTTATGTGATACTTAATCATAGTTTAAAAACTTTGATTTTTTTATCTCAGTGAACAAAAGATATCAAATAATACACGTTTACAGTTGTGTTTAAAATTCAGAGGTTGTTAGGGAAAAATTCTGTATAATTTATTTTTGTAAAAATTCCTATTTTAAAAAATTTTTCTGCTTTTAATTGTTTCAGCTCTTAAAAATGGCACATTTATTGGATGTATGTCACATATCATGAAATTCAGCATCTTAAGGTGTATTTATTATATTACAACGATCACCACAAGCTAATTGTAAGATATTTCATCAGCCCAGTAACTAACAGCAGCCACTCCCAATTATCCCTTTTCCGCAGCCCCTGGCAAGTGCTCATCTCCTGCCTGTCTCTGCAGGCTCCCCTCTGCTGGACGGGTCATATCAGTGGACTGACACAGTGTAGGCCCTTTTCTGTCTGGCTTCTTGCACTTAACACAGTGTTTTCAATGCTCTTCCATGTTGTAGCACTTACTTGTGCTTAATTTTTTATTGTCAGATAAGATTCCATTGAATGGATATATATCCCACATTTTGTCCATTCATTACTTAATAGACATTTGAGTTGTTTCTACTTTTTGGCTATCTGGGAATAATGCTTTTATGAACATTTGTGTGTAAGTTTTTATGTGGGCAGATGTTTTCATTTCCTTTGGAGACTTTTTATATATTTATTGTTTAGTTGGATATGCTTTGCTACCCCATGAACTACAGCACTCCAGGCCTCATCTGGCCCTCACCATCTCCTGAAGTTTGCCCAAGTTCATGTCCATTGCACCAGTATTTTTGTCATCTGATGCCAACAGCTGACGCATTGGAAAAGTCTCTGATGCTGGGAAGGACTGAGGGCAGAAGTAGGAGAGGGCATCAGAGGATGAGATGGCTGGATGGCATCACCGATGCAACGGAGATATATATATATATATAGATAGATAGATAGATATGTATGCATGCATATATATATAGATAGATATGTATGCATGCATATATATATATATGTAATATTTTACAGTTGTG
This sequence comes from Giraffa tippelskirchi, assembly GCF_054371585.1. Lineage (NCBI taxonomy): Eukaryota > Metazoa > Chordata > Mammalia > Artiodactyla > Giraffidae > Giraffa > Giraffa tippelskirchi. Next base: position 175,947,461 of record NC_137280.1, on the reverse strand, counting down.
CTTAGAATTGTGTTTATAATGTATAAAATATATACATATTATATATATCCTCTTTGTTTCTCTCCTTCTATCTATCTGTCTGTCTGGAAGTGGAATGACTGGGTCATGTGGTAACCTCAGGCATAATACTTTGAGAAACTCTAGACCCTTTTCCATAGTGGCTGTACCATTTGATAGTCCCACCAGCAGTGTATGAAGCCTCCAGTCTGTCCACATTTTTACCAGCACTTGTTATTGTCTGTCTTTTAAGTTGTATTTTATTTTTACATTTAGGAGAAGTGGAATCCTCTCCTGCTTTGGTTATTCTACACTCTCAGTTTTCCCCTACCACGTATTGTGGTAGAGGCTTCCCTGATGGCTCACTGGTAAAGAATCCATGTGCCAATGCAGGAGACGGTAGTTTGATCCCTCGTAAAAGGAAATGGCAGCCCACTCCAGTATTCTTGCCTGGGAAATCCCATGGACAGAGGATCCTGGTGGGCTACAGTCCATAGGGTTGCAAGAGTCTGACACAAGCTAGTGATTAAACAGCAACATCCTGTGGTGGAGTTGGTAGCAGTGATACAGTAGAAAGAGCCCTCAAATCAGAACTGGGTTTCAGACCCAGCTTCTTACTCTCTACTTGAGTGACCTTGAGAAATCAATCACTCCATTTCTGTGAGCTTCCGTTTCCCACTGTTTCAAATCGGATTAATCCCTTACTTTCTCGCAGTGGTTCAGTAAAATAATATGTAAAGTTAATTTGCAAATTGTGAAGCATCAGACTCTTCTTATTCCTTCTCTGTCACTGTCAATTTTACTTTTTTTGGATGTGTATTCTTAACCAAATAAATAGAGGGAGATATTAAAGTTTTTTTCCCCCCACTTTAATAGAATATAAGCTTTGTAAAAGTTATAAGTTTCTTTTTTGTCTGTGTAATTGTTAGTTAACTTTAGTTATATCAGCAAAAATATTGAAAGCAAAGCTTGTCTTGTGTCCAGTTCCTTTTGGGAAGAATGTGATGATTTGTCTAGGATAAGAAGTGAAGCAGATAATTTACGTATACAGATAATCAAGAGTTAACCTCTTTCCTAGTTTTTTAAATTTCTTCCCACATTTTTCCTATTTGTGTTTGTAACTTGGTTATATATCCAAAGAAAGCTATATTTTCTCCTTTACTTTCTTTATAGTTACAAGCAACTTTGAGAAACATATGCAAGATCTAATGGCTTAATAACGAGATTATCTAAAAGCCTTCACCAGTTTACAGCAGTCCAACTTTTCTACTACAGTTTTACCTGAATCACCTCCTGAAGACAAATTGGCACAATTACAATCTTTTGCAAGTGCTAACAGCTTTTCTTTCACAGTGCTGTGTGCTTTCTCTGCCTGCCCACATCAGTTCTGCCTTTTCCAAGAAACCTTCTTTTCTCTTCACCCATCTGAATCTATTTATTTATTGTTGGTTCTTTGTTAATTCATACTTTAAAAAAAAAAAAACCCCAACATCCAAATTGTGAGAAGGAAAAGGTAAAATTCTTTTTACTTACAGAGTTCTATCTTTCCAGTAATTTTTAATATGTTTTTAATAGAAACAGGAACATCCTATACGTGTTGTTTTGTGGCACGTGCTTTGTCACAAAACTATGAATCATGTATTGCACTCAGTGAATGAAACCTTTTACTCTTCGTGTCTGCTTTTAATATCTTCATGTGTGTTAGTCCTGCTTGTCCAGCTAAAGTGAGAAGCTCCTCAGAGGACAGAGACTATATCTTAAGCTTTTGTTCTATCTCATCAGGAATGCACAGAGGTCTGCCCTGTAGAGATACTCAGTAAGTACTATTGATTGAATTGCACATTTTGAACCTATATCTTAGTGTGATCCTTGTAAAATTCAGGAGGAGTCTTAGAGGACTGATAAATTTCTCTGTTTTTATTGTAGGCAACCTTTCTAATAAAAAGAACATTTAGAAATATAATTGCATGTAAAATTAGTACTTGGGTAATGGAGAGAATAAAATTGATGAAGGAGATTTGAGAATGTCCTGCATACAGCTTAGAATCTGGCAGTTTGTTCCATGGAAGCAGAAAAGAGGGTGTTAACTTGAGGGGAATAAAATGGGAAAATCAGAAAAAAAAAAAAGTGTAAGATTGGCTTGGTTGTGAACTGAGAAAAAGGATGAATGAAGGGAAACTTTCTGAGAAGTGAACTAAAGTCAGTACAAAAACTGCAGAAGAGACCTGTTATCTGTCTAACTATAAAAGACCAACTAGCTTCCAAAACATCCCTTCCGTCAAAATGAAAGCAATATACACATTGTGGTAAATGAAAGAGTTTCTTTCCCATGAAACCGTTGATAAATAAAGTTTTACTGCAGGAGTATGAGATTTCCTGATAAAATGTGTGACATGACATGAAAGCTCAAAATTAATCTTCTCACATGTTTTCTTTAGTTTCAGGGCTCAAAACCTTTGCTGACCAATGCTATATTTTATTATTTCTTAAATTACTAGGGCAGGTTTTATATGGAAAATATCAGATGATAGGATCCCCTGACCAAATGATCATTTAAGCAACAAAAACAACAAATGTACTATTTTTGAAGCAGAGACAGAGCCCAGCTTTGTGAAGTTTTCTAAGCAATGCTGTTTGGATTTGAAAGTTCTTCATGCCACTGGAAAACAAAATGACTGCAGCTTAAAATCATAAGCTGTGGGAAGTTTTCTGAAGTTTTAGAAATTGAATTACTGAATACAGGTTACCTTCTGCATAATTATATAAAGCTGATGAGTTGGGTCTTTTTTGCTCTGATTGTTTTCCAAATTCTATCAAAGTGAATTCACAGCTGATGGTTTTAAGCAGAGTAAGGACAGATTAACTGGCTCACATAGAATAAAACCTTTAGACAGAAAAAATTAAATAGTTCCATAATTTCACAAGATATTATACATATTTGCAAAGTACCCACTAATTCCAATGGCAAATACCCTTTCTTCCCCTTCTGATTGGCTTTATTGTGGGGTTTATCACATGTCTAACTTTTCCTACTAGTTAATATTACTTCTTTTATTTAGTCTCTCAACTCTAACTTTACATTGTTTAGAATAGTATATATTATTGGCAGAAAAAACATGCCAAGAGAAAATTGCTTTCTCATAAGATATCCCATCTTATAAATGATGTAATTTAAACATTTCTTCTGCCAGGAATCCTTTAGACAGTCAAGCATTAGTGACACAAGGGGAAAATTACAACACTGTGTTGTGTTTGCAGCAGTGTCTTCTCATGAAGGGTTTTTGTCTTGTGTTTTTATTGCTGGTGTCACGTGTACAGTTGTGAACATGAATGAGAGCAGAACCATAGAGTAGTCCAGCAGTGAGACAGGTCAACAGGGCAGACCAAGCTGAGATGGAAAGACATCTCGCCACCACACACACCCCAAATACAAGGCCATAATGTCGGTATTGTTTCCATTTTACAAATGAGGAACTTGTAACTAAGAAAGATTAAATAATTTGTCTAAGATCCCAGTTAGTGGTGAAATCAGGATTAGGCTTCAGCTCTGCATTCCATCTCTTTAATTACCATACTCTTTGATTTTGTTCCCTCAGTTCTAAAAATTTGCCGAGATAGAGCTACCAAATGGAGATTAAAACTTGTAGTAAATTATTTTCCTAATTTGAGACTGATTCGGCATTAAAAATTTCAATATTTAAAAATAGTACAGTGTCAGGAGTCTGTTTTGGGCGTAATCAGCTTCTGTGATGCGCTTCCCAAGTGGCACAGTGATAAAGAACCCGCATGCCAGTGCAGCAGACTCAAGAGATGTGGGTTCGATCCCTGGGTCGGGAAGACCCCTGGAGTAGGACATGGCAACCTACTCCAGCATTCTTGCCTGGAGAATTCCATGGACAGAGGGGCCTGGTGGGCTACTGTTCGTGGAGTCTTAAAGAGTCAGAAATACTGAGTGTCTGAGCACATACACAGCTTCGCTGGTGACCCCTTTTTCTCTCCATATTTCATTTCCATGAATCTCACTCTTTGGAGACAGAAACCTGGTAGTTTGTAATGGGAGGTAAAAGAAGAAAGATGCATTTAATCCTCATTCCTTGGGGACAGGCTGCCGAGACTGATTGAACTCATCTCGTTTGAGTCCCAGCCACTCACATTCTGCACTGAATGAGTGCCTCTGCCCTGGAGTGCAGCTGCCCTGGGAACTGGTGAACCCATTCACACAGGCCTGTCAAGTACACCATTTTCTCAAGAGTGGTGGGTTGTTTTTTTTTTGCCTCTGTGATGTCTATTTTGAAATTTTATCAAGAATATCCTTACCATTTCTCCCAACTGAAGTGGCATCCTTTGTACATTCTATTCTATGTTTTAGTGTTTTTGAAAACTTTTTTGTTAATTAAAATAAAAGCAAAACACAGTATAGATAATGATTGAGTTGGTACTTGTTCAGTTTCCCTGTCCTTGTGCCATTGTAAAGCGTGGGAGAAGATTGCTTGGAAAATGACTATCGCAAAGTGTGTTTTTAAAATGGCTAATTATAAACATTCTCTCCTTTTTGTGTCAGAAGGGTCGCAAAGAGTTGGACATGACTGAGCAACTAAACACACATACAGTGTTAAAATACAGCAGAGAGGTAACCCAATTTAGTTCAAAAGCCATTTTCTAACCGAGAAAAATTAGCTGGGAACAGTGTCACATTAATAGACACTGCCAGCGGCTGGATTCTGCATACAAAACACTCGTTCATGTTTTCCTTGAAGTCCTTTGATTGGGCGCAGCGCTAACTTTATCCTGAACGGGCTCAGTCTGGTTGGTCCTTGGCAAGCATCGGGGAGTAATGAATAGTGGAACATCGAAAGATTAAATGTCCTGGCACAAGTTCTGTGTCGGTATGATGAGCTAACCATGGCATTGTTCAGTGAGAAGGCCCTGTGTCCTTTGGGAAATAAAATCTTGGCCTGTGGACAGAGGTCTATGTACACACATTGAATGTCTCTGTCTTCCTGCTATGCTATTCCATTCATAATTAAACTTTGAAAGCGAAGTTCTGAAGAGGTTCTTGAATGCCTCTCCTCCTAGCATGCCCAGAAACAAGTGGTTGATGTAAAAATGACATAGCCTTACCCTTTCATTTGGTAGCTCTCCGAAATTCACATCAAAGACTTGGAGAATAAACTCTTCAAACTAGAGAGCAGCGTAGAGATTCACTGTTTCCTCACCGCTCCCCCACCGCCCCCAATGTCTTCCTTCTGAAAACTGTGGTAATTTACCACAGATTTTTGCTATGGAATTTCTGATGTTCTGATCTTTTATATTTACAGCTCCATCTGTATTTGTAGTGAAATGTCTAAATTTGTCTCAGTACATCTAAATTCCAAGAATGAATTGATCTTCTTATGAGTATTTTTGCCTTGAAAGCAAAGCAAAGAAAAATTAAGCTCTAGTGATTGATTAAAACTGTGGCATTATGACTTGCCTTTCCTTTCTAATTTTTATTCTTAAAAACAGAATAAAAATTTTGTAATCAGAGCCTGCCAGAAGATACCTGAAGAAGCCAGGAATTAAAAAAAAAAACTTATTTTAGCTGTGTTACAACTGCTGTTGATGTTATAAATTATCAAGAGAAACCTCCTAAGAGTCCTTTTAAAACATGTTTTAGTTTTGTGTTATAAAACCAACTCCTGGTAAAGTATAAACAGTTTAATAAAACCACGAAAACCCTGCATTATGTAAATATTTAAAACCTGAGGATCTACTAAAGATAATTTTTGAAATACAAATATGATAACGTAAGTTCTGAGAGTCTCTTAAAAGCAGTTCACAGTGGGAGGGAGATGAGAAGTCCACATGTGAATGGCAGAAGGCCGTGAGTCAGTCATTGCTGACCTCCAGGGGTGCATTTGTGAATGCTGCTTGAAATTATTCCCTCTACTTTTTTCTAATTAGAGATTTTTCATATTAAAAAGTTAAAAATAATTTCTAGTGGTTCAACATGATACCATCTTCAAATGAAATGTTTTCGTGCTAAAGAAAACCTAGAAATTAAAAGATACCTTAAAAAGCTTTACAAGGACTTATAATATGTTAACAGTACTCTGATATGTAAATAATTTTTCCTTTAGTGATTACATTTAGATTACTGGTGGTGGAGATGTGGATATAGAAATCATGCTATGAATAGTGTGTTAACTAAAATGCTAGCATCCTTGAGATAATTAAGATTATTAGTCTCTAATATATATTATCCACAGATGTACAGTATTCTAAAGCATTAATATATTGCAGTGCAAGCAGTGAAGCCATACCAGGTGTAACTTACTCTCTGTAAGGTAACTGAGAAAGTGGTTGTATTTTTGTGGAATAAGTTACCATACCATTGTAGACATGGGAAAATTTTAAATTACAGAATATCAGTTAAGAGAATGAAAGATGTTCTGTGTACCAAAATTAATTGATAACTATGCCCGTGTCTACTGATATCACATAGCAAACTATTTTATACTTCATTTTTGTTTGGCTTGGTTTGGCTACTTATCAACTATTTAATTGGAGTTTAGTTCTTTTTTTTTTTTTTAAAGTATTTATTTATTTGGTTGCATTGGGTCTTAGTTGTGGCACACAGGCTCTTCAGTCTTCACAGCAGCACTTGGGGTCTAGTTTCCTGACCAGGAATCGAACACCGGGCCCCCTGCATTGGGACCTAAGTGTCTTAGCCACTGGACCACAGGGAAGTCCCATAAAGTTGAGTTTTAAAACTGTATTTCTCGTATTGCCTAGTTTAAGGACAGATGTATTTTGGTGCATTCCTGATGGGAAGGCTTTATTCCAATTAGACTATTAAATTTGATATCAGTGGCAAAGGAAACATCAGGGAAATGCTGATAGCTGTCAGTTCAGTTCAGTCGCTCAGTCGTGTCCGACTCTCTGCAACCCCATGGACTGCAGCACGCCAGGCCTCCCTGTCCATCACCAACTCCCGAAGTTTGCTCAAATTCATGTCCATTGAGTTGGTGATGCCATCCAACCATCTCATCCTCTGTCATCCCCTTATCCTCCTGCCCTCAATCTTTGCCAGCATCAGGGTCTTTTCAAATGAGTCAGCTCTTCGCATCAGCGGGCCAAAGTATTGGAGTTTCAGCTTCAACATCAGTCCTTCCAATGAACACCCAGGATGGATCTCCTTTAGGATGGACGGGTTGGATCTCCTTGCAGTCCAAGGGACTCTCAAGAGTCTTCTCCAACACCACAGTTGAAAAGCATCAATTCTTCGGCACTCAGCTTTCTTTGTAGTCTGACTCTCCAACTCTCCCATCCATACATGACTACTGGAAAAACCAGAGCCTTGACTTTGATAACTGCCAGGTAGACATGATTAGTCTTTCCCATCTCTGTTTTGATCTAGTGCTACTCTTATCATTTCCTTGAGTGAACTATTTAAGAGTCCAGGTAACTAGTCATTTGTTCTTAGAATAATGCTATGTCCTTCTTGTATTCATATTTATAATCTTTTACCCTGTCTCTTTTTTAAGTTATTATTTTTTCCCTTTGGAATGTTTGACAGCATTCTGTTTGAGAAATATTTTTTTTAAATGTTGTTTTCCATGGCAGTTTAGATCCAAATTAAAATGGATAGTAGGTGACTGCTCAGAGATCAAAGCCTTAATTAAAAAAAATTCATCTGCTATAATCATCATTTATTTCTATAGATAGTTGCTGAGAATCTGGGCTTCCCTGATAGCTCAGTGGGTAAAGAATCCACCTGCAATGCAGGGGACACAGGAGACGAAAGTTTGATCCCTGGGTTGGGAATATCCCCTGGAGAAGGAAATGGCAACCCACTCCAGGATTCTTGGCTGAAATATCTCATGGACAGAGGAGCCCAGTGGGCTACAGTCCAAAGGGTTGAAAGGGTCGGACTCAAATGAGCAACTAAGCGCACGCGCGCGCACACACACACACACACACACACACGCACACGCGCACACACACACACACACACACAGTAGTCTGGATTAAACTTCTGGCCTTTAAAATCTTTAGTTATCAAGTATTTATTTATTGAGGACTATATCAAACAATTATATTTTCAGTCATCTGTCTGTATACTTATCAATTTATTCATTCAACAAGTCTTCACTCAGTGTCTACTAGTACGATGGTCAATAAGATTCAGGGGTCAGTAAGATAGGCAGATCTCCTGTTCTCATGAAACTTTTATTTTTGGAGTGGTAGATAATTAAGAAACTTACCAGACGGTGTAAAGTGATATTTAGAGAATTAGAGTAGTTTAATGTGATGGAGAGAAATTTTGGCTGCTCAGGGAGGCCATCTCTGAAGATATAATCTTGAACCTGGGATGAGAATGTCGCAAAGAGCCCTTCATGCGAAGATCAGTTTCTTAGTTCTTTGTGTCAAAAATGAAAGCCTTACAGCTGTGCCTCACTTTCTTAGGGGTAGGGTTTTATCTAAATAGTTTATGTACTTTGATTACACTTGACCAATCAGTGGACTGGCTAAGTATCCCATGGAGGAGCGTTTAACCCACACCAGTCTGTCGTCACTGAGTCTGTAGGTTGACTTTCTTTCTCCTGTCCTTTCTATGGGGCTCTTCAGCTTCCAGCACAGAACTCAAGCAGGACGCCTAGGTGTGGCGTGCTTCTGCTGGGCTTTCAGCGTTTGTCCTGGGCCCTGCCCTCTCTAACCTGGAACTTCACATCTTCTCCTGCTTGCTCAGACAGCTCCTTACCTCCTGGTCTTCTCCCTTCCATACCGACTGGCCGTCTAGGCCCGGTACTGCTGCCTGAACCCCCACCCCCAAATAAGGGAAGCCTGTTTTATTGTTTGTCTGCTTGATGCCAAACTCCCTGTTCCAAGAGGTTGCTCCCTGATCATCTGATTTCCGGCTCTGGGCCGCTGTGTGGGCTCTCCTCTGCTGCTCTGTCTCCTGCTCCTTTGCTCTCTGTCACACTTTCTCCCTCCAGAGTAACCAAAGCACAGTTTCTGGTGGGTTTTTGGGACAAACGTTTGCCCATAAACTTTGGTGTTAATGTTGAGCTACCACCAAAGACATTCTGGAGGATATCCTATGTGAGTAACTGTCTGAATTAAAAGCTGTTTCTGCTCATGTCTGAAAAACACCGTATTTTCCATTTGCATAGGAGCTGTGTTATTGATAGTGAATAATGGTTTCTTACTGCACTGAAAAATCATTTTGCTAGTTCTTCCTATGTAGGCTGTCAATGCCTAAACAAATTGTGGCACATATGCAAAGGATAACTAACATTTATAAACAAAATCATAGGATATTTTGTGTTGGAGTAATCGATCATGTTTTCTGGAGTCTTTAACTTCACAAAATTGCTAACAAGCATAACCATTTTAAGACACCTTGAGTCTATATCTAGGAAGATAACTAGATTGATATGGTAATCATACTGTTTAAACAGACCCAGAGTATATTTGCTGTCAAGAATTTTAAACTTTTAAACAACAATTTTATCTTTATTTTTAAAAGTTATATTTTGGCAGAGATAGCATGCCCATGTTCAGCATTGATTTTACCTGTCTGGGAAATTGATTTATCAGTTTTTCTTATTTCTAAGATGACAGTTCTCTTCATAAAATGCCTAGTTCTTTGAATTTGTGAATTGTGACACAATTGAATTTGTGTCATTGTGTTCTGGGGGCTGACTTAAAGGTGAAAACTCTATGAATGATGCCATTTATCATTACATCAGTCCTTATTGTGAATGAAATGTAACTACATTTGCCATTTATTACCTCTGGCCTAATATTAACAATGATAAATTGTACATAAAGGTTCCTAACACAACAAATACTAAGATTTATTGAAGAGAAAAATGACCCAGTTGTGAGGAAATTATCAAATCAGTTCGATGTTAGATTTCATCTCGTTAATTTGAATAGCTACCGAGTTGATTTATTCTCTGTACTATGTAGGGGGAAAGCTGGAGGAGACTTCTGTTCTCCAGTTTCTTTGTTAATAGCTTGCTAAAATAATTTATTTAAATTTTATGTAGCTTGAGTTTTCCCACATAATGGGCATAAATATCATCCTTTCTCCTTCTTCCTAACAGTATGGTAAAGGTTAAATAAATACCACATATTAAGTGAGAAAGCGTCTGAGGTTCCCACTGATTTCTGTTCCCAGTTCTTCCTTCATTTTCATATTATAGGTAAACAACTTTGCCATCTGATGGTATTTATAAAAGTTGCTTAGAGATCTTCAAAAGTAGGATTATGAGCACATGTAAAATACTTAATAGGAAGAAAATATATGTCTTCCTGCCCACCCCAAATGTAAGCATGTGACATGTTATGATTTTTAAATGAATGTATAAATGACACATTTCTTTCTAAGAGGGACTCCTTATATGTAAAATAGAAAAGCTTAATGTTTCATTTACTGTATTTGCCCAGAGAAGCAAGTTTTTTCCCTTGGAGTGATGGTTGATAGTATTGGTTCCCCACCAATTTTGAAATGTTGTGATAAAATGCATAGTAAATAGGCCTGCCCAGACAAATATTAAGTTGATTTCTCATAGGAGGTCACTCACTGGTTTATTTTTTTGTACCCTGGTTTCTATCAGTTTTGATATGAGTCTTTTAAAATTTAGGCTTTTATAATAATTTTTTATTTTTGTTTCCCCTTCCATAAGGTTTCTAATCAGAGTGAATCATGTAATAATTAGTCCTGAGAAATGCTTTGGACACTAGCGTTGTTAGAACGAAATATGAGAGCCCTTACAGATTTTGAAAGTAATATATTTTCAATTACAAAAAGACCTTTCTCCCATAAAACAGTAGGAGCACATTGGCAGCTTTTGTTTTTTGTTGTTTAATCACAGACACGTTTTTATGCCTGAATGAGAAATTTCTAAATGTTCATTGTCCATGTGAATGAACAGAATGGAATTTAGAAATAGTTTTGATGTTCTTTAAAGATACAGGAGAGAAATAGGATGAGTGAGTAGGGAGAGGTTTCCTGGACTTTTTCCTCCAAACAGCATATACTGTTACACTTGTCCTGCTGGCATTGGTGTTACGGAAACTTGATCACATAGAAGTGAAATGGCCAAGTTTACCAGGGTTTGGACAAGTTTCTGGATATAAGATACACAGAGATACTTAATTAATTTTATCCATTTTATCAGAAAGATGATTTTGTAACTTGTTTGTGCAGAAGAGCTTTCCCCTCGTGTTTTGCCCTTGCTTCTTGATTAACTAGCTAACTGGTCGCAGGGAGCATAATTTGCACAAAATAATGACTGAAGTAGCGCATGCTGCAAAGTGCCACAGACGGTGTTTTGTTTCTGAGCCCTAGTAATCACTTTAGGAGCCCGAGGCGCTCTCAGGCTTCAGAGAGCATACTATGTGCAAGTACAGATTTTGGTGTTTAAACCATGGCTGTATGCTGCTATTTTGGAACACTGAATGCATGAGGAGTTACAAAGGAGGAGAATATGGACATCTAAAATTAAAGATTATAGTACACGCAGTTGTGTTCTTCTCCGGCATCCTGAATTCATGGCTTTCTAAGTACATTAATGGCTTTGATTTTTAAAAATCATGCTCTGTTTCTTTCCAGTTATCATACATTTACTTACATCTTGGAGTAAAGTTAGGTATTAGAATAAAACATAAACACCCTACTGAGTTAAAAATTTTGAATCTCATTCTATTGTCATTACCCTTAGACAGAATTACTCACTTAACACTCACTCAGGTCTGCGTATAATCTTTGCAAATATAAATGCAGTGAACTTACTAAATCAAAAGCTGTTAAAAACTGTCAGCATAGGATTGTGCACCTTTACTACCTATTCAGGGTAGTAAAGAAAATTCTTGTGAGACACTCAGATGCTAAATACTGTATGCTTTAATATTTTTTCATTAGTGACCCTTAGGGAATATCTAGCAGTATAAATTACCTTTTTAGCTTTTGGAAACATTTCAAGATGGAGTTTCTTATTAAAAATTCAGAGGAAATCTTTGGTAATCATTTTAATGCTTCACATCAGTGGATTCACCTTTGCTTTTTTACAAAGTTTTGCTCTTCCTTAGTAAATTACTGACAAGATAGGGGGAGAGGTGTTGCAGGACTGGATTTTCTTATAAAACTCAGGGGTGCTCTGGTACCAGTGGGAGATAACTGTCTGCCCTAAGCTACAGCATTTTACTTTTTTAAAGTAGATTAAGATTTTTAGTGGGACTATTATTATAAGAGTGTATTGTCAAACCCAGAAAAGGTGATATTTTTTCAATAGGGAAATATTTACCAATTTTAGTAAATCATAAAATATGGCATGTAAAATACAGAAAAGGTGATATTTTTTGATAGGGAAATATTTATAAATTTTAATAAATCATAAAAATTTCATTTTAATTGACTGTCCATAGAAGCATGTATGATGCTTGGTATTTTGGGACAGGGACCGGGAAAGGGGCATGAAGGGGTGTGAAGGTATGTGTAAGGTTAAAATTTTAATTGAATATTTTAGTATTTATCTACAGTAAATGGTTTAGAAATGTTTTATTCTTATCTCCTTTGCTGATTCTCTGGATAATTATCTCACAGATTAATGATATATTTAATTTGGAGACTGAAGAGAGCATACTATAATTAGCCCTTCAATTCATTGTCCTTTTTTCCTTCAAAACAGAAAAAGCTAAATTCTCTAAAATATATAATACATCTTAACAGTGTGCACAAATCCAGTCCTTACTGATTATTTTCCTTCTCTTCCCTTTGGGAAACATTCATCCCTCTGGTATTTAATTGAAAAGACCTATTTGTGTACTTACTTCAGTAAAGTCTTTAATGACACCTATAGACAGTTTCTTTGTAAGTTTTTTTATTTGTGTAAATATAGACCTACTCAGCTCAGCCTCACTCTGGTTTCTCAAGGCTGAGTCTTGGTGTCATTTGGCGACTGTCATTGTGTTCACCTTTCCTTGGCATGTGACAGGTCATTAGGAAAAGTCCAGCTGTGGACTGGTCCATGTGTACGAGCTGGAGGCTTTGTAGAGATACTCTGATCGTTAATCCCAGCAAATATGCTAGTTATTTTGTTGGCAAATTCAAATACATTTTAGTGTGTAAAGTAATACATGGAACTAAAAAAGACTTGATGTCTGAAGTCACAATTTTTCTCAGCTGAGCAGATGCCAAGGCTAAAGCTAGAATATAAACAGAAGAGGGAGACTGTGTTTTCTGGACAGAGGAGTTAGACACACAGATAAGCAAAGGAAGCAGGAACTCAGGACACAACGGTAGCACGTCTGACTCCAGATTAACAAAAAAAATATGATTATTTTTTACTACTACTAAAGCTAAATTTTTTATTTTGCTACCAGGGACTATTCTAATCTGCAGTGTAGTATAGGGATTAGAGTTTATTAAATATTTACAGGAACAATTACATTCACTTCAATTTAATTGAGATGCATTTTAAGCAAATGGAGATTTATGGAGCTCACAAATTAAGTTAAAAATTCACTTTTATCAGTAGCAGTCCATTTCTTGGAAGGGTCCTTTGGCCTGAGCCCTGTTTTAGGAGAGTGTATAGGATATTTATTTTGTATTTAAGGAGTAGGAGGAATGGCATAAGGTCTGATGCCTGACCTCAAGGAGCATACTTAACAGCCTACCTGTAGAAGAGAGATTCACATCAAATGGACAGTAGAGGAGCAAACTAACACAATATGCAATAAAATGCCCAGGTGGGTGGTGTATTAAAGGGGAAATAAAAATTGATCTCCTTTTCCCAATGAAATTGTATACAAATGCCAACCTAGAAAACAGAGAAATGTGATTTTTTAAAACTGTAATTTTGTCATACAAGCTCAACTGTATGCAATATTTACTCAAGAAATAATTCAAAATGCAAAGGGGCTGCTCTATAGTAAGCAATCAGTAAATGTTCTTTACTTTTTTTATTATTAATATTAGTTTTAAATTATGTGTTTTGCATAGCAGTTGCAAAACAACATTAGCCTTAGCTTTCAATCCATTTCTATATTTTGTTTAGGTTGTACATTTCATAGAATTCTGAATTCATACAAATAAGTACTTGTATGTGGAAGGTTTTGTTTGGTTTTAGTAGTTTGCTTTGTCTCATTGTGATAGTCTTCATTTTAACCAAGATGGTAAGAGAAGTGATTCTTTTAAGCAGAGCCACCCTCCCCAAAGTGTGGGGGGGGGACTCAAAACTTGGTGGCACAAGTTAATTCACCGGTTATTTTAGTATAAACCGCCCCCCCCCAAAAAAATGGTGAGTGTGTGTATATGTGTTGTATTGATGTATAACAATCCACAAAGTAAAATAGAACCAGACGTCTGAGAACCCCTTAAAATATCTTAAAGTGATGCAAACGTAGAAAGGTATTCAGTCTGTTTCTTATAAGACCTGAATCATCCAACCACAGCATGGAGTTCCACTCTGATGCACCACCTGTTTTTGTGTGGCCCATGAGCTAAAACTGGCTTTCACATTTCAGTAGTTGCAAAAATAAATAAAAAGAAGAGTTTTATCCTGACACATAAGAAGTTTGGAGGCAGAACTAACAGGACTTGATGATGGATTTGGATTTGGGGAACAAGGAGTGAGATGTCACTGAGACTTTTCAGTTGGTTCTTTATTACAGGATGAAGAGCAAAGCCGTTCTCTGAGATAGGTAACCTGGGAGAAGGGCTGTCAAGAGTTCTGCCACTGGCATGTGGAATTGGAAGTGCCTTTGAGACTTTCATCTGAAGTGTTCTGAGTAGTCTGTGTGAGCGGATTGTATGTGTCTGTGTATTGGTAATCTGTGGAAAGGTGCTGCTTTAGAACCCTAGGTATGGTTGTGAACACTAGTCTGCTTATAGAGTCACAAGGGAAGGGGGCCTTGACCAAGCATTAAGGGATGTCTTTTAATGACCAGGTGGAAGAGAATGAGCTGGAAAGTAAACAAAAGTGAGAGTAAAATTAGAAGAGTGTTGTGTGGTAGAAGTCAAAGGAAGAACAGTGTCCAGAAAATGATAGGGTTTCAGAGAAGTCAACAGAAAGGGATGGACGAGTGTCCATGGATTTCAGGATATGAGCATCTCCCATGGCTAGAGAGCAAAAACACAGTGAGGAGGAAACGAGAGCAGAATCCCTAAATTACTGTCTTATCAAAGTTATTTATACTCTTAACTAGATTAGTTTTGAAGAAAACCTGCATTCCCAGGTGTGATCTTTTTATTGTTCAATTGATCTCCAACTTTGCAATGGCAGTTAATTAAAAAGTAGGACTCACTTAAGTTTGCTTCACAGCAAATTTTAATTGAAAACATCTTTTTCCTATCACCTAAATACTTAAAATCTTACTCAGATTATACAGCAAATCCCCTTTAATCAAACAGTGCAATCATGAGAAAAAGCTGTTGTTGTAACGTTCAAAGTGACTTTGAAAAAAAAAGCAAAATTGGTGACTCCTGGGAAATATCACTTTGCTCACAGGTCTTATCAATTTTCAGTAGGTTCTCAGCCAACTTAATTGTATTACTCTGATTTGTTAGATAATTCCTTCCTCCTCTACCAAGATTTCTGTATGTGGTGGAAGGAAACTTATTATCACAGGGAGGTTAGAAAAGCAGAGTGCTGAGTGAAGCAGAATGAAGCCGGGCAAAGGCTGATAGAGCTCTGCCAAGAGAATGCACTGGTCACAGCAAACACCCTCTTCCAACAACACAAGAGAAGACTCTACACGTGGACATCACCAGATGGTTGACACCGAAATCAGATTGATTGTATTCTTTGCAGCCAAAGATGGAGAAGCTCTATACAGTCAGCAAAAACAAGACCGGGAGCAGACTGTGGCTCAACTCATGAACTCCTTATTGCCAAATTCAGACTGAAATTGAAGAAAGTGGAGAAAACCAATAGACCATGAAGGTGTGACCTAAATCAAATCCCTTACGATTATACAGTGCAAGTGAGAAATAGATTTAAGGGACTAGATCTGATAGAGTGCCTGATGAACTATGGATGGAAGTTCGTGACATTGTACAGGAGACAGGGATCAAGACCATCCCCAAGAAAAAGAAATACAAAAAAGCAAAATGGCTGTCTGGGGAGGCCTTACAAATAGCTGTGAAAAGAAGGGACATGAAAGGCAAAGGAGAAAAGCAAAGATATACCCATTTGAATGCAGAATTCCAAAGAATAGCAAGGAGAGATAAGAAAGCCTTCTTCAGCAATCACTGCAAAGAAAAAGAGGAAAACAATAGAATGGGAAAGACTAGAGATCTTTTCAAGAAAATTAGAGATACCAAGGGAACATTTCATGCAAAGATGAGTTCAATAAAGGACAGAAATGGTAGGGACCTAACAGAAGCAGACGATATTAAGAAGCGGTGGCAAGAATACACAGAAGAATTGTGCAAAAAAGATCTTCATGACCCAGATAATCACGATGGTGTGATCACTCACCTAGAGCTAGACATCTTGGAATGTGAAGTCAAGTGGGCCTTAGGAAGCATCACTACTGACAAAGCTAGTGGCAGTGATGGAATTCCAGTTGAACTATTTCAAATCCTGAAAGATGATGCTGTGAAAGTGCTGCACTCAATATGCCAGCAAATTTGGAAAACTCAGCAGTGGCCACAGGACTGGAAAAGGTCAGTTTTCATTCCAATCCCAAAGAAAGGCAATGCCAAAGAATGCTCAAACTACCGCACGATTGCACTCATCTCACATGCTAGCAAAGTAATGCTCAAAATTCTCCAAGCCAGGCTTCAGCAATACGTGAACCGTGAACTTCCAGATGTTCAAGCTGGTTTTAGAAAAGGCAGAGGAACCAGAGATCAAATTGCCAGCATCCACTGGATCATCGAAAAAGCAAGAGAGTTCCAGAAAAACATCTATTTCTGCTTTATTGACTATGCCAAAGCCCTTGACTGTGTGGATAACAATAAACTCTGGAAAATCCTGAAAGAGATGGGAATGCCAGACCACCTGACCTGCCTCTTGAGAAACCTGTATGCAGGTCAGGAAGCAACAGTTAGAACTGGACATGGAACAACAGACTGGTTCCAAGTAGGAAAAGGAGTACGTCAAGGCTGTATATTGTCACTTTGCTTATTTAACTTATATGCAGAGTACATCATGAGAAACACTGGGCTGGAAGAAACACAAGCTAGAGTCAAGATTGCCGGGAGAAATATCAATAACCTCAGATATGTAGATGGCCCCACCCTTATGGCAGAAAGTGAAGAACTAAAGAGCCTCTTGATGAAAGTGAAAGAGGAGAGTGAAAAAGTTGGCTTAAATAGCTCAACATTCAAAAAACTAAGATCATGGTATCTGGTCCCATCACTTCATGGGAAATAGATGGGGAAACAGTGGAAACAGTGCCTGACTTTAATTTTTTTGGGCTCCAAAATCACTGCAGATGGTGACTGCACCATGAAATTAAAAGACGCTTACTCCTTGGAAGGAAAGTTATGACCAACCTAGACAGCATATTGAAAAGCAGAGACATTACTTTGCCAACAAAGGTCCGTCTAGTCAAGGCTGTGGTTTTTCCATTGGTCATGTATGGATGTGAGAGTTGGATGGTGAAGAAGGCTGAGCAGCGAAGAATTGATGCTTTTGAACTGTGGTATTGGAGAAGACTTTTGAGAGTCGCTTGGACTGCAAGGAGATCCAACCAGTCCATCCTAAAGGAGATCAGTCCTAGGTGTTCATTGGAAGGACTGATGCTGAAGCTGAAACTCCAATACTTTGTCCCCCTGATGTGAAGAGCTGACTCATTGGAAAAGACCCTGATGCTGGGAAAGATTGAGGGCAGGAGAAGGGGACGACAGAGGATGAGATGGTTGGATGGCATCACCAACTCAATGGACATGAGTTTGGGTAAACTCCAGGAGTTGGTGATGGACAGGGAGGCCTGGCGTGTTGCAGTTCATGGGGTCACAAAGAGTCGGACACGACTGAGCGACTGAAATGAACTGAACTACCAAGATTTCTATATGTGGTGGAAGGAAACTATTGTCACAGGGATGTTAGAAGAGCAGAGTGCTGGATGGAGCAGAAGAAAACCTGCCATGCGTTTGGTTTGTAGGGATTCGGGTGAGGATTTCCCACATGTGGTTTCACATATATATATATATATATTTCTTCTATTTTCTTATTTTATTATGGTGTATTTTAATGTGAAAGGTGATACTGTTCGGTTCTTGGCAGCAGACACTGAGACGGAGGTTGGTTGGGGTCAAAGATGTTTGTTAGGGATCAACTGCTGTGAAAGCGAGTGTGAAGCGGGGATTGGGCAGAGGGAAATTTCAGACCTGATGCTGGTGCTGCCAAGGCCTCGGCCAAGCCTGTGGAGCTGCATTGCTGTCCAGGGTCCAGCTCAGGGCTGAAGTGGAGATGGGTCTTTCTCTCCCAGCAGATGGTTGCTGCTTGGGTGAGCCAGCTCCCTGTAGCTGAGGCTGACCCTAACGGACCAGGTCCACGGCAGAGCAGGTGCTGACCCCACCCCATATTTGGCAGCAAGTCCTTGCTTGGATGGGGATCCGAGCGGCATACCTCATCTCTAATATGCTATCTTACAATTTTCTATGTAATTGAGTTGAATACCCTGTATACGTTTAGATTGGTTTGGCTGCTTTGCGTTACTGGGAAGAACAGCCGCTCACACTCATTCAAACAGTCAGGAACATTCTGGCTCGTGGAAACAGAGCTCCAGAGGCGGGGTGGGCGTCAGGGTGTCCCTCAGCCCGCAGCCCCCACTGCCTTCCCCGGTATTCTCCTGACTTTGTCGTCTTCCGCGTCTCGCAGGCTTCCCCCACCGGCTGACCTCTGCCCTCCACCTGGGCCAGAGCTGGAAAGGGCGTCTGGGGAGGCTGCACAGAGCCCCCGCACTCCTGAGCCGACCCCCAGACCGGGGAGCTGCCTGCGGGCAGAGGTGGAGAAGGCGCTGATCCAGGAGCTGAGGATCGGGGCCCGGTCCTGGAGCCCCGGATGGAGTCTGTTTCTAGAACCCGTGGATTCCCGGGAAAAGGGCTGTTAAAAAAAGGAGGGGAAGCCACCAGCAAATGATGACACTTGGGGTTTTATGAATGCCCCTGACTGTGCTGTTTGTTGCCTGATAGCAGTAATCGGTTTTCCTAACCTCTGTGTGCTTAACTGCAGACCAAGTTATATACCAGAAACTTAGTTCCTGAAAACCCGGTTTCCCTTGTTCTTTGAGCTGTTACCTGGGAGATAAATTAAACTTGTAAACACTAAAACTGCCCTAGAGTGGGAACATCCAGTGAGGGAAGGCGGATGGAGGGACTGTGCAGATAAGGTAATCGGCCTTAGGAATGGATGTGTTGAGTTTTGTCCTGTCTTTTTTGCTCTGGTTCACCTCGGGGTGAAGATGATAATGGGAGATTTGGGGGTGAAAGAATCAAAGACTTAGAAAATTTAAAATTGTAAACCCAGTTAAATCACTGAATGCTGACTTATGGGTCAAGTTGAAACTCCAAAGAGAAAGAAAAATGAATAAAACTGGCATATAGGAATTGTAAATGTTAAAATATTTATCCATTTAACAATTTCCTAGTCCCATCTGGGACACCTATTGTATAGATAGGAAATAGAGGCTATAAAAATTTCATTTTCTCGGAGATTTTGTTGGAGTTTTTATAGAACATCAGCATTTGATTTCTCTGCCTTTACTAAGTGGTTGAGATTGCAGACTGACACTTATTAATTATACCAGATTTCTAGTTTTAATTAGAGAATCTCTTCTGAGACTAAACCTTTTTACCATTAGACTGTTTGAAACCTATGAGATAAAAAGGGAGAATTCTTTCAGAAAATTATTTACATGATTTTAATTAATGATTATAATCTCCATGGTCATTTTGCAAAAGAGCATTTAATCCCTTAACTAGTTTTCATGATTTGCATTTTGCAAAAACATGTCAGCCCTTCAGGCTTATTATCTTAGAGTTGTGTTTTTTTCCAGATGAAACTTATTTGTGGGTGAGTTTTAGTTTGCTACTGCTCTGAGCCCCGTTTCATACCATAACACCTGTTTCTCATGCAGAGCAAACCGATTGGTAGAAAAGTAAAGTTTCCTTCTTTTTGCCAAGACATAGCCCTTGGCAAGGTTACCTTTGAAAACAGTTTTTCATGCAGAGACCGTATACAAGTAGCATCGCTGTTGCCAGGATTCTCTGACTAATGAAGGGTCGGGGAGATGGTGTATTCTTTTTCATTGCTCGCGGCACGTATATGTAGCATTTCTTCTGAGAAAAGGCACTCTAGCGTTTCAAACAGAAGTTAGAAGTTTAACCTTCCAGGAGGAAGGTCAGTGTTAGTTTTTATTGATAACACAGAAGAAAGCCACTTTATAAGACTATGAAAGATAAATTC
This sequence comes from Giraffa tippelskirchi, assembly GCF_054371585.1. Lineage (NCBI taxonomy): Eukaryota > Metazoa > Chordata > Mammalia > Artiodactyla > Giraffidae > Giraffa > Giraffa tippelskirchi. Next base: position 175,927,053 of record NC_137280.1, on the reverse strand, counting down.
TTTGCTAAGTAGAAACGATTAAACAGTGATTTTCCCACCTTTCTTATGAAAATCAGTCTGAAACTCTTTTCCATTTTCAAAGTTGCTTTTTTCTTTTTCCTAGCTGAGGTGTGGAACAGATCTTTCATACCAATAATGCTAAGCGCTGCTGTCCAAACCCAAATGCCTGTATATGACTGCCTGCTCTGTTTTGGTGCAATTCTGCCATATATATTTTTGGTCCTGTTTAATTATATTTAATGAGAACATTTACATTTCCCATATACTTTGAACTACCTGTAGGTGAATGATTTCATAAACTCTGAAACTGATGCTTTGTTTCACAAATGGGAAAATCCTAGACAGCCATGTTTTGTAACTATACACAGAGCTAGGGAAGGAATGCATAATGTGTGTTCCTATATGTATGATTACAGGAGTTGCTGTCTTAACTCTGTGTGCTTGAGTGGGAAGCCCGAGAGAGGTCTAGTGTTTGTTTTCCTCCTCCAAAAACAGTCATTGGGTGGATGTTTGCCCCCGTTTAATGAGTTTTCATATTTTATACCTTCTTAAATACTGATTATTTGTGGGTTATATTTTTCAACAATTGTTTTTCCTTTAAGTCATGGGCAAGGAAAAATAAGGCATTAATTCCATAAAATTTCTGCAATATTGATGCATAATATTGCCTTTCTGAACAAGTGAAGGTAGCTGATTGACAACATTTCTTTAAATAACAAATTTTGTTACGGAGATACTACCGAAAGGCTTTGCTTACCCCCTCAGTATTGCAAGAATTCAACTTTGCTCACTTTAGTTTTACAATCTTTCCTTATTAATTTTGGTCAAAGACAATTGGACACAGCATTATTCAGTTGTTCATCACAAGTTGGGAAATAAATTCTACAAAAGGGACTGAAGACAAAACACTAATACTCATTACAATTCTCGTTTTCATTAATATTATTGATGTTTTACAAAAAGGAACTCATGGATCACTCTTGGCTGTCATTGTAGCTCATGTTCTAGCACACTGCACATTATAAAGGAATATTGCCAGGAAGTGAGAAAACTTGAAATAAGCAGAAAAGTTTGCTGTGTGAAATTTTATCTATTCTGAACAGCGCCAGTGTGTTGGGTGGCTTTGTACACCTGTATGTAGTTGGAAATTTGTAGAATGACCATGAGAGCAAATAACACATACTGAACATCTGATATGTGCCGAGGGTTATTCTAGGCACTTATTGACAGTATTGAATACTTTGATTTTTATAACAGTGCTCTGAGGTATATCACCATTTTAAAGATGAGAAACCAGGCAGTTATTGCTTGGAAATGACCCAGCTGAGGTTTGAACCAGGCAGTCTGAGCCCATTGTCCCTGCTTGACCCACTGCTCTTTCTGCGTCACAGTTTTAGTGCTTTAGTGCTTTGATGTCCTGAAGGAACTTTGAGAGATCTCCTGTAACCCTTCTTATTCTCCGTATGTCCGTGAGTGTAAGTATGTACCTAGCTGGGAGATACTCAGCAGCTTTCCCAAGGTCAGAGAGCAGAGGCTGAGGTGGAATTGCAGCTGTGCTTCCTGCTTCCAGTTTTCCTGCTTCCCGGGCCCTGTGCTGGTAAGGAACACGGGAGATCTGCTCCACCAGGAAGCCACTTTGCCTCAATTTGTATGTAGAATTGAGAGTTGGGCTTATGCTTTTTCTTCCTAATGAACTCGCAGCCCAGAGGGTGCTAGAGTATGGCAAAGCAGGCAGAGTGGAGAGTTACTGGAGAAGAGAGAGACAAGGGAAAGGAAGCTGGATGGGTGCAGATGGGGCCTGGGGAAGCAACTTGGGCCTCACTTGCCAGGCGAAGCTCGAGTACTGTCTGAACCTGAGATTATTCGGGGACTCTGCTTGTTACTGTCCCATGCCCTTTGTCTTAGAGGAGATAGGGCCCTAATTTCTCAGAATGCACGGGCCTTTTGTATGTGACTCAGCTGATTGCAGATTTCACCTCTAATACCTAAGTGGGTGATTTCTCCTTAAAAGAATGGGAAATGCACATCCTTGTGAAAACTTAAGGATGGTTTTCCCCTGCCAGTTTAGAAACAATGGTTGGAAACATCTCATTGAAGAGGAGAATTCTCCTCTCATTATATACCAGAATAATCCATAGGCCAGATCATTATCCTTTGTATTTCTATGAGAAAATTAAGTTTTAGCTGTAGTTAGGCTTTTGTGGTAAAGAGTTTTAATTCTTCTCTGAGATATTTACTTAAAATCCGGTTCACTTCCATCACCCATGCCCCCAGTGTCACAGGGATGCACTGAATAAATCAAGCGCCTGCGGACAGTAGGTGGTGGTGTTCAGTCCCGTAAGAAAGCGCTGTGTGATATAGAAATAGTCTGCCTCCCTGCCTGGCTTCTTAATTGGATCTGTGCTCTAGGGGTCATTAGGTTGAAGTGAACAAAAATGTAGAAACAACACTGCATTCCTGAAGCCAAGTCAGTTAATCACACAGTGCATATCAGAGGAGTTACTTCTAAGTAATTGTTGTGTAAATGAGGCCCATTGCCATTGCCGGATAGTAAACAAGAAACCAGCCTGCTTTAAGCGACCAGAAATGCAAGGCAAGTTGGCTGCTTCTAAATCCCGTGAGGTAATCCTTCAAACCTCATTGCTTGCACCCACAAAATAACCATACTGATTTTTATAACCACTTTGGTTGTGTTTTCCCAGTGAGTCTATAATTACACATTGAACTTTTTCAATCAGGTTAATAATGATGGAAGTTTTGAATTTGAAGGTATTTTGTATTTTTCAAATGAATTTCTCTGGTCCTTGTATATTGTTGAGGGTTAAAACACAGGTAAGGAATGTCTTGTCTTTAAAAGCATTGGCACTTTGCCCTGTGGCTTCTATCACATCAAATACCAAATACATTACTTATATATTTAATCGGGAGTCAACAATTATATATTGAGACTTCCTATATCAGGAGTATGTGCAAAATTCTGAAAAGGCCCTTGTGGAGAGAGTTTCAGGATCACTTTGCCCCATCATTATACAAATTATTTTTTAGCAATATAATTAAGGTGGTCAGTAAAGTTTCCCTCCGGCCTCAGTAGAAGGCACCCAGTGTTCTAGTAAAGCATGCCCAGAAAGTGCAGTTCCTGCTGAAACAGGACTGGTGGTTTAGTTGATAAGTCTGACTCTTGCAAACCCATAGACTATAGCCCGCCAGGCTCCTCTGTCCATGGGACTCTCCAGGCAGGAATATTGGAATGGGGTGCCATTTCCTTAGCCATCATCTGTTCAGACATCAAATGGGTTTGACTTCAGACATCTGAGGTAGTGTTCCTGAGAGGGCTTGTTCAGTGATTGTTCTGGATCAGCTGTAAACACAGTTCAAGCTTGCCAGTGACACCTGGGAAAGTGTCAACCCTGGAGCTTCTTCAGCTGCAGCTCTGAGTTGTGCAGAAAATTATTCTGAAAGGATGAAGCCAACGTATAGAGAGAAGTGGAAAGAAACACAAAGGAGGACTTCAAATGGCTCTGCTTCCATTTACTCCTGAATGCCTCTTCCTCTGGAACCCAGTCAATTGGGCGTTTTATCCAAACCTAAGTCTAATCGTGTTAGAATTCTAATTCTAATCTTTCACATTAAACAAAAGAAACCTGCTGGGTTAGGTATATCTCCCCTAGCTTTCCATAGCACCCCGCAGACCTCTGTGATCACACTCACCAGGTTGCTAGGTTTTTGTCTGTTTCTGTAAAGAGAGGACTGTCCTCCTTACTACTTAGCACAGAGTCTGGCAATTAATGGGCAATAGGTAAATGTTGGATGAAGAGAGAATGAGCCTCCATATAGCTTTGTGTCCTCCTCCTTTTCTGGCAAGAAAAGGTTTTCATCTTGGCTTTGCATGATCTAGTCATGCACATGTCTAATTATAAGACAGGTATAGAAGCTCTAATAGTGTCATTCCCCCAGCCCCCTGGTTTTTTTTTCCCTTCGCTAGGTAAAAACTCCTGGAGCCTGATTTCATTAGGATTGAATTAATCCTTGATAAGAATTTATATCTATGTTTTTCCATTATATTTCATTATAGAAAATGCTTTGTAAATATAGTATTGAATGCTTCCCATAATAAGGCCTTAACATGTTGATTTTCAGGAAAACTAGCTTATGCTCTAAAGTTTTACTATATTGTTTCCTCATCTTCATCTGCTGAGTCTTCCACATAGAACACGGTAATTCATTTTTATGTTTTGATTGTTCTTCATTTTCTCTTGTGTACTGTTTTTCGTGGTAGGTTTTGTCTTCAGTTTAGATCCCTGTAGATAATATCTTATCATTGAAAGTAGTTAAAGTCATGAGTTACATTTTCTTTTATATAGCTTATGTCTCACATCTTCATAGATATTTCAAAAAGTAAGGAGGGTGGTCACCGATGTTTAAAATACTCTTCTCTTCCCCCCTTTACCCACTTTAGCTCTGAAATTTCAAAACCAATGCCGTTCAGTCTTTATGCATTAGGCATGATTTCTCCCTAAGTTTTGTGTTCCAAATGTAGTGGTATATACACAATTTTTCATTTTTTAGTTTATCCTTTTTACTCTGCCATTTAACCAGCTATTGCTATGAAATTGCATTAAAATATAGCTTTACTGGTATTTCTAGCTTTAATAACTTGACTTAGGACTAAAAGTGTTCTTTCTGAACTAAAAGTATGTGTAAATGAAAAAAGGGCTATCATAAAAGGAGCACATGTTTTTCAGTAATTTTTAATGTGATTTTACTTTTTTAAAAAGTCTTTTTTCACTTCAGGTATGGTCCTTTTTTTGTTTAGCTCTATAATATTTTTCTGCTAAAAGCAACGTATTTCATGTCGAGAAGGTTGAGTGCCCCTTAGTTTGCCTCTAAGACGTCTGAAATATTTCTAACGCAAAAGAGTTAATGGGGAATGAGTTGGTGGTTAAGATTAAAATATGGCTGAGGACTCTTTGTCATCCTCTCTAGGAATATTTCTGCAGATCATGACATTGTAACTGTTCTTGACTTGCTTTTGCTCCTACTTGAATTTGCAGTAATAACTCTTTCATTTATATCATATTTTGGGAGGGTTTGGGGGTGTCAGTAAGAATTCTTTAAGTGCTCTTGCTTTTTATGTTTTGTCAAGTGAGCTCTCTTAAACTTTAGTTTGGTAAAATCAGGTATTAGGGAATATAGATGATGACTGTTTTTAGACATGTTAGATCTCAGCTGAAGTTTATTTAGACAAGTGTCACAGGCATAAAGATTATGGATAAAGATCAGGGCCAAGGAGGCATTTGGGAATCATTCAGGAAGAGTGATGTACACATCACTTGGGATAAATGAGGTTACCCCATTCAAGGGAGCTGAGGGAATTCCTCTAACACGTGTTAAGAGACTAAGAAACAAGAAGAAGGAGAACCAATCTGATGCTGCCAGAGAGAAGACGGCTTCATGAATGGGCTATTTCACAGAACTAGATGTTGCAGAAGATGGTTGGGATAAGATCCTGAGATAGACTCAGGAGATTGTATGATTTTAGGCAGTTCTGCTGGAGTATAATCTAATATGTGTAGGATGGAAACTAGATTATGATGTATCAATGAGTAAATGAAAGGTGAGACAGAAAAGACAGCAAGTTTAAATGCCTTGGCCTGTACTCAAGAAGGTGAAAGGAAAACGTCACAATGACTTTGGGGTAAAATAGAATAAGGGAGGTTCCTTTTAGAATTTGAGACACTTGAGCGGGGAGACACACAGGAGAGAGGCCGGGGGACGGGAACGAGGAGGGCACCGTGGCCACGCCTGGGGTAGGGCAAGTAAGGGTTCCGACCACTGGTTCCTGCGTGTGGAGATTCTTCCCCCTGCCAAAAACAAGCTCAGACACCTGCAGCTGGGTGTCCTGCAGGTCAGCTCAGTTCTGACACTGTTTACCCAGAGTAGCATCGGATTCCAAACTGAAGGATGTGGTCCTGGAAGACTGCCCTTCTCTTTAGATGCCAGTGGCATCCAACCCCAGGCTGTTACCCGTGCTTCTGAGTGACTTGGCTACATATTGGAGGTTCTAATGTCCCCCCTCAGTGGGTTCAATTAATTTGCTAGATCAGCTCACAGAGCTCAGAGAAGCATTTTACCTGCTAGATAACTGGTTTATTATAAAAGAATGTAACTGGGGAACAGCCAGGTGGAAGAGATGCACAGGGGAGAGGCCGAGGAGCTCCCATACCATACGGCTACTTGCCCCAGGTCTCCACATGCTCACCACCCCAGAAGCTCCACTGACACCATCCTATTGGATTTTTATGGGGCTTCATTAATTTGGTTCAGTTCAGCTCAGTTCAGTTCAGTCGCTCAGTCATGTCCGACTCTTTGTGACCCCATGAATCGCAGCACGCCAGGCCTCTCTGTCTATCACCAACTCCCGGAGTCTACCCAAACCCATGTCCATTGAGTCAGTGATGCCATCCAACCATCTCATCCTCTGTCGTCCCCTTCTCCTCCTGCCCCCAATCCTACCCAGCATTAGGGTGTTTTCCAATGAGTCAACTCTTCGCATGAGGTGGCCAAAGTATTGGAGTTTCAGCTTCAACATCAGACCTTCCAATGAACAGCCAGGACTGATCTCCTTTAGGATGGATTGATTGGATCTCCTTGCAGTCCAAGGGACTCTCAAGAGTCTTCTCCAACACCACAGCTCAAAAGCATCAATTCTGCGTGCTCAGCTTTCTTCACCGTCTAACTCTCACATCCATACATGACCACTGGAAAATCCATAGCCTTGACTAGACGGACTTTTGTTGGCAAAGTAATGTCTCTGCTTTTAAATATGCTATCTAGGTTGGCCATAACCTTCCTTCCAAGGAGTAAGCATCTTTTAATTTCATGGCTGCAATCACCATCAGCAGTGACTTTGGAGCCCCCCAAAATAAAGACTGACACTGTTTCCACTGTTTCCCCATCTATTTCCCATGAAGTGATGGGACCAGATGCCATGATCTTAGTTTTCTGAGTGTTGAGCTTTAAGCCAACTTTTTCCACTCTCCTCTTTCACTTTGATCAAGAGGCTCTTTAGTTCTTCTTCACTTTCTGCCATAAGGGTGGTGTCATCTGCATATCTGAGGTTATTGATATTTCTCCTGGAAATCTTGATTCCAGCTTGTGTTTCTTCCAACCCAGCGTTTCTCATGATGTACTCGGCATATAAGTTAAATAAGCAGGGTGACAACATACAGCCTTGACGTACTCCTTTTCCTATTCAGAACCAGTCTGTTGTTCCATGTCCATTTCTAACTGTTGCTTCCTGACCTGCATACAGGTTTCTCAAGAGACAGGTCAGATGGTCTGGTATTCCCATCTCTTTCAGAATTTTCCAAAGTTTATTGTGATCCACACAGTCAAAGGCTTTGGTATAGTCAATAAAGCAGAAATAGATGTTTTTCTGGAACTCTCTTGCTTTTTCGATGATCCAGCGGATATTGGCAATTTGATCTCTGGTTCCTCTGCCTTTTCTAAAACCAGCTTGAACATCTGGAAGTTCACGGTTCACGTATTGCTGAAGCCTGGCTTGGAGAATTTTGAGCATTACTTTGCTAGCATGTGAGATGAGTGCAATCGTGCGGTAGTTTGAGCATTCTTTGGCATTGCCTTTCTTTGGGATTGGAATGAAAACTGACCTTTTCCAGTCCTGTGGCCACTGCTGAGTTTTCCAAATTTGCTGGCATATTGAGTGCAGCACTTTCATAGCATCATCTTTCAGGATTTGAAATAGCTCAACTGGAATTCCATCACCTCCACTAGCTTTGTTCGTAGTGATGCTTTCTAAGGCCCACTTGACTTCACATTCCAGGATATCTGGCTCAAGGTGAATGATCACACCATCGTGATTATCTGGGTCGTGAAGATTTTTTGTACAGTGCTTCTGTGTATTCTTGCCACCTCTTGTTAATATCTTCTGCTTCTGTTAGGTCCATACCATTTCTGTCCTTTATCGCGCCTATCTTTGCATGAAATGTTCCTTTGGTATCTCTCATTTTCTTGAAGAGATCTCTAGTCTTTCCCAATCTGTTGTTTTCCTCTATTTCTTTGCATTGATTGCTGAGGAAGGCTTTCTTATCTCTCCTTGCTATTCTTTGGAACTCTGCATTCAAATGGGAATATCTTTCCTTTTCTCCTTTGCCTTTCGCTTCTCTTTTCTTCCCAGCTATCTTTAAGGCCTCCTCAGACAGCCATTTTGCTTTTTTGCATTTCTTTTCCATGAGGATTGTTTTGATCCCTGTCTCCTGTACAGTGTCACTAACCTCTGTCCATAGTTCATCAGGCACTCTGTCTATCAGATCTAGTCCCTTAAATCTATTTGTCACTTCTACTGTATACTCATAAGGGATTTGATCTAGGTCGTACCTGAATGAACTAGTGGTTTTCCCTACTTTCTTCAATTTAAGTCTGAATTTGGCAATAAGCAGTTCATGATCTGAGCCACAGTCTGCTCCCGGTCTTGTTTTTCCTGACTGTATAGAGCTTCTCCATCTTTGGCTGCAAAGAATATAATCAATCTGATTTCGGTGTTGACCATCTGTTTATGTCCACGTGTAGAGTCTTCTCTTGTGTTGTTGGAAGAGGGTGTTTGCTATTACCAGTGCATTCTCGTGGCAAAACTCTATTAGCATTTGCCCTGCTTCATTCTGTACTCCAAGGCCAAATTTGCCTGTTACACCAGGTGTTTCTTGACTTCCTACTTTTGCATTCCAGTCCCCTATAATGAAAAGGACATCTCTTTTGGGTGTTACTTCTAGAAGGTCTTGTAGGTCTTCATAGAACCATTCAATTTCAGCTTCTTCTGTGTTACTGGTCAGTGCATAGACTTGGATTACTGTGATATTGAAGGGTTTGCCTTGGAAATGAACAGAGATCATTCTGTCGTTTTTGAGATTGCATCCAAGTACTGCCTTTAGGACTCTTTTGTTGACCATGATGGCTACTCCATTTCTTCTAAGGGATTCTTGCCCACATTAGTGGATATAATGGTCATCTGAGTTAAATTCACCCATTCCAGTCCATCTTAGTTCACTGATTCCTAGAATGTCGACGTTCACTCTTGCCATTTCCTGTTTGACCGCTTCCAATTTGCCTTGATTCATGGACCTAGCATTCCAGGTTCCTATGCAGTATTGCTCTTTACAGCATCGGACTTTGCTTCTATCACCAGTCACATCCACAGCTGGGTATCGTTTTTGCTTTGGCTCCCTCCCATCATTCTTTCTGGAGTTATTTCTCCACTGACCTCCAGTAGCATATTGGGCACTTACTGACCTGGGGAGTTCATCTTTTAATGTCCTATCTTTTTGCCTTTTCATACTGTTCATGGGGTTCTCAAGGCAAGAATACTGAAGTGGTTTGCCATGCCCTTCTCCAGTGGACCACATTCTGTCAGACCCCTCCACCATGACCCATCCTCTTGGGTGGCCCCACACGGCATGTCTTAGTTTCATTGAGATACTTTGAGATTTCATTGAGATTACTTTGGTACCACTGATTAAATCATTTAGACCTTCAGCCCCTCTCTCCCCTTCCGGGAAAGAGGTTGGGACAGAAGGTTCCAGTCCTCTAATGACAGGGTTGATTAGGAGAATCAACCAGGAGGAGGCCAGGAGGGCCATCAGCCCTTTCCTTAAATGGGATCCAAAAGTCACCTTACTAACATAACAAAAGACAAATTTGTATCTCTCAGTGCTTTGGGAATTCTAAGGATTTTAGGAGCTCTGTGCCAGCAAGGAGGGAGGAGGGTGAAGTATTTGTTTCTTAACTGTGTATCACAGGGTCCCTGGGGGCTGGGGAGATGAGGCTTGGGGAGCCTGCGTGCAGAGCCACTCCCTCTGCGGCTCCAGGGCCAGCTCCGAGGGGGCGGGCTGGTTCCCAGCGCACCCTGCCACGGGGCTGTGGATGCGGATGGTGTCTTGGCATCGGGTTGGTGTCAGTCTGGATCTCGGTTGAAATTGGCCCAAAGCGGAATTCATGCCCTTCAATGAAGTCAGCCTCACAACTGAAGATGCCAGCCAGGAGGTGAAGGGTTCTGATTTCAAGCAGACATGACACAGATGGGCTTTTGTTTTTCAAATGTTATTGAGTCCTGAAGCCAGTACTTCCTGTCACAAGTTTTGCTTCCTTGTCTTTTACCTGAGAACTTCATACAGACTGATTGAGTATAATCGAATCATAAACATCTTAATGCCTATAGTCCTACTTAAATAAAAACAGGATATTTATTGAAACGCATGTTTCAGCAATCAAGCCGTAAGTTACACCATGGGGATTTGAGTGGGAGCACTGAGCTTGTCCTAGTGCCATCTATGGATGGTAGTGCATTTTATCTCAGCAACATGAAATGTTTTCACAAATTGATCTTTTATTTTATGAAATTTTATCTCAAGGTGCTTTGCATTCTAATTAGCTCAGAGAACTCTTTCCAGTCAACAGCATTTGGTTGGTTTTAAAAGAAAAGTGTTGTGGTAATGCCTTATCTGCTCCATCTGCAAAATTACTGAATTGCTTCTTTGTTGTTGTTGTCAGGATTCACTTTTATTCACAGTGAAGTTTCCTTAAAATCCTCCTGCAAATTAAAATTGCATTTCCCAGTGGTAGTTATATGGTAGTGGGTATCCTGGATTTGGGCCTCTCTATTTTAGAAGGTCTTTATGCTCTGCTGCACTCGAACTATTCAGCCCTAAATTATCTTAATCTCACGAGTCGGGATAATAAGGACCAAGGTTAGTAAAAACTGTCCAGAGTAAACTCTATATTTTTAATTAAGTGACATTAACTTAGATATCTTTATATCTATGTTTCCAGAAATGCTGAGATCCTTGCCACTGAGATTTGGTTTACCCTAATGACTATACTAATGAGTACTGTTTTGATTTATGCAATAGGAATGACAGTAGGCGAAGCAGATGCCTCGTGTGAAATGGGTTGAAAGCGTAGGTAGTGATAAAGTACACCCTTGTTGAATAAACCCTGTTCAGGTGTAGTTTTTCAGCTTTCATGTTACAGCAATTTCTTTCTTTACGCTCTTATGAAAAGCTCTTTGCACTTACTAGCACAAAAGGTAAGATTTTTCGTAATGGGGAAGACCTGTTAAAAGTACTTTTAAAAGTTAACGTCTCTGAACCTAATGTGGTTTTTCAAAGACACCCACACTTTGTGAGGATGAATGCAGTTCTGAAAGAAACTACATTAACCTGATCAGAGCCTTAAGATTAGATGTGTTATTGAATCTTTTGCAGAATCTGCCTTTGCAGGGCCTAATTGGATATAAGAGAATGAGATAGTGAATATAGTAATCTGTGATTAGATTTCCAACATTGATAGATTCATTTATAGATCTGTTATAAGGAGAAAAGCTGTTACTTAGCTGCTGTTTTAATGCATAATACTTTAATTTGAAATGTATGCCATGTGTCCAAAGAATTATCTTAGGACAGCAATAGAGAAAGAATCAAGCAACTTATTTAGGTGGGTAATTCTCTTCATAAGAATAGTCTGCACATTAGTTTTGTTGTTTGACCGCTGGAGTGCTGTCCAGCTTCACAGTAATATCTAGTGGGGTCTGGAATATGAAGTGGGAAAGTCACTTATCAGCACTTGGTTTCAGTCATCTGCGTGAAGAAGGTTATGAAATTAGAAAGATGTATGTGGGCGTCTTCAGCTCTCACTTCTTCCTCCAGCTGTGTGGGCCATGGCACCCTTTGAAACCAAGAAAAGGAAGACAGCTTTCTTGACTGAGTCGAACCACTGGGGAGGGGTGAGGGGAAGGAGCAGGAAAAATAAAGTAATCGTCCTTTTGTCAGTGTATCAGCAGGAAGTTTAGTTTACCTCTGTGATTTTCTGACTTACGGGTTATAGAATCTAGCTTTTTAATGAGAATAATTTCATTTGCAACTGTCTCCTGTGGGTTCTTATTTTCTGTTTAGGCCTACTGTTGGTATGGTGCATATACATGAAAACACAGTAAAAAGAGATAACACAGAATTATCCATTTAAAAATGATTTTCCCCTGGTTTCTTTGCACACAGCCATCATTCATATACCTTACCTTCTTGACATCAAAAAGTATTTCCTTAATGTTCCTATTTTCAAAATGAAATGAGCGTCTAGAGCAGCCTTAGTATAAGTCAACCTGGGTCAGCCGTGTCCTCCTCAGTCTTCAGTATCCACCTTTTAAAATACATGCTCTGCAGAATAACGTAGGTGTAACATGGGAAAGGAAAGCAAAGGATGTAGCAGTAGTAATAAGCATGATTCAGTTGTAAATTTTAGAAGATGTTCTCCATATAGTTTTTTCCTGTTTCTCTTACTTTCTGCCGCCAAAATAGCAAAATTCCTGTGAAAAGTATCAAAATATTTCTTGCTGTAGACCATGGTGTGTGTGTGTGTGTATGTGCCTAAGTAATATCACACTCAGACCTTCAGGCATTTGTTTTAACAAAAATCTTATGATCTTGTTTTCAGCAGAATCAAATATTCTTTAAATGTTTCCTTACATCATTCCAAGGCCAAGAGTATTCCAATTGTCCCCGTAAGCTGCCACGAATATATGTTTAAAAATTTTTTTTGGTGAAAACCGTGTCAGGGTTTCCATGTAAACGCTATTTTCCAGGCATCCATTACTCAGCATAGGTTCTAAACATTCATTTTGGGCTAACACTTGTCAAAAAAAAGTCTGTTAGCAATTAGGAATATTTGTATTTCACTTGTGTAAAGAAAACTTACATTTTTTTTCTGGCTTTAACAAAAACTTCATTGACTCAAAGTATTTCATAGTACTTTCATGATGATTTACTTTTGATATTTTGGTAGAATAAGTATGTCAAACTATTTAACTGAAAATTGAATGTTATATGTATATTGTAATTACTGCACACTTTTTAATGAGACATGTTAGATTACACAGGCAAAAACAGCAACTTGATGATATTTTATATGCTGAATGAATCATAAAGAATTGAAAAAATAATATCAGAGTGCTGTTTTCTTCAAGCACCTTAGGCTATCTGGAAATATGAGTTAAATGTGAAATGTCAACATGAAGTAAAATAAGTGAAGTAGTACAGCAGCTGTTAACTGTCAGTAAATGTCCAAGAATAATTACCAGAAATGAAAATTGCAATTTGAGAAAATGTGCTCCTACCTAATGGAAATCTCACCACATGATTTGTTAGATGATAATCTGTTTTTCAGAGTAATGTGCTAGCCCATAACTTAGAATTGGCTATATTTTGATTTTTTAACAAGAAATGACACATATTTGTAAGTGCCAATCAAATCTGTGTTACTTGCCCAAATGCTGGTTTACTTTCCATTCTTGGGTGCAGGTATCCTCAGTATAATGAACTCTGGAGGAGCGGATCCAAGTTTGTGGAGCCTACCACTTTTATAATCTTCCCTCCACTCCTTAAGAAATAAAACACAAAATTACAAATAAAAAATTAGGCTCTAAATGTGCAATAGTCTAAATAACTATTACAATATCTTATGAAAGCTTAGGACCCTGCAACTGTAATGCTAGGACTGCTCCCAGGCCTTGGAAGGGCTCATGCAAGCTAGAGTCCCTCAGTCTTATAGATGACAGAAGCTAACATTCTTGTCGACATGATTATTCTGTTAGGCTTTTGTTTTCCTGTGTATAACAGTAATTTTTCTCATTTTACCACTTACTTTGAGTGCTTTAGCATTTTTAACTGAAAATTTAATGTTATAGTCAATTCATTCATTCAGTATTCACTGAGTGATCAATTATTGAACTAATACTTATAAAGTGCAATGCTTACTAATAGGAACATAATGATATATATGTTCCTGGAGAGAATATAAAAGAAGAACACATAGAACAATAAATTGATATGAGGTAGATATTATCTGTTTAACATGACTGAAATATACTATAGTTAGTACCTGAAAAACAAACAACTGTATCAGGGAAGGAACACAGCCCCACCCATCAGCAGACAATTGGATTAAAGATTTACTGAGCATGGCCCCGCCCACCAGAGCAAGACCCAGTTTCCCTATAGCCAGTCCCTGCTATTAGGAAGCTTGCGCAAGCCTCTTACCCTCATCCATCAGAGGGCAGAGAGAAGATGCAAGAACTCCAGTTCCACAGCCTCCAGAACAAAAACCAGAATCACCAAAGGCTAATCAAAATGATCAAATGGATCACAGCCTTGTGTAACTCAATGAAACTATGAGCCATGCCACCCAAGACGGACGAGTCATGGTAGAGAGTTCTGACAAACCGTGGTCCACTGGAGAAGGGAATGGCAAACCACTTCAGTATTCTTGCCTTGAGAACCCCAAGAACAGGATGAAAAGGGAAAAAGAGGAAACTGAAAGGTGACCCCTCCCCCCAACCCGAGACGGCAGGTGTCCAATATGATACTGGGGAAGACTAGAGAAATAGCTTCAGAAAGAATGAAGAATCTAGGCCAAAGCACAAACAATGCTCAGCTGGGGATGTATCTGGTGGTGAAAGTAAAGAACGATGCCAAGAGATAGAAGAAATCAATAGAATGGGAAAGACTAGAGGTCTCTCCAAGAAAATTGAAGCTACCAAGGGAAAATTCCATGCAAAAACGGGCACAAGAAAGGACAGAACGGTAAGGACCTAACAGAGCAGAAGAGATTAAGAAGAGGTGGCAAAAATACACAGAAGAGCTGTACATAAAAGGTCTTAGTGACCCAGATAACCACAGTGGTGTGGTCACTCACCCAGAGCCAGGCATCCTGGAGTGTGAAGTCAAGTGGGCCTTAGGAAGCATTAATACACACAAAGATAGTGGAGGCGATGGAATTCCAGCTGAGCTATTTCAAATCCTAAATGATGATGCTCTTTTAAAGTGCTATATTCAGTATGGCAGCAAATTTGGAAAACTCAGCAGTGGCTGTAAGACTGGAAAAGGTCAGTTTTCATTCCAATCCCAAAGAAGAGCAATGCCAACAAATGTTCCAACTACTGTACAATTGCACTCATTTCACACGCTAGCAAGGTAATGCTCAAAATCCTCCAAGTTAGGCTTCAGCAGTCTGTGAACCGAGAACTTCCAAACGTTCAAGCTGGATTTAGAAAAGGCAGAGGAACCAGAGATCAAATTGCCAACATCCGTTGGATCATAAAAAAAGCAAGAGAATTCCAGAGAGAACTCTACTTCTACTGCATTGACTATGCTAAAGCCTTTGACTGTGTGGATCACAACAAACTGGAAAATTCTTAAAGAGATGGGAATACCAGACCACCTTACCCATCTCCTGGGAGACCTGTGTGCAGGTCAATAAGCAACAGTTAGAACTGGACATGGAACAACAGACTGATTCCAAACTGGGAAAGGAGTACATCAAGGCTGTATATTGTCACCCTGCTTATTTAACTTATATGCAGAGTACATCACGTGAAATGCCAGGCTGGATGAAGCACAAATGGAATCAAGATTGCCGGGAGAAATATCAGTAACCTCAGATATGCAGATGATGCCACTCTAATGGCAGAAAGCGAAGAGGAACTGAAGGGCATCTTGATGAAGGTGAAAGAGGAGAGTGAAAAAACTGGCTTAAAACTCAATATTAAAAAAAAACTAAGATCATGGCTGGTCCCACTACTTCATGGCTAATACATGGGGAAAAAGTGAAAACAGTGACAGACTATCTTCTTGGGCTCAAGAATCACTGCAGATGGTGACTGCAGCCACAACATTAAAAGATGTTTGCTCCTTTGAAGAAAATCTTTGAGAAAAGTGAAAGTGGAAGTCACTCAGTCATGTCTGACTTTTGCGACCCCATGGACTATACGGTCCATGGAATTCTCCAGGCCAGCTATGAGAAACCTAGACAGCATATTAAAAAGCAGAGACATCACTTTGCCGACAAAGGTCCATATAGTCAAAGCTGTGGTTTGATGCTGAAGCTGAAGCTCCAATTCTTTGGCCACCTGATATGAAGAGCAGACTCTTTGGAAAAGACCCTGATGCTGGGAGACATTGAGAGCGGGAGGAGAAGGGGACGACAGAGGATGAGATGGTTGGATGGCATCACCGACTCAATGAACATGAATTTGAGTAAACTCCATGAGATAGTGAAGGACAGGGAAGCCTGGAGTGCTGCAGTCCATGGGGTTACAAAGAGTTGGACACAACTTAGTGACTGAACAAAACAATTACCTAAAAAATCCATATTGGTATGATAATGATCATAGACTTTTCTGTTATGTAAATTATTAATGTTATCCATCACATTTCTTTTAGAATATTTGTTCAACAAACATGAGATAAGTCTAGATCATGTATTTTAAGACATCTATTTAAAACATTGTGTAGATTCAGTTATATGGTATTGTGACCTTTATTGTAGATACAAGATGAAAATTAATAATTCATTTCACAGAATGGACTGAACAATTTCATTTGTAAAATATATTTTTTACTTTAAACTATTATTTAACTTTTGTGTTTAAATGCTTGGTGCTCATTTTTAAGATCCAAATGTTCTATTTAATTTCAGATAATTCTCATTTGCTTTCATATAGTAATCAGAAAATCTAAAGGCATTTTTGTTGTGTTTTGAATAGTTGAGGATAATAGTGAGAAATTCTTAAATCCCCCTTCAGATAAATCATAAAATAAGTGATAGCTTTGTGAAAATGTGCAAGTTTGTGTAAGTGATAATAAAATGGTGGAAAATTGTAATTACCTCCCTTCCAAAATGATATATAATTAAAAGAACACTTTAATAGTCTGACACTGTCCTTAAATTTTAGATGTAAATTATATGCTTAAACCTATTTTATATTCTACTATATTCAGGAAAATTAATATATAGGTAATTTTAAAAAATTATATTATAGTCCTCTAGAATTATATGTTTTTTGAAGTCACTGTAGGATGGAAATTATAATTATTATGATGGATCCTTTTATTTATCTTCTGATAAGGCAGTGGGGGTCACATGCATGTGTAAGGCCATGCCAAGTATATATATCCCAGACTCTTTAAGTTAAAAAATATTGAAAAGGTAATCTATATATTTGGTTTTTATGTTAAAAAACAACTTTAATGTTTATTAAATCTTGGATATTAAAAGTGTTTCTTTAGCCCGACATAGTGACTTCGTAACAGTTTTAGTGGAGTGTGAATGATCTCTGAGATTTCATAGCCTTCCTATAACCAGTGTCATGACATCTCTCTTATTCTCAATGAAGACCTTTTGGGTTTGGAGTCTGAAGATCCATAACTTGGTCTGCTCAGTTTCTCTTCCTTCCTTCCCCTTTTCAGCATTTGGACGGATTGCTTTCCAGTAAGGATATCAGTGAAAATTCCTTTCTGAAACCTGATCTTCAATCCTTCCCAGTCTGCTTTTTGAATCCTTTCGTCCCTAGGTTCCCTCAGTATTTGCCTTGACAAACATTCCTTACTCGTATGAGACTCTACGTGTAATGTTAGAATTTCCAGTTTAGAGAGCCCTGGTCGTTTTATTTCACTTTTCTCACTTTTTAAAAAAATTTATCCTCATCACCTCTTGCTTAAGAGGAGTTTTGCCCTGAAACTCCACAAAGTTACTAGAAAACGGAACCCTTTTAAACCCTAAGTTTAGAATCTTTTCTTTCATGTTCGATCCAATTATTTTTCTTGCTTTCCCATCTATCAGGCAGTATACGTCATGTAACTGATGGCCTATTTTCTAGGGTTCAGTAGCCAATCATATACCTTGAATTATTACCTTGGAGAATGA
Organism: Giraffa tippelskirchi; assembly: GCF_054371585.1. Classification (NCBI taxonomy): domain Eukaryota; kingdom Metazoa; phylum Chordata; class Mammalia; order Artiodactyla; family Giraffidae; genus Giraffa; species Giraffa tippelskirchi. Next base: position 175,909,287 of record NC_137280.1, on the reverse strand, counting down.
GAGGGTAATTAGAAGCAAAATTTATTAAATTTAAATTGTCTTTCCCATCTGTAAAAATTCACAATAGGTCATTCTGTGGTTACAACATGCAAGGAGTTAATTGCCATGTTGTGTTTTTGAATTCCAAGTTTTACCATTATAAAATATAACCAAAAATTAGCAGTACTTTCCAAATTAAAAATGTTCATATTTTTTGACACAGAATTCCATTTCAAGGTGTTTATCTAAGAGATAAACTCTCATGTAGGTGAAATAATATTTAAGAATATTTGCTGTATGTGTTATTTGTATGTCCAATGTACACTTTAAAAAGTTCTATATATGGAAAGTTTTAAAACAAAATGCCAAAACAGCATATGGTATTTATAGGCAGACAAATTGCATCTATACACATGCATATGTATATGTGTGTGTGTATATATATATGTAGGATACACATATATGTATACACACATATGGCATATATTTGTAAATGCATAGATTATCTCTGGAAGGCTACTCAAGAAATTGCTAGTAGCATAGCTGGTCTCCAGGGAAAGATACTGGGCATCTAGGGATAGAAGAGGGAGGAAGACTTCATTTTCACTATCTTATTGTTGTATCATCTAAATGTAATGCCTATCTAGTAGTAAATAGAATGTTTAAAATTAAAATTATGTTTAAAAAGTTAAAATTAAAAAGAAGCAGCCCAGTTGAGAACCTCTGACAAAAAGAAGCGGTAGAAAGGAAGACTTCTCTGAACAGGTTAAGCCTAGGAAGCCTGAGATAAAAACCATCCAGCCTTTTACGTCTTGACTGTGTCTACAATGCCAGTGCTGTACTGGAAGTTTCCGTGTGGACGAGAGTGCACTAAATCTGACAGAGCTCAGAAACACAGCTTGCATTACGGTAATGTGTTATTCCAGCCTAAATGAATAACTTAGCGCCATATAGGAATTTGATTTCCATGAGTTTATTCCAAAGAGACTTTTCAGTTTTACTCTAAGTACAAAATCATTTCTCAAGTGCTCAGGTTGGGGCTGGGTCCAAGCTGTAATGATCCAGATGAAGTGTTGCCCTGGGGAGCCCCGCCAGACCTTCGCTGGGCACCCTCAAATGCCCCTCTCCTCCATGACCATAACCAGGGCTCCCTTGTCTTGGATTTTCATTTCATTTCTTCTGTTTTGACTTCATAGACCAGACTGAGCTCAGTTCCCAAGAGACACGGGGAAATGAGTGCTCATTATCTGCACTACAAATGGTGAGACTATTGCTCAGACAGTGAAACTTGATGGGTTCATAAAAGAATATTATGTCTATGCAGAATACCTCAGAATAGAATAAAAAGCACAGTAAGTGATTGACATAAATATACGTGTGTCTACAGTATATATTAGTAAACAGGACTACAATATTAGGGGCTAGAAGGAATCTAGTTCATATTTAAAATATCAAGTAAAAATTATCTTCACAATTATGAATCTTTAAACAGTATTATTGCTTCTCAATATATGACATGCAAACATACCACATCATTTTTATTGCCAAAAAGGAAAAAAATAATTAAAACTATAAAAAGCTGTTCTTAGTGTCATTTTAATGTGTCTTTGTTATTGCCATTTATCTCTGAAAGATAATAAGAAAAATAAATTGAGAAATAATACATCAGTAGATGATAAATTTTGTTCATAGCAAATTATTTTTTAAAAAATCACTATTGTTTTTCATCCAAAACAACAACAGAGAAATCAAAGACACATCTATTATAAATGTCTGTTTTGATTTTACATTATTTTAAAAGTAAAGATTTGTTTTTTTTCCCCCAAATTTTCAAGTTAGTCTTCCTCTTCGTGTGGTTTTCATCTTATCTAATTTTCTTAAACATAAGGAAGCATTTTATTCATTTTAATGAATACATATATGAAGGAATTTCTCTCCTGTTCATACTTAACTGTTCACACGCAGATCCTTCTCTAGTTATTCTGACAAACTGGGAATAGTAGTTCTAAGACTGGGCTCCTCACTTCCTTATACGTTAACAGCAATAAGCTGAGGGCACCCAGAAGGTGGAAGAGCTGCTGAAAAGAAAGAGGGACAGCTCACATCTTTAAAACCAGCTTAGGCCAAGGTTACTGAATAGCTTTTACCTTATACATAACCTCCGTTGCCTCACTTTCCTGTAGCTGAGAGCTGAGGCTAGCTCCTTGCCTGGTCGACGGGGAGAGATGCTGGCCCCTCTGATTTTACACACCAGTGCGCTCTGGCGTCTGCGTTCCTTGGAGTGCTCCAAGGAACACCATCACCGTCATTTGTCAGGCCGTTGGGGGACAGTCTGTAGAACAAATGACAAGAGTTTTAGGAATGTCAGCTTTCCATTTTGATAGATGAAGCAACTTTTTTTAAAGGAAAAATGAACTTTAAATAGAGAATAAACACACACCCTGGGTATAAAATGCAGTTTGACATATTAACGGAAAAGAGCATGATATTAACATTGTGTCTCCACTGTAACAGTATATGGGACACAAGAAAAACACATGCAAGCAGAACAGGCTGGGTATTTGGAAATGGTAAAGGAAATATAGAAGAAGTGACTACTGACTGCATTAAACCTAGAGGAGTCTTCGTCTTTTTTCAATTCACTTTCCTGAACTCTCAATTTTTTTATGAACCTGTACTGCTTACATAATAATGAAGTGAAAGGAAAGCCCTGTCCTTTGAAAACTTGATAATTTTAAGATATTTATGTTTTTGCAATTACTTTGCTATCTGTTCTCTTAATATTCTGTAAATTTATGTTTTATATGTCAAAAAGAAAAATGAGAGAGGGAGTTAAACCATAGAAAGGAATAAATACTTTATTGAAAATGAAAATATTTATTAAATGCTTTATTGTCCCCCAAAAATGTTGACGTAAAAATTGCCTCAGTATTTTAAATCATAGATGGAGAATATTTAGTTTCATTAAGCTAGGGAGCTTATCTATTTAATGTTTCCTATAGCACAAAATGTGGCTCACTCCCAGCTAGTGAAAAGCTTGTAATTATTTGTAGCTCTCTTTATTGATTCTCTCCTCATTCTTTTCTTTTTTATCCCTTATGGAATAGCTGAGTTTGTTGTTAGAAAAGTTCGTATTCTTTTTAATTGATACCTATAGTATTGTAAATATAAATTTTATATAGATGAATTTCTATTAATAACTTTATTTTGGATAGCCTCGTATCCATGGCCACATAAGCATGATGTCTGTATGCTAATATGCTTACTTAATCTTTAATATATTTTCATAATATAGGAATACCAGGCTACAGAAGAGCAAATGAGAAGGTCATTTTTTATTCATGTACTACTGAATGTACCTTCTGCTTGTAGCTCATTATACATACAGTGAAGCCCAGTGTTTTAAAAGTGGAAAGCATACCAAATTAAACCACAAGTTTTGCAACTGATGTTCCTTTTGTAAAAGGAGTGCTCTCAATCTTTTCAATTTTATTTATTCTGACTGCTTGTTACTCATTTGTGCTTCTCTCTTCTCCGTTATAGTCAGAATTTCTAATCCCATTTCAAGCAGAAGGCTGCCACTTTTCATCAGAGAAGAGGCAATAAACACGCATCACACTTACATATTTGGGCTTTCATATGGGGCGCTCAAAGTGTTTTATGCACAAGTAGTGTTTCCCCCCGGCTTTTTTTTTTTTTTTAAGTAGGAAAAATGAAGCCTAGAGAGCTTAAATGGCTGAAGGAAGCCCACACCTGAAACAGTGAAAGCCGTGATTTTCATTAAACGTGTATCTGTGAAAATATTCAGTGTTTCTTGCTTGGACACCAGTTTGTATACTGTGCTTGAAGAGTGACACAATGCACAGAATGGAAACCGATGTGAGAGCATGTTTGCCACGGCCAGTTAGGGTGCCCGGTGACGCGGCCAGAGGGGCTGCTGACGGAGGGGAACTTGATGAGCATGACTGTTCAGTTAATGTCTTTAAATATCAAAATTATAAAAAGAACTCAACTGGAAAGAAAAAGTGTGTATGTGTGTTTGTTTTTGTTTTTTTCAGATTCAGACCGTTTAGAGTTTTGTGACTGGCTGAGTGGGCCAGAGAAAGGCAACCGATGACTGGGGTCTAGTCAGTGCAGCTGGAAGTCCTGGTTCTCAGGAAAGAGCCCCTTTCTCATTTAATCTCTCTCTTCTTCTCCTCCCCCCACAAAGACATAAATGATCTCAACGAAATTCAGATGTGTATTATTAGTCATAAAAGCATGAGTAAGAGATTAATAGAAAATAAACAACCTTTTAAAATATTAATTTAAAAAGATGGTCTTGTTCTAAAAGATGTCTGAATGTGTGTCTGTGATTCTCAACTTGCTTTTCCCTGGATCTATGGGGCAGGACTTTGAGGACGCAGAAAATCAAAGGAATGAGGACTCAGAAGGTCTTTTTTTTTTTTGATCTCCTGCACTTTTGATGGTGATGTTCAGATTAGTTTAATATGTGCCTGTGGGGTTGGGGGCAGACTGGGTCTGGGACGTTTGACTTACATTGAGAAGGAAGGCATAAGATGTGGAGGCGGCCATAGAAGGAGGAAAATTAAAACCGAGGAAGGCTGTGTGTTTGAGACAGTGATGGTTAAATTTAGAGATTTAAATGTAGAGGTTAGAGGTTGTTGCTTTTGTGATGAGTGGAACTTTGGGAAGACAGATTTCTGGAAAGGATTTTCTGAGGTGAGAGACTAGTGCCACTGGGTAAGGGGTAACTAAACTCGCCAGCCTGTGATACTTTCTGCTGCTGCTGCTGCTGCTGCTGCTAAGTCGCTTCAGTCGTGTCCGACTCTGTGCGACCCCATAGACGGCAGCCCACCAGGCTCCGCCGTCCCTGGGATTCTCCAGGCAAGAATACTGGAGCGGGTTGCCATTTCCTTCTCCAGTGCATGAAAGGGAAAAGTGAAAGGGAAGTCGCTCAGTCGTGTCCGACTCTTAGCGACCCCATGGACTGTAGCCTACCAGGCTCCTCCATCCATGGGATTTTCCAGGCAAGAGTATTGGAGTGGGGTGCCATTGCCTTCTCCAGTGATACTTTCTACCAGGTGAAAAAAGTATATCCAAAAAGTGCTGTATGGCCTACATTCATGTTAGTGATGGGTGGCTGAGAGCTAAGAATAGCCAAGAATGTGTTGGCTGAACAGTAGAGGAGTGTCCACCTGATCTCACCGTACCTCTTACCATTCGTAACACAGACCAGATTAAATTTTTAAATAAGATAGTTACTGAGTCAGTTCTAATAAAAACTCTCCATTTAACTGAAAACTGCGTGAAGCAGGATTTACTAATACTAATCATGGTATTTTTTAGCTGTGATTTGTCTATATATACACATATATAGGTATAAAGATATATTTAAATAAAATGTAGATATATACTTAGCATGTGCCTGCTCAGTTGCTCAGTCATGTCCAACTCTTTGTGACCCCATGGAATGTAGCCTGCTAGACTCCTCTGTCCTTGGAATTTCCAGGCAAGAATACTGGAGTGGGTTGCCATTTTCTACTCCAGGGGATAGTATAACTACATACATAGAAACTTAGAATTTCCTACTGAATTCCTATATATATATATATATATATTTCCCCTAGAAGACCACTTTAAAACATTCCCTATATAGATATGGTGAAAAGTACCATATTTTTTTCCTCAATTTATCCTTATAAAATTTAGAAATACGCTTGGGTTTTGTAAATGCCTGTCAGTATAGTAGTTGGGAGAAATTGTGGATACATTAACCTGGAAACAAACTTCTTAAGATGTCAAACACCTGTCTGATACACCCATTGTGAACATTTCATGCTCAGATGGCAAATGGCGTTCCTTTGAGAACAAAGCAGCAAAGCGAGAAGGTAGAGCAACTCCTTGGCCTTGCTCCCCGTCAGTCCTGGGCCGGACCAGCCGAAAATGTGAAGGTGGAGACGGCGAGCTTGTGGCTCGCCGCGCTGCTGCAGCGCTAGACTTGTGCTCCTGAGGAGAGGCCATTGCTCATTAGCAGAGCGGCCGCTTTCCAAGGTCCCCAGTTCTTGGAGCAGGACCTCCATCCCTCTGGGCTCTCGCTCAGTTCAGTGCAGTTCAGCCGCTCAGTCGTGTCCGACTCTGCAACCCCATGAATCGCAGCACGCCAGGCCTCCCTGTTCGTCACCAACTCCCGGAGTTTACCCAAACCCATGTCCATGGAGTCGGTGATGCCATCCAACCATCTCATCCTCTGTCATCCCCTTCTCCTCCTGCCCTCAATCTCTCCTAGCATCAGGGTCTTTTCAAATGAGTCAGCTCTTCGCATCGGGTGGCCAAAGTATTGGAGCTTCAGCTTCAACATCAGTCCTTCCAGTGAACACCCAGGACTGATCTCCTTTAGGATGGACTGGTTGGATCTCCTTGCAGTCCAAGGGACTCTCAAGAGTCTTCTCCAAACCACAGTTCAAAAGCATCAATTCTTCTGCGCTTAGCTTTCTTCACAGTCCAACTCTCACATCCATACTTAACTACTGGAAAAACCATAGCCTTGACTAGACGGACCTTTGTTGGCAAAGTAATGTCTCTGCTTTTTAATATGCTATCTAGGTTGGTCATTACTTTCCTTCCAAGGAGTAAGCGTCTTTTAATTTCATGGCTGCAGTCACCATCTGCAGTGATTTTGGAGCTTCTGTGTAAATGAAGAGATGATAAGACCCTTAAGGCCTGCCAGTTCTAATATCCAGAGATTACACCATTTAGTCTCATCTGCCCTGGAGCTATTTCTTGTCTATACCTTTGTCTCAGATGGTAAACTGTCTGCCTGCAATGCAGGAGACCAGGGTTCGATCCCTGGGTCGGGGAGATCCCCTGGGGAAGGAAATGGCAACCCACTCCAGTATTCTTGCCTGGAAAATCCCATGGACGGAGGAGCCTGGTAGGCTACAGTCCCTGGGGTCCCAAAGAGTCAGACACAACTGAGTGACTTCATGTCACTTTTCACTTTCATGCATGGGAGAAGGAAATGGCAACCCACTCCAGTGTTCTTGCCTGGAGAATCCCAGGGACGGCGGAGCCTGGTGGGCTGCCGTCTATGGGGTCGCAGAGTCGGACACGACTGAAGCAACTTAGCAGCAGCAGCAGTACCTCGTAGATAATGCCCTAAAGATTTCACTCTGTAGTAATTGCCCTAAGAGAAAAGCACAGTGTGTTTCAAACTCAGATTATTTTCAGAATCAAGTCTGAAATATCAGAAGCTGTTCCCTAGAATATTAATAGGTCTTACTCTTGAGAATTACTTGGTCAAGCCAAGTGAAATAGGCCTTTGTTCTGCAATACTGCTCAAAGCTTTTTCTGTGCTTAAATTTATTGTGACCCAAGGCTCTGGGTTTCCGTGATGCAGTCTTTTTCCAACTGGTTTTAGTGAAGTCTCCCTTTTTGTGTGGAAAGTCTCTATTCTCCGAGAAACAATGTTTTTGACTGTTTTCAATCTATCCACAGACATATTCAACTAAACAAACGTTAGACATGGTGAGTGTTCCTCTTCCTAAAATCTGGCCTTCTAGTTTTGGCCTCTACAAGCAACTGCTGCAGAAGTGCCTGAAGGCATCGGGCTATGAGTTCAGGGTTAGACAGAAGGGTAAGAATGTCAAAATACTAAGAATTTGCAGACCGGGCCTAACTTTACCCAGTGTTTTGAATTCATTCCCCTTCCCCTTTCTCATATAAGAGTGTTTATGTAGACAGTAGGGAAGGAGTGCTTATCTGAGTTTCTGAGTTATTTCTAGCTTTAAGTTCTTTCTCTTAGGGAAAACGCATGAACTTTTTAATTGTAATCATGCTGACTTCAACTTAGATCTGCCACTAAACTGGTCTAACTATCAGACTGAGCCATTATTCTGCATTGTAAAAATGGATATGGTAAAATGGTTGAATGGAGTTGTATTTTACAGAACTAAGTAAGTTAATATTTAGCAAATTACTAGCTCCTGAATGCTCACTGATACTGGCTGTGTTTATTCTTTGATTGTCTGGCAGAGAGGTCCTGGATGTAGGAACAAGTAATCTGGTCTCATTACATTGCTGACTCGTTACTAACTACCCTAGTATATAATATTGTTGACCCTTCAACTTAATGTCTCTATAGCTCAGTCCTCTCACTCATCAAGTGAAGATAAAACTACCTTACATGGTGTTTTAAAGTATAAACTGAGATAATAGACCTGTAATCAATTTCAAAAGATTTTTTAAAGTACTAATTAATATTTTTTTTAGTAGTGGTAAAATGATTATTGACTTTCAGTCTGACCATAAATTTTTTCTGTTACTAGTGTTATATGTATTATAATGGGATTGCTGGAGGAGCATACTATTTTAATAGAATCCCTTAGGATGGATTTAAGAAAAAGTACTGAGCCTCTTTTTTTCCATCTTACGTAGGAAGGTTTATATTCTTTCAAACATCTGTATACACGTTCTTTCATCTTCAAGTGCACAACTGTAAAAGATTTAGAGTTTTTGAAGATTGTGCATTTAATTTTTGGTTGAATTGTATATAGATCAAATCCGTGCATCAGAAAGTCTACAAAAAGAGAATTTATAGAGCTTGGGGAGATGGAGTTAAAAATTTATAAGTCTTTGGGGCCCTTAAATGAGAAAGATGTGAAAAATCTGTTTTTGACTTAAAAACTATATTTTAGAGCTGTGGGAAACTAATGCTGTAAACTCTTACTTGAAAATCACATGGTTGATTTCTTCTGTCACATTTACATTGCGTCATTATTAAACCTTTTAATTTCATAGAACAAAGATTTGATTTGGCATTGAAATCTTGTTCAGTTTTTTTTTTTTTAAAGCATTTTCTTTTGAAATTAATTTCTGATGGCAAATTTTTGATGGTTTATTACAAAAAACTTGGGCCTTTTTAAAAAAAAAAAACACTAGGTTTTAAATTTTGTTGTGAGACATATTATGTTTATCTCACATTATGTCACTTTTTTGCCTAAGTTTTTCATTTGTGTTTCTGACCTCTGAATGGATTAATGGTTTGAAGACATTTGCAGAATGCTTTGGGGTAATAGATAGCTTACCTGTCTGTTTTGATAAATCTCCATTTCCTTACTAGATATTTAGGAAGGAGATCTAGATTACCAGATATGCCTCTAAAGCCCTTGCTGCTTCCTCTGTCTCTTGCAGCTATGTTTTCATAATTCACTTTCCAAGTGCCAATAGTTAGGTTGGCATTTTGTAATTTCTTATAGGAGTTAAGTGTGTAGACAGAAAAAGTCTTAAACTTGCATTGTGAAGAAACGATTTCAAAAGATGTAAATCATTGGTAACACTGTGTCCCGTCTAAAATGTGCTTAAATTGGTGACAGTTCCCAAGATCATGGACCACGTGCCTATTTTCATACTGTGGTTAATGGCAAAGAGTGCTTCTTGGATGTTTTTCTAGGAGTTTATTGTAGAGTGTATGAGGCCATGAGTTTCTGTAAGTTCTGTTTCTGGGCATAGCTTTGGATCAACACCATGGAATAAGAAACTCTGCCTAGCACCCAGTCATCAAAGTTGATTAAGCATGAGCCTCCATTGTTGGAAGGAGGAACATTCTCACCTAGAGACTTTTAATATATAATACTAAAGAAAAAAATTGTAAAGTATTTTACAAATACATATTTTCTGACTTGGAAATATTTAATAATAGCTAGCAATTAAAATAATAACTGAGCTTCTATGAATATAAAGCACTGTACATATATTGTACCATTTTATCATTATGATAACCCTATGAAGTCATTCCCTCCCTTTTATAATCAAGGTTAAGAATAACCACTTTTAGTCTCATGCTTCACATATACTAATACACTGCAATTTTTTAAGTAGCTGCTTTATTGCCCAAAATATCTAATCCATAGCACTCCTACATTACCAAGTTTGTATTCTGCCTTTATTTTCTTGTATATGTGACGTCTGTGGGCAAACTTCCTTGGTAAAAACCTCACACCCACAAAGCCTCAGATATTATCACCTCATTCTTACAAATCATTTGACAATTAACTTACTGTTTTAAAAGAAAGATACTGAATACACACTGATACAAGAATATGTCAGAAATATAGAATTGTGTAGAAAGGGTCGTTCATCATGTTGCTCCGTGACTTTGTTATTGTACTTCCGCGTTATTTCTTGCAATCTTTACATCTCAAGGAAAATACCATCTTATCACGTCTCTGCATCTGAATACCATAATTTATTTAACCTTTCCTGTTTGTGTTTGCAGTGATAGGATTTCTGTATCATAGGGCTTATTTACCGAAAGCTTTGTTAGTTTGTTCATCTTGTGTTAGGGGATCCAGAAGACCCCTAGGCACATAGGGTGACCCATAATATATAAAGGAAGGAATGAATAATACCAGACTACACTCCAGAATGGTTTTGCTGACTTGTGTTAGCTGCCACATGTGTATCTGTTTCCCCTCAGCAAGGTGTGGAAGTTGACAATTAGGTCCACAGTTACCGTTTTATAAATAAGCTGCTCTCAGAGTGAGAATCGAAGCTCCAAATGGTCAGAGGCATGTCGTGGCCACTGTATTTCAGTTGGCTCCTAGAGGGCAGTCATACAGTCCACTGGTTTGGAAAGTGGTATTGGTCTAATTTCTAAGTATATATCTGTCATTCAAGATTTTATTATATGTAAATATATAATTTTTATTATTTTGAAACTTTGGTTTAGAGCCAAACTTTGGTTTAGATTCTCCAGGAGATCTTCTCAACCCAGAAATCGAACCGGGGTCTTCCGCATTGCAGGTGGATTCTTTACCATCTGAGCCACAAGGGAAGCCCAAGAACACTGGAGTGGGTAGCCTGTCCTTTCTCCAGCAGATCTTCCCAACCCAGGGATCCAACCAGGGTCTCCTGCATTGTAGGTGGATTCTGTACCAGCTGAGCTATCAGGCAAGCCCAGTTTAGAGCCACTGTAATATTAATATAAAGTTTTCCTTTTTTGTTTCCCAAGATATAAAGTAATATGCTTCAACATTTGTCCTGTTTTTGAATAAACAATCAAATAATGTCATTTTTAAATTGATGATGAGGAATGATGCCAGCGTGAGGCTTTAGGTACTAATCATGTATTTATTTTATGCTGATTTGGCGCGTTGTCACATTTTCCAACAGCTTTGGGATAGGGGCTATATTTCAATCAAATCTATAACAATTTTTTAATTGAGATCCATTTTTTTTTTCCTACTTCAGTTTATTAGAACACATAGACCAGAATTTAGGGGAGCTTTCTGGGATTATGGGGCTTCCCTTGTGGCTCAGCTGGTAAAAATCTGCCTGGAATGTGGGAGACCTGGGTTCGATCCCTGGGTTGGGACGATCCCCTGGAGAAGGGAAAGGCTACCCATTCCAGTATTCTGGCCTGGAGAATTCCATGGACTCTACAGTGGCAAAGAGTCAGACAAGACTGAGCAACTTCCACGTTCACTTTCTTTCTGTGATTATACTATTGTCCCCAAAGTGTTTGAATCAAACTCAGAATTATGCTTGTGTTGTTATTCAGCTGTTCTAATGGACAATGATACTTTTTTTTTTTAGCAGAAAAAATATTTAAATTCTCGGGACTTTATAATAGTGACTTTGAATATTTCACATAATGTGGCTTTTGGAAGGAAGGCTATTTTAAGCATTGTTTTTTCTTTTTAGACCAAAGTTCAGAGTCATCTTATTGTCTTATAACTAACTAGCTAATGTGAACATTTTTTTTTCATTTTAAGCTACTACCAATTGTTTTGTCAAATAGGGATAATGGAAATTCACAGGTATAGCATTTACTAAGTATAGTTTATATCAGTACATTTTATTGTATAGTTTGTCTCTGGTCAAATGCAAAACACAGCCTTTTGCAATTTGGAAAGGACTTCTAGCTTCTAGATTGTTTTTTATTGAGGCCATAGTTGGGCAATATGATTTTCATTATTCAAACTGTAAAGCATCATATCATTTTCTCAGTTTATACCACTTTAATATTATATGACTTGCCTGGTGGCTCTGATGGTAAAGCGTCTGCCTACAATGCGGGATTCCCAGGTTCGATCCCTGAGTTGGAAAGATCTCCTGGAGAAGGAAATGGCAACCCACTCCAGTACTCTTGCCTGGAAAATCCCATGGGCAGAAGATCCTGGTAGGCTACAGTCCCGTGGGGTCACAAAGAGTCGGACACCACTGAGCGACTTCACTTTAACTTTCATTTTCAGGATTACCCTGGTGGCTCAGACAGGTAAAGCATCTGCCCGAAATGCGGGAGATCCGGGTTTGATCCCTGTGTTGAGAAGATCCCCTGGAGGAGGAAATGGCAACCCACTCTAGTGCTCTTGCCTAGAAAATTCCATGGATAGAGTAGCCTGGTGGGATATAGTCCATGGGGTCGCAAAGAGTCGGACTCGACTGAGCTACTTCACTTTCAGTTTTAATCTTATATTGTGAATTGATCAGTTAACCTAAATAGCTGAAATAATAACAGGATTTTAAAACACAAGTAACCTTTGGACTCTGTTAACTGTGAAGGGGGTCCAGAACTTTTCTTGAAGAACAAAGCAGACTTACAACTCAGGGAAGCCCCTCTTTTCTCCCCCTTAGAGATTAGTATCCATTTATTGAAAGAGTTAAGACAGGAGTATTGTAAAATAAAATGCCCAAGGAATTTGCATAATTTAAAATTATATAAACGCCCATTTATTTATGAGTCTTCTCCTGAAGGACCAAGGCGGTTTATTTGTATGAGAGCATGCTGATGGGAGTTTCAGATAACCTTTCTTCCACAAACCACACCCCAACTGCATCATCAGAGATTTCCAGTTTTCAGAACTTTAAAGTAGGGTGAGCAAGACGCTTGTGAAACAGTGTAAGTAGAATCCTTCTCAGTTTTAGACTTTCCCATAAATATTTTCAAGTTTTCAGATTTGTTTGTCTGCTTGCTTAATGAATTAACTAGTGACATTTTACATACGTATGAAATGATCAGTATCATAAAGCCTAGTAACCGTCTGTCCCCACACAAAGTGATTGCGCTATTATTAACCATTTTCCATGTTTTGTGTTACATTCTCATTGCTTCATCTATTTTATGACTGGAGATTTGTGCTTCTTGACTCCCTTCACCTATTTCTCCCCACTCCCCCTCTCTCTGGCAGCCACCTGTTTGATTTCTGCATCTATATTTTTGTTTTGTATACGTGAGAACATATGGTATTTATCTTTTTCTGTCTGCTTTATTTCACTTAGCATAATACACTCTATTCAATCATCTTCACACAAATGACAATTTTTTAAAAATATTTATTTATTTGGCTGTGCCAGGTCTGAGTTGCATCATGTGGGATCCAGCTCCCTGACCAGAGACCGAACCTGAGTCCCTTGCATTAAGAGCGCAGAGCTCTAGCCACTGGACCTGCAGGGAAGTCCCAGGATTTATTTTTTAGTGGCTAAATGATATTCTGTTTTATGTATGCCACATATTCTTTATCTATGTGTCTATTGATGGACATAGGTTATTTCCATTTCTTACTATTTGTAAATAGAACTGCAGTTAACAAGTGGGTGAATGTATCTTTTTGAATTAGTGTTATTATTTTCTTCAAGTAAATACTCAGAAGTGAAATTGCTGAATTACATGGCAGTTTTATTGTTAATTTTTTATGTAATCTCCATGCTCTTTTCCAAAATGGTTGTAGTGATTTACAATCCCATCAACGGTGCATGAGGGATCCCTTTTCTCTAAATCCTCTACAGCACTTCTGTTAGTTGTCTTATTATCATTGTGACAGGTGTGAGGTGATACTGTACTTTTGATTTGTATTTCCCTGATGATTAGTGATGTTAAACATCTTTTCCTCGTATATGTTGGCCATCTGTCTTTTAGGGAAAAGAAGTCTATTCCAGTCCTCTGCCCATTTTAAAAATCAGGCTATTTGTTTTCTTGATACTGAGTTGTATGAGTCTTTTGTATATTTGGATATTAACCTGTTATTGGATATATCATTTGCAGCTTCAGTAGAGGGCCTTTCTGTTTTCTTGATAGTTTCCTTCACTGTATAAAAAGCTTTTTAGTTTTGCGTAGTTCTGTTTGTTTATTTTTGCCTGAGGAAACAGATCCTAAATATATTTCTAAGACCAGTGTCAAAGAACATAATAGTGCCAATGTTTTCTCACAGTTTTAAGGTTTCCAATCTTACATTTAACCCTTTTATCCATTTCAAGTTTATTTTTTGTATATGGTGTGAGAAAGTAATCCAGATTCATTCTTTTGCATATAACTGTACAGTATTCCCAATGACATTTATTGAGAATGCTGTCTTTTCCCCATTTTATGTTCTTGTCTCCTTTGACATAGATTAATTGGCCTTATGAGTATGGGTTTATTTCTGAGCTCTCTGTTCTGTTCCATTGATACATGTATCTGTTTTTGTGCCAGTACCATGGTGCTTTTGATTACTGTAGCTTTGTAGTATAATTTGAAATTAGGGAGTGTGACACTTCCAGTTTTGTTCTTCTTTCTCAAGATCATTTTGGCTATTGGGGTATTTTGTGTTTACATACAAATTTTAGAATTATCTGTTCTCATTCCGTGCAAAATGCCCTTTGTATTATGATAGAAATTGCACTGAATTTGTAGATTGGTTGCCTTAGGTGGTATGGTAATTTTAACAATGTTAATTTTTCCAATTCATGAACACACTTATTTGTGTTGTCTTTAATTCCTTTTCATCAGTGTCTTACAGTTTTAGAGTATAAGTCTTTTACCTCCTTAGATTCATTCCTATGTATGTTACTCTTTTAGATGCTGTTGTAAATAGCACTGTTTTCTTTATTTCTCTTTCTGATAACTTGGTAATTCTATACACTGATAACAAACTATCTGAAACTTCTGAGACTTAATTTTGGATCCTGCAACATTACTGAATTCATTTATGGGTTCTAATCATTTCTTTGTGGCCTCATTAGGATTTTCTACATATAGTATCATGTCATCTGCAAACAGTGGCAGTTTTACCTCTTTTCCAGTTTGGATTCCTTTTATTTCTTTTTTCTTTTCTGATTACCATGACTAGGGCTTCCAATCCTATGTTGAATACAAGTGGCAAGAATGAGCATCCTTGTCCTGTTTCTGATCTTAGAGGAAATGCTTTCAGCTTTTCACTGAAAAAAATGTTGGCTATAGGTTTGTCATGTACGGCCTTTATTATGTTGAGCAGTGTTCCTTCCTGAGCATTGAGGAAATGGCAGCCCACTCCAGTGTTCTTGCCTGGAGAATCCCAGGGACAGAGGAGCCTGGTGGGCTGCCGTCTAGGGGGTCACACAGAGTCGGACACGACTGAAGCGACTTAGCATGTTCCTTCTATATCCACCTTGTTGAGAGTTGTTTATTTGTTGTTTTATCATAAATGGATGCTGAATTTTGTCATCTACTGAGATGATCATATGAGTTTGACTCTTCAATTTGTTAATACTATGTATCACATTGATTGATAGTGGATAGTGGATAGTGAACCATCCTTGCATACCTGACATTAATTCCACTTGATTACGGTATATATGCCTTTTAGAGTATTGTTGAATTCAGTTTGCTAACATTTTGTTGAGGATTTTTCCATTTATGTTCATCAGGGATATTGGCCTGTGATTTTCTTTTCTCTTTTCCTTCTTTGTGCTGTATTTGTCTGGTTTTGTTATTGATGTGCTGCTGACCTTGTAAAATTTGTTTGAAAGCATTTCTTCCTCTGCAGTTTTTTGAAAAAGTTTGAGAAGGATAGGTAGAACTCATCTGTGAAGCCATCTAGTCCTGAACTTTTATTTGTTGGGAGTTTTTAATTACTGATTCAGTTTCATTACTGGTAATATTTTCTATTTCTTCCTGGTTCAGTCTCAGGAGATTGTACATTTCCAGGAATTAATGAATTGCTTCCAGGTTGTCCATTTTCGTGGCATAATTGCTCACAATAATTTCTTTTGAGCCTTTGCATTTTTGTGATATCAGTTTGGGGCCCTCCCTGTTTTTTTTTTTTTTTTTCTTGGTGAGTCTTGATAATGGCTTATCAATTTTATTTATCTTTTTTAAAACCCGAATCTTAGTTTCATTCATCTTTGCTATTTTATTTATTTATCTATTTAATTTATTTCTGCTCTGATCTTTGTTATTATTTTCCGCCGACTTGGGGCTTTGTTTCTTCTTTTTCTAGTTCCTTTTGGAGTAAGGTTAGATTGTTTGAGATTTTTTCGTTTTCTGAGGTAGGCTATAAATGAAATTTGTATCTATATATTGATAGATACATTAGATTCTGGTTTACACTTAGGTTCCCAGTTTCGGGACAATATACTGCATAGGTCATGCTAGGTACGTCTTATGTTAAATCAAGAGACACATATTATCTGGAGGTAATGGAAATTTTAAATAAAGTTATATGAGCTAAGATGTGTCATTTAATTTGCACAAGGCACTGTTCTAAACACTTTACATATATAATTTCCTTTCATCTTTATCGAAGTTCTTTAGAGTAGATGCTCGTATTATACCCACTGTATGGAGAAGGAAAGTGAAGTGCGGGGAGGCTGCATGACTTGCTGACGTTCCCCGGGCTGGGTTTGATCTGGTCTCTGGGACTGACTCCCGAGTCTGCGCTCCAGAGCACCCTGCCGGTCTGCCTCTTGAAGACAGTGACATTTCTAAATTACATTCAAAAGAGTTTGTGTGTACCAGAACCCTCCAGTAAACATAATGTCTTAATTCTATAAGCAAATAAATGTTTTAAGAGTGTGTATTTTAAAGAAAAAGCACTTTTGAACTATGTTGTTTACTACATCTGCCTTGTTTGGAAATAATACCTTGTAAAATACATATTTATTTTCTTACTGTGATACTTAGCGTCACATTGACAAGCTATAATATTTTCCTTTTCCTATGGTGGAACTTTTCATAGATAGTAAATTTACTTCCCTTAGGTAAATACATAAATATTTCTTTTGCATCACCAAGAAATACCAGGTGGGTTCCTTGAAATTAATGACAATTTGTAATTTTCAATAGCCATACCGTTTACAAAAGAAATTGTTCCAGTTTTTGTTGCTTATTTTGCTTACACTGTAGAGTCTTCTCAATCAGTTTGGCTTATCTATTGTAGAAGATATATTTACTGAGGGAAATTCAGCAGGATCCACTTTCGGTTTCCATTACACATCCTTATCCTATTATTTGCATTTTAAAGTCTGCCTGTCATCACGTACAGTTTTTCTGCCTTTAAGACTCTCTGTATTTTAATGCATGTTCTTTATCCTTTTTATTAGACAGATTTTACAGAGATATTTCTCTTTACAACTGAAAGTAATTCATTCCTTGTGCCCATAAATAATGTTCTCCTTTGTTGACATATGTTTAATAACAGTGGTGCATTTGCTATTTTTATTCAGCATTCTAAGTACATACAGCCGCATGACCTGTCTTAGCAGTGTGCTTCAGACCTTCACACATTGATTCAACAAACCTGTCTTGAGCATCTCATCAAGGATGAGTAAAACACAGGCCCCGTGTCAGGGTGATGACATACACTTCATACAGCGGTCACAACACAGGGAGGAAGAGCTAGGAGTCAAGAGGAGCTGTCGGTCTGAGAAGAGTCCATTGCTGGACTCTGACCAAAGGGAGAATATAAATGAGTCAAATGGAATAAATGTAATCACTTCTAGAGACTGGTGGAGCTACTGCAACTGGAGAATGCATGTCTGATCTAAGGAGAGGCATGGCTGGGATGCCTGTTCGTGACCCTGGTAAGGCCTAAGCTCATGAAAAGTTCAGTGTTTTGAGAAACTGTTTATGTAACAGTTGTGTTTAGTGGGCCAAGTCAGATAGACTTATGTAGAATTTTGGGGCCAGAAGTTAATACCTAGGGTTTCAAACTACATTGAAAGAAATAGATTTAGGACAAAATTTAGGGGAAAAAAATGCAGTAAAATCATAAAACAAGGGCGTAGAGGTTCCCAGTGAAGTGGCAGTAGATGGGTACTAAGTCAGGCATTCTGCTGGGTTTACCAGTAAGCGCAGCAAGCATGTGTGCCTAACATATTACCACCCTACGGACAGCATCAACAATCTGAAAAACAACTAGAATTAGACTTTGGTCTTTCTTTCATGGATTGTGCCACTTAGTGGATTTTTAAATTATTTTATGAAATTAGACGTGGAAGAGGAACCATGTTTTTTCCCAGGATTTCTGACCTCTATGTGCCTTAATCTGGTGTGGATAAGCCAATAAAATTAAAGATTCCAAGCATAGGGGAATTAAGTGTTTGGCTGGAGACCAGACTCAGGATAACTGGACATGGATATTGGAGGCTAGGCTCAATAGCACATGTGGTATGGCCATACGCAGTTCGAATGAGTACATACCTGCTGGCCGTTAAAACTTTTTTCTCCCCAAATAATTTGAATGTCCTTATAAGTATTGTTTGACATTGATTGTACTAGCTATTAAGAGAGATTTACAAACTCATAGATTTGGGCTCTGTATTAATTTTTACAATAAGCATGCATTTATTCTCCCTTTGTAGGGATTTATAGACATTGATTCTAATCAGTGTTTAAAGTTTACTTTGAAAAGAATTAGGCTGAATGTCTTAAAAGTTGCATGGTACAATTGAGTAATACAAAGATATAAAATGACTTTTAAAAGCTTTCATACAGTTAATAAGTTTGCAATTTTTCTCAGTGGTTTCCATTTTAAATATTAATGTTCTGAAAAATAATATAATAGTTATATAATCCTTACTATATTTTTATGTATTTTGAAATGAAGGCATAATATCTTTTCTCTCATTGTATACCAGGCTTTGGTCATGTGAAGTTTATATCAATAGTAAATGCCTAATGTTATTAATATCTTCATTATTTTTATATTATATATCAAAGAGATCTTTCAGATCTAATAGATGTCTTCAAATATAGAAATCTAGATTGTGCTTGGCAATCTTACTATGGCTGTTCACAAACTTTTGTTATGTTTTGCATTTAAACTGAATGCTTTAAAAGATTTGCAACTCTTTCCTTGATCCTATTTGGAGGCCATGTTTACAAAGAGTTCTTTAAATGCCTGATGTTTGGTTGCTTAGCACAAATCATCTAGATCACAGGTGAATCATTTTGTGTGAGACAAAAAATAAAATTTACAGTGGAGTGAAGAAAAACTGTCAGGTTAAATTTTTTGATCTGTTTTGTACTATGTTTACTTATAATTAAAGAAAAACATTAACCTTGAATCTTCAGCAGTGCTAAGCATTCTTGCGTTCGTTTGCAACTTCCATGGTTTTCAGCATGTTTTGGTGAAGTCATTTAGGTACAATATCTGTAGCTATGTAAATCAGCAGACTTCATGTTACTTAAAGTTGAGCAGTTCATTTAGATAATTAGTAAAAGAAAAGAAATTTCATTATTTATTTCCCCAGATTGAGGAAACTTTTGCTGAAAGGTCCATGGTATTTACTCTTTGCTGAATAATACTAGAATCCTAATCCAGTTTCTGGCAACACATTTTGAAAATGCTCTTACTGATTGGATAAGCAATCTACCTTTAAAGGCACAACCTTATATAATGTCTTCCACCAAACATTCAGCTAGAAGAGGAACCTTAAATGAAAAACTTGATGCTTATTGAGGAGATCATATTTTGGGGCTGATTTTGTATTGATTTTTGACTTTTAGTCCAATTGATAAGATATAATGTGGAAGACAACATGATGTTGAGGGCTAAGAATGTCTGAGATCCCTTTCCTGAAGTTATCTAGTTATTGTTGGATAGTTAGGTTTCTTGAAATAAAGGTGATAGAAGAGATAGAATTAGATATCTCTTGAAGATATCCCAAAGAACTAGCAGATGGAACATTGACTCTGGGCTAGAAAGCTATTACAAAGAGTCTGTAGCAAGCAATGTCTGGTTTAATTAATAAATTATATCATACATGTATACTTTTATATAGCATGCATTATAAATTTCTGGAAATAAACAAATTTAAAAATATTGATCAGTTTCTAGTAATCTTTTATTATTGTATATTTTCTTAAAAGATAAAAATAGAATTATTATCATGATAGGATCTTTGCATTTTTTAATGTAGAACTGGTCTTAATTATATACTCACTTGAATGTCTAAAAGTCTGATAACATCAACATTGGTGAGAATATGAGGAAACTATAATTCTTATAATTGTTGGTGGGCATTTATAATGGTATAGCAACTTTGGAAAGAAATTCATTCATCTACTACATACATACTACTAATACTCTATGACTTACCAATTCTGCTCCTTGGTTTTTACCCATGAGAAATGAAAGCATATGTCCACAAAAAGACTATAAGAATGTTCCTAGCAGTGTTATTAGTGATTTCCCCCAGAACTGCAGACAATTCACATATGCTTCAAGAGAAGAATGGATAAAGAAACTGTGCTATATTTATTTAATGGAATACTTGGCAATTGAAAGATACAATCAGGATAAACTACTGAAATATGAAACAAAATAGATGAATCTCAAACTCTGACACTGAGTAAAAATAAGTTATTCAAAAGAGTACAAATTGTATGATTCTATTTTTATGAAATTCCTGAACAGACAAAACTAGGCTATAGTAAAATAAAACCAAGTAGCAAAACATCTACAATGGCAGTTGCATTTGTGGATGGGTATGAGCATTGACTGGAAGGGAGGCAAAAGAGTCTAGATTTGATAGGGGTTCAAGATAGACATATGTAGGTATTTGTCAAACCTGGCATCGTTGGAGATTTGTGCATTTCACAATGGGTATATCTTTTAATTTTGTTAAAGAGACAACTATTATCAACATTGAACTCTAGTTAATGATGTGTATGCTAAAGTATTAATATTTATGCGTGAAATGTGCTAATGTCTGCACTTAACTTTGAAATGCATTAAAAAGTAAGAATGGATAGATAGATACCTAGGTGGATAGAGAAATAGATGGGATACATCTGAGATAAAGTAAATGTAGAAAAATGTTAATTACAGAATCTAGGTGGTGATTAATAGCTTTTCAGTGAACAAATCCTTCAACTTTTTGGTATGCTTGAAATTTTCCATAATAAAATGTTGTACAAAGATGAATGTTTATTCTAAAATAGTTTAGAAGACATATCTTTTTGGAATTTATTCTAATTCAGGATGAATATTTGGTATAATTCTTTAAGGTTTTCTTTTTTATCCTTTTCACAACTTAAAATTTTGTCTTATCCAATTATAATATGTCATCTTAATTGCAATTAGTTTGTTACCTTTATTAATCATGTTTCTTGGAGCCATATGTGTGATTAGTTTAATGCCATTTATTAGGCCCTGTATTCATTTCCTGTGGCTACCATAACTAATTACCACAAATGTGGGAGCTTAAAAGCAACTAATATTTATTCTGTCACAGTTGTGGAGGTCACACATCCAAAATCAGTTTCACTGAGCCAAAATCAAGATTTCAGTCTCCAGGGCCCACTCAGATAATCTAGGATAACCTCCATATCCAAATCTTTAATCACATCTGCAAAGACCTTTTTTTTTTTTTTCTATTAAAGCAAGTGTACTGTATATATAAAGTAACAGTTACAGGTTGCATGGATTAGGACCTGATATCTTTGGGGGCCGTTACTCAGCCTACCACAGGCATTTTTTTTTAATGTGCCAAGTTCTGTGCTAGGGCCTCAATAATAATAATTAACATTTAATCACTTACTGTTTGCTAGGTGCTGTCCTATATGCTTTACATTCATTTTTTTTACTAAGGAAAAAAATTGATTTGGTTTAACATAAACTTACTGGAGCATACATTTCTTCCTTGTATATGTCAACTAGCAAAGCCCTAAAGTGTTAATTTTCTGAGAAACGTACTTGAGAAAATTCTATTCAATCCTAAATAACCCTGTCTTATTTGTGTGGAAGATCTTTAAACTGACAAGACTGTGAATTCTCTTTGGGAAGAGACTTGTGTTCTCCATCTTTGTATCCATATGGTTAGGGGCAGAATAAGGGTTAATAACTGTTTATTGAGTAACAAAAAGCACTTTTGCAAACATTATGAAATGTAACTTTTACAAAATCCATGGAAGTAGGTATTGTAATTTCCAGAATTTTACTGAAAAGACTTAGAGAAGTTGAATTACGTTCCCAACCCCAAGACTGTCTCTTATACACACATACACAAAAACTGTGACATTCTGAGCATCTGAAACATATTTCCACTTGTCCATAACTGATTTTGTATAAGAAACATTAAGTTTTTGTAAAATTTTAATATAGCTGTTTTAATACAGCTGTTTTATTATTGCATTATCAATCATGTGTAATATACTTTTAAACTTAAGTCTTTTTTTTTTGCCATTCCAGTATTTATTTTTTAAATTTTTATCTTGTTTTGGAGAATAGCCAGTTAACAATGTTGTGATAGTTTCAGGTAGACAGCAAAGGGACTTAGCCATACATGTACATGTAGAGGCCATTTTCATGTGAGTTAAGTCCACAGTGGTATTAAGAAATGGAAGGAAATTTTCTAAATAATACAGAATATTTTAACACTTTCTCAAAACTTCAGCCTTTCCCCAGAAATATGTCACGTTTATCTAGTCTTTTTGTAGCTTCTTTTGAACATCAGATTTTTAAAAACTCATTGATATTATGAATCGTATAAATAACCATACTTTCCTCTTTACTTTTGCTCCTTGAAAGTTTATTCCAAAATCTTATTGTAATTCCAGAAGCTAATATATCCGTGACTTTATTATTTTGCTATCCATATTTTCCACCTTCCTCTCAAATATTTCTTTGTAGTTTCATATGCATTTCAAGAGAAATAAGGCTGGTTATAAGTAAACAGATAAAATGAATTTGGGCTCCTTAGTAATTATTAAATATATGAATATATTATTGTATATGTTACGTATAACAACTGGTTACATTATATAGATATGGTTATATGTTATATATATATATATATATTGTTTTTCCTTTTTCCTCTTTATAATATTTTTTGAACAACCTTAAATCAAGCCCACACTTCAACTAACTTGCCCCTGAGTATATATCCCATTCACTGCTTTGCTTATCCTGTTTCCCTTCGTATTTTCTTTCACCTTTTTCAGAGGATGATGTGGCATTGAATCACCATTAATTTTCCCAAAGCCCCAAATTTTGCCAAATGGCCTAGGAGTGTTGTGTGTCTGGTGAGCACGCACTTACCTTTCACTAATGGATCACAAAAAGGAATTCATTCTCTCACTTCTCTCATTCCCAGGCAGCACCCGTGATACCCTCAGTAACTGCGGGAACACACAGCCTCTAACTGACCCCAAGCACGTTTACCTGGCGTCCCTTTCAAATGTCTGGTGTTGCTCTTGCCTCTTTACTCCGCTAAGGACCTTTGAAAACAATCATCTATCCTTTTTGTCACTTCTCAGTCTTCCTGTGAATACCAGAATATATTTCTTTATCTCCTTGGGTACTTAAGAAAAGTTTTTTTCTGTGTAGAGCAGAAATATTAATGCTGTTACTCCATTTTGCTACCCGGTTTGTTGATTATGCAGACGGCACAGTAACTATAGTAACCAAAGGAGCATTTAGAAGCACGCCAGAGATGGATGCGCTGCTCATTTTGGTTCACCTTTAGAGTAACGCACAGCTGAGGGCTGGGGCTCGGGGCACTGCATGCCCCTGCTGGCTGTCAGACGTGATGCTGGCTGCACGGTGCGGCTGTGAAACAGACACTGGGCGTGCCCTCCGCCTTCTCCAGGCTGACGTAGTCTTGCTCTTTAACTCTCTGCAAGGGGAAAACGGGTAATGCGTCCGCTTATGATTTCTACCAGTCTTAGCACTGGTTTCATTAGCTTCCCACCACTTTCTCCAAGAACAGAAAGATGGGTTTTCCCTCCGTGCGGAATAGATTGAGGGCTAGTCCAAGCAAAGCAATCCGAATTTTAGTGATCACAGCACTTCAGGGGCTAGGCTGCTAAAATTACTTCATTAAGTGCATTTATAACAATGAGATATTTGTTAATTGGGAATGGAAAAAGGTATATATTAAGAATTGTATTTATAAGTGTATTTATATACATGTGTGCATCTATACTACATACTACTTTGGATATAAATTTAATTGTTGATAATCAGTTGTTGTCATTGATGGATCAATTAAAGCATTAAGAAAGAGTCTTCTAGAAGTATATTTTACAGGCAAATTGACTTTGATTTATTCAAGAATCATTGAAGTGGGCAAGTAAAACTAAGTAAGTTTCAGTAGGCTTCCTCTGGAATTTTAAAATCTCATTCTGTTGTATTTAGTTGAATATTATTTGAGAAGGAAATGGGGACGACTTTGTTTCTCTTATCCTTTAGATAAATAAAAATGAACAGAAATCAATCATCATTCTTCTTGGGATTAAAAATGTAAACTTTTCATAAGAGGGTTCTTGGTTAATACCCCTTAGTGTCAGAAATGTAGAAATGTGTGAATTGTTTCTTTTTTCATTTTTAAAGAAGTGTAAATGTTATTTCTTTTTTCTAAGTGAGAAAGTTATCTTTCTGTGTAAACATGATGTACCAAAACAACTAAACATGACCCATTGCCTCTCTTCCCTGTGAATGTTACAACAAAGATTATTTCACCCCTGACATTGCATTAGTATGTAATGATATGGAAGACAACAGGAATAAAGCAATGGCGGTCCCGAGCTTCGGAAGTAGGCTTGTAAATCCAGCACCGACGGGATCTAAGCCTCCCAGGGCTCAGAGGTCAGTGTCGCTCAGCGTCAGTAAGGTCAAACTGGTGTAGTGTCCTTGTCTTCAGCAAGACCATGTGGTCTTTTTCCTTTGGTCTTTCTGAATGAATATATGGTCGCTTTATTCCCACTGCCTACACTTTTTTTCCCTTTCTCCTCTAGAACTGCCTCCTCATTCCTTCTTTTTCAGAAACTAATAAGCCTTCACCATTTTCTTCTCCCAAACTGCAGGATTAATTAGTTTTCTCTAATTGTACTTAAATTGACTATAAAATTATTTTCTTGGCTTTTGATCGGGCCAGAAATTTGCTAAGCTTAAAAATTAAGGACAAAGTACAGACTTCCTGAGTATGAATGCTTAAAACATGTGGGAAACATTTGCAAGGGAGAAGATTAACCTGCCTTCTTTGAGTCTTGCTACAGCTGTCTAATGATACAAGGTTTCAGAGGTACCTGGTTAGGCACCCTCTTCACTGCATTTTAATGAAAGTATGTGTTTTTTCATACCACTAAAACCATTTTCTCAAACAGAATTTTGAGTGGTACGGTGGAAAGTTGGGAAATATTGTTAGGTGAAGTAAAACCATTCTTTTAACGTCCATACAGGGTCTTTACCTGCTTTGTCTTAGTCTTCTGAGAATTTGAACCAAAAAGAGATTCTGTGCCTTCCCAAGTGAGAAGGAGACCTTTTGTCAGCGTCTTGTCTGAGTTGACTCCGGGGCTGCACAGGTCATGGGAGGTCTGTGTTGAACATCAGTCTTTGGCTCTATCACAAAACTGGTATTGAAGCGCAGGCCAGCTCCCCGAGTGCAGAGGTTAAAGAGGCGATTAGTCGATTAGTCGCTACAAAGCCGACTTGTGGCGCCTTCTGGTAAGGAAGTATTTAACTCTTTCCTGAATGATGCCTGAAATCCCATCTTCAGGATGCTCATGTAGTCCAGGCAAATAATTTTATCTTCTTCATTTTAAATTAAAGGTGTGCTTAATGTTTGTGGAACTGAGACTTTCTCATCAGTACTGAAAGCAGTAAGGGTAATGGGGGTGGAGATGGGCAGGGAGATTATCAACTGGATGTTTTATATTCCACCTAAATTTCATATTAGCCGTCTGTAAGCCTAACAAGTCTCTCTGAAATATTTCTAGCTTTACCACTGAAGTTCTTATTTATTGTTGCAGGAAGGTGGGAGGGAGTTGGAACTTGCCAGAATTTTGCCTGGCTTCTTTTCAGAAAAAGAATGGCCTCTGATGAACCACAGTTCACTCAACTGGACTAACTATAGTTTTATCTATAAAAACTATGGTTTTTACATTCCTGTTTTCTTTTTAGAAAGGCCTGGGCTTTTGTTTCCACACAGTAAATTTTGTTACATATAGGAGAATAAAATCTTCTCTTCCATCCTCTATCTTAAAAAGTGTGCCAGAATAGCATAAACATAGCACCAGTTTTAACTGTTTTAACATTGTGCAATGCCTAGACTCCTCCGGAGATATGGGCTGTATGGAAACTCAAAAACCTTTAAGGATGGAGGAGCTCTCTTAATTTTTCTTATTTTAAAGTAAATACATTTCCCCCCCCATTGAGGAATGACTAAACTGCTGAATTAGGAGGCCTTACCTTTAAATTTTCCCCTTCTCTTCTAACATTTCCTTCAGTCCTGAAATACGACTCTTTCCAGTTGATTTTCAGCAGATACAGAGATAGTGATAAGGTTTTTCTGCTGCTGGGGATGAACATTAATATCAGCCATAGCAACAAAAATAAATAGTAGCTGATTTATCAAGGTTTTAAGTATTATGTCCATCATTTTATAATCATGTGGCTCTCTGATTAGATCTTTTAACATTTCTAACACATAGTTTGTACTTAATAAAACCTTGTTGAAATAAATAGGTAAGCACTTAGAAATTTTTTTCTGCCCTTGAATATTTGGAGGCATGCTTAGAAAAAGTTAGCTTGAGTTATTATATAAAGGTCTAGTGTAGCTGCAGTTAAAGGATGGAACAAGGACTAAAATTAAAAACAAGACGTTTGGATGGATGGATCTGAAGTATTAAAGCCAGAGCCAAGTTTATCCAAATGTGTCAGTTTGGTTTCCTCTCCCCAACCCTCTTGCTTTGGGAAAACATTTAACCATTTTGCTTCTCAGTATCTTAAGGACAGTGTGCTTTTAAAAAAACGTTACAGGCTTTATTCTATTTGAAAAATATTTTTAAAGTTCTCTAGAAACATTCATATTACATTAAACATGTTTTGCTATATAAATGAGGAAAGAAAATATTCCCGTAAAAGCTGGTTTGTGACAGTCACTCCTAAATATGTTAGAAATATTATTTTGTTGTCTTATTGCTCCTTTTTCAGTGCTATCTCCTGGATTCTTACTCTCCAGTTAGGAGAACTTCCTAATGCTGGAGATGGTTGGAAAAGACTGGTCCAGAAAGAATCTGCAGATGACAGCATCTGCTCCGTCTCCTTCAAAGGTGTAACAATACCTCTTTTAGCAGAGTTGCAGACCCGTAGAACTTTGCATTGCAATAACATTTTAGTTTACAGGTTACTTACTGTAGTAATCTTACTAAAAACAAGCAAACAACTCTTCTCATTTTGTAACCTTTCACTATCTCTATGTGACAAAACAGGCATCAGTTTTCCGCTGTTTTAAGTAGCAAATTTCTAAATTAATCTTAGATTCACTAATCAGATATTGGCTTTCCAGAGAATAACATTTGGTAAGTGAGAACTTAATGAATGTCCCAAGATAATTGTTGTGACTGGTGGAGCTGGTGACATTTTGCATGTGGCTCCTAGTCTTTGCCCCTGAGGTATATTAAGAACGTGTTTTGAGCAAACGCTTTAGTGTTTTAATTGCAAGTCAGCTTTTTAAAAAAAATCTCTCTTGCAATAAACATCTCTTCTGTGAGATTATCTTTAGATGTTTGTATGAAAAATTGACTTAAGTGTATATCTGATACCATTAAAAGGATAAAACAGAAGAACATTTACAAGAAAGTGAACCGTAAACTAGAAAGGGTGCCCAGCGCATCACCTTGATGCCATGTGTCACTTTCCCAAAATAGTCTTCCGTTTGTCCGTATGTGCATTTCTTTAAAGATAAAATAACCATTTCATGCTATGTAAAGTTAAGGTGTTATTGGGAAATGTGCCTGTTAATGGAATGTTTATAAATGAAATTACATTCACATATAAGTAGAAAGGTACTATTCATTAATTCTTGAATTGATTCATCTTGTAAATGTTTAACTGTAAATTTATCTTTTTTAACATAGAAATATTTTATATCATACACATTCTGAAAGCAGGATATACCTGTAAATTATGCCCATTCATTCACTGCACTGAGATTGGATTATTCCTCAGTAAAACTTGATTTGAGGCTTTAGAAAAATCAATCAGATATCATTATTCTTTTTGTAAGATGCCAAATTGTGTTTTGGTGACCTCTGCTATCATTTAAATGACCCGTATGTGAGTTAGTCAGGATGAGCTTTCACAGCACAGAATTGAACCAAATTCGCTCCCTTGTTTCTCTTTTTAGATTTTGTATCTCCTTTTTTATTCCTTTTTCTTTTGTTTGTGTTGCAACCTTGTCTGCTTTTACCCACTTACAGTGAATATAATACAGGGTGGCTTGTTGGCTTGTCTAGTTTCAGGAAATGATGAAACTGGAGTTCTATTTCTGAACCCCCCCCAAATAGATCACTTTCATGATGTGTTTGCCTTTCAGGAGTTTTAAGGTTTGATCTACATGTTTATTCGACCTTAAGCGTACCCAGCTCCCTGTCGCACTTATTTGCCAATTACTTTACAGCACTGTTCATACTTTTTGTTTAAATCTGTAGGGTTGTTTTTGTCTTATTGCATTTTTTTCTTCTGCTTGAAGATATGTCTATTATTCAAATATAAAAGTGACTTAGGAAAGAACATCCTAAAGTTTACTTAGAAATTCACCAAGCCACATACTAATGCATCTCTAATGGGGACATTTCTTTTCACACCTCTGAGGTGATTGAGCCTGTCCTTTAAAGTGAGATTTGCAAACCAGTGTCTGGCAGCTCCAATTAGCTTCCTTTGGATTTGAAGCACATCACAAACAGTAACAAGGTCTCCTAGGACACTCCTCTTGCAAGCAATGTAGTCATATTTCCTCATTAGTTCTTTTCAGTTGTCACTAATGCCACGTTCCAGCTTTTGAGTGGGAGACAAAAAACATAAAAATTTGTATGTATGTAGAATGGGCCATTGTTTTCCATAATTCAAGGCTCTTTTGAATTCCTTTGATAGTTTTGAAGCTTACACAGCTTAATTCATTAACCTTTACCCTTCACATAAATCAGGTGATTAAGAATCTATTGCTAAGGAGACAACGTTTTCCCGAAACTAAGTAATGCCTTCTCTTCTTTTAAGAAAAAACCTATATTGCTCACAAAAGTAACCTTTTTGTTGTTTTTCATATTTCATCAAATGTTTCAGGTGCATTTTAGAACATTATCAAAAGCAAGTGAGCATGAAAATCACATTATAATAAAAAATAATTCTGGGTGCTTTGGGTAGTTCGGAGCAGGTTTTCTGGCCCTTTTCAGTACTCTAGCAGAGTTTATATATATATGTACTCAGCAGCCGTTACTCAAGAGTTTACAGTGGGTGCAGTTTTTTTATTCTATTCAGAACCCTGCCAAAACATAAAAGCAAGAAAATAATCTGAGAGGAGGCAATTCAGAATGAACTAAAATATATTTAAATGAACCTAGGACATTTGATTTGGAGAAGCTTTTCACAGAGGCCCTCATTTTTATAAAGAACGATAATGTGGGGCTCTGAAGAAGATAGGGGTGTCTGTGGTTTCGTGGAGCTGAGAACAGAATGCATGTCTTCCCGTTCTTTATTCACTCTTGTTAAGACATGCCTCCTTTTCCTTCTCAGAACTCAGGGAGCCGGTTTAGTAGGCTTGTGTTTGATGTTCACAGGCTCCTTTAACGGTATTTGATATTCTTCTGCATTTTCCATTGGCATATTCCTATATTAGGAGTTTTTCTTGGTAGTGTTAGAGATTACTCCTTTCTCGAAGGGTCTTGTTCTTTCTCCAAGGTTTATGATCCCTTGGGTTGCCATGCATGCAGTAGGAAGACTTTGAATGCGTTGGCCCATGGAGAATGGTGGGCATGTGGTGTTCTGAGGTTCTTCTCTAGGGAGGGCAGGGACAGAGCGGGAGGTGAATGGGCAGATTTTGAATTCTAGATTCTGAGTTTAGAGATTCATGGCTTACCCCTAGGGGCAAACTCTGATTTATCACTGAGATTAATGAATATTCGCCTCTTCATTATCTGTGAGTAGGCAAGGGGATGGCGAAGCAAAGGTTTTAAATGTGGTCTTTGGTTCTTTTGTGTTCCTGCACACAGACTGTGACTTTGCAAACCTTTGTCTCTCTTTTTGGTATCATTTTAAATACCTCTTAAAATTTATATGAATACCTGTAGTCAGAATGTTTAAATAATTACTAAAGCTTTGTCACCGTTTTTTATTGCCTGCATACAGTCTGTACAGTGAACTGGGAAATGCTCTGATGTTAAGTTGTGACTAAAGGTCATGACTGGGCATCCCTGGTGGCTCAGAAGGTGAAAAATCCTCCTGTAATGAGGGAGACCTGGGTTCGATCCCTGGGTTGGGGAGATCCCCTGGAGGAGGGCATGGCAACCCACTCCAGTGTTCTTGCCTGGAGAGTCCCGTGGACAGAGGAGTCTGGAGGGCTATAGTCCATGGGGTCACAGAGAGTCAGACACGACTGAGCAACTAAGCACAGCACAGCACAAAGGTCACAACTAGAGCCAAGACTTTTCAAACAGAGTAGAACTATTTAGAGTAAATGTGTTCAACAGACATGGGTTGTGTTAGGGTACGTCCTGTAAGTATCTGTCCATGGAATTCTCCAGGCAGGACTACTGGAGTGGTAGCCATTCCCCTCTCCAGAGGATTTTCCCAACTCGGATTTAACCCAGGTCTCCTACGTTGCAAGAGGATTCTTTACTGTCTGAGCAGCAGGGAAGTCCCCAGACATGCTCTAGACTGGACTCTCCAAGTTTCAGGAGGAAAGGGCAGTCACCAACCAGGGGCTGTCACCGTGACTCACCATCCCTACAGGCTGCCTAGGAAGCTAGACCTAGACTAATCGCAGGGCTCCAGACACTGGCTTCCCTTGCGGCTCAGACGGTAAAGAATCTGCCTGCAATGTGGGAGACACAGGTTCAGTCCCTGGGACAGGAAGATCCCCTGGAGGAAGGCATGGCAATCCACTCCAGTATTCTTGCCTGGAGAGTCCCATGGACAGAGGAGTCTGGTTAGCTACAGTCCATGGGGTTGCAAAGAGTCAGACATGACCGAGCAGCTACCCTTACACTTCAGACGCTAGCCAGGAACCAGACGTGGGGTTCCATTTTCCACCAGTTTGCACTAAGAGGATAACAGGAACCACTTCCATTTCCAACTGTCAAAAAAATAGCAACTTTACCTATTTATTTGAACCATCAATTTAGTGTTAGTATGATGTTGAGTTTCAGTCCAGGTTCCCAAGAACTTGGAACTTCTCAAAGATCACATCTGTGAAATATGTGATATTTAATTTTAAAAAATAATAAATTTTGCTAAACATCTTCCAAGGAACATTTTATTTTCTCTCTATGAATTCTTTTTTTGAGGAATAGGTTTATGTTGCACATAACTTCTAGCACACTGGTTGTGGTTACAGGATAATTAAAAGTATTTGGAAAACCTTATGTAGCTGAACTTTTTAAAACAGAGCAAAAATCCTACGTGATCCTTTGTAAAAGTCAAATGCGTTTCTCTTGTATTTCTCTGAAACCTATATACTCTTTATTTCTTAATCATGTGTTTTCTCTTGGCTGTTGCCTCTTGAGTAAGCTAAATGTATTTGTGTTATCTATTCATAATAACTTTTCTCTAGCACGTTGGGAGGAAACCTGATGCTCAGGGCCTTTCATCATTTTTAGGACAGTTTCTATCCAGTGATTCATTCTCTTATTTTATGTGAATACCAGCCCTTGTTGCCTATGAAATAGTGTTTGATCTGGCTTGTACAGTGAAATCAATTTGTGTTATTTGCTTCTGTAGTCTGCCCTGTGTGTCTTTTATGATCACATGTGCTTGTAGCGTATCTGATATAGAATCAAGTGGTGAGAACACAAATAGAATATTGTGTTTGTTTAGATTTTTTTTCCATAATCAGGTGTTTTGAACTATTTGAAAAGACCATGAAAACAAAATAAATGATACGAACATATTTCTGCACTAATATTTCATTTTGTGGTCATACAAAATGTTGGATCTGCTAACTTTTTTGGAAGGTGATGGAGGAGGACAGAGAGCTATGTATGGCAGAAAGTAGACTTTTAAAATTAACTATTTATGATATTATAACCAAGCAGGGCCTTTATTTTTATCCTTAATATATGAAAATTAGTTTTTAAAGTCGTATGGAAAACATGGTTGTTGCCTGTAGTTCGTTTCATTTCTGCTTTTATTGTTTCTTTTTTGTGACTTTATTCAAATATTACATTAAAGTCAAATGATACAGAATTAGGTTTAAAAATTTCCCTTCATAATAAGCTATATCAATCATAATTACATTGTTATTGTTTTAAGTTTTCTATTGTAACCATGGAACAGCTTACCCATTTTTTATAATCTTTTTTTTTTTTTAAATAGCCAAAAAAAATGTTTATTCAGTTATTCTGAGGAACTTAGAAATGTTTATCATTCCATTCAGACAATATTCTATAAAAATGTTTTTAAAAGAAAAATATGTCTTCTCTATAACTAATTTAACCTTCAGTAATGAATTATGTGAAGTAAAATTGTATAAAATTTCCTGACATTTTATGAAGATACCTACAAATAAGCCAGACAGCAAATAAAATATCTGAAAGACAGAGATGGATACTCAGTAATTTTTTGATGGATTATACACATAGGTATCAAATTACTTGATCCTTACTTCCTAGAAAAGGTTAATGACTCTTTTTGCTTTTACCCTTTTACTTAACTGTTGTTTATAAAGATTAAAACGGGGACTGCATTGAAGGACGCACATGCCTATGTGTCGGTTTGATTGTACGGGTTTTTCTGATATTACAGGGGACTGAACCATCAGATGGAGAGTGTTGTTAATCATTGTTTATAAAGTTCATTGAGTTTTGTGTTACATGTTCCACTATGGCCATTAGAGCAGGGTGCACCACTCAAAATTTTAACTTAAATGAAACCAGAAGAGACTTTAAATCTTACATATCTATATTATTTAAATGGCCTATATATATGCAACAGTTCATCTAAAACATTAATAATAAAACCAGGGAAAATATTTTAATGTTCTTATATGTATGATTTTTCTTTCCTCTTTAATCAGTGTCACAGATTTTTAAAACATTTTAATGTTGAATAAAATTTCACAAATGTATATCAGTGTTATTAAACTCTACCGTTAAAAATTAAACCATGAGCAATATTCCTTTCACTTATAATGAGTCAATTCCCTTCGCAGGAATCGAACCGGGGTCTCCCGCATTGCTGGTGGATTCTTTACCAGCTGAGCTACCAGGGAGTCCCTTGTAATGAGCATCCATGCATATTCTACAGTTTCATTACTTTTTTTTATGTAAATGATAAATATTCATTATATAGCATATGTTTACTAATCTTTTATTACCAAATGTAACAATGGTCTTAGAGGAATATCTCTTTTTCATCAGTTTAGCTTTACAAGATGCACCAGTCATAAATGTATTTAATTAAGATCATTTAAGTATTACAGCACTTGAGTTTCAAAAGCAGGGAATATAATACCTTTTCCAAAAACACCTTGAAAGCGGTTTGTTGAAAGAAGAGAGCTGTGGGATTCATCAGACGCTGCCCCTCTTCCTGTTGTAGTCGTGGCCAGAGTCTTGCTAATCTGACTTGAAGCACGTTAGTGTAACTCGCCACTTTTTCTGTGTGTTTCAGGTGTGTGGAGGTCATCGCAAAGGAAGGACAAAACCTGAAAGAGCTGTATTTGGTGTCCTGTAAAATCACAGATTATGGTATGTGATGAGCCGTTGTCCTATCATTTTCAAGAATAAAAAGGTACAAGATCTTTGAAAGTTTTTTCAAAAGAAATCAAAAGCTACTCTCTCATAGCGACTGAGATTTATCTTTACTTAGGCTAACTCTGATCATACCGCCCCAAATCAAGAAATTTTGAAATTAGGACCCGAGTAAAATGAATGTATTTATCAGTTTTATCATCACATGAAATCATACACATACTCTCACAGTCACATAGAATTTAAAAGTATGGCTAAAATTGCTATATGATGAAAATAAATATTAGGATAATTAAATATTTGATATAATATAAAGTAATTATTATGTTGTGTTGATTTGCTTAATTTATGTCATGTCAGATGCATGCTTGCTGACGTTCCAAATGCCAACCTTCTTAATGCGTTAAATTCTTTAAAACATTGGAAACTTCCAATAGGAAGTTTAGATATATAGGAAGTAAAAGGTATATACATTTGTTTGTAAGAGTTTAAATATCTTAATTTTAAATGTTCCTTTCAAGTGGAGAAAAGCAAGTTATTATATAAAAATATGAAAAGTATGAAATCATCCTATTGGAGTAATAAAGAAAATAACCCACCTAGGCTTTCCTCTTTTGTTCAGTGCATTATAAATATTTTTTACTATTAATTTGCATATTTAGTCTAAATACAGAGTTTTAGCTAGATGTTTTTAAATGATTTCCATTTCTCTTTTCTGATTTTTAAATTTGTTTCTTTACATTGGAGAATATGCTTTATACCTTGAAGGAAACTAATAATCCATTATTACTATTATTTTTTACTGTTAATCCAACATATGTTGATAATTGACTCCAATCCTAAGATATCATACTGGCCTGGATGGGAGAGTTGTATTTTATCAGCTACTAAATTCATCCTTTGGAAAAACTCCATGAAAGCTATAACAAAAAATAAAAAATAACATAACGGATTTGGCTTAAAGATAACCCTAATTTCTTTTCAGAGTTTTTTTTTTGAGAATTATAAATTTCTTACATGGATTTATCCATAATGTTTCTGGGTTGTTGTCTTTTTCGTAATTATACCATGAGAGAGGAGTGTTTTGATGTTTTCTTTTTGCTTGTAGTTTGTTTTCTGGTTTGGCATATTCTGCTAGATGCAGTAACTCTAAAGCCTTCAATACCTCCCTTTTGTCTAGACCTTAGAGTGTTCTCTCTGCCCAGAACAGGGCAGATCTTCAATCCCTATAGATTTGGTAATGAACTAGTACATTCATTCATTCCAAACGGTTTACTTGGCATTCACAATCCTTTATCATTAGTCCCCTACCGCCTCTCCAGTCTTATTAATTGCCAGGAAGAGTGTGGACTAAGTTCTTTGGAATGGACCCTTCAAGGTCCTGCCATGGAAACTGTTCCTAAAATTACCCTTTGTCGCAGTACCAGTAAGTTAGCCAGTGTGAGGAAATGTTCCAGAAGTCATGGAAAAGAGGAAATGCTTTGGACCTGGGATAGATATGGAATCGAGTTCGGTCTCTGTCCTTTGGCCTTCGGGAAGTTCCTTCACATCTCTGAGGCTATTCCTCACGTGTAAAATGACTTCATGGTCCCGTGTGTACCCGGTCTCACGAGAGCGCAGTGTGTACTGCTGAGCAAGCTTGCTTTCCTGCAGGAGAGGCACAGAGGAAGGAGTCCCACACAAGTCTTCTACTTCCTTTTCTTTGCTGGGAAGGGAGGTCTTGGAAGAGGTTTTTGTTGTTGCTACTGTTGCTATTATTAATTATTATTGTAAATTGCTATTGTTCAGTGATACTCTCTTGTTCTGGTGTTTTGAAAATTTAGGTTTTTTTTTTTCTCCTGGTGAGGTGAAAACTATGTTAATCCTTTGCCCATGTGGTTTGCCTTTATTCATCTCTCTGAATTATTTAGGTCAGCTGTTCTCAACCCTCTCTGCACGTTAGGACCACCTGGGGAAGTGTAAACCATTCTGATGCTTGAATCTTACACAGGAATTTCAAAATTTCCAGGAGGTGGTGCCCAGGCAATAAAACGTGCCTAGGCGATGTCAGTGCCAGCTAAAATGGAGAACCACGACCTAGTCTAGTCAAGAGAAACCAGAAGGAAAAATTGTGAGGATTGCCTCCCTCCATGCAGGAATCTATTCACAGTTTCTTCATACCCTCCAGCTCTCAAGCCCTCGGCCCAGCTCATCTCCTCCCTTCTCCCTGGGGTTTTAGGTGCTCAGGGAGCCTCTGTGCATCCGTTCTGTTCTTCAAAATGTTGGGGTGCCGTTGAAGTAGAAGGGTAAAGGTCGATAGTTTATGAGATTGTGCCGTAATTGCTACTTGATTGTAAAATTTTAAAAAACTACTGAACATTCAGCTCATCTCCCTTCCTCCTTGTACTCTGCCAATAATACATGAACAGTTTTTGTCAAAAAGACAGCAGAAAAGATTATTCATTGTAACCAGAGAAACAGCATGTTTTTGGAAGTAACTGCTCTACTAGGGGAGGGTGTGATCCTTTGCCCTGTGTTAATTATAAATTTTAAGAAAGAAAAGCAGATGCTATTTTCCTTCTTTAACTGAATATATATTCTGTTGGGTTTTTCTTTTTTTTTGAAGCTACTTAGAAATAGTAAAATTTGATGTACCTGATACCAGGGGAATTTCATCGTTCAAGAGACTATCCTAATTCTGCTTCCTGTTGCTTTGCACATATTCCAGCTAGTCTCCTCCTCACCTCCTTTTTCTTTGGTGTGTTTGTACATGCTTCCAGTGTAGTATCCTGAGGTCTTTGCAGTTCTTTGCAGGTTGGATCAATTCAGAAACAGCAGCTCGCCTGGCTTATCGTTTGTAATTTTTGTCGAGATTCTCACAGGTGTTGAATGTGGTATTTAGTGCTTAGCGACACCTGGCCAGGCTGGTAGGCAGTTATGTTCATTTTAATTGATATATGATATACTTGTTGTGGAGAAAAGTATCATTCTAATAGGCTTCTTATTCCCCAGATTGAACATAGATCTTTATGTTAAAGGATAACAATTATAAACAAATCAATAATTCATGCACAGCTAAATGGAAAATACAGTCTTGGAGAATTGCTCCCTAAAGAGAAAATAATATTGTCACTTTTCTGTCACTGAACAAATAAATGTTATGGGCTGTTATCATGGGAAGAAATTCAAACTAAGGTGTGAGAGAGTTAGGTTAGAATTTGTCTCATCCTTTTTTTTTTTTAATGATCTGGAGTAAGTTACTTAACCTTTTAGTTTTGTCATCTGTTAAGCACATGATAATGCAGACCATAAAAGGTAGTGAAAATGAATATGAAACATCTGTATTTTGCCTGGTGGCATAGTGGATACTGACTAACTAGCAGTTCTTCTAAATCTAGAATTGTAAGAACTCTCTCTTTTTCTGAAGAAGAATCAGGCCTCTTCCTCCTTCTAGTGTGGCTTTCTGTTTGTGGGAATCGTTCTGTATAAGCTTGACCTTTATTAGTCCACGCATGCCTAACTGGCTTCCACACCTAAGCTATCTAAACCATGGTGTTCTTTGTAGGGAATGAAAAGAAAGATGCACCAAAAAGTTGAAAATCTTTGTCTCCCTATCTTAGGTTTCTCCCCTCTCTTTTCTCTGGATTTTACCTTCATTTTTGTTTGGATAATGTGGCTCCCCTTATGCTTTTCTTTGTTCTTATAATAATTTGTCAATGAAGAATTTCCAACCTGCTTTTCCGCTTGCCTTCAAATATTTTTCTGTTGAAAAATTCTCCTCCTTCAGAAAAGTATGTCCTTAGGATTAAAGGGAACAGGAGGAGAAATGAGCGTGCATCATTCATGCCTGTGGAGGTCAGAGCCAGTCTTAGGCAGTAAGGCAGAGACCCTGTGTTGTAATAAATGAGATGGATGAAGGAAACCCTTCTCTGGGTTTGCGTCTCGGCAGTGAAGGTCACCATTGTGACCCCATGTCAGGGAGCAGTTGTAAAAAGGACCCAGGTTTCTTTCTGGGTTGTTAGCACATTTCCTTTGACTTTAGCACTCCTGAGGGCCCTGGCAGTGCACTCTAGGGGATATCTCTTTGCTTCCTGTCTCAAGTTGTCAAATAACCTTTTAATTAAAGAGGACTGGAAACACTCAACCTCTGACCTCGCCGTCTGGGGCCTCCAGGTCCCCGCTGCCCCCCGCCCCCCGTGGGCCGCCCCTCCTCTGCTCGCCCTGCCCTCTGCCTGCTCCGGGCCTTCACAGCCCAACCGCAGGCCTGCTGCAGAAACTTCTGGATTACTCTGGGCCAAAGTGACCTCGCAGAAAAGGAGGTCGCTGTTCCAGTGATTATCACATGAGATGCCATTTCAGCTGGCCTGCCGCAGGACGGACACGATGTGTATATTCATCCTGCCCACAGACACTGCTTCAGTGCCTGCTGTGTGCAGGCCCTGTGCTCCAGGCGGGCCTGGCCTGCTGGTGGCTGTACTCCTGGGGCTTCAGTTCTGCAGGGCCCCAGCACAGTGCCGCCTGCTGGTTACAGAAGGAGGAAAGGAAAAACGGTAATGCACCACCTTCTTCCAGAGGAGAAATGGCAGGGAGTGCTGGCTGCCGTTCATCTCTGCTCGGTTCTAACCCTTGCCTCACCCCAGCCTTGCTGACCTTCTAGCACTATGGAAAGATTAATAGGTTGTGCGTTCACTACCTTTTCCTGGGATACCAGACCTCTTTCAGCTGTTGAGTTCAGTTCAGTTCAGTCGCTCATTCGTGACCGACTCTTTGCGACCCCATGAACCGCAGCACGCCAGGCCTCCTTGTCCATCACCAACTCTGGAGTCCACCCAAACTCATGTCCATTGAGTCGGTGATGCCATCAAGCCATCTCATCCTCTGTCGTCCCCTCCTCCTCCTGCCTTCAGTCTTTCCCAGCATCAGGGTCTTTTCAAATGAGTCAGCTCTTCGCATCAGATGGCCAAAGTATTGGAGTTTCAGCTTCAGCATCAGTCCTTCCAATGAATATTCAGGACTGTTTTCCTTTAGGATGGACGGGTTGGATCTCCTTGCAGTCCAAGGGACTCTCAAGAGTCTTCTCCAACACCACAGTTCAAAAGCATCAATTCTTCGGCGCTCAGGTCTTTACAGTCCAACTCTCACATACATACATGACCACTGGAAAAGCCATAGCCTTGACTAGATGGACCTTTGTTGGCAAAGTAATGTCTCTGCTTTTTAATATGCTGTCTAGATTGGTCATAACTTTCCTTCCAAGGAGTAAGCGTCTTCTAATTTCATGGCTGCAATCACCATCTGCAGTGATTTTGGAGCCCAGAAAAATAAAGTCAGCCACTGTTTCCACTGTTTCTCCATCTATCTGCAATGAAGTGATGCGACTGGATGCCATGATCTTAGTTTTCTGAACGTTGAGCTTTAAGCCAACTTTTTCACTCTCCTCTTTCACTTTCATCAAGTGGCTTTTTAGTTCTTCTTCACTTTCTGCCATAAGGGTGGTGTCATCTGCATATCTGAGGTTATTGATACTTCTCCCAGAAATCTTGATTCCAGCTTGTGTTTCTTCCAACCCAGCGTTTCTCATGATGTACTCGGCATGTAAGTTAAATAAGCAGGGTGACAACATACAGCCTTGACGTACTCCTTTTCCTATTTGGAACCAGTCTGTTGTTCCATGTCCAGTTCTAACTGTTGCTTCCTGACCTGCATACAGGTTTCTCAGGAGGCAGGTCAGGTGGTCTGGTATTCCCATCTCTTTCAGAATTTTCCACAGTTTCTTGTGATCCACACAGTCAAAGGCTTTGGCATAGTCAATAAAGCAGAAATAGATGTTTTTATGGAATTCTCTTGCTTTTTTGATGATCCAGCAGATGTTGGCAATTTGATCTCTGGTTCCTCTGCCTTTTCTAATACCAGCTTGAACATCTGGAAGTTCACGGTTCACATATTGCTGAAGCCTGGCTTGGAGAATTTTGAGCATTACTTTACTAGTGTGTGAGATGAGTGCAATTTTGTCGTATTTTGAGCATTCTTTGACATTGCCTTTCTTTGGGATTGGAATGAAAACTGACCTTTTCCAGTCCTGTGGCCACTGCTGAGTTTTCCAAATTTTCTGGCATATTGAGTGCAGCATTTTCATGGCATCATCTTTCAGGATT
This sequence comes from Giraffa tippelskirchi, assembly GCF_054371585.1. Classification (NCBI taxonomy): domain Eukaryota; kingdom Metazoa; phylum Chordata; class Mammalia; order Artiodactyla; family Giraffidae; genus Giraffa; species Giraffa tippelskirchi. Next base: position 175,869,252 of record NC_137280.1, on the reverse strand, counting down.
TGAAATAGCTCAACTGGAATTCCATCACCTCCACTAGCTTCGTTCGTAGTGATGATGCTTCTTCCTAAGGCCCATTTGACTTCACATTCCAGGATGTCTGGCTGTAGGTGAGTGATCACACTATCGTGATTATCTGGGTCAAACTAGATCCTGGATGCGTGATCAAAATAAGCACACTAAAGAAACAAACAGCTTTCCGGGTCACACTGGTACCGGGAGTGTTTCTCTGTTGTTTTCTTTTCTTGCCAAACCAATGCTGATTCAAGAAGAAAATCTTACATGAAAGATAGTTTTGCCCTTTTTTATGCCATTTTATTTTTCATCTTATTAGGTATGCATTACATACAGTGATGTCCCAGTTAAAATTAAATTCTTGGTTTTATTCTTTTATGTTTTGTTTCATTTTCAAATTGTACTTCAAACTACTCCAAGCTTGCTGGGTAAGATTCAACTCCTTTTGTCAGCAGGAATAACTCTAATAGTTGTAAAGTGACAGAGACAAACTTTAGAAAATAGATTTGCACGTCAAAAAGAATGCCTTATTGTTTGCTGTTGATTATTCACATTTTCTCTCCATTCTATCATTTAAATATAGATAGCTTTTACTGTTTCTAACAAAATCATACTAAAATGCTGAATCTTCTCTTGTTGCGAATTCTCCTTGTTTGTGTGCCCATTTTAAAAGGCGTTTCTGTTCACTTGTAATTCTTTTATTCCTGGAGTTCCTCACAATGGATTTATATGTCTACTTTTGTACTTAACAAGTGTTATTTTCTTTTTTCTTTCTTTTCAGTAATGGTCATGATTTTTCACCAGAAATTTGGTAATTATAATTTTTAAGAATTATAATTAAAAGAAGCACTTCTTGAGACATTTCTTTTGAGAAAAGTCTCCCATAACCAATTCGAAGGCCAACTCTAGCTTTGTATGTAATAGAGTTTTTTTAATTAAGAAATCTTCTAACTTACATTTAAAAGATAAATGCCCCAATTTCTATGCTTGCCCTGAACTTTCTTATACCTCCAAATACACTAATGTTGTTGCTTCAATTAATTTATTAATTTTTATAGCCAAATACTAAATTTCCATATACAACTTAATTGTTAACTGAAATATTTACTTTCCCACTTTCCTTTTCTCGATTACTTATTAGCATTTCTAAAATAGAAGGCTTGATTTTAATTTTAATTAACTTTTATTAATCTCATGAAGGAGTTCTGTTATAGATAAAAGAAATTTGTCCCAAATCACATAAAAAGTAGGTTTTTCAGAGTTCCTACTTTAGTACCCTTAGTACCCTTCAGTATTCAGACTAAACGTTTATTTTCCTTGAACTATGCTGTAATATGGTCATTATTGATTATTATTAGTATTATATCAGCAATGAGTAAATCTAAAGGGGATTGCAATAAACACCAAGGTAACTGCTATAATACTCGATCTATAGTTTCCCACAAAGGAAACAATTTCCTAATGTTTAAGACTCCTTGGAAACAGATGTCTTGAGTGGTAGTGAGCTCTTTCTTACAAGAGATAATCTCTTGAAAAGAAGGTGGAAAGTTGGAAGCACTGGGGTAAGGAATTGAGCTACATAATGTTTAAATTTCTTTCTGATCCTGGGATGTGTCCCAGGCTGGCCCCGTTTGTGATTCCTTCAGCGGTGTTTACTGTCTGAGCGCTGGCTGGGCGCTGTGGGGCACACACGGGTAAGGGAGAGGTATATGCTCTTACGTAGAGAAAGCAGGTATAGGCAGTGAAGATGTTTGCAGCCACATGATGGTGTCACATTAAAAAACAAATAGGCCCTATGAGCTGTAGGGACTCAGGAGGACAGGGTCGTGAGAGATTGAAGTCCAGTGGAGGAGGCGTGGAGGACAGATAGGGGAAGCGAGGGCATTTGAGGTAGTGCCGGCCCAGGAAAGACTCAGAGCACGAACAGGTGTCTGAATGGGTGAGTTTGTACGCGTTGGTTAATCTAAAGAAAGAACAGAAATCATCCAAAGGGATTACGTGCACACACGGGCAAATTTTGAAGAAACCTTATGAAAATATTCTAGTTGAGAATTCAGGGTAAGTTCCAACTTTCATTTCGACTTTTCCTGTCTTATTCACCATTCCCATGGTAACAACTTCTCTTAACATATATAAAAGGAAACACTACTTTGGGTTCTAACTACTAATCAAGTACCCAGTTCAAATGAAAGAAAGTAAAATGTCAATTTTCATAACAATAGAATAGCTAACATTTATTGGATGTTTTCAATCATTTAATTAAATGTATTCATTTAATTCCGTTAGCATCCTGTTTTAGAGAGGGACTGTTAGTATTCCAGCTTACACATGTGGAAACTCAGGTTCACACAGTTTGTGAGTAACCGTATGCTTTTGTGTTGTTGTTCAGCCACTAAGTCGTCTCTGACTCCTTGTGACCCCATGGACTGCAGCACGTCAGGCTTCCCTGTTCTTCACTATCTCCCGCAGATTGCTCAAATTCTTGTCCATTGAGTCAGTGATGCCATCCTGCCAGCTCATCCTCTTGTCGCCCCCTTCTCCTCCTGCCCTCAATCTTTCCCAGCATCAGGGTCTTTTCCAGTGAGTCAGTTCTTCACATCAGGTGGCCAAAGAATTGGAGTTTCAGCTTCAACATCAGCCCTCCAATGAATATTCAGGACTGATTTCCTTTACGATGGACTGGTCGGATCTCCTTGCTGTCCAAGGGACTCCCAAGAGTTTTCTCCAGCACCACAGTTCGAAAGCATCAATTCTTTGTCACTCAGCCTGGATCAGTAATAAATGAGTCTCTTGAATAACCACTCATAAGTCAGCGATGTGCTTAGGAGTATTTATTACTAGAAAGCTTTGTTGGATTTTGCCGGTTGTCAAAGCTTAAATGATGTAACTGAAATTCATGGCACCGTGTTTTGTCCATCTTTGTATTAAAAAAAAAACAACAGTATCACAAAGCAACTACCCCATGAGATCTAATCATATACTTATAGAACTTAATAGGTTTAACGTGCTTATTCACTGTAACTTGGTTGTGCTGACACCAAGTGTTGGTTGCATTCTGTCATTAAACGTTCCTTAGCCAGGAGGCAGAGGCTCTCACTGATACTCAGTGTGCATTCATATATTCAGAAAATGTTTCTTAATTTCAAAGCTATATATAATTCTTCAGGAGTTAAATTTTTTCTTGCACTCTTTCTAAACTTTTACCAAAAGCTTATGAAGGAAGCATAAATATTATTACTCTTTTTTAGTAGATGAGGAAATCGAGCCTATGTAGGTTTTCATTAATTGGCAAAACTGGAACTATAATCTTCTCCCTCTAAATTGTTTACTGGATTATATGCAGGTAACTTCTTAAATTTCCCAGCTTTTCTTATAGAAATGATTTCTTTATTTAAATGATCCTTTAAAAGCGATTCAGCTAATATTAAATGACGTGATTTCATAGCAGTTTTTTAAAGTACAGGTATTTCTAGAGACACAGTTTTGTTCCGTTCCCTAAAGCATAAGCAGTTGTTCTCTTCTTCAGGTTCTTTCTTAAGCCTGAGCTCAGAAGTTCCCGGGATCTCAGTGTCATCACCTAGGTCGGGTGCCTCTTAATTCCCTTCTCTTAGGACAGCCGCTCCCAGGAATGTCCTCTGAGGAGTGAAAATGGAGTCTCTTCAGTATGGCTCTGCTGCCTGCCTCCGTTATGCTCTGTAGCATCGGTTCAGCTCAGTTCAGTCGCTCAGTCGTGCCCGACTCTCTGTGACCCCATGGACTGCAGCATGCCAGGCCTCCCTGTCCATCACCAGCTCTCAGAGTTTACTCAAACTCTTGTCCATCGAGTCCGTGATGCCATCCAACCATCTCATCCTCTGCTGTCCCCTTCTCCTCCTGCCTTCAGTCTTTCCCGGCATCAGGGTCTTGAGCATCAGTGCTCCTCATCTTCTGAGATAATTCATGGAGAGCAGGAGCAGAAAGGGGCTAAAGCCCAGGGCTGCTCCTCTCCCTTCTACGGCAGTGAACTGCGCCTACAAGGGCTCTGTTCGGGCCTCCCCTTCCCTCTAATATAATTTAAGAAAATTTACCCTCCCCAGCTGTGTTTTTGACTAAATCTCCTTCCCTCTTTCCTGGTTAATTATCCTACGTAAGACACTTGGCATCTGGTATTTATTTGGAAAAAATAAAGTAAAACAAAAATTTCTGCCAATTCTCCCACTAGAAAATGATAGTGACACTTGTAGCAAAATAGAAATTAAACATTAAACTAATTGATTTTACTGTTTGTCATTCACTAATTAGTCTCACATTGTTATATCCATGAACACTGGTAAGATTAAGCCTTACCAGGTCTTTCTCTTATTTATTAGCAGGATTTCCTTATATTAAGAACAACTTTCCTTTATTGACTTCTTGGTTTACTTAGTTCAATTTATATAGGAAAGGAAGGGATAATACATGATTTTTTTCTCTTTATTTACCATTTTTCAAAATGCTAATTTGGTCTCCAGTATTCTCCAAGGTGACCAATGAGGGACTGTTACTTTTGTCTAAGTGTTACTATAATCTCAACAGTCCTTTGCAGTTATTCTCTTAGTTGTTGCTCAGATTGCCCTTCATTTAGTGGACGCTTCTCCGGGTCGGTCCCCTGTGCTTTTGACATTGACTCATGATGTCAATACGTGCCAGGCTCAGCTTGTGCATTTCACACCGGAGACATGGCATCGCTCGTTTTTCTGAAGAACTTTGGTTCTTTGAATGAATTGGGCTTTTTAAAGAAATTTATCTTCTATGTCTGTGCTGCTCTCTGAGTCTTATATCGCTGTATTTTCTGCCTTTCATTCCTCCAGCCTAAAACCTATTTTAGTTCCCATCACAAGTCCAACCTTTCCATTATAAACTCGGCAAGTTCAGCCCCCCTGGGTTTTAGAGAATCCTCATTTAGGGATTCTCAACACACTGGAAACTTCTAGTTCCATATACAGGAACACCTCATTTTATTTTGCTCAGCTTTGTTGCACGTTGTAGACACTGCAGTTTTTACACATGGGAGGTTTGTGGCAACCCTCTGTAGAGCAAGTCTATGGGTGCCGTTTCTCCAGCAGCCTCTGCTCATTTTGTGTCTGCGTGTCGCATTTTGGTAATTCTCAAAATGTTGCAAGCTTTTCCTTTATTACTGTATTTCTTCATGACCTGTGATCAGTAGTCTTTGATGTTACCGCTATGACACACTGAAAGCTCAGATGATGGTTAGTATTTTTTAGCAATAAAGTGATCAAAATATTATGTACATTCTTTTTTTTAAAAAAGCATAATGCTATTTCATGCATAATAGACTACAATATAGTATAAACATAACTTTTATATGCACTGGGAAACCAAAGAAATTTGTGTGACTCACTGTTGTCACAGTCACTTTACTGTGGTGATGTGGAGCCCACCTGCAGTAGCTCCCAGGTATCCCTGTATCCAACACTCTCTTAATTCTCCCCACACTTTCTGCTTTTGGAGAAATTAGGAGTGGAACTTGGGAAAGAGAAGTATTTTTATATTTTAGCTGCCCCAGCAATTCTCTGGGAATTTCCTTCCAAGTTTGTTTGACTCGGATGTTCTGCATTTAAGTGCTAAAGGATGACCTCTTAGACCCGTTTGGAAAGAAGTAGAAAAAGTGTTCAAACTGTACGTGTTACATCATCTCATTTCCGGGCTTTTAAACTTCCTTGTTCTACAGTGAAAAGTACGTTTTGCCTTTAAAGTGCTTGTTGGGTTTTCACTAAAGTGATCGTATCACCGGCTAGAATGACCAGCAATTTGAAAAACACTGCTCTGGTTCATCTGCTTCAAAGGATAGATGAGAACTGGATCTGTCAGTCAGTGACCCACTTGAGTAGAACGCTGGTGGATTTCCTTGGTACACAGTGGACACTGTTCTTAAGATGATGGTGCCAACCTTCTCAAGCTCACCAAATCCCATGTGTTGATCTTATTATCTATGAATAAGTGTTAATATTCCTTTCCTCTCATATCTTTGGGAGTAAGAGAATCGAACAGATTCTCTTTATGATTTTACTTAGAATAGATATGAAATGGAACTCTGAGGCAAAAAGGTAGTTTGGTTAATTTAATTTCCTAATTAAGTCAAACTTAACCTTTATTAATAACTTAAATATTAAACTATTCATTTAAACTCTTACCCTAAAGCTTCTCTTGGCTTTTTAAGACTCAGTCATTTAGAATTTACCTGTCAAATGTATTCCTTTTCTTGGGTTTATCTGCATGACATTAAATAAATAGTTTGAACTTTTCAACTTTTTAAACAATTGTGTTGAATTTGACGTGGCTGATCCAGCCTGTGTGCTTCTGTATGCAGTGCGTGCCGAATGTCTGAAAGCAACTTGTCTTTCATGGAGAATGACTGTGTGTGGGCACAGAAAAGGAGATTTTAAAAATCAGAAATAAGAAGTAAACAAAAAAGAATTCTGTCTTCAGGGAGTTATGGACTTTTCTATTATGGTACTTTTCTATTTCTATTATGGCTCTTTAGAATGAACTACCTTCATACTGTTCGGAGAAGGCAATGGCACCCCACTCCAGTACTCTTGCCTGGAAAATCCCACGGACGGAGGAGCCTGGTGGGCTGCCGTCCATGGGGTCGCTAAGAGTCGGACCTTCATACTGATACATTGTAAATTTTGCTTGCCAAAATGCTTTTATATAATAAATAATTCTTAGAAACAGAAAAGAAGGCTATAGAAAACTAGCTGAGTACTGCTTGATTGATACCTGTAATATATTTTTAATCATCTCTCTTTCTTAGGTTAACTTTCTGATTTTTTTTCTTCCTACTATCTCTTTCCTCACATATGGCTCTAGGAGCTTCTCCAAGAAAGCAGTTTTGCTTTGAAGATATTTCATTTCCTCTCATGAAGGATTCTTCTGTTCTTTTAGATTTGAAATCACAATAATGCCCTCAAAGATCCAGCCCCTTCCTGCCCTCTGTTAGAAAATCTTTCCGAAGTCAGCCGTGGAAAGTCCAGTTTGGAGATTTGAAGTCAGAGATACTTCTCTGGGTTACTGAGGATGAGACAGACATGCAGGAAGCAGCTCATGACCAAGAGGAAGCCATCTAGAATGACACTTCCTGAACCTCCTTGAGGGGGGAGATCATGTTTGAAATTTTAAACCGTTTATGTCTCTAGTAACGAAAAGCTTCTTTTAAATGAATGAGAAGACTGTGTTAAGTCGCTTCAGTCTCCTCCGACTCTTTGCAACACTACGGACTGCAGCTGACCAGGTTCCTCTGGCCACGGGATTTTCCAGGCAAGAATACTGGGGTGGGCTGGCATTCCCTTCTCCAGGGGATCTTCCCAACCCAGGGATCGAACCCGTGTCTTTTACATCTCCTTTGGCAGGTTGGTTCTTTACCACTAGTGCCACCTGGGAAGCCAGTCTCCTCTATTCATGATTTCATTTGCCCACAGTCAACCGTGGTCCAAAAATATTAAGTAGAAAATTCCGGAAATAAGCAATTCGTAAGTTTCACATCGTGTGTCTTTCTGAGCAGCGTGCTGAACCCTCGTGCCGTGCGCGCCATCCCTCCTGGAGGGTGAATTCCTCCTGTGCCTGTGAGTCCAGGCTGCTGGCTCTGCCTGTCCCCGAGTAGTCCTTGCAGTTCCCAGGTTGATCACTGGAGTGGCATGGCGCTTGTGTTCACGTAGCTCTTAGTTTACTTAATAAGGGTCCCAAAGGTGCAAGAATAATGATGCTGACCGTTGGGATATTCTCTTACTTTGCCTGACTTATAAATTAGCTCTATCGTAGGCATGTGTGTATAGGGAAACACACAGTATACGTCGGGTTCACTGCTGTCCAAGCTCCAGGCATCCTCTGGGAGTCTTGGAAAGTATCCCCCACAGAGAAAGAAGGGCTATAGTTTATATGTGTGTGTGTGTGTGTGTGTGTGTTGATAATAATATACATATTAAATAGCATATATATGAAATATATGATATATATATATCATAATAAATAAGACTCAAGCCAATTTTGAACAACAATAAGGAACTTAACATTTCAGCTCTACAAAATAAATGAAGAGTTTGAAATTCAATCAGTCCTATTTTATGTTGAGGCAAATGTACTTGGCTTTTTATGAGAATCATACCTTCTGCTCTGGTTTACATAAGAAATTGGGTGAAATCCTCTAAAGCGTTCGTTTTCAACTTTGCCATTACAGCCCACCTTGCAATCAAGGTTTGCAAACCATTTTCTTTTTAAAAATTTCTAAACTAGAATAGATTCGGTAGGATTTCTTACTTTCACTCACTTGGATTTTGATAATATTTTCTTGAGTGGCAGAAAGAGGGATGAGTTTAGCAGGCATGCTGAAATTTGCACGTAATCTGTGGCTTCTTTGTTGTCAGAGCTTTCAGTGTGGTACCTACCAGGACACCGTTATTTATTATTTACTTGCTTATAAATTGTTTTATTAGGAAGGCCAGTCCTTTACTCCATAAGTGCATATCCCCCTAAAACGTATGTCATGATCTTTTACTTCCACACTTTTTTGAGGTTAGAGCGAATTCAGGGAATGCGCATGCATATGTGCTACACGTGTCCTTATTATCCATCACATTCGTCAGTCTGTGAAAGAAAACACGGATTAGAGAGCTGGGGGCACTGAGGACAGTAGGTCACCAAACCCAGCACAGACCTGAAGGAAGGTTCCGCGCTACACACAGGTTACACGGAAAGGCTGATGCGGTGGAGAAGCCTCTCAGTGATCACACCGCTTTTCTCACACCTCTCATGCTTTGTCTTTTTGTTAAACAGAATGTGGATTTGAAATCTATTCTATTCTCTGGATTTAGGGAAAAAATAGAATTTTTAACTTTTTATTCAAGAAAATGATTTTTATTTTTAATGGCCTACATAGCATATACTTTTAAATTAGTTATTTTAAGACAACATTTAAATAAGACACCTACTGTAATTTCTTAAGGTTTCCTGATATATCTCAAGACTCTTTAAAACATGTTTTACATGCAGTGGGCTCTACAAATATTTACCTCCCTTTTGTCAACTTCAGGAAACCAGTTGAAAATTTTTAGAATTAGACTTTGGAGCTGTGTAGTGTATTTTCAGACTATTACAAATCTATCTAAATCTACAACCTGCTAGGCAAATGGATTCCTTTCCAGCTTGTGATTGTAATATATGATTTGTGCGGCCTTGAGCCTGTCTCACAAATGCGTTTAGTGTTTTCTGAGCGGAGTTTCTGTTCTCTGCCGGGCAGGTCTCTAACTGTGTGTGTTCAGTCCACTGATTGACTGACTGAGAGCTAAATTATTCTTGCTAACACATACTCAGTTCCCAGCTACTACAGAAAAGATGGACTCGGGGGCCAAAATTGGACCCTGACTAACACGCTTGCTTTCTGCCACTAGTCATCCTTACGCAGTGAATGAAAATCCAGTGACCTATATTCTTCCATTTAAATCCTTAAAAATTTAAATTAAAACTTTGTCAACAATAATTCTAACCATACTAAGACAAAAAGAGCGTTCCCTACAATCTGGCAGCACTGAATGTAATTCATAACTATCAAAAATCCGTTTTCTCTGCATAACTTTTAAGAACGCTCCTGATGTCTTGAAAATTCCATGCAATTTTCTTTAAAAGTTGGTTTGGAATGCCACTGTGCATCTTGAAGCCCACATACAGTGAGTTAAATTACAGCAATAGCATATTTCTCAAGCACCATATAGTTGCAAATCCTTTATCCTGAAGTACCTAGTAAAGGATTTTCTCCTTGAACAGTGAAGGAAGTTGAACTTTGGGGTTGTTTCAATTTAACACATGACGTGCTTGCAGACTTAAAGATGTGTTTTGCCTTTCCTCCTTTTTCTTCTTTATTCGTTCCTGGTTCTTGTAAAAGGAATTAAGTATATAATGCTAATTATAAAGCTGGATCCTTATCATCACTATTCTCAAGGCCTCATTTCCCCACATGGCTTATGTAAGTCCTTACTCTTCAGAGGGTTAATCTAAATGCAGAGTGGAAGGCTGCTTGCTCTTCAGGTGTCTACTGCGTCTCTGTTAGCACTGCTGGTCTTCTCTGGCTCAAAGTGGCATCGCTATTCACTTAGTTCCACTCCAGTATTCTTCCCTGGGAAGTCCCATAGACAGAGGAGCCTGGCGGGTTACAGTCCATGCATTGCAAAGAGTCGGACAGGACTTAGCGAGTGAACAACAACAGTTTACTTACTTACTCCAGCCAAAACTTAACTGTCCCTGATGCCTCACTTTTCCTCATACCTTTCATTAACATCCGTTAACAAGCCAGGTCAACTCTACCCTCAAAATGTACTCGAGTATCGCCACTGATAACTGCCCTAGCCACTGAGTTGTATTCTCTGTCTTCCTCTTACCTTAGAGTCTATCACGGAGCAGCCACAGTGAACCCTCTAAAATAATATGAATGAATGAAGATGTTATTAAAGTTCATTTGTTCCTGACTTTAGCAGTATTGTTGTTTACCCTGGGTTATATATAGGCTTAAAACCAAAAGAAATAGCAGAAGTTAAACATTTAGGTGCTTGCCCGCCATGAGGTCGTATTGTCCTTGCGTGCTGAGTCGCTTCAGTCGTGTTGGACTCTTTGCGACCCTGTGGACTGTAGCGTGCCAGGCTCCTCTGTCGGTGGGATTCTCCAGGCCGGAACGCTGGGGTGGGTTGCCATGCCCTCCTCCAGGGGCTCTTCCTGAGCTGGGGCTTGAACCCACGTCTCCTGCGTCTACTGTACTGTAGGTAGATTCTTTACTGCTGAGCCACCAGGGAAGCCCTGAGATCATATTAGGTTCAACTCAACATGGAGACGTTTAGCTCTTATAAGATGCACTTGACACAGTCTAACTCCGAAGGGTGAAGGGTGGGAACCTCAACCTGCCACAGGCGGTGTCAGGCGGTCCTCTTCTGTAGGAGGCCTTGCAGCAGCCCAAGCCACAGCTCACCCAGCAGCAGTCAGGAGACATCTTTCACCAACAGATAAAGGCTCAAGTACAAGAAGATGAGATCCACGTAGAATGGATGTGGGCGCTACCCTGGCTTAGAAGCATCAAAACCCCGGGAACTGATAACTTTTAAAACAATCAATAGGCTTAGTGCCTAGCATCCCTAAAAGTTACACGTCCGGTTGTAAGAATAAGTGTAGTCGGGGAGTCTAAGCATTAGTGTCCTCACCAGGTTATTTATAGTTCTCTTAAACCAGACAGATGCTCTCTACCAATAGGGAATCATTGATACTCTAAGCAGTGTTAGCTAGCAATATGGTGAATGTACCATTTTTGGAGAACACATCTAGGAAGTTAACCAAAGGTCAAATATTCATTCAGAAAAGGAACGTTTTTGTTTATAGTTGTTTTTTTTTTTTTTTGTTCTGGGACATAGGAAAGCCAACCTTAAGAGAGCTAATCCCAAGAAACTTAATTTCTTTTCTGTGCTTTCATCAAAAGAGGTAGAAAGAACTACATTTTTAACTTCCTCAGATATTTAAATTCAGGTTACTTAAATTCTACTTCTGTTATTACTTAACTTAATAATTAACTTAAAAGTTTGTAATGATGAAGTCATTTGATTAGAAATTAGTTCCGTTTTAGAGACTTGGTTTTCACTTGTCATACTTGCATTAAAACATAAAAACATACATACATACTGTCCTTATTGCTGTTTTGGGTTTTCTTTTCTCCTTTTGGATCATAGCTAGTAAATAGTTACAGTTGTTACATATAAAAATATGGCAAAACTAACAAAGCCTACTGCATATGAAGTAGACTTTGTTACTACTTCTCTACTACTATATATGAAGAGAATTTTTCTTCTTTCTACTCTCAGATTATTTAGGGCAGTGAGGACAGCATTCTAATGTTGTTAGTTGCTTTGAGGTTTTATATCTGCAGATCAGCTTATGGGCATCGGCTATTTCATAGTTCCATGTTTCCGTGGTAAATGTAAGTGAGCACAGATGTTTTTGATTACCCCTCACCTATGACTCTTTTGTGAGTGAAGGGCTTAAGTTATATTCCACCTACTCAGTTATGTTATTCACTAGCCAAATGCTTTAAAATAATTTATTATATTATTATTTTTTCTACAACAAACTGATTTTTGTGAGATCTTTCTAATGGATATTGTCTTTATTCATGGAAAATTTCAAGAACATAAGTTTGATTTAAATGCTTTTAACCAATCCCTTATCATTAATGCACTGAGTCGTCATGGAGACGCTGAGAGCAATTTAAAGTTCTGCTATTGGATACCCTCTAGTGAGACTTTATTGTCTTGAGATTCCGGCTTATTTATCTAAATAGAAAGTTGAAGATAGAGTCTTTATTCAGTGTATGGATTACATTAGTATAGGATGATACGAAATTTACTTTTCCATCAAGCATATGTATTAAATTTTATCAGTAATCACATATCTATTGTCATTTCTGAAATATGTTATTGTGCTTCTGAGTGTGCCGTTTAAAAAAAGAGACTTGATTTTTCCTGATAGTTGCTCTGGGGAAAAGCCCATCAAACAGAAAGATAATGAACATATAGATGTAAGTAGAATCCTGCCTTTTACAGTGTGTCTAGAAGCAAAGAGTCCTCACGTCCTCCCCACACACTTTCCGTCACCAAGAGGCACCACCCTGCTTCTTTCTGTGTCCACCCTGGTCTGGGAGAATCCTAAGCAATAAGTGTATAAGAAGTTTCTGATTAAACCAGAAGTCGGCCTTGTCTTCACGGTTGCCGTAGTGATGCTGTTGTTATTATTCCCACATACATACCCGATGATCGTAAAGCAGCTTCCATTTATAGAGCATACCGTACACTTGCAGCAGATCCGGAAGGGAAGGAGCATTGTTCCCATTTTATAGATAAGAAAACTAAGATCCAGGAAGGTTCTGTAACTTTTCCAAGGCTATTCAGCTAGAAGGCAAATCTAAATTTATCCGAACCCGAATTTCATTCACATTCTATTATGTGATTTCCTGTTTTCCACCCACCTAGTCTTGCCTTTCATTATCTCCTTCCTACTACATCTTGACACTGCATTTTAACTTGTTACTTCACTCTGACTGTGGTATATAAATGCATCTCTGCTTCAGACTGTTGAGTAGTTTGTGCTCAAGCGCCAAAACACATGAATATTCACTTACTCATTAATTTAATCAACCAACAAGTGTTTACTGAGTATGTTACATGTAAAGTATTCTACCAGACATTTTAGTTAGCATGAAGTTTGAGATGGACCTGCCTTCTCTTGCTTATGTCCTCCTTGAAAACAAGGAAGGCCCGAGAAATGTAAGAATGAAGGAAAAAATTTAAAAAAAAATAAAATAAAAGACCTAAGGAGTTTTAAGTAGCTGATTTCAGGAAGTTGGGTTTAGAAATGAGGACATACATGTACAGCATGTGACTGCATGTTATAGCATTTAACTTTTCTTTAAAACAGTAAACATGTATTGTTCTGATAGAACTGAACCCAACAGTAAACAAATTTTAAAAGGAAAAGCATTCCAAGCTGTGGTGGGACAGTAGGGATATAGAAAAGTGCTGCTGCTGCTAAGTCGATTCAGTCGTGTCCGACTCGGTGCGACCCCATAGACGGCAGCCCACCAGGCTCCGCCGTCCCTGGGATTCTCCAGGCAGGAACACTGGAGTGGGTTGCCATTTCCTTCTCTAATGCATGAAAGTGAAAAGTGAAAGTGAAGTCGCTCAGTGACTCCACCGACTGCAGCCTACCAGGCTCCTCTGTCCATGGGAATTTCCAGGCAAGAGTACTGGAGTGGGGTGCCATTGCCTTCTCCAAGAAAAATGTTTTAGAAACATGAGTCTTGTGTGGCTTTAGATGGTAGATGAAAACACCATAATTGTTGCAACCAGTAAATACTTATTGAACCCCTAGTTCGTGTCCGTCACTGCACTAGACTGGGGCCACAAAGTGTCCTTCTGTTGGTCCTATCCCCTCTCAAACTGGTCTCGGGAGGGCCGCTGGATGTGCGTTCTGTAGGGTGGTGGGTGGCGTGTATGACGACATCCGGGCAGCAGATGCCTGGAGGTCCCCGGGTCACACTGAAGGCAGCTCGGCAGCAGACGGGAGCGATGCGCAGGCTCGCTGGGGTTGGCGGGGCCAGGCATTTGCCCGCGGTGGACAATTCTGAGATGAGAGTGGAGACTTAGTTCGGAGGGAGATGTTGGCGAGCTTTAACGCTAAAGGATTTATATTTTATGCTACCAGTGTCGGGAGTTATTGGAGAGTGTTCGAGGAAGAAAGTGACAAAATCTAATTTATCTTCCAAAACAGAACTCTTGCCGCAGTGTGCAGGATGAGTTGCACTGAGAACAGATCAGTGAAGAGACTGATAACAAGACAGATATTGGAGGAGTTTAGGAAAGAAATGGCAAATCTCAGTTTTCTCAGGGTTTTTGTCTCTGACTTTCTGACCTCAAAAATTTCATATATATATACATATATTTATACACACACACACATGCTGAACTCCATAGTCCAGTGACATCTATATCGTTTAGAATTTATATTTACGTATTAGAATTTATATGTATAATATATACTTAGAATTAAATTCTTTAAATCTTATCTCTGTAGATCATAATCTTAAAGAGCAAAAATGTTTCAGGGACCAATGTAACATGCTAAATACCTACTGTGTAAAATCACATCAGCATCTGTGACTCAAGAAACAGTTTGCAAATGGAATTCTTAATGAAGTTCAGCCCCTTTTGTTTGAGTCAGAGAGAGTATTTTTCATGTATTGTCCCTTGCCTGAATTTCAAGTATCTTCGATTCTCATTCTAGGCCAGTTCTGTCCAATACAAAATGTAATGAAAGCCACAAATGTGCACTACATATGTAATTTAAAGTTTTCTAGTAGAGTATTGAAAGAAGTGAAAAGGAGCTGGTGGAATTCCGTTTAACAGTATGCTGTATTTAATAAAAGGGATCCAAAATATTATCATTCCATCATGTATTCAATTAAAAATATTACTGCTGAGGTGTTTTACATTCTTTTTACATGCCTTTTTTGTCTGAAATCTTTGAAATCTGGTGTGTGGTTGCCCTTTAATCATGTCTCAGTTCGGACTCGGCATGTTTCAAGTACTCGGTAGCTATGTGCACCAATTTCTGTAGTGGCTGCGGTATTGGAGAGTGCTGCTTGAGATTAACCATCCTTAATGTAAAACTCCATTTCTGAATTCATTCTAAATTAGTGGAATATGAGAAAAATGGATGTCAGTGTGACTACTGTTTTTGTTTTCTTTCTGGCAAAGATGCCATCAGTCACTGAAAATGGATTTTATTTATTTTATTGCCTCAGTGACTCAGGATGTTAATTCATCCATCTAGTTAATAGGGCTTACGTTTACCTCCTTCTTCATCTTTCTGAAGCTTTTTCTTTCTTTTTATTATCTCATCCTTTGTTCTCAGCTGTAGTTTCATTTATAAATAAAGCAGACTATTCATCTGACATCTTGGAAGACAGGAACAAATCAGCAGAAATAAAAAAAGGAAACCACCTCCTTCATAACTCCTTGCTCTCTTGTAATGAAACCTGTATCATTTCATATAATAATCAATTCTTGAAATTGTTTTCAGGTGCCATCTCCTTAATATTCTTGGGTAATGAATAGCAAGAAGCACTGCTCTCTCATTAGGGTGCCTGGAGGGGTCCCGGAGGCCCTGGAATGGAAGCCCTGAGGAGGACATCGTCTGATTTCTGGGCTGTGCTTTTTGATGAACCCTTGGAAATGATGTGGTGTCAGGGGAATACCAGAGTTCAGCATTTTAATATTACATATAAGTTGGGAGGGGCAGAGAGACTAGCTCTGAGTATTTTGTTAGTAATTTAACACATGCTGGATCCCTTAGTCTTCACATTATAGACCTTCAGTATCTGTATTATTATTATTATTGTACTGATAAGGAAATCTACCTAGGATATTTGCAAATGTTGCCTAAGGATATAAATTAATGGTAGAGAAAGGATTTAAACCCACATATCTCTGACCCTAAATCTGGTATTCTTTCCACTGAAGTATGCTGCCTGCTTGGATATGTTCTTTCCCCCTTGAACACTCTATGTCATGACTGTTCAGTGGAACATGGTACAGAGGACCCAGGGGACAGTTTCTAGTCCCTGCCTTGCCACTTACAGTGTGTACGAACACGTGCGAATTCTTTATCTTTCTTCTAACATTTTGTGTCTACATCTGTCTCAGGTAATGTGCTGGGCTGGGAGTAGTGAAATTAGTAATGCGGTCCATTTTCTAGAAGTGGTATCATGGTGAAATACAATGCTCTCTGGCTTCTCGAATCACCATCTGCTTGAAGGCAGAGGCTTTAATACGTTGGAGTCAAGCGGGCCGGGATGCAGAACCCAATCTTGCCTCTTAATATCTGTGTGAAGACAAGTAGATTAGTCTCCCTGAGACCCAATTTCTTGTCTGTGAATTGGACTGTTGTAAAGATTCGAAGAGAAAATGTAGTAGATAGAATTTGTCCTTCCTTTATTTTTCCCATTAGAAAAAAATGAGTCTTATTCATAAAACACTGCTTACACAGGGGTTAAGCTGTGTCAAAGGAATTCAGAGAAGGAAAAACATAATTGAACACTGGACTGTGCTCAGGGAAAATTGCAGAGAGGATGAAGATTACAGGCCGGTGGAAGAGGGCGGCAAGAAAGATTTGGATGGGAACACTAGGCAACAGAGGAAGCATGTTATATGAACAGAGGTGAGAACCAGGCATGGCAGATAGGAGAGCTTTCAAAATGTGTAATGACTGGTGAGCGTTCATGGTTCGGGTTGTTGAGTTTTGGGTCATAAGCTAACCATAAAATTAAGTAGCTCCTTCTGAGTGTCTTAACTGTTGCTGAAAGAATAAATCTATTCTGGTGGGCTGTCTCTTCCAGACTCAGCTACCCCCCTGTACTTCATCAGCCACAGATTTCAATTTTTTGACTCCTTTAATGCCTGCATTTTTCCATGTCTGCATTTTTTTCATTTTTCGTGTTCCATGTCTAGAACTTTCACCTTCTTTTAGAATAGCAGTTTTATGCTTTTTTACTAGTTTTCACAAAACTAACTTAAATGCTCATTGATTTAATGCTATTTATTTAATTTATGTAATATTATTTATTTTTATTTGATAATATTATTAAATTAAACTTTAGAGACTACTTGAATTTCTTACATCTCATGTTATTTTTCAAATACAACTTAAAGATCTTGAATAATTTATAAACCCTGTGGAAATTTGAGTTCATTAGGCTTTTGGTTACATTGATACACACATGTACAGACTTTTAAGGGACAGATGATTTTTTCCTTTAAAGTGAAGGGAAGTTTTGTAGTGTCTAAAATAAGGCCTGCTGGAATTGATGAAGAATATATCCCTGTTTTTGGTTCTTCTGATTCACCTGATATATCTTAAGTATCCTATACTAAAGAATTTATTTGGCTATCTTTACTCTTTAATGGAGGCTTAAGTTACATTCAGAATTATTCATAGTACCTCAAAGGTGTATATCTTTTAAATAAATCAAGTTAAATACGAAATAATTGGCCTTGGACACCATTGAATTAGAAGAACCACTTCTATATGTCTTATACATATGTATGTGAAAGTATTTACTAATAAATACAATTCAGAACTCGCAAATGCTGCAGGTGATGTAGTATGAAAATGGTCTAATACCATTTTAATTCATTTTCTGTTTTTTTAGAGAACCTCTAAGTACAGTATAAAGTGAACATATAAGTTGAGTGAATCTTCACGTCCAGATGAAGAAACAAACATTTCCAGTACCCCAAAATCCTCACCCCCCCATTACCTTTTTCAATCATTACCCTCCCCCAAGGGTAATCAGTATCATTCCTCCTGACAGCAGAGATTAATTTTTCCTGCTTTTCTACTTAAAAACCACTTTTCTTTAAACATATGTAACACTATAGAAATTTCTAAATGAGCTTGTGGTATGCTCATTGTCCTTTATGTTTATTTTTTAAATATTCAATTTGAAATGCTGTCTTCAGTATGAAGATGAACGGTTCATAAATGAATTATCTGTGGCCTCAAAGGGAGGGAGGGAAGGAGGCTAACACATGCATGAACACACACACACACACACAAAGATTTTGTCCTACCACAAATTTTTCTGACTTAAAAACAATGCAATATTCAGAAAACACACTATTTCATTGATTTTTGGGGGGTAACATTTAGAATTATTTGGCATCAAAATGAAAGATTTTCTTTTTAAAAACAATTTTTTTTTAGTGATATCATGTCACTAGCCTTTATTGGAATTAATTCTGAAACCTCCTTGAAGAGTCAGAAAAACAAGCTAGCTTTATGAATCAGTGTTTATTTATGATTCAGTGTTATTCTGTCTCTTCCAGACCTTCTTGGTTATTCACTTTTACCTTTAAAATGTATTTTAACATATGTGGAATTAATCATAATGATGATTGTAGTGTAATTTTAACATAATTTTGAAAATCTCTACTGGCTAATTCTTACCCTTCTGTCTCTGCACCATGGCCCTGACTGGGACATTGAGGGAGTCGTCACGTTTGAGCTGAAGGATGTTAGTCTCAAGTGAGCCTGATCCAGGAGGGGGAGCTCTCTTCCAAAATTGGTTGGCTCCGGTATTATTGGATATAAATTTCGGTTCATTGCTACATTTTGTTTTTTGCCATAAATTATCTATTCAGGATATGCTACAATACAAAGGAGTATGATTTAAAGGAAGATTCCTGAAGAACAATAACATACCCACTTTTTAAACATATGAATCATATAAAAGAAGATATTACCTGTAAAAATGGAACTGCCTAGGAAAAATACGCATTAGAATAGGTATTAGATTAAGTAAAGGAAAATATAAGAAATTTTCCTATTTAGAGGGCTTCCCACGTAGCTCAGTCAGTAAAGCATCTGTCTGCAATGTGGGAGACCTGGGTTCAGTTCCTGGGTTAGGAAGGTCCCCTGGAGAAGGAAATGGCAACCCACTCCAGGATTCTTGCCTGGAGAATCCCATGGACAGAGGAGCCTGGCAGGCTACCGTTCATGGGGTTGCAAGAGTCTGACATGACTTAGCGCTATCTTTCTTTTCTTTCTTTCTTTCCCTATTTATGCAGGCCTTGACTTTTAGGTACATGAAGAACATCTGCCCAGACTATTTATTGCTTAGTCAAACGAATGTAAAAGTAGAGGCTGCACTGACATTGAACTTTCCAGATATATCAAAAATGTCAGAAAAGCTACACGTGTTAAATAGCTTTGTTTAGAACATATTTGCAAATGGGAGTTTAGAAAACCCCTGCATCTCCAATTTCTTACCGGATGATCTATTTTGATAGAGCCCCTGATCACGTCAGAAATACACATGGCTAAAGGATGATCACTCATCACTCTATCATGTCAGTCTAAGAAGCTTTTTGTCTAGGCAAGCTTATTAAAGCATTAAGACACACGAGAAAAAAGATTTGGAGTTAAAAAAAATATAAGAGTTATACCTTGAAAAAGAAAGCAAAACCATAGTTATTCGGGTGCTGGATAATGGCTGATGAAACGCCAACACCCCCCCCCCCCACGATGTGCCGTCTGCTTTAAAACGATTCAGTCAGTGCACCCGTTAGGGTGGGGAAGTAGGCAGGGGTATACATAACCCAGCTTTGCCTGTGGATTACTTGTTGAAGCTAAGTGATGGATACATGGAAGGTCATTATTCAGGGTTTTTTTTTTTTTAACTTCTGTACGTGTTGAAAATTTTCCATGATAAGAAAGTTTTAAACATTTGTCTCCCACACACTCTTGGAACTGACCTGAATAATTCTTCCTGTTGCAAAAATCTTCATAATGACAAGATTTTTATCATTAAAAAAATGATAAAAATTGAAAGAGTCATAGCTTTGTTTATACATCTTTCTCAAGGTCAACAGTGTTTGGATTCAAGTTCAGTCTCAAGGAGACAAACTATTCTTGTCTGATGCACAGTAAGAGAGAATGTCACTCTGCTCTGCATTTAATACTCTACTTCTCATGTTAGTGCAGAGTATTTGTGATATGTTCTATTTCCATAATAGAAAGTTAATTTCTTCCTAGTCGGACTAGATCTATCTATCATTAAACTACATAAAGAGAGATGGTTTGTACTTCCTTCCTCCTAGCTCTTGTTTGTTATAAGGAAGGTCTCAGCATTTACATGGTCATATGCTGCCTACATGGTTATATACCTGTCCCAATTTTATATTTTCAAAAGTCATTGTCCACGTATGTATAATTTTTATTGCAGTGTTTTTTAAATGTAAACAGGCAAAGTCATGTTTCATTACTCCTTTCACTTCATTGGATAGAAGTTCTAATTTAGTTTTCATTTCATTAAATACTGTGGTGAAATCTCCCTCCCCTAAGCAATGGAATGATTTGCTTAGGTATGTTCAAGTGTGTTTTATATAAGGTGCCCCTGAAAATAAATTATGTTGACTCCTCATTTTCCAAGCCGATGACAGGATATTGTAAAACAGCAGATAAACCATGCGGGATGGTTTTTCTCCCAGCACAGGCAGTATCTAGATAGCACAGACTGAAAGAGAGAAACTGGTGAGCGAGACTTAGATCTGAAAGAGCAGCCTTCGGGTTCCTTCTGGGGAAGTGGGTGGAGGTTACACAGCACATCTGTCATCCTGGAGTTTACTTTTTTTTTTTTAGTTTTTTAATCTTATCTGTTATTTGACTTCATCACTGGTTCGAATGGAATGGGTTACATTTGTGTCTTCCCTCAGTGCTTAGCTTATGCGGGGTAAGAGCAAGTAACACCTTCTGGTAATGACAATGGCATATGGGCTTTGCTTTGAAGCGCAGAAATTGCATGCAGTGTTGTAATAATATGCTCAGCAGGAAAGCGTTGGACTAGGGCCCCTGGTACAGAGCTCAGACTGTCCCTTCGGACACTGGGAAGTGCTCTAAGCCACCAGCACCAGGCCCCACCTCAGACCTATGAAACCAAGGCTCTGTGGAAGCTGGGGACTAATAGATGATTCTAAAGATCAGACTGAGATGAGTACATCCAGTTCTGGTACTGCCTTCAAACATACTGAGTAGCTTTGCAGGGAATGGGGAAACGGGCAAGTACAAATTACCATCCCTGTGTCAGACCTAATAAAATAGGACTCTGCAGCAGTGTCGTGAGGGTGTAGGGGTGGTAGGCTGAACTCTAGATTTCTGTTAATGTTATTTAGTGTTTTTCTGATGAGTTTTATGATTAGTTAGATGTAAGTATCAGTGCCCCAGAGAACACTGCTGCTGCTGTTGCTAAGTCGCTTCAGTCGTGTCCGACTCTGTGCGACCCCATAGACGGCAGCCCACCAGGCTCCCCCGTCCCTGGGATTCTCCAGGCAAGAACACTGGAGGGGTTGCCATTTCCTTCTCCAATGCATGAGAGTGAAAAGTGAAAGTGAAGTTGCTCAGTCGTGTCTGACACTTCACGACCCCATGGACCGCAGCCTGCCTGGCTCCTCCGTCCATGGGATTCTCCAGGCAAGAGGACTGGAGTGGGGTGCCATTGCCTTCTCCGCCAGAGAACACCATCCTATTTCAAATTAAAAAAAAAAAAATGTGGATTTAAAAATATTGTCTATATGTATAGTATTTGCTTTCCACATTGCTTCCCGGCCTCCAGGCTTACAAACCATGAAGCCTCAGCCTTGTTCCTTAAATTCAGCCTCTAGTCTCTACTTGCAGAAGCTGCGTAGTCATGTTAGAGAGAATGGACAGAGATGTTTTAGAAAAGAAACCCCCATGTTTGAAGATGGGCATAAAGGAGCCAAGAATAAAGGCTGATGTTCTTTGTGTTTTAGCTTCTAGTCATCTACAGTTCATGTACGTTTCCCTTCATCTTCAGGAAGTCTTACTTTCACGTGCCTGTTAATATTACCACTTTTAAAATCTTTCATTAATAAGTCAAGTTTGAAGTATAAAATTGGGCTTCTTCAAATGTAAACAAGATTTTAGCCACTTACCCTCAGATTTGATCCTGGCTTCCTTATGAAAGTTGATGTTTGTTATAGAGATAAAATTAGGTGGTTATTAAGATGGCACCTCACCTCAGGAATCTGATGCAGACAGATCCTAGCAGTCCCTAAGAAGATGCATGCCCAGGACCAGCAGTTTCCCTGGCAGGGACCTTGTTTTTCATGTTTGTCCTCATCCTCCGTTGCTTAGCTGCTTGTCAGGCAAGACTTAGCATTATTCATATTTCTTATATTAAAAAATGTTTATTGAACACTTATGTGTGAGGCCTATTTTAAGGGTTGGCACATTTAATAACTTAATTCTCACAACAGTCTTACTGGGGAATTATTATTACAGATGGGAAAACTAAGACACAGAGAAATTAAATAGCTTCCCCAATGTTATGCAGGTGTTGAGCGATAAGAGCTGAAATTCAGCTTTACAAAGACTGACCCCAGAGTTTGCCCCCTTGTTTGTTACCCACCTGATCATCGTTAAGCCAATGAATGATGATGACTGTTTTGGGCCCCAAACCTAGCTCAGAACTCTGATGAAAAAAATAGCATAGTGTTCCGTTCATCCTGGCAGAAGGACCAATGGATTCCTGCCCCCAAACCAATCTTAGACTTAGTAACTCCCTTGAAACAAAAGCCTCGCCCATCCGCACCCCTGCACGCCTTCCTGCCTGTCTGCGCTGTGAGCAGAGCCTTGTGGGAGGAGGCCAGGAGGCAGCGGCCACCGCAGTGGTCCCCTAAAGCCCTGTGCCTGCTCTGAAAGTTTCCCCAGGAACACAGTGCTCAGTTACCATCCTGGAATCCATCTTTAGATCCACATTCCTCTCCCACAGAGAGACGAGGAGAGGCTAGGAAAGCAACAGACAGGAAGGAACTTCAAAGCTTTACGTTGGAGTGACGTGCTGGTCCTTCTTGAGTAGAGATCCATGAATAGTGTTAACAGGAAGAACCTGACAGAGAAATTAATTCAAGGAATCACCGTATGACCTTATTATTTATCTAGAAATATTACTGCAGACTCCAAGTATAGCAAATATGCTGTTATTTATATGTTCAGATGACAACACGTCCCTGGGTGCATGGTCACGGTGTGAGCCTAGATAGCCGTTTGGGATTATCCTCTTTAGTATCAGGGATAATCAAGAGTTAAGTCCTTTGCACAGAATTTTTCTTTTTCCAATTTTATTGCTGTCTGAGAGAAGATTTAGCTTAGACTTAAATTCCAGGTGGGCAATTAACTACATTACACTAAATAAAAGATCAGATCATCAGGCTATTTTTCAATTTAATTAATGGGTCAAAAATTCAAATATAGTACCATATCTAAATGAGAAATTTTGCTCTTTTAATCCCTTGAAGCCAAATTTTTACATGTAAAAAATAAAAATTTGGTCTAATGTCAATAGCACTGGTTATTTGTATATAGGAAATGATCATATATAGGAAATGCTCTTTAAATGCATTGCTCTGTTTTTATAAAATCATTTCTTTAGTTCTCTGCTAGAATACTACTCTTTAAGCTACTTAGGAAAGGACTGTGTGTAGCAGCCTATATTTTCAGCTCATATCAATTTTTCAATGCTCTAAAGGTGTTGATTGTGCTTATGAAAGCATTAGCACCCTGTATGACATCTTTAGGAGAAAATGATTGAACATTTTTTTTAAATTGCAAAAGTAGAAGAACAGTGTTTGACCAGTAAGTTCTCAGATTAATCTATTTCTGCAGTGGAAAAAAGTGGTAATGGGTTGAAAGGTGATATCTTGCTAGACTTCTAGATATAGAATTACTTGGTTTCAGACTAATCATAGAATTCAGGATATTGTAGCTAAATATACATATATATATATCTCATATATTATGAAGAGGACATTTGCACTTTTTGTAATTTGATCTTTACTTTTTAAATTATTTTTCTTATAGAATGAAAAAGAAATATATTAAAATTGCTGCTGTGCACTAAAATAAACTAATGATATTTGTGTTTGTTTTGGTGATTTAGAATTGTTAGTTAAATTTTATTTTCAAACATATATGTACAGAAAAATAAATCCAACAGAGTTCCCGTTTAGCTAATATTTATACAAAAAGATTTAATTCATTTAGAAAATAATTCTCTTAGCTATGAGCATCGAGTCAACTTCACTTAATCCATCCGTGATGAATTAAGCACCATCAAAATGTTGTCTTTATCATTAAAATAGGTATAGATTTAGTCACTGTTGGGCCTGACCACAGAGCTTCTCAATCATTCCTGGGACGTGACAACCCGCTTTGCAATCTTCCTGAACCCAGCCATTGTTGCAGAGCATCTGTCCAACATGTGTTATGCTAGATTTCTTGGTTTTGCATGTATTTGTAGACATTACTTAAAAATGATAACAAGATGCCCCCTGAAGACATGTTTTATTTTCTGAAGACACTGTATGCAAAGAGCATGGACAAACTTCAGGCCCAGTCACTGCCACTTTCTTGTTAGGTGTGTGTCTTGGGCTACTAGACTGACATGAGCCTTTCTTCTCATCTGAAAAAAAGAAAGGGAGCAATTTAGGAAGAAGAGCATAGAAGAACTTACACAGAGCCCCTGGCTTATGATAGATTTCATTCTGTAATTGATTGTTGTTATTGATTTAAAATGAAAATCTTATATTTTTTTCAGGATGGATTTTAGCACCTGGAAAAAAATATTTTACTTATGTGTCTGACTGCTGTGAATCTGATACTTTTTCTTTTAAGAAAAGATGAGTGTTTGTTAAAAAACAATTAAGCAGTAGCAGATTTGAAAAGCTGGAATTCTACACTGTATGGTTTTTGGTTTTTATTTATCACTTAGAAAATATCTTTCTCTTAGTGGCACTTTTTTTTTTTCAAATAACCAAGTATCATACAGACAAAATATATAAAGCATATGAGCTATAATATATTTTAAATTTGACTTTGGTGTTTTTCCATCTCTCTCTTCTTAAAGGAGCAAATCATATCCAGCCATCCTTTTATAAATGCTGTTGCTAAAAACTGTGCTTAAAAAAGCTTCAGTTATGTCTTTTTTGGCTTATGTTTATTAGTAATTTTCAACCTAAAATGTCAATAAATTTGAGTAGACATTTGAAAAATTTAGTAGCTTTTATATTAGAAAAAATATTGTTCAAACATATATAAGCATAGTTTTCACATAATTTACTTTACAGTAAGGTTAAAATGGTATTTGTTGGATATTTCTGCCCTCAAATGTGATTATTGGAATATATTGTTAAATTTTGAGTGACTGATAGTTTTCAAAATTATTATTATAAATAGGGCTGCCAATTTTAAATATTTTCACTCTATTAACAGGACGTTTATTGTGTTAATGTGTAATATGCTTTATTTTTTAATGAAAATAATTATCAAGTTGTCAAAATTATTCCCATAAAATATAATTTAAGAGACTATTCTAAGTGATTTAACTCCGTTTAAAACAGTTTACTTGATCTCAGTATGTATTCCTGTTACATTCCAAAAAGCTATCACAATATGATATTGAAGTTTGGGTTCTTTTAATATAAATAAGGATACTTCTTGCAACCTTATTCACATTGCAAGTAAAATGATAAATATATCTAAATCAGTGTTAGGCTTGTGTTATGTTGTTCTGACATTTGAATAAACTGCTTTGGTATTTAATCTTATAATTTTTCTTAGCCCTAGAAAAGGTTAATTTGAGAGCATTGACATCTTTTGTAATTAGAAGTTAAACATGCCAACAAAAAACTTCTCTATTAAAATAATTATTTCAGGTTTCTGTGTGTTATCTTAGTTATGGTTGGTTTCAAGGCAAGAAGTAGATTTATCAGTATAAAACCATATATCTATATTAGACATTGAATATATACTTCAGGTACAGATAAATTTTATCTCATAAATTTATTATGTTTACTGTGTAAAGTAGATTCAAAACAGGTGATTCAGTAGATTATATTTCTATTCTGTAAAGTAAATTTATTTCAACCACATTAGATAATTTCATAACCTTCTAAAGTTGCTAGGTTTTGTCTTTTTAAAATGTTCTTATCATGGAAAATTTCAAACGTTAACAAAAATCTCTGCAAAAAATAATGAAACCCTAAATGCATATTCCTCAACTTCAACAGTTATCAGCAGACAGCTAACCTTGTTTCATCTATACATAGCTCACCTTGTCTACTGTCTTCCCACACACAGAATTATTTGGAAGCTAATCCAGGAGCAATTATGATGCGTTTACAATTAGCAGTTTGTATGACATTTAATCACGTAATAACTTTCTTGGCAGTGTTATTTAACATTCAGCTGTATCTTGGCTAGGTGCGCACGTATAGGTGATTGACCACTGACCTCTTGCATAGTGTCATTGTTTTCAGACAAATGGAAAATACTGAGTTTGGTAATAGTTGCCATAGTTTAGTACCAGATCATTCTGATCATCATTATGTATAAATCATAATAAAGATGAGAAAAGATAATGTGGGTATAGATGGCCATGTTAAAAATGCCTGATGTTACTCTATTATGTTTCATAGCAGTGTGGCAGAGTGAATAAAAACAAGAGGCCAAGTTCAAAAGGCCCACGTAGGGCAGTCTGAAAACACACATCACAGGACTGAGAGAATAGATATCAAACTCTGACACGCTTTCGACAGAAAAGCCAGAATGTCCTCTGAGGTGATCCTGGAATGGCTGCACAGTCTGCACCACTTCTACTGAACTTTCTAGCTTTCTCTTGAGACCCTTGGCAACAAGCCATATCAGCCTGATGCCAGCGGTACAAGGACTAATCATCCTTAGACACGGCATGCTCTGAAGGTGCATATAATTCTTTCAAAAACTGAAAGAGGATCACAAGACTGAGGCATCTATTTCCAATTAATTTGGTCACAGGAGTTTATCTGTCATCTTTGTTCTGTCATAGCAGTTTGTGGTAAACCTGCTTCACATGGATTATCAAATATTAAGAACAGTGGGTTGCAGAATTCTCCCCCTAGTCAATTCCTATTGTGTCACTTTTGGTTTAAAGTAGATGAAACTAGCCATGGGTTTAAAAATGAACTTGACGTTTTCAAACTTCCATGAAAAGGAATTGGTCAAACTTCTGGCACGATGACATAGTAGGTTATCGTATACACCGTGTTAATTCATTCTGATTTTGTACAAAAGGTTGGTATAAACTTTTTACTCTAGAAAAGTACATACAACTTTAGCAGCAAAAATACTTTCTTCTTTTTGTCCAAGAATGAAATATGGAGATTCTATGCACAATATCCTTATAGTGTGCTGAAATGAATACTAATTTTCTGAATAATATCCTTCAATATTTTTGTATCTTTTATCTACCTTAAAAGCATAACAAATTATTTCCCTCTCTACGATCATGTAATTCCACTGCCAAACAAGTAAGAAGTTAGATGGTGTGTTGTTGTTATTCAATGGCTCATTCGTGTCCAACTCCTTGTGACCCCATGGACTGAAGCACGCCAGGCCTGCCTGTCCATCACCAACTCCTGGAGTTTACTCAAACTCATGTCCACTGAGTCGGTGATGCCATCCACCCATCTCATCTTCTCTCGTCCCCTTCTCCTCCCGCCTACGATCTTTCCCATCATTGGGTGACCAAAGTATTGGAGCTTCAGCATCAGCATCAGTCCTTCCAATGAATATTCAGGGTTGATTTCCTTTAGGATGGACTGGGTGGATCTGATAGATGGTGTGTCAGCCATTTATAAATTTTATTTAACTTTAACTCAGTTGTTTTGGGCTGTCGTGGTGCAGGTAAGACAGTCTTGCCTGGATTTGAGCAAAGGAATAGGTCATTAGAGAAGAATGCAGTTGTGTGTTAAAGCGAGTGGCTACCAGGAGCTCACAGGCACCTGGGAACTGAAGTTGTATGGCTGTTTTCCTCTACCCTGGAATCAAAGGCACCCTGAGTACCTCTGGGGACCTCATAGGATGGGGGAGTAGACTTCTGTTAATACTGTTACTACAACAATGTATGCTCAGTGGTTAATAGTCAATATACTATTCCTGAATTTTGTAAAAATAAGAAATACATATACCTTATGTTACAAATGTACAAAATTAAATAGCTTGAAATTTTGTAATAGGAGATGGAAATGTGACTGTGACTGCTTGAAAATGTTTTAAATATCTCAGCGTGCCTTCATAGTAGCTCTGGGTAGTTAATAGTATTATTGTCCCCGGTGACTCGTCCAGTTTGACGCAACCAGTTCATAAGGGGGGATACAGAGAATGAAAAGCTTCACCTGTACAAACCCCACGGCTGTCCTTGCTCACGAGACAGTGCATTCTGCCTGTGATGGGAATAACAAGACGTTTTAAAAACCACGTATGCATGAGGGGCAGGATTGGCCACTCCATCCCTTCCCTTTAGGTTCTCAAAGATTGAGGGCAGGAGGAGAAGGGGACGACAGAGGAATAGATGGTTGGATGGCATCACCGACTCAATGGACATGAGTTTGGGTGGGCTCCGGGAGTCGTGATGGACAGGTAGGCCTGGCGTGCTGCAGCTCATGGGGTCGTAAAGAGTCGAACACGACTGAGCAACTGAACTGAACTGAACTTCATCACTGCATCTTCCCCTTTCTCCTGAGCTCCCCCAACTTTTGTTTTTCCCTGTGCTGCTGCCCCATCCTTGCCATTTCCATTTCTGATCTGTATTACTGCAGGTGGAGTGTGATGCATACCCACAGAAGGACTTGGGAAACTTGCAGGCATCAGCTCCCAGTCCTCCCCAGCTCTGCCCTTCTCTTCGGGCTTAGCTGTTCTGACACTCTTACTGTCAGAAGCACTGCTTTGGTGTGGACCTTAGAGGCTGTAGTTCCATCCTCTGAATGTCTTGGTAATTCATGTTTATTGTGTGGAGAGAGCGTCCCCATCCACTGCATTTCCCTCTCCAGTGGCCATCTTGGTGTTGGCTTTGACTATGAAGTCCCTTTGTTGTTATTCAAGAAGGCTGACCCTGCAGCTCAGGTGCAGGCAGCCAGGTTTCTTCCAAAGCAAACAGCGGGCAGCAACCCAGTGTGGGAAAGGAAATGGCATCAAAGAGAGGTCATCCGGTCCACCCCTGGTGAAGGGGACGAGGATGCTTATGAGAAGGGGAGACGCAGAGGCCGAGAGAGGGCGAGCAAGCGGGGAAAGAAAGGGAGCGACTTGGTGACAATGGCCGATGCTAATAATTACACAGCCGGCGTCCCACACTTTCCCGAGGCAGGCCTCAGAGGTGTGTTCCCCAAGACCCCAGCTGGTAGCGGAGCCTGACGGAGCCCTGTGGGAACATGCAACCCACGCTTTTGTTCCCTCCCTGCGAAGAGTCTTGATTATAATGGAAATCCTGCCAGACCCTTCATTAGGAAAGTACAACAGGGCAGTAATATAATTCATCACCTGTTAGAAGGCACACTTGTGGGCTATTTACTAGAAATCTATTAAGTATGACACAAAGACAGATTGCAGTCCATTTCTTAACATGACATTATAATCAGGATGTATGCTCAGTGAAATGGTTTAAAGAACCCTTGTCGGTGAGTCCTATCTATTAACCTAAAATCTGCATAAATGAAATGTAGCCACTGTACCACCCTGAGACTATGGATGCATTTTTCCTCTGGTTCTCAACAGAGAAAAGTTTCATTTTTAAATAGAAGTGTTGTGGTCGTGGCAAGTTCATTGCCATATATTTTGCTCATCAATGCTTTGAGTTAAAGGATTATAAAAAGAGTACTCACTTCATAGTTGTGTTACTGAATATTGAAGGACTTAGTCTTTATGTGAACCTGGTACATTTCCTTGACATCCTAATATAAAAACTTTTTATAGATAAGGTCAATATTGATGGCTCTGTACTGTAATTCTGTAAAGTATGCCCTGTTGTACCTCACTGTACAGATATCCTTTTAAGCCTTTGTGTTTATGAATGAAAGAAAATTTCACCTATGTATCATCTCCAAACCAGTTAAAGATGATAATCTCTTTGACTTTAACTCAGAGGGATGACTTTAAGAAAACATATGTTTGAATGTAATCAAAATACATTCCCTTGTGCTCAGGGTTCATTTTGGCCTTTTTTTTTCACCTGAAGAGTATTATATGACTCTCCTCATTAAGTTATCATTATAGTTAGGACTCCACTCTGTGTTGCTCTAAAATTACTTTAGAAATGCTGCACAGTGACCAAGAAGTAAGGTTTAAGATTTTCATGATCAGCCTTGATTCAGTCTCTGTGCATTTCTCTAATCAGGTTACGTACAAGTGCAGCTTTATCTGCAGGGAGGCCTTGTGTTCTTGGTTTCAACGGAGGAAAGGAGAGCAAGAGGTCCACCAACCTGGTACAGTGAAAAAGTCGTCTGGTGTGGCTGGAGAATAAATATTAGCTTTCCTTACCATGTTTATTCATTGGTTTTTCTCCCTTTCCCACGCTGGCAGGAATATCAGGGAGCAGTATCTTGTCTGCTGTCTAACGTCCCTGCCCTGGTGCCGGATTGTATTATGCTTTAATGTAGAAGCTGCCACTGCCAATCCAGATTTCTTTGAAGAGCACATACTTTCTTCTGGCTGGAGCAGAGCTAGTGTTCATTAGACCAGCGGGACACGTAAAGTCCAAAGGAGTAGCTGAGAAAAGCCTTAGTCAGTCCTTGACTCCTGCTTTCCCTGCCCTGACTCAGCAGCTTTCCGCCCCTCCTCTTTCTGTCTGCTTGTAGCAAGGGGCTCCTGCACTGTCAGACTCTCTCCCTGCAGGGACAGAGAAGGGCCCAGACCCGCTGCTCCTTGTCAGCATCTTCTTAGGTGCGTCTGTGACCTGCACAGGAGCGCAGAGACAGAAAAAATAAAATGCTGTGATGACGCCAGGATGCTGGCTAAGACGACCTTCGACCATGGATGGGCCAGTCAGATCCTGAAAATGCGTTTTCAGCCCCGGGTCTCCTGCTCTTTCACCTCATCTTCTGCTTCCCTCCTTCAGGAACTCTCCAAGCCAAGCCGGCTGGTTCTCACGCGAGGCCTCCGTCCCGTCTCTGCGGGGGTCCCGTCTCTGCGGGAGACGCGCCTCAGATGCCTTCCCCTCCCCTCACTACCATGTATCACCTCCTCTTCGAATGATCGGTTCCCTGATAGCAGTCAAGTAATACTCGCTTTTATATCTCTTCCAGAATGTAATACAGGATATTTTACTAAAGAGACATAGTAAATATCTGTAGACTTGAAAATGTTTCATTAGGTAAAATTTCTGAGCAGTGTTAGGTCACTTACATCTTTAGGATTAAGGCTAAGGATTTGTGAGAGCGTGAGGATGTATTAACATTTAAAACTGTTCTTATTAAAGCTGATTTCTTCATTTCTAAATCTCTTGTCCTTTTCTTTGTACATTTCCAGTGTAAGTAAACAGGATATATAACAGGATATACGCCTTGAAACCTAAGGGCATGAAAAGAAGCCTTTCGTTGTGTTCCGTGTGTCTCATACATCTAAAATTAATGTTCTCCGAGGGATAGTTCAGGGTTCACGATGAATACTTGTTAAAATGAACAGTAAAAGTCCTTAGTTAGCTGTTAGCCCCAAAATAGAAGTGGTCTTTATCAATAGAAGTGGTCATTGCCAATAGAAGTGGTCATTATCAATAGAAGTGGTCATTGCCAATAGAAGTGGTCATTGCCAATAGAAGTGGTCTTTATCAATAGAAGTGGTCATTACCAATAGAAGTGGTCATTATCAATAGAAGTGGTCATTGCCAATAGAAGTGGTCATTGCCAATAGAAGTGGTCATTATCAATAGAAGTGGTCATTGCCAATAGAAGTGGTCATTGCCAATAGAAGTGGTCATTATCAATAGAAGTGGTCATTACCAATAGAAGTGGTCATTGCCAATAGAAGTGGTCATTGCCAATAGAAGTGGTCTTTATCAATAGAAGTGGTCATTGCCAATAGAAGTGGTCTTTATCAATAGAAGTGGTCATTACCAATAGAAGTGGTCATTGCCAATAGAAGTGGTCTTTATCAATAGAAGTGGTCATTGCCAATAGAAGTGGTCTTTATCAATAGAAGTGGTCATTGCTAATAGAAGTGGTCTTTATCAATAGAAGTGGTCATTGCCAATAGAAGTGGTCATTGCCAGTAGAAGTGGTCTTTATCAATAGAAGTGGTCATTATCAATAGAAGTGGTCATTATCAATAGAAGTGGTCATTGCCAATAGAAGTGGTCATTACCAATAGAAGTGGTCATTGCCAATAGAAGTGGTCATTGCCAATAGAAGTGGTCATTATCAATAGAAGTGGTCATTGCCAATAGAAGTGGTCATTATCAATAGAAGTGGTCATTGCCAATAGAAGTGGTCATTGCCAATAGAAGTGGTCATTATCAATAGAAGTGGTCATTGCCAATAGAAGTGGTCATTATAAATAGAAGTGGTCATTGCCAATAGAAGTGGTCATTGCCAATAGAAGTGGTCATTATCAATAGAAGTGGTCATTGCCAATAGAAGTGGTCATTGCCAATAGAAGTGGTCTTTATCAATAGAAGTGGTCATTGCCAATAGAAGTGGTCTTTATCAATAGAAGTGGTCATTGCCAATAGAAGTGGTCATTGCCAATAGAAGTGGTCTTTATCAATAGAAGTGGTCATTGCCAATAGAAGTGGTCATTGCCAATAGAAGTGGTCTTTATCAATAGAAGTGGTCATTGCTAATAGAAGTGGTCTTTATCAATAGAAGTGGTCATTGCCAATAGAAGTGGTCATTGCCAATAGAAGTGGTCTTTATCAATAGAAGTGGTCATTATCAATAGAAGTGGTCATTATCAATAGAAGTGGTCATTACCAATAGAAGTGGTCATTGCCAATAGAAGTGGTCATTGCCAATAGAAGTGGTCATTATCAATAGAAGTGGTCATTGCCAATAGAAGTGGTCATTGCCAATAGAAGTGGTCATTATCAATAGAAGTGGTCATTGCCAATAGAAGTGGTCATTATCAATAGAAGTGGTCATTGCCAATAGAAGTGGTCATTATCAATAGAAGTGGTCATTGCCAATAGAAGTGGTCATTGCCAATAACCAAGCCCCTGTAACAGCGTCTTACTCTTCCAGAGGGGACCACAATGTTTGCTGCCTCCTTTCCAGAAGAGGCTTGTGAGGGAACCAGCGCCTGGAGTCACAGCTATCAGACTCTGGAGTCTCAGCAAGGCACGCTGGGCTGGAAAACCATCTTTCCAAAGGGTCGAGGAAGCAGAAACTGATTTCTCACACACCAGTACACAGTTTAACTAACATAACAAATGCCAAATAATTGCTGGCACTAATGGGTAGGTGGATGTTTACTTTGTGTGGTTACCATGGATTCCCTTAGCCTTAGTGGGCCTGCTGTGAGTGACATGCTGCAAATTTAAGGAAATAGCAGCGATATGATTAGCTTGACTCAACAACTTGAAAAGGGTTTGTTTATTTGAAAGACAGAAAGTAGATCATATTCAGTTGGCTTTGATTTAACATATTGTCTATTGGAGTTGTTTCAACATTACAGCATTTTGTTTAATCCAGGTATGTACATGTGTGTGTTGTGTATAACTTTTATTACATATCTTAATGTAATAAGATATATAATATATATAATTATATATATTTTATAATATATTATATTTTTATAATAATTATATATCTTAATAAACACTTTATAGGGACTATCCTATTAAATTTCATTAAGTATAATCATCTCCACTTTACAGATTAGAAAACCGAGCTATAGAAAGGTTAGGTAATTTGTTAACAATCCCACAGTAGTAACTAGTAGACAAAGGATTTAAACCCCATTGGATCCCAGAGCTTATGCTTCAACCCTTATATGTAGCTCCTTATCCGACATTAACTGGAAACTTGTCAGAAATGCAGGTTGTTGGACCCACCGCACCCCTGCTGAATCAGAAGCCCTGGGGGTCCAGTTCAGTTCAGTCACTCAGTCGTGTCCGACTCTCTGCAACCCCATGGACTGCAGCACGCCAGGCCTCCCTGTCCATCACCAACTCCTGGAGTTGAATCACACTCACGTCCATGGAGTCGGTGACGCCATCTGTGGCCTCCCCTGCAGGTGACTGTGCTCATGCTGAAGTGAAGAGGCACGGCCTCCCACTCTCCGCCTGCAGGCCTGGGCCCCAGCCTGCGTCTACCCAGCTCCAGCCGCCTGCTGGAGTCTACCCACTGCCCCTCCAGCCCCGCCGCCCCTCCCCCTGCTGGCTTTTGTGAATCCAGCCATGCAAAGGGTATTCCTTAAGGTTGTTGAAAGAACAAATTATGTGCTAGCTTTCTCTCTTGAACAAGTGCTTTATCTCATCATTATCTGATAAAAGGTATGAATCTCCTGCCCAGAGAAATGCACGTATATATGTCCGTGCAGACCTTGTCAGCATGTTGGGATGACTGTGAAGTTCAGGTGAGATCTCTCAGGTAGCGACTATAAAGTATCCTCGAGGTTATATGAAGGCCCCGGAATGCCCTCACAAAACAGTAATAGGCAATTCATCTCTGTCTAACAATATTTTTTATTTTAAAAAAGTGTGACCTCTGTTCAGTAGTGTTTTTTCTTTAAAAAAAATAAAAGGAAAAAGTCTGATCTCTGACAGTTATCTCTGTGTGAACTTAAGCAATGCTCACTTTTTCTGGTCTTGCTTCAGTTTTTAAAAAGTCTGTAAGCCAGGGGTAATAGCACACACCGTGTAGGATCCTTCAAGATTCGAGTAATAAGTTTAAAGCTCGCATTTTAAAGGCACTCATTAAATTGTGTGTGTGTGCATTCCTTATCATTTGGAAAATACATGCAAAACTACAAAGAAAATAAGTGATAACCCATAAATAAACTAAATGATAACTCAGGAGTAACCACAGTTGCTTGTCATTTCAAAAACATATTTGGAATATGCACAGTTGAGGAAGCTCCATTTTTACTAAGCAATATATTATGATTCTTTGTGAACTTGTTTGGAAAGGATTATCTCCAGTGAAGAATCTAGTATAATGCATGAAGACTTAGCCTGCCTACATCCAACTAAAAATTCTTTGTCCTATAATAATGGTGACGGATAAGCATTTTTTAAATTTTAATTTGGTACTTAAATAGCAAACATCCTTGAAATTTCCAGCCACTTTCTGCAGTCAATCCCCAGTGATAGTGAGCTTGGAAAGAGGGAAGGCAATGAAGGTGAATGTGGACTTGTCTCTCATTTTTTTTCAGTGTATTCTAATACTTATAATTCTCCCCCAGCAAGGCTAGAATCAATTGTGTTTTACCTCTAGATATTATAGCTTCTGACCTCAGTTTAAATAGTCTATTGATACTGAAGGCTGTTCCATGATCTCTTTTACTGTCTTATTCTTTTTTCCCCTCCAGTTGCTTGCCATAACATGAAACATCTCAAAGAATAAGAGAAAAAATGTCGTTAAAGCATTTTTGCAGTAACATGTTTATTTTTCTGCTCACATCTTATCTTCCATGGTTTTTCTTCACTGTTGTCTGGAATCGTGTGTGTTGTGCGCATGTGCTCAGTTATGTCTGTCTCTTTGAGACCCGATAGACTGTCCTCTGTCTGTGGGATTTTCCAGGCAAGAATCCTGGAATGGGTTGCCATTTCTTCCTCCAGGGGATCTCCTGGACCCAGGGATCGAACCCTGTCTCCTGCAGCTCCTGCATTGGCAGGCGGACTCTTGACCACAGGGCCTCCTGGGAAATCTTCAGAGTCATACTGAAAGTCCAAACTTACAGGCCCGGGAAATCCCGGGCAGACTGCCCCTGCTCTCAGAGGCCTGCCACCCGTGTCAGCCCTGCCTCGTCTTTGAGTTTGTACATTTGCCACCAGAGAAGGAAAGGGGGGTTCTTTTTTCCTTCATTTTTGTTAATTACCTAGTACTGCCTAAAATTAGCTATTTACCCATTGACTCTTGGTTGGCTGAATGCTATGTGTTACCTTCAGATAAGCACACACAATTCAGATATCTTTTTTCCTCCATATTTCAAGCATTTTTATATCAATCAGCTTCAGTAATTATGGGTTAAGGGGAATTCAGCGGTGAGAAGAAAAATTGCAGATAGAGAATCTTAGATTCTTCTGCTTCCTCAGCACTTAAAAAATGTTCTTTATACTTGTAACCAGTAAAGATAGACTTTTAAAATAAAGTCATGATTCTTTCAAGTGGCCGTTGTCAGCCCTGAGAGAAGTCAGATTGTATCATATATAACATCTGAAGATTTATGATCCCTTGGAGAATGCTAGCAGAAACCTTCCAACCTTCTCACAGTTGTATTTAGCTTTTAAACTTTTTTATATTAATACATTTTTATTTGCCTGTAAACATAGTATCTATTCATTGTCAAATATTTGAAAGATACAGAAATCAGGGCAAAAAGATCACCATCAGCAGCATTCAGACATACAAACCACTCTAACCTTGTGTTGAATTGCCTGTTTCATGTCCACATTTGTTAAATGTGTTATAAAACAATGGGCTGGAGTAAACTCATATTTATATTTGTTTTGATATTATACAACCACTTTATAACATGCGCATTATTATACCCGACTTAGTAACTTCCACTTCCACTTTTGTTTCACTTTGTGTATTACCTAAGAAAATAGTAAGTTCATCCAACCCATTTCAATTCGTAAGTCAAATTCCACCAGTCATATCGCCATTAAAATGAAAGACACTGTAATAAAGCGCATACAGATCTCGGGCAAGGACACATTGTTTCAGTTTCTCTTTAGCGAAATTATGAGTCAGTCACTCGGCCGTGTCTGCCTCTCTATGACCCCATGGACTGCAGCCGCCAGGCTCCTCTGTCCATGGGGTTCTCCAAGCAAGAACACTGGAGTGGGTTGCCATGGCTTCCTCCAGGGGATCTTCCCACATGTCCTGAGTCTCCTGCATTGCAGACGGATTCTTTACCCACTGAGCCACCTGGGAAGCCTTTTTAATGAAGTAGATTGTTCCAAAAAAATTTTTTTAATGTGTTAATTTTAAAAGGGTTCACTTATATACTATATTAATAAAATGCAAAGATCAGATAGTATTTAGTAAGAATACATTGTAAGTTGATGATGTATTAGAATTGAAATTGTATAGTATGATAATTCGCAAGTGGCTCAGTGATAAAGAATTCGCCTGCCAATGCAGGAAATGCAAGAGATGCAGGTCATTGAAGATCCCCTGGAGAAGGAAATGGCAATCCACTCCTGTATTCTTGCCTAGGAAATCCCACGGACAGAGGAACCTGGAAGGCTACAGTCCATGGGGTCTCAAAGAGTCAACATGATTGAGCACTGAGCACGCAAGTTTGATGTTATTTCTTTATGTGATCTGTTTACCTGACCTTAGACTTAATCCTTCCCTGATAGCTCAGTTGGTAAAGAATCCGCCTGCAATACAGGAGACCCCGGTTCAATTCCTGGGTCGGGAAGATCCGCTGGAGAAGGGATAGGCTACCCACTCCAGTATTCTTGGGCTTCCCTGGTGCCTCAGCTGGTAAAGGATCCCCCTGCAATGCGGGAGACCTGGGTTCGATCCCTGGGTTGGGAAGGTCTCCCAGAGAAGGAAAAGGCTACCCACTCCAGTATTCTGGCCTGGAGAATCCCATGGACGATACAGTCCATGGGGTTGCAAAGAGTCAGACAGGACTGAGCGACTTTCACTTTCAGACTCAATCCTGTTAATTAAGCATATTTCAAGAACTGTAATGAAAAATAAGATTACTGTAGGGAAGTGAATTTCTATAAGTTTTTGGCAAGGCTTCTAAATTGATAGATTTGTATCACCCAGTCTGTCTTGTCCTGGATGTGCTAATGAGCAGTCAAAGCCAATACCTGAAAAA
Source organism: Giraffa tippelskirchi (assembly GCF_054371585.1). Classification (NCBI taxonomy): domain Eukaryota; kingdom Metazoa; phylum Chordata; class Mammalia; order Artiodactyla; family Giraffidae; genus Giraffa; species Giraffa tippelskirchi. Next base: position 175,831,296 of record NC_137280.1, on the reverse strand, counting down.
AAGGAAGAGATGTATTTGAGCACATTTGTAGGCAATCCATAGCTCAGTGACTAGACACTGAGTATCTGAGAATTGATTTTATAAAATGGCATATTTTAAGAATGGGGACTTTCTCAAGTTCTTTTACTCCCAGAAAAAAGACTGTTATCTTACTCTATTTTTAGGACGATTGTCTAGGGCAGGCTTTTGATATAAATAAATGATGCATTAACATTATATGCAGACAGAGTGTATATGCCAGCAGAAAACTAAGTGGGGGAGAATTGTATGTTTATACAATACTGTTCCAAGGTCAGCTCACTAACTCTTTGCTGAACATCACAGTTTAGATTTTTTTTTTTCCTTTTTTGATATAGTTTCCTTTTTCTGTTAACAGCAGATATCCCTTTATCAAAGATTCCATAAATCTGAGTCTAGTGAGATAATTTTTTGTAATTCTCCCTTGACCCATTTTTTGTGCATATAGCTTTGTAAACATCTCACAAACAACTTCACAAAACAACCTAGTCGTCTAAAATAACTGAACCTGGACCTAAAAGAAATTAGGAAATAATCAAGAAAGAGATTCTGTATAATAGTCAAATTTTCAGTCAATAAATGTTTTTGATTTAACTGACTGAACACTGCTCTTTAAGGACATTGTCGTTCATTGTCTTCAGTCTTTTGACAGTTTTAGCAATGGTGACAGAAATGATGTCTGATGGGAATTGCTCCAGGATCAAATATTTTTGAGCGTAATATTAAATTTACTTATCCAGTTAAAAATTACCGATGAGAAATTCTTTACAATTACTGACATAATTTTGTTACTCTTTAACTGTATAATAGGGTATCTAGTTTGAAGTTTAGAAGCTAGCAATCATTTTAGCTGAATGCATTTAATTTTCGTTTTTTTTTCGCTAGATTTTGCTTCTCTCTAGTTACAGTTGAATCATTCAGCGACTTGATCTCATGATAATACCACTGTCACAATTACCTAGATTGATCAAATTTCTACCTTTAGTTTCTGGTATTGACTTAAAAATCTTTTTACGTTTTACATTTTTTATAATAATTAATTTGGTATTGATTTATTTTTAAGTTGCACAGTGACAATAGCCAGGATAATAAAGATCATTATGGTAAAACCTTGGTTATAATTTTATTGGTCTGTTTTGCAAGTTGCACATTTATCCAGAGTGGTACAGTTTCCTTCTGTGATGAAATATTAACCCATACAGGCTAAAGGAAAGCAAGGGATAGAGCCATAATCGATTCACTATCACCTTAAATTCCACCCCATAAATGGCTACCTTTTATCAGTAAATAAGGCACTTCCCTGGTGGCTCAGATGGTAAGGTGTCTGCCTACAATGTGGGAGACCTGTGTTCGATCCCTGGGTTGGGAAGATCCTCTGGAGAAGGAAATGGCAACCCACTCCAGTAGTATTGCCTGGGTAGTCTATAATCCGTGAGGTCGCAAAGAGTTGGACATGACTGAGTGACTAAACTTTCAAACTTTATCAATAAATAAGAAGATATTGTCTAAGTAGATTCCAAGATCATCACAATTAGGTAAACATGCCTTTTGGTAAGGAGATTACCCTCTGAAGTCTTGATTATAAGCTGTAAGGGCCTATTAATTGAAGATGTTGAAGAGTCTGTCCTGGTACCCATGATAGATTCCGTTCTGCATTCTCATGATTTCCTGGGCGACAGGATAAAAGGCATTCCGATTAAGTTTGGAGATTACACTAAGCTAACAGGGGTTGCAGTGCTTGGAAAGCTAGAACTAGAATTTGAAATGATCTTAATAAATTATATAAATCACATTTCAAAAATATGGAACAAATTTTCCTAAGAAAGAAAAGTAAACTATACTGTCAGCAGAGGGAGGAAGGTTGTCCAAGCACAGAGAGAACAGGAAAAAGACCATGAGCTCCAGGTGAGTCAGCAGAGCGGTGCCCACCCTGAACAAGACTGCGGGGCCAGCCTTGCTCCGCCAAGGGCGCGTGGAGGTTTTTTGTGGCCAGAACTACAGAAAATTAAGATGAGATTCACCTGGAGCTGGCTCCATGCCCCAAAATTCTAGTTCAGCAAGTTAGGGCAGAAAGAGGGTATAGTGTGTGCTCAGGGCACCTCTAAACAGCTGTCCACAGAGAGAGAGTGGGTGCCAGGCCCCCCTCACACCCCAAGTTTCAGGGCGTACAGGAGGATCAGCGGGCATGGAGAGGTGGTAAGAACTTGTTGGCTTTTAGCAAAGCATGCTGCAAAACTCCTGTGATACTGGGATTCAGAGAGTTAGTAAGTAATCCTTTGTTATGTTTGGTGTTGTATAAGCTTTTATTAAACTCTTTGGTCGACTTTGAATTTCTGCATTTTAAAAGGAAGTGTAAAAATTGGAAAAGGTCTATAGCAAAATAACAGAGATGCTTAATGGAATGTAAAATAAGCCATGTGGGGAAAGATGAAAGGAGTTTGGTTGCTTAGCCAGGAAAATAGAAAGCTCAGAGATGATTTAATAACTGTCTTATAGTATGTGGAGGTTTATCATAGGAATGCAAACTGGTACTCTATCCCTACAGAAGAATGGACAAAAGAGACGAGTTCAAATAGCAAGGGAGAGCTCGCTTTTACATTGGAAGGGGTTTCTTGATTATAAAATATCAATAAGCATGGTCTAAGGTTACCAAGCAGTAGAATATAATCTTAGAAGATGTTCAAAATGGAATGAACAGCCACGTGGTCAGAAGGCTTAAGACTTGACGTGCTTGATGGTAGAACTGAGCCAGACAATGTTTTGAGGAACTCACCAGTTCTGTCGTGAATATAAAATATCATAGTCGTCTTCCTTCCCTGTTCATCTATAAAGATAAGTTTACCTTATTCCTAGGAAGGCTTTCTTTGACCATTTCACTAGATGACTTTGCTCACTGTTTTTCCTATCTCTGAATAAGGGCAGTTCTTTTTTTCCGTTTCCTTTTCTTTAACAATGTCTGTTGAGTTGAGTGCCTGCTCTGTGTAAAGCACTGCTCAAGGCTGTAAATGATACAAATAACCGAACGCTCCTTTCTTCTTCCTCCACAAACATTTGATGGGCCTCTCCCCTGTGCTACACACTGCACGACACACTTAGAATCCAAATACAGGCGCAAAGACGGCTCGCCGGAGCCCAGAGGGCAGTGAATGAGAACCATAAGGAAGCAGAGTTGCAGTGTGACGTGATGGGGCCTGTGCCAAAGGGATGAGCAGGTGGCTCGGAAACATACGAGACGTGGTGGATGCATCTGATACAGAGAGGGGTAGTGTCTCGATTTGCTGGAGGAGCTGCCGCCTGTGCTGAACTGGGCTGTGGTGAGAAGGGAGTCCATTGTCTTCTAAAATACCAACTGTTTTAGACTATCGCAGAAACCGATTGTCTGTATGTAGCAAGATATATAAGAGCATTTGTTTCTTTTTGTCAACTGAAATGTTATTGATTCTGTCCTCTGCCCTTTCTTTGATCCTTAATAAGACAATGAAATCTGATTTACAGTCATTTTTCTGTTAAGAGGTGACGTACGTATTTCTAAATTCATCATGCTACACAGAGAGTTGTAGCTTTAAAGGAAAATGAGGTTGGGGCAAACACTCAAAAACTTCATCAAGGGGACATACAATTTTTCAAGGAGAGGAACTTACTGAAAACGGTAGCGTGGTTTACACATCCTGAATATTTAAGGAGCACACACTAGTACTACAGCATTACACAGGTTCTGCAAAAAACATGTTACCTCGAAAGAGACCTGAAGTTTACTTGTGGTGGTCAAGGCAGAGGGTGATGTGGTGGAGGGCGGTCACCTGAAATCGGAGGGAAACTTGTGATGGGAGATGAGGGTGGATATGGCTCACCATCTCACAGGAAGTGAGATGAGAAGTGTGAGGTGCAGCTTGTGTGTGTTTTGGAATTTCTCCACAGTCCAGTTCAGCTGGGTACACTTTTCTGCGCTCACCTAGTCTTTCTCACCAAGAACTTGGCCTAAGCAAATGTGAAATTGTCATTATGTTCCAGTTGTTCCCTCATATATCAATTCTGTTGAAACAGATTTGCAATTTTGAAACAAACCTTATTGCAGAACTGACTGTATATCATTGCAAATTAAGTTCATAAACTTTTTTTACATAATCTCCCCAAATCTCTAACATAGTGTATTGAGATTCTGTTGGACATATCAAGATTCCTCATAAATCCAGTCCCCTACTTAATGAGGATAGAAGGGACTTCCCGTTTTTTCCAGAACTACCTTTTCTTTCAGCTTCTCTAACAGGGGAGCATCTGCAGGGAACTTGGCGAAACAGGTGAGAGGCATGAGAGTGCAAATAGTGTTCCCCAGTCTGAGCCTCTGTATTTGCAGCAATTCTTAAGGAGATGCCACTGTAAGGACAGCAGGTCTTTTTTTCACTCTGACAATGTAAATGGCCAGAAATGCAAAGGAAAATCTCACGTGAGTAGGGCTTTGGCCGTGGATCATCCTCCGCAACCAGACTTGCAAAGAGAGTGATGCCTACAGCAGTGTGCTAACTTTTAGCAGGGAGACCATAGGTCTGAAGAACTGACCTCCTTTTTTTGCTCTCTTGCCTTTGTTGGTGGGCACAGATTCTGGCCTGGAGAAGAGGAGAGCCTCACTGGAGGAATTCGTTAAGGACAGAGGATGTAGCAGCCGGGGAGGCGGCTCAGCAGCATCCCTCATCAGGCTTCTGTCTCCTCTTGAAATATTTCCCCCCACAAAAGACATAAAAAGGATGCTTTGTTTTGCTATTTCTGCAATGTAGTTTTTTTTTTTTTTTCCCACCTAATTCAAGAGTTTCTGCAAAAAAGGCAACTCAGAATTACACTATCTGAGGTCAGGGAAAAAACAGTTTTGGATTTGGATTGTGTAGCAGAGTCATCAGAGACACTTGCGGGTGTTGTTGAAGTGGCCAGAGTCCTCTTGTTCACGCTGAGCCCCAGAGTCACAGGCCCAGAGAGAGGGAAAGCTTCTGTCTGTCCACAGGTAATTCCCATATAAAAATCGGGAGCTGAAGGGTTATGTTACAGCAGATGATAAAATCCTTACATAGCCTCAAGCAAACATTCAGCTGACAAAAATGTTATTGTATGTTCTCTCTTGAAAGCTTGAAGATATGCTTGGGTTAATTAGATTTCCAAATGTGCAAATATGCCCTGGTGAGTTTTTTCTGAAATGCACCATTTTAAAATTATGTAGCATGGCGTTAGTGTTCAAAATACTGAATTGTAAGACTTTGCCTGAATAGCTTACTAACATATCATATAAATTCATAATTGATCAAACCCATTTATTCCCCACTGTCCACATTATACTGTTCAAATTGGGTTAGAAAGTTTTATGGAAATTAGGTTCTCTAGCATGCTTTGGGGGCAGATCAAGGAGTAGTTTAAATTACAGCAGTAGTTCTTCAAAAAATGCCAGTTCACTTGTCTGATATCAGTGTTTCCAGAGTGCTCAGTTTAGGGAACACGAGGCTTCTATAGCCCGGAAGCAGGATCACCTGAAGGAAATGAGAACACAAACGTGGATCTTAAGGGAAAAAATACTTCAGCAAGTGCATCTGAAATGATTTCATTTTACTCACCTGCTTGTGCCAGCAAATAATTCTAAGATTTCGACTTCTGAATATTTTTTTTTTAATATTAGATTTTCCTTTAGAAATGTCATTTATTTGGGCATTCTTTATAACCAGATTTCTGGTTACCTGAAATGTTTGATCTGTGTTGGTTAAAAACTAATCATTTTGCGGGGGGAAACTGGTCTATAGTGCATCATATCCTTCAATGCTTTATTAAACAGTATATACTGAAATACACTACAGATAAGCTGACCATTTCTGGATGACTCAGATTTGCTGTGCCCATGCAGCCTGGTGACATGTGGAAAGCTATCTATTCATGCTTTTAATGACCTCCACCACAGGGTGGACAGACTGTTTCTGTAAAGGGCCAGGGTAGGAGACATTTTAAGTTTCGTAGGCCGGGCAGTCTCTGTTGCCCCTCAGCTGCCCCTGCTTTACAAAGGCAGTCTTGGCAAATCGTTAATGAAATGACCATAACTGATTTCCAGTAAGACTCTGTCGTTGGATCGACAGTGGTTGCATTTGGCTTTCAGGCTGTGGTTTGACAGCCTCTGACTCAACTACTGTCTTTCTCTAGTAACTCATTAGAAGTTCATTATTGTCACTTCTTGATGTCCTGGTGTTCTTGTATTTCCTTCCTTTAGCAGTGTCTCACCCTTTTTTGTTGATTGCTTTTGATGTGGCTTGGCCTACATGAAAAAAAAACTAGCTTGTTAGATTTGTACCTAAAATAAGAATCATTAGACAGTTCAGTTCAGTCGCTCAGTCATGTCCAACTCTTTGCGACCCCATGAATTGCAGCACACCAGGCCTCTCTGTCCATCACCAACTCCCGGAGTCTGCCCAAACCCATGTTCATCAAGTCGGTGATGCCATCCAACCATCTCATCCTCTGTCGTCCCCTTCTCCTCCCGCCCCCAATCCTACCCAGCATTAGGGTCTTTTCCAATGAGTCAACCCTTCGCATGAGGTGGCCAAAGTATTGGAGTTTCAGCTTCAACATCAGACCTTCCAATGAACACCCAGGATTGATCTCTTCTAGGATGGATTGATTGGATCTCCTTGCAGTCCAAGGGACTCTCAAGAGTCTTCTCCAACACCACAGCTCAAAAGCATCAATTCTGCGGTGCTCAGCTTTCTTCACCGTCCAACTCTCACATCCATACATGACCACTGGAAAAACCATAGCCTTGACTAGACGGACTTTTGTTGACAAAGTAATGTCTCTGCTTTTAAATATGCTATCTAGGTTGGCCATAACCTTCCTTCCAAGGAGTAAGCGTCTCTTAATTTCATGGCTGCAGTCACCATCAGCAGTGATTCTGGAGCCCAAAAAAATAAAGTCTGACACTGTTTCCACTGTTTCCCCATCTATTTCCCATGGAGTGATGGGACCAGATGCCATGATCTTAGTTTTCTGAACGTTGAGCTTCAAGCCAACTTTTTCACTCTCCTCCTTCACCTTCATCAAGAGGCTCTTTAGTTCTTCTTCACTCTCTGCCATAAGGGTGGTGTCATCCGCATATCTGAAGTTATTGATATTTCTCCCGGCAATCTTGATTCCAGCTTGTGTTTCTTCCAGCCCAGCGTTTCTCATGATGTACTCTGCATATAAGTTAAATAAGCAGGGTGACAATATACAGCCTTGACGTACTCCTTTTCCTATTTGGAACCAGTCTGTTGTTCCATGTCCAGTTCTAACTGTTGCTTCCTGACCTGCATACAGGTTTCTCAAGAGACAGGTCAGATGGTCTGGTATTCCCATCTCTTGAAGAATTTTCCACAGTTTATTGTGATCCACACAGTCAAAGGCTTTGGCATAGTCAATAAAGCAGAAATAGATGTTTTTCTGGAACTCTCTTGCTTTTTCGATGATCCAGCGGATATTGGCAATTTGATCTCTGGTTCCTCTGCCTTTTCTAAAACCAGCTTGAACATCTGGAAGTTCACGGTTCACGTATTGCTGAAGCCTGGCTTGGAGAATTTTGAGCATTACTTTACTAGCATGTGAGATGAGTGCAATTGTGCGGTAGTTTGAGCATTCTTTGGCATTGCCTTTCTTTGGGATTAGAATGAAAACTGACCTTTTCCAGTCCTGTGGCCACTGCTGAGTTTTCCAGATTTGCTGGCATATCGAGTGCAGCACTTTCACAGCAGCGTCTTTGAGGATTTGAAATAGCTCAACTGGAATTCCATCACCTCCACTAGCTTTGTTCGTAGTGATGCTTTCCAAGGCCCACTTGACTTCACATTCCAGGATGTCTGGCTCTAGGTGAGTGATCACACCATTGTGATTGTCTGGGTCATGAAGATCTTTTTTGTACAGTTCTTCTGTGTATTCTTGCCATCTCTTCTTAGTATCTTCTGCTTCTGTTAGGTCCATACCATTTCTGTCCTTTATCGAGCCTATCTTTGCATGAAATGTTCCTTTGGTATCTCTAATTTTCTTGAAGAGATCTCTAGTCTTTCCCAACAAGAGACGGGCCAAAGGCTTTCTAGTAAAGAAGGCACAGAACACATTTACTCTGGCTTTCCTTCTCAATTCTTGCTCGGGGACCCTTTTATTTATTTCTAGGTTCTTGAACAAATTGTTAATGTGGCAAACAAGTTTTCTGTTAAAAGAATCTTGTTGTAGATCAATAGGCTTTTATAACTATACATCATGTTTGTGTGAAAGTAAGGACAAATTTTTCAGCTACATTTTCATGGACATAATTTACTGTGTCTCGCCCAGTGTTTTCCATATTTATGAATAGTTTATCAAGAGTAACAGATGTGTCTACTCTAAAAGAAGAGATTAAATTGCCTTTCAAGTGAGAAGAAATTGCCCTGCCCTCGCCATGATCAGTGTACGATAATATTTCGTGCTTACTCTAGACTACTTTATTCACATAACTAAACTTTGTTTTTGAGTTACTGGGAATCTTTCATCGGCCACATAGCTAAGTTGTTGAGAGCACTGGGTTTGGATTCAGATTATAGCTCTACCACTTATAGCTGTGTGATATTGGTTAAGTCACTTAACTTTTCTGAGCCGTGGCTCTCTCATCTCTAGACTAGGGATGACAAGGATGCCCACCTGAGAGCACAGCTGTCCCGGTCCTTTAATGTTGTTTGCCTCATTATTCCTCTGCTTTTCCTCCTCCTTTCCTCTAGTGACATTCGAATCAACCAAAGGTTCGAATCTTACCGTGCTATTTAAGTTACACTATCCTGTTAAGGCCCTTTTATTCCAGTTCATCACTGAAGCAGATGATATCTGATTAAAATAACATGTCACATGCTGAATTGGTCGCCACAGAGGTACGTGGAATACAGAGGGTGAGAATTTATGACATAAAAAGCCACATCCAAGTACAGAAAATGTTATTGTTTCATTTTTGCTATTACATCACTAGATATTTAAGGTATTATCTACCTTAGTTTGGGATGCATGCTCAGCAAAATATTGAGAATTTTGTAGTAAACAGGCCCTAAAATAAAGTCTCCCAGCCCTAGGAGGAGATGCGTCTAGCTGTCTGCATTGCTCACCAGGCCCCTCCGTGTGTGTGTGTGTTCAGGGTGGCCCAGAGAACTAACTCTGTTATTCACTTTCCTAGCTGCTCTCACCACAGGGATTCAGGAAGACCTGCTTTCCTAAGCATCAACTGTTCAACAGTTACTGTTCTAATAATTTCTGCATAAACACCATTCTCAATCTCTTTGTTATACCCAGTTTTTTTTGTGTGTACCCCCACAAAATGGTTGGAACTCATAAGGACCCCAGTAATGAAATGAGCAGTCCAGTTGATGGAAAGGGCCATGTGGGGTACTTAGGCAATCGCACTGGCACCAGAGCAAATTGCTCTCTCTCTCCAGCAAGAGTTGTCCCTTCTTTAAAATAAGGATATGAAAATTTAGGGTTTACAATGACAGAATAAAAACATTTTTGCACTTTTTTCTTAAAAATCACACCCACAACTAGGAAAAAAAAAGAAGTGCAAACACAAAGTTTGACTATGATTAGAGTAGAGAACCATCCACCGTTGCCCAAGAATACAGCCTTTGAAGTTGGAAGGCAGATGGGAGAATGATGAGTGGCTAGAGTAATGAAAAAGTTTGGCGAACAGTGTTGATGCTTGTTCAATACTATGAGTATCTGTTGCCACTGAAAAGTGCCTTTAAAATAGTTAAAATGGCACAATCTTAATTTTTTTTTAACCACAATAAATATTTTTAAAGGAATGATAAGTGATTTAGTAGAGAGAAGGGAAGTCAAACAATAATGCTTGCAGGTTGAGACTACCAAAGAACAGCTAACCAGTTTTCCTCCTAGAAAGATCTGAGAATTGGAGGGCGTTGTAGTAATAGTAAGGGTAATGAAAACAGGTATTGTTCAAAAATGTGTACAAGTCGTCCTAGACCTCCTGGTTACCTCCACTGTCCTTGGTCAGATGACCTTTCCACTTCAATCTAGGCAGGAGGTGATGCTCTGGGGAAGATGGGATTAGAGAGCATCAGGATTTGCAGGCTGCAAGGACTGAGCTGGGTGAGGGACCACACTGAGAACGCGGGTGGTCTACTGGTATTGAACATGAGCCTTTAGCCTCTTCTGAGGACTCCAAAAGGCAGATGGTCAGAGCTGATTCCTGTAAACCATCTCACTGCAGTCATAGCTGACTTTAACATATGAGCCAAAGAAGAGCCAAAGCCATGACTGAAAGAGTTGAAAGTCATTTCCTCTGGGGATGAGGAGATAAGGAAATGGGCAATTACGCTTAAGTTTTTGATTGGCCTTTTATTATTATTTGACTTCTAAACTATTGGAAAGAGAAGGCACTGATCATAGCTAACACCCTCTTCCAACAACACAAGAGATGACTCTACACATGGACATCACCAGAAGGTCAACACCAAACTCAGATTGATTATATTCTTTGCAGCCAAAGGTGGAGAAGCTCTATACAGTCAGCAAAAACAAGACTGGGAGCAGACTCTAGCTTAGGTCATGAACTCCTTATTGCCAAATTCAGACTTAAATTGAAGAAAGTAGGGAAAAACACTAGACCATTCAGGTATGACCTAAATCAAATCCTTTAGGATTATACAGTGGAAGTGACAAATAGATTCAAGGGATTAGATCTGATAGACAGAGTGCCTGAAGAACTATGGTCGGAGGTTCGTGACTTTGCACAGGAGACAGGGATCAAGACCACCCCCAAGAAAAAGAAATGCAAAAAGGCAAAATGGTTGTCTGAGGAGGCCTTACAAATAGCTGTGAAAAGAAGAGAAGCAAAAGTCAAAGGAGAAAAGGAAAGCTATTCCCATCTGAATGCAGAGTTCCAAAGAATAGCAAGGAGAGATAAGAAAGCCTTCCTCAGCGATCAATGCAAAGAAACAGAGAAAAACAACAGATTGGGAAAGACTAGAGATCTCTTCAAGAAAATGAGAGATACCAAGGGGACGTTTCATGCAAAGATGGGCACAATAAAGGACAGAAATGGTATGGACCTAACAGAGCAGAAGATATTAAGAAGAGGTGGCAAGATTACACAGAAGAACTATACAAAAAAGATCTTCATGACCCAGATAACCATGATGGTGTGATCACTCACCTAGAACCAGACATGCTGGAATGCAAAGTCACGTGGGCCTTAGGAAGTATCACTACGAACAAAGCTAGTGGAGGTGATGGAATTCCAGTTGAGCTATTTCAAATCCTAAAAGATGATGCTGTGAAAGTGCTGCACTCAATATGCCAGCAAATTTGGAAAACTCAGCAGTGGCCACAGGACTGGAAAAGGTCAGTTTTCATTCCAATCCCAAAGAAAAGCAATGCCAAAGAATGTTCAAACTACTGCACAATTGCACTCATCTCACACACTAGCAAAGTAATGATCAAAATTTTCCAAGCCAGGCTTCAATGATACATGAACCGTGAACTTCCAGATGTTCAAGCTGGATTTAGAAAAGCCAGAGGAACCAGAGATCAAATTGCCAACATCCGTTGGATTATCGAAAAAGCAAGATTGTTTCAGAAAAACATCTACTTCTGCTTTGTTGACTATGCCAAAGCCTTTGACTGTGTGGATCAAAACAAACTGTGGAAAATTCTTCAAGAGATGGGAATACCAGACCACCTGACCTGCCTCCTGAGCAATCTGTATGCAGGTCAAGAAGCAACAGTTAGAACTGGACATGAAACAACAGACTGGTTCCAAATCGGGAAAGGAGTACGTCAAGGCTGTATATTGTCACCCTGCTTATTTAACTTATATGCAGAGTACATCATATGAAATGACAGGCTGGATGAAGCACAAGCTGGAATCAAGATTGCCGGGAGAAATAGCAATAACATCAGATGTGCAGATGACACCACCCTTATGGCAGAAAGTGAAGAAGAACTGAAGAGCCTCTTGATAAAAGTGAAAGAGGAGAGTGAAATATTTGACTTAAAACTCAACATTCAGAAAACTGAATCATGGCATCCAGTCACATCACTTCATGGTAAATAGATGGGAAAACAATGGCAACAGTGAGAGACTTTATATTTGAGACTCCAAAATCACTGCAGATGGTGACTGCAGCCATGAAATTAAAAGACGCTTGCTCCTTGGAAGGAAAGTTATGACCAACCTAGATAGCATATTCAGAGAAGACAATGGCACCCCGCTCCAGTACTCTTGCCTGTAAAATCCCATGGATGGAGGAGCCTGGTAGGCTGCCGTCTATGGGGTCGCACAGAGTTGGACACGACTGAAGCGACTTAGCAGCAGGAGCAGCAGCAGACAGCATATTAAAAAGCAGAGATATTACTTTGCCAACAAAGGTCCATCTAGTAAAGCTATGGTTTTTCCAGTGGTCATGTATGGGTGTGAGAGTTGGACTATAAAGAAAGCTGAGCACAGAAGAATTGATGCTTTTGAAGTGTAGTGTTGGAGAAGACTCTTGAGAGTCCCTTGGACTGCAAGGAGATGCAACCAGTCCATCCTGAAGGAAATCAGTCCGGAATATTCATTGGAAGGACTGACGCTGAAGGTGAAACTCCAATACTTTGGCCACCTGATGCAAAGAACTGACTTATTGGAAGAGACCTGACGCTGGGAAAGATTGAAGGTGGGAGAAGAAGGGGACGACAGAGCATGAGATGGTTGGATGGCATCACTGACTCAATGGACATGAGTTTGAGTAAACTTTGGGAGTTGGTGGTGGTCAGGGAGGCCTGGCGTGCTGCAATAGATGGGGTTGCAAAGAGTCAGACACGAATGAATGGCTGAACTGAAACTGTGTGCATGCAATATTTTGGGGGTTTTAAATGATTAAAAGACATAAAAGATAAAAGACATAAATAAGGCAAGATTTGAAAGAGTCCATCTTGCCCTTTGTTTGCTTTAGTCATATCCAGTCGTATTATCCTTTAGAGAAAACGTGCCTTGAGTCTAGATTGTTTCTATACTTGTTTCTAGATTCCTAACTTCATTAGTAAGGGAAAAAACGTTTTTTTTAACCAAAATAGTTTTTTCTAAGTAGTACTAATTGGCGACATCATATTTTTTGTGTATTGTATGTTTGTATTTAGATAGATATTTCCCTCCTAGTAATTATATGTCTGTACAACCTACTCCAGTATTCTTTCCTGGAAAATCCCAGGGACACAGGAAGCTGATGGGGTGGCAAAGAGTCAGACATGACTTAGCAACTAAATAACAACATAACACACTGGACTATGTCTACTTAAAGATCAGTAAATTGGTCTTGATTCAGAATGTCTAATGATATAACATCAACTGGGCCATTATCTTTCTTTTTCCTATGAGGAAACTGTGTACTAAGCAATGAAATAGCGTATGTTTAAAAACATATTTGAGGGAAAGGTATCCTAGCTTAATATCCAGTTGCTTTGCGTTTGGATAGAAAATGTGTGCTAATTTCAAAAGATCGTATCTGTATCTTAGAGAAGGAATGAGATTTTATATTTTGCAGCATCTTATTTCCATATAGAGATATCTTATTGACCTATTCACTAACAGGCTTAGTTTTAATTCATTTTTATGAATCTAAACAATGAGTTGATTAAACAGACATTGTTATAATAGGTATTTTTCAGCAGACTACTGCAGTTGATTTATGCAGTTCTTTATGTTTGCTCTTATGAAAAGACCATTTTCATCTTTTGTTTTTATTTTCCAAACATACAAGGGTCACTAAACCTCTTTAGAAATTGCTTCTGAATAGTCATTCTTTGTATGGAAAAACTACAGTATATTCCTTAAGTGAAATTCAATCAACTACTTTTATGGTAGCTGGGCTTAAAAGACATCAGTGAAAATACCCACACAAGCTCTTAAGATCAAGGCATTTGTTTCAGCTGACTTTAGTATGTACTTAGCCATTGTGCATCAAATAATGAGCAAAATAGGCAGACTTCTAATAAGCAAGTACAATATAGACAAAAGAGAACACTGATTTAAGGTCCTGGTGTCAAATGCAGTAAAACACTCTGTTTATAGCAGGTCAGGCTTGGGTTTACAATTAGCACTAATTACGGGAAAAAAATCAAAACCGCAGCTTTAAGGAAGGACACTTTTCACTGCAAGATCAAAGCCAGTCTCTGCAGAATAGGGAAGCCTCTACCACTTAATTGCACTGAAGTGCTAATTGGATTGTAAGGAACTTTCATGAGTTCCTCCAATTAGCCAGCCATCGCTGATGAAATCCAAAAGAAGAGATTATGAGTTCTTAGAGCTTTTGTCTATATGGTTGCCATTTGTATACCTGAGTGAATGTAGCCTTGCCTCCTTTTTATGCAAACTGAGGTCTTTGGGTGTCTCAGTTATTAACTTCCTATAAATAGCCTTGAAGGTAAAGCTATCCATTGGATATAAAGTCTTAACTGCATGCAAATGCTAATGGGACAACATTTAATAGGAACTATCATTTTTAGTAAGATGCTTCATTTAAAGCTTGAGAATTGGGTGCAGCTTCTTGGCTCCGGTTTGTCATCTTATGCAGTTAGGCTCCAGTAAAGCTATTTCTATTACATTTGATGTTTTTATTACATTTAAGTACTCTCCATTTTGGGTAACTTCTTTTTGAAAGAAATGGATAATCAGTAATTTCATGGTGTTTATTCTCTAAGCAATAATTTTTTATCCAAGAGAATTATTCATGGTTCTAATTGTGCTTTGCCCATACACTGCATCCCCTGTGATTTTTATTGTTATTGTTTGATCATGTAAGGCAGCAAAAATTTTGCCAACTCACCACATGAAAGTTTCTATGACAAAGTGATTTCTTTGGGCAAAACTATCCATTTGGATAAAGAAAATGGGAACCTTTGCTTGATGCCAGGTCCTCCCTACATAGAGTGAAATAAAAATTTGGCAGCTGTGGCATGAATTCACCTGTCTATATTTGACTGGGTCCATGATAAATCTTAAAAAGCTCTCACTGACATAAAATGTATTATATTATAGTTACATTCCTCAAATGTTGTTTATTTGGACGTTTGCCTAGGTGATAATTGTGCTAGGTTTCCTTTGTATTGGCAAAGGAAGACAAACTTAAGCGTTTATCCAGGATTTCAGATGTTTTGAGTTATCTGACTAACCTCATTAACTAGAAAAGAATCTAGTTTCCACACTTTACTTTCTATTATATAGACCCTAGAGTGAGTCTTCATGGAGTAAAATTGTTGATTTGCATCTCCAAAATTTGAGTATGCTAAGGATAACAGAACAGCAGTGTCAGAGAAGAGTAACGTGATTTTCCACGCTCTCAAAGTCAAACGTGTTTTCTGCTCAGTTTTTATATTTTATAATAAATAGAGGTATTAAGACAATAAAGGTACCTACTTTGTGCAATTGGTACTTTTAGACGTTTTACATACTTGATCTCATTTTCCAGGTAAGAAAACTGAAGCTTAGAAAGACTCAGTAACATAGCTATTAAGTAACCCAACTAGAAAAGCCAGGATTAAAATCCAGTTATTCTGACTTCAGAGCCTTGGCTCTCAGCTTATTGCCATTAGTGGCACAATCGATTCCTCCCTTCCGTTTAGTCTTAGCTCTTTATACATCTCTCCTGTAGGACTGACAGTTCACATCTGTGCGTTGGTTCTGATTCGTTTCTCGTTCCCCGTTTTGGAAGCTAGGGGCCGTGTCTGCGGTGTTGATAGGCCCGTGAGCGTGCCCGGCCCCAGTGGGCTCTCCGTCAGCAGGACAGGCAGAGCCCCCGCCTCTCCCAGGCCCCTCAGGTATTCCGGTCCAGTCCTGGGATCTACACAGTGTTTGTAGCTTAATAAAAGATCAGGACTTGAGAATCCTACAAGTAATAAGAAGAAAATACTGTATTTTTTTAATAGTGTTTGACTACTTCTTCCAAATATTTTACGTTTTTCTTTTCCTCCTCATCATGAATACATAATTTTCTATTACATATAAAAATTTCCCGAAAGGAGGGTGGGTTTTGTACCATGAAATTATTCAGATAGGTTTGTAAAATTAGATTAATGGGTGGCATGCATTGTTTAAAATAACTGTTTTCTCTATAAAATTTTATGCTTTTGCTAAATTCTCGCCTATCTGAGGAATCCTTTATGAGTCCTGAAATTAAATTTAAGTTGTTAAAAGAAATTTATCTATGATATAAATTTGTTGATATCTACTTCTCTGTTCTATTTATGAAGAAAATAACTAGCTTATTGTTAGTTTCCTTAAAATAAAAAGTTGTTCATTTCTAAGAAACTAACATTTGCTCTGTTATTTATAACAGATTATCCCACTGACATCTTCTAAACTACATTTAATAATGTAAGAAAAAAATTTAAAAATCCCATTTGACATGCAAGGTAGCAGCAATAACTTCTTTGTAATGGTCTTTCAATTTTTGCGTTAAATGATGTTTATTATCCTTGTCTATATTTGGGAGTAATACCAATATCAAAGGGCGTGTGTTGTGTAGGGGGCCTGACAGAGTAGATGGTTAATAATTAGTAGCTATTTACATAGTGGAATGCTAGTCACAGTGAAAACATGAGTTACTAAACAATGTCGTTAACTGGTGTACCGCCCTACATGAAGGGTTTTCTACTGTCAGTCCTAACTTTTAGATACAGTTGGCCCTTGAACAGTGCAGGGATTTGGGGCCCCAACCCTCTTTGCCGCTAAAAATCTCTATAACTATTGTCGTTTTTCTCTACATGGTTCTGCATCCCTGGATTCAGCCAACCAGAGGTCATGAAGTACTATAGCACATATTTATTGAAAAAAATCCACATGTAAGTGGACTCATCCAGTTCAAATTCATTGTTGCTCAAGGGTCAACTGTGTTTATAATATATAACTTTATGTATTTTAAAATTTTTTGTAAAATACACGTAACTTAAAAGTTACTGTTTTAACCATTTTAAGTGTACAGTTCAGTAGCATTAAGTACACTCACAGTGCTGTGCTGAAAAGTTCCAGAACTTTTCAAATAGAAACTGTTACATCTCTTACTTTAAATTTTAAAATAGTATCCACTTGAAAAAATTAGACAACTAGAGCCAGACATCCTGGAATGTGAAGTCAAGCGGGCCTTAGGAATCATCACTACGAACAAAGCTAGTGGAGGTGATGGAATTCCAGTTGAGCTATTTCAAATCCTCAAAGGTGATGCTGTGAAAGTGCTTCATTCGATATGCCAGCAAATCTGGAAAACTCAGCAGTGGCCACAGGACTGGAAAAGATCAATTTTCGTTCCAATCCCAAAGAAAGGCAATGCCAAAGAATGCTCAAACTACCGCACAATTGCACTCATCTCACATGCTAGTAAAGTAATGCTCAAAATTCTCCAAGCCAGGCTTCAGCAATACGTGAACCGTGAACTTCCAGATGTTCATGCTGGTTTTAGAAAAGGCAGAGGAACCAGAGATCAAATTGCCAATATCCGCTGGATCATCGAAAAAGCAAGAGAGTTCCAGAAAAACATCTATTTCTGCTTTACTAACTATGCCAAAGCCTTTGACTGTGTGGATCACACGAAACTGTGGCAAGTTCTTCAAGAGATGGGAATACCAGACCATCTGACCTGTCTCTTGAGAAACCTGTATGCAGGTCAGGAAGCAACAGTTAGAACTGGACATGGAACAACAGACTGGTTCCAAATAGGAAAAGGAGTACGTCAAGGCTGTATATTGTCACCCTGCTTATTTAACTTATATGCAGAGTACATCATGAGAAACGCTGGGCTGGAAGAAACACAAGCTGGAATCAAGATTTCCAGGAGAAATATCAATAACCTCAGATATGCAGATGACACCACCCTTATGGCAGAGAGTGAAGAAGAACTAAAGAGCCTCTTGATGAAGGTGAAGGAGGAGAGTGAAAAAGTTGGCTTAAAGCTCAACGTTCAGAAAACTAAGATCATGGCATATGGTCCCATCACTTCATGGGAAATAGATGGGGAAACAGTGGAAACAGTGTCAGACTTTACTTTTTTGGGCTCCAGAATCACTGCTGATGGTGACTGCAGCCATGAAAATAAAAGACGCTTACTCCTTGGAAGGAAGGTTATTGTCAACCTAGATAGCATATTTAAAAGCAGAGCATTAATTTGCCAACAAAAGTCCATCAGTCAAGGCTATGGTTTTTCCAGTGGTCATGTATGGATGTGAGAGTTGGACGGTGAAGAAAGCTGAGCGCCGCAGAATTGATGCTTTTGAACTGTGGTGTTGGAGAAGACTCTTGAGAGTCCCTTGGACTGCAAGGAGATCCAATCAATCCATCCTAAAAGAGATCAATCCTGGGTGTCCATTGAAGGTCTGCAGTCGAAGCTGAAACTCCAATACTTTGGCCACCTCATGCGAAGGGTTGACTCATTGGAAAAGACCCTAATGCTGGGTAGGATTGGGGGCGGGAGGAGACAGGGACGACAGAGGATGAGATGGTTGGATGGCATCACCGACTCGATGGACATGAGTTTGGGTGGACTCCAGGAGTTGGTGATGGACAGAGAGGCCTGGCGTGCTGCAATTCATGGGGTCGCAAAGAGTCGGACACGACTGAGCGACTGAACTGAACTGATAGTGAACATTTATTTATTATGTTCTCTTTTATTCCAAAAGCATTTCACTCTTCAATGAGTACATTTACTCTAATGAATTAGTAAATAAAAGACATCATCAAAAACATCTTGATCTTTTCTTACCCAGACTCCAAGAACCCACCTCCTACTTTTTGTTCCCTCCCACTCATTGCCAGCTTCCCACCCATGATCACTTGAAATCAAGTTTAGCTGAGAAAGCTGTTCAACCAAGATAGGTGTTTTCACAACCAAGTGAAAGCATTCTCCAACCAGGTGTCTTTCAAGACATTTATCAGGAAAAACATTTGACATTAGTTCTGTTTTATCTGCACCAGGCCAGGTTTTGACTGATTTTGATTCACCCATGAGTTTAAATCATCTCTGATTATCTCCCCTGGCTTTGCCCCGTCTTAGTGACAACTCCCCCCACCATTCCCTTAGTTAGCAGGCATTGGCCAGACCCGACGATCCCAAGTCTGTGCCTCTTGCCTGGGTTGCTTTTTCTGCCAGAGTGCCCCTCCCCAACTGGAATCCCCCCTTCTCTGCAGCCAGCTGGTTGTTGCTGTCACTTTGTGCTCAGCTCAGACTCACCTTCTCAAGGAAGCCTCTGGCGCCCAGCCACCTACCTCTGCCCTGTGCTTCCGCAACTTCCTGTGCAAAACCTCTGGTCACCTGTGTAACATTCTGCTGAGAATAGGAACTCACTGGCCTTCTTGCCCTCTAGCTGAGGAACTCCCTAAAGTTTGGCAGGGTGACTTGTAAATATGTATAACCCTATTTCCTAGTACAGTACCTGGCAAAGAGAAGGCAGTCAGTAAATCAGTTCAGTTCAGTTCAGTCGCTCAGTCATGTCCAACTCTTTGCAACCCCATGGACTGCAGCACGCCAGGCCTCGCTGTCCGTCACCAACTCCTGGAGTTTACTCAAACTCATGTCCTTTGAGTCTAGTGATGCCACCCAACCATCTCATCCTCTGTCATCCCCATTTCCTCCCGCCTTCGATCTTTCCCAGTGTCACAGTCTTTTCCAGTGAGTCAGCTCTTCGCATCAGGTGGCCAAAGTATTGGAGTTTCAGCTTCAGCATCAGTCCTTCCAATGAATATTCAGGACAGATTTCCTTTAGGATGGACTGGTTGGATCTCCTTGCAGTCCAAGGGATTCTCGAGTCTTCTCCAATACCACAGTTCAAAAGCATCAAATAGTAAATAGTTATTAAATAAATGTTACAGTTTTAGAACTTCTCCCATTGTAGTCAGCCTGTCAGACCCAAGTACGATGGAGTCCTATGTTTGTATTTTCAGCCTATCAGGACCCTCTGGGGGTTCCTCTTAAGATGAGAATGGATAACTGAGCAACTGTGACTGTGTCTATCAGGAGGACAAGTCGAGTCTCAGAACCGTGGATCAATGAATGTACTCGGCATACAGGAAAAGCAAGGTAGCCAAAGGAGCAAAAATAAAAAGGAATCAAGAGCCACCAGGAACCACTAAGTCTCCCAGATTTCCCTCCTGCCCGTATCATCCCTGTTCTTGGTTAATCTGAATATCAGTTTCCACAACAGAAGAAGGCCCTGGGACTAGTGTGTGACGTGAGAAACAAGGTACACAGATTAATATTAGTAATTGAGAACAGATCTACTGAAATGTTCCCTGCAATAAAATAAAATGCATTTTATTACTAAGTGCTGAATAAAGCTCCCGGAGCTTTTCTTGTGTTTTTGAGACCATGTTAGTTCCAAAGACCAAAAAAGAAAAAGTATCAAAGAAACAGGGAACTCAGAGGCCATTTCTTGTCCCAACTTTAGCAAACCACTTTAAGCTCTGGTCTGTCAATTGAGACCATGTTGGAAGGGACCTGAAACTGATGTTTTAGGTAAAATTCAGCAGACTTAGTCCTCATGTTATAAGAACCATTGTAACAAAACTTTGTACATCCATCAGGCATGTGAACTGTTTTGTCTAATAAAAGCCACTCCTACTAAAATATAACATATGATGGAGCGATTAGCATGCTTTTCACATTGTGACCATTGAAACGTAGCAGCCAAATAAGCTAGTGAATTTGATGAGTGAGTCAAAGGGGGCACGAAGTTGATCAGAACCAGGTGAAAGGCAGGTGAAGCATATCAGAAAATGCAAGCAGAAATAAAATCCACCTCAATGACAAAGAGTTGCCTGTGCGTCTGTGAGTGTCCGTGTGATTGTTTTGCAGCCCTGCATATTAAATAATGATCGTGAATGCTTGAATTTTCTGTATAACTGAATACAAAGTAAGTTGAAAATACATGAGGTTCTTCTAAAGGATTCCTGAACACTTTTCTTTTGTATAAAGTGGTGTTTGTACTTTGCTGGACCCAGGGTTCGATGAAGAGAATTTCACCCATCATCATCTGAACTAAGTGATGGGTCCTGAATGCAGAAGGCCCCCACCTATTAAGAGGAGCACAATCCCGTGGCCCAAGCCCTCATCAGAAATATCACGGGCATTGTGCATGTAGGAGAAGGCCCTTTGATGTACGCACCAAGGCTGTTACCATGGAGACCACATTCAAGTCACTTCCTGACGCTAGAGCACCTGATCTTCATGTCTCCACTAATTTCCACAGAACCTTGACCAGACTTGACATTTTTAACTCTAATGTGACAGACTTTATTTTAGAAAAATGTGTGATCGCTCCATCATTCATAAAACCGAGGAGGCAAATTTTTGAAAGGTGTGCAACAGTCCCTGTAAAATTTGGAACCCAAGGCAGATTTTCCTCCATTGTCCTGTTTCTTAGCTTGTGACTGGATTATTTTCTGTGCAATTTTGGATGTTTTACTGTTTTACTCTGGGAAAAAGCACAGGCCTGTCTAACGTGGGGAAAACAGGCCACAGAGTGTTAGCTCGCGGGCAGACGCTTTGAGGAGGGACAAGGACTAGGAGAAGGGATCGCTGTTTCGAGGTGTGGCAGGAACACCCAGCAGAGTTCATTTTCCAGCCTTTCTCCGTTCCTCAGAGAAGAGAGGGTCCCAGAGTCTCCGTCAGATGGCACCGTCGCAGCGTGCTGATGAGGGACCCCCAGCTGGGCAGGAACCATGGCTGCTGAAGGCGCTGTGGCCGAAGGGCGGGGGGTTCTGACGGTTTGAGGATGGGAAGGAGCGCGTAATGATATACTTTCTGAGGTGGACACGATGCAGGCAGGCTGCAGGTCACGTTTTAAAGTAAAGGATGTGGTTTCTTATAAATTCTCTCTAGTTTGCCCTGTTGTTTTTAACTGAACTGAGTTGTGGGACATCAGCTTGAAATAAAATTAAGACATGGATAGTAGCTTTCTAAGGGTGGCCGTAGGAAACATCTTGTCAGTGTCTCTGCATTAAAAAGCTCAATCATTTGCATTTTGGTCCTTTTTAAGAGCAGGTTAACTTGTAGCTGACCTGTCTATAGAGGGATAAATATTGTAGGCTTTCCTTTCTTCACAGAAGGAGGCAGAAGAGGATGTCAATTCTCAAATTTTTAGCTAGCTGAGGCGACCTCACTCTGAGGTCTATATACCGTACCTTTTGTTCTGAGAATAAAGATTTGATCTTAGTCAACAGGAATCTTAAAACTAAAGAAAGGGAAATGGTGCTAGCCTATGAAGGGAAGGGAGATATTTAAACTTACCCAAAAATAAAGGAACAGTTGTGTATCTGTGTGCTGAGAACAACTGACAGAAAAAAAAAAAGAATCTGGCCTATATTTTCTCCTAATTTTACTCATGATTCACTTTTTTAAAAGCCACTTCATCTCTGTGTACCAGAGTTGACTCACAATCTTAAGGGAGATAATTATGACCTCCACCTGGATTACACGGCCCTTGTACCATTTCAGCTTCGACATTTCCCCTGCCACATCAGCAGCTAAGAGTTTATTTCATGGATGCAGGGCCTCATGCCCTGCACAGAATGCCTGGTTCACAAACTTCTGTTTAAGGATGCATTCTACACGTCATTGTCCGTCACCCTCTAGAATCAACTAGGTCACTTAAAGCTGTTCAGTGAGAATGGTAATGGGGCTTCATTTTGAAACATTTTTTTGTTTTTCCTCAATCCAACGGAATCATCAGGAAGTTTCCACCACAAGTATAAATATTTGCGAACTATATTCTCTGTAGTTAAAATGCAGTTCGTGGTGCCGGCTTCTGTTCTGTGTGTGCTTTAAGTGTGTGTGTGTGCTGTGTTTGAGCATATAGAGCAGCTTAGGTGACATCTGAGTAGATGTGGACAGAAAGTCGCACAGTCATGTTAGGTGGAGAAAAGGAATAGGCCCCAGCAGAGGAAGCCAGTGTAGTCAAGTGAGATAAAATCTGTATGAGGCTCTGAAAAACGACATGCAACAGTTTCTTCACTAATACCAACGTTAAGCATAGTACTTTTTTTGTAATGTATTTCTAAATGTGTATTCCAAGTAGGAATTAAAGATTCTCTTCTTCCTAATTTTTTTTTTTTTTTTTTGGTACTTTGGCCTGAAGCCATTGTTTTTTTTTTAACCAGTAAAAAAATCCTGTTTCCTTTCTCTCCTCTCCAGTGTGAGAACGGTTTATTAGCGTGTTACTTCCTGATCATGCTAATTGGCCAAGTCTCACGGAGCAGTTGGCGGAACCAGATGTTGTTTACGCCGCTCTTCCCAGCCTCCAGCCCCGCTCTCCTCACCTGTGCCCGTTAGAAGGCCAGTGCCGTTCGTCCTCTCAGCTGTAGCCTTCCGGCACCAGGATTTTTAATCAGTGCCGCTGGAAGGTTGAGAAGGCACACGGGAAAGAAACTGATAATCAACAATGACTATATTAAGCAAAGTGGTGAAACCATGTAAATTTAAAACGAAAGGAATCAACCTCACAGTTCTGAAGGTGACAAATCATACCCTCGTTTTAAATGTGAACTCAATGCAAATCCATTCGCTACCTTCCCAACGCTATCGGTGTGAGATTTGGGCACAGTGCAACTAAAAATGTATCTTTGTTTTGGAACCGTTTTCTTTTTCGGGGCTTCTCTTGACTTTCCCTAAACTGTCCAGTGGGCAGTCTCTCTTCTGCCCACTCGTATAAGAATAATTTTGTGAAGATTTGGTGAAACTTCTCAGAGTTTCATCAGATTTCTTTATCTTAGAGACTTAGGAACACATCACCCAGAACAGTTAGTCTCTTTTCTTGGCTGCTGTTTTGAGGTGCATCTTGTGGGCCTGCGGCAGGACGAGTTAATTGTCACTGTGGGGACTGAGCTACTAATGCAATCTTGGAGAGCCTCCTGTGTGCCAGGAGTTTTCTTTCATCCCATGGCATCTCTGTGGGAGATTAAAATCCTTCTTTTCAAGGTGGGGAACCCAAATCGCAGAGAGTTGAAGTCACTTATAACAGCTGGAGCCTCAGTCTACCTGCCCTCTGCCACTACACCTTCTGACTGTGGAAGGAAACCTAGAGATTCCCAACACCACACTGTACACAGCAGAGTGGCCAAGTCCTGCAGCAGGCGTTCTGAAACCTAACTGTACAGAGTAATCACATGGGGAACTTAGTACAAGTGCAGATTCCTTGCTATACCTGCAGAGGAATCTGAATATACCTCCAGGAATCTGAACTTTGAACAAATACCCCAGGTAATTCTGAAGCAGTTTTCCACTTTGAGGATTGCTTTTCTATAGGTATTAATAAAATATCTGTAAATAAATATCCATCCATACATACATACATCTATCACGTGTATGTGTATCTGGAAGAGTTTCTGTAATAATTTTTACTTTAAGGGGAAAAAAAACCCTGACTTCTCTTGCCACATGATGTTTAATTTTTTTACAGTTTTAATGGCAACTCCTTTTTTTTATCAGCACCCCTCCTCTGTCCACTTTATTCCTCCCAAGAAAGCTAAAGAGCTGGTTTTGCTTTCTTCGGATTTATTCAAGAGTTTATTAATTTTTGAGTTAAGTCTTTTTAAGTATTTCTGAGGATATTTTCATTTTGATAGGGTCAGAATTTTATTTGAGATTGATGTCTCTTAGTGTTTTGAGCAATATTTCTTAGACACTTTAAACCGCAGAGATTGATTTTAACTACTGGACATAACTTACTTTTAAAGATCTTTGGAAGATGGGCTATTCTGAACCGAGATATAAGTGTAGGCTACCTTGAGAATCTATGTCTCTGAAATAATAATGAATTGGGAAAAAGTAGGTATAGCAGCAAATCTTTTGTTATGAGAAATTTTTAATTGAAAAAATTAGTTTTCCATAAGCCAGTGCATTTTTCATGGAGAAAGGCTATTGGTGACACTTACTAAAGTGTGCAACATTTTGCTAATTTAAAAAAGGTCTACTTCAGATCGATCGTGACCTTATCAATAGGATGATCTCATTCATCTCCTTTGGAGACTCTTGTCACGGGGAACTACAATAGCTCTGAGCTGCCTCTACTCTGATTGCAAAATCAACATTAAGGAAGGTTGCAGAATCCGTTTGTGGTAAAGTGAAGCATCTCTGTGATCTTTCTTAGTTATTAGTTTTTAAAACATAAAACATCTTTGTAATATTTCTTAGTTTTTTTTTTAAAAAAAATCACAAGCCCACACTACTGATAATCACTCTAATTTCTTTTCTTTTTTTTTCTTAAGACTAAGAGCTCTTTAGATAAAGAGGGAGAATGAATTTTTGGTATTTATTGAATTTGTGGTTCTTTTAGATCAGTACTTCCTCCTGCTTAACGCACTATTTTGTTCATATAAATTATTCTCTTCATTGGAAACAAATGTCAAATATCACCAACTGTAATAAAAAGTAAAATTACTTATGTTTTACTAGTTTTCAGCATTTACTTCTAAAAAATGTTTTATTATTTGAAAGAATAATTTTATTTCCTTGAAGTTGGGTAAAATTTAGAATGGATTTTCAAAATGCATTCCATATTCTGTACTTAACATATCTAAGGTCTGTCAGTAAATTAATGAGATTGAATTTCCTGTGTGGACTTTGAAGTAAATTTCTGGCTTTAAAGCTGCTTTTTGTATCAGAGCAGGAATTATGCAATCTGTAGTTCCTTGAGTCTAATTTTATAGATAATAAGGAAAAGGAGAAAGTCAGTTTTCCTATAGTTAACCTTCTTTCATTTCTGTTCTGCTTTTTACTTTTATTAATTTTGTACTAGCCATTTCAGCTTTCTCATATCAGTTTATCAACTTCCTTTCATTTCTAGTCTTCTGTGTCAAAACTGTTTTCTCTCCATCTGCTGTCTTTTCATTCATATCTCCTTTTAAAATCTGTTTCCTCTCCTGTAGACTCATGAATATGCCATGGTATGTCAACTGTCTTTGACTGATGAGAAGGGGGAACAGAATTCTTTACTTCTGAGATTGTCATTCTGCCTGTGTATCAGTGGAACAATTAGAATCAACTGTCTTTGCCTACTAATGATTCCACAAGTTAGACGTAGGAAGTTGAAACAGGCTGTCTTCCTCGAGGAGCCCCGCGCTCGGGACAAGCGCGCCCTCCCTTGCAGAGTGGGCGGTGGGCTGCTGTTCAGTGCACGTTGTTTGGCGTGCTCCCCAACTGATCTTTCCTGAGACATACTGACCCCTTAAAGCTGTTGCTGTTTTACATTATTTTTGTTTCATGTATGTGTCAGGAAAAACATAATTGAAATGGCCGTATTTTGGTAATATCCGTAATACTTGATAAGGGTTATTTTATATTCATTTTATTTTGTGTACACCTATTTATCTTAATTCTCACTTATAAATATTATGTTAAATGAGATGCTCTTTTAAGAGGAATATTTAGTTACTACTCAATTTTTTCTTTTAATATTTAAACTATCAGAAAATATTTGCAGATATCTTGTTCATGTTTTAGAGCTACATCAGCCAAGTTGCACTGGTCATAGCAAACACCCACTTCCAACAACACAAGAGACAACTCTACACATGGACATCACCAGGTGGTCAACACCAAAATCAGATTGATTATATTCTTTGCAGCCACAGGTGGAGAAGCTCTATACAGTCAGCAAAAACAAGACTGGGAGCTGACTGTGGCTCAGATCATGAACTCCTTATTGCCAAATTCAGACTGAAATTGAAGAAACCACTAGACCATTCAGGTATGACCTAAATCAAATCTCTTAGGATTATACAGTGGAAGTGAGAAATAGATTTAAGTGACTAGATCTGATAGACAGAGTGCCTGAAGAAGTATGAACAGAGGTTCATGACATTGTACAGGAGACAGGGATCAAGACCACCCCCAAGAAAAAAAAATGCAAAAAGGCAAAATGGTTGTCTGAGGAGGCCTTACAAATAGCTGTGAAAAGAAGAGAAGCAAAAGAGAAAGGAGAAAAGGAAAGATATACCCATCTGAATGCAGAGTTCCAAAGAATAGCAAGGAGAGATAAGAAAGCCTTCCTCGGTGATCAGTGCAAAGAAATAGAGGAAAACACCAGAATGGGAAAGACTAGAGATTTCTTCAAGCAAATTAGAGATACCAAGGGATCATTTCATGCAAAGATGGGCACAATAAAGGACAGAAATGGTATGGACCTAACAGAAGCAGAAGATATTAAGAAGAGATAGGAAGAATACACAGAAGAACTGTACAAAAAAGATCTGTGATCACTCACCTAGAGCCAGACCTACTGGACTGTGAAGTCAAGGGGGCCTTAGGAAGCATCACTACAAACAAAGCTAGTGGAGGTGATGGAATTCCAGTTGAGCTATTTCAAATCCTAAAAGATGATGCTGTGAAAGTGCTGTTATGCCAGCAAATTTGGAAAACTCAGCAGTGGCCACAGGACTGGAAAAAGTCAGTTTTCATTTCAATCCCTAAGAAAGGCAATGCCAAAGAATGCTCAATCTACTGCACAATTGCACTCATCTCAGACACTAGCGAGGTAATGCTCAAAATTCTCAAAGCCAGGTTGCAACAGTACATGAACCGTGAACTTCTAGATGTTCAAGCTGGATTTAGAAAAGCCAGAGGAACCAGAGATCAAATTGCCAACATCCGTTGGATCATCGAAAAAGCAAGATTGTTCCAGAAAAAAACATCTACTTCTGCTTTATTGACTACACCAAAGCCTTTGACTGTGTGGATCACAATAAACTGTGGAAAATTCTGAAAGAGATGGGAATACCAGACCACCTCACCTGCCTCCTGAGAAATGTGTATGCAGGTCAAGAAGCAACAGTTAGAACTGAACATGGAACAACAGACTGGTTCCAAATAGGGAAGGAGTACGTCAAGGCTATATATTGTCATCCTGCTTATTTAACTTATATGCAGAGTACATCATGAGAAACGCTGGGCTGGAGAAAGCACAAGCTGGAATCAAGATTGCCAGGAGAAGTATCAATGACCTCAGATATGCAGATGATACCACCCTTATGGCAGAAGGTGAAGAGGAACTAAAGAGCCTCTTGATTAAAGTGAAAGAGGAGAGTGAAAAAGTTGGCTTAAAACTCAACATTCAGAAAACTAAGATCATGGCATCTGGTCCCATCACTTCATGGCAAATAGATAGGGAAACAATGGAATCAGTGACAGACTTCTTTTTTGGGGGCTCCAAAATCACTGCTGATGGTGACTGCAGCCATGAAATTAAAATGGCTGCTCCTTGGAAGAAAAGCTATGACCAACCTACACAGCATGTTAAAATGCAGAAACATTACTTTACCAACAAAGGTCCGTCTAGTCAAAGGTATGGTTTTTCCAGTTGTCATGTGTGGATGTGAGAGTTGGACTATAAAGAAAACTGAGCACCAAAGAATTGATGCTTTTGAGCTGTGGTGTTGGAGAAGACTCTTGAGAGTCCCTTGGACTGCAAGGAGATCCAGTCAGTCAGTCCTAAAGGAAATCAGTCCTGAATATTTATTGGAAAGACTGATGCTGAAACTTCAATAGTTTCGCCACCTGGTACATAGAACTGAGTCAATGGAAAAGAACCTGATTTGGGGAAAGATTGAAGGCGAGAGGAGAAGGGGATGACAGAGGATGAGATGGTTAGATGGCATCACTGACTCCATGGACATGGGTTTGAGTAAACTCCAGGAGTTGGTGATGGACAGGAAGGCCTGGTGTGCTGCGGTCCATGGGGTCACAAAGAGTCGGACACAACTGACCAGCTGGACTGAACAGCCAAGAACATGTTACAAAAAAATATGATTCAACACAATGAGAATTTACTAAGTACTTACTGTATGTGTAAATTTTCCAGGTGTTATGAGAATTAACAGAAAAATTTAAAGTTTGCTAATTGGTGACACAGTAAGATAATATGATTAAGTATCAAAATAATTGGTAGACTCAATCAGTGGTCTGTGAGTTCAGCGGAAAGAGATATCAGTATGAATTGATGACCTTGGACAGGTTAGTTGAAAAGATAATATTTGCCCTTGTCCTTCAAAGATTGGTATATTTCAATATCATGCCCATATCAAAGACCTTTTACTTATTATTTTATATTTAGAAGATAAAAGGAAGGAATCAAGGGTGATTTTAAGATTTCATGCTGGGATAACCTGAAGAGTGAAATGACATTAGTTGAGGGGTGGGTATCTTGGGAGCTGGCTTGAGAGAGAAGCTGAAAAATCTGGTTTGGGACGTTTGAAGTATGAGATCCAGTAGGAAGCAGAGATACAAGAGACCAAATGATGCAGCAAGGACAGAAATGGGTGCAGTTCTGTATAGTCGAAAGCAGACAGCTGGGCCTGCAGAGACCTGAGTTCTGTTAGTGCCCTCCCTGAGCCCAGCTAGGCAGGTTGAGTGTGACCAAGAGGCTTAATGGCTTCTCGCTTCCATTGTCTTAGACATAGGAGGCTTGACATTCCTTGCATTTTAACATTCCATAAAGAAACATTTCAGAGTTTTCCACACACAAGTAATAACTGAGTCCATAAAAGCACATTTGACCTTTTACGGTCAGAGGAGTATTTAGTGAGAGTAAAGGAAGGAGGTTGGCGCCGGAGGAGCACTGCAGTTTTGTGGTGGATGAAGCCAAAGTGGAGGGGAGTGTTGTCGTGGGCAGATGACCGTGTTAAGGAGGGGAGAGGCAGCGTGGGTGACGACAACACAGGTGTAAGTCAGGAGTCACAGTTCACGTCTGCTGACTTTCTGTCCGGCTCTCTCTGCTGAGACAGATGTCGGGCTGCGGCCCTAGAGGGGTGTTTCTCAGAGGCTGTGATCACTAATCACGAGATACAGATTTCACCTTGCGTGGAATATTGGTATATTTTGCATCAGGAAACTCAAATTAAATTATTGACTGTTCTAACAAAAACTGGACTTTTTTAGGCCAAATCATATTTGCATACACAGGCAGAATATGTAGGATATATGAAAGTGCCATTTATGCCATTTAAATAGTTGGAATAACCTTGCTTTCATCTGTGACTACTTACTTCAGGTCTGTATTTTAGAAACATGCCAGTGTATTAACCAGAACCAGTGACAACATCGCTTGATTATCTTATTTATTTGATGGTATATTAAAATAACACAAACACATTTGTGAGCCCAGAAGTTGACACGTATCTGAAAAATCATAATTTGAAGAAATCTTTGAAGGCCTAACAGTTTCTTTCTTTCAAATTTAACCCTTCAATAAAAAATGATTATATTAAATTACTCATAATTTGTAACCAATTCTGTGACTGGAGTCTCAAATAACTAATTAGTTATTTATCCCCAGAGATGATACTAAGAAAGTTTCAGTCCTGTTGGAGGGAGATGTGGAAAATTGCCAACATCTAAAATAGCTACTTTAATTTTAAAAGTATTAGCAAGGCAAATCAAAATCCAAATTTTATTCCATCAAAAGAGAAAACCATAGAAAGGTGATTTTATAGAGGAAAGCAAAGAGTAAATATAAAAATGTTTGAAAGAGATGAGCCATCAATTATTTCATGTATCTACACTTAAGTTGGCAGATATGGTCATACTTAAGCTTAGACTAAAACTTGTTTGTTTTATTTTAACATATGTGTGTTCCTGTCCTTGCAGTCCTACAAGTATTAAGATGTCCAGATTTTAAGAAATTTGTTGAGATAAAATGAGAATAAGAAATATTAATTCTAAATTCTATTCACTCTCAAGAGAATTTATTGTTTTGGGACAGACTTTCTCTCTGAACCATTGTATGAACAATGATAAAAAACCAATTATACTTTAAAAAAAAAAAAACTGCTTTGGACAAGTAGAGGTTATTTGTATTCATCTCATCGAGTGCTATGCCGAGAACTTTTGTTGCCTGCTTTGATCTATGAAAAATGACTATTTTGAACTTTTTTCCTATTTCCCCTTGTCTCATACATCCTAGGCAGCTTTTATCCTTAAAATGTATTTGATGCAATAAACTGCCATTTTTTTAAAGCACGACTGTGTATTAAATGTTTTAATATACTACTTAATACCCACTCTGTTTTTCGTTTTTGGAGCAAGAAACTGAGACTTAGCTGAAGGAAGTTGCCCGGGGTCACTGAGCTAGCTCATGGCAGAGCCAGGATTCGGAGCCTGCTTGCTTACCTCTCTTCTACACTGTCCTTTATTTCTTGGCCCTCCGTTCCAGGCCCCTGCTTAGTGCCAGGGAGCTAACGAGAAAGAGCTTCGCCCCCATCTCTCTGATCTCGTGGCCCTCAGGCGTGCGGCGGGTGGGGGTCACTGCCTGGCCTTACATGATTCCCCTGGCAGTCCTAGGCCCACCAGTGGCGGCCAGAGGGGGTTCTCCCCGGTATCAAGTGACATCAGCCACAGCCTCTGTTCTCCCAAAGTCTTCAGGCAATTTTCTGTCTCAGCTGCAAGGGGACTGTTGCCTAAAGCAAGTTCTCGTTGTGACACTACCCAGTATTTTCCAAGACTTCTGGTATTCTCTCAACAGGAAAACAGGGCAGACATGTTGCAGAAGAGTCAGCAAGGAGTGTTACCTGCATGCACTGAAAGTGTGCTTGTGCAGCAGTAGGGATCAGAATTCCTGGGCCCAGCGAGCCCTGAGCCCAGACCGGTAACGAGACTCCCTTTGTTCCAGCCCCGTGTAACCCGCTGCCAGTCTGGCCCATTGGGACCGTGGCGGCAGTGAGTCCGTGCAGCTCACCACGTGATGACGGCCTTTCCAGCACGTGTCTACCACTTACTAGGACATTAGTGGCCGGCCGGCCTCCAGATGCCCGGCCGTGACTGTCACACAAAGGAAACACTACCTTTCTTGGATGTCGCTATTATGATTCGAAAATGAGTTTTGCCTTCATGGCTGCATCACATTTGGAATCTCTCTTTGATGTTGTTCTTAGTTTGGGCTCATGGTGCTCACGAGAGCTGTCACACATGAACCACATCCATCATGTGATTCTTAATTTGCTCCATTATGACAAATGGATTTAGACACAAACTTGCAATTACCTATTTTGAGGTTAATAGCAGATTTGGGGTTGTAATTGGTTCCCAGATATTCAATTTAGGGAAATTATTTCTCACCCAGCTCAAAAACTTGTTCTAAATGGGCAAATTGTATTTTTTCCTGTCACTGCAAAATTGTGCCAGATGAGACCATATGAGTCATCTAGCCTAGTGATACACCCAAAAGTTGTTACCAGACGAGAATATCTGTGCATGCTGTGAGGTGTTCTGCTCTCTGCCATTATCTCACTTATCCACTTGATTTTGGTATGGATCTCAAATTATTGCTGAACAGTTTATTCTATAAACTCTCTCCATATAGGGACTATTGTATGGTGGTTATTCTATTTTTATAATGTTCGCAGTCTTAATAATTTCTTGCACTTATCACTTTTTAATCTAATGGGAAGACTGTTTATAAAGGTTGCTATACCTTTTGATTTTCCTCTTGGATCTTTTTGTTAAGTATAACATATTTTAAATGATTGTACATCTAAAACCATCTCAGAAAGTGTCTTTCTAAATGAGCAGAGGTCCTCTCACAGGATTCTTTTTGAGTATAGGTACTTTTTCTTGGTGAGTTTGCATAGATTAGAGTTCTCTTTCTGTACAACTCTCTCACCTTACGTGTGCATTCTTGTACATCTTTGAGAAATGGTACACATTCATCTATTTCAGAAAAAACTTCCTTTTCCTTACAAATCTTAGAAACAGGAAATCATAGGCCTAAGGGATGCCAGTCAACAAGTGACTGCAAACAGTTGTTGTGAGAGATGGAAACATGGGCATTAGAGGCAAAGAAGATTCCGAAAGCAGCTAGATTAGAAGTTGGCTAATATGAGGGCTGAGAATCCAGGTTCTGGAGTCTTGCAGCTTGGATTTGGCTCATGTTCAGCTTTTTTCTATTGGACCATGGGCAATTTCCTCATCAGAAAAATGGTAGTGTCTACGTGATAGAGCTATTGTGAACATTGAATGAGTAATTCTGTAAAGCTCTTGGTACATCCCTAAGTGCCTAGGAAAAGTTAGCTATTCGTATTGTTCTCTAGTCCTTGCTCTTATCCAAAAAGGAATCTCTTTCCATGTGGTTCTTTGAGGATGATCATTCAGCCTGTACTTAAAACTTTTCCTATGAAGAGACATTTGTTGCTTTCCCAAGTATTCCCCCCACACCCCCATTTTTGAATAGTTCCAATAGTGAGAATTGAAGTTATCTTCCTTATGACTTCTATACTTTGGGTCCACATCTGCCCACCAGGATGTTTATAGTGCACTTTCTATAACAAGTCTTTTCAAATATTTGAAATATCTTTTCCATCCTCTCTTCCAAGCTTTTCCTTCCAAGGATGATGACTCCAATTCTCTTAGCTATTTTATATATAACATTGTTAGCAGGACTGTTACCTTCCTACTTGTCCTAAATTGGTCCTTAATTCACATGTTAATGTCACTATTAAAATATGGTCCCTAGAATAAAACCAGATGTTATCTGACCAGTGCAACGTGTGACTTCTCTTGCTTTCCATATAAATAGTATCATCGTCTAAGTTGTTTTTAGCTTTTTTTTTCCTGTGTGCTCATTGGGGTAGGTAGGTGGTGTTGAATGCACTCTGCTTTTTTCTCTTAGATACTAAAATCCTAAACTACTTAACATCCTTAGGTTCTCTTCACATTAACTGTGAAATGCCCTAAGCCATTTTTGGCGCTATTGCTATTTTAACCCAAGTGTAAGACTTTATATCTTATTTACAGACTTTATTTTATTTATTTTTATTATACACACACACAAATTTGTACATGTATATATTTAACTTTTATAAAAATGTTGTTAAATGTAGTAATCCCCTTGTTGACATAGCAATGAGAAAAGAGTATATGTTGGAAGAAGTATTAGAAATGGTTCATTAGTTTTTTGAAACACCTAGCTTTGTGTGGTACACAGAATAGATACTCTGTCTTTATTGACTATAAAATATTCAAATAGTGACCACTCCTTAAGTACTTGCTATGGACCAAGAACTGTCATAAGCATTTTACAGGCAGGTTCTACTTCTTAGCTGCATTTTTATAGCATAACCTTTATAATGTAAAGAG
This sequence comes from Giraffa tippelskirchi, assembly GCF_054371585.1. NCBI lineage: Eukaryota > Metazoa > Chordata > Mammalia > Artiodactyla > Giraffidae > Giraffa > Giraffa tippelskirchi. Next base: position 175,797,166 of record NC_137280.1, on the reverse strand, counting down.
AGATCTTAGAACTTGCTGAAGCTCACACAGCTAGTTGATGATGGAAAGGTAGACAGAAACCAAATCCTGTATGTCCTGAAGATGAGGGAAAGGGTGTAGATTCGATTCAAAAGCCATTGGTAGGACCTTGAAGGGTGCTCCCTGGGGACTGACGTAGCTAGGTTTGTGGCTTTAAAAGGATTGCTCCTGCTGCTCTGCAGAGAGAAGATTGGAGGATGGCCAGAGAGCAAAGAGGCCCCCAGGAGGCTGTTAACGTTCAGGCAGGTGTGGCCTGGAGGGCAGAAGAGTAGCAGAGAAGTGGAAGGGGAGACCTCCTCTGGAGTGGGGTCCTCAGAATGTGGTGGGTGGTTGGGTGTGTGGGCAAGGGAAGGGAGGACTCTGGGGTGACTCCCAGATTCCCCACTTCAGCTGCAAGATGGCTCTGATGATTAAAAATATTGATGCAAATTAAAGAGACCTAATCACTTACATGATTTTCCGCTCAGAATATATCTTAGTGGGTGACTAAATGAATGGATGACACATGTTAAAGTTTAAAGGCTATTTTCTGGAGGTTTACTTCTCTATTACCTCATATTACTGAGGAAAATTTTGTAAGACAATGTCCTTAGAAAGTGGAGCCTTTTTTTGATAACCCTAGTACCTCAAGAGATTTTTCTCTCTAGAAGAAAATGCCTTTTTTTTTCCCCCATGAGCATCGTTGGCAGGCAGCGATTCTCATTTGTCCCTTTATGTTTCCAAGCTTTTTAGTCGTCTCTGTTTCTGTGAGCTTAAGTCATGGGCACATGTGTCTAACACCTCTGTTCAGGATATGTTTCAAATGTGGAGATGAGAGAAGGGATAGAGCTGGAAGAAGGTACAAGCGAGGAACAGAAAGAGGAGGACCACAGACTCTTACGTCTGCGAGCACCCTCACAGACAACGCCTGCTGAACCGCTCGCTTCAGTGTGGTGGAAACCAAGGGCCAGAGACGTCGGTCTTCATCCATCCCGGCGCCTTAGGTCCTCAAACTAGGGTTCTCTTTACTGCCTTGATTTTCCCTGCAGCTCTCTTTTAGAACCCAGCTCTTTAGGAAGTAACTGTAGAACAAGAACCAAATTCTAAGTTCAGGAAGAAGTAGCTTCCACCTGATGGTTGGAAACGATCGTAGAAAAAAGTAGATTAGTGAGAACCCCAGATTTTAGCGATCAACAGGTGAGACATGTGAGAAGAGAAGAGAAAAGAGCTTAGGGTAGATGCCCCGGTGAGAGTCAACAGCACAGCATCCAAGTTCAGTCAGATCTCAGGACAGTGGGAGTCGCGGGTACGTCGAGCCCAGGTGCCAGCTCGTGACGAGTTGCGAAGGGGACCAGTAGGCACATTTTAGACATTGAGATAAAGCTGAGCATCTTACCGCCCAGGGAGAGTTGACTACTTCCTGAAGATTTCCTTCTGTATTACCTCTTGGTCTTAAGGAAGAATTTTATAAGACAGTGTCCTCAGGAGAAAAGCTTAAGACCTACAGGAGCTTGAGACCAGAGCTGTAAGTAGAAAGCAACAGGCATGAGTCGTTCCACCTGAGAGCTAAAGCCAGAACCTTGGTGCATGAGAAGCCGAGCCCTCGAAGCTGGGGTCCGTCAGCAGTGCCGGGGTACTGGCCATTTACTCGGCCTGTCCGGCCTGGACCATACGCTCTAATTTTCTGATCAGTCCATGATAAGAGGTGGGGAGCTGGGGTTCATTGAGAGCAACGGATGAGGAAGACCATGTGTGTTTTATCGTAGAAGAGTTATGAACAGGTGTACAGGCAAGAGTCACCGTCACAGTCCTGGTGCTCTCCCAGCACCCGGCCCTGCCAACAGCTAGCCGCTGTCCTGAGGTTCCCCATGTGAGGGTTTTTCTGCACGCGCAAGCCGAACAAATCCAGTGTCCTTGTTTCCTGTCCTATTTTACAGAGCAGCAGCGCATTATCGCACTGTTCTTTCTGTACCTTACTATTTTCATCTGATAATTATTTCACAGTACAGGAGTCATTCAAATCCAGAATGCATCCAGGGCTTTCTGTCCCTAATGAAAGTCTCAAGATACATAGTTGTGACTCACGATTAAGTCAGATTGAGGAAAGGGACAGTGTGAGAACCCTGGAGCTTGTGCTTGAAAAGGCCGCTGTTGGGTCACGCCCCGCGTCCGGGCTGCGTGGCCGCTCTGGTGCAGGGCCTGCGGGCTTAGCCCTGTCACTCGCCAGGCTGGCGTGCTGAGTGGTAAACAAGAGAGGGCTAGACTGACCGAACTCTGAGGAAAATTCTAATTCTAGAACTGATAACACTGTCTGAGGAGTTTAAAATCTCACCAGTCTGCTGTCAGATATTGGAACACGTCTGGCTATTGAATTTATTACGTGGAGGTGCGTGTTATGGCAACTTCCTTCAGAAAGAATTGTCTTCAAAGTGATTGACTTTTTAAACTGTGAAAATTCTAGATATTCAGAAAAGCATAGAGAATAGTGTACACACATCAGTATGGGTGCATGTGTGCTAAGTTGCTTCAGTTGTGTCCAACTCTTTATGACCCCATGGACCGTAGCCCACCAGGCTCCTCTGTCCATGGGATTCTCCAGGCAGGAACACTGGGGTGGGTTGCCTTGCCTTCTCCCATGGGAAGCATCAGTATACCTTAGCTTAAAAAAAACAGATGGTTACAGCAGAATTAAAGTCCATACTTATATTTCATTTTTCCCCTCCAAAAGTAACCACTCTCCTGATTTTGGTATTCATTGGTCGCACACACATCTATTTATTTTTGCTTCATTTGTATATATCTATGAACAATATAGATCATTCCTTTGCAGGTTTTAAAATTTTATGTAGGTGGTACTTTACTATATGCATTTTTTTCTTCTCACTTTTTTGTTGTTGTTCAGCATTATGCTTTTTTGACTTATCCATGTTGGTATATGTGTCCTAGTTAATTCGCTTTTTGCCATCTTGTAAACAGTCCCAATTTAATTATTCATTCTCCAATTGAAGGACATTTACGTGATTTTTCTCTTTTTCTATTACAAATGGTGCTGCAGTGAATATCCTTGGATATATCTCTTTGTGTCTAAGAATAAATCTAGGAGTGCATCTCCAACTTTGCTAGATATTGCCAATTTGCTCTCCAAAGTTGTGCTAATTTACACTCCCACCATCAGGTATAAGGTTTTTCATTGCTCAACGTCCCTGCCAACGTTTGGTGTTGCCAGACTTGTTAATGTTTGCCAATCTGATGGTGTGAAGTGATATCTCATTATGGCTTTAATTTGTATTTACTTGATTTTTTTCATGAGGTAGAGAATTTTTAGATATGTTTATTGGACCTTCTTATCTTAGATTGCCTGTTGGTATCTTTTTGTTTTTCTGTCTAGGAGATTGTTTTTATCTTATTGATTTGAGGCATTCTTAGACAATCTGGATGCTAAACTTCTGTCAGTTACATGCTTTGTAAATATCTTCTCCATCTATGGCTTGACTTTACTTTGTTTATGGCATCTTCATGAACATGTCTCATTTTAATGTAGTTGTGTTTATCATTTTTTGCTGTGTTTTGTTCCTTCTATTTTGCCTTTTAGAGGCCTTTTCTATTCAAAATTATACTTAGATGTTATCCATCCAAAACCATTTTTTAAAAGTATGTTAGCCATTTGTTGAGTATCCCATCCTTTACACAGTGTCATTTAATTAATTAAAAAATGCATTCTAAACCATATAACATTCCCATCAGACTTAATATCCTAACAAAAGTATTTCTCTCAAGATGGCTGCCCTTGCTCTTGGAAATTTATCTTTTTAAAATTACATTCAAAGTCTGCTATAAATTATTTAATAACCATAATCATTGGTAAATTTTTATTTAAGGGTAGATTTAATTTTTGGCAAGGATTAGAATTTCTTTAGAATAAGCTTAGTGATGAAACTACAGAGTGATTTTTTTTTTTTTTTAAACTTGCAATGAGATGTACCTCCAAACTCTTAAGACTACTTTTTTGGTGTGAACATAAAAAGTCTCTGAAGCAGACTTCTAGAAAAACTCTCAAACTTGTTTGAAATAACAGTAATTTCAATATAAATACAGGCAGAAAATTGCCATTATGTTTATTTGGAAGTTTTATCCTGGTACATTTAAGCCAATTTCTTGTGACTTGGCAAGGCAGCCAGTTCTGCAAATAGATGAATGAATGAAATCCTGAGCAATAAATGCAAAATTGAAAAATATATAAAGTGCTATGAAACTGAAGAAGGTGTGTAGGGAGGATCTGACCGTTGAGAGGAGTCAAAGAAAGCTACGTGATAATGAAAATGACATTTGAACTGAACCGGGGAGGATGAACAGAAATCCTTCAGATGAAGGGCATGATATGCAAAACACGCAGCATAGGCACAGGAGGATAAAGTTGGCATTAATATGCAAGGCACCTTCAACATCAGGAGTTTATTTAATGTGGTCGGAAATACTACATTAGGCAACCACAATGTGGTCCCTTACGCCAGATGTAGCCGCAAAAGTCTTTCAAGCGTGGGACCAGCATGATTGCATCTATATACTTTTGGTCAAAATCATCCTGACAACAGTGTAGTTAGAGAACTTTTTCTGCAAAGGGCCAGAGTGTAAATAATTTAGGTTTTGTGAGCCATACGATCTCTCTCCACCGCAGTGGCCTGAAAGCAGCCATTGATAAAACAGAAATGGGTGGGCGTGGCCGTGTTCTGATTAAACTTTATATACAGAAACAAGCAGGGCTGCCCTGGTAGTCCAGGAGTCAAGAACCTGCCTGCCTGTGCTGGGGGCACGGGTTCAGTCCCTGGGCCCGGAGGGTCCCACACGCCGCAGGGCACCCAGCCCATGGGCCGTAACTAAGGAAGCCCCGTGCCAACAGCCTGCTCGCCCGCAGCCAGAGGAAGCCCCTACGCAGCAACCGGTACCGCCCAAAGGAAGTAAAGAGCTCTTTAAACAAAGAAACAGGCGACAGGCAGGGTTTGGTCCTCGGCTGTACTTTCCTGACCTCTGGAGTAGAGGGTGTACTGAGAAGGAGACGCACTGCTGACAAGATCAGCTGGAGTGATCGGTCTGGATTGGGTCAAAAGAATGAAAAACCTAGGTTCCAAGCCAGGACTGTGGGCGCACAGATGGAGAGGAAGCAGCGCTGAGGGACTGTTGAGGAGTGTCCGTGGACAGTCGCGGTGCTCTGGGACGGGGCGGGGGTCGCTCGGGAGAGAAGACCTGCTCTGGGACCTGCCTCCGGGAGCCTTGCCTTGGACACCCCTCGGCCTCGTCTCTGAACTCTCCAAGAGAACAGCGTCTTGTATTTTTATAGACAGCTCAACTAATGGAAAGTTGTCCCAGGTGACATAGTAGTAAAGAAGCCACCCGCCAAGCAGGAGACTCAGGTTCAATCCCTGGGCCAGGAAGATCCGCTGGAGAAGGAAGTGGCAACCCACTCCGGTATTCTCGCCTGGAAAATTCCACAGCCAGAGGAGCCTGGCGGGGTACCGTCCATGGGGTCGCAAAGAAGCGGACCTGACTTGCTGACTAAACGACGGGCAACAGCTATTGCCCAACCTAATGCAGACTTTAGTGCTTGGGAACATTGCCCAGGTTCCGAGCGTACCCTGTGTGAATCGCGGGCCCACGGGGGTGGGCAAGGGCCCTGCGAGGGAACGCCAGGCTCCCATGAACGACCACGGGGGCTCGGCAGGTTTGCTGGCGTTGCCTCCGTGCACACTTCAGCCTTGTGCCGGGAGGAGGACGCTCCCCGCCGGAGCGCCTGCGCCCAGAGGCCTGGCACGCGCATGCCCGCCGCGGCCTCCCGAGCTGGCCGCAGATGCTTCCACACGCAGCTGCGGCGCTGAGCTGCTTGAGAACCCGGAGCCCGCAGGGTCTGCAGCTCATCTCTCCGCTTCCCATCACGCAGTCCCCAGAGGACGCCCACGGAGTCCTGTTCTCGTCTAACAGCTGAGATAATTTAGCTGTGTTCTGCCACTTGAGCCCCACGGGGCGGAGGGCGCCGGGTAAGATGCTGAACTGGGTTCCACCTGAATTCTTCAGTCCTCTCGACCCTGAAAGGTTCTTATCTTTTGAAACGTGAGTGCCAACATGAAGACAGTGAGGAGTTTTTCTTTCTCTATCTCCAACGTGGGATCGGGATTGTATCCGTCCTTGGCCGCCAAGTCTTGTGTTAATGGAACTGAAGCTCTCTGGGGAAGCCTCCTAAACCTATTTAATGCTCCCAAGCACTAAAGTTTGCATTAGGACTTTGACATTAGCTGAGGTGTCTATAAAAATACGCGCCTGCAGCCAGATCCCCAGTGGCCTCACCGTGGAAGAAACTGTGGCTCACTCGCACAACGTTTGCTACCGCGGGGGTGTCCATTCTGCAGCTCAGCCGAGCGTCATCTGCAGTCATGGCAGAGTTTAGCCCTGCTTCTGTCCCAACAGTGGAAAAACACGTTTGATTTTTAACTCTTGTCACCCAAGATGCACTGAGAGAGAATTGTGGAATTTTAAGAAAAAGAGGGTTTGTTAAGATGAGTGGTTGACGTTCTGTTCACCTCTTTACGTGTCATTCTCCCTGCTGTTTCACCGCTTTGTGCTGTAACATAACCCCTCGGCGTCCTGGCTCACGTCTTGCCAGCAAATCCTTCCCTTAAGCATGCAATCACAAGCAACGTGTTCTGTTGTTTTTTTTTTTTCTTTTCTTTTTTAGTTTTCACTTGATTTAGCAATGATTTTTCTTTGAAACTGTTTAGAATCATCTTAGGTGAAATCTTCTGAATTGGTGGCTGTGTTTTGCTGTTTGTGTGGCAAGTGTTAACTGAAGTACATTTTTTAATTTTGTGAATGAGACACTAGAAGCCAGGAGACCGTCCTTCTCAGCCTGGACGGCGTGTTTGGATCACCTAGGGAGCTTGTAACAATACTGATGCCCAGGCCCGCCCTCAGATTAATTGAGTTTCATTCTCTGGGAGTGGGGTCAGGGCTCCAATATTTCCTTAAAAGATCCCCTGATGATTCTAATGTGCAGCCGGGTTTGAGGAGCCCGGCCTTTTAAAACGCACATCCCAGTTGTGGACCTCCACACTTGAAAACCCTTTGTCAACAGAAAACAGCCTAACTGCTTATCTAAGCTCCTTCCCCGGAGGGCCGCACTCCTCACCTGGATAAGCCCACGCCAGTGTGCTGCATCTGTACACCCTCCAGTGACTCCATGGTTTTCCAGCTTTACTGAGATATAATTTTACTGATATTGATATGTAGCACTGTGTAAATGTAAAAGGTACAGCATGATTATTTAACACACATACATAAGTGTTTATGACAATAATACTCCACAATTTCTCAAACAGGCAGTCCCATGACACCTCCCCCCCACACATAAAACACGGAGTTATCTGAGGGCTGGGCCCATGCCTTGCTAGTCTGTGTCTTCCTATACAGTGCCTAAAACATAGTGAGGACTCAACCTATGAATGAATGAAATTTATTATAAACAATCGTTTTGTGGGGAGCCGTAGCACAGGTTGCAGAGACCGACTGCCTGGCTTCAGATGACAGCCCGACCACTTAGCAGCTGTATAACCTTGAATGAGTTATTTAATGTTTCTGAGCCTCAGTTTCATTTTCTGGTAGGTGAGAACAATACCACTTCATACGTCATAGGTGTGTGAGAATGAAGTGGGATACTACTGTTGGTATCATGGCTGACGTTGAACCTAATCGTCTGCGCTCATTGCCTCAGTTGTGTCTGACCCCATGGACGGTGCCCACCAGGAGCCTCTGTCTGTGGGATTTTTCAGGCAAGAATAAACAGATGTTCACTGCTATTATTCTTATTACCTTCTGATTGTTTTCCATCTGGATATAAGTCTAAGTATTTTCTGAGACAGAGACCAGAGTATGAAATGGGGCAAACACAGTTAGTGAAGGTTGCATGAGTCTGATATAGGTTGATGGGGCCTTCCCGCCCTTCTTGTCCAAGGCCTCCTTGGCTGGCTTTGGGGAAGGAGTACAGAGAGCTACATGGAGTCAGTTGGTCGAAGACTCTGAAAGATAAAGAGACAATCCTGAGTTTTGAAAGGATGTGCTGTGGCAGCACAGTGAAGTAATTCAAATTGTGTATGAGCAGAATTATTGTGTAATTTTAGTGATTAGAAATAGTAGATGCTCGGAACAGGTTGATCCCCACAAAATCTGACATGAAATAATGAAACTCTACTGACAGTAGGGATTGACTCTGAATTTCCTACTTTAAAGCAGCCTAAATAAAAAATTGCATACACACGAATACTTGATGGCCATGGTCATCCACCCAGAGGTCTTCACTGAAACCTGGTCATCATAGGCCTTTCTGCTCATGGAGGTTCTAGTAGTTAGAAAGCTAGAAGAAAGAAGATAGATTAAAAAAAGAGAGCAAGCAAAGAGTCAGGTTATTTATTTACTTTTTCTCATGTTGTATGCCCTAAAAGCACCAGGATTTTTACAGTCTCATATATGCAAAATCACCATAGTGATAACTGGAAATTACAGTGAGTGCAACCTGAAAATAATATAGCTGTAAACATCTTTACTCCGTTTTTATCTACATTTTACTTGTAGGTAAAATGAAAAGTGACATGCACTATCTCATAGCACAATACTTGCACATCCTCTGAATTCTGTAACCATGAACTGTTGCTGATATAACAGGGTTGATGATGATCATCCGTGACTCATTCATCAATAGAGGAGGAGCCTCCACTTCCAGACCATACTTGGGAACACTGGCTGGGAAGGTGTATTAAAATTCAAGCTAAATTATGTTTGACCTAAATGTAAATAGTGATTCTTATCTTGATATTCAAGCTTGGGAATTTTAGTATTGTATTGTAGGAAAGAAGTTTGTAGGGTTAGAAATGCAGGGTTATGCATAACAGATTATATTCTGCTGATTTGAAAATATTTCTTTTCATATATAGTTCCAATAAATATTTCAAAATCCACAGAAGAGATAACAACCAAAGGATAAGGAAGGGCCACTATTATTCAGGTATAAAAGTGAAGCATATGGCTGTTTTCCAGAAGATATGTTTATGGTAATATAACATATGGGTAACATATGGAGAAAATCAAGTTGAAGCCCTCTGGAGATTGGACTAATATATCACTACTAAGCAGATGTAAATTACAATGCCTTAGTCACCCACTGACTGTCTCTCTTAGAATTAAAGGAGCTTTTTAATAGCTGAAAGTGCTATTGTTGTTAAAAGTAAAAATCATTTAGATACATATTTACATACAGTGTATTTACTTTTATCTTTAGTACTGAAATGATCCGAATACCATTTGTGAAGACTGATGTAGGTAACAGACAGCTAAGTGACTAATAACCCTTTCCACCCTAGATTCATAGAAACTAGTGACTTTGATGGCTGGAATCATGCTTTCCCACATAGTTTTTCTCAGTAGGAGCTGTCTCATTTCCTGATTACTGATAACCGGATTCATCTCAGCTTCTCTGTTTTCCCAGGACTATTTTTTTTAAACAGCTTGGCTGTATCATTTTGAATGATACTTCACTGGGTTCTTTAGAGAATTTCTAACACTCGTCCGGCTTAGGTTAATCCCATTTTGGGTCACCATAAAGCGGTTGTTTTCACGTCTCCCCGGCGGGCTCCCATAATCCGGGCAAAGCCCGCTGTCAAGTGCCCTTCTGCAGCCTGGTGGTTTGCGCAGTCTGGGGCGGTGTTATTTGTGCTCCTCTTGCACTGTTTGTGATTAGCCCACGTATTGCCCCCAGGTGATGCCGATGAAATTGCACAGATAATCAGATGTGGTCAGTCCAGGCCCCTCGCCATGTCCTGAGAGGTTGGACATTCGTCACTTTGATCTTGACCTTGTTGCTGCAGTGAGCGCGCACCCTGTCTGCCCAGCTCAAAGGTCGTGCCGGCCTTCTTGATTTGATTTTCTCCTCTGTCAGTCAGCACACCATTAGGCAGAGGGCCGCCAGTGACCCCTGCAATCTCAGTATCGCAGTGAGCGGTGTATGGGGTTCTGCTGATGGGGACAAGTATGGGATCGCGTGCTGTAATTCAGCTCAGCATCTATTTATTGCACGCCTGCTGTTGGCTTAGAAATATGCAAGGTGCCACAGGAGAGAAAGAAATACAGGGACACTTTCTCCCTTCAAGGGGCTTACAGTATTATTGCCTGCCCACAAAAATCCATCTCACAATTAGGAAAGACAGATGAGAAGTGCTGTGGGAGGTCAGAGTGAGCTCTTCAGGACCTTGGCCACTGGATTTATTCTGCAAAAAGATCTGTAACCATGAGCTGCTTTTCTGTGTGTGCATTTTGAAAGCTCCCACGTCAGCCTACGGCAGCAGCCCTTGAGTGACTGTCTCACAGGCTGTTAATGACATTCAGAGCTGTTAAGTGGAGTTTCCCAGAAGATGAAAATCAGCCTAACACTGGCTTCTGAGTGCTTTATTCTGCTCTCAGAGAATCACTGCACACAATAGGTTGAATAAGATGGGGCTGATCTACATCTCTGCTTCACCAACTGGTGACTGAGTATCTCAGCCTATTTATGTTCCGATGATATGGGATGTTTCATATACATCATGTAGTTTTTTTATCTCTAAGTTAATTCACGCCATTTTATGTTTATGAGAACATGGCATTTTTGCTTAAAATAACAGGACTTATTTGTTACCCAAGTTTTATCTTGTATTTTTAAAAAACTTAAACATTTTCATATGCTCACATTGGCTATTGTATTTTTTCTCAGCTGTTTTTCTTATCCATGGTTATCTGCAATGATGAATTGTTTAGTCTAATTTTTGTTCCTCTTTGATTTTCTGTGCACTGCTAAATTCCTGCTAGCCTGCTTAATATAATACAAAAGTAAGTGTTGAATACAAGTTCATGGTGGGGAAAGGTGATCATCTTATTTCTCTTGTAATTTATAACCTGGAGAGTTTACCACTGTAAAATATTTAGGAAAGTGGCCTTGCCAACACCCAGCCTCCTATTTATAGATGGGATTTACTGGTCCGGTGTTAGGTCAGAAGTCAATACAAAACAGGAATGGAGGCTCTCATGTCTTGTCCCTTGGAAATGTTTGCAGAAAATTCCACAGGCAGATCTCTGTGCTGTGAAAATAATGGGCTTCTTAGCACATCTTGAGACTTCACCTACATCGGGGCCTTTGTGTAACACATCAGTCAGCCTTCTCATGTGAAGTCATCAATAGTTCCGAATTCAGGAAAGCAGGACAAAAGAATACTTGTCAGATCTTCCAAGGTAGAAGGTGGCACAGCGGAGGAGGGATAGTTAGCCAGAGGCGGAAGGAAAGCAGCAATCCTCAGAGGATTCCTAGCCTCTAGGAATGATTTTAGAGGAAATAAATAGTAAATTAAATGACTTACAAGCTTCTCTGACCCCTTTAAACAATGGGTTGAATAATCTTGTTACGTAAAACAAGGAAAGGATTTATACATTGATGTTTTCAGTATTAAGAACATGAGCAAATTTAAGAATGTAAAATAGTTACATAAACACCGAAGCTACCAAATGTCTTAATGAGAGATTATAAAATACTGCATTTGAAAAATCAAGTTCATTCTCAGACTCATCCAGTAGGGCAGTTAATGGAAACTAAAAGGAAAAATGTCAATGCAGCTTTTTAAACAGCAATCACATGCACAGTAGTGATAAAGAAATAAGACTTTTTTTGAGCAGATGGCATACAGCAAAGTGGCTAGTATGAACTATGGTATTACTAACATATGGGTGTTAATAATATAACTGAGTGTCTTAAGTTCAAAAGAGAATTCCCATTTAAGTTTTTCTGTGTTACTTGACTCTTAACTATAGTGGTGTCTACAGCCCCAGAGCCTCCAGGATTTCTTGAGCTTGCAAACAGTTCTCCTAATTGGTTGGCAGGTGGCATGTGGTGCCCTGTGCCCTCCCCCCACCCCCTGCTCCCCGCAGTCGCTGCAGGGATACAGTCTCAGCGTCCCCTCCCTTGCTTCTTCCCCCGTTCAGTCTGATTTGCAGAATGAGATCTTGAAAACCTATTGGACAAACTGAGGCTGGCATTTCAGCTCAGATATGTTACTTAGCATTCTTCTTTGGCTTAGTAAATGGAAAAATGGCCCTTTATGCCAGCTTACACGTTTACATCTTTCAAAAGTGTCGAAGAAAAGGTGATATATGTAATTCTATTTGATAGGATTATACAATAAAAAAGACATTCTTTTTATTGTATCATTCCTTCTAACGTACTCCTAGGGTATAAAATGTTTTTAAGGCAAACCATGCGAACACATTCACCTTGTTTCTTAAAGATCCCCAACAATCACTGGAAAGTGTTCTGTTACCACTGACAACACTTGTTAAGAAAGATGTTACACAATATTTTGAAATGAGGGGTGTGTGTATGTAGAGAGAGACAGAGAAGTGTGCGTGTGTGTGTGTGTGTTCATAGGCCTCTTCTGAGAATCAAGAACATTATTTTGTTTGTTTTAGTTTGGTTTTTACAGAAAAGCTAAGGCAAGTCAGTAATATTTATATACGTTTGCTAAAGTCTCCTGCCAATGTAAAATGATGGCAATTACTTTCAAATCAGTTCTTAAGAGTCCTTGATTTTTGAAGGCTGCTATTCATACCTAGCAAACAGAGTCTAATCTAGGCATCCTTGCATCTTCTCAAAGGAAATAGACATGTAAGTAACATATAAAATACCACTTTCTATTTAAATAGCACCTTGTGTGAACTAAGTACAATGGAACAAAAGACATCTTGTTGATCTCCTGACCATTCTTTTCTGTAGACAGATGACAGTGATAACCTCCTTGGAATAAGTCTCACAAATCACCTGACTTGACATCCGCACTTTCAGAACACATTTTATTTCCAGTCATACCAGTGCTGTGTTTTAAGCCAAGATTTGGTACCTGGCTTTTTAACACTACTTTATGCACTGACAAAGAACATTGAAGTGTATGATAAAATGTGTATAAGTAGTTCAAAATGCATTTTCATGCTTTTGTAAGAAATATAATACATGGAGATTCCAGCTCTTAAGACTCCTAAAGTCAGGGGCCTGTCTGAAATGCACTCACTAGCAGTGGCTGGGATTCCCCTCTTCCCCTTCCCCTAGGACGGATGCTGGAGGCTACATTTCAGATACAGTAACTAGAGCCAGTCTGTAGACAAAGAGTGTGTAGTGAAAGAAGAGAAGAAATCAAAGAAAGAAAGCAAAGTAGGAAAGAAAATAATAAAGCAACCTTTAACAATATGAGTATGTACCTAGTTTCAGAAAGGAAAACACACCTTTGGCAAAGTTACTCTGCTTAAAAAGGTTTAAGGCTTAACTGAACTGCTCAATAACTTCAGTGTAGGCATAGAAATGTTAAAGAATTTTTTGAGTATCAGAATATTGTGTCTGTTTATTCCATCATATTGACTATTTTGAAATTAAGAAAAAGATTCATTTAGTTTATACAAAATGCTCATTTAATATATTGAGTGACTGAAAAAAATGATTAGAGTTGTTATCATTGAAATCTGCAGTGCAATGTACATAATCAAATATGTCATTTGAAATAGCCTTTTTTCCTCAAAATTCACTTTTGTATTATTATTATTCTACAATAAAAATAATTCTTTTCTCAAAGCCTAGATTTGTCATGGAAAGTAAAAGAGGTGAAGCAAATCTGAGTCAGTTACAGAGAGAAGAATGTCAGATACCACAAAGGAATCCGCAGTTTTTCGGGTCTCACAGTGGTGCTTAGACCCTGAGTCCTAGTTACGTGGAAGCGCAGTCACGGTACCTTGAGTTTGAGAGCAGCCTCAGTCATCGTCTCACCTGAGAATCCAGACGTCTTCCTTTGTATGATTCTGGTGTGAAGCTGATTATGTGGGATAAGAGTTCACATCCTTGACTCTTCTCCAATTCCCATCTTTTCTTTTTTTTTTCAGAGTTTCTCAAATGAAAATAAATGGAATGGTCAAAGTCAGACAGTTAGGGAGAAATGTATCCTGAAATAAATCATCAATTTTTAACTTTTAACCCTGCCTTACACTTTGTGAAAGGGAGAATAGCAAGTCAAAATGAAAACCCCAAGCAGAATCAAATCAACACGGTAAAATGTAAGAAAATAGTATTGGATACATGTCAGAGAGTATATTGGAACCCTATCTGGGGGATGGAATATTGTTTAAAGTCTCTATACTTACCACAGATTCCTTATATATTTGAAATAATTAGGAAAACCAGAAAGGCTTTAGAATTTCTGGTTTTTTTGAGTTCTAATTAACCTGATCTGACGAATCCTCAAGGAGTTAAGTCACATTATCTTAGGTGTAATTGAAGTGACTGTTTATTGTTGGTAAGTCAGCCATTGTGATGCATCTTCCCAGACTGTGTGCGCGGAGTGATCGGTGAGGGGGTAAATTTTGCACAAACAGATGAAATCGGATAAAATGGCAAATGTAGGTATCTTCCAAGTCCCGTTTCATTCTTTATTTGTTTTTCTTGTTTCTGTGCCTCTGTAATGGTAATCCAGTAATGACAGTCAGCCATTTATAAGGCACGCATAACGTAAATCATGGTGTGTCCCAGAGTAAGCTGACGATTCATTTCATCCCGAGTCTTCTTTAAAGTGACTTGGCCAGGGTCGCGCTGCTGATCCTCAGACTCAGGTCTTCTGACTCTCAGTCCTGTCCCTGGTTCACCGCTGCCTCCTCCTGCCTTTGGATTCCGTGCAGTGTTTCCTCTTCGAACTTTTACCTCAGTTTTCATAATAACCTTGACCGTAAAGTCAACTCCTAGAGTTCCTAGTTTATACCCACAATCAACAGTGAGCTAGACTTTCTGTGTAATCGTTAGCAGGCTTCTTGCTTTTGGTGGTGATAGTTTTCAGGTTTAAAAGTAACGAATTTTAAATGCTGTTTTAGAGATAGTTTCTGAGTTTCCACCTTCTGGTATTCTTTCCAGTTTCTTGTTAAACTTATTTTTAACAGATATCTCTTATTTTTAAATAAATCACATTCTATTCAAATATTTTAAGATTGTCTTTGATCTTTAAAAATATTTTGCCATATATTAGAGGAAAGAGACTGTCTTATGTCTTCAGTGAGTTAAGATATAATAATGCTTTTGGTGGTGGTTTAGTCACCTAGTTGTGTCCGACTCTTTGCGATCCCCTGGACTGTATAGCCTGCCAGGCTCCTCTGTCCATGGGATTCTCCAGGCAAAAATACTGGGGTGTGTTGCCATTTCCTTCTCCAATTAATGCTTTTAAAACAAATCAAATTTGTTTAATTAAATATATTTAGGATTGAGAGTTCAGTAGAAACAGTCAGCACTTTATTTCCAACCATTTAATGGAATTGAAGTAGTAAAGAGTTCTTTTCTTTTGTATTCTTCACAGTAATTCCACCTGCTATTAGCTACATGGAGGTCATTAAAATATTCAATTTCATTGTATTCATAGACAGTTTTAAACATATTCCTTAAATGTGGTCCTTTTAGGAAAAAAACTTAGTATTAGCTACTATTACTATTCAAAAGATATACCAATGAGAATATTTCATTAGATGTTTCATAAAGTCATAAAATAAACTTTCTAATCTCATGAACAGTTCATTCAGTGAAAATTTATTAATGCCTGCAATATGCCAGATAATGGGCAAAGTGCTGGTGGGGACCTTAAAAAGTGCAAGGTAAAAGTCCTGCTAAGGAGAAAAGACTGAATCAGTGACTTTGAGCACGTGTGCCCCTTTCCATCAGTGTCCAGATCACCTGCAGAATTTGTTTAAAATGCAGATTCCTGTGCCCTACCTCAGACCTATTGAACCATAATCTGCAGATAGGATCCAGGAATCTGTACTTATGAATAACTTACCCAGTGATTCTGAGGCTCACTAATTTGAAAGGCGCTTGTGTAGCAAGAAGTTGGACCCAAAAAGAAATAAGTTGTAACACTGGGTAATAATAATAATAATAGGATTGGCATTGACAAATACTTTATGTTTATGTTTCTGATGAATGTAAAATATGAACATGTGACCTGTTATGAAGTGGCACATGGACAAATACTTATCTAAAATTCCATGCCTGTGGTGCTCTTAAACCTTAACAGAAATTAATTAAACATAGTGTTCTAGAGATTCTGTCTGTTTTGAAGTAGAAATGTCAGAATGAAGTCATGTTTGCAAGGAGTAGAAATAAATCTTCCTTGCAGTAAAGTAGAAAGATACCTGTTTAAATTAGTCAATTAAAGAAAACAAAAAGCTCAAAAGTGCTAAAGAGGTCTTGGCTTCAAAGACATTTCATAGCAAAAGCAGTATCAAGTGACTCTGCTTGAAGTCAGCACTCCTGCCTGGTCTGCTTAGCTGTGCAGGCGGTGGAGTCTCAGAAGTGTTCATCCGTAGTGTACTTGGGTTCTACTGTTCTGCTCAGTTCAACCAGCTGCTCAACTCAAACCAAAGTGGTTGTTCACAAAGGCTGTATACAGAGCCCCAAGGAAAAATGCCCGTATTTACCAGCACTACAAAGTGATACATAGAGGTAAATGCCAAGATGCTGGTACGGTCTTGAAAACGTTTGAAAATGTCAAGGTAGGAAACATTGACAAACTAGTGTAAATGAAACTCCTCCCCCCAAAAAAGGATATAGCTTTCTATTATTTATTAATGAGGTACTCATTTCTTTGAATCAGTCACCTTTCATAGATGAGCGTGAAGTGACTGTACAGCAGGACGTAATTATATATAAAGAGGTAATACTGTGCAACGAAATAGAAAAGAACTTAGGATGCTGCTGTATTTCCTGTTCACCTCACTCCCTTCTGTTGTGTTTATGCATTTAACAAATGCTTATTAAGTGATGGTGCCAGGTACTGTCGTAGGCCCTGGGACTGCAGCCTAGAATAAACTACTTGCCATTTGTGTACCAGTTGGAGAGTAGTCCATGAAAACATGAACAAACCAAGTGATAAAATAATTCTGAAAGGAATTTACCTTTGTGTGTTTCACCACACTCTGACAGAAAAGTCCAGAGCAGAGTAAAGGTCCAACTTGACACAGCATTAGCAGAGAAGGCTGTCCCTAGAAGGAAATACCTCAGCCCCAGCATGAAGGATTAGAATGAACTAGGCACAAACGCGCGTTGGCCAAAGAAACTGTGCAAAGAGACACAAAGACCCTGCAGAGGGCAGGCCTGGTGAGTTGAAGTTACTGCTGGAAGACCTGAATAACAGGGTGAATACGCAGGAGGAAGTCTGACACATAGATACACTATCCTCTGTGGGCAATGCACTTGGCTGTTATTACTATGCCAAATGCAGTGAACGCCACTAAAGAGTACTAGGCAGAGAGATGGGCTCAGAAATATGTTTTTTTTAAATTTACTTTGGCTGCTGTGCACAGAATGGACTCAGGCTAGGGGCAGTGTGGTGGAAAGGTAACTACTGCTGCGGTCCAAGGACAAATGATGGTGGCCATGGAGATGGACAGAAGTGAACAGATTCAAGGTATATTTTGGTGGTGGAATGAACAGACTTTGCTGATGGATTGGATTTTCTTCTGGAATTTATGTGAAATTACTAGAGCATTATTTTCAGGAAGAATATGTATAAATTCAGACTTCATAGATATGGAAATGTAGGGAAATAGGGAATAAAAGTTTCACAGCTGCAAACTCCCATCCTTCCTTCACTCTGGAATTTGTCCTCTTTGGGGTGGTCTCCACAGAAACATTTTGCCTTTGTATACACAGAGGGGGGGAGAAGATGGAACAAGTCACTTTCCTACAGCCTTTCTGTGATTCCTCCCACAAAGCTCTGTAAGCATTATGGGGTCCTGTAATTATATTGGCAAATGTTTCTTAGAACCATTGTGTTTCACAGATACCTGATTACAACTGCTGTTTTTGACTTTCATGCCATGTTCATATCATTCTATTTTTTTCATTTTAAAAATATTATTTCAGTGTAGTTGATTTAAAATGTGTTAATTTCAGATGTACAGCAAAATGAGTCAGTCACATACGTGCATGCTAAGTCACTTCAGTTGTGTCCAACTCTTTGTGATCCTGTGGACTGCAGCCCACCAGGGTCCTGTCCATGGGATTCTCCAGGCAAGAATGCTGGAGTGGGTTGCCATGCCCTCCTCCTCCAGGGGATCTTCTCAACCCAGGGATTGAACCCGCATCTCTTATATCTCCTACATTGCCAAGAGTGTTCTTTATTAGTCATGCCACCTGGGAAGCCCAGTATATATTGTTTTTCATAGACTTTTTCCTAATAGATGTATTATAAGATACTACAGTAGGTAATCATTGGTTATCTTTTATAAATGTGTGTGCTAAGTCACCTCAGTCATGTCCGACTCTGTGTGGCCCTATGGACTATAGCCCACCAGCCTCCTCAGTCCATGGGATTCTCCAGGCAAGAATGCTGGAGTGGGTTGCCATTTCCTCCTCCAGGGGATCTTCCCGACCCAGGGATTGAACCCACATCTCTTAAGTCTCCTGCACTGGCAGGCGGGTTCTTTACCACTCAGTTCAGTTCAGTCGCTCAGTCGTGTCCGACTCTTTGCGACCCCAAGAACCGCAGCACGCCAGGCCTCCCTGTCCATCACCAACTCCTGGAGTTCACCCAGTCTCATGTCCATTGAGTCGATGATGCCATCCAAGCATCCCATCCTCTGTCTTCACCACTAGCGCCACCATAATAGTGAGTGTGTGTTACTCCCAAACTCCAGATTGAACCCTCCACCCCTGCTTTCTTCTCCCCTTTGGTCACTGTGTTTGTTTTCTATGTTTGTGAGTCTATTTCTGTTTTGCAAATAAATCAACATTTTAGACTGAGTGTAAAATCCAAGAAAATCTGAAGAAATCAGAAAAAAAAATATTTTAAATTTTTATGTTTACTAGCAGACACATATACACTTATACACCCTATCATAGTTATATATTATTTTTATAATTATTTAATATGTTCTCCCACTAAGTAGTAGTAAAAGTAATTTCATAGCATTTAGGTTAATTTATCAGATTTAATAATGCCAAACAAATGTGGCTCCTTTTAAGTAATGAGACTAGAGAAGGACACGCAGCATCAGGGAACATTGGAAACCACAGAATAATTAGATTTAGGCTTTCAAAGCACTTGGCTCCATACCCTCCACCCCTTCCCAAAGGGAATAACAGGACAAGCCATTTAAACATGAATTTTTCTCTGAAGACTTTTTCCCTATTGTGTCTGTTTAGTCTAAGCAGTTTTCAGTATTGACAGGGAGTTTCTTCTCACCAGCACTATGGCAGGTTCCTTTGAGGCAGAGAGATTTCACCTTCCATTGCCTTGTGTTATCTCCCCTCTACTGAGCTAAGGGAAGAAAGGTGAACAGTGAAATGGGAGTGCAGAGATGGAGAGCCTGACATTAGTCAGTCCTGTACGAGGAGATTGTTTTCTCTTTTCAGAGTCAGTGTATGTTTGAGGGGGAAAAAAATCTGCTTTAGCAAGAAATTCTTCTTCCAGAGAGGTGATTAGGAAATACATAACTTCTGTTTTAAGAGCACATTTTCTACAAACCGGCTGCATACACTTATAGGGATGATTGTGTAATCATAGGCGGGCCTACAACTACATAACAGGTGAAAGAACATTACTGGGAAGATTACGGATACATGCGTCTTGCTCTTATGGTAATAATATGTTAGGAATTAATCCTAAACCACTACCTCTTTCACTTCAGACTCGTGTCTCTTCCCCAACGATAAAATTTTGAAGGTATTGATCAGTGAACTAAGTATGCCAGCTTATGTCTTCCTTAAACATGAGCATATAAAGTCATTTAGAAGCAGGAGTAATTGTGGAGTTTCTGTATGTAAAGTGAAGATGGGATGTTTCTAAATGCAGTATAACCTCTTCAAAAGGAATATCTGGCAGGTATTCTGGGGGAGGTCATCTTTGCTAACTTTTGAAAAAATCAAAGTAGCTTTTTGTCTCTCGGAAAGAATCCTAGAGCTAAACTCACTTAAGTAAATAAAGGTTTAGAAGAATAAATGTTTCACAACCAAGGGTGTGATGGATTGCTACTGTATATGTATTTTCCTGCAAAGCTAGTCAAAGTCTTTTTTTTCCCACTGCCTCTTTAATCTTCGTGGAAAGCTTTCCTTGGAGCTTGAGCGGACCCCATAGGAGCCCTGTTTTCTCTTTATGTGTTTCTACTTGCTGCGCCCCTTTACCAAATTTTAACATATACTCACGTTTCCTTCACCAGTGCTCAAAGAGCAATCATATTTTCTCATGTTAATTATTGTTTAGAATTTCCTTTATTATGGTTGAGAGGAACTCTCCAAGACCTTCTTTTCCCACGGTAGCCTTAATATTTTTAAAGGCTCTGTAGGTGGATGGTAAGAAAGTAATCATTTTGTAATATTATCTACCATCCTTAAAATATTTGGATATTTAATATCTCCATGCCAAATGAGGTCAGTTATAAGAATAGGTGAATTGAAAAGAGTAATTGCTAACATGATATGAAAAAAGGTCAAGTGCAATCTCTTTTATTCCTGTGCCTTAACTGCTTGGAATACATGCAGAATACCAATCAGCGTGTGTCAAGAAAAAGAGTTCGTTATGTTGGGTGTCAGTTTATTACCATAATTTTTTAAAAGACTGAGGGGTTTTCCTCCTCTTGAAGCATACTTCTTTGAAATTACAGAATCTTTTCTTCAGAAGAAAATTACTACGTTAGAAAAAAACATAACCTTGTGATAGGTAATATGCTCTTTTATATCCAGTTTTATTTACTAGAGAATCATTATGTGTTTATAGTTAAAGTCTTATGAGAGCTTATTAACTGAAGAAATTCTTTTCTGTATGTTTCAGTTTTCACATTTGGCTCATAATCTTTTGTATAAAAGGAAGTGATTGTTCTTAGCTGTTGGGCAGATGGTATGCTCAAGAATCAAAGACTTGAACGCTTTGTAAAGAGCCTTAAGTACTTGCTTGCTCTTCTCTGAAATCTTGGGTAACATAACTGTGCAGTAGGAGCTATTGTTGCGCTTTTCCCTCGTGTGGCTAATTGCTGCCAGCATGCATGTGACTCTGAACTGTTATTTAAATACTGCTGTTATATAATGTTACAGTTACTATTAGAGGCTGTTTATTATTTACAACATTGCACTCTGTCATGGCTAATTCACCAACATAGATTAACCTTTAACATTTTAAATATTTGAAGAGAAATTGACTTAGCATTTGTTTTTCTGTTTGGTGTATTTTTATTAAAAGTCAATGGACTTAGAGACCATCATTTTTAATAACCACTGAAGTCCAGTTCTATAGATGACAAAGTTTAACATATTTTTAACATGGCTTATTCATCTATGTAATTTACAATTATCATTTTCAGGTACAGATGGTTATTGCTGTATTTTCTTTAAATGTTTCATCAGGAACTTTATTGTGCTTTGCTTTTAAACAAAATTCAAGTCAGTTGCTGCTGCTGCTAAGTCGCTGCAGTCGTGTCCGACTCTGTGCGATCCCATAGACAGCAGAATATGACTCTTCAAGACCCCATGGACTGTAGCCTACCAGGCTCCTCCTTCCATGGGATTTTTCAGGCAAGAGTACAGGAGTGGGTTGCCATTTGAGCACTTCTTTATTTTCATCAGAAAATACTGGAGGGGGTTGCCATGCCCTCCTCCAGGGGATCTTCCCAACCCAGGGATCGAACCCAGGTCTCCTGCATTGCGGGCAGATTCTCTACCATCTGAGCCACCAGGGAAGCTCTTTGAACGGTAAATGAAGATGCAAATAATGCAGATACTTTTTTTGATGTGACAGCAAATATACTAGCAACCCCACATAGTTCTTAATCTCTCCACAATCCCACAGCAAATAAATATTAAGTGGACTCCCCACTCCTCATCTTCCGGTCTAGCGGGGAATTAAGAACTTGAACTCCGGAATCATCTCTGCCATTTACAGCAGAACCGTTGACAAGTTGCTTACCTTTCTAAGTCACTCTTACATCTTGTGTAAAATTGGATTTATGCAACACGTATTTAATGAGTGCCTGATAAGTTTTAGATACTATTGTACGACCTGAGGCTTCACAGTAAAGTTAGGATGGCGTAATAACAGCCTCTCTGTGCTAGATAAAAAAATAAATGTCTCTCCTTTATTATTATTATTATTATTATCATCATCATCATTAAAAAGGTAATCATATGAAGGGAGGCAGGTAGAGGGCATAGTAGTGGTAGTGTTTGTTTCTGCTTCAGGATAAATTAGGAATGTTTCACTCCTTGTGAGCAGTGAGTGGTGAAATAAAGTCTCTGCCTTTAGAAATAATCTCCCTCACAGGGCTGTGGAGAGAGTCAGTAGGGTAGAAAGTAGGGCCCAGTGCCTGACGTAGGGGACATGCTTTCCCTATCATCATTAACGCCACGTTTTGTGTACAAAGCGCTGAGTGTAGGTGTTATAAGAAATGCAAAAAAATTGGGGGGGCTGGACCTATCCTTTGTCATTAATAGTCTCTTTGCATATCTGAGATGTAGATTACTTTAGGTTGTAATTCCCCAGGCTAGACTTCTGAGGCAAGGATTTGAATAAAATATCTAAGAGGCTGTCTCGGGGAGCAGGGCTGAGGGTCAAGGATGGAAACAGGGCAGGACAAGAAAGCTCTGAGAGGGTACACTTAGGAACAGAAGATGCAGTGGCCACTGGGACCCAGTCCCAGCTGAGGGCTTCTGGAAGGTGATAGAGAAGTTGCCTCTGAGTTGTCTCCTCAAGGAGAAAAGAAAATGAGGTATTTATCAACCATTGCCTTTCTCTTGTTGGCCAAGGGCTGCTGCTGGGGAGTTGATTCCTCGGTATTTTCATCCAGCACCGTGTGCTGCCCAGGTGTGCTCTGGGGTCCGAGCGTGCTCGCAGTGGGGTCTCAGGTGCTTCACAGATCCGCACTGCAAAGCTGCAACACGTGGCTGTGTGCGACAAGCTCAACGGACATAGACACACAGGAGGAGAGACAAGATATATGTCCATAAGATACAGATATGTCCATAAGATGGAGATACATCCATAAGATGTAGATATATCCACAAGATATATATATGTCCATAAGATGGAGATACATCCATAAGATGTAGATATATCCACAAGATATAGATATGTCCATAAGATGGAGATATATCCATAAGATATAGATATAGCCATAAGATACAGATATATCCATAAGATATAGATATGTCCATAAGATGGAGATATATCCATAAGATATAGATATAACCATAAGATGTAGATATATCCATAAGATATAGATATGTCCATAAGATATAGATATGTCCATAAGATGGAGATACATCCATAAGATGTAGAAATATCCACAAGATATAGATATGTCCATAAGATATAGATATGTCCATAAGATGGAGATACATCCATAAGATGTAGAAATATCCACAAGATATAGATATGTCCATAAGATGGAGATACATCCATAAGATGTAGATATATCCACAAGATATAGATATGTCCATAAGATGGAGACATATCCACAAGATATAGATATATCCATAAGATGGAGATATGTCCATAAGATATAGATATAGGCATAAGATATAGATATATCCATAAGATGGAGATATATCCATAAGATATAGATATGTCCATAAGATGGAGATATGTCCATAAGATGGAGATATATCCACAAGATATAGATATATCCATAAGATGGAGATATATCCATTAAGATATAGATATATCCATAAGATGGAGATATACCCATAAGATATAAATATATCCATAAGATATATTTATGGATATCTTATGTATCCTATGGATCTATATATCTTATATATATATATATATCTCCAGCATTTGTATATATATGTGTGTGTTATAGATATAAACATTAGTATGGAAACACAGCACCTGAATTATGTACATAGAGGAAAGTATACTTGAAAGTTTCCTTTCTAAAAGCATTGCAAGTAATTGTTTGGCGAGGAGGAACGTTTTAGAATGGCCACCACTTTTTGATCAGTTCTTTTATCAAATTAGAACTTAATTACATAACATCCATATGAAAAATCAATCTTTTTTTTCCTCCCTAGTTGCTGAAGCACTTGGACACTCCAAAGTAAATTGAATCTTTACATCAATTTTCCAGGAAAAGAAATGATAAAATCTTTGTCCTTGAGGTTCCACTTGACAGGGTCAGAAGCATCTCTTTCATTGTACTATACTATAACGCAAATCAGAAAATGCAGAGATTTCAGAACTGCTCTCTTTCACGTATTATCTTCGTAGCTTTCCTCTGCAGCTGAGCAAGGTGTTATTAGGCGCAAGGAGTTTTGTTGAGTTCTTAAATTGGTTTCAAGAGTTTTGTGATGGATGGTTTACTCAATTTAAAACAGGTCATCTGGTGAAATTGCTTTTAGGTTAAAAGGAGGGTTCCTCAGCTTCTTTTCAGGGCAGATCCTTTCAATTACTTAGTTAAATCCAGAATTGCTAAGCTGTAAAGTACATAGACTCTAGGTACACTGGTGGTGAATATGATGAAAAGAGAATTCTAGAAGGAGCCCAGAGCAACCTCAAGACCTAACCTTGTCTGCTTGAAAGGTTTATAGATGGTTAAATCCTGACCTGACTGTTTACTGTTTGTATCAATCCTGCTTATTCTGAATACTCTAAGCCTTAACGAATGATTAGCACTCTGACAGGAAGCACTGTGCAGATACCCGGATGCCATCTGGGATATTCCACCCGGTTACGCGTGACAAACACGTCTCTAAGATGACTCCTCGCACCTGACTAGAAATGTATGTGACTCTCCACCATGAAGCGTAGCTTTTAGTGGAAACTAAACCACTTAAAAGCAGACAAACAGAAAGATATTTTGTGTACTTCCTTCATGTTTTTGGCATTTTCTGGAGTATGCTACATACGAACTGAAGTCTCAGAGGAACACTTTCTCAACAGTCTCGTCTCACTGACTCAGATGTTACCGCCTCAGGTGGAAGGTCTCTGGTTATCCATCCAAAGCAGCCCTTCGTCCAGGCCCTTGTCTGTATCAGCCTGCCCCGTTAACTTTTATCAGCACATTCATCACTATCTTGCGTTCTTTATGTATTTTTATTCCTTTATTTGTTTGTATGTTTGTTTGACTTCCCCCACTGGTACATTCCTGATATGGAGGAGGAGAATTTATCTGTCTTATTCATCATTATACCCCAATGTCAAGGACAGTGCTTCCCACAAAGTAGGCGCTCAATAAATTTCTGTTGAATGAATCAATGAAAGAATGGATATTAAGAATCCTGTGTCCTTGAAAATAAACGTAGCATATCAAGTACTTTAGTGTTGTCGGAAAGAACCTTAACTCTTTCCAACTTAAAACAAGGCATTTTCCTTCACTGTAGCAGTAATATAAAGATCTGAAAAGGAGGCATGCTCTCAGCAGTAGAATACTGAGCTGTTGACTGTGGATTTTCTGACAAAGGAGCACTAGTTGTCAGGGTTCGGAGGATGCTCAGGAGCAGACCCTCACGGTCAATGCGCCAGGCAGCTGGGGAAGTAAAATTGGTAAGTACCTGGGAGTTAAGAGGACACGTAGCAGCCAATAAACAGGAGGAATCAAAGGCTTAACAAACCTCCACTTGCTCATGGCTCAAACAGCCCAGTCCTCCCCTGGTTCCAGGGGCCCATTTACCGAGGCCAGCATGACAATGAGAACGCCAGCGTCGGCCCCGAGAGGCAGGCCCAAGCCGGGTGTATCTGAGGTGAACCCGCGGTGGGATCTCAGAGCAGGCCCGTCTGTCCTGTCCTGAAATGATCAGCCGTTTAGTCTTCTCACAAGTATCGATCAAACATCTTTTGTGCTCCAGCGCCATTTAGACCCTAGCCTCCTTGCTTCCTGCTCCTCCCACCGCCAACACAACTTGCATACCCATTGCCACACAGGTGCTCTGCTTTTGATTTCAGTATTGTTTTGGCTTTTCTTGTAAAATTTCGTTTGGAAAAAGGGCTTTGCCACTGTAACAGGCCCGCCAAGCCTTCTCTGCACACCTTATTAACACTAGTAGGGAGTGCTTCGGGCATGAGATAGAATACAGCTGTTCTGAAACAAAGAATGGATGCTCTGTGTCCCGCTAGAATATTCCTTTCTGCCCCCTAAGAAACTGGGAAGTCTCCAAGGCTATTCTTGATACCGCATCATCTTTGTGCAGGACTAGTTTTTCAAAGGTGGCAGATGACCTTGAGCCTTTGGGTAATTGAGATTGAAAGTTAGGTTTGTGCCTGTGGTATTAAACCAACTCTAGTTTCTTATTTGACTGAATATGAAGAAGCTAGGCTTTTAGGATTGCTTCTGTTATATTTCCCAAGATGTGAGTGTGACAGGAAATTTTATTTTAAAACAATGCTGTGATCCATGTACTTACTGACAGAAGACATTGGTTTAAAAAAAAAAAGCCATGTCAATCTTGAGTTGGGTGCAGCTAGACTGTTAAACAGACAAGTCAATTTGCCGAAGGTACCTCATCTTCATTCATTGAGCTCTCAGGGAGAGTTTTATTAACCTACTGTGTTTTCAGGGGTCTATCCCGCTTTTGCCCAGTGGGCCATTACCCACTGGGATTGAGCCAGTTGAGATCTTTGCATAGACTCAACATCTTCTTAACGAAAAATGAAAACAGTATCATATTGCCTTTTGAATCCATTTGAAAAGAGAAATATTTTTAGGAAAAAAAAAGATAATTGAAAAGCTCTGTATTCGTCTTTGTGTGCCCTAGGACATTGATTTTTCCGATGCTGTAATGTATTACATGGTGAAACGGTCCTGTGGACTTTCATACACATCAGTGACTCCGGAGCCCAGAGCACACACTGCAAACCCTCCGCGCTCGGAGATCCAGCGTGCCTTGTGGGGCTTCTGTCTGACCTCGATCCACGTGGGAAGTAAAATGTTCCATACGCTAAAGGGCAAACAGATCGTACAGGCTTCTCCCTGACGTTCCTGCCTTCACTGGGCACCCGTGTAAGGAAGCCGGTGCAGACGTCCTTGCTCAGAACCTGCCTGGGGGTGCCCCAAGCGTCTGCCACAATCTTTTAAGTTCTCAGCAGAACTGTCCCTCCTGCACGGTCACAGGCAGCGTGAGCATTGTATTAACACGTGCTCCGTAGATATTGGCATTGAGTTGAGTCAGAACTCAGTAAGTCCGGGCCAAGTCAGCTTTGAGTTGTGTGCCTTTGTCTCCCTGGAAAGCAGGAGATGGAGGGAGGAGCAGCGGGGACAGCAGGAAAGGGGAGAGGAATCGAATGTTTTATTTCAGTTTCAAGTATGGGAGGCCCTGGCATCAATGAGAACGGGTCTTCATCATCAGATCGGGGAGGGCGTCCCTCTCGGCCATCCTCGGTTGTGACTGCTGGTCTCGGCCGTGTCTCTGGCCCATGCTTGGTTTCTTCTGATCCTACCTCTCCGTTGCCCAGCTTCATGGCTGAGGTCATGGACATGATGCATTGTTGGTCCTGGGACCCCTCCTGGCCGGTGCAGAAACACTAGTTTTGGGCCATTCACCCCGGCAGCTCTCCCTGCCGCTTCCTGCTGTTTAGCATCCACAGTGAGAGCCGGCTTGCATGTAGCTCTTCAGGTTCTGCGTGGGGCTGTGTAATGAGGAGAAGCGTGGCTCGCTGTCTCCTTGTCAATGCTCCTTCCTGTGACCGGCCCCTTCCTCGGGTTCTGCCACCTGCAGGGCTCCCCTTGGCCATCCTGCTCTCCTCTCCAGTTGCTGGTTTCTGCTATGAAACATCCATCATAAGTCTCATTGGTAACAAGTTTGTGTACTGGTACCCTAGTGCTGTATGTGAAAATATGTGGAATATATGGGGATGTATGTGAATGTGGGAATATGTGTGCCCAACCAGTGCCTAGGGTACCTAACAAGGGGATGAAGGAGATAGGAGACAAATCAGATTCCATATTAAAAGGAAGCACTTGCTGGCAAAAAGCTGAACTTATCATCAAAAGTTGAGGGTAAATGTTTAGGATTTTCTAAAACCAGCACCAGACCTCCTCCTAACACTTTACACTAAAATTCTGCCAAAGGATGCTCTGAGATGAAATCTGAGAAAGGCTCCAGTTTATCATTAATGATAGAAAGCTCCCTAGGCCTTACCACTTGTCTTGTGACTATTAGTTAACTAGTACTTCATAAATTGTTTTCCTGAAAATAGGCCTTGGCACCAAATTAGTGTGTGTGTGCATATCAGTTCAGTTCAGTTGCTCAGTCGTGTCCGACTCTTTGCAACCCCGGTAACCGCAGCACGCCAGGCCTCCCTGTCTATCACCAACTCCCGGAGTCCACCCAAACCCATGTTCATCGAGTCGGTGATGCCATCTAACCATCTCATCCTCTGTCGTCCCCTTCTCCTCCTGCCCTCAATCTTTCCCAGCATCAGGGTCTTTTCAAATAAGTCAGCTCTTCCCATCAGGCGGCCAAAGTATTGGAGTTTCAGCTTCAACATCATTCCTTCCAATGAACACCCAGGACTGACCTCCTTTAGGATGGACTGGTTGGATCTCCTTGCAGTCCAAGGGACTCTCAAGAGTCTTCTCCAACACCACAGTTCAAAAGCATCAATTCTTTGGCACTCAGCTTTCTTTATAGTCCAACTCTCACATCCATACATGACCACTGGAAAAACCATAGCCTTGACTAGATGGACCTTTGCTGGCAAAGTAATGTCTCTGCTTTTTAATATGCTATCTAGGTTGGTCACAACTTTCCTTCCAAGGAGTAAGCGTCTTTTAATTTCACGGCTGCAGTCACCATCTGCGTGATTTTGGAGCCCTAAAAAATAAAGTCAGCCAGTGTTTCCACTGTTTCCCCATCTATTTGCCATGAAGTCATGGGACCAGATGCCATAATCTTAGTTTTCTGAATGTTGAGCTTTAAGCCAACTTTTTCACTCTCCTCTTTCACTTTCATCAAGAGGCTCTTTAGTTCTTCACTTTCTGCCATCAGGGTGGTATCGTCTGCATATCTGAGGATATTGATATTTCTCCTGGCAAACTTGATTCCAGCTTGTGCTTCTTCCAGCCCAGCGTTTCTCATGATATACTCTGCATATAAGTTAAATAAGCAGGGTGACAATATACAGCCTTGACGTACTCCTTTTCCTATTCGGAACCAGTCTGTTGTTCCATGTCCAGTTCTAACTGTTGTTGTGTGTGCACACAAACTTATACAATTTAAACAACTGATTTCTATTTAAACCAGAATAAATGGAAATAAGTCTTTGCCAACTATGTATTTATTTATTCTTTTTATATATTTGGCATGTAAACATTAAAATGTTCTCTTTAGCAACCTTAACTTTGAACGCTGTTGCACATGGTAAATTTAGCACACATTTTCTTTTATAACTAGTGCTAAGAAAAGAACTCTGGGATGTTCAGATTTCAGAATTCCTGAATAAATCACATGGACTCTAAGGTTGAGCTAACAGTGTGTGGATAATTAACTTCTGGATAGGTTGAAAATGAAAATTCAGTGACCACCTCTATCTTTCCTATTTAAATCTGAAATGTTCTATTCAGATTGTTGTGCCTTGTTTTTACTTAGTTTATTATCATCAAGCAGTGTTGGTTTTAAAATATTTTACCCTTTGAATTTTCATGTGATTACATCCTGTGGCTTTGAAGTGCATATAATAGCATATATTTTTTTCATCAAGCAATAAACAAAGAAGTGCTATGAAAACAGAAACGAATTGTAAACCGTGATCCTGATATGAGCAACTTAGTTCCTAGTGGGATTAGGGAGCAATTTTCATGGCTTTGAAAGCAAAGCAAAAAGTTGTAGTAGTGATAAATTATACTATGGAGACCTCTTAAACACTTAGCCTTGGTGAACATTAAACCTGTCTCTTCAACAGGTTTATTGCAGGATTAGGCACTTCCTGGAGAAAGATTCACTCTGCCTTTGGCATTGATGTAAATTTGGTTTCTGCTAGATTTATAAAAGGTGCTAGACAGAAGTCATTGGATTTTCTCACAAATTCACTCCAGAATTTGGGGTGTGGATCTATTCATATCCTAGATGTCACTTCACGGTCCCTTAAAGTTGACCATCCAAAAAATCTCAGATTCACATTGAGCTAAGTTGTCCCAAACCTCTGTAATAATTCACATTCCCCTAAAAATTCAGTTAACTCTTTCTGGCTACCTGAGTTTTGCTGCTTAAGTGACCAAGTCCGTGCTGCAGAGCCTTTTGTGGGCCGTATATTCAGATTCACGTCCACAGATTGGACACAAGTGCAGCAGGCCCAGTCACTGGTTCTCAATCTATCAACTTGTCAAAAAAGAACTGTCATTTTGAAATATCTAAAGACTGAAAAAGAGTCACAAAAACTAAATAATTTTGCTGTTGGGGTTATGTTTGGAGTGCGCATTATGCAACTCTGGCATAAAGCTAGATGGTCCGCCTTTGCTTGGTTATGCTATTGAGCCGTCATTCAGGTCATTCATTCTGTAAGTGTTTATTGAGTGTTGTGCCCCAGGCTTGTCATAGGTACTGGAGATAAAGCAGTGAAGAAAACAAGCCAAAATTCTTGACCTCAGGGGGCTTCCGTTCTAGTGTAAGAGAAGTAGAATCAGCTGATATGTAAGACCAGGCCAGGGAACTCGGGAAGGATGGGGAGTAGCACCTTTATCAGCCAGCAAAGACGTGCTGTATGACACAGGGCCCTCTGCTCAGGACTCGGAAATCACCCCAGCGGCACAGAAGAGATGCATGTGTGTGTGCTCAGCCGTCCTCTGGATTCTGTCCTCTGAGTCAGGGAAGCCGTGCACGAGCTCTTGTTTTTGTGCTACTTGTATGTTAAACTTGGCCCTCTATCTGCTTACATTACTCATGGGTTATCCTTACTGTTATACTTACTGTATAACACGGGGAACTCTGCTCAGTACTCAGAAATAACCTAGATGGCGAAGAATAGATGCATGTGCGTGTATAAATGAATCATGTTGCTGTATACCTGAAAAGTAACAGCATTATTAATTGACTATACACCCACATAAAATAAAAAGCTTAAAAAACAACAACAAGGAGATTGAGGGAGGATCTCACT
The DNA here is from genome assembly GCF_054371585.1 of Giraffa tippelskirchi. Taxonomy (NCBI): domain Eukaryota; kingdom Metazoa; phylum Chordata; class Mammalia; order Artiodactyla; family Giraffidae; genus Giraffa; species Giraffa tippelskirchi. The sequence continues at coordinate 175,766,018 of NC_137280.1, read as the reverse complement.
GGGAATGAACTCTGAAAGGTCAGAGGGAGGTGAGAGCGCGAGCCGTGAAGATTTGGGAGCCATGGGCACTGGGCGAATCTGGGCGAAGGGGACTCCAGCTATACCAAGGCTGAGAGGGGAGGGTGGTTTGTCTGTTGGCCCAACAGTGGCGAGGGCAGCGTGAGTAAGCAGAGTGAGCAGAATCAGAGGTAGGAAGAGCGACGGTCTGGGCGGGGCGGGGACCGCAGCACGAAAGCCTCCAGGTTACTCCGAGTTAGGCGAGACTCGAGATTGCCCTTGCGAGGAGGAGGGGCACTCGAGCTGATTCACTTTTACGAGATCCCTTGGCCGTTTGTGAGAGTGGCTTCTAGGAAGCCAAAGGCAGATGGAGAGGAACCAATTAGATGCTGTTGGAATCATCCATGATTCAGGTGGAAAGGAGGTTGGCTTGGACCGGAGCGGCAGCAGAGGAGGTCGGAGACGCAGTTGGCTCCTGGATCAGCGGAAGGCGGAGGCAGCAAGACTTGCTGATGGAGCAGACGTGGGTGTGAGAGCAAGGGAAGCGTCAGGCCTGCCAGCATTAGAGCCCAGTTGCCTGTTACATAGTAGCCAAAGCAAGAAATCCAATTTCCATTTACTTAGGACCCTACAGATTTATTCTCTTTCTGATTCAGGGAAAATCTGTTTCTGTGTCCAGAAAGAATAACACGATGCAAGTAGTATTTGTTGCAAGGTAACCGAAGTGTTACTATTGTGGAACATGAGAAAGACTTGTGGCTTGAAAATTAAGTTACCAAACGCTTAGGTTCTGTACTACACCCCCCCCCCACAGACAAATATAACCCATGAGTAATGTAAGCAGATAGAGGGTCAGGTTTAACATACAAGTAGCACAAAAACAAGAGCTCGTGCACGGCTTCCCTGACTCAGAGGACAGAACCCAGAGGACGGCTGAGCACCCCCGGTTGGGGTAGTTACTAAGCAAGGCTAAGCACGGAAATCGAAAAAGGAACGGGACACGTCCTCATCTCTGAGGGGCTGAACGCCTGATGAAAGCACTTTGCTGCCCATAACTCCGAGGAGCACTGGGGTTTTTTTATATCATTTACAGAGGTGCGTGTCAGCCATGTAACTATTTCAAATATAAATATAGATTAAACAGAGATCTATAGAGAAAGATATTTCAATGTATGTATTTTGTGTATCCATCAACGAGCAATATAGTTACGTGAGTGCAAACGCGAATAGTTTCTTGTTCCAAACCTCTTAGTCATCAGAATTTGCTTGTCTGTTGCGATCAGTACGAACAATAGTAAAGTGAGAGTTCATATAAGTTACACAAAGCTTTTTGCCCAAAAAGAGAAAAAAAGAAATCAGTTGGTAAAGTTAGTACCCAAATTAATGAAAGCATATTGATCCAGATGCCTTGTAAAACCCCGACATCTTGAATAACAGAAGCGGCCGGGTCAGCGCAGCAGCTCTCTCCTGCCCCTCTGCCTGGGTGACGGCCGTGCACTCACCGAGCCCCCCGCTGTACCTGCCTGAGGGCCCCTGCCAGGGAGACCTGCCGCCTCTTCTCCAGAGCAGGCCCCGCGCCGGTCCAGCCCTTCTCCCGTTAGGAGCCGAGAGTGTCCGTCGGTCTGCCTACCCTCGCTGAGGGGCGCCCTCGCCGAGGAGGGAGCGGAAGGACACTGACCGAAAAGGGAACGTGCCGTGGCTCAGGCGTGTCCGACTCTGTGCCACCCCATGGACCGCAGCCCGCCAGGCTACTCCATCCGTGGGATTCTCCGCAGGGATACTGGAGCGGGTTGCCATGCCCTCCTCCAGGGGATCTTCCCGACCCAGGGATCCGACCCGGGTCTCCCGCATTGCAGGCAGACGCTTTACTGTCTGAGCCACCAGGGAGGGCCGTCATTAATGTCTCTACGATCCTGTGCTAAATAGAAATAAACTCTGAAGCTGTTAGTCCTCACTCTGCCCAGTGGAGGTTAAGTCAATAATCTACGTGTTTCAGAATTTTACTGTGAAATTATCTGTTTTAACTTGTATAAGTTCTTGAGGTGTTTTTTTTTTCCCCTTCCGCCTCCCCCGTGTGGTTCCTAAGCTTCCTTTAACTCGTTTTGGAATAAGCTGAAATGAAACAAAATCATACGTTCTAAATCGAGTGCTTAAAACGGAACTGAGTTCGTTGATTAAATATGAAAGGGAGCATCTTTTCGCAAAATGAAAGCCAAGCCTTTTAAATCTTCTCTGAACATTGGTTAATCTTAAACTGGCTTGGCACTAGTTTCTTCATGCGATTTTGCATATCAGGTGTTTACAGACCAAATAGTAGATGAGCTCCAAGTACACTAGGTCACTTAATGTCAACGAGTTAACCCAGTTTATTTGGCTCTGCGTTTAGCAATTGAAATAATCTGCATGAAAGTGCTCAGTATGCCTCGGTTAAGAAGCATGCTTGTGGAAGGCACACTCTTGGTTCGTTTTTTTGAAAAGACCATCTGTTTCTTGGGATGCTACTTGTGCAGGTTTTGCTTTCATCTTTCACCTTCTTTAAAAAAAAAAAAAAAAGCCCACAGCTTTCTAAAGCTTTTGATATTATTTCCTCCTTAGGTTTTACAGAATGCTCAGTCTCTAGATTTTCAGCTGTGGTTTTACCAGCATCCTCACAAGATCATTTTAAATCCTCAGGAATCTTGGAAATTAGAAAAAGAAAATGGGGAAACCTGCCCCCCATGCTGTATGTACTCCCTTCTAGGAAGCTGACAGTTTCTGTCAGCAACCAGCGATCATAGCTGTAATAGTTGTGGTGGTCCTGGTGGTCCCAATCTACTGATATTTGCAAGTTAGCAGGGTTAAATATATTTTAGGTTTATATATGCAAGAAACTTTTACTCATTTCTTTGAAGTGCCCTAAGGAAAGGATAGAAATGCCCTGACAGGCTGTGAAATAGGAAATCCTAAATAGGATTCTTAGACCCAAAGTTGCTACGTCTTAGTGACACAACCTTTGATCATGCTCGAAGACTAAAATTTTATCATGTTGAGAAAACGGTTTCTTATTCTGAGGATTTTTAATTCAGAAAACAAACTGACCACATGTTGAAGGCATTTTCTCATTCAGTCTATGCTGAAGGTGAAAGATGTACATTATTTTGTGAGAAATGAACAGGATAAAGGGAAGAGGTAAAATATTCTTGAGTTAAATGGCACGTTTTATGCCCAGCAGCCAGAGGAAATAGGATAGCTCAGTTAAGAAGTTTATTTTCTTATATAAGAAAGAAAAAAGACGTTTGTATAGCCTGTGCTCTGGAATAAAAATAGCAAATTTTAGACTTGACTTCGTTTGAAATGATTAAACATAATGCCTGTTTATTCTTGAATTTCTTGGAGGAAAGAACAGTCTTGTCAGAAATCGTATATTCTCAAATCTATTTGGTGTCATTTTTATCTCATGAAACTACATTAAAAAAAAAAAAAGGTAAGCAGGAAGTGATGGAGCTTTAAGAAAAATGAGAGTCAGAAAAGAGGCTGAAGTAATTGGGATAACCCTGTTCACCTCTGTGCTCTCCTGGATGTAGATCAGCTGGGGTTCTCACAGCCACTTTGGCCACTACTGAGAACCTTCCCAATCTCCGCAGTACATTTTGGTTTAGATTTTAAAAACTTGACCCTAAACTATGTTTAGGTGGTCTTACATTTTATAAAACCTTGTGAAACAAGGAATTGATTACTGTAGCCCCAAACCGCCTAGTTTCTATAGAGTCAGTACGGACAAACCCCTGGGATCTGCCTCTGGTGTTACTGCCCCGGCTACACCCTCCAGTGGGGCACAGGTGAGGCCTGCTCTCCCCGGAAGATCTTCAAGCAGCCAGCTTAGGTTCTTAGCAGACTTCCCCACCCCCACACCCACCCAGAAAGAAAAATCGATTGCCTGAGAAGGAAAGTATTAAATGAACTTTTATATAATAAGAGAAACGCTCTGCAGAATGCCAAGAGTGAAAAATCCAGAGGTACCTATGGGTGAGTGTGGATAGCTGGCATCAGGCATCCTTTGTCTGCTGGCAGATGTGTAAAGTTCTTTGAGCCAATAGATGTCAGGCTGATTGAACACAGATGGGAGACAGCGAGAACTAGCAATAACGATGAAATGTTAGGGAAGTCAAGTTTGGATTAAGGTATTTGGTTCTAGCAGCTGAACAAGGCAGCAGACAAGGCTAGAGTAAACACAACTCTTCTGTTTAGCTATTGGTTTATTATAAGCACCAAAATTACTTTTATTGTTACATGCAGAAAGGTACATTCAGGTTCTAAAATTATATGTCCCAAGACTAGATTACACAAGAACAATGTGGTTCACTGTAAATTTCTTAGAAGCTAAGGAGGAAAAAAAATCTCATTACTTCCTTAAGTTCTTGCAGAAAAGACGGTTGCATATTTTTTCCAGACTATTGGTGGAAATTTTTCTTCACATATAAAGAATAAACCATCCCACCCCCCGCCCCCTCCAGCCCCTACTCAATCTGGGAAACCGCTCTTATGAAATAGCAGTTCACTAAAATAAAAACACCAAAGACATATTAACTAGGGTTCTTTTTTTTATTGTTGGCATTGAATGCAAATCAACATTAAATCTGAGACCATTTTTAGTGTCAGATTCCCAGATCTAAAATAGGGTATACAAATAAAAAAAAAATTGGCAAAAATGTTGTACTTATGTTTCATGCAGCTTGTAATGGTTGAGACTCTTCATTTAGAATTCAAACATCCCCCTCCAGATTCCATATGGCATAAATTTTAGGAAGTTCCAAAAATAATGAAGGGACGCTTGGGTCTAAGCAAATAATGTATTTTAAACTTTCAATTATAGTAAGAAACTAGTTTTTCTCGACACAAAAGATAGTTTATTAGCCTCTCCATCAATGACTAAAATGTAGTTCAGTGTTCTATCCACATTTATTTGTAAAACCATTTCTCAAACACATGCAATATGATCAGGAATCTTTTGGTTGCAACTAATAAAAAACCCCAACTCAACTGGTTTGAACAAAAAAGGAAGGGTGAGTCTGACTGGCTCATGGCCCTGAAGGCCCTGAAGAGGCCGTCCAAGTTAGCCCTGAAGTTTGGACCGGCAGTTCGCATTCTCAGGCTCTGGTTCTGTTCTCCTGCATTTCTTTCCATTTTCCCTCCCTCAGTCTATTGGTGTTGTCCTTAGGCAGATGCTCCTTGTGGTAGCACAAAGGTAGCAGTTGTAGACCCAACACCTCATAAATATGATCCAGAGGGAAGTAAGAATCTGTGGCTGGAATTCAAACATGTTAAGTTCCTCATAGCCTAACTCCAGGGCTGAAGATGGGTTCTATCTAACCAAAGGGCAGCTAAGTACTGGGGATCAGTTCAGTACAGTTCAGTCACTCAGTCGTGTCCGACTCTTTGCAACCCCATGAACTGCAGCACGCCAGGCCTCTCTGTCCATCACCAACTCCCGGAGTCTACCCAAACCCATGTCCATCAGGTCAGTGATGCCATCCAACCATCTCATCCTCTGTCGTCCCCTTCTCCTCCCTCCCCCAATCCTACCCAGCATTAGGGTCCTTTCCAATGAGTCAACCCTTCGCATGAGGTGGCCAAAGTATTGGAGTTTCAGCTTCAACATCAGACCTTCCAATGAACACCCAGGATTGATCTCTTTTAGGATGGATTGATTGGATCTCCTTGCAGTCCAAGGGACTCTCAAGAGTCTTCTCCAACACCACAGTTCAAAAGCATCAATTCTTCAGCACTCAGCTTTCTTCACCGTCCAACTCTCACATCCATACATGACCATTGGAAAAACCATAGCCTTGACTAGACGGACTTTTGTTGGCAAAGTAATGTCTCTGCTTTTAAATATGCTATCTAGGTTGGCCATAACCTTCCTTCCAAGGAGTAAGCGTCTTTTAATTTCATGGCTGCAGTCACCATCTGCAATGATTCTGGAGCCCAAAAAAATAAAGTCTGACACTGTTTCCACTGTTTCCCCATCTATTTCCCATGAAGTGATAGGACCATATGCCATGATGTTAGTTTTCTGAACGTTGAGCTTTAAGCCAACTTTTTCACTCTCCTCTTTCACCTTCATCAAGAGGCTCTTTAGTTCTTCTTCACTCTCTGCCATAAGGGTGGTGTCATCCGCATATCTGAGGTTATTGATATTTCTCCCGGCAATCTTGATTCCAGCTTGTGTTTCTTCCAGCCCAGCATTTCTCATGATGTACTCTGCATGTAAGTTAAATAAGTAGGGTGACAATATACAGCCTTGACGTACTCCTTTTCCTATTTGGAACCGGTCTGTTGTTCCATGTCCAGTTCTAACTGTTGCTTCCTGACCTGCATACAGGTTTCTCAAGAGACAGGTCAGATGGTCTGGTATTCCCATCTCTTTCAGAATTTTCCACAGTTTCTTGTGATCCACACAGTCAAAGGCTTTGGCATAGTCAATAAAGCAGGAATAGATGTTTTTTTGGAACTCTCTTGCTTTTTCGATGATCCAGCGGATATTGGCAATTTGATCTCTGGTTCCTCTGCCTTTTCTAAAACCAGCTTGAACATCTTGAAGTTCACGGTTCATGTATTGCTGAAGCCTGGCTTGGAGAATTTTGAGCATTACTTTACTAGCATGTGAGATGAGTGCAATTGTGCGGTAGTTTGAGCATTCTTTGGCATTGTCTTTCTTTGGGATTGGAACGAAAACTGACCTTTTCCAGTCCTGTGGCCACTGCTGAGTTTTCCAGATTTGCCGGCATATCGAGTGCAGCACTTTCACAGCATCATCTTTGAGAATTTGAAATAGCTCAACTGGAATTCCATCACCTCCACTAGCTTTGTTCGTAGTGATGCTTTCTAAGGCCCACTTGACTTCACATTCCAGGATGCCTGGCTCTAGGTGAGTGATCACACCATCATGATTATCTGGGTCGTGAAGATCTTTTTTGTACAGTTCTTCTGTGTATTCTTGCCACCTCTTCGTTGATTCTAAAAGAAAATCCAAATTTCTGCTGAGAGGTAGAGTGGGGTAATGGACAAGATGAACTTCCTCCAACTGATTCAAGCCTGGGTATTCAAATCTGGACCCTTTTTATCACACGGTTGCAGAGGGGATATATGTTGGCTGCTTCCTGATTATTTCTCATCCTCTTTCCATTGTCCTGGGAAGATCCCCGGGAGAAGGAAATGGCAACCCACTCCGGTACTCTTGCCTGGAAAATCCCATGGATACAGAAGCCTGGTAGGCTACAGTCCATGGGGTCGCAAAGAGTCAGACATGACCAAGAGACTTCACTTTTCCTTGTCCTAAAAACACTCAGCTTTCCTTTTAGAATCAACTGATCCCTGGTACTTAGCTGTTCTTTGGTTAGATAGTCTCCAGGATGTGGTGTGATGAAAAGTTTAATGGGTCTGCTTCACTTAAGGATTAAAGATTCTCAGGGGAGTTCTAAACCGTTCTTATCTAAGTAGTTTTCCAAGAGGATCAAGGAAGCTTGCAAGGTGATGTCATCATCATCGTGGTCATCACCATCATCACCACTCAGCTCTCTGTGGATCTTCTTTTCCTTTGCTCCTGCCCCAGAAGAAAATGTCCGTTCTCTCAACCCAGCACACAGGCTTCTCTCATCCCATTTCCGCTGCCCTACGTCAAGACTTGATGCCACTTCTATACCTCTGCCTCCTTGGAAGATAACAAAGCCAGCCAAACAAACCTCTCTTCAACCTGTCAGTTCCACACAAAGGACACCTCCCCTTTTTCCTTCATGGCTTATCTCTTGGGAGTGATATCATAGTCCATGCCAGCTTCTGAAACGCCTCCTCACCCTCCCACACAAACACACATCTTTCTAAAGTCTCTGATAATTAAGTATTTATAGTGAGCCTATTGTGTGGAAAGCTAATAACTGTTATGTTTCAAAATGTGCCCTTTTAAACCACTTACAATCTTTTTTTTTTAATTTATTTTTATTGAAGTGTGGTTGATTTACAGTATTAGTTATTTTTTGCAGTATAGCAAAGTGATTCTGTTTTATATAAATATATATATTTTTTTTAATTAATATATTCTTTTCCTTTATGGTTTATCTCAGGATATTGAATATAGTTCCCTGTACAGCAGGACCTTGTTGTTTATTCATTCTATATATATTAGTTTGCAACCTCCCAGTCCAACCCCCTGCCAACGGCCTTCCCTTTGGAAGCCACAAATCTGTTATCTATGTCTGTGACTCTGTTTCTCTTTCATAAATAGGTTCATTTGTGTCATATTTTAGATTTCACAAATAAGTGATATCATATGTTATTTGTCTTTCTCTTTCTGACTTACTTTACTTAGTATGATAATCTCATAATCTCTCAGATAATTCCATCTGTGTTGCTGCATATGGCATTATTTTGTTACTTTTTAATAGTTGAGTAGTATTCCGTTGAATATATTGGATTGGCCAAAGAGTTCATTTGGGTTTTTCCATAAGCTGTTGTGAAAAAAACTAAACAAACTTTTTGGCCAACCCCGTATATATAAGGCATCTTCTTTACCCCGTTCATCTGTAGATGGACACTGAGGTTGTCTCCATGTCTTGGCTGCTGTGAACATAAGGGTGCATGCATCTTTTTGAATTACAGTTTTATCCAGATATGTGCCCAGGAGAGGGATTGCTGGATCATACGCACATCCATTTTTAGTTTTTTGAGAAACTTTCATACTATTTTCCATAGTGGTTACACCAACTTACATTCTCACCAACACTGTAGAAGGATTCTCTTTTCTCCACACCCTCATTTGTAGACTTTTTAATGATGGCGCTTTTGACTGTTGTGAGGCGGGACCTCATATGTTATTTGTGTTTCTCTAATAAATTAGAAACAATGCAAACAGTGAGAGACTTTATTTTGGGGGGGGGCTCCAAAATCACTGCAGATGGTGACTGCAGCCATGAAGTTAAAAGATGCTTGCTCCAGGAAGAAAAGTTATGACCAACCTAGACAGCATATTAAAAAGCAGAGACATTACTTTGCCAACAAATGTCCATCTAGTCAAGTCTATGCTTTTTCCAATAGTCATGTAAGGATATGAGAGTTGGACTATAAAGAAAGCTGAGCACCAAAGAATCGATGCTTTTGCACTGTGGTGTTAGAGAAGACTCTTGAGAGTCCCTTGGACTGCAAGGAGATCCAACCAGTCCATCCTAAAGGAGATCAGTTCTGGGTGTTGATTGGAGGACTGATGTTGAAGCTGAAGCTGTGATCCTTTGGCCACCTGATGCGAAGAACTGACTCAGTGGAAAAGACCCTGATGCTGGGAAAGATTGAAGGCAGGAGGAGAAGGGGACGATAGAGGATGAGATGGTTGGATGGCATCACCGACTCAATAGACATGAGTTTGAGTAAACTCTGGGAGTTGGTGATGGACAGGGAGGCCTGGCGTGCTGCAGTCCATGGGGTCGCAAAGAATTGGACATGACTTAGAGACTGAACTGAACTGAACTGATGTGAACTTTACTATTACATTTTCATCGCACTGGTAATATATGAGTGCTGTGTCCTTTAAAACCTGTGTGGAGTTACAGATAAATCCGATCCTCCTTCCAGCCACCGCTCCTCTTCCCTAATGGAAAGCACTGTGACAGGTGCACTTCTTGCAGACTATTTTTATACACATTCATACATATATACCCTTATGAAATCCTTCTGAAATACATCTATGTTGATAGTAACAGAGCTAGCTCATTCTTTTAACCACTTTGTGAATCACATGAGATGAACATATCCTGTTGTATTCATCTGTTCCCCTATTGATGAACATTAAGCTTTTTCATTTTTTACCATCACAAATCCCTCTTTGTGGACCTCTTGATGTGCAGCGGAGCAGTGTATTTTGCTGGGTAATTCCCAGCTCTCAACTTACTAGCTGTGGAATCTTGGATGAGCTGCCTAAACAATCTGAGCTTCATTCTTCTCATCATAGAGTTGTTATAAGGATTAGATGAGTTAATATGTATCAGGTGCTAAGTTACAGACTCGGAACATAGTAAGCGCTCCATAATGTAAGTGTAATGTGAACCCTGAGTTACGCTCATTTTTAGTGTAATTGGTATTGCCGAATTGCCCTCCAACGTAGCCACTGCTAAGCTGCTGCTAAGTCGCTTCAGTTGTGTCCGACTCTCTGCGGCCCCATAGATGGAAGCCCACCAGGCTCCCCCATCCCTGGGACTCTCCAGGCAAAAACACTGGAGTGGGTTGCCATTTCCTTCTCCAGTGCATGAAAGGGAAAAGTGAAAGTGAAGTCGCTCAGTCGTGTCCAACTCTTCGCGGCCCCATGGACTGTAGCCTACCAGGCTCCTCCGTCCATGGGATTTTTCCAGGCAAGAGTACTAGAGTGGGGTGCCACTGCCACAGAGATTTATAATTCCTCAGCAGTGTAAGAGTACTCATTGTCTTAATTCATCCCAACCCCTTATATTATCAGACCATTTTATTTTCTCTTTTGTCCAGTAAGAAAATCCAGTGATATTTTAATTTGCATTTCCTTGATTAGCAGTGAATATGAATAGTTTTACATACTTAAAAGCCAGTTTGATTTCTCCTCTAAGTTATCTGTAGCCATTGTTCATTTCTATTTTTGTAGACTTTTGTCAATTTTTTAAAAAATATATTCTTGATACTAATTCTTTGTTACATGCTGCAAATAATATTTTCTCTCAGTCTGCCACTTGTTTACCGTAGGTTAAAATATCTCTGTCTTTAAGAGACTGAATTTTATGGGGCCACATTCATCAGTCTGTTCTTGTATGTGCTTCAGGCCTCGAGATGAGATTTAAAACCCAGCTGTGCTGCTTACTGACCCTAAGATCTTAGACAACTCGCATAATCTCTCAGTGCCTTCATTTCCTCAGCTGTAAAATGAGGGGAGTAATAACATCTGCCTCATATGTTGTTGTGAGGTGGATGAGTTAATACATGCAAAGTGTCTGGCACAGAGTAAACACCACTTTCTGTTTTCTATGATTTTTTATGTTTTCCATTATTAAGTAATCTTTCCTCAACCCGAAGTCAAAAAGATATTCTTTTATGCTATTGCAATTATTTTAATTTTATTTTCTTTTCTTTAGGTCTCTGACTTGGGATTTTCTTTTTTACATGTAAGATTGGTATCTACCAATTTTTATGTAATGATGATAAGTTGTCTCTGAATCATTTATAGATGATTTTCTCCTCTGATTTGATATGATACTTCTCTCATACACAGAAGTTTCATATATTTAGGGACCTGTTTCTGGAATCTCCCATTACCTATTCTGTCACCAATACTATAGTGTTTTAGTTATTGTAACTTTTTTCTGACAAGAAGTCTAGTAGATTTATTCCCCATTAATTCTTTTTCAGAATTGCCTTTCTCATTCTTTGATATCAATTTTACAATCAATCTTAGTTTTTGTTTAAAAACAGTGTTGGTTTTTGGAGGATTGCGCTGAATGTATAGGTTTTTCTGAAGAGAGGATATATTTCATAACATTGAATTCTCCCATCTATAAATTAGATAAAGCTCTCCATTTCTGGTCTTCTTCTATACCCTTTAATAAGCTTTAATGATTTTCTCCACAAAGATATTTCCTGTTTTATTAGGTTTATCCTACAGAACATTGTTTTTGTGTGTGTTACTATTATCAGTAGAATCCTTTTCTCTTTTAGATTCTAACTGATTGAAGTTGGGGTTTTTGAGCGTAGCCACGATTCTGCCCCCTCAAGGAAAACAGGCTTGCTGTGGTGAAGGGGCTTGTGTAACTCAGTAAAGCCGTGAGCTGTGCCATGCGGGGCCGCCCGGGGTGGACGGGGATAGTCAGAGTTCTGACAGAAGGTGATCCCCTGGAGGAGGAACTGGCAACCCACTCCAGTACTTCTGCCTCAAGAACTGCATGCAGGGCATAAAAAGGCAGACAGAGATGACACTGGAGGATAGGCCTCCCGGGCCGGAAGGTGCCCAGTGTGGTACTGGGGAAGAGAGCACAGTTACTGACAGCCCCAGAAAGAATGAAGGGGCGGGGCAGAGGCAGCACTCAGCTGTGGGTGTGCCGGGTGGTGAGAGTCAAGTCCGATGCTGTAAAGAACAGTACTGCCTAGGAACCTGGAATGTTAGGCCCATGAACCAACTGGATTTGGTCAAGCAGGAGATGGCAAGATTGGACATCAATATGTTAGGAATCAGTGATCTAAAATGGATGAGAATGGGCGGATTTAATTCAGATGACCATTATATCTACTACTTTGGGCAAGAATCCCATAGAACAAATGGAGTAGCCCTCATAGTCAACAGAAGAGTCCAAAATGCAGTACTTGGGTACAATCTTAAAATGACAGAATGACCTCCATTTGTTTCCAAGGCAAACTACTCAACATCACAGTAATCCAAGTCTGTGCCCCAACCACTGATGCCAAAGAACATGAAGTTGAACAGTTTTGTGTAGACCTACAGAACATCTAGAACTAACACCAAAAAAAATGATGTCCTTTTCATCACAGGGGGTTGGAATGCAAAAGTTGGAAGTCAAGAGATACCCAGAGTAACAGGCAAGTTTGGCCTTAGAGTACCAAAAGAAGCAGGGCAAAGGCTAACAGAGTTTTGTCAGGGAACACAGTGGTCATAGCAAACACCCTTTTCCAACAACACAGGAGGCAGTTCTACACATGGACATCACTAAAGGCAAATACTGAAATCAGGTCACGTTCTTTGCAGCTAAAGATGGAGAAGCTCTGTTCAATCAGTGAAAACAAGACCTGGAGCTGAGTGTGACTGAGATCATGAGCTCTCTGTTGCAAAATTCACGCATAACATGAGGAAAGTAGGAAAAGCCACTAGGCCATTCAGGTATGACCTAAATCAAATACCTTATGATTATACAATGGAAGTGAGAAATAGATCCCAGGGATTAGACCTGATAGACAGAGTGCCTGAAGAACTATGGATGGAGGTTCATAATATTGTACAGGAAGCAGTGGCCAAAACTATCCCAAAGAACAAGAAATGCAAGGAGACAAAGTGGTTGAGTGAGGAGGCTTTGCATATAGCTGAGGAAAGAGAGAAGCAAAAGGCAAAGGAGAAAAGGAAAGATATACCCAACTGAATGCAGAGTTCCAGTCAATAGCAAAGAGAGATAAGAAAGACTTAAGTGAACAATGCAAAGAAATAGAGGAAAACAATAGAATGAGAAAGACCAGAGGTCTTGTCAAGAAAATTGGAGATTTTCAAGGGAACATTTCATGCAAAGATGGGCACGATAAAGGACAGAAATGGTAAGAACCTAACAGAAGCAGAAGAGATTAAGAAGAGGTGGCAAGAATATACAGAACTATATGAAAATGGCCTTAATGACCCAGATAACCATGATAGTGTGGTCACTCACCTAGAGCCAGTCATCATGAGGTATGAAGTCAAGTGAGCCTTCGGAAGCATCACTACAAACAAAGCTAGTGGAGGTGATGGAATTCCAGCTGAATTTCACATCCTAAGAGGATGCTGTGAAAGTGCTGGACTCAATATGCCAGCAAATTTGGAAAACTCAGCAGTAGCCACAGGACTAGAAAAAGTCAATTTTCATTCCAATCCCAAAGAAAGGTAATGTGAAAGAGTGTTAAAACTAGTGTTAAAACTAGCATTCAACATTCACACTCTCATTTCACCTGCTAGCAAGGTTATGCTCAAAATCCTTCAAGCTTGGCTTCATCAGTTCAGTTCAGTCGCTCAGTCATGTCCGACTCTTTGTGACCCCATGGACTGCAGCACTCCAGGCCTCCCTGTCCATCACCAACTCCTGGAGTTTACTCAAACCCATGTCCATCGAGTCAGTGATGCCATCCAACCATCTCATCCTCTGTCGTCCCCTTCTCCTCTCGCCCTCAATCTTTCCCAGCATCAGAGTCTTTTCAAATGAGTCAGCTCTTCGCATCAGGAGGCCAAAGTATTGGAGTTTCAGCTTCAACATCAGTCCTTCCAATGAACACCCAGGACTGATCTCCTTTAGAATGGACTGGTTGGATCTCCTTGCAGTCCAAGGGACTCTCAAGAGTCTTCTCCAACACCACAGTTCAAAAGCATCAATTCTTCAGCCCTCAGCTTTCTTTATAGTCCAATTCTCACACCCATACATGACTACTGGAAAACCATATCAGTATGTGAATCAAAAACTTCCAGATATACAATCTGGATTTACAAAAGGCAGATGAACTAAAGATCAAATTACCAACATTTGTTGGATTATAGAGAAAGCAAGGGAGTTCTAGAAAAATATCTACTTCTGCTTCATGGACTATGCTAAAGCCTTTTGCTGGGTAGATCACAACAAATTGTGGAAAATTCTTAAAGAGATGGGAATACAGACCACCTTACCTGTCTCCTGAGAAACCTGAATGCAGGTGAAGAAGCAACAGTTAGAACCAGACATGTGACAACAGACTGATTCAAAATTGAGAAAGGAGTACGTCAAGGCTGTATATTGTCACTTGGCTTATATAACTTCTCTGCAGAGTACATCATGCAAAATACGAGGCTGGATGATGCACAAGCTGGAATGAAGATTGTCAGGAGGAATATCAACAACCTCAGATATGTGGATGATACCTCTCTAATGGCAGAAAGTGAAGAGGAACTAAAGAGTCTCTTGATAAGGGTTGAAACAGGAGAGTGCAAAAGCTGACTTAAAACTCAACATTCATAAAACTAAGATGATGGAATCTGGTCCCATCACTTCATGACAAATAGAAGGGAAAAAAGGGGAAGCAGTGACAGATTTTATTTTCTTGGGCTCCAAAATCACTGTGGACGGTGACTGCAGCCATAAATTTAAAAGACCCTTTGCATGGAAGAAAAGCTATGACAAACCCAGACAGCATATCAAAAGCAGAGACATCATTTTGCTGAGAAAGTTTTGTATAGTCAGAACTGTTTTTTCCAGTAGTCATGTATGAATGTGAGAGTTGGACCATAAAGAAGGCTGAGCCACTGAAGAATGATGCCTTCAAACTGTGGTGTTGGAGAAGACTCTTTTGAGAGTCCCTTGGACTCCTAGAAGATCAAGCCAGTTAATCCTAAAGGAAATCAACACTGAATGTTCATTGGAAGGACTGATGCTGAAACTGAAGCTCCAATCCTTTGGCCACCTGACGCAAAGAGCCAACTCATTGGAAAAAACTCTGATGCTGGGAAAGATTGAGGGCCAAAGGAGGACTGGGCAGGTGGGATTGTTAGGTGGCATCACTGACTCAGTGGACAGGAATCTGAGCAAACATGGGGGATGGTAGAGGACAAGGGAGCCTTGTGTGTTGCTGTCCAGGGGGTCACAAAGCGTCGGGCACGACTTAGTGACTCACACCAACAACATTAATACCTGTTCTCCATGCTTGGCCCTGCAAGAAACCTCTGTTAAAAAAAGAAAAAAACCCAACTGATTGCTGTTACTATATTGAAAAGCATTTTTTTAAAATGCATCTCGTAACTGGCCACCTTACTAAACAGTCTCGATGTTTTTAATATTGTGCCAGTTTGAGTCTCTTGAGTTTTTTAGGTAAATAATTGTATCTCCTGAAAATCCTAATCATTTTGTCTCCTTCCAGCTTTTCTGCTTCACATTTCTTCTTGTTTTACTGCCATCATCCAGGACCGTATATACCCTGGATACTAGCAATATCAGACACATCTCTGGCTTCATCCTGACTTCAATGGACAGTTACCTTAGTGTACCTTCCAGTCTGATGTTTGCTGTGGGTTTTGTTTTTTTTCTAATTTTTAGAAGTTAATTATTTTTGGCTGCCCTGGGTCTTCGTGGCTGCGCGCAGGCTCGGTCGAGTTGCTGGGAGTGGGGACTGCTCTCCTGTTGCGACGTTGGGCTCTGGGTGCAGCGGCGTCTCCCGTTGAGGCGCTGGCCTCTGGGTGCAGCGGCATCTCTTGTTGCGGCGCTGGGCTCTGGGTGCAGCGGTGTCTCCCATTGCGGCGCTGGCCTCTGGGTGCAGCAGCGTCTCTTGTTGCGGCGCTGGGTTCTGGGTGCAGCGGCGTCTCTTGTTGCGGCGCTGGGCTCTAGGTGCAGCGGCATCTCCCGTTGCGGCGCTGGGCTCTGGGTGCAGCGGCGTCTCTTGTTGCGGCATTGGGCTCTGGGTGCAGCGGCGTCTCTTGTTGCGGGGCGCGGGCTTGGGCGTACGGACTTCAGTAGGGGCGGCACACAGGCTTAGCTGTTTCCCGGCCCGTGGGCTCTTCCCTGACCGGGGATGGAACTGGTGTCTCCTGCACTGCAGGCAGATTGTTCACCACCAGACCACCAGGGAGGCCCCCGCCGTGGCTTTTAGATGAACATTCTTATTGGGACTCTCTCTACTACACTATGCCGTTTCTCATGAGAAACAGCCAGCCTTAAAATTCTTTGTCAGCCTTCTTCATCTGTAAAGCAGAAGTCCTAATATATTTACTTGTAATTTGTCACTGATTGAGTTTTTAAGAATGAGAGAATTTTAATTTACTTCATTCCCTTCTATATTACTCTTCAAGAGAGTCAGGCCCTTCCATCCTTGCTTTTCTTCCTGTAATGGTATTTTTTTTAATTCTTGAATAGTTTATCCCCGATTACCCCTTGGCTAGACCTTTGCCCACTCTGGGACATCTCTCCCCACAACCCCCATCCCATACTGTGAGCAGATGACAGTGGAGATTCTGAACTGCGTTTATTTGAGTGGCTTATGGTGAAGTCACTTTAGTTCAGTGTAGCTCTCCAAAAAGAATGTAGTGAACTTACTTTTCTAAAACAGCAGATTCTTGAAATGCAACCAGTGTATACCCTATATGTTAAGCCATTTAGCTTCAGTAATAGTAAGGTAAATATAAACATATTTATTCACTTTTCTCAAGATTGAATTTTATTCTCGAAATGTTTAAACCTTGAAGTAGAAGACAGCTCTGCCCTGGTCCCAGGGCCTGAAGTGTGCAGTTTACTGAATTCTGAAGGAGATTCTTTAGGGAAAGTTAGCCTGAGCATCCGTTCACTCCAATAGCCTTCCTCGTCTCTGTACGCAGCCCACCCACTCACCTCTCTTGTCTCAAGGTTTAAAGTCTCGGAATGTGCTGGGCAAGGGTTTGAAGGAGGTGCTGCCATTTATATTTTGTTTTCTTGAACAATCCCTGAGGCACAGAGCCTTAATTAGTGAGGAAAGGAAGATTGTGCCACTTAAGCTTATGGTGCAGGACAGGCTAGAGAAATGTTTTAGTTCAGGGCCGGGGGAGGGGAGGTTTCAAAAGTCTCTGGAACTAATTAACAGCTATTCTTCGTATTTCCATCATTCCCATTGTTGCTTAAGGATTTTAAAGACCGTTACGTTCAACCACCTTGCTAAAGTTTCCTGTGCTTGTTAGGCAAGGCAGCTAATTATGGTTTGAAGCTCTGTTAGCCTACAGAACATGCAAGTTATGTGTAGCCACTGAGCAATAAACATTGGTCACATACAGTAGGTATCATTATTTGAAACTAATTTGACAGTCTTGAGACACTGTGCACAAATTGTGGTTCTTTCCATGGAAACTTGGTGCCATTGTTCTTCCTAAGTACTCAGGGTCCACTTAAAGGAGTTAATAATGAGTCTTCAGAGTAGTCTGACTGAAAATATGCCCTTCGCTGTGGTTTTACTCAGTCTACGTTGACTCAAAGTATAGAATTTTCTGTTTAATTTTGTTCGTTTATCCACCCTGCACCCACTCCAGAATCTCAGTATAAATTGCTCTAAACATCTATTTCTGTTCATTTAAGTGTGCAAGTGAGAGCATCACAGGTGTGTGAATCATAATCACCATGGGGCAGAGTCTGTCCCTGTGGATGCTTGCTGTGCTGTAGTCAGCAAAAGCGTGTTTGCACATCAGAAAGAACCATTTCATCAGGAGATCGCTGTCGCAGAACCGTAAGTCTATGGCTGTTGGGGACTTTCAGTATAGTGCAACTTCCCAAATTAGCATTTCAGACTCTTGTAGGAAGAGCCCAGTCTGCATTCACCACCTTGACACTCAGGGCTCATTTTCGTAGGCTCCTATGCTCACTGATGGACTTGTTGAACTCCATCCTGCCATGGACACTCCCCCCAAAGAGCCTTAGCATCCCCCACCCACTTTCCAGAGTGCCCTGTTATCGCTCAGCCCATTTACACCTCGTGATCCAGCTCTCGGCAAACTTCTGTGAAGTCTTGTTGGATTATTCCAACAAGAATTTTGGAATTGGTGGCTCCTTACAGGGAATTAATTGTTTACACATTTCTGGTCACGTATCTCAGTTTTATATATATCATCTTCTTGAATGAAACCAGGGTTCCTTTGAAATTTGAATATATGGGCATATTTGTCTTTAAAACCATATATTTTTCATCTGTCTTTCGCCCAACCTATACTTTCATTTTCCAGTACCTAAGAACTATGCCTGGAACTTACTAGATACTTAAAATCATTTGTTGAATAAATGAATGGATTTTTCTGTATGCAGATGACAGTATTTTGAATACTAGTGAAACTAGCAAAAAAAATCTAACCATAACTAAGTAACCAAAGTACATGAGAATTAGTTCTTAGCCTAATACTAAGTATAGGTGAATACCAAGTAGAGTCCTGTTGGGTATTTGTTTGCTCAGTTGGTTTTTCTGTTTGTTTTGCTTTGATTTGGAAAGAAATTCATTTGTAGCTATTCTGATTTCGCACTGAGCTGAGATTACAGGGTTTGGTCCTGAGCTCATATGTACGTATTGGTACTGTGGCTGTTGCATATGGAACTGCTCAGTAGCAATGCTGAAAGGAGGTCTATAAAGTAATGTGGCTGATCTTTAATCAACATATTGGAATTTTCCTATTTAAATCACTGTTAATCTCCTACAAATTAGTCATCTTTTGAGACTATTCCTTATTCATTGCACTGTAGTCACACTTCATGGATCTTTACAAGGTGAATATGTGAGGTGTAAATGGATGATATGGTCAAGGACAGGTAGAGGACAACAGGGTGGTAAGGTGCAAATTAGCTAGTGATATTTTGCTCCATTTATCAAAGAATTACTGTGTATGTCATGGAAGTTTTATCTGTTTTACTAAGATATTAATTGTGATTCACAAGTTGACTGTATTTCCAAATCTGACTGGAGGTGTCCTCCATGCAATCTAGTATCACATTACTTTCCATGCAGAATATGGAAACTGCTTTAGAGATACGCCTAATTAAAAGAAAGTTAAGTGTAATATACCAGTCATATTATAAGTGACTGAAATATTACATAATGTTTATGACTGTGTAGTTTCTTTGTCTTGTTCAAACTGTTTAAATGAGAGTCCTTAGCTGCTTTTGAATCTCTTTGGTTATGCCAGTTTACTATTTATAACAATTCACATTTATTAGTCACGTTCCTAGATATGTTCTCTCCACCAGAATCCTGTTGCCTTCTTGCCTTTATGAGTTGTATCTAATTGTTCAGTAGGAGGAGAGGCGATGTTGGAGTTTAGGACTGTCAGTAGATCTGGACTCCAGTCCTGTTCCCACCTCTTATTAACTATGGTCCTTAAGTCATAGAACCTCATCTGAAATGTAGCCCCTCATTTATATGACACAAGCAACATGTACATCACAAGAATGGGATGAGGATTAACTGGGTAAATCCAGATAGCACATATTCATAAACTGTCACTCCTTTTGTTATTACTGTGTTATTCATAGTCTGTTTGGTGGATGCCGTATCACTTTCTCTTTGTTTTTAAATTAATTTTTATTGGAGTATAGTTGACTTACAATGTTGTTAGTTTCTTCTGTACAGAAAAGTGAATTGATTGTGCATACACATATATCCACTCTTTTGTAGGTTATTTTCCCATATAGAGTCATTATAGAGTATGCTTTATCTCTTATTTTGCTTTTATTTGCAGTAGTTTTTACCCATTATGCTTTAGTGTATGAAGCTTGAAGTATTACAGCAAATTTTGGATGTATGTGCTAAATATAACATATCTTGAATACCTTTGATGTTTAAGGAACATGCTTTCACAAATATGTATTAATTCTATGTATTAATAGAAATTATTCTCACTATTTGATTGGCCTGTCATCTAGTTTCCAAGAAAAGGTAAAAATATATATTTAGATCTAGGGAATTTAACCAGAGTTACTAAACTCCCCTAGAGAAAAGTCTGCTTAATGCATGCAGTCTACCTCTTTTCCTTTTCAGTTTATTTGGGCCTAGTATTAGGTTGGTTCCCAGCGTGATCATGTCCTTTTGTTCTTGCTTAGTTTGATTGCAGTTCCATACATCATTCTCAAGAAATGGTGCCAGAGGCATGAAGGTAGACCCACAAATTACCATGAGCTGCCTAAGGCAGGTGAGACCCAGAGAAAATATAAAACACATAGGGTGTATTAAAAGAACAAGTCTCCACTCAAATAGTATGATATGAAATTTTACTGTGAAAATAATTCTAGATGGACATAGGTTTGAAGATAATCTCTTAGTTTGTGGATAAGTTATAACTTGAACGAAATATCCAAAGACAGGAGATGTATTCTCATGCGTACGTCTGCTGTGTGTATGTAAATGTGTTGTGTGCTGTGTGTATCTGTATCTGTATCCGTACATGTGTTGTGATGGTATGTTCAGATTTACCTATCACTGGCTGTATTTAACTAAAAATATCTGCAGATATGTATAGTTGATATATTTTAAGGTCTCATTTTTCACAGTCGAGACTAAGTATGCGTTATTCCACAAATAGTAAGCAAATAGAAGTCTCAAGAGATATTCCACACACCTTGTTTTAAGGGGTTACTTGCTTAGTAATCGGGGGGCTTCCCTTGTGGCTCAGATGGTAAAGAATCTGTCTGCAGTGCAGGAGACCCAGGTTCGATCCCTGGGTCAGGAACATCCCCCTGGAGAAGGGAATGGCAACTCACTCCCGTATACTTGCCTGGAAAATTCCATGGACAGAGGAGCCTGGTGGGCTACAGTCCATGGGGTCGCAAAGAGTCAGACATGACTGAGCAAGCGACTACACTACACACTTTGCTTAGTAATCAGAAGTAGATTATGAGAGAAATCAAAGCAAAAGGAATTGATCACAATAATATCAAGTAAAATCTTGAGTTTGAAATAAGCTCTGTTTAGAAATATTTTGTAAACAAAAAATCTCTAAGACAGAATAGACATATATTTATGAAAGAGATTGGTATTGTGTTAATGATTACTTACATAATTAGTCGCTATACATTGAATTAATATTTTTCATCTATTCTAAATTTTTAGACTGTAGAGCAATAACCTTTAAATTACTTTTAAGGGATTATTACCCTGTATAATTAAGTCTTATGAAGAACCACACTATATTTAGCAAAGAAAGAGTTGGCGGCAGGAAACCGGGAATCCAGCTTACTTGGGATTTTCCTTCCCTCTTCCTTATGGCTTCTCTTAACCCTCCTTCTCCTTCTGCCCCACCCCTGGAACTGACGAAGTGCCCAGGGATTCTTCAGCAGAATTCAGGGTTCTTTAGCAATCCGCTGTAATGTTGCTTCTGGAGTGAAAAAGACTAATAGCAGTTTAGCATAATCTCAGACTGATAATGGGCTTCCCTGGTAGTTGAGTGACAAAGAATGCACCTGCGACACAGGTTTGACCCCTGGGTTGGGAAGATCTCCTGGAGGAGAGTATGGCGACCCACTCCAGTATTCTTGCCTGGAGAATCCCATGGACAGAGGAGCCTGGCGGGCTCCATGGGGTCACAAAGAGTGCATGAGACCACAAAGAATAGGACATAGCTGAAGCCACTGAGCATGCATGCATACTGATACTATGTAAGCACTGAAGTAGTTATTGTTTTATACCATTGATCCTTTAGTAACTTTATTTGGGGAAAGTATGCTTTGGTTTCTGTTATTACATTTGATTATTGTCACGTATAAACTTTCTATTAAGAATTTAATTTTGTAGGCCCAACTTTGTTGTCAATGGGGATTATTTACCTGTCAAAAAATTGAGATATCTATTATGTCCCTGCTTTGGGGTTCAAGCCCTAAACTAGGCTTTGTAAGTAAATAAAGTTTTATTCATCTTTTCAGTATGCTCAATATGACTGGAAACCAGAAAGCTCTATTTCTGTGAAGGCTAGATTGAAGCGGGGCAGAAGTGGGGGAGCAGGGAAACCAGCTGACCTGGGTCATTGGTCAGCAGGTGATGATGAGGCTCCGAGGAAGTGCAGAGGCCATGGACCTGCAGAGTCTGGGGGAGGCTGAGAGCGGTCTAGGGGTGGAATCAATAGTAAGTCACCGATTGAATAGGACGGCCAAGGAAGAAGAGTTAAGGATGCCTCTCCTGGCTCTGATCCGGGCAACTCATTGGTGCCATCTCCTGGTGTGGAGGCAGAGGAGTCGTAGGTCTGGCGTCAAGAGTGGTGAGTTTATTTTGAACACCTGTAGAACATCTAGCTGAGGTCCCAGGTGCAAAAATGCAATATGGAGCTCTGAAATGAGGGGCTACGCTTGGAGTCATTAATGTTTTAAAAGTTCATTCTTGTATATTGAATTGCACGGATATCAAAGTCAAAATATTTTTCTCATAAACATGCAATTACAGGTGGATTAGGGAAGGCTGCCCTTGTAGTCCTTGTGTCATATGACCAAGGCTTCCCTCCTCCCAGCTTATGACATGGTGCTCTGATGGCCTCAAGAAAGCCAATTCGGGGGGGTGAAAATGGACAGAGAAAAATTGCTTGGAAAGCTGTAATAGTCAAGTTCAGATCATGGTGTGAAAGCAAATGTCCCATCATTTTGCACTATGATGACTTCTGTCTTTCTTGGCTAGTTTTGGTATTACTATTTCTCCCCAGGAAAACTGTAAACCTCTTCTTGTTAAAGAGCTGTCTTCCTCCTTTTCCCCTTGCTCTGTCCTCACATATCGTCACATGCCCCGCCACAGCTCTTTAATAGAGGAACACCTGGCTGCGGATCCTAGCTCTGCTGCTAACTGGCCACGTGACCTGGGGTAGGTCCGTCCGAGGCTATCCGTACCTCTGTCCACTCAGGGTTCTTTCCTGGGCCATAAGGACTGTGCTAATACGGCTGACGGGTTGGTTCGTTTGCGGTTGCAGAAGTTTAATCTACAGAGACAGCAGCTTCATCCGGTCCAGTCCAGTTCTGTGCAGTGTTACAGTGAGGAGGAGATGCTGTGTTTATAGTATCTTGAAGGTGCTCAATAAGTAAATCTTTCAGTAATTGTTATATGATCTACTACTACTGCCATAAATATGCCTCGATTAACTATTTTCAAAATGATATCAAGGAAAGTTAAAATTGCTTAAATTGAAAATCTAAAGTGAAATACATATAGGAGGAAATGTCTTTATAATAAGATCTGTGAAATAATGAAGTATTTTCCAGAAGTGTGTTGCCTAAATCTTTTTGCTTAAGATTACAAATCAAGTTACATTTAAAAAGACAAAATCAAAATGATTTAATGGTTTTCATTTTTATTATATAGAGGTTGATGAAATGCACGTGAAAATTCTTCAGTCTCATAAGTTACCAAGATAAAATATAGTTCTGTTCTCTTCCATTTTTATTCAGTCAATGCCATGAATGATGATTTTTATTATACAAACTACAGTGAAATTTCAATTGTCTGGAGATCAATTATCAACCAACTTCAACTTGAACACAAACCCAAAAGCCTGCAAGTTATTTAAAAAAAAAAAAACCTGTGCAATTAAAATAGATACCACACAGTACATGCATAAAATCTCTGTACTTTTGTTTTTGAATTTCCATAATAAGAACGTTTAGAAAATAAATAAAGGCAGATGAGAAGAAAGTACAAAAAGATATTTTTAGATGGTCTTAAAGATGCATCACCTTCAGATAGCTGCTTTACTTTATGGAAGAAGGAAAACAACCTTTGAGATACCATACTTTGCTTAGTGAAGGATAATTCTTGCTTAGCTTTTGAAATCTTGAGGTGTTAATGACTTTGACTGTACCTCCTACCCTAACAGGGTGATGGTGTGAGAGGGTAGCAACCCACAGGACCCACTCTTCTTGCCTGTCCCTCTGGTAACTCGAGTTGCATTAGTACAGTACCAATAGTAAATATTTCTTTAAAACCCACTCTGTGATGTCATGTTGGAATCAGGAAAGGAAATTTAAATATTTTCAAAGAACCCTCTTGTCCTTTCCTCCTGCCAAACCCGTCCATTCCAACTTTATATATTGTTGTGACAAGTGAGATTATCTGATTTCTCAAGCTGTCCAACAACCTGGAGCCGCTGAAAAAATAGCTGTGACAACAGGAAGAGAGAGAAATACATAGAAAGATGTGAAACCATGCAGCATAATGTGGGAACAATTAGAGCAGAGATTCCAAACCGGCGCTTCGGGGGCCGCATCCATCTCACGAACGTGTTTAGCTTAACTCCCAGCCTATCGATCTGCACAGTATTTGTGTTTGTGTTTGTTGATTATTTTTAGTTTTTGACGCTCAAGTATTAGGTGATTCACATTTTACAAAATTGATTTTAAGTCTCCCATGTAGACCCAGAAGCACCGACTCTACGTTGCTAAGAGGAATTCGTTCTGAGAGTTTGGACTGACTGTAGTCATTTGACTGCAGATGGTGGTGTCCAGTTCTCCGCTGCCCCCATTTCAGGGAGGGCATGTCCATATTCACAATGCCCACTCATCCTCAGCCCTGAGGTTCCGTGTTGGTTGTGTTCATCTACAACCTGGCTAAAAAGAAGCTGAAGAAAACATTTGTTCATCTGAGTCTCCATCAAAAGTGAGGAATAGGAAGGTAGACTTAATGGGCTGAGTGTTATTGCAAGAAAGGAAGCAAGTGGATTTTTTTATAGAGGAGAAAAATGTTTCAGTGTATAATATGCAAACAGTCATGTCAAAGTAGTACAATAAAAGCAGCTTTGCTCATTTATTTGATCTGCATGGCCCTTAGGCACTGGACTTAGTAAAGAGTCCATAGCTTGGAGCACAGCTTCTAATTACAGTAAAGCATAGTACTCAAGGGAGAGTTTTGCTAGGTCTGATAAATGCTATGTAAAAAGATAAGTAGATAAAACTTTCCAGAACTATTTTAATCTAAAATAGTCAAAATAAGAAACTTTCAGTGTATACGTTGAAGCATTTGAAATTGCCAATATTTAATAATTTTGACCTAGAAAAATGGCGGCTTCACATTGATTAACCTGCTATAAAGCAGTAAGTTTCTGCTACCTGCTT
The DNA here is from genome assembly GCF_054371585.1 of Giraffa tippelskirchi. Taxonomy (NCBI): domain Eukaryota; kingdom Metazoa; phylum Chordata; class Mammalia; order Artiodactyla; family Giraffidae; genus Giraffa; species Giraffa tippelskirchi. The sequence goes on along the minus strand of NC_137280.1, from coordinate 175,740,753 downwards.
ATTTCACTTATGTGGAATTCCTTCTTTTCCCACAGTATCAAAAATGTGATGGTAGTTTATCCTGGTTAATAAAATTTGTAATACATTGAAGAACAGTTGCAGATATTATGTGAAGCCTATAAAAGCAATTAAAACATACAGTACCATGCTTCATTACAGTCTGAAATACAGCTTATGTTCATGGATGAGATAATATACTTGCAGTGTAATGATTGAAAACATTTTGCAGCTGATAAGCCCTTCATTATGACAGGACAGTAGCTTCACAAATCCTCCAAACCCCTGAGATAGAATGCTTTCTCTAGAGAGGCTTCTCTGTTTATCATCGAATAAATACGTTCTAGAAATTAACTGCATTGCATTTTGTTAGTTCTTCTCTATGGATACAGCTTTCTCCTTTTATAGGCTTTATCTTAAAAAGAGATCATCACCTGAAATTCAGTAGATTTTATAAGAATCTTCAGTAAATGCAAAGGACTTAAATCGAAGCTTTGGGGGATGCAGTTTTCTTTAAACTCTTTCATTTCTTAGCACCTGAACAGTTCTTCCAAATAACGTATTTAGTGCACACAAATAATTTTTAAGCACATAGTGGTTACACTAAGCTGCATGCATATCCTAAAAAAATTGAAATAATAATTATTAGAGAACTACATTATCTGATATTCCTTAGTTTTTTTGTTTGTTTGTTTAAAGTATAAAATTCTAGAGAACTAAAATGTTTAAATTCTGCTTTTTAACTTTCAAAGCTATTATCACCGAGGATAAATTGCATTTCTTAAACTAATAATAGTTTGTTTATAACTGTATATATAAATATTTATGATATTACTGATTTAAGGGAACTGTCAATCATAGTCTGTTTTCTTGAAGACATCTTTCTCTGGACCTGAAAAATAGTTGGCTGAATTTAATGACTGTTACATATTTTGTGGATAGATGATGGAATGAATTAAATGGAAGCACAATACTATTTCGTCAATATTTGCTGCAATTAAATAGAGTTGAATTCTCCTACCCAAAAACATACTGAATGAAGTCATGTTAATACATTTATTTTAGCAAAAATAGTCCCTTTACTGAAAATACCCTTTTGCATAAAATGATATGTGTTTACTTGTTTATTTTCAAATATCTTGAAGTAAAAACAGTTCTTAAGGCTTTCGGTGAAATCATAAAAATTGTTTCAAATATGTTATGGAGGAAAGATTTAAGTTATAGAAACTATTCCTTGAGAATATATGGAGAATTTTCAAGCATCTGGGATTCTATTTCAAATATTGTTTTACTCAGTGGTAAATATTGATATAATACTGCAGCTGATAAAATATAGTATATCCCAATAGATTTTTAAAATAATCTATTTGCCTACATAGATAAACCTAAATATAGAGCAGAGTAATAGTGCAGGAACCAGGAATAACTAAGGAGATATTATTGTTTAATTAGGTTTAATTATATTTTCAGGATATACTGCTCACCCTTGATGCTAAGCTGTCCTGCTTTTACTCTACCTTTAATTTTTGCATTTTATAGACTGGGTACTGGCAACCCACTCCAGTATTTTCCTGGAGAATCCCATAGACAGAGAAGCCTGGTGGGCTATAGTCCATAGGGTCGCAGAGAGTTGGACATGACTCAAGTGACCCAGCATGCATGTAACACATATACATATAAAGAGACTGATCTTTCCTTTAATTATATATTTCATTCAAGTCCCAAAAAGCAATTTTTAATGAATGCCTAAAATTGAAAACAATTAGGAAAGGCCATAGATTTCCATGTTCTTTCTTAATAATTGAAATAGCTGATAATCCACATGCATTTATCTTCTCTTCCTCCTAAAATCTTGCTAAAGTGACTTTAAAGGGATTTTTTTTTTTTAAGAGAGAGAGAGTAGGAACAGATATGAGAATGAGAGATGGCAACATATTTTTGGAAAACGCGAATCAGAAGGAGGAGTGCTAACTGTCTTAACAAAGTGGTGACGCTCATAACCTCAGTGCCCTCAGAGAGGAGCTCCATGACAGGTGAGCTAGTTCAGGGGAGCCTGTGAGCCTGCAGAACCCCTGCCAGTCTCAGCTCTTAGAAGCATCCGAGAAATTAGAAAGCCCTCATGATATGGTCAAAGATCCTCATGTGACCAGATATCTGAGAAAAGCTTCTGAAATAAGAGAGATGAAAACAAACAGAAAAAGCAAGCCGAAAGGAAACAGAGGCAATGCAAACAGCAAAAGAAAGCATCAAAAATCTGAAGTACTATTCTCAGAGATAAGAAAAGCAATTACATCCTTGAAAAAGAACCGACTGCTCTGAAAGAAAGGAGAGGATGAGTTTCCAGATTGAATGGGCCCACCAAACACCCAGTGCCATGTATGAAAATAGATCTATGTGAAGGCACGTCATCAGGAAATTTTACATTGCTGAGGATGAAAAGGAGATTCTAGAAGTTGCTCAGGAAAGAAGACAGGATTCATGCTGTAGATCAGGAATGAGTGGCTCCAGTTCTTTTAAAAGCCAAATCTCTTAATTACCACCACGTCAGTTCAGCTCAGTTCAGTCGCTCAGTCGTGTCCGACTCTTTGCGACCCCATGAATCGCAGCACGCCAGGCCTCCCTGTCCATCACCAACTCCTAGAGTCTACCCAAACGCATGTCCATCGGGTCAGTGATGCCATCCAGCCATCTCATCCTCAGTCATCCCCTTCTCCTCCTGCCCTCAATCCTTCCCAGCATTGGGGTCTTTTCCCGTGAATCAACTCTTCGCATGAGGTGGCCAAAATATTGGAGTTTCAGCTTCAACATCGGTCCTTCCAATGAACACCCAGGACTGGTCTCCTTTAGGATGGACTGGTTGGATCTTCTTGCTGTCCAAGGGACTCTCAAGAGTCTTCTCCTACACCACAGTTCAAAAGCATCAATTCTTCAGCGCTCAGCTTTCTTCACCGTAGGTGGTGATTATTTTGCCACTATTTGGCTCAGCAGTGAACATACATAAGCAGTCATGATAATTTAAGTATCTTATCTTTTATTTACTCTCCATAACCACACTGAAAGCAAAGCAACAAAGGATTTTCTTTTTCTTTCATATTTTATCCCCTTTGTCATTTTGCATGAAGTAATCATACAACAAATATTAGTCAAGTAAACCTACAGTCCAACAGTTCTCTATGTGATTTGTTATTTCTCAACATTATCGAACTCTCTTTAACTTCATCCTCCCCACACACAAAAAAATCTTGGGGCATACTTCTGATTAACATGAAATTGATATCCCCATTCAGAAAGGCACATCTGGCAGTTTTCCTATTGAGAGAGTCATTTCCTAGGCAGGTTGATAAGAAATCTAGGGGTCCCCACGGAGAGAGGGGCCTAGAATTCTCAAGGAGGAGAAAAAGGACGAACTTTTTTTTTTCCTCTGCATTCCTTAGTCTTAGTCAAATACACAGCTCAGTTTAAACTCTGTACTAGGGATTATACAACAACAATGTATCCAGCTAGAGGACAGTTTCTCCTTCCTGAAAACCTTCTGACTAATCCTGATATCTTAGAATGTATATTATGGAAGTGGGTCTGGTGAGGTCTTTACGACCTCCAGACATTCTTTTGATTCAGTGTAATAATTAATTAGAAAATATATAATTCCATTGCTAACACTAGCAAGGGGATACTCTTTCTGCCCCCTTCTGATGCCTATGTCAGAAGCTTTCTCTATCCCTTTTATACTTTAATAAATTTTATCACACAAAAGCTCTGAGCGATCAAGCCTCGTCTCTGGCCCCAGATTGAATTCTTCTCCTCCAGAAGCCAAGAATCCCAGCCGTCTTTTCGTGGTCCAGCAACAACCTTTCACTATTAGAGCCGTGAATCGCCAAGTCCCTTAAGAGGTGGGACTGTCCAATCAGAGCCCCAGTTTCACATTCCAGAAATACTGAGGATGAGGTCACTAAAGCAGAAATCAGGTGGATGAGGTGTCTCTCTCATCCACCGGCTGGCCCTGGAATGGGGCGTACGGACTGAAGTGAAGTGGATGAGTCACAAGGGAGACAGGCGGGAAGTTCCACAGTGCAACACAGAAATGGTCCAGACGGTTGTTATTAGTGACGCGAAGCATCCTGAACCTAGAAACCTCAACAGATAAAGGAGATGATAGACTTGTGGTGACTACCGGACGTGCTGACTCCCGAGGAGTTGCCGCAGACAGGTCTAGCTCGTGATCCACTGCCCCACATTTCCCACAGATAACCAGTCCCAGTCCTTCAAAGAAGGTTTGGAAAGGAACAGATCTTTGCCTGTCATTTTATTTGAGCAAACTGTTTGCAAGATGGAGGTGAGGGTGGGGGATGGAAGGCGGTTAGGCCAACAGAACAGGAGTGAAACACATGGATCTTGTGTCTGAAGAGTTTCGTGGAAATGTCAGAAGGATCTGACAGGTTTCAAGAAGATAAATCACTATAGAATAATCAAGACATGCCCTGATAAAAGTATTGATCCTGACAAATAAATCATATGACTGCTAGACATTAAAAGCAAGACACGTGTGAAGGGGAAGAATCAGGTTGCACTTGGGTGTCTCCACAGCAGAAGTGAAACACTTGTCTTTGAAACCTCTGAACATAAAAATAAGTATGACCCCCAAACTGAATACTTAGCCACGTTGTTCCTTAACTATAAGAGTAATAGTCTTTTTTAAGCATTCAAGAATTCAGGAATATACGATGAATCTTTCTTTGAAAAAACAAAACTACTGAAAGATGCTACCTAACCACCCAGGTGGAGAAGGCAATGGCAGCCCACTCCAGTCCTCTTGCCTGGAGAATCCCATGGACGGAGGAGCCTGGTAGGCTGCAGTCCATGGGGTCTCTAAGAGTCGGACACGACTGAGCGACTTCACTTTCACTTTTCACTTTCATTGCATTGGAGAAGGAAATGGCAACCCACTCCAGTGTTCTTGCCTGGAGAATCCCAGGGAGAGGGGAGCCTGGTGGGCTGCCATCTATGGGGTCTCACAGAGTCGGACACGACTGAAGCGACTTAGCAGCAGCAGCAGCAACCACCCAGGAGATTAATTAAAGTAAAAAAGAAATCTCAGGAATAAAAAAAATCATAGAAAAACTCACGATATTTTACCCATTTAATATAGAACCAGAGCAAAACAACCATGAAAATTGTGGTTAGAAAAGCATATGAAAATGTTGAAACCTGACAATGTAAAAACAATAACATACCTAACAAATAAGAGAGGAAGAAGCAAGAGGAAGAAATACTTGCCAGTTTTTTTATCTTTCCAAGAAAAGAGTCAATAGATTCTGTCCAAGATTAAAGTGTAGAATTTTAAAAATAGCTCAGAATTTTTTATTTATGCATACTTTTTAAACAATTGCTGTCTTTTATGGTAAAGAAATGTTTAGTTTAATTTCTATAATTCTTTTAATCTCAATTCAGTTTCTTCTCATTAAGTTCAAGTAAAACCGATTACTTTAAAAAATCATGTATAATAATATATACTTCTGAAATTATTTTTATTTTGCTCTGGCTATCTGCAAAAGATGTTGGAAGAATGCTTACCAAAGTTAGCAAATACCAAAGGTATTTCTGGATAGAGGGGTTTGGGATAATTTTTAAGCTTTCTTGGACTTTCCTTTATTGACTTAACTTTTATGATAAGTTGTGCCATTTTTACCGACTCAATAGAGTCATTGTGTAAAAATCAAGAAACTGAATAAAGTATATACTGCTAAAAAAGTATATACAGATATTTCAGTAACATCTAACAACAAAACACGTGTTTATTAACTGAGCCGTATTCATATTTTCTGCTGGTGTGACTCAGCTGAGCACCACTGAGAATCCTTTGGGGGCTTTTTATGTAATTGTAGAAAATAACTGAGCCATCCTGTGCATAGTTTTCTGTGTCAGTTAAGGTTCTTTGGTTGCAGGTAACAGGAACCAACATAGGCTACTTTAAGTGAAAACAAAACAAGGAACAAAGCAAAGACATTACTGAAAGAAAATGGGACAACTCCCAGAATCAAAAATCAAAACTCAATAAAATAGGCCTTGGGCAAGATAAGAACATGGGACCGCTGAGTAGCTGGGAGTAACGGGTGTCCCTTCAGGGAACCTGCCCCAGGGTGCGTGGTCTCCAGCTGTTTTCTTAAGCCATTGCAGGCAGAATGCAGATCCTGCTGGTGAGTGTGTTTAGTCAAGTTTGGGACTCACCTGGAGAAGGGAGGGGACCTTTGATCCTAAAGTACACCCATGGAAAGAAGAGTGGAAGGGTTGTTTCCAGAAACCGCAGATGAATGGACACTGGGCAGGTAAAATTACCAGTGCCCCCTGGCTTTGTCTCACTTTAAGCTTGCAAAAAAGAAAGCCTCTCTGTTCCTCAGTATGCCTCTAGAGGAATTAGCTGATTTAGTTTCTTTATCAGATCTGTTCCTTCATTCCTTTCAAAGTAATTACAGGCTGCTTCTTCCCTGTCTCATGACACTGATTATTAGCTAAAGCTAATTCATCAGCTAGATATAGGTGAAACACCTTTAGCTATCTTTCAGGAAAAGCTTAGTAAATTATTTGTCATTCTCCAGCCCAAGAAACATTCTCCCTGTAAGTAAAAGTTTATTAGATACCGTGAGAGGTCTCTGGGTTCAGCCATTTTCTGTCCTAGCTATAATTAGAAAGCTAGACAAATTATATCAACTCCTAGGGAAAAAAATCCACACACATACTCTTTTTAATAAATCCAATTTACTCTATTTGCTTGGTATTAACAACTGTTAATGTTATGTCCAAATTCCCTTCCTTCCTCGTTGAAAAGAACTCTATCATTACAGCCAGGACATACAAATGGAGAGTTAATTACTCGGCACAGAGGGTTATGTGATTCATCACTGCAATGTGGAAGCCAGTGTTGCCAGTTGTCAGCTTTTTCCAAACTACATAGTGTTATATGGTTTACGTCCCAATCAATGGTGGCAAAGCTCCAGAAAGAAATACTACCTAGAAGTCAGAGACTCATTAAACTCATCAGTCTATAGCCCTTCGTCAGGGATTTCCAAACCTGACTGTGCGTCAAAATCACTTGGTGACATTAAAAAAAAAAAGGCAAAGCAGGAAAAGATGCAGCTTTCTGGTATCCACCCCTGAAGCTATGGGTCAGGAACAAAGTCAGGAGTTTTCAAGGCCTGAAGTTTATACAATTTGGGGTTTCTCTTTAAGAAAATGAATGCAAAGTATCTTGCTTTAACAGATTTTATAAAAATACATTACGATATGGATACATTTCTAGGATCCGGGTCCTGGTAAAGGTCCATGTTAATGATGGACCCTGAAGCTTAGCTTCATTAGCTTCAAGGTGGGCCACATGTAGGCTACCACTGGAGAATAAATATGTGTTTGCCTGTCTGTGTGTGTGTGTGTGTGTGTGTCCACGTGAGCTTGCACTCCTGTGTGCCTGATTCCAGGTCCCAAGTGAGAGGACCCAGGGCTGGGACTCTGCCTTCTCCCCCAAAAACAAAACGAATAGAGAAAGTGTAGTGTTCTCTACACTTTAACCCAGTCCTGCACTGCACTCTGAGATCTCAGACTGAGACACTTTGAATTTCTTATTTTATTGACTTTGCCCTTCTTGGGACAGAAATGCCCATCGGCAGAAATTACTGCCGGTTTCCAAACTAGCTCACACGCTGGACAACGGCCCCCGAATTATAGCTGCACTGGTTACAGTCAGGGAGGAGTCACTTCACTCCACTTTCTGTGTTTCGTTTTGGTTTACAGATAGCTTTTTGCTTTTTTCCCATGATTTCCCATGATTTTAGAAATTGAATTTTGGCTCCGGTGTGTTTCTTTGCCTTAAGGAGTACTGAGTTGGAGAGAAATGACATCATAGGAAATGTCAAGGTCTTCACTTTACTCTGGTAGAATGAAATGATCTGTCCAATAGATATCTAAAAAAATAAAAACTTTTTAATCCTTTGTGAAAGTAAAACATGCCTCATGTCAAACATCTTAAAATGAACAAATATTTAGGGAAAAATATGTTACCCACAGTCTCCCCCAAAGATACCTGCAGTCATCACAATAATCGATATACTGTAGCTACTCAATAAATATTTTTAGAACAAAAGAATAATATGAACTCTGGAGAAGGCAGTGGCACCCCACTCCAGTACTCTTGCCTGGAGAATCCCATGGACGGAGGAGCCTGGTAGGCTGCAGTCCATGGGGTCGCTAAGAGTCGGACACGACTGAGCGACTTCACTTTCACTTTTCCCTTTCACGCACTGGAGAAGGAAATGGCAACCCACTCCAGTGTTCTTGCCTGGAGAATCCCAGGGACGGCGGAGCCTGGTGGGCTGCCATCTATGGGGTCGCACAGAGTGGGACACGACTGAAGCGACTTAGCATAGAGAATACAAACAAAACCTTTTTCTTAGTTTTTTCCTTGCATGCCTGTGATTACGACATCTGAGATACATACATTTGAATGAACATGTGTTGAGTCCTCACAAGGAAAGGCCCTGTGCTCAATCATGATGACGTAAAGATGAGTCAAGCGCGCCTTGCCCCTCTCAGTGGGATTTGTGCCCAGTAAGTCCCTGCTGAGGCAAGGACTCCTGGAGCAGCTGTGTCAAATCACACGCAGGGAATTTCTGCCAAATCCCAGTGCCCCTAGAGATTTCTTTTCTCTGGACATTCTTGACTGTTCTCTTCCTCTCATTCCATATCCAGTCCCGCAGCAAATATGTTGGTCCTATCTTTAAAATCTATTCCCAGCTCAACTCCTATCCTCTCTCATTATGCTACCCTGAGCCAAGCCACCATCACTCCTCGCCTAGATGACTGCGGGGGCCTCCTCACTGATCTCCCTGGTTCTGTTCTTGCCTCCATACAGTCCGTTCTCCATCCAGAACCTGGAGAAGCCCTTTGAAAAATTTTCAGCTCATAACAGCCTTCTGCCACAAATTCTCCAGTGTAGTCTCACTTTATTTAGAGTCAAAGCCGATGTCATTACATTGGCCTAATAGATAATTTTGTCCAACCCTCTTTTCTGTCAGCTCCCCAGTCTAAACTCTACTATTCACCATCTTGCTTTTTTGCTCACTCTAGAACAAGCCAGGAACCTGCCTCCCTCATGGACTTGGCACTAGGTTTTCTCTGTGCATCCATCTGTGTGACTCATCCTCCCCTTCAGATCTTTGTTCAGATGTCACTTTCTCTGTGAGGCCCTTCCCCTTCCTGTTTGCCCTGATTAAAACCAGAGCACTCCTACCCCTGATCCCTGCTTTATTTTTCTCTAAAGCACTGTTACCACTCAAAATGCTATATATGCTTATTATTTATTTACTTTCATAATATGCTTCACAAGGGCAGCCATTTGCTCTCTTTAACCCCAACTCCCAAAACGTTCCTGCTGCATCGTAGGTGCTCAGTTAGCATTTGCTGAAAGAAAGAAGATAATGTATTCAGTCTGCTGACATCCCTACATGTTGCTCTCTCTTCCTTTGGTTTCGTTCTGTTCAATATCAAGATACTTTTACAGTGTTGACTGGGCAGCTCAACAACACATATGTTATCACTAACCTTTGTATCTCTTAAATGGTAGTTGCGGAAATCTCATCTTACTCTTCTGCACTCTGGGGCAGATAGATGTTGGTAGCCGATGCCTGCTTGAAACTGATGCTCTGTCTTGCCAGTGGCCTGGAAAATTCAGTCCAGGAAGGGGCCAACGAAGAGAGATGACAGAGACACTAATGTACTTTTCCATATCTACGAACCAACATTTTTAAGCCCAGAATTCGCTTCTCATAAAGTGAGGAAATCTAATATAATGTCAGGATTTTGAAAAGGATGCATAATTCTTTGATAAGTAATATATGTATTTATGCAGGCTGGAATAAAAAAGAATCATTGAACCAGGGACTTCAGGTTCTCCACTAATGTTAGAGTGGTAAGGTTTTTTTTTTTCTTCCTCATCTCAAATTCTAAAATTTAATAAGGAGATTGTCAGGGGAACCTAACATTCCACTCAAAGGGTTAGTTGCAGCGAATACAGCACCACTGAAAATCAGAGTCGTGGATCAGATTCCTGTTCAATGAAGGCTAGTTCTAAATGCACCCCTTGTTCCTTACATTTTTGGAAGTCCCATATTCAGAAGTAGTTTCTGCCTGCTCAATCATATTTGTGTCTTTCTGCATTAAAATAAAAATAGTCAAGAAGGGATAAAGGGGGGAAATATTTATTCTTGCTCCCGATGCATATAAAGACCTTTATTTTTAAAAAACTCCATCATTTGAACTCTTACTTTTCCACTAGCTTGTTTGTCTCATAGGAGGGAAAGCAGGCACAGCCTATAAATAATGCTTGCATTTCCATTTCAGGATGTATAAGGCAGGAGAGCCTCTTCCCTGAAAGGTCAAGGGCCACAGCCAGCTCTCTCCCTTCCTGAGGAGGACAGTTCTCACGTGTCGCTGTTTGGAACTCAGTAAAGCAGGGTCATGTAAAATAACTGCTCTGTGTGCAGCAGCCTGAAAATTCTAGCACAATGCAGAGTTTCCACTCGAATGTTATCCACCATTGTTGGGCAATTTTTGTTTAAGATTATTTTTCAGTCAATTTTTAGAGGTTTAGAGTTCCTAAAGTGAAGCGTACTCCACAGTCTTTGAAATTTCCACAAGGAAATGAGCATTTGGAAACTTCTCAAAGACCTTATTTCTTCCCTTGAATTTGCTTTCATATTTTAAGAAACTTTAAGACTTTTCATGTCTCCAGAGGATAGATTAAGTTTATTTTACTGGGAGTTTTCTTCAAATTACATGGAAAATTATATGTTGTCTAGAAAGCTATTCTCTGCTATAGCCTAATAATAGAAAAAATATGTATGTGCTTTTCTTCTTCAGCAATTTAATAGTTATTATAGCTTACTGAGTAATTGCAAGGCTGGAGGCACTAAGCTAGGATTTTCTGAAAATGTGTGACATAGGAAAAGATGTGCAGCGTCACTAGTCCTTAGGGAGATGAAAATAGAGCCCACAGTGAGGCACCCTTCACCGCCGCTGGAGGCCTGCAATCAGAGAGAGATACTACCAAGTGTTGGCAAGGATGTGGACTCACTGGGACTTTCATATGTTACTGGTGGAAGTGTACAATGGCAGACCCACTTTAGAGAATGTTTTGGCAGTTTCTTAGGAAATTAAGCCTACACGTGACCATATGACCCAGAAATCCCACTCTCAGGTATTTACCCAGATGAAATGAGAACACATATTCCCACAAAGACACCTATGCTAGTGTTCACAGAAGCATTGTACCTGATAGCCAAAAGGCAGAGACAACCCAGACATCCATCTGTACTGGAATGGATAACTTCTCAGCATTGAGAATGAACAGACTTCCGGTACACACAGCAATAGGGATGGATCTCATGAGCGTAATGGACAGCTAAAAAGCCAGAAACAAGTGTGCTGAGTGTTTGCCATTCAAAAATAAGAATACTGGTCTATGCAATTGGAAGTCAAGATCGCGGTTATCCTTTTGGGGGAATAGTAATGACTGGTGTTGGGGGTGAGGGTGCTTTAGGGGTGCTGTGTTTCTCAGTCCACATACTGTTACACAGCTGTGGTAACTTTGCCAGAATTCACCAAGTTGTTCCCTGAGTACTTGTGCAGTTTTCTGCATGCAGGTTGTACTTCCAAAAAATATATTAAATATAAATATTATTAAATATATTAAATATAAATATATCCAAAAAATATATTAAAATATAAAAAAAATGAGTGACACTTGGTTTCCAGAGATTTAGGGGTTCTAGGAAAACACTCTGCACATTCATTGCTGCAAAGACTTTACCATCTAGTGGGAAGAAAGGCTTGTTGGTAAATAATTCTAATATGAAACAAACTCTGAGAAGCGCTGCATTGGAAATATATATAAGTGCAATGAAGTAAAGGAAAATACTTACAAAAACAAGGACAACTTGCAAAAATGTTATAGGCTGTAGTCACTGTTGGATTTGCTTCATAATGGAGGAACAGAAGAATGTTTAAAAGTGGAAGACAAGCTATACATTAGAAAGAAAGTGAAAGTGAAGTCGCTCAGTCATGTCCAACTCTTTGCGACCCCGTGGACTGTAGCCCACCAGGCTCCTCAGTCCATGGGATTCTCCAGGCAAGAGTACTGGAGTGGGTTGCCATTCTCTTCTCCATACATTAGAAACAAAGGGATTAAAAGCTTTGCATTATGCATGAGGCGTTGGGACTGTTGGAGAGACAGAGTTGTTTTAAAATACCAGAACACAGAAGTTGTTTATATCCTTCAAGATGAGTTCCTGTGTTTTCAGGTGACTGACTTTGCCTGAGTTGTAGGTTATTTTCTTCCAGAGGTTCTCAGCCCTGAGTGCACACTGGGATCACAGGAGCTTTTATAGCTGCTCCCGAGTCAGAATCTCCAGGGCTGGAACTCGGGTGTCTGTCCTCTCTCGGGCGCCTGTGAGTCTCCTGAAGCGCCGGAGCTAGGAGCCCCTGTTGGAGTCCTGCAGGGCAGAGGGAGCCTTCACTGGGACCATCACACAACAAGAAAGGCCTCTGAACGTGCCATCTCTTTGTTTTGGGAGCTGCTGTGGGTTTCACAAAGAAGAGCGCTTTTCATATTTATCTCTTTGTACCTGTGCCAAGAAATTTCTTTGCAAATGGCTTTTATCCAAGTATGACATGAAAGATGTTAATCCTACTGTTAAATTTTAACCTTAATTCTTTCAAGCACTGGGGCATTGCTTCTGATTTTATTACAGGTACATAGATCCACAGCAGACGATAGAACGGGAAAGGACAAAATGGCACATGTAGGTCGCTTGTTAATGCACTCACATGACTAATCTTTCTCCTATGAGGAAAAAATGTATTTTTAGTCCTAACATTTATATTTCAGATCTTTCAGTGTAAAAATAATACCTGCTTTCACTTAGAGAATTTTAGTCCTCTACTTAGTTCATTCACTTGATATCTCTTGTTAGCTAATCCATTTTCTTTCTCTTTGTTTTCAGATAAATTTTAGAATCACAGGAAATTTGCAGAAATAGTAGAGGGTTCATGTATATTCTTCACCCAGCTACCTCTGATGTTGACAGCTATATAACCCTAGCGCAATTATCAAACAAGGAAATTAACTTCAAACAGTACGATTAACTAAGCTACAAACCTTATATGAATTTTACCAGATTTTTCCTTGATTTCCTTGTCTGGTCCAGGATTTAATCCAGGATATCACATTGCGTTGATACTTGGTTGTCATGTCTCCTTACACCCCTCCAATCTGTGACAGTTCCTCACTCTTTTCTTGTACTTCGTTATCTTGGCCGTCCTGTTGACTACTGGTGAATCATTTACAGAACGTTTTTCACTTTGGGTTTGTGTGCTGTTCTCTTATGAGTAGATTGAAATTATTCATTTTGGTGAATAATTATTTGCAGAAATAATTAGATGATACATTATGTCTGTATATCTTATTACTAGTGTTGTCAATTTTTATTATTTGGGTAAGGTGGTCTCTGCTGAGTCTCTCCACTATAAAGTTACAACCCTTGATAGTTGATAAATACGTTTGGTGGGCTTCCCTAGTGGCTCAGACAGTAAAGAATCTGCCTGCAATGCAGGAGACCCGGGTTCGATCCCTGGGTGGGGAAGCTCCCCTGGAGAGGGGAATGGCAACCCATTCCAGTATTTTTGCCTGGAGAATTCCATGGACAGAGGAGCCTGGCGGGCTACAGTACATAGGGTCACAAAGAGTTGGACACAACTGAGCAACTAACACACACACAAATATCTTTAGCACTATGCCAATGTTATGTTTTACCTCAATCTTTCATTCACTGATTTCAGCATCCATTGGTATATCTTGCCTGCAATAATTAATTCTGTGGTCTTCACCTGATAACATTTTTTTTATTTCCCTTATTCCTTATATATTTATTAACTGGAGTTCTTCTATAACGTGCTCTCCCTTGGCTGTTTATTTGTATCAATATGAAGCTGTGAATGCTTATTCAATTTTCTGAATCATACTCCAGTATTATCATTATTTATTTTGCTGCCCAAATTGTTCTAGCTGCAGCCGTTGGCAGCTCCTCCTGACTGAATCCTCTGTCCTTTCGATGTACCCTCACTCTTTCTTAAGCATTCTTTTTTTCTACAATCACAAGATACCACAGAATCAGCTTCTATTTTACCTGCCCCGGGTCTGGAATTTTTCTAAGAAATGCTGATTCCTCTTTTTCAGTTTACTGGAGAATGATATTTAGATCTGGGTGCTCGTAGACCATTGTTACTGGGGTGTCCTTGGCCCTATTTCCACTCAGCAGAATAAGCTAGGAAATAAATGTACGTATACTAAGCCACACATGCATGCACATATACTGTATTTATTAGTTATTTCTATATGTCTTTATCTACCATGTATGTCTAAAAAAGCATGAGTTAATTCTAATATCCCTGATTCCAATTCAGTACCACAAGGTTCATTAAGCCTCCCCCCTTTTCTTATTTGTAACTTCTTTAACAGTAAAAAGACTGGCTCTCATTATTTATAATCTTGGATTATGCATAAAGTAGTTGCTGAATTGCTAACTCATACCCCTGTAAGAAATAGATTTCCTAACTAGAGTGCAGTAATTTGCTGACAGTTCTGTTTGGTTTTCACTTTACAACATTCAGTCAAAATACTGTTTTCCAAAGCAACTTAATTCCTAGTTCCATCCCCTTCAGTGTGGTTATATTATTGGTCTTGGTCATGATGTTCATGTGTAACACAGTGAGGTTCATTTGTTACTGTTGGTATTCTGCTTGGGCTTCCTACCCTAGTTAGTTTTACATATATATTTTTTAATTTTGGGAGATATATAAAACATTACTCTGGTTTAGAGAGTCAAGTTGAGTTCAATTCAGTTCAGTCGCTCAGTTGTGCCTGACTCTATGCAACCCCATGGACCGCAGCATGCCAGACCTCCCTGTCCATCACCAACTCCCGGAGTTTGCTCAAACTCATGTCCATTGAGTCAGTGATGCCATCCAACCATCTCATCCTCTGTAGTCCCCTTCTGCTCCTGCCTTCAATCTTTCCCAACATCAGGATCTTTTCCAATGAGTCAGATCTTTGCATCAGGTGGCCAAAGTATTGGAGTTTCAGCTTCAGCATCAGTCCTTCCAATGAATACCCAGGACTGATCTCCTTTAGGATGGACTGGTTGGATCTCCTTGCAGTCCAAGGGACTCTCAAGAGTCTTCTCCAACACCACAGTTCAAAAGCATCAATTCTTCGGCGCTCAGCTTTCTTTATAGTCCAACTCTCACATCCATACATGACCACTGGAAAAACCATAGCTTTGACTAGACAGACCTTTGTTGGCAAAGTAATGTCTCTGCTTTTTAATAATGCTGTCTAGGTTGGTCATAGCTTTTCTTCCAAGGAGTAAGCGTCTTTTAATTTCTTGGTTGCAGTCACCATCTGCAGTGATTTTGAAGCCCAAAAAAATAAAGTCAGCCACTGTTTCCACTGTTTCCCCATGTATTTCCCATGAAGTGATGGGACCAGATGCCATGATCTTAGTTTTCTGAATGCTGAGCTTTAAGCCAACTTTTTCACTCTCCTCTTTCACTTTCATCAAGAGGCTCTTCAGTTCCTGTTCACTTTCTGCCATAAGGGTGGGGTCAAAGCTGGAGCCAAAGAGATGTCCCAAGCAGCTTGCACTTCTCCTCACCCCCACATTCCATACCCTGTCCTTCTCTCCCCTTTCCACCAACCCACTACAGTTAAACACTCTCTGTAGTTTCTGGTCTGTCTTTCCCATATTCCTTTTGTACAGAGAAGCAGATTCCTGTTTTTAATTCTATGATGTTTTGCATGGTGGTAGCACATCATGGAAACTCTTTTGTACTTAATTGTTTCAGCGAATGATTTGAAAGTTCCTAGTGATCTTCCCCCATTGAACTTTTTTAAAAGCCGCCTGGTGTTCAGTTGTGAGGATGTAGTGTAGTTTATTTAACCGCTCTCTTGTGTATGGACATTATGCCATTTCCATTATTTGGCAATTACAATCAATTCTTTAGTGAATAAACTTGTACATGTATAATTTAGTGTAATTAGAAGTATATATTCTTGGAAGGAAAGTTATGACCAACCTAGTTCAGTTGAGTTCAGTCACTCAGTCGTGTCCAACTCTTTGTGACCCCATGAATTGCAGCACGCCAGGCCTCTCTGTCCATCACCAAATCCCGGAGTCTACCCAAACCCATGTCCATCAAGTCGGTGATGCCATCCAACCATCTCATCCTCTATCGTCCCCTTCTCCTCCCGCCCCCAATCCTACCCAGCATTAGGGTCTTTTCCAATGAGTCAACCCTACGCATGAGGTGGCCAAAGTATTGGAGTTTCAGCTTCAACATCAGACCTTCCAATGAACACCCAGGATTGATCTCTTCTAGGATGGATTCATTGGATCTCCTTGCAGTCCAAGGGACTCTCAAGAGTCTTCTCTAACACCACAGTTCAAAAGCATCAATTCTTCGGCGCTCAGCTTTCTTCACCGTCCAGCTCTCACAACCATACATGACCACTGGAAAAGCCATAGCCTTGACTAGACAGACCTTTGTTGGCAAAGTAATGTCTCTGCTTTTAAATATGCTATCTAGGTTGGCCATAACCTTCCTTCCAAGGAGTAAGCGTCTTTTAATTTCATGGCTGCAGTCACCATCAGCAGTGATTCTGGAGCCCAAAAAAATAAAGTCTGACACTGTTCCCACTGTTTCCCCATCTATTTCCCATGAAGTGATGGGACCAGATGCCATGATCTTAGTTTTCTGAACGTTGAGCTTTAAGCCAACTTTTTCACTCTCCTCTTTCACCTTCATCAAGAGGCTCTTTAGTTCTTCTTCACTTTCTGCCATAAGGGTGGTATCATCTGCATATCTGAGGTTATTGATATTTCTCCCGGCAATCTTGATTCCAGCTTGTGTTTCTTCCAGCCCAGCATTTCTCATGATGTACTCTGCATATAAGTTAAATAAGCAGGGTGACAATATACAGCCTTGACGTACTCCTTTTCCTATTTGGAACCAGTCTGTTGTTCCATGTCCAGTTCTAACTATTGCTTCCTGATCTGCATACAGGTTTCTCAAGAGACAGGTCAGATGGTCTGGTATTCCCATCTCTTTCAGAATTTTCCACAGTTTATTGTGATCCACACAGTCAAAGGCTTTGGCATAGTCAATAAAGCAGAAATAGATGTTTTTCTGGAACTCTCTTGCTTTTTCAATGATCCAGCAGATATTGGCAATTTGATCTCTGGTTCCTCTGCCTTTTCTAAAACCAGCTTGAACATCTGGAAGTTCACGGTTCACGTATTGCTGAAGCCTGGCTTGGAGAATTTTGAGCATTACTTTACTAGCATGTGAGATGAGTGCAATTGTGTGGTAGTTTGAGCATTCTTTGGCATTGCCTTTCTTTGGGATTGGAACGAAAACTGACCTTTTCCAGTCCTGTGGCCACTGCTGAGTTTTCCAAATTTGCTGGCATATCGAGTGCAGCACTTTCACAGCATCACCTTTGAGGATTTGAAATAGCTCAACTGGAATTCCATCACCTCCACTAGCTTTGTTCGTAGTGATGCTTTCTAAGGCCCACTTGACTTCACATTCCAGGATGCCTGGCTCTAGGTGAGTGATCACACCATCATGATTATCTGGGTCGTGAAGATCTTTTTTGTACAGTTCTTCTGTGTATTCTTGCACCTCTTCTTAATATCTTCTGCTTCTGTTAGGTCCATACCATTTCTGTCCTTTATCGAGCCTGTCTTTGCATGAAATATTCCTTTGGTATCTCTAATTTTCTTGAAGAGATCTCTAGTCTTTCCCAATCTGTTGTTTTCCTCTGTTTCTTTGCACTGATCACTGAGGAAGGCTTTCTTATCTCTCCTTGCTATTCTTTGGAACTCTGCATTCAGATGGGAATATCTTTCCTTTTCTCCTTTGCTTTTCGCTTCTCTTCTCTTCTCAGCTATCTGTAAGGCCTCTTCAGACAGCCATTTTGCTTTTTTGCATTTCTTTTCCATGGGGATTTTCTTGATCCCTGTCTCCTTTACAGTGTCACGAACCTCTGTCCATAGTTCATCAGGCACTCTGTCTATCAGGTCTAGTCCCTTAAATCTATTTGTCACTTCCACTGTATACTCATAAGGGATTTGATCTAGGTCATACCTGAGTGGACTAGTGGTTTTCCCTACTTTCTTCAATTTAAGTCTGAATTTGGCAATAAGCAGTTCATGATCTGAGCCACAGTCTGCTCCCGGTCTTGTTTTTGCTGACTGTATAGAGCTTCTCCATCTTTGGCTGCAAAGAATATAATCAATCTGATTTCGGTGTTGACCATCTGGTGATATCCACGTGTAGAGTCTTCTCTTATGTTGTTGGAATAGGGTGTTTGCTATTACCAGTGCGTTCTCGTGGCAAAACTTTATTAGCCTTTGCCCTGCTTCATTCTGTACTCCAAGGCCAAACTTGCCTGTTACGCCAGGTGTTTCTTGACTTCCTACTTTTGCATTCCAGTCCCCTATAATGAAAAGGACATCTTTTTGGGGTGTTAGTTCTAGAAGATCTTGTAGGTCTTCATAGAACCATTCAACTTCAGCTTCTTCGGTGTTACTGGTCGGGGCATAGACTTGGATTACCGTGATATTGAATGGTTTGCCTTGGAAACGAACAGAGATCATTCTATCATTTTTGAGATTGCATCCAAGTACCGCATTTTGGACTCTTTTGTTGACTGTGATGGCTACTCCATTTCTTCTAAGGGATTCTTGCCCACAGTAGTAGATATAATGGTCATCTGAGTTAAATTCACCCATTCCAGTCCATCTTAGTTCGCTGATTCCTAGAATGTCCATGTTCACTCTTGCCATCTCCTGTTTGACCACTTCCAATTCGCCTTGATTCGTGGACCTAACATTCCAGGTTCCTATGCAATATTGCTCTTTACAGCCTCGGACTGTGCATCTATCACCAGTCACATCCACAGTTGGGTATCGTTTTTGCTTTGGCTCCATCCCATCATTCTTTCTGGAGTTATTTCTCCACTGATCTCCAGTAGTATATTGGGCACCTGCTGACCTGGGGAGTTCATCTTTCAGTGTCCTATCTTTTTGCCTTTTCATACTGTTCATGGAGTTCTCAAGGAAAGAATACTGAAGTGGTTTGCCATGCCCTTCTCCAGTGGACCACATTTTGTCAGACCTCTCCACCATGACCCATCCGTCTTGGGTGGCCCCACACGGCATGGCTTAGTTTCATTGAGATAGACAAGGCTGTGGTCCATGTGATCAGATTAGCTAGTTTTCTGTAATTTTAGTTTCAGCGTGTCTGCCCTCTGATGCCCTCTCGCAACACTTACCGTCTTACTTGGGTTTCTCTTACCTTGGGCCTTGAGTAATTCCTCTCGCCGCCGCCACCGCCGGCCCCCGGGCCCCGGCCCGGCCTAGGCCCTGTCGGCCGCCGCCCCCGGCCCCCGGCCCGGCCTAGCCCCTGACCAACCTAGACAGCATATTAAAAAGCAGAGACATTACTTTGTCAACAAAGATCCGTCTAGTCAAGGCTATGGTTTTTCCAGTAGTCATGTATGGATTTGAGAGTTGGACTATAAAGAAAGCTGAGCACCAAAGAATTGATGCTTTTGAACTGTGGTGTTGGAGAAGATTCTTGAGAGTCCCTTGGACTGCAGGGAGATCCAACCAGTCCATCCTAAAGGAAATCAGTCCTGAGTGTTCATTGGAACGACTGATGCTGAAGCTGAAACTCCAATACTTTGGCCACCTGATGTGAGGAGCTGACTCATTGGAAAAGACCCTGATGCTGGGAAAGATTGAGGGCAGGAGGAGAGGGGATGTCAGAGGATGAGATGATTGGATGGCATCACTGACTCAATGGACATGGGTTTGGGTGGACTCCGGGAATTGGTGATGGACAGGGAGGCCTGGCGTGCTGCAGTTCATGGGATTGCAAAGAGTCAGATGTGACTGAGTGACTGAACTGAACTGATTCAGGGTAGATTCCTAGAAATGCAGTTCCTTTGTCAAAATTGACTACATACATGCTCATGTCATCCAATTACTCTGTTTGCCTATGGAAACACCTTTCAGTGAGTTCATGTATTACCTTGATCATCATATGTTTCTGAATTACAAATTTGAATTTGTGTGACTTTTTAAAATTTAACTTTATTAGTTATACTTAGCATGTTAAAAAGTATTAAGATTACGTTTGGGACAAGGAATTAGTCTTGTATAATTCATCCTTGCCAAGGCGTAGTAGCTACCATTGTAATATGTCAACAGCCCCTAGTAACGGCAGCAGTCGTGCATTCCATTTACCCTGTCCTTTCCGGTGCGGTCTGTGAGTTCACGATCACTGATGCAGAGGAGAATTCAAGAACTCCAGCAGTGACACCGTGACGAAGCATTTATATCATGCTGTCATTTGCCCAGAGCTTTTCATGTTTCAAAACTTGTTCAAGTCTTCCTGTTTAGGCAACTGTACCACTGTAGAATGGTGTGGGAAAATATCTAATAAGTCATCATTATATTTATGTAGGGCAAAGTCCTTTAGACATATTTCCTCCCTTGGACCTCAGACCAACCCTGTGAAGTAGACCAAACATATAGTCAACCTCCCTATTGTGCAGGTAAGGGAGCTGAGACACAGGAAAGTTAAAATGTTACTCTGAGTTCAACGTCTACTCAGCAGTGAGGCCGGAAGTGAATTTGAGATGATAGCACAATGCTGGTTTAGCAGCTCATGAAAAATGAAAAAAATATCCAAAGGTACGACATATTCACAGAGAGGTAGATTATTTTGAAATTTAAAGATTCTCTTGGACCCTGTTTTACAGATACAGGGCGAGTACTTGGCTCCCTCTGAGCTATAACGTTTAACTCCTGAACGGTGGTAAAGGGAAGTGTATTCTGAATATGCACAGCCTCCTCTCCCACCCTGGGTGCTGCTGCTGTGACAGTGAGCCCTGGCTTTGGAGCCAAACTATCTCCATTTGCACCCTTGTTTTGCCACTTAATAGGTGTGGGGCCTTGGAAAGGTGTTTAACCTCAGTTTTCTTACCACTACCGTGCATATTTTTTTCGTAGGTCTATTTGTTGTTGTTCAGTCACTCTGTCGTGTCCGCTTCTTTGTGACCCCATGGACCGCAGCACACCAGGCCTCCCTGTCCATCACCAACTCCCAGAGTTTACTCAGTCATACCCATTGAGTCGGTGATGCCATCCAACCATCTCATCCTCTGTCGTCCCCTTCTCCTCCCACCTTCAATCCTTCCCAGCATCAGGGTCTTTTCCAATGAGTCAGTTCTTTTCATGAGGTGGCCAAGGTATTGGAGTTTCAGCTTCAACATCAGTCCTTCCAGTGAACACCCAGGACTGATCTCCTTTAGGATGGACTGGTTGGATCTCCTTGCGTCCAAGGGACTCTCAAGAGTCTTCTCCAGCACCACAGTTCAAAAGCTTCGCTTCTTTAGCTCTCAGCCTTCTTTATGGTCCAACTCTCACATCCATACATGACTACTCTTGGACACCTGGAGGGATTAGAAGTAACTTCACAGAAAGACTCCCTGGTGCCATCTAGACATCATTCTGACAGTGATCATTCCTTTTCCTTCAAAGCACTTGTTCCAGTTAAGAATTACGTATACTTTTGTGTTTGCTTCACATCTCTCTCTCCTCCTAGAATATGGGCTTCATGGCATCAGGGACTCTGCTCATTTTTGCCGCTCTGTGTATCTCTTGGGCCCGATGCTCCTAATCACTGAATGAACGTTTCTTGCCCCTGTCTGCCACTTCCTTGTCCCTGTTTTTATTTCAGCCACGTAGGATGACCTGCAGCTCCCCTGTCCCGTCCTGTCTCTCTACCCTTTCACGTGCTGTTCCTTAGCCTGCCATACCAGCCCTCACACCTGTGTTTTTCTGGAGAATCCTTTCTCAAGATCCCTATAGAGCTAGCTCAGCTCTTCCATGAGGGCTCCCGTGACCCCCCTCTCGTCCCCTGAAGAGTGAGGGGCTGCCCTGTCCCTTGGCATGTCTCTGTAATAGGGCTGGCCACGTTGCAGTCATTGGTATGTTTCAGCGAATATTTTTAAGAACTGACTCTGTAGCAGGCACATGCTATGTGCTGAGGATACAGCAGTGGATAGATCTGTCATTCTAATGGGAAAAGTGAATGACAAAAAAGAAAGTACATAACTAAGCAAATAAGTAATAGCAAAAAAATGATGGAGTGATTGGTTCTGAGATGCTGACCTTTGCCTCAAGATCTGAGAAGTGACAAGTGTGGGGGTAGGAAGAGATGGGGACTGAGCCTTGTGTTGTGACTGTTTACCCGGCTGTTCCCCATTTCCACCCAAGCCCCTCCCGCCCCCTCCCCTCCTGACTGGCCCTCCGAGCTCTGTGACCTTGCGCATCCCCCGTTCCCGCGCTGGCCCTGTGGGGCAGGCTGCCAGCCGGCGTTCAGCTCACTGTCTCCAGCCTGCTACCTCGTGATGAGAGGAAGGCTCTCCCAGCTCTCTGTGACTCAGTTCCCTGGTCTTTAAAAAGGAACTAATAATAAAACTTTGTGGAGCTGCTGTCAGGATTCCATGAGAAAACGCGCCTGAAATCCTTAGCCCGGTGCCCAGCACCTGGGTCGTCCGTAAGCGCTGAGAAAAGGCTCCAGTGTGCTCCCAAGGCTTTTGTTGCATCACTGAACAAGTTAAGGAAAAGGAAAATTTAATTCTTACTTCAGTAACCAGAACTATGGCAAAACAAAAACTGAATACCTCGATTGTATCTTCAGTTGTCTTATTTATAGTGTGTTTAAATTTAGACAAAAAGGAAGAAAAAAAAGGAAATCACCATTCACAAGTGATTTTAGAACCTAGAACCAGGAGCTGTTAACTTATGTGCTCATCAGGTGGCCTCGGGAAACTCCGCTGATCATTTGATTGACCGTCATCTGCAGGGTGCAGAGCTTTCACGTCTGAGCCCCAAACCTCGATAGAAACACATGGTCCACACGTGTGGGGTCATCCTACATCTGGCACTCCTTCTTCTGAGATCATAATTCAAGCACTTTGTAGTGAAAGGGATTTATTTTTGTGCCTTCTACTTCTTCTATCAAGAGAGCCTGAGGATATCATAACCAATGAATTTTATGACACTACCAGAGATAGCAACCGTTTTCTTAGGTCAGGAACACTGACAGGATTAACCTGAGACACTGCTTATACTACACGAAAATATCACTCAGACAATGCAGCAAACCTCGGGCAGATCGCTCCTGCCGTTTGCCACCTCCTTGGAAAACTAAATGCCAAAACAGCTGGTACACAGTTGAGAACATCAGCGAATTGATATCCTGAGGAACTTCCGGAAATTTTCTTTTTCTTCCCTTATATTAATAGCATTTTCACTGGAAAACACTGGGATCATGATTATTGTTTTTATAAAGTTTAAATATCTGGCTCATTAGGAATGCTTTGATACTTGAATACATAGGCATGAGTTTTCTAGTTTAAAAAATTACTGAGATAATTAGCAAAGAGATTTTTGCCATGTGTTTTTTCCCTGCAAGCTTTAAGAGTTAACATTTATTTTCTTTTTTTTTTTTATAAATTTATTTATTTTAGTTGGGGGCTAATTACTTTACAATATTGTGATAGTTTTTGCCATACATTGACATGAATCAGCCATGGGTTTACATGTGTTCCCCTTCCTGGACCCCCCACCCACCTCCCTCCCCATCCCATCCCTCTGGGTCATCCCATTGCCCCGGCCCTGAGCCCTTGTCTCATGCATCGAACATGGAATGGTGTTCTGTTTCACATACGATAATATACATGTTTCAATGCTATTATCCCAGAACGTCCCACCCTCACCTTCTCCCTCAGAGTCCATAAGATTGTTCTATGCATCTGTGTCTCTTATTCTGTCTCGCATATAGGGTTATCGTTACCATCTTTCAAATTCCATGAGTACTTCACTCTGCTCTTATCACTCTAATCAATTGGAAAATATCATCTGCTTTTAATGTCACAGGAATCAACTCATCCTATCTTAGAATGAGGAAATAATTAGCAAACAGTTATTATTCCTTTTTAATATTTGTGGCATTGTTTTCAGAGTTTTCCTTTTCAAACCAATGCACCGTAAACGTTTTTTGGCTGGAGGTATTGAAATCTGTTTTTCTGTGCCGCAAAGGTAGAGGCGTGTCTATCTATTTCACTAGAAGTCTGTAGCAAAGAGCCACATTTGCCGGCTGGACGCTCTGACAGGGTGACGGGTTATGGCGCCTTGTAGTGATACGTGGTGTACATCACAGATCATGGCACAGGCGTCTGTGCATCAGTAGAGGTACAGGGCTCAACAGTCAAGTAGACTAGGGGCAGGGATAGTGTTCATGTGACAGGCTTCATTTCCTATGTCAATAGGAGGAAGACTTCTGATACGGTGAGGACATTCACCATAACAAATGCATTCCCTTCACAGTGCTCTAGCATAGCACCAACTAAATTCAACTGTATAATGTCCTCTTAATTCCTAGCTGTCTCAAGAAGGACTAATGTGAAAAACATTATATACTCTTACATTTTACAGATCATGAACAGATGGGAAAAAAAAATGTGCCAATTGGTAAAGAAATTCATATGCAGAATAACACACCTCAAAATGGTGTTTCCTAAGGTTTTTCTTTTTACAAATTATTAAATTTATCTTGGGTAAAATTTAATTACTCCTTGGGGGTTTCCTGTAATGTCATATGCGTAATTCATTTGAGTCTATGCCCTCTACAGATATGAACGTTTGGAAGTACAGGTAACCTTGCAATGAATAAAACTGATAAAAGGTTGTGTTCCAATAAAAGGGAAATTATGGAATGATTATTCACTTTGTGAAACGGTCTGTCATAGGGCAAGCTTTCCTAAAGCATTTTAAATTGGATTTCATTTACGAAACATTCATTTACACACAACATTTCAGGAACAAATGTAGTGAGGAAATGAGAGAAATAGTCATAATAAGATAGAGATCCCTTACGCTGCTGACATTTGTGCTTCCTGTCTTCCTCTCTGTCTCCCTTGCAGCTCTGGTAGCCATTGGGCGGTACAGCATGACAATAGAGACCGTGGACGTTGGATGGTGTAAAGAAATTACAGACCAAGGAGCCACACTGATTGCCCAGAGCAGCAAGTCTTTAAGATACTTGGGGCTGATGAGATGTGATAAAGTGAGTTGCCTATCGAACTTTTTTCCCCGCATATCAGTGTCATTTACAGCTCGATATTATATTCTTCTTTTCTCCCTGGGTATATATATGTTTACATGCACGTACTTATGTTATTACAGGTATGCATGGTAAGCTGCCTGGTTTTCTAAACTAATCTGAGATGATTTTTGAATTTCTCTGTTTAAAAATGAATGTTTGTGCTTATGCAGAAAGAAAACAGCAATCACACACGCACTCAACTTAGATTTTGGCTTCCTGCCCATAAGTCCGTGGACCACGGTTAAACACGTTTGCGTGGCACACTGCGGTGTGCATGGCTTCACAGTAAAATTCCATTCGGGCTTCCAGGTTTCCTGCAGCAGTAAGTTGGAAAGCCCAGTGCCAAGTGATGCTGTCGCAGTCTGAAGCGTGCGATTCCACCGCTCAAGGTCTTTGTGTTCTGGCCCTCTGGGGGCAAGAAAGGGCCAGTGAGGCGATGTTAGGTGGGAATCTCCACACTTCAGATGCTGCTTTTCACACATGTTGAGAAACGGTCCCAGAGGCCCCACCGAAGGTCAGTGGAGCTGGCCAGAGGCGTGAGCCTGAGTTTGAGAAGTTGGGCTACATTGAATAAAGATGACCAAAACCTGTACTGATAACCAGGCCTCGGAGAGGCGCTTTCCCCTTCGTCTCTTTTACGTTTTCCCCTGTAACAAATCTAGGAGATAGTCGTTTGTACTGTGAAGGGCAGAAAACGGAGCTCAGAAAGACCGGGTGCTGGCCCCTGGCCCCTCATCCAGGGTGGCCCCCAGATCTTCAAGCCTGTGTCCAGTGCCCGTGGCCCACTCTGGGGGTTGTCTCCAGAGAAGGGGTGCTTCCTTGAAAAAGACCCACCTCAGATGCTCGCTCTGAAAATGTTGGCAGCTTGTAACAACCTATACACGTGTGCTACTTTTTGCAATTGGTGATTAGGGACAATCTAATAGAAGACGATGAAGCTTAAATATATATGCCTCTCAAAGGACATGCATTTTCTAAATGTAGCAAATTTGGGGACAAATAAGAAGAATGGCCCAAATTCTCTGTATGCTTTGTCAGTTTTGTTAATTGACCTAGTTCTTTTTTCCAGATGTTTTACAATCCCAACTTATACCAGACCTTTCCAGTTAGTTATGTTTAGAGAGATTTTAGTATATATACTCAGTCCAGCCTAGAAAGCTGACTGACTTTATTACTGAGCAACAGTGGAGACCCCGGGGTGGCAAGGCTCTCTTAAATTTCACTGCTAACTAACTTAACACTGCTACCAACCCTGTCACTTCAAAATGACTTCTTTTTAAAAAAGTGAAAGAGTCCGGAGCAGGCAGAGTGTTCTAGAAGCCCTGAACAGTGACAGCAGAACTCTCCGGCTTCTGCCCGAAGGAATTGCTGCATGCAAACTAGCTAAGCAAGGAGAGGAAAAGGTAGGCATTTAACAACGGGTCCACGTGCCCACGACTGTCGGCGGAAGTCCCTAAGTTTCTAGTCCAGACTGTTTAGACTTGTTGAGATCAACACCCGCTTCTGAGCTGGATTTGTACTCCAGTTCGTTCAGAAGATCCTTTCAGACGTATTTGCTGACCAGCATTTTGCCAATTTTCAGTAAGTGGAAGGATCCTTTTCTGCCTAAATGCAAATTAGTCCAAATTACTGCTCTCACACCACCCGACCCAGCCCACTGCAGCCAGTCCAGCCCTGCCGGCTGGCGTCCTCGGGCTTAAGGCAGTTCAGGGCCAAACATGGGAGGTTCTGTGAGGATGGAAGAAGTTTCCAACCACACAAAAAGCGCGCTTGGAGCCTTGCACTTCAAAGCCTGCTGGTTGGTTTAGTTGGATGGAAATCCAGTGAGTGTTCTGTCTTCGCATCTGCATTACGCTGGCCATCTCCAGCTTTTAAATTTCTATCAGGATTCAAAGGAGTATGTGAGAAGCAAAGAACCGAAGGTAAGAGTTGAGGACGTGGACTCTGGAGCCAGAGTTGAGGTTCAGATCTGGGTTCCGCACTTAGCTGTGTCAGCTTGGACAGGTTAATCTCTGAGTGCTTCTGTCTCCTCATTTGGAAAACGAGGATGGTAACTGTACCCGTCTTGTAGAAATGCAATGTAAATGTAGTATTTACATGAGTGGACATATATCAAGCCCTTACAGTAATACTTGTTTTATATACAATGCTCAATGTAATAATTATTCTTATCATCAACAATATTATATTAACCTGGGTCTTGATATTTGAATTTCCAAATGAGAAAGAATTGTATTGCCTGCTATCCGATTTTTGAAAGGAAATCTTTAAAAAGAGGAAAGACATGAATTCAAAGATGTTGTCATTTCACTTTTCCCTCACTTAAATTTAAGATTATTATTTCTACATAAATAGATCGATAATTGCATTTTAAACACACTCTACGAAGGGAAACCGATGCCTCTGAGGGACAGTGTATTTGGAATCAGCTTACTGATCCAGGCATAAGGCTGAGGAAGGATTTGCAGTGGGGGACAAAGGTGAGTTAAAGATGAAACAATTCAAATAGGCAGGAAAGCAAAAAGAAAGAAAGAAGAAAAATGATGAAGGAAAGGATATTAGAACCGAAATCGGAAACAGTGAAATTCTGTTTAGGATGCAAAGAGCCACTGTCCCTCTCAGCGTGGTCATCTGTGACAGCAAAGACATGAGGAAGAAAGTTAATTGGGGCTTATCACTCTTCTCCATGTACCTTAATCTAAGCTGCTAGCCCCTGAAAGCTTCTTCAGTTAAGTTCTCTGTCCCCTCTCTGCACACCAACTGGAGCCAAAGGCGGGGGCAGAGAGACCTCCATGGCCTCCACAACCAGCCCGCCTGGCAGGCCTGTGGTCACTGGGCTTCCTGAACTTCAGAGGAATGGGCTTCATCACATCTGTGCCTCCCAGGGCAGGCGCTCTGCCATCCTAGGCTTCTCTGAAATGCTGAAACCTGATTCTATTTTCTTTCACTCGGGGCCACTTATATTTGATTCGGAAGCTATACTTTAAAACTGTCTGCTTTTTTTGCCCCCTCACTTAAGCTTTTGAAGAATTAAATAACAAAATGCATTGTTATCTGTTGTAGGGGGGGAAAAGTGTTTTTCTTCCTCACTCTTTCATTAGGTAAACAAAGAAGAGATGAGAAAATGTATTCTTTGCAGATGAAAGCAGCATGTACTTAGATTATGAGACAGCGTCTGAACTAAACTGCAGTAAATTTGTCTGGCAGCAATGGGTGACTCCTAGGAAGGGGTCCTCCAGTCGTTAGACAGATGCAGCGTCCTCCTCGCGCTTGTAGAATTCGGAAGCACATGAAGAAGCCCCTGCGTGAGTAGCTTTTCCGATTGCTGGATGGATAAGCACGTTAGAGGCATTACTTTGGGTCTGAAGCCAACGCCGCTTAATCTCCTAAAGTTCAGGGCATTGTAAGAGCGCAGAGAGGAAAACGCTGTGTGAGACGGCTTTGGTGAATTGGGACGAACTTATATTCTTAAAGACTGTTCAAAGGCTTACTTGACCTTGGGAATTAGAGTTGACCTGAAATCACCTATCAACTTAACACGCATTTATTTGGTGATTTAGTTAAAACTACTTGTATAACCAACGGGACTCTCTAATAAGAGCAATATGTTTTTTTCTGCTTTCCGCAATTATAGACAGTCAGTGGCTTTGGTCATGGAAGTCGTTTTCACAACTTCAGTGAATTCTAGAGTCTATTCAGATCTGTTTCTTCTAATAATATGGTATTTTTCTCACTTCTTGCATGGCAGTTTGGGTGGAGGACAAAACTAAGAAGGACCAAAAAAAAAAAAAATAAGTTCCTGGGAAAGCTGTAGGGCAGATGGAAATGCAGTGTTCAGGGTTAATGAGAAATGTTTGGGGTGACAAGGTTGACGAAAAGCAAGGGAGCTCAGTAGTGTGGCGTTGGCTGAGAAACCAGACCTCGCCAGAGGCAGGCCGGCTGGTTTGGGAAACCTCCGTGATAAAAAGTCCCGGTGGAAACCTCTGCAACGTAAGTTAATACAGACGTTTGGAGACAGAGGGCCTGAATTATGAGCAGCGAATAACATCATAAATGTAGCAATTCTCAAATGCCAAACCCTTGTGAAAGGCAGTTGGATGAAGAAATGCTGGAGCTTTTAAAAGCTCCCTTTCACTTTCTATATATTTTTTTCTTTTTCTGTAACTTCATGCAGAACTAATTTTATACACTGTTCATTTGATTTGAAAATGCCAGCGTCTGGGG
The DNA here is from genome assembly GCF_054371585.1 of Giraffa tippelskirchi. Taxonomy (NCBI): domain Eukaryota; kingdom Metazoa; phylum Chordata; class Mammalia; order Artiodactyla; family Giraffidae; genus Giraffa; species Giraffa tippelskirchi. Next base: position 175,711,185 of record NC_137280.1, on the reverse strand, counting down.
TAGCATTAAAGAGCATTATTGAGGGAGCCACTCTTGGCAAAGCACTTGGCTGAAAATGCTTATTGGCTCTCACGTGTCTGCAGAGTCGTCGATGTGGGAGCGGGAGGCGGGGAGCCCCCGTTCACCCCACTGTGCGCCTCTGCCCAGAGCAGGTAGCACCCCTTCTACGGGGAAGCTGCCTCGCCTCGGCCCATGGGGGTGCCAGAAGGGCCACGGGGGCCACCCGACTTAAGGAGCAGACGTAAATAGATTCTGAAAGGTCCACCCCAATGTCCTATGACCAAAGCCTCTTGGAATTTCTTTGATTTCTAGTTGACATAAATTAGAATTACACAGGCGTGAAGAGTCTGCCCAAAAAAAGATCAGAGAGGCTGCTGGGGGAGGAGAGTTGCCTCTCTGATCCTATTGATTATCCAGCTGCCTTGAGGCCAGGGGCCTCCATTGAGGCCAACTATTATTGATCCACACACCATGGAAATAATCAAATTAATTCATTTCTCATCAAACTGCCACTGCCAAGACCTTTCTCCTCACGTGCCCTCATTCCTGAAGTGCTTAGCTGAGGAATGAAACAGATGATCTCTTTTAATAAGAAATGATTTCTTCAGGTCGTAAGAAATCCTTGTTTTCACACAGGGTTTCTCTCATTGAAACGGTGGAGAGATTTAATCAAATCAATGAGCAGTCAATGCAGAAAGAAAGTAAAGGAAACCAGTCAGCTCCTTAAAGCCAGGAATCTGCTTTGCAACCTTAAAATATCGAGGGCCAAGTTTTGTGTGCCCAATGTGATGTAAAAATATTCAGGAGGAATTGACCACTGCGTTTTTTTTTCAGGAAGTAATTACGGTAAGAGCCTCAACAGCCTAAAGATTTCTGCGGAGAAAATGGAGTTTTCATCAGCTTATTTAGGAGCCATGAGCAGGAAGGCCCTACGGGGAAAATAATATAGGGCTCTGTAACTAATATACAGAACTGACCGGAGAAATCAGTTTAGGGGAAAATAATCTGTGGGGCTCTGTGTCCACGACTGTTTGGGTAGCAGTTCAGCCGTGAAACAAAGCGTGTACCTGCAGGGGCTGCCCTCTGCCCGCAGTGTATCCACAGCTGTTTCCAGGTTGCCGGTAGCCAGAATTTTAAGATCGCGAATGTATGCCTTATCGAAGAAAATAAAACAAAAATGCTCCCCTGACAAGGCGGGAGCAGTCTGACAGTATCAGATGGGGCAGTTGTGGGAGACGTCTCCATTCCCCAAGCAGCCCACCAGGCCACACGCTGCAAGAGAGGACGTGAAAAACGGAGAGTTGAGTGTGTGGCTGGGGCTCTACAATCTGAACTCGAGTCCTTCACTTGAAGTATCAGCATCTTGTTCCTTTTGCTGATAAAACAGTTTCTCCCAGTGATTTCCGCACAGGAGCACTTTAAAACACATTTTTACAGCCCTCTCCTGATTATCCCTAGTAATTGAAACAGGGAAAAAACATCAGCTGAAATTCAGAGGTTATCTCTCCACCTCATTTTAGCCAAGTCCCCATCTCCTCCTCTTCCAGCCCTCCTCACCTGAAGTTCTCCAGAGCAGTCACTGAAAGGCCTTTCTTGTATTTAAGTTATAAAGCAGGAGACCCTGCTGTGGCGCCGTAGACAGGGGTCACACTGGGGAGCACCCATGGCAGACAGACCTCTAGGTTTCCAGATTCTACCCCCTTCCCTTGACTATCTGTGGGACTTTGGACCACTTAATCTCTAAAAGCCTGTTTTACCATCTGAGAAATGGGGATAATATTTGCCCCACAGGGTGATTATGAGATTATATGAGATATTTCAGTAAAGCACTTAGCCTAAGGTCATGCAGTCTATAAACGCACAGTAAGTGTCAGCTACCATGACTATTCTTATTATTGACTCGTATATACATGGCTTCCCTGGAATCCTTTCGGATATTGAACCACGATGTGAACTGCCCAGTTCATATATTCTAGCCATGAATATAAATTCACACTCTCAGATCTTACAGAGAAAATCTAGGCCCCTGAGACTCAGACAACAATTCTTTAAAAAAAAAAAAATCTGTTTTTTGAATAGTTAGGACCCATTAAATGACAGTCGCGTGTATGGAGGAGGGTGAAACCGCGAGACCTGCAGGGCTCCGTCCTTTCTGGTGAGCATCGGACTGCCCGTCGGTTCCAGGCTGGTGTGTTTCTTCAGGGAAGAGCGCGTGTCCCTGGAGCCTTTAAGGGGGTGTGCAAGTAGCTGCTTTTGTCTTTATTCAAGGGGGGAAGGGGGGGCCTGCTGTTCCCCCAATGCCGTGGGGTGAATAGAATGTTGTGTTGGAGTTTGCCTCAAGGCTCTCTGAACCATCATAACTTTGCAGTGAATAATCTCCTTGGAACTCGGTTTCGGCTTAAGTAATTATAAGAAAGAGTTAACATTGGAGGATCATATTATTTTTTTCTGATTTAGAAATAGCAAAGGTTAAGAGCGAGTTTTTACAGGAACTCTGACCCCAGCACTCCTAAGCATCTCACTTTGCAAAGTAGAAACGAGGGCCGCCTGCTGACGCTCCGGAGACTGGGGGGTCTGCAGCTGCCTGGAAGGGAGTCCCCCAGCCAGCCCCCTGAAACCCAGCCACTCAGCATCAGGCTACCGGGGCCTACCACATCTGGCAAGTAGTTTTTCAAGAGAAAGCCTCAGTTTCCTCCCCCAGCCTCCGATGTTTATTATATATTTTATCAGTTTATTCAAAAAGCATCTATTGAGCTCCTTACTATGTTCCAATAACTGTACTAGCAGACAGGTCAAGAAAAAAATAATAACAAGATCAGAGTTCCTGCCCCAAGGAGCCTGCAGCCCGCTGGGGAAGACAGACAAGCAAGTGGACAGGTACAGTGGCATCAGGGTGCCAGAAAATTCTTTCTTCTGCGCGAAGAACCTCGCTTTGGTCTCATGTGGCTTTCAGCGACGGTCCTTGCAGTTTTGTCTTTCCCGCACTTGATGGTTCAGTTCCCGGAAAGGATCGACTGTGGAGACTTGCCCTTACTTTTCACCACCCCCGACAGTCTCTTTCCACACTGCAGGCGACACTGACTTCCATCACCGAATCCGCTTTCCGCCTCCCTGACCACAGCTCGCTCCATCCCCGAGCAGCTGCATCTGCGTGGTACCCACTCCCTTCTTAACGAGGATGCCTTTCGCTTCTACGGCTCCAGGCTCCCAGCGCCTGCTGCCTCCTCCCAGGCTGCCTCTCGGTGCCTGCATTCCCTTATCCATCAAGTGGCAATGAGAGCAGCACCGATCTCAGGGCTGATGGGAGCATTAAGGGAGTCAGCGCATGTAAAGTTCCTTCCATGAAGTAAGTCATGGGTGTTAGCCCTTACTTGTAGTGGTGGTGAGTTCTTACATCCTCATCCTCAGGACCCCCTCCTCCTTAGAATGTAAGATCTGTGGGGTTCTAGCCTGTGTTGTAGCCAGGCCCTGCCACAGTGGCTGGTGCATAACAGATGCTAAACAAACACCCATTGGACGGTGGGCAGGTGGTTGCGGATTGTTCTCCAGGACCCCCTCCTCCTTAGAATGTAAGATCTGTGGGGTTCTAGCCTGTGTTGTAGCCAGGCCCTGCCACAGTGGCTGGTGCATAACAGATGCTAAACAAACACCCATTGGACAGTGGGCAGGTGGTTGCAGATTGTTCTCGCCCACACAACCTGCGGCCCCAGGGTTCCGAGGAGGTGCCTGTGAGCCTCTTAGGAATGACAGGGTGGCTAAGAGGCCAGAGGGCCTGATCCTGGCGCCTAACAGCAGCCCCAGTAATCCCACTTTGATTGCTTTATCTGCTTGGCTTATTTATTTGATTTGTTTACTTATTTACTACTTTGGTTTGCAGAAGTATCATACAACCAAAAGTAAGTTTGAAAATCATTAGATCCCATTGCTTCCGAATCATTTGATAGATAATAAAAAAGTATCTATTTCACTTGCATATTTCAGACTGGGGGGAATAAATAAATGAGTAAGAACCTTGGATTTAGTACCAGTCCTATAGCTGGGGGATTCTGAGTGCTGCCTCGGGGGTCCAGGTCAGTCAAGAACAGAGTTCAGATATCTGCTGTGTGATGAGACTCAGCATCCTTTAGAGCCTAACCCTGAAATGCTCTGATTTATGTAGAGTCTCTCTTCTGAAAGTCAAAAATGTCACTTGTTTTCAGGTTTTTTAATCTTCAGAGTTACATATCACTTTTATGCAGAATAAATTTTTGCTGCTAATAAATTTATTTTAGGAAACAAGTCAAATCCATAAATTCTTCCTGATGGAAATTCAGTTTTAGAAAGATATCTTTTTTTTTTAATCAGGTGTCCACTAGTGATTACCATCGCCCTAAGCTTTATGTAAGAAAATAAAAACTGAAATCAAGAAAGCCAGTAAGCACAAAAAAAGACATAATTTTAGGTTCTGAGAGTTTTCTCTTTCAGTTGTGTTTTTCAGCTTAACTTGTGCAAGTTTAATTTAGAAACACACAGATGTGTTCCCTTAAATATGTTACACTCACTGCTCCCTCAATGACGATGTTTATTAATTATCCTGTTAGCACCCAGGTTTTCTCCAGTAGTCGTTTAGGGTGCCACCAAGACTTCCCCAGTGGCTTTGTCCATCCAGGCATCCCACACACGTCAAGATTGGTTCTTAACTGTGCCGCACATGCAGGTCTATAGGGAAGATGTACAGCCTTGCACGATGGGTCGGCAGCCTCAGGACATCCTGTCCCAGACCACACCTGAGGTTTCCACTGGGCTGGAAACATCCTTCTGGGTGGAGGATCGCTTGGTGGACAGGGAATGTAACTGTCACTGACTTTTCTCTCTGACAGTCTAGTTGCTGGATGCCCGTCACCCTGTCTCTAATCAGAGGCTTCAGGTACGGGAGCCCCCCTTCTTACTTAGCGCTGCAGGCATCTCTGTGACCCCCGTTCTTCCAGGTTCCTTGCAGCTCTCTCACCGTGCTGACCAGGTAAGCAGAAGCAACGCTTGTGTTCATAGGCAACCCACGTTTCCCGAGAAAGAGATGGCACAGAGCCAGGCCTGTTGTGATAGTGGCAGCAGAGCGCTTCCGGTCACCGCGGATTCTGGGTGGAACGACTGCCTTTGACCAAGTTGACTGAATTCATGAGCCTGCCTCTGTCAGCTTCATGGCGTTCTCAGTATCTGTCTCTTTCTATGCTTTGGGATTTTGAGATGAGTTTTTTTGCCACCCAAGAGTAATATTTCTTATCTCTGTATAAAAAAGTACACCCTTGAAAGCCTCAGGCTCTTGGCATGAGGTTTGTGCGTGAGGCCTAGTGCATTTAGGGTGGCCTGTAACCACGCATATTTAGCAGATGGTTTTTAGGCTCCAATAAGATAGTCATTTTCTTAAGATTATGTCAAACACTTAGTCATGTGTGCCCTCTCCTCCCACCTCGTGCATGGTCCTTGAGAAAGCGCTGGGTGCTTGTGTGAACTGGGTTTAGGGGACTCTCCCTCCATTAGATGTTGGGAAGGTCAGGTGGCTGCCTCCTGTGTCTCTGGGATCTCTTCAATCAACCTGAGCTGCACCCTGAAATCTTCCAGGGGCTTTAAAACATACTTATGCCAGGGTCCCAGTCCTCTAAGACTGGCATACATTTAGTCTGGGATATGATCGGCACACTGAAATTTTTTTCAAAGATTCCCCAGGTGGTTCTAATAAGCAGTTGGACTGGGAACCACTGTATTCTTGTTTGTATTCTTGCTTGCAAACACAGTTTAATTTCTTTTTTTAACTTAAAAATTTTTGTGAGTTAAACCCAAGACATTTTGACTTCATAGGAAATCCACTGAGAAATGTTTTTTCTAGGCTGAACACCTGTTTCCCCTTAGTCTCCCCGGACAGAACACGTTCATGTTAATTACTTTCATCTAGCAGTCACCTCCGTGCATCCGCTAAGAGTTATATAACAAGATCGCCTAAGCTGTGTGCAGTATTCTAGATGTTCTTAGTTATCCTCTAGTTTCAGTAACTGCACGAGATTTTCTGGGATAAAACTGTCCCTAGAATTCTCTGGCGGCTGCGGAGGATGAAGTCCAGAGACCTCTTAAAGGAATTCTCTTTGGGGGGGATTATTGACACAGTTTAATCCATCTCACATCAGGAAGCACAGATTGATATTTATTGTGTATGAGTCACCGTGGGGTGCGGAGAGAGACCTTGGTTTGGCTGAGGAAGGAAGGGGGGTGGAAAGGCACTTGACGCTGCCTGCAGAAGCAGGCTCACGTTCAGAGTCCTCCCGCAGTCCTCCCCACCTCTCCCCTCGCTGCGGGTCCTCCCGCAGCCTCCTCCTGTCTGTTGAGCTGCTGGACCGCTGGGAAGCTCGGCTTGCAGCCCCAGGGAAAGAGATGTGGTGAGAGACAGTAAAAGTGGCGTCCGATTCCTCGTGTCCCAGACCTCCATGCCCTGGTCGCAGGTGGCACCGGCCGGATGTGGCGAGTCACCCAGACAGGGCCGTGGGCATCCTGCTGCAAAGGGAGGGAAAGAGAATCATGAAAACACCCACCCGGCCTGCGGAGAGCCAGCCTACATGGTCAGCAGTGCAGGTCCTGAAAAAAAATCACTGTATGGTCTGCTCTTTCACTGTCTTCTTAGTGGCCGGTGTAAAGTATTTCAAGCTGCACTTAGATGACTCATCTCATTGACATGCAAATTGGGGGTATTACTAAATTCCTGTCCCCCTTATTTTACCCATTTTAGTACGTGCCCATCTTGGGGCCAGTGGGCACTTGGCGAAAGAGCAACTGGGTCTCATTTGCATTTGCATCCCCCACAAGGATTTCTGCTGGCACCCGGCGAGTGCCAGGCCGCAGGGAGAGCCAGCACGTGTCCCAGGAGCCGAGATGCTCTGAGGGAGGCCGACCCAGGGGGCTGATTGCCCAGACCACACTCTGCCCCCAGGCCGCCAGGAGTCAGCCTGCGGGGCTGTGAGCAGCGAGGGGCATTGCCTGGGGAGTCTGCAGGGATGACAGACCAGCGTAAGCGTGAGAGCCCTGAGTTAGGAGGCAGGGGGCCCCTGTGCTGCTTGCAACACCTTCCCGGGCTCCCTGGGGGCTCCTTACTCTTTGGCCTTCAGAAACGGGGGTCCTATTTTCTCCCCCACCATCTCACCAAGCTCAGAACAGTGCCATTGCAGCGAAGAACCTTCAGTTACCCCCTCGAGTTTGTTAGATGGGCTGGAGAAGCGTTGCCTTACAAAGTGCAGGACAGATGAGCTGTTTTCTTCTCGCTCTTAAGCACCTGTCCTTTCGCCCCTGAATAACATGCGTGTATTTCGTGCATGTAGTATCGAAGCTGATACCTCCGTGTCCTTCCAGAGTCCACTCAGACGTCCTCGATTTTGGAAAGCCCTTTTCCAGCCCTCCTGGCGGAGGTCGGGGCTGCTCAGTTCTGCCCACAGCCACCTCTCCGTGCCCTGGAACGCGTTTCTCAGGCTTTACTGTCCCTGTTGTCATTGTCCATCTTCTCTGCTCTGGAGGGCGGGGGGCTGTTCCTGCCTTGCTGGCCGGTTTGCCTCTGTCCCAGAGGGGCAGGAGACTGGGGAGAGAGAACGCCGGGTTACGGCATTGGGTGGCCACTGCCCCTGTCAGTGCTACGGCTTCATCATGCTTCTTCCATGTCTCAGGGTCTCAGTAACCACAGTTCCATAACAGGATGTTCTGCAGGCCAAAGGAGATCCCTTAGAATTAAGGAGATCCCTTAGAATTCACATTCCTGTGGAGCAGCCGTTTTGGAGAGGTCGTAAAGGACTTGGAAATGTGTTACAGTAAACCGTAGTCATCCTGTGTTACCTGGAAAAGGAACGTCTGTGACCGTCTTACTAGGAGGGTGCTTAGCAAGACCCTGGTGCGCGTGCAGGGCAGTACGGCCCGGTGCCCAGACTGCCTGTCTTGCGGGGTCCCGGATTCCAATCCCGGCTGCGTGCGCTAGCCTTGACCCCATGTGAAATGCTGATTTTGTCATAGGCGCGATTCATGTGTAACAAGCAGTATCCATGCTTAGATGCTTGGGAAATGGTAGATGCTCACTGAACATTTTTCCTCCATCCTCACTGGGATGGGGACATACTTTCGTTTTGCCTTATTGGTCATTGGGATGAAAAATTAACAAATTATTTTCAAGTATTTTGCCAGAATAAACTATGAAGAAAAAGATGTGCTCAGTTTATATCCTATGTCATGAGCAGCTAATCCTGAAGAGTACAGTGTTTCTTAGTGGGGATCAAGGGGCAGTTTCAGTGGGAGAATTTTTCCCTGTTTGGGACTCTACCACCCATGGTAGTAGTTCAGAGGTCCCCGACTTCCAGGATTTAATGCCCGATGCTCTGAGGTGGAGCCAATATAACAATAACAGAAATAAAGTGCATAGTAAATGGAACGTGCTTAAATCATCCCGAAGCCATTGCCTGTGCCCAGTCCGTGGAAACACTGTCTCCCATGAAACCAGTCCCCGGGGCCACAAAGGATGTGGCCGCTGGACAGTTGAGCCCACAAATGCCAATACCACTGTGACAATGACACCAACCAACCCACCAGCAACCCACCCCCCGCCCCAAAAAAGCCCCTAAAATAACAGTGAAGGCGTGCAGAGGTACTGAAGCCCAAGAAATTAGAAGGTGGAAAAATACCACTGCTCTGAGGCAGAAACTCTGTCCACGGTTCCCCCTGTCACCAGACAACTATGCACTCAGAAGGACCCTTAAATGTCACAAAATTTCAGGGTCTTCTGTGGGGCCCTCCTGGGTCTGCTGCCCTGAGCGGGGCAGCCCTGGTGCTGCAAACTGAAGTATGAAACCTTCTGAGTCATGTGGGTTTCTGCACAGCTTTGGAAACCTGCAGGTAACCACTCAAAATCCGCATGTTTCTCAGCGCTGTCTCCCCAGTGTACTGAGTCACTTACCTCTAACAGGAAGGGCTGCCATCAACCAATCTGAAGTATAGCCTAAGGCTTCCCTGGCAGCTTAGATGGTAAAGCATCTGCAATGCGGGAGACCCTGGTTGGATCGGAGTCATGAAGACCCCCTGGAGAAGGGAGTGGCAACCCACTCCAGTGTTCTTGCCTGGAGGATCCCATGGACAGAGGAGCCTGGCGGGCTACAGTCCATGGGGTCGCAAAGAGTTGGACACACCTGAGTGACAGACGCACTATAGCCTCGGCATTTCCTTAGTACTGCCATCGCGAGCTGCTTTGGTCTCCTGTGCAAAAGTGTTGGAAAGCCCAGGCAAGGTGTGTCAGGACAGAGGTACGCGGTGGAGTCAGATGGCAAGGAGAGAAAGGAGGGGAGCACCAAGAATCACCTGGTGTGTGAACTTCAGAGGATTAAAGGAGTTTGGAGCTGCCATAATGTCAAGGTTTGAGAGCCTGCCCCCACCGTAGCTGAACAGGCTGGGAACACGGGAGCTTCTCGCCACTGTTTCTGATGCAGTACTATTTGGTACCTTTCTGGTTACTCAGTACATACTCACGGAACAATGTTCAGCCAACCAGTTTTCACTGAGTGCTTACTATGTGCCAGGCACTCGCCCGCTGCTAGGGGTTTGGTAGTGAAGAGAAGCAAGAGCTTATATTCTGATGGGACGAGAATATGCCAGGTAGTATGTGTAGGACTGAAAACAAGGAGATGACTAACATACTCCTTGCTGTCAAGGAACTTATGGTCTAGGAAAAATGCAATACATTTTTTGCTTGTGGTACTTTAACTAATGTTCACTTTTTGCAGGGAAACTTTCTCCATTAAAAAAATGATTTTAAGTAAGTCATTATATTCTTAAGTGTAGTTTTAATATACTCAAGTGTCAAATATTTGCCCTCAACACAAGAAATACATTCTATTTTATAACATGAGTCAAAGAGGAAATAAGAATAACTTAAAATGAATGGCTTCTTCAGCAGATGTCATCAGATATTGTATTTTTTGAACAATAGGTATCGTTGGGAAGATAATTTAAGCCTAATATTACACTTTCTAGAATTTTCTTGGAAAAGTGTCGATAAGGAGGTGAAGAAACAGGTGATATTTTAGGTAAACAGGTTAAACTGAATCTCAGAAACCCTGAACAATCTCTCCTCACCCTTCTGTAGTAGCAGTAGCGATAGGATGAAACTGTGGTATGATTTACCTTAATTAGCACAGCAATTTGCCTCACATTTTCAAAAAGTGCTAATAGATGTTAACTCAAAATAGATTAAAATACCAGACAAATTGCTACTACCTTAAAAAGAGTTATAATAATTTTGAAAATGTAAATTATGGTTATATAGTCTTTGGAGAGAACTATAAAATCCAATTTTTCTTATACTAAAAAAAAAAAAACAAACCTGTGGTACATGCTTTTTTTCCCCCTTTAATCACAGTAATTTCTCCAAACAACACTGCTGAGTATTTCTTTAAGAAGATCCACTGCATTTTTCAAATCTTATGTGTAATATAGAAATTGCCATTGATAGTTTTCAGCAGAGGAAAAAGAAATTAAATACAGACAACCAAGTATCATGGGAAAATTTTTTAAATTCATCTTCATGTTCCATTTTTATGTTACATACATTTTATGAGTTGAAACAGAGAATAGTTCTTTTCATTCTAGCAAGTGGAGCTGTGCATGACAAAATGTCTGCAGAAATGCATATGTAGGCCTAAGGAGTTAAAATGATTTGGACTGTCCCAGTGTCTTACACCCAACTTTTTCTCCAAGGCACCAAATTGCTTATGGAGTCTATACAAAGAGGTGAGCGTAGTGTATACTTCTGAGGAGTAAGTGAAAATAGCTTCAGTATAAAATGTGTCACACCTTATTGCCAGGAGACACTATAAGCAAAAGATAGAACCTTCCCTAGTGGGAACACATGTATTTCCCCTGAATAGCTTCTACCCAACAAAGCTCTGAAATGGAGTATTTGCATTTTCCCTACTGCTTTATTTTCTAGAGTTTACAGAACACAGTTAGCAAAAGGATTGCTTAGAAGACACATTATATCCACAGAGGATTACCTGTAGCATTTTTTATTCTGCTACACAAAGCCAAATTACTGTCCTTTTTTTACCCACAACCTATGATAGCCAGAAGTCTAGCACACTGTATATTCTCAGCTGTAGTTGGGCCTTCCTTTACGCAATAGAAAAAGGTAGGCAATGTCAGTAAATCAAGGGCTATAAAAACACATTAAGAGAGCTAACTAAATTAACCCTACCATGAGTCTTTGCTCAAGTCAACACTTACCCCTAACTGAAGCTAATTCATGTACTTCATAAATCCATATCTTCATGTATCAAGTTTGCTTAAGGTGACTTTTATCTCTCTTCTTGCAAAGCAGCTATCACACAGTGATATTTTATCTTTATAAAACTTGGGCCTCCAAAACAAAATGCCTGTCAGTCCTTGGTGTAAAATTTTGTACAGGCCTATGTGTAGATTAGAAAAGATGTATTGTTTCTTGAATGCTAGGTGATTTGGGCCGCATTTACTTTCTCTGCCATTTGAGGGAGATTTTCTGAAAATCCTTTGGCCAGGTGACTTCAGCTCTTCCTGAGTGAGACTGGCCTCCTTCTAGGTTTATTTGTGGAAGCAGGGAAGAAAGTAACCTCACCCACAGCCTGGGGAACATCAAGTAAAGAAAAGGGAGGGTTTCCTGAAAGTGGCTGTTTAAAACCCGGACTGTGTTACTAAGAAAAGTTTCAGACTCTTCTCCAGAGAGCATTAAGATAGAATAGATTCTTCTTATATATGAAGTATATTATCAAGGTTACTTCTTACCCTGTGGTGATAGCTAATGTTATCAAGGTTTATTTCTGAAATATCTCAGAAGTTGAACAATATTGAACATCACTATAGAGAATTGGTCACCCTACCATAGCATTAATTAACTCAATAAATGATCATTTATTGAGCATCAGCTCTACTAATAGGAACCACCATTTGAGGACTTTTTTATGTCAGTCACAGTTTAGGCATATTATTTTATCCTTGTAACATCCTATGACATTGGTACTCTTATCCTGTTTTTACAATTGAGGAAACCAAATTTTGAAGTGAAACCAGGCTTCAGACCTTTGCCTGGTTGACTTTAAAGTCAACTGTAGTCGCCACGTTTCTTCTCTACTTTGTACACAACTCTATAGTCTTATTAAAGATAAAGGCAGTCTCTGGTCCCCAGACTTGGTTCAGGTAGAAGAGAGTCAAGTAAAGAGGCGATTGCAGTGCGGTGTGAGCGTGCTTAAGAGACAGGCCTCGCAGGTGCCTGCCGTGGGGTCTCAGAGAAGGAGCGCCCAGCGCAGCTTCGTGGGGGGCTCGGCTTGGGCAGGGGAGGCTTCCTGAAGGGGGGAGTCCCTGAGCTGAGTGCGAGGTCTTGGGGGAATTCCTGGGCTTGGTCAGGGGTGTGTTCGTGTCTGGCATCGCTTTGCTCTTGGGTTTCTGTTTTTCGTTTGTAGTTTGTTACTGTTTTCTCCTTCATTCACTAAGAAGAAGTCTGGCTCACGAATAACAAAATGATCATGGTTCTTATGGATCTTACACTGGAACAGGAGTAGACATTAAACAAAGCAATTATAAACGGACTTTTGAAGGTACCATGAAGAAAAAGTAGGCAGTGTTGGAAGAGAGAATCAGCTGGAAGCCTTACCTGATCTGAGGAGGGAAGCAGGGTGAGGCAGTGATCGAGCCCCTGGGGAAATTACACTGACCTGAGAAGGAGGAGCGGGGGCCGAGAGAAGGGGACTCTTGGGGGGAGGTGGATTTAAAAGCATTCCAGATAGAGAGAACGGCAGGTGCAGAGGTCCCGAGGCCAGAAAGGACTGGGGCAGCTTGATAACTTGACGTTAGGTCAGGTGATCGATAATATCAAAAATATACTAGAGAGACAGGCGTCGCTAGATGATGCATGACTTTTTAAGTGTAGTGTTTCGAGCAGCCTCAACTCAAGCAAGATTTAGGTAGAATTTAAATTTTAAAAAAAGTTATATTGCTTAGAAATCCTTTTAAGGTCAGCAGTTGATATTCTCAACTCTAATTTGTATATCAGTTTTTCTTTTTATTCAAAATTATTTTCTTTGTGTTTTTGTAAACAAAAGTCATACATTGTTTCTATAACACAAAAAAGATTGAACTGCACGGCATGGTTGAATTTGGAATGACAATTGATTTCAGTACGAGAAAGTCTTGAATAGAAATTCTGATAAAAAATAAGTATCATAAGTGCAATTGGAAATATCAGCTCTGAATTTAACAAAGACTGTATGTAACGTAGTTTAACAAAACACCATGTTATTTCAGAAAAGTGCAGAGGACTTAATGTCATGGTCAGCTTACTCCCAAGCTGGCTTTCAAAGCAAATTGCAAGGGTCTGATATTGTTTGAGGTTTTTCCTGATGGTCCTGATCTTTTTCAGTAGTGGACAGACGTGGAGAGGAAGCACAAAAATGTGTCTCAGAAGAACCTTCTTGCAGACCAGCTTATTTAATATAAATGAAGCATTCTTGTATTTGAAAATGCCAAACTGTTTGATAAAGATTTTAAATAAAGCAACCTAAAAGTTGCAGTTCTTAGGTTAATCATTTATTTATCTGAAGGATGAAGGAAGCTGTCTACTTTTGTGATATGAACTGCAATCAGCTTAAAAATAATTGACAAATTAATCCCTTCACAGCACAGCAATTGGAAAGGTGTTAGTTTTAATTAGGCCTGTCTGATTGCCTTGTCTAATCAAGAATCAAGGTGGTGTCTTTGATGGTTAAGGTCTATTGGGGCCATCTCTGACCTGCCAGCCATGTATGTTTTAGTGATTGATTCCTCACATTTTCAGCCCTTTTCCACAAAGGGACCTGAAGTTTGCCAGTACCTTAACATTTAAAGGGAAGAAAAATAAGCATGTTGCCCAGCACTCCTACCCAGAGTCCCGCGTATCCTCTCCAGTAGTCTACAGTTCTGTCCTGAAAAAGCTGTCAGGTGGACGGCAGAGTCAAACGCACAGGAGAGGGCTGTCTCCTGCTGCCTCCTCTCCCAGGCACTCACCCTCCAGCAGACACGGCTCAGATCTAGACAAGGCACGCTCGTCTGTGCTTCTAGGGAGCACTAACCTGCCGATACCTTAACGTCTTTTTAAAAAAAAACCCGTAGGGGGAACATAGTACTTAGTAGTACGTAGAACTTAGTACCACTTAGTACCACGTAGACTGCAGTGCTTAGGGCAGGTCTGCCCAGCAAGCACTTGCTGGCGCTGCTTTGAAGGACGAGAGGAGGGTGGCCGGCGCCCCTGTGTGACAGCGGCTCTCGTTCGCTTGCAGGTCAACGAGGTGACGGTGGAGCAGCTGGTGCAGCAGTACCCGCACATCACCTTCAGCACCGTCCTGCAGGACTGCAAGAGGACGCTGGAGAGGGCCTACCAGATGGGCTGGACGCCCGGCGTGTCGGCCGCCTCCTCCTAGGCTGCGGAGCTGCAGCGGGCCGCCCGCGGCCGAGGTCTGACTGTGCTGTGTCCCCGTGTGTACCCCCGCCTGTGTGTCTCCGCGTCTCGTTTGCACACTGCATAGCGTAAGCGCAGTTGCTATTTGTTCCCAGGTGAGCTGGTCTATTTTTTTCTTAAAAATGAAAAGATTTTGACAGGCACAGACCTTTAGTTTTTAAGTTCAAAGGCTTATTTCTCTATTTTTTTTTTATCTGTGGAATCAAAAAAAAAAATGGATCCATTACTTTGAGCTTCTAATTACTGCCACTGGAGATGCCCCCAAATGAAGGCAACTGCCTTCTTTTTCGATGGGAACGAATTGCGCAGGTCTGTGGATGATGACCAGGAAGGAGTGAGGTGGCGTTAATTAGAAGCCTGACAACTGGGGCTGTTCAGGATTTCAGGCGCATCCGCGGTATCGGTTCTCAGTCTGTCTCACACACGCGCGCACTTGTCTCCAGATCATTTTCTGGCACAGGGGCCTTCCTCCAGGCCGCGCCGTCCCCCGCCGCCCCTCCTAAGGCACCGGCCCGCGGGCGCCCCACCTGCCGTCCAGTGGGCAGCTTAGGGACCAGAGAGAACAGAGCCTCCTGTGAAGTTTCCCTGTGGAGTCAACGAGCTGAAGCCCCCTAGCAGCTTTCAAAAGTGAATTATTCACCATTCTGCCAAATTCTCTGGAGTACTAAGTATTTTGAGTTTTACGTTAACATTGTGTTAGCATTTATTTCATGGATAGTAACTGGTCCGGATATATTTTAATGATATTTGGAGCTAATCTTAGCATTATCCACGTTAAAGTCACCAATGTAATTAATAGTGTGCCGTTATTTAAAAAAAAAAACTCTACAGATAATTTAATTATTTTTGTTAATTTGGTAATTATGAAAGTATATTTCTGAGATTCGGGCTAGTCACATTAATAGAAGATTAATGAATGAGATATAAGTAGACAATCTTTCTATTGACTTTTTTTTCTTTTTGCTTTGCTTTGGGCTTTAGAACAGGTTTTTTGGAGATGTGCATGTTATATTTTGAATAGTTCTTATGCTTTTGCAAAGATCTATTGCTGGTTAATGTATGAGTTTAGAAGAAAAATTAGAAATCTTTTCATTAAAATTCTGTTTACACTTGTCAGAAATAAGCATTTCTTTGTTTAATTAAAGATCTCCAGCTTTCAGTTTAGGCAATACCTATTAGTAAATGAATATACGTTTTGATTTCACACATCTTTACAATTAATTCATAGTAGGGACTCAGGCTCATAATAACCTTTCCTGTGTCTTGATTTATAATCAAGACAGCAGGGAGCCTTTTTAAGCTAAAGCGTGATTATCTTTCACAGTAGAGTTAGATATACAAAACCCTGACTTGTGAGTTTGCTATTTATTCTTTCTCAGTGTGGACATAACTGTTTTTTTGGTCTTTAACAGATATAGTCAGATTTAAATTTCACTTTATAGAAGTCCCAGGGTTGCTAAAATGATACTAGCTGTAAGAAGTGAAAAATAGCTTTACATTCAAATACCATTCACTTATTTATAATAACTCTTTTTATGTAAACAACTGTTTCCTTTGATCATGTCAACATGTTTCTGATGTGGCATGTTTTTGCTTTTAATTCCAGTCAGTTTGGAAAATCTAGTCACTAAACACCAAAAGTATTTTTTCCATCACTAAATGGGTTACTAATTTAATTTGAAGGGAATAAAATTTATGTAAGAAAAAAAGCTGTTTGCTATTAATAAATTGTAATTCTTCTTACACATCCAACTGTATAGTCTTCATATTCATTTCCCCACCACTGAAAAATATCTTAATTCACAATATTTTAACTGGTTTTTAATCCAAAACTAATTTATAAGACAACATGTATAGTAATAGCTTGAGTGAATAAGCAAAAGTTTAATTTTTATATATGTCACACTATATTTTAAATAGTTAAAAAGACAGAAGAGGGGAGAGCCATCAATGATACAGATGGTGCCATTTCAGTTCAAAGTTGTAATAATCTTGGGAGTGTTACAGTTTGGCTGTCAAATGGTTTCAAAAGTGTATAATTGGTTTTTTTCATGTTGCGTTGTTGGAATCTGAAGTACAAGCACTACATGCTTCAGCCTGGGGGTGGGGGGGATCGCACTTATTCTTTAAGGCGTCGACTAATCCAGAAAGCCTGATGCATCATAACCCGGAAAACTGCTTTGGTGTATTTGTAGAAATCTGTAGAAATACCATATCCAGCCTCAAAGCACTAATCTCAAAAACAACTGAGAAAACATCACCCTGAATGATCCTGTGATGGTTGTTGAATGTGTTCTCATTAGATGCTTTGAAATAAGGCTTAAAATGATTTTTTTCCTGGGCAATCTTAAGTTTCTTTTTTTGCTTAGAATGTCATAAATATATGTGAACATGTTTAACGCAGGGCTTTTTATCCTCTCCAAAATGTCAACAGTATTTTCAGAATAAAGACTATATGAAATATATTGCTGTAGTGGAGAATTCTGGTCTTTTGTCTTTGATGTCTTTTTGAGTGGATAAAGGAAATTCGTCCAGTTTGTGGTTTCTATATTTCTGTGAATCTTTTGACCTGCAATGGGCTGCAATAAAAGAGAAAGAAAACACAGTGTCTTTTGTTTTCTTTTAGAGACAATAAATGGCCTCCCTGATGCTGGTTGGGTGCGAGGCATGAGGCATGAAGCAGTCTGTGTCCTTGTGTGTTTCACTATAGACTTTATGGAGGTTCAACTAACTCAGAATAATAAACAAAACTGAATTTAGGATGTTCTCATTTGGCCAGTGAGTACTGAGATAAGATTGAAAACCTCAAGGATTTAAATGATAGGTTTGTTTAAAATACCGTTTTCTAAACACTCATTCATTTACTTAGCTTTTTTTTTTTTTTTTTCAAAGTAAATAAATTTATTGAGTTAAAAACATATGTCAGGCACTGGGCATTTAAAAATAAATAAAACTCATTCCCATCCTGAAATTGCTCATAGCCTAGCAAGAAGATATTCTTAAAAACTAGCCATAGCAGTGGAACACAGTGGATGTAACAATTAGAGGGAGCACAAATAGGAAGGAAGGGCAATACCGTTTTACAAAGAGTGAACTAAAATGAAACAAGGAAAAACAGAAGTTGAAGAGGCAGACAGTAAGAAAAATTACCATTTTCAGCTTTGGCCATTTATGGGTTGATTTTTAAAAGATTCCCTGAAAATTGGTGTCACTGGCTGCCATTCACATGGGCTTATCTGAACCTACAGCGTTTGCATCATCTGTATTGCTTATAGCTGTATTTTTAAAAGAATTCATTACAGGAGTTCTCATTGCCCAACAAAAGCAGGCAGAAATCATCCCGGCTGACAAATAGCATGCCAGCAAACATGAACTCACAGTCCAGGTCACAGAGAGCGGCAGGAATAAGCCAGCATTACTTCAAGTCCATAGGGAGAAAAGAAAAAGACTAGACCCCGATCCTCAAAGGCTTCAAAATTAAAGGCTAAGACACATAATTCAGAATAAATGTGTGATATATTCAAATATATTAAAAATTATGTATAACCTGTATAAGAAAAAAAACTACCAAAAGATGAACAAAAATATTTTTAAAATAAATAAAATTTCTAGAAATGAAAACATAATTGAATGTTAAAATGGAAAGGCATTAGAAGAAAGGATTCAGCTATAGAGAGAACTCATAAACTGAAAGGTAGATCTGAGTAAAGTAAAAGAAAACTTGAAAAAAAACCATGCTTTTCTCCCTTCCTGTGGGTAATTTCCATATGGTTGGCTGAGAGGTTAAGACACAGGGGACTTAGGAGGCTCTCCAACACGTCTATCTAATCCTGCAGAGGAAAAAAATAGAACAAAGGAATGGCAGTGTTTAAGATAATAATGGTGTTTCATTTGTTTATGAAGAAGAAAATAAAGATTTTAGGGGAGAATATCAAAGGCTTAATTTGGGGTTAAGTTAATTTTGAGACGCTTATTAGACATCCAAAGGAGGACACTGAGATATGCACTTTGATACAGGAGCTTCGTTCTGAGAAGAGGCGTACAGATGGCATTTTAAGCCATGAGTCTGTCTGAAATTTTCATCTCTGGTCATCATCCATTACTTTAAATAGAAAATGAAGTCTAAGGACTGTGTTTTTGATCACTCCGAAATTCGGAAGGCAGGAAGAGGAAGCAAACCCTTCAAAGGAAACTGAGGCAGAATAACCTGAGAGGAAGGGGGACAACCAAGAATGTTCTATCCCAGAATCCAGAGAAAGCAAGCAAAATTAAATCAGCCGCTGCTCGGGAAGACAGTTTATTAATAAGAGCAGAAACAAGGAAAAGGTAGCAACTGCTGGCTTAGAGTGCTGGTGACACTTGCAGGCAGGCATGGACCTCACGGAGGGCTTCCGCTGAATCCGAAGTTCCGCTTCCTAAGGTGAAGGGTGGACTCACCAGCGCATGTTTTATTAACGTGCTTCACAGTGTGTGCCTATGTGACAAGCTACTCGGGATCGAATACTTTATCAGATTTTACAAGAAGGGTCGTACCTTGTTTAAGTTGGTCAACTGATGATCCAGAATTTGCTAAACCCTAGATGCGAGCTTCCCTCCCCGTGTGGGGGTGGAGGCTAGCTCTGTGTGACGCAGAGTTTACCCGGACCCCTGTCTAAGCAGGTGGCAGAACTGGAAGAAGATGCTGGTGCAACCTCTCTGCGTTCCTGTGCTGGGAGCAGAGCGTTGCCTAACTCTCTCTGAGCATCCCTGGAATTTTGAGCGAAACAGCTGTCCACGTGGGAGGGAAACAGCGGTGAGAGTTCCTGCGGCGCGTCTGCCATGTCATTCCCGGCTGCAGGAACCGCAGAACCACTGCACTGCTTTGTAGAGCACGGGGGGCTTTCAGTACCCCTTCTTTTCAATGGCACAGTCACATCTGATATTGAAACCTTTTTAGTAATACGGAGGCTTGTGTGATAATGTGAAAATCTATAGCTGAAAAGAACAGTCAGGGTAAAGTCTATCCATTTCACTATATGAACAAACCACGATTTATTTACCGACCCTGCCATTGCTGAATATTAGGTTGTTTCCTGTGTGGGTATTATGCTTGCTAAAATTCATCCCCAGTTTCTTGAGATAGTTAGTAGAAACACATGTAGCAATATTATTTCCTCAGTCCCTGAAATGCAACCTTCTATCTCCAAGCAATAAATTTCAGAAAACTAAAATCATCTCATAAAGAACATTTCTTTCCCTATGATTTTGCTTGGCTAATAAGACTGTGTATGAATGCCATCAGCCCAAGAAAAGAGAAACATCCAAAGAGCATGTGTTTGTTTCGGCTCTTTTATTCACCACGTGATGGGTGGGTGTTTCTTATACTTTTTTCAGTTTGGCACCAGATCAAGTGGCAGGAGAATTCATGGCTTGATCAGGCTGGTGGGCGCTCCACTGAGTTCCCTTCTATAACCTGAAATTTTCCAGTGGCGTGGCTGCGTGTGTGTGTGTACGCTCATGTGCTAATATGCACCATACAATAGAAAATAATGTCGACTGAATGTAACCTATTTAGTCTTCTTTGTTTCTTGGAGTTTTTAGTGATTAACATAATGGAAAATGAAAAATTAGTGGACTAAAGAAGGGCTTTTTAAAAACATTGTTTTTTTAAAAAAAATAGATGCTGCTGCTTTGGTGGGCCTGAGTGGCTACTGACAATGATAATTTTTATAAATAATACCAAAATGAATGGTAAAAGCTCAGCAAGCTTGATTCTGTTAGAAAATAATTCTACTGTAATTTAAGCAGCGTCTTGCAACTGACTCACTTACTGGCTTAAGTGGAAAAAAAGACATCTTGATAATTGGATTTCAATGAAGCTTGTATTAGTGTTTCTTCGATTCCAAATCAAAAGATGGATTGCTATTCAGGGCCCCTGGATGAATATAGAGAGGCAAATACTTGGAAACACACTCATAGATAACTGAAATAATTGGGTTTAATGTGAAAATTAAGTTACTGGCACCCCTCGTTATTGGATAACTTGGATGACTGAATTTGCTCAAATGTATACTAATGGATGTTTAGTCCATTTCCTTTCTCTTTCCCTGTGGCTCCTGTTGAATGTTACTGTCCCCATTTCTTCCTAGTTATACTTCATCCTTGGAGCTAACCAGAGTCTAAGAATATTAGTGATCAGAGTCTTCATTGCCTCCAAGGATTAATGATATGTTTGAAAGTGATCCCCTAACATGGAACTGGGGGGAGGCAGGGAGAATTAAGTAAACTATATAAGACACTCCATGTTTTAAAATATTTTGTTGTGAATATAACAGATACAGTTTATTAAAATCGCAGAGCAAGCACCGCTTAATACATAGAACAAGGCTGGCATCCCAGAAGCCCCTATCCCAGATTCTCCTTTCCAAGCCCAGACACCTCCCTCCTTCCAGATAAAATCGCTCTCCTGACCTCTACAGAAATCATTTTCTTGCTTTTGTTTTTGTTCATTGAAAAGAAAGAAAAGAAAATGTGTGTGTGGCCAGTGAAAAAGGAGGTGAGAGAGATTCAGGGTTTGCCATTTGAGTAATCTTAAAGTGTCTTCTAGCTACTACTGAAGCTTAAAAGAGTGAGTGAGAAATTAATGAAATAAATGTGGGGAAGTATTAAAGATGGGTCATTTTTTAATAAAGAGCACTCCAGGAAACCTGCATTTTGATACAAAAAAGTACCACCTATTTGAATCCTTAAAAATGTAGTTTGGTTTTGCTTGGTTTTGAACTTTATATGAAAGAATCATATGGTGTGTATTGCTTTGTAGCTTCTTTTTTTACATGATAGTGTTCGTAGGATCCATGCATTTTATTGTGTGGAAATGCCATTCTACTACCGAGAAGCGTTTGGTTTGTTTCCAAACCAAACGTGTTCTTGTACAGGTATCACAGTGCACACAAGCACACAGGATACTTGCCTGTCTTCCATTTCATTAGGTGAATCCACACCATTTCCCACAACTGTGGAAGGAATTCGCATTTCCACCAGCAGAGCATGGAAGTTCTTATTGATCATCTATTTGCTTCCAGTCGCCCTGCCGTCGTGTCTTATTATGGCTTAGCCCGCATCCTCCAGAATATTAGAAAGCTGGGTACTGTTTCATCTGTTTATTGACCACTTAGGAAATAATGGTTATAAAGGCCTTTAAACCAATGTTTGCCTTCCCGTTTCAGATAAAAGAAGGAACATAGACATGAAAGGCCTGAGAGGATTGCCATGGTTTCACTGTGGATCTTAGCTCTGGGGCAAAAGCTGAGCAAGGGAGGCAAGGGGGGTGAGAGACCCTTTAAGAGGTTTACAGGCTAAAAGGACAGAGCTTTCTTTCCCTTCATCTCCCTGTGTCTCTAGCCCCTCATCTTCCTATGACTTTATTACATCCTTTTGTAGGGAAGGAGGCCGTTATCATGGATTTAAAGGAGAAATTATGGGGATGTGAGCATTGCCTAAATGCAAAATTGTATGGTTATTGTGATGATGTAATTAAATTAAATATCATGTAAACCAATGAAATAAGAATGAGAAAAAAGAGAGTTGTCACTTCTTTGCTATAAAAACAAAGAATGCTTTGAAAAAAATTCAGATGAAAAGATAGGCACACGAAAAATCCTTCTGGTTAGTTATAGGGCACACAAGATATAGAATGCGGAAAACATCATAAATACCTGAGGGATTTTGTCTTTAGTTTGCTTCAAAAATGAATTTAATTTCTGACTCTGTTTTAAATAAATTGAAGCTACAAATCATAGATGTGTTATAGAGATAGTTTATTCAAGAATGACAGTGTGGAACACAAAGAAAAACGGTCTTGTCTATACATCAAAAGATTAACAAGTGAATGCATATATATCTGCTTTTATATGAAAAATAAAATATTGAAAAATATATATACTTAAATGATTTTTAATAAACTTTTAAAATTAAGTAACCAGCTAGCTGTCCTTGCCATGCTGATAAGAGGGATTTCACTGTTCTTGCTCAGACCGAAACATACCCTACTGATGGGAACTCATATTTTAAAAAGTAATATTTTTTCAATTGAAATATAATTTGCCTACAATAAAATGCGCATGTGTTAAGTTACAGTTCTTTGTAACTTTGAAAAATATGTAGACTTTTGTAATACCACAAGCTGTACGATATATATAAACAAGCTATATAACATATATGAGTGTGTGCAGATATGAATACGTATGGGTGTGTGCACACCACCCTAGGAATTTTCCCTGTCACCTCACTCCACCTCAATCACTGTTCTGATTTCTATCACATATTATTTTTGCCTGTTATTGAATATCTTATAAGTGGAATCACAGAGCACATATTCTTTGTGTCTAATGTCTTTCCCTCGCATGATTGTTTTTGAGACTTATCCTATTCGGTGTATCAGTCGTTGCTGAGTAGTATTCCGTTGTATGGATATGCCACAATTTATCTGTGTTGCTCTTAATAGACACTTGGGATATTACCAGCTTTTGACCAATATATGGTGGTTTAGTGGCTAAGGCATATTCAACTCTTGCAACCCCATGGACTGTAGCCCACCAGGCTCCTCTGTTCATAGGCTTTCCCAGGCAAGAATACTGGAGTCGGTAGCCATTTCCTTCTCCAGGGGATCTTCCCTGCCCAGGGATCAACCTGGGACTCCTGCATTGCAGATGGATTCTTTACTGACTGAGTCACCAGGAAAGCCCTGTTGGACCAATGTATATAAAGAGCTATAAGTATTTTAGTAACTTTTTTATGGGGTATATTCCTAGGAGTGGAATCTCTTGGGTAAATGCCTAGGAGTGGCATTGCTGAGTCATAGGATATGTATATAAACATAGTCCTTACAAGAAGACTCTCAAACTGGTTTCTAAAGTGTATGTTCCCCTGCTACCAGTACCAATAAATGAAAGGTGCAATGAATAACTGTACATCCTCACCAACTGTTGATATTGTCAAAAAATTACCCATTTTAGGGACCCGTTAGAACTTTAAATGGGCTTTTGTTTTAATATTTGGATAAATTTAAGGATAATTGATATCTTAACAATGTTGAATCTTCTAGTCCACTAACATGGAACATTTCTCTATTTACAGTTTTTGGTAATTACTTTCAGCAACTCAGAGTTGCTTTCATAGTAGAGATCTTGACTGCTTTCCTTAAATTTATTCCTATGTATATTATGCTTTGATGTTATTATAAATGGAATTTACATTTTTTATTTTTAGATTGTTTGCTACTAGTATGTAGAAGTGCTACTTATTTTTGTACATTGCCTTTGTATCCAGCAGCCTTGCTAAAATTCACATATTAGTTTTTATTAGTTGTCTTGCAGATCCCTAGGATTTTTTTTAATCGAAAAAAATCTGCAGTAATAAAAACAATGCTGATTTCTTTCTGATCTTTATAACTTTTATTTCCTTTGCTTAATTTATTGCACTGGCTTATGAACTCCAATTCAATATTACATACACATCACGAGAGATGACCTCCTTTTTCCTGATCTTAGGGGAAATTGTTTCATCTTTGATAATTATGATCTTAGTTATACGGTTTTGTATCTGCAAATAGTAAGATTGAACAGATTCATGTCTATTTTTAGTTTGCTTAGAATGTTTATTACAAATGAATATTGAATTTTGTCGAGTGTTTTTCTTAATATTTTAATATCTAGTCATATCTATTGTTTCTCCTAATATCGTTTTTCTTCATCCTGAAGAACATTTTTTAGTATTTCCTGAGACTGATTGATAATGATCATATAGATTCTTTCATTTATTTTCTTCCATTGTATTCTAGCCTCTTAACGGCCTTCTGTTTTCTGAAAGAGGATGTGAAAGTCGTATTGTTTATTTCTTAAATGGTTAAACGAATTCTCCAGTGAAATTATTCTTGTGTTAGGACAACACAGGGATTTTTTTCATTACACTTGAGTTTTAGAATATTGGCATGAAGTTGTTGTTTATAATTCCCTGTAATCTTTTTAATGTTTATAAGATCTATAATGGTACCTCTCTTCAGTCCTACTTTTGGTGATTTATGTTTTCTCTCTAACAAAGAGATTTACGCTTCTCTCTAACCAAGCCTCCACAAGTTCAAGGTCATTAGCCAATAATTTAACTAATGGAATAAAGTAAAAAAAATCAACAAAGAAGGTAACAGAGGCCAGAATCTCTACAACACATGGTCTACAATGTCTTGTGTCCAATCAAAAACTAATAGATATATGAAGGTGAAAGGGAAATCTGACTAATACTCAAGAAAAAAATTGAGTTGCTATAGACCCGATGTGATCCAGATATTGGATCAGACAAGGACTTTAAAGAAACTATTATAAATATGCCCAAGTATTGTGAGGAAAAAAAAGGTCATAATGAGTGAACAGATAAGGAATCTCAACAGAGAAATAGAAATGGAAGTTCTAGAACTGAAAACTACAATACCTGAAATAGAAAATCCATTGAATATGAGTTTAAGAGCAAATGGAGCTGGCAGAAGAGTCAGTGGATGTAGCAATATATATAGCAATAGAAATGATCTAATCTGAAAATGGAGAGGAAAAAACGCTGGGTGGAGAAAAACAGAAAAACAACTCTGTGATGTGTAGCACAGCCTAAAATACAATGCAATTTGAATCCCAGACAAAGAGGAAGAAAAGAACAGAGGTGAAAATTATTAAAAAAAAAAAAAAAAACTAGTCAAGTGCCTCTAACTTGGAAGGACTTAAACTCTAAGCTCTTTCTTGTCTGTGTCGGCAGAACTGAAATACCTTTTTAATCTTTCAGCCTTCCAGTTGCTTTCGCTGAACTCTTTAATAGGCTCCCCCGTGCATGCATGGAAACAGGAGTCAGCCAGGGCTTGGTGTCGGGTTTATATGCAGATTCTGACGGATCTCTTTCATTCCCAGGACTTCCCATTCAATTTCCAACCTCTTGGACACTTCCCTGGCCCTTCAGGTCTAGAGATGGCAGCTTTCTGCTCAAACTTAGAAGGTCTCTAACCACCCTGCTACCACGCAGACTGAGGAGTCCTCTCAAGGGAAAAGCCACGTCGAATCTCATGCAATGAGTGTGCTTCCTTTCTTTAAATGGTTGAGTCCCCTTTAATAGCTGCCTACTTTGGGTTGTTCTGCAGTGACTTCAAGAGGTTTTATGTTTTTGGTTTTTTCCTATAGTCTAATTGTTATCTGTGGGAGGGTTAATCCAACACAGACTGCACTGCCACTATCAACCCCATGACTCCGTATGTATTGATATTAAAAAAAGCCAAATTTAGACCGGAGAATTGCTGTCAGTGCCGCGTATATACTTTGTACAGTTGCAGAGACAGCTTGTTGCCTTCTAATACCCATATTCTCTTTCTTCTTCAGGAATAGTGAAAGTGAAAGTCGCTCAGTCACGTCTGACTCTTTTACCACCCCATGGACTGTAGCCCACCAGGCTCCTCTGTCCATGGGATTCTCCAGGCCAGAATACTGGAGTGGGTAGCCTTTCCCTTCTCCAGGGGATCTTCTCAACCCAGGGATCAAACCCAGGTCTCCCGCATGGCAGGCAGATTCTTTACCATCTGAGCCACCAGGGAAGCTCTCGTCAGGAAGACCCAGTTTGATGGAAAGTCACACTTCCCAATTTCCTGTGTGGCAATATTGGGAGGAAATTTGCAGACATCACTTTAAAAGAGAAAGAGACAGCAGAAGAAAGCCCCTTTGTTCTCTTTTTCTCCTCTTCCAGCACGTAGTGTCGACGTAATAGGAGGGATTTCCGCATCCATCTTGAGTCATGAATTGATAATAGACAGATGGAGTACAGAGTTCCCAGGAGAGTGGTCCCTGGTCTCTGTGCAGGCCCCACACCAGATCTGCCTACCAGCAGGGTTCTATGAAATAAGGGAAATACAAGTTTTCATCTTGCTCTAGCCCCTGTTAGTAGTAGCTGTTGCTAATCCTCACTGATGTAGGTGCAGGAGGCTCATATAAGTAATGCACCAATTATTAATGGTGCAAGTATTTGTGTTGTATTAGAACTTTTATCAAGAAAGTATGTGAAATGGGGGGGGGCATCAGTTGCAAACCAGGAGATCTGAATTCCAGTCCTGTCTCTTCCCACTGTTTTTTAAGCAAGTCTCCCTACCAGGGCACAGCTTCCTAATCTCTGAAAATGTCTCACTAAACTAAATGATCCCTAATTTTCCTCCCCCATTCCACTGGAACTCTACAGTTTAGATCACTGTTTTTACTGTTTTATGTAGCTAGGGAGGTTTTATTCTATTTTTTATTTAATTTGACCATGAATTTTTACTTCCAGACAAAAGTCCCTTTAGCCCTCATTTTCCAAGATCATTTGGTGGCCAGAATCAGAGTCCATGTTCCCATGGATCTTAGTCTCTTGACCTCAGGTTTTGAAAGGAAAGCATACTTTTTTGCAGGACACTTCTCTGCTCACAACTATTTCCCTAATTTTTTAAAAGGCTAGGTTGAGTCAGTGGCACAAATCAAACAAAACATCTCTTCAACAGCACGGAGGCTCAGGACTGTGGCTGAGCCGATGAATTGGTTTTTATTTTCTAGATGACTATTTTTCAAACTAGAAATATGTTTTGCATCAGTGATGTGTTAAGGTCAAGTCAAGAAAAGAGACAATATGTCCCATGTCACGGCGGGCAGGATAATGAGAGTGTTCTCCGGGAGCTGGCTCAGAGGCTGTTCATTTCACCGGCAAAAGGTTATACCAGACAGATTGTTTCTCATTTGATGCCTTAAATTAAACTGCTGATGTGGCCTGCCTCTAACTAAGAAGCATACGTGTTTGCCAAACAGACCCTGAAGAAAAGCCCTGTGTGAGAGAGGTGGTTCCTTCAGCTGCAGCCTTGGAGGCTTTTCCGTTTTTAAGGTCGGCTTAGGAATTGAACCAAGTTTTCACCAGCAGCGTAGCTGCTAGTGTCTTCATCAGGTAGGCCCGGGGGAGGGGAGGCTGGGGGCTATCAGAGTGCTGCAGGGTAGAGGTTAGACGAATACCTGCTTCTCAGATACCCTTTAGACATGTCACACATTCCAGACGCACGTGAGATCAGGGGGAATAACTGAGGATAGAAAAATGCCCGTCAGAGGTTCGTTTCCGCTCCTCCCCCATTCTGGCCTCGCCTTACCTTTCTGCTCAGCCAGCTCCACCCACCGCCACATCAGAGCTAAAGGAAACCCCCCTCCTCACCCCCCCACCCCCCCCCCCGAATGTCATGGCGAGGGGTCCCCTGATCAGCCATAGGGGCTAGGGGCGACACAGGCACTACCCCGGGCATCGGAATCTGCATCCAAACTAGATTCCCCGGGTCATTCAGAAGTCCTGGTGCAGACATTTCACATAGGATGAGGCAAGGGTGATGTGCCAAGCACAGTTCAAGGTTTGGAGGGTACAGCAGCGAATATAGCAGACAAATCCTCCTTGCACTGAGCTTACATTGTGATGGGGGAAGGGGGCAAGACCGATAAACAGGCAGGTGAGTGCTAGTGTTTCTGCTGGTGATGAGTCTTAGGGAAGGGAAAGGGGTGAAAGGTCTGCTTATGAACGCACATCCTCACGAAGACAGTAAAGTTTGAACAGAGATAAAGGAAGCAAACGCTTCCCTCATAGCTCAGTTGGTAAAGAATCCACCTGCAATGCAGGAGCCCCCAGTTCAGTTCCTGGGTCGGGAAGATCCCCTGGAGAAGGGATAGACTACCCCCTCCAGTGTTCTTGGCCTTCCCTTGTGGCTCATGAATACACGAGGAGCTACACTGCTGGTGAAAACTTGGTTCAGTTCCTAAGCCGACCTTAAAAACAGAAAAGCCTCCAAGGCTGCAGCTGAAGGAACCACCTCTCTCAATCCGCCTGCAATACGGGAGACCTGGGTTCGATCCCTGGGTTGGGAAGATCCCCTGGAGATGGGAAAGGCTGCCCACTCCAGTATGCTGGCCTGGAGAATGCCATAGACTGTATAGTCCATGGGGTCGCAAAGAGTCAGATACGACTGAGCAACTTTCACTTTCACTTTCTTTCAAAGAAAAGAAGGAAGGAAACGGGTAGGTGAGTGGCCAGGAGACCTGAACACCAGTCCAGGGCCTCCCGCTCTTTGCCAAGGGCAACATTTTGCAAGATGCTCAGACTTCCTGGTGCTTATTCTTCTCATCTGCCAACCAGGAGTAAAAATACTAATTTTGATGAATTTGGGGGTGACTTCAAGGATCAGAAGTAATGAACATAGACTTGAATGCCAGGATCTAGGCTCCTTGACCCTCTGCCTCTAACTCACAGGGGGAAAAATTGGTGTGACGTGAGTTACAAGTGGGAGTGTAATGATTGAGCTTTGGGCAGTTGTTGTTGTTCAATCACTCAATCGTGTCCGACTCTTTGTGATCCCGTGCCCTGCAGCGTGCCAGGCCTCCCTGTCCATCACCAACTCCCGGAGTCCTTCCAAACCCATGTCCATAGTCAGTGATGCCATCCAACCATCTCATCCTCTGTCATCCCCTTCTCCTTCTGCCCTCAATCCTTCCCAGCATCAGGGTCTTTTCAAATGAGTCAGTTCTTCGCATCTGGTGGCCAAAGTATTGGAGCTTCAGCTTCAGCTTCAGCACCAGTCTTTCCAGTGAATATTCAGGACTGATTTCTTTCAGGATTGACTGGTTGGATCTCCTTGCAGTCCAAGGGACTCTCAAGAGTCTTCTCCAACACCACAGTTCAAAAGCATCAATTCTTCTACACTCAGCTTTCTTTCTAGTCCAACTCTCACATCCATACATGACCACTGGAGAAAACAAAGCTTTGACTCTACAGAACTTTGTCAACAAAGTAATGTCTCTGCTTTTTAATATGCTGTCTAGGTTGGTCATAGCTTTTCTTCTAAGGAGCAAGTGTCTTTTAATTTTATGGCTGCAGTCACCGTCTGCAGTGATTTTGGAGCCCAAGAAAATAAAGTCTATCACAGTTTCCGTTGTTTCCCCATCTATTTGCCATAAAGTGATGGGACCAGATGCCATGATGTTAGTTTTCTGAATGTTGAGCTTTAAGCCAGCTTTTTCACTCTCCTCTTTTACTTTCCTCAAGAGGCTCTTTAGTTCCTCTTCTCTTTCTGCCATTAGGGTGATGTTAAATGCATATCTGAGGTTATTGATATTTCTCTCTGAAATCTTGATTCCAGCTTGTGCTTCATCCAGCCTGGCATTTCACACAATGTACTCTGCATAGAGGTTAAATAAGCAGGGTGACAATATACAGCCTTGATGTACTCTTTTCCCAATTTGGAACCAGTCTGTTGTTCCATGTCTGGTTCCAACTGCTGCTTCTTGACCTGCACACAGCTTTCTCAGAAGGCACATTAGGTGGTCTGGTATTCTCATCTCTTTAGGAATTTTCCACAGTTTGTTGTGATCCACACAGAGGCCTTAGCAGAGTCAACGAAGCAGAAGTAGATGTATTTCTGGAACTCTCTTGCTTTTTCTATGATCCAATGGATGTTGACAGTTTGATCTCTGATTCTTCTGCCTTTTCTAAATCCAGCTTGAACATCTGGAAGGTCTTGGTTCACGCAGTGTTGAAGCCTGGCTTGAAGGATTTTGAGCGTTACTTTGGTAGCATGTTTTCCTCTCTTTCTTCGCATTGTTTATTTAAGTCTTTCTGATCTCTCCTTGCTATTCTCTGGAACTCTGCATTCAGATGGGTATATCTTTCCCTTTCTCTTCTGCCTTTCACTTCTCTTCTTTTCACAGCTATTTGTAAGGCCTCCTCAGACAACCATTTTCCCTTTTTGCATTTCTTTTTCTTAGGGGTGGTTTTGGTCCCCGCCTCCTGTACACTATTAGGAACCTCCGTCCATAGTTCTTCAGGCACTCTGTCCGTCGGATCTAATCCCTTGAATCTATTTGTCACTTCCACTGTAGAATCATAAGAGATTTGATCTAGGTCGTACCTGAATGACCTGTTTTCCCTGCCTGTGTGCTGAGTCACTTCAGTCATGTCCACTCTTTGAGACCCTATGGACCCTAAGTCCACAAGACTCCTCTGTCTATGGGATTCTCCAGGCAAGACTGCTGGAGGGGGTTGCCATGCCCTCCTCCAGGGGGTCTTCCTGACCCAAGGATCAAACCTGCATCTCATACATCTCCTGCATTGACAGGCGGGTTCTTTTACCACTAGCACCACCTGGGAAGTCCAGTGTTTTCCCTGATTTCAATTTAAGTCTGAATTTTGAAATAAGGAGTTCATGATCTGAGCTACAGTCAGCTCCCGGTCTTGTTTTTGCTGACTGAATAGAGCTTCTCCACCTTTGGCTGCAAATAATATAATCAATCTGATTTCGGTATTGACCATCTGGTGATGTTCACATGTAGAGTTGTCTCTTGTGTTGTTGGAAGAGGGTGTTTGCTATGACCAGTGCGTTCTCTTAGCAAAACATTGTTAACCTTTGCCCTGCTTCATTCTATACTCCAAGGCCAAACTTGCCTGTTACTCCAGGTATCTCTTGACTTGCTACTTTTGCATTCCAGTCCCGTCTAATGAAAAGAGCATCTTTTTTTTTGGTGTTGGGCGGTTCTTCTAGGTCTTCCCAGAGCACGGGACCCAAGCTGTGGTCTCACTTCCCAGAAGGAAAATGCCATCACATGACCTCCGCTCACTGATTTCCTTCCTGATGTCCCCCCCGCCCCTCGCCCTCCCCACCCACTCATCCCACGCCCAGACCTTTGTCATCTGCTGTCCTCTGATGTCTCTGAGTCACCTTTTTCCCAGATGATCATCCTTCCCCAGGCAGGGGCTGCTTCCACGTTGCCCTGGCAACAAGGGCTTCTCTCCAACTGGCTAGCTCTTGCCGAGTCTCCGTTCCCTCCTCACTTGCCTTCATCTTGGACTGTGCCATGTGTAGCATCTGACTGCTTTGTGACCCTCATCACTACAATGTGAGTCCTATTCCATGAACTTAAAGCTGGGATGTTCAACCTCTTCATCCTGTTTGCTAAGTCAACAGGGCCCATGGGGCTGACTCACCTGGAAAGGGCCCGGCCAACGTGACATTCGGTGAAAGTGAGCCCTGGGCGGTGGCCCTGCAGCAGCTTACGTAGCTTATTCCTCACCAGAAATCAGTTCTTTCTGGATAATTTGAGCGAATGTCTGTATTTAGTGTTTCTGTAATTTTATTTTGTGTTTCAGTTGAGTAAGTGTTGCTGAATATCTGTAGAATGTGTGATAATTTTTTTTTGTAAAAAACTCAATAAAAGAAACATTAGCATAGGAAAATATTTTATGTTGTGTAAAACACTTGGCTGAGGAAATGTTTTAATGCATTATATCAAAATGCTATAGACGCTCAGCAGCTCGACTCCAGGAGCGAGCTGAGTTTGGCACTGAAGGAGCTGGAGCTCAGCTGCCAGGTTGGGAGAAGGGCACTGGGGAGCCGCGACCCCGAAGAGAACCGGGTGTCAGAGGGTCCTCTCTGACCGAACCAGCATTTATTTGCTACCGTCCAATGCAAAGCACTAAATCTAGGCTCTTTGCAAAATACCAGTGGAAAAATGCTTCTAACCTATCCTCCTGGGACTTACAAACTAGAGATGGTCTGGGTATAAACCGGAACTCATTTGGCCCATTTTTAGGGGAGTTACTGTGAACAAAGTACCGTACTGCATGTGGGGAAGATGAAGACAGAATAGAGGTAGGCTCCACTGTCGGTTCCAACAGGGTGAGAAAAAGAATTCAAGACCCGTCATGAAACATGTCAAATGTGATGAATGCTAGATTTCAATACTGCCGATATTTTATTTTTAAACCCAGCATCTCATAACACTTCACAGTCCTGTTTGATGGGCTTTCGTTGTAGAATTTTGGTGACTTAGAGAGTCCCCAGTAGTCATATATGAGTGTGAGAGTTGGACCATGAAGAAAGCTGAGCACCAATAAACTGATGCTTTTGAACTGTGGTGTCGGAGAAGACTCCTGAGAGTCCCTTGGACTGCAAGGAGATCCAACCAGTCCATCCTAAAGGAGATCAGTCCTGAATATTCATCAGAAGGGCTGATGCTGAAGCTGAAACTCCAATACTCTGGCCACCTGATGCGAAGAACTGACTTATTTGAAAAGACCCTGATGCTGGGAAAGACTGAGGGCAGGAGGAGAAGGGGACGACAGAGGATGAGACGGTTGGATGGCGTCACCGACTCGATGGACATGGGTTTGAGCAAACCCTATTAGTAGTAGTGTTAGTTGCTCAGTCGTGTCTGACTCTTTTCAACCCCATGGGATTTTTGCAGCTGAGAATACTAGAGTGGGTTGCCGCTTCCTCCTCCCCTCTGAGCACACTCTAGGAGGTAGTAAACGACAGGGAAGCCTGGCGTGCTGCAGTCCCGTGGGGTCACAAAGAGTTGGACACAACTCAGTGACTAAAAACAACAGAGGGGCAGAAGTCCGTGCTTCCCTTCTGCTGTCCGGTGGACAGTGGTCACCAGAACGCCCTCGCGCTTCTCTGTTCGTCCAACCTCGTGGACCCTCACACAGTAAATGCTCAACAAATGCGTGAGCGCTGCGTGAGCTGGACCTGCTGTGCGCTTCCAGCTTTACCCTGGTAGCCTCCTCCACTTAATGCATATGTGGTCTCCTGACTTTAGTCATAACTCCAGCTTGCCTAAAACCCACAGTATGGAAAGGGGACTTTTAATAATGGCACTCCCTCTGCCTATGAGGATGTATGGCCCAGTAATTCCGATTTCCGTTCAAAGTCTCAAGGATTCCCTTGCAGAGGCTGCAAACTTGCAGAATCCAGACCACTGACATCAGACATGTTTCTTTGAAAATATTTGGCTTTAAATGGCTGGGGCATTTAACAGTAACTCCACCGCTGGTATTGTCTTCCAGTCCTTCCATCATATTACCTGACTAGAAACTTAACACACTTCAGCTATCAACCCCTGTGGGACAGAAATCTCACCTCAACCCATCTTGAAAACTCATGCCATCTGAATTTTTAGGGGCATGTAGATCATTGCAGCTCCAAGTCCATACCATTCCAACACCATGAAATGTAGCTTGATAATAACCTCTACTCCTGGCCCCTTGCAGGAAAAAACTGAACATCTTAGCCGACTTCTAAAGGTCTGCTGATCCCCTGACCTACACAAATGCAACAGTCATTGAGGAAGTGTCAGGAGAGACACCAGGAGGGAGACCTAGGCTATTGGAGCCTTAACACACTGCAACTGAGGGCTTTAAAACGAAGAGTCGTATGACTTAAAGAACCAGGTTTTTTTTTCCATTTTGCATAAAAACAATCTAACATTAGAGTAAAAGAAATAGGAAGTATATCAATTTTTAATAAATACAAGCCACAAAATAAATTTAATAAATTATAAATGATAAAATTATTGAAAAATTAAATATTAAACATTCCCACATAAAAATGTAGAACATTTATTAATTAGGGAGCATTTTCAGAGTAATACTTGCACTTTAAATTGCTCATAACTTTTTAAACACGCAGGGTTGTAGACCTCTAGAAAGTGGTCTCAGTACATTTGCATGGCTGGTCACCCCAAAGGGGCTCCGTCGGTGGGTTCCCTGCAGGACAGTCAGTGTGGGGTGAGCACAGATGGTTGAGAAGGGTATGGGAAATGGGGCCAGGGGTGGAATTCCTAGGACTTGAGTTTATGCACAAGATAAGAGGTTTCTCTTTCCCTATTCGACACCCGAATTCAAAGACGAGCAGTCACTGTTCAATTGAATGTTTCTGGCAGAAGCCTAGAAGAAGGTCCATGCAAACATGTCTGGCTCTTTCCCAGAACGCTTTAAGGAAATTCCCAGTCCAGATGCTTTATTTCTGGGTCTTAGACTGGAAACTAAGGGGAAGAAAACACAGTGAATGAGGGAGGGTATCTGGGGAGACACCAGCTCTCATTTTTCTTCTCAGCTTGTGTGATGCTTCTCTTGCCTTTTCCCTCCTAATTTGCACACAGTTATTCTTCGGGTCCTCCCTGCCCCCTTCCCCCTTCTTCCACGACTGGAGGTTGAAGGGCTCACTCTGCAGAACCCCCCAGCAGGAATCTCAGTGCGGCTTGGGGCTCATGCCTTCCTGGGGCCCTGGGCAACGCCACCACCCTCTTCTGGGGGCTCTGATTGTTGGAGGAGAGCTCAGTGGCAGGCATGGCGGTGCGCTGTGCAAAGCCCCCTTCGTGGAGGGCCCTCCCGCTCAGCTGCAGGGAGCGGGTGCAGTCAGCAGGCAGGCGGCAGGTGTGGGCTCCTTCAACAGCAGCCGCATGGCCCGTCACTGCCGCAGGGCCAGCACGCTGGGTCCTGTCGATGATGCCCCCTGCAGAGCCCCTTGCTGGGTTGGCCAGCGCTGTGTCAGGCCTGCATCTGGGATCAGCTTCTGCGTGGGGCCCGTCCTGCCTTTTCCTGCTTTCTCTTCTAGGTGTGTCCATCTGTAATGGCCGTCTCGCTCCCCAACTGTCTCAGCTTGAAGAACCAGCCTTGCGACAATGGGTCCTGAGAGCCATCTGAGAAAGCAGAGGGTAAGATGGAGTTTTAGAGCTGAACTGTTCACTCCTTACTTGGCAATAAAGACCCGTTCTCCAGCACCAGGCGGCGGTCCTGTTGTTAGAACTTTGCTCAGTGGTGAATCAGGCTGGTGTGTCGTAACAGTGAATGTACCAGTGAAAGCAGCATACGAAGCACCTAAACGATGTGAAGATACAGCCCTGCAGGGGGACTGGGGGGCTCTCGCTGAGTGCTGTTGCTGCTCCACAGAAGATGGGAACACCCGAGGATGGGTGACAGGGAGCTGAAAGTCAGAGAAGAAAGCTGGAGTCCTCTTTGCTTGCTCACAATGAAGCTCTCATCGTCCCTAGCTGCAGAGTGCAGCCGGCCAAGGAGCAAGCCAGGCCTTCAAGTCAGAGCAGACGAACCAACCAAGACAGGTGTGTTAACCCGAGGTCAGCACCCAGGCTGGGAAACCTGGGACCCTGACAGAAGCAATCAGGACATCAGGTGGATTTCCTCAAAGAGTCATGGCAAGTCCCAGTGGGAGAACCACAAAGCAGGCTCCGGGGGTTCTGGAACAAAGCCACGCTACCTTCAGTGGAGAATTAAACACCTTTTGAAATACAACTCTGGCATATTAGTGGGGCCTTCCTGGAGGCAGAGTGACTAGCCTGGGGTAGGATGGCGAACACAACATCTCCATTTGCTCAAGACTTTCCCAGGTTTTCACTTTTAACACTGAAAGTCTTTCATCATGGGAAATCCCATAACCCTGTGTAAACAGAGGGTCATACTAAGTCAGCGGGCAGCCTGCAGTATCCATCAAAGTTTGAGTCCTGTCCGACCTGCCACATCAGAAGGTTGGGTGGGCCCTGAAGCACTTCATCATGAGATGGACATGATCCATCTGGGATCAGACATGAGCAGGACCTAACACACAAGCCAGCTCTATGAACAGGTAGCCCAGACCCAGAGCATCCGCCCTCTTTCCACGTTCCCTCGCCTCAGCTCTAGCTGATGTGTGTGTAGGACATCTTGTATGACCAGCTGAACACAGAGGGAAATGCCTGAGTTTAGTACACAGATGGATTGGCTCCGTATGCAGGTTTAAGCCAAAAATGGGCAGCAGCCTCAGTAGAGCCTTATTGGCAGTGGACTTGAGAGACCATGTCAAGGGGCCATCTCCCCAGTGGGCTGTTCCCCAATGCATTTGGTCCTCAAACCACAAAAAGAGAAGTGACCCTAGATTTGAATATATATTTATATATATTTTGGGCTGTGGGCTATTGTGCTTGCTTCATCAGCACATACACCAGAATATATATGTGGGCCAGATACAGCAAATGTCCTGGCTCTCAGGTTAGCTGCTTGGTAGGAAGAAGGTTAGATGTTTGGGTATAAGGCAAAGTCTGGAGAAGAGGCATGCCGATGAACACGGCCAGTGACACCACCTCACAGGAGCCTCTAGAGGGTAACCACCGCAGAAAGCACTGAACAGCCAAGTAGACAAGATGACCAGGCCTGCCGACGTCATCCAGCCCTGGTCATCAGTCACATCAGTGACGGCATAGTGGACACATGAACGGAAGCAGAGTCCACACGTGGGCAGCCACTTCCCAGGGCTGATGTTCCTACTCCTCTGCGGGTGGGCCCTCCTTCCAGCCACAGCGACTGATGCTGAGCGCCCACCATGGCCTCAGTCCAGAAGGAAGTCAGCTGGTCACTTGGTGGGGAGCTCATCACACTGAACCTCTTCCCTTCTGTTTGTTATCATAGGAACAGACCCAAGTGTCACCTTCCCACCGCCCCAGGGCATAGCTGGCCCTGCCCTCCGAGGGACTCCTGCAGTTTTTCACCCATGGGCATAGGATTCCACCTCATACTGACCCCATCAGGGGACCCACTTTCCAGCAAAGAGGTGAGGAGTGGATGCACCACCGTGGGACCCCCTGCTTGGTGGTGTCGCATTCCCCACTGCTCTGAAGGATGAAATGCATGCACTGAACCAAAGGCCTCTCCCGGGCACTTTGCTCTCGACAGGTGGAGTACCTGGATGTGGGGACCAGCAGGTGGAGGTGGGCTGACCCCCGCCCCACTCCCCGTGACACACCGGGGGACCTTCTGCTTTATGTCCCTATGACCCAGAGTCGTCCCACAGGGGCAGGCTTCCTCGAGGGGCACAGCGGGGGTCCCAGTGGATTCGCACTGCAGTGGCCGCTCGGGCCTTTTAGGATCTTTGTTCCCAGGGACAAGCGGGCAAGATGGATGCGGACGGAACCGAGCTCGACCATCAAGGGGAGGGCGGGGTGGGCTTCTGTGTCACCATGGGGCCCGGGAGGAATATGCATGGAACCACACGGGTGCCCCTTTCTCCCTCCTCGCCCCGGGCTGACTGTGGATGGGCAGGTTCAGCAACTCCACCGGAGAGCGAGGGGAACTTTGGAGAGGGTGGTCCGGGTCAGCTGAGCTGGTCCCTGAGAAGGGCGGGGGAGGGGATACAGCAGGAGCTGTGAGCTGGGAAGGGGCGGTGATGGTCCACCTGTCTCCCCCTTTCTACAGGGGGCTCGCGGAGCCCCCGGAGGGGAGCTTGCCAAGCACATGTGGATAAGGGGCTCTGAGAGGCCCTGAGGGTGGGCGGCGGTGGACCTGGGCAGGATCGGCCGCTCTGCTCCGGGGCCTGGCAGACATAGCTCCAGCAGGCAGCTCGCTCGGGGTCTGCTCGGCCACCGGGGTCCCCGCTCAGGGTCACGGTCTTCCCAGAGCCCCTCTCGTGTGGTGACTGGGCGAGGAGGGGCAGAATGGAGACCTGGCCATTTTAGCCCAACACGGTGCACTGGGTGGGCTGAGGTTGGTCGGTCTGGTGCCAGAGCTTCCCTTCTTCCTCTGCTAATTCCACCTTTTCTACGTTTTATTCATAGCTCTTCCTCTCTTAAAAAAAAAAAAAAATTCTTGTATCCCAAAGTTGGCTTCTGGAGAACCCGTTCCATCTCAAGCTCTGAAGGGACCTTTGGTCCAGACACGAAAGAACAGAGATGAATGCCGCCTTCCAATCTCTGTAATGACGCCTGGGCGGCCACCTTCCAGGTAAGGGACGGTCTGACGGTCCTAGAACAACCGCTGGTTAGAGGTGGGGGATGCAGTATGGCAAGGGGGGGATGAAAGAAGAGTTCTAAACCACCTCTGGGCCTCAGTCTCTGCAGAGCCAAGCCGTTTGAGGGCCTGACGACCTTTGGCGGAGGAGGTTGGGGTGCGTAGGACGGGCCCAGTGTGCTGACATGAGTGGCCAGCTCTGGGCGCAGGGGGCGTCGGCAGACCGGGTCCAGAGCAGAGTGTGGTGGGGACCTGGCGACCCGCAGCGCACAGCGGTAGCCCCGTACTCAGCCGGCCTGTTGGCTTGTCTGTCTCACCTCTCTGCCCAGGCTCCGTCTCTTTTTCACGGCAGTTAGCGATGTGCTGTTCCCTGAGGTCACTAGGGAGTGCTCCGCAGGGAGCTTATAACACAGGAGACATGTTTGTAGATGGAGTCCATTTAAAACCTGAAAGCAGCCAAGGAAGAGGCCCTATAGCTCAGCTTTCCAGGGATACCTTAAGAATCTCTTTGGGCTGCCAGAGGTGGTCCCCAATAAGAGCAGCACCAGTGATCCCTGGGGTGATGTCGTGGAGCCTGCGTCTGGAGAATCTGTGTAGAAGGCTTTGGTTAAAACCATGGGGGTCTTTACTGTGTTTTGTTTTCTATGGCTAGTGTGGCCTGAAAAATAAATGATGTATCTGTTTGTCATATAGACGGATGGGTGGATGGATGGATGGAGACAAAAATGATACAGAAAGGAGAAAGGCAGATGACCTCTTCTGTAGTGTATCAGTTAGGATGCTTTTGACTACAGATAACATTATCTGATTGAAAGTGGCATCAAAATGAGATGTTTATTATTTCACATAAGAAGCCTGGTGACTTCTAGGTTTATGCTGTGGTTCAGTCATGTTGTCAAGAGCCTGGCTCCTTGGGATTTTTATGTGTTGGCACCCTTCTCTGAAATGAATTGATCCAGTGTCATTTCTTACAAAATAGTCTCCAGTGTAGGAAAAGAAGCTCTTTCTTATTGCATCTTCTGTCTGTTTCTCCAGAGAAAGAAAAGCTATATCAGTCATGATAGAATAAATTATACTGCAGTAACAACCTCCCAATCTTAGTGGCTTAAAAACAATAAAAATACATTGCTTGCTCATGCTCCATGTCTTATACAAATTTGCTGGCTTAGTCTAATGGGCCCAGACTGATTGAAGTTCTCATTTTAAAAAGAATTTCGGAATTCGTGGTGGCAAGGAAAGAGAAGGCTGCTGTTAAATCTTTTGGCCTGAAATGACTTCCTCTTAGAGTTCACCATAGCTTCCTCTTTGATTCCGTCAGCCAGAAATCGGCCATGGCCCTGCCTCACTTCAAGGGGACAGGGAGGTACAATTTTCCAGGTATTCAGAAGTAAAGAAAAAGCAGATATTAGTGAATGTTGTCTGTATTGTTCAGCTTTCCACAAAACTTCTAAGCCTCCTGTATCTCTTCGTCCAGAACTGGGCCACACGATCATGACTACATTGGAACCCTACCCATGTGAAATGGACACCCTACCCAGTGTCAGCCCTGTGGGGCAAAGAAATATTTGTGCCAGCAAGTCAGGAGGGCGATTGATTTGCGTAAGCGAACATCAGTACCCACTGCTTGCTATAAAAGGACTCTTACTGCCAAATGCAATACCTGTGAGTCAATTTTAAAGGTCCCTCATGGAAGGTTTCCTTTTAGATTTAGAGAATCGTGTCTTCCACGGGCCACCACCTCGCTCGCTGACCGATCCTCAGGCACCATGATCAGATGAGACCGGCAGTGGGTAGCCTGAGCGATTTTGCCCTCATCCCCTAACAGCTTGGCCTGACGCATGAGGAGTTTTAGACAGTAAAGAAAGCTCTGGCTTGTTGGTTCTTCCAGAAAAATTAATTCAAGCAAAGCAAACAGCCAAAGTCTCTCAAAGAAACTGGCGGTCGTCTTCCTCAGTTAACGAGGGACGGGTGAATTCAGACGGTTCTTTTAGTCTCTTCTCTCCTTCTCTCTACCCACCCATCCCTCATGTAAAACAAAACACCATAGAGCGCATTGCCCTATTTTGCCGTGGTTTTAGCCCTCAGATGTTTATGATTCTGCTGCAGCATGGGGGCAGTTTACGTGAAGGGCTGAGCAGGGAGAGGGAGGCTGCAGCAGATGGTTGAGATTCCAGAAAAGCCAGCCGCAGCACCCCCACCACGACTTAAACTGAGCCATTTCTGGGTGGTTACCAACCTGGAAGCTTTTTACCTATAGCCTCCTTGAAAGGAAAAGCAGAGGGTTGGAAGAAGGGCCCAAAATCTCTAGTACCGCCTCAATCCCAGCCCCCAGCAAGTATGCCGTGTGTGTGTGTGTGTGTGTGTGTGTGTGTGTGTGACATATGGCAGTTTGAAACAGTTAAACATATGAAGAATGTTTTTCATTCACAGATGGTTTAAAAAAAAAGGCATTTATTTTTTCATATAACATATTCCCAGGGTTTGGAGCCAACCGCCTCCAAGGAGGGTCACAAATGCGTTCAGTGCCTGGACAACTGGGGCTGCTGTTTGAAGGTCTGCTTCGGCTGAAAGCTGAGTAAAACTGTGGTTAAGGCAGACGTTCCCTGGTGGCTCTGGGAGCCTAGGGCCACTGGTTATTTCAACAAGGCTGTAGGAAAAAGCCCAGCTCGTCACCTTCGCTTGAGATGATTCCACCTGCT
This sequence comes from Giraffa tippelskirchi, assembly GCF_054371585.1. Taxonomy (NCBI): domain Eukaryota; kingdom Metazoa; phylum Chordata; class Mammalia; order Artiodactyla; family Giraffidae; genus Giraffa; species Giraffa tippelskirchi. Next base: position 175,670,379 of record NC_137280.1, on the reverse strand, counting down.
CGAGGCAGCCGAAGGGACAAAATTTATCCACGGGGCTAAATCCTTCTCAGGCCCGTAGCCAGCACCTACCACCACGGTCTCCTGGGGCTGCGGAGCGGAGGAAGGAGGTAGCAACGAGGCTGTCCTTTCCCACAGTGAATGAAGCACTTCCACCTTCCAAGGTTTTTCCTGCCGCCAGGACAGCAAATTGGGTATCTGGAGTGTCCAATCAGGGCGCTGAAGCTCTGCACGGCGCCCTAGACAATTATTCCATGGAGGCTTCTGACAGTGGGAAAGGAGAGTTAATGAAATCTCATTGTAAGATGGAATAGCATAACCGTATATTCTAGAACTAGTGCAATTATGCCTTACCTTGGAGCACTGTAAATTCTTTGTGACTGGGATGCGTTATCGGAAATTTTCGTGGACTTCCAGAACTCGAGGGGTTTTAGAGACCATGAAGAAGAGCAGTTCCTTGTGTAAAGACGGAAAGAAACCGGAGCGGTTACGGGACAGACGAAGCCCTACAGTAGGCCTCCCGACACAAACCCAGCGCTCTTGCCATTTCATCCGATTTGCATTTTTGCACAGAGACGAAACCTACCGCAGGTGAAAATAGCAGGTGGTCCAAATAGCCTCTGGGAATCTCTTAGAAAGGCGCATGCTAGAAGCAAACACGTCTTCCGTTGAGTCCAGCACGGCCGACAGTTGTTCTTACATTATGCACCAAGTGAAGTTGTGGCTTGGGGCTTAGAGACCCTGTAGTATAGGAAGTGGGTCTTTCAAAGTCAAGAATCACAATCCGGAAAGACGCTCCCACCACGAGAGCCCAGAACTGAGACCAACGCATGGATCAAAGAGTCCTCACTGAGGCGACCAGCAATCTCCGAGCATTCTGTGAGCTCTCACCTCTGTGGTACTAGGCCCTGTGAATTCCTGCCTCTCAGAATTCCGAATGCCGTCTCCTCCACTTAGCAAGGCTGTGGGGTCTTTCTCCGGCCTGGGCGGGAACCGGCCTCTCTCCAGGCAGTTGACTGTAGCAACCACAGGTTCACCTTGTTGGTTTCCTTCCTCTCAGCGCTCACTGTCGTATTAGTCAGGGTTCTCCAGCAAGAAAGAAAACTAACAGAGTATGGATAAGAGGTTTATTGTAAGAAATTGGTTCATGCAATTATGGAGGCTGACAGGTCCCAAGACCTTTAGTCAACAAGCTAGAGACCCAGGAGAGCTGATGGTGTCGCTTTGGTTTAAGACCAAAGGCCTGAGAACCAGGATGGTATAGTTCTGGTCTGAAGGCTGGCAGACTTGAGACCCAGGAAGAGCCAATGTTTCAGTTTGTGTCTGAAAACAGGCAAAAAACAAACAAACCAACAGAACCAAACCAGTGTTATAGCTGGAAGGCAGTCAGTAAGGAGGAATTCCCTCGTACTCACAGTGGGGTCAGCCTTTTGGCTCTTCTCAGACCTTCAACAGATAGGATGAGGCCCACCCACACTAGGGAGTGAACTCTGCCTGGTTCAGTTTATCAAGTTAAATGTTAATCTCACCCAGAAACATCTTCACAGGCACACCCAGAATAATGGTTGGCCAAATATTTGAGCACCATGTGGCCCAGTCAAGTTGACATGTAAAATTAGCCATCAAAAGTATCCTGTGCCGCTTGTGGTCCAAGGTCTAAGAACTTTTGCTTCAAATGTTTCTTCCTTTCTCTTGCTGTTGCTGTTTGAAATGAGAGAGAAAATTTGGTTTTTCTTACTCTATCATGGCTGGAAGCGGAAGTCTGGCAGCTGGATTGTTTTTCTGAAGGTTACTGACAGATTCTCTACCTCCGACTTTGCCATTTTGCGCTCTGACCGGCAGCGAATGAGAGTTCCTCTTTTCCTGCCTCACCAACAGAGTGTTTTGTCTGCTTTTGGACTTTTGTCAGTCTCAGAGGGAAGGATCGCACCTCTGTGTCGTTTCAGTTTGCTTTTCTCTTGTGATGAGCGACACTGATAATCCTGACGTATGTTTGCCTTTGTGTTTCTTTTTCTAGAAACTGTTAGCTCATGTCATTTGTTCATTTTTCTATTTTGGGTTTGTTAGCCTCTTTTTCTTTCCTAGGAGCTCTTTATTTAGAGAAATTATCACTTTGCCTATATATGAGTTGCAATTATTTTTTCTCTTTGACGATTCTACTTTTGCATGAAGAAAGCTTTGTTGTTTTTTTTTGTAGCTGAATTTATCAATCTCTTTTTTTATGGATTCTAAATTTTTAGTCGTAGTTAAAAAGGCCTTTTCCATACCAAATTATAAAAGAATTCTTCCATGTTTCCTTCTAGTACTTGTATGGTTTCATTTTGCACATTTATATCATTAATTTTGCTGTACAGTGTAAAGTATGGATCCAATTTTCTCCTATAGCATATGATACTCAGTTGTCCCAACACCCGGCAGAAAAAGTCCATTTTTATCACATACTAAATTCTATTTGTATTTTATTCTCCTGTAATTTCTATTCTCTTCCAAGGGTCTGTCTTTTTATGCGGCAGTGTCACAGCTTTTAAATATTGAGGCTTTTCATTATGTTCTAATGTCTTCTAGAGCTGGTTTCCAGCACCCCTGCCCTCTAAAAACAGCTTGTTTAGGCACAGAAAAGAACTGTTAGTACTTCTACTGAGGTCATGTCAAATTCATAACTTAGGAAGAATTGGGATACTCATGATGAAAAGACTTTCTGATCAAGAACACTTTGGGTCCATCATTTGTGAAAGGCCCAAGGGGATTTTGATGGCTTCTGAACGCTGCCTTGCAGGCACTGCAGTGAGCTCCCCTGGGTAGGTATTAGACGTATATTTTGCTCGGAGGCTGCGTAACCCAGAAGGCCAGAGCTGGAGAAGGCCAAGTGTCTGTAGGATGCTCCAGTGGGAGTTCTACCTACATCCATGTTAATAACGTGGAACACATAAGATCTCGCAACTGCTAGATTCTTCTAAATGACACTTCCACGTGGCTCAGCAAAGCCATTTCATTGCTTCTAAATAAGACAGGCCGTCTGGAAAATTATGAAGGGATCAGCTGCTGGCAACCTCACCTTTCCCGTTTTTTCATCATTTCCCCCAATGCAGTATTTCCTCCCTCCCCCAAGGCACTCCTCCAGGCATCAATAATAGCTCCCTGTTCCTTCTTAGTTTCCTCTTATCAAAACCCATCCTTGGGAAAGAATATGCTATCAGTCATTTACACCTTACTGTGAAATTCTTTCTATCTAACAGTGGCAAGAAAGGCTGCATTTATCTAGGAGAGTTCTGAGCAGCTGGCAGCAATTGGAGGAGGCAGGCAAGGGGCCCTCCAGGTGTCACTGAAATATTAGCAGGGAGATCGGCATCTTCTAGGGCCCCGCTCTCAGGCTTAAGAGGACCCCGCCGACTCCAGGAGATGCTCCTGTCATCTTTCTCCACACACTCCGGAGAGGAATCCCGAGACAGCGCGAGTGATTTCACCGGGACCACAGACTGCAGGGAGGCGGCCCACATGGAATCCGTTTTCCTTATCTGGCAGGCCTGGCAGTGTGCATCTGGCCCAGCGCTCAGCCCTGTTCGCCGGAAAGGGTGTGATTAGCAGCAAAAATATGAAGTGCCTCTCCGTGCAACTTCTCCCGTAGCACATGCGAAGGAATCAATCTCCACCTCTGGCAGCCACACCAGGGAGCCTGTCTTTCCCCTTTTTTATTTATTGACTTGCCCTTGGCCAGCACCCTTAACGTATTTGTTTTTGTCGTTCCAAGGTTTTTTTGCTTAAAATTCAGCCAGTCCTGTTTCCTTCCTGGGATAGGGATGTTCATCATTCAGCTTCCTCCAGCTCCAGTGACCGACACCCACGCCTTCGTGTAGTAGAGCCCGCGTTATCGGGACTTAGTGACCTGGAGTCTTTTTGGTTTTGCTGTTGAATGTTTCAATGAGCACAGCCTCATCTTTGGACCCAGGCTGCCCCTGGCTCTGGTCGGAGAGTCTGAGCCCGCAGCCCCTGGGAGGATGCCTCGTGGAGGCGCAGACCTCGCTTGGGACCTGGCAGGCGAGGCTGGCCCAGCCTGGGGCTCCATCCTCCACCGCTGCTGCCTTGGAAGGGAAACGGTGCCCATCTCAAACAAGGGCATTTGAACAGTTGAAACAAAACCCGCGCTTCAGGTGTGAGGGGAGCCTTTGGAACAAATGAGAGAGGAACGTGAGCTTACCGAAGCTCCTGAACGTGTGGGAACTGCACTCCATTTCTAAACGCTTTGCCAGAGTGGCTCTGCTTTAAGAGCTGACCGCAGCACCCGGTATGAAGGGCCTCCGACCCCTCTGCCGGGCCTTCTCGTCTCTCAGCCTCAACCCTGAGACAGAGGAGACAGGAAGGAGCCCGAGGATGCTCCTCCGACCGGTGCATCCTGCCCCTTCTTCTGCTGGCTTGTCTGTCTCAGCAGCTAAGCTAGTCTCACCTCAGGACTGTTTGTTTTTAAATTAGGTTTCCATGAGGCTGCTCATCACAGATCAGGTATACAGGAGTTGTCAGCGTTTATTTTTCTGTGACAGTTTAGTCGCTCAGTCGTGTCCGACTCTAGCCTCCTCCATCCATGGGATTTCCCAGGCAAGAGTGCTGGACTGGGTTGCCATTCCCTCCTCCAGGGGATCTTCCCAACCCAGGGACCGAACCCGCGTCTCCCACATTGCAGGCTTTACCCTCTGAGCCACCAGGGAAGCCCCTGTTATCTTTCTGTAACTCTGGTTAATTTTGCATCAAGTCCTGGCTCTGCCGAAGTGGAGGAAAACCGCCCTCTGTCCATCCAGGCTCCTAGCTGCCTTGCTCTCTGGGGCCGGGACCTGAAGGCCCAGTGGGGCCGCGCGGAGGCACAGTGACCGGGGATGCTTCTGGACCTCGCCGCCTCTTCCGCCCTGGTTTCCGCTCAGCGGTCCACGCGCCGGCCGCTCCTGTGCAGCTGGACCCCGAGGCCGGCCCCTCTCCGCCTCTTGGGGCTGAGCTTCTCATGCCCCGAGCCGGGCCGAGGCCCGGAAGTCTCTGCCAGACTGTCGGTAGTCCTGCCCTGCGGCCCGGAGTCACCCACCGCAGCCCCTTCAACCCTGGGGAACGGGCTCAGCTGCCCTCCCGTTTCAGGATTTAGGAAGGGCCTCGGGTTTTCCTGCTTCCACAGCGTTCAGCCCAGGAGATGCGGACAAAGGGCCTGTTTGTCCAGGAGCTGCCAGCATCCGTATCCTCGAGGAATCCTCCCTGTATCTCTTGTCTTCTCCAGCCCAGGGAGTTTCCTCGTCTGAGGACTCGGAGGTGGACAAGACAGCATTTCCACATTTTCCCTCTCGCTTCCTCAGCGCTCAAGCTTCCGCTCACTTCCTCTCCTCAGGACACCCTGGGGCTCTGGCTCTTGGATGACAAAGGCCAGGAATGCAATTTTCATTTTGATCCTATTACAGCAGCCTCACCTTGAAGCAGGGACCCTAAAGGTGGCCCAGCTGCTTGAAAGGGTTGATTAAAATGGATTGATTAAAATTTCAAGGATCTTCTGCCACAAGGATAAAAGAGCTTAGTAAACAATAATTTCTCCGGAGAGGGTCCCTCTGATGCAGCTCTTGACGCCTGCTTGCTAAAGGTTGAAGCGTGGTACATCAGGATGGAGGCCCTGGGCAAACCAAATTGTGCCACTAGGTTTTCAAATACGGCTGCTTTGCAGGGCGCCGTCTCTGCTTTCTGAAACACTTGTGTTCTGAGGTCCCGGGGTAAACAAAGGACTGCAGACACTTCCTAGGGCCATATTACCAGGAGCCTTTCTGGCCTGGTCTGCCTTGTTCCCTTCCTGCCGGGAAAAAATTCGGAGGGCAAAATTCCTATGAAAATGGAGCCTGTGGCCCTCAGTCATATTTTTCTCTTTCTTTCCTCTACCATCTCTTCTAGTATTTCACTTTAAATTCATCCCATTTGGAAGTCAATATTTTCTTTAGTATGTGAGTAAATCTATAATAGATACCCTTTCTACATTTTTCAGTGTATTGTCAGATAATCTTCAAGTAAATAGAACTCATTTAGACTTGCTGTTTTAATTACAAGTCCGTTTTACATACGTTGGTGTCAGAAATCCCATTTTCAAAAGGAGTATTTCTTTTAATTGATTGTACCAGTTAGAAATGAAAATAGCTATTAAAAATTTTAAAGCACCTGTATTGAATCATATAGAAAGGAACTTACTTTGAAATTCCTAAAGGTAATGTGGGGGAAAAGAATCACTGTCGGGCTCAATATTCAAAGGTATTAATATAAAGGCATGAATCCATACATATGCATGAACACCTATAAATGTACAGATATACTCAAGAGTGTGATAATATGGAGATGAGAAGCGGGTGACTCATGAAGCAAAAAAGGAAAATGGTGCCTACCAGGGGAAGAAAAAGAGTAAATTGACTTATAGGCGGTACCTGCTTTGTGCCCAGGACTTCTCAAGCCTGCGATGCAGACATCGTCACCTCCATTTTACAGAGAAGGAAACCAAGGCTCAGAAGGGTTAGGAAGCTTGCCCCCAGGCGTCTTGTCTGCTTAGCAACAGAGCTCGGCTTTGAATCTAGGTCTGTGAGACTCCAAAACCTCCTCTTTTCACAGAGTGCCAATATTAATGCTTAGATACTTACCTGGTGTTTTTTATACTTGTAAAAATCCATTCCAAAGGGTTAGCTCCAAGGAGTACAATGGAAAGAGATAGCCAACTCTGTGTTCTTAAGCATACTGTATCCATTTCACACATTGAAACGAGATTGGCTACAACAGATTTTGCTGAAGGTATTGATTTGATCAGTGCAATCTTTCAAGATATGATCCAGGTCTTTAGCAAGAGCTACACTATTTTTCCAATCCATTGAGTGGTGACAGGAGTTCACTTCACACCATCACAAATTTCCCACGAGAGCTCACACAAGCTTGCAGCTTGGCCACACGTGGAAAAGTGTAATATTCTACTCACAGAGTAAAGGAATAAGTCACCATCGCAGGGCACAGTAGTCAACTACGTGTGTATTCTATGCAAAATGGAGTTGGACGGAGGGAGCGAGGGCAGGTCTTCACACAGGAGACGGATTGTGGACTCAAAAATAGCAGGCGATACCGCATTTCTCACTACAGATTTGCTTCTGACACTCAACCTAGCAGTACGTGGTCTAACAGCTTCGTTCCCTTGTCTTCCGCACGGGACTGAAATTCAGACATTCTAATTTTAAAGTCAGCTTTTCCAAGTGTCATTTTGTGGCACTTTGGGTGCCCGTAAGTAGAAAAGCTACTTAGGTCTGATTTTCTTGAAGAATCTATCTTTTGCATAAGATGCTTGATAAAATGTGCATTCTTTGTACAGCTAATGCCTTGATAACTGACTTGACATTTCTTTTTAATTCCTTCATTTACAAAATAAATAAAAATTAAGGCGACTCATGTCCAGAGACCTAACCATCTTTACAAACCTTTCCTGTTTATTTTAGCAGCAGCTCCTTTCCTTCTTTTCTAATAAATCAGTGTGTTGATTTCCAAACCTAAAAAATTAAGGGGAACATTTTTTTAAAATATTGTCATTATCTAGAAATGGAACCCAAAACTAACTAGTAAGCCAAGTAAACTGTGGCTAACCACTTGTTCATCCTCTGCCAGAAAATGGCTTCAGGATAAATTTATTTTTCCCTCTTCCCCAAGGTATATTTACTCCCCAGAGTCACAAGAAGGAATCAAATGGACCAGGAGTACTGGGAGTTCTATGTGAATATTTTATTTCTAACCTTAAATACAGTTCAGCGTCTTGGTGCAACAGCTTGTGTGACCCCAGAGGTCTCCAAAGACAGTCTCAGCCAGAATATTGAACACCGGCTCTCAAATCAGGAAGCTCTCAGTGCTGGGACCACCACTTAGAGGTAACCAGGTGATCCTTAGAACGTTCCTTGGCCCCACCGAGCCTGGTTTCCTAATTTATAGTGACTGAGATCACTAAGCCTCTGATCTCATGGGGTCAAGCGAGGTAATATTTGAAAGTAGTTTCTAGGCTCTGAAAGTTAGTACAGACTCTCTTAAAACTAGGAAACTCATATCTGAAATGGTCCACATTTACAGCAGCACAGTTTCCTTTCATTGCACTTTTCTTTGTCATCGAAGGGAATTTCAACCACACTAAGAGTTAAACTGTTGGAGAAGACTCTTGAGAGTCCCTTGGACTGCAAGGAGATCCGACCAGTCCATCCTAAAGGAGATCAGTCCTGGGTATTCATTGGAAGGACTGATGCTGAAGCTGAAACTCCAATACTTGGGTCACCTGATGCGAAGAGCTGACTCATTTGAAAAGACCCTGATGCTGGGAAAGATTGAGGGCAGGAGGAGAAGGGAACGACAGAGGATGAGATGGTTGGATGGCATCACTGAGTTTGAATGAACTCCGGGAGTTGGTGATGGACAGGGAGGCCTGGCGTGCTGCGGTTCATGGGGTCACAAAGAGTCGGACATGACTGAGCAACTGAACTGAACTGAAGAGTTAAACAAGCGTCCACACACCTAGCCATGTAACCTCTGCCACTGTCATGAATATTCTTTTTTCATAGAAAAACATGTGGTTTGATTTCCAGTCAAAAAATGAGCACTGTCCCCCCACCCTTTTTTTTAAAAAAAAGAAAGCCTACTTGTTAGTTTCGGGATTCACTTATTTTATTCTGCTCCATGCTGCCTGGAATTCAGGGCCCTTCTATGAAGGACTTTAAGGGACTCACCGCTCCATAAATTTGTTGAGAGTAGGGGACATTTTTGCATCTCTAGTGCATAGCACAGTGCTTGGCACAGAGAAGATTGAGTAAGTGTAGGTTGAACTCAGCTGTTGAACTGAATGAAACTGACATGACAGATGCATACGACAGCGTAGTAAAGCCCGAAGCTGACGGGCGTTGAATAGAAACTCGCCCATTGGAAGGAAGGGAGGCCAGCGGTGGAGGTGTGTTTGTTACTTGTGTGTGAAGGCAGAGTGCAGTTCTGCTTCCTCTGGGAGGCTGTGTATGCTTTCTTGTGTCTGTGTATATGGATAGATGATGGTAAATGAAAAGAATACAGGTCAGAATTGCCATGGCTTGCTACGCGTGCAAATCCATTTAAGCAACATTTGAGTAAAATCTGTTCTTTAAAAACAATCAAGAACCTCTTCCTTCCTCTAATTGTAAAAGATTATCTACCTTGTCTATTTTTTTCTGACTTTCCAATTTGGCTTTCCAACCAACAAGTAATTTTACTTAAAATTTTATCGTCTAACATGACTTCTAAATATATATAAAAAAGGAACAAGTTATGGATGAAGAAAAAATAAGTCTATTTATAAATATATTAATGTGTTTTATTCCACTGAAGATGCCTGCATGGTCTGAATTAGGCTGTAATGGGGCCAAACACTGAGCTGAGCGCTGGTTTCATGGGGAGAAGCCAAGTAGTCAATTTTAATTACTTGTTGCCATATCCTTAAACAATGCACCAAGCGTGGAAATGTTCAAAATATCTTTCCTTCTGTCTGATTTCACTTTAGTCAATCCAAATTTGGCATCACTGCTTTCTGAAATATTTTTGATTGTAGAGCAGTTGGTGATTTTAATAATTTAGTATAAAGGAGAGAATGAAGAGAAAGAAATTGGAATTTAAAGCACAATGGCAAAAAAGTTAATTTAAAGTGATGTTTGGTTTTTTTTAAAAAAGGTTCCCTTTGAGATGCTGTTGTGTAATTGAATGGATTAAGGGAGCTGACGGGAACTTCACGGGTGTCTCAGTGGAGGGCTCTGGGGTCAGCCCTTGGCTCTTGCGCCTCACGTTAAACAAGTTTGTCAATTTTCCGTGAGATTGATTTTTCTCACAGGTCTAAAGGCCTTGTCTTATTTCGCCTTATTTCCACAGGGGTTCTTAGCATTGCAAACTTCCATTTACCTTTTGTTTCAAATCATGAAGAGTGATTTTTCTCTCCGAGAGATGACCTAAGAAGACGCCTCTGGATCTGGAGTGCTCTGTTTAATATGGAGACCATGTTGAGTGGCGACCATTTTCCTTCATTCTTTTTTTTTTCCCTGTTGGAATGAATCACTCTTTAAGGATAACCATGTTCATCTAGTTTACCAAGAGCCATAGTTTGCATTTGATGTTTTAAACTTTCTATTTACAACAGTTTTGAAGGAGATCAGGTAGGTTGGCACTTTCAAGATAAGTAACCACGAGAAAATTCCAAATAGACCCCCCCCTCCCCACCGAGAAACACAGAGACCTTAATATTTAGGAACTGACCTACTTGACCCAGTGACTTCTGTGAGAACTCAAGCACTGCGTAAAGAAGCTAGTTCCTGGCTCTTAATATTGAGTTCCTTTGTGTTGAATATTGGATCCCTCAGAGTTCTTTTTGAAAGTCGTTGTTAGTTCCAAAAAAGAAAAATCACTTTTACTCCAATTAAAAAAAAAAAAAAGTTCCTTAAAATGACTTTTAGTCTTATGACTTCCTTTGAGTTTTTTGGAAAGCATGTAAGAAAAACACCGCATTTACATAAGCAGAATCAATTATGTTTCCTATTGCTGTCCTTACATGTGCTTGACTATTTCTTATTTAAAAGGAAACCACAGAAATATACACAGCGTGCATTTCTGTTTTCTTAAACTTTCAAATATTGTCTTCCCATACATGATCCCATTTGCTCCTCCCTCCTGTGACTTCCTGAGAATGTACAGATGGCATGAGCGTGTCCTGCCCTGAGTAAAAGATAGACAGTGAAAGTGAAGTTGCTCAGTTGTGTCCAACTCTTTGCGACGCCATAGACTGTAGCCTATAGGCTTCTCCATCCATGGGATTTTCCAGGCAAGAGTACCAGAGTGGGTTGCCATTTCCTTCTCCAGGGGATCTTCCCAACCCAGGGATCAAACCCGGGTCTCCCACATTACAGGCAGACACTTTACCCTCTGAACCACCAGAGAAGCCCCTGAGACACACCAGTAAATGCAGAGTTGAACCAGGTCCTCAGACTCCTCAGCCTCGGCCATTTCTACTGTCTCCTGCTGCTTGAAAGAGCTTGTCAAAGACCAGGGGCTTCTCAAATTGATTCCCTGGCAATTTTTCTTTCAAAAAAGGAAATGGTTTCTTCATCTTAAAAAGCTATAATCACTTTGTCACATTAATAGGGAATATCTTCTCATTTCCAGACTCTTGACAAATAGGTCCCAGTGAATAAATGAACCCTGCTCTTTCTGCTACCTGCTAATTTATTAGCTGTTTTCATATTAATATCCAGGGCCAACCTTAGGAGGAGGCAAACCAGGTGTCCAATGCCTGAAATTCTACCATTGTAACATCTATGTCTTTGCCAACCTTTGTCCCCATTGGAAGTGCAAAGGGTTTTCAAAGAATCGTGAGGCATGAATTGAAATTTTCCTTTGGGCTAGTCTCCATGGCTAGAGAGGCAAATAATAACCACATGAATTGAACTCTTATAACCATGAGGCACTATGCTCAGCACATTTCACTATCTCACTTAACTATGAAAGTGAAAATATTAGTCACTCAGTCATGTCTGACTCTTTGTGACCCCACGGACTGTAGCCCACCAGGCTCCTCTGACCATGGGATTCTCCAGGCCAGAATACTGGAGTGGGTTGCCATTTCCTTCTCCAGGGGATCTTCTGGACGCAGGGATCGAACCCAGGTCTTTCGCATTGCAGGCAGATTCCATAAAACAACCCAGTACACAGGTCCCATTATTATCCTCATTTTACAGATTAGGATATTGAGATTTAGGTCAGAAAATTTGCCCAAGGCTTGCAGCTAAGTAAAGAGAGAGGGTCAGGATTTTGCACCCAGTCAGTCTGGCTCCCAATGCTTTGCTTTTAAAGGTCATTCTCTATGAAACACGTTTGCTACCTGTGAGAAGCCCACGCCGTGGTCAGAGAGAGAGGGGTAATGAGAGCTGAGCGCATGGAAGCAGAGAAGGGGGGGTGGGCTTTGCCTGAAGCAGAGAGCACTTTGCAGAGAAGGAGACTGGGGCCCGAGGCTTGAGGACGGGTAGGAATTCCCCAGGAGGGCGAGGGGTGAGGTGGGGAGGGAGCACCAGGCAGAGGGCACAGCCAGGACAGAACAGAGGGGCATGACAACATACAATGCGCTTGGGAATTGCAAAGGATTTGGTGTAGTTGGAGCAGAGACATCTTGGAGTTGGATCACTGATAGAAAACAGGTTGAGAAGCTGCAGGTAAATGCCAGATTACAAAGGACCCAGGGTGTTCTATGCCGGATTTTTAGAAGTTTTCTTTTGGAGCAACAACAGCCCTTAAAACATGTTTAGTGAGATGACTATGATTGGATTTAGGTGGAAAAAAAGTGAAGTGTGGAGCAAGAATGCCCTTTATCACACTGTTAGAATACCTGAGAAAACACAGAAGTGACTGTGTGTTATCCATACAGTGTAACAGATTACCCCAGAACGTAGCAGTGTAAGGGCTTCCCTGGTGGCTCAGAGGGTAAAGCTTCTGCCTGCAATGCGGGAGACTGGGGTTCAATCCCTGGGTCAGGAAGATCCCCTGGAGAAGGGAATGGCAACCCACTCTGGTACTCTTGCCTGGAGCATCCCATGGAGAGAGGAGCCTGGTGGGCTACAGTCCATGGGGTCGCAAAGAGTCAGACACGACTGAGCGACTTCACCTTCCCTCTAGCCGTGTAAGACAATAAGCATTTATTATCTTACAGATTTTACGGGTCAGGAATCTAGGCACGGCTTAGCTTGGTGTCCCTGACTCAGGGCCTCTCACAAGGCTGCAGGCCTCTCAAGGTCTGACTGAAGGAGGCTCCACGTCTAAACTCCCTCAAGGTCTCCACCGTCCCGCTCCCAAGCTTCTTTATGTGGCGGCCATGGCAGGCTGCAGGTCCTTGTTGGTTCTTGGCCAAAAACTCACGTCCTTGCCCCATGGGCCTTTCCACAGGGCTTCTCACAACAGAGCAGCTTGCTTTCCCCAAAGCTCTCCACGGGCTCTGAGAGAGCGTGAACCACTGAGAGATGGAGAGGTTCAGGGGGTCAGAGAGGGTAAGCAAGACAAATGCCGGAGTCTTTGAGGAAGCGAAACTCACAATCAATATCCCAGAATTTTGGTTACATTCTGTCTGTTAGAAGCGAGTCACCAAGTTCAGCCCATTCAAGGGAGGGTATTACACAAGGCCACGAACGCCAGGGGAGCCAGTGGGAGCCAGTTTAAGTGCTGCCTACCAATGCCCGATACAAACCGACTCATGGGAAGACACCCTGATGCTGGGAAGGATTGGGGGCAGGAGGAGAAGGGGACGACAGAGGATGAGATGGTTGGATGGCATCACTGACTCGATGGACATGGGTTTGAGTGGACTCTGGGAGTTGGTGATGGACAGGGAGCCCTGGCGTGCTGCAGTCCATGGGGTCGCCAAGAGTCGGATGTGACTGAGCAACTGAACTGAACTGAACCAATGCCAACCTTTTGGAATGTTGGTTTTGAGCTTCTGTGGGGCCTTAAGGTACTGATGTCAATTGACTAGTTGAAAATACAGATTTGAAGTTGAAAGGGAAAGTTGGATAGTGTGTAAAGCAGCTTTTTACATAGCTCTTTGGCAGCTGTGTTTTAATAGGGGGAACGCCATGTTCTCGCTTACTTAGGAAACACTCATGCCTCCTCTGTACAGAAGACACCGCGCTGGGCCTTCAGCCACTGCTCTGGTAGGCTGCTCTTCCATTTCTGAGTGGGTTCCATCTTGTGGCTTTGTAGCACTTAAACCCTTTATAATGGTGTTAAAATGCAGTTACAAAACCTATCACACTCCTGTTCAGTTCAGTCGTGTCTGACTCTTTGTGACCCCATGGACTGCAGCATACCAGGCCTCCCTGTCCATCACCAACTCCCAGAGTTTGCTCAAACTCATGCCCATGGAGCCAGTAATGCCACCCAACCATTTCATCCTCTGTCGTCCCCTTCTCCTCCCGCCTTCAATGTTTCCCAGCATCAGGGTCTTTTCCAGGGTCAGTTCTTCGCATCAGATGGCCAAAGTATTGGAGCTTCAGCTTCAGCATCAGTCCTTCCAATGAATATTCAGGACTATTTCCTTTAGGATGGACTGGTTGGATCTCCTTGCAGTCCAAGGGACTCTCAAGAGTCTTCTCCAACACCACAGTTCAAAAGCATCAATTCTTGGGCACTCAGCCTTCTTTATGGTCCAACTCTATATGGAGCTGGAAATGACTCCTGGAAAAACCATATCTTTGACTAGACAGACTTTTGTTGGCAAACTAGTGTCTCTGCTTTTTAATATGCTGTCTAGTTTGGTCATAGCATTTCTTCCAAGGAGCAATCATCTTTTAATTTCATGGCTGCAGTCACCATCTGCAATGATTTTGGAGCCCAAGAAAATGAAGTCTGTCATTTTTTCCATTGTTTCCCCACCTATTTGCCATGAAGAGATGGGACCGGATGCCATGATCTTCGTTTTTCGAATGTTGAGTATTACCTAAACCCGGCCGGGGAGTGATGACCTTGGCAAGTGAAACAGCTCACACAACTAGCCCATGTGAATGACCAGACTAAGGAATGACAATATCCAGAAACAACTGAGCTAAACCACGTGCAAGCTGATCTTCAGAAGTAGCCTGGGATGCAAAACTGAATAGGACAATGAGCCTAAGGCCACCGCTGCCTTTCTTCTAGTGAACTCAGAATAAATTGTGTTGTAAGAACTATGATTTGACTGTGGCGGAGTTCATGGTCTGCAAATCCAAGTACATTACTGATAAGGGTATTTTCTGCTTGTCTCTACTCAAGGTGAATTACATACTTTTACAAAAATGAAGTGATAATTTAAGGCCATTTTCTAGATAATTCAAGCGGGTTAAATCTAATTATTCCAGACATCATTACAGTGATAACAGCCTATATAACAGAGATCTAATGCCCAAATGATGAGTCACTTCTGGTAAATAGTATTCAACATTCAAAGTAATTAGGACAGTGCCTTAAAGTTTGTTGAAATCGGATTCTCCTTGTATCCAGATAATTAAGATGAGTCGGTGATTTTCCTGAAATCTCCAGATAATTGCTGCACTCACCCTCTTGGGCACCTGTGAGGAGCTGAGTCCCTGCACGACTTCAGGCAGAGTCCCTGGTGTTTCCGAGAAGCTGTAAGTACCTCACACTTTGGTACAGAATCCAGTTCATTACTCACAAAGCAAAGAAAGTACAGCAACCCCCCCAGATAATTCAATGCCCATCCTGTCAACACTCAGTGTGATATATTAACACGTGAGAAACTACAGTGCATCACAACTTTCTGGAGAGAGGCATGACTAAAGCTATATATAGCCAAGCTTCGGGGAAAAAATATTGCTAAAACCAGGGAAATAACATCACCGTTCTACCCAGATATGACTCAGAGCCTTCCATGAGGCTAATGTATGTCTTGTTAAATTATCCTGTTTCCTCACTCAAGACTGCTGAGTTTGTGGACTGTGATGGGCCTGTAACAAAATGTGGTCCACTGGAAAAGGGCATGGCAAACCACTTCAGTATTCTTGCCTTGAGAACCCCATGAACAGTATGAAAAGTCAAAAAGATAGGACACTGAAAGAGGAACTCTCCAGGTCGGTAGGTGCCCAGTATGCAACTGGAGATCAGTGGAGAAATAACTCCAGAAAGAATGAAGAGACGAAGCCAAAGCAAAAACAACACCCAGTTGTGAACATGACTGGTGATAGAAGCAAAATCTGATGCTGTAAAGAGCAATATTGCACAGGAACCTGGAATGTTAGGTCCATGAATCAAGGCAAATTGGAAGTGGACAAACAGGAGATGGCAAGAGTGAACGTTGACATTCTAGGAATCAGCGAACTAAGATGGACTGGAATGGGTGAATTTAACTCAACTGACCATTATATCTACTACTGTGGGCAGGAATCCCTTGAAAGAAATGGAGTAGCCATCACAGTCAACAAAAGAGTCCGAAATGCAGTACTTGGATGCAATCTCAAAAACGACAGAATAATCCCTGTTCATTTCCAAGGCAAACCATTCAATATCACAGTAATCCAAGTCTATGCACTGACCAGTAACACCGAAGAAACTGAAGTTGAATGGTTCTATGAAGACTTACAAGATCTTCTAGAATTAACACCCAAAAAGGATGTCCTTTACATTATAGGGGACTGGAATGCAAAAGTAGGAAGTCAAGAAACACCTAGAGTAACAGGCAAATTTGGCCTTGGAGTACAGAATGAAGCCGGGCAAAGGCTACTAGAATTGTGCCAAGAGAATACACTGGTCATAGCAAACACCTTCTTCCAACAACACAGGGGAAGACTCGACACGTGGACATCACCAGATGGTCAACACCGAAATCAGATTGATTATATTCTTTGCAGCCAAAGATGGAGAAGCTCTATACAGTCAGCAAAAACAAGACCAGGAGCAGACTGTGACTCAGATCATGAACTCCTTATTGCCAAATTCAGACTGAAATTGAAGAAAGTAGGCAAAACCACTAGTCCATTCAGGTATGACCTAAATCAAATCCCTAACGATTATACAGTGGAAGTGAGAAATAGATTTAAGGGACTAGACTTGATAGGCAGAGTGCCTGATGAACTATGGACAGAGGTTCGTGACACTGTACAGGAGGCAGGGAGGAAGACCATCCCCAAGAGAAAGAAATGCAAAAAAGCAAAATGGCTGTCTGAGGAGGCCTTAACAAATACCTGTGAAAAGAAGGGAAGCAAAAAGCAAAGGAAAAAAGAAAAGATATACCCATCTGAATGCAGAGTTTCAGAGAGTAGCAAGGAGAGATAAAAAGCCTTCCTCAGTGATCAGTGCAAAGAAATAAAGGAAAACAACAGAATGGGAAAGACTAGAGATCTCTTCAAGAAAATTAGAGATACCAAGGGAAGATTTCATGCAAAGATGGGCTCAATAAAGGACAGAAATGGTAGGGACCTGACAGAAGCAGAAGATATTAAGAAAAGGTGGCAAGACTACACAGAAAAACTGTACAAAAAAGATCTTCATGACCCAGATAATCATGATGGTGTGTTCACTCACACTCAGCTAGAGCCAGACATCCTGGAATGTGAAGTCAAGTAGGCCTTAGGAAGCATCACTACTAACAAAGCCTGTGGAGGTGATGGAATTCCAGTTGAACTATTTCAAATCCTAAAAGATGATGCTGTGAAAGTGCTGCACTCAATGTGCCAGCAAATCTGGAAAACTCAGCAGTGGCCACAGGACTGGAAAAGGTCAGTTTTCATTCCAATCCCAAAGAAAGGCAATGCCAAAGAATGCTCAAACTACCGCACAAATGCACTCATCTCACACACTAGTAAAGTAATGCTCAAAATTCTCCAAGCCAGGCTTCAACAATACATGAACCGTGAACTTCCAGATGTTCAAGCTGGTTTTAGAAAAGGCAGAGGAACCAGAGATCAAATTGCCAATATCCACTGGATCATCAAAAAAGCAAGAGAGTTCCAGAAAAACATCTATTTCTGCTTTATTGACTATGCCAAAGCCTTTGACTGTGTGGATCACAATAAACTGTGGAAAATTCTGAAAGAGATGGGAATACCAGACCACCTGACCTGCCTCTTGAGAAACCTGTATGCAGGTTAGGAAGCAACAGTTAGAACTGGACATGGAACAACAGACTGGTTCCAAATAGGAAAAGGAGTACGTCAAGGCTGTATATTGTCACCCTGCTTATTTAACTTCTATGCAGAGTACATCATGAGAAATGCTGGGCTGGAAGAAACACAAGCCGGAATCAAGATTGCCGGGAGAAATATCAATAACCTCAGATATGCGGATGACACCACCCTTATGGCAGAAAGTGAAGAAGAACTAAAGAGCCTCTTGATGAAGGTGAAAGAGGAGAGTGAAAAAGTTGCCTTAAAACTCAACATTCAGAAAACTAAGATCATGGCATCTGGTCCCATCACTTCATGGTAAGTAGTTGGGGAAACAGTAGAAACAGTGTCAGACTTTATTTTTTTGGGCTCCAAAATCACTGCAGATGGTGATTGCAGCCATGAAATAAAAAGACACTTACTCCTTGGAAGAAAAGTATTGACCAACCTAGATAGTATATTAAAAAGCAAAGACATTTCTTTGCCAACGAAAGTCCGTCTAGTCAAGGCTATGGTTTTTCCAGTGGTCATGTATGGATGTGTGAGTTGGACGGTGAAGAAAGCTGAGCACCAAAGAATTGATGCTTTCGAACTGTGGTGTTGGAGAAGACTCTTGAGAGTCCCTTGGACTGCAAGGAGATCCATCCAGTCCATCTTAAAGGAGATCAACCCTGGGTGTTCATTGGAGGGACTGATGCTGAAGCTGAAGCTCCAATCCTTTGGCCACCTGATGCGAAGAGCTGACTCATTTGAAAAGATCCTGATGCTGGGAAGGATTGGGGGCAGGAGGAGAAGGGGACGACAGAGGATGAGATGGCTGGATGGCATCACCGACTTGATGTATATGGGTTTGGGTGGACTCCGGGAGTTGGTGATGGACAGGGAGGCCTGGTGTGCTGCGATTCACGGGGTCAAAAGAGTCGGACACGACTGAGCGATGAACTGAATGGAATGTATGTCTTGTTAAGTTGTCCTCTGTTTCCTCACTCAAGGCTGCTGAATCTGTGGCCTGTGATGGAGCTGTGTCTCTAGTGAAAGTGAAGTAACTCCGTCATGTCCGACTCTTGCGACCCCAGGGACTGCATCCCACCGGGCTCCTCCGTCCATGGATTTTCCAGGCAAGAATTCTGGAGTGAGTGGCTCCAGTAGGGCTGTGGAAGCCATGTCTATGCAGTGCTTTCCTCCATCACCCCTGTTCTTTGGCTTCATGGGACCATCCAGATATCTGGCCTTGCTTCTATCCCCTAGTCTCCTCTGTTCTTTTGTCATGTACCTCTTCGTCCAGCTTGACTTGTAACATGCCAGCGGTTGAGGTTGTTGTCACAACCAATGCTCTAGATCACTTGTGTTTCACAAAAATCCATCAGGTAGTTGAAGCTGGTATCCCACCAGCTTCCCACCGGTGTCTATTTATTTACTAGTGTATTTGGAATGAGAAGGAAATGGCAACCCACTCCACTACCCTTGCCTGGAAAATCCCACAGACAGAGGAGCCTGGCAGGCTACAGTCCATGGGGTCGCAAAGAGTCGGACACGACTGAGCGACTTCAGTTTCTTTGGAATATTTGAACCGAGAATCCAGTCTGACTTCATGGGGATCTTAATCACTACCTTATATTTTTGAAATGTGTTTCACTTTTCCAAGCCTCCAAATATTTATATAAATTTAATTTTTCATTGATACATAAAGCAAGTATTATTGAGTTTATATTCTCAATGAAGAGAAGGACTCGGAAAGTTGGGTAGCTCATCTAACTTCATACAAATGGGCCTGGGATGATATTATATTATATATTTTTTATATATATGCTATTATAGCATCCTGCTGAACTGCTTCATCACCTGTTTTCTTCCTAGCCCCTGACCCAGTCCTCAACATAACGTGGCCATGCTTCCACCTTGCTGTCTAGAGTTGCCATAATCCAGGAAACCCGGTCTATAACCTTTCAGCAGAGTGCTCTCTTTAACTCAGTGCCTGAATTGAAACTTGTGTCTTTCCCCCATATTCTGCAGCCCCGAAGCTCTTTCATGTTGTAACTCTCAAACCTTTCCCATCCACCAAACCTCAAGGCTGCAGGAGGGTTCAGGGTCAGTCCTCTCTGCTTCTTGCTGTTACCGCTTACTGTATAACTCCCTGACCTTCTTCCCCTGCAAGCCAGTTCCACTGAATTGTAACATCCAGCTGTATCACCCTGACCCCTCTCCTGCAGCTTTCACCCACTGACCTATGCGTTCCTCCAGTTTACCTTCCTTCAATTTATTTATTTTTTTTATCTAGCTTAGACTCCTTGACACATCTTTTTAAAACTACATTCTTTCAGGTACGCTCACCTCTCTAATACCTCGGTGTTTTCCCTCACAAGGACCTTCCTGATTCTCTGAGCCCATAGACGCTGTTTTTTCCTGAGTTTCCCCATCAGCTGCCATCATTACTATTATGACTATCGCCGCCACCTCTTCCAGGAGCACTACTGCTATTACAAAGCTACTGCTTGTATTATCGCCATCACTTACTGAGCGGATACCCTGCACCAGACTTGGTCTAAGTGCCTCATGTGAGTTCTCTCTTCTGGTCTCCACAATAACCTTGCAAAGTAGGTAGTTTTATTATCCCTATATTACACTTGGGATTGGGGACTTAGCAAGACTGACGGCCTGCAGCCCTTGGTATGTACCTATATGAATTTTTAATACAATGGCTCACTCAATAGCTCAATTAGTTGTCATCAATAGTGACTTCAGTATAATTCAACACATTTCTAGGAGGATCAGCTATACACCAGGTTTATTCCAAACACTGGGGTTACAATGATAAACAAAACAATTAGTAGCCCTTTCAAACTTTATGGCAACACGGTGAAGACAGCTAGTGAGACATGCAATTGCAGCCCAGCAGGCTTATATTCGGGGGGCCAGACGAGAGTACAAATAGAGGCCCACATACCATATGGCTAAATATTTAAAGCTAATAAACTGTTAAACAAAATATGTTCTATTTTCCTTCCTTGAAAAACATATTTCATAGAGACAAAACTGAAAAACATGAGTATAATTTTAGCCTTTGTATGACATAAAGTTGGCAAAATGTCAAAACTGACTGCATTAATTATTATTGCATATGTCTTGAGTGTTATGTTGATGAGCTAGAGATATTTGAATGAATAAAAAATAAGATGTACCTAATTCATAAAAATCATAATTTATTCCATAAAATGTGTTATTTGCCTTCATTTCACCAAATCACTAATTAAATGTTACAGTCAAGATTTTTCATATAATTTGTGTTCTCTTGTAAGTAATGTCTAAAGAATTAAAATATTAAGATATAATTTAATTAAAATGCATACACTTTGAATGTATTTTTATAAAAGTATAAGTGAAAGTAAAGCTTAAAAATGAAAAAGTTCAAATTATATTTCCAAATAAAATTTTCTCCAGCAGAAAGGTGAATGGTAGTTGCCAGGGGCTGGGGACAGGGAAAAGGGGACTGTCACTGTCTAGTGGGTATAGAGGTTCAGTTTTGCAAGATGAAACACTTCTAGAGATTGTCGTGCAACAAGATGCACGTAGCTAGCTCTACTGTGCTGTTTTTCAGTCGTGTCCCACTCTTTTGCGACCCCATGGACTGTAGCCCACCAGGCTCCTCTGTCCATGGAATTTCCTAGGCAAGAACACTGGAGTGGGTTGCCATGTCCTTCTCCAGAGGATCTTCCTGACCCAGGGTTCGAACCCACATCTCCTGCATTGGCCAGCAGATTGTTTACCATGGAGCCACCAGGGAAAGCCAGCACTATTATATTGTACACTTATAAGTGGGTAAGATGGTAAATTTTGTTATGTATTTTTGTTTGTTTTAAAATAAAATCTGTTTAAAATAAAATTTGTTTCTTTTAAAATATCCAAACTTTATTTAAAGTTTTAAAATTTTAAATGTACATTGTTTGAAGGCTATATTTTTATTTACCTTTTTAAATATGTCTTGTCACATATTTTTGCTAACAAACTATTCACAGCTCCATTGTTAAACGTCCGTCAGCTGTCAGTGTAAAGAAGCAGTATCATGCTGCACCCACGTGAACAGAGACTCATGGAGACAAACTCCAGGGCGGTGCCCACGAGCAGCCGTGTGTGACTGTCCTGAACGCCACCCTGGTGACCTCCAGCCGGAAAGAGGAGAGAACAAGTAAATGGGAACTTGGCGCTGCTGGGACACGGTGCCTCGTTATGTAAGAATCGATTGCATCTGAACTTTCTGAAGCGAAGAATTTGACAAGTGAATTAATTTGTCGTCTCTCTTACCTAAGAGCTTCGACTGATGAAATCCTCCTGTATTCCGAGGTGGAGTCCCACCCCTCCAGGTCCCTGCTTAGCTGCTGACCGCTGTGGCATTTGGATGTGGTTGCCGTTTGCATTGAGGATCTAGGACAAGAAAACTGAATGTGAGTTTCCCTGGGCCTCACAGGAGGTGCTCAGGAGGACCGGCGTTTGGGATCACAGGTACCAGGGGCGAGCCCTGAATTCAGGATCGCAAATGAGGAAAGGGTCCACAGAGTTGCTAACTAACTGAAACGTAGCCTCTCCTGGCTTCCCTGCCTCTGGAGCTGTTCCTGCAGCACTGTGGGCTCCACCGCCACCGTGGACCCTCTCTTTCAGGGGCCCCATGTTCTCCCCTTTGCTTTCCTCTCAACTTTCCTTGTACTTCTTCTCTAGCAAGTGCTGTAAAAACCCACTTTTCCTGAAAGGAGATGACTTAGGCAGGTTCCCTCCCAGAGGACACTCTTTGAGTTTGGTGATTCCTGGATCCCGTGCCTTTTGCCCCTGAAGATCATTTTCAATTTTCTGAATTTGGGTCACTGGGTCCTGAAATCGGGGGACATATTTGAGGAAAGGTGGATGGGATTTAACATCTCCAAAACATTCCTTATTAAAATGTGACAATTTTGATTTATTTCCCAATTCAAATATTTTAAACAACGTCAACTAATTCCATCACCTTTAACCACTTTTCCCATATTGTTGGGCTTACTTTAATTTTTAAAGTTCAGATTGATACTGTTTTTAACACCTCACAAGGAAGTTCCCTGTGTTTGGGGTCCCTTCCTGCTTAACAGTTGACCCTTCAGAGACATAAAGGAAGCCAAGAAAATGATTCGATCTTTAATTCACTCCCACATTCTGACTCATAAATTTGATAAATTATATTTGGACAAGCTCAGGTCATCATATGTCTCATGTTCTTTAAAGTTAGACTTTGTAAGACACTCTACCTTATATGCTACTGACCTTGCATGACAGCAATAGCAACATTAGTGACTATTGAAAATGCCATTTAACAACAGCAAAAAAACTAAAAATCTTTATGAAAGGTAATAAAAGTTAATTTTCACAGACACTTTTCAAAATTAAACAGTTGAGACACCTTACATTTTCCTCATAATTCTAAAAATAATTAGATCACAATGTGGATTAATTTCTTGTCACATTTAATTTCTTAGACAAAAGCTGTTTTAAAAAAAAAAATCCCTAAATGAAACCATTCAGTGTTGCCCATCCCCCTCTCTTTTCCCCTTGCATTTTTCTCTGTGAAGATAGAGATTGGGCTAGAATTAGGACTGCGGACCAAGATGGGATTTTTTTCATCTGGTAGCTCATTTTCTTAAGAGAAAAGGCCATTAAACAATCAAACTTTTGATTAAGAAAGAAATCCTCATATTGACTCCTTATGATATTCTGGGTAATAGGTTTGACTGCTCAAAAATCTTATTTTCAAGAGCCCGAAGTGGAATAAAATTATAGTATCCTGGCAGCCATGATGGGCTCTTAAACCATCGTACCCTAGTGGTCATTTAGAAAGACCCAGCTTCTGAGCCAGCTCCACCATCCCCTCCCTGGTGACTAAATGCCCTCATCCCTCTGAGCCTTGGTTTCTGCGCCTATAAATGTGAGACACTAACACCTCCTTGTCAGGTGCCGTGAGGATGAAATGAGACGATCCGTGTAAAGCACGTAGCACAGGCCAGTGTCCAGTTTATTTAAGAAAACCACCCTGAGGAGGCCAGCTTGACTTTCAGGACAGGACGAAATGTTGTCCACTTGGCATCAAATGAAGACTTCGAGGTAATGAAATGGCTTTGAAACAGAGGAGGACTCAGATTTCAGGGGACCCTCTGAACCCCGGGCTCAGGGTGGGTTACGGGACACTTGAGATTCAAGCAGGTGGTGGCGGTTTATGAGCCGCCTCCTGTATTTCCTGGGAACCGTTTGACCCTTGAACTCTCACCTTGGCCTCTCGCCTGTGTGGAGATGCTCCTCCCAACAGGGCCTGGGTCAGAGGCGAGAGTGAGGAGCCTGTGTGGGGACCTGGAGGGGCCCGATGCTGAGGGTCACTGAGGAAACCCTCAGCAGCTTGAAGTGGGCAGCGCGGGGCTGGGGAGGGTGATTGGGAGGCGGGCAGCACCTTGGAGGACGTCCAGCCTCGTCACGGACCGAAGTCGGGAGCTGTGGGTAAAGCCGGAGACCTGGGTCCCTTGAGCCTAACAGAAAGAAAGGATTTCATGCCCCCCTCACTCCTTGTCCACCACCTTCCCAGCCTCCCCTTCTCGGGCCACCGCGCCTTCCTTTTTGGCCAGCAGGCCCCACGCAGGCTGGTGCAGCCTGGCCTAGAGCCAGGTGCCAAAGTCCGGACCCCCGCTCTGCCTCTGGTCCGTGCTCACAGATCACGAATCCTTCCATTCTCCATTCTCCATTTACCCATCTGTAAGAGGGGATGAATGCCTACCACTGATTTTACAGACGGCTGCAGAAGATTCAACACAAAATTCTCAGGAAGCATTAGCTCTTTTACAACTTTGAGAAACAGTTATTTCCTGATGTACAGGGTGTGCCAGGCAGGCATGGAAGTAGGAGGCTCAGCTGGGAGGAAAGCCACCCCACTGTCCTCCAGGAGAAAGGACCGTTCAGTTCAGTTCAGTCGCTCAGTTGTGTCCTACTCTTTGCGACCCCATGGACTGCAGCATGCCAGGCCTCCCTGTCCATCACCAACTCCCGGAGTTTACTCAAACTCACGTCCATTGAGTCAGTGAACTCTCCTTACCAAAAGCAGAATTGGCCACTCGATGGTCTGCCTCCTCTGCCAGCCCTCCCCTTGTCTGGCTGTCTCACCAGGCCGGGGTGGTGGAGGCCAGGAGACACCTCCTCGCATTCCCTGTGCGCGGGAATTTAGTGGCACTCAATTAATTTCTGCCAAGTGACTTGACTCTCTCTGACCATTCCTGCATCTCTGATACTGTGTAAAGCAAAGCCCAAGTTTTCATTTTTTTAAAAAAAGGTGATTTTTAGGAAGAAAATACCTTCTGTTATATCACCTCCTTATGATAAGAGTGAAGTGAAGTCACTCAGTCGTGTCTGATTCTGTGCAACCCCATGGACTGTAGCCCACCAGGCTCCTCTGTCCATGGGATTTTCCAGGCAAGAATCCTGGAGTGGGT
Organism: Giraffa tippelskirchi; assembly: GCF_054371585.1. Classification (NCBI taxonomy): domain Eukaryota; kingdom Metazoa; phylum Chordata; class Mammalia; order Artiodactyla; family Giraffidae; genus Giraffa; species Giraffa tippelskirchi. Next base: position 175,645,238 of record NC_137280.1, on the reverse strand, counting down.
TGCCATTTCCTTCTCCAGGGGATCTTCCCAGCCCAAGGATTGAACCCAGTTCTCCCCTCATTGTAGGCAGACGCTTTACTGTCTGAGCCACCAAGGAAGTCCATATTATTCTTATGATGAGTGGCTTCTAAATCTTTAATTCGGTAACATATTTTCCTTATCCTAAACCCTCCCCTCATCTGAACTCTGAAGGCCTTCTTGGCACTTTGTAGAAGTCAATAATGCCCTGCCCCCAAACTCTTCCCGTCTATGTACATGTATGGGTGGAGGCGTAGAAGAGCCCCACAGATCTTCAGAACAGTTTGACTCACTTCGGAATCATTTGTGAGATTTTGTGCCAGGTCAGCCATCTGGCCCCCTGCCAGGTACCATGGGCAGTCTGGTGTCTCCCAGCCTCCGGCCCCCTTGCTTAGCTGGGTGACTGCTTGCTCCTGCGGGCACGTCCAGCCCCCAGCCCCTCGAGCCCACTTCCCCTCTAGCCCACCTCTGGATGGTTACAGTGGACGGAGCGGAGGTGTCGGGTGTGCAGGATGGAGAAGGAGGGGGCTCCCAGCGGCGGGGCCGGCGGGGCTTCTGGGGGCGCTGCTGGAGTCAGGAGGTGAGAGCCCGACAGCTGCTCGGCGGCTATTTCTGACGTCCCCACAGCCAGATGGGGCCGCGTGTCTGGCCGGCAGAAGCCAAGGGGCGGCCCGCCGAGCGGGCTCCCTATTTAGCTCCGTGACACGCACGCAGCCCACTCCGCTTGGGGACACCTGGTCACGTCTGCCTCCGCCAGACGGCGGGGGAGAACGCTGACATTTCTCAATGGGAGTGAAAAATGGCAGCGCGCTTGAGGTTTCAGCTGGAGCAATGAACTGTTTTCTCCCCTCTTCTCCTCCTTTGCTCAACCTCCGGGCCTCCCATCAGAGCAGCTGGTGTCACCCTGCCCCAGCCCTGCATGCTGTGTCCAGGCCTGATCGTCGCGCGGCCTTACAGGGAAGAACAACACAGAGACGGACTCTTCTCCCAGCCCGGCAGCAGCAAAGACTGGAGATTCTTTTCTTGTTTTTAAACTGAGGGTGAGAAAGCAAACTGGTACAGCCACTATGGAGAACAGTGTGGACATTCCTTAAAAAACTGCAAGTAGGACTGCCATGGGACCCAGCAATCCCACTGCTGGGCATATACACCAAGGAAACCAGAGTGGAAAGACTGGAGAGTTCTTCTTTTCTTTTTTTTAACTGAGGGTGGGAATGCAAACTGATACAGCCACTATGGAGAACTGCATGGAGATTCCTCAAAAAACTGGAAATAGAACTGCCTTGTGACCCAGCAATCCCACTGCTGGGCATACACCCCGAGGAAACCAGAATGGAAAGATTGGAGCTTCTTACAAGACCCGCTAAGCAGCAGGAAACAGCGCCTGCCAGTCTCTGGGAGGGGAGGGAGGTTAATAGTGTGGTGTCTTTAGGGGTCCATTTGGGGACCACTGTTATTTAATGTGTTTATTATTGATTCGGAGGAGCGAGTGGATAGTAAGTTAGTGAAGGCTGAGGAGGGCACCAAGTTATTTCGCTTAGTAAACACTGCGGAGACTTGTGGAGAATTCAGGAAGGATTTTCCTTGGAGTTAAAAGAAATTAGAAACGAATACGTCTTGTTAGATGATGTACTCCATCCCAGTGGGCCAGCATGGATTGGTTGCCAACAATACAAAATATTTCCCAGAGTTTAATTCAGCCTCAATTTTCAAATGCCTTGTGTGTTCACCTCCCCCCCCCCCCCCCCCGGAACATGGAAATTCGGTCTCTTCTCTAATGCCTGTCTCAAATTTCTTTTTTAAAAATTCTATTACACCTCACAGCTCTACCAGGGGGGTGGGTGTGCCTTGTTGGATTCTCAGCATTTCACCTCCTACTCAGCATGATAAAAGCGGACCCTTAACATTCCTCCTAGCCATTTCTGCTCCAGAGTACTTCTTTTATCTTTTCTTAAGCCATTTTGCCGTTACTCACTTTTCCTGGTCCCCAAATCTTGGAAGCTACTTCATCTCCTAATTTCTCTTTCAGGCCCGCAAAGTAGTCTGGTTCCAGGCCTGGCAGGCTGTCCTGATGGCCCCATTTCCTCCAGCTCCAGAGGAAGAAATTATGGGAATTTTATACAAATATGAAGTTATGCAAATACCCGTTTATATATCTGTCCAGTACAATGGCTTGTGGTTGAAGCTCAAAGTCCTAGAAGCCAAGTGAGTATATGGGAAATTCATTTCCAACTTGCATCTGGGTTCTCAAGCCCCAGGTATCTTTCTAGCTCTCTTTGTGTGTTGGCCCCAGTGAACCCCCAGTGAACCGGCTTACAGTTTTCAATTCCCAGAGCAGGGGTCTCTAGGCCCTAGCGAAGCTGCACGGAGCATTTCTCGTTATTTAAACATGAACATTTCTTGTTCTTGAACATGCTGAGAGAGCAGCTTTGATGAGACATGGTTCTTAAAAGTAATTTTTTAAAATTTGATACAGCAGATTGTTTGACTACATTCGGAACATGGGTAAACATGGTTTAAGGAAGGGGATGAAGTGTAATGGACAATGCCAGCCGAGACAATGAAGGAGACTCTAACGTTTTACCCCATTTTCGATCAATTGTTTCCCATTTCATAGAATCTTCCTATTTGCCCCCCTCCTGTCCTTGTGTGTAATCACTTATTGAATTGCTTGCTCCTCAGTGTAGACAAGGAAGAGACAGCGCTGGAGAAGCTGCATGGGAGAAAATCTTCCAACTATGTTATTAGTTAGAGACTTTTTATAAAGGTTTAATTCTAGCAAAACAGGCTTCTACTTGGAGGTCTCCTTGTATTGCTTGCTCTTGTCTGAGAGGAAATTTGGTCTTCCCAGCCCAGGATAAATACTTGGATCATCAGAGAATGTTAGAGCCAGAGAAATCTTAAAGGTCATTTTATTTTTTTTTTAATCTTTTAAAATCATTTATTAATTTTCATATTACAATTATTTTCCCCAAGCACAAGTTGGTACACATACGATTTGAAGAAAATCTAACCCAGATTTCAGTTTAAGAAATTATAGATGGTTTCCAATTTACGATGGTTCAATGTAACAGTTTTTTGATTTTGTGATGGTGTACATTCAATATGCATCCATTAAAGACAACATCACATTTTGAATTTTGCTTTTTTCCATGGTGTCTGAGGACAGAGGGAACAAAACTTGCCCACTGCACTGAGAAGGTATCTTGAGACTGAAGAATGAGCCAGGCAGCTCCCTGTAATCAGTGGATCCACTTATCCCCTGGTAACTTACAGAGTAGAACCAGGTGGATGGCGACCCAGAGCTGTACTTCACGTCTCCACGGGGCCATCGTGACAACTGTATAGTTAACCTAGGGTGTGGGGGAATGTGCTTGCAGACAGCAGGTGCATTCCTAGGTCAAAATTTATGGTGGAGACTCCTCTCACAGGTGCCAGGAATATACCAGTGAAGGTCTTAAAGGTCATTTTAATTAACCCTTTGGTTTCTCAGTGTTTGAATAGAGAAGCACAGGTTTAAACTCTCTGCTTGAATGGGTGAAACAAGTCCAGCAACTCATTCTTGAGTAGGGGAATCAGGAAAAAATTTGACACATGTGAATTAAAAAATGACCACCTTTTAAATACTTGCAGTAGTACAACTGTAAGCGGAACTTGCAAGCTTATTTAAAGTGTGCAGCAAGAGACCTCAGTTCATTTATGTCTCTTACCAAGTCAGTTCTGTTCTCCCTGGAAGCATACCTTCTCTCCCTCTTTTTAATTTTATTTTATATTGGAGTATAGTTGATTAACAGTGTTGTGTTCATTTCAAGTGCACAGCAAAGTGATTGCTATGCATACACATTTATCTATTCTTTTTGAATTCTTTTCCCATTTAGGTTATTACAGAATATTGAGCAGAGGTCCCTGTGCTATACAGTAGGTCCTTGTTGAGTATCTCTTTTAAATATAGTAGTGTGTACATGTCAATTCCAAACTTTCAATCTATCCCTCCTCCCCTCCCTTCCCCTCAGTAACCATAAGTTCATTCTATAAGACTGTGAGTCTATTTCTGTTTTGTAAATAAGTTCATTTGTATCATTTTTAAAATATTCCACATATAAGTAATATCATATGATATTTATCTTTCTCTGACTTACTTCACTCAGTATGATAATCTCTAGGTCCATCCATGTTGCTGCAAATGGCATTATTTCATTATTTTTAATGGCTGAGCAATATTCCCTTGTATATATGCACCACGTCTTTTTATCCGTTCATCTGTTGATGGCCATTTAGGTCGCTTCTATGTCTTGGCTATTGTAAATATTGCTGCAGCGAACATTGGGGTGCATTTGTCTTTTCAAATTATGGTTTTCTTAGGTAGATGCCTAAGAGTGGGGTTGCTGGGTCATATGGTAGTTCTATTTTTAGTTTTTTTAAGGAACTTCCATACTGTTCTCTGTTGTGACTGCACCAGTTGACATTCTCACCAACAGGCAGGAGGGTTCCCTTTCCTCCACACTCTCTCCAACATTTATTATTTGTAGACTTTTTGATGATGGCCACTTGGACTGGTGTGAGGTGATATTGCATTTTGATTTTGATTTGCGTTTCTCTAATAATTAGTAATGTTGAACGTCTTTTCAAGTGCCGTTTGGCATCTGCATGTCTTCCTTGGAGAAGTGTCTGTTTAGGTCTTCTGCTCATTTTTTGATTGAATTTGCTTTTTACAAACAGGCACTTGAGCCGTTTGTAAATTCTGAAGATTAATCCCTTATTGGTCACATTGTTTGCAAATGTTTTCTCCCATTCTGTGGGTTGTCTTTTCCTTTTGTTTCCTTCTCGATCTGAGTGTGCAGGTTTAGGAGGGGACATATGAGGAGATTTGGGGGAAGAATGGGGGACTAGCCCAGCCAGCCGGCTCAGCCTAATCAACAAGGGTAATTATGGGGTAACATGTCACAGTCAGGTCATTCTCACATCAAAAGTGGATAAAATTAAAAAGCCATTGTCCAGAGTAAATTTGGTGATGGGTTAATAGTAGGAAATGAGTCTCTTCTTATCTCCTGATGCACTTCCCTGTTTCCATCTCAATATCTGTTTCTGTAGGAAACATCCACACTGCTCCGGGCTGGACATGCCTCTCCCATCCTCCTCCAGGACCGAGGCCCTCACTCCTCCGGCTAGTGGGAGCACAGGCCGAGGTGGTGGCTGACTGCTGTCAGCTGCCTCGAGCCAGGAGCGAGCCCTGGGCTGGAGAGAGCTGCCTTGCCCCAGGCCACATCCCCAAATGATTGATCCTGAGAGCGCTCCCCAATCAACTCCCTCCATGCTGCTTCAGAGTCTGCTTCCCGGGCACCTGACCAGGGCAGACATTTAGGACGAATACTATTATCCCCACTGCAAAAGCAGAGGACTGGAGGCTCAGATCAGTCAAGCACTCATCATATTTGTTGTTTAGTTGTATATCTCTGCCAGTCCAACCAACAACCATCAGAATCACTGAAACACTTTTAAAAAATTCATATGCCAGGGTCATACCCAGCTCCATCGACTCTGGGCTGTAGTTCTCAGTGAATATGCTTTGAAAAGCTTCTCGGGTGACTCTGAGGGATGTCCTTGTTTGCGAAGACCTGGGAAGAAAGATCCAGTGTTTCTTACGCATTATTCCCAGCCCCACCTACCCCCAGCACCTAAGACAATGCCTGCCATCTGACAGCACTCCATAAATGCTAAGCTAATCAATGAATTCCCCAAAGTCACAGAGTGGCTCTTCACAACGCCCTGGGACTCGTGACCCGTTGCTTCCACCACTGGAAGGTTTTCTTTTTTGTTTTTTGTTTTTTTTTAACCACACTGTCTTAGCAATATCTTAATCATAACTCCTTTGGCAATTGTTTGTTGAACTTAAAATTCCTCTTGGCAACGGCAACAAAAATAAAACCACACAGAAAGCTGCATACTAATGGGCTCTGTTAATAATTTGACCATCAAATTATATCATACCCTCTCCACTGCCATCCCCCACTTCAGAGTCAACCATGCTGGAAAGATGATGGATACGCATATTAGTCTCTGGTTGTAATGAACACATCCATTATAACAGCAACAGTAACTGCTACGGGGATTATGTGCTTGGTGAAAACATCTCCAGCGCCTTGTAAACACCTCAACCTTCTGGAAGCCCCCCTGTGGGCTTATTTACTGCCTCTACGATGCAAGGTAGCTACTGTCTAATTATACACAACTGGCTTGGTTAATCCTGTATAATAATAATTAAAAACAATTCATATTTTTTTTCTTTTTCTCTCTTTATTAACTTTAAACTTTTAAAAGCCTCCGAGGTCCCTGTAGAATCAAAAGCTTATTAAAATATCAAGACATGCGAGCCTTTTCAAGTGCATATTATTACATTTGTTTTTGTTAACATGACAAAGCCCAAAAGAAACTCAGCAGACTTTTGTAGATCAAAACAAAGGCAGTTGTGAGAGAAACTGGAGCGCCTGTGCAATGTCACCCAGAGTCCAAAAGAAAATAGCAGGCCCCAGGAGCCTGCCTCCGCAGCGGGCCAGGTGGCCAGGGCCCATCAGGGGACAGGACCGGCAGCTGGGAGAGCATCCCTCCTCACTGCCAGGAGCCCACAGCCCGAGGGGACCATCCCGGGGGAGGCCTCCTGGGCTCCTGGGGCTTCCGGTCACCTTGACTACCTGACCCGTGCAGCCCTGGCATCAGATCCAGCCCGTAGAGGAAAGGCTGCTGCAAAATCCCAGTAAACAGGGAAGGAGGCAGCTGCTTGGCCCATGGGAAAAGGAAAAGATGGCTTGCATACATAAGCCCGCATGCACATCCTGGGGCCATCAGCGGCGAGATGAACGTGCTCCAGCCTCCCATGGGCCTGCTCTCCAGGCCACAGGCTCCCCTTCCTTGATTCTCTTCCCCTTTGGAAACTGCCCTTTGCCTTATTTCACCTCCGTGGAGGCTTGGGAGGTGGGGGGTGGGGCTAAGTCGTCGTGTGACTGATTGGTCCGCTGGCCTCCCTGGGGTGGCCTGGGGCCCCAGAGACTCTTGGCTTAGCCCAGGTAAGACCAATTACTAATTCCCGAAGCGGCCCCTTCTTATTCCCCAACAAGAAAGAAGCGCGTATGTTCTGTGGAGCACCGGAGCATCAGAGGCAGAGGGTGGGAGCTGTGGGGAAGGGCGAGATCCCCTTGCTTATCCAATCTCACTAATTAGCACTAAGTAATTTTAATTGGTCTCAAGAAGCAAAGGAGAGTGTGAATCCACACAGGCCATACATAGGCAATTGCTATTCTTACCCGAGCAGAGATGTTATCTGTCTGCGCACCTTCTGGAGTCAGGCCCTGCAGAGGGTGTTTTACAAATGGGTAACCCCCCGCTCGAGGCAGGGAATGGTGCGTAGCTCAAATCCACGTCCCCAGTACAGCGGTTACGCTTAGTACATATTTATTAAATGGATGAACTCACAATCCTCACAGTAACTTCAAGGAGGCATTAAAAGTCCCATTTAGCAGATGCAGAAAGTGAGGCTTGGCCGTTTGCCCGAGGCCCCGCTTCAGTGGCTTTCTTCCCTTGGGTCTCACCTCACCATCCTCTCTGGGTTGCTGGCCGCCCCTCCTTTACCCGTCCCTCCTCTCCTGCCTGACCTCTTCATTTCGGAGTGCCTTCTTTTCTCAATGTGCTCCATGGGAAATCTCACTGAACCCCGTGGCTTGAAATACTGACAACTCCTTCCTTTCTATTTCCAGCCCAGACATCTCTCCCACACTCCAGACTTGGATCTCCAACTGCTGTATAGCATCTCTCATCTCCATTTGGAGGTCTTTGAGATATTTCAATCTCAGTGTGTTGAAAATTAAAGTCCTGATTCTCCTCCACCAAGTTTACTTTGCGTGATGCCCTCCCCAACCCAGGGATGGCAGCTCCAACCCCTCCTGTGACTCAGGCCAGAAACAGAGGCATCTTCCCTGGCTTCTCCCCTTCTCTTGTACCCTGTCCACCTTCTGTCGTCAGCTCCTTAATGTTGACCCTCTGGTCTGAGGCTTCAGTATCTCTTCCCTGAATTATTATAACAGCTACTGCTCTCCCTGCATCTAGCTTTGCCCCGCCACTCCCCAATACTGCAGCTCGATCACGCCAGTCCTTTGCTCACAATCCTACAACACACACCATTTAATCCAGAGTAAAAAAAAAAAAAAAATTCAAAATCTTTCAAAAACCTACAGTGCCCAACATGACCTACTACCCTCCCTTAGCTGCTAGATCATTTTTAAGTTCTCCCCTGATGCCTTCAACTCTAGCCATCCTGTCCCCCACCTTTGTTCTGGCTGTTCCATCTGCCTAAAATACGCTTCATCCAGAAGTTCCCAAGGCTAACCCATACGCCTTAATTCCTTGTGCAGATCCCACTTTCTCAGCGATGCTGCCAGGACAGTGCAGCTTAGTCCTTGAGGTAAGTACGGAAGTTGGGAGTGTATAGGAATTTTTTTATAGCAGCTTGTCATTTTTGCGACGTCCACGTATGGGGTCTCTTGAGAGAATGTCGGGCAGCCCAGGAACTGTTGCTCTTGGGGGTGAGTCACGTGTGTGCCGGCTTGCTCCCTAGTTCTGCACCGTAGACCAAGCACCTGCCCACCGCACATTGGAATATCAAAAGCTGCTTCCCTGTCACGGTAAATTTGGGAAGAACTGACTGTTCTAGAGAGTACGTGAGGGTCAGGGAGACCATTCAGTGTTACGGTGGGACTTCAGGCCGGGAAAGAATGCTCTCTGTTGTCTCCAGATGACCTGACAAGGTGACTTTCAAGCACCTACAGGCTTCTCCTTCTTTCACTTTACCCAAGATTTTTTTATTCTCATTTTCCCCTGGAAGGTTGTATGTGATCCACTCAGTTAACTTGGAGAGAGAAAGGGGAGAGATAGAGAGAGCTAGGGAGACAAAGAACACAGCTGCTGAGCTTGACAGCTGCTGCCTGTTACTGAAACTGGGAATTAACCGAATTGGAGAGATTGGATGGAATTAGCAAGCTGTTGGATCTCCTGGGAGCTGCCTCCCTTTGAGCTGGTGGGGGTGGGGTTCGGGGGGAGGAGGACCGGGGTAGAAAGCTCCCTGAAGACCCCGTGGGTGAGCGCTCAGCCCGGTTCAGTCTGAGCTGCAATCAGCCCCCCGCCAGTGAACTCAGGGGGCCCGGTCTCCCCAGCTCTGCCCCCTTCTCAGACTCCGCAGCTCCCTTCCCCCACCGCGGGCGTTTTCTCCCTTGCCTTTCTATCACCTGTGGTAAAGCAGTTATCTTGATCAGGGAAGCATGAAGGGCTCTGACATTTTAATTATCGTCTGTCTCCTTGAACAACATGGATAAGAGGGGAAACAAATCCCCTCCGAGCCACCTGCTGGAGGGCTTTGCCGGGTCTCGTTTCACCCCACCCCTCGTTGCATGTAGCTAAGTAGGGTCCAGGCCAAGAGTCACAGGAAGAAAGAGGGTGAGGGGAACGCCAGGCCCTGAGGGGCCTGCGGAGCGGAGCTGAGATGGCCCGGGAGGCTGGGCGCGCTGCTGTGACGAGTGAGCACCTATAACTATAGCACTGACTAGTCCCGTTGGCTAGTCAGTCACCAAGGGTCATCAAAAGTGGAAGAGGGAGGCAGGAGAGAAGGCCAGAGGGACACAGTGCCAGGATTCAACCCCCCAGGCTGGCTTTGAAAACGGTAGAGAGAAGTCACGGGGTGGCAAGGCATACAGGCAATCTCAAGAAACCAGAAAAAGCCAGGAAAGAATTGTTTGTTTGTTGTTTGTTTTTTTCAGGATTCTTTCCCACAACTTCTAGCAGGCATGTCCTGCCAACACCTTGGTTTCAGCCCCAGGAAGCCCATGTCAAACTTCTGGACTCCATACTGTAAGCTGATAAATTTGTGTTGTTTCAAGTCGCTGGGTTTGTGGTCATATGTCACAGCAGCAATAGGAAGCTGAAACACATCTCACCCTGTCTGGTGCTTAAAGAGCTGCGTGAAGGCCAGGCTCTTATTTAATTGTCACTGGACGTTCAGCACATGCTCGCTGAGCTCCTGTTATGCATATAGCATTGTTCCAGGGCCTTGGGAAGAGTGGGAGGAGTGCAGGACTCTGTCCGCTGGGGCTTACCATTTCATTGGAGAAAATAGACACATACGTATGAAATTCATGACGCAAAGTGGATGACGAGCTACAGGAAAGAATAGGGCGTTCGCTATGGGGATACGGGTTTGAAGGGCTGGCTAGGACTTGGATATTTCACAGACTTGACATTCATATGAAAGAATTATGCATGTTTCATGATGTGCAGTTGAAAGAGTGCAGGTGGTTTGACTTTCTGCCTTTCTGACCGGCAGAGAAAGACAATGAGTAGAACTGAGACTGTTTTCTAACTCTGTTGCTTAGCTGTCAACTCTAGGATACATCACTTTATGCCCTTCATCTATAAAGTGTGGAATATACCCAGGCTTTATATGGATTAAGTAAGACATGACCTATGAAAGCACTTTGTAAACTATCAAAATACATAAAAATAAGCTTTTCCACCTCTGATCTCTTTTGTAAAAGTTGGTAGCTTATATTACTATCTTCAATAGTTAGGCATAAAAACAGATGCCAGCAACTTTGGGCTTTATCCAGGGGCTGTCAGATAAAGACTTAGGGGTGCTTTGGGGAAATTGTTACCTACAAACGAATAGCTCCTCTCCTAAACGCAAGGCATCTCTGAAAACAGCAGAACGGTAGCTTCTGGAAGAGAACTTTGGGGAAGTAAGAACTATATTCACTATCCTGTAACAAACCATAATGGAAAAGAATGTCTGTATATGTATAACTGCAACACTTTGCTGCACAGCAGAAATGAACACAACATTCTTAATCAACTATACTTCAATACCATATCCCTAAAAATGAAAGAAACCATTTCCTTAGGATCACAGGGTAAGTGATGTACGGCACAAAGCAGGAAAAGGTAAGGTTCATGATTCTGTCTAGTTGTAAGAGACCCACTTCCTGAGTTCTGGGACTTCAGGACAACATCCACTGTACATAAAAGCTCTCTGGGAGGTGCATGCATATATCCACTATTAGAAGATTAGCGTGGGTTTTGACAAGGAGGTACATAGGAATCCCCAGGGACTCAACTCCAAGACAGTGTCTGGTCTGACATTTATGTCTAGTTTTCCCTGGTCTGAGACCATCAAGCTCCACAGACCAGCAGTCATCCTCTGACCTTCCCAGGGTCCCAGTCCACCCCACAGGTCATCATCAGGAGCAAATGAGCTGGGGCTGCAGAAAAGCTTTGCAAACTGGAAAGCAGGGCCTCTCGAAGTGTGATTCCAAACCAACAGCAGCAGTGTGACCAGTTAGAAATGCAGGTCCTCTGTTTCCACCCCACAGCCCTGAGTCGGAAACCCGGGGGTGAGATCTAGCGCTCTGTGCTTCAGTAAGGCCCCAGGGCATGCTGGTGCCTGCGGGTGGTGTTAGAACCACCGCGGCCCACTTGCAGGGCCTCCCTGGTTGTTCAGACAGTAAAGACTCTGCCTCCAGTGAGGGAGACAGGTTCGATCCCTGGGTCAGGAAGATTCCCTGGAGGAGGGCATGACAGTCCACTCCAGTATCTTTGCCTGGAGAATCCCATGGACAGAGGAGCCTTGTGGACCACAGTCCATGGGATCGCAAAGAGTCAGACACAACTGAGCAATTGACACTCACTCACTGCCCGCTTACAGCGCTGCTTCTTTTCCTGTGTGTTTCCTGGGACTTCTAGCTTGGAATATGTGCCTCTTCCCTCTTAGGAGGGAAGTAATTTCCCTTCTTAGGAGAAGTAACAGTCCTGTTTTGCCTGGGACTGTCCCACTTTTACCACTGGAAGTTTCTAGTTCCTAAAAAGCCCCTTACTTCCAGGAAAATCAGGGTATTTGGTCTCCCTAGAAGTGATTTCTCTAATGCTGCCTGGAGCTCACTGTCTCCTCTCCAGCTGACTCCTCCATCCACTCTCAGCACCACAGCCCATCTTCCAATCTTCACTGAGCCTGTTCTTGCCTATGGAATAGCATCCAGCCGGCAGAAGGCAAGAAATGAGTTTAGTACGAGGCAGTACTGATTCAGTATCAACTTGAGCCAGCCAGCCATTTGTTTGCTCATTCATTTGTTTATTTTTGTCTACACCCATACAACAAACACTGGGCAAGATGTTAAGAGTACAGAGATTGAGAGCTCGGCAATTTACTTAACCAGCTGTGTCTAAGCTTTCCCCTCTGAAATTACAACTAAAAGTCCTAGCAGCCTGTTCATCGGACTGTGAGGATAAAATGAAACCGTAGATAAAAAGCGTGTACTTTGGTCTGGCACGCTCGACAAACGAGTGCTCCTTTTCACACCGTGTCTCTCCTCTCCGGCTCCTCCTGCTGGGTCACCACAGTCCAGCACTGGCTGTGTCCCTCTGCAGCCCAGAGGGCTCTTGGTGTTTATGCATCTCAGTGCCCACCCCTTGACCCTACTCTCCAGTCCTCCCTGTGGCCTCAGACACACCCTATAAACTCACCGACCCCTAAACGCTCATCCAGTTTCGATCTCTTCCTTTTGGGATCATATCCTCTGCTTTATTTGTCCTGCGAAAACCTTCACAAAGTACTTTTGATGTCAGTTGCTCCAAGAAGCCCTTCTTGATCTCCTTAAGTGATCAAGAAATATGGCCTTTAATCTATTTCATCGTCTGTCTTTTCATGTCTTTGGGGGAATATGTGATACTTATAGGACCTGGCAGAGCATAGGGCGAGAATCACACTAATCTGTCATTGTAAGGTAACATGAAAAGTGCAGTGGCAGAGAAAGGGGCAGGCCCCCGTGAGCAGAGAGGGGACCCTGGGATCGTCTTCAGAGGAGATGCTGAAGCTCCTCATCCAGGCGCTCCTGGATGAGGGCGCCTAGCGCCAGGTAGAATTTTACCAGGTGAAATGCATTGCATCATGTGTTCTGAAAAGCCAGAAAGTGAAGTGAAAGTGAACTCATTCCGTCGTGTCTGACTCTTTGCAACCCCATGGACTGTAGCCCACCAGGCTCCTCCGTCCATGGGATTTCCCAGGTAAGAGTACTGGAGTGGGTGGCCATTCTCTTCTCCAGGGGATCTTTCTGACCCAGGAATCAAGCCCAGGTCTCCTGCATTGCAAGCAGACGCTTTACCATCTGAGCCACCAGGGAAGCCAGAACCAACTCAAATGCCTACAGGTGTGAGGAAGGTAATGTGTGAGGGAGACAGGCAACGTATGAGCAGCCCTGCAGACAGAATGAGCGCTGTCTAAAAGCCTAAAGGGGGCAGGGCTCCAGCCCAGCATTTCCTGGTGGGCGTGCATGCCCAGCGATGTCAGCTTGTCTGCTTTTGCAAGAGGAGCCACAACTTCTGATTAGTTTCCCTCAAAGATGTTCTTCCCCACCCACACTTGGGCCTCCGTGGCTCCATTGCCTGCTTCCTTGGTGCTGGTTATGAGGATTGATGTGGCTCTCCACAGAGTTTCTAGAAGGATTTGCCCTGAAGTCACAAGGAATTGTAGAAATACAGCAGATTCCATCGCCAAGGGATGGCGAGTATGTCTGTTCTCCTTATTACTTGTGATAATGATAGATTTACTTCTTGCTTGTGGCAAGTGATGGGATGGTTTTAGTGATCCTGGTAGATGTACAAGGAATACACATGTTTAATTTAAATGTATGAATATTAAGATGAAGACCAGGCTAGAGGAATTCTTTTTTGAGCAACATTGTGCATTAAAAGGTAGTACTATCTTCAGGACATTCCATGCAAATGCAGAAGAATACACCTTCTTCTCAAGTGCACATGGAACATTCTCCAGGATAGACCATGTCTTGGGTCACAAATCAAACCTCAGTAAATTTAAGAAAATTGAAATTGTATCAAGCATCTTCTCCGACCACAATGCTGTGAGACTAAATATCAATTACAAGAAAAAAACTGTAAGAAACACAAACACATGGAGATTAAACAACACATTTCTAAATAACCAACAGGTTACTGAAGAAATCAAAAGGGAAATCAAAAAATTTCTAGAAACAAATGACAATGAAAACACAACAACTCAAAACCTACAGGATGCAGCAAAAGCAGTTCTCTAAGAGGGAAGTTTATAGCAACACAGTCCCACCTCAAGAAACAAGAAAAACATTGAATAGACAACCTAACTTTACACTTAAAGCAACTGGAAAAAGAAGAAGAAAAAAAACCCCAAAATTAGTAGAAGGAAAGAAATCATAAAGATCCAAGCAAAAATAAATGAAAAAGAAGTGAAAGAAACAATATTAAAGATTAATAAAACTAAAAGCTGGTTCTTTGAGAAGCTAAACAAAATTGACAAACCCTTAGCCAGACTCATTAAGAAAAAAAGAGGGAAGAATCAGATCAACAAAATTAGAAATGAAAAAGGAGAAGTTACAACAGACAATGCAGAAATACAAAGGATTATGAGACTATTATAAACAACTATATGGCAATAAAATAGATAACCTGGAAGAAATGGACAGATTCTTAGAAAATTTCAATCTTCCAAGACTGAATCAGGAAGAAATAGAAATTATGAACAACCCAATTACAAGCACTGAAACTGTAGCTCTGATCAAAAATCTCCCAAAAAACAAAAGCCAAGGACCAGATGGCTTCACAGGAGAATTCTATCAAACATTTAGAGAAGAGCTAATGCCTATCCTGCTAAAACTCTTTCAAAAAATTGCAGAGGAAGGAACACTTCCAAACTCATTCTATGAGGCCACCATCATCCTGATACCAAAACCAGACAAAGACAACACAAAAAAGGAAACTACAGGCCAATATCACTGATGAACATAGATGCAAAATCCTCAACAAAATTTTAGCAAACAGAATTCAGCAACACATCTCAAAGCTCATACACCATGATCAAGTTGGGTTTATTCCAGGGATGCAAGGATTCTTCAACATACAGAAATCAATCAATGTGATATACCATATAACAAATTGAAAGATAAAAACCATATGATCATCTCAATAGATGCAAAAAAAGCCTTTGACAAAATTCAGCACATATTTATGATTAAAACTCTTCAAATATGGGCATAGAAGGAACCTACCTCAACATAGTAAAGCCATATATGATAAGCTTATAGCAAAGATTATTTTCAATGGTGAAAAACTGAAAGCATTCCCCCTAAGATCAGGAACAAGACAAGGGTGTCCACTTTCACCACTATTATTTGACGTAGTTCTGGAAGTCCTATCTACAGCAATCAGAGAAGAAAAAGAAATAAAAGAAATCCAGATCAGAAAAGAAGAAGTAAAGGTCTCACTGTTTGCAGATGACATGATACTGTCCATAGAAAACCCTAAAGATAGTATCAGAAAATTACTAGAGCTAATCAGTGACTTTAGCAAAGTTGCAGGATACAAAATCAATACACAGAAATCACTTGCATTTCTATATGCTAACAATGAAAAATCAGAAAGAGCAATTAAGGAATCAATCTCATTCACCATTGCAACAAAAAGAATTAAGTATCTAGGAATAAACTTACCTAAGGAGACAGAAGCACTGTACACAGAAAATTATAAGACACTAATGAAATAAATCAAAGATGACATAAACAGATGGAGAGATATTCCATGTTCCTAGGTAGGAAGAATCAATATTGTGAAAATGACTGTACTATCAAATGCAACCTACAGATTTAATGCAATCCCTATCAAATTACCAATGACATTTTTCAAATAACTAGAAAAAAATTTCACAATTCATATGGAGACACAAAAGACCCTGAATAGCCAAAGCAGTCTTGAGAAAGAAGAATGGAGCTGGAGGAATCAAGCTTCCTGACTTCAGGTTATACTACAAAGCTACAGTCATCAAGACAGTATGGTACTGTCACAAAATCAGAAATATAGACCAATGGAGTAAGATAGAAAGCCCAGAAATAAACCTATGCACCTATGGGTACCTTATTTTTGACAAAGGAGGCAAGAATATACAACGGGGCAAAGACAGCCTCTTCAGTAAATGGTGCTGAGAAAACTGGACAGCTACATGTAAAAGAATGAAATTAGAACACTTTCTAACACCATACACAAAGATAAACTCAAAATGAATTAAAGACCTAAATGTGAGACCAGAAACTATAAAACTCTTAGAGGAAGACATAGGCAGAACACTCTATGACATAAATCAAAGTAAGATCCTCTATGACCCATATCCTAGAGTAACGGAAATAAAAACAAGAGTAAACAAGTGGGACCTGATTAAACTTCGAAGCTTTTGCACAGCAAAGGAAACTATAAGCAAGGTGAAAAGGCAGCCCTCAGAATGGGAGAAAATAATAGCCAATGAAACAACTGACAAAGGATTAATTTCCAAAATATACAAGTAGCTCAGACAACTCAATGCCAGAAAAACAAACAACCCAATCAAAAAGTGGGAAAAAGACCTAAACATTTCTCCAAAGAAGACATACAGATGGCTAACAAACACCTGAAAAGATGCTCAACATCATTCATTATTAGAGAAATGCAAATCAAAACTACAATGAGATATTACCTCACACTGGTCAGAATAGCCTTTATCAAAAAGTCTACAAACAATAAATGCTGAAAAGGGTGTGGAGAAAAGGGAACACTGTTGCACTGTTGGTGGGAATGTAAATTGATACAGTCACAATGGAAGATGGTGTGGAGGTTCCTTAAAAATCTAGGAATAAAACCACCATGTGATCCAGCAATCCCACTCCTAGGCATATACTCTCAGGAAACCAAAACTGAAAAAGACACACTTATCCCATTGTTCATTGCAGCACTATTTACAATAGAACATGGAAGCAACCTAGATGTCCATCAACAGATGAATGGATAAAGAAGATGTGGTACATATACACAATGGAATATTACTCAGCCATGAAAAGGAACACATTTGAGTCAGTTCTAATGAGGTGGATGAACCTAAAATCTATTATACAGAATGAAGTGAGTCAGAAAGAGAAAGATAAATACTGTATTCTAACACATATATACAGAATCTAGAAAAATGGTACTGAAGAATTTATTTACAGGACAGCAATGGAGAAAGAGACCTAGAGAATAGACTTATGGACATGGGGAGAGGGGAGGAGAGGGTGAGATGTATGGAAAGAGTAACATGGAAACTTACATTACCATTTGTAAATAGATAGTGGGAATTTGCTGTATGTCTCAAGAAACTCAAACAGGGGCTCTGTATTAGCCTAGAGGGGTGGGATGGGGAGGGAGATGGGAAGGAGGTTCAAAAGGGAGGGGATATATGTATACCTATGGCTGATTCATGTTGAGGTTTGACAGAAAACAACAAAATGCTGTAAAGCAATTATCCTTCAATAAAAAAAAAATTTTTTTAAAGGTGGTACTATTACTAACTAAAAAGAGCTATTGCTAAGATTGAATTTCTCAAAATTTCACCTTTAATCTTGCTTTGCTTCAAAAGGGAAATTTTGGGAGAATTAAAACTTACTCTAAAATGTACCTTGCATGTACAAACACACATTCACAAACTTAATCATGTGTATGAAGAAGCCATGGCTTCTGTTTGCCTGAGATTATTTTCACCCTGTTATTTTGATTGGCTTGTCTTGCTTTCCAAGGTAACAATCAACACTCTGTTTATTAAGTGATTAAAATGACTTCATAATAGAACCAGTACAATTTTCACCTTGATAGCTATGAATATTAATTAATGTAATTTTTGAAAAGTAGTATGAAAATTTTTGTTCAAAAAATAGTACAAAAGGGTATTTATCCCCATGAAAATTTTAGGCTATGTTGATTGAAATATCAGAAACCATGTAAGGTGTATAAAAATACAAGTTACTTTAAATTCTGGTCTGTTTATTGTTCTCAGCTAAATTGCTTCTCTACAGAGAATGCTACTGACAAAAAGGTGAAAATAGGCCAAGAAGCACTATGGAAATTAATAAAAATCCAGAGTGCTCTTCTTAATACAAAGTATCTTCTATGTGTCCAGGATGTTCAAAAGTGAATGAATCCAGTGTTGCATAAAATGTTCCTATGCAGTCTTTAGCTTCATGAGAATTTCTGCATAGCAAATATTTTCTGATATTTTAGTGAAATCATCACTCATGTATCGACTTTGAACTAGTTAACTCCTGAGTAAAAAAAAAAAATGCAGATTTATTTTGAAGGACAGGAAAAAAGCCAGACCAGTTCCAAGCCACAATTACTTCTCTTCAGTTCTGAAAGATTTTTCAGCTTTTTAAGAAAAGAGAATTAGCATAAAGTATTTCCTGGGCAAATCGTAAGGCTGAAAACTGAAGAAAATTGAAATAATGGCCCCCGTGTTTGGCTTCCTTCCTCCATGGCTGAAAACTCTTCCATATGTTTGCTGTCTCAGCCCTCCTCACCCTGTACTCAGTCTCTCTTTGATTTCTGGAATGGCTGGTCTTGTTTTCCTGTCTCTCTGTTTCGGCGCTATTATTTGAGAGCAGCAGGACATGCAGGGGAATCGCTCTCTGGTGCAGCAGAATCTTTCTCCTTGTTGGCACGTTGTGTCCTTGTGTCAGTGATGGGAACACTGGAATCTCAGGGGTTCCAGCTATTTACAAGGGTACAATGTGCGTTTTGTCATTCGCATTCTGAGGTCTAAATCCCTCTTCAGATTTCAAACGAGAGGAAAAAAAAAAAAAAAGAGCCAGTTCTTTGGCTGCGGGCAGCAACAAATGTGGCTCCACGCAGGAGACAGCACCAGACCCACGCAGGGCCAGAGCTCGGCAGGGCCGCTAATTACCGTTAGCAACAGTGCGTTGACCGTGGCTTCTTCGGGCTTAGAAATGTGGACATGCCATCCGGGCAAGTTGAGTACAGGGAGGGGCCCGTGCCTGAGCAGCTGGCTCCAATTAGAGTTTGTGAAGGGGCATCTGGGAGCCACATTGAATGGACTTGCCTCATCCCAAGGATGATTTAACGCTGAGACCCATTTGAACTCTTTATTTCACCCCGAATCAGGACACGCATTAGCATTTAAAGCCCTATCAGACTCACCGCGTCAACCCCTTTATGAGA
This sequence comes from Giraffa tippelskirchi, assembly GCF_054371585.1. Classification (NCBI taxonomy): domain Eukaryota; kingdom Metazoa; phylum Chordata; class Mammalia; order Artiodactyla; family Giraffidae; genus Giraffa; species Giraffa tippelskirchi. The sequence continues at coordinate 175,626,134 of NC_137280.1, read as the reverse complement.
GCAAAGACCACCCCTGCAACGTCGCATCCCCATAGCACTGCAGACTCAGGCGTCATTCCTCATTTGAAAACAAACTGTTTAAAGGCTGCACTCGGCCTTTCTGTGTGCTTACTCCCTGCGACTCTTCTAGTTAGCGGATTCTCTCTGCTCCGCTGCGTTCACCTCTGCTCTTAGGTTTGGAGCTCTCTTTCCTCTCTGAAACTGGGCTCTTCAGGAACGATGTTGAGTCTGCCGTTTCTACCTTAGTGAAAATGAGAGTGTGCGTCTGTGTATGTGCATGTGTATTGATGAATAGATGCATACAGAAATGCGTGGGTACATATTGTCACTCTTCCTAGGTGTTTCTGCTTATCTCTAATAATAAGTTAAGCATACAAAGGTAAACTCTAATAATAAGAAGGTCTAACATTCGAACAAGACTGGAGTGAACTTAGATGAATCATAAATACTTTGTCCATAGTTGTCTCTCCACAGCCATTCTCAGTAAGGGGCCTGACACCTTCTTCTCTTGGTAGAATAGCCTTGAGTGGCCAGTCATTACTGTGAAGGCTCTCCTGCTATTTCCGGCTCACCATTTAGAAGTTCTGTTTCTTATATCCTCCACAGGAATCTTCTCCCCTGAAATGTACAAGGTAGGTAACTTACGCTGTTCAAAAGCACAGAATAAGACTTAAACAGACCTGAAGGTCAAGGAGCTAAGATAAGATTCACGCATCTCTTCAGCTGCCTTTGTAGCATGTGGGTTGCCATGGTGATAAAGGGGGGAATTAGGAAAAGATGAGGACAAACTGTAAAACTTTTGTAAAGTCTTCCTTCTCTGAGTCTAGCCTAGACCAACATATTGCTTGATTCTCATGATGATGAAGGGTGAACGCTCCTGAATTCTACCTCTTATCACGTCTGCGTTCTCCATGCTTCCCTAAGACCTTAATAGGACCAGTGCTACCCGGGGCTGGTGTTTCTACAGCTTGCACTTTGAGCCTTATTTTTAATTGTGGAGTGAGAGACTGTTGGAATTTCAAGCCTCATCACGGGCATGGGTGATTTTGTAAGGGTCTTGGAGGAGAGTGTGTGCTTGAGGTTGTTTTGCAAAATGGGTAAGGTGGTCCTTCTGGCACTATTCTCAGGATCCATGGCACAAAGAAGGCCTTTTGAAATATTTCTCTTTGACTAAACACTCTCAGTTGAGGGCCGCACAGCTCTTATGTAGAAAGAGATAGTCAGAGCCCCCAGTCACCACGTCTTGACCATTTATTTATAGACATTCCAGGTTTACAAGGGAAACTCTAAACAAATACACATTTGTGATTGGAGAAATTTGGCCCAGAGGCCTCCCTGGAGAGCTGGGGCAGTGGGCCCAAAGCCGGTGGCTCAAGTCTGTCACCTGGAACTTCTTCCTAGTGTCGGCCCTCCGGGGCTTCCCCGTCAGAAGGTGAGAAAAGGCAGAAAAGGGTAGTCAGAAAAGCAAGAGAGCGCAGTCTTCCCCCTGAAGCCTAGGTCACATGGCCTCTGCCTCCCACTCCACTGTCCTGGGTGCTGGAAGCCCACCTGGGACCCACCACAGGAGAGACGCCGACTTCCTCACGAGCTGGAGGGGGCCTGGAGTCCTTCAGCAGACCACTGCGGGAGAGAGGACAGAGCGACTGAGGGAGGGAGACAGACGCGCCATAGAGAAACTGCGAGCAGGGGAGTCACTTAGACAAAAGAGCTTTCAACTCGTTTGTCTGCGTGAGCACCCGAGTCGGAGGGTGGCCGAGTGGGATAGTCTATGTGGTCTGGACCCACAGTGCGGTTCCTCTCCCCCGCCGAGAGCTCCCCCTGGACTAGGGCCGCTTCTTAAACCCTAATGCGGGTGTGGTCTAGGGAAATAGTGTCAACATAGGAACGAGGCCATCGGGGGCTGGGGGGAGCCAATATCTACTCACAATAGAGGACACAATATCTACTTACTTCCAGCTGACGGTTACCATGAGAAAATGTATTGCCAACTTTCTGATTTTTTTTTTTAAGTGAGGCTAACTAGGAATTCAGATTTTTATGTGCATCTCTTGTTCTTAGAATGCTAGTTCAGTTTTTACAAAAAAAAGCTTTATACCAGATATAGCCTGTGGAGGCTAAGTTACCCATCTTTGCCCGGAGGCTTAGACATTAAAACTACATTTTCCAAGATTCATCATAACGCGAGTTCTATGAAAAAGCACGTTTGGGAAATTCGAGATAGCATGAGTCACTCACGCGTGGTGAAGGCCATGCAGCAGCTCACACTGGAGGACACTCAGATATAACTAAAGAGGAGGGCGGTCTCAGAAGAACATGGCTAGAGTCTGCTGGCTGCTTCTGACCTTCCCCTGTGGTCCAGGCCACCATCATCTCTCCCTTGCGTCACTGCAGGCACCTCCTAAGCCCTCTGCCTGTGTCTATAGCTGCCTTTTATCTCAACACTGCAATCAGAGGGAGCGCTTCAAAATACGTCAGATCATGTCCCTTCTCCACTCAGAACGCCGCCGTGGTTCCATTTCACTTGAGCTCAAAGTCAAAGCCCTTACAAGGCTCTCTAAGATCCTCGGTGTCCTGGCCCTGTTCTTCTCTGACCTCATTTCCTACTGTTCCTCCTTTGCTCATTCTGCTATGAACCTCCCAGCGCTTGACTTTTACACTGACTGTCCCCACTGCCTTAAATGCCCTGCCCCCTGATATCTATGTATGCCCTTTAACGATGCAGACTTCCGTGACTCCTCCATTTAAAATTGTCACTCGCATCCAGCCCCGGCACTCCCCTTCACTCTGTGTTCCTTCTTCTTTTCATCCAGAGCACACATTCCTTCCGTGTATATTTTATTTGTCATGACAATTGTTTATGGATTATCTTCTCCCCCTGGAAGGTAAGCTCCATGAGGGCAGGAATGTTTGTTTTGATCACTGATACATTTCCTGTAGGTAGCCTTGGGCTTGCACAAAGTACAGTGGGAGGGAGCACCACTGTATCAATTTTTAATGATTATTACTACCCAAAACTGATTGTGGCCAGGCTGTTTGGCATGTGGGATCTTACTTCCCTGACCAGGAATGGACCCTGCACCCCCGCAGTGGAAGCCACCACTGGACCGCCGAGAAGGTCCCCTCACTGTTTCCTCGTTGTAACAATGAATGAGCAGGATGATGCTCGGAAACCCATCTCTGTAGAAGCCTCAGCGCCCTCACGGGTCCTCGGGTTGTGAAGAATAGCCAGCACAGCCCGAGGCTTGCTTCGAAACTGGATTGAATCTGGACTTGGGCTTGAGCCAAGTTAGGAGCCACGGAAGGCTCATAATGTGTCAGGGACCGCACGGCGTGAGGCCGAGAGGAAAGCGCAGGCTCCTCAAGTTTGGCTTTCCTGAAGATGCCCCAGGTGCTTGCAAGCCTGGAAGGGGTGGGTCTGAAGCCGCAGGTAAGGGGCAGAGCCCACCCTTGCCCTGCCTCTCTGAAATCTGCTCTGGGACATCTCCTTGGCACAAGCCTGCTCCCCACAGCCCTGACTGATGTTCCATTAAGACCTCGAGGTAGCGAGCCCGTTTCCCCCTGGAGCTCAAATGGAGCGCTGGCAGAGACACAGGCTGTCCGTCCCTGAGTGCTGGCAGCCGGTCTCCCCAACATCTGTTCCTTCCATTCCTCCTGTTACCACACGCGCGCCGGTTAATTTTTGACTCTGTTCACACGTACTTCCTGCCACACCACCCACCATCCTTGCCCTCTTCGCGGTGACCTTCCCTCCACACCCGCTCTCAAGGGAAGGACTATTCTCAAGACATGATCCCTAGCGAACCTGACAGAGCTGATGTATCAGCAGGATATTATTTCAGCCTTAGCCCCCGCCCAACACACACATGTTTTAAATGAACGCTGCACACAGCGCAAGACACCACATAGCTTACTGTCGGGATTTTTAACTCAAAAACGTGAATTGCTTACCAGGCAGGGAGGTCCTCATCTTGGCTAAAATTCCCTTCCCATCACTGACAGCCTAGTTCTACCTAGAGAAGGCCTGGGATGGATGGCCACTTGGGGACGGGCTGAAAGCCAGCCAGAGGCTCCAGAGCTCAGGAAAGAAGCTTGCAAGGAGCTGGCCTATGAGAACTATGGACAGTCCTCAATTACCCTGACAGAGGAGACCTGAGAGGCAGCTTTCAGCCTCTGAAGCTCCCGAGAGCTGGGAAAGGAAGCAGATCAAATCACTTTAGTGGCCCAGTGGGAGAAAGGTCAAGAGCTTCAAGGCTGGCCTGGGTTGGGTCCTCCAGCTGGGCTGGTCCTACATTCTCCCTGGTTTTGATCACATTTAATCCTCCCTCCAGGCCTTTACTCACTTTATGCTTCCACCTCCCAACCCAGTTCCATCCATCTTAGAAGCCAGCCGCATTCTCCCTCTTCTGTGGACCCTTCCTAGTCCAGTAAGTCCATTGTCTTATTGCCTTGATCCCTAACCCCCTTGACACACAGCTTAGCATTCCATTGCTTTGGACTATATCCTACATGTTGATTCTTTCTCCTGCTATCTTTTCAAATAATAACTCTTTACAATTCAATGCTGTTGCCATTATATTAAAGTGAGGACCTCAGAGAGGTCCAGGCTGACCAGGCCAGTGTGACGTAAAGGAATCAGGGTGTGGTTCTGATGTGGAGAATAAAGATATCCACATGGGAGGCATGTACCCCAAGGGTTTCACAAGATGATCCGCTCAAGTAAGAGAAGAAAGACAGTATTAGAGCTTCTAGTTGCACTTACTTTTCAGTTTCATCTTCTTGAGATTTCTGTTGAATATATGTAAGCTATGATACATGTATCATATTATTACAGCAGTATCAGTTCAGTTCAGTTGCTCAGTCATGTACAACTCTATGTGACCCCACGGACTGCAGCACGCCAGGCCTCCCTGTCCATCACCAACTCCTGGAGTTTACTCAAACTCATGTCCATCAAGTCGGTGATGCCATCCAACCATCTCATCCTCTGTCGTCCCCTTCTCCTCCCGCCTTCAATCTTCCCAGCATCAGGGTCTTTTCAAATGAGTCAGCTCTTTGCATCAGGTGGCCAAAGTATTGGAGTTTCAGCTTCGACATCAGTCCTTCCAATGAATATTCAGGACTGATTTCTTTGAGGATGGACTGGTTGGATCTCCTTGCAGTCCAAGGGACTCTCAGGAGTCTTCTCCAACACCACAGTTCAAAAGTATCAATTCTTCGGCACTCAGCTTTCTTTATAGTCCAACTCTCACATCCATACATGACTACTGGAAAAACCATAGCCTTGACTAGACAGATCTTTGTTGGCAAAGTAATGTCTCTGCTTTTTAATATGCTGTCTAGGTTGGTCACAACTTTCCTTCCAAGGAGTAAGCGTCTTTTAATTTCATGGCTGCAATCACCATCAGCAGTGATTTTGGAGCCCCAAAAAATAAAGTCTGACACTGTTTCCACTGTTTCCCCATCTATTTCCCATGAAGTGATGGGACCAGATGCCATGATCTTAGTTTTCTGAATGTTGAGCTTTAAGCCAACTTTTTCACTCTCCTCTTTCACTTTCATCAAGAGGCTCTTTAGTTCTTCTATTGCAGTATAGGTGCATGCAATTTATGATTAAAACACACAAATTGGAGGAGATGGGTCAAAGTTATTTTAGAAGTAGGTGTGCAATGAACAAATCTTTGAGATACTGGCATAGAACTACAAATGGAAAAATAACTATCTTGATTTGTCTACATATTTCTGAATAAAATGAAAAGAGATAATCTGATTTTAAAAGGAACTAGTCTGATGTGTTGTCTTAAAGTCTAATCCCAAACCATTGGCATTTCTTACTATGATAACTGCTGTGACTTTTGAGGAATCTTCCCTTATAAAAGTGTTTGTTTCTGAGATTTCAAAATATAGCAGTTTATTGATGTCTATGAGTTGTGGGACCAGGGACAGTGAGTATTAATCTCTGAGTATCAATGAGTTGAAACTGGATAGATTCTCTTAAGTCTTTGATTGCTAAATGCCACTTTGTGGCTGTGAAGATGGGGGTAAAAAGGAGAGAACTGAGTGACTGCCATGAGACAATTGTTGCAGATTACATATTACAAACTTAATGTAATCTGGTTATACAGTAAAGGGTTAACTAGCAGCCCTGGGTTGTTCAAACCTTCCATCTCCAAAGAAAGGATTGGCTCTTCTCTGGCTTCTGGGAAGTAATGTCTAAATCCTCAGAATATCCTGCTAGATAAGAGTGACTTTCCATAGCTGGGGCCTTCCCCAGATAACTTATGTCAATAATGGGACTGACAGTGGAAGCCTTGAGCCACCCTCCATCAGTTTGTGCTTGGTAGGAGTTGGAGCCTGAGTGGCTACGGTCAGGCACGGGGGTATGCCATGCCTGTGTTACCAACCGCCAGCAGCAGCCCTGGACACCAGGACTGAGCTGAGCTCCCAGGTTGGCAATGCTCAGCGCATATAGCTCCACAGCATCGCTGGGAGGATGAAGCGTTGTCTGTAGACTCCGACTGAGGGAGGATATTGGAAGCTTATATCTGCACTATACTCTTTTCTGATTTTAATGTTCATCTGTTCATCACAATAAACTATAACTGTAAGTAAAACAGCTTTTCTAAGTCCCGAGTCCTTTCAGTGGAGAATCACAGGGTGGTCTTGGGGAGCTCTAGGAGAAAAATGAGTGTATCCATGATGTTGGTCATACTGTCATCTGTTCTCGTTGCATAGAGGAGGAACATGAAGCTTGAAGAGGTGGAAGTGAGTTGCTCAAGGTCACACAGCTGGAAAATAACAGCCAGGCATCCACATCCAGGACTCAGTTCAGTTCGGTTCAGTCGCTCAGTCATGTCCGACTCTTTGCGACCCCATGGACTGGAGCACGCCAGGCCTCCCTGTCCATCACCAACTCCCAGAGTTTACCCAAACTCATATCTATCACGATGATGATGCCATCCAACCATCTCATCCTCTGTCATCCCCTTCTCCTCCCACCTTCAATCTTTCCCAGCATCAGCATCCAGGACTGTTTGAAAATAAAACTTGTACTTAAAGTGCAAGTCGCTCAGTCGTGTCTGACTCTTTGTGACCCCATGGACTATACAGTCCATGGAATTCTCCAGGCCAGAATACTGGAATGGGGAGCCTTTCCCTTCTCCAGCGGGTCTTCACAACCCAGGGATTGAACCCAGGTCTCCCTCATTGCAGGCGGATTGTTTACCAGCTGAGCCACAAGGGCAGCTCAAGAATACTGGACCGGGGTCTCCTGCATTGCAGGTGGATTCTTTTCCTGCAATCAAATATCAGCTCTGCCACTTACTAGCTATGAAACTTTATCCAAGTTACTTAACATTTCTCTGCCTTCAGTTGCTTCCTCTGTAAAGCAGGGATGATGAAAACAGCCTCAAAGGGCCGTTATAGTGAGGATTTAATGAGATAGCTCATGTACAGATATTTAGAAGAATGCCTGGCACATGGTAGACACTTAGCAGTTATCAGTTTATGTAACTATGATGATGAAAGTTGTACTGGAGACTGTATTTATTCTAAACTGAAGAAATAGGCCACTAGTTACACAGATGTGTATGCATGCACATGTATGTAGTGTGTGTGAACATGTATGTACATACCAGCTCTTCCCAAATCTCGTCCCTGCTGCTCCTCCACACAGCTATTGGTCCAGGTTGACCCTATCAAACCAAAGAGAAGCCTGGGGTTCTGCGCGCTTTCCCTCTCCTCTTAGATGTAGCTTCCTCTGCCGGGGGCAGCCGTCTTTGCCCTAGGCTGAAGTTGATGCTGATGGCAGGGTGGAGAGGCAGGAAGAATCTCATTTCATGGTGATGTTCTTGAGCTGCTGAATTCTTGGGTGCTGCCCTACTTTTAGATTTCTTGCTAGAAGAGGTCATACATGTCATTATCATTTGGTCACTCTGAGTTTGGGGTTTTTTAGTTTGTTCGGAACTTATAGCCAAAAGCGTCTTAACTAATACAAGCAACCCCTTTTATTTTCAACTTCTGTGTGTGTGCGTCAGTCGCTCAGTCGTGTCTGACTCCTTGAGATCCCATGGACTGTAGCACACCAGGCTCTTCAGTCCATGGGCTTCTCCAGGCAAGAATACTAGAGTGGGTTGCCATTCTCTTCTCTAGGGGATCTTCCCAAGTCAGGGATCGAACCCTGGTCTCCTGCACTTCAGGCAGATTCTTTACAGCCTGAGCCCCCAGGGAAGCCCAAGTAGTTCAACTTGAGGAAGTCTAAAGAACAGTGGGCCTCTCCTCCTTCAGTTAACTGGAATTCTTCAGATGCAAGAATAAGAAAACCGATGAAAACTTACAAGACTGCAAAAGGGTTGCGTCGGTTCACGTGCGGGAAAATTCCCGAGGCGCAGAGCGAGCACTGCGGGTCTGCTGGGGCTCCAGCTCCGGGTCTGTGTTTCCCAGCTCTGTCTTTCTGTCTGTGTCGGCTGCTTCCTCAGGCCGGCCTTGTAGGATAACTGAGTGCTGGTTCTGGCTGTTGCCCCTCTGGGTGCCGTGTCCCACCTCTTGGGACCACCCCACCAGGCGAAGCTCTACTTTTGCTTTGGTGTAATAGAGATTTCCTGATCTCAGGGAAGGGGGTCCGGGGTCTCGTTTAGACGTTGGTGTGTAACCCAGTCGTGGTTCTGAGGGGTCTGAGAGTGATGCGCATCCCCAGCGGGCAGAGGGCAGGAGGGCACGTGAGGAGACCAGTGCCCCATGCCCTGTGCTCTTCCACCCTTGCTGCTGAGTGTGGCTGCGTGAGGATGGAGCTGCTGCAGTCAGGAGGCCCAGAGATGCACGGAGACGATGTTCACGCAAAACCGTCCAGCGCAGGCCAGCCACCTTGCATCTCTGACCCTCCTCTTCTGTAACCCTAACAAACTACTTCAATGGGGGTGTTTTGCATAGTTTTTGCTGAAACCTTTCTTGACTAACCCAGCCACCACCCGGGTTACGTGCTTCCTTGTTCATATTCAAGGAGAGAGGACCTACTACAAACCCTACCCACTGAATCAGAGGCCTACAGTTCATTCTGACCGAGCCATCCGTGCACCACTGGGACCTTGGACGACCTATCCCGGGCGGCCTTAGTCCAAAATGGAAGCAATCTTGCCCAAGCCTAGAATCGTGGGTGTGATAATTTGAAGAAAATAACCACCACACACAGTGTTCACCGCACACCTCAAATCATACATGGGCACGTATCGTAAGCACGCTCAGACGTCTCTTCAGAACTTTCCGTGAGGCGTGTGTTCAGCGGACAGCCTCCAGCATCGGCAGCCGTGGGCCCCCCGGGATGTCCGTGCCGAGGTGGGGGTGTTATATTCGGGCTCTACCGTCAGGCTTGCTCTTGGCTCCACTTGGGCCACTGCTCCGCACTAAAGGCTCCCCTGACAGGTCTCCCGTCCCTCTCTCCTGTCACAGGGGTCAGACCTGCACGTTGGTCTGAAGACTCCCCTCCCCAACACAGACCTCCTCCTGCTGCTGCTTCCTCCTTCGTTTCACAGGCCTTTCCCCCAGCAGATCTCTGGCACGTCCAGCTCTTCCACTGCCTGTTTCTCACAGGCCCAAACTCACACAGGCACCTCCTGGACAGGACAGTGTTGCCCCAACCAGGAGCACCCCTCTCTCCCGAGAGTGCATCCTGGGGGCCTGTTTGCCTCTCTAGTCCTAGCCTGGTGACAGAGGGAATATTTTAGGCTTTGCAAGCTATCCAGTCTCTGTCTGAACTACTCAGCTCTGCCATAGAGCAAAGCTGCCACAGACGATATATAAACAAGTCGGCATGATCGTGTTCCAATAAGACTTTATTGACAAAAACAGGCAACATCCCAACACTGACTCCTGATACAGAAGATTGATGGGAGGTAGAGAGAAAGAAAAGAGTCAGCCAAAATAGAGAGATAATGATGGGCTGACAATAGTAGAGAAAATGAAATGAAGGAGAAACTTCATATTATGAACTTAGTACATGTTAATATCTAAAAAGTAAACTTCATAGAAAACTTCAAGGAAAAAAAAATAAGCCATAAAACCATGGCCACTTTTTCCCTCTGTGTTTATTTCCTTTCAGTAATTTTCTACTCATTATCTGGTGATTTTCAGTAACTTTCAACCACTTTCAGTGATATTGCCAAATTCTCTATAGTTACATATTATTTTTACTAAATATTATTATATCATTAGCATGTCCCCATACCATTAAAATATTTTAAAGAATTATTTCTAATGGCTCTATAACACTCTACATTGTATTTCGTAATTTCTTTCTTTATTCTTTAATTAGTTTAAGATTGACTTCAGTATCTTGACAGAAAAGGAATTTGGACATTTACCTGAAACAACCTGTTTTCATTTTTAAAAAATACATTGAAAAATTTCATGGTTTCCAATATTTGAGAAAAGTTTTACAGTTCATAGCATTTTCAGAAAGTCACAGTACATACCAGCATTTCAAAATCCTTGAGAATTCTATAGTAAAGAGGTAGAAACACCTTCCCTTATCTTAACTCAGAATTTCCCAAATATACTTGCTAATTAAATCCTTCAGTTCAGTTCAGTTGCTCAGTCGTGTCTGACTCTCTGTAACCCCACAGACTGCAGCACAGCAGGCCTCCCTGTCCATCACCAGCTCCCGGAGTTTACTCAAACTCATGTCCATTGCGTCGGTGATGCCATCCAACCATCTCATCCTCTGTCGTCCCCTTCTCCTCCCGCCTTCAGTCTTTCTCAGCATCAGGGTCTTTTCAAATGAGTCATTTCTTCGCATCATGTGGCCAGAGTATTGGAGTTTCAGCTTCAGCATTACTCCTTCCAATGCATATTCAGGACTGATTTCCTTTAGGATGGACTGGTTGGATCTCCTTGCAGTGCAATTAAATTCTGCTTCACTTTATTTTGGCTCAAGACCTACAGTATCCTGCAAGACTCAGATACTTTATGAAATACACTTTGGAAAAAGCTGCTACAGGGTTTTCCCGTCGCAAAATGAACTGGAAGGAAAGCACTGTCAGCAGAACACAGTTCCATTAAAAGTGCAAACGATGTGGTGGCTTTGATAGGTGGGCCTTACAGAATGTAGTCAGTGAACGCGGATACAACACACTGATTTTGTTCTTATTGTTTCTAAAGAAACTTTTTATTGAAATTAGGGAGGGGATTAACATATGTCAAGTAGAGATTATAGATGGTCACTGAACTGAGGCAAGAAGTGAATTTATTAATCCTGCTAGAACCACAGTCTCAAAGTAAATGAAAGAGTTAGAACTTGTCAGTTTAAGAGTTATAGATTTCTTTAGTTAGAAAAGAATGATAAATGATAAGAACTGGTAGGATAATTTCACCATGGAACATAACAGCTGAATATTATTTATATTTTATTATATATCAAGAGTATTGCAGGGTTAAAATTTCATCTCGAAATATAGATCTAAAGGCATAGTAATCTGCACCTGTGTTTCTGAAGCAGTGACGTCCTCGAATGAAACTGGCCCTCCGCTCATTTGTCAGTTCATTAATGCTCTTGCCATTTTGTGGAAACAGAGAGAGAGAACACTTTCTATTTTCCAAGGAGCTCTGCTTCTTTTTTTTCATGAATTTACTTTAGCAAGAACCAGCTGAATATTCTTTCATTAGGTACAGTGATTTCAGCAGCCATTTGTGAAGGGAAATTACTGTCATAGCTAATGACAATACTTAACATTCACCTTTCTAAACACAGTGAAGCCACAAAGCATCTTCAGAGCCATTTCAAGAGGGCAAGTTCGAGACTGTATCCTATTTAAACAACTTTTCAGACTGTCGTATTAGAAAGGCGAGTACAGTTTTATAAAGAGTATGAGTTAAATGTCATAAGTTTTATAAGCAGGACCAAAAAGCTCATATAACATCTCAATTTCTTAAACTAGTCACTATTACCATAGAAAGTTCGAAAGGAAATATAAATAGAATTTGACAATTACTTAGTTGTAACTCATATAGACGTTGTCATTGCCCTAGATTATTAGATAGGAAATGATGAATAGGAAAACCATGTGCTTATTTTACAAATAATATACATTCATATTTATAAACAGCATGTAGATACACATTTGGTTGATACCTCACCAAAAATGTCTATGCAAAAGGCTTCCTCCAGCAATGCTGCCCTACTGTGGTGTCACGGGAGTAAACACTCTCATCATCACAACTAAGTCTAGGATACTCAGCAATAGTTAAACCCACTGTTATACCCCTTCCTTCTACTCTCCTTACTAACTCATCACCTAACCTCTTGCAACACTGATATTCTGAGCCCATTCACATTTTACTAGTGGTAAGTGGGGCTCAACAACAACGTATTTGCATTTATGAGTTGAGTATCAGTTCAGTTCAGTCGCTCAGTCGTGTCTGACTCTTTGCCACCCCATGGACTGCAGCACACCAGGCCTCCCTGTCCATCACCAACTCCCGGAGTTTACCCAAACCCACGTCCATCGAGTCAGTGATGCCATCCAACCATCTAATCCTCTGTTGTCCCCTTCTCCTCCTGCCTTCAATCTTTCCCAGCATCAGGGTCTTTTCAAATGAGTTGGCTCTTCGCATCAGGTGGCCCAAGTATTGGAGCATCAGCTTCAGTATCAGCCCTTCCAATGAATATTCAGGACTGATCTCCTTTAGGATGGACTGGTTGGATCTCCTTGCTGTCCAAGGGACTGTCAAGTCTTCTCCAACACCACAGTTCAAAAGCATCAATTCTTCGGCGCTCAGCTTTCTTTATAGTCCAACTCGCACATCCATACATGACTACTGGAGTTAAGTATACAAATCTGACTTAAGATTATGTTAACCAAATATTTCTTTTCTTTGCAAAGAGCATGTAGTTCTCATTCCTTAAGCTGGCCCAAACCAGCATTTGCAAAAGTTCTCAGGGCTGTGGGAGGGAGTTTTAAGTTTATTATAGAAACAGGAATTACAGATTTTCTAAATATTATTTTAAGAAAAAATAAAGAAGCACTTGGATTGAAAAAATGTGTCATGGTCTCATTTGTCCTATTTCTCCCATTGTTGCTCCTTTACTCAAACACTGGCTGACAGTATCTGCGTGGAGCACCGGGTCCCCGTCTCCCCACTCCCCTCCTCAAAAGCACATGTAGTCAATCTCCTCCTCCTCGGGAGTGTGGTGTTCTTTCAATATCATCTACTTAGCTTTTCTGGGGCTGGTACTGCAGCCTCCTGGAATAAAGTTTACTTTTAAATGAGCTAGAAATCCATGCCTTTTGGTAATGGAACAGATTCCAAGTATATAAAATTAATGGGATATTGGGATTGGTTTTCTAAATTCAAATTACATTGGTGTAGACTCCTGGTATGACCAGAGCAGCACAGGTCAGCATTGTCTCCCCTTTGCTCTGCACAACAAAAGCAAAAGAAAATGAAGAAATTTTTGTAAATAGCATTTTCAGTGAGAAGATAGGAGACAGATATAATCAACAAATTCTAAAATACATATAAGGGGCATAAAACTCCTAGAGAAAACAGAATATCTTTATGACACCAGGGATGGGAAAATCTTCTTAGCACATAGATAGTAGTAACCATAAAAGAAGCAAATAATGAATTTTACTGCTTCAGAGTTGAAACTTCTGCTCGTTGAAAGTTACTGTTGAAGAAGTAAATAGGCACTCCACACACAAGGAGAAAATATTTGCCTTATGTATATTTGGCAAAGTGCTTGTATTCACATTATGTAAAGAATATCTGTAATTCAATAACAAAGAAAGTTCAGTAAAAGGGGACATACCCAGTATTTGCTAAATTACAGGGCCTAAGGGCACAATTCTCCAAAGACCACCCTCACTTCTGACACCAAGTTCAAGGTCAAGCAGGGGTTTTCAAAACTACCTGCAGATTCAGTAATTCTCTGCAAGTACTCACAGAACGCGCTGAAAGCTATTATATTCAGGGCTACAGTTTAGTAGAAAAAATTCAGAAAATCAGCCAGAGGAAGAGATTTCTAGGACAGAGTCTGCAAGGGTTCCAAACGTGAAGTTTCTGCTTTACCTCCCAATACTTGTGTGTAGCCGTCCACACAGGGTATTGCCAACCTGTGTGTTCAGTTCATGTCTGACTGTTTGCACCCCCATTGACTGTAGCCCACCAGGATCCTCTGTCCATGGATTTTTCCAGGCAAGAATACCAGAGGGGGTTGCCATTTCCTACTCCAGGGGATCTTCCTAACCCAGGATCAACCAGTGTCTCTTGCGTCTCCCGCATTGACAGGCAGATGCTTTACCACTGCACCACCCAAAGCCCATTGCCAGCTTAGGAAGCTCATCTAAACTTTGTGGTCCATGGTGTTTATTGGGGCCTCACTACATTGGCATGATTGATTGATTGCCCGTTAGATTAATCTCAGCCTCTAGGTCATCCTCATAGACCAGAGGGCAGACAGAATGAAAACCACAGTCACAGAAAACTAACCAAAGAGATTACATGGGCCACAGCCTTGCCCAACTCAATGACACTATGAGCCATGCCATGTGGGGCCACCCAAGACGGATGGGTCATGGTGGAGAGGTCTGACAGAATGTGGTCCACTGGAGAAGGGAATGGCAAACCACTTCAGTATTCTTGCCTTGAGAACCCCATGAACAGGATGAAAAGGCAAAAAGATAGGACACTGAAAGATGAACCCCCCAGGTCGGTAGGTTTCCAAATGCTACTGGAGAAGAGCAGAAAAATAGCTAAAGAAGGAATGAAGAGGCTGAGCCTGAGTCAAAGCGAAAACAACACCCAGTTGTGGATGTGACTGGTGAAGGAAGTAAAGTGTGATGCTATAAAGAACAGTATTGCATAGGAACCTAAAATGTTAGGTCCATGAATCAAGGTAAACTGGAAGTGGTCAAATAGGAGATGGCAAGAGTGAACATGGACATTTTAGGAATCAGTGAACTAAAATGGATGGACATGGGAGAATTTAATTCAGATGACCGTAATATTTACTACTGTGGGCAGGAATCCCTTAGAAGAAATGGAATAGCAAGAGTCCAAAATGCAGTACTGGGGTGTGATCTAAAAAATGACAAAATTGCTTTGGTTTGTTTCCAAGGCAAACCATTCAACACCACAGTAATCCAAGTCTAGGCTTCCCTGGTGGATCAGATGGTAAAGAATCTGCCTACAACGCGAAGGACCTGGGTTCAATCCCTGGATTGGTGAGATCACCTTGAGAAGGGCATGGCAATCCACTCCAGTATTCTTGCCCGGAGAATCCCCATGGACAGAGGTGCCTGGGGGGCTGCAGTCCTTGGGGCTACAAAGAGTCTCACATGACTGAGTGCCTGAGCACACACCCCAGCCACTGCTGCCGAAGAAGCTGAAGTTGAACAGGTCTATGAAGACCTATAAGACCTTCTAGAACTAACACCAAAAAAAAAAAAGAAGATGTCCTTTTCATCATAGGGGACTGGAATGCAAAAGTAGGAAGTTAAGAAGCACCTGGAGTAACAGGCAAGTTTGGCCTTGGAGTACAAAATGAAGCAGGGCAAAGGCTAACCGAGTTTTACCAAGAGAACGCACTGGTCATAGCAAACACCCTCTTCCAACAACACAAGAGAAGACTCTACACATGGACATCACCAGATGGTCAATATTGAAATCAGATTGATTATATTCTTTGCAGCCAAAGATGGAGAAGCTATAGAGAATCAGCAAAATCAAGCCCAGACGCTGACTGTAGCTCAGACCGTAAACTCCTTATTGCCAAATTCAGACTTAAATTGAAGAAAGTAGGCAAAACCACTAGACCATTCAGGTATGACCTAAATCAAATCCCTTGTGATTATACAGTGAAAGTGAGAAATAGATTCAAGGGATTAGATCTGATAGACAGAGTGCTTGAAGAACTATGGACGGTGGTTCATAACATTGTATAGGAGGCAGGGATCAAAACCATCCCCAAGAAAAAGAAATGCAAAAAGGCAAAATGGTTGTCTGAGGAAGCCCTGCAAATATTGAAAAAAGGAAAGAAATGAAAGACAAAAGAGAAAAAGAAAGATATACCCATCTGAATGTAGAGTAAGAAAGCCTTTTAAAGTGAACAATACAAAGAAATAGAGGAAAACAATAGAATGGGAAAGACGAGATCTCTTCAAGAAAATTAGAGATACCAAGAGACTATTCATGCAAAGACAGGCACAATAAAGGACAGAGATGGTATGGACTTAAGAGAAGTAGAAGATGTTAAGAAGAGGTGGCAAGAATACACAGAACTATCAAAAAAGATCTTAATGACCCAGGTGACAATGAGGGTGTAATCACTCACCTAGATCCAGACATCCTGGACTGTGCAATCAAGTGGGCCTTAGGAAGCATCACTATGAACAAAGCTAGTGGAGGTGATGGATTTCCAGCTGAAAGAAAGTGAAAGTGAAAATTGCTCAGCCATTCCGACTCTTTGCGACCACTGGACTATACAGTCCGTGTAATTATCCAGGCCAGAATACTGGAGTGGGTAGCCGTTCCCTTCTCCAGGGGACCTTCCCAACCCAGGAATTGAACCAGGGTCTTCTGCATTGCAGGCAGATTCTTTACCAGCTGAGCTACCAGGGAAGCAATTCCAGCTGAGCTACTTCAAATCCTAAAAGATGATGCTATTAAAGTACTGAACTCAATATGCCAGCAAATTTGGAAAACTCAGTGGTTGCCACAAGACTGGAAAAGGTCAGTTTTCATTCCAATCCCGAAGAAGGGCAATGCCAAAGAATGTTCAAACTATTGCAAAATTGCACTCATTTGACATGCTAGCAAAATAAAGCTCAAAATCCTTCAAGCTAGGCTTCAACAGTATGTGAATCAAGAACTTCCAGATGTACAAGCTGGATTTATACAAGGGAGAGGAACCAGAGATCAAATTGCCAATATCCCTTGGGTCATAGAAAAAGTTAGAGAATTCCAGAAAACATCTACTTCTGCTTCACTGACTATGCTAAAGCCTTTGACTATGTAAATTTTACAACTAACTGGGAAATTAAAAGATGGGAATATCAGACCTCCTTATCTATCTCCTGTGAAACCTGTATGCAGCACAAGAAGGAACAGTTGGAAGTAGACATGGAACAATTGACTGGTGCAAAATTGGAAAAAGAGTACATCAAGGCTGTATATGGTCACCTTGTTTATTTAACTTATATGCAGAATACATCTTGTGAAATTATGGGCTGGATGAAGCAAGTCCAAGCTATAATCAAGATTGTGGAGAGAAATATCAACAACCTCAGATATGTATATAATACCACCCTTATGGCAGACAGCAAAGAGGAATTAAAGAGCCTCTTGATAAAGGTGAAAGAGGAGATTGAAAAAGTTGTTTTTAAACTCAACATTCAAAAAACAAAGATCATGGCATCTGGTCCCATCACTTCATGGCAAATAGATGGGAAAACAATGGGAACAGTGAGAGACTTTTATTTTCTTGGGTTCCAAATCTCTGTGGACAGTGACTGCAGCCATGATAATTAAAACATGCTTGCTCTTGGAAGAAAGCAATGACAAACCTAGACAGTGTATTAAAAAGTAGAGACATTACTTTGCCTACAAAGGTCAGTATAGTCAAAGCTTTGGTTTTTCCAATAGTCATGTATAGATGTGAGAGCTGGACAATAAAAAATGCTGGGCACCAAAGAATTGAAGCCTTCGAACTGTGGTGTTGGAGAAGACTCTTGAGAGTCCCTTGGACTGCAAGGAGATCAAAGCAGTCAATCCTAAAGGAAACCAACCCTGAATATTCATTGGAAGGACTGATGCTGAAGCTGAAACTCCAGTACTTTGGCCAGCTGATGCAAAGAGCCAGCTCACTGGAAAAGACCCTGATGCTGGGAAAGATTGAAGGCAGGAGGAGAAGGGGACAACAGAGGATGAGATGGTTGGATGGCATCACTGATGCGATGGGCATGAGTTTGAGCAAACTCCGGGAGATGATGAAGGACTAGGATGCCTGGTGTGCTGCAGTCCATGGGGTGGCAAAGAGTCGGACACGACTGAGCGACAGAACAGCAACAACAACAAGGTAAATTGACTCCCTGTGACCTAAAGCACCTGCCCTCGATTCATATGGTTAATCTTCTGGTGGCCAGCCTCTGACCTAAATAGAGACACTCCAAGGAGATATGATATAGATTACCTTTCAGAAGACACAAGCAAAGGCTAGAACTTCTCTTTGGTAGGAGTAACTTTTTTTTTTTTTTTTTACTACAAAGGGCAAAGGAACCTCTGTAATGGAAGATATATGATTGATCAAAGTGTTCACAAAATGTACAGCATACTACAGCCTGAGAAAATGGATGAAGTTAAAATGACTTAATAAGATGAAGTATTGATGAGAATGTGGAATTCTCATGTATTTCCAGTGTAGATATAAAATTGTACAACTTTGATTGATGTATAAAGTTAAAAACACATCTATCGATGATGCAGCATTCCACTCCCAGGTATTTCCCAAAGATTAATACATTTCTCTATTAAAATACATGCACAAGAATTTTCATACCAGTTTTAGGCATAACAATCAAGACTAGGAAGAACTCAAACGTCCTCCAACAAGAGAATAGGTAGACAACTTGTGGTATAATCTTACACAGAAACCCTTTTCATCAATAAAAAAGAATGAACTACTGTTTCACCCAACAACATGAATTAAGCTAAATTTATTCAGAGTGAAAGAAGCTATGTACAAAAGAGCACATAATATGTGATTCCATTTATATGAAATCATAGGCCTGGCAAAACTATAGTGATAAAAATCAGAGTAGCGTTTGACATGCAAGATAATGAAGGTGGGAAGATGTAGTGATTGACAGGTAAGAAACTTTACTGTGTGATGAAATATCCTATAACTTGAAACGGCTGGGGGTTACAAGGTACGAGCAGTTGTCAACTCATCAATCTGAACACTTAAGATTAGTGCATTTCACTGTATATAAATTATACTTCAATTTTAAATACATTTCCTAAAGGTGAGAGGCATTCGGAAATAGACAAGCCATATATACTTCGTTTGGAATGATGGTTGGCAGCTTTGTGTAGCCTTCTGCTGGGCCAATTTTGATTTGGAGAAAAAGAGGAAGCTATAAAATTAAATAGTTGGTATGGGAAAATTCAACTCATTTAGTGATAAGAAATAAGGAATAGGCCCAGCGTCAATACAGAGATTTCATTTCTTTTTTAATGGCAGAAGATGAAAACAAAAGTTATTGACCATTATGGACTGAACTATAGCCTCCCCAGAGTTCATATGTTGAAACCCCAAGCCTCCAAGTGACTTTACTTGGAGATATGTCTTTAAAGAAGTAGTTAAGTTTAAATGAGATCATAAGGAAGGGATCCTTACCCAATAGGACTGCTGTCCTTTTAAAGGTGGAAGAGACACCAAGGGTGTATACAGAGGAGAGTCCATGTAAGAACACCATGAGAAGGTCAAGGTCATTGGCAAAGCTTGAAGGGAAGCTTTAAGAAAACTGAATCTGCCAAAACCCTGATCTTGAAATTCCAGGCTCCGAACTGTGAGAAATACATTTCTGTTGTGGAAGCCACCTAGTTTATGGTATTTTGTTATGATAGTAGCAACAAACAAACCACAGATAAATAACACTCTCACCCACAAAACATATTTCCATAGAGAAAATGAATATAGTTATAAAATATTTCTCCATTATTTTTTGAATTAAAAAATTACCTCCAGGGACATCACAATATAGAATTATGAAAATAATAGAAAGAGATGAGCCAGCAGGAGAGATGAAACATGGACCAGGAAACCCTGTACCATGAAATGGACCCAAGGAAAGAACTGGAAGAGGACAAAGTTATCACAGAAATAAAGATAGAGCTGGAAGGTTCTAAGGCAGAAAAGCCAGTGGGGGAATATGAGTTAGTAATGTGGGGGAAAGGAAATAGAAAGCTTAAGAATTAAACATATTTGGAAAGAAAAATTGTAGGCACAGACAGACACTGGCAAAGGAGATGTAATGTTCACATAATTAGAGCTCACAAAATTATGAAGTCAAAATAAGGGGAAAATATTTAATGATATAATTTAATAAAATTTTTTATCATTTAAAAAGTGTATTTAATACTACAAATTGAACAGACATACTGTGTATCAGAGAAAACTGAGACCAAAATGTGGACTTACTGTTAAAAATATATTTATCTTTAAAATTAAAGAAACTTCTGCAAAGAAACAAAGCCTTCAAATACATGAAGCAAAAAAATCACAAAAGTGAGGGGAGATATAGAAAGTTCAACCATAATTGGGGACTAAAATGCTTCATGTTAAATAAAAGAACACCTAAGCATAAGATGGACGACTTGAGGAAAATAGAAGACTTGACAATACTATATGTTAAACCATAAAATAAGACTTGAAATTTTTTTAAAAGTTTAAATCATATAAAATATGTACTTTAACCACAATGGAATTAGATTAGAAATCAACATCAAGGAAATTCTGGAAATTCCCAAATATATGGAAATAAAACAACAACCACCCCCAGCCCAAAGCAAAGTGTCAAATAAAAATTTCAGAAGCGAAATCAGAAAATACTTTGAGATGAAAAATGAATATACAGCCTATCAAAAATTATGATATTACATGAATATATAGCCTATCAAAAAAGTTAAAGTAGTGCTTAGATGGAAGTTATAAATGTGTCTATATTAAAAAGGAAAAAAAAGATCTCAAATTTATGATCTAACCTTGCATTTTAAGAAACTAGAAAATGAGGAGCAAATCAATCCCAAACTTACAAGAAGGAAGGCAGAAATAAATGAGATAAGAGAACAGGAAAACGATGGAAATAACGCAGTGGAATCAAAAGTCATCTCCTTGAAATAATTTTTTAAAAATTGACAAAACTTTAGCTAGAATGGACAAAAAAAAGGTGGGAAACCTCAAACTATTAAAATTAGAAATCAGAGAAAAGACATCCTTCACAGCCTACAGAAATACAAAGCATTGTAAGGGATACTATGAACAATTGTATACTGACAGACTAGATAAACCAGTCCAGATACTAAAAGGCACATTCTACCAGAACTGACTCAAGAAGAAATGGAAAATCTGAAAAGGACTCTAAACAAGTAAAAAAAAAAAAAAAGAATTAGTAATTAAAATTTTCCAAAAGTCCAGCAAAACGTGGCTTCACTGGTAAAACATTACCAAATGCTCAAACAAGAGTTAATATGAAATCTTTCCCCTCAAAAAAATGAAGAGGAGGGAAAACTTTCCAACTCATTCTGTGAGGCCAGAATTACCCTGATACCAAGATCAGACAAAGGCATCACAAAAAAAGATAACCACAATCAATACTCTATAAATATAGAGAAAAAATCCTCAATAAATTCATAGCAAACAAAATCCAGCAACATATATGAAGAGGATTATGTATCATGACTAAATGGAATTTATTTCAGAAGTATAATGTTGGTTTAAAATCTGAAAATCAGCAACACAATATTAATAGAGTTAAAGGACAAAAACTATGTATCATCTGAATAGATGCAGAAAAAAAATATTTGGCAAAATCTATCACAATTTCATGAAAAAATGCTACCAAAAACAGCTAGGAATGGAAGACACTTTTCTCAGCCTGAACAAGGTCACCTATGAAAAACCACATCTAACATCTTAATTGTAAAAGATGAAATGCTTTTTACCTAAAATCAAGAAGAAGACAAGGAGTTATGCTTTTGCCATTTCTGTTCAGCATTGTACAAGAGATTCTAATCAGGGCAATTGTTGTTGTTGTTCAATCACAAAGTCGTGTCCAACTCTTTGTGACACTTGAGCTGCAACACTCCCGGCTTCCCTATCCTTCACTGTCTCCTGGCGTTTGCTCAAACTCATGTCCATTGAGTCAATGATGCAATCTAACCATCTCATCCTCTGCTGTCCCCTTTTCTTCTTGCCCTCAGTCTTTCCCAGCATCAGGGTCTTTTCTAATGAGTTGACTCTTCACATCAGGTGGCCAAAATTTGGAGCTTCAGCTTCAGCACCAGTCCTTCCAATGAATACTCAGGATTGATTTCCTTTAGGATTGACTGGTTTGATCTGCTTGCAGTCCAAGGGACTCTCAAGAGTCTTCTCCAGCACCATGGCTCAAAAGCATCCTTCTTTATGGTCCAACTCTCACATCCAATCCATACATGACTACTGGAAAAATCATAGCTTTGACTATACAGACCCTTGTTGGCAAAGTGATGTCTCTGCTTTTTAATATGCTATCTAGGTTTGTCATAGCTTTTCTTCCAAGGAGCAAGCATCTTTTAAGTTCATGCTTGCAGTCACCATCCACAGTGATTTTGAAGCCCAAGAAAATAAAATCTGTCACTGATTCCACTTCTTCCCCATCGATTTGCCATGAAGTGATAGAACCGGATGCCACTATCTTTGTTTTTTGAATGATGAGTTTTAAGCCAGATTTTTCACTCTCTTCTTTCACCCTCAGAAAGAAAGAGAAATAAAAGGCATCCAGATTGGAAAATGAAAAGTAAAATGGTCTCTATTTGCAGATGATATGATCTTGTATATAGAAAATCCTAAGGAATACAAACATATACCCCCCCCACACAACACTGTTAGAACTACTAAATGACATCAGCAAAGTTGTAGGATATAAAATTCGACTGTATTTTTTACATACTAGCAATGACCAATTGAAATTACATTTAAAAAAATAAGTCTGTCTACAGTAGCACCTGAAAGAAAAAAGTAGCAGTAAATGAAACAAAAGAAGAGCAAGCTCTTTGGACACTGAAAACTGCAAAACATTGTTGAATAAAACTAAAGACCTAAATCAATGGAATGATGCCTCATGTTTATGAATCAGGAAACCTAATATAGTAGTAAAATGGCAATAAGCCCCAAATTCACCTACATATTCAATATGGTTCTTATAAACATTTCAGATGTCTTTATTGAAGAAATTGGGAAGCCAGTCCTAAAATTTATATGGAAGTGCGAGTTACCCAGAGTAGCCAACATAATTTTGAATAAGAAAACGTTTAGGACATTCACATCATAATTTCAAAATTTACTGTAGTGCCATAGTAATGAAGACAGTGTGATAACGGCATAAGGATAGGCATATAAACTCATGGAATACAACTGAGACCCAAAACACACTCTTCTCTTTACTGTCAGAATATTTTTCAGAAGGGTGTCATGAATGTTGAATGGGTAAAAGAATAATCCTTTGAACAAACAATACTGAGACAATGCAAAAGAATAAAGTTGGACTCCTTCTTTACACCGTATACAAAATTAAGTTAAAATGGGTCAGAGATCTAAATACAAGAGCTAAAACTATAAAATGTGGAACAAAGCATTGGAGTAAATCTTCATGACCTTGGGTTAGGCAGTGGATTCTCATACATGACATAGAGACAAGCAACAAAAGAAAAATATATAGATAAGTTAGATAAATTGGACTTCATTAAAATTAAAAACTTTTGTGCTTGAAAAGATACTATTAATAACGTGAAAATATAGCCACAACGTAGGAAAAGTATTTGTAAATCTTATATGTGATAAAAGACTTGAACATATAAAAGTTATCACAATTCAACAGTAAAAAGACAAATAACCTAATATTTTAAGTGGGCAAAGGATTTGAGTAGACATTTTTCCAAAGGAGATATACAAATGGCACCTTTTCATGCGTTCCACATCATTAATCATGAGAAAAATGCATATCAAAACCACAAGGATATATAAGGAAAAATAGATTGAAGTCCTAGACATGGAAGATTTTAATTCTCTTGAGTTTGCAACAGATCAAGTAGGTCAAAACCTCAAAAAAGAGATAGACCTAACAAACGTAATTAGTATAGTTGATCTGACTGATAAGCAGTTTCACTTATCAATTAAGGGACCCTGGGGCTCTGTAATTTAAAGGACTCTGAATTTTGCGAACACATAAAATTGATTAAATAATACACAGGAGCCTCCTTCTTTCTGAATCTGATGCTCAGCATTGGCACAGAGTGACTAGAATCCCTGAACTTCCATCTTTTCATTAACACCACTCAGGCCCCACAGAACGCTTTCCCGCATCTCTTGCCCTCTGTCTTTGGGACAGAAGGGAACTATGTCCAAAGGACCTGAAACTCTGGGGCTGGTGCTTCCCTCTGCATCACAGAGGGAGACTGCTGCTGAGCGTGGGGTCACTGAACGGAGGACGCTTGGGCATAAGAAAAGACGAATTAAGTCACTTCTCAAGTTCTGATCTCAGATAGCGTAAATGTTACAAATTCTGCCTAACCAAGTATCATCTCCCAAGGTGACAAGCAGTGGTGTCCTGAAAGGTGTTCTGAGCAGGCGCTCATACCAGCTCCCAAGAACCAATGGTTTAAGAGGCAGGAATTGTTGCAAGCCAGGTTTTAAGTCGCTGGCAGCCTTAAATGAAACTGGGAAACACTACTAATCGGGACCCATCCCCTGACTCCTCAAGCTGGCTCAGCAGCACAACATGGCACCACATTTCCTTTTTTTTTTTTCAAGTCATGCCCTTTTTCCCTGTTCTGGCAGTACCCACACCTTAGCATGGCATTTGCAACACTTTCATGCAGTGGCTGAGGAATCCTTTGCACTATAAAATAATATTAATTTTAAATTTGTATATATGTTGCTATCATACTGTAAATGAACACTGAACATTAAAATTGTTTATTTTTGCAAAAAATAGTACAACTTTTGAAAAGCTCATTTAAAAGTAAATTTTAGTTGTGAAAACTTACGAAAAATTTATATATTCAGTAATTGTAATTTATTCTATTTTGCTTTAAAATTGTAGTGTGTAATTTTCATGTCATAGAAGACAAATAACTTTTTGGAGAAATAGATTATACAGTTTTGTTTGATTTTGGTCATTTTTGTTTGTTTGCCCTGTGTTTGTTCTGGCGATATCCAGCTACAAAGCATCGTTCGCGCCCACTGTTCCAAGCACCGAGCCTAGACACAGCCACGTCCTGTCTGCCCCCAAGGTCACAGGTGCAGCAGGCCAGGGTGCCCCCAGCACCCGCCACTACAGCATCTGCAGGGCAGTGCGCCGTCCCTCCCACCCAAGGGCTTGAGCTTTTGATGAAAATGCATTTGAGTTTCATATATTTGGTGACTAGTACCTTTCATATTTGGGCTTCCCTGGTGGCTCAGATGGTAAAGAATCTTCCCGCCGTGTGGGAGACTCGGGTTCGATCCCTGGGTCGGGAAGATCCCCTGGAGGAGGGCCTGGCAACCCACTCCAGTACTCTTGCCTGGAGAATCCCGTGGACAGGGGAGCCTGGCAGGCTGCAGTCCATGAGGTCACAGAGTCAGACACGGCTGAGCAACTAACACACCACACACACACACACACACCTTTCATATTTAATGCTTCCAATGATTTTTGGCAGTAGAACAAAAATTTATGAAAAAAAAAGATCTTAAGCATTACAATATAATTTTATTCATGATTGCCGGGGTTGTGGGAGTGGGAAATGGAGAGCAAGTACTTAAGGGGTATGGGGTTTCCTTTTGAGGTCATGAAAGTGGGAAGTAGATTCCATAATATTGTGACTATAGTAAGTGCCGCTGATTGTTCACTTTAAAGTGGTAAAATTTTATGTGAATTTCACCTAAATAAAAATTTTAAGAGCAAATAAACATAATTTGCTAAACATAATTTCGCTAAAAGGAAGGCAAGAAAAAAACTTAGGGGATAAATATATAATAACGTATGAATTATATATGTGTTATTTTATTATTCATCCAAACATCAGCTGCCCATCAACAAAACATCCAGATATGTGCAAAAGTAACCGAATTCTGTCATCTTTTATGTTCTGGTGACTTTCAATCATATAAAAATTCTGCTTTTTTTAATGCATTGCTCAGTTTCGTTATTATGAACATATATTTATCAAGGTAGAAGAATAAACATACTGCGTGCCAGGTTTTTTATATCTTATTTATTTATCTGGCTGCAGCAGCTCTCGGTGGTGACACACGGAGTCCTCGTTGCAGCCTGCAGGCTCTTAGTCGCAGCGTCTGATCTGGTTCCCTGGCCAGCGATCGAACCTGGGCCCCCTGCCTTAGGAGTGCAGAATCTTAGCCACTGGACCATCAGCGAAGTCCCAAACGCTAGTTTAAATGTGTAACATATTATTTTTAGACGTCGTGTATAAGTTTTAAATATTCAGACATGATATATGGGCCTGTATTTGTGCTTCTGTCTCAGACTCCACCTACCAGTGGTACATCTAGGGCCATCCTATAGCACATGAGTATCAAAAGTCAGTGAAAAGGGCAACTCTGCACAGGTCTGGAAGCAGTTTATCCAGTGATGCGAGGGAGCATGTTAGATGACATGCGATACTTACAAGTGCTGTATGGGGGAAAATGATGAGATTTTCAATTGCAGATTAATTTTCTATCTGATTTCATATGTTTAATGTGCATGGTTCATTCAGTGATATTTCAGTAGATAATTTACATAGAGAATGAAATTTTAGGAATGTATTCCATCAGCAGTGTCATTCCAAAGGATGTTGCCATTCTCTTGAAAACATGTATTCTGAAATACAGAATATCTGAATATCAGTACTTAAAATAGATAATTGTTTATCCATCAGTAGAGGTTTACCTATTTACTGATCTCTTAAGTGTATCCAATAAGATACCAGTTGGAGAAAATACAAGAAAAGCAGAAAAGAGGATTTCACTTGCAAGCGTGTGTGTACCTTCTGTTAACGGGCATAGCAGGACAAAGGCTTAAATATTACATGGCTGCCACAGATGAGCTAAATGCTCACTTGGTAAGTTTTGCCTAGAGTTGTAGGTGCTATTAAGAATGATATTTTCAAATGACATTAACCAACATAACTCCCCCTCCAACTTTACCCTCAGTTTTGCCATCATGAAATACCCTTAAACACACGGCAAATATCCTCCGTTAGCACCAACTCAAAATAATTGTTATGCTCAGTCCCTAACAAAAAGTTAGCGACTGCAAACATTTTGAAAGTCAGGGACATGACCTCTATTTCTTTTGTAGCTAACTTTCAGCGCTCATGACTCTGGCTGTACTGAGGGCGAATGGCCCATTGCAGTCCTAGGAGGGTTTGATTGACAATACTGCATGATAGCCCATCCAAAAAATTAATCTGTGTTGGAAACAGTGAGATGCCCTCAAGACACTCAGTCCGTTGGTTCTTTTTCACTTTTTTCTTAGAGATAGTAAGGATTACAGTGATTCTCCTCTGTCCTTGAGAAAAGGTCCCACGCAGACATCAGAGCAGCATCTTATGTCTGTATTTTCAGCAGGTCAGCCAACTGATCTGGGAGCTTTAGTCTTCTTCACAATCATACTGAAATGTCAGTTTTGTCAAAAGATAGCATCATATCCGTGCCAAATGTCTGGGTGGTGGGGCCACGTTGGGCCATGGCAGCACTATCTATGATGAGGGGAGAGCTTAAAAGGTGATCACAGAGGTATTGTTGCTGTGTCCAAAGCATCTTCCTTTGTCAGCGCTTCAGAAACTCCTTCGTAACCATGGAGTTCGAAATAATCTTTCATGTGAAACATTTCAAAATGTCACATTACAACTGTCATCCTTCCAGTAAGGGTTGAGTTTTCGTGGAGCAAAAAGAGCAAAGAGGAGAAGTGCTTTTGAACATCAGCCCTGAGAAGGCAGGGGCCAGTCCCTCTTCATGATCTGATGGCTATTTTAGTTCTCAGAGATGCCTAGGAAGATCCAAGCTTCGGCATGAAATAACTCTGTAGTTCCCATACCCCAAAAGACGGCAAGGGCCTTGAAGGTGAGATCTCACCTCCCACTCTCGTGTCTCCTGTTTATTTCCTCTGTCCTTGTCACCCTGCAGCTACAGTCCACACTCTTTGACTTAATGATTTTCGTCATTGAACTGGGTTTTACGTGAAACCAGAGTCCTAACTCAGTCATTCTATTGCTACTTCTCCTGACTCTGAGACTTCTGAGAAAGGCAGGCTCACCTTGTCTCTTGCAAAACACAATGGAAAATAGCTTTAAGAGTAGAAATCTATACATATATATATATATAAAACCTATATATGTAATCTATATGTAAATGTGTGCGTGTGTATACATATATATGTGTGTGTGTATATGTATGTATGTATATACCATGCCTGGCGGCTCATACGGTAAAGCGTCTGCCTACAATGAGGGAGACCCGGGTTCGATCCCTGGGTCTAGATCTCCTGGAGAAGGAAATGGAAACCCACTCCAGTACTCTTGCCTGGAAAATCCCATGGACGGGGGAACCTGGTCGGCTACAGTCCATGGGGTTGCAAAGAGTCGGACACGACTGAGCGACTTCACTCACTCACGTGTGCATATATATGTGTGTGTGTGTATATATATAGCAAACAGAGTGTGTATATATATGTATATATTACTCAATTGCTCAGTCACTTTAGTCGTGTCCGACTCTCTGTGACCCAATGGACCATGGCCTGCCAGGCTCCTCAGTTCGTGGGATTCTCCAGGCAAGAATACTGGAGTTGGTTGCCAGTTCCTTCTCCAGTGATAAAGTATGAAGTGAGTGAAGTGAGTGGAGTGAAGTCGCTCAGTCGTGTCCGACTCTTTGCGACCTCATGGGCTGTAGCCTACCAGCCTCCTCCAACCATGGGATTTTCCAGGCAAGAGGACTGGAGTGGCTTGCCATTGCCTTCTCCGTATGTATGTGTGTATATATGTATATATACACACACACACACATATATATATATAGCGTATAGCAAATAGAGTGTTAAAAAGGGCAAATGACCGAAGAGTTTCGTTCACTTCCCCCCTGACTATCAGAGAACAGACCCCGAACACAATCCCTTTAGGCTGCAAGGCAGACCGTCCACTCTGCCATCAGAGCTGCGCCCTGTCTCGCAGGGAAAGATCCGGCTCTTTTACTCAGCAAGAGACAGAAGCACCCTGTGGGGGAGAGCGAGGCCAGAGAGCTGTCGCTTCCCCTCTGACTTCTGCTCGCTGCCGTCCGCTTAAAGATGTCATGGCTGACCGACCCTCAAAAATAGACGCTCTGATGGTGATGTATTGTGGCCCTTGAAGAATTTAATTGTCAGATTGACATTTATCCAAAGCTTTCGTGCATTTGAAAGATAAATGGTGCAAGCTTGGTTGAGATCAAAGAGCCCCCGTCTGTCCCCATTCACAGCACCGGCTGGCTTCAGCGGGCAAGTCATGTGTGAACGATGATGTCCTTCCACTCACAGACCCTGTAAGCACCGCCCTGGTGACAGACAATCACACATTTAAACATTAGCCTCCTCTTCGGAAAGTTCTGAAAATAATGGAGAACCCATTGAGACCATTTGTATTTGAAAGGAATGCTAAATAATTTAGAGTTCCAGTGCAGGATGCGCTGTGCTGGGCAGAAAAATGATGAAACCCCAGAACAGACCCTCTTCAGCGGTTGCCGCACTAATTACAGATCAATTACTTCCCAGTTGTTTGCAACCTTATCAAAGAATGGTAAATTTACTGAGAGCAAAGTGTGATAAGATGACTTTTCATTATTACAGTAGATTTGTTGAAACAGCTCTGACACTGAGATTAATAACAGCTCTCCCAGAGGTAATAGGATCCCTGCGCATATAGGGAAAATTTAAGAGCTGAAAATCGGATGCTAGACGCTGTCATCAAAACCCTTCCCCTCATTAATTGTTATCATGCGTGTGTTCGCAATGCCGAAGTAAGGCAGCCAGGTGACCCATTCACTGAAATTTGCCTCAAACAATGTAGCTGTTCGCTCCCAAAAAGGCAGGCTGAAAATCAAAGAAAACCAAACGCAGTTGGGTTTGCAAACAAGAGAATTTGTGTATGTGGAGAGGGGAGGGCATTGTATGTGTGTGTGGGTGTGTGTATTCCAGCTGAATTCCATTTTCATTAAGACAATCACAAAGAGACGGTCCGTCCAACGTCTCTATAAAAGGAAGCGTCCAAGTTTTTGAGGTGGATGTCCGTGGAATCACTCGGGACCTGAAACCAATAAAGATTTGGGGTGGCTGTTAGTGTCACCCTAGCAGGGTTCCTCCTGGGGGCGGAGGCCTAGGAGGAAAAACCAAGGGTTCATAGAGGCCCGGAGCTGTTCAGATTGGAATAAACAATGCGTGATGTTCTTAACACACAGCCCCGCAGCTGGGCTCTGCTTTTATTTTTTAAATTGAGAAATAGCTCATGGAGGAACTCATACTTTGGCTAATTCTAACACACTGTGCCAATCTCCCAACCTTTCAGAGGCCATCTCCACCTCTCCTGATAAGTCTGTGCAGGCACAGAAACATGTGTGGAGTTGTTCATTCAATTTGCAAGCTATCGCTATTTTAAATACATGCTCCGCTCAGGAGAACCCGTGAGGAATAAAGAGAAGTGTCCTCTTGATTCAGGGAATGAGAGTCATGTTTCAGATCCCCGAGGAGATGGACAAAGAGAAAAACTGAGAGGCAAGAGCCAGCTTTTGAGGAATGGATGGTCTTTTATATCTCATTTTAATAAATTCATGTTTCTTTTCCTGACTTTTAAAGCTTTTGAGGAATGGATGGTCTTTTATATCTCATTTTAATAAACTCATGTTTCTTTTCCTGACTTTTAAAGGAAATAAGAAGCCATAGGGTAAAGGTCAGATCTCCTTGTGAATCAAAAAACAGTTAGGAGAGGGAAGGACTCGCTGGATTAGCGAGGTAGCATCTAGCGGTAGGACACCCATCCTCACGTCCTCATGGACCGTTGCTGATGGGATCTTGACCGAATATGGTCTGCCACAAACGATGTTTAACGTAACATCTCAGGAAATGCATTGTTACACTCTGTACCATTAACCTTGTTTTGTGAACAGACTCAGATTAGTAAACTAATGCTCAAAGACAAAAGGTGATTCTGCCCAATTACTTTCAGAACCAAACTCGGAGCCTTGTTGGAGAAGCCCAGTGCCGGCCATTCTGTTCCTTTGAGGATAAGCCATAGCAAATTGGAAGACTTTTCAGATACAACCAAGCAAATTAGGAAAGAGGCCCGGGGAAAGCATGTAGTATTTAATTTGTACAAATGAAAGGAAAGATGATAACGACTAGGGAAAGCTAATGTAAACTTTGTCTACTTCAAACTTAATCCTTAAACATACAAACTTAATTCATACACATCCCTGTGGACCGGTCTTAGGAATAATTGTCAGCCAATCAGCACATCGCTTCTAGCAACCTGAGCCACACACACCAAGAAAAGATGAAAAAGTAACTCAATGTGGCGTCAGGAGTAATGTTTGTTTTCACCTGTTCACTTGTGTCTTTATCCTCACTTCAAATAAATAAAACAAAAACTATCCAAGAGGAATACAATCTCCTCTTTAACATTTTTCTCCATCTTCTAGAAGAAGGTAGCAAGAAGGCCACAACAAATATCTGCACCCTCTTCGGCTCAACAGGCTATTTGTAAGGTGATAATAGAAAAGAGAAAGCTCAGAAAAGCCTTTGAAAACCACACGACGGAATTTCAGCCTAAATTTCTCTCCTCCCCCTCCTCTCCGTTTCCGAACTCTCCTCTCACTGGCTGAATTTGATGTATTTCTCTCTTGATGCTTATTTGGACAAAGCAACATAGCGCTTTTCGGATTCCGGTAACAAATTTGTTTCCCTGCATTTTAAGAATCAGGCTAGGAAAGCTTTCGGGTGTGTCTGTGTGTCTGTGCGCTGCTGTTACATGAAAGGGAGACAAGGGGAAGGGGGCTGGCGCGGAGTATGGCTTACACATGCTGAGGATATTTGGCGTGGACTGTCTGAAGCAGATGTGTTTGATGTATTCAAACATGTGCATATTCAAAACTCACAAGAGGTGTTAGGAGAGCGGATCAGTTCCCTCCATACTTCCTGCCCAGACTGTCGGAACAAAGGCTCGCTTGATGAAATTGAAGGGCAGAGATTTATGAGGGGAGGGGGTACAAAATGAAAGGAAATTCCACTTCACGTTGCCTTCATTCCGCCCTCTGAATCGGCTTCCATGGAAATCCCTCACATCATACTGCGGTTGGATTTTAATACGGTTAATCTTTCTCACTGATTGTAGCGCCGTGTCCAGGGTTTTGTTGAGATGATGATAAACGTAAGAAAATCTCCTGCTTCGGGTTGTAAAGTGTCCTTGGAATGATGAACTTGATTCTGCGCACAGCGCTGGCAGAGTTATCCGAGGAAAGGCCTGAGCTTGTTTCCCCGCTCAGAAGCAGTGCCTTTGGACCATTATAGCACGGGATGAACCTTTCTCAGCTGCTTGTGAGAACCCGAGATCCACTTTGGGAAGAGGCTGCTTCGCTTGGGTGTTAGCTGTCATCTTCCAAAGCGTTAGGGCTAAGCCCCATTTCTAAATGTATACTTTTTTCATTATACAAGTAATATGTACTCACTTAAGAAAATGCAGAAAATTATGGAAAGAAGAGAAAAACTGATATCACCCCAGACAGTGCTACTGTTAACTTTTCAGTGATTTCCCCCCAATTCTGTATTTCCTGTACAAAGGGTTTTGTTGTTGTTTTGCTCTCTAGTTGACTGGTTTATGTAATATATAATCATGCTTGTTTAGAAGTTTGCATCTCGCCTTTCTGACAACATCTTAGCAGAAGTTTTTTCGATGTTATTGCATAGTCTTTATAATCATTGTAGTGGTTATGTAACATTTCACTGCAATCATAAACTGGTTTACTTAGCCATTCCCCTATTATTGAATATTTAACTTGTTTTCTATTTTTTGCTATTGTTTAGAATTGTTTCCTTGGAATAAATTCCTGCAAGTGGTGTTACCAAGTCAAAGAGCATGAATAGTTTAAAAGACCTCACTAATTTCAAATGTAAATAACTGGGAGAAATAGATTGATAGGTTTGTTTGATTCCATGTTTCAGTATTCAAATAATGAGCCGCTGCTTTCGGTAGGAGAACAGCAAAGGCATCCGCTGTGAGCCGTTTTGAGTGAACTGATGGCTGCCTCATGGTAAAGCTGGGACCTGGCGTCCCCGCTGTCTGCCAGTGCCCGTGATGGCACCCATACTGTGCCAAGTAGCCATCATTTTTATGGGACATCAGCTTCCAAACTGGCTTGTTGACGCTGTTAACAAACTTTTGTCATTTTTACAAAGCATGTCTCAAATTCCTCTGGTGCAAACATCTACCAGTGCTGCCCTGAAGCTTCAGTTTTGCTTATGGAAAATTGAATTTGCTTTCTTTTGCCTCTTAGGTGACAGAGTAAACTCATCCAGAGCAAATACACTAACACAAACAAAAGCAGTTGGGCTGGGTTTCAGAAAGAGAATTTGAGAATGGAGGAGAAGCTTTTAGGCCATCTTCAGTGGGTTTATTAAGAAGGATCTCTTACCATCTTGCCCTGGCTACCCCCGCAAGAAGGGGCATTCCAGCAGAAAGAGCAGGCCCATTCTGGGGCAGTGGGTACCATCCGAGCCCACAGCCCTGGTTGTCCCATTACTTTATCATGGTACCATAACCAGGAGGTCAAACTGCCACTTTCTGTCTGTGGCAAGAATGGCAGCGTCCTCAGCCCATGCCAGCTCCAAGGCCCTGCCTGTCTCCTGCCCTGGGGGTGCTTACCTTTGTGCTGTGATGTCATGTCAGCATCTGTGCCCACCAGCTGCGTCACACGGGCTTCCTGCTGGCAAAGAGGTGGGCAGGGGAAGCCGCGGCTTGCAGGTAAAGCTAAGACGACGATTGTCTTCTGCAAGGGAGCTTTTACAGAAGAAAAAAAAGGCTGCACTCTAAGGCAGCCAATCAGCAAGGTTAGTTAGTCCCGTGCGGTTATTATTATTATTATTAAACAAATTGCCAATCATAAAAATTGGGCAAATTCATATGAACATTTAGGTTTCTTATTTCTCATTAAAAAATCAAAAGGGTCGCCCGAGGCCGCCTTTCCATAAAGCCGCATTTTGAGTGGCAGTCCCCTCTGCACCCTGAGCCATTTCTCCAGTTCACCATGGTCCCCATCTTTCCCTGTTCGTTCTTCACACCTTCCCACTTGAGCCACCCAGTTTCTTCTCCTGGCCAAGTGCACAGCTGAATTTGCAACTTTAGGAGGGCGAGAGGGTGCCGGGGAAGAATCGCGGGGCGCAGTGTCCTGTTCCTTGCCTTTCTCATGGATGCCACATGAGAGTGTGGCGTCTCTCGTGCCAAACTCTCCCTCCTTTGACCAGAATAAGACTCCCCAGGGCGCTCTGCATTTACCTGTGCAAGTCCTCGGTTGCTCACCTGCACCATCACGTAAATAATTCAGTTGACATTAACAGTGGAATTAACTTCACATCATCTTCGAAGAACAACATGGGAACTTGCCATTTTTCATTGATTAACATTCTGTGGTGTGTTTCGTCCAATGCCTTAGTGTGATGCTAATTTAGAAAGACAGAGTAGCCCAGCCCCCAAAAGCTGATGTCTATGAGAAACTGCTGACCATGCTTACCTAACCCTAGGAAGTAAGACTGAGGTCTGTAATGAGGAAGCATGTTCCTCTCCGTCATCACATTTGGCAGTGTAATTTTTTTCTTCACCATATGAAGGTGTAATTTTCATTTAAATAACACATGGGAGAAGGGATTTAACCTGAACAAAAAGTCAAAGTATGATATTATATATGCAGCAGGATCCAGATTTTATAAAAATATCATTTTATGTCCATACAAAGAGTTTGAAAGGGAATGGTTGACAATGTTATTTGCGATTGTCTCTAGGTGGTGAGATACAAGTAAATTTTCCTCCTTCAACTAAATAGTTTTATTCCTTTTGAGTCAGGTATGTTTTGTAGAAGAACATTATCTGGAAACTCTTACTGTGAAATAATTGGAAGTAGCATTCTGAAATCTTTCTTTACAAAGATATCAGCTGTTAGTACATGAGACTATACTCTTTATCAGTGGAATTCAATGTTCATGGGAAATAATGAAATAAATCTATTTCTTTCTCCCTTTATTAAAGGAATCGTATACTTCCTTTCATAACTACAGCTCTGATGTGGGACCAGCCCATTTCACAGACAACACAACCTAGGAAATCCCAGGAAATAGGGACAAGAGGGGGTGACAATATATCTGGTGCCTGTTAGCCTGTGATACTTTTCAGTTAAATGGTAATTCTACCTCACTCTCTCCCTTCTGGGTTTCAGGGAAGTGGGGTGCATAAAAATGGCCAAAGGAGCGGAATGTGCATAGATCACTCATTGCTACAGAAGCCAGGCTGTGTCTCTGCTCTTTATTGCTTGTGTCATGTGACTAAACCTTCCTAACAATGTAGTGAGAAACGGGCATGCAGTTTCTCACTACATCTCAAAGTGTGGCCAGTCTTACATAGAACACTTCTAGATTTCGTTTTATGAGAAAAGATAAGCATTGCACTAACAAAGTTTTCCACTTTGAACTCTATTAATAGACAAAAGTGAAAGATGCTCACTCATGTCTGACACTTTGAGACCCCATGGATTGTAACCCATCAGGCTCCTCTCTCCATGGGATTCTCCAGGAAAGAATACTGGAGTGGGTTGCCATTCCCTTCTCCAGAGGATCTTCCAGACCCAGGGAATGAACCCATATCTCCTGTAGGAGATTCTCTACCGTCTAAGCCACCAGGGAATAGGTAGTTAATATTATTTATTGGGCTTCCCACGTGGCACAGAGGTAAAGAATACACCTACCAATGCAGGAGACACAGGAGACTTGGGTTTGATCCCCCGGTCGGAGGAAATGACAACCCACTCCAGGATTCTTGCCTGGGAAATCCCATGCACACAGAAGCCTGGTGGGCTACAGTCCACGAGGTCGCAAAGAATCGGACACGACTGAACAACTGATCATGCATGCACGCATGGTATTTTTTTTTATTAACAGGAAAACCAGATTGGAGATTTAAAAAGAAAAAAACATCAAATTTAACAATATGCATTGAAAGAATTCGGCTTGATATTAATGGCAGGGGTCTCCAAGGGGAGAGTATTCCAGAACCTTTCACTGATTTATTTATTTTACCAAGAAAAAGCACTGCATTGGATCAAAGTTAAACTAATTACCAGAATATATTTAGACATCCCTAAACAGAGGCTAGGATCTTTATAAACACCTCTTGCACTCTTGTCTGGAGATGAAACAGGACTATACCATTTAGAAGACCATGTAAATGATTCTCGCCGAATCGCCGAGCGAGTCTGAAATGACTTTACAGGCAAGTTCCTCCCTCGGGTACCAATTGCGTCCCGGTGCCCACAGCGCTCTGTTCGCAGGATCAGCCCTCTGGGTCCTCTCCCTGGCTTCATCTCTTTCTCAACCCCTACTTCAAAAAGCAGATGATAAAGGCCATTCTCCCAGGCATATTTTCTAGCTGCAACTATTAGCATTTTCTTCTCATTTTCTTTTTTTTTTCAATTAAAAAAAAATAGGTAGAGCTCTTTTCCAAATCGTTGCCTTCCTCTTGGCTTCAGATGGGGCCACCTGCAAGTCATTCTGCTCTCCGTCTCCACAGAGCGGGAGAGAGAGGCGGGCGCTGTGTTTTCTGCCCCTGCCTCCCGTTTCTTATCCTTGTGTCTCTCAAAGGACGCCCCAGAAACACGATTGTCACATTTCAAGCAAGTGAGTGGAAAGTGAGAATTAGCAATTTCCAATCTTTTTTTTTTCTTTTTTCCTCTAAGCAAGGAGCATTTGGTTTTGGCAGCTCCTCTCTGGTGGAAAAGGCATTTGGGGGCTGAGCAGTGTCTGTCTATGGCAGGGAGGCCCAGCATGACGTGGAGACAGACAGAGGTGGACCAGGGCTGGCTTGTTCTTTCCTTAATTCAATGACTATGAAAAGTAAACTTTTCCTGACACAGTTTTGCGGTTCACTGCTTTTATTCCCCTGTCCTCTCCGGGCACAGAACAACTTTTAACTTTACCTCAGTAATTAGCCCGCCTCAGACAGCTGAAATTTAAGCCCCTCTGAGAGGTGGTAAAGCATTTTTAAAGAGCTGTGACTGAAAACCATTAGCCTACATCGCATTTTTAGAAGCTTCTGAGACCTCTTCATTTTCTTTCAATATTCTTCATCTTCGAATCTGAAGAAACTGGACCTTGGGCAGCGTAATAAATACTTAATTCTCGATAGATGGCTCCTAATTTGCCCAGGCCCATCTGCACGTAATCCAGCCAGCGAAGAAAAATGAACCCCCCGATCCATTTACTGTGCCTGTTAACAGTCTAATTCCTAGAAACATTGGAGTTTCAATACTTTACCTTAAGAATCTATTGCTCTTGGGCGAAACGCCAGTCACCCTATTATAAATCCTGAAAAACAGACCAGTGATTAAGACACAAACCACGTCCTACATTCGGAACCAGCGTCTGACTTTCAACTTCTGCCGTCCCCCGCCTCCACACACACAGAGCTGAAGACTGGCTCCATGCCGTCCAGCACGCTTGCCTTACGTGAACTGGCCGAACACTGGGGCATTTCAGAATCACCAGCAAAGCCAGCTTTGGAAAGGACTTCTGAAGTGGGCAGTCCCCATGGATTTCACCATGACTCCATTCTTCTTTCTCAAAAGCTCATCTCCTGGGTCTCTTTCCCTAAGTCCGCACCCAGCACCCCAGGGCTCCCTGTCCATCCTGACCCCTGCCCCAGACCTGACTGCTTCTCCCTTCTGATTGCTGGTGAGCTCTCAGCCTCCCTGCCCCCTCTTGAAGCAAATCCAGGTTTCCTGCCACTCTCTTAATACAAACTACAAATCTAAGATGCCAACCCTAATTCACGTTCTAGGAGAGCGTCTGACAGAATCTGCTGATCTCCTCTGTCTTCAAGAGTCTCCTAGAGACAATACCCTGTCTTTACCTAAATCCTAGAAATGAGTCTAATAGTAGAGATTCCTTACCAGCCCAATCACAAGAAGAAGGTGGCTGCCAATTTCTCCCATGTAGTGGGCTGGCCCTGGTCATAAATACATGTGCGGGAAACTGAATTGAAGTGAGTAGACCTAGTATTTACCCTGACCTAAAATTATTTACTTGGAGGTCTTGTTGATGCTTCTTTTCCATCATGCTTTATAAACACAATTCTCTAAACTTATTTATGCTTTTCCTTTTTCAGCTTCAAAGCTATTCTCAACTGCACTCTCACTTCACACAGGTGTGTCATGATCAGTTGTGAAATGTCACAAGAAATTTGTTACCGGTAATAGTTTTTCTGAAGCCTGCAAAGTATTTGCTTTCTTTTTCTGAGAAGAGAGTTTTCCAGGCTATAGCAACCATCTCACAGTCTCGTTACAGCTACAATAACCCTGACAGCACCCTTGAGAGTGTGTTGTACATGTGAAAGTCATCTACCATGGATGATAAGGAAGAAGAAAAAAAGTTGACAAACCCCAAGCTACAGCATTGCATCTGGTAACTGAATATAAGGAAGACTATTGGATCATTATTCCAATGGACTTCTATTCAATTAAACCATATGCCTAGAAGAGCAAGGCAGGTAATTCACAGGCAGGAAAAAGGCACCATGGTGACCCAGACCTAGATAACAGGCCGGATCCAAAAGCATGGCAGCTCCTCTGCTCCGGCCGAATGCTGTCATGAGATAAAGCAAACCCAGTGATGCCAGGACGCCCAGCTTTTCCAAAGAAACCAGAAATGCAGATTTTAATGTGAAATCTCTCAGTTTGTGAATGTAAGCATGTAGGTAAAACATAAAACCTAGTTTATGACTTGCTAAACTTTGTATCAGGGCTTCCCTGGTGGCTCAGTGGTGAAGAATCCATCTGCCAGTGCAGGAGACCTGGGTTCGATCCCTGGGTCAGGAAGATCCCTTGGAGAGGGGAATGGCAACCCACTCCAGTGTTCTTGCCTGGAAAATCCCATGCACAGAGGAGCCTGGTGGGCTAAGATCCATAGGGTTGCAAGAGTTGGACATGATTTAGTGACTAAACAGCAACAAACTTTGTGTTAAATGATACACAAGTAACCAGGCTGGTGTACAGGCCCCAGCTTGCAATTTCTGGATTAAACAAAATATTAACTGAAGAGACTCAGTTCAGCTCAGTCGCTCAGTCGTATCCGACTCCTTGCGACCCCATGGACTGCAGCACGCCAGGCTTCCCTGTCGTTGGGTTCTATTTATAGCATCCAAAGATAAGTGAGACATAGTTCCTGATGGCAAGGGATGAATAAGGGAGAGAAGGAAGCACAGGACTTGGATACCATTAGGCTAACACGGTCACCTTCCTTGGGAAAAGCACAAAGTACCATCCAGCCAGGAAGCAGGGCCACCAGAGTTGGGAGATTTTTCAGTCTTATCCCAGTGCTGGTCCACATCCCAGGCAGCCTTTTCACAGGGGGTGTGGAAAGTCTGGACCCAAGCCCCCCCACCACAAAGAGCCAGTCTCCAACAGCCTCATCTGCACCAAGCGGTGGAGAGCAGACACAGGACTTCTTAACGGGGCCCCGAGTGCCTGTGGGGTGACTCGTGAGACACGGCCCCCCACGCACAGGTGGGTGGCATACATACACGGAGAGGGAAGGAAAGGCCTCTTTACTAGGCTGACAGTCAGCATGGCCAGCAGGTCCCAGGATGGATCTCATCCCCCAGGTGTGCCTTTGGCTGGGCTTCCCTTCAGTTCAGTTCAGTTCAGTCGCTCAGTTGTGTCTGACTCTTTGCGACCCCACGAAACCCAGCATGCCAGGCCTCTCTGTCCATCACGAACTCCCGGAGTCCACCCAAACCCATGTCCATTGAGTCAGTGATGCCATCCAACCATCTCATCCTCTGTCATCCCCT
Organism: Giraffa tippelskirchi; assembly: GCF_054371585.1. NCBI lineage: Eukaryota > Metazoa > Chordata > Mammalia > Artiodactyla > Giraffidae > Giraffa > Giraffa tippelskirchi. Next base: position 175,586,279 of record NC_137280.1, on the reverse strand, counting down.
TCTCCTCCTGCCCTCAATCTTTCCCAGCATTAGGGTCTTTTCCAATGAGTCAGCTCTTCGCATCAGGTGGCCAAAGTATTGAAGTTTCAGCTTCAACATCAGTCCTTCCAATGAACACCCTGATCAAAGGACTGATCTCCTTTAGGATGGACTGGTTGGATCTCCTTGCAGTCCAAGGGACTCTCAAGAGTCTTCTCCAACAACACAGTTCAAAAGCATCAATTCTTCAGTGCTTAGTTTTCTTTATAGTCCAACTCTCACATCCATACATGACCACTGGAAAAACCAGAGCCTTGACTGGACGGACGTTGTTAACAAAGTAATGTCTTTGCTTTTTAATATGCTGTCTAGGTTGGTCAATACTTTTTTTCCAAGGAGTGAGTGTCTTTTTATTTCATGGCTGCAATCACCATCTGCAGTGATTTTGGAGCCTGAAAAAATAAAGTCTGTCACTGTTTCTACTGTTTCCCCATCTACTTACCATGAAGTGATGGGACCAGATGCCATGATCTTAGTTTTCTGAATGTTGAGTTTTAAGGCAACTTTTTCACTCTCCTCTTTCACTTTCATCAAGAGGCTCTTTAGTTCTTCTTCACTTTCTGCCATAAGGGTGGTGTCATCTGCATATCTGAGGTTATTGATATTTCTCTTGGCAATTTTGGTTCCAGCTTGTGTTTCTTCCAGCCCAGCATTTCTCATGATGTACTCTGCATATAAGTTAAATAAGCAGGGTGACAATATACAGCCTTGACGTACTCCTTTTCCTATTTGGAACCAGTCTGTTGTTCCATGTCCAGTTCTAACTGTTGCTTCCTGACCTGCATACAGGTTTCTCAAGAGGCAGGTCAGGTGGTCTGGTATTCCCATCTCTTTCAGAATTTTCCACAGTTTCTTGTGATCCACACAGTCAAAGGCTTTGGCATAGTCAATACAGCAGAAATAGATGTTTTTCTGGAACTCTCTTGCTTTTGATGTTGGCAATTTGATCTCTGGTTCCTCTTGACCAGCTTGAACATCTGGAAGTTCACGGTTCATGTATTGCTAAAGCCTGGCTTGGAGAATTTTAAGCATTACTTTACTAGCATGTGAGATGAGTGCAATTGTGTGGTAGTTTGAGCATTCTTTGGCATTGCCTTTCTTTGGGATTGGAATGAAAACTGACTTTTTCCAGTCCTGTGGCCACTGCTGAGTTTTCCAAATTTGCTGACATGTTGAGTGCAGCACTTTCACAGCAACATCTTTTAGGATTTGAAATAGCTCAACTGGAATTCCATCACCTCCACTAGCTTTGTTCGTAGTGATGCTTCCTAAGGCCCACTTGACTTCACATTCCAGGAAGTCTGGCTCTAGGTGAGTGATCACACCATCATGATTATCTGGGTTGTGAAGATCTTTTTTGTACTGTTCTTCTGTGTATTCTTGCCACCTCTTCTTAATATCTTCTGCTTCTGTTAAGTCCATACCATTTCTGTCCTTTATTGAGCCCATCTTTGCATGAAATGTTCCCTTGGTATCTCTAATTTTCTTGAAGAGATCTCTAGTCTTTCCCATTCTATTGTTTTCCTCTATTTCTTTGCATTGATCACTGAGGAAGGCTTTCTTATTTCTCCTTGCTATTCTTTGGAACTCTGCATTCAGATGGGTATATCTTTCCTTTTCTCCTTTGCTTTTCGCTTCTCTTCTTTTTACCCTTTGTAGGACCCAAAATACAGGGCATGATTACCAAGCAGCCCAGTTCTTTACCAACTTAGGAGTGTGTCTCCAGACGTGCCTTTCTGGAACCTGGTAACATGCAGACCATGTTGAAAATTATTTTCCTGCAACCTTTTTATCTGCCGTGTGGATGGAAATCAGGAGCCCTTGGGACGTGGAGCTATTTAAAAATAAATGTGGCGTATGTAACCATAGCAAGCGATTATATCAATTCTAAATGGACTTTGCCCTAAGAAAAATAAAAAAAGCTAAGCTTTGGGGTTTTATTTCATTTACCAGAACCAAGTGAATCCAGCAGGACTGAAGTGCCTGTGTTTGGCTGGGCTCCTCTGTGTGATGCTGGCTTGTTGGGCGGGTTTGAGTGGACCCAGCTGTAAAACTAAGAAGCCCCTCTGGACACAATCTCTTCCCAGATGCCAAAAATACCTCCTCTTTGAGAAGCTAGAGGAATAACTCTCCCCCAACAATAGGACATTCTTCCTTCTTGAAGGTTTTATTTTTGCAGGGGGTAGCAATGGAGCAGGAGGTTACTCTCTGCCACAGGGCAATGCCCAAAGCAGGGACCAAGTCCTAACTTAGTTAGGAGACTGGGAATTTGATCCAGCATCCCAAGGAGAAAAGTGTTCTATGTTTCTCTTTAGACACAGCACTCTTGTCCTAGCATGTGTGTGTGTGTGCACACTCACACGTGCACATTTGTCAGTGTTGTCAGCTGGGACAAGAGTCACTAAAGCTTTTTGGAGCCCGACTTTGTTTTTATGTCTGAAGGCATCTCAGTCACAAGAGTTCTTTCAAAAGCCCCAGCACTGAAATATTTCACCAAGCCATCGTATAGCAACTTCGATTGTGCTGCGGGAAGTATGTGCATGCTCTTCCTGCACACTGCTTTGCGGACTGTGGTGCGGCCATAACCTCTTATGGAAACCTTGCCCCCTGCTTTATTTTTCTCTCAGGGTGTACTCAGCACTCCTCCCAGACAACCTTGTAGAATGAATGTCTCCCCGTTTCATTTCAGCTCACCACTTAGTTTGAAATTCTTGCTTCTTGATTCAATTTGAACAACTGTGAGAGTTTGGATTGAAACAAAACGAAAAAGCATTACCTCTCTGTCTGATGTTGACTTTCAAATTGGAGAGAAGACTCCTGGGATTAAACAGACCATGTGTGGCGTCTTCTTGGAAGGAGCATGTTTTTCGCTCTCTCTTTCTTTTTAATAGAAAATTTCTGACTCAGACAAAGAGTCCAGGAGAGTCTGTTGGAAAAATCAGAACATCTCATGTGGCTATTCCAATGGAAAGTTAAAAAAAAAAAAAGAAATACAAATCATGTACAACACCTCAGTCCCTATGTGGAAACCATGAACTGACGGAGTTAGGGGTGGTAATATACCTCACTGGGGATCCAAAGTAATTAAACAGTGTTGCAAACCCAAACTCTTGAGTGTTTTAAGCCCTTGCTAGGGAAGTACAGTCCCTTCTTTGGGAAGAAAGTGAAACTAGGCATTCTGATGGCAAACAAGAAAGCTTTCCATTTGATTCTGTCCTTCTTTAGAGCATCTGCTTTATAGCGACTTCTTGCTGCCTGTCACCTTTGAGCTTATCTTCCTTATTCCAACAATAAGGAAGCAATGTTATAGCTTGTTACGTCAAAGCGGCGAGGGAAGCATGGACTTAGCCGAAGAGAGCACGTCGTTATTTTTCTTAATTATTTCAGAAATGTCATCTCCGATACCATTCAGCCTTTTGTAACTATAAGGAGAAAATTGAATAACCACCCGTTTTCCCTAGAACTGCTTTAAAAAGTTTGCAGTCAATCTTTTCGGAAGGCCAGGAAACAATCCGATGATACGGGTAAGCTTTGCAGGATGATAGGAGGGCCATTACCTGTAATCAGGAAAAAAAAAAATATATTATGGTGTATACAGGCAGACTGTTTCACATCCTTCAGTTAGTTTAGGTTAAGAAATGTTTTCTCTCAGGAAATGCCTTTAAACCAGGGCTACGTTTTATTTAATGATGTGGAAAAATCTCACAAAATATCCTTATGAGAAATGTATTTAATTTTCTCTTTTTAAGCCAGTCAGCAAGTAAAGTGGGCTGTGAATTGCTCACATGACTAACACCGCCGGGCAGAGCGTGCTGAAATATGGCTGGTCATGCACATTCGGAGGTGCTGTTAGTTGGGGGCAGTTGGTACGATTGCTTAGCACTTTCCAGAACCTGATTGACTTCAGCTGCTGAAAGTTCCTGCCAGGATGTTAACAGATGTTGGAACCCAGGGCAAGCTCCCCTTGCCTATTTCTGCCCTTAAGTAAGAAGGAATCAACAGAAGTGCAACTTGGCATCTCTAAAGGAGATCCTCACCTTCTACCAGCTTTAATGACTACCCTGAGGGAGGAGCATTTATGCCCTGCTCTGAAAGAACAGTTAGCAACCTTGGCGTCATCCGGGTGTGCAGGGCAAGGGAGCTGAAAAAGCTGGGGAAATGTGTCTGAGCCCCATGGTGCATCTTCCTTGGCTCTAACTCTGCCGACTCTCCTAACTCAGTTGAACTTGTTCAGCGTTTAATCACAAATAGGTCACACTCTGTCCTTCCCCGGGTCATTCGGATTCTCTCTCTGACCTTTGGTGGAAACGGGCTTGTTCCCCTCTGCTCTCCACACACGGTAAGGTAGTCATGACATTCTCAGAGTATGTGAGATTTAGTTATGAAAACCACTGGGCTGGCAGTGATAAAACCGTGTGCTAAAATTATCTTTCCCCCCTATATTTACAATTTGCAAACTCTAATTTTGACTCCAGGTAAAAAGTAAGCTGGAAAGATAGGCTGGTTTTTTTGATAGAGGTAAATGTGATAGAAAATTCTTGTGCAAAATGAAATGTATCTGATTCATTTCAGATTTTCTCCCTTGTTTGACCTTCAGTCTAGCTTCCAGCTCAAGGCTACTTGCTTCAGCACTATAAAGAGAAAATGTGTTTTTCAGAAGTCAGATATGCAAAGGAAGAATTGGATCGGCAGGGCTGCTTAGGCATTTTAATTCTATGAAAGGTGTCACAGGATAGTGTTTTTTGGAGGATCAACTTCTACACATTTTAAACATGTACACTGAGACTGAAGTCCATACCTGATTGGCAAATTAATAGAAAATCTATGTGCTAACAAGGGTATGAGCACAATGAAATGATAGTCTTCGACCCTGGTAAAGACATTAATTGTAATTATTTTCCCGCCAAGGTTAATTGGTGGGAGTTTTCAGTGTGCTAATTGCTCTTAAGGAGGATGTCAGCTATCAGTTAAAATGAAGGATTGTTGCCACATAGGAAGAGTTTCTGCCCTCCAGACTGGGACTGACATCAGGCCACGGGGAAACTTTGGGGTATGAGACTGGTGCAGACAGTCACTTGAAGCCAAGTGTCTGACTTTATCTTAATCTCAAAGGAGCCAGTGTCCTGAAACACAGTATATCATCTCTTTGACCCGGAGACAGATGGTATCTCATGCATAATAGAGGTTATTTTACACAGAGCTTTCAGTTTCCTGGAAATAAACTAGTCTTCCTAAGACCAAGAGCTTCCAGTAAAAAAAACCTTGTGAGAGAAATAAAGATCTACCCTAAATGATCAATTGTTTGCTCCACCCCCTCACCAGGTATCCTGTTGACCACATAATATGATAACTGATGGGTATGTGTGAGATTGCTGAGCACAGGAAATAAATATAACCTCTTTTGTAGGTAATCAACTGATGTCTTATTGCTTTTAATAGCTCCACATTACCTACAAGAAAGATTGATAGAATACTATTTTTATACTTGTGGAGACAAATATAATTGATGATCGTAAAATATACACCTCCACTATATAAGCCACTATATAAATCAGGTATAAATATATACCTCCACTATATAATCTCCATGATTTCCCCACTAACATCTTCAACACAATATTCTATGTTTTAGCTGTATAAAGTAAAAAATTAATTCATGTTTTTACTAATTTTTCTGTTTATGAATTTCATATAATGTCCCTCTTCTTCCCTTAGCTGCTGCTGCTGCTAAGTCGCTTCAGTCGTGTCCGACTCTGTGCGACCCCACAGACGGCAGCCCACCAGGCTCCGCCCCCCCCGGGATTCTCCAGGCAAGAGTACTGGAGTGGGGTGCCATTGCCTTCTCCGTCTTCCCTTAGCATCTGGGTGAAAATGTGGAGTTGCTTAGATTTCATTGAGTGTTTAAATAGCTCAAAAAAGTCTCTAATATTTTTTCTCTGTTCTAGAATGAAGTAATGTTAGACTGTTCAATTTCATACCATGTACTGGACCAACCATCTTGCATTCTCCATTGGAGTCTTAATCCAGAGTGGTCGCCTTAACTCTTATTATGCTTGGCTTTGGCTGTCCTAAATCTTTTTGAGTAGAGCTACCACAATTTAAGAAATGTTTTAATATTACTATATTATAGTTCTTTGTTTCAACCATCTTTCCTGATTATGGACGTGATACATATTCATGAGACAAAATTTAGGGCAAAAAACCCCAGAAAAATATAAATCACTTTTAGAAAGTAATGTTGGATTATTTTTCTCCCCATTCTGTTGTCCTTCCCCAGAAAGAATTTAAATTGAATATTGATTTTATTTTTTACTTCAGAATATATCACGATTATAAGGGCATATTGATTCAATTAATCTTTGGAGAAAGTGTTTTAGAATTCAAGAGGCTCAGGGTTTTTAAATTTCTTGTATCTCCTGAGGATAAGACACCTTTCTAATTTCCAGAAATAATTCCTCTGCAGTAATAGATGATGGGACCCAATTCTCAAACCTTTATTCAAGAAAAAAACTCCCAGTGGAGCCTGATGTTTAGGTAAGAACATAGCATTGAGGCTGTATTTTATGGCCTGACCAATACGTTGGCCATTCACATGTGGGTCCTCCTGGGACCCCCACAATGAATACCATCTGGCTTTGGAGAGTTGGAACACTTACATGTCTTAAGTGCTACGTAATGACTTCCTGGAAGACTAGTCTCCATCAACATTTTACTAAAAATGATTTCAGGAGAAATTTTTGTTTTACCTTAAACTTCTTTTGTTGAAATTGTTTCTCTTAGATTCTCCATTCTTTGTTAAATTTATCTTCAGCAACAGGTTTTTTATCCAGCTTCTAAACTACAATATATAGTTTTCATAAAGATTCTTGACAATCTATCTTTTGTACCATCTGTTTATCTACCCCATCCAATCAGAATTTAATGCATGCATTTAACACCTCAATGGCTATTATCCTTGCCAGGTAGATTTTTATCTTTTAGATTATATTTTACTTTAAAGACTTTCTGTTTTCTTTCTGAAGATGTCATTTCTCTGCTTCATCACGCAGGGATTGCTCTTTCTTGCCCTCATGCTTTACTTCTCAAAAGCAAAGTGACCCTCAGGACCTTCAACTCAACATGTTATACAAACTCAGGCTGATTCTAGGCTGCTGGAGAGGGGAGGTGTTGTTCTTTGGGATTTCTTCAGTTTTGATTTTGTCTGTTCTCTGTACTAAATTTATCCACAGGACTGTTGCTACTGCTACTTACCAAGCCAAGATTTGCAAAATTGTAGATTCTCACTCAGTATTGAAAGACTTCTCTTAGGTTTATTTCACAGAATGGTTCTTAACCTTTTGTATCTTATTTCTGGCCAATGTGACTAATCATAAACTCCTTGAAGGCCAGGTACTGTAGCTTATGAACACTAATATAAACATCGCCAGTGCCTGATGTATGACTGACTCAACAAGCGCTGAATGAAAGGATGGATGTGTCCCTGCGTCTCACCTAATTCAAAATGCTCACTTTTTCTCAGGATTGACTTTTATTTATATGTGAAAACATGTGCATCATCTATAGACAGTTTGAAAGATATTAAAATTGTGGAGTATCGATGGCAGTGAGCTTCCGTCTTTCACTAAAACAAGAGCAACATTTAGAATCGAGTAGTCATGGTGCTGTTGTGAGCGGATATAGAGACTGTGGAGAATTAACCTTTTGTAGTTTTCCTGAAATCCTCTGTCCGCCTAGAGCTGAAAACATCAACCTGTGTCACGGCCCTCCAGCCACTGATTCCTCTGTCCCTGAGTTCCCGCCTACCTGCACATCTCAGCTCAGACAACCGCTCAGAGGGGACACATCACCCCTCAAAGCCATTTTTCTGTCGATACCTCTGTCGGTAACAAGAATGAAAGGGAAAAGTGAAGTCACTCAGTCATGTCCGACTCTTTGCGACCCCATGGACTGTAGCCCACCAGGCTCCTCCGTCCATGGAATTTTCCAGGCAAGAGTACTGGAGTGGTTTGCCATTTCTTCTCCAGGGGATCTTCAACAACTATAACCCTTGGGATGTGCCAGACAATGTCTAAGCATTTTAGACCTATTGGCTCATTAATCTCACTGCAATACTATTCGCAGATATTATTCTTAAAGTCACTTTGCTGAGAACTGAGAGAGCTGAGGCACCCGGAAGGTGACTCATTTGTCAGGTTACCTCAGGACCTTCAGACCTAAGCAGCTTTGCTCCGAACTCCAGGCTCCTAAGTCCTCAGGCTCTTCTCCTTTCTAGAAAGTTCCTTATTATATGTCCAGCTCGAAAATCTTTTTCCTGTAACAGCTCCCCATCCACGCAAGCTTCCTCATCTTTCCATGCTTGCTTATTCTACCTTCTGGGAATACCTGGGCTGGCTTCTCGGGAGGGTAAATGATTCACTGATGTAAAACAGCTCCACAAGGCAGCCGAGACTGTGGAGAGAGGCACAGCAGTGGTTTTTCATTTTCGTGTGTCAGCAGGGTGTGTGGACAAAGGCAGCCCTGGGACTCGGGTGAGTCGGAGTTTGCTTTCTTGAAAAGGACCCAGCCTTGAAATTTTCCAAAATTTGTTCAGGTTGAAGAATAAACAGAAAGGATCTGTCTAGCAAGAAAGGGAGAAGGATGGGGAGATTGCGTGATGGAAACAGTCCTTCATTCCCAGTGTCCTTCACTCCCCCCTGACAAGCGAGGCCTGCCCAAGAAGCTGATTTGGGGGGCTGGAGGGGGGAGGGCTAGTGCGGTGCCTGTTCTTCTCCGCCTTCTCAGTGGCCCTCAAACTGTGGTCCCTGAAACGGCAGCACTGGCATCACCTGGGATCTGATTAGAAATTCAAATCACCAGGCCCACCCATGCCTATTGTATCAGAAACTCTGGAGGTGGGGCTCAGCAATCTGTTTTAACAAGCTGTCCGGTGAAAGCTAGCGGTTTATATCAGGTAGAAATACAGAAATCGTCCTTCCCTAACCCAACTCTATATTTCCAACAGGCTGATATTTGGTGAAAAAGCCAAACCGTAATCCCCAACCTGCGGTTAAAAATACATGGCCTGATAGTCCCTGAACGCTTCTTGAAGCTTCTGGCCTTCCTTTTGTCCCTCCTGCCTTTGTTTCATCTCCTTTATTTGCATGGGAAAATGCCTCTTCACCCTTCAGAGTCTTGTTTCATTGACATTTCCATTGTGAAAACTTGCCTGCCTTCTCTTCTTCTCATCCCCGAAGCCGGAACAGTTATTTGTTTTCTTCTCTGTATGAAGTTTGCTCTCAGTGCTTCTGAGACCTACAAGCATTGCTCTACGTTGTTCCTCCTTGGCCATCTCCGCTTGCTCCACTTTCTTGAAACGTGAAAGTGACGTCGCTCAGTCGTGTCTGACCCTTTGTGACCCCGTGGGCTGTAGCCGCCAGGCTCCCCTGTCCACGGGGAGTCTCCAGGCAAGGGTACTGGAGGGGCCGCCATGCCCTCCTCCAGGGGGTCTTCCCGACCCAGGGATGGAGCCCAGGTCTCCTGCATTGCCGGCGGATTCTTTACCATCCGAGCCACCAGGGAAGCACCTCAGGGCTCGTCCACTTATGTTCTGCCCCCGGACCTTCTCATCCATTGGCGCAACGTCAACTGTCATCATTTAGCTGATGATATCACAATCCACATCTCCAACCTAGACGTCTCCTCTGAGCCCTTGACCCTCATGACTAGCGCCACCCGGACACCTTTACCTCGGAGAACCATAGGGAACCTCAAAGCCAGCATGTGTGATTGGAATGAAGCGTCTTTTCTCACCCACTGCTTCCACCCCTCACTGGCTTCATCTCCGTTTCCTCCAAGACTGTCGGCCGTTCCCTCTATGAATAACGCGGGACCCCTGGGCGCCGTCTTGGACTCCTTCCGGCCCCCTCCCCCGCTAGCTGACCGTCGCCCGCTGCAGTTCTACAGACCTTACCCCGGCTTCCCTGGTGGCTCAGCTGGTAAAGAACCCGCCTGCAATGCGGGAGACCTGGGTTCGATTCCCTGGGCTGGGAAGATCACCTGGAGAAGGGAACGGCTACCCACTCCAGTATTCAGGCCTGGAGAACTCCATGGACAGTCCATGGGGTCGCAAAGAGTTGGACGTGACTGAGAGACCTTCACTTTCACTTTACCCTGTCAAACATTTCAGGTGTGCAACTGGAATAGTTTTCTCACTGGCCTCCTAGACTGAAGTTAGTTCCTCTCCTTCTGCCTGTGATTCACCCTGTACACAAGGGGTCCCCAACACCCAGGCCTCCAGCCTGTGGCCTGTTAGGGACTGGGCTGCACAGCAGGAGGTAAGGGGTGGGCGAGTGAGCCAAGCGTCATCTGTATTCACAGCCGCTCCCCACCGCTTGTATTACCACCTGAGCCCCACCTCCTGTCAGGTCAGCGGCAGAATTTTCATAGGAGAGCAAACTCTACTGTGACCTGCACACGCAAGGGGTCTCTGTTGCACACTCCTTGCGAGAATCTAATGCCTGATGATCTGAGGTGGAGCTGACGCAGTGATGCTCAGTAAATGTCATGTGCTAGCAGCATCCTCAAACCATCTCTGCCCCCATCTCAGTCCATGAAGAAATTGTCTTCCATGAAGCCAGTCCCTGGTGCCAAAAAGGCTGGGGACTGCTCCTGTACACCTCAGGCAGAGGAATGATTCTAAAGTGTAAATCTGATCATAGAAGTACCCTGCTGAAAACCTTCCTTGCTCTTCTGTTCTGCCCACTACAGGAGATGACCAGACTCACTTGTCTGGGTCTTGGCTACCTATTCAGCCTTAACTTTTTTCCTAATATTTTATTATAAAAAATGTTCAAACACCAAGAAAAGTTGAAAGAATTCTAAGGTGAACACCCACATACACACCTGGACTGTGCCGTTAGCATTTTACTGCACCTACTTTAGCTCATTAACAATCCATCTATCCATCCGTCAATATATCTATCAAGCCATCTTGTTTTTTGATGTATTTCAAAGCCAGTTCAAACATCAGTACATTTTCCCCCAGCATGCATATTGTTAACTAGAGTTCAATATTTGTTTGTGGTGGTGTTTTTATTTGAAATAAAATTTATATATAATGAAATGCACAAACCTTAAAGAAACATTTCAGAGTTTTGACACTTGTATAACCCAAACCCCTATTCAAATACAGAATATCACCCACACTCCAGAAAGTTCCCACGTATCCCTTCCCAGACAATTATTGTCCCCTCAGGCACTCACTGTTCTGACATTTTCCACCATAAATTATTTTTGCCTCTCCTAAGATTTCTGTAAGTAGAATCTTTGTCTAAGGATTCTTTCCTCAGCATTGTTTTTGAGATTTGTTCATATTGTTGTCTGTAATCAGTATGGCTTTCCCCCTTTGTATTGCGGTATTCCATTGTATAAATAGAGCAGAGTTTATTTCTACATTACCCTGTTGATGGGCTTTTTCTAGTTTTTTAGCTATTATGAATAAATCTGCTATGAACATTACTGTATAAGCCTTTTTAGACACATGTTTTTAATTTATCTTGGGTAAATACCACCAGGGGATCTTTAAGATCCCCTGGAGAAAGGAAAGGATACCCACTCCAGTGTTCTGGCCTGAAGAATTCCACGGGCTGTATAGTCCATGGGATTGCAAAGAGTCGGACACGACTGAGCGACTTTCCCTCACTCAGATACCTAGGAGCAGAGTTTCTGGCTCATAAAGTAGGTGGTACCTGCTTTAAGCTGTACTGCTTTTTCACTCCTACCAATAATGTTTTCAAGTTCTAATCACTCTACACCCCTGTCAGATTTTGAGGTCGTCAGTCTTTCTTTTAGCCTTCCTCATGGATACATGTGACTGGTATTTCATTGTAGCTTTGCTTTGCATGTCCCTGATGATTATTGTTAAGCATCTTCTTGTGGACTTATTGCCCATTCATAAATCTTCTTTTGGACAGCATCTTCAAGTCTTTTGCCCCCTTTACTTTTGAATTATTTGACTTTATATTACTGAGTTGTAAAAGTTCTTCAGATCCTGGATACCAGTCTTTTGTCAGATATATATTTTACAAACATTTTCTCCCCATCTTCAGTGTGCTTATTTATTTTCTTAGAAGTGTCTTTGATGACAGAAGAACTTTTCATTTAATGAAGTCTAATTTATAAAACAAAACTTGATGGTTAGTGTTTCTTTGTCCTATCACATAAGAAGAAACCCTTAGCCTACCCCAAATCATGAAGATAGTCTCTTATGTTTTCTTCTAAAAGTTTATGCTGTGAGCTTTCTTGTTTAGGTCTATTAAAGATGTGCATAATGTGAGGTGGAGGTCAAGGTTCACTTTTTTTTCCTTACAGATATCCAGGTTATTGGTACTTACTTTCTTTTATTTATTGTACCATTTATTGTTAAGAATTTGCTTTTCCTATTGGATTACTTTGGCCCCTTTGCCAAAAATCAGACGACCGCCCGAGGGGTATCTCCTGCTCTGTCCCATTGCTCTGTGAATCCTCACGGCACTATCACACTGCCTTGATTATCACAGCTTTCCAGAATATTGAAACCAGGTAATGTAAATCCTCCAACCTTGCTATTCCTGTTCAAGATTGCTCCAAATATTTGAAGTCCTTTTCATTTTCATATAAATATTAGGATCAGCTTATCAGTTTCAAGAACTCCCGCTCATCGCATCTTGACTTTTGATGTGCTACACGCCATCCCCACTGTCCCTGAAGACTAGGAAGAGAGAAGAAATTGCTGTTTCATAAACTCTTAGCTATATAGGGATTTGGCCAAAGGACAGAATTTTTAACAGCCTGTTTAAGGTTTGTTCTTAATTCTAGGTGAAAAAAATTCGTCTTTCCATCTGACAAAAGTCATACAACCCCATTTCAATTTTACAATGAATATTCTCCTACAAGGACAGATAAAGGATTGCACCTAAATGCTTCACAAAAATATAATTTGCCCTTAGAAGGAGAGGATTCTCACCCTTCATCATCAGACAATTGCTTCCTCTTGGGAGTCTCTTTTAACAAGGATTTACAGATAGAGAATCTGGCTGATTTCCTTCTTCATGTTCTTCCTCCTCTTCTTCATTATTTTCACCTCATCATTATCAACACTATAGCTGACAATTTACTGAGTCCTTCCTCTCCCTGACTCTATGCTAAGAACTTTATTCATATCTCACTTAAACTTCACATCAGCCCTGTTTGGTCCACCTTCACAGACGAGGAAGCTAAAACTCAGTGAAGGTGAAGGACTTTCTCCAGGACCAACGGAGAGTAAGTGATGATGCTGGGGCTCGAACTTGAGTGGTTCTTACTCCAGAGGCTGATGTTTTAGGTCATCTGCTATAAACAGATATTTTATTAAACCTGTGCAATAGTATTTCCTTTGGCCATCCTAGGATCATTTAAAACTTTTATCATTGTTATTGTTGTTTCTGTAACAAAGTATCAGGCATACCCTGAAATCATCTTCCTATACTCCTCCAACTTCTGCAATAATGCAGTGCTGAAGACATCTGGAAAACAAAGTTGGTTCAGTTGGTTTTTGCATTACATGGAGTTTTATAGCCAAAGTAATTTAACCTTCCCCTTTTCTCTTCACAGTGGTGAACTATTTTCATAGTGTCTAAGGATTCCTTTATACATCATGCATGCCTCATTCCAGTCCTAAGCTATCTTTATGTATAACTCAAAGTAAAGATTGCCATGCCCCACTGATTTCCATCATCCAAACATGTTGCCGAATTCCAATTATGATGACTCTTTCTGACTCAGCCATATAAATTCAACTGTGCAGTTTGGATTTTTAGATTTCACTATTAACATAGAGATAGTCATTAATATAATTTTGCATGGAGCTATATATAAAACACTTTGTACTGAACTCTTTGTTTTGTTCCTGAGAATCCAAGTGAAAGTGTGAAAGTGTACACACACACACACAATCTAATATAACTACATAGGTAACTTCAGCATTCTGTGCTTTTGAACTGACTCTCAGATGGGGAATTGAAACCTTACCAGGTGCCTATATTGATATACAATAACTACTGTCAAGATCAGAATGTTGATCTCTTCCCTTGATATAAACAGAGAAGAGTTAAAGGATTCACACCCGGGGAACCTTGAGAAAATTGGCTTTTTCTGAAGCTAAATGGCAGAGGAAGAAAGAAGCAATGACCCAGAGGGAAATATGCTTTGTGTATTAACCACTGGCTACAAACAAACCTTCTATCACAAGTTGATCAAATGCTGAGAAATCCATTATAGCTCAAATCAAACATGAATACATTAGTTAGTATAAATACTATTTTGAACATGTGAAATTAAATACAGGAATTTTCTTTCTTGCATCCATTCATTTTATTAAGCAGACACCATATTTGTAAGTTTGATGGCTTTGGTAGAAAGCATGGAGAAAAAAAGTTGGTGCACTCTCAATTTAATTTTATAAAGATCACATACTAATGGTGACAGGTGGAAGCACGTAGGGGTAAAGGCAAATTGGTCTTCTGTCCCAGATGTCAAAGATGTGCTGCAGACATCAGGGAAATGTCTCGTGATTGGGAAAGGTAAGGAAGCTCAGCAGGCTGGTCTTTGATACCTAGGGCTTTCATTTTTAATTAAAGAACATAACTCTGGTGAAAAGTCATCATATCATCTCTTTCATATAGGGCTTGGATGATTGCTCTGTAAAGCAGATAATGACTGGGAACATGCCTAACATCATGCCTAGAAGGGGCCACATATCTAATAAAATAATACAAATTTAGCATTTCTTGAGCAACCCTTCAGAGACTACTCACACCTCTGTGACGGAGGAGAAGCCATTATCTCCACTTTGTGGATGAGAAAACTGATTCTCAGAGCAGTTGAGTAACTTTTCCAGGGTCACGGTGCTAGGAAGTGGGTGACCCAGGAAAAGCAAAGGTCACTTCTGTGATGGCATCCACCCACAATGTCACATTCTCAGAATGTTTTTTCCTTCCTTGAGTTTAGATCGCTATTCCTAACTTACTTTTTCTGAAAGGGCTTTCTCATATACGGTGTGATAAAGAACCATTTCTCTCTGTGGATGACTTCCTCGGGATAAAACCCCTTAATAGCCTTATCTCCAGTATATTTTCTTTCAGCCAAGGCCTCACCTTGCCCCCCAGTGTGGAATGAGGTCTCTCCTCCCTTTTTTTGACATGTTATCACACCCCACAGTTTTATCAACTTTATAGTCCAGAGACTCCTCCCCCTGCCTCTGTGTAATCTCTCACAGAGATTGTGCAACAATAGCCCAAGGCGTTTGTCCTCCTCTGAGTAGGAACGTGGAACAGCTGCTCACTGTCTCTCATGTAATAGCTTCTTTAGACACTCAGAGACTAATAACTAACATTTCCTGCCCCTACCTTTTCTGAGTCAAGTAATGCACCCTCCTTCTCCTCCTGCTCCTCCTTCCTCTTCTTCGTATATAAATTACTTCCACCTAGGGCCTATTTCGAAAATTGCTGATCATTTTAGTTCCCATCCACCAGACTCTTTCAACATCTGGATGGATGCTCAGTGGGTGTCATGAAGACATTGCCAAATAGGACCGAGATTATGGCATCTGGGAAAAATTTGAAACATGTCTACGGGAATATTTTCTGTTGTGTTACAAATTATAGGCAAAATATTAAAGAAAATTATGGTTTTCCCAGTTCTCATGTGGTGTGTCTTGTCTAAACTAAAGCAAGACAAGAAAGATAGAGTAGTTTGTATTGTTTTCCTTGTGTAAGAAAGATGCAGCCATTTTGGAAAGACGTGATGCTCTCTAAATTTAGTAATTATGCACATTTGTGTATTGGAATGTATAGCATAAGGGATGCTGAAAGGCTATATAGAAGTTTAGAGGAGAAAGAAGTCACTCATTTAATAGAATTGGGCTACTTCTTCACAGAAGAAGTAGCATTTGTGAAACGTTTTAGAGAACAAGGAGCACTGCGACATAAAGAACTAGGAAGGAAGAGAAGTTCAAAGTGGAAAAACATCACAATCAAAGGCTTGAAGAAATGAACACATCTTGTTTGGAGAAGAGGGAAATAGTTCCATTTTGTGTCATCCACTTTGGTTGTTGGTGTGTCAAGAAACAGGCAACCAGGCTGGAAATGGGTGTTGGGGCTAGATTATTTAAGATATTTAAGCAAAGTTGAAGTTTCCCCTTTTTTAAAAAAGGTCATCCTGGCAGTAGAATATACAATTAATAGATTTTCAGTAGAGAGATCAGTTTGGAAGCTGATGCCAGTATGACAAGACTAATCTATATTGAGGACTTATGTGCCCAGCAGAGAGTCAAGAGTACAGAATATAACATGAAAAGTCTGTGATTCCAAGAAGAAGAAAAATGAGAAAAAGCTTGTGAATTTGATGGATAAGAGATCACTGATCAACTTTGGAAAGTTATCAGGAGAACGGAGAAGAGCGAGCTGAGATGGCTCGACAGGAGTGAAGCAAAGGAAAATGACGTGACGGCAGTTTGAGGGTCTAGGGATGCTTTCTTGTTGATTGGTTTGTAGGATATGAGACTAAACCTTTTTTTTTTTGGCTAATGAAAGGGGACTAGCGGAGAGAAACTTATTAAGGAGGCGAAAGGAATGAAAGTCCCAAAGAGGACAAGAACAGATGGCAAAGATGGAGGCATGGTCTTAGCAAGCACAAGAGGTACGTTTTCTGAGATAATAACAGGGAGAATGTAAAAGAATGAAATTATGGGAGATTTTGCAATCAAGAGGGGGGAAGTTGGAGCTCATATTGAATGACATTAATTCTTTAGTTAAATGGATGAGAAGTCATCTATGAGTAATAATGGGAATAAATGGTGCCCAGATTTTAAGGGGTAAAAAAGAGTTGGCATAAGCTCCATGGAGAAGCAATCAAGAGCAGTTAGTGAGGGGCCAACTAGGAAAATGAGTAGTTCATACACAGAATGAGTATCTGTAGGATATTCAGTGTAATGACAGCAGGACCTCTGAAAAGTTCTTCATTCGTTTTGTTGACGATTTCATCTCTCAGATGTAGAGGACTTGATCAGAAAATTAGTAATTGATTCTTATTTCTGATCAACAAGAAGGAAAAATTCTAGGAGTAATGGCATCAGTGACAATTTAATCTAAGAGTATGTAGCATAGTTGGACAGATCGTCTAGATATTAGGCCAGTGAATGTCTGGAAAGTCCCATGAGCTCAGCAATGTATGAATACAAGAAGTTAGGAGTGCCACATGTCCATGGTAAATACGAAGAGAAGCCTAAGTCAGCTTTAAAACTGACACAAGGACCCAACTAAGAATAAATTTGGGAAGACGTGACTTAGGAGCATGAGGGAAAATCACTTAAGGAAGTTGACAATATATCCATTATATATCATGCTGGGATGTGGCCAGTGTGAACTTGGATTGCATTGCTAAAAACAGCATGCAGAACAAAGGACAATCACTCAGCAGGATTGAGTTTTGGTTGCCTTGTCCAAAAAGACGTTAAATATAACTCTACTGTTGTCTTGGGTTTCTGCAGTAGACTCCAAAGGACACGAATAGCAGTGCAAGAGTGATCAGAGTCCTCCCATGTCCAACAGGGTGTGCTGGGTCACTTTCGTGGAACATGTTAACAGATCACAACTCCAGTTTGGTCAGCATGAGCTCATCACCCACCTCAAAGGAGGTTAAGGAGAGGGGCATAGACTGTTCCTGAAGCCGAGAGGGGGAGGCTTCAAGAGAACACCTTACTAGCTTGGCTCTTATTCCCTGAAGTTTGGGACACAGAGACATCCCATCTACATGTTCCTGGAAATCTAAGACAGGCAATCTCTGTGCAGGGATCCCTGAGGGATATAACAGTGAGAAGACAATGTTGGAAGGGACGTGTGCTGCCTTTAGCTGCAGAGAAAGGGTAGTTTCCGGGGGTTTATTGGTGGACTCAGCTCAACAGGAGAGCACAGATGTGCAGACACGATGTGGCCCGACACCCGGAGCAGGGAAAAGGTTGTCAGTGACCAACGAAGAAGAGGAACTGTTGTTTAGATCAGCATTGCTCCAACTGTAGCCTTCATCAGAAACACCTAGAGCACTTGTTAAAACAGACCACTGGGCCATACTCCTAGAGACTCTGATTCCTTAGGAAAGAAGGGCCCCCAGACGTGTACTTCCGACAAGCTCCCAGGTGATGATAATGTCATCAATTTGCGGACCACAGTTTGAGAAGCAGCGATTTAGAGGTCACCAGCTGAGCATCTCAGAGGAACAGGCGAAGGTGGCCCATAAGAGGAAGAATCGATGCTGAGGGTCTCTTAGGCCTAGAGGACACCAACAGGTCTAACGGGATGGCCAGGTTCTCCTGGTCTCCTCTCCCCCAGCCCAGCCTGCGGGTGCTTAGAAACAGCAGCCGGCGAGGGGAAAAGCTCTGAAACAGGCAACCACACTGTTCCCAGCTCCAGGCTTCAAAGACTGGGGCAGATCTGAGCAGGGGCGGGGGATAAGCCCTCAACTGGACATGTATTTGGAATGTGGGCTAAACTAGGGTGAGTTGGACTGGAGTTAGTGAGTTATTAGATTTTTTTGTGCCTAAACAAAGGGACTAATGATCTCTCTCATGGTGGAAAAGCTATGGGGGTCTGTTTCAAATTTTGCACGCAGACGGAAAAAGAACTGCTTGGAAAAGAATGGATACAAGAATAAAGCTGATTGAGCCCAGCTTGTTCAACCAGCCAATCACACATCTCAAGAGGAGTATTTTTCAAACTCTTGTTTAGTTCAGAGAAGCACAGCCAGGACAACAGGTCCCATGCAAGGAAACAGGGAGCTTTAGCATGGAGAGGATGGAGGAGACCCTTAAAGTACTAAAGGGCTGCCTTGTCGAGGACGGATTTCCCTTCTACGTGGTGGCAGGGGCCAGCGTTAGTTTAAGTTAGTGGAAGTGTTGGGAGAAGTCTGCTTAGACTCCACGTAAGGAAGATATACGGAGAAGGCACTGGCGACCCACTCCAGTACTCTTGCCTGGAGAATCCCATGGACGGAGGAGCCTGGTGGGCTGCAGTCCATGGGGTCACTAAGAGTCGGACATGACTGACGCGACTTAGCAGCAGCAGCAGCAGCAAGGAAGATATAATGATCAAAGCCACATTACCAACACCAAGCGATGGCCGCTTGCCCTTGAAGCGAGTTTTTCACGTGGTGCAGGGTAGGTTTTGGATGCTCCCTAAGCACAGTAGCTCGACAGCAGCATTTCACAGCAGGTGTGGTGAAAGGTAGGTTCTCCAGGCTGGGGTCATCAGGACCTGTCTGGCTCCCTGTCCTCCAGGAACTTCAGCAGGCTCCCCCAGCCCCACACTGCGGCTCACCCCTCCTCGGGGTCCTGGGCTGCTCCCGTGTCTACCTAGGGGCAGCACAGGGTTCTGGGGAGGGTACTTTGCACACTCATGGTTTTAGCTGAAACGGACATGAGTTTGAGCAAACTCCGGGAGTTGGTGATGGACAGGGAGGCCTGGAGTGCTGCAGTCCATGGGGTCACAAAGAGTCGGACAGGACTGAGCGACTGAACTGAACAGTTGAAATTTGGGAAGCGGGCTTTTGCAATCGGGCCTTTCTGCAATAAAGTTGCAAAACAGGATGCCTGCAACCCGCCTGGTACCCAAGGGGACGCCTTGTCTTGCCCGTCGTCTCCCTGCTGTCCTCAATCACACGTCTCAGCAACGGGACCGCTGGAACGACTCTCTGGGGAGCCAGAGATAGTGTGAGCCACATGGCGAGTCAAAACGCAGAAGAGCGGCCGGAAAGGTGATGGGCGTCTACAAGGACAGAGGCAGACCCAGGAGGAGGGTAATGCGACCTTGTGCCTGACTGTAAGACGCAGAAGTTTGTTTGTGAGGCCTTGTTTGTGCAATCACAGGCAAGCACGGTGATTAGTTATGCCCATCAAAACTCTGCACAGACAGAAAGGCGTTGTGTCTCTAGCCCAAACGTTGACATAATTGGGTAGTAATCTGGGATCAAGGAATTCTTAAGCCTCCACCTCAAATAGCTTCCAAATGTCCACAGGGATGCTGAAAAATATGAGTGGGGTCAGGTGACCACAGGAAAGTCGTGTGACAGCTGCAAGCCTTAGCATTTACTTCGTGAAACAATGGTTCTTAGACAACTGTCTTTCCAATTTGTTTTCAACACCGCAGCCAGAGTGTTCTTTTCAAAACACACATCTGATCGTGTCAGCAACCTGCTTAAAACCCTTGAATGGCTTCCCACTGCTCTCAGAATAAAGACCAAATCCTTAACTAGGAGCTGCACCACCAGGCCCCTCTAGGGGTTGTGCGTGGGGGTGGGGGGGTCCACCTTTGCTCGGGCTTTCTCTGGGTGTCAGCGGCTCCCTCCCCCCTGGCCCCCCAGTCCCCTGGTTAGCTTTAACTCAACCTGGTCCTTTAGATCTCAGCTCAAACAGACCTTTCTCAGGGAAGACTTTCCAGTTTCCCCCTCACCACTGCCCCCACCCCACCCAGTTCTTTGTTCTTTGCTCCTCCGAGGGCTCCATTCTTGTCTTCGAAGGCACTTATCTCAGTTTGTAATTACACATTCATCAGCATTGTTTCCTGCCCTCCCCCTCCCCCGCCAGCCTCTCAGCTCCAGGAGTGAGAAAGGTCTTTTTTGTTCACCATCTTGTCCTGAAGCCTGACATTGTGCCGCGTTCAGGGGATGCCCTCAATATCTTTTTTTTGCTGTTGTTGAATGGGTGAAGGGACGGCTGAGACTGGGCTTTCCTTCCTAAACTTTCAGTTGTCTAAAGAGTGGAAAGTGTTAACCAGCCATCAGAACAAAATTCTTAGTCATATTTCCTGTGCCTTCATGCTGTGATTTATTTTAAAATGCAGAACCCTACGAGCTCTAATCTTCCTTCACATTATATAGAAATCAGTTCATCAAAATAACCCTCTAACTCTACCTGGTATTCTCATTTATTCTCCATTTTCTCTGGAATGAATTGAAGGAGTCCTTCTTAGGATTCATCTTCTTCTGGGAGCTCATATAGAGAACATTTTACTTTAGGTTAATTCAGTTGAGATTTTATTTAAAGGCACCCTAAGTTACAGACACTGACAGGTAAATGTTTATGAGAAGATAATATATATGCACTCTGTCTGTGTGTATGTCTATCAATCCATCTAAAAATATGTGTTTTCATGACTTGAATTAGAAAAGATTGCATTTAGGCAAGGAAATCATTACAGTGTCGAAGTTTGCACCCCCAGATTCTTACCCGCTGCAGCTACATTCTGCAGGATTTGGTGGAATAAGCAGACAGTCGTGATTTCCTCGTGACTGGCTGAAGGACATGTGCTTTCCCTCCTAATGAAATCCTTCAATGGTGAGTCATAATGCCGGAGGCACTGTTCTTCTCCAAGACTCCATCTCTGCCTATTTCTGATCCAAATTCTGAAAAAGAGCACGAATCTAGATCCAGCCCTTCAGATCTCTGTGGGACTGAAATGTACATTTCCTTTCTAACTTATTGCTCTCTTTCTTGCACCTTCTGCAGTGAACTGTCAGGCACCGGGCAGGAGTGGTCGACTTTAGTGCCCATGATGACAACAGAGAATAAAGAGCCCGCTGTCACTCGCTGACTGGGCCACGGTGTGAATGACTCTTTCAGAAAGCCACAGAGATGGACATTTAATCATTTGCTGAGACACGGTAGAGCTTAAGCCAAATCATCTAGGCAAACAAATTCCTCTATGACTATCTACAAATGACAAAATGTTATAAAAATCTGTTGATTTCCTCAAACAGTATCCATCTGATACTTCTGCCCCTCAGAATACCCAAAGAAGAAACAATTCTTCCATTGATTCTGTAACACCCTCTAGTTATTGTCCAATTTCTTTTTTTTCCTCCTTATTTTTTTATTGGAGTATAGTTGCTTTACAATGCTATGCTTGTTTCTCCTGTGCTGCAAAGTAAATCAGGTATTTGTATACATACACCCCTTCTTTTTGGGGATTTCCTTCCCATTTAGGTCACCACAGAGCAATGAGTGGAGTTGCTTGTGCTGTGCAGTAGGTTCTCATTAGTTATGTGTTTTATACATAGTAGGGCACATATGTTAATCCCAATATCCCAGTCCATCCCACCCCGCTTCCCCCTTTACGGTCCATACATGTGTTCTCTGTGTCTCTATTTATGCTTTGCAAATAGGCTCAGCTGTAGCGTTTCTCTAGATCCCACATATACCTGTTACTATACGATATTTCTTTCTCTCTCTTTCTTACTTCACTCTCTGTCACAGTCTCTAGGTCCATCCATGTCTCTGCAAGTGGCACAAATTTGTTCCTTTTATGCCTGAGTATTATTCCATTGTGTATATGTACCACAGCTTCTTTATTCATGCCTCTGTTGGTGGACATTTACATTGCTTCCATGTCCTGGCTATTGTATATAGTGCTGCAGTGAACATTGGTGTGCATGTATCTTTTCAAATTATGGCTTTCTCCAGGTATATGCCAAGGTGGGGGATTGCTGGATCATATGGTAGTTCTATTTTTGGTTTTTTAAGGGTCCTCCATACTGTTCTTCATAGTGCCTGTATCAATTTACATTCCCACCAAAGATGTAAGAGGGATCCCTTTTCTTCAGACCCTCTCTAGAATTCATTGTTTGTAAATTTTTTGATGATGGCCACCATGTAGTTTTGATTTGCATTTTTCTAACAACTGCTGATGTTGAGCATTTTTTCACGTGCCTCTTAGCCATCTGTATGTCTTCTTTGGAGAAATGTATATTTAGGTCTTCTGACTACTTTTTGATTGGATTTCTTTCTTTCTTTCTTTCTTTTTTTAGCTGCATGAGCTCTTTGTATATTTTGGAGATAAATCCCTTGTCAATTGCTTTGTTTGCACATATTTCTCCCATTCTGAGGGTTACCTTTTGTTTTGTTTATGGTTTCCTTTGCTGTGCAGAAGCTTTGAAGTTTAATTAGATCCCATTTGCTTATTTTTGTTTTTATTTTCATTGCTCTGGGAGGTGGGTCAAAAAAGATCTTGCTGTGATTTATGTCAAAGAGTGTTCTGCCTGTGTTTCCCTCTAAAAGTTTTAGAGTGTCTAGCCTTACATTTGTCTTTAACCCATTTTGAGTTTATTTTTGTGTATGATGTAGGGAGTGTTCTGATTTCCTCCTATTTCTCACCATAGTCCCACAGCCAAACTTCTTAAAGAAAATGGGTCTGTAACCCCTGTGTCCTTTTTTTTCACCACCTAGTTTTTCCTGAACTCCTTGTTTATCTTCCCACTAAATAACGAAGTCTTTTCTCACAAGAATGCTAGAAACCTACTCCAATAACTTTTAAAAATTTATTTATTTTTAATTGGAGGATAATTTCCAATATCGTTTAACATTAGTTTTCTAGCTTAATCTAAAGGACGTGGCCATTCGTCCTGTCCTTCCTCAGACTTCTAGTTTTCACTGACCCTGACGAGACACCGAGCCCTCAGGGACAGAGCTCCGAAGAGAGCGTCTTCCTTTTCATGAGACAAGTTTTTCTGGATCCTAGCTGCCCGTGCCAAACCCCGGGAAGCTCCGGGCCCCGCCTTGTCTTGGCGTCCTCTCTCCTTCTCTTTCAGAGTTCTCATTCCTCTTCAGATTTTCAACTATCACCGTTTTCAAGTGAGCCCCCCATTTGCTTCCCCAGCCCCTACCCCTTTTCCGGAATTTCAACCCCTCAACTCAGTCATCTAGTTGAATATCTCACATCGCTGCCTGTCTTGGCAACACTTTCACATCATCATGTTCCCTGTCTCCCCTTCCTTATCCCTCCATGTCAATATTTTCCACTCCCTAAGACTTGAAAGCTCACAGTTGTCTTTGACTCCTCCTTCTCATATAATTTCTGTATCTAGTCAGTGATAAAAGCCTTCTCGATAGACCTCTAATGTCTGTCCTGCGTCCCGGGTCCACCGCCACCACTAAGGTCCAGGGTCTTTCACATCAGGTCTGGGTTTTGGCAGTATGCTTCTAGCTGGTTTCCCAATCGTGTGTTCCATCCTCCATCCATCCTTCACCCTGCTCTCAGAAGATTCATTTCACCACTTAAAGCGTCATTGTCTGTAAGAAAAATTCCAAATACCCAGGTGTGGCAGGAAAGCAGTGTGAAATATTAATTCCTCAGAGATGTCCTCATCTGTTTTTCCCTGCCCCATTCCATAAGGCAGCCCAGCTTTTTGGCGCTGTTCTTCCTTGGAAGAAAATTTGTATTAACTGATACCCTGCAAGGCACTTTCTTGAAACCTGAGTTTCCTGAAGACTTTGAGGTTAGCCATAGAGAGAGAGGGATTTCTTCAGATTCAGAAACAGGCTTCGAGTTCGCTGTCATAGAGAACTGACGATGTTCTTTACGGCAGTGCCTCCCACCACCCCACCCTGCCACCCAAAAGCACAACTTCACAAGCCTTGGCTTTAGGGTCTACCCAGGGGGTGAGACCATGTTCAGAGCCTTAGCAAAGATTCCTTCATGCTACTGTGTCTCAAAACAGCAGAGTCACAAGACTTCAGAGGGCCATCCTGGACTCAGTAAATGAGAACAGTCAGCATCTTCAGACTGGAATAGTTAGATCCTGTTTTGCTGAGATCCACGTAAGCTCCTAGATTCTGGTATGATCCTGGAATGCCTGTGTGCATGGGCTTGTCGTGTCCGACTCTTTGCAGCCCTATGGACTGTATCTTGTCAGGCTCTTCTGACTCTGGGATTCTATGGGGGACAGCAAAATAAGGCCTGGGTTACCCTCCTGTTTGGGGTCAGCTGGTTAGAGATCATCTGCAAGTTGCCTGATCTCATTGGCCATCCTCTGAGCAGCACTCTACTGAGATCTCCATAAAAATACATGCTCAGTTCCAGAAAACACAGCTTTTTAACTTACCAAGAGCATTCCCCATTGGATTTCTTCATGTAAAACTCCAACAGCACATCTCAGTTGGGAGAATGTTCTAGTGATACCATAGGTGAGTGCATGCCAAAGCCCAAAGATGACCTTGTCCTTTTCTTTACACTTTAGTTCAAAGATTAACTTCACCCACTTAGCGTCTCTGCGTGTAGCTTGGTAAGTACTATCATCGCACATTGACCCTGACTATTTAGCTCGTGTGTATGTGCTTTGAGTAAGTCGGAGAGGACGTGTACCTGGAATTGTGTCTTCTATACCTTTCCTAGCTCTGGCTCTCATTACACCTTTGTACGTTAGTGCTCAGTGGAAAACTTTGGAGCCAAAATGAATGGAACTGAATTCTTGACAATGACACAGCTCGGTGACTCCGCGTAGCTCTGACGCAGATGAACATCTCAGCGCCCTCTTCCTTCCAGAACTCTGTTCTCTCCACTTCTCCCTAGAAGCACAGAGAATGCTGATAGCCTCAAAGGGTTCAGAAAGCAGCAGGAGCAGAAGCCATGCAGCCAACCCTGTTTTTTTTTTTTTTTAATCCTTAGTGGGCGCTATTGATTGTTTGACCCCACATAAAATGTAGATGTTAAGGCAGTTCCCTGCAAGCTTTTTATTTGTGCCAAATAAGTGCCAAATAAGCTTTCCAAGAGTGTCCATTTAGAATCCAGGAAGTTTTATTAGATATGTATGTGTCACCATCAGAAAAATTAAATTCCAAAGAAAATCATTTATTATGTAATATGGAAAAAGAATAACTCTAAAGACAAAAGTCAACTGTATTTGAATGAATTATCCATTCATGTTGGGCTCTGTCTCCCTATTCTTCATTAAGAATTTATCGATTTCTTAGAAGGAAAACCTACTATACACTGACTCCATATCAATATTTAATGCAATAGTGCCTGGAGCACTGGATTTCTTATTGTGAAAATGGGGAAGGAAATTAAGATTCTGCCCTATTTTCTAACGGTGAGACCCTCAGATACATTACAATTTTGTTGTTCTTTACATCCTAGGAGTGATAATGATCAGGTTCTTTGTGTTCGTTGATATGGTCTTGCTAGTTTCATCTTGTCAGACTTAACTGCAGCATTTAATGTTATTGATCAGTCTGGAAAGTGCTAGGATTCCCCAAAACTCCTACAGTTACAAGGTTGGCTCTAATTGTCAAAAAATGGGACTTATTTGTCTTCTTTATTAGGTCTCTAAGATGTCCGCTGTTTCCCTACATTTTCTGAGGGCGGTCCCCTCGTCCTAATATGCACAGCATAGCAGCAAAATTCCCAACAGACTTTTGCTTTCAGTCTTAAATCTACTACCTTCAGGAAAAGCTTAATATATTCCAGACAATTGACAAGCCTCTTCTTATTTCTCTGCTGCCAGCCTATCTATCGTTCAGTGTAAGAAAGGTATGGTGATTCTACTGCTGCCTAGATATTGACTCTGATGACATCAAGTTCGTCTAACACAAAAGACAGGACATTTGTGAAACATGAACAGGAAAGAAGCAGACACTACCCAAAATGTATAGAGGTTTATAGTCCTGGCCAGGGCCTTGTATTGTTTGGGTGGTCAAGTGGGGGGCGGTGGGTGGGGACCGGTGGGATCTTGCCTTTATTGCTGTCAGTTTTCCTTCTAGGATTCCTAACAGCATAGAAGTGAGAAAGCTATTCTTATCAGGCAGTCAGACCTGAGATGTCCTTATTTAGTCTTTGAGTCTGGTTATAAATGACTCTAGAACAACTCCATGAAATAAAAGTTACCAAGATTATCCCCGGCAAGAGCATCCCCTTAAAGTGTTCCCTCAGAGCATTTTCTCCACTTCTCACCTCTGGACTCTTATTAGCAGATTTGCACAAGTGAGTGAGACTTCTCCATGGACTTGAATGCAGTTGGAACAAATAAAATTAAGTACACAGAAAAGTACCTTGGTGACAAAACCAATTAGATCATTAAGTGCCTTCAGAGAATCCATCTCCAAAAAAGCCATTCAGTCCTGAATTGTAATAGATATATTAAAGCCAAAATAGAGTTTCTTCTTCCTATAGTTTTCACCCCTGTTATTTCCTGTTGCTTAAAGACCACTGTATTTTGGATCATATGCTACTGTTGCCATCCAAATGAATCAGCACCAAGAAACGAGCTCATCATTTCAAGACAGCTCACCACAAATACACGATACCTTCACCCCTCATCTGTAGATCACTCCCTTGCCCAGATTTCTGTGGTGGCTGGGTTTGAAGTCAGTCAGCCAGCTGCAGAATGGAGAGCACTCATTAGATGTCCCTATGGAAATAGACTTCTAATGATACTCTGTTTATCCAAATAGGGTATTGCTTCCAACTGTGTAACAGTTGGATATATATATGCATAGTTGGCTATATATATATATTCCATGTATGTCTGTGAATATATGTGTAAAATAATTGATTATATAAATGTAGGTATAATGTGAGTAATCCTTGAGTTGTGAGGCTCCTGAGAAGATACTTTGGAGCTACACTGAGGGCCAAGATAGTTTTATCGGGTATAGAAAATATCTATTCATTCTTCTTCCTTCGATAGCATTCTCTTTTTTACGTTTATTTTTCCGTTGGAGTATAATTGTCCTACAATGCTGTGTCCGTTTCTGCAATAACACGGTCAGTTGTAAGTATACACATAGCACCCCCCTCTTACGCCTCCCTCCCACCCCCCACATCCCACTCCGCTCGGTCTTCTCAGAGCTGATGGTACTGTTATCTTTGACATTTTCTCAGGTTCTGTAATTTGGGTGAAACAGAGTCCAGGTCCAGCTTCAAGAGTAGGTGTGTGACCCAGGCTGGCTACTCAGATCTTTCCATCTCTTTGGGTTTGTCTTAGAGGTGGGCTCATGATCCTGTCAGAGACGCTGAGACTCACTTCCGGGACGTTGCAGTAACTGTTGGGGGAAAGCCCCGAGTTCCTGGCAGCCATCTTGATTCCAGGAGTGCGGAGACAACGTAGGAACGGAGCTAACCCTGTGGGTGGCAGAGCCAAGGGGCCGAGGGAACCAGTGCTCTCGTGTATACAAGATAGGTGAATTGATAAATGATCTCTTTTGCTTATTCTAGCTTAAATTGAAATTTTGTCATTTGAAATCAGAGTGGAACTGAATAATTCATGGGTTTACTAATCCTGTAGGTCAAGGAAACGCTGTGCACACAGTGTGTTAGCATTTCAGCAAGGAATCTGACAGCGTTTTTCACGAAAACCTTGTGTGCAATGTGCAGAAATATGGAGTAGATACAAGTGCAGTCAGGTGACTTCATCAATAATTGAAGAGTCATGTCCAAGAATGCTAATTCCATGTCAACCTGAAGGAAATTTTATGGTGGTGTGCCTCAGGGTTCTTCCCTGGCCCTGTCCTTTTTGACATGTTTATCAAAGGTTTGGATGAGCACACCGATGGCCTTCCTATCAAATTCCGCAGATGACATGATGATTGGAGCCATAGATGGTATGTTGGGTAACAGAAATCAATTTCTAAAAATCTTCATAAGCTAGAGTGACAAAATAGAATTTTAGGAACAAATGTAAAATCTTTGAATTAGATCCAAAAGCTGATTATACAAATAACTGGGTAACACTAGAAGCTAAGTGAACTGTAATTTCAAAATGAATCAGCAGTGTGATGGAGCTGCCTACATACATAAATAAAGCCATATTATGTTGCATAAATTGGTCACAATGGTGATGGAAGCAGATGTGGTTAGAATTATAGGGCATAGAAATAGAGAGCCAAAGGAACTAAACTTTCCAAATATTTCTACCTGAGGATCCAATGATCTGTCTCAATGTGGCAAGTCATGTAAGCAGAAAGAATAAAAGTCAGCAATGAGAATATTCACAGCCCTCTTTCTGCGTCTATTTGCCATTTGGATAGTCTATATTATCCTCTTTCTAAAGAGAAAAAGTTATGTTTTCTCCAGGGAAAAAAATTTAAGCCACATAATAAAGTGGGAAAGGAGGCCCTCTAACAGGAAAAGACGGAAAAGCTAGTGAACGAATATCAAGAAAGAGTATGGGGTGCTTAAAGACAGAGGGGCTCCAGAGCACTTTAAGGCGTGAGAGAACAGAGAGAAAATAAAGAAAGGGGATGTATTTTGGATTATAGTAATCACTGAAGTATAAACTTCAAATGCATCTTTACCATAATTACCCAGCCTTTGGAATAATGAGTCCCTGGCTTTATAAGTGTTATCTAAGACTTTCATATATTTCCTTTTTAGCCAGGCTCTGCCCCATCCCCTTCCCCACCCCAGCAAGATAAGAGCCTTACAGAAAAGCCTACACATTTTTCTAACCAAGAAAGTATGCCTGTGGGTTTCATAACCACAGTATGATTGGGTCAGGAAGCAGACATGGCTAATTTCTTTGAATGCTACTAATCAACATAGTACTATAGGTTTTGGCCAATGCAATCAGACAATCAATTGAAATAAGTGGGATAAAATTGGAAGGGAGAAGACAGAATTGCCCTTGTTTGTAGACTATATAATAATTTATATAAAAATACAAGAGAACTAGTAAACTATGAAAAGTAATAAAGGAATTTGAGGTCAACAATATTGAAAAATAAAATATTAAGCAAAGATAAATAAATTCTCTTATACCAGCAGTAACCAATTAGAAAATACAGTAGAAAATAGAACATCATTTATAATAACACAAAAGCTAAAAACTATCTAGGAACTGATCTAATGAACATCTTTATAGAGAAATTTTAAAATTCTATTAAAAGAGGAACAAAGACTTGAATAAATGGAAAGTCACATCATGTAAATGGATTGATATCTGTACAATTCAAAGATATAGATTTCTACAAATTGATCTATAAATTTAATACAATTTCAATAAAAATTCCAGCAGAATATTTTGGGAGAACTAGATAAAGTGCTTCTAAGAATAAAATGGAAACAATACAAGCCCATGAGCAGCTAAGACTATTTCGAAAAGGAACCAATAAAGAGCTTGACCTAAAAGATATTAAGAAATATCGTGGATATTAATTAAGTAAAACTATAATAATTGAACAAGATGTCACTGGGGAAAGAACAAATGAGAAGTAAAAAATAGAGTTGTGAAACAGACCCTGCTGGAGAACCTTTGGGATCTCAGGGCAGAAAAGGATGTTGTGAAATAGACCCTCAAAGTAAAATCCCTAAAAGAGTAAGGATGGAATTTGACTATATCAGAATAATTTAAGGTTTCTATTGAACAAAGAACACTATGCACAATATTAAAAAGTAACTCATGGACTGGAAGATCTTCACAACGTCTATAACAGGCAAACATTAACTTCCAGAATACATAAGGAATTCTCAAAAATCTTCAAGGAAAGACAGAAGCCCAACAGAAAAATGGGCAAAGGGTATGAACAGTCAATCCACTAAAAACTTAACGATGAAAAACCATTTAAAGAGATAACCAGTCTCATTGACATCAGAGAAGTGTCGATTAAGACAATCAGGAAACATGAAAGTAAAAGTGTTAGTCACTCAGTCGTGTCCAACTCTTTGCAACCCCATGGCCTATAGCCAACCAGGCTCCTCTGTCCGTGGAATTTTCTAGCAAGAATACTGGAGTGGGTAGCCATTCCCTTCTCCAGGGGATCTTCCTGACACAGGGATTGAACCCTGGTGTCCTTCACTGCAAGCAGATTCTTTACCATCTGAGCCACCAGGAAAGCCCATCAGGAAATATAACTTGATACTGTTCATATTGGCAAAGTTCAAGGCACTGTTCACCTGCTAGCAAGAATATGGGGACATACGAACTCTCTTGCAAACCACGTTGGAGCAGAATCTGGTGTGATTGTTTTGGATTGCATTTTGCTGGGATTTTGTGACATTAAGTACTTGTAAATCATGTGATTCAGGGACTCCACTCCTGGCACAATGATGTGTGAGTGGACACACAGGAGGAACAGTGTGCCATTATTTTGGGTGGTGGGAGTTGGGGGCAATGTGTATCCCTCTCTAGCAGAGAGGGGGATTCTCTAGCAGAATAGGTAAGTACGGTAGAGTACTTGCCTAAGATGGAATGATACACAGCAGTCAAAATAAATGAATTAGATCCTCATATGTTAGCACAGCCAGTCTCACAATGACATATACATACAATTCAGCCCTTAACAAGGAGTAAATTCTGCAATATGTGA
Source organism: Giraffa tippelskirchi (assembly GCF_054371585.1). Classification (NCBI taxonomy): domain Eukaryota; kingdom Metazoa; phylum Chordata; class Mammalia; order Artiodactyla; family Giraffidae; genus Giraffa; species Giraffa tippelskirchi. The sequence continues at coordinate 175,555,120 of NC_137280.1, read as the reverse complement.
CAGCATGGATGACCCTTGAGGATGTTACACTAAGTGAAATAAGTCAGTCATAGAAAAACAACAGCTGCATGGTTCCAATACTATGAGGTATCTCAAATTTATAGAATCAAGGAGTAGAATGGTGGTTTCCAGGGACTGAAGGAAGAGACAAGTAGGGAGCTATTAATCAACAGGCATAACTTTTAGATAAGCAAGATGAACACGTTCTGGAGATCTGCTATACAACACACTGTACCTATAATCAACAGTAATGTATTGTACACTGAATTTGTTAAGAAGGTAGATCTCATGCAAGTATTCTTACCACATGAAATAAAATAAAAACATACTGCTAAGTGAAACAAATTTATAGCATAATAACAATTGTGTAAATGTCAAAAATGTCATGCACACTAAACACCATTTTCCCAGATACACATATACACACATGTACAGAAGGGAGACTGGAAGAATCCACATTGCAAACACAAGTATAGGGACTATGTGAGGACGGGAAATGGGACCAGGGATGGAGATGAAGGAGGAGAATAAATTAAAAGGAGGGGCTTCATATGGATCAGTGAAATGCTATGAACTGAAGAGGAGAATTAATTCTGTATAGGCAAAGACTCTGAAAAAGGTGACAATAGGCAGAGGCAGGAAAAGTGAAAAAAAGACTACTCATAGGATACCAACTTAGGATTTCCTTCTCCCTAAATCATTTAAATGAGGTTTAATTACCTAGATGTCAGGCGATAGATGCTTTGAAATGATCTGTAGAGGGAGTATCCTTTTGTTTGTAAGGTCCTAAAGTTCAAACTGTTTACAGAGAATAGAAATCATCTTAATTTATAAATTATACATTCTTTCTTTCTTTCATATGTCTATCCATTTAGGTACATCCTAAGGCATAACCATTTATATGATGCCATAGTATATAAAGCATTTTCATGTGAACTATACATGAAATATATATATTTGATCTTCACAAAAATATGTAAAAGTATTATTAAAGGTGAGTCAGGTTTATTTTTTTTGTTATTGCTGTTCTTATTGTTGGATCCCCCTTTTATAGATTGTGAAGGCTTACATTTGCCCAAGCTATATCAGTAAAAAGGATCAGAGCCAGGGACTGAATTCAGATCACATGTAAACTCTCATCATCTATCTACCGAATTAATTCTGCAGAGGTGAATGCACTCAATACACTATTTTCCTTAATAATAGAAAATATCTCTGGGAGGAAGAATTATTACAAAATGAGGAAACTGTTTGTTTTTTTTCTTTACCCCACATCAGGCAATAGCAGTTGCAGGAGCCAGGGTTCAAACTCTGCTTCTGTGTACTTTAATCAACAAAAGCCCATCACTGCAACAGCATCAGACCAACAGAAAGTGAAAGTGAAAGTGAAGTCGCTCAGTCGTGTCCGACTGTTTGCGACCCCATGGACTGTATGTAAGCTACCACACTTCTCCGTCCCATCCATGGGATTTTCCAAGCAAGAGTACTGGAGTGGGTTGCCAGACCAACAGAGGCAAAGGTTTAAATATGTAACTAGCAGCTCTGAGTCCTTCTGGGGGCCCATTGAACCTTAGAGGCTCTTGAAGTCTCTAAAACTGAGCTCCAGTTTGCAGGGAAATGCTGCAGGCGGTGGAGCCAGGCTCACTATGAGATCCGCCTCCAGGTCCATCTGATAAAGGCCACTCGGCTCTCTGCTCTGAGAGCCAGAAATCAGAGATGAGGTTTTTCCTTTATTGTGACTGACCACATTTACTGGACAAGCAGGAGTTTAGACAGAAAGTGTGTGCTCGTTCCTTTGTATTAATGCTTACCACATCCCTGCCAGGGTCAGTGAAAGCTGAAAAGGTCTTAACTCCTAAAACAGTCTTGGAAGATCTGTGATCAGACTCTGGAACTGTGGTTCTCAGCCCCAGGTGGGCATTAGAATTGCTTGAGGAGCACGGATAAACATTGATGTCTTTACCTAGTAAACCAGTTAAATCAGAATCCCTGAAAGTAGAACCCACATATCAGAACTTTGTTTAAAAATCTCTGTAGATATTGATGTAAATGTTCTAGACTTTGATACTAATGATGGTTTTACAACTTTGTAAGTAAATAAGAACCATTGACTTGTCCACTTTGAAGGGGTTGTTTTTATAGCATGTCAACTACAGTTCAATTTTAAAAAACACTACCCCAACGGCTTCCCTGATAGCTCAGTTGGTGAAGAATCCTCCTGCAATGCAGGAGACCCCGGTTCAATTCCTGGGTCAACAAGATATGCTGGAGAAGAGATAGGCTACCCATTCCAACGTTCTTGGGCTTCCCTTGTGGCTCAGCTGGTAAAGAATCCGCCCGCAATGCGGGAGACCTAGGTTCGATCCTTGGTTGGGAAGATCCCCTGGAGAAGGGAATGGCTACTCATTCCAGTATTCTGGCCTGGAGAATTCCATGGACTGTATAGTCCATGGGGTCACAAAGAGTCAGACACGACTGAGCAACTTCCACTTTCACTTTTCATCCCAAGTTACTCTAACGTACAGCCTGGACTCAGCATCACTGTGAAGCTGGACAGTGTTTCCCAATTCGAGCTGTACGTTGGAATTTACTAGGGAGCTTTAAAAAATACTGAAGCCTAGTCACAACCCCAATAGATTCTGATGTTACTGGTCTGGTTAATAACCTGGGCACCAAGAACTTTAAAACAAAACAAAACAAAACTCCCCAGGTGATTGTCATGTGCAACCTGGTTGAAACCACTGGTCTAGAACAATAGCCCTCAAACTCTGCTCCCCAGATGAGCACCAGGGAACTTGTCAGCAGGCTCTTCATTCCCATCCTAGACTTGCGGATCAAAAACTCCAGAGGTGGGTCCAGCAAACTGTTTTAACAGGTCCTCCAGGTGGCGCACTCTCCAATTTGAGAACCACGGCTCTAGCACTCAAGGAAATTACGTCCCAATCCAGTCGTCATCCTTAAATATCCCTGATGCCTAAATATTTGTGGAGGGCATGTTCCAGGGGCAGGAAACCTTTTGGTACCCAGCACCATGCTCGACAAGAACAACTGAGGGTCCAGCTGGAGAGTGAGGCACCTGGAACCAATTAAGGAGGAGGAAGCTATGCAGGATGCCGGGTTATAATGTTTCTCTTACATAAAGGGGTGTTCATTTTAGTTCTCACACCAAACCTTTGAAATTAGAATTACAAAATACTACCTATGCGATCTCTTATTTCTTTACTTCCTGTATTTTGAAACTCAAATACATTTGGTAACCTCAAATCTTTCTTTAACCTTGGCCTTTTGAGTCAGTGATTCTCTCTTTTTCTTTTTGGCTTTGATCAATACGTGATTCTTATTTCCCCCTTCTGCTGTGAACTTCTGTGGCCATTTGAGAACGTTACTGGGATGGCTTTGACATTTTAGAGAAGATGTGGCTTAGAATTTTGCTTTCTGAAAGTTTGTGATGAAAAACCTAGATTGAAATCTGTATTGAAGATACTGAGGTTTGTTTGTTTTTTTTTTTTTCTACATGCCAGCCCACAGCTGTGAAGTGGTTACTGCATCATTAATTATTGCCTCTTAAGGAAGCAGCTTTCCCCTGATGGTCAGCGTTTGTGGGGACATTTCTGAACAGCAGAGATCTAATATCAGCCAGTGAAGAAATGGCCGGATTATTTGTCCTATGTTGGGGCACTTTGATGTAACAAGGTTGCTGATAATTATTTCCCCTAACACTATTTACACCCAAACCACCTCTACAAACAGAAGACTCTGAACCTAATGTTTAGCTTAGCTTATCCAAGAGAACTATAGTATCACACTGGGGCGTCCCTGGTAGCTCAGTCGGTAAAGAATCTGACTACAGTGCAGGAGACCTGGTTCAATCCCTGGGTTGGGAAGGTCCCCTGGAGAAGGAAACAGCAACCCACTGCAGTATTCCTGGCTGGAACATCCGATGGACAGAGGAGCCTGGCGGGCTACCGTCCATGGGATCACAAGAGTCGGACACGACTCAACGACTGAACCACCACAGTATCACACAGACACTCGCACGCTCACACAGAACACGCTGACACCCACACCCTTTCAAGCTCGTTACCACAGAGATGACAGTAACATTTTGGGGCCTGACTTTGGACTGCCCTTGCATTTGCAAAGAGAGACAAGTTGCTAAATCAAGATGAAGTTCCTTGGAATAGTGAATTGGGTTTCCAAGGCCTGTGAGCATCAGAATATAGCTTTATGTACCTCTGTCTACCTCTTGTTCTCTCCCAACTGAGAGAACTTAGAGTCACTCTCCCAGACATAGGCCTCAGCTCTTGAGCCCCATCCCATTCCCAGGAGGCCTGGCGTGGTACCCGATCACCACGGTGACGCTCCGACATCTCTCAAGAGGCCTGAGCAGGTGAGTCAAAGCATGGAGTTCATTATCCCCCAGAGTCAGAAAAGAGAATAACGCATAGAAGAGTAGCTGGAAATCATGGAAAAAAGTAAAACATAGCTATTTAGGTCCATTTATAGGAATTCTTCAGAGAGTGGATGATTAAGTAAAATCAGAGAAGAATGAGGTTGGACATAAATGGAAGTAAGGTCAGTAAATTTGGTAGGGAAGGAAATACTCTCCAGGAGAGAATGACGTCTTAAAACATCAGATGGCCATTTCTATAAATATTTGGGAAGTTACTCTAATATGTAATGTGTGAAAAAAATTCTCAGTGAGTCTGTAGACACTTTCTGCCTTCGAGACCCTGGGAGGTCTATTTAATATGTTCCCCACTGGTTCTCAGGACTCCCCAAGTCTTGAGAATTGATTTCTACTCATTTTTCAAGGAGTTCATCATCCAAATATTATTGGTAACATTCTTTAAAAAGTTATAATCACACATAGCGATTAATCCATTATCTTTCATTCATAACTTACCAATAATCTCCCAAAGTAAATAATTATATCATTATATGAAACGATCTCTGAATGAAACATGAATATAGCACAGACTAGATGACAGCAAAATGTCTGCTCAGGGATGAACACTTTTTAAAAAACTGCCTAGCTCTTCATCACATTACCACCCGAAAATAATCAGAAAATATGCCCAATAGCCTATATTTGGCTCCATTCTTCTTCTAGTATGTAAATGACCTCCTCTGTAATAAAACAATCACATTGAAAACCATTTTTTCAATATATAACCAATCTAAACATGATATATTATGTATTAGAGTTAAAGTGAAATTACATATGTGTTCATATTCATGCTAACCTAAATAAGAGCTTAATAAAGTAATTATTAGCATATTTGTAGATCCTCCGCAGAAACACCAACAAGCTATTTTTAAGAGAGCTAATGAACTATTTTTCTCTATAAAATTCCAAAAATCATAAAGAATTATATAAAAATATGAAATGGAGATCTTTTATAGTATACTCTCAAGTAGTATGGGAAAAGGAGAATTTCTCTTTATTTCTGCCATGAAAAGAAGCCTTGCCTCAAGGCTCAAAAAATAAAAGATCTAAGTGGTGTCAATGATTCTAAAAGCAATTGAGTAAAATCATCTCTAGTTTTCACAGTTCCATGTGAAAGGAAATTCTAAATATGCATGAGAAAATTGGCCTAAGTCTTCTGAACCTACTTTTTTAAAAATTAGCAACCTTTACCTTTTAGAGCAGCTTTGTGTTCACAGCAAACCTGAGCATCAGATAAAGAGTTCCAACTGGGCCCTTGCCCCTGTGAATCACAACCTCTGCAGATATGGACACACATCCTGTCCGAGGGTAGAACGTTTGTTACAACTGGTAAAGCTACATCAACACGTCATTATCACCTGAAGTCCATAACTTACACTGGAATTCACTCTTGGAGTTGTATGTTTTATGGGTTTGGACAAATGTACAAGGACAAGCGTTCATTATAGAGTCACGCAGAGAAGTTTCTCTGCCCTAAAAATGGCTCGACGCTTGCCCTATTCATTCCTGCTTCCTTCCTAACCTCTATAACCACTGATCTTTTGGTCTCTTTACTTCCAGGAAAGTTTTGCCTTTTCCAGAATGTCAGTCATGTAATTGGAATCATACAGTATGTAACCTTTTCAGATTGGTTTCCTTTGCACAGTAATAGACTTTTACGTTTCCTCCATGTCTTTTTACGGCGTGATAGCCCATTTCATTTTAGTGCAGAATGATAGTTGATCGTCTGGGTGTACCACCGTTTATATATCTATTCACCTCCTGAAGGACACCATGGAGGCTTCTAGGTTTTAATAATTTTAAATAAAGCTGCTACAAATGTCCATGTGCAGGTTTTTGTGTGAATATAAGGTTTCAGTTCGTTTGGGTAAACACTAAGGAGACCAATTGCCTTCCTTCGCAAAGGAGATATTATGGTAAAATGTGTTTAGTTTTGTAAGAAACCACCAAATTGTCTTCCGAAGTTCCCGAACCATTTTGCATTCCCACCAGCAATGGATAAGAGTTCCTATTGCTTCGCACCCTTGATGTTGTCAGTGTCCCAGATTCTGCCCATTCTGATAGGCAGGTAGTACTATCTCCTTGTTTTATTTTGAATTGTTCCTGATCTTAGTCAAAAAGCTTTCAGTTTCTCACCATTAAGTATGACGTTAGCTGTAGGGGGTTTTTGTAGATATTCTTTACCAAGTTGAGGAAAGTCCCCCTCCATTCCTGATTTACCAAAAGTTTTGTCATTTGTGTTGGGTTTTGTCAAATGCTTTTTCTGCATCTACTAACATGATCATGTGACTTTCTTTAGCCTGTGTATTTGATGGATTACCTCAATTGATTTTCAAATATTGATCCTCCCTTGCATCCTGGTATAAATCCCGCTTCATCGTGGTGTATAATTTTTTTAAATACATTGTTGGATTTGATTTGCTGATGTTTTGTTGAGGATTTTTGCATCTATATGCATGGAAGATATTGATCTATAGCTTTCTTATAATGTCTTTGGCTGATTTTATCAGGCTAATGCTGGTCTCTTAGAATAGTTAGGAAGTATTTTTTCTGCTTCTATCTTTTGGAAGAAATTGTAGAGAAGTAGTGTACATTCTTTCTTAAATATCTGGTATTAGTGGAAGTCGCTCAGCCGTGCCTGACTCTTTACGACCGCATGGACTGTAGCCTGCCAAGCTCCTCTGTCCATGGAGTCTCCAGGCCAGAATACTAGAGTGGGTAGCCGTTCCCTTCTCCAGGGGATCGTCCAGACCCAGGAATTGAACCCAGGTCTCCTGCATTGCAGGGGATTCTTTATTCTCTGAGCCACCAGGGAAGCCCAAGAATACTGGAGTGGGCAGCCTAATCCATTCTGCAGTGGATCTTCCTGACCTAGGAATCAAATCAGGGTCTCTGGTATTGCAGGTGGATTCTTTACCAGCTGAACTATCAGGGAAGCCCAACTATCTGGTATAATGCAACAGTAAATTCATCCAGTTCTGATGATTTCTATTTTGGAAGGTTAATTATTGATTCAGTTTCTTTAATAGATATAGGCCAATTCAGATTGTCTATTTATCCTTATGTAGGCTTTGGCAGATTGTGTATTTCAAACAAAGGGATCATTTCATCGAGGTTATCAAGTTTGTAGGGTAGAGTTGTTCATAGTATTTCTTTATTATCCTTTTAATATGTGATCCATAGTGGTGTCCCCACTTTCATTTCTAACATCATCTGATATCAATCATGTCTTCTCTCTCTCTCCCTCTTTTTTTTTTTTAGTTAGCATAAATAGTAGAAGCTTACTAATTTTTGCTTGTCTCTTTTGAAGAACTAGCTTTTGGTTTTATTGATTTTATCTATTGATCTCCTGTTTTCAATTTCATTAACTATTGCTCTAATTTTTATTATTTGTTTTCTTCTGCTTACTTTGGATTATTTTGCTCTTTGTTTTCTAGTCCCCTCAGATTGAAGCTTAGATTATAGGTTATAAATCTTCCTAGTTTTCTAATACCTGCGTTCAATGCTATAGATTTCCTTTTTAGCACTGCTTTTGCTGCGTCCCACAAATACTGATGGGTTGCATTTTTGTTTCATTCAAAATATTTTTTAACTTATCTTGAGGCTTCTTCTTTGAACTCAATCTTATTTAGGTGTATGTTGTTTAATCTTCAAATACTTTGGGATTTTCCAGTTACCTTTTGGTTAATGATTTCTAGTTTGATTCCACCGTAGTTGAGAGAAGACAGTATATGATTCTATTCTTTTAAATGTGTTAAAGTGTGTTCTTTGGCTTCCCTAGTGGCTCAGACAGTAAAGAATCTGCCGGCAATGTGGGAGACCTGGGTTCGATCCCTGGGTTGGGAAGGTCCCCTGGAGGAGGGCATGGCAACCCGCTGCAGTGTTCTTGCCTGGAGAGTCCCATGGACAGAGGAGCCTGGGGGGCTACAGTCCATGGGGTTGCAGAGTCAGACACGACTGAGGGACAAAGCACAGCACACAAAGTGTGTTGTATGGCCCAGAATGTGTTGTGTTTTGGTGGCTGTTCCATGTGAGCTTGAGAAGAGTGTGCCAACGTTAGTTGTTGGATGCGTTAATCTACAGTTGTCAATGATGCTGTTGAGTCCAGTTTTATCCTTACTGATCTTCTGCCTGTTGGATCTATTTCTGACAAAAGTGTGTTGCAGTCTCCAACTATAATAGTGGATTCACCTATTTCTCCTTGTGGATCTTTCAGTTTTGCCTCAGGTATTTTAAAGCTTTGTTACTAGGCATATATATATTAGAACTGCTCTGTCTTCTTTGCAGTATCATTTTGCAGTGTCCCTTTTTATCCCCAATCTTGTTTGATATCTGTTCTATCTGAAATTTGAAACATACTCCCACTTTCTTTTGATCTTTCTCCATTCCTTTAGTTTTGGTATGTACATGCCTTTATATTTAAAGCAGATATTCTGAGAAATGTTTTTCACCCATCTTGACAATCTCTGTCTTTTAGTTGGTGTATTTAGACTACTGATGTTCAATTATTGATAAGGTAGATCCATAGCTACTATTTTTCTTACTGTTTCTTTTTGTTGCCTTTGTTCTTTGTTCCTATTTTTGTTTTCCAGGCTTTTCTTGCCTTTTGTGGTTTTAATTGAGCACTTTAATTCCATTTTCTCTCCATTCTTAGCATATGAGTTATACATTTTAAAAGCTTTATCCAGTGGTTACCCTAGAATTCACAATATATATTTACAACTAACCCAAATATACTTTCAAATAACACTACACTACTCCATGCATACTGTGCATGCCTTATAATAAAAAATATTCCTAATATCTCCTTGTCCATTGTCCCCTGTCCCTTGTTTTAAGCACACAGTGTCATATATGTACATAAATATAATTATGGATCACTATGGTTATATATAATTATGTATTATTATGTATATATAAGTACATTCTTGTTATTATTATTTTTAATAAACTATTATCTATTAGATCAATTAAGAATGAGAAAATTTATTTTATTTTATTTTATTTTCACTTATTTTTTCTTTATATAGATCCAGATTTCTGATCTATATAATTTTTGTTCTTTTAGAAGAAAAATTCTAAAGCTTTCAAAGAGCTTCTTTTAACATTTCTCATAATGCAGATCTACTGGCAAAAATTTTCTTTAACTTTTGTTTGTCAGAGAATGTCTTTCTTTCTTCTTCAGTTTGAAAGATAATTTAGCAGGGTATGGAATTCTGCGGTGGTGGACTTTTTTCTCTCAACCTTAAATATTTTGCTTAAATATTCTTCTTGCCTGCATGGTTTTGAGAAGTTGGATGTAATTATTATATTTGCTTCTCTATCAATTAGGCATATTCCCCCCTCTGGCTTCTTTCAAGATTCTTTCTTCACCTTTAGTTTTCTGAAGCTCCAACGTGACGTGCGTAGATGTAGGGTGTTTAGTATCTACCCTTCTTAGTACTCTCTGAATTCCTTGGATCTGTGGTTTGGTGTCGTGGTCGCATCTTCTTTCCCTTTTGCCTTTTCTTCTCCCTCTGATAATCTTGTGTATCTTGTACATTTTTTAGTTTTCCTAGAATTCTTGGATATTTTATTCCAATTCTTTCAGGGTTTTTTTTTCTCTTTGATTTTCAGTGTTAGAAGTTTCTACTGTCATATCATCAAGCTCAGAGATTCTTTCCTCAGCCACGCCTAGCCTACTAATGAGCCGATCAAAAGCATTCTTCATTTCTGTTGTAGTATTTTTAATCTCTAGCATTTAAAAATTCTTCCTTAGAATTTCCCTTTGATCACATTACCTATGTGTTCTTCCATGTCGTCTACTCTTCCCATTAAGCCCCTTAGCATATTAATCATAATTTTTACAAATCCTGTCTGATAATTCTAACATTCTCACCATATTGGACTCCGGTTCCAATGCTTGTTCAGTGTCTTCCAGTTGATTGATTTTGTCTTTTAGTATGCCTTGTCATTTTTTGTTGAATGGTGTCCAAGATGTCCTGGGAAGAGGAACTGTGGTAGTTAAGCCTTTAATCCTGCAGTGGCGAGGCAAGGGTGGGGGAGAGCATTTCATGGTTTTATGATTAGATCTTAGCCTTTGGTGAGCCTGTGTTTCTGGACTGTGTACTTCACCAGTGCACCTCTCTTTCCCTCCTTCCCTCCCTCCCTCCCTCCCTCTCTTCCTTTCTTTGATGAATCTGAATGGGTACAGGAGGCTGCAGTTAGGTATGTCACTCCCCCCAGGGAGGCTATGCTCTGAGAACAACCTAGCAGGTTAGGCTCAGGTAAAATAGTTTCTACTCGGGGAAGGCCGTATTAAGCAGAACAGAATTTTCTGGTGTATTTCAAAATGATTTTCTTTCCTCTCCCCTTGCAGCTGTTAAATTAAAAGATGCTTGCTCCTTGGAAGAAAAGCTATGACCAACCTAGACAGCATATTAAAAAGGCAGAGACATTACTTTGTCCGGCAAAGGTCCGTCTAGTCAAAGCTATGGTTTTTCCAGTGGTCGTGTGTGGATGTGAGAGTTGGACCATAAAGAAAGCTGAGCACAGAAGAATTGATGCTTTTGAAGTGTAGTGTTGGAGAAGACTCTTGAGAGTCCCTTGGACTGCAAGGAGATCCAACCAGTCCATCCTAAAGGAGATCAGTCCTGAATATTCATTGGAAGGACGACGTTGAAGCTGAAACTCCAATACTTTGGCCACCTGATGTGAAGAGCTGACTCATTTGAAAAGACCCTGATGCTGGGGAAGATTGAGGGCAGGAGGAGAAGGGGACGACAGAGGATGAGCTGGTCGGATGGTATCACCGACTTGATAGACATGAGTTTGAGTAAACTCTGGGAGTTAGTGATGGACAGGGAGGCCTGGCATACTGCAGTCCATGGGGTCACAAAGAGTCAGACATGACTGAGCTACTGAACTGAACTGGCAGAAGCTCAAGGAGAGATTTTTCTCTAATAGTCAGTATGAGGACCTGGTAGGTACAACCAATGAAAATATTGAACCTTCTATGACTGGGCCCACTTGGAGTCATTAACTCTCAGACTTGTCCACACTGAGCCTCCAACAATTCTTCAATTAGGTTTTCTTACCCTGGTGCTGGTTCTTCTGAAGTTCCGCCTTCAGCTAGTTGGGAGTCTCTGAACTTGCCTGTCTCTCTCTCCATTTTGGAGGGCAAGAGTTTGCCATTGACTTCATTTCTCTGACAGATCTAGGAAGAGTTGTTAATTTCTCAGTTTTGTTCACCTTTGTACTTGATATTAGGATGAAATGGCATCTTCTAAGCTCCTTACATTAATGAGAAACACAAATTCCCTGAACCTAGGTAAAGCTAGAATTGTCTCTAGATGATGTTAAAGACATATTCATCTTTATCAAACTCTTGTCGGTCGTTGTGGGTCTGATATGAAATATGTACTTTCAAAGCTGCCAAATTTTTTCAGTCTGTTGAATGTGATAGTTGACAGCCCAAAAGCCTAATCATTTCTTTCATTTGCAAATATGTATTTGCTTTTAAGGACGACACTACAACAAAGAAATTTTTTAATTTATCTTTTTTTTTCTTCCTATGTGATGCTCAATTGAATGCATTTCATTAACATGCAAATCATATAGCATTTCGGTGCATTTGTGCTACAATTTCATAATTTATGTAAAAATCTTAATCATAGTTTAACATACACAGAAACAAAAGTGCACAGATCATAACTGCACAAGCTGGATGAATTTTCACAGAGTAAATATATCAATTTATGTGTATTTGTATGCTCAGTTGCTTGGTCATGTCTGACTCTGTGTGACCACATGGACTGTAGCCTGCAAGGCTCCTGTCCATGGAATTTTTCAGGCAAGAATACTGGAGCAGGTTGCCATTTCCTACTCCAGGGGATCTTTCTGACCCAGGGATCGAACTCGCATCTCTTACATCTCCTGCTTTGGCATGTGGATCCTTTACCACTATGCCACCTGGGAAGCTCAAATATATCAATTTAACTAGCCCCCAAGTCAAGAAACAAAACACTAACAGAAACCCAGAAGTCCCCCTGTGTCTCCTCCAGTCATTAGCCTTTCCACCCTGCAGTGGGTCATCTTTGGCTACTTTCGTTTCCATGGATGTGAGGAATAACTGCTCACCAACTCCCGTCAACTGTTCCTCCTAATGAGCTCAAAAGTGTGCCTACTCATCTTCATCCTCACAGCCATTATGAAGTCACACAAAAATGACTACAACATCTCTTTAACTAGTCATCAACCTTCCAGACTTGCATACTGAAGCTTGTGGAATCTTGAAAAATACTGTGAAGTTGATTGTTTGCCTCACCCCCTTGCTTAAACCCTTCAGTAGTGCCTCCTTGCCATAATGATACCTTCCAAAGCTCCTCCATATAAGGCATTTCCTGATCCGGTCCCGTCTGTCTTCACTTCTCCCCCCTCCCCCTTTGTCATCTTCCCTCTATTCTAGAAAATGGAAGGATGTCTTGCTAAGGGATGTTTAAGAGTTTGGGGGCCAGGGTAGTATGTATTTTGAAAGCTTGTAACTTTCTGATACATATTTCTTCATGTCTCTCTACCCCTCTGTGTAGAAGTCACCAATCTAAGTCATAAGTTTCTTGGGAGCAAAAATTATGTCAGTCATCAGGACATCATGCTTATCACACTGCTTGGCATAATCAGCAAAATAACAAATGAATAAATGACTGCTGACTGATTGGATGAATGTATCTGCTCTAGTTGTGAAAGACAAACTACCGAGTATCTCAGAAATGTGTTTGAATAAGAGCAATTAGGCACTCAGTGAGAACCTGAGGTATTTGCCAATAAGTAGAATGAATTACTGTTAGTGCATGAATTTTTGTGATACATAGTTTGGCTGCTAAGAGTTCTAATTCGCTTCCTCTCTGACGGTTGTCTATATAAGGTTAAACACATGGATGAGCGGAAAACATGGTTTTGAAAACACTTTTTATTTTTAAGCAGTTAAATTCACTGACAGTTGCAAAATCCATGCACAGAGTTCCATGAACCCTTCACGCAGTTTTCTCCAAAGGTGACATCTGACAGAGCCGTGGCACAAGAGCAAAACCAAGAGACTGACCCGAGTATGTTAGTTCAGCAACTGCAGATTTTGTTCAGTTTCCACCAGGTTTTACACGTACTTATCTGTCTGTGAGTGTGTATTGCTCTTGCAGTTTTGTCCTGTGTATGGATTTCTGTAACTTCTACCACAATCAAGATATGGAGCTGTTCTAGCACAAAGAAACTCCCTTATGCTATCCCTTTATTAGCCACACCCACCGCCACCCATCCCTTGACAACCCCTAATCTCTTCTCCAGGCCTTATGGTTTGTCATTTCAAGGATGTTGCATAAACAGCATCATAAAGTATATAACTTTTGAGATTGACTTTTTTCACTCAGCATAACACCCTTGAGATTCGTCTGAACAGTTGCTTGCAACACTGTTTTTTAAACCATAAAATGTGAAAAAGACATAATGAAACTTATTTTATCTGAAATACATTGACTTGGATCTTTTAAAAGACATTGTGTTTATTGATCCTAGTTAGTGATTAAAATTGCACCTTAAAATTCAGGTGAGATTAGTTTTTATATTGTTGGAGAAATATTAACTAAAGTCTCAAGTATCATTTGGAAAGAAATATAAATTCAGATTGTGTCATTTTGCAATTACGCTCTGCAACTTGATACAAACTTTGCAATATAAAAATTCACAAGGTAAACCCAACTTGCCATTGCTATAGACTACCAAGGGCCAATAAGTATTTTATTGACTGTTAGGTTTGGTGGGAATATAAGTCTGGTGAGACTGATTTGGGAGCTTATTTAATTTGAAGAAAGTTTTCTTGATTTCCTTATTCCTGAGACTTTTTCGTGTCTGCCACAACCTCTTATTATCGTCACCTCTCTATGAAATGCTATTATAGTTCCCACATTCAGATTCATTTTCAATTTTATTCATATTTTTGAGCTACTGACAAATATCAGTCTTGTGACAAGTAGCATTTATGATAATATACTAACAAATTGTTTGAAAGAAAAGTGAGTGATTTGTGTCTTGGGTTTAGGAGGTTAAATTTGATTTTATTGTAATAAGATACTTTGAGACAGAGTTAGTTTGGCTGCTGTGGGCCTACTGGAGTTATTACACCATATTGAGCAAAAGCTTTTATCTACGTCTAGCCAAAAGACTTATTCATTCTGCAAAAGAAAGATTTCTATCATCCAAAGAATTGACTCCCAGTAGATTTTTGAGAGAGCCTTTATCCTGCTAATCCTCCCCTAATGTAATACAAATAATATGGAAAAGTCCTGAAAATACATCTTATCCATGACAACCACTTTCTTCTGACCTTCTTTTCCTTCTGGACTTACTACTGCTGTTTTCGACTCTGTCCACACTTAAGACAGCATGAACCCTCGATTCCTCTGACCCTTGTCCTTCTACTTACAGTCCCATAACACATGTTCCTTCATATAGATGTGCATAATTTGCCAAACAAAAACAACAGCAAAAGAGAAAAAAAGCATTTGAAAATTATTGGTCTTAGCCTTAATTTATTAAAGCTCTTAGGGCTTCCCAGGTGGCTCAGTGGAAAAGAATCCACCTGCCAAGCGGGAGACCTGGGTTCGATCCCTGGGTCGGGAAGATCCCCTGGAGAAGGAAATGGCAACACATTCCAGTGTTCTTGCCTAGGAAATCCCATGAACTGAGGAGCCTGGCGGGCAACAGTCTATGGGATCACAAAAAGTTGGACATGACTTAGTGACTAACCAGCAGCAACAGCATTACGGCTCTTACACTTTAATAAGAAAAAAGAAGAAAAACACAATCAAAACTTGGGGGGTAAAAAGGAAGTTAGAATGCCAGCAATCATATGAAGAAATGTTCAACAATATTAAAAACATTGACATTCAGGTTTAAAAAGCAGTGTTACCTTTTTTTTTTTTTTTCCTATTTGAATGTTGAGGATTTTATAAAAATGAAAATTTCTGGATTTGGCTTGAGCTCAGTGAACCAGGCACTTTTTGCTGTGTCTGGTGTAAATGTAAATTTATGTAACATTTCTCAGGGCATTTTGGCAATAAGAATTAGATTCCTTTAAAATGTACAAATATTTTATATCATCATTATGATTTGTATCACTTGTGATATTTTAAAACTGAAACAAAGTAAATGACAATACGATAATGGTAAATAAACCATGGGCCATCATATTGTGAAATATCATTAATTAAAAGTGATTATATATTTAGGAAAATGTCCACATGATTATTTTTTAATAAAAGTAGTATTTACTTAGAAGCATTCAGAATGTCAGCAAAACAGCTGCAACTTTTTTCTTTCTTTCAATTACAGAATGGTATTTAATTAACAGAAGAAAAATTATTCACATAAGCTTCATCAGAGACAACTGAGATGAAAAAACTACCATCCCCTTATGTAACTAATTCATACTGCACCCCAAGAACCTGCTCTAAATTTCCATGTACACTGTACCGGGCAAGGTTACTGGCTGTGGAAAATACCACAAGGACAGGGCTATCTCAAGACACATCTGGTGGTGTGTTAACTGTACAAAAAAAGACACTGTATAGTCTAAAAACAAATCTTAACACAGCCTTACATTTCAGTTGTTTTTTTAAAGGTGTGAGTTGATTATGGGGGGTTAAATGCTTTATAGACAAGGAAAAAAACAATTGTGCAAGAACCAACATATTTGCCGTCATCTTCTTTCTCTGTCTTTTCCCTCCCCTTGTCCTCCTCTCCCTGGCTTTTTTCAGCCCTGAGGACTCTCCTCCACCCCCCCGCGCCTTTCCTTTTTGCTGTATCAGGTTTCCCTTTAGCCCGGTTCACAGCAATATCCTTTTTGTACTTCCCCTTCAGCTTTGCAGCCTTCTTCTCACGAGGCTGCTTGTCATCTGTCAGTATCAGCATCAGTTCAGTCGCTCAGTCGTGTCTGACTCTGTGCGACCCCATGGACTGCGGCACGCCAGGCCTCCCTGTCCATCACCAGCTCCCGGAGCTTGCTCAGACTCATGTCCATTGAGTCGGTGATGCCATCCAACCATCTCATCCTCTGTCGTCCCCTTCTCCTCCTGCCCTCAATCTTTCCCAGCATCAGGGTCTTTTCCAATGAGTCAGCTCTTTGCATCAGGTGGCCAAAGGATTGGAGTTTCAGCTTTAGCATCTGCACCAGTGTTATTCCACATTTCTCCCAGTTTCTTTGCAACATCACCAATGGCTTAGGCCAGGATGTTCTCCTTTGCTTTTTGGATGATACTCAGAACAAAAGAAAAAGGCTGAAGGAGGCCTCTTGGGTGCACTGGGATCCTTGAACTTCTTTTCTCTTCCCCCTTTAGGAGGGGTATACATTTTCGTTTCTCTTTAGTAACCGGCCTGGTCTGCCTTTGCCATGTCTTTGAATTTTCCCTTCTCTTCAGCAGACATTGTCTTCCACCTCTCTGAGCACTTCTCAGAAGACTCCAGGAGGCTGACTGAAGCATCTGGATGCTTCTTGTGCTCCTGCAGCACGTTTGCACAAAGAATGCATATGATGGCATTTTGCCTCCAGGCTTCTTAGCGCGTGTTTCTTTTTCCTCTGCGAGGTACAGAGCTGCCCGGTGCCCGGGGGCCCTCTCTCGCCCCGCTGCTGGAGCTGTGGAGCTCAATGTGCTGCTGCTGCTGCTGCTGCTAAGTCGCTTCAGTTGTGCCCGACTCTGTGCGACCCCATAGATGGCAGCCCACCAGGCTCCCCCGTCCCTGGGATTCTCCAGGCAAGAATGCTGGAGTGGGTTGCCATTTCCTTCTCCAATGCAGGAAAGTGAAAAGGGAAAGTGAAGTCGCTCAGTCGTGTCCGACTCTTAGCGAGCCCATGGACTAAAGCCTTCCAGGCTCCTCTGTCCATGGGATCTTCCAGACGAGAACACTGGAGTGGGTGCCATCGCCTTCTCTGCAATGTGCTGCAGTGCGCCAAAAAGTATTATTTTGTTTACAAATAGTCCAGTCTTGTTTGTATGACAAATCTGCATTTTATAACCCCAATATATATAGGGGCCATCTTTGCTGGGCGGGGGAAAGGGGGTGCAGGGATGCTGCTTTGGAAGAGATTTTTAAATTTCTAAGTGTTCTGAGGTTTGGAAAGTCTCTGTTTTCAGGATTTTACTTCAGATAACACAAGATAATCCTACAGCATATCCTTGTAGAGGGTGACCAAGCCTGGAGAATTGGCTGGGCTGGTCCCCCATAGTAAGAGAGAAGAAACACAACAACGATTTTAAACTAAGTCTCAGTCGATAGTGATTATCTGTATGCGGAAGAGTCCTTGTTGATTTTTCTGTGTCTTCACTGTATTATTCACATTTTCTAGAATGTGCATTATTTAAGAGAAGAGAAAAGCAGAAATGATTTTGAAATGGTAACATACACCACTCTAACATGGATAGATACACAGGGTTGACTGATACTGGGATATATCAAAAGGCCAGTGTTCGACTATTCCCACCTCTCTTGGCATTTTGTTGCAGTTGGGACCATATTTGTTATTCTCCCCCTCTTAGATAGACCTATTGTTTTGAAATGTTTCCTCTCCCGAACAGATTGAAGTAAAGATTAATGAATGTGCTTCCTCAGTTGTCTTCGAAACGTTGTATTTGCCAATCACAGCTGAGAAAATGGTTGTGACCACGCCGAGTTAATATAATTTCACAAAAAATCAAAAATACTCTGTTGAAGTCACCGGGCAGCTTGTTGCAGGAAAATGTTTCCAGGCTGTCCCAAGGTCAGACTGAAATCAAGAAGGGCGGGGACCACCAGGTCCTGAGACGAGCATTTTTGCCTGGAGTAACTAAATTGTTTAAAAACCTGGTGACTTCTATTGACTATCTCCCAATATTTTATTCTGCTTTCTAGATAATTTCTTCCACTTTATTTTCTATGGAATTTTTACATTTTATCCACCCCCCACAATAAACCTATTTCTTTTTTTCTGTTTTTTGTTTTATGGTTTTAACTCCTGCTTTCTATTTCATGAATGTATGTAAATCCCTTTGACTTTCTGGAAAAAAATGATAGCTTTGTTTCATTTTTTTTTGAAAATCTTTCAGTTGTGTCTGACTCTTTGTGACCCCACTGACTATACAGTCCATGGAATTCTCCAGGGCAGAATACTGGAGTGGGTAGCCTTTCCCTTCTCCAGGGGATCTTCCCAACCCAGGGATCAAACCGAGGTCTCCTGCGTTGTAGGCGGATTCTTTACCAGCTGAGCCACCAGGGAAGCCCAAAGTTCTGTTTTAAAGGTTTCTTCACATATGATGCTAGCTGACCTTGTAAGCCTTTTAAAATTGTTCCTTGAGAATAGCGTATATTCAGTAATGTGCACGATAGTAAATATATATGATGAATTTTTATACATGGATGAACTCAAGTAACCAACAGATGGTCAAGATAATATCATAAGCATTGCAGATAAGACCCCCAGAGAGGTGATCACTATTCTGACTTTAATACTGTAGATGTATGTGTGGCCTGTACTTAAACTTCATATAAATTGAATTACGTAGTATATATGTTTTTACACCTGCCTTTCACTAAAATATTGCCTGGCAGATTTATCCATGTTGTTGCATACAGTAGTAGTTCATTCTTTTTTAAAACTTAAAAAAAATAAATGTTTGCTATTCCATCATGTAAATATACTACAATTTCTTTATCCATTTTCCCACTGATGGATATCTTGATTATTTCCAATTTGAAGCTATTCTATATAAAGTTACTGTTAATATTTTTTACATATGTTTTGGTATACATATGAACTCATTTCTCTTGAGTATACATCTAGGACTAGAATTGCTGACTTGTACAATAGTTATGTATTTAGACTTAGTAGATACTGCCAAGCAGTTTTCCCAAGTGGTTACATCAATTTGTACTCACATCAACTAGCAATATATGAGTTTAAATTGCTCATAAGTCTCACCCAAATTTAATATAGTCACTCTTCTTAATTTTAGCCATTCTGGAAGTTTACCAGTGATATCCCATTGTCATTTTAAATTATATATCCCTGATGTCTAGTGATGTTGAGTAATTTTTTTTTCTCCTATGATTATTGGACATTTGGGGGTTCCCTGGTGGCTCAGACAGTAAAGAGTCTGCCCGCAGTGCAGGAGACCCGGGTTTGATCCCTGGGTAGGGAACATCCTCTGGAGAAGGGAATGGCTACACACTCCAGTATTCTTGCCTGGAGAATTTCAGGGACAGCAGAGCCTGGTGGGCTACAGTCTGCGGGGTCACAAAGAGTCAGACATGATTGGACATGAGGATATTCTCTTTTGCGTTGCTTGTTTTCAAGTATTTCAGTTAATTTTTACGAGTTGCGTTGTCTTGTCTCTTGTTTATTTGAAGGAATGCTTTGCATATTCTCATAAGTATTTTGTCATACATCTGTAGTACAGATTTACATTGCATTTTCTGTTTGTATCTTTATCTTTCAGTTTCTTAATGTTGTGTTTTGTGAACCAAGTTCCTTAATTTTGATGAAATCTGGTATATCAGTTTGCTCTTTGATGACAGAAACTTTTGCGCCCTTTAAGAAATCTCTGCTACTTTAAGGTCATGCATATATTTTCCTGTGATTTCTTCTAAAAGCTTAATCATCTTATATTTGGGTCTATGATCCATATTTAATTAATTTTGTGTATGGGGTAAGGTAGAAGTCAAGGTTCTTTTTTAAAATATGGATATTCAGATGAAATTTTCAACAGTCTCCATTGGCCTTCTGCACACACTGGCATTCAGTGAAAAATGAGACACAGAACAAGCAAGGGAAAGGCAACCTATCGGTAAGAGAGAAAGCAGTCAATAGAAACAGACATCAAGAAAGAGGCAGTAAAATCTGATTTTAAGTGCTTTGCTTACGTGGGTAACTTGTTAGCAGGCATCACCGTGTGGGGATTTGTTGGCTCTCTGGCTTTTTTATGGGAACCCATAAGGTCAGGTATTGTGAATATTTTTCAAGGAAACTCATTTTCCACCACAAAGCCTCCTCCAGTCTTCTGATCCACTTGGATGTTTAGCATCTCCTTTCGTTTGATGTGACAGAGGGGAGCTGGTGGCCTAAGGATTTTCTCCACGATCTCTCACCCATCATTCAGGCCTCCTGCTCACTCCTTCTCCCACTGAGCTTCTGAGGGGGTTGTGTGGTGCGGTTTGCCTTGCCTGTCACTGGTATTCCCCCTCTCACAGCTGCGGAAGTGCGATTCTCCAGGTTGACATAGCGGTTTCTGTCATTTTACAGCTCTCTAACTAACCTATCACATCATCAGCATCACCTATTAAGTGGAGATAGTAATACTGCTTAACTTTATAGCATTGTTGTGAGAATTTCCTGAATTAAACTATGTGGAACTTTTATGATGATACTTAACACATAATAAATGCTCAAAAATCATTAGCTATTGTTAGCTTCCTCCATTCAAATCATTCAGTTACCACTATATTTTCTCTCATCTTCAAAAGAATCTGCAAAGCCAAGAAATGTCTCCTTGGCTACTCTCTTCTCTTACATTCTCTGTTCTTTTAAACTTCTTTCTTGTAATTTTCACAAGATTTATGGAGGTATTTGACATAACAACACATTCAATCCACATAGTTAAAAATCACCCAACTGACATTCAGAAGTTTGATTTGCTGCATAGACTCTCTTTATAATTTTTCTAGACCATGACTGTATAATCGCTGAGCTAGCTGATTCTAGCTCAAAGATTCCTAGCTCTAAGACTCTTTTCAGCTCAAAATTTCATGAACTGATGACATCAAAAATCGTGCCCACAGAAATGGTAGATTCCATCTCTTTAAAGAAAGCTCAAGTTATTTTTTTTCTGGTTTTCCCAGGGTACTCATTTTCCTACCTGATTGGATATTGGTTGGTTGATTGACAGGTGTGAACAATACTTTAGGGCAGCTCTTTGGAAAGGACATGGAAAGCTATATAAAATCCTTGATCAAATTTAAATACCCTTAAGCAACCTCCATTAACCTTGAACACCCCAAGCTGTTCCCCTAGGCTCTACAACTTACTCAAAGCTCAAACCAAATTTAGTGTTGAAATGAGCCCATCTACAAAGTAAGTATGAGTCCCCTATTGTTTGAATGGGTGAAAAAAAGTTTGAATAAAATGATTTCTAGAAACTTACTTATGGCATTAGCACCATATTGCATATCTGTATTCTTCATACTGAATAAGCTATAGTAAGCACTATATTAAAAGATTGTATCATTTTACTCATGTACAATAAATACAATATTCACAAAGTGAACTAGCATTTAGGTTTATAGTTTGTTGCCACTCTGTCAGTTGAAAAGCAGTAGGTTATTGAGTTTTTACATTGTTTTATCAATGAATGACATAAAACTTAAGGATCTTTATTAATTGTTTCCCATAAATACACTGTGGCTGTGTCATATTTTCTAACTGTATATGTGAGTACATGTGTGATGTGTGTGTGTGTGTGTGTGTGTACTTGTGTGTATCTGTGTGAGAGAGAGAGTTAGCCTATCCAGACTCAGCTGGATTTAATCATTTAAATGTAGGTTGTACCCATTTAAAATTAAATTCAAATAGTTTTAAGGTGGATTGGGGAAGTACAAAACAGAATAATGGAAAAAGGATATATGTATATATGGGGGCTTCCCTAGCTGTTAGCTATTTCAGACTGTGAAGGGATATCCCAAGAGAAGGCAAGGAGGCTCCATCACTTGAATCATTTAAAATTGGACTGGACTAAGCTCGGGAGAATATACCATGGGGAGTAATCATGCTTTGACAGAGAAAGACTGAGAGATCTTTTCCAATTCTAATTGCCATGATCCTGTGTAATTCAATTTGAAGTGGCCTTGCTATTCTAATTCACAAAGATCCTATTTTTACTAACTCTTTCTTTTTCATAATCCTGCTTCTGATATTACTACTCCTTTAAACGGAAAAAGAAACCCTCAAGCTCGGTTCCCAAGTATTCATTGAATTACACTCCTTATTTCCTTTTCTTTTTTTTCCCCCCAGACAGACTGTGTTGCAGACGCAGGCAATGCACTCAGGGCTGGGCAGACAGCGATTATCATCACCCTCTGCTTTCATCCATTAGAGCTGGGCGTTAGCAGGTAAGGGTGAGGGGCTGACAAAGAGGTTTTCAAAACTGGTCAGCATAAATGCTTCCAGGAGGCCAATTCAGGATAATCTATGGAAATATGGATCAGAAATATTGCCAGCCAAGGCTGAATACCTCTATCTGTTTCATTTAAGCCAAAGCAATAGAAGGCTTTCATGGGAGAAAAATAACAAAAGGCATAATTACATGTGGAGAATTGTCTGTTCATATCATTTGGGGGTTAATTTTGTGAAATGGTTGCCATTCTGTCTGGGTCCAGCATCTGTCTCAGTCATTTTATTTGTTTTGAGATGCTTCAGGGGTAAGATCCCTGGAGACTTGAGTCCAGGAGGCCTTCTGGTTTCCAGCAGCCAATTGTGACAAGATCAAAGGGGTCCATGGTCCCAAGAGCCCAAGTTACATTTTGGAATTTACAGGTGTACCTCATTTTACAGAGCACTTCTACGCTGGAAACACATTGGAAAGTAACTTTTAGTGAATTGAATTTTATTAACCCACTAATCCTTTCAGTTGGTAGTGGCCCCTGATCAGTTAATGATCAAAATTGAAGTGGAGCCATAAAATAAATCTTGTTAAAAGTTAAGAATGCTTTTCTGATGTAACTATCAGTGTTTTATGGCAGGTTTTTTCCCCCCATGTAATTTTTATTTGACAATTTGGGAAGTGGAGAAGTAAAACAAACAAAAAAATCATTTTGAAAGCTTGAAGTAAAATTTCCAAACACTTACAAAACAGTAATTACAATGCCTTAAAATTCAAATAGTTATACACAGATAATGCTTAAGTTATGAGTGATAAAAATTGTCCTCCTGTGCTTTATTTGGGGATAGTTCAAGCATACAGACAAATATAAAGAGTAACACAGTAAACATTCATTACCAGTACTCAGAATTTTAAGATACTAACAGTTTTCTTTATTGTTCAAAAATAAATGTAGGTACCTACACTCAGAGAATTTTTAAACCACTGTCTGGTGTTATTTCCCTCCCTTTCTCTCTGAGATAGCTTCTATCCCAAAGTAGGAATATACCCTGCCCATCCGTTGTCTGTATTTTTTATCAAGTGTATATTTCACCAATTTTTATGTACTTATTTTTGTAAGTTCTTAAAATGTTCATAATTGATATCACACATCAGTCTTGCTTCTTTCACTCAGTATTTTGTTTTTGGATTCTTTCTGTATATGTAGATCAAGGTTTAAATAAATTTAATAGGTATGGGTCGTACCATAACTATTTACTTGTTCATTTTTTTATTGATATGCATCTAGGTTGCTTCCCATATCTCACTTGTATAGACTCTGCAGAATGTCTCTTTTTATATAAATGTTCATGTTTCTTTCAAGTCTATTATGCAACTGGAGTTTCTGAGTCTAGAATACATGCATCTTCAGGAAAACTACCAGGTTGCTCTCCAAGTCCGTATTCTCACCAATAATTTATATTCTCACTATAATAATGCAGTCAAATTCATCAACCTTTTTCTTTACAAATTTTACTTGCTGAGCTTGGTTTAAGAATTTCTTCCCTCTTTGCATTATAAAAGGCATAATTTATTGTGTGTTCACATTTGTGTCTTTAATTCATTTTCTTTTTTGAAGTATGATGTAAGCTAGGGTTCTAATTATATTGTCTTCCATATAGACAGGGAAGCTACTTACAATGCCCGCTGGTTTTTAAGGTCACCTCTGCTTACACCGAGGTCTTATGTGAGATTAGGTATTTCCATTAAGTGATAGGTCTGGCTTCTTTTCCACTCGCTGCTATGTTGACCTTCCCCTAACACCACATTATTTTAGTTGATATAGTGTACACTGTAGTAATTCATGACATCTAATGAGGCAAATCTTTCCTTCATATTTCCTTCTTCAAATTTGTCTTGGTTATCCTTGGAACTTTATGCTCTTATATGAATTTTATAGTCGGTTTTTAGGAAATCTTTAATATGATAAAGTGGTAATTAAAATGTGTAATATAATCCATTCTACTTATATCAAATCACTAAATCTAATTTATTGCTCATTAGTCAATATTAAAGATCTCCTGCCATGTCTTGACACTTAACTTCTTTGAAAAATTAGCTTATCGTGTTCCCTTTCTTCTACAAATAATTACTTTCCCTCACTTTCAGTAATTTTCATGTTATTCTCATTGTCCCAACTCATGAGCCTCTTAATATTCATTCCTGCACCAAGTTAACTGATGTAATTCCCTTCCCGTCGTCCTGTTGTGACAGTATTTTGTAAACATAACTCTTTCTCTGACTTGATCCTCCTCTATGTCCCTCTCCAGTAAATTCTACAAAGAGCTTGTAGAGCACCTGTTTCCCTGCTTTAATCATGCCTCTTGTATGCCAAAGGACTTAGACTCTTATTTGACACCATCTTGAGCGACCCTCGGAGCCTATGGATCCATTTCACAGGTGAACAACTTAAGTCCCAAAGAGGCTTTGTCCTGCCCAGAGTCACTCCGTTAGTTAGCAGAGGAATTGGGACTCTAAAGGTAAAACCTAACTTAGAGCCCAGGTTCGCTGACTCCTGAACCAACAGTCTTTCTGTCATTTGCTCTCCTCCCCCCAAACCTTCAGATATTAATCCCTAAATGATATTAACACAGCATTAATTTTCTTCATATACATCTCCCAAGGGATCTTCCCTGTCTTAGTCAAAATGTGACTCGTTCTTTCCCACCACTTTGGAAACACGAACTTTCACCTTGAAACCCAGTCTCCCTGCTTTTCACTAAGGTATCTCACCTTCTTGGAAACAAGTCTCTTTTTCAGAATGTATAACTACTGCTACTACTAAGCGAAAGTGTTAGCCACTCAGTCGTGTCCGACTCTTTGTGAACCAATGAACTGCAGCCCACCAGGCTCCTCTGTCTGTGGGATTCTCCAGGCAAGAATACTGGAGTGGGTTGCCATTCCCCTTCTCCAGGGGATCTTTCTGACCCAGGAATCAAACCCAGGTCTCATACACGGCAAGCGGCTTCTTTACCGTCTGAGTCACCAGGGAAGCCCTGCTACTGCTGTTGCTATTCCTGCTGTTAATGGCAGTGATGAAACCATGACTTATTGCACTCTTACCATGAATCTAGCTCTTGAACGAGGTGACTTCTCTTTGCTTCACTCCACAGATGCAAGATTGGAAACCCAGAGAGGTGAAGCAACTTGTCTGGGCTTCTACAGTCTGGAGTGGAACCCAAGTCTCTAGGACTCCAGAGCCCATGGGTTTTGCACTTTGTTCTGTCCGTCCCAACTCTAAGTATTTGGCACTTTTCAGCACTGTTGTTGTTCAGTAGTTAAGTCATGCCTGACTCTTTCTAACCCTGTGGACTGCATGCAGCACGCCAGGCTTCCTCGTCCTTCACCATCTCCTGGAGTTTGCTCAAAGTCAATGCATGTCCATTGAGTCGGTGATGCCGTCCAACCATCTCATCCTCTGTCATCCCCTTCTCATCCTGCCCTCAATCTTTCCCAGCATCAAGGTCTTTTCCAGTAAGTTGGCTCTTCGAATCAGGTGGCCAGAGTACCGGAGCTTCAGCTTCAGTATCAGTCCTTCCAATGAATATTCAGGGTTGATTTCCTTTCGGATTGACTGGTTTAATCTCCCTGCTGTCCAAGGGACTCTCAGGAATCTCATCCAGCACTAGCTTTCTCTTACATCCAATTCCACTTACTCTTAGCTGCACTGAGTATTTTTAATGTGGTCATAAATGTAGGTTCTATCCTTTCAACCACATGTGTATCCACTGAATAAAGGATCATTTGAGACTTTCTTTAGATTGCTCTTCCTCCTCAAAGCCTCGAGTGTGAAGTTCTGCTCTGAGCCTTCCCATGACAGATGACAGTCTAATTAGCCTGGAGAATCTCTGACAACCATCCAAGAAGCTTCTGTGTTGAAAAACGTCCCACTGTTGCAGAGATTAAAACTGGGACCAATAGTCTTTATGACAGGGTGAATAGAATGCCAATGAGAAAACAGATTCACTATATTTCAACACAACAGCTTGTTTGCTGTTGCATAGATAAAGTCCAGCAAAAAGCTCTTTGATTCATCATAACTTACTGCTTTTCTAGCAAGTACTATATGTCATTAACTAGAAATAAATTTGGCCTGTCATGGAGAATGTATTATAAACAATTGTGAGTGAATTTTACTTCAAAAGTTATTTCGTGAGGGAAAAATGTAAAGGCATGTGAAATCGCTGACAAGAAGAAAATGCATAAATATAATGCAATTTGAGGTCCACTGTTCACAGCACTCAGATAGTACTTCCCAGGAGTTTGGATGACAGTGGTCAGTGGCCATGCTCAAACAAGGAAGGAAGTCCTTTCTCTTCCCTACTTCATCCTGAGCAATCATCTTCCAGCAGTAAAAAAGCAGGTAGCAGAACGATACCCAGAAGTCCTATTTAAAAGACATTTAAAGAATTTTAACGGTCTTGGGGCTTTTACTATAAAATTTACGAAACAGATTTTCAAGTTTAATAAACCTTGTTTTTAGAGCAGTTTAAAGTTTACAGGGACAGTTTGCAGAAAATAGAGTTCCCTCACACCCCCTCTGCCCACATGCCTCCACTCCATCCTATTATTAACATCTTGCATTAGTGTGACATATATGATAACACCGATGAGTCAATATCAATACACTATTGTTAACTAAACCATCCTTTTCATTGGTGTTCATTCCTTGCATTGTACATTCCACAGGTTTTGACAAATGCAGAGTGATAGGTATCCACCAGTACAGTATCATCCATATTTTAAGGTAACAAAGTATGAAAAGACTAGAGGACACCATTTTGAAACATCTAACTGTGGTGAAACAAACTGCATGAACTAAAACTCAACCAAAAACTTAGTGAACTTATTCTTTATAGTTCTTCCCAGACAGAAAAGCAATATAGTAAAAATTAAGTAGTCTTGCCTTTGAAAATTGTTAGTTATTTTGACAAACAGTGCTGTCAAAAACAGCAAATGCAAACCCCACGTTCTCTAGCTCATTCTCTTTCATGTACTGTGCTCAAGGCTTGGTGTGAATACTTCATGGTTAAAGTATGTCTTCCCTTGAGGCTCACAGAGCCATTTAATTTCTGTTCTGGCATTTGGCCTATTGTGTTTATGAGGTTCTATTGAGAAATGGAATTGATGATTTCTTCCATAACCACAAAGAAAAAAAATTGAGAGTTACTGATTTCAAACCACTATTACAACCTTTCATGTTTTTCTGGAAAAATGTTTTCTCTCCAAAATGGAAAAAAAAGAAAAAGAAAGGATTTCCTATTAAATGTCTAACTGGTTGGTATCATCCCGTTCTTCAAGATGTTGAAAATTTGGC
The DNA here is from genome assembly GCF_054371585.1 of Giraffa tippelskirchi. Classification (NCBI taxonomy): domain Eukaryota; kingdom Metazoa; phylum Chordata; class Mammalia; order Artiodactyla; family Giraffidae; genus Giraffa; species Giraffa tippelskirchi. The sequence goes on along the minus strand of NC_137280.1, from coordinate 175,527,162 downwards.
TCACTTGGCCAGATGAAGGCTGGAGCTCCCCAGTGTAGTTTGGGACCTACCAGATATCGCAGCCTGTCCTGATAGATCTCTGTTGACTCCTGCTTGTCACGGCATTGTTGTCAAGAAGAGCGGATTTCACAGCCAGGGTTGACCCCTTTTTCCCCCGCCCCCAGAAACTTCCTTGTCAGTGTACGTTCACTGCTCTTGCCTCAAAGACCTCTCTCCCCAAGCCCCATTGAAGTGCCCAGAGGACTTAAATGAAGTCAGTGGTGATGCTTTTTCCAGTATTTTCCCCTTTGTGCGAAATGCCATTTTAAGATTTTCAGAGAATCAGAATCCAGGTTGTGATGTACAACATTTCCTCTTGAGCAATGGTTCTTAACTGGGGACAAATTTGGCAGTGTCTGGAAATACTTTTTGTTTTTTATGAACTGGGGCGGGTACTGCTGGCATCTAGTGGGTAGAGGTCACGGGTGCTGCTAAACAGACCACAGTGCACAGGACAACCCCCTATACACACGCACACACACACACGGGCACATTGAAAGATAATTGGACTCAAAATGTCAGTTGCATATACTGAGATTGAGAAACCCCCCTCTAGCATTTTACTCAGTTGAATCATTTTTGCCATCCCATGTTGAAATACTTTGCATTTCAAAGTATTGCATTTGTTGAAGTATTAAAGCATGACATCCTGATTTTTTAAAAAAAGATAATGTCCAGTAATAGTGGAAAATAATATGCTTTCCTCTCACCTTGCTCAAAAATAAATCTACAGTATTTGCAAAGTAGATAACCTTAGTTGTCACTCAAAATGTAAACTGTCATAAGGGATAAGCAATTAACTGATGTCCCTGCTAACTTTCATAGTGCTTTTATTTTCCCCTCTACCTCCCTCCTCAGTATCTTCGCTGACAAAGATATTTTAAAATGGAAGACAATTAGAGGCTTTTTGTTTATGAAAAATGAAGTGTTCAGGCACAAAAGCATGCACAGTGGACCTCTTATAGAAAGCTTAAAATCTCCTTTCGGTAAAAGATTTTCTTAAGTGGCTATCTGTCACTTACTAGGAATTTCTGTTGTTGCTACTGTCATTTTTAGGCATAAACAGCAGCATCTGTAGATTTCCAGGGTATCCTTTAGCATTTCACACCCCTTGATGTTGGGTTGCCTCAGAGGATTTTTCAATCTGGAAATCATGTTTAAAATTACGTAAAAATTTGTCTGAAAATACACTAGAAAAGCCATTGCCAACTGGCAGCCAGAAAACCAGATCCAACTCACATCGAGTCTTGTCTAAGGATGAAATTTAAATGTTTTAAAATCAGGCATTAATATTTCAAAAAAAAAAAAAAAAGTAGATTTTTCATAAGAATCCGGGTATCTCTGCTTTTCTGGAAAGCTGGAAAGGTCTAGCATTTGGAGCCGGCATTCCTTCCTGGCATCAGCGCACTGAGAAAGGACAGCCGCTAGACCCTTTGTCCAGGGCAGGGGCCCACCAGATGCTCTGGTTCCCACCCAGCTGGCTTCACCCAGTCACCCTGTGTTCTGCCCCCTGGGGTCATTTGGATCTGCACCACCTGCCCTTATGGGACAACTCAGTTCTGTAACTGTCAGTTTTGGTAGTTGGCTTATGAACCAAAAATTGATTCATCAACTAATTTAGCAACTCATATCCAAAGTAAGATGGAGAGCTGAAGCATCTTAGGAGGGTGGTAGGAAATATGATGAGACTTCCCTGTAGCTCAGACAGTGAAGAATCTGCCTGCAAGGCAGGAGACCAGGGTTCGATCCCTGGGCCAGGAAGATCCTCTGGAGAAGAAATGGCAACCCACTCCTGCTTCTTGCCTGGAGAATCCCACGGACAGAGGAGCCTGGTGGGCTACAGGCTGTGGGGTGGCAAAGAGTTGGACACGACTGAGCGACTAACACAGTCCATGCAGGGAATACAGTGAGGAAGGCAGAGAGCCTGGGATGGGACTGGATTGTGTGGGGGGGCATGAAGAGAATCACGCTGCAACATGGACACGGATTCCAGGGCTCCGTCTGCTGTGTAGTGTCTGTGCAGAAATCTCCTCGGTTTTGGAGAGAAGGCAGTAAACACGCCCATGTCATTTAGGACCATGTCAGGCTCTCCACCACTGACGTGGCCTGTGTGTCATCTCCGAGATAGCTCCTAGTCCTGGCCTGGGTTTTTGGAGAAGCATAAGAATGGGAAGCCGAATCCAGGAAGAGCTCCCGTAAGCTGAGCACCAGCCAAAGATGAGCGGGGTGGAGGGGATTATAACGTCCTGGAATCAGGGGATGAACAAAAGTGGAGGAAAAAGCAACCTGAGTACCAGAGCAAAAGCAGTGTCAGATACGGGAACCAGGACCCTGAGCTCAGGGCCTGCCTGGGAGAGATGTCAGAGCATCATATTTGGGAACCAGGACCCTGAGTTCAGGGCCTACCCAGGAGAGAGGCCAGAGCATCGGATTCGGGAACCAGGACCCTGAGCTCAGGGCCTACCCAGGAGAGAGGCCGGAGCATCAGATTCGGGAATTAGGACCCTGAGTTCAGGGCCTACCCGGGAGAGAAGCCAGAGCATCAGATTCGGGAACCAGGACCCTGAGCTCAGAGCCTACCCAGGAGAGAGGCCAGAGGATCAGATTCGGGAATTAGGACCCTGAGCTCAGGGCCTAACCAGGAGAGATGTCAGAGCATCAGATGCCGGATAAGAAAGACGCAGAGGCCAGCGCCTTCCTCTGTGGGAAGTCCGTGGTGTGGGTGAATCCTCCTTCTGTCTGTAGGAGCCCGGGGCCCACACTTGGGAGACGGCGTCCATGTCCCTCGTCTGCTGCAGGAGGTCCTCGGGGGGACGCTGTGCTCCATAGACGTTTCTTTCCAGTGACCCAAGGTCCACAAGAAAGCCAGCGCCCGTCTGGCTAACACGGGGCTTCAGGCTACTTGCCTGCCTGTTGGTGCTCAAACGGGAACCAGCAGGATCCAGTCTTTCCCCTGCAGCGTCCTCCTGGACTCTCCAAAAGTGGGGGTGGGGGGAATCTCCCAGGGGTGTGGTGGGGGGGTGAGGAGTGAGAGAGTGGGCTGTCTGGGGGCTGTTCAAGCCTTATCTGATGAAAAAGAAGGCAGGAAGGACTGGAAAGAAAGACGTCTGAGGAAGGAAGAGAGAAAAGGAATATTAAAACTGCTGCTGGAAAGAATCCCAGGAAAATACTATGCTAGGCGAGGCTGGGTTTTCCCTGTTTGATATGTGTGGAGGGACCATATAATTTATCATCCAAACTTGGAGCTCTTTTAAGAGAGAAAGAGGAGCTGTTAGTAATTTCTCCAAGATGCCAGCCCGACCCAGGACAGGCCCAGCCAGCCAAGGCATCGGGTCTCAACCGTCGGGGACGAAGGAAGGAACGGCCCTTCAGAGTCACATCGGGGCTACTGAGCGGGCTGTCGGGGCCTGCAGGCCTCGCCTGCGACCTCTGGGATCGCGATGTAGGAAGTGAAGACTCGGACTTGAGCTGGGCGAGGAGGAAAGGGAGAGGGCCTCTCATCTCTTAACCTCATGTCCGAATGACCCAGGGATTTAAAAAAAATTACAGAGGCCCAGGAATTCAGTTTTGATTATCCTGGACCGGGCCCAAACAAGATTCTGGTTGAGTCTGTTGTGCCGCTCGCCCGGAACTCTGTGGCTCCTCCTGGGTTGCCAGACAACCTACCCTGTCTGCCCTCCCGGGGACTGCGCTGTGCTGACCGTGCTGACTGTGAGACGGGGGATGACCCTGCAGCTAGGGAGTCTGTGGTAGGAGGCAGCGGCAGCTGTGGTTAAGGGACCCGTGTATTTAAACTGAGAAGGTGTGTTTCTTGCCACGAGCAGCTGACTATTAAGACGGCCAAACCAAACAAACAGGAAACCAGGAAACCAGGCCTGTCCTAGCTCTTGGCCTCATGCACACAAAGGATGAACAGTCGTGCTTGGGGCCGTACGTGATACCTTCCTCCAACCACGCAGTCAGGTTTGTTCAGTCGGTTGCCATACCTTTTCTGTTTAAGCCGTGTCTCTGGAGCATCTGCTGGTGAGGGCGCTCGAGATGGCCGCAGTGGTTGCTGTGCGTGCACAGAGGCTCAGGACAGCCTCCACTTCCCAGATGGAGCTCTGACCAGGAACCCAGAGAGAGCCGGGCAGCTCTGCGACCCCGTGGACCACACAGTCCATGGAATTCTCCAGGCCAGAATATTGGAGTGAGTAGCCATTTCTTTCTCCAGGGGATCTTCCCAATTCAGGGATCGAACCCAGGTCTCCTGCACTGCAGGCTGATTCTTTACCAGCTGAGCCACCAGGGAAGCCCAAGAATACTGGAGTGAGTAGCCTATCCCTTCTCCAGCGGATCTTTCCAACCCAGGAATTGAACCCAGGTCTCCCGCATTGCAGGCAGATTCTTCACCAGCTGAGCCACAGGGGAAGCTGTTAAAAGATAAACTGCAGCATAATAAAAAGTTCTAACAGGTTGAACAAAAATAGATCTGGAATAGGGCAGCACCAAACCGGAAACGATAGGAGCCCTGGACCACAGGAGCTCAGGAAAGACCCAGGTAAAGAAAGCCAAGAAAGGAAATTATTTGTGGTTTAAAGCCGAGTTGGCTGTTTGTGATCTTTGTCTTCTACATTCTGATTCCTAACTTGGAGGTATTTACGGGCTTAGATTTAGGTTTGCCTACTGGCCGCCAAAGCATTAGAGCCCCATCCACTCTAACAGCCTCGTTGTTTAATTAACTTAACCCAGCTGCTCTCACCAGCGTCAATGGTTGCAAAGCCAGTGGAAACACCAGTCAGATAGGCAGGAATTAATGAACGTATTTTAAATCCTCATAGCCGCCTCCCAGAAAATCACCAAGGGATTGCCTAGCCTTCAGCAAGCCTTCCTGGGGTCTTCTTGCCTCTTCTCATTCTGCCTTCATTTCTCTTCTCTGAGAACCTCGTCCCTTATCAGTAGCTCAGCATTTCAATTTCATCTCAAGTCTCAGTATCTTGCACGGCTCGCCATGGTAACTGTCTCCTTTCTCTTTCTCTCTCTCTCTCTCCCCCCTCACTCGCCCTAACTCCGCTTCCCAACTCTGACTCCTGGAAGCGTTTCCTTTTCTCTCCTCCTCCTTCTGGGATCGGTTTCTGGGGCCAGGGTTCTGTTTCCTTGAACATGTAAATCCTGCAGCTCAGCTCAGTTCTGATCAGCAGAACAAAAGGCCTGGAGGGCTAGAGCTGCGGGCTCCTTCCTCTTGGAGCCTGGAGTGGGGATGGCAAGGGGCTGGTGAAACTATGATTGCTCCAGAATGAATGTCTTTGCTCTGCATATTTGCATTGAAACGGGTTTGTATATGCATGTATACAAGCATGACTACATAGGTGGTCTGAAATACTGTGGAAGGATCCAGAAATGATTTTGCGTGAGAATGATATGTATGATCCAACCAGTCCATCCTAAAGGAAATCAGTCCTGAATATTCATTGGAAGGACTGAGGCTGAAGCTGAAACTCCAAAACTTTGGCCACATGATGCGAAGAACTGACTCATTTGAAAAGACCCTGATGTTGGGAAAGATTGAAGGCAGGAGGAGAAGGGGACGACAGAGGATGAGATGGTTGGATGGCATCACCGACTCAATGGGCATGAATTTGAGTAAACTCCGGGAGTTGGTGATGGACAGGGAGGCCTGGCGTGCTGCAGTCCATGGGATCGCAAACAGTCAGACATGACTGAGTGACTGAACTGAACTAACTGAACTGATATGTATATAGAAATATATGCTAGATGAGTGCTTCTAAATTGATATGTTACTGAGCAACTTTGCAATATATTAGTCAATGACATTTTTGACAAAGGAACTAAAACTGCCTTTCAATATCCCATTGCTGTTCATTCTCACGAGGACAAAACAGAAATCATGAAAATAAAGGTCAGATTTGGAGAGGCGTGTCCACACTCTTTGAAAGAAAATTAGAACATAGTATCTTTAAGGTCAACAATATGAAAGACAAAACGTAAAAGCTTGCAAAATTTTTTCTTGTTCTTAATTCTCATTAGACTGAGTACTCCAGGATAGAATGATTGTTTTGTCCATCACTGTAACTGTAGCACCTCGTATGGAGCCTGAAACAGCAGAGGTGATCATGAAGCAAACAGTGCTGAGGCAGGAGCTAGGGGGACCCCAGTTTGGAGGGCTGGTTTCCCCACCATGAAGACAGGGAGCCAGAGGGGAGCTGCGCCCTGCCCACATAAAGATGGAAACCACAGCTTTCTCTTTGAAGTGAAAGACCTTCCCTACTATACTTGTGCAGAAAGGCTGTCTGAGTTCAAAAGGGAGGGGGTGTTGCCTCACAGTAAGAGATGCCGGCTCACCCTGAGGCCCCTTCGCTAGAATCCATCTTGTCGAAGAGATGTGTGCGCACGCCTGGACCCTGAGATACAGCAAATGTGAACTCAGGACCAGGCAAAGCAAGACAACTGGCTAAAGGAAACCTGGAAGAAACACTCCATTAAAGTGATTCAGACCTCCACCAGGGCATGCCTCTCTGCAAGCCTGTCCGTGTGTCTACCCACACATACTCTTTTCCTTCCTGCTTCACACGTCCCTTGCTTCACTACCTTCTATCTTTGCTGGAGTTCATTTCCTCAAAGCCGGGTGGACCAGGGCCTTGCCACTGGCCCCTGGCCCCTGCGGCTCTCGTGGCTAGGATGCAACACTCCCATGCCTCAGCCCGACTTTCATCTCTGGCCGGAAACCAAAACCTTGCTTCAAGGGATGCAACACTCCCATGCCTCAGCCCGACTTTCGTCTCTGGCCGGAAACCAAAACCTTGCTTCAAGGCACCGCAGGCGGAGGCCATTGAGATCAGTACACACTGGCATTTGCTAAGTAGCTGGCATGACGCTGTAAGCACAGAATCTCAGGCTCCCAGATTTTTTTTGTTATTGGTGTTATGTGGAGGAAGGAGCGTCCCACTCCGAGACCTTGTAAGGCTTGTATCTTTCAGTTCTTGAAGATCCTTTTTATTTCCTTCCTTCCCCCTTGCCTCCCTTCCTCTCCCCAACTCTTGTCCTCCTTTCTTACTATATTTAAATATTTAGATAAGCACTGCCCAATGCAAACATAACTGTAGCCACAAATGTGAGCAACGAAATTTAAAATTCCCCCATAGCCATATATCCAAAAAAGTAAAAAGAAACATAAAATTCATTTTAATAATTTAATATTTTATACAATATAAATTATAAATATAAATGAAGTTATAAAATAGTATCATTTGACATGTGGGCAAAATGAAAAAATTGTAATGAGATATTTTGCAGACTTTTTCTTTATCCTGAGTTTTCAAAATCTGGAGTATATTTTATGTATTCAGTATGTCTCAATTTAAAACAGTCACATTGCAAGCACTCAAGAGTCACGTCTGGCTATTGGCTATTGCGTGGATGACACAGTTGTAGACCATCTGAGTTAGAGTTCGAAATTGCTAACCATTTTATGAATAATCTATCCTTTCTTTACTTATTGACACATCCAAAATGACTCATTACTTATACACTGATATCTTGTAAGTATGCCCGGCACTCAATACACATTGGTAGCATGAGTGGATGATGGAATGACATTGCGATTTATTTTTGATGGATAAGATGTTAAAGAGCTTCAAGGAGGGGGAGGATTTAACATGAATGATACCTGCAGTATTGAACATGTGTTGAATCCCTGACAGGAGACCAGATACTTGATAAACATTATCTCCTGTACTGCTCACAGCATATTTTATGAGATTGACGTGATTACACTCTCTTGTACACAGCAATTGAAGCTTAGCAGCGTTTAGTAAGTTGCTCAAGGTTAGCATCAGAGTAAATTGCTGAACAAGATTTGAAGCTATGTTTGTCTGACTCCAGACAGAACCCTTCCCCACACCACACTGCCTTTGTAAGATAAGACCATCAGGTTAAAGAAATAGCCGAGAGAGGATGTACTCATTCTATCATGTCAGGAGAAAAACTACTATTGCTTACTATAGTTGCTGAAATGTTCTTTCTTATTTTAATAGAAAGAATAACTTAGTAGAGAGGAGCAAATATTCTTTCATTTTCACAAGTTTTACAATGAATTTCCAGAACATTTATTGGAAAGGTGTTTAGGAGCTTATTTTATATTCATTTAAAAAGAGAGAATATGACATATTCTATGGTTTTAAACATAGCAACTAAATAGTTTCACCAGGATAGCAGGCAAACCAAGAAGTCACCATTATTACAGTCCTTTTCTGAACCTCCTCTAATTACCAAAAAAATGTCCTCTTTAGATTGAGGTTAAAATTAGGATGCTAAATTAGATAAGTCTTTTCCTTACCTTTTCTGTAGGGTTGGCTGCCTGTTGAAAGCAGAAAATAATGCATTTTGTGCATATGTAATTATACAGATAATTGCCTCTATCATTTAAAAATATCATTTGCCAAAATGGTGTCTATGATTAATTATGTACATTTATCACTGAGTCGACTGGGGTACATTATAAAACCCTTTCCCTAAGCTCATGCATCTTTCCTCTCTTCTTATTTTTTTCAAGGTAGGTTGTTTAGTAATTCAAATTTTTTTGTGATTCCTTCAGCTATAATTCATGTACACAGGAGCCAGCAACTAATTTGCCCTCTGGCTGCAGAGGAATTGCTTTTTGACTTGGGACATCAAGGAACAAGGGTGATGATATCTAAGATCTCCCCTCTTGTATCATATCGCTTCTGAAACGGATATCCTGGGGTTGGGATCAGTATTTCCAGTACCACTTCTTCAGCCCCAAACTGTACATTGTTGGGCTTCCATGTCAAATCCTACCAAGGCAAGAAAAAATATAGCTAAAAATATAAAAATATATAATTATTCTGAAATCCTGACCTGTAGAACTTACCTAGTGTGAATATAAGGTAATTAATGACAGTAGCAGCTCACCGAGAACAGACTGTCTTTGATGTAAGTCCTCCTGAGGGCCTCCCAGCTTCTCTGTTCCGCTCTGGATTCCGGGAACATCCAGACACCTTGTCCTCTGACACCTGAGCCGAAATCCCCCCAGAGGCCAGAAATCGCCCTCCTCAGTCCCCGCATTACCTTCTACTTGGTCTGTATCACTCTTCAGTGTACCAGGTGCTGTGCTCAGTCGCTTCAGTCATGTCTGACTCTTCGTGACCCCATGGACTGTAGCCCCCCAGGCTCCTCTGTCCATGGACCCCCAGGCAAGAACACTGGAGTGGGGTGCCATTCCCTCCTGCAGGGGATCAGCCTTTGTGAGGCTCTGAACTGTCCCTCCCTCTCACCCCCGCTGCCTTTTTGCAACCCTGAGATCTGGCTCCTCCTGGAAAGCACAGGGGAAAACACAGCATAAAGTACCAGGGCAGTATTTTCCTTCCCTCACTGAGTGTATGTTCGTAGAAGACCTGCTGTGTGCAACGCTAAACTCTGGAGAGGGGTGAAGAGTGAGAAACCGAGAAAGGACCACACAAACACAGCGTCTCAATCAGAGGACAGGCAGTATGAAGACAGACCCGGTATCTGGGGTGAGTGGGCGGAGTCCTGCTCTGTTTTGTGGAGTCAGAAGAGGCTTCCCCTAGAAACCGGCATCAGAGCTGAGCCTTGAAGGATGAGGTCAGTCCAACAGGTGAGACTCTAAATGTTTCAGGGAGAGGGGCTGCATAAGCGAAGACCCAGAGACAGAGTGACGCAGGGCTTCTCTGAGGACAGAAGAGACAGTCAGTGTGGCTGGAGTTAGTGCGTTGGGGGGGATTCTGTAAGGTAAGGTCAAAGAGGAAGGCAAGACTCAGTCCATGCGGGGCTTGGTGGCCATGTTGAGAATTTTATCTTTGTTGCTTTTGAACTGTGGTGTTGGAGAAGACTCTTGAGAGTCCCTTGGACTGCAAGGAGATCCAACCAGTCCATCCTAAAGGAGATCAGTCCTGAATATTCATTGGAAGGACTGAGGCTGAAGCTGAAACTCTGATACTTTGGCCACCTGGTGTGAAGAACCGACTCACTGGAAAAGACCCTGATGCTGGGAAAGATTGAAGGTGAGAGGAGAAGGGGATGACAGAGGATGAGATGGTTGGATGGCATCACCGACTCGATGGGCATGAGTTTGAGTAAACTCCAGGAGTTGGTGATGGACAGGGAGGCCTGGTGTGCTGCGGTCCATGGGGTCACAGAGAGTTGAACAAGACTGAGCGACTGAACGAAACTGAACTGACGGGAATGCGTGGACTGGTGGAATGTGATGCTTCCCTCTGGAATAGATCACCCAGCTGCAGAATGGAGTGAATACTGGATGGAGGTAAGCATGTACGGCTGAGATTGGTTAGGAGGCAACCTGATGGAGAAGTTGAGAACCAGCTTTTTACTTCCCTTGACAGAATGGTGCATCCCTTGCCTTATCAAATTTGTCAGTGAGAAGTTCTCCTTTGGGAGATGATGGGGGTCTTTACCCCAATCCACAAAAGGAGATAAGCTGTGACTATGAACGTGTTTGTTAAAGATCCTGTCAGTAAAGGAAGAGAAGAGGGCTAGAGAAAAACACCTGTATTTCAGGGGTGGACGTCCATTGCACACACACTCTGTGCCTGCCACCAGGCTGTGAATCACTGTCAAGCAGGCAGAAGAAAGTGGTAAGAGGAAAGAAGAGGGACTCTGGAATGTGGAGAAATAAACATCAAAGTGGACAGCCTCGAGAAGGAAGGCTGGCCACCGGTTCAGAGTCTGCAGTGGGGGAAAGTGAGATGGATGCTGAGGAGGACCACTCTGAGTCCGTGGATTCGCCCCAGCCAGGGCGGCGCACGCTAGACCCTCGGGCCAAGAACCAGACTTGGAGGCATGGCCCGGGAGAGGCGCGGACAGAACCTCCTCCACCGGGAGAGCGTTTACCTCACAGGAATCTAAGGCTCGCGATGTAAAATTCCACTTTGTATCTCTTTAAACTCCACTTTGTATCCACTTCCTTGAAACAGATCTATTCCATCTAGGAAAGAGAGCTGTTTATTGTGAGTCCCGCCACGGCTGTCGGCCAAGAGCGGAGACGTCCTCATTTGAGTTTGACCCTTCTGGGCTCACGGCAGCTGCTGTCCTGCGCCAGCCCCTCCTGCTGAAAGATGGAGGTGCCCTGATGTTAAATCAATGTGGTGAGTGATGCGGAGGTTTGAGACGAAGCTAAACATAGCTTCCTTTGATTTTTCACCTTTTTCTTTTTTTTCTGGCTGGACACCACTTTAGAAGAAGAATCACCTCTGGATAAAGCACCTCTTCAGGTTTCCCAGTCTAACCAAATGACATTGTCCTAAGAGGATCAGAAGGGCCTGAAAGTTGATTGTGTTCATTGAGGGTTCCATGTAAAGTTTTTATTGAAGGAGAAAAAGACTCCCTGTGAAAAGCTGTAAAGCAGCAAAAGCAAACACTTGCGGTAGAGATATTCACAAAACCGTGGCGCCAATTACAGACTTAGCAGTAAGTAACTCAGTAAGGGAAATCAAAGTTGTGAAAGAATAACCTTTATTTGAGCTGAATGATCGCCACAATTTTATTTCTGATAATTTAAGAAGTGGATGTATCTGTTGTCTACTGCTGTGTAACAAACCACCCCAAAATTTAGTGGCTCAGAACGAGGACCATTGATTGAGAACAGGATTTTGGAGGGTGGGCAGTTCAGGCTGGGCTCAGCTGTGAAGCTCTTCTAGTCTCCGATGAAAATTTTTAATACCTGTTGGCCACTGCCAGTCAGCTGATTGGCACTGCATCTGGGGATCGCCAGGGCCAATGGGGTGAATGAGCGACCTGTCCCCCATCAACCAGAAGGCTAGCTTCACCTGGTCCAGATGGCCATCGGGCAGGGTTCCTAGAGGGGAAACTTGAGTGCCTCTTGAGATGTGTCTCAGAATTGGCACAACAGCCTTTCAGCCAAAGGATGTCCCAGGTCACCTCAGATTCAAGGGGTGAAAAAATGAGTCTTTATTGATGCGAGGAGTTATCTGCAAAGTTAAACTGTGAGGGAGACAGAATTTGGGACATTTTGCTATCTATCACAGATTCTGCATCATCTTTATCCTGTCTGAGTCACATATTGGAAGATAAAATGTGTAATATTTGAACAATACTTTTGGAAAAGGAAATGTCTTTATTTTTAGCTTTGATGGCAGTTTCCAACTAGGAGCTCCCTCACAGCAACCGGTTAGGATGAGATTGTATTGACAGGATATTTTAAACTTCTTTCTTGTTTCTGTAACCATAAACAAAATCCTCATGTTTTCCACAGTTGTTGGTCTAGGTGTGTGTGACGTAACCGGTCACAGACAAAGCAGGATTTCTTAATGGCAAGGAACACTACCTAGCTGCTGGCCTGGAAATCCTTTATAAAGAGTTCAGAATTGCCATTGGGAAAAGGGCATTTACTTGACAAATGGTGCTATTTCCATTTTTGTCTGCCCGATTTTAAATTTCCTCTTACTAAAATGGCAAATTCAGGCCTCAGAATGAATTGAACAAATGAAATACATAACTGGGAGACACACACTTCACCACTTCACTCTGTAATATGTAGACATCTTATGGATGCAAGGACATTTCATGGAAAGGGAGTTTTTAAATTACTTTGTATGCGTATAGAGAAAATAAAACTTTTTGATGTCTTGGCTCAACTGAATAGGATCTCACTTAATAGCCCATGTAGTACTTTAAGATGATTTATTATTATGCTAATATTGTAATGTAATATTTATTAAGCATTAGAAGTGTGCAGGATACTAGCTAGCCCACATAAAAGATCCTGATGGATTTCAAGGAAAAGGGTTAAGAAAGGCATTCTCCTAATCCATAAGGAAGGAGAGTAATTCAGAATCTAGCAGAACCAATAAATCCTATTTAATTAGCATTCATCATACGCCCCCCCCACACACACACACACAAGGTAGGCTAATGGAAATGGAGAGTGATAATCTCTGGTTAAAAGGTAGTCATTTTAACGGCACATTTTCCTCCCAGACTTGAGTTTAGAAAGAGTCAGTTCAGTAAAATATTTCTCATTTTAAAAGTTTTGGCCAATATTCTTCTGCATTATTATCTGATGTTCTAAAATCACAAGTTACAGTGGTTTCTATAGAGACCAGCTTTATAACTATTATTCCAAACTACAAAATGAAATGCCTTTAAAAAATTATACTCTAACTGTAACTTTACGACATCACAGTAAAATTTACAATGTTGGCATAAGATTTTTGGAAGTCTCAACTAGAGTTATAAATCTGCAGTAAGACGACAATTTTCCTAAAAAAATAAATAATATACTTTAAAAGACCATCTCTACCATGGCCAAGAAAAATGAAAAAAAAAATTTGAGACAGTTATGTAAATGAGTACTGAAAAAAAAAATCCACACTCCAAAATATCCCCTAACTGAGCCTTTTTATGTAAGAAAAAAAAAAAATGCTCATAGTTGAGGAAAGAGTTTCTTACTTTGCCACAATTCTATTTTGCTTAGCCAGTTTAGATCTGAGGAGAAAAAGTAAAGCCAGTGTCAAAAGGGGGCTTAGAAACAGCATTTCCTATTTCATGAAATCATGCCCACTGATTGAAAAATAAGTTCTGTCTCTTCCTATCCATATACATGCTCATAAACATGCTACACGTGTATAAATGTATATGTACATAATGGCATCAATTAAATTTTTTTAAAAAGATGTTCTTGCCTTTGGGGAGTCTCTAAACAAGTAAAAAAAAATGCAAAAGCACACAACTTACATGCTTTTTGGGTGACATTAGATGTAGCTAGTGGAGAAAAGTATCCTAATTATTAGTTTGCATACATTTGAGAAAAAAGCACAGGTTAACTTTATTTCTGAAAAAGCCACATATGTTCTTTTTATTTAAATAAGGGTATGCTGTAGGTATCTATGTTGCCATTGTCATAGAACAGATATATTATACATTTATTTACTTATTTAGTAAGTAATATGCATTCATGGTAATCTGAATTCTTTTAAGCAAGGAGTATAATGCTATTTAATCACTCACAAAGACCATTTTAAGATAGTTCACTTATGTCAGTTGATTGATTAGAGTTTCAGAACGCAGATAGATTTTATTTGGTGATTTTTATTTAAATATTTGAAGAGGGGAACTACAGAGCAATGAAAGTACATACATGTTCAAATAGTAAAGGACAACACAAATATTTCTTATGGGAATAATATCACCTACCAATTTCAGCTTTATAGTTGAATATTGGCCACATAGTTACATGGTATATATATACCGAAGACTGCTGCTGCTGCTGCTAAGTCGCTTCAGTCGTGTCCGACTCTATGTGACCCCATAGATGGCAGCCCACCAGGCTCCACCGTCCCTGGGATTCTCCAGGCAAGAACACTGGAGTGGGTTGCCATTTCCTTCTCCAGTTCATGAAAGGGAAAAGTGAAAGTGAAGTCGCTCAGTCGTGTCCGACTCTTAGCGACCCCATGGACTGCAGCCCACCAGGCTCCTCCATCCATGGGATTTTCCAGGCAAGAGTACTGGAGTGGGGTGCCATTACTGAAGACTAGGTAGTGAAAAATGATGTGGAAATTGGTTGAATCAACCAGTTCTTGTTTGCTTCTTTCAAAATTATATGTAAGCAATACACATTTGTAATACACAGAAACGTAATGTATATTTACATATGTGCCTAATCACTTGGTTTGGCTTTTTATCACAATGACTGCTCAAAGCTCGATATGTTTAAAAAGTTTGCTATGCAGGTCTTAAACTAAGTTTCAAAATGAACAACGCAACACATAGTCAATACATAAGAAATTCTACAAATGTCTCTTTAAGAGTAGTTCAGTAACTTGTAAAATTGCTTCTACTTATCCACAGGCTTCAAGAGAAGGGATCCTAGAAAATTCAAGATGGAAGTTGAAGGTCACAAGTTGAAGGTAGAGGCTTGGTACCTTATTTAGTAGAGGCTGTTCCTCTTCCCTGTTTTAGACTACACCCAGGAAAGGCGACTCCATCAGAAATAGAAAAGGAGCATTTCCTAAGGTCTGCAAAGAAAGCAAAGCTAGTGAAGAGTTCTTTCTAAAGATTCTGAGAAAGCTGTTAGAAAAGGAGGTAAAGAAGGGAGAAGACTTCATGAAAAAACTGCAAACAGTCTGCGCACAGCATAGCAGGGTGACAGGTTGGTGATGGAACCTGTGTTTCTTTGGAACGAATTCTGAAGTTCTAGGAAGACAGCAGGGTTAGCATAAATCACATTATGTGAGTCACCTGCTAGAAAGTTTTTTGTCTAGTTACTACTTTCTTCATCTTTGCTCTTGAGTTTATTTCCTTTACTATTTCTTCGGGGTATTAGTTCTAATTTAACTGCTATCTTCGACAAGAGTTGCTCAGTCTGTGAACCGTGGGGCTTGATTCACCAGCTTGTTTCATTTATTTGTCCGGACATTTGACTCGGTAGATTTCCACTTCTATCTGGCGGCAGCGAATACAGAAAGGAAGTCCAAACTAGTCTAAAAATGAAGACTAATCCGTATTTCAAAATAAGCTTTGCCCTGCAGTCACATCTAGGAGATGGTATTCTGTTTTGTGCCATGTGACAGTTATTTTTAAAGTATCACTTCATTTTGATAGTATCCTGAAATTCAGTTCTTGGAAGTATCAATGTTCTTGCCTTGATGGTTAGCTAGGACATTTCTTCTAAGTATGGAGCTTTTTTTTCTTGCCTGAAATGTTGAAATAGTTAAGGTAAAAATAAATTACCTAGATCAGTGATGCTCAATTTTCTATGTTGATTAAAATTCCCTGGGGAGCTTTTTAAAAATTATAGAAACCAAATCCCCACCCCCAACCAACTAAAACAGGGAGTGGAGGCTTGACGTGGATCTTTAAAAAAAAACCACAAAACTCCCAAGGTAATTCTAATTTGTAGCCAAGGTCAGAACACCCATCTAGATACTTCCTGGCCAAACAATAATAAATCAATGAATAAAGAGATTAATCCCTATTTGTATTTTAATTTGACGAATTGCTTCAGTGTCATTTGTTTTCAAAACACCAGTGCGCTTGTTTACCTGTAGCTTTAAATCCAAATATACTTAGAATATAGATAAACTTCCACAGTCCATTCTGAACCAACGTTTCAGGCGTCAGCTCCCTACAACCCTGTTTCAATCTTGTAGAACTCAGAGCATTCAAACATTCTTTGCACTTTTATTCTGTATGTTTTAGTTTCTTGCTGTTTTCTCTGACACACCAGCACCTTCTTCTATACTTGGCAAAAGGTGACTTATCTTGTAAACACCAACTTTTGGAGTCATTGCCTCTGTGACACTGAGCTAATCATAATTATTTTATGTAATGCTGATTTGTATAAATTCAAATCACTTGAATATTTTCCCGAGGAGACAAAGCCACATTATCTAATGATAAGTATACTTCACAATATCTCTCTTCAAACTTCATCTATGTATGTATCCATCATATTACTACTTACTTAGTTCAATATCAGTAATTACTTAGGTATATAATCCCAGAAGGAGGCATTTAAGTTTATGAATTATTTCCCATAGACATTTGAATTGTGTTCTGAACAGTTGCAAATTCCGATGGCTTTTGTTCCTACTCCTTGAATCATTTTAAGGAAAACCATAATGTAGGATTTCTTTTTCTGCTTAAAATAGGACTATACAGACTTAAACAAATTGGAAATATTTAAAATATCAGGACATCCATATTCTTTTGATATGTTGATTTTTCATATTTGCTTACAGTGTGTGTTTCAAATAGGAAATAAGTGGATAGAATTCCCTTTTCTTTACTCCTTTTGGCTTTACTGCCACAGGAAGCCAGCTTGCTAACTCCTGATACCTGATATTTCCCTGACTAAAAAGTCTCTCTGATGAGATTCAGCATTTTCCCCAAGATAGGAGTCGTGAATTCTCATCTTCCTAAAGATACATATGTCCCTTAAAAGGGTCCAGAATATTTCGTGCAAAACTGCCTCAGTCATAGGAACACCTATTAGAGCTCTTATCTGAAAGACTGTGGGTAAAATGCATCCTTCTTGCAACAGAAAAAAAAAGAAATAAGCTCATTGTAAAATAGGCCAAGAACTTGAACATCAGCAGAACTGGTGGGGGGGGGGAGGTTGAGTAGTAGAAGTGGGGAGATAACGTTTCAAATGAAAATTCGATCAAAAAAATTTAAAGCTTATCCTTTAGTTCCCTAGCTTAAGTTTTCTGACTTCTCACTGCTGGAATTCTGTGAAACATACAGATGGTCGAAAAGAATTTCTGTTGATGGTTTTGGATACACATATCTTAATGTGGGAAGGCGCTTGGTTTGTTAGGGTGGTCTGCAGCGCAATCTACAATTACAGGTTGCATTTCGTGTCTAGTCACAAGGGGACGAGTTACTTTTCCAGGACAATTTCAGGGCCTCTCTAGATGGGAAAAAATTCTGTAACTGAGAAACGACTCAGCTTTCAGGCAAGAGCCGGGGGCATCCGGGTAACCCCGTGTAGAGGGGGACTGTCCCTTCCCTCTCCAGCCTGTATGCTTGGTGGCCCCGGCGTCTCGGTCCCCCTCAGCCCGGCCGGGCCGCGGGCAGTAGCCCCACTGGGTGCAGATCGCAGGCCCGCCACCGGAGGGCGCGGGGACGCTTCCAAAGAGCTCGGAAGCGCCTGCAAATCCAGGGCGCGGGGACCGGAGCGCGCCGCAGGAAAGACGCGATTTTTCCCTTCCTTGGGCTCTTATGCACCAGGGAGAGCCGGCAGGTTCGGGAGCAGAACCAAGCCGCTTTCTTTCCTGGGATCAGCCCTTCCCACTAAGGCAGCGAATCCCCCGGAGCGTCAGAGAGACGGGACCCCAGCGGCCCCCCGGCCCCGCGAGGCCGAGTCTCCAGGGGCCGCAGCGCCGCGCGCCCCGCGCGCCTCCCCGGCGCTGCCCGCGTCCTGGGGCTGGAGGCCCGGGGGACGGCCGCGCATCGCTGGCGGCCGGGGTGGGGGCGGTGGGGGGCTCGAGGCGCTGCAGCCTTACTCGGGGAGCCTGGGGACGCAAGACGCGCTGCGATAATAAGAGAACTCCTTCCCTGCCCTCCATTTCTCTTCCTGCACCGGGTTCGTACAAAGCCTTTCTCCTCTGGGCAGTGGGCACTGAACCTACCTCGGAGCTGAACTAGGAAGGGTGTTTCGGGTGGGGGGGTGCTCCCTTGCCCCATTCAATGTCCTCCCCGCCGAGCGTTCGCACTGAATTGTAATCACTGATTTTCTCGACTTAAAAAAAGAGAAGTGTTTTCAAAGCATCACTTTCAAGAAAAGTCGCCCTTGCTGCCCACGAACCTTGAAATCTCTGGTAGGCAGAGGGGAATTCAAAGGCACCTGAGAGATGCTCGGGTCGCCAGATAAGCCCGGCAGCGCGCGTGGTGAAGACCCGGGCGGAGATTTACGAGAACACGTGGTCACTGTGGTCCCCCAGCCCTTCGGCTGCTGGGACTTTGTTATTATCACTCGAGGGGCTCGGAGACCGATTTCGGCTTTCCGGCTGCAGGGTGGGAAAACCCGTTCCTTTGTCATGGAAGAACCCCCTCGTCTCAGGTAAAGAGACGTCAGGACCATTCCGCAGCCCAGACGGGGGAAAAAAAAATGTCAGCATCCAAAGGGTTACGGGCGGCACAGCTGGGTTCGCGCGGAGGAGAGGGCGCCCGCGCACTCCTAGTAATTCAATTAGTCAGGTTTCTAGAAGGTGGGGCCCGGGATGGGGAGGGAGGGGGGGGGTAGGAGGCGTGGGGAAGGGAGATTAGGAAAACGCCTCTTTTCTCGTGGAGCAGACCAATCGGGTTGGATAGAGAGGGGAAAAAAAAAAAACCAAAACCCGATCTGTACGCAAACAGCAGGCCGGGGCCAGACTGGCTGCTCCAGCCGCTCCCCACCCCTTCCCAAGTAAACTGCAAGGGGTGGGGGGGTGGGGGCGAAGAAAAAAAAATCAGCCCACATGACCCGGGCGGCGGCGGCGCAGGCTGCAGGCGCCTCCCCCTGTCGGGCTGGGCTCCGCGCCGCACGCCCGCCCCGCGCCCCGGCCCCCGCGCCCCCGTCCACGTCCACGCGCGCGGCCCCGAGCTCCCGCGCGGCGGCGGCGGCGGCGGCGGCTGTCGGCTTTACACGCAGGTCATTAACGAGGGGGCGTGCCCGAGGAGATTTTTTTTTTCCCATAAAGCATTTTCGCTCTCTTTCCCCCCCACCGCCCGTCTTTTGCAAAACTGACTTTTGCCCCTTCCCGCTCCTCGCCAGTCTCTGCAATCCCTCCCGGGCTGTCCGTGCCGCCGCTGCCGCTGCCGCACTCAAGTTTCTTTTCCCGCCTGGCGAAGGTCTGGGATTCTCTGGGTGGTTCTCACACCCTCGCTGCTGCTGCGCCCGAGGAGGGAAAGAGGAGCCGCTGCTGGAGGAACTGGAAGGTTTTTCTGATGTAGTCATCGGGGAGGTGCCACGCGCTCGTGCGCTCTCTCTTTTCTTTCTTTTTTTTTTTTCCCCCTCCTCCTTTGGCGTTTCCAACTGATTGATGCATCTCTACAAGTTGCAGGGCTTGGGGTGGAACCAGTCGGAGTCGCAGGGACACTTCTGAGAGCTCCCCCCAGCGCTCTCGGCCCCGCAGCTGGGGGCTCGGTCTGGCTCCCGGAAGGCGATCGGAGACTTGACGTCGGCCGTTCGGGAGTTGGAGAGGTTCATCTGCGAGGGGTCGTTTGCCCTCCCGCCCCCGAGCCCCACCGCTGGGTTGGCATCGCCCCGCGGGTCTCGGCATCCCAGCTCCGCCCGGCTGGCTGGTGCGTAACCTCTGCTCTCCGCGCGCCCTGGTGCACCCGCTCCCGGCCGAGGAAGGCACGCGCGAGGGGTCCCTGGGACTCAGCCCGCGGCCGGGTGTCGCCTCCCGCCGCCGCCGCAGACGGACTCCGCCGGAGGGGGGTGGGGGACCCTCCCGAAGACGCGGGGAGCCAAACTTTTCTTGGAGGTTTGCGAGGCAAGACGGCTCCTCCAGAGCTCCGCGGCCGCTCCCCCAGCTCCAGGACGCCGGCGGCGCTGGCCGCTCCGTGACTCCAGATCCCCGCCCTTGGCGTACCGCCCCGCGCCCGCCGCGCCTGGGACTCCTCCGAGATTTCCAGGGCTCACCCGGCTCCGAAGCACCGAGGAGGCGGGGGAAACGGGGGGTCCTACGACTCCCCGGGACCGCAGGCGCAAAGCCCCCCGTCCCGCCCCCGCGCCATCCGCACCGAGCTCCCCTTCTGCAGTTGCCGCCCCCCGTCCCCCCAAAGGCCGCCAAAGTAACTTGGAGCGAAGCGGGGCGCGGTGCCCAGGGCCCCGGGCGGCGGCGGAGCCGTGCGCAGCCCGCGCCGCCGCCGCTGAGCCGGGCCCGGCGGGCCGGTGTATGTCTCCCCGCGGCCGCGGCGCGCCCCTCGCGGTGACTGCGCAGCGTGCCGCCGCCCGGCCGGGCGCGCACCGCCCTCTGCCCGGGTGACCGGCCCGCCGCCGCCGCCCGAGACCCAGCTTGGCACCCCTTCCTCCGCCCCCGCCGCCACCGCACACACACACGCAAGCTTCTCTCCATCTTGCGATTCCCTTTTTCCTCCCGATTCCTCCAGCGGGGCTGCGAGTTTGCCTTGATCACCACCCCCTACTCCGCCGCCTGCTTTTCTTCTCGCTCGCCTCCCCCCGCTCTCAGCTCGGCGCGCGCCTCTCTGCTCTCGCCCCTCTGCATTTCTATTTATTCGTATTTATTTGGCCCCCGCTCGCTCGCTCTCCCCCCCGCCCTCCCTGCGTCCGGATCCCTGCTCTCTCCCCGGAGTGGCGCGTCGGGGGCTCCGCCGCTGGCCAGGCGTGATGCTGCACGTGGAGATGTTGACGCTGCTGTTTCTCGTGCTGTGGATGTGTGTGTTCAGCCAGGACCCGGGCTCCAAGGCCGTCGCCGACCGCTACGCCGTCTACTGGAACAGCAGCAACCCCAGGTAGGGCGGCGGGGGGTAGGGGGGGTGGATCGGAGAACCGGGGCTCCCCGGGCCTCGGGGCCCTGCGGACGGAGCGGTGGCGCCTGCCGGGGACCCGCGCGCCCTGGCCGGCCGCGGCGCGCGCGCTGAGTCTGCGTGGGCTCGGGCGCGGATCGCTTGGCAGGCGCTCGCGGGAAACGCGCCTCTCGTGGGCCCCCTCTTTGTTGGGGTGCGGCGGGGGAGCCTGGGTGCCCCCTGGGCGTCCCCGGGGCTGCCCGGACCCGCGGCTTCTGCGCAGCGCCGGGGAAACGCTCGGAAAAGGCGGGAGCTTGGGAGTCGAGACTTCGCTCTTGCACCCGGGCCGACTGGCCGGCGTCCGGATCCAGGCGCGCGGGGCTTGGGCGCGGAGAGCCTCGGGCGCAGCGCCGCCAGGAGCTCCCTCGTGAAGCCTGGCTGCGCAAAGATTGCGGGGGAGAACCCGCCAGAGATTCCCAAAGTGTGTGTGTGTGTGTGTGTGAATTTTTCCTTCCCTTTTCCCCCGATGCGCTCGGAAGGCGCACTGGCTGGGGGCAGGAAGGGGGCCTGGGAGGCGGAAGCTGGAGGTTTTTATTTTCCTCTTTTAACTGCGAGGAGAGCAGGCGGCCCCCCAGTCCGTCTGGTCTTGGCGCTCTTGGCGGTAGGGAGGACGCTCCCCCCTCCTCCGCCTCCCGGTGGGCGCAGGGGGCCAGAAAGTTTGATGGAAGGCCGGGTCACCGCAGCCTTGCGGAAGCTGCCCGAGTTGTCCGCACCCGCAGGTGGGAGCCCTGGGTCCGGAGGCTGGCGGCGCCGCCGGAGGCACGCGCGCGGTCACCTGGAGCCGGTTCTCGGGCGCTGCCCGAGCCCGCCGGGTACGCGGGCAAGCCGGAGACGCGCGCCCCGGGCCGCCCGAGCGGTCGCGCCGGCCCGCGGTCGCGCCGGCCCCCGGCCGCTCGCGGACGGTCCTGGCTCACAGCTCCGGGAAGTGGGGCGCGGGGGGACTTGTCCGTAGGGCCGGGAGGCCCCCTCCGGGTCCAGGGCAGGTCGCAGCTCTCCTTTCGCCCGGGCAGCGGTCGGCCCAGCTGGGCCCACTTTGCTCTGCGTCTCCGGGACCGAGGTCAGCTTCCAGCGGTGGGCGGTGGTCTCCGCGCCCGCCTTGGAGCAGGGAAACAGCCTTGATTATACCTACAACCCCAGCTTTTTTTTTCCCGCTCCCCTGGGTTGGAGTGGAAGTTGGGAGGCCAAGGAAAGAGTTGGCGGTCGCCGCGCGCGTGGGGAGAGGCGCTGGCTGGCGCCTTAGTTTTTCCTCGCTCCTCCGGCCTTTGTTACTTTGGCACCGGAGGGCTTTCCCCGCCTGGAGGAAGGTCCTTTTCGCTGCAGACAGGGAGATCTCCCAACTAGCGGTCCACAGGCTGCCAAACGGGGAGAGAGCCCCCACCCCCACCCCACCCCACCCCACCCCTGCTGTCCCAGGAAAGACAGTCACACCCAGGTAGCCCCAGACCTGATTGCAGCGCCTGGCCCAAGTGGAGACATCCCTCACAGTTTGGCTTAAAAAAAAAACATCTCTTGGAGGTGGGTGATGGGATGGGAAACTCATTTCTTCTCTGACATGCCACTTACCACTATTAGGAAAAAGAGAGAAGCCATCCTGCCAGAGGAGATGCCTTTTATTAAAGCTGACAAGAGAAATAGGGCGAGCTTTCCAGTTGTGATGGTGTTAAAAGCAAGTCTCATTATGTTGGTTGGTTTTATTCCCCTTTGGGCTTTATTAGACAGCATATTCGAAAGAGAGGAATTTATATTTTAAACTTTAGTGCCTTATTAAATAAAACAGCAGTGAAATTGGTTCGTTGAATTTGGGACATTTTGCTCTTGCTTGTCTTCTCTTTTCCCCAAACCAAACTTCACAGTGTAATCTTTTTTTCTTATGGTATTCATTTATTTGGATACGTGGACGTTCCAGTCGTCCTGGGTTAAAACAGAAAGCAATCAGCAACGTCCCCAGTCTACCCCTCCTTCTTAACCTGTCAAGCTAGTCTGAGTTAGTTTGAGGACATTTTATCTTAGGTTATCTCTGTTTTATGCTTTTGATACTGTTGTTTAGTTTGAGATTAGCACATTGATTTTTGTCACAGGTCATGTTTTTTAATAGATCTGCCCTGCCTGCGGAAAACTCTCTTGTTCAGGATGCCATGATGTCTTTGAAGCTGCCCAAAGTTAATCTGTAGAATTTTTAAATACCAAGAGTATTCTCCAGTCAGTGTTCTAATTTGAAGCTTGTGGAAATACTGTTTATTTGATCATTATCAATTTGATAATGTTTAAAAGGAAGAATGATGTACCCCCACCCAAGAGATTCAACTGTAACTTTAGTATTCTTAGGGATTTGTGACCGTGTTTGTCTATATGTGTTGCCGCAGTAAAACTTACTTTAAAAAGTAATATTTAAAAGCTAGGTACCGGTAGGCAGATTTATCTTAGAAATGTTGGTGCTTTTTTGATGAATGAAGAAAAGTCAGCTTGGATGTAATTTAAAAGTAGCCAAATGCAAAATAAGTAATTTAGAAATAAACAGCTTATCACAAAAGATAGTGAAAAAATAGTTTAGAAAATTTGAACAAGTCTACCAATTTAAAATTTTTAATGTTTTGCATTGTCTTTTTATCTATTGTTCTTATGTAAAGTAAGCTAGCCATGCCTTTTGATTGTACATGAATCCCATCTTTTAAGATTTTGCTAAATTAATAATATTATCAGAAGACTTCAGTCTTGTGGAAAAAAAGTAGAGAACTTTAATTGCAACTTAAACAGACTTAAGAGATTTTTCTCCTGGGAGAAAAGTTCAGTGGGCACATTAAGATGATAACAAGTGGATATTATGGCAAAATGAAGTCAATGAAGTATTTTAGCTTATACCTACGTACTTCAGTTTGAAATTAAGTTTAGAATGAAATTAAAATTAAGTATTATATCTTGATCACAAGGTTTAAATATCTTATTTGTAACTTGTGCAGTCATAGGAGTTTATGTGCTGTGTTGGGTTTCATTATTGAGAACTTTGATAACAGAAGTAGATCCATAGATTTAAGTTCACAGAGGAAAAAAAAATGGACAATTTATTTGCTGTTGGATAGTTTTGCTCTTAGAATCTGTCTTCCCAGGTATTCAATTCTGGGAAATAGAGGTTCACTTTTTAAATGCTAATAACTTTTTAATTTCCAGTGTTTATTGGGTGGTGGGCAACACTGATTTTATGTGTAGACATGCTACAAATCTCTAAAATAGCAACTGAGACCTATCAATCTGTATAGAAATATATGGTAAGATTTTTGTAAGTGCATATTTTAAACATTTGAAAGGTTGTATGAGTTTCACCTAAATAGTGAGAGTGATATTAAGATCCATTTAATGTTATGCTCTATTCTGAACTGGCCTGTTACTGAGTTTGAGTAATTAAGAACCAAGTCAAGGAGAATATAGCTATTTGTCCTTAATTTAATAATGTAAAATGCTTTTAAGTAACTTTTAAAAAGATTTTCAATAATAGAACTTTCTTTACATTCTCCCTTAGTAGCTATGCTAATAACGGTAGAGATGGCTCAGTATTAAGAATATGCCTCTTAATCTGAAACATGATATAAACAGTTTGATGCTTTCAAAGAAAATACTCAAACTGTGTCTACTGAAAAATTCTTGGATTCATTTGATCATTTATCAAAATGATGCTGGGACAATTAAATCTATCTCCTACTGGTTTGCATTAATGGATGGAATGGTAAAATAATACAATGTGAAATATAACCATACTTCAAAAGTACTGATTCTCTTCTCTTAGTTCTTTGCTTCTGTTAAAGTTTGAGAATCACCAATTTAAAATGTTATTCTCTTATGGGAAAAGATATCTCTGTAGTTCATCTGGGATTTTCTAAATTTCAGCCTAATAGTATGTTTTCTTTGGACTTGTAAATTAAACATTTCATGTTAGAGTAGCAGGTAATTGACACCATTTAGTTTTGCTAACATGTAATCTTGAGTTGTGAAAGTGATACGAATTCTAGATCAACACTCCAGAATCTTTCAGGCAGTATCGATCAGATGTACGTGACTAAGCTGAGAGATGTAGTAACATTTTCCCCTAATCATAGCCCTTGCATATTATTTTCTCCTTCAGAATTCCCTTGTTTCATTTTAAAAAGTCTGAGCTGACAGTATCATATATATATACCATTATACCAGTACTGTGCCTTTTTCACTGACAAATATCAGTATGGTCTAAATCTAAGAATCTGTTTTGAGGAAATATGGAAAATTGATCTTGGTTTTGAAAGAGCCTATCACCAACCTTGATAACTTTAGTTTTAGAATTTTAAATCTTTTAAATAGTGTTTCATATATTAGAAACAAAAGTTCTTCAAGTAAAAGACATCACTTAAGAGTCTTTTAACTTGATTAACTCTGAACCTCAGTGTAATATTTTATTAGATACGGTGGGGTAACTTTGTTATTTTGGTGTTTATATCAGAGTTTTATAACCATCTGCTTTAAAACTAAAGCCCTGTGTGATGGAAATTTATATCCTGCATTTTCACCCTTATCCATTTGTAGGAAACGTGAAGTGACTTTTCCCCCTCCTACCCTTTCTTTATCTAGAATTTTGTCGAAGAAAAGTATGCTGCTTATTTTGGCCAGTGTTCCAGAGAATTTTGAAAGCAAAATAAGCCATTGGGCTGTTAGGTTCCACTGATTTTATGCATTATGTTCTGTGTTCATAGTAAGCCATCAGAAACAGTCAACTGTCTTTTCCTTAAGAGACTGGAACATCAGTGCTGTTTGAGGCACACTTGATGTACAGTCTAGTTTGGCGTTTCCAGTGCGAGACGGAGGTCAATAAACTCTCCATGATGAAAAGCATCAGAGAGCCTTCAGTAAGTCATTACTCCCTGTTAGTTGATTTCAGCGGTGTTAGCTAAGCCATTGGCTCACCAAACCAGCATCTCGTGTGTTCTGGCTGATAATCAAGAGTTGTAGAGGCCTCCCCATTAGAAGGCTGAGGATCACGTTTGGAGGGAACATTTAGTTATCTGGGGGCAAATTAACCTTGTGAATTTCTTGCCATTTACTCTTGTGAGACGCCTTCTGCCCGCTGGCCTGATTTCCTGTGGGACGGGACAGATAAAGATGAGGGCCCCCTTTCCCTCCCCTTTTGCTATGAACCAAGCAAGCTACCAGCTTCATGCTGGGCCAGAAAATGAATGGATACAATTAGTCCTTCAGGAGTCCTGGCCTTTGCAAGCTTACAAGTATACGCCCAAAGAGTGTACCTTTGAGAAAGAGAAAACATTAAAATGGAAAATGAACAAAACATAGGAAGATGTTAAGAGAATTTCATGTGAGCATTTGGTTCAGTGTTTAATGTTTTTTTTTTTTGTCCAAAATAAATAATTTGATTAATAATTTTTTTAAAAAGATGCACCTTAGCCCTCTTCATTTTGTTTGTGTGTGTTGGTTTTGAATAACTTCAGGCAGTAATGAGAACTTAAAAAGCTGTGATAAAATTATTTTAGATAATGAATCCGTCTTATGTTCACTGAGGCCATATAATCCATTTTCTTTTCAGAAACAGTATGCAAACTGTTAAAATGGCAGCTCTGATTAGAATGTCCGTGCTGAAAAGGAAACGTGTGTGTCATCAGTCCAGTGAGGAAGGCCTGGCCTCCTACCAGAGTGTGCCCAGTCACGACTAGTCCTCCAAACCGAGAAAAAATTGCCTTCTGATCATTTGTGACAGATAACACCTTCATATTCAGGGGTAAAACCTCAAAGAGGAGTATGAGAAATGAGATATTAATATTCACTTTAGTAATCTGTCTTACGATGATGGTCCTTAGACAGCTAAACATCAATAAGTTGCTGTCTCTTTTAAGGGCCTGATTTATATTATTAAATTTATGTTTTAGTCTGCTTCTCAGCCTGTATCCTGAGCTGTTTGGTAGAAAAGTTTCCTGTGATTAATTTGAACTTCCAGTGTTTCTGAATGGAATATTACTCACTACCAGGAGATCGGTTTCCCCTGAAATTTGCCTGCATTCATGTTTTCAGAGTCGTCAGTTACAAACAAGGCAGCACAATGACATAGAAGCACTCAGTTTACAATTAAGAAGTAACGCTGCAGGGTTTTCTGTATTACAACTATTATGCCTAGTTTTCAGCATAAATAAAAAAGTTCCTTATATTTTACTGTTCTTGATAATCTATACTCCTGACTGTACTCGGAGAGATTTATTTCAGTGAACTACTGACATCTTTATACTATTTCCTACTCTGAAATCCATGTACCTACACGGATCTAAAATCTAAACTTGATTTTGAAGTTTTTGAATATAGTATTCAAACAGGGAGTCACAGATTTCACTAAAACCATTATTTTGTTTATTTTTTAAAATTTGTTTATTTTAATTGGGGGCTAATTACTTTACAGTATTGCAGTGGTATTGCCATACATGGACATGAATCTGCCACGGGTGGACATGTGTTCCCCATCCTGAACCCCCTCCCACCTCCCTCCCCATCCCATCCCTCTGGGCCATCCCAGTGCACCAGCCCTGAGCACCCTGTCTCATGCATCGAACCTAGACTGGTGATTCATTTCACATATGATAATATACATAAAACCATTATTTTAAAACAGTGAAAACTTCTGCTTGAGTTAGCCAGTTGCTGAGAGACCGTAGTCTACCGCAGTGAAGGTTAGCTCAGCTTCCATTCGGGTAGAATTCTATCATTTTCAATAAGGAAAAATAAACCTTTCTCATCTTGAGAAACATCCTTCATGCAATTGACAGTTGACAGGTTGAAGAAAATGTTACTGTCAGGTCTTATTTTCCCCTCAAGTGAGAAATAAAAATAGTTTTGAGTGATTTTTTTGAAAAAAAAAATCTATTTAAAATTATTTCAAAATGGAGGGGAAATGTTTTCAGCTTTTACATATATGTCATAGAATTAATCTGCCATTTGCTTCAGGGAAGGTCATCAAAGTGCAGTTCCCGGAGAGGTTATCTCACAGCTTAGTTCCCAGGGTATTAACTTTAAAAAGCCAAGTTCAGCTGATTTGTTTGTGACAGGGTATCACCGGGCATTTTCTGATGAGTTCTGTAAAAGATGTAAGATACCGATATTATTCCTGTTACTACTTGTCAAGTGACCTGGTTCTCAGAACTGGTGATGGCGGTTCTGGTGCGAAGGACTGGTGGGAATTTGGGTTTTGTCGTAGCTGTGTATGTGCGTTGGACCATCAGGTTATTAGCACTCTAAGATCAGACCTTTTTAAAAAAGATGGCTTTGCTATTAATACTTTTCAGTCACTGCCCAGCCTACTCCGTAAGTTTCCGTGTGGAAGTGCTTGAATATATGCCTGGAGATGAGAAAAAACATATACCGAAGTTCTTGTTTCTCGATTTAAAAAAGCTAGGTTTTTGGCTTTCAGTTAAATCAGCGTTTCTTTTCTTTCTCCCAGAAGCAGCCATCTTGTTTTAAGACCGATTTTATTTCTTTCATGAAAATGGTCCGGAAATGAATATGGACGACAGGAAAGGGCTAAACCACTCTATAGTCCTCTTGAGCAGGGCTCTCCATTGAAAGCTCCGTCTTATCTGTGAGCTCACTAAAAATGCTATCTTCTAGTATTTAGTTGTCAAAAATGGATATTTTAACTTGGTAATGGTATATTTTAAACCCAGGCATATTATATTTTCATGTTAAGTATTGGGCTGTACCATGTTTACATATGTATTTTTCTCTTGAAACTTATAATTTCTTGGTCATATATTAATATCTCCCATTATCACCCCCCTCAAATCCTGATGTCCTTTTTCTTACTGTACTAAGTAGTCTTTTAAATTTGTTGGTTGATATATTTTTTTTTTCTCCAAATTGCTCAGCGGTCCTAAGAATCTTTCTCTAGTAAGTGGTACTAATAAAAATGTAGGTACCTCCAAAAAGAAGCATTTGGGGTGCTTTAAGAAGCATTATACGAAACCAGAGCTTTTCTGCTCCCTGCAATATAGGCTTTCACAGTCTCATTACTAAACCGTTCCTGTGGGTTCTTAAAGACAATTATTTTGGAAGTAAATTCATATTTGTTATTAAAAATAATGTGAGTACACTAATTGAGACTGTTGTATTTTCCACCATGTTTTAAATTTCTGGATACATTTGGAGGAACATGTGGCCTAGTAAACTTTACCAAAAATTTATACTACGCTTCTTGCTACTGCATCTGTTTGATGATGTCTGGGAACATTATTCCCATGCACTGCAGTAAAAACAGAAATTCTTAAGAATAATTTCAAAGTAACCTGCTTCAGTCAATCTGATTAAACTGGGCACAGATTGAATACTACTGATGTCACAGATTGTTTTAGTTCATTAGAAGTAGGATTTTTGGTGGTTGCAGAGGAAGTGTGAAGGCAATACAGAAAATACATGTTTTGGGATAAGACATACATCTCATGGACTTCTTATTAAAGTCCAGGTATGAGCTAACAGCTTTTGTTACCAAAACCTTTTCCTCCACTGTCCATCATCTGTTGTTCTTTGGCTGATGGAGAAGGCTAAAATAACTAAGTTGTTCAAAGTGACCTTTGTTTTAAATGAACTAGTAAACTACTTTTGTTTTTTCTTCCTGCCTCTAAGGTGTCAGAATGTCCATTCTGGTTTTATTAGTGATTTATTTATGTATGTAGAAACTGTAATTAACAATTAGCTCTTGCCTCTGAACTATGAAAGCACATGTTATAAAAGTAAATGGAAGTATCCTCTCCTATTAAAACCGCCATTTTGTGGTTTTGAGGCAGTCATGGCTTATTTTGTTGGATAATTGTAGTGCTGATCATTGTCTAGAGTTTGATGGTGGTGAGCACGATATGAAGTTTTCTGGTACCCAGGTGCCAGCGGAATATATGGCTTTGTCACATTCCCCCAACTTTAATCATAGATAGGGGACTTGGCCTTTTGGTGAGGTTTTCTTTAATGGTATTTCATTTTATGGAGTCAAATGGGATTAGGGAGGAAAGGAAAAATAATTCTAGATGTGGGAAAGTTATCTTTTGTGCTCAACAATTAGGTTAAACAAAGTGGGGGCAAATGAGCCTGGTTCCCCTGCTGCTGTTTCGGGGCAGGAAAATAGAGACAGCTGTTGGCATGTGGACGCTGTGACCTCTGACCCACACAGCGCGACCACTGCCCTGGCGCACAAGCGTCCCCAGCCAGCATCCCACCGCCGCAGCAGCCCTCTTTTGAAGTGACTGACACTTGTGATGGAGAACCTGAAAGTGATTCTGTAGCTATTTGCAGCTCTCCAAAACCTCGGCCTTTTCGCTTCAGTTCTAACTTCCTCGCCTTACCTCTTGTGAGCCCTGTTTCTTTGTTGGGCGTAGAGAGCGCTTCTGTGACTTCCAGAAGGGGCCTGTGTCCCCGCAGCCAACCATCCGTCTTTCCCTCCCAATAAATGTATTCATCGGGCTGGGATAACGGAGGAGGCTCAGGTGTACGGCACCAAGCGTTTGTCTGCTTTATTTAGCTAATATGTTTCTTATTGTCTTTCTCTGAGACAGGCGAAAGCAGTGATTTTGTTGCAGGCCTTTTCTTGTAGCCTCTGCTCTGCAGTCTCGCCCATAACCCCTGGGTTCAGACAGACCATTAATGTTGCAGGTACTGTGGCATTCAGAGTTTGCTTCATATATTTGTTTACTGTTACTGCTTCAGTAAACTTTTATGCCTGTTTCAGGAGTTTCCTGGCAGGGACTCCATTTATTAAAATGTACTGACCCAGCACTAAGAGGGGTACAGTTCAAATAGTGGGGCTCCTGACAGGGCTTGTGTCAAACCAGAGGAAATAATAGGGGAATGAAAGCTGCCAAAATGTGTCTCCCAATTACTAATGAATCAGGCGAGAAAGGACCTCAGTGACGGAGCTGGTATCTGCCATGACAGCAACGAAAGGGATGCCTGAATTTAAGCACTGTGTAAAGCAGATTGAAGTAAGCCTCAGGGGACACAGCACCCAGATAGATAATATCACAAGTGTTAATTTTTTACGTCCATGTGAAAACCAAAATTGAAACTGAATCATTGTACTTCTTCACTGGTAGTATCAAGACAGGAAGCTATTCTTTATGTATTTTGCTTATTAATAAGCAATGTCTTTATTCTTATAAATATTTTAGTATGGATATAATAGTATTCTTGGTTTTAGTATTGATGTAGCATTGTATACATACTTTATCCTTGATAGAGACTCGGGGGGAAATTAAAAATTTCTTTTTTTATCATATGCCTGTTATCAATATTTTAAGCATTACTGTAATTGAAGAACAAAATTCTCCCCTCCCCTGGAAATATATGTGTTTACTGTCTCAGAGTTTCTAGTCTCCTCTACCGGTGTTCCCACTATGGTTGCTGGAACCATAATTAAATGCCTGTTATTAGTGTATTTTTTTCCATAGCATTTACAACCTAAAAAGAAAAGGGTCTTGTATGGAACTATAGCTGTCAGGGGAACAATGAAACTAATTACACACTCTGCTATCACCATTGTCAACTATACTCCAGGGAAAACAGCAGCATGCTAGAGTATGTGTGTGTATGGACACAGGATATCCCATATGAGTATATACACATGGGGCCAAACATACCTGATGGCTTAACCTAAAACTCTGGGATCCCTGAGGCAAAAAAAGAAAAGAAAAGTATAAAGACAGTCTAATTCAGTTAATTAAATAGAAACAAAGCCATTCTTTATTGGGAAGAGGGCTCCCGCTTTAGTATTTGTTCTTTAAATCTGACCTAGGAGAGTCAGCAATACTTATTGCTCTGAATATCTCCTTATTTTGAGTATCATTTTGGAATGGTCCTGTTATCCATACATCTGTGCCAATTATTTACCATGTAACTATCTCTTTCACACATTGTTATTTCTTAGCTCTAGAGTTTGGTGTTGGTGTCTGGTTGGTTGAGGGCTGATCGCTTTGTTTATTACGTATATCTCTCTGTTTCTGTATTTCTCATTTGATGGCTTTGCCATTTCACTCTTCAGTAGGTGGATTTGGGAAAGAAACTTTTTAAAAAAATGATGCTTCTGAGATGTAGAGGAGCTCTGATGTGAGATTTGGTAAGAAGAGACTTTGAGGCTATTGAATAACTTGAGGTTTGGAATCAGTTTTGAATTTCAATCATCCATGCCATTCCTGTTCTGTGGTACCACGTAGAATCAGGACTTGGCCCTAAATAATATTTTCCATTACTACTTTGATTTCTTGGGTGAGTTCTCCTTACTGTATTTAAAACCAGAGCCAGATGGGTAAATTCAGGAATTATATGTTGATTTAAACTGTTTTCCGAAGTTTTCACATTAAAGGAATATTATAAAGATCAATATCTAATGGTAGTAATATATTTCTGTATTGAATATCTAAAGGTTACAATTAGTAAAACATTGAGTGATGCCTGCAGATGGTGGGAGGCACGCAGTGGATTCAGAGGTGGATAAGATGGCATCTGTGCCCTTAAGGAACTTGCAATTTTGTGTACATTTAAGAATTGTATACCCATGATCACAGTGCAGAGTGGGAGATACTGTGGTCTTCACATCTGTAATCTTCACCTGTGGATTTATTCAGCAAGTACTTATTGAGTGCCCACTGTGGGCTGGGTGTAGCTCTTGGTGCTGGAGATAGTGCAGGAAACAATATCGAAACAGCATCCGTGCCATCCTGAAGCAGTCAGTTTCCAATTTCTAGATCACTGCTTTTCACACTCTGATGGGCACACAAGTCCTCTGAGAATTTTCTTGAAATACAGAATTTAATTCTGTAGATCTGGGGTGGGGCCTGTCTGCATCTGTCTGCATCTGAGCTCTCTGGTACTGATGCTGCTGACCCAGGAACCACAGTTTGAGCAGCCAGCTTCTGGATAAATCAGCAGGGAGAGAGATTACTTCTGGTTCCTCATCAAAGGCTCCTGGTTGTTCTTGCCCTGAACTTTCTGTGTGGTTCTACAATTTCTCAAGTGGCTTAGTATTTGCATGACTGCAAGTTACTTGTCTTAAGACCTGGTGGTAGTCTCTATTTCTTGCAACTTTACCTCCATATCTCAGACAAACAAAATAGATTTTTACATTGAGGTTTATGCATCATTAAAATGCACCGCTAACAAAAGTAACCGGCCAGGGATTTTGATGTAAGTCTTGCTCTCTATAGACAAATCTACTGGAGTGAAAAAATTGTCTTGGTCCAAAAAGTTTAAGGAGGATCCTGTCATAAATGTCTCAATATATTTGCAGACCCTCCCCAGAGATATTTTCTGTGGCAGTGCCAGAAGTACACCTCAGAAACAGATATTTAAGACTTCCCAAGTGAAATCCATATGGTTAAAAGAACCGCAAATGTTCATTTTACATTCAGCCCAGAAGACGACTAACAACTTTTGTGCTTCCTCTGACAGGGTTTCTTGTGGGTGACATTATGGAGATTTGGGGAAAATACCTCTCTGCTCTAAAATGCCATAATTTTAGTGTCTTTAGTGGAAAATCTTTGTTTCTATAGAGTCTCAGTGGTATAAATATGCTTGTATTTTTTTCACAGCCTGTATATCATTTGCTTTTGCAAAACAATTGTGTGCTGCTTGTTTTCACAAATAAAGGGTGAAACTAATTAAATTCAGATTACTCTGCCTGCTTATTTATTGTCACTCCCTCTCTGGGTGTATAAATACAATAGTCCCACTCTCCTAAGTGAACGTGAAAGTCTTTGAAAGCATAAGTAGACTTACTTAACTGATATACCTCTATGCAACAATTATTAAAAGAAAGATGAAATTGTTTGTCTTCATATCAGCTATATTTGTATGAAAATAAGCCAAAAGAAGGGAAGGATGGTGAGCACTCTTAATTCAAGCATACTCTCGTTTTTTAATAAAAATTTTGCTGATGCCTTTTTATAGTTAATTAGCAAGCAGAAGGGAATCTTTTCATTTTCAAATCCTTGGCAAAAATGGACTTAATTATTTTGTAACTTTTGTAAGAATTATGGATATTATTAAGAATAGTAAATCAAGATGTGTCTCTTTTGCTTGGCTTTTTGTAGATTAATGTTTATGCTCATTAGGGTGTAAATAAGCATCTGAGACAATGACTTTGAGGTGATACCCACTTAAGTGTTCCCAGTCTTATGATTCTCACAGATAAAGACATTTGAGAATCTTCTGTGACTTTGTGTGAACTTAAGGGTGTCCTAAAAGAGACGTATGCTTGGAAGATTATTAAATTTAGAAATAGGATATCTTCATTGATTAATGAAGTCATTTGCATATCTCTAAAGGAGTGGCTTTGTTCAAAATGGGAGTTGACACACCTAAGGTCTGTGGTCATCGCCATGTTTAGATAAAGCAGAAGATGCTCAATAATCCTCATTATGGTTTTGCCCCTCCGTTTTTTTAAAAAGGGAAAATAAATACATTGAATAGCGTTTACTTAACTCATGGCTGTTAATGGTGCTTTGTCCTCATTCACCAAACAGTTTTTATTTAACTCCAGACTATTAACAGTGACTTCTCAGATTAATAGGTTGTAACCAAGTTCTTTGACACATTGATGTTTGTAAATTTACAGACTGCCTTGATGGTATAAGTAAGAGCATTGAATTGATGTACCTTTTTGTTTTGAGTTTTATAATAGCAGCTGTTATGTATAAAACTTCAAGTGGGTTTACGTGTTGACTAGGCAAGGCTCAGAGAGGAAGATGTTAAAAATCCTATAACCGATTAGATTTTTAATTGTCTTTGTTAACATTTTTGTTACATTTCAGATCTAGTTAAATTTCAGCCCTGGGTCTAAATACGCTATTCCTTTCAGAGTGGTGAATTTGAACCTCAGTTTTTTCACCCAAACAAATAAATGGGTGTGAGAAAATTGTCTCCCCCAGATCTGTGAAAATTTGAAGGAAAATACAGTAGGGCTTTAAAAAAGGTTATAAAAATTCAAATGGAGTTTGAGGGGGTAACCTCCATTTGCACTGATGCAACTCTGTAACTCCATATGTTCTTCTAAGTTGCATAGAAATATATTCTTACAAATAATTTATTGTCAAATCATCATGGAAGATTAGACCTTTTAAAAAATCAAGTCGTCTTATTTTGTAATACATATCGTCCCTGCTAGCTATGAGGTATGTATTTACATCAGATTTTCTCTTAAAGGAATTCACATTTTAGGCTTATCTTGTAATTTCTCTGAGAGTAATAAAGTGTGAAGAGTGACCCTTGAGAGGCCGGTTGGCTGGGGCCTCCTTGCAGAAGGGAATTTCGGATCTCCTGGGTAAAGTTGGTGTTCCCAGCTTATCTCTGCTGCATTGTTTCTCCTTTGACTTCTGAAACCCTAATATTCTGCTTTGGACCTCACAGGTGTAATGAGGTATCTCCATCTCAAAGGAGAATTTAATGAATACCGACACCCTTTTGGAGAATGCTTGTATTTCCAATGAGGAGCTTGTTGAAACAAATCAATTCCTGTCTGGGGCTGTTCCTTACGGGCAGCGTGGCTGTCTCTGGGATCCTTGGATTCTTCTGCCTGCTACTGCCAGAAGAGCAGGGTTGAGCCTCTTGACGCCTCTGTGCTTAAAAATCTCCTGTTATTGACTGCTTTTAAACTTAGTGCATGCTAATTATACAGGCATTGATGTTAGGAGCATAAATAGATCATAACAACATCTAGCTAGAAAAGGAAACAGAATTTGTCAAGGCACACATATTGTGATGCGCTGAAACCTGACTTTCTTTAACGCATTACTGCCAAAGGGCCACTTTGCTCTAGAGTTGTCTGGTGGTGACTCAAAGCAGGTTTTACTTCATATGTTTATAGTTAGGAGAATAGCAAGTGTTCCTGGTACTTGTTTTAGAGTAGCAATCATGTATGATTATTTTATGACAGTTTTCTCCTGATGATATAAACCTCACTTAAGCTCCTCCCCCACAATGTAATTCATAAGGGAAATTGTCAATGATCCTTATGTGCTGTAACTCAGAGATTTCATGACAACCAAGGGCAGCGCTTGGCCAGTAGCAATAAAATAGTGACGTTAATATTAGCAATAGCATAATTATTTCAGAGAGCCCTGATGACTCTGCATAACTGATTTCCCTTCAAAGTTCAGTGTTTCAATATTTGGAACTGCTATGCTCACCAGAATATCAGTCTGATTTTTGTTGCGTTTGTATTGTGTCGTACAGAAGTGGGTTTCTTTGGTCCTGCTAAATTGGAAGTTAAGATTTGTCAAGAGAATGAGCTTGCTATGAGTTTATTTCAAGTTTTAAAATTTGTAATCTTAGATTACCTGGATTCAGTGTCTGATGAATGATTAATGGTTCCAATCTCTCCCACGGTCCAGGCGTCCTTTCTTGGTGATGGAGTAGTCAGGAAGTTTAAATTTTGATGACTTACTTATTGACATTCTGTATTATTAAGAAAAATAATTCCTTACAACTCATATATCAGTTTAAACATATCAGCTAGAGGCTTCATTTCAGCTAGGCTGACTCAGTATTTTCTTTCCATGAGAGCATGTTGATTGATCAAATTGAGTGTATAGCAATCCAGTAATTCCTTAAGATGTTGAAATGATTGGATTGAGTTGCATTTTAATTATTTAGCTTTTATTAATATGGTAAGTAATGTAGTAAAGATTAGAGCTGAACATATTTCAGTGCATCTGATGAATTTAAATAAACATGATGGAACAAGCCTATCCTGATATACCTAACCTTTTACCTCATATATTTTGAGGAGAAGTATTTTGAATTCTCTTCATTCTCTTTGTGAAATGCCAAATTATGTCAATGTATTTTACATGTTTAAAATAGAGACAATGGTGAACTGCCTTTTATTACTAGGGTGTCGTTAACTTGAATTTTAACGTTTGGACAGTTGCAAATTATCTTCAATTTCTCTCCTGTTGAACTTTTCAGATCATCCAACTGTCCTTATAGAAATATTATAAAATGTGAGTGGCATGTATAGTTACATCTTTAAGCACAAACAATGAAGTCTACCTATTGATTTGGATGGGATGATGAGCATCATAATTGGCTACAGCCAACAACTATGAGTTTCTTGCCTTAGATATCTAACTGAACTCTCTAGTAATTTTTTATGGCTGTGATCATTTTAGTAAAAACTTCCCAACTGTAACTTCAGGTTAGTTTTATGACAGTTGACTCCTTGAAAAAAAAACAAACCAACTGGGCAAATATAAAAATATTTACAGCTAGTTCATTTTATTTCTTAATAAAGAGAGTATCTCTGTATTTACACCAACAGAAGGCTACATAAACTTATGGAAAGACTCCACTGACCCCAACATAGGATTAGAACCACCTCCCTCCCCATCCCACCTGCCATCCCTTAGTATGGGACTGTCACTAGCAGGAAGAGAGTGTTTGTGAGTTTTTTTTCCTCTCTTCAAAGCCAAAGATTTGCCTTCTGAACACTGCCAAGCCAGCAGATGCGCATAGTAGTCTTCACCATAGCGACTCTGAACTCTGGGTGTTTGGCAACCAGAGTTTCCCTTTAGGACACACTTGAATTGGTGGTATACCTGACATCCGGTTCAGGAGCCAGCCAAGGAGTTTGGACAAACCTCCCCTAGGGCCCTGGCATTGTCCTTGCGGGCAGAGAAGGCAAACATTGGCAAGCTCAGGGTGGCTGATCCCATCAGGGCCCTTCTGGCAAGATGTGCAAGGGGTCACATTAAGTGGATTGGCACCATGGCCCAAGGTGGAGTGTGAAGACTACAGTCACCCGTGTCGGAAGACGATTGGTTCTCCTTGTTACAAACTGCTAATTCGGATCAAAAGTCTAACCTGTTGGGTTGAACGGCCTCCCTTACTTTCTCTGAGAAAGTGGTTTGGACAGTAATCTATTTAATCTAGCTCGACACCCCTCTTCCCTCTTGTTAAAATAAAATCTAGAAACCTCGAGGACTCCCCACTGTTGAGTTCTGCTTGGAAGGAGCTTCAAACCAGTGGCTGCACACTGCGGTCAATATTGAGCAGCTCTGGGGCTGGCCGGGGCCGCTCCAAGCCGCCTGTTGTCCTGCTTGGGCAGCACCCAGAGCCGGTTCCAGGCTGCGTGTGACCGGAGGAGAGAAGGGCCGCGGGGGGAACCACCAGGCCCAGAGCTGGGCTGGGTCAGGTGCCCATATAGGGGAGAGGCAGGCGGCCTCCGCGGCCAGCAGGAGCTGATGCCGGCTCCAGAGAGCTGGGGAGACCCGCAGAGGAGCTGGAAGGTCGTGGAGCTCGGGGTCTTGGTGGTCCCGTCCTTCGGGCCAGTGATACTGTGTTCTCAAGGGCACCGGAAATGTAGCCTTTTGGTGGAGAGGAGAGAGAGATGAGGGGAAACCTGGACTCCAGGCTTATCCTCCTCCCTCTCTGATATCTGTTTCGATGCGTCTGTCAGCCTCTGCAGCTTCAGCTGGCATGTCAGATTACACACTCTCCTGGGTCTCCTAAGTGCTTCAGCTTCCCCTAGGTATTGGATGGGCGAGGGACAACCATATGCCATCTGAAGTGCCAGTTCTGAAGTTCTGAAGAGGCGATGTCCTTATTATATGAAACAGTTCAACTTTTTTTTTTTGAAAGAAAATTAAATTGTTGAAATGTGGAACAGATTCTGTTTAAAAAGTGGAGTATTTTGAGTGAAAACTGACTATTTTTTTTTTTTTTTTTTTTTACCATTCAATTCAAGAACCCAAACAAACAGCTGGCTGACTTATGTTTTAGTAGAAACCATCCTGGTACATTTACTAACTGGAGAAGTAAACATCCTTAATATGAAATTCTCATGCGTCCTGATTGCTAAGGGATATTTAATAAAGACACAGTGAAACCAATAGCACGTTTGGACTGTCGTTCACTTTGACTGATACTGTAAACTTCCCTACATTTTAAACACCTGTCCTTCTGTGACGTTTGATGTGAACACGCCAGGGCTAAAGACCGCATGCAAGCAAATACCAGCACAATTAGAAAATTCATTAATTGTCAAGGCAGTGATCAAAATGTTCTGCTTCACTCAGGCTAATAACAAACAAATAATGTCAGAATAAAGCGTGGGATGCTATGAACAGAGAGAAAGTGCCCCTGTTCAGGGCATCAGGAACTGCCTCCTGGAAGAGGGATAAAATAGTGTGGGCCTTGAACGATAGGATCCTCACAGAGATGGAGACAAGCAGGAGAAGACTATTCCAGGGAGTCACAATAAGACAAGTAAAGACTTGCCAGCCTTAGCTTTGTAGGTGGGTTTGGGGGCCATACACATCTTGCCAGAAAGTAGTTAATTCTGAGTCAATGAGATGGGGGGCAAGATTGGAAGCTTGGGCTGCAGTGGATTAGCCACATTGCGGGGTGTCACCTAGAGGCTTCTCATATCCAGGGGAGGGTCATTATGAGGGATTATTCTTTATAATGGGTGAATTAGCAGAGTCCTCATATGTATTATCATTGTTCTGCACCACTGTGTATCTCAGCTGCTGTTTAATTGCTTTGCAAATATAACCGGATACTGGAAAATTTTGAAGGTCTGGAATTAGGCCTGGTTCATAAGTGGTTAGGTGGTGGGAAGGTAAAAACCAGGGCAGTTTTAGTACTTCCAGATGGCACCGGATGGTGCTCTATCACATATAAATCATTTCTCTGATTTCTAAATTGAGCCGTTGTTTTCAAACTTATTTTTTAGCCCCCCTCCAAGAAAAAAACATTTGCAAAGATCATTAGCAGAAAACTAATATGTAAAAAAGAAAAAAAAAAGCAGATGCTATCTTTCATACATCAGGCTGCATTTAGGAGAGAGTGGCATCTAGGGTGCCCCCTCTTCTGATCCCGAGAGGCTATGCAGAGACCCTGGGCTGGCTGTATGTGTCCCTTTTCAAAACCCCAAGTACAGCCTGGGCGATTACTTAGAGGAGTGTAGGATGATTCACCTCTGCCTTTACAGGCACGGAAGGGGTCCTATAGCTCCCATTTATCAAGCACTTACTGTATACCAAGCACTGTGCCTTACGGAGTCCGCAATCATTATCAAATATTTAGTCTGGACAGCACCTTTTAAGAAGAAGACATTATAATGATCCCGTTTTACAGATGAGAAAACTGAGCTTTATATACTTTGACCTTGGCCAGTTAAGTGGCCCTTAACTGCTTATTAGCTGGGCTGTGTGGTGTGACACTCCGTCTAACAGAACTCAGTGAAGTATCGGAAGGTGACCTTGAGACAGAATATTCCAGGAGGCGAAGGGGATAAGAACATAGAGACTGTATGCTGATATGAAAGGGGGTTAAAATCGTATAGCTGAGTTCCCCCTTGGTGAGCGTTTAATGGACTGAGAGGTTGCAAACTGCAACTGGTTACCTACAGCAGATAATTAGTACCCCTGGAGGTTAAATGTTTCACGGACTCATTCTTTGGAGCTAATTGTGAGGCTGTGTGTGTATATATATACACACACAAAACACGTGTTGTATACAAAGAATACTGGGACTAGTAGGGAATTCACATGCCAGCTAACTGTTCTCCTGTGCATTTGGGTAAGCTTGACTCCTGAGGTCTGGCCAAATATAATAATATTTTTAAAAGAATTTCAGGAACATTTGTAGAACTCCTAGAATAAAAGCTTGAGTTTAACAGTCGTATCATTGGGAAAAGTTCACCTACATTTCATCTAAATTCCTGTACTTTCAGTCAGTTTTGGTTTATATAATAACAATGAGTTCACTTAAAATTAAAAAAAGAATACAGCTTCTGCCTCCTTCACAGTCAATACGTTCTGATCGAGAAGTGTTTTTGAAGGTATCGGGAACAGCGTATGAATGCTTGAATTGACTCTAAGTTCCTCTGTGTCCCAAGTCCCACTCCACACTCCCATCTCTCTCCCCTTTTCTTGCTTCCTTTCATCAGCGGAGTTTTTTGTCCGATAGCTTAACAGCCAGTAAATTATTCCTGATTAGTTTCAAAGACAAAAGTCCCCTGATAGGATGTGGGTGGCTCAGGTTCCCTGCTACTCTCTTGAGAGACAACAGGGGAAGGAAGAAGGAGTTTTCACACCTTATCCATTGTGGACATCTGGTTTGCAGGCTAACCCAGGTCTGTTAGCTGAAATATATATATATATATATATGTTCCTGGAAACATGTGGTGATTCATCGCCCATGCAGAACGCTTTGTGCCTCTGCAGTGGAAGTTCTTACCCCTTCTTCTGTAGTGTATATGAATGATATTGATATGTGGATAATCCTGAGTTTGTGTATACTATCTGCATCTTTGTTTGTGTTCTGTTCCCTGGATGATAAGACTCTTGAGGTCAGGGATTGTGATTGATGTGCAGAAACACTATATACAAGAATGGTTAAAAATCTGAGGCACTTCCTGGGTATAATTCTCAGCTTCTCAACTTACCAGGTGCTGTGGGCCTTGACAAGTTGCTTAACCTTTCCCTGCTTCACCTACCTCAGCTGTAAATGAGAATAATAAATCTATTTATCTGATAAGACTTATCGTGATGATTAAATGACATGTTACATTAGAACGATGCCTGGCACAGAGTATGTGATTGGTAAACGCTAGCTACTAATAAATACTTTTGTGTGAATTTCTGTATTTTCATTATTATGTACCAAAAAAAAAAAAAATCTTACAATGGTACAGAGATGTGTTAAGGAGACAGCACTGACTGTCTTTGGAGTTAGGGTGATCTGGGTTCAAATGCTGCTTCTTTAACTTTCAGTTTCATGTGTGTAAAGTAGAGAGTATGTATAATTTGTGGTGATTAAGAGAGAAAGTAAATGCATGTAAAATATCTGCTGCAAGATAGCCCCTCTATAAAACCTGGTTATTATTTTTATTAATTTAGAGAATTACTCACTTGAGGATTAACCTATGAGATGAATGGTCTGCCCACAGTTCCTGTCTTCATTTCATTTTCTTGCCTGCCTATTGCCAAATGTTTTGGTAACCTAACTGAACTCATGTGTTAATTGTGTGGAAATTCCCCTTTCTGATTTTGTCAGTTTGAAAGATAAATTGTTTGAAAAAAGAAGTAAGGCCTGGAATAGAAGTAAGGCCTGGAATCAGGTGATGTGGATGTCACTGTGATTTTCTCCCAACCACATGTTTGACCTTAAGCAAATCGCCAAATGCCCCAGGACTCTGTTTTGCATCTTGACACCAAGATGATTGAACGACGAGTTGATCTCCTATGCTAGAGCGTCTGACTCAGAAGATCCGAACAAGTTAGGGCTTTGACACTACTTGACTGTTTGACCTTGGGCAAGTCACTTAACCTTGGGCAAGTCCAGCTTCCTCATCTGTGAAATGAGAGGGTTGTTGTCCTCTGGGAGGTTGTTGTCAACTTCATGAACCTTTCCGTCTCTTTAACTTACTTGGTTAAAACATATACTGTACTTCCCCACCTCATTTTACCTTGTCAGTGCAGAGAAACTAACACATGTTTTGCCACAACATGTCTCAACTTTTGAAGAAAACACAGATTTTTTTTTTTAACTTTCAAACTTTTAAATTTTTTTTTCTGTGTTGCTTCTAAACATGATTTGAAGGATTTATCTGGAAAACTATCCTGAAATTATAGTTAATTGGTAAGAAAGATAACGTACAATTTCAGAGCTTTGGGTACATGTTTTATACCGAAACAAGCCAAGCCACCCTCACCCAAGTTAATGAATCCAATCCTGAGATTTGACACAGGGAGACTGTGGCAGAAATGTATCAGATTAAATTCTGAATTTAGTTTGGTTCTAAAAAATAAGAGTTTTTAAGAAGTGTTTCAAAAGAAAAAAAAAGTGCCTGGAATTAAAAAATATATATATTCTTCAGTTCACATCTGTAAGATCTAAATCCCAAGTTGATTTACTGAACTGTTTGCTTTTCTTCTGCTACCCATTGGAGGAAATATGAAGGAGAAGAGGGGAGACTTTAGAAAATTGGGCAAATGTGTAAATATTGGAACAGAGCATATGATTGTCTATTTAAATTTGTATCATAAGTTATATAAATACGACTCTACAGTTTTTTTTGACTCCATAGTCTTCTGAGCTGTTTTTTGCTATATCACATCTAATTTTGCATACTTATTTTTACATTATTAGTAAAATATAAATAATGTCATGGTAGACTTTATAAAATGAAAAGAATATCTCAAACATTACTTTAGTAATCAGTGAAAACTGAAGTGGATAAGACATCCTGGATCTTTAAAATAAATTCCAAGATGCCAGTTCACTGTACAAGGAAGAATGATTCAGCCGGAAAATCAGCTACAATTTTAAGTAAGTTATGCATTTGCATCAAGATGATGGTAAATGTATAGATAGGTAAATCAACTATAAGGAGTAATTATGACCTAACTCACCCGTTTTATGCCTCCCTTGTATTAGACAGATCTGCTTGCCGAGGAGACATCATCTCATTTATTGGGTGGGCCAGATAAAGCTTCAGGGTCTATTTTCTTAGTAGTGTCTAGTCAAATCATTCCTCATCGGTTCCTTGGGTGGATTGGACTGGCTTCACCCCACTTCCTGTGGCAGGGGGGGTTTTCAGGGGACCGGTCACAATCACGGAGCACGAAGTCGTCCTCTTACAGGTCAGGCCTTGTTCTTTCAAGGAGGTTGATTGTGAGCAACAGTCGTTACCCACAGTGGGTGTGTATTTGCCAGTGTGTTTCTGCATTTAGTGATTTGTTGGACATGAACTTAATATTTTTCATTTCCTTGCTATCTAATAAAAGTAGTCTGACTAAATTTAAAAATCCAAGTTTAACGTTTAGAATCCGGTTTTTTTTTTCCCCCTTAGCTTGTAATTTTGTAACCTTTCATTGTTGGTTATCAGAATGAGTATTAAAATAAGTTTATTTGGCTGATTTTCATTTGTAGTTAACAATATAGTTATGTTGTTTAAAAGACCTTCTTAATATAATAACTTATTATAATAACAATGCTGATTATGAAACTATGATTTTAAATTATGAGTTTTACAAATATTGAGTAATTATTAATCTCTTATAGACACCTGTATCCACGATGAAATTGTGAGAGACTGAATAAAGTGTAGATATAGTAGCTGTATATTTAGACTGAATGGTTTGAGTGTCTGGCTCAAGTTTGAGTGTCTGGTTTAAGTTTCTAGAATCGCATAAGATAGAAATACATTGATACTAGGTAATATGCACAACAAACGATTTTATTTAAATCCACACATAAACTTCATTTTATCTGCAAATTATTCCATCGATTGTGTCATTTGCCTTTGGTTTTATATTGTTATCAAAGTGACATCATGACATAGATGCTAGTTTTTAAAAAAAGTCACGAATTTGTATTATAGGGCTTATGTATCATTTATATGGTATTTTACTTAAACCAGCTCATTAGCAATCTACCATGCCTTGATAATAATATTCAAAATTCCGGATTCCATAGTAAAATTATTTTGTTTGAAGGAACTTGGGGAACTGATCTTGAATGTGTATACTTTACACACAGAAAAAATCCTACATGATAAAGATTTTTCAATAAGATTTTTTTCCCATTTCTGTGGAATCAAGCCTATTCCGTCTTGAGAACTGCATTCAGTGACAGCACCGCTGGTAGAAACAGTGTCCC
This sequence comes from Giraffa tippelskirchi, assembly GCF_054371585.1. Taxonomy (NCBI): domain Eukaryota; kingdom Metazoa; phylum Chordata; class Mammalia; order Artiodactyla; family Giraffidae; genus Giraffa; species Giraffa tippelskirchi. Next base: position 175,482,435 of record NC_137280.1, on the reverse strand, counting down.
CAAACCCACCCCCACACTCCCGTGAAAATACTCTATTTTTTCAGAAGCAGTCTTTTTAACCTTCTCCTAGTTTTCACAGCTGCGTCTTTCAAAAATGACACACACAAAAGGAGTAAACGTAACTATTCCTGTCTCCTCGTTTACGGGGAGACCCAGGAACCCAGGTGGATTTGTGACAGCAAGAACTGCACCTCCACATTTAACTGGCGCCTCCCCCCCTTACCTTCCGTGTCCCTCAGTAGTACCTGGCTAACCTCACTGAAGACATTAATTACACCAGATCCACTGTAATCGCCTTGGCGTCAGAGTCACATCTTGTTTAATCTTTGTGTTTACTGTAGTTGGCGTAATGCTTGGCACATAGTAGGTGCTTTGTGGAATGTTTAAAATGTGAAAATGATAATGCCATTAAGCATATAGCACCTGCTTAGATTCCGCTCATCTTTCATTTCATGGAGAAGGAGCCGCACGTTAACAGGTATTGAACTTGGTAATTATCAGTCACAGCTACCCCATGATTACTCTTCACAGTGGGAATGTAAACAGATCCTTACTCATTGTTTTTCTCAGCCACATTGTTTGGCCTCAGCCTCTTAGGTATTTGAAGAGATGGATTGATGATAGCAAAGCAGGTGACAGGCTTCGGGCCACAGGGAACGTGTGGGCAAGTGAGTTTGCCATTCTTTATGTAACTGAATCTTCCATGTTTACCTGGGGAAAACAGTGCAGCTAGATGGCTCATTTGGTTATGACTTAGGATGGACATTTAACAGTGCTTTTTTGGCTCTTTTTTTTTTTTTTTAACAATCTTCAAATCAAAAACTGCATCTTAGAAATGCCAAACATTTTAAATATTTGCTCTCTGTACAGACTTGATGACTTTAAGTCTATGCAATGTCCGCAAGGTATGAGTAAAGTAAAAATAACATTCCCTGTCCTCAGATCCTTTTGAAGTAAAAGTCAGACAAAAACACTTATTTGCTCTGGTATTTTAGGGTAAATTTAATGATAGAACTAGGCTAACTGTAAAACTTGATCCAATATACTGTGGGCAGATTGTTTACGATGGCACTGAAAACAGTGTGATACACACACATGTTTGATAGAAATAAATTTGGTCATGATGTTTAACATATGAATACTGTGTGCCTGTTAGGGGGACTAAAATATCATGAATGGTAGTATAAATTTAATTTAGTCATCTCTGGATGAAGTACAGGTGAACAATTTGGTGTTTATGTAAGTTAAAAGTAGCTGAGAAAATGCTTCAACTTCTATAAAGCAAGATTTGCTCATTTTTCTGTTCCCTTGTTTGAAGCTTGTCACTTAATTGACATTTTATAGTTTTTTTTTTTTTTTCTGGATGAATTTAACTCACACTGGAACAGTTGAAAACATTTGCAAGTCATGACGTTATATAATCTGACTTTTTTTCATCTTTAAATCACAGTTTAAAAAAAATTGTTGAGGAAATTCATTTTTAACTCTTGAGCATCTACTGTGTGTTAGGTACTGTCTAGGTAATTAAGGTATTTTTGGATAACAAAGTTAGCAGTTACTCATGAATAAATAAATGAACTTATCTGCTTATTTTGCTTTATAGCAAAAAGTACAAGTTTGTGTTTACATAAGAAATTTGTTTAGATAACATTGCTTTTTCCCTTTAATGAACCTTCCTCCAGAGGCCATGTTTTCTTCATTAATTTGTATTTATAATTTTTGAAATGAAGCAAAATATTCTCATACTTTCTTCCTAAATGTTTCTTTTTGTCTCTTTTTATTTAAAAGTAAGCACTAACCTTTTTGGGAAGGTTACTAGGAGCTAACAAGTAGCAATATAATGTTTGATGAATCTGAGCCAAGGTGACTATTTCTCTCTAATGGAGGATGACAACGACGGATTTAAGAAGTCATCCCCTTTTTGTCTCGGGCACAAAAACCTTCCGCCTGCATCTTTCAGCTTGTATCACCACTTCTAAAGGATCCATGGGCAAACTGCTGAATTTTTATTAATCAGCTTAACTTAATGAGATGAAAAGACCTTTTCAAAAGAATGAGGAAGGCAGAGACAGATACTGAGAACCACTCCAATTCTCTAACATGAAAAAACCATTTTCCTTCCCGATTTTTTAGGGATGGCAAATTCAGCCCTGTTTCCAGGTAATCCATCTGGCTCTTCTTTCTAATTTTCACACATTTAGGGACTTTCTCTAGCCGTGGGCTGCCTTTATTATTGTTTTTTAAAGAAAGTAGGCAGCTATAAAGAAGAGTTAACTGAGAGTTGAGTGGGGGGAAATACCTTTGGGAAAGGAGGCAGGAAAGCTTAAGCTGATAAAACACGACTCTTTTTGATGGGGGCTCTGTTTGGATAACTTGGCCTTGTCTAAATTCTTCTCTCTCCCCGTCCTTCCTGCTCACCCCTTTCCCTTTCTCCCCCTCCACGTCTTGTCAAGCCTCCTTCATAAATGGTAGCAGCTGGAGACCTTTTAGTGGCATTCAGGGATTACTTCCCTTCGGGGTTTTAATAAGCCCTGATGCTTGAAACACAGTCAAGACGCTTCTGGAGACAATCGCCATTCAGGCTGGGGACCATGGAACCTTTCAGGGCCCAGATGGCTGGATCCAGGTGGGCCCCCGGGGTCCATGGGGCACAGCAGGTCCACATAGCAGGGAGTCCCCAGGAAGGACAGACTCGGAAGCAGTCAGGAGAGGGATGGGTTTCGGTGCAGTCAAGAGGGGCTGCTTCCCATGGTTTCTCAGCCTGCTTGACTGCACACTCCCTTGAATTGTTGGATTTAACTCCCTGACCAGCCAGAGCTGCCACCACTCAAGTCCCGTGGTCCTACGCTTCTCGGCCCCCATGTGGGGACACCCCCCCCATAGTGGGGACCCTGGGGCAAGATGCTGGCCTCATCCGGTAGATCTGCGGAGGTGGTGTTTAAAGGCTGAGCCTCCTGGAGGACAGGAGGGTCTGAGTGGCTCAGTGATGGAGAGACGAGTCTTGCTGCCACTCAGCTGTAAAGGCCACCTGCGAGCTTTTCTATGTCACCTAGTCCGTGATTTATCCTAGTCTGTGGCTTTTAAAATTTAGTTCTTAAGGTGACTCAGGAAGCCTTTATAAAGATGGTCCCGTGTGGGTTCTTCGGGTTCATGTAATGTTGTTGTCTGATTTTGTTTTTGTAGGTGGGAAAATTGGGAGGCAAGAGAACAGTCTAGATGTCGCACAGAGCCTGGGTCTGACTTTTCCTCTGTGATTTCTGAGATTTTTCGCCCCTTTTCCCTCTCCTGTGGAATTCTGTGTTTAAAGTGATCCCCAGAAGAACTTCTAGAAAATCCCAGTGTGCCAAGGAAAACCATAGCCAACCTCTGTATCCGCTTTTTCTTCCCTGGCTTTGCACACATCTGCTTTCTCTCTCCGTCAGGTCGTGACGTCATGTCACTCAGGAAGGCAAAAGCACGTGCCTTAGGGATGTGTGATGTTATCACTGCCCAACTATGCAACCTTCTTTACAAGCCCCAGCGGAGGGGAACTTCCTGTCCTGGAGTGTTGGGAATCAGTCCACTCTGAGCATTCTCTGGCCTTTTAACACAGTGGGTAGACTTTTTCATTAGGTCGATTTCTGGATGCAGGAAGTAAGGTTGGTGATGATTTTACGAAAGCATTAAGTGATAGTGAGAGAAGCTGCCTCCAAACATGCCGTCTGGTTGGGCCAGGTCCACTCTGTCTTGTCTCTGCTTAACCCACTTCATGGCTTTTAGATAGTGCCCTTCTCTGACACTTTCAACTGGGGAAGTGAGTGTGTGGGCACTTTGAGGCTCGTCTTTGGGGATTGAGGCTGGGCTCGGTGTGGAGCTGGAATATTAGGAAACAGCTGTTCTTTGCCTGGGTGGACAGTCATTGATTTTTAAATACTCGGGCCTCCTGATGGCTTAAAAACCCATTTGTGCCTCTTTAGATTAAGGTTAATTTTTGTGGTAGTGAGTGCAGATGCAATGAACAGATGCTGCACACTTGCTTTGGCTTTTATACATACTCTATACTTTAAAATGAAATTTAATTAAAAATTAAATGCATCATTAGGTCATAAAAGGAAAATTAAAAAAAAAAAAATCCCTGATTAGAATGTACTGCCTCAAATAAAACCGTGGTCCCAGTAAGCCCGGGGAGTTGATTTATTAATAAAGTTCTTAGATAAAAGTGAACTGTCCACTAATGATCCCCCCTCCCCCATAGTTTATGGTCTACTCTGTTCCTGTATAATGATTTCATGAACCCATTCTAATCATAATCTAACAGTTATCGGGATTGGAAGACGATGTTTATTCATTTTCTCCAACATAACGAAAATCACAGTTTTCAAATTATGTGTGTGAGCTTTAGCTTGTGTCCACTTATATTTTATTTATTTGGATGTGGATAGGAATGTATACCAGGCTGCTAAAACTCAAATTCAGAAATGCAAGAGAAGTGACCGTGTGCCCAGCAGGACACTCCCCGTCCCACCCTAGACCAGCCTCTCCCGGCGAAGAAGAAGCCCCAAGGTTGTCCGGGAGGTTTGCGATTGACCTTGCATGTGCCAGCATCCTCATTTGTCTTTCAAAGTATCTGTAGAGTGGTTACCTCTGTGGTTAGGAAATCATTTGTAGCTCAGAGTTGTAATGCTGTGAGACAGTCCGCTCACCTGCAGATAATGTTTCATTAGTCTCTCTCCAGTTGACAGGGCTGGCTGCTTCCCCGTGTTCCTCTGGTGGAGCTGAGTGATCGCTCTGTTTTCTGCGTTCTTGTTACAGGTCACTTTCAGTCCGGAGTCTCCCCTCAGGCCTTATTAAAGTAACAACCAGGTAAACAAACAACCTATACTTCCAAGGCAGGAAGAGCGACGGTGGGACTCGATACCGCCGACTCAAACTGGTTTTCTTACCATGGATTTGCTTTCATTAGGGAAGTCCAGAAACAGTAGAGAAACATGTACCCAGTTCTATAGTTCACAGTGGGCTATTTCCATTTGAGCTTTTCTCATATGCTTGGCTGTTTATTAACTGATTGCATCTAGCCCTTTTCCCCCTTAATATTACATAATAAATACTTTCTCATATTGCTGGAATCAGCTGGTGTAATACAAAAAAATTATCCTTGTCAATGACTGCGTACATTTTCATCACGACGATTAGCCATTACTTACTTAGCCAATACTTTTCCATCTTATTAACTACCCTCTGCCTCCAGAGTTTCTGTTACCAGTCTGTTTGGAAAAAGCTGGGTTAAAGAAATGACATTACGTCTGAGCCTTTTGGTGCCTTTGACACATAAATAATCCCTGAGAAGCCACAGTGGAGCCTAAGCCCACGATGGAGCATCTATGCACGAATCCCAAACTTGCTGTTTGGAAATACCGAATTATTATTCCTTATTGTTAGACATATAATGTTTTTCAATATAGTTTTCCATAATACAAATGACACGTAGATAACTTTTTTTTTTTCTTAAAGCTTTCCTTATATTTTGGAGTTTTCTCCAGAGTAGATAGTAGGATTATTGGGTCAAACGGTATTAACATTGTATCATGCATGCTAAGTCACTTCAGTTACGTCTGACTCTATGTGACCCTGTGGACTGTAGTCCACCATGCCTCTTCTGTCCATGAGATTCTCCAGGCAAGAAATCTGATGTGGGGTGCCATGCTCGCCTCCAGGGCATCTTCCTGACCCAGGGATCGAACCTGTGTCTCTTAACGTCTCCTGCACTGGCGGGCTGATTCTTTACCGTTAGTGCCACCTGGGAAGCCCTAACATTGTATTAATTGTTGCTAATATTGTCAGATTGCTTTATAGTTTCATTACACTTTTGGCAGACGTGGCTACTTTTTTTTTTTAAAAGGAGTTCATTCAACTACCAAGAAAGAGCTGTCGTTTTAATATATATTTCTTTGATAATAAGTGAGACGAGATGCTTGTTTATTTGTTCACTGTTTTATAAAGGAACTAATCATTGATAAAGCTTGCCCTTATTAACCTGTGCCTTTAGAATAAAAGTACTACTCCTGGCTACTGCTGTGCTGAATCCAGCAGTGCGCTGAGCGCTTACTGAGTTCATAGTCTGTCCACAGCTTTAATATGAGAAAATGCTTACACACCTCTTACTGTGTACCCATTTCTTTTCAAGCAGTGCGTATATGTTAAGCCATGTAATTGGTATAATGATTCTATGACGTAGCTTTTTGTTGCCATCTTCGTCTTGCAGATGAGGAAACTAAGACAGAGATTAAATACAGTGATGTAAGTTACAATTACTAACAGTGTAGCAAGATTATAAAGCCAGGCCTTCAGTTCCAGACGCTGCTCTGAACTCTGACTGTGCTACCTCAGCTACCACTATTATTATGAAAGTACACGTTGTATTCTTAAGCTTACCAAATGAATATAGCTGTGTCACTAACCTGCGGGTCCCCTGCTGTTTCCAGAGTAGTGATATTCTAGAAAGTGTGAATTATATCTCATATTTAAAAATCTCAATTTACACATGCTCTTTTTCCTGCATGTGAAGACAGAGGATGGAGAAAAGTCAGAGAATGTTAAATGTACAAAATAATGTAGTGTTTTAAAAGAAATACCTTCGTAACTGAGGGCTGATGTTTTACTACCTGCAATGCAGACTCTATGCTTCTGCAGTAGTCTACAACTTAGCTTATTTGAGTATCTTTGGTAATATGTGCTGTATAGATTGGACAGTAGGCATCCTTTAAGGCTGTTTTTTAATTAAATATATTTAATGTATAACTGGTGTTATACATTATACAAAATGTATAGCTGATATATTTAAAGTAGATAACCAACGTGCACCTACTGTGCAGCACGGGGTACTCTGCTCAGTACTCTATAATAACCTAAATGAGAAAATAATTTGAAAATGAATAGATACATATAATATGTATAAATGAATCACGTTGCTGTACACTTGAAATTAACACAACATTGTTAATCAACTGTACTCCAATATAAAATAAAAAGCAAAAAGCAAAAGTAATTGAAATGCAAAAATTACCTTAAAAAGTAAGCCATTAGCTTAGTTAGTTTTCTCTTCAGAAGATTTTACATTGTTTTGTGTGTATATATCTATATATGTATAGATATATACAGCATTAAATTTTTCTCTTATTTTGAGGGTTTTTGTTAAAAATAACTTGTTTTTTGTATTTTAAATTCAATAACTCATAGTTGAAAGCAAGAAAAAAAAAAGTGGCGAGGGGGAGACTTTGCAACTCTCTGTGACTATTTGGTCTTGAGCCTTTCTAATAATACGCTTTCTCCCTCTGAAGCATTATTCATCTCCTGTTAGCATTCTGCCATGAATTGAGAGTTAGGTTTGTGATTTTCTTGACAGATGCTGGAAGCAGGATGGAGTCACAGGACTTCTCTTGTCATTCTAAATATTATAGATTGAAAGGACTTATTTTAACCAAAAATCTTTGGGGGGCAGTGGATTAAGAACTGGAGAGGACATGGCAATAGCTTTGTGTTTTTCCAGACTGTTGATTCCCCTTAAGATTCTGGGATGATTTTATTTTTCAGTTATGGTTTTACAAAAAGAAAGTGACCAATGCTAAGCTTATTTACTCTTGTTGGCTTTGTAGAAGAAATTTAAGCCTTTCACATAAAAATTTAGAGATAGAATCTTTGCTTAGTTCAGCATTTGGATATTTGTAGTGGTCATTACTGGCCTAAGTAAAATAAAATAAACAAAAAGCAGGCAAATTTTGGAAAGATTTATAGTAGGATGTTCTTATAAAACCAGGAAGTTTAAAATATGGTTGATTTAAACCAGAAATGCTTGCTTGGTTCTCAAGTATTTATAAAATGCGAAATGCTTTCCATGCTCGTTTCTGATGGCTTGCAGATTACCGCCCCTATCAGTGTCATCACACCCACTCCTCTGTCAGAACCTTGTGACCTTCACAGCTGGCTGTTACGGGACTGTGTTTGCCCATGTTTCACTCTTTCCCTTTCAGACAGTCTTCATTGAGTTTCCGGAGGAGGCAATGGCACCCCACTCCAGTACTCTTGCCTGGAAAATCCCATGGACGGAGGAGCCTGGGGGGCTGCAGTCCATGGGGTCGCGAAGAGTCGGACACGACTGGGCGACTTCACTTTCAATTTTCACTTTCATGCACTGCAGAAGGAAATGGCAACCCACTCCAGTGTTCTTGCCTGGAGAATCCCAGGGATGGGGGAGCCTGGTGGGCTGCCGTCTATGGGGTCGCACAGAGTCGGACACGACTGAAGCGACTTAGCAGCAGCAGCATTGAGTTTCGCTTCTAAATTTTCTAATAGAACTGTTGCTATGCAAGATACATGGCTAATGCCATCCATATTTGAGAACATAATCTTATCTTCTTGAGAAAAAAATTGGATATGATATTCCAAATTATTTTAGCTCTAACAAATCACATGGTTTGACATAGCAACTGTTCTGGAAATAATTTCTTAGAGTAAACTGATAAATCCTTTATTTCATATTTTCCACTTCATTAATAGTTAGAGAGTGTCCTGAAGAAACTTACATGTCACTTGGTTAGAACGTGTCGTGACTTTCTGAAGTTTCTCACAGTTTTTGAGTTATTAATCTATAAAAGTTGAGATAAGGCATTTCCTTGTATTGAATTTGAACATGCTTTGTGCTTTGGCTCCATGAAATATTAAATTGTGTTTGCCGTCTTCTCAGCCAAGCGGGGCAGGAAAACTTGTACATACGTGGGTGAGGAAAGGATTGAGGTCATGGCGTTTTGGTTCAAGGATTTGTGTTCTTTCTTTTTTCTCATTTAAGAGTAACGTTTGACTGGAATGTGTCTTGAGAGATTCATATGAGTCACAAATATATATACAAAACATACATATTCACATAAACACACAGATATGTTTTCATGTAGTTTCATTACTAGCATGTAGACTACTTTTGTCCGAAACTATGATTTTACAATCAGAGTTGCAGTATGCAGTGTATCTAATCTGGTAGGTTAAATGACATTTTTAAACAAACAAGTTTTAAGTCATAAGAATAAGAAAGAAGGGAATGGTGTTTAAAGCACTGATGCCTTTATTGACATTTTTAACCAGGGTCCCTTAGTTTAATTGTTCCCAAGACATTTCCTGTGCTCACAGTCCAGGCAGGCTAGCACTGCCTTGTGGAATGTTGGCTGTCTCAGGAAACCTTCCATCCTAAGGATGAGTGCTTTTACTAACCTGGACTTCACTGTCGGTGTGTCTAAAAGGATCTGAAGGCATATAGCTCCATTTCTTAATGAGGAGTTTGGTCTTAACTGTAGTGAACCCTCTCACTGTGAGGCTGTCTGTTACCTAAGGCTCAAAATCTATCATAATTACCATTTCTCTTAAACGCCCATCGTTAAACAGCGCACACAATCTTGCCTTAAAAGGAGAGCTTCGTGGAGATCGCCTCTCGAGTCCGGGTCAGCACAAAATGAAATCCCTGGGGTTAAGGAAAAAAGAAGCACTCACACACTGAAAAGTGGCGAAAAAGCGACAGATTCAAATACTGCCAGCTGAAAGGCTGTCCATGGGATGCCTGGTGGTGCAGCTGAAGAGGTGGCTAGCTCGGTGCCCTGCAGAACTCATGGGGACATTTCTTTCCCTGATGGTGGGTTGACACCCATGACATAAGAAAGAACTTGTTTTGCCTCGACGAGAACATCAACCCAGCTTTGGGCTAAAAATGATAAGGAGTTGGCTTAGAGCAAAAAAATAAAATAAAAGCAGTCATACAGTAAAATAAAAACTGTGCATCATGATTTATTGACTTTGGCCATATCAATTTGCTAAATCATATGGATGCGATTTAAAAAGAATGTTATTTCAAGAAGCTCTGTTCCCCCCTTTAATTTGACATGACTAAACCTGAAGCCTTCTGGAAACCACAGTTCAAAATGGTTTTTTCTCCAAGAGTTTTCGTCAATTTGCATTTAGAAATGTAATATTAGCTCTCATGTAGACTAAGGATTAATTTTGGAATAGTTCTAGATAATGAGCACCTCATTCCAAATATGAAGCCATGTATCATTTGACAGAAATTAACTGCTCTTGTCCTGAATTTCATGTATTTTAAGGTCAGCGTTTGATTTATAAACATCCCTACTGGTACCTAGTTTTATTCTTTCCTGTTCTGACTCTGGCGTAGAACTCTGGGATTATTCTTCCTCTTCCGAGCATTAGAAATGTGGCACTATATTTTAGGAGTTATCTCCATGACGGAGATGAATAGGCTCGAGGTGGCTATCGGAACTTTTTCAGTTGGAAATCTTTTAGTTTGGCTGTACACCTTTAAAGACTCAGTTTAAAATTCAGTTTGCCTGTGTGGGTGAGGAGTAGCATCATCCTGGCATTCAGACGCTGTCAGTGTTGCTGAGTTTTGAACTTCCCAGGGCATTGGAAGGAGAGTACTTGTGTTTTTTTTGCAGGTTTTGGACATAAAGTTCCTTCCCAATTTGTGAATTTCCAAATCACGATTTAAAACATAGCATACTAATAAAGAGTTTCTGAATCTCAGTTGACAGAGGAGGTAGTTTAAAAGAGAGGTAGACCAGCAGTCTGTACACCCGTGGCTCCCCTGCCGGCTCCCAGTTTATACTTTATCATCAAGTGAAGGTATAAGCCTCTGAGAGAGGCTCCAAGTTTGAATTTCTTTTCACTGAAGTTTGAGCAACTTTACATGGAAACAGGGTATCTTTTCTCTGAAGACCGTTCTATATGTAGTCGTTGACCTTTTTCTGGAAGGTATAAGATGCTAACAGCCTCTGCAATGTTGTTCCCTGCACGTCCTTGGCTGCATCCAGGGCCATCAGTAAGCCTCAGGTGTTGGCATATCTGTGGCTTCTGCCCTTCTTGAATCAGTTTCTGCAAGGGTGCTTTATTTTTTGCCAGCAGTTCATTTCCTTCCGGTCTTCGCTCCCAGCGGACAGTGAGCGGGCAGGTTCCCTGGCCAGCGTGCGGCGGTTTTGCCCCAAACCAGTCCTTGTGGTGCAGTCTGCAACGTGGATCCCCGTCGCCCGGCCTCCTATCAGTGGTAAAAGGAACACGGCGCATAGGTGTTTGAATTATTCATCGTCATAATCGGCCTTTCTGTTACACTGCCTCGCCGGGCCCCTGTTATTCTAGTGCATAATTGATGGTGCTCACCAGTGGAAAGGTTAGAAAAGCAGAAGTAATGCGCCACGGCAGCGCTGGGAGGCTGGCCAGTTCCGGGGCTCCCGTGGCTGCTGGTCCCCGGAAATGTGTCCCTTCTTGCTTTTTCCCAGGCGAAAAGGGACAGGGAAAGTGGAAAATGCGCATTAGATTTTTGCAGCCTGGTAGCGCGTTTGAGCCTGGCTCTTGAGTAGAGCTGGCTGGCTGGTTTGCATGTAATTCGTCCGAAAAACATGTTTTTTTCTAGGACGAGTTCACTGCAGAAACGGACTCCGAGTTTGGCTTGATTGGGATTCACCTTAACAAATTACTCACAGATAATGAAAGTAGGAAGAAATTTTTAAAAAGCAGACTGAATGTGAAAAAATAAATTCAGTTTAGACTGTTGAAGGATTTCCCCCTTCTTGTTATACCTCTGTCTGCAGTTATTGGAAAGTAAGGAATGGAAAAAAAAAAATTCCACATTGTGTAGAAAAAGTGCGCTTGTAAGGAGAATGAGTTTAGTGCGGATTCAGTGCCTATGAAGGCCACATAAAATGCTGAACTTCGAAGTGAATTCTAGAATGTAATCTTGGCCAAATTATTTTGAAAGGGCAATGTTTAAACTTAGTTTAAATAAATATTTTGAGGCCCGTGAATAGGATGATATTTTCAAAGAATATCATTAAGAACCATGTTGGAGCTCTCTTATGGCGTATTAAAAGGTTGAATAGATACAGTATTATTTTCACCCAAGGAGAGTGTTTGAGAGACATCCTCCCAACTTTCTGCTCTAGAGTTGCAGACCAGAGGGGAAAGGATGGGAGAAAGCAATGTTCTCTGGATAACATTTGGTGAGATTTTATGTGTATTTGAAGAGGAAGGTTGTGGAGCATCTAGTTAGTTGTAATAGCATAACTCATACATCTTGGTTCATTCTGAGAGTGTAACTCGTACAACTCGACTAGGGTTATAAAGGTATAAAGACGAGCAAAGGAGGCAGGGGAGGCTGCCGGAGAAGAGGGTGGATAGGAAGGCAGAGAACTGTGCTTAGACAGAGGAGACAGTAGACAGTTGGCGGGATGGGGCATTGCAGGTGCAGAGAAGAGAGCAGAAAGGACCGGGACCTGTGAGTCGTCTTCCCTGCTGGGCCTCTGCTTTTCCCCGCTGGCATGTTCCCCGGTAGTTAACGTTTGGGGTAGTCTGGGAAAGCACCAAGACTTTTGTGGAAGGGCACAGCTCACCACTGCCTGATCTAGGTTAGAGGAGAGAGAGAAAGAAAGGAACCTGGGGAAGAGAGGAGTGGAAAGGCAGAAAGACGAGGAGAGAAGGCGGGAGTCCAACGAGAAGGGTGAGCGCGAGACCAGACGCTTGGGAAGAGAGAAAGGAACGGACAGGAGCCAGGAGCCGAGAAGTAAGGAGAGAGGATCGAGGAGGAGGATGACCTGGGGAGCGGCCGCCGCCTGCCTCCCCCGCCCGCTCTCCCGTGGGTCCGCCAGGCCCTGGGAGCGGTGCCAGCCTCCCAGAGGGCCCAGCGCAGGGCCTTCCCTGCAAGCGGCTGCGTCCTCGCCTCCCGTAGAAACGGGCACCCATCCCGCGCTGGGGGAGGAAACCGTAAGCGGAGTGGCACCTAAGAAAGTTTGAACAGATGCCAAACCTCCACATACTGTGTGTTACTTGGGGAAATTCGACCCCAGAACTCCAAGCTTTTCTGACAGCTTTAGGTTTCCTTTTTTACTTTTCCCTAAGGGAAAATTAATGCTGTGTGTTGAATCTTTTTACATTGATGATGGGTGAAATATTTCGTGTGGTGGTTAAAATATCTCTGATACATTAGAGATGATTTAACAGAATGTAAATAAATTTTATCTTCCATTTTCATTAGGAAAATATACATCTCTGCATCTCCAAATTATACTTCATTTGCATTAAAAAGTAGGTATAAAGTAAACATGGGCTGGCAATTATTTCACATCCATCAGTGTTCTATAGGAAGAACTGTTCTTGTGTTTCCACATAACCTAGCAAATTTTTTTGGTGTCCAGGAAAGCTGTGTTTGCTCTGTAAATGTTTACAGTTATACTCTCTTAGTTTCACCATGGCCATATATACATGTGTGTGTATACATATATATATACACACACACACATATGTATGTCTGTATATATACTGTATATATAAGTATAGAGCTTCTATATTTAAATGTAGGCTTATATTTTTCTCCTTGGCCTATTGTTTTAGGTGTCAATTCTTCAGAATTATTTACTGATCATTTATTAATTGTTTAAAATAACTGAGTTGAATTTGCTCGATATTGCTATTTTTGGTTGAGTGTAGACTGACACTTAAGATTTTATTTTTATTAAAATAATAGTTATTCATGCACATAGTAATTTTCAAACAGTACAAAAGCAGTTCAAAGTTACCGAAGGAAAACATCTCCTTTCCTCCCTTTTTCCTTTTCACTAGAGCCAAGTATATGAGACTTTAAGAAAATAATTTATGATACCTGAAAACCACATTTGAGATAATATGCTAGCAGTTTTATATTTATTTTATGTATATGCAGAAAATAAAGTAACTGTGTGTAAATGTCTTGGCCATCCTTACTCTCTCATGACTTGCTCACATAGTTCATTTTTAGTACTGTAATATTAATCAGCATTGATGTCATTATCTTTCCCAGACCTCAGAAACACTACCTTCCTGTGTCCTAAATAAGGACTTCTCTTTTCAAAGACCTCAAAAGACTAAGGGACAGATTGAATAGGACTCACATCCATTTTATTTCAGCTTCATATTTCATCCTTGAGTTACACTGTAATTTCATTTTCAGTTGCCATTACTCATTGTCAATGTAATGTTTAGTATTTATCAAGGGTTCTCTGGGTACAGTATGGTGTGGCATTTTCAATAATGTATAGATTAGCTGCTTTTCCAAGCCATGAATAGCTGGTAGTCTAAGTAGGAAACAAAAAGAAACACTTTCAATATTATATATACCTAGTAACAGATTTTCATTATGAGTGATTTTGGAAAAGTGGACGAGGAGGTGGTGATACTCAATTTATACAAAGTATTCTGGTTACTTTGTGCTTTGAGTTTCATTTTATATACATTTTTGAGACTGTCTAACATGAACCTTCTCAAGTGCTACAATGTGAACAACTTAATAAACCTGTTGCTTTATTTTAAAAATTAAAGTCCTCTTGGTGCTGAAAATACACAGCATTTGATTCATATAAGACTTATTAAGAGGCATCATGACACACTGACTTCTTTTGGATTTTAGAGCATAACCTCTGTAACTAATTATCTGCTACTTAGTGGCTATATAGTCATAGGCAAATTCTCTAACTCCTTGGTTCATCATTGTTTCCTGTTTGTAAATTAGGGATGATAATAGTACCTACCGCACAGTGTAATTTTATGGATGACATTGAGTTCATATACATCAAGTGCTTGGTTCCATGTATGGCACATCATAAGAAATTAATAAACATTAACTTTTATTATTTGAGTGATAGATTACTCTGGATCTAGCCTAGTTAATCCTGATGCTCTAATTTATCCTCATTGAGTGATGATATATATTTTGAAATTAAGTATTGTATAGCTCTGATGGTGAAAATAAATGTATTTTATAATTGACAGCGAGCAGTGCTAATGAATAGGACTTATTCTTCTCTAGTAAAAAAAAATAAATGTTTGCAGCTTATGTAAACATCATTTTGGTAATTGGAATTGAAATTCATCATAATATAAAATACATGATTCAATAAATGAAACATTATACCTAAATATATATAAATTTATTTACAGTTGAAAATTACTGCCTTATAACACAGAAACAATGGCTTAATGCTCTTAATGCTAATACATTCTTATCTTAAGTAGCATGTTCGGTTATTTTTGGTGTGGATTGTAAGACCAGGCACTATTTAATAAAGCCTTGGCTTGCATTCTTGTGAGGAGGAAGGTAGCTGTGGTATAGGCATTTGCATGCTAAACACTCCTTTGGTGGCAATTCCTCAGGTGGTAAAGTGGCTAATAACATATATTCTTATATCTATGTGGAGAAAATGAATGTTTCATCCCCATTTGTTGAGAGACAGTGAGATGAGAGCTCAAATCAGTTCATTCAGGGACTGTAATATCCCTCTCTAGTAATATTTTTGTGTTGATTTTAGCAAAGTTAACAAACAGAAATAAATGGAAATAAATCACTTAAGTGTTATTAAGACTGAAAAGGGAGAGGGGATGCCCATCATTTCTCCACTAGATAAAAGCAACGGTTAATGAAGTAACAGGAATCATCGTAGCAGATTTGATGATGCTGTGTAAAATCTAATATTAGCCACAAAGAAAGGCGTCTCGTCACTGTTTACAAATAAGGCAGCTTTGGGCTGGGGCTGCTGGGGAAATGGTCTGGAGATGAGGCTGGGGTTTACAAATCCTTCTGTCCTTCATAAAGAACAGGGCTCAGGGCTCTGGGATTGTCAAGGAAATGTTGTTAAGAACTATTTTTCTCTTAAGTTAAAAAAATCACAACCAAATCCAAATCCCAGGACACTGAAAGTAATGCTAAAACAGTCTGAGTGTCACAGATGTGTTCTTTGAGGCACCAGAGCCGTGGTTTCCAGGGCTAAGCATATAATGGGGCCTGTGGTCCAGTTGTGCATGGAATAGACGTCTCATTAGCAAATTTATACCAGATATACTGTGTATTCTTCTGTTTTCTAGAATAATGACTTGTGAATTTCAGTTTAGTGGTTCTGCTTTTAGAAAAGCTATTAAGCATTGTTTATACACAGTAACACATTTTCACTGGACTAGGGCTTCTGTTTCATTCCAGGACCTGTGTGTGGCCCGTGCCTATTAGTTAAATAACATTGCTAATCAATTCATAAGATCTTACTTCAGTAACGAGAGATCATCCATCATGGTAGACCCAAAACAGGTTTGTGATGCTTGAATTTACCAGTGGTTTAAGCTAGCAAACAAATTGGCTTTCCCTATGTCTGTAAACTATAGTATTGAGATATTCATTGAGCGTATACTTAAACTCTATACTGTAATTTAAGAAAACCAACTTAACTGTGTACAACCGAATTGTACATTTCATTAGAATTTGAAAATCATGGTAACAAGACAGGGATTCCTGAGTTATAATCAATAAAACTAATTTAATTTAGGGGTAGCTGAGGAGAAAGACAAAAAGCAAGAACTGTAGTTTGAATTATGGAAAGTGTCACATTTAATTTCACAATTGGTTCTGGTGTGTTTGGGGATTTAGAATAATTTTATACTTTAACATTCAATCTTTATTTTACAGTGAATAAGCTAATTTTAGATGACTGCTCAACCTGGGTCTGCTTGTTATTATGGAATATTAGCTTTGGAGTAATCTGGTAATTCTTACTTAACACCAATTAATAATGAATTAGAATTATAGTTTTGGATGTGAACACAGTACTTCACATTATCACATGTTATGTAGTTTATATAAATTGGCATTAGTCACAGGAAAAGAACCAAGACTTGGGGCCTGATGATAATTTTTCACTTGTCTCGGTTCTGCTTCCTACCTGTATGTTGTAAGAAATTGGCTAATCGTGAATTTAATAATCGTGCTAACTTATTGGTGGTTGCTAAATACAGAAATGTATCCGAGCGAGTTTCAAAACACTTCAGCTGTCAAATTAGAATATATGTCATCTAAGCTACCTGAAGTCAAAACAACCAACTAAATTCACTAGATGGAGTCAAACAATTGATTATTTGGGGGAGAGGGGAGAGAGAATGTCCTTGCTTATTTGTTAGCTCTGAGTAGAATTTTAAAAATTAATTGCTGCAGCCTAAGTTTAGAAGTCATTTTGATGAGAGTTTTTCTTCTCTCAATTGGTAAATCTCTCGGCCATATTTAGAAGTTTGCATTTGGGTCAATCTTGTCCATTTAGATAGAAGGACAGAAAGTTTATGGAAACATTAAAATTAATCTGATAAAAATCAATGAAATTACTTTTGAGCTGTTTGTCTGGACTGTATTAAGTAGTTAGCAAACGAATGTTTATGTTAAAATATAATCTCCATGAAAGCTGTATTTTTTTCCCCCTAAAATAATGTTGCTCCTGAGAGGAAGTTTTAAAGGTAGGCAGCAAATCCCTCACTGATTTTGTTGAGACTATCATAAATGTTGTTCTGTACGCATAAGAATGAAGTGAGTTAGCTAAGGTTACTTGTGACTTTGGTGGGTCATTTTCAAAATGACTACTCTTTCGGGGTAAAGTGAATCCCATGACCTTATTTTCATATGGGAAAACTACTTCTGCTGCAGAAATTCACCACCATCAAGTTGCTAAAGTTTATGGAGCGGGTATTTTCAGTCAACAAAGTTAGCAGAAGTGATATGTGGAATTTGGCAAAGAAATAAAGATACTTGTGCTGGGACTTTGGGACCACAGGTCTAGAAGGAGAAGAAGAAAGCAGTCTTTTAAACTAAACTTAAACTAAATAAGTGACCTACTTTGAGTGGTAAAAATTATGCTATCAGCAAAAGCGTTATGTTATACTCAATGCACTGGTAGTTAAAGCTCTGGAGTTTTATCAAGTCTGCAGTCATAGGACACGGTGACGGGATGAACACCGTGAATGGGGCCTGATGTCTCCGGGAGGGTTGTTTTAGGGAAAACATGGGAAGGGTCTTTCTTATGCAGGTGGGAATCCTAAACTTTGACCATGGCTTTGGTTATAATTTGGTCTATGCCCACCGTCAAGTTAAAATTCCCTTTTGTGATAGCAATAATTGTTGTCCTGATTTTGCCTATTTAGGAAGAAGGCCTTGACAAAATTAGGATAGCTGTTTGTGGTAGTCTAAAATCCAGTTACACAGGATAAAGGCTTGTTTCAGACCTTTTTCCTCAGATACTTCTGGAGCAAAAGAAACACCATTTTAAAGACATGATTGGGATAAAGTAGAGGACTCTTTCACTTGCATGTTGGGAATAAAAAAATCTACCTTTTTTATTTTCCTTTTACTGATGCTCTTTGAGATTTGGGAAGGAGGTAAGTTGGAAACAATACCTCTCTGTTCAAAGAAATGAATTTTTAATATCCTGAAACTTTACCAGAAACTTCTTCCTTGTCATTTTGGGGTGGCTGGAAAAAGAATTAGCACATTCTTAGGATCATAAAAGATTTCTCTGCCTTTGAAATTTATGGCATTGGCAAAGAAGTGAACTACTTTTTTGTGTAAATGACTGTCACCCCCTCCCTTTAACAAATATTTTTGCAAGTAATAAGGAGAATTACAAACGATAAATTACTATAGTGGTGGCTGTTCACTAGCCTGCCCACCGATTCATGCTGTACAGTCCTTCGTGGAAAGTTATGTTTAATGTCATGTAATGAGTCCTCTGAACTGGTGTGCTCTGAGACACTTTGATGGGCTGTTAAATTTACAAATGTTCTCTGGCTATAAATTATCATTAAACATTAGGAGAGAAAGGGAAGAGTTTTTCTATGCATTTCACATGATTTATTAAAACTTGTAAACCAGGAAGCTGAAAAGAGGTGAAGATTTGGTGCTTCTGTTTATGTTTTAGGATTTAATCTAATCAGTTCAGTTCAGTCGCTCAGTTGTGTCTGACTCTTCGCGACCATGAATCGCAGCACACCAGGCCTCCCTGTCCATCACCAACTCCTGGAGTTTATCCAAACCCATGCCCATCGAGTCAGTGATGCCATCCAGCCATCTCATCCTCTGTTGTCCCCTTCTCCTCCTGCCCTCAATCCTTCCCAGCATTAGGATCTTTTCCGATGAGTCAACTCTTCGCATGAGGTGGCCAAAGTATTGGAGTTTCAGTTTCAACATCAGTCCTTACAATGAACACTCAGGGCTGATCTCCTTTAGGATGGACTGGTTGGATCTTCTTACAGTCCAAGGGACTCCCAAGAGTCTTCTCCAACACCACAGTTCAAAAGCATCAATTCTGTGGCACTCAGCTTTTCTTCACCATCCAACTCTCACATCCATACATGACTACTGGAAAAACCATAGCCTTGACTAGATGGACCTTTGTTGGCAAAGTAATGTCTCTGCTTTTAAATATGCTATCTAGGTTGGTCATAACTTTCCTTCCAAAGAGTAAGCGTCTTTCAGTTTCATGGCTGCAGTCACCATCTGCAGTGATTTTGGAGCCCCAAAAAATAAGGTCAGCCACTGTTTCCACTGTTTCCCCATCTATTTGCCATGAAGTGATGGGACCGCATGCCATGATCTTAGTTTTCTGAATGTTGAGCTTTAAGCCAACTTTTTCACTCTCCACTTTCACTTTCATCAAGAGGCTCTTTATTTCTTCTTCACTTTCTGCCATAAGGGTGGTGTCATCTGCATATCTGAGGTTATTGATATTTCTCCCGGCAATCTTGATTCCAGCTTGTGTTTCTTCCAGCCCAGCGTTTCTCATGATGTACTCTGCATAGAAGTTAAATAAGCAGGGTGACAATATACAGCCTTGACATACTCCTTTTCCTATTTGGAACCAGTCTGTTGTTCCATGTCCAGTTCTAACTGTTGCTTCCTGACCTGCATCCAGGTTTCTCAAGAGGCAGGTCAGGTGGTCTGGTATTCCCATCTCCTTCAGAAGTTTCCACAGTTTATTGTGATTCACACAGTCAAAGGCTTTGGGGGTAGTCAAAGCAGAAATAGATGTTTTTCCGGAACTCTCTTCCTTATTTGATAATCCAGCAGATGTTGGCAATTTGATCTCTGGTTCCTCTGCCTTTTCTAAAACCAGCTTGAGCATCTGGAAGTTCATGGTTCATGTATTGCTGAAGCCTGGCTTGGAGAATTTTGAGCATTACTTTACTAGTGTGTGAGATGAGTGCAATTGTGTGGTAGTTTGAGCATTCTTTGGCATTGCCTTTCTTTGGAATTGGAATGAAAACTGATCTTTTCCAGTCCTGTGGCCACTGCTGAGTTTTCCAAATTTGCTGGCATATTGAGTGCAACACTTTCACAGCATCATCTTTCAGGATTTGAAATAGCTCAACTGGGATTCCATCACCTCCACTAGCTTTGTTCATAGTCATGCTTCCTAAGGCCCACTTGACTTCACATTCCAGGATGTCTGGCTCTAGGTGAGTGATCACACCATCGTGATTATCTGGGTCATGAAGATCTTTTTTGTACAGTTCTTCTGTGTATTCTTGCCACCTCTTCATAATATCTTCTGCTTCTGTTAGGTCCCTATCATTTCTGTCCTTTATTGAGCCCATCTTTGCATGAAATGTTCCCTTGGTATCTCTAATTTTCTTGAAGAGGTCTCTAGTCTTTGCCAGTCTGTTGTTTTCCTCTGTTTCTTTGCATTGATCGCTGAGGAAGGCTTTCTTATCTCTCCCTGCTATTCTTTGGAACTCTGCATTCAAATGGGAATATCTTTCCTTTTCTCCTTTGCTTTTCACTTCTCTTCTTTTCACAGCTATTTGTAAGGCCTCCTCAGACAACCATTTTGCTTTTTTGCATTTCTTTTCCATTGGGATGGTCTAATCCCTGTCTCCTGTACAATGTCACGAACCTCCATCCATAGTTCATCAGGCACTCTATCAGATCTAGTCCCTTAAATCTATTTGTCACCTCCACTGTATAATCATAAGGGATTTGATTTAGATCATACCTGAATGGTCTAGTGGTTTTCCCTACTGTCTTCAATTTAAGTCTGAATTTGGCAACAAGGAGCTCATGATCTGAGCCACAGTCTGCTCCTGGTCTTGTTTTTGCTGACTGTATAGAGCTTCTCCATCTTTGGCTGCAAAGAATATAATCAATCTGATTTTGGTGTTGACCATCTGGTCGTGTCCATGTGTAGAGTCTTCTCTTGTGTTGTTGGAAGAGGGTGTTTGCTATGACCAGTGCGTTCTCTTGGCAAAACCCTATTAGCCTTTGCCTGGCTTCATTCTGTACTCCAAGGCCAAATTTGCCTGTTACTCCAGGTGTTTCCTGACTTCCTACTTTTGCATTCCAGTCTCCTATAATGAAAAGTACATCTTTTTTGGGTGTTAGTTCTAAAAGGTTTTGTAGGTCTTCATAGAACTGTTCAACTTCCACTTCTTCATCGTTACTGTTCGGGGCATAGACTTGGATTACCGTGATATTGAATGGTTTGCCTTGGAAACGAACAGAGATCATTCTGTCGTTTTTGAGATTGCATCCAATTACTGCATTTTGGACTGTTTTGTTGACCATGATGGCTACTCCATTTCTTCTAAGGGATTCCAGCCCACAGTAGTAGATATAATGGTCATCTGAGTTAAATTCACCCATTCCAGTCCATCTTAGTTCACTGATTCCTAGAATGTCCATGTTCACTCTTGCCATCTCCTGTTTGACCACTTCCAATTTGCCTTGATTCATTTGATTTAATCAGAAGTTGCTACATTTCTGGATCTAGAGCAGAGAGAAGTTTAACTGGAAACAAATGTAAACCTTTGTTGAGTACATCTACATAGTGGCTAAAGGCAAGTGACTTCCCATTAGGTCCACTGTTGAAAAACTCCTAGGGCTGGAGAAGCTAGGTTCACTCCTGGTTATTCAGAGGTGGTGGATCCTGAGTATCAGCATTATTCTATTCCTACTCCTTCCTGGCCACAATCTCAGTGCTCATGAGCACCTTCACTGGTACCCCTAGATGAGCACTGGTACCCCTAGATGAGCACCTTCACTGGTACCCCTAGATGAGCACTGGTACCCCTAGATGAGCACCTTCACTGGTACCCCTAGATGAGCACTGGTACCCCTAGATGAGCACTGGTACCCCTAGATGAGCACCTTCACTGGTACCCCTAGATGAAGTGGAAGCTCGTAAAACTCACCTGGAGAGAGGCAGTGCCTTGTGGTGGTTAGAAGAGTGGCCCTGGACTTAGTCGGTTCTGGGCTTGTGTACTAACCTATGGGACTCTTATGTCAGTTACTCAAACTCAATACACCTCAGTGTCCAGGAAATAAACATGAAATGATGCTATTAACCTCACAATGTTGTTATGGGGCTTAAGCTATAAAATGTATATGAAATGATTTCCAAGAAAACTACATGACGACATAATGGAATACTCAAAAAGTGGTAGCTGTTGTTATTGTTTTATGTTAGTTATGCTATTTAAAAAAAATTATGTATAGTTGATTTGTGATATTAGTTTCAGGTGTACAACATAGTGATTTAATATTTTTTATAGATTATACTCCGTTTAAAGTTATAATAAACTAATGACTGTGTTTCCCTGGGATGTATACTATATCCTTGTAGCTGAGTTATTTTATACATAGTAGTTTGTATTCTTAATTTACTTATACCATTTTCACAGAAGTCTTGATGGACTATGATACCGCATAATGTAAAGAGACAATGTGGTTAAATCACTGGTTTGTAAACTCTTGCTTCACATGTTTAATCACCTGGGGAGCTTTTAATACCCCTACCCAAATACCATGTGTTGGTCTCAACTCAGTTAATTAAAATCAAGATATTTGAGGGCGAGGTATGGATATTAAAAAAAAAAAAAAGGGAAGGAAGAAAAACAAAACAAAATAAAAACCCACAAAATTACCGAAGTGATTCTGTGCAGCCAATGGGTGAAGCTAAGTTGTTAAGAACCCTGGCCATTGCTTAGAATGTGGCCTGTGTCCTCATGGTTCACAGTAGTTGCTAAAGCTTCAGCCATCAGATTTACTTCCTAGGTACCAGGCCAAAAGAAGAATGAGGAGGAGCATGTTAGCCTCCTCTAAGGAGTCCTGTACGTACACTTATGCTGTGTCACAAGTGTCATCACTTAATTACCTACAATGTAAAATGAAGTGTCTTTTTTTCTTTTTCCAGAAAGTCATGCATTCAGGTAAAAATTGAGAGATACAGGGATTGGTGAGAAGTTTTGGAAACTGAGTCTCAAAGGATATCAAGTACAGGAGGAGGGTATTATCTCCTATCTAAATACCTCTAATCTCCAGCACCAAACTCGCTTCAATCTAAAAATAGCTCATCTAAAACCAAATTCACATTAACTTGTTCTTCCTTCTCTGTTAATACCAACCCGAATCTACCCAAATTGCATCTGTGACCTCCTGCTCTTGCTTCTTCCTCATTTAATAATGATGGTGATGATTTTTAGCTTGCTGCTGCTGCTAAGTCGCTTCAGTCGTGTCCGACTCTGTGCGACCCCGTAGACAGCAGCCCACCAGGCTCCGCCGTCCCTGGGATTCTCCAGGCAAGAATACTGGAGTGGGTTGCCATTTCCTTCTCCAGTGCACGAAAGGGAAAAGTGAAAGTGAAGTCGCTCAGTCATGTCCGACTCTTAGCGACTCCCTGGACTGCAGCCCACCAGGCTCCTCCATCCGTGGGATTTTCCAGGCAAGAGTACTGGAGTGGGGTGCCATTGCCTTCTCCAATTTTTAGCTTAGTCCTCATTTAATTCTCGTAACAAACCAATGAACTAGGTGTTAGTCCAATTTGACAGATGAGAAAACAGAGGGAAAAAGCGAGTCCCTCACTGCCAGGCAGCTCAGAGATGTGCATCCGGGACATGTCTGGTCCTGCCAACTCCAAAACACTTGCCTAGACCTTTATGCTCTTTGGCTTCAGGCATATAACCTGTTATCCAATTCTGTTGACTGGACCTGCACCAGGCCACATGTAGTTGGATTCTCTTGGTTGAGAAGATTAAAACAGGAAGTTGTGGCACTGCTGTTTCTCTTGATCTTGAACATGGCACTCATCCCTCATGTGATGAGTGGTCTCCTCCTGGTAATGAGTGGCCCACCCTGCTTCCTGGGCCACAGACCCTGGTCAGGGGCCCAGAGGCTGGAAGCAGAAGCTGGCTGAGCCCTGAACCTCATCTCCCGACCTGGGACCCTCTTGGTAGCTTCTTGCTGTCTGTCCTTACTCCGCCCCCAATCCATTTGCTGCTAGATTTTTCTGCTGAGGGTATCTTCTGCGAGGCCTATCTGGCTAACTTGTCTGGTTACCTTTCAAAACCACGAATGTGATCATATCTTTTTGTTTCTGTTTTGGGTTTCTTTTTTGTTATGGTTTTTCCCGTGTGTTTTATTGAGATACCATTGGCATACAACATTGTATCAGTTTCGGGTGTATAACATAATGATTAGATTTTATATATATTGCAAAATGATCCCTAAAGTAAGTCTAGTTAACATTTTGTCACCATACATAATTACACATTTTTTTCCTTGTGATAAGAACTTTTAAAATTTACTCTCTTAGCAACTTTCAAATATACAATACGGTACTGCTGACTGCAATCATCATGTTGTACCTTACACCCCCTGGACTTTCTTATCTTATTACTGGAAGCTTATTCCTTTTGATCACCTTCACCCATTTTGCTTACTTTTTGCCTCTGGCAAACACTAAGTCTCATGAGCTCATTTTTCTTTTTTTTTTCCCTTTCGATCCCACGTATAAGTGAGATTATATGGTACTTGTCTTCCTCTGTCTGATTTATTTCACTTAGCCTCATGCCCTCAAGGTCCATTCATGTTCTTGCAAATGGCAAGATTTCCTTCTTTTTTATGACTCTCTAATATCCCATTGTAGAGAGAGAGATAGACAGATAGATAGACAAGTAGATACACATATATACATAAACATTCCATGTTGTCTGTTTTCATTCATCCATAGATAGACACATAGGCAGTTTCCTTATCTTGGCTGTCGTTAATACTGCTGCTGTGAGTATGGAGGACCACACCTTTCTTTTGCCTAAAAACCTTTGATTGGTCCACACTTCCCCGAGGATGTCTCTTTATCTTCTGGGCCCCCTTTCTCATATTAATCTTTACCACTGCCCTCCCATCATGCACTGTTTTCTAGTTGTACCGAATTACCTTCCCTTCAAGCTCCATTGTAGTTCAGCTGGTAAAGAATCCGCCTGCAATGCGGGAGACCTGGGTTTGATCCCTGCATTGGGAAGATCCCCTGGAGAAGGGAAAGGCTGCCCATTCCAGTATGGAGAATCCCATGGACTGTATAGACCATGGGGTTGCAAGGAGTCGGACACAACTGAGTGACTTTCACTTTCACACTTTGACTTTCCAGTTCCACGCTTCCTTGCCTCTTTGCACAGGTCTGGTGAGCCACATCTGAAACGTTCTTACCCCTCTTTTCTGCCTCGCTTGTTCATGTTCACTCTTCAGTTCTCAGGCCACATTAATTATTCTTGCTTCTATGTACCCAGAGTTTTGCACACAAAACTATTAGTGTACTAATTATTTTACATTGTCATTATTTGCCTTTCTCTTTCCTTCTTCCCTCTCTTCTTCCCTTTCTTTTTTTTTTTTTTTTGCTTGTATATGTTATTAGCGGGAATTTTCCTCCTGAACTCTGTTTCCTTCCATTAAGTATGGTAGTGGGTACATAGTTCATGCTTCATACATACTTACTGAAGAATACGTATCCTAAAATGACTAATTCTTGGAATATGATGAAATAAAAGCCTTTTGCGGCAGTATCTTAAAGTACATTATGTAACATTTGCCCAATATAGTGAAAAAAGTACATTTGACTCTGCTCCTTGGAAAAAGAAAATATCACAAAGCCATGCTAAACATACAGGACCCATATTAAGTCAGACTATGTATTTTTTAAGCATTTCCTTTAATTGACTAATACATCTAATTTGGGAGACAGTATATATAGATTTAGGCAATAAAGCAACGATTTTAAACTTTCAACATGCATGCATTTCACATATAAATGCATGATCAGTTTAAAAGAAGTAACTCAGAGTATTTGGTAATTTACGGCACAAATATTGACAGATTGTTGCTGAATTGGTGGCGAAAGTAAATGAAATGTGGCCAGCGCATTTAGAAGTTGCCCGAATATGGGGATCTTGTTTTTGTTTTTTAGAAAATGAGAGATGCCAAGTGTTAACAAAGATTGTGTCAATATTCTTTATTGTTGCAGATTTGTGCAACTTCATTTATAAATGAAAATCAGATGAGGGTTGACAGGGCTGGAGTTGTTGGATTACATGGAGGGAACGTGTCTGAATAAGGCAGCCTGCACCTCCTAGCCGAGATGCTCAGTGGGGTTTGCGACTGTCAGAGTGCTGTGCTCCCGCAGACGTCTACACCAGTAGTGCCCTCGGGCTGATTTCTTTCGGAGATCTATGTACAAATGGGGAATTGGAGAAGTCAGAATTCTGTAGCCAGAGGTAGAAAAATAGGTCTTGGCTCTGGGTAGTGCCTTTTGGAGAACTGATTAAGCTGTTCCTTCTTTGTGTAGAATATGATTGCATGTGTGTATCTGGGGTGTAGATGGTGGTGATGAAAAATAGAGGAAATTCCAGCTCACAGAGAAATCAGAAAGGAGCCTGATGTAGATTAGAATTTTCCAACTTGCCCGTTATGTTTTTTTTTGGAATTTGCCAAGGCAAAGGCATGGCAAGGTAAGATGATATGCAAGTTCCAGTAGAGGCATGTCATGTAATATATTCAGCTAAGTCTTGGTGTCTCAACATTTTTGCTTGCTGCCGTTGACTCATTAAACATTTGACACACACTCATGCATGCACCCAGTTGGTGCGAGACTTGGTGGGACAATGAAGAGAAAAGAAGTTGAGCATTTCCCTTGAGGACCGGCTAGGATGGTTTTCATAAGCAGAAATGCTGAAAGATACTTTAATCACTTTCATCTTAGTGGCCATAAGTTATATGTTTCGTTAATTAGGCAGTCAGGCATTTTATAACGTCTTTGTCAGAGACTGAAGTGGCTTGTCAGGCATTTCCTCTTGTCGTCTGTAGTCGTTTTCTCCGAAACAGCAGACCAAAGTGTGTTTTTCCTTCTTCCTCCTAACGTGGACTCTGAAACTTTGGTGTGCTGAATCTGTCAGGAAGACTCTGACTATCCTGTCATCGCCAAACCTGACATTTCTGAAGATCATGCCAAATGCATTTTCTGACACATTTCAGTTGATTCAAGCTGAGAGGTACTTCTTATCTTTTGATTTGTCAGTCGGCTGGCCTGAGGAATATGGCTACAGTGCCTGGGAATCATATGACATGCGGAAGCTGAATCACTGTTTTCAAGTGCTGTCAATTAGTGTTTGGAAATGGACGGGGAAAAAAAAAACCTCCGTGAGAATGTCACAAGTTCATATAATGAATTTTGTTGAAAATGAATTTCACGCTCACACACTTCCATACCGACAGAGAGTTACTGAAATGCATCAAGATTTTATCAACGAATTAGCACCGAAAACTTCACAGTTTTCGTCTGTGGCCTTGCCTGTTCAAAAGAGGCAGAGGAGTATTGCTGGAAGGACTAATTTAGGAAATCTTTGAGTTTCCTAATATAACAATATATTATTCACAAAAGGACACTGTGCCCGGAATGGGCTTGGCAATGGCCAGAGCTCAGTAAATCCCTGTGTGGTGACTGAATGGAGGATTGTAGATGGTGTGCTAGGGATACACTTGTGCGTCCTCAAATGCACGCATCTTAATCTAAATATTTAACATATTCTCTTATTTTAAGTGGGTATCTTTCTCTTTGGGAAAAAAAAATTAAGCTGTAACTTGTTTCACTTCTGTTTGAATTTCTCTGCAGTGCACATTCCTGCCTTAAAATCTCACTGTTCTTCTGTAGAAGGTAGGGAAGAAGAATGGTACTTACTTTAATGGTGGTGCTGCTGGTTTAGTTGCTCCATCATGTCCAACTCTCTGTGACCCCATGGACTGTAGCCTGCCAGGCTCTTCTGTCCATGGGGTTTCCCAGGCAAGAACACTGGAGTAGGGTGCTGTTTCCTCCTCCAGGGGATCTTCCCGACTCAGAGATCGAAGGTGCGTCTCCTGCACTGCAGGTGGATTCTTTACCAGCTGAGCTACCAGCGGTTTTCAGTTCTTCTATGCTTTTGAACAAATGCAGACTCTTTGGGACAAACTTACCTTTCAGTATGAGACTTTTTGTTTCTTTCTGTTTACTTCTTTTGCCTACGGTTATTGTAAGATCTAAAAGTGAAAGTGAACGTTGCTCAGTCGTGTCCGACTCTTTGCGACCCCATGGACAGTCCATGGAACTCTCCAGGCCAGAATACTGGAGTGGGTAGCCTTTCCCTTCTCCAGAGGATCTTCCCAACCCAGGGATTGAACCCTGGTCTCCTGCACTGCAGGTGGATTCTTTACCATCTGAGCCACCAGGGAAGCCCAAGAACACTGGAGTGGGTAGCCTATCCCTTCTCCAGCGGATCTTCCCAAGCCAGGAATCGAACCAGGGTCTCCTGCATTGCAGGTGAATTCTTTACCAGCTGAGCTACCAGGGCAGCCCTGTAAGATCTAAAGTTGCAGACAGTAGCTGGGGAGGTTGTGAGTATAGTGTGGCGGTGATGTTGCTGGAGGTGACTCAGCCTGCTTCTCAGATTAGGCGGTAAACTCCCTAGAGCAAAAACCTATTTTAGTGATTTTAACCTGTCCCAGTTTCTGGTACAGTATCAGCATCTGGTTAGTAGTAGATGAATGTGTCTTGAATGGAACCTGAGCTGCTCCAGCTCCATTTTCTCATATATTTGCAGATTGTGTGTAGGTGTGTGCATGTGAGAGACAGATGGTCACTTTCCTACGGATTCAAATGTAATGGTAAGGTAGGGTAGGAGGCAGCCACATCAGCTCAGTCAGGGTTACTTTTCCCTGGGTTAAAGCTGGAAAGATGAAAAGCCTTTCAATTTGGCTCGTGAAAGTACAGTAATTCAGGTCAGAGTTTCATGTACAAGACCACTGATGTGCCCACTGTCCTTGGATGTGAAGACAGGGAGAGGGGTAAAAATTGATCCCCTAATTGTCTCCTGAAAGAGAATGAAAGTGTGACATCTGACTATTCTCAAATGTAGTCAAAAGTACCCAAAGTCATCCAAATGAATAATTGGATTTTTTTAAAAAAATCTAAAGTGTGCTTGTTGAATAAAAAGCATTGGCTCCTTTAAGTTTCTTAGTGGCACTTTCTAAAGACCATGACTTGAGATGAATATAGTGGATCTTGATGGCAAGGAGCTCGTATTGGTGCAAATAACTGCTCCACATGTTAAGGTATTTCTTCATTGGTGCAATACTTTCTATTAGCAACTGAAACAAGGCTTGTTCTTCCTTTTTTTTTTTTTAAATTAACATATAGAAACAGAGGAGCTTTTTGACTTTTTTAAATTTTTTTAAGAGCATGCTTGTGGACATATATATCCCCCACACTGCATCAGCTCTCAGTTACCCACATGTGATTTGTTCAGCCTTGGGAGTTATCTGCAGAAATCTGTCAAATCCCAGGCTGCTCTCTGCTCTCCTCATTTGTATGAATTATGTCAGTGTCATGAGTGTGTGCTGCGGTGGAACAGCCTACTCCAAGCATAGCTGGGGAGGCACATCAACCCATCCACTCTGTATTATATTCTAAGCAAAATATTCATCATTTCTGTCAATCTCTGCCCATTTGAAATCATTATCCCCACTATTAAAGTTGTTGACTATGAGTTATATGCGCTCTGATTAAAGACAAAGCACCACATAATATAAAATCTTATAATTCACTTTAATTCTCCAAACTTTCTCAGTGAAATTAAATCCTTTTGACTTAATCAAAGGTTCGACATGGGACGACTTGATTGAACTTGGGTTATTGGTTTCAATATCATGCTTATTAAATCTAAACATAGTTTCTCTGATTACCTCTTTAACCCCTTAGTTAAATAAAATATTAGATTCGGAAGTGATACGTAATTTGAAGACCAATTTTAAAAGTGATTTTCTTTTGTTTCGGAAATTAACCATCCTTGGGTTTTCGCCATGCTCTCTCTCTGTTCTACATAAATAAGATACAAGCGTGTCTAGTTTCTGACCCGTTCAGTGTGTGGCTCTTGGCATAACTGGGAAAAAGAAAAGACGGAAGAGACACCCTGATCTGTGCTGGTTGTATCTCCAAGTGATTGAGGTTTCGGATCATGGAGTAGAAAAGTCATTAGTCAGATTTTAAGAGAAGCCAGATTTTAGGGTGCTAAAAATTTTTTTCTTTTTTTTTTTGGTCTGCTCTCTAGAAACCAGAGAGGAAAGGATGCGTGATAGGGCGCTGTACTTGTGCATTTCGGCAGAGATCTAATCTTTTTGAATTCATTGCTTGTGAGTTATTATTTCTAATCACACACTTGATTGACTCCAGCTAAATGACTGTCTGACTGCAAAGGCAGGGGTGTTAAATCCAAGACCGTAAGTGCGCATTTTAGCTGAAAATAGGGATCATCACGGAATGCCTTCTCAATCAGTAGTGCCTGACACCTCCCCCCCCCCCGCCAATGTATTTTTAAATAGAAATCCTCTTGCATCCTCATGTACGAACAGAGCATGATTGAGCTCCAAGAGAGAAGATTGAAGCCCTGGAGGGGATATCAAAATGATAAAAACTGAGGCTCCAATGGCACCACAATGAGTGTAGTTAATATGCCACTTTAGCCTGACAAGTCAGTCAGGTGCCCCTTAAGATTTGAGATCACTTTGTCATTTTAAAGATTTCTTTTTTAAAGTGGAAGAAAGAGAGGTTAGTGGCAATATGTTTTAGAAAGCAGGACTTGGCCAGTTTTCTCTATGCATTTTGCATGAAAATCTAGTAAATACTTTTTTTTTTTGAATGGTCGACATAGGTATTTTCTAACATCAAAACGTTGTGACTCCTGAATAATTTGTTTTCATTCAAAGTAGAACAAGATAAAGTGAAATCCTGTGTAGAAAAAGAAAACAGCAATAAAATCTGAGCTGTCTCTCCACATAGAGCTTTTGTTTGTATCACTCATTTTAAAAAGTTAAAGAGTTGTTTAAACATTTAAATATACTGTTCATAATGTTATAACTTCTGGATAAGACTTGTTGATCATACCCCTGGGCTTTTTACCTTTCCTGATTTAATGTCATACAAATATTCAACAGGTTTTTTGCTATTGGATTTTTGAGAGAGAATATTTGTCCAATTGGAACCTCACAGGAAATTCAGTGTATCTGCCTGGCTCTCCTGAAAGCTGAAATAACCACTGGTCTTTACTGGAGAAAAGACCCTTATCTAGAATCAGCTGCAGATGCTCGAAGATCGTATGTGTGTTGCCTTCAAAATAAGGCAGAATTATAAATGGACACATGATAAATGTTCTGTGCACCTTACTGCCTGGGAGGAAGCCAGTGAAAGCTAAGAGTTTTCATGTATGACTAGCTTATTTATTTTTACAAGTACATTTCAGTGGCAATTTAAAAATAATTACAGATTTTACATTAGATAATAATTTGTATATGATTTAAGAGTCTTTAAAACATCGCCTGATTTTATGAAACCACTTGAAATTTGAATACTGTCAACACCAAGTGAATATGCTAACTATTCAGTGTTTCATAGCTTAAAAATACAGTTTTATTTCATTTCACCAGAGCAAAGTTTCCTTCTGGAAGTCCCACCCCATTCTACATCATGCCTAGGGAGGAGACTGAAGTTGCCATGAACCAGTTCCAGCAGGAAGCATTATCTGTGTAATTAGTGCCACCACGATACTGTGGGGGTCGTGGATTATGTGTGTAAACTATTCAGGGTGTGAGAGTTGGGTGTTAATCTTTTTATGAAGGTCATAGGATGGTGTCTAGGAACAGGTGCTGGGGCGACTATGCGTTCTCTAAGGATCAAAAGGTTAGATAAACTGCTCTTAGGATTTATCCAGGGTAATGATTTTCATGTCAGTTTAATTACCCTTATGTTTTACAAGACTGTCAATCAGGATGCCTAGGAATCTT
The DNA here is from genome assembly GCF_054371585.1 of Giraffa tippelskirchi. Classification (NCBI taxonomy): domain Eukaryota; kingdom Metazoa; phylum Chordata; class Mammalia; order Artiodactyla; family Giraffidae; genus Giraffa; species Giraffa tippelskirchi. The sequence goes on along the minus strand of NC_137280.1, from coordinate 175,450,448 downwards.
AAGGAACTGGAGGCCCTGAAAGTTTTTGAGGTCTTTTCTGATTGGGTTTATTTGATAATCATGCTTTTCACGATGACCTTAGTTGAAATGAAGAGTTGTTAGAACGACGAGGCCTACTTTAGTGTCAGAAGAAGATTTAATCAGGAGTCTATCATCCAGTGAGAAAAATGCCTTTCATTCTCTTTTCATTTATTTGAAATTACTTAGTGATTCAGGAATCTCTTATTGGGGTCATTACTTTGATTTTCAACTTAGCAATGTAACTCTCGAAATACTTTATGTAAATGATTTCCTTCAAGGTACACTGTGTTTAAAAAGCTATCAATCAGTTGAAAATTGTTTTTAATTTATTTCACTGTAGAAGTGCGATCTGTCAGGAAGAAATAGAGAACAGAAGTTCATACAGCAAGGGTCATACTCTGCCATCCAATCACCAATTTATAGCGGATTTTCAGTGCTTTCTTTCTTTTTAGGAAACTTGAACCATCTTGAAGATTATGTTTATTTTAATTTTGTGGTAGTAATTACACTGGTCACATTATAGTTAATAACTTGAATGTCATTTCTTCATCCCCAAAGGCATGAAAATAAAAAGAAACTTACATGATATTAAAAAAGATACCCTCAGCAATTTTTCCAGGCCTGTTACTTTTATAAAACACTTGATATTTTATTTTTATTAGTGTAAGACACTTAGAAATGAGTAACTAGCAAATAAACTTAGTGATATAATTCAAGTTTATATTGCTGAGTTAATGAAAGAAACAAAATCACAGACTTTCCCAAGGTTTACCTTCATCTTTCTTATTTTTTTTATTGCAAAAGAAAATGGTTAAAGTTATAGGGTTTCAAGTCTTTTAGGAAATTATCTTTAGTTGTTTGTGTTACTTTATAACTGTTTCTAGATGAGGAAGCAAATTCTGTGGCTTTTGCCAAAGCAGTGAGTCTTTCAGAAATTTTATTTGGAAACAATTTGTTTTATTCCCTGTTTTGCTACTGGGTTTGTATATCTAGAAGGTTATTTCCTTTAACTTTCATTCATCTAAGAGGATTCTGGGATCTTAGTGCAGATTTTACAGTCTGGTAAACACAAGATGTATTCTCAGAGTGGCTCTCTTTGGCTCTCGGCAGTTCATTAAGTAGGCTTCCCCCGTATTAATAAAGTGGCTGACGGGAATATCACGACTGAGGCCTTTATGTTGGAGAGCTGCTCACAGCTTTGTTCCAGATCGTCACTGTGTGTTGCCGTGAGCCCTTCTCCTTGCATCTATATCCTGATTAAACAAAGAGCGCGCTCTCCTTGCTAACTGTTAGTACTAATTCCATGTGGACCTCAACGGTTACCAGTTAGGTTTGGGGGCCAATCAAGGTAAATATTTTGAATGAGCTTTTATTTTTTAAAACAGTATTTCAAATTCTATTTTGAAAAGACAGTGTTCACTTTCTGGGCCGATTTTTCGCTTGCTTGGGCTATTGATGATTCTGTGTTCTAAAACACGCAGGCTTTCCTGGCTGTAAGAGTCCAGAGTGTCATAGTTAAGATGGCCTTATTAGGCATTCCTCAATGATTCATGTATTTTCCTGATTCTGTACAATTTCATTATGTTGTTATAACTCATTATACATATCATGGAAGTTATGATTAATCAAGTTTCATGTTTATTAGTGCAATTTACTTACTCAGAACTATAGGAAATGAATAAGAGAAACATAGTTCTAGTCTAGGAACCTGAAATAATTTTCACGTAGGTGTTTATATATAACATATGCCATAGCAAAAACTAACTTGAGGTTCTCTACTGAATGATGATATTTGATATGTGTAAATTTTACGTTAAAATTCTGTGTTAATTTCTGAGAAGAATGGGAACATCTGAAGGATATCCATCTGTTAATCATCCCCAACCCCTCACTTCCTGTCCTCTGCTAAGGTCAGGTTGGAATGTTGTCAGAATTGTTGCATCACTGGGTTTGGAAGCAGTTACCCATTCAGTTTCTTTAAATGAATTCTGGCAGAGAAAATGATTTGAAATAACTGCTCCTTGCCCATTCATTCATTCCTTGGTTGCTACTACAGTGCTTTTTGTTACTAATTTAGGTCAAGGATGTGGGTTTAGGCTGCATTAAACTAACTGGTTTAATTCCTTTCCAAGGCTAAAAAATGCCCGTCTTGCTCACTCACCAATATTTACCTTCGGAACTGATGCAAACTCAGTGTGACTACAGCAGCCCAAACCCATATTCTCTCTGTAAAGAGAGAGCAAGCTCATGCTGTGTCTTTCCTATTCATATATCTGCAGTTAGAACCCAGAATTCTTACAGAAAAAAAAAACTAAGAGAAAAATTAAATCTTCTGGACACACATGCCTATCAGTGAAACAGAATAAAGGAAATACAGTGTACTTGCTTACGAAATTTGAACGCTCAGCCCCCTTTTGCTGCACTCAGGGCCAAGCTTAAGTCAAGACGTGAGCAAATCGTTTTATGTCGTCTTCTGTGAAATGATTACAACCTTAGATTTTTGCAGGTAGCGTGTGATTTTACATAGCAACAAAAGCATCCACTGACTCAGTATTTGCTTCATCGTGGGTTAAGAGATCTAGTAACGCTGCATTTGTACTTCCGGGTTGAGTATAAGACTGCTTCAAGCATTGTCTTCCGCGCTGGGATTTTTGCAGCCTTCTCCTTAAACGATGGTGGCTCCGGCTCAGCTCCCGCGTCACTATGGTTGCCTGGGGACTCTGGCCTCGTGTGCGTGGCGGAGTGATAGAGCTGTGTTGCTAGGCAGAGCTCTGCCAGGCAGCTCATGCTGGGCTTCGTATCTGTCATCGCCCACTTTCATGTTTCTGTGAGGATGCAGATGAGTTGAGACAGAATATCATCGGGAATAGGCGCAGAGCTAAGTGCCCAGGTCTCCTGATTCTCCATTGAGTCATCATGAGTGTCTCTGAACAGCGCCAGTGGTGTTCTTGGCACGCGAGGCTCAGCGGGAACAACACTGAAATAGCAAAGATCGAAACCTGCGTCGCTGGAATATTCTGGGCTTGCTCTCTGACCTTTTTGGTCTCCCGCCTTTGAATCTGCGCCTAAAGCCTCGGTGCCTCTACGGGAAGATCAGGGCCGCCCCAAAGAGTGCCAGGCGGAGGGCAGGAGACACATGAATAAAAGAAGCAGTTGGTGACACATTTATTTTCCAGCATTCCTGAAATTTATATCGGAAACATGGGACTTTGACATCACATGCATTAAAAAAAAATCAAAAGACAATTCTCGTTTGTCAAGAGCAAAATTTAAGAAAGGATTTAAAAAAAGATGCTTTTGTGACGATTCAGTGATAATATGACAGTTCTATAAATGGAGGGTTGGCCCTAAACATGTGCCTCATAAAGACAAAGACAAAGTGTGGGGCTTCGTAGCTAACACAAATAACTGGTCATCTGCTCCTTCCCATGAAGTGTTTGGCTGCCTGTATCTGTAAACTAACACGATCCTGCCACCGAACGTGTTTATTAGGCTTTTCAAAATGTCTGCCGGGCTTTGGAAGCTCAGAACGGGAGGCGGTCGGTCTGCTTCAGCATTTCTCTGTAAATGCTCCTCTCGTGATATGCCTGAAAACCTTCAGTATTATGATAATGCTAATAAAAATGGAAAACTCCGAGTTCTTTATAGATGCATAAAGAAGTGTGATTTCTCTGTGACCTGAATAACTCTTGCAGTTGCGGCTCCAGCCCTTTGAAAGAAGGCGGCTCTACCATGCTGCTTTGCGTGCCTTTGAACGTCTTGCTATCCGCCTGTTTCAAGGATGCAAAGAATGGAAGAGACTCTAACTCGGGGTTCGACTCTGAAGGACAGGCGGCATCCCTTCCCCCCCCGGCCCCCCACCACCTTGCGATTCCACCCCCCACCCCCCCCCCAGTCTGTTGAACAGTGCTATCTAGGCTGGCTTCTTCAATGAGAGCTGATCTTGTTGATGAATAAAATTAAAACAATAATACTTTTTTTTTTTTTCACTTATGCAGACGCTCCCACCTTTTGGGTTTCCTCCCTTTGAGAATCGTTAAATTGGATTTGTTATCGCGACCTTTCAAGAGGCACGGCTCCAGCGTCCTGTGTGAATCGCCGGCCGGCAGGGCCCCGGGTGGCTGGAGGGACGCTGGGTGGAAGGCAGTCTTTGGAGGCGCGTGGCTCCGGGAAGCAGGGCGATTCGGGGGGAGCTGCTTCCAGCAGGGGCCCGTTCTCTCTGCGGAGCACTCTTGGGGGCGCCGTGGACAGGAGGTGAGGCGTCCACACTCACGCAGCCGGGGGCCCTGGCCGGCTGCGGTGATGTTGCGTCCCCCGCTTGGCGTGGCTCAGCATCTGGGGCGCTTGCCGCATTGTAAACCCTCTGTCGGCTTAGGAATTGTTCTCTCTCATTTCGACGTGGATCCACTACTGCTTCCACTCATGTTAATAACCAGGGCAGAGAGAGCAAAGGAGGCCAGGGAAGACGGGAGGCGGGCAGGCTGGCTGGCATGGCAGACAGTTAGTTTTAATGACCACTTTTATGGGTAATTTTCGTGATGACGGATTTCGCCTGTTGATCACAGGAATGCAAATTATCGACAGTAAATGTGCATTGTTTTCCCTCCTTTGCGGGATACCGAAGGCTGGCGTTAAAAAAGGACCCCGCCGTGGGAACAGTGGCACCCAGGCACCCTTTGTTAGACATTTAGAGGGGACACCCTTTTAATTAGACTGCTCTCCTTCCAGATGCCCGCTTACTTAAAACAGCCACTGGGTTATTTGACTTTTTTTTTTTTCTTTTGTGAGTTATCGTAGCTGCATACAGGTGGGCACTGAACGCATGCCGTCCGTGTGTCAGAGGGGGCCTGTCACACCCAGGACTCCCTGTGCGAGGAAGCCGGGAGGCTTTGGGTGCCCAGTTAGCCAGTGTCTGGCCGGATAGAAGGCACCGAGCAGGGTTCATTAAGAAGCCTAGAGCTTTCCAGGTTCCAGTTAAGTTAGCTGTTGGCTGGATGCGTGGACCCTGACAGACTGAAGTCTTGGCTGAGCTTCTGCAATCAGCCGCGCCTGGCGCGGGGGGCCCGCAGGCCTGCAGACAAAGCGGTGCTGTGGCCGTGGCGGGCCCCGCTGCCCTCAGAGGACGTGAGGGGCCCGTGGGAGCGTGGCCGGGTCCCCCCAGCAGCGGGGGGACGCCCCGGGGGAGGTTGGCGGCGCCTCCTTTCCCATCCCTCCGGCCTGGCCGGGCCCGGAGACCCCGTGTCTTGTCCAGGGAGCCCCCTCTCCGGACCCCCCCTACTCATGGCCGTCGGGCACAGAGGCAGGAGGGGGACAAGGAGGAGGCTTTGCAGAGGGCACGTTCGGCTGGCACAGCCAGGCCGGAAGACCGTCCTGCGCGGCGTAACCTGAACGCAGGTCTGCAGCGGGCGGAGGGGAGCCTGGGCCTGAGCGGTGTCTTCCTGCCGTGCACGCAGCCTGACGCTGACATCGCGGAGGAGGCCGCGGGCTGCGGGCTGGGGGTCCGCCTTGGTTTTGTTGCGTCATTGACTCGATGGAGTCCCCTAATCACAGCTGCTCAAGAGGGTCGCAGAGGGAGTCCCAGACCCGGGGGCGGGGTGCCCAGCCGTCTGAGGACTGGGCCGAGTGGTAGGTCTTCTGAGCCGCAGACAAGACACCTGGAGGCCGGCATGAGACGCTTCGCTTCTGAAGCCTTTGCTTCAGAAGTTCTCCGTCACAACTGCAAGCCCTGCCTCAGAATTAACCGCTGCGGCGCTGAGGTGCACGCTGCCAGCCCTCTTGAGGCAAGAACTGGGTCCGTGTTCCCGTTGGCTTCGCTGAACGCCATTTTCCTCTTACGGTGCTGAATTAAAAAAAAACCAAAAACTCAGGGAAATTTGTGAGCAGGTGGGTAGTAGATGGCTTGGACTTGCAGGCTCTGACAGCTTATCTGCATCTCGGTGTGAAGGTGGCGGCTTTGGGAGACCGTGATGGGGGAGTTGTTAGGGAGACGGGGCGTCCAGGGATGAGTGGGCTTGTCCGCTCTAAGTCTGTTCTTAGATAAGGGCCATTGGTGCTAAGCCTGGTGAGGCCCCTTTTTGACAGGGAAGGTTCATTTATATTTTACTTTCTGCCCTCCTGTGCCCCTGCCCTGGCCCTTCTCCTCCCCCGCACAAACTTTGTTGAGAGGTGAAGAAAAAGAAGGCAAACTTTTGAATTTTCAGCTGAAAAGATGCAAGTTCAGCTACCAGGTATCACAGTCTCCGTCATGATGAGTATTGGTTTTAATTCCCACAACAGATTATTTTTTATTATTTTGTAATATAGGTTAGTAAAACCTGAAATCCACGGTGGGGAAAAATCATTAGTTTTAAAAGTTTGTATATTAAATGACCAGAAAGTGAAATAGACAGTTTTGTCTTAAAGCAGTTTTTTTAAGATATCGATTAGCTGGGCTCCAACTCGACTGCAAATGTTTGGAGACGGAGAAGAAATGAGTGCAGTGGTGTCCCCAGAAGAGGGCGGGTCAGCCGCTCACTGTTTTAAAGTGTGTGCCAGTGTGCGTCCCTCCTGGGGGTCAGAGGAGATCACAAGCCTCCTCCGTTTCTCCTCCTAATGTGTTGAAATATGGTGTTAGTCCTAGCAGTCTAGTTCAGAAACGTTTTTATTCGAACTTGTGGACTATCTCTTTTAGGACATAAACTTTCGTATTGGCTTTTCACTGCTGTAGGAAGTTTTTAACATTTCGGACACAGCTTTAAAAGTCAAGGCTAATGACAGGATAACTATATTTATAGTTTTGTTTAAAACTGGCATCTGTTTTTAATGTGGTTACAGTCTATTGGCTCTCCTAACCTTTATGCAAGATTAGAAAAGGAAAGCAATTATCAATTTACTAAGGATATGAGAATACAGATCTATGAAAGAAGGGTAAGAAGTGCTTAAACAAGAAAAACTGGCACTGGAAACAAAGTTGGGGACTTTCTCTAGCGTCAGCAACCCCCAGAAGATACCTTTTCCTATTCATTGATCTGTGAAGTGGATATTTGAAGAATATTAGTGTACTGGGCTTGAGGAGAGGTGAAGCGGTGGAAAGTAATCTTTATAAAGTGCCTCCTCTTGCTGTGCTGGGCCACGACTTGCCAGCCCTCTGAGCAAGGGATTATCATCTTGATTTTAAGGAAGGGGAGAACTAAAGTTTTGAAGATATTATGTAACTGGCCAAACTCATAGCCAGTATGTGGTTCAGGTAAAAATTCTGCCACATCACGTTACTGGCCACGTGTGCACGTGTTACACATGCACGTGTGTGTCTCCGAATGGGATGGAGCAGCAGGGCTGAAGTATCCAGAGCAATTAAAAAGAAAACAGGAAGATGGATAGAGGGATGGATGAGAGGGAGGGAGGAATAAAAGTTTTCCTTTGTGAATCAAAGGGATTAATTTTCTCATTCACCACCCAGTGGGAAGATCAAAGCGATTTTAAGTGTTAAGACCAACACTGTTCTAGTCTGTTCTTCTGACTGCGTTAAAGCTCAGGTGTAAGCCAGTCCTGGGAGCCAGAAAGAGTCCATTTCGATGGATGTTCATTATGACACAAGTGGTAATTCTAGAGCTCGGAAAAGTAAAAGGATTTATTTTTAAGTAAAATGTGACTTCATTGCTTTAAGTTGTTGCAGCAGCTATTTTTGGACACGCGGCAGCACTGGGTTTGCTGCAGTGGAGGGGCTGGAGCGTTGGGTAGAGGCCTGGCTGGCTCTGTGTGGACCTGAAGCTTGCGGCCTGTGTCGTTCACTGTTCATAAGCGTAGCCTCCCGCTCGTGTCTCTGTGTCTGATCGCCTTCCCACCTTGAAGCGACCTGAGTGATATTATATAGGATACAGGAGTTTTATTAAAATAGGAGCGATATGCTTTCCCCTGGAAAACCATTTCATTCAGTGCCAAGAGAAACAGAAATCCTTCCCTTCCCCCCACTTCCTCTTGGTTTCCCATATTGGCCAAACACGGAGGAAAGAAAGCCCCTTATTGAGGACAATATTGAAGGGAAGGGAGGTCAGGGCAGGCAGGGGAAAGGGAGGTGCTTGGAGGAACAATACATTCTCTGTGTTATTTTAAATAGTATGTGACATTACTTCTCAGTTGAAGCTGAAAGTCAGAGCCTCCTGAAATATGTATGGATCAACAGAACCACTTTTGCACCCAAGAAAGGAGGAAGGTGCTGGCAGTGAGCCATGCTGAAATCCTGGGTTGAGAGTTTGAAGGTGGAATTGGGGGAGAGGAGGGCAGAGGTCAGATTAGCAACAGGAAGTACCATTTGCAGACTGGTAGGTCAGTCTTAAATCTCCAGTTAGCTCCGATTTATTGTTCCTGTAGGGTGTCTCTTCCTTATCGTGACTGCTATCTTCCACCAGTGCAGTTTTCTACTATATGGCTGTATTTAGTTAGAAGAAGATTAAAAAAAAAAAAAAAAAAAGATCAACTAAAGGTTTCCCAGAGTTTGCCTCCTTCTCCTGGCAGGTAACTTGGGTCTCAGACATGCTGAGTTATGGTCTCCGGCCCCATGTACAGTCAAGAGCGCCTGTTCTCCCCAAAGGGTCATATGCATGCTTTCCTGCCTAATACCCATAAGAGGCTTTAGGGGGGAAGGAGAATATAAACACAGAAACCACATCCTAACAGCTGCCTCCAGTTAGCCCTGTTCCCCACCAGCTTTTAAATCTTAGAGCGGCACCTAATTTGTCCCACATGGCTTTCCTCCCAGTGGAAATGCTGTCCCTCTGCCCCGTGGCTCTCTTTGAGCAAAAGCAAGCAGTCATGAAGAATTAACTAGTTCTGCTAGTTTAGATCACTATCATTAGGTCGCTGGTTGGCAGGTGCCTGTGACCAAGAAGGAGACACCCATTTGTAGATGGTGAGAGATTTAGAACAAAGTCTGAACCCATTTCGGGGCCAGTGGGCCAATCAAAATACCTCTCAACGAAGCATTCCATGAAATTAGTTGACCAAATAAAGGAGCTTGTGAACCAGTGAGTGGACTACTGTGATTTGAATAGATACGTGGCTTTGACCTCGGATGACCAATCGGAATCATCTAGGGTGTTTAAAAAATTCACAGGCATGCCCAACTCCTTCCCCTGATACTCTTCCTCAATTTTAATAAGCCTGGCAGTGAGGCGTGTGGACTTAAACAGATCTGTGTTCTGGCGGATTGCAACTTGCACTAATTGTATTCATTTTTAAAAATTTCTAGATTATTTCTTTCTTGTGTGTTTCATTCATGTCTCTATTCCCTCCTCCATGTTTTTTGGTTTTTTTCTCCTTAATAGAGTAAGGCTGAGGACAGATGCTTCTAGGGCAGGAAGAATACTGAATTAAGTGACTTCCTTCACGGAAACTAGCGTTGTGTTTCTCCTTTCCAGCTCCTGTGTATTTCATATTGCTGCTGAGATAGCATGGCATGAAAGCCACACAGCCGACGTCTTTGTCTGGTGACTTTTAAAAAGGGAAATCGGTCCAGTTTGAAAAAAAAAGAAAATTAAGATTAGTGTTAGTGACAGGGAACAGCGGTTCTCTCAGAGATACTGAGCTCTCCAATAATGTCTTATTCAAGATTTATTGGTCATCTGAATTTTATTGCATATATGCAGAATACTGCTGGTTCGTGTCCTCTACACTGTGAGAAATATGCGTGCTTCACCTTGAAAAAGGAGTACCTGAATTAGTCCTTATAAAATCACCTTGTCCTGGTGATTCTGCTAAAGAACTGATAGTCTTTTTGTAAAGTAAGGAATAAACCTATCACCGTTTGCTTTATAAGGTCATTGTCTCCCGCAAAGTAGATTAGCTCACTTTGTTCCATGAGCAGGAACCATCGCTCTGGAAAACTGTACATACCAAGTAAATTTCTGCTATCACTTTTGGCTTGCTCTTGTAACAGAGATTTCATGCCTACCAGTTTTCACTTGCTAATATAAGTCACAGCTCCTCACGGGGAGAGTGGCAGGACCCAGGGATGGTGTCTGTAGTGTGTTTCGGGCTGTTACAGGTTCTCCGCTTAACAAACGCAGATTCCGAAGCGTGGGACGCCTGCACAGAAACACGACAGATTTGGTGATTGAATATTTTGGAGGTTGTTGGGGGCCAGTGGTTAGGAAGTGAGTCACAGCAGTCATTGAAGTGGAATTGAAGTGGAATTTATGGAAGAAAGTGACTGAAATGGCACCTTTCCCATCGGTTCATACGTTGCATGCAGAATGGGCCCGTCCTTCTCCCAAGATACGGCCTGCGAATCTGTGTTACGTGTAAATCCTCCTGTAACAGAGACAGTGATTTAGCCTGTCACTTAGAAAAGCCTGTGAATTTATGTGAACGGAAGGGATAAACATTGCCATGATATTTGTTGGAAGAATCCTAATTAACTCTGTGTATTCTTTTCTTTCTAAGCTAAAAATGGAATAGGGTGAGTTGTCGGGGGGGGGGGGGGGAGTTCGGTTCCACTAAAAGGAATAATGTTCCACGTTGATACATCTTCAACTACAACCTTCCTCTACTAGCTAATCCGTCTAGGGTGTTCAGAAAGGAGGAGTTCGGCCTAAATCTGCTTAATCCTTTAAACAATGAAACAGTTATAACTGCTCTCACTGCAAATGGTTCTCAAATGTCACAGTCATTACCAGCCGGGGCCGGTAGAGGATGGTGAGTTTTCTCAATGAACCAGGACCCTCATTAAGAACACCAGTTATTGAACTCTTTGGTAATACTGGAATGCGCTCCGGAGCCTTTGAGGTCTTGTAGGTTTAGCCTGACTTTTTATGATATTTCCCAGATGGCCGGTTCTCCCGCCTCTTGCCAGTGTCTAGGGCTCTTGATCCCAAAGCCCACAGCCTTTGGTTACTGTGCGCCTCTAATTAGTATTTTTCTTTTCTTTTTTGCTCCCTGTTCATAGTTTCTCTTCTCCTCTGCCACTTTTAAACCACCGAGAACTTGCTTGACTTCCAGAATCCCAGATTGGTTTTTCTTTCCTTCCTCCCTTCATAACCTAGGAGCGGTGTGGGGATTTCAGGGTGAGTCCAGATAAGCATTTCCGTGTAATTAACTCAGGTTATTACTCCTGTCTCCAGCCTGTGGGACGTGAGGTGGGCCCCGGAGGGTCTGACCCCCTACCTTCCTGTCACATAAAGCACATGGGCTTTGTCCTTGTTCTGTTCATTTTGCTTGAAAGCTCCTTTGTTTTGTTCCTGATGTTCTATGTTTGCTGATGAAATTTTCACCCCCAAACAAGCAATTCCACTTTCCCTTCTAAAAGCAATTAACAGGCTCTGATTTCTGTCTTTACCCAATAGTCTCTTTGCCTTTTTTTTTTTCCTTCTTGGAATGGTTATTTGTTGGGACTACACACCCACATACATTAACAGGCCTGTTTAGATGTACTGAAGCCCCAGACCCTGCCCCCTAGCCCCTTCACAGTATTAGGATTTACAGACAGTTTATAAAAGGCTGGATGTTCAAGAGTCAAGGGACGAGTGTCTGCCGAGTTTCCCAATTTAACTCCTGTGTTAAATGGAGACTTTGAAATGGCTACTCATCCTGAACGTGTCTTTACTTTGAATTCTATTAATAAAGCGCACGATTCCCCAGTGGTCATAAATTCCCATTCCTTCTTTGCTTCTGGTGAGCTCTCACGTCTCTTTCCCAAGATCAACTGGAGTGTTGGATTCAGAGTAATGCTCATTGTAAGTATTCAGTAAATTAAGGAAAATTTAAATACATGCATAAAGGCTAGAAAGGGAAAAATAATTAGTTTCTGGAAAGCTGTGAATTACCTCCATCCAGAAACATAGCTTTTTGAGAAAACATCTGATGTGTTTAATGAGTATTTTGGCACGCAGAGTTTGTTGTCTCGATGAGTCGTCAGCATGCAGTCACATTCTCAGGGCTCCAGGTTACCCCCACATCAGTAAAGGTATTAGTCAAAAGTAAAAGGAGAAACTGTGAAAACATGCGTTAAAGAACTTAGAGCACCTGGCAGTGTCTAGTGACTACGACAGGCTCAATCCACACTCTCGCCCTTAGGAAATGTTCTTGACGTCAGTGTCCCTCAGTCCTGTCTGTGTGTACAAGGTATGAACTCTTTAAAGAGGAGATCGTTGCCGTATCCTCTTAATCAGCTGAGAAGTTTTTCCTGTCACTCTGCAGCCTCCTGAGATTGAATTACACAGACTTCTTAACCTTGTTTACATTTGTACCCTTGACCTGTTTAGGTTGATTTTTCAGAATGGCGTTCACTTACAGTCCTGAGAAGATGGTGGAGCCCAGCGCATGGTGAGCAGAGACTGGTGGTGAATTACCTGGTGCATCTCTCAGCGTATGCTTTGAGGTTTACATTCTGTTCCTTTGAGATTGCCCCATTGTTGGTCTTGTCAGTGGACCTAAGAGCTGAGATAGAGGTAGGACTGTATTATGAGTTTCTTTGCTTGCCAACAGGGCCAAAAGATTGTGGACAAAGCTTCCCTCCCCTGGAATATAAGACTAGTGGTGCTTATTTCTAGAAATAATGCATTGTGAATGCGCTTCCCATGAAACACTCTAAACTCCTCTTTAGAAGTCACTTTTAGATTCAGCATGAACCACTGGTGGGTTAATGAGTTCTCTAAGTTCGTCACGTACTCCATGAAGACTGCTTGCTTTAGTGCCTCATATCCAGGGTTTGAGGGTAATAAGAGCTTGAACGTCACATTTTTCAGCTCTCACTCGTGTAGACAAAGGGATTCTATTCTTTCTAAGTCTTCTGGGTCTCCCCCTATCTGGATTGCTGCCATTTCTCTCCTCTTGACTGTCTGCAGCTCTGTGAGTGGTAGGGTCCTAATTTAAGGTGGAATACCAGGTGTAAGCATACTTCAGGTTTGGGTGTTAAGAGGGAGACACTTTGAGTACAAGAGCTGACTACCTTCAGCTGATGGTTGGCCTTTGGGCTCCAGCAGGGTAGGAGGTTGCAGTCTTCGTCAGAGGCCGACAGTCCCTCTCCCTGGCTTCTGACACCCCGTCACCTGTTGATTATCCTCCAAATGTAATTTACATTCATTTCCCTTAACTGCCCGCTCTTCCAGTTGCCCACATTTCCGCTCTCTGCCACTGTTCTGTCTGTTCCCACAGCCCTGGGGGATCCCCTGCAATTCGTGTCTCGTCAGCTTGGCCTTCAGTTCCCTTCTGTCACCTTTGGTGCAGGCTCACTTCTCTTGGGAAGCAAAAGAAGCCCTGACTGACAGACACTGAAGGCTCCGGCTCATCACCCAGGCGGGTCATGAGGAGCATCAGCCTCCAGCCTCTTCTGCCGTTCTGGGTGGTGTTGTCGTCATCACTGGCTGATGACTTCGTATTTCCTTTTGCAAGTCTGGAATGTACTCAGGCGACTGGGGAGAGTCCTCAGGGGAAGCTGCTTCCTTGGGCTCTAGCAGACACTCAGGATTTTCCAGGCGTGTTTCTAGAGGCTGTTGCTACTGCGTGGCTGGAAGGCCCGCCCTAGGAGATGCGCTTTGAAAATGCAAGCTCTTGCTGGAATCGTTACAGCGAGCTCCCTCCAGGAAGATTTTCCTGGAAACATACACTGGCGATCACTCTTCTTTCCTCAGCAAATCTCCAGGCTTTTGTCACGTGCTCTATAGGTAGCTGCTTTGCATTCAATATTTGATGATAAGTCCTTCTAGGCTGCAGTGATACTTAGGACTGTAGCCTGCCAGGCTCCTCTGTCCATAGAATTCTCCAGGTGAGAATACTGCAGTGGGTAGCCATTCCTATCTCCAGGGTCTTTTTTGGACCCAGAGATCAAACAACCAGGTCTCCTGCATTGCAGGCAGATTCTTTACCATCTGAGCCACCAGGGAAGTCCTTATAATTACTGTATTATTAAAAATTCTCTATCAGTTTCTGTTGTCTGTAGAACTTTTACTTGATTTTACGTTTTACATTTTGAGTTAACGCATTCATGAGGTTAAAAATCAACCCAATATTAAAAGAAATATATTGTTTGCCTTCCACCCTTGCCTCTCTCCCCCTGGTCCCCACTATCCTCTGTAGAGAGAACCCCTTTTATTAGAGTTTCAAATGTTCCATTTTTGTACAAATACAAGCACATCCAAATATATATTTTTATAATCCCTTCTTTCTTACTCAAAGCATATTATACTCAGAGCTTATTATATCCTCTGTTCTGTACCTTGCTTTTTTAAACTGGAGATTTAAATATGAAAATTCCATATCAGTACACCGAAAGCTTGCTTATTATTCTTTACAGCTTCATCTTATCGTGTGGATGTGTTATAATTTATTTAGGCGGTCCCTAGTGGTGGACCCTTGGGTTGTTGGCAGTAATTTTCTATATAAGCAAAGCTGTTATATATAACCTTGTGCACACATTTCAGATATGTACCTACAGAACTTTATCCTGTTTCCTTGCTGATTTCCTTGTAGACCTTATAAGCCACTGTAAAACTTGAGTAAGCATGATTTTTTTAATCTGCTTTAATACATCTACAATACTTACTAAATAGGAAGACAATGTCTTGAACTTCAGGATGCCCCCAATCCAGAGTTCTGGTGTTTCATTTGAACCTAATTGATGCCTAATTCTTTGGGCATCTTTAAGTCAGTGAATTGAGCTAAAAGATAGTGCATATAAGTATTCTACATTCATATGAGTTAAAGAGTTAAACTTTGTGGTATTTTGCCATGCAATGAAATATTAAAATTTTAATTAGATTATTGGCTACTTTAGAGAAAAGGAATGAAAAGTGTTATATTACAGTTTAAGAACTGAGAATTTAAATGTAACTGGATGAGCAACAAATGAGTGTTATAATAGACTGGTCAGGGAGGGTTCATAACTCTGATTCTGAATTCTAACTTTTATAGACCTTTTATATGTTGCTCTCTAAGTATTCATGGGTTCAGAAGTTGCTTTGTGGGCGCATTTGTAATTCGTAGCCTCCCAAAGGAAAGGCTGTAAACTTCTCAAGTGAATAATTCTGTTTTATTCTCCGGTTTTTCATTTTCCTTGCATTCCTCATCATATAAAGAGTCTGTGGCCCATTACGAATGTTGCTATTTCTATATTTAAGCATAACTAGTTTTCCCAGAATGTAATTTCCTCTATTCATGGATAAATTCAGTTTACTGCTTACCATCTGTCCTTTTGGAGTATTTAGTATCCCACTCAGTTTGGTGTCAGAGCCAGTCACTATGGATAAGATGTTAAAAATAAGGCAGAGACCAGGGCAAGACTCGGGTAAGGGAAGTTACTCACCTCCTCTGAGCTAAGTAATTTACAGAGGAATCTCATCTGTAAAATGTGAGTGAGTAAAAGCCCTGTGTCTTCCCTCTGTGTTACCGCGAGATGCACAGTGGCGAGGCCTGGGAAACGCCAACAAGGGGTTTGCGAGAAGCTCCTTCGGTAGCAGAGATGGTAGATGTTCTATGTTATCTCCTACACGTATTACTTTATGAGTTTCTTTTGTCTTTGAAGACCCTCAAAGGTTATTAGAAATGGTTTAAAAAAATGGTTCAAATGATCTTTAAAGATTTTCTTATTCAAAAATAGGAGAATGACTCTGGAAATCGTTCGAGATCTACATTACCGTCCTGTGATCGTTTGTTCTCTCTAGTTTGTTGAATGCTTCTCTCTCTTTTTTTCCTGGCAGTTCATTAGGCATTCTGTTGGGGGATGCACTTCTATCAGCACATTATCAGCAGCTGAAGGATTCTCAGTTTTCTGCTCACTCAGTGCTTGTAAAAATTGAATATATACCGCTTCCCCTTTATCATGTTGAAAATCTCCAGTTCATGGTCTGTTGAAATTCATCTTGTTATATTCAGAATGCATCTCCTGGAGGCAGCAACAATGCACAAGACTTGAGGACACTTAATTCTCAGTGTTTTTGTTTCAGTTCCTTTTCTACACTTTTTACTTGGAGATATTTTGTTTTAATCTACCCTTCCCCTCTTCTCTAGCCAAGTTTTTTGTTTGTGAAAAGTCATATTTTTCCAAGCTATATTCTGTGTGATACAATATGGCTGGGTTTCAAGATGTTCCTCAGCTCTTGCATCCAGCTACTAATTCAGCGCTCTGAAAAAAAAAAAACTAAATGATGTTTGTGGTGATGGGTCAGTGCCAGTGGAAGGAAATAATTTTGCAGAAGATGAATCCGTTTCCAAGTAATGTTGGCTGGGTTGAAGCTTACATTGGAATTTGTTAGGTTGTCTGATAGAAAACCAAATTTGACCAAGACAAGGCTGTGTGTGTATGCTGTCTTTGTCTCCTCCTGTATACCTATGCTCTGTGTATGTATATATATTATACAGGGTATGATTTCACTTTGATAGTTAATGTTAGGCTTTAAAAGGATTAAAATAGTAGCATTCATTCCCCTTAGTATATAAACTTTTTTGGTGGGTGTTTAAAAAATATATTAAATCAAATTTTATAATAATGAGCTATCTTCTAAAATGGTTTTTTAAAAATCTCTCTGGCTGTTTAACTGTATTTCATTTAATCACTGCACCAGTTTAAGAAGTGTTATCAATCTTAATTTACAGGTGACAAAATAATCTCAGAGAAGTTAAATAACTTACTCAAGGCCGTTGAATTCATCAGTGGCAGAGCTAGATTTTGGGTCTTGGAGTCTTGCTGTCACTGATCCAGTTTTTGATTGATTTGTCTTAGTGAAGTGCCAGGGAGATGTCCCTTTAAGACTTACTCTGTGCTGGTTTTCTCAATATATAAAATCTCAGTGGTGACAAAAATAGAGTCCTTAGTATTTTCTGTTGTCCACTCCGGACAGGGGCGGGTGGTGTGGTGTGGATATAACCTGCTACTTACATATATCCTACTGCTGGCACTTAGAGAAATTTCAGTTTTACAAGTTGAATAACTTTCTGAACGCTTTGAGGCCAGAGATTGGGCTCTCTTCCACATGATCAAAATTATTATTGATAAGTTAACAAAAAAAAGGAAAGACATCCGTTATCACTTTCTACTAGAAAAATCATGTTTTCTTCTAACAAAATAGTTTTTAAGTATTAATAAAATTGTAGCTTTACTTCTTACCCTTGAATTTTATTTCTCAATCTCGATTTGACAAGCAGAAGTAGAAAGCAGGAAATATTTTTGCCTAGACAACTTAAGAAAAATAAATATTTGGAGTCTTGTGATGATCACCTGCCAGCAATGTAAGTCTTTTAGCTTGTTTCCACCTGGAAATATATAAATGCCCTTTCCCCCACTTTTACTTTTTAAGGTTGATGTACCATTTTCTCTTGGTAGGTAATGTTTATGGGGTATATTGTATCCTCATTTTAGAGATTAGGGAATTGAGGATTGGAAGGCATAATTATCTTGCACATGATACATACACAGCTAGCAGTGGCAAAGCTGGGACTCGCATTTCGGTCTGTCTCGTCTAGAATCTTATGCTTTTGATCCTGGTGCTGTAGTGTCCACGCTGAGGGGCGTGGTGTGCCTTGTGGGCCTGTGGGGGCTAGGGTGCTCAGAAGTGAGCCCTTCTCTGAATAAGTGTTATGGTTTTGGAGAGAGTGGAGTTCATAGTAAAGTAATTTTATTTTCCCTGTGCGTCTTCCCCAGAATGAGTTACTGCTTCTTTTTCTGTACAGGGTATTTATTGAATGATGGCTTTAAAAGAGTACATGGCGATACACAACAGCTGATCTTTGTGTTAATGGTATAGTTAAGCTTTTTATGATAGAGTGAGGTGATTTTGATTATTAGGGTTTGGCCCAGGCTTTGATCAGACATATCCATTTCATAATGAACCCCCAGTTGTATAGTGAGTTCTGCCTTTTATTACATTATACAGAGAAATTCCTTTGTAAAGAATGACTGACTTTTCTTCCTCTTAGGAAGATTAATAGTTTTTCACTATTAATGAGGTTCCATCTGCTCATCCGGCCTTCCACTCTAAAGGTTATACTTATTACCATATTCACAAACCAATCCAACTACGTAATCAAAGTTAAAAAAATTTTTTTTTTTTTTAAACCAAAGGTTCAATCTTGGTTTTTATAATGTACTTCTTTGGCTACTAAAGTGGGGACGGGTAACTCCACTTCCTTCTTTTTCCATGTTTTCTTGGATTCCGCTTCGTTTCTTCTTGTCATCCATCCACCCACCACAGATCACACAAATTAAACTATATGATACGAGATACAGTACTGAAAGCAAGGGCGCACCCATGCAGCCGCCGTTCCGGCCTGAGTCTCCTTTGGTATCCAGGTCACGAAAATGAGCCAGGGAAATCCCCCAGCGCCGTCTGCATGTGGGAATCCGATTCGTGGCCCATTCCTTTGTGTTCTCCTCCTGGCAGGCGGGGCGCTTCGGCATCCTCGGCAGAGAGCCCAGGGGTCCCGCTGCCCGCGGCCTCCAACAGGGCCCGTCCGGGGGGCGTCGGGCGAGGGGGACGGGGAGAGAGCAGGCCCTGACTGCGTAGCTAAAAATATGAATAAACGAAGTTCCATACCACAAATGGAGTAAAATTTGATGATAGGGGATTACTGGAACATTTTATTAACTGGGGTTTTGCTGTAAAAAAAATTAGCTCTTGAAAAAAGTTGAATCTCTGAGCTTCTGTGGAAGGGTTTGGCCCGGGGATGGTGGTGATCACGGCCGCTGGGTACGGTTACCCAAACCCTGCGCCGTCACCCCTGCAGTCACCGAGCTCATTTTTTCCCTTCTGCTCCTCTGCCCCTCTCCCCTCCTGCCCCCACCCACCTTCCTGTTTCCCTTGCCTTTCTGGGTCCCCTGCCTTTTCAGGCCCACCCCTCATTATCAGCCTGGGGTAGCGTTGCTGACTCATCCAGTCTCATGGTTTAGAAGGTAAGGACAAATGAGTGTCAGTACGCATAATTTTTAACAACCCACCTGACCTTCCAACTTGGTCTTTGATAAAAAGATCCACACAATCTTTGACACTATCACAAATGCTGTCATTTTCAGCACAGGTGAAGCACGGTGTAGCAACAAGGCAAGTATACCCAAGCTTCCAGTATGATTTGAAACAAGACGCCCTTTTTCCACTCAAGTTTAATTTTTCCAAGGGCCAGTAATGAAAAGCAGCGAGAGCACAAGCGCATACCTTGTTCTGCCTTACCCTTTTTTACTAAAACAAATAACTTTTTGTTTTTTTAAAGAAACAAGGGCTCTCTACTAGGCAAAATATAATTTTAGTTTAGTAGCTTTACTTAAAAAAAAAAATAACACTGGATTATAAATAAGGATATTCAGGTGGAAAGAGGGTGATGGCTGGGTCAGGAGAGGGATTAGCCCTGCACTGTCCTGGGAGCCCTAGGGTAAGTTTGTAATGACTTGATGAGGAGGGGGTCCTTTTACAGCAGCAGCCTGCCTTTTACTCAGCATTGTCTTTCTGGTTCTGTTTCTTGTTTTTCTATTTACGTCTCCTAGATCTGTGGTTCTCAACACTGGCTGCACGTTTAGAATCCCCTTGGGGCTGGGGAGGGCATGCTGGGACCCCACCGTTGGAGAGTCCGATGTGATTGGCATCAGGTGAGGCTGGATTGGTGGTGGGTTTACTGTCTCTCCAGGGGATTCTTTAATGCGCAGCCGAAACAGGAGCGCCTGGGCCTCGAAGGTTGACCAGCTGTCTGACTAAGTGGGCACGCCTTAGAACTGCGGAGTAAGACGGGTTTTGAGTCAGAAGCCGAGCAGTTTCCCCACTGAAATCTCAGCCTTCTCGACCACTTGTAATCGGGCAGACTGGCTGGAAATCCCTGCTTCCAGAGGGAACAGATGTGTTCTCCTGATGCACAGCCACCGAACGGCTCAACGCTTAAGTCCGGTTCTCCGCTAGGAAGAGGCGCCGCCTTCCAGAACAGTCTGGCGGGTGGATGACTGACAGCGGGGAGTGCCGGGTAGTTACATCTGATGAATCTCTTGCCCCAGTCAGGGCCCCTCAGCTGCTCTCAGAGCTCTTTCAAACCCAGTGTACATCTTGGACAGCAAGGAATTTGCACAGAGACTGCTAATAAGGGGCGTGAACAGAGGTCACATGCTACAGCTTGGTCTGGGAGTCAGTCTCTCACTTCCCTTGTACTAGTTTTCACTGCTGGTTTCGTGAACGTTAAATTTGACAGACTTTGCTTCATTGATGCTTTTTCTGAGTGGCTACTCAGAAAAATGAGTCAGAGAAGCTCGGTTTATTCCCGTCTGCACTGTGGCTTACAGGCTGAACTCATTCACAGAAAAAACTGCAGTGGGCTCCTGGGCTTGTTTTGGTGGAGGCATTAGAAAGCGTGATGGTTTCATCACAGCCAGAGATGTCACTTCACCTCCCGAGCTGTAGACTGCTTCTCAGCGCCCACGGCTTGCCTGTGCTGATGCGTCTGCATTGAAAAGGCGCTGTCTCCTCTCTGAGGTCCTTCCCTTCTACAGGGGTTCTTCTCTACAGCTTTTTGGTAGGAGTATTCTGAGTGGGAGTCCCCTGACCTCCGAGGAGTTTAGAGTTTAAAGCCATCTAAAAGAAGTCATATCGTTGGGTTGCCTCATTTCCTGTAATCAAGGCCCATTTTAAATAATTCTTTGTGTGTGGTCAGATTTTCAAGTTAAAAAAAAATGTGAGAATTCACAAAGTGTTTAAAATCTGTGTTACAAATAACCATGCCGTATTTGGCTTAGCTTTGTTCAATAACAAGGGCTGGGTTTACATTCATTGATTGACTTCTTGGTCAGATTTGTGTACTGAATGTGTACTGTGACTTGGTGAAGATTGAATGTTTGTATAATTGAAGGTCTCTCTACATGAATTATTTTTTAAATGTTAGAAGCCAGCATTTACTATGTCTATGACATTAACAGTAGTAAAAGTAACTACTTTGAGAAATAGGCTGGAATATATGTCAGGCTTGTCTGTCTACTCTAATTTGTTTGTTAAGTTTGATCCTTCATTGATGCGTTCAGGAGATCTTTACAGGTGTTAAGCTCCTTGAGCTGTACCAGGTGTCTCAAAACTCAATTGCCAATAAAGGCCAAGAGGGTTACACAAGTGAAGGTTACCAAGGAAGATGGTGTGTTGGGGAAAGAAGCGTTGACTGTGGTCATCTGGAGAGCGCAGGCTGTACTTCACAGGGCAATTGCTGTTCAGCTCTGTGGCTGGACATGAATATTAATATGACAGTGTTGCCAGATGTTAACATATTTTTATGACAAACTAATAATCTCGATTTTTAGGTCAATTCAACACCGACTTTAAGTCTTGTTAAAAAAAAAAAAATTCTGTGCGGGCCAAGTAAAGCTTGTGTGCAGGCTGAGAATTTTTGTGACCTCTGATGTTTTGTGGCTCTGTTCCTTGCTCCCTACCCAGCCCTGAATGTGTGGAAACTACTTGAGTGGGGTAGCTTCCTTTTAAATATATTCTCAGCACTGAGAATTGCATGTTAAGTAAT
The DNA here is from genome assembly GCF_054371585.1 of Giraffa tippelskirchi. Classification (NCBI taxonomy): domain Eukaryota; kingdom Metazoa; phylum Chordata; class Mammalia; order Artiodactyla; family Giraffidae; genus Giraffa; species Giraffa tippelskirchi. Next base: position 175,428,989 of record NC_137280.1, on the reverse strand, counting down.
TAAAAATCATTGAAACAGCAGATGGTAATAAAATATGTACAATGATAGATTCATTTCACACATATACTCCCCTCTTGACCCACCCACACAACTGTTAAAATTTTTACATGAAGAACCAAACTGGTTACAAGCGTCTATGATTATTGGTGTGAAAAATGCTCATAAATTTGGGCACATAAACTATCTGAGTGACTGTCTAAATGAGTTCTGGTTACATTATTTCTCAGCACAATTTCTGAAAGCAGTTGTGGTTGCAGTGAGCTTGGTCCTGGCATATGGCTCTGGAGCACATGAGAATCTTGCCTTATGCGTGATGCATGCCATTTACTTTTAAGATAAATTCATGCTGGTGACTAGAGATCCCAGATCACTGACATTTGACACAGAGCTATAAATTCTACTCCCTCTGGATGGAACTCGTTTGGAAGTATTTCAAGAATGTTATTCTTCCTAGGGTTGTGGTTTGGAGGGTAGAGGTTAGAATATAGGAAGGAACTAGCACCGTAAGAGAGATGAGTTATGCCTGTTTCTTTAGCAATTTTTGTGGAACTCAAGACTGTCTTCCTTAGTTATTTACATTCATCCTCTTAATCGCTTTGGTAGATGGCATTCTTGGTGTACAGGTGAGGAAACCACCAAAGTAAAGAAGCCTGGTTTGTCTATCCAAGATGACTGTCTCCAGTAAGGGCCAAAGTTAGCCCTCATTAATGCATTTCTGGGCCACGTCTTCCCCCGCTGGACCATGAGGTGTGTAACCGCCTGTGTGCAGAGGCACACGGGGAGCCAGGGCGTGGAAGATGAGTAGCTGTGTTCTCCAGTTCTGTATGAACGCGGTCATATATTTACATAGACAAGGTAATATAGCAATCCGTTGTCAAGAGAAGGCAGGAGCATGAAGGAATTCTTTTCCTTGCAAGGTTTATAGGTGGGGGGGGGAGTGGAATTTAGGAAATCGGAAGTGTAAGCAAAGAGAGAACAACCCAAGTCATTTAAGTTGACTTAACAAGGGGGAACACTCAAGCAAACAGATGCTTTAGTGCCTAAGATGATTGCTTCCACAGAAACCCCTCTCCTCTTTGGGGATCAACATCAGTAACCAAGGGAGAAAGTAAACAAAAAGTGTTAAAACATGATGTCTTCTGGACTTTAAAAAAAAAAAAGGGTGATAAAATAACGAAGCGGCAAGTTACCTCCTTTCCAATTCTCATTTGGGAGATAAACTTCTTTGCAGAGGAAACCTCATCGAGTTGAGCTTCATTCCATAGTTTTTAAATATTTACTATGGAAAAGAGTCCTCATTCTCTTTGCTGATATGTGTGTATGTGTGTGTGTGTTTGTGTGTGTGTCTATGTTTATAATTAGTTTTCGTTCTTTGGGACCTCCTTAACTCAATTGGATATCAGCAGAGCCCTTGATTATATCTTTCCCCTCCTTCCTTGTTTTAGGTATTCCAGTCACTTTGCAATCTGAATAAAAGGAGATCTGGGAATTAAACTCCAAGGACTGATTCTGGTCCTTTAAGCAGTTTGGGGCTTAGTCTATGAGAAAGTTAAATCTGTTGCTTATATTTAGTCTGTGGCTCTCTGTAGACTTAATTCATTCGTCCTGCTCCTCCTTGTCAAGCATAATTCAGTTGGCTTAACGTGCCTAAATCCATGACCATCTGCATAATTTCTCTTTGAGTTTATTCTCTTTGCCCCAAATTTGCAGCCTCTTGAAGTGGCCAGTCTGCGGGCCGTCCCCAGGCTAAGTTTCACTCTCACGATGCCACACACCTGTGGGGGCTTGGGGAAGACTGTCAACAGTGCTGGAATGTTGGAAACCTTTTTTTGAGCAAGCTGAGGACCTCTGGTATCTTTCATAGGAGCTGGAGTGGTGTGCACACTCTTCCCTATGCACTGCAGCCAGAGCACCTGCTCAGTGAGAGGAATCAGCTAAATTGCTAGACGTAATTGATGTTTGTGCAAAACATAGAACATTTGTTTTTCTCTCCTTGTGGTTAATGCTCAGCTTGATCATTTAAATGAGGCTTTTCCCCCTCTCTCTCCCCGTCCCTCTCTACATTCTATTGAGCACATTTCTTCTCCTCTTAGCCTTTGTCTCCTGGGCACTAACAGTTGCTAAATGTTTCTTATGGAGATAATATATCTAGGAAAAATTTTCATTCAGGTTTGTAATGCTAGCTTGCCCCTTTCTACAACACAAGCAATGAAATGCAGATACGATACAGTTATCATCCCCAAGTTGAGTCACTTTAAACTGTATGCACGTCATATATAGTTTTTAATAATCTCTCGGATATAGAGCATAAACTGGCCTATGAACAAGGATGGTCTGATGAAGCTCGCTTTCCTGTAAACATGGCTTGGGTGGAATCAGCCAATTTCAAGGCAGATTAGTGGCAGTGCAGAGATAAATAGGCAATGAACATCACTTGAAGAAAAGGGAAATCTCAGCACATCCTCTTCCAGGGAGTGAGGATACAGTGGGGGTGACCGGAACAGGCCCCCCAGTTCTGTGTTCTGACCGTGCAGCCACGTGCCAAGAGGCCTAGTGGCTGCTGCTGTTTGTTGTTTTCTAATAAAAATAAAATCTGGTTGTTTTGAAGACTCATTCCGACCACGTAAGCAGCAAGTAGAATTTCAGTAGTCTTCCCAAACTGGGATTTGGCTTGTCTAACTTCTTGCCAACTCATATTTTTAAAGGAGTTTTTGCGCGAGCCAAGGAAGGTCATTGCAAGGCTGTAGTTTCATCCTTGCACGTGGCAAGTCACGTGGCCCTCCCGGTTTGTCTGGCTTCCATCACTTTTTCTCTTGTGCAGGTTGGTTTGCAGCCCGATGCGGAGCATCCTGGTGCCTGCGATTGCTAATTTAGTGCACAGAGGGTGTGCAGGTCTCTTAGCATCTCCTGCTGCCTGGATTGTTTTCCTGCTCTTTAAAGAGTGGCTATTGCAGAGGAGAGGAGCTGTCGTCGTATCTTAAAATTGAAGGTGACAAAGACAGAGAAGTGATGACATTGTCTTAGTGGCACAGAGCATAATCACAGTTACACATACAGTTTCATGTGTAAATGCCTGATTTTCATACCTCTAAAAACCTGACATATTATTTCTGCCACTTTTCCTCCCCATCCTTTTTTCCCCAGCATACAAGTAGGTCAAGAAGTCTTCGGAGAGTCCTGAAATAACTTGCAGGTTTCTTTGGAGGCCAAGAGGCTTCCACTTTTACTACTTCCCTAATTTTCCATCAAAAGAAGGAGGAGACAGGGACAGGCAGAGAAGAAAAATGCCTGATTTGGTTAAGCCTGTTAATTAAGCATTTTTCTGTTTCATACATATTACTTATTTAAGTGGCTCTTGACTGCCATTAGGATTTACTTAGAATTCTAACCATATAGCCCCTGTTTTCCTTTGCCATCTACATTTTGCTAAGACACAGGTAAAAATAAATGAAATCTCTAAGAGATTTGGTGTGTCCATTCTGTCTGCATTGACATACAGGTCTGGGGAGATTCCATAAGAAAGACTCTGTCCGGTTCCTCTAGATCCATGTAAGATGACACCTAGACATACCTGAAAAGCATTTCTTTTCTCCAAAAATAGAGACTCTGTGGTGTTCTTTGCTAATGCATTGATATACTTAAATGCTAAAAAACTTCTGGAGACCAAGTTGTCTCTAGTTTTTAACCTGAATTCTTTCCTTAAAATAACTAATTTTTGAAGGAGTGCTCCTGGTTTCCTTTCTGAACTGAGGCTTTGCTTTATAGAGGAGGCTGTTCCTTTAAGATGGGTGGTGGTGGTGGTGGTTTAGTTGCTAAGTCATGTCTGACTCTTGCGACCCCATGGACAAGTAGCCTGCCAGGCTCCTCTGTCCATGGGATTCTCCAGGCAAGAATACTGGAGTGGGCTGCCATTCCCTTCTCCAGGGGATCTTCCCAACCCAGGAATCGAACCCAGGACTCCTGCCTTGCGGGCAGATTCTTTATCAACTGAGCTACCAGGGAAGCCCTTTAAGATGGGTGCATTTCTATAAATACTAGGCCATTGGAGCAATTTCCCCATTGACTTGTATCATAAAATTGAAAACCACATTTAAACCACTCCCTGCACTTAAAATGTATATGTTAATGGATAATAATTATTTTGGGGAGAGAGGTAGTAAAAAATAGTCATCAAGTAAAAATACCCCAGGGATGACGAAAATTCAGCAGCACCAAGGTACCTCCTCATGAGTCTAGATGCGTGGGTGGAGCGGCGCGCCCTACACTTGTATGTTCTGTTCGTGGTCCTAAGTCCTTCCTCGACCTCCTCCTTTTAGCTGTTCTTTCTCAAGGTGGATTTATGAGGTCTGCTCTTTCAGTTGTCTACTCAATAACCCTAATTATGGTGCAGATGTGTTCGTTTATTGTCTTTCCTTTCAGTCCATATAGGAAAGGCTAGCTTACTTTTCCTGATTTCTAGGTATGAACTGCCTTTAAAAACCATGACTGTGAGCAATTGTTTTCGTAATTGCAGATCCTTATGTAGTGAGTTTTATCTAGGTAGGCTCGATTCTTAATTGAGCATGATAAAAACAAAAATGCATAAATTTGAGCAATCCTGTTAGTCAATGAAAGAATCCAAAAACAAAGGAAAATGTTGTAAACATAATATTTTTCAGTTCAGTGGTATGAGAAGTCACATTTGAAAAACTACACCCACTCGAGCATTAGTTTAATGGGGATTTTGGTGTCAGCTTGATTTTTCTCTTTGAGTGATCTGCTCTGCATAGTCGTCTTCATTGCAGCAGTTTTACTTACCGTGCGATCCAAAGCAGTAAACATACCAGTGAACTAAACTGTCCCCAAAATGTAATTTCATTTTACACCATATAATATCTTCCACTAATTTATCACCATCCAGATGTTCTTATGTAACTTGACTTCTAACCACAGTTCTGAAACACTTAGGGATAATTTCTGCTATGGCACTGTCTCAACTTCTTGCATGGAAAGAGAATTATCTTTTCCATATTTGAGGATTTAATTTTAAAGGATTGACTAACTCAATAAAATCTTCTCCCTACTTTTTTTTGTACTTTGTTACTTCACTTGTCTTGGGTAGTAGATGCAATATCTGATCTGGTGTCCCATTGTTTGATTCATCCCAAGTTCATTATAAAAATTCTGTTTCTTTATTTGCAATTTTAAGGTACAAAAGGATGCTATTCACAGATTTTCCTATCTATACATATGGCCTAATGTTCTTTAGAATTTAGCAGAACCCTAACTTGGTGACTGAATTGCCATCCTCTCTTTTGGACTCATTTATCTGCCCAGATCCCACCCCTGCTTTCTTCCTTGCTTTGAAGTCTTTATAGCTAGAAATGACAAGAATGGAGGTACCCCATTTTGCCCACTATGTGGTGTGATAAGAATGAACTAGTGACTTGGGTGCCGGTGAGAGGGTCCTCGGATTTTCAATTTCACAGACATTAACTTAGAATTGCCATTCAGTAGTTCTTATTATAAATGAGAAGCAGGGGGAAAAAAATGAATCCACTGCCTATTGCCATGGATACTGCATGAAAGAAAAGAAAGAAAGAAGAAAGTGAAGTCGCTCATTGTCCGACTTTTTGCGACCCCATGGACCATGGCCTGCCAGGCTTCTCCATACATGGGATCTCCCAGGCAAGAGTACTGGAGTGGGTTGCCATTTCCTTCTCCAGGGGATCTTCCTGACCCAGGAGTCGAACCCGGGTCTCCCGAATTGCAAGCAGACTCTTTATCATCTGAGCCACCAGGGAATCCATATTTCATATTGCATGAAACTGTTCTTCAAATCATACCCTGTCCAATTCATTGGTCTGTTTTGTCCACATCCACTGGAGGATGACTTTTCCCCCTGACCAGGGGATCCTCTCCCTTCCAATGGGCCTTTCTCCTGCAGTAGAATAACCAGAAGATGTCCCACTATGACGACTGCTCTTAGCACCGCTTCTGCTCCTGCCTCAGGATAACTGAGCACCCGCAGGGCGTTAGAGCCCTTCTTATGCTGTTCATGTGACCCTCATAGTATCCTACAGCAACTCAGTCCATTCATTTATTCTATGATGATGTTTTGAGTCCTTACTACATATGAGGAACTTCACACAAGATACCATAGCAAGAGCAGCTATGAAAATGGAGAGCAAGTTGCTCATCAGCAATAACTATTAGTAAATGCTGTCAACTGGGAAGGAAAACAAATCAGACATTAACTGCTCCCACTGACTGTCTTAATGGTTGAGTTTTGTACTAAGAGACTGACAGTATTCATAAAGTGATGAAAGACTCAAATATCTGATGTAAAAATGTTCAGTTACCACATTTAAAGGTTACTAAAGCTTAAATAATAAATGTAGGCAATATATCAGTCTAGGGGAAGACCCTGCAACCAGCCACCTGGACTATGCCTTGACCGTGCTTCTTTTTCTAAAAGGATTGAATTCTGGGCAGCTGGTGTTGCTGGATGGATACCGACGAAGAAGTGAAATGTCGGTGAGCCCAACTCCTTGGTGTTTAGAGGCTATTAGCTTAGGTGAATCTGGTGACTCCTGAATTCTGGTCACCTTGAAAGTTCAAGGTTGTTTCAGGGGATAACTCAAGGCATTTTGTTGGCTTACTGCCCACTCCACTGGTCTCTAAAGAACAGAGTTCTGTTTTGTAGACCTTCCTAAGGGGGTTCTGATTGGTTCTGTGGGGAACATCCTGGTATTCCCAGAGCAGCCTGGGTCTCCTTTTTATTCCCCTGGAGCTAATTGGAACCTTGGGGAGTGTTTGCGCGTGGCCTTTCTCTAGGGATGAGCAGTGCCCATGGGCACCGAGGGGACCCACAATGGATCCTCTTCTGGGACTGTGACTAGGAGCAGGGTCTTCATCTCTGCTCTGAGGCATAGGTGCAGCGTACAGGTCACCAGATAACCTACCAGTGTTTGACCTGCATCTGTCATATCTGGTTTGCTGTGGGTGTCTTCCAGAGTTGGTGGTTAAAGGGATGAAAATACTCAATTTATCAAATAAAAGGCATCCTCCATTGTAACTGGATAAGAGCTGTCTTCTTCTGAATAAAGTACTCATTGGAAACAGCGCATCAGCCTATCTATATTCTAAGATACAGACGGGCTTTCCAGGGCAGTGCTGACATCCTGTTATACGGACCCTTTCCCCTCTTGTGCCCACTCTGCCTTTGCTCTCCAGCCACAGCATGACCCATGCTGGCCTTCAGAGTGTGCGTGCTCAGCTGCCCGGTCGTGTCTGACTCTTTACAACCCCATGGACTGTAGCCCACCAGGCTCCTCTGTCCATAGGGATTCTCTAGGCAAGAATACTGAAGTGGGTTGCCATTTCCTCCTCCAGGGGATCTTCCCAACCCAGGGATTGAACCCGTGTCTCCTGAATTGCGGGTGGATTCTTTACCGCTGAGCCACCATTCCCTCCAAGAGCAGGTGCTTAAGGGGTGACTCTGATCCTACAGAGGGCCCTCTTTGTTCTTATCAAGCAACAAGCTCTTCCAGCGACACTCTCATTCATTGGAAAGGCGTCTGAAGAAGCAAGTACACATTTCGTGAGTGAGCAAATTCAGTTCAGTTCAGTTGCTCGGTCACGTCCGACTCTTTGCAACCCCATGGACTGCAGCATGCCAGGCCTCCCTGTCCATCACTGACTCCTGGAGTTTACCCAAACTCATGTCCATGGAGTCAGTGATGCCATCCAATCATCTCATCCCTTGTCGTCCCCTTCTCCTCCTGCCCTCAATCTTTCCCAGCATCAGGGTCTTTTCCAATGAGTCAACTCTTTGCATCAGGTGGCCAAAGTATTGGAGTTTCAGCTTCAACATCAGTCCTTCCAGTGAACACCCAGGGCTGATCTCCTTTGGGATGGACTGGTTGGATCTCCTTGCAGTCCCAGGGACTCTCAAGAGTGAGGAAATTATACACCTGATATTCTCATTGTCCAAGCCAATGGCTGGTCCATGGTACTGCATAATTAATATTTTTACAGCCAAATTATTATTGTGCCAGTAAACCCTGATATTTTTATATTTTCCTTTTTTAGGTACTTCAGTCTGAACCAGAATTTTTAGCCAAACAAATGATCCCTACTTCATTTTTAGTTGTTCTAAATGTGACCAATTTATTTGGACCTTCTCTTAGGCTGCTATGGTTTAGGGGGAGGGGGAGGGTCACTCTTAGGACAAAGGCTGCTAATTCATATTAAGCTACCTTCTCACGTTTTCCTCAGGGAATACTTGGTTATGAAGAACTTTGGATCTTTGCTTACCTCAATTTGATAGGATTAAGATTCTTCATCCTGGGTCTCTATTACTAGTTCATATATATATATAAATGTTATACACGTGACCATGTTTTTGAGCTTTAGAAGCTGTCCCGCCGTTTCCCTATAGGAGGGAATTAACGTTTCTGATCCGGGAGACTTAGGGCTCCTGTTGTTATAACCTTTCGAGCCATAAGGGAATCATACCAACTAGATTATAGTTATTTACAGCTGTTTCCTTGAAAAGCTAATCTTCTATTCATCTGCTGTTTGAGATGGAATGTGGAATTTATTGACATCGATCTGGCCGGAGAGTAGGAGAGGAACGGAAGGAGAGAATGAGCACATTTGTTTTTACTTTTACTTTTCTGTACAAGATCTTCATAAATTCTTTAGAAATTATGCTTGGTTTCATTCTAAGTCATTATTTTGGATGGGATGAGAATTTAAAAAAGTATTTAAAAGTGATCTCCAAGGAATATCATCTGGACAATAATGATGTTCCCAAATATTATACTCTGAGAAGTATATTCTTTAGAAGGGCCTATTCTGTCTCTAAGCACTTACTAAGTCATTTATTATTTGTGATACTGTTTATATATGCTGAAGTGAACCAGACATAATCTCAGTCTCAAATGAACTTCATTTTCTTATGTGGATATGTTGAAGGATTTATAATACAAGTAGTTTTAAAATGTCTATTCAGTCTACCAACATTTATTGAATAACTGTTATATGCCAGGCTGGGTACCAGGTAAGTGCGTTAGCATATCAAAAGCATGTAATTAAATAGCGGTAACAGACTTGTAAATAATATTGAATCATTGTATTAAAGCAACTGTTTTGTACAGGTCTTCAATCTATCTTTTACGCACTCATCTTCCACTTGTTAATTTAAACCGTCTACTTAGAATGAGACTTGGGCACAGGGGTTTGTCCAGGTACATGCAGAGAGCAGTTCTTTTTCTCCTTTTCTTTGACGAGATAGGGTTTGAGGTGCTTTCTGTCTCTGATTCTATTTTGTTTGCATTGACCTCAGCTGAGGTGATCTGAGGAGTACCCACAACAGGTCGCTAACGCACCCTCTCTAAAGATTGCGTAGAAGATGTTTTGGCTGCCTAACGTGGTACAGGAGTCTTGGTTCTCATGAGGCCGTGGGACATGTTTGTCTCTTAAGACATAAAAGGATCTGTTTTCCCTGCACTGGAGACCTCAACTCTACTTTCTGTTCCCATTTACACACGAAGGCAGGCAGCTGCACAAGTGGAACCTGAGTCTAAATCACAGGGTGTTGTAACATATGAAACTTGAATGTGGCAACTGTTATTGTCTGCAGTAGGCACTGTCTGGGGAAATTCAATCTCAGCCTTGGACCTGGCTGTGGAGGCTCCAGCAGCCCCGGGTCACCAGTGCAGATGCCTCTGAAACTGATTTTAAACACTTTTCATCGGAGCTGAAGTATAATTCTGGCCTGCAGCTTAATCAGATATTTGATGTGCTCTCCCCTAGTGGAATTTTCTACCATTTCTGGCTGTTACCGTCCCTAGAGACACAGTGGGTCTCTTTGCTGTTTGTTATTCTGTCTTATGTCTCAGGAGTAAAGGACCATAATAATGAATAATCTCTCAGGATCCCATCACAGGGGGAATGAAACTTTAGCAAGTGGGGAACGAGGTAGACGAAATTGTTTCTAAAGCCTCTTTCAGGACTGTGGATGAAGCAGTTTACCCTGGATTAGTGTGTTCCAAGGTGAAAAATAGTATGTTACTGGAAACGATTAATGGAATTTTGGCCGAGGAGCATGCTGTGGGGAGAAGCGAGTTGGATCTGAGTTCCACGGGCGGGAGGGTGGCTAATGTTGTCCACAGCCTGCATTGCTCAACTTTAACTAGATCTTGCTACATTTGCTGTTAGGTTTTGTACACACACACATCTTAAAAACTTCTCATTCCAAGTCATTTTCCAGTTTCACCTCAAAGCACAAATTTACAGTAAAAATTATTCTCAATATACTGGCTCAGTGCTGAGATCAGGAAATTCCCTAAGCTCATTTCTTTTTAAACATGCTGACTTTAGGATCAGAGATTCCTAGTGTTTGAAGGACAACAAATTGACCAAAACAGCCAAGCTCTGTATGGACACAGCTAATGGAGTGGTGCAACACAGTGTGTGCGCGGGCTTGCTTTTGGTGGTGGTTTCTTCTCTGTCTTCCTCTCATTTCTTGGTTTTTATTTTTTCCTGTGAAGTACTGTGGGAATTGTCTATCTTTTTGCTTTGCAGTTGTTCACCCCAATTTATCATCATTTCAGATAATCCTGAAGAGAGGAAGATCCCTGCAAGGGGAAAATAAATAGAGAAGAAAATGAGTTTATTATGGTATAGACTCTGTTCTCATGCAGATGTCCTTGATTTTTAAATTCAGATGCAGAATTTGGCATATTATCAGAATTGTCTCTAAATGGAGTATTCCTCACATTGTTCCTGAGGTCTTGTCAGAGGTTTAACTTTTACAATTAAGTGTCTTCAATTGCAATGGCAGTCGGGAGCTGAAAAGAGCTCTTTAAATTGTAATTTGTATAGCTATATAGACTTGTCAAGTGCCTTCAGAAGTGTGAGTCTGTGGTCCTCTGATGTACTTTCAGAGGGACTGAATCATTGTTAAAGTTCTCATCGAAAGCATACAAAGTCAGCCTTGGAAGTCCAGGAAATGCTATGGGTGACTGTAAACTGTTAAGAGATTTATGGATAGAGACTTGTATTATAAATATTCTGAGTTGTGGTTGATTAAACATCCTACCTCTTTGTCATATAATCAAAATATTGTAAACAACCACGGAGAGTTGGATTGATTAATAGTGAAATGGCCAAATGACATGGGTCAGAAGTGCAGCTCATGGTGTAAAGGTGGGGCCCGTGAAAGTTCTGCTGGAAGTAAATCAAGGCGTGCAGCCTCCTTAGTGGATGGAAGCATTTTAAGTGAACAGTTAGCTCATCCTGCTTTTCCCTGAGCTGAAATTACCAGGTCACACTGCTGATCCTGGTAGTAAGAGGCAAAAAGAGAACTATGGTACTATTAACTGTGGCTTTACAATTTTTTTTCTATTTTGCATAGATTGATTTTATTGAAGGATGGCCTCTTTTTTTCTTTTAAAGACCGAATCATACACCTCCAGAATTCTTGGAACTTCTTGTCTGTTGCATAGATCTACAGAGGAACGTGGTTGCATAAAGGAAAGGCTTCAGCTGCAAACCTGTGTTGGAATTTGGGTTTAGCCATTAGCTGTTTAACCTTGGGGAATAATAATGATTAAACAAATAGCCACTGTTTATTACTTATTCTGTGCCTGGCTCTTTGCGTACATCTTAACCAGCTCTCTTAGCCCTGGAGAGAGCTGTACCTTGTTCAGTATCACATAGCTGGTTAATGGAGAAACCAGAATTCCCACTGAGATGTGATTGTCATGTAGATTCCTGATCTCTTTTCTGTATCAAGATTCCTTAAGTTCTGTGCCCTATAATATCTACATATATAAGACGGAGACATATTAATACTCCTAGAGATGCTGGGAAGACTAGAGAGGTTATGTTGAGTTCGTGATGTCTGGGAGGCCAACAGAAATCCAGGAGGTTTTGATCAGAGCCACAGTGATTTGCATAACTCCCGGCATTTTTGTCTTCATCGAATCTTTCCTCCTTAAGAATATTATTGAAAGTTCTATCCTAACACTGTGCTGGTATAAAAGCAGATATAATTAAGAGTGGGTTTTATTACTGTTTTCTTTTACTATAATAAATGTGAACACTGTGTAGGCCCTAGGCACTGGGTGTACAGTGCCCAGTTATAGAAGTTGACCTGTGTCATCACAGGCTGACCATCAGCTTCAGAGCACTGCTGTTTTCCTTTTGTGAATCACATTCCTGTTATGGCCTGTTGCTGAAATAACAAATTCTGCTCAGCAGGCATGTATGGGTGTGAGGGTGTATTTTGGGGGAGAACAGAAATCTGTCATCATTGGTATTAGCTGGACAGATATTCTCAACAATGGGTACTCACAGAGGATAACTCTTGACTGATTAGTCTGGTTTACACTGTTTATCATTTTTTCTGGTATTTGACATATCTTACAACTTTAAAGCACTCATCTTCATATTGAAAGCTATTTATAGTAAGGCCTGGAAGAGTTTCTTACTGTTGTTTTCTCTGTGGATCAGAACTGGCGGCTGGTTTGGGCCCCATGTGGTCCCCCCACCCCGGTCCTCTCTGGGTTGGAAGCTGATTTTCGGGACAGCTTCTCCTTGCCTCATACCCCTCAAATCCACAACCGACTACAATCGGCATTTCTCAACTTTCAGAATGAAACTCATGGGTTACTTCAGACTTCATGGATTTGGGCCCACGTCACACGCCTAACCAGTTTGATTGACTCATTACTGGTTTAATGGCTTGGTGCTGGGCTGGCTTAGATCACAAACTTCTCCAGGAAAGCCCTACTTGCATCGTCTCAACACCTCAGCATTTAATAAATTCTTATTGACTGAATAATAAACTGGCTGCAAAGAACCAGCGGGTTATGTCAGAGGTGCCAACATGATTGTGTTTAGACCCCAATCCATTAAAAACTCAGCCATTTTGCTGAGGCCAATACGCCCTCTCGGAAGTTTTAAAATTTGAGAGAAACCTTGTATAATCTGATCAGGACCCAGGCGATGTTCTTTGATCAGTTAAAGGACAAAATACCAAGTGTCAGGCATAACCCAAGATTCCAGGAAGCCGTCCACGGCGATGTCTGAACCCCAGTGTTCCAGAAAGGTTTTATCCCTCCTGTGGATGGCAGACAATATGCTTGCTGATGCAGCCGGTGATATAATTAAACTTTTGACCACATGCATGACTTTAAGCAAGAAAGTGGCTAAAGCTCTGTGTCTAACGTGATTGAAGGGTGGAATCCGATGCTGAGGCTCCCTCAACTAATCTCTCCTTTCAGAGTTCACTAGAAGCAGCCCTTCTGGGGGTCTGGAGTTTACAATAAGACCCTTTTATACTTAAAATGTCAGCAAAATACTAAGACTAGCTCTTCCCCATACACGAAGGGGTAAGCTGGTCCATTCTTTCCTCCTGACATTTGGTCTAATTCCATCTCTGATAAGTGGGTGTTGGAGGTAATCCTGCTGGAGTGGGGCACCCTAAAATCTCTCCGTTCTGGGGTGCCCTTTGGGTCTCACCCTTATCTCTAAACCTTCCCTGGGTTTTCTGTATCTGACAAGGGCAGGTAGCTCATCTTCTTTTGGCCTGTAGTAATATCCAATATTAAGATTTCATAGGAACCACGAAATGTTCATAGACCCAACAGCCCAGCAGAAAAAAACTAGCTTCATCTGGAAATGGCAGATTTCCCATTTTCCCAGGCTCCTTTCTCAAGCAAGGTTGGAGTTTTCCATTCACAATCGACCTGTTTCAGAGTGGCCAGGTGGCCAGAGGGTCTCTGCAGACTCCCCCAGGGCCTGAGAAAATCTGTATTGGCATTTCTGTTAGTCATTTTGCAGGTGAAAGGTATTCTGATTTACATTTCACAGTCCAATCTGCTGCCAGCCAAGAGTGAAAACAGGGGTGCAATTAGCCAATAGTTCTTTTTGAACTGGATGCTTACTATTCAGGTGAAATTCTCTGCAGCTTACATAGGCAGGCAGGTTGAAACAGATTTCTATGTCTTGCATGGGAGATAACCCTGGAATGTTAACCTGCGGGGTGAGGGGACTTTGTGTGGGCAAGGATTTGACTATCAGCTTGTGGATTAGAGAAAGGGTTTCATCACATTTTAGCATGGTACAGTCTAAACAGTTCTCATGAGATTCTAAAGGAAGGAGGTTGAAGATGTCTATAACTACATAACAGTAAAGCAAGCTTCTCTGATCATGTTCCCTCATCTTCATGAACTGTCTTCAGTTCAGTTGAGGCTAACAGCTTTATGAGAGCCTTTATAAAAAACCATTGTGGTGTTTTCCTCTCACCTGAGTCTACTCCAACTTGCTAGGTAAACAGAGTAAGTGATAAAGTCATATATCCCCCTTTATTTTCAGGGGTAAATGTGTGATTGGTTGTCTTAGATGAGACTGATTCAGATATTTTCCCAAACAAAATGTCAGCATAGTTCCTGAAGATGCATGTTTAATGTAATTCTTTTGTATTTGGCATGATTCAAAATTGATTTTATGAATAAGGCTGCAGATCAACCTTTCTGTAACAGGCTGGAAAAATGATCACTTGAAAACATAGTCCCTCCTAATAGCATTCTTTGTGGCAATCAGAGATAATCTGCTTGTGTGCAGTCAAGTTATTAGCTCATTTCCTTAAGCCGTTTCCTAAACTTGTTATCTGATTGCTGGGATGGCCCCAGTTATTGGATTGGGGGATAGTTCTTTTGCTGGATGTAACTTTTCTCAGTACAGACGATTATGATACTGACCATGGAAACGGACATTGTTAGAACACCGTGTAAGGATAGAGGACCAGAAAACATCCACTGAAAAAGCAACTTGTGTTGTACCAGGCCAGTGCCTTTGGAGAGCAGTTCTGGGCCATCAGCATTTTGAGCAGATATCCTTGGGTGAGTGTTTAGAACAACTTTTTTTTTTTTAACTTTGCCTAGTATTTCCTCTTTAATGAAACTGGCAGTTTGCAGAAGAGAATTTAAATAAAGCCTGCCTTTCTTTTTGTTTTTATTGTCTTCGAGATTTCCATGAAAACTTATTTCTGGGGAATGCTAAGTATATTTGGTATGAGCAGATGCTGGTGTTCTTCTGAAATAAATGATTTTGGAAACTGATGAAAGTAGGTCATGCTAACCAGGTGGAATCCTAAATCCTGTATTTTTTTTCTGTTGATCTCTTCTTTCCTATTAAGCTTTTCATTCTTTGGTCTAGTTTTCCTAGTGAGCTATAAAGTCCTTGAGGGTAGGGACTGTATGCTGTACAATTTATTTTCATTGTGCATAGTATGCCTACCACATTTTTTTTTAGAGTAGTCAGGATCTCAGAGATCATGACAAACTTGCTTTAAAAATCATCCAGACAAAATTGATTGTATTTTTACCAATTTGTAAAAACATTAATAGAGATATTTAAAATTTCATTAAAAACTCCAACATTATATGAACCATCAGGCATAAAAAGAAGTCTTCCTGTGTTTAAAAGAGTCCTAGAGAAAAGTTTTTCCCTTCAAAAAAAAAAAAAAAATAGTATGCATCCAGGTGACCACCAAACAAGCCAGACCTTTTGGGAGGTGTCCAGTTAGCTTTCTGAATTGTAAGTGCAGCTGAATGGCCTTAAAAATTTTACTATGGTCAATCTGTTTAAAATATACTTTTCCCGATCATTCAAAGAATACTTCCTGTCCATTGAGGGAAGAATTTCTTACAGATTAAGGACTGTTCTTTTTTTTTTTTTAACCTCTAGGATCTTTTTGATTAACCACTTGTTATATTTATACCTCCAGAAAAAGACCAAATAAAAAATTCCATTTTTACTCTTTTTTACATTTGAAGAATTGATGTGAAAGAACGTTGTGTGTTGTCAGGAAATGATTTTTCACGTTAGCATTAGCCAAGCAGAGCCAGTGCCCACTGCTGTGGCTTTTTACCATATTAGTCAGGGATGTCCTTCAACGTCTTTGGTGATGATGGGCATAAATCACATCAAGAACAGTGGTATGTAGTGAATTTAGCACAACTGCATTTTTTAATATGTAAGTAGGCTTAGGTTTTTATCTCCCTTATCTTAAGCCCCGTCAAGATCAAACTCAAGCAAGCATTCACATCCACAATTGAATCTCACCAGCCTTTTTCTTTAAGTTAACATTAGTTCAAACTCTCCCCACTGCTTCTGTCAATAGATCTTTTAAAGGCAGGCATTAGAGTTAAGTTTGCCTTAGTCTTTTTTTTTTTTCCCCCTTCCACAGCTTCAAGCCCAAGGGCTTCTTTTAATAGGCATTAGTTAAGGCCCAGAATTGAGTAGACATTTGTGAAGGAGACTTGAAGTTTGGAACAGAATTGGCCTTTATAGTTTTTCCATGGGGGGAAAAAAATCTTCTTATGAGAATAAAGGCTGCCTACTAATCTGCTACCATCTGGAGAATGGAGAAGCCAGAGGTTGTTGGCACCAGGTCACATCCCTTATGTAAACTGTCAAATTCTTTTCATATTAATGGCATATTGAGCTTAATCTAAAGGGGTTTGGTATCAGTCAGAGCTTATTTATTGATTTTTTTTTTTCCCCTGCAAGGGAGAGGCCTTCGTGTTGTTGCAATATGAGAGCAAGACATTGTCTAAAAAAAAAAAAAGAGGTTTTGGTTCCTGAAGGACTTTTCCTCATACTTCCATGTTGCTTACCATCTAACCATATGTAAAAATCCTCAGTTCTTCCAAGCAACTCTTTTCCACCTGATCTATTGAAGAACAGTTGCCTGTGTCTTAAACTCAATAAGAAGGGCAGCCGATAGCTCTCATGCTTATGCCACCCTTGAAATAAAGCAACAGTGAGCCTGAGATTCTGGTTTCTTATGGACTGTTTTGTGCGCATGTGCATGTGACTATAAACAGAGATGTGCATTTTTGTGCTTTAGGATATAATAGAACAGCTAAACTTCACCTCAAGTCTTATGTGGCGCCTGCTATTGGAGTGGCGAAGAATAAAACCCCTTCCTTTTTGATTATGAAAACCTTTAGCCTCCTGTGGACACAGGGCCAAACAGATTGTGAATGTCTTGACAACTGTATTCAAAGCAGAAGGTTATTCCCCAAACTGATACCAATTGATTTTGCTCATTCTAAAATTGTTCTGCTTTCCTCTCTTATAAATAAAAATAGACCCACACACTCAATTTCAGACCTTTTGATAGGTAAAGGTTGAACTCTCTAAACCACAGCATGGAAGCCCAAATAATCACGTTATTCCCAGGGATAGACGTGTGTAGTACAAGCTAAAAGAAGTGGTGAATAAAAGCCACTGTTGTATCATGGATTGGCCACGTAGGATCTTTCGGCAAAAAGAAGGGCCTAACATTCAATAAATGTTCATTGAACGAATAAATAAAAGAATACCTTCAAACCCTCCTTTCACCTGGAGAGTCTTTTGCTTGCTGAAGAAACGAAATCTAAAAATTTCAGCAGAGATGATTAAATAAAGAACAAGCACAGCGATTTCCAGCTTTTAGAAATTCTTCTTACATTCTCAGATGAGAGCATTTGTCCTTGGGGCCTGTATCCCATTGGCACTTCTTACCCCCTGATTTCATATGTAAACCAGAAAATGAACACCAGACCAGATGACCCAAAGGCGATGAAGCACGTTTGCTTTGCCCTTTGTATTTCTCTGCTCACGCCTAGATGCCTTGCCTTCTCTCTCCACCGTGTTTGAAGTGGAGAGCTGGGAACAGACACGAGATTGAGGTCCCAGGGAGAAGCCAAGTTCAGCCTGAACTGCTGAACTCCCTGGGACTCAGGGCAGATGAGGCGAGCTGAAGGTAACACGCATGTGACATTTGTGCCAGTAGGGGAGAGACCCGCCCGGCCTTCACAGACAGGTTTCTCTTTGAGCGGATGGAGCCTAGCTGAACATCTTGGCAGTTTTCCTTAAGTAAGCGTTCCATACTTACTTAAGTAAGTTGATGACGGTGGGGGTGTGCTTTTGACACGCAAGCCCGCGTTACATAGGATTTTCTGCCAAAGACACTGAATGCTGCGATGCTGAAGGGAATCATCCGAACGGACACTGGGCTGATATTACAAAACATCAGGGTGGTTTTGTAAGAGCCCAACAGGGAAAGAAATGCAACAAACAAAACAAAACTAGGTGAAAAGGATTTGAAAACTGGAAGAAGGGCCTGACTGTATCTGTGTAGAGAGCGGCATGTACAGAGAAACAGGGGCATGTAGAAACTGATTTTAGTTGTGTGTTTCCTTGGCACTAAGTTCTGCTCTTAATGTTTGTGTCTTAATCCAGTGCTGCAGTGTTCTGTGCCCGAGATTATAATTACCATTAAGAATGTCATCAAAAACTCCGGCCTTTAAAAGGGCAGTCAGGGTTTCCTCCAAGGATCAAGCCCTGCATGTGTGAGTGACTGAAGGATGGTTCTATAGCGAGACCTCCTTTTGTGTCCCTCTGTCTCCTCTCCGATTTTTCTCAACTTCTCACAGGCAGACCAGCCATCAGGGTGGGATCCATCCTTTTCCGCCAGCTTGGAGTGTATCTGGCCGCAGCGAGCCGTGGCTGGACGGAGAGACGGCGGCGCTGGGCGGTGGCCGCGCTGCGAGAGGGCCTCGGAGCGGCTCTGGGCGCGCGTCGCTCCGGGGCCCGCGGGCTGCGCGGGGCCGGACCGAGAGGCGCAGTTCGGCGCCGCGGCCCGCAGGGGGCGCCCTTGCCAGTAGGAGCCGGTCTCCCGGGCCCGCGCCGCTCCGAGCCGGCTCCCGTCTGCCCGTGGCCGTCCGTCTCGGCTCCGGCGCCGACCCCTCTGAGGGCCTGGCTCACACCTGCACGGCCGTGCCGTCCCCACGGCCGTCCTCAGTTTCCTTCTGCCGGGGACAGTCGGCTCTGCTTTGCCAGAGCCGCCGCCCGGCCCCCTCTCCCTTAGAGACGGCAGGCTGGTTTCCTCGCCTGCCGCCGGCGCCTCAGGTCGGGTCGGAGGGCACCGTCTCCGCCGGGAGGAGGACCGTGTGCGCCCCCCGAGCGCTCCGCTGTTTCACGCGGCCCGGCCGTAAAGCAGCGTCTGCGGCAAAGGGGAAACCTGTGTCGCAACGCGGGCCCAGCCTTGTTTTCTCTCCCCGGGGCGACCGCCCTTCGGTGCCGGCCGCTGGGCGCGCGGCGGGACGGCGGGGAGACTGAGGCACGAAAACGCCGCGGGCTGGTGCGGCCCAGGCTTCGGCCTGCTAGCCGGAGGATGCTGTCTGCGTCCCAGGGAGGCCCTCAGGCCGGGGTTTAGCTCACGGGCCCACGCCCGTCTGACCCGCACTGTGTTCTTTAAGGGAAGGAAGACAAAGAGGACCACCCTGCGCTCTTCGGCAGCGGCTTCAGCGCCGTCGGGCGGAGGGGGTGGCGTGAGGAAGCGTTTTGTCTCGAGACTTGGATTCAGCATGCTTGTCGGATGGGCCGTGCTGGGTCATGCCTTCCCCCGGACAGCGAGCCACCTGCCTGGGCAGAGTTGGCGGGCGCACCGGGGCTCGGGCCCGCAACTCGCTGCTTCACGACTCAGAGCCTGGCCCTGAACGCCTCCGCTGCTGGGTTTCTGCGCCCTCCGCCCCACGTGGATCACGTGGGCCACGTCGGATCACACGGGACACGTCGGGTCACGTGGGTCTCGTCGGACCACGTGCTGAGAGCAGACGTCCCCCAGCAGGTGCTGCCGCGTGGGGTGTCCTTTGTGGGGTGTCCGCCGAATCCCCCCCCAGCTCCCCAAACACTGCCGCCCGGTGCTCCCAGTTCTCGGGTCTGTTCTCAGGCAGCTGCAGCTGCCGTCTCCTATATTGAAGAAAGGGCAGGGGGGCGGAGGGCCTGTGCAACAGGTACCTGCCCCCCAGGGAGGAACGTGAAATCACCGAACTCACACCTTCGTTGACTTGCAGAAGTCTGAGTTCACTAAGTCTATAGTCAGGTTTATTGTTTAGGAGATGCTAGTTAGTTAACAGCCTCCGTTTTCATTGTTTTCAAGCCCCTTGTAAAGAAACTCAGTGGCTTTTCAGCTGTGTAAGGACACAGAATCAAAGCTCTCTGCTGTCTGTTGAGTCTTACTTTCTTCACATAAATGGACCTGTTTAAGCAAGGCATGTGCAAAATAGAGTTCTGAAATTAAAAAGGCTTTTGGAGAAGCAGACGTTTATTATTTGCCCTCTCTTCCTACTATTAACAAAATTGTTTCATTTTTGTCCCCCCCCTGCCCCCGTCAATCCCCTTTGCTTTTTGAAAGTCATCTTTAGACGCTGTCTTTCCCAGAGCCTCATTGTCCATGAATTATATTGTGAATCCATTTGGACACCGACCAGGAACTTGCTGTAATTGCTCACATGCAAGTAAAAGCTTTCTCTGTGTATTAATTAGTTGATACAAGGGATTAAGATGGTTACGCGAAAGGCATTGCTGCTTCCCTCTGAATAGTTAGACCAAGGTGGGTGCCAAGGCTTCATTTGATCCCATTTGCTCAGCATGTTCCCCTGATAAAGGCACAGACTTCGAACAGCGAGGTTTCCTGAGGCCGCAGAATGTGGGGAACCATTTGGATTCACTGTTTCTGTTGATGTGAAATGTGGGATATTAATCAAGGCTAATTACACGCACTGGGTTTGGAACAAACTGCAGGCCAGCTCGGGGCATGGTTCTCTACGTAATTACCGACTTTAAGGTACCAGGGTAATTACTAGAAATTAAAAGCCCTTCCTTTATGGGTCTTGCCTCTCCAAATGTGGAAACAGTTTCTTTCACCATTATGAGGTAGCCCTCTGCTCAGTTTGGCGTTGGACAGACACAGCTCGCTTTTACGGAGGCCTTGATTATGCTATGTCAAGTTCCTGGGGTTAGGGCCAGAATCCAGATCATTCTGTCCTAGTTTTCTTCTGTCAGAGGTCTTTCTGATGTTTGAATTCGAACTTAGTATGTATTATAAGAATTATCAGATGCTTGGCCTAGGGAGAGGAATTGAATGGTTCACTATTCTTTTCTAGGAGACCATTTTCTCTGGTACTGTTTTTTGTTTCCTAAAGGTAATCTGCAAGGCTCTGTTAGTAAATTTAGTACTGTCCTTTTCTCTTGGAAAAAGAGGAGTGTGTCAAGTGTAGCTGTCACTTTTGTGGATGTGGCTAGCGTGTTGATGGCCCTTCCCGGCGGGCTGGAGCACCTCCCATCGTGAGATACGAGGGTTCACCTTCAGTAGGAAAGCCCCCAAAGCCAGATTCTTGTGCCCTGGGACTCTATCAGCTTGGGCACAGGCATGTGGCCTGAACTCACCAGTCTAATGTCTCTGCCCTCAACTTGGAATCCAGAGGGACGGACACAGAGAACCATGGATCCTTTAGAGCAGTGGCCCTCAACCTTTTTGGCACCAGAGGCGAGTTGTTTGGTGGAAGATAATTTTTTTTCCATGGATGGATGGTGGTGGGCAGGGGCTGATGGTTTCGGGAGGATTCAAGTGCCTTACATTTATTGTGCACTCTATTTCCTTTATTATTACATCAGCTCCACCTCAGATCATCAGGATTAGATCTTGGAGGCTGGAGACTCCTGCCCCAGAGCTTTCCATTGGTAGCGGTCTCCAGTGTCTGCTGTTTGGGGGTCGTGTGGCCGGGGAGTCTTGAGTCCAGCAGCCCAGGGGAGAGTG
This sequence comes from Giraffa tippelskirchi, assembly GCF_054371585.1. Lineage (NCBI taxonomy): Eukaryota > Metazoa > Chordata > Mammalia > Artiodactyla > Giraffidae > Giraffa > Giraffa tippelskirchi. The sequence continues at coordinate 175,407,340 of NC_137280.1, read as the reverse complement.
ACCAGGTGTGACCAGGGCTGGTAGCTCCAGGGACTGTGTTCTTAAGTTTGAGTCCATTTCCTTGTAATCTTGCAGGAGATTTTTGTGACACGCTTGATTCTCTTTAGGAAACACCATTTCTGCTTAAGTTCTCCAGAGCTGGCTTCTGTTCTGACTAGTATGAGCAGCATCCTGTGTCTTTATGCCCATCTTGGAGTTGGTATGCTAAGTATAGATGTAATTATATGTGTACATAGACTCATACACATACAAGTATATACACATACATATTTTAATTTTATGTATATGCATACATACACACACATCTATGCTGCTTACTTTGTGTGTATATCTGCACGTGTTTACTTACAAGCTCAGGAAAAAGATTCGGTCTCTAACTGAAAAGCATCAGGGTAGGAGAAATTAGTGATTTTTATAAAAAGTTGTATTTTGGGTTGTTCTGACGGTGTCCTTTCTAAGGTCTTTCAGAACCAGTTCCCATCATAGATATGCTGCTGAATCTGGAAGCTGAGATGGATTTGTAAAAAATATGGAGGGCTTGAAATAATTCTGTAGAGCTGAGGGTTTTTTATTTTACACATGAGATATACTCTATTACCAAGTTTATAAAGACCTAGTTTTTCGAATAGTTGGCTTCACCACAGAGCTCAAATAGCTAACCGAGTCTTGAGCTTTCTTAGTGTTGGCGCTTCTGATTCTGTCAGGTGCCGCACGTGCGTGAGCCCGGCGTCCAGGAGGACCTCGCTCGGGGCTTCGGCGCGCTCTGGTCCCGGGTCTGAGGACGCGCGATGGATGCAGGGTGGTTGCATGCCTAAGTGGAGGTGGTTAGGGACCACAGCTGTTGGGTGCTTGGTGGTTCCCACTTTGCTTGTTCTGTCACCATAGTGCTGCTGGGGGGGCATTATTTAACCATTTCTTCCTGTTACCCACCTGCTTCAGCATGTCCCTTGGGCGCGCCCTTGCGGGCTCCCCCAGCCCTCCTGTCCCTCAGCTGTCTTCACCGGCTCTCCATGGTCCTTCTCGCCTGTGATGTTTGTCTTTCTTCTTTCCTCTGGTCTCCCCTTTCACCGCCCCTCGCCCTTGAGAAGGTGAATGTATATGTTGACATCCACAGGTATATGTGTGTCCAGGCAGAGCGGTGTATGGATGTTAGTATAGAACTTGAATGTAAATATTAGAGACACACTCTGCACTCCAGGCCACAGGTTGCTGCACCCGGGACTCACAGCTCAGTGCCCAGTGCCACACACCTTAGTCTCCTAGGGCAGCCTAGAGATGCCACGTAGACCTCAGCCTAGGTTTTCCCTTTCCGTGTTTTCAGAAAACTTGGTTGTTGGTGTTTGAAAATCGCTGGTCCGCGTAGCCTCCTGAGATGAGAGAAGGCTGTTGCCGCTGTGGGGGAACGCCTGCCCTTTGTCCTACCTTGGGATCCTGTGTGTCCTTTCAGGCACCCCAGCCCAGGGCAGGTGCTGGGAGAGAGCTTCAGGTAATTCCGGTTACCTGACATGGGATTCTCTTCCCTTTCCAGGGCAGACAGATGACTGGTCCAGGTCCCAGGGCCTGAGTATATCACACACACATGCACATGTCCTTGTACTTCTAGCGGGAGGGTAAGCCCAAGGTCATGAGAGTAAATCAGCAAAAGTGGAAACCAGGGTGGTTTTTTTTTTTTTTTTTTTTTACTATTATTCCCTGCAGGTTCCATCACATAGTCTTGAAGAACTCATACATTTTTTTCTCCCCTGCATTTTGAAGATTTATTTCATCTTTGGCAATACAGAAAGGAAGTGGAATTTGGTCTGTGGGGACTTTTTTTGTACAGAATATCAGTGACATCATGGCATGACCAGAGTCCTGCTTCTTATTAAAGGAGACAGGGAAGATTGTGCTACACATACGACAACTCTTTCTTACTCCGTTGACTTCAGATAATTCATATCTAGCTTTAAATTCTTTCAACAGTTTGTAAAAGTTCAAGTAGTCATTCAATAGAATTTTGTGGATTTTTTGAAGTAAATATTAACTTACCAATTCAAATGGAAACTTAAAAAGGGAAATTGTAGTATGAAGGTTAGTAAGAAGGTTATTGAGGACAGAAAATTTTGGGCCATCATTATTTAAGGATTAGCAAAGATAATTAAGGGGCTCATAAAGGAGTGCATTTAGGAACATATTTGGAGGTATTCATTGTGTAGTAAAAACATGGAATTTGATCAATATTCTTTTCCTAAAAAGTATTCACACTGTTCTAAACATAACTGGAAAAGACCCAAAGCTTAAAACTCAAAACGATATTGCAGGCAATGTTTATCGTCTTCTGCTTCCCCTACGGTTGATAAAAGTTGACTGATGGGATTTGAAAGGAAGCCAGGAGTCTTTTTTTTTGTATGTGTGTGATGTCTGTAAAGCTGCAGTGATTTCAGGCGCTCCCTCTTGTAAAGATCTACGTATGCGTGACAAGGAATGCAGCATTTAGGAATTTGCTTACGTGTTTCAAAATGTCATTAACAAAAGCATTGGAGATGATGGCTGTGTTTTGTGTTTTTTTTAAGCTGGACTGTTGTGTGGTGCAGTTTTCCAAGCTGCTTTTAGCAAGCTGGAAACCATCTCCACCGACACAGCCTTTCCTCTACGTTTGAACTTTCCTGGCAGAAATGGCTTGTCGATAGAGTCCAAGCTAGTTCATTCCTTTTGTGTGTAGAGAATTAGACACATGAATACCACAAATTAATCAAATGTAAGTCCAGAATAGAAGGCTCTCACCCACTAACATGACTGTGAAAGCCGCTTTGAAAGAGAGGGAAGGGACCCATCAAATATACATGAAAAATAGTGAGTTTATGAAGGCCTGGGAATTGTTGGGCTTGACCGAACCTGCATGCCACCACTTAGGGGGCCAGGAGGAGAGGGTGGGAGTGGAAGGACCACCAGCTCTCGAGGTGGGGTTTTCTTTTTTTAAATGATCTTCTTCCATTGAGAGAAGCTTCTGGGAATATCAATGAGCCCCCTGCAGAGGCAGGGTCAGAGGTCAAAGTGCAGGGCCAGCTGCCAGCCTTCCTGAGGAACAATAGCAAAGCCTTTCTGTACATATGACAAAAGGATATTCCCAAACGGTGTTTTCAGACACTGAATGAAACAGCAGTTAAATGAAAATTATGCAGCCTCATGTAAAATTAACCTTTTCCCCTCCCTCTTCTTGCTTAGAGTTGAACGTTGATTGATTCTGCTCTTACTTCTTTTTGATGTCATCCCCTTATTTTGCGATATGCAGAACTTTAATCATTTAGCCACTAAATTATAAGAAAATCTATCCCCCCTTTCACACTTAGGAAAGAATGTGATAGAGGAAAAGTTCCCTTGAGGTTTTCTGTGTTGACTATACCTAGTATTATTCAGCATCCATAAGTTGAAAAAAATGTTTCTAAATGGATACAAATTATATATTAGATGCAGCAAGTTTTCTTATAAAATGATGAAACATAGTATAGCCATTGGGTAATGTGATTGAGTTAAATTCATACATGCAGGTATCATTTTCCAGAAAAACATTAAAAATTAAAAGTTGAATTCCTGTGAAAATATTAATAAGAATTACCCCAGTATTGATTCTGAGTGGCTCCAAATCTGGATTTGATATAAACGTAATTTATGTAAATATAAACAGATGAAATATGAGAAGTCCAAATATTAATATAAAAACAAAATGAAAACTTGGCATTTAAGTCACATAACATAGCAATGCGTACTCCTTTCCTGACTCTATCTTGATAAAATTGAAAGTTACCCATAAAAATACTACTTTTTGGTCTTTCGGTTCATATTTTTTGTTCCCAGTGTGGTTTCAGTTTCATATTGTGTTTATTTTTCTTCATTCTCTTCGTCCTCACCCTGAAACCACAGAAGGTTTTCAGTGGAATGGAGAGTATTGTATCACACTTCCTGGTTGGTGCCAATTAGTTCCAGTGTGGACTTTCTCTGCGGCTTTCTGTTGGAATGGTAGCATATTGTTAGTCTTCACGTTTGCCAGAACAGTTCCAGTGTTCCATCTTCTAGCACCGAATCCCTGGAAAGGTCACGTACCATTTAACTACCGGCCAAGCACACACGCTGAGGGCTGTGTGGTTTCTTGGGAAGAAGACTAAGAGTAGGAGATTTGGAGCTTTTCATCTTCCGTCCTTATGACCAACTTTATGGCACCCCGCCAGCTGAAAGCTTCCTGAATCAGTGAGTGACAGTAAATTAACGCTAGACTTTTATTATCACGTATCCTTAGCACATTAATCACCCTAAACCTGAAAAAGAACCCTGGAGAAAACCAGAAGGGGACTAAGGATCACGGGGAAAGGCCCCACGTGCCGGGGTCATTGCTTATTGGAACTTTTAGGAGGCTTACGTTGGATTGTTGCCTGGTGAAAGGTATCCGATCAGAAAACTAATCAAAGCACGTGAGAGGATCCAGCTGTGATTGTAACCATCTTGTCTTCCATAGTGTGACATTTGACAAACATTCGCTGGGTTGCTGCAGTATGAGTTCAGTGCTTTTGGGATAACAACGCAGTTGATGTCCTAATAATGGGAATGGGGCAAGTAGATCATCACTCATTAATAGCAGAACTGATGTAACTAAAACCATCAAGTATATAGCACATGGTATTAGGTTTTGTTGTTGTTGTTTTTTTTTAAAGGGAAAGAAGTCCTTTGTGATGGGGGAGATCAACAAGAATTTGTGAGCAGAGGTTGGTAGAGTCTTTGAAATGCAGAACTGAGGAGGGGGAGGTTAGGAGCCAAGACAGAGACTAGAAGGTCTGCCTTTAAGAGTAATTTGTCAGGCCACTTTGCCTGGAGCATCTTCCAGAAAATAATTTATACAGGCCTCTTGGGTAAATTGGGCTTCCCTTGTGGCTCAGCGGGTAAAGAATTTGCCTGCAGTGCGGGAGACCTGGGTTCAATTCCTGGGTTGGGAAGATCCCCTGGAGAAGGGAAAGGCTACCCACTCCAGTATTCTGGCCTGGAGAATTCCATGGACTTTATAGCCCATGGGGTCGCGAAGAGTCGGACACGACTGACCGACTTTCACTTTTTCACATACTTGGGTAAATAGACCCAGCTGCTCAAGGCTAGGAAGAAGCATATCCTGCAAAGTATCTCTCTCCTACCCAGAATGGGCCTCCCAATCCCTTACCCCCCGACCCTCTCTCCTCTGGAGCACTGTGGTTGGGAGACCCGGACTGGGGCATGGTGGACATCCACAGCAGCCCATCGAGGAGGTCCTCCAACAGCAACCTGAGCCATCATTTGTGTCAGGAATGTCGTTGGGAGCCCTGAAGACCTGCGAGCAGTTTTGTGATGTTTCAAGAATGGTGCTTTAGGGAAGAGCCGTCTTGTCGGGAGAGATCGGATGTAACAAGATCAGTTCGGAGGCTGCCGCAGTAGTGCAAGGAGGAGGGTGTGGGTTTGGATACAAGTAGACTGCGGGCAAGGAGAAGAGGGCAGGTGTCCCGTGACTTGGAGGAGAAGGCATCTGGCCACAGGAGGGAAGCAGAGGGAGCAGATGGTGACGTCCATCTTCTAAGGCTGGACAGGGGAGGGAGGTGTTTGGAAAAAATCAGACTTGACTTCAGATAGGGAGCTGGGGGTGAGGTGTTATTGTGGAACTATTCAAAAATAGAAAATAAGAGTGATCCATCTTTAAAAGATTTTATCATCGAAGAGGATGAACTGTTCATGAAGCTCCATTTTCCCAAAGAAGGTGGAACCTGTTTTTTTCACAGAGTTGGGTTCATCTTTAAGAAAACATTTGCACCCATCTCATGACATCATTGGACGGTTGTAGAGCCAGAGGGCGATTAGTTTCACATCCCACTGACTTTCATGTCGGTTTGTGAATCCACTGAAAATGAGGCCTTTCCCCTCACATTTTACAACACAAACAGTCAGCCCAGTAATTTAATGCTGGTTCTTCCAATATAAATATTCCACTATGAGTATAATTTCCCATTATTACCGCAAGAAATTTATCTAGATGCTAAGAATAATTCGGCTTTATAAGGTCATATACCAGTATATTCTTTCCAAACTAAAACATAAAAAATGAAGCTCTTTTTTAAAATTTCTTACACTAGATGTAAAATTTCTTGATAGACGAGTCAGTCTTCCGCACAGCGTGTACTCAACAAAGGCTGTTACCGCGGTCAGGTGAGTCTACTATGGATTTGGAAATGTTAATAGTTTTATATATATATACATATTCATGCTCATTTACTTCCTACAGAATCCATTCATTACTTTAAGTCTCATTCCAGTGTTTTATAAGCCATCGGGCAGGGTAGAATATACTAATTATGCATGCATGCTAAGTCACTCAGTCGTGTCCGACTCTTTGTGACCCTGTGGGCTGTAGCCCACCAGGCTCCTCTGTCCATGGGATTCTCCAGGCAAGAATACTGGAGTGGGTTGCCATTTCCTTCTCTGATACCAATTTTACTATATTCCAGTTTTTATTTCAAGCCAAACTCTAATACGGATATGCGTGTGTGTGTGAGAGAGAGAGAAAGAAACAGGGACGGGGAAAGAAGAGATGAGAGAGACACACAGGGTGGGAGGAAGGAGAGTGATAAATGAAAATCTAAAAAGGCAGGCTTCATTTCACTGGTAGTCATTTGGTAAATTATCCATAATTTATTAGAGCTTGTAAACATTGTGACGAAATTTTTTGCCCTGTCAGTAATGAATTGCTACATCATTAATTTTGCCAAGGGATCAAGACACGACATTGCTGAGCTCTAAGAGAACTCCTCGCCGAGTAGAGGGGGCTCTGAAGCTCCCGTTCGGTTAAGGAAATTCCGCAGCGAGTCCACACAGCTGTCTCCTGACGTGGGGAAACCTTCTCTCACCAGAGGCCAGGCCACAGCTGCCGCGGGGAGCGGGACACACCCACCTGGGCGGGAGGGAGGCTTCTTGGGCCACGCAGCCTTGGTCCTCGGGTTGAGTTCTGCCACCATGCGGGCCCTCAGGTCACAGACGCCTTCATCCTGGAGAGAGGATTGGCGGAGGGCTTAGACTATATATATCTTCACTCACTTCCAAGTATAGTTTGAAGCCACAGATGAAAGAGATACGTCTTTTTAAACCAAGTCAATTGAAATAAAGATTATAAAAGAGGGCAGAAATTTTGGTGAGAATACTTTAGGGGGAATTTAGTAGAAGATTCCAGGATATCTATGTAAGCGTTAAATTTGGCTTTCAGTGTCTTTGTGGCTGCGAGAAAAGAGAGGCCTGATTGTTTGTATAGTTGTCGTTTTCTCATGCCCAAAAGATGTTTGTCATGTGTGTCATGGTCCCACTTATATTAATGGGACCAAGCAGGACAGCAGAGTTTCCACTGAGTTTTGTAAATTGCCTTTTATGGCTATTTCTTATGAATGACCCTCTGAAGATCACGTTCATGCCTTTGAATAGTAACTCAGAGAAGGCATTTCAGCAGGAAAGGTAAGGCAGGTTGCAAATTTCTAGGATGCACTGGTGGCCCAGGTGTGCTGAGTCTGGTTATCTGGCCTGAAAACGTGGTCTGGGGAACCCCAAGGCATGAACAGGAATTGTATCCCTGATAGCGCATGTCTGTCTAATGCTTTACCTGTACGTCACAGGAGTAGTTAATTGACAGCTAAATGCTCATTGGCGTTTAAAGCAGCTATTCCCTGTTGGTTGAAAAAAAGAGTTCAGTCTTTAGAAACCTGATATAGCGGTAGCTCTCCCAGACAGAACTGAAACCCCACCAGGACCCCTAGAGCCTGACCTGCAGGGACACTCGAATTTTATTTTACTTTTTAATTAATTAATTTATTTTAATTGGAGGATAATTACTTTACAGTATTTTGATGGTTTTTGCCATACATCAGCATGAATCAGCCACAGGTGCACAAGGGTGTGGAGAAAAGGGAGCCCTCTTACACTGTTGGTGGGAATGAAAAGCAGTACAGCCGCTATGGAGAACAGTGTGGAGATTCCTTAAAAACCTGGAAATAGAACTGCCATATGACCCAGCAATCCCACTGCTGGGCATACACACCGAGGAAACCAGAATCAAAAGAGACATGTGTATCCCAATGTTCACTGATGCGCTGTTTACAATAGCTAGGACATGGAAGCAACCTAGATGTCCATTGGCAGAAGAATGGATAAGGAAGTTGTGGTACATATACACAGTGGAATATTACCCAGCCATAAAAAAGAACACATTTGAGTCAGTTCTGATGAGGTGGATGAAACTGGGGCCTATTATACAGAGTGAAGTAGTCAGAAAGAGAAACACCAATGCAGTATATTAGCGTATATATATGGAATTTAGAAAGACAGTAACGATGATCCTATATGCAGGGCAGCAAAAGGGACACAGATGTAAAGAACAGACTTTTGCACTATGTGCAGGGATGCTTTTAGCACCTCACCTTTAGGATTCTGACCTCAGGGTGCCTCACACCAGACCCTGTCTAAGCAAAAGGCGCTATAGTGGATGAGGCCTGTCCTTGCCATGTTACATGGAGATAGTTGGGACTGGGGCAAAGAGACCAGCCCAGTTCTAGGCCAACCCCCCCACTGGCAGGAGAAGTCTGATGTTAAAGAGCATTAAGCCCAACACCCGTGTCACCCATCTAGGTAGCAGCGTATGTCTAACTAGAATGTGTAAAAATCAATAGCTCAACTTACATTTGCAGCCAAGAGGTGAGCCCCCTTCAAAACAGCAGGTGAAGATGGCTCAGGTAGCTGAGTGGAAGGAGGGACAGGTGGGTACTGTTAAAAGAGTGAATGTTCGATCAGGGTGCTTTCCTGTATTTGTTTTACATAAAGAGCCAAGTTGACCTTCTCTTTATGGGAGGTTCCTGGACTCCCTTTTCACACGTGGAGGGGCTTGGTTTCCTAAACCAAGAAGCGGTTCTCAGAGACCATCTGGGCGTCCTACAGTTCACTTCCATGTGTGACACTACCCAGAGAATCTGATGGAAGCCCCAGACTCCACAGGGAAAGGGCTTCCTTCCACAAGACTGACGCCGGTCCCCCTCCCACCGGCCGCCAGTTATAAGCCTGGGTTGTTGCCTGGACTTCTGACCGCCTGGCTATAAATCAGAGGTCCTTTTGACCCCTTGCTTGGGTTTGATTAGTTTGTTGGAGCAGGTCACAGAACTCAGAGCAACATTTCACTTACCAGATCACTGCTTTGTGATAAGAAGGTGTAGCTCAGGAACAGCCAGATGGGAACGATGCCCAAGGCAGGTACGGGAAGAGGGTGCAGTGCTTCCACGCTTCTCCAAGCGTGCCGTCCTCCGGATCTCCATTGTCACCCCCAGAGGCTCTCTGAGCCCCATCTCTCAGGGCTTTATGGACACTTCATTGCACAGGCTTCTGGTGACGGGGCTCAATCTTCAGCCCCTCCCCTGAAGTCAGCGGGTGGGACTGAGAGCTCCTGCCTTGTAATCACAGGTTGCCTACACTGGCAGCCAGTCCCCGTCCTCAGGGTGGGCCTGTGTGCCAAGATGCTTCAGTCATGCCCGACTCTTTGCCACCCCATGGACTGTAGCCCACCAGGCTCCCCTGTCCATGGGGATTCTCCCCACGGCAAGAACACTGGAGTGGGTTGCCATTTCCTCCTCCAGGGGATCTTCCTGACCCAGGGACCAAACCCAGGTCTCTTACGTCTCCTGCACTGGCAGGTGGGTTCTTTACCACTGGTGCCACCAGGAAGCCCATCCTCAGGAGTGTTCAAAAACTAGCTCGTTCACATAACAAGAGACATCTTTTATCATTCTGGACACCCAGTAAAATCCATGGGTTTGGAGAGGTATGAGCTGGACACCATGGATAAGACCAAATATATATATAAGAAATATACTTTGGACATCTGAATGACCAAATGCATATTTTTCTTACAAATACAGTATTGTACTGCATATTACCTAAAGAGAAGAAGAAATTCCACCAGTTAACTACTTACCTTGTTTAAGGAGTCAGATAACCACTTCTTTTCCCTGTTCCTCTCCACTTTACGTTATTTGAAAAGCTTTGTTTTTAATAACATAGCCCATGACTATATTTTAAGCAGAAATTGAAAATCTTCATATACTGGCTGATAAGCGTTATGTAAAATTTGACGTTGAAAGTAATTCATTCTGTAGGTTTTTAATGTAAAAGTCATCTTTTAAAAATAAACTTTCAGCCTAACATGCTTGCATCTTCAGTATTGGAGCGTTTGAGAAAATAGAGTATGTAGTTTTATATAACTACTCTAATACTCTTAGAATACCAACATGTTTTTACAGTAACAAGTTTGAGATAGGATCCGATGTGAATATATTATCCTCAGAGCAAGTCTGTTTCTTTAGTCGATTTCAGAATACATACTAAGCAAAGCAATATATATGCACAGTTCTTGTTTCAAAGTATATTCGTGTTCTCAGATTTGGGGGCAAAAAGTATGCAGAAAGAAGTATTTTTTTAAAAGCAAATAAACTCCCTACAGGGTAATTGCTCTTCTAGAGACGTCAATATATATTTCACTATTTATCTTTGCGATGTGATATGATTCTATTTTCTTTCAGTCATTTCACTTCCAGCACCAGGATGGCTGCAGGAGGACTCCTCCCAGAGATGTAATGAGTGACCTTTAAACAGCTCTGTTTGAGACCGTATTTTCCTTTAGAGAGAATATAAATATTCTTTGGGTTGTGCATATTTCTTAATACTCTCTGTGTAGCAAAGTGAACTTAAGCATGTGTAATTGTGTCTCTGTTAAATTTAAAGTTACCATCCTGTCATGACTTATAACTGTGGGGGAGACAAATTGAGGGGTTCTTTGGGGAGTGCTCAATACAAATGTCATTATTGCCGAGAAGAGTTCACGCATTCGGTCATATTCTTCCGCCATAAACATGGACCTACCACTGCACTGTGTGTCAAGAGGGTTGCAAGCAAACGAGACATCCTCAAGAATGTATATGTATATATTTTTTCTTTTCAGTGTAATAGCCATAGGGGAGAGAATTAAATGAAGGCTTAAGAAGAAGAGTCACAGTGAATGTCAGAAAATAAATGGCCAGAGAGCAGAAGCCCCTGGGAAGAAGGGCTTTGCGGGAGGTGGGCCTGAGCGCGGCTGCGAAGATGATGAGTGCCTGAGAGCCTCTGGGAGGGGGCAGAGCTGCTCCGGGAGACGGGCTTCCAGCCCCGCTGTGCCCGATTCACTCTCCCAGTGATTTACTAACCCTCTTTCTGTGCCAGTTCCTTCAAACGTCAGATTATGTCTAACATCTCTTCTTGCCACTCTGTCATTTTAGGGCCCACCTGGCTGTAGAATTCTCTTCCTGTCTACTTCCAGTTTTTTTTTGCTTAAACATTGAAGTAAAAAAAGAAAAAAAAACAAACCCTCACATACACTCATTTCCTTTTGTTCCCTTTTGTTTGATTCCGCCCAGATTCTTCAGCTCCATAAATATTTCTCATTTAAATAGTGATTACATCAAGGAAAAGCTATACATTTAAACAAATATGGCTTTCATGCTTGCGTAATAACTGAGTCTAAATCGGCTAATTCTCGTTAATGAAGGGACAAGGAAATAAGCAAAGACATAACTAGGTCAGAGCCTTGGACTATTGTGACTTAACCTTCCTTTGCCCTTATCTGCTAAAGCTTTGGATGGAATATGGACAAAGAGCAATTTAAATCTCTTTCCATTCCTGTTCTTTCCCTTAGAGCAGCTTCACATCTGAATCTCTAATAAAGATGCGGATAATAAAATAGCAGGGAAAGTACAATGGGAATTATATTGACTCTCATAGAAGTGTTGCAGGAGAAATAGATTCTCTTCTCTCAACTCTGTAATAATATAATCATGGTATGATTTCTACTTCGCTAGACTTAGGGCTATTTGGAAATCTTTAATGAATATAATCAGGTAGTAAGCATTTAAAAGTTACTCTTTTCTGAAAGCCAGGAAATTATATGCTCAGTCAGTGGAAAATTCAAAGAAAAAGGAAAAAGAAAAAAAGCAAGCTACATTTTTTTTTTAAACAACATAATACATGTGTCATGATGGAGTCAAGGTGGAAAATGAGACCTGAGTTATAGCTTTTTCTTCGGATCCTGCAGTATAAACTTGGGCGAGTCATTTAATATCTTTGGGGATCCGACTTTTGTGCTGTTGCAAAATAATAATTGCAAGCATTTATATTTACCACACACCAGGCGCTGTTCTAAACTTTTCACATTTGATCGCTTAATCCTTTGACTAACACTGCAGAGTGGGTGCTGTCATCAGATTGCAATTTAATTCTTGCTTTGTCTCACCTAACTTTCCAATTAAGTTACTTGAACCCAAGTCTCTTGGATTATGAATCTCTGCTTGTGAACCACTGTGCTGGACTGCCTTGTTATTTACATCATTTTTATAAGAGGCCAAATATTTCAGTTACTCAGAAAGTGAACATATTTCTAAACATATACAACAGTACCCAAACTGAATATAAAAACCCCTTTGTCTTTAAAGGAACTCTGAGAAAGGTCATGTATTATTTTACTTAATTAGCAAACTATTTCTTATCAGTAATCCAAAGAGGCTTTTTAAAAAGTTCCCATTGTATAGAGGAGAACCCTAGTGCATCCAGAGGAATCATGGGAGAGCGGAGGGGAACCCCACCACTCACCTGGACTTCATTTATTCCTGTGTATGTCAGTTGACAAATACCATCATTTAGAAATGAGGAAGCAAAACTAACCTCGACCACAGAGCTCCTGGCATCACAGAGGCTGAACTCCTGTCAGCTCTCAGCACCAGCTGCCTAATTCCTGAGGTAGCGCTTGGTCCACATTCATGATCAGATGCCTTCCACCTGAACCTTGATCCTTCCCTCTCTCACCCCTTCTTATCTGACATATATTTTCTGGGTACCCACCACATGCAGAGGGCTTCCCAGGCGGCGCTAGTGGTAAAGAACCCACCTGCCAATGCGGGAGACCAGGGTTCGATCCCTGGGTTGGGAAGATCCCTTGGAGGAGGGCATGGCAACCCACTCCAGTGTTCTTGCCTGGAGAATCCCCATGGACAGGGGAGCCTGGCGGGCTGCAGTCCATGGGGTCACAAAGAGTAGGGCACGACTGAGCACACACCACATACAGACACTGTGCTAGAGACTAGGGCCAAAGTGTGACGGGTAACAGACAGGCTACTGCCCTGATGTAACTTACAATTCGCTGAGCAGCTGGGCATTAAAGAAATAATCATCCAAAGGGACATAAAATTCCAGATATGCTGAGAGTAATAAAGGAGACATGTAGGCAGCTGCAGGAGGGGGATTTGGGACAGGAGCCTTGGGGTTTGGGCTCAAGCAGTTCATTTAATTTCTTCCAAAGTGTTCCAACCTTGATATGAACAGTCTCCCACATAGTAGATACTTTAGGACAGATGAACGTGCTGAAGGGATCTGAATAAGATCAACATTTTGATCAAAAATGTCTTTCTGTGGCTTTTCTTTAGTGCAATGTGAAGTGGAGGACGAATTGGCTTCATGAGGACCTTGGTTCAGGTAACTTCTTGCCGCAGACCAGTGGGATTTGAGACATTGATTTAAGAAAACTATTGTGGGCCAGGGAACAGTGTTCCAGGCTGAAGGATAGAAAATGGGAATTTTACTTGCCCTCTGTCACCAAACAGCTTGGGTTATTCTTTTTGGTAAAATCTAACAGCACTCTTGTGATGATTAAGAAAGAAGGTGTACGTGTGATAGTTCACACAATTGCCTGCACATAGGACTTACCGACTGAACTCAGTTCTCCTTGTTACCAGTGGGTTTGGCAGGGACCGAGGTGGGTTAGACACTGTGAAGAGTGTGGACCGTCCTGATGGAAACCTGACGTTTAGCCACAAAAAGGGCAGTTTATGATATACCTGAGGCAAAGGGGGACTATTGGGTTGACTTACCAAAAATAGGTGGTAAGTGACATAGGGGTTCAGGAGGGGATATTCTAGAGGGGCTTCAAGGTACTGGGGAAGGGAGAGCATAGGTGTGTCCAGCAGCATAGACTAGGTTGTCCAGCTTCCTGGAAGGCCCGGTTCTCACAGGCGAGGATCGACCCGTGAGCTGAATAGTGACCGGTCAGAGGGGCCAGCCGTTTCACCCGGTGCCCCAAAGGGAGCTGTCCTCCTCCTCAGCCTCCTGGAGGGAAGATGAGAAAGTTCTAGAATGCTATTTTTACTCGACATCCTCAGAATGGAGCTTCGCACTAGTCAGTATCCTGTAAAGAAATTCTTTTCCATCATGTTTAGCTTGAGATTGAATGACCAGCTGTAGTAAAATCGGATGGGCCGGGTTCCTCCCATTATGGAAGAATGTGTGTCTCTTACATCTAACTTGAAGCTCTTAGCCATTCTTGGCATTCCTGTCTTCTGTCTCAGGTTAATTAAACTCATGTTGTGGTCAGCATTTACTTTTTGTGGCAGAATCTTAAGCATTCAGTTTCAGACACTAGATAAGGCATAAAGGGGTGGAAATTCAAATCAATGACTCTAAGTCTCAATTGTAGAATAAAACAATGCTGAATCTAAATATGTCAAAAAAGCCTTCCCCCTTCTATATGCAAAATAAACATAACAACAGACACCAATGCAAGAAGAAAACCTTGAACCTGGGTAGCTGCACAAATAGGATTAGAAAGCTGCACGCTGACTGACCAAACAGATTAATGGGCAATGTGTCTCTGGCTAGCTTGAGTTTCTGAAGGTGCTCCAGAGCAGGAGAAGAAAGCTGCCTGTCCGGTAACCTGATCTGAGAATCCCAGCCATCTGTGAACTGGTGTGTGGGCTCATAAGCCAAGAGTTTCGCCAAGGCTCGACATGTTCTAAGCTGCATTTTACCGTCTACATCTGACCCTGCAGGGGGCTTGAGACCCAGGATCCTGAGCCGAGCGGGAGGTGGGGAAGCCAGGCAGGACACAGGATCCAGAGGGTGACCCAGCCCCAGCTCCAGACTGAGCCGGGTGTCTCCCAGTTGTTCAGAAATAAGGCAGCTGCTCACACACAGCTGCTCGGCAGACAGCATGGCGACCCCAAGGCCTCCCGGCTGCCAGGAGCTGCTGTTGTGGAATCTGGTAGCGAGTGTGCCTCTAAAAGGTGTGCAGAGCGTGTGTGGATCTGGGCCCTGACACACGGCAGCCCACTGATCCTGCTCACCAGACAGAGCCTTCTGAGGCTCAGCGTTCCCGTTTGCAGAGTGTGCCTAGTTCATAAAGTTGTTGGCATTAAAATGCCTCTCCCAGTAGTTGACACATGATAATCGGTGGGTAGAATCGAAGGATTAAACCGAGGACTCTTTTGCTCATCACTGACATTTTTTTCTTTGCCTATCAAGTTCGTTGCTTACCACCACCCTTTTTTAGGAAATGATTATAATTGTTTCCCTCTCTTTCACTTCATGTTTCTCTGAGGATAAATAGAGAAAGCTCACAATTACTTACCATTAGTATGTTTTTGTTTTATTAGGATCTTACATGTATTATGCAAATATTCATTGTTCCCATGTCAGTGACGTAGAGAAATCGGTACTGCTTCCTTTATTTTGGGTACAAGATTCAACTGGGACATCAAAATGGGAGGATTCTTAAGAAGGTACTCAAAGCTTTAATTATTTTTCTTTCTAGTACAAATGAGGTGCGTGCTTTTAATATACATCTGTTTATATTCTAGAGTAATTAATTTCTCCCTTTTGTAATTTGTTAGCCTTGAAATATTTTATAGGAGAAAAAAATAAAATGCCTCGGTAAATGAACTGTTACTGTCAGTACAATTTCAATAACAGCACTAGCAAATTATAGGGTGATCAGCCAGCTTTCTGGACTTCAATTGCAGCTTGCCTTTTCTTTGAAATAACTCTTTATTATGCCTACAGAATTTATCATGAAATATTCTACTTTTAAAGGAATTAGTTCTGAGCTCTTTAAAGTATTAATTTCCTTTCCTAAATTACCATAAAAAGACATTTTTACACCCCAGATAAAAAAGTAATCACAAAACAACTGCAAAGATAGAAAATGATGTGAGGAAGACCCTACTAGGTGTAGTTTCTTTTTTTTTTTTAATTAAAAAAAAAGTATTTAAATACTTTTTCACTGATTTTATAAAGAATTAATCCCACAGAATGATTTAACGTATGTATCATTTGGGGGGAAAAAACCTTTCCATAATCAATAGTCTTCATTTAGTAGAGGAAATATCATAAAGGAAATCAACTTCTTATCTCTATTCATCTATTTAGTGAAATCTATAGAATTCCCATTGGATGTTGAAGATGATGCATTAATGTCAGTGGCAATGGCCACAAAGTATAGTATCCCGCCAGATAATTGCTCTGTCTCTGGGAGAAGGCAGTCTGTGTTTAGGCCGACAGGAGGTTCTGTTCACGGTCAAGGTCTCCCCTGAAAGTTAAAGTGACTGTCCCTCAGAGAGGCGTGGAATGGAGGTGGCTTCTCCCCTTCAGGGATACACATCTCACGGGTGGGGTACCTCCCCTGGGGTCACTGTGGCCTTGCCCTGTGAGTGGATGACTCTCGCCAGGTTTTCTGAGCAGGGGCTTGGCCAGTGTGGACAAGACAGCTCCTGGATCCTACCTTTCCCCTCCCTATGTCACAGACTCTTCTTTCTAAGGTGGTAGCAGGGCTTCCAGTGACGGCAGAGAGGTCACTTAGTGCTACCCCGGTCCTTGGGGCCCCCGCCAGCTCACAACTGAATAGGGTCCCTGGGGAAGCCCAGCAAATACCTGAATTTCCAGGGGATTTGGTTGAATTGGATCCGTGGCAATTTTTTTCCTTTCTTCATCACTCTTTATTGGTATGTTTATGTTGCCTCATGGTCAGAATTTCTTCTCTGGAGGGAAATTTATATGTAAAACCTAACTCTTTAGAAGGGAGATATAATAATAAAATAACCTTGACATATTTTATAGCAAAAAAAAAAAATGCCTCAGTAAATGAACTTTTATTGTCTGTACCACTTCAAAAATAGTGCTAACAAATTATAGAGTGATCAGCCTTGTTTGTCTCTTGGCAGTTTACAAAGTGTCCTCACACACATAGTCTCAAACCGATAGAGGTAAATTACTATCGTCCCTTTGTTGCAGAAAGTGTTGTTCAAAGTGGCAGAGTCAGGGACTGGACCCAGAAATCCGTTTCCATGACATGGGCAGGCTTTTCCACTTCATCTGTTGACAGCTGTCTGAAATGTGTGGTGCGCATGGACAACATTAAAATGTACTCTTTTCTAGATTTGTAAAAATCTGTACCCCCTTGGTTTTTGTAAAATAGAGAGCTGCATGCATATAGATAGAGTTCTGTGATGAGGTGATGCCCATTTGTGTAAATGGTTGTTAGAACGATGTAATTTGAGTTATTGACCTTTTCGATAATGCGTTGCTCTAAGTAGACATTGATATTGTTTCATTGATGGAACACTGAGGTTCACACAGACTTTGGAGCCAGCAGTCACAGCCGTAATCACAGTCGATCACATCCCCGCTTCCTTCTCTCTCGTGAGCTACTTAACCTTTCTCTGCCTCAGTTTCCTCACCTGTAAAATGGAGATGATAATAGTACCTTCCTCGTGGGTTGCTTGAGGATCAAACAATTGCATACATGCCTAGAACCCTGTCTAGCTCATAATCAGCCTGCAGTTAGTATCAGCAGTTATTAGCATTGTCTCAGTATCGTTACTGTTGTAATCATTTCCCCTTACTTCTGTTTTTGTCATGACCGTAAAATGTAGTATGTGGTGGGCTCTTAGACATCCTTTCTCTTTTCCCAGCAGAAGTTACCAGAGACCAGGAGCATACTGGGCTTGTCCTGCAGTGTTTTGGCCACAGTGAGTGGCCAGGATTGCATACTTCTGCCAGAGTCAGAGATTTTGAGGTTTTTTAAAGTCATTTTTTATAGTATATGTATTTGGAAATTTTGAAAAAAGTTTGGATGACGATAGAAAAAAAAAGAAGATAAAAGAGATTGCCATAAAATATACTCTTAGCTGAGTGCATTCATTGGTTATGGGAAAGAGTAATGGGGATTCTTGTAGCTTTGTAAAGTCTAGCAGGCTCTTTTTTTTTAAAGCTTAACATATTTTGCTTATAGTTCCTTCTCAGAGTTAAAAGAATTATCATATCTTAGGGGAAATTTTAAAATAAATGTTCAGAGACATCACTTCTTCTGATGGCATGGGAGCAAGATGGAATGAATCGATACTGCAGAGAGGCAATGTCCTCCCTGCCTCTTTGATAATCTCGTTTGGTGAGCGTCCTCTTCGGTGGAGAGGAGCGTGGAGATTTGTAGGGAGTTGCTGGAGCAGGTCAGGAGGAGCCTGTCTCTGGACCCCCCCAACCGAGAGTCAAGGCACGTAGGTCTGCCCTAGTCTCTGCAGCTGCTTTAAAGGAGATACCCGCCTCCGCGCTTCGGTTTTCTTGGTACTGCGGAAGATTGTAGTGAGAATCAAATGGGTTACACGTGCAGCTTATTTGAAAATTACAAAGCATCTGAGAGTCAGAAGCGTGTAATGGTTCTGAACAGGAGCTGGCAAACTACACGTTAGGGATTGTCTGTAGCAGAGGCCATGTGGTCCATAAAGCCTGAAATATTTACTCTCTGGCCCTTCCTAAGAAAGCTGGTGGAGCTCTGGTTTGGACTGTGGACTCTAATGCCACTAGCCTGAGCTTGAACCCAGATTTGCCTCCTGTGGAGCGCTTGGGCTGGTGAATTAACGTCTTTATAGTCTCCTTATCTGTAAAATGAAGAAGATGACAGCACCAATGCCATGTATTGCCCAAGACAGCAAAAATGAGTTAATACACATAATTATACATGTAAGAAGCTCTTAGCCTACCCGCTGGCACTTACTAAGTTCTATATAAGATTTACATGATTAAAGCACCTTGCTTATGTAGGGTACCACTGGATTAAAGGACAGTTTTTTTTCTTTTAAGGATTCTTATTGTGTAACATTTGATATTTATGTACTGCTTTTAAAAATTGCTTAATTGACAGTTATGGAAACTAAGTTTCATAGTATCTAGCGGGACTATTGCCTAGAATATTGCAGTGTTTTACCTGGAACAGGAGAACACTGGCCTTATAATTAAGGTACATCATGTACATTTTATTATTTAATCCTCATACCAGTATTGCATGGTATGTGTTTTTCTTCCTATCTGAGAAATGGGGGGAGAAATTAAAGCTCAGAAAGATGAGCCAATTTGCCTAAAATCGGAAGTACATAGTCATTCTCTTCTGCAGCACTACCAAAGGGGTATAAACTCCAGTCTTCTGTGCTTCAGTCCACTCACTGCCTCTCATCCATAGACACGTGAGGAAATTGACAGATGAGTGGTAACGTAGCATCAGTACCATCTCATCCGACCATATTAAAAGAAATATTCTAGATCGAGTTGTTATAATATTTCTGTTAAATAGGTATTTAGCATCTCTGAGAATAGTACTGAGCAGATGTACTGCTTACGCGTGAGGACCAGCAGTTGTGTGACCCATTAGAAGTCAGAGTGCATCTGAAAGCATCTTTGCATTTAGTGGAACCATGTGAGAGCACTCGGCCTGTGAAGAGAGCCGTTTGAGAGTGTTCTCTGCTAACGTCTGTTCTGCTCTAAAACCCGGCAACAAGCGGCCCCCTGTCTGAGCGCAGATTCCCACCCTGAGTGTGTGCGTAAGAGGCCCAAGTCTGAAGCTGCAAGGTAGACACTACAAGGGCTGACTCCGGCTTCCCGAGAGCGGGAGGGAGCAGCCTGGGCCGTCTGCGGCCGACAGAGGCGCTGTTTCTGCCTGAGTCAGGTGCCCCCGGGGCGGTGAGACTCTGGAGAGGGTAGACCGGCTCGGAGAGGGAGGCCGCCTGGTCCTCGGGACGGGAGAGAGGGGCACTGGGTGGCGGCACCCAGGCCTGAGCCACTGCAGGGTTCTGCGGGCCCCCCACCTCGTACCGTCATCGGAGACCTGTCCGGTTTCAGACGGCGTCTGCAAAGGTTCAGGCTAGCACGAGATGCCGGGAGATGCGGTGCTCCCTGCGCTTGAGCACGGAATGTGATCATCCCGGGGCCCAGCTGTTCACAGAGGCCTCAGTCTACTCTTAGGGACCAGATACTCATCTCTCACTTTCCATCTGCCTGAGGAGACTGGAAAGCTGCCACTTATTAGCTCTGTAGCAAATTATGAGCATCTATTTTCTCACCTATAAATGAAGATACTTCTTGCCCTGCTTGTTTTAAAGACCTTGTTGAGGATCAAATGAAATGACGGCTGTCCGACTCAATGGACATGGGTTTGGGTAAACTCCGGGAGCTGGTGATGGACAGGGAGGCCTGGCGTGCCGCGGCCCGTGGGATCGCAAACAGTCGGACACGACTGAGTGACTGAACTGAACTGATATTTAAGTAAATGGATTATGGCATATATTTTTGCCACGACTAATGAGTAGGCGGATTGAGATTGGTGAGGTACCTGTATATTTGAAAGCCTCAGTACTTTTGACCACTTGTTAATTGTTAATCAAAAAGAAAACATTCCTGAAACCATCATGTAAACCAATTAGAGTTTGGGCTTAATTTATTTTAACTCTAAAATGTATCAGGATCATTAGTTTAGGAAACAAGGTTCTTGGCAAACTTTGAATTTTTTACTCCCCTTGAGTTTTACGGAAAAGAAATATCCAGTGTGAAAGGTGTATATGTACAAGTGTATGTATGTGCTTTCCTGCTCAGTGTGTGAATCATGTCATTTTGCTTAATTCAGACACTGAAGAGCTTGGAGATCTTTATCTTGTCTGGATAAAATTTAGATTTTTTTGGCTAGAGATCTCTGCCAAATTCCCCTTTTCGTTGTTGAACTTGGTGGAGTCCTAGTCTTGACACTCAAATTCACTAAAGCCAAGTCTTTTGAAAGACTGCTTCCTCCAGGCAGCAATCCAACAGGTGGTCTCACATTTTGTACATCTGGTCCTAAACAAGGGGCTGATTGAACAGATACCCAGCACTGGTCTCTGGACTTCTGCTAGACATTTCTCCTGCTCACATCTCATATCAGCTGTGCGTCTCAGCACTGGGTTATTTATGTGATGGTGTCTTGTAGTCCATTTTGTAACAGGAATCAAAGCAAGCATTTCTCAGCTTTCAAGCTTTGTCTGTTGATTGTTTCAAAAACTTATACTCCCTACAAAAAATGGTCTGAAGCTGTGTCTGCAACATTCCTCTGTGCTGTTGCCCTTATAAAAATAGCAGTCATCTCATGTTAAGTGTGAGGCAGAATTGTAGGGAGCACTATTTTGATCATTAAGGGTAGTGTTGTGTGTGTGGGAAAAGAGATTGTTTCAGAAGTCCTTTGTTTCATCAAGTTTATGTTGGTTCTAAACTTCAAAGAATTAGGAGAGAATAAATAGCCAGTTTACTCTGCTCTGCCCCAACCAAAATAATGATTCACAGTCTGAGGTTTAACTTTGAGTCTGATTTCAGCTGTGCTAGCTTTATTTCCTCGGGGTGGGTTAGCTTGCGCCTTAGTTTCTCATATTCCTCAAAGTTCAGCCCACTTGATTTTTGTGGCTTTTAGCTCCGACAACCATCACAGAATTTTACAGAGACCTTTTTAGGAACTTGGAGCCAACTACATAAAGCATGAGCCATTTTCTCTGAAATGGAATGTTATTTCAGGGTATGATTTTTGTTTGTTCAAAACATGGTGATTCCATCTAAGTGCTTATTTTAAACTATTTTACCAAAGTTATATCACCATGAAATTTCTTGCAGGGGAGGGAATAGAAAACAATTACACAGTTGCCTGTTGTAATCATTCACAATTAGTATATAGCATCAAAAAGAAAAATAGTGGGCTTTTTTAATGGCTAAAAATCACAGGAGACTTCATATGAATACATAATCCACTTAATGTCTTTTTTAATGTTCTGCAGCCAACTCAACCAAAAATGTCCTGCCAAGGGTAAACGCTAATTCTATATTTATTTGCACAGCATGCCTTGGTTTCATGAGTTAGGCTTATGTTTCTTTGAACAACATCAGTATCTTGCCCTAACTTTGCAAAGTGTAAGCTGAAAACTCTTGCCCCAGAGAGCTTTGTCTTTAGAAGGCTTGGTGAAGCATTCACACCTGTGTCGAAGTTCCAGAAGTTTCTGCCATGGGGAGGAATCAGGGTTGTTACAGAAGAACAGCAGACCCATCCTGCTCCTCCTCTAGAAAGTCGGATCTCTCTGGAAGATGGAGCGTGGATTTCCAGCGCTGGTACCTCTGGGAAAACGCCTGGCTTAAATGACCTTCCTTTCGGGGCCTGGAGGAAGCTGGATCTTCTTCTCTGCTTTTTCTATTGCATTTCAGCTTTCAGCCAGGCCAGTGTGGTATAGTATATCCATGATCTATATGTACACTAGGAGAATGGAGCCACAGTAAGTAATACAAAAAGCTGTTTCTTCTGCGGCTTGATTAAAACCGTCCGCTTGTCGTTGCTTGGTTGTCAGCTTAAGCGTGTCTCTGTGACTTCTTCTCTGCAGCTCACTTCCATCCATCATCGCAGAGAGTGCAGAAGGAGGCATATATGCAGTGCCCTGTGCTTGCTTAGGCCTTAGCAAATATCAATTCATCATCAACTCAGCTTTAAAAGAGACCATTCACTGGCCTGTTAGAACATGACAATTTACCCAGTGTTCCCCTGGTGCTAAAGGAGTCACATGACCGGATCTGAAAACAAAAAGACTCCCACAATATGTTCTTGGAGTTATTAATAAAAATGACTGCTGATTGACAGGAAAGGGATATAGCAGATTTAAGAAGCATGGCCACAGTGTTTTGTTAAAAAAAAAAAATTCATTCCTACATTAGGGGGATGTGTGTGTGTGTGTCTGTGTGTGTGTGTGTGTTATGCACCAGAAAAATCTCCAGCCCAGAGAAGGCATTGATGAGCTGTTTTCTGTCTTCACTAGCTTCCTATTTCATCTCTGTGCCATTGAGCCCTTGTAATCCTGCGATGAATAAATGTAATCAAAGCAATTGGCTGCCTGAGATCTTTTTTAATGCACTGCTTCGGACGCAGTACATATGCCGTGCAAATAAATACAAAATTAGTGTTCCTGTTGGAAGCGTTTGGTGAGAATGAGTGATTTGTCTTGCTTATGAAAGGTGCATACATTTCCACTCATAGCTGTTAATCAGCAGGTGTCTTTCTGCTTCTGGATTCAGAGATGGAATCCATCATCTGTCAGGACAGAAGCAGACGTGCTAGGAGGACCAGATCGACCCGTGAGGCCGGGCCGAGCAGCAGCACCATGCTAAAGGGCGGCCCCGAAAAACCGCGTTATCTTTCGGGCCTGCTGTCTACTAGCCCTTCCTGATGCTGTGGAACAAGAGGGTGGCTGTCTTTTCTACTTTGTTCACTTCTGCACACAGCCACTTTGGGATAGCTTAATAGAAATGGAAAACAACCTCAATATGTCTGTATAGTAAAATCTACGGAAAATCCATTTTTCCAGAGGTCCACTCCCTCCTTCCTCATCACTAACACGTTATTTGATGTTGAGTTTCAATGGAAAACAAAACACTGTTGTCAGGATGGTGGAAGCATTGCTTGCTCTGCTACTGACAAAATTTTCTGGTAGTTCCCCAAAGTCATTTCCACAGGGACAGCATTAGGAGGCGAAAGATACTGTTTTACTTGGAGAAAACGAATGGCTTTCCAGAAGCTGGGCTTCCTTTCAGGCTGTGCAAGAGGCTTGTTGGGGCTGAGATGATTGCAGAGCCATAAAAGGCCCTTCTGGCCAGCAGAACGCCTTGGCGCTTGTGTGCTGTTGAGAATTACTGTTGGCAGCCCGTGAAGGGAAGGGTTGAGCACACGCTGCTGAGGACCTGCGTGTGGGTTTCCAACCACAGTGTCTTAACCCGGGCCTGAAGTAATTAACCATCTCTGGGCCACAGAGTCCTCGAAGGGCGCCTGAGGGGAAAAAGGCATCCTCTTCCTTAATGAATTAACGGATGCCAGTGTGAAGCTGAGCTGGCCGCCTTCAGGAAGCAGGGTCAGGACTGAATCACTAAAACCCAGGTGGGACTGACTTTCTTTACTGCACCTCTGTGGCCTCTGAAAAACAGTTTCATACTGAATGTATCCAACATAGAGAGTGAAGTTGCTCAGTTGTGTCCGATGCTTTACAATCCCATGGACTGTAGCCTACCAGGCTCCTCTGTCCATGGAATTTTCCAGACAAGAGTATTGGAGTGGGTTACCATTTCCTTTTCCAGGGGATCTTCCCGACCCAGGGATCGAACCCAGGTCTCCCTCATTGCAGGCAGACGCTTCACCTTCTGAGCCACCAGGGAAGCCCATCCAACATAGAAGACATCACAGATACTGAATGTGTTTAAATCATGGCCCATCGCCCCCATATATGCTATATGCCCCCATATAGCATCAATATGCTTTTTGATGCTATATACTAATTGGCACCTGATTTAAGCCAATAATCCTGAACCCACACTAAGGCCTTCAGCCAAGCCCTGATACTGTGACAGGCAGGTGATGTGTGTAAGAGATGTGGCTTTGATGAATTGAGGAAAGTAAAAGTTTCAAAGTGTGACTTCTGTTTCCTCAGTTCGCTGAGACCTGGGCAGGGCTTTAGCAGGTAGAGAAGAACATGTGTTTTCACCTGTCATTCACCTTTTAGAAGTTGTCTGTTACGCTTGTCATCGGTGATTTTTTTTTTTTATGAGTCACATGGCTTCACAGACAGTTTCAAGGATGGGGAGGGGAGAGGTGGACCAAAATAACTAAAATGATTTGCAGACCTGTGCTATGAGGTCAGGTGGTCTTTCAGGGTTTGTTTGTTTATCATGTACCTGATAAAGCTCTTCCTCATTGTATATTTACTTAAATTAAAATCTGCTGGGGATTATGCTAAGCAGCGCTTCCCCAACGGCTCAGTGGGGAAAGAATCTGCCTACAGTGCAGAAGACACAAGCAACATGGGTTCAATCCCTGGGTCAGGAAGATCCCCTGGAGAAGGAAATGGCAGCCCACTCCAGTATTCCTGACGGGGAATCCCATGGATGGAAGAGCCTGGCGGGCTACAGTCCTCAGGGTCGCAGACAGTCGGACACGACTGAACAACTGAGGCAGCTACTCCTTAGGCTAACCATGGGCATCAAGAGGTGAACTCTGTTCTCAGGGAACTCAGGAGAGTGGCAAGTACATTAATAATCACAGTCCTCAGTGGTGGGTGCTCTAACTGAAGAATGTTCCTAAAGCATTGGGTGGGGAGTGGTTTATTCCGTGGGCCCAGCCCCTGAACTGCTCTTACCCCTTCAGATTCTTGAAGTAGGCCCTGAAGATAATGTTTAGCACTTAGAAGGATTCCTTCTTTGCTTTTTTCAAGTGCTTTTGTGTAATTGAAAGTTCAGAGTTTCATATTCATTCACAGAACACAACCTCTCTCGCAGACCAGGTCGTGCCTGGTTTGTGAGCACGTCCCCAGAAGAATACCTCCCTCTCTGCCTGGTTCTCAGGTGCCCGGGGACACAGCTGTCCGATGGCCTGTGCAGGGCCCTCCGAGAGGTGTTCAAAGCAGTTGGGGGGTGAAACGCCGATGCTGTGTCTCCACCATGAGCTGTCAGAGGAGCGGTCTGATTGAACCCCCCCGAGAGCGCTCTAGGAGGGAGATCCTTACTGCCCATTTTCTCTGTTCCCTAAATGATCTTAATTGCTCAGGTAAAGAGGCATCCATTCCAAATCTCCCTCCCACCAGGGGTGATTCCCACGGTAACAAGGTTTAGAGTACCCCAAATGCCAGGACCCCCACAGATATAATACGCTTCCCTCTCAAATACCTGCACTGCCCTGAACTACAGTCTCTTGGACTGTTTGCTGGTTTCCTGCCCGCTTCTGGGGTTTGGGAGCCGGACCTGACTCTCTACCTTTTGGGTGTTGCTTTGAGTTTCAGAATCTCTGGAAGCAACGGAGCGCTTAAGTGGGAGGCGTTTTTAATCCCATTTTAAAAACCTATTGCATGTTAACATATGTAAGTGATAGTCTTACCAAGGATAATATTTAAGATATTAAAGTTATAGTTGTCGTTTACACTGTGGCCTAATGGCTTTTGGAAAGTTGGAAATCAGAAGAAACCAATTTTAATTGTATTTTGGTGTATTCACCGCTTTGTTACCCTCTGTGCAATCCACGTTCATCATGTCTTTTAGTCTCCTGTATTCCCAAAGGAGATCCTCAGAAAATTTTGTACACTCTCTCTACTTAAAGTGTATTTAATCATAAGCAAATGTGAAACATCTGAATTAAAGGGAACACCAAGAGGAAAACATTTGAATTGCTTGCCCTTGCCAAGACACTCTTTGTCTAAATTTCTGGATGAGGAAAATAACTTCCCCCTCATTTCCATCAAGCCATGAGCAAGTTAGGGGTAGATGAGCGCTGTCATATTTGAGAAAGG
The DNA here is from genome assembly GCF_054371585.1 of Giraffa tippelskirchi. Lineage (NCBI taxonomy): Eukaryota > Metazoa > Chordata > Mammalia > Artiodactyla > Giraffidae > Giraffa > Giraffa tippelskirchi. Next base: position 175,380,830 of record NC_137280.1, on the reverse strand, counting down.
AAATGATTGACAGTGTCACTTAAATTCAGATGTTTCCTTAAAAGAAATATAAAAAGGCCTTTGAAGACGTTGCTTTGAAAAAAATTATTTTTGTTTGGTTTTAACCTAGAGTCTTCAGCTTCTCTTCCCTTGTCCTTTGTTCCTGCAGGCTGATGGGTGAGTTTGGCTCCAGAGAGCAGGCTCCAGGGATGGGCCCCCACACTGTCCGCTCTGCCAGGAAGGGCTTGGAGCAGACCCGGGGAGTCTCTTGCACTTGGGAGCACAGGCTCTTGGTGCTGCCAGACTGTGTGGAACCAGCCTGGAAGGGGTGCGAACAGGCCTGGTATTGAGGTGAATTTGCTTAGTCGTGTCCGACTCTTGGTGACCCTGTAGCCCACTAGGGTCCCCTGTCCATGGGATTCTTCAGGCAAGAACACTGGAGTGGGTTGCCATGCCCGCCTCCAGGGGATCTTCCCAACCCAGGGATTGAACCCAGGTCTCCCACATTGCCGGCAGATTCTTTACCGTCTGAGCCACTAGGGAAGGCCTGGCATTAGGCCACTGCTTTTGTTTTCCCTTACGATAGTCCATCTGCTCGCTGAGCCTTTGAGCCTGGAAATCAGGATAGCACGGACCGTAGCTCCCTATTAGGTGGTGAGACAAGCCTGTTGAGTTCCTCTTAGGTGGTTAAAAACAGCTTCCAGCAACTCAACTAGTAGTTACTACAAGCGAGAGGAAAAGCACGCTCAATCCCCGGACGTTGTGAAAGCAGCTGATAGACGTCTCTCCAAACACCAACTGGACTTTCTGGATACGTGTTGTAAAATGCCAAGAGGTCTGAGTCAGGCCTGCTGATAAGCGGGTGTGTGCTTTCTCCTCCTTCCGGGGTGCACATTAGTCATGTGTCCCCACAGAGAAGGCATGACCCTGTGTATCTCCCACCCCCGCCCTCCCCTGCTCTTGTACCCCGGTAGCATCACGCACCAACAGTAAGGCAAAGTGGGCCGCTTGTGAGCGGTCGGCAATGCAAGCTGCAGACTCTGCCTGCTGGGCTTGAAGATCAAAATCATCATTTTTATCATCCCAGTTCAGACCCTGAATAACTATCCTCTCTTCACCATCTCTTACTAATTTGATACCGTTGGTACTTGTCCTTTCTGTGGGAAATTCTCCCTCTGCCCGTAGGACTAGAGAAAACGGGGCTCTTATTGGGGTTTTGGAGGAGGAAATGGCAACCCACTCCAGTGTCCTTGCCTGGAGAATCCCATGGTTGGAGGAGCCTGGTGGGCTACAGGCCAGGGGGTCACAAGAGTCAGACACGACTGAGCGACTTCCCTTCACTTCATCAGGGTTACCCTTATGTCCTCTCTGGCAGTTTCCTTTCTGTACAGTTTTGGGGGCAAGGGCTTCTCATTTCTCGTTCTTCAAGACTTGAACTTTTGGTAAGCTGTCTTAGGATATCAAAAGCTTTAAATTAGATGAAATTTGAAAAGACATGCTGTGAGAATTTTTTTTTTCCCCCCAGAAAGTGTGGCCCCTGGTGTGTGTTCAACTCTTTGAGCATATGGGAAATAGAAGCATTGGGTATAATCAGATTTTAACAGTATTTTTTTTTAAATTAATCTTTCATGAAGAATTTTCAGTGTTTTTTTTTTAGTGTATCCCTTGCTTGGAGACATGTGAGTTTGAAAGATGGTCACTCTATAACATCAGATGTCTAAAAAGGTAAAACTATAGTGTATCTACAAACATTTACAGTTTTCAGATACACTATAAAAATAATTTAAGTATCTGAGGTTACCAGTAGAACAGAGAGAATAATTAAAATGTTGATCAGCCTGTTTCTACAGGCCAGCCATGAAAATTCCCCAAATGGAATCAAGTTTTCCAAAGATAGCTTTTCATTTGTCCCTATCCTCTTATCAAGTACAAAATCTATAAAGTTGGCTTCTGGCAACTTAGAACATTCATTTCTTTTTTCCTTCTTATAGTTTGGGCTTAAAGCTGAGGTTTGCCTGCTTTAATCTGGGTATGTGTGTGTAGACAAATGGTGAGACATTACCATCTGGCCTTCCTGTTTAATCTATAACTAATAAAAGTTTCAGGTCAATATCATGTTGCGTTAGAGAAAATTGACCATATCTGCTCTAATCTAATTTTTTATTCCTTCATAAATAATTCATGGAGTAGCTTTTGGGTAATTTTTTACTGCTGTTTTTGGAGTTGTAGACTTTGTGTTTTTCTGATTATAATATTTATCATTTGTAACATTTGTAAAATTCTAATGAATTAAAAGTAAAAGGAGAATCCATAGATAATTGTCGGTAGTGTTTTGGCACGTTAGCTTTCAGCCTTTTTCCCTGTATATGTATGAAAGCATTGATTTGTTGTTTCTTCTTTCTAGGTAGTTGTAATCATACTGTGAGTATAATTCTGCAGCCTAATTTTTCTCAGTTAATAGTATAATTATTTATACATATCATTAAAATCTTTATAATGTTATTTTCTTGATTAAAGCTTTTAAACAGAAATCTTTATCCATATTTTGATGATTTCCTTAGGGTAGCTTCCTAGAATTAGACTTTCTTGGTCAAAATCTATGAACATTTGAAGATTCTGAATGTATATTAATTGCCTAATTTCTCTTAATAAAGCTCTTACAAATTTATAGTTCTAAAGCATCTGAAAATATTGGGTAATCTTTTTATGAGCTTTCATAATTTATAGCAGAAGTGACTAACTTTCCCCATCTTTAACTACCTCACCAATGGATATTCTCATGCATGTTATACATTTGCATTATTCCTTGAATCTGCTCCGATTCTTTGCAATGATGTTTTCACGAAGTTAGGACAAAAAAGTTGAAGAGAATCAACATTTTTCAGTGACATCTTTTTCATTTTAATAAGACATTTTTCCTTTTTTAAATATGTGGAAGTATAAAAAGCATTTTAAAAATAGTAGCAAACTGTTTGCTAAACAGGTTCTGTCATGCATTCGCGATCTGGCTTTAGATCATGTGTTAGAATATGACTTAATGCTTCTTTGGTCTTGACTGTGTATCCTAGTTACGGGCACAATTGTGTGTGTTTGCCAGGCATAAGGAGTGGCATGCCCTTTGTGTTTTTCTTATCTGCTTCTTGACTCTTCTTCCCTCCCCCACTCACCCCCAGGATGGAGCCTCGCCTCCCCTGAGTCCATCTGCCCGGTCATCTGTCTAAGGAGTTAGCATTCCCTCACTCCCCTCAGAATCGCCCAGAAGAGAGAGTCATGATGAGCGTTTCTGCGTGAAAGGCAGACTGATCACCTGAGCCGTCCCCGTGTGTCGTCCCAGGCCAGAATTCATCGGTGAAGGTGTGCGTTCGGAAGCCACCTCCAAAAGCCTGTCCTGACCTCTGGCTCTGGAACTAATGCTTCTTTTAGTGACACCCACTGCTCTCCTTTTCCTTTTAAGCAGAGTTTGCCTCCAATGGTATGCAGAGTGGTTTAAACTTTTTAAGAGCTTTCAAAGTCAAGCGAGGCCCCCTCCCCACCCCGCTGAAAGCTCACTTCCCTTCCACGCACAGTCCCCATAGCTCCGGTGGTTGTGGATGAAGCGCATTACCTGCAATCAGGCCTCGGTTAGTCTTTTCCACTGCTGTGCCCCCTGTTCAGAGGAGCAGCGGAATCCCTCGTGGATTCAGAGCTGGGAGTAGCCCCTAGCATTCCACTCCTCTTGCAAACTGCAGCTCCTCTTAGCACCGTAGATTCAGTTAGCACATGGGGCCTTAACCAGCCCAGGCACAGAAAGCAGGATCACCTCCCTGAGAAACGGGGTCAGGGCTACAGCTCCCAAGGACGTGTGGGTGCTCCAGGACTTCTCTGGGCGTGAATGGGATTCTCAAGTCTACCTTGTCGTTAGTATACTCACGTCCATTCTGTGTATGATACCTTGAAAGCTGGCAATGTAGTGATAGGGGCTTCTGTTCCCCTGTGTGCAGTGGTTAATTTTATAAGCCGGAAACTGTATCAAAGCAAGGCTGCCTTCACCAAAGAGAAAAAGCTGAGTGCCTCAAAGGATCCAGAGCACGAAGAGGTGCGCCTTCTCCCCAGACTCCTTCACCGAGACCACTGAAGCCGAGTCGGGACGCTGTGGATGCAATTATGAAACTAGGAACATAACAGGGATTAACTATGTCATTGCTTACTTGAACCTTCTATTCCTGCTATGGGACTCTTGGTGAAATGTGTATCTCCAGAGCCTTACAGAGCAGACCCTACACAGTCTGTCGGATGAGTTTATTGAATGCATTTTTCACTCCTCCTGTCCCTGTTACCTTTGCTTGTGCCCTACTGGCCGGGACCACCATCCCAGCAACCAGCTCATCGAAATCTCACTTTTCCTCTGTACGTTCATTACGCTTGCCATGCAGACCCCGCGTATGTTTCCTAGTCGTGTGATATTTCATTAGAGCACCCACATGTTTTGTCTGTGCTCAGTGAGATCATAAACTATTGCAAAGTAGAGGCAGCCCATGGTACTTCTCAGAGTGGCAAGCCTAGGGCTTTGCCCATAGTCGAGCCTCAATCAGTACCTTGATGATCGATTTAATGTTTTCCTTAAGAAAATGGATATGAGTGGATAAGTTTGAGAGCGGAATCCAAGTTTTCCTCTATATTGAGTTAACTTGGCTATAGTGAGTGAAATATTCTTGGTCCCAAATTATATATGAAATGAAAACTGGTGATGCATACTTTGTGGGTTTACTTTTAGCCTGAACTTTCCAAATTGACTATAGTGAGACAGCTCATCCATAGGGCTTCTGCGTCCCCTCTTCCTGTTTATCCAGCTTTACCCATCCTTTTAAGACTCAACTCATGTCAATGTATGGCAAAAACCACTACAATATTGTAAAGTAATTAGCCTCCAACTAAAATAAATAAATTAATAATAAAAAAAAGACTCAACCCAGGGTCCAAGCTGTAAAAAGCCTCGCCCACTTTTCTAATCTCAATCCGCTCCCTCTTTGCAACCCTGTAGGCCAGCTGACTTTCCTCTATCATTTACTCAGTGTTTGCAAACACTACAGTGTATTATATGCTAATCATTTGTGTGTATCTGGCTTCCTCCCCTAACTAGATTGTAGCCTCCTTTGAGGTCTTAGGACCATAGTTTAATCTCTTTGCATACAACACAGTAATTAACACGATGTTTGTCCCTGGATTTAGGGGAAAGCACTTAGAAACTTGGGTCTGCATGGCTGTTACCTAATAACTGTATGAGCTGAGCAAATCACACTACCTCTCTGAATGTGTGTTTCATCATTGGTCAAATGATCATGATCTCTCACTGAATTATCATGAATATTGTGTAAGAGTATGTGTGGAGAGGTGTTACAATTAAAATTACCAACGTACTAATGAAAAATAGTACTGTTAACTAAAAAAAAATTTTTTTTTAAATTTCACTGAGTTTAAGTTCCTTGAGGGAACTCTATATTCTCTGTATCTCCAAGTTGAGAATCATACCTGGCTCAGAGTCAGTGCTGGAAAAAAAAAAAAAATTGATATATTACTACACTGATTGGAAGGCTTTTGAGCATCTATTTTACATATTTTAATATATTATATATATTTTTAATAAGAAATATTTTCTGACTTGAGAATTTGGACATGTTGTCTATCTTCATTTCAAGGTTGGTGTGGTGACCATCCATTAAAAATAATAGATTACAAGCAGTGTCCTAAGTGTGCCTGGAATAGATTTTTAAAATATTGATTAATTTTTATTAACAACATACTTGGCCACAAGCAACATAAAGATGCAGTTGAATGGCCTGTGGTAGGAAATGAAGGAAAGAATTTGATAAAGAAGTTATAATTCTTTGCCAGTAATCTTCTACGCTGGTTACGTATTCGAATCTCCTGAGTTGCCCCCCGTAATTCAGGTGCTGGGGCTTTGCCCCCACTAATTCAGGATCCCTTTTGTTGTGTAGGGAGTCCATCCATCATTGCTACAGGTGAGTGGTACGACAGGAAGTAGGTTCCTGAAGGCTTCCGCACGTCATCCTTTAGGGCCTTATTTAACCAGCTGTTTCTCTGCAGTGGAATGTTGCAGGGAATGAACAGGGAGGGGCAGTTCCATGGCATCTCCTGAGTCTTCCCAGGAGTTCCGCGAATACCTCCTGCGTGTGACGTACGCCATGCTAAGTGTGCTGACTTGCTCAAGCAGGGGTCCCTGCCGCGGAAGAGGGCTTGGCTGGTGGGAAAAGAATTGTAGAAGATGCTCTGGGGTCAAAGGAGAAGACGGGGCGCCGTGTGCCCTGAAAGGGCTGGGAAAGACTCAAGAGGAAGAGGTAGGAACTTCCCAGACAGACAAGTTTAGACTAGTCTCTGAGTAAGGACTGCCGGCTATTTGCAAAACGAGGAATATTAGCGTTTCCTCCAGACCTTGCGTGCAGTGGTTGTTCCAGCAGCGTTAACTGCGAGAATAATAATGATGACTAAAATTAATTGCCATCTCTTTAGTCCAAAAGAGCCTCAAGATAACAACTGTCACCAAGTAAGAAAATAGACCAGACACTACTTTCTTTGCATATGACTTTTCCAAATCTGGAAATTTCTTTTTATTGCTGGTAAAAAAAAAATTTTTTGTGTTACTTTGAGAGAACCCTGATTATCTTGAACTGAAGAATGCCTAGTCTCTGTTCTCTGTAAAATATTCTTATGTAATGAAGATTGGTATTACGCTTTTCGAAGTTTCTATTTTATTTTCTAGTCTTTATTCTCGGCTCTATTTATTCTGTATTTTACCTCATCATAGTCTTAGGAAGAGTGCAGTCAGATCCATAGAACAATTACATTGAAGTTTTTCACTATTATTTATCTGATGCTACTGGTAAATTGCTTTCTTTGTAAGCTGTACACTATGTTGTTTTTTATGTGGGGCCATTAGGCTTCCAGTCTTTTTTCCTCTCTACAGATAATCGTTGTTCACCTGGTACATGTGATATTTGTTTCTCTTTCTAAGTCTGAAGTCCTCTATCTACCTGCCCACCCACCACTGTTGAATGCTACTCTGCTATTTCCCTCCTCTTTTGGACAATATGGGTTATTATCCTCTATTTACACCCCAGGTATGCTGCTGCTGCTAAGTCGCTTCAGTCGTGTCCGACTCTGTGCGACCCCATAGACGGCAGCCCACCAGGCTCCGCCGTCCCTGGGACTCTCCAGGCAAGAACACTGGAGTGGGTTGCCATTTCCTTCTCCAGTGCCTGAAAGTGAAAAGTGAAAGTGAAATCGCTCAGTCGTGTCCGACTCTTAGCAACCCCATGGACTGCAGCCTACGAGGCTCCTCCGTCCATGGGATTTTCCAGGCAAGAGTACTGGAGTGGGGTGCCATTGCCTTCTCCGCCCCAGGTATGAGACAGAGCTAAATGAAATAGCTCCTAATATTGCCCTCTTCTTATCAGAAAAGTGTACATGTTGGAGAGTATATCATGTTGTTTTTTTTTCACAAAAAGTATAGAAAGGCATTTTTACAAAGAAAATGGAATATTTTCTTTAGTGACAAGCTTCCATTACACTGTATTTTTCATGAAAAGAAAATTCACGCTGTATAGAATCAGGCTTCCTTTGAAGGTATGCCACTCCCCTTTCTATTAAGTTTGTTTTCTTTTAGAACATCATGTGGTTGATAAATTTCTTGGTATCCTGTTTAGCTGTCAGATTTTGATAAGGGTTCTGGGGATCTCGTGTATATTGCTCATTTCACCCCAAATCAGTGCTGTTTCCTTATCTGTGGTCCACCAGAAGGAACTTGGGGTTAAGGCTTGGCTCTTCCACCTGGTGTTTTGGCTCTGGTGCTGCAAATGTACCACGAAGCAGACGTAATGTGGGTACGGACAGCCAGAGCCACTAGTAGAATCTTGTCTGCTAAAAAGCAGAAAAGACACTGAAATGTGAAAGAAAGAAAATTGTGCTGAGTACACTTAGGACAGCCTGCTTGAATTTATCAATGAAACCACCATCGGTATTAAGTATTAAAAAAATGACCTAGGTTCACAGTCTTTATGTCTTTGCGTCAACACTAGATGTAAAAGTAATTAGTAGCTCGTGCACTTTGCAGGAGTTGCTTGCTTGAAGCCCATGTGTTTACATGAAAACACTCACCCACAAACACAAAAGGAAAGAGGCCTCCAGTCCTGTTTCTTTCATAAGGGAGATAACATCAGGCCTCTTTTAGTTTGTATACCCTCAAACTCTCTGGTGAAAGTCAAGATCTTGGTGTATTTTCTGCTCCCGGGTCTAATTGGTTTGATCTGCTGTTATCATAACAATCTTATCTCTGCAGACAGCGGCATGGATAATATTTGGAGATCAGAATGCAAGCCCAGACATACAGTGTCAGCTCGCAATTAAATGTCATTTGATAGTTCTGTGTGTGGCTCAGGTGTTGGGGAGCTCCCCTCTGGTTGACAGCCTTTATAGCATCATAAAATGGTTCTCAGGGGAGATCCGGACATGGAAAGCTTTCTGAATCGAAATGGCCAGAAAAGCCAGGGTAGAGAGCGGTTCAGGCTCTCATGGCAGTTGCAGTCATTGACTGTTGCCTAATGACTGTGCCGTTCAGCTCTGAGAGATGTTTAATTATTTTCTGTTATTGCATTTTGGGGAGAGGATAAAGAAGCCATCTAGCTCCGTGACATGGATGCTGATGTATATTTTGGGGGAGTCCATTAAATGGATCAGGGTTGGTTTCCACATGCCCAATTTAATCCCTCATATGAGAACTCCATAAAACCTGCTCTTTCTAGGAGAATTCTTGGTGGATGTTTAACTGCAGAGATCTAATTAGATGCAGAGCATGTCTTTCCCCTAAATGATTAACTGGCAAGATTAGGTAGACCTTCCTTTGTTTTGTTGGGATTTGGGCTTTCTTCCTGTAATATTCCTTTTTATCTTTTAAAATGAGTTTCTGAAAGCAGAAATGGAGGCAAAGCAAGCACTTGACACTGCTAAGGTTTGAAGAGTATTATAGTTATTCTTCTGGGCTTTTCCGGGAGTGGATTACCTCTTTAACTTCCTCTGGCCTGTGTGGGGGAGATAGGGAGAAGCCCAGTTCAGGCTTCTCTGTAGGCGCAGCCGCTAAAGTGTTCTGCTCATTATATGTTTTAATTGCTCAGCTGTGCCTGGAATGTAGATTAACTTTCCAACACCTGAAAAAAAAAAGCTTCCCCTTCATACGGAGACCAGGGAAGATGAGAGACAATAGGGTGACAAATGAGATTGCTGAGTGGAGCCCTGATCAATAGAGAGTGCTGTCCATTTGGGTAATGGACATCCTTGTCATCTCAGCTGTTAAAGAATTCAGAAGAGATGAGTCCCCAAAGGTCTGCAAAGTATAAGGCATCCAATACAGGAAACATTACCACCTCCCTTCCCCAACCCCAATAAATAAAAGGTGCATCTCAGGAGCTCACTCTTTGGCCAGCAGTAAGCCGTCGTGCATGGAATTTATTGTACTCTCTTTTCAAAAATCTGTGCACGCAGCAGAAAGACAACCTGGAGGCTGGGGGTGGGTTTGTGGGTGGGTGGATGGGGGACACGGTCTTTGTCTGCTCAGACGTTAATGGTGGCGTGAACACCTTAGGTCATCTTGTGTGCAGAGCCAGGAGACAAAGCTTCCGATGGAAGATTAGGAGGTTGTTAAAACTGCTCTTTAAAAGTGGTCTGCCTTCCACCTGGTAGTTTCCAGCCCGCAAGTCTGGCAACCAGGAGGCTTGATGAATCGCTCTTGCAGGACGGCCATACGGCAGGTGGATGGGGAGGAGGTCCCCGCAGCGCCCAGGCGTCCTCGGACGAGCGGAAGGCCCATGGATCCGCACATCCAGTCCCGACAGCGGGTGGTCCAGGGGAGGGGGTGAGCGTTCCGCCCGGCGGGCAGGTGTGGGTCGTTCGCTTTCTGAGCCTGATGCTTAACTACGGATGAGGCCAGGGCTCCCCGGCAAGGCTGACCTGGCCTCTCAGATGTCCCCCGGTCCCTCCTGCAGCCACGCCCCTTTTGTGGGGGCTCTCCCCTCCTCACTGTCGCTCCATCTCTTCACCTCGGCCTCTCCCAGATAAGAAATAATTCCTCCTGCCCATCTCCCACCATCCATCTTCCGTAGGGCCTATAAAACACAGCTGTTCCCACTTTTCCATTAACCTCTATGTCCTGAAACTTGGAGCCATCTGGACTTTCTCTTCCTCCTCTGCCAAGCCTGTTCAAGAGGCCTTCAATTATGTAGAAAAGGCTGGCATCACCCCCATTGACCTGGCCACCGAACTTTACCTTTTATTTCTCTCCTGTTTACTGCTGGAGTTGATCATTTGTAGAACTCCAGTAATTCACAACTGTCAGCATCTCTATTATATTTGCAGCCAGCAGCAGACATGGTAACCTGAAGGGATATCTACTAAATCAAGGTTTCTGTAGCATGAGCAGGGTAAATGAATTCCTGCACATTACATTAGCATTGTTATAATGTCTTTATTAAAAAGGAAAGGAGGAGATGCCTATTTAGAACAAGTATAGCAGATCCAAAGGCTGATAGATGCTTGGAGTTGGAGAGAAAGCACATTCGTGATGCTAAGCTCTGGCTCTGGCCCATCTGGAATCGCCGGCGTCCCCCAAGTGGGTCAGCAGTTGACCTCTGCTTGGCCATGATCGCACCATCAGTCAAGGGGTGATCCCTACGGCTTCACCCCCTCCTGTTCCCTAGAGTAGTACAGAGAAAGATCTATTCTGCCCGACAACCCTTCAGGTATTGGAGGGCAGCTATCATGTTTCCTGAGACCATCTCTCTTCCAGCCTAAACATCTCCAGTTTTTTTTCTCTTTTTTTCCCAGCCATTCCTCATTTGTCATGCTTTCTGCACACCCACCAGCCTGTGTGCCCCCTTCATTTGTCAGGAGAATTTCATGAGAGGACACCCCAAGCGTCGCAATAGTCTATTGTCTATATACCATGTAAGTCAAAGGTTACATCTCTTGATCTGGACACTAGGTTTTAATTAAAGGCTAGGATTACTTAGGTTTGAAGGACAGCCCTGTCTCACTGGTTCACAGTGAGCTTGCAGTTAACCAAGATCCCTCACTAATTAGCATGAACTTCAGTTAGAGATTTGCCTTCCTTTTGGATCTCTGTAGCTGACTTTTCTGAACCTGAGTAGAGGGGCTTTAAAAAAATATCTTTATTAAAGGGCGTCTTGTCAAATTGTAGATCTTTTTGCAGTTTTAATTCATTGGCAAATTTGATTTTAAAAATTCTCTTTATAAAGTGATACACCTATATTAATAAAGTATATAAATATGGCAAAAGGGAATAATAACCCAGCTGGATTCCTCTTGACAGAAGAGGCAAAGCACAGCCCCTGGAAAGCGCCACCAGCGCTAGCGGCCTTATTTCAGGGTGTCCTGTCGGCCAGGCCCAGTGTGGGACAGGAAGCCCTTTATCGCTCATCACTACACCAGACCTACGAGGTGGATATTGTTTCCCCTTTTACAGATGTGGGACGAAGATTGGGACACATTAAGGGATTTCCTTACGGCCAAGAAGATAGTGAGTGGCACAACCAGGATTTCAGCCCAGATTTCTCCCACTGTCTTTGCACTCTAACTGGGATGTCTACGTTGAACTGTGTATGTGAGTTTGGCTTCTAAGATAAGTTCCCAAATGCCCCGATACTGTACATTAGTCAGTTAATTCAGTCGCTCAGTCTTGTCCGACTCTTTGTGACCCCATGAACTGCAGCACGCCAGGCCTCCCTGTCCTTCACCAACTCCCAGAGTTTACCCAAACTCATTTCCATTGAGTCGGTGATGCCATCCAACCATCTCATCCTCTGTCGTCCCCTTCTCATCCTGCCCTCAATCTTTCCCAGCATCAGGGTCTTTTCCAATAAGTCAGCTCTTTACTTAGCCCATTACATATACTTTACATAGCCCATTAGAAACCACAGCAAGTCACTGGAGTAGAGACCAAGCATAAAACGTTCCTATGGTGGAGATAACTTACTCCACACTTTGTCTGTGTTAGTCATTCAGACTTCTACGAAGGCTTGGCTCTCTTACCTTTCATACCTGTGGTAGAAGGACACGTCTCATCCCTCTTGAAAGCTGGTGTGACTTTGTGACTAGCCTTGGTCAACCAGATGTGAGTGGAGACGATCCATGCCAATTCTAGGCAGCAGCAGCATGTGCTTCGCCCAAGTCGCAGTTCTGTTTTCCATCTCTGCATAACCATGAACATGCAGACTGTCAGCCTGGTCTCTGAGTGACTCCTATGAGCTGAGCCCCCTTACTGACCTACAGTGGGCCCGTGGTACAAGCAAAGAATAAATCCTTATTGTTTTTGGCTACTGAAATTTAGGAGCTGGAAGTTACTGCTTCATAATCCAACTTGTCCTGACTGTTACAAATAGATTGCCAAAGCTGGAACATGATTGAGGTGCTTGCAATGAATCCTAACCCTGTTTAAAGTTGAAAGGTAGAAAATTTGCATTTACCTGAGAAGATTTCTTGATATGAAAACATAAAAGGCAAACTCTATGTGTAGGTAATATCCAAAACCTCCCCCCCTCCACCCCCATGTTGCCAATGCACAGTGGAATCAGCGTTTGTTTGTAAGAAATTATCTTAGCCTGGGCTTTCTAGGAGGCAGAGCACGAATCTGTAACTGATGTGCTAACACTTTGCTGGGGGAGAGGGCTGGTTGACCATGCAATTCCAGAGCAACAGGAATGTGTGGGAGAAATGAATCAGGCCGGAAAGGTGGGAGAGCAGTACAAGGGGATGTGTCACTGGGTGGGCCACAGCTTCAGCACAAAGCAGAAGCGGTCACTCGGTCCTTGGAGTGGCACTGGAACAAGTGTATTTCACAACCACTCTGAAAGTGAAAGTCACTCAGTCGTGTCCGACTCTCTGTGACCCCATGGACTATATAGTCCATGGAATTTTCCAGGCCAGAATACTGGAGTGGGTAGCCTGTCCTTTCTCCAGCACAGGGATCAAACCCGGGTCTCCCACATTGCAGGCAGATTCTTGACTGAGTCACAAGGGAAGCCCAAGAATCCTGGAGTGGGTAGCCTATCCCTTCTCCAGTGGATCTTCCCAACCTAGGAATCGAACCGGGGTCTCCTATATTGCAGGCAGATTCTTTACCAACTGAGCTGTCAGCGAAGCCCCACGACCACTCTGCCTTGGACCAATCCATCACAGACAGGAAAGGCAAGCAGTTCACCGCCTGGCTCTTTGCCTTTTCCTGTCTCTCACTGGTCTGGATCCGATGCATTTCCAGTCCCGCTGCCTGAGCCCTCCCAGGTGGCATCAGGGAAGCCAGAGCCTTGGAGGGTACCGTCTGGACAGGATACCACGTAGCTAGCTTTTCTGGCCAGGGGATTTTCTTGGGCTGTGGTGCACTTGGTGGCAGTCTGAGGGTGTCTGGTCTGGTGCATGCATCGAGCCTAATACCACCATGAACAAACTTTGAGTCTGGGGCCTTCACCACTCAAGACTTGCATTTCCTCAGCCTGTGAACAGAGTACAGTGGATTAGATGATTTGAAACATTCTGTTAACTCTTTTGTAATGTTTAAGCCTAGTTTTTTTTTCCAATTGTGCCAACTATTTGTCTACCAGTATCAGAATAATTCATCAGCTAATTGAATTTAACAGAGCAACTTGAACCTGAACAATCTTAAAAGAAAACACACAAATTTTACCCTAGATGGTGTTTCTTAAGCATGCATTTTTTAAATAGTAACCCATGGTAAGAAATTTGTTTTCTGAATGTTTGAGAAAACACATGTACAGAAATACACACAAAATGAAAGCAACAATTTTACAGAAGAATCCTTCCCTTACTACAGATAAGTAACTGTGGTATGTTCTGTTCAGTTAACAAAAAGCTACTACTACGCATTAATGGGTCGTGATCCAGTTTGAAAACCCTAGAACATATCTCATCCATTTTCCTATCTATCATATTACGTATGACAAAGTAACTCTTATACTTAAATCTATGTATATGATAAAACTAAACTATTAGATTTAATTTGCAGCACATTTGACCAAAATGGTATCACCGAGAGAGGTACTACACATTTAATTTCCAAATGGCTTTTATTGTTGTATTTAGAAAGAACCTTCCAGCTGTGAGAAGATGGAGAGAGAAAATTAATGAACTATTTAATATAACCGAGAATAGAAGTGTATGAAAGTTAGCTGGAGGGTTTCCTGTGACTTCATTCTCATATCACATACATAAAATTGCCACAGCTTAACCCAGTGGTCAAGCAAGTTTCATCATTCCATTTTTATTAAACTTGGAATTTTACTTTTTTTTTTTAACATTATGGAGTTTTCAATGTACTTCGGATATGCTCTGAGTAAATTAAATTGCTGTCGATTGTGATGACAAAGAAAGTTTCCCAGTCATGAATAAGGTGCTTAGTAAAAGGCATTGTTACTTTGCTCAAAGTCAGTCATGTCCCAGAGGAAGGGCCGGAGGCCCTGCTTCTGCCTCAGTCTCGGTCCTGAGCCCTCGCCATCGGCGGTCGCAGCTCCCTGTGACGTCAGCGGGATGGCTGCTGCTGCTTCCGGTGCCCGACGGTAAGGTGCTGAGGGGCTTTCTCTGGCGTCACCAGCCCTCTGTCAGTTTAGAGATCGATCTCTGTGTTAGAGGTGCCGACTCTTTATTTCCTGTGGTCCACCTATCCTCCAGGCTTTGTTTCCTGAAAACCATTTTATGTCTCAGTTCTTGAAATAACGTCTGTGGAGAACACTCTGGACAACATCTACTTCTTGGGGAGAAAGCGGTGGGTTTTCCATGGTCTGAGGGCGTCGGGTGCAGGAATGGAACCTGGTTGCCTGACATGGTCACTGTTCATTATTATTAGACCTTCTTTGTATCCTTTCACATTTTTCACATCTGTTGCATGAGGTTATTCTGAACCTTTCCTGCCTGCCATGTAAGATGGCTGTGCATGTATTTGACAATAGGTAAATTAATTTTACTGATATAATCATGTTAGGGTTGTTACTTTCTCTCATCCCATTCTCCCAAGGTACACACACACTCACACATTCACACACACACTCACTCACACATTCACTCACACACACACATTCACACACTCACATTCACACACACACACTCACACATTCATACACACTCACACACACACATTTACACATTCACACACACACACACACACACCCATGCACCCCAATCTAAAAGGATTTTAAATTGTCATTGTAAATGAAAGTTTATTTGAATAACCAATTTGCAAACAAAACAAAAACATGAGACTTTTAGGTTTTCCGGTTCTTAGGCAAAGTGTAAAGCCTTATTTTTAGTCAGAAACTCAGAAAATTTAAAAAGCCCAAATAACTTAATTTTTACTAGCACTAAAATATTTTCTCCTGATTTACACAAGAGAAAATAAATTAGAAATCTGATATTTTATAATTAATACAGTTGGCTATTCTATATCAGAAATGTAACTACATGATGGTACCTATACTCATTATATTAAAAGACCAGCATAAGCAGAGCCTCTTTCTTTTCACTTTAAACCATCTTTTCATAACTTGCAGCTTTTCTAATGGCTTGATGGTCTTTTTCTGGCACTCTCAGCTATTATTGTATCACTACATTTGAACAAACTAGAATTTCACATTGTAATTAAGAGTTTATCCTCACACTCCTCTTTTTTTTTTTTTTTTTAACCATAACACATTATTTAGAAATTTGCTTCCCTGATCTCCTTGGGATGACTTGCTACTCCACTGATTTAGTTGTTAGCATAAAATATGCACTTTAACATTCAGAAATAAATTCTGTTCTATTTTTCTCTCCACACTTTTCACTTGGGAAACTATTAAATCAGAGAATCTATTTATAATCCATAACTGAATATAAAAGCACATATGAGGATGATTTCTAGAAAGGTGGAACTCATATAGCTTTTGCGTGTGGAATACGACAGTGTAACCATGGCAGAGGGTATCCGTGATCAGATGCAGTCAAGTTGGGACTGTTTGCTTTCTCCTGGCACAGAGAGCAGAAATCCCATGCAAAACCCAGTCTTGGTTTTGGGAAGAATGTTTCCATGTAAACCTTATGTTGGAATCAATTGCTGCAGAGAAAATGCAACTCTGGCTATAGACCCATGGAGCTGGAACCAGAATCAGTCTTCTTTTCTGAGGTTTTGAGTCTTACGGTTGAAATCTACTGTTATTACAAAAAGCAGTGTTCTCTTTCTGAAATCTACAATCTGGATTCTACGGTTATTCTAGAATGATATGATGTGTTTGTCCTTTTAACTTTCTGGATAAGCTGATAAATTTCTGTTTTCTGTGATTCTATACTTATGGTTATTCGCAAAATGGTAATCATGTCTTCTTTTGACTGACTTTTTGGAGCAGTGTTTGATCCTTCTGCTTGTCTTCATAAACATCTTATATGGAGCAATCTAAATTTAATTGCTAACTAAAAGCTTGGAAAGACAATTTAGAGATTTTAGGAAAATGAGAGTACTTACTATTGTCTCAAATCTGAGTGAGGTGCTCATTGTTCAAAAAATCCTTGAAATTGAAATATCCACATTAACATATGAATTAGGGAAAAGAGATAAGAAAGCAACAAGCCTTGAGACTATACCATAAACGCTACATTTATGTCCCCTATGGTGTGTGCAGACCACATATCCACCGCGTGTTCAGAACTGTGCTCTTCTCCTGTATGTTACCTCTTTAATCTCCAATTACATTCATCTCAAACCCTCACAAGTTGTAGTATAGTTAATCTTCATTTCCATGTAAGAAATGGAGACTCAGGTTAACTTTTCTGTTTGAGGTTCTCCAGGCAATGCTCAATATGAGAGAAAATCCATTTCAGGTGTCTCCAGCTGTGAAGCTCATGTTCTTTTCCTTTATGCTGTACTATTGCTCTAAGATTCAGTTCAGTTCAGTTACTCAGTCATGTCCAACTCTTTGTGACCCCATGGACTGCAGCACGCCAGGCCTCCCTGTCCATCACCAACTCCTGGAGCTTGCTCAAACTCATGTCCACTGAGTTGGTGATGCCATCCAACCATCTCATCCTCTGTCTTCCCATTCTCCTCCCACCTTCAGTCTTTCCCAGGATCAGGGTTTTTTCCACTGGGTCAGTTCTTCGCATCAGGTGGCCAAAGCATTGGAATTTCAGCTTCAGCGTCAGTTCTTCCAATGAATATTCAGGACTGATTCCCTTTAGGATGGACTGGTTGGATCTCCTTGCAGTCCAAGGGACTCTCAAGAGTCTCTCCAACACCATAGTCCAAAAGCATCAATTCTTTGGCACTCAGCTTTCTTTGTAGTCCAACTTTCATATCCATACATGACTACTAGAAAAACCATAGCTTTCACTAGAGAGATCTTTGTTGGCAAAGTAATGTCTCTGCTTTTCAACATGCTGTCTAGGTTGGTCATAGCTTTTCTTCCAAGGAGCAAGCATCTTTTAATTTCATGGCTGCAGTTACCATCTGCAGTGATTTTGGAGCCCCCCAAAATAAAGTCAGCCACTGTTTCTACTGTTTCCCCATCTATTTGGCATGAAGTGATGGGACCAGATGCCATGATATTAGTTTTCTGAATGTTGAGCTTTAAGCCCACTTTTAAGCTCTCATCTTACAGTTTCATGAAGAGGCCCTTTAGTTCCTCTTCACTTTCTGCCATAAGGGTGGTGTCATCTGCATATCTGAGGTTATTGATATTTCTCCCAGCAATCTTGATTCCAGCTTGTGCTTCTTCCAGCCCAGCATTTCACTTAATGTACTCTGCATATAAGTTAAATAAGCAGGATGACAATACACAGCCTTGACGTACTCCTTTTCCTATTTGGAACCAGTCTGTTGTTCCATGTCCAGTTCTAACTGTTGCTTCCTGACCTGCATACAGATTTCTCAAGAGGAAAGTCAGGTGGTCTCGTATTCCCATCTATTTAAGAATTTTCCAGTTTATTGTGATCCACACAGTCAAAGGCTTTGGCATAGTCAATAAAGCAGAAGTAGATGTTTTTCTGGAACTCTCTAGCTTTTTCGATGATTCAATAAATGTTGGCAATTTGATCTCTGGTTCCTCCGCCTTTTCTAAATCCAGCTTGAACATCTGGACGTTCACAGTTCTTGTACTGTTGAAGCCTGGCTTGGAGAATTTTCAGCATTACTTTACAGCGTGTGAGATGAGTGCAATTGTGTGGTAGTTTGAGCATTCTTTGGCATTGCTTTTCTTTGGGATTGGAATGAGAACTGACCTTTTCCAGTCCTGTGGCCACTGCTGAATTTTCCAGATTTGCTGATATATTGAGTGCAGTACTTTCATAGCATCATCTTTTAGGATTTGAAACAGCTCGACTGGAATTCCATCACTTCCACTAGCTTTGTTCATAGTGATGCTTCCTAAGGCCCACTTGACTTCGCATTCCAGGATGTCTGGCTCTAGGTGAGTGATCACACCATCGTGATTATTTGGGATGTGAAGATCTTTTTTGTACAGTTCTTCTGTGTACTCCTGCCACCTCTTCTTACTATCTTCTGCTTCTGTTAGGTCCATACCATTTCTGTCCTTTATCGAGCCCATCTTTGCATGAAATGTTCCCTTGGTGTCTCTAATTTTCTTGAACAGATCTCTAGTCTTTACCATTCTGTTGTTTTCCTCTATTTCTTTGCAGTGATTTCGGAGGAAGGCTTTCTTATCTCTCCTTGCTATTCTTTGGAACTCTGCATTCAAATGGGAATATCTTTCCTTTTCTCCTCTATCTTTTGCTTCTCTTCTTTTCTCAGCTATTTGTAAGGCCTCATCAGACAACCACTTTGCCTTTTTGCATTTCTTTTTCTTGGGGAAGGTCTTTATCCCTGCCTCCTGTACAGTGTCACAAACCTCCCTCCATAGTTCTTCAGGCACTCTGTCTGTCAGATCTAATCCCTTGAATCTATTTGTCGCTTCCAATGTATAATTGTAAGGGATTTGATAGGTCATACCTGAATGGTCTAGTGATTTTTCCCTACTTTCTTCAATTTCAGTCTGAATTTGGCAATGAGGAGTTCATGATCTGAGCCACAGTCCGCTCCCAGTCTTATTTTTGCTGACTGTGTAGCTCTCAGATTAATAAAGTAATTCAGAAGTGCTCTTTGTGTATCACACCTATGTGCCTCATCTGCATTAAGTATGAATGTAAAAACCATGAGCTGACATGCTGGTATTTTTTATAAATTCATTTACAATTGAAATTGCTAGGTTGACTGTTAGGAATATGGAGAAACTGTCCAAACAATTATGAAAGGTGTAAAGTCCACCTTTATAGGCAAAGAGAGACGGGTAGAGAGAAAACCGTGTGTCCCTTTTCCACCTCCAGGTTCTCTTCTGGTTCACCTGAGGCCTGAAAGGATGCCAAGTAAAACTACCTTGTTGTCGTTTAGTCTCTAAGTCAAGTCTCACTCTTTGTGACCCCTTTGAGTCCCTATGAGACCCTGCCAGTCTCCTCTGTCCATGGGATTTCCCAGGCAAGAATACTGGAGTGGTTTGCCATTTCCTTCTCCAGGGGATCTTCCTGACTCAGGAATCGAACTTGTGTTTGCTGTATCTCTGGCATTGGCAGGCAGATTCTTTACTGCTGAGCCACCTGGGAAGCCCTTAAAGCTACCTCTCTTTGCATTTAATTACAAGGTCCAACTATACCTAATGTATAAAAACCCAGTTGTACGTTTAGTGTGTTAGTTGCTCAGTCGTGTCCGACTCTTTGTGACCCCATGGACTGTAGCCCACCAGGCTCTTCTGTCCATGGGATTCTCAGGCAAGAACACTGGAGTGGGTTGCCGTGCCCTCCTCCAAGTTGTACTTTTAGTAAAGGAAATAATTTCAGAGTTTCCTGTCTTCAGTGTATGGTCACTGTCATCAGGGGTGCACTTAGGTAAGCTTAGAGTAAAGGGAATAGTAGTTGATGTGTGGTGAGTAGTAGATGGCGTGTAGACAGGATCCAGCGTGCTTTGTTTTTCACCTACCTTAAGCTGTCACTGTGTTTTTAGTGTTCTCAGACACGAGCCTGTTTTGAAGCCCTTTGTGCTCCGCCGTGACTCCTTTAACCTCTGTTCTGGGCCTTTTTTCTGTGTCCCAGCAAGCAACAGTGTTACGCCATTATTTAATCCCTTCTTGCCTGTTGAGTCATTGTTCCTACTGGGACAGCTGGTGCCAAGTATGGCCTTTATGTTCCCTCCACTGAATTTTGTGCTCACACTGCTGGTTTGCCAGGAACACAGGTGAGTAACCTCAAGTTGATGAGTCATTCGTGGTAATTTTAAGTTTGAGTGTGCATGGTTCAGTGACTTTATCTACAGTAGAGACTGGCTGGGCAGAAAGAGGTTAAATAGTATTATTTTGCTTGATTCATTACATGAATTATGAAACAGAAGAACCCAATAGATTGACTTGCGAGATCCAAACTACTGGTGTTAAAAAAAAATCCTTTTAATTGCTATCTTGCACGGCCTTAAAGATAATTCAGAAACTAACCTGTTACCTTAAATTGCTACACAATTTAATTATTCTCTATTAGAAGAATGGAAGGAATTGGAAGAAAGGAGATATATATACTCTTGTTAATTGCAAATGGCAATCCACAGTCCTCTTCTGCCACCCGACGTTCTTTCCTACCAACCAAGTGTGAAAATACCCCATATCGCTCATCTGCATAAGGAGAAGGAAACTCATTTGTTGTTATGAAGGGATTGATTTCAATAAAGAAATAAAGTGCAGGGATGTCAGATAAGTGCACTTTTAAACCTTCTGAGCATCATGGCAAGCTTGGAGACCTTGGGTACCAAAGACGATCCCTGTATTCTCTGTTAATGACAGAGCCTCTTGGTCAGACTGATGTACCTAGAACCGTAACTGTCTTTTTGGCACTTTGTTGCTTCTTTAGCAGACAGGAAACACAAACTCATGGCTGATCCTTTTGCTCCTTGCCACCTGCTGACTCCCTTGGGGACCAGAGCTTTTGAGTGATGTAGCCTTTTGGGTATTGCCGCAAAGGCTGGGCACATTGTGAGAGGTAGGCCTGCTGCAGAGCAGTGGGCCTGCCCTGTACACCTCTTTAATTATTTTGTATTTAAACAAAATGGAAGAGAAATTTAATGTCTTCCTTTTATTTCTACAAATGAAGCACACATTTCCAGTTTTCATAGCTGATTGATAGCATGGTCATTTCCCAACTCTAAGTAATGCTAAGATAGCTGTCCTTCTGGAGGGGTCTGGCATATATCAAATATTAAAAGAACAAAGGTAAGAACAAACCAAAAAGAGGGCCATATTTTACAGGCTTTGTAAAGACTTGCCATTATATTGATTTTCTTTTAAACAGTAGTAATGGAACTTACTAACATTAACTTGGTAAATTTATCTCTTTTCTTCATTTGTCTTGTGGATTCTGGATCAGTGGAAATTAAATGGTCTTTAAATGGGGTGAGTCTTATGCAGGTTTTGGGAATAGCCTTCTGTTTGTTAGCAAGCCAGGGTCCCTGCTTCATTCTGAGTGGGGGAAACAGGCGACCCTCAAATAAATGAATAAGCAAGAGAACTAGAGATCATGATTGTGAATGAAAATGAATGAAAACCACCGATGTGATAGAGAAGAGGTGGAGGAAAGCTGCTAATGTGGCTTGGGTGGTTCCTGGAGATGATGGCTCTGAGGCGGTGATACTTCAGCTGAGACCAGAAGAACAAGAGAGAGGCAGGGGACCCAGATTTAGTGACTTCAGGGCCACAAAGTCCTGGGAGATCTGTGCATGTTTCAGAGGGGTCTTCATATCCCCTTGTGTTCAGTGGTGGACTATGAAGTGTACACATGTGTCTAGGACATATACATACCTTTCTTTTTCAAACAAATATTGTTGTTCAGCCGCTCAGTCATATCTGACTCCGTGCGACCCCGTGGACTGCGGCATGCCAGGCTTCCCTGTCTTTCACTGTCTCTCGGAGTTTTGCTCAAACTCATGTCCATTGAGTCGATGATTCATCCAACCATCTCATCTTCTGTCGTCCCCTTCTCCTCCCACCTTCAATCCTTCCCAGCATCAGGGTTTTTGCCAATGAGTCAATTCTTCGCATCAGGTGGCCAAACTAATGAAGTTTCAGCTTCAACATCAGTCCTTCCAATGAATATTCAGGACTGATCTCCTTTAGGATGGACTGGTTGGATCTCCTTGCAGTCCAAGGGACTCTCCAGAATCTTCTCCAACACCACAGTTCAAAGGCATCAATTCTTCAGTGCTCAGCTTTCCTTATAGACCAACTCTCACATACATACATGACTACTGGAAAAAACATAGCTTTGACTAGATGGACCTTTGTCGGCAAAGTAATGTCCCTTCTTTTTAACACGTTGTCTAGGTTTGTCATTGCTCTTCTTCCAAGAAGCAAATGTCTTTTAATTTCCTGCCTACAGTCACTGTCTGCAGTGATTTTGGAGCCCAAGACAATAAAGTCTGTCACTGTTTGCACTTTTTTCCCTGTCACTTGCTATGAAGTGATGGGACTGGATGCCTTGATCTTAGTTTTTTGAATGTTGAATTTTAAGTCAGCTTTTTCAGTCTCCTCTTTCATCTTCATCAAGAGGCTTTTTAGTTCCTCTTCACTTTCTGCCATTAGGATGGTATCATCTGCATATCTGAGGTTGTTGATATTTCTCCCAGAAATCTTGATTCCAGCTTGTGATTCATCTAGCCTGGCATTTTGCATGATGTACTCTGCATAGAAGCTAAATAAACAAAGTGACAATATGCAGCCTTGATGTACTCCTTTCCCAATTTTGAACAGATATTAGTAAAATATAAATTCATATAAAAATATTGTTTCCCTTCAGTATTTCTTGTCACTTTGCATTTTTTAGAGTTCAAATAAAAGAAATACAGCTACTTTAATGTAAGTGTTTTCATTCTTGAAAAGACTGGGATCCATAGCTATATAATGATTATTGATAATTGCATTTCTGCTGCATGAACTCTTCTGTCAGAATAAGAGAGCAAAACTATAGGTCTCATGATAAACTGCCATGCATTCATTTTCCACTTAGATTGAAACCATATTACGTTTATCTGATAATTAATATTTATGGACTAAATGTAAGAAGGTGGAAGCTTGGGAAACAGACAAAAAGGGTGTTTCATTCAATATGATTAATTTAAATATTATGTATGACTAAATGACCAGGAAGTGCATAATTATGAACTACCCAGAACTATCACTGTAAAGATTACATATTAAAAAAAAACAGCAAAAACAGCTTGATCTGTAGTCATTACTATTGATTCACTTTGCTTTAAGCAGACCTGTATGGTACCTACCAGACGGAAAAATGATCTCACACATTCCTGAAAACTTGCTGATTCTAGTTTGAAGGCTAGGTCTTCTTATACTCTACCTGTTTAGAGGAAAATTTTAAGATGGCAGAATTACTCAGTTCTATGTAACAAACATTGAGTTTTTTAAAAAAAAAAAAAACACAAAAAAACCCCTCAGTAGAAGTTTTGATCTGCTTACCAGGTAAAAGACAGAAGAGTCGATTTGAACACAGGTAACAACAGATGTGTGGCTCCCCAGGGGGCACAGCGGTCAGGAGTCCGCCTGCCAGTGCAGGAGACGCAAGAGACGCGGGTTCTGTCCCTGCGTCAGGGGGATCCCTGGAGAAGGAAACGGCACGCCACTCGAGGATTCTTGCCTGGAAAGTCCCATGGATGGAGGAGCCTGGCGGGCCTCATTGGATTGCAAGGAGTTGGATATGACTGAGCACCAGCCCCCGCCCCAGCACGCGCACACACACACACACACACACACACACACACACACACACACACACACACACACACACACACACACACACACACACACACACACACACACACACACACACACACACACACTAAATGCTCGGTATTTTATACCTATCATCTTGAGTACCGCACAAGGGGTCATACAACTGAAACCATAAAGCTTACGATGTATACATGCTTTTTTATCTGTGTTCACGTTTGAAGTATTTCAGTTTCATACCTGAGACAATGTGGGGGTTTTGATTTGGGTTTTTTATTTTTTACTTGTTTCTTGGTTTGGGTGTTTCTTTTTTTAGTAATCGTTGCCTTGGATTCTCCATGAAGACGGCTTCCTTGTTTGGAGGAGGAAGCCCTTGCCCTTTTCTCACCCTCCTTGATGTGTTGCGTTTATGAAGCTTTCAGTAATGAGCCAGATGCGGTGTGCAAACAGATTTCCCCAGCAAGGAGAGCGGGGCACGCCTGAGCACAGTGCTGAGAGCCGCGTTTGTTGTGCCGGACCGACACCCGGACTGACACAGTGATCCAGGGGGTGTCAGGCCCTCCTGCCTGTGAAGAACTCCGGCCTTCACTTGTGTCTTTGGTGTTTATTTCGGTTGTCCTGGTGACACTCTGCCCCTGAAAGCCCTGCGATGGTTCTGTGGACCTTGTGGCGAGTGAACGGAGGGTCCCCCGCCCCCAAGAAGGGAAACCAAGTCATGAGTGACAAGTTGGGAGAGGAGAGGGAAGTGAGTCGCCTGCTTTGTCGCTGCTGTGCACGCGCCGTCCCGCCTCACACGGCCAGGGCAGTGCTCACGGTTCGAAAGGGCGCGGACGCTGCTGTTCAAAGGCGAGTCTCCGTTTTGACGGTTGCAGATGAAAATGCTGTAACAACCCTCTTTTTTTAAAAAAATGACTTTATTTTTCAAGCGAAAATATTCAAAGACGTTGACTTCAGCCATGTTGCATTTCTTTTTTTAACCTGAGTTGTCTTTAAATACCCGCTCTGTGGTTTACTTACGGTGTTTGGTTAGATGTCTGATTTTATAGTTTTTTTTTCCTGCCATGTGTGTTTTTTAAGGCGAGCGTGTCTTTCCTTATCCCAAAGAACATTCATTTTTTACTCTGGAAGACCAAACACTCTTTTAAAGACCTCCATATATTTTTCCCTTAGAGCTTTGACACTATACGTGTCTGTTTATTGTTTCAATATTACATGACACTCTGAACAGGGCTTTCTACAGGATGAACTGGATTAAGTGAGAAGAAGTTTTCCAAAAGGATTAAGCTAGGAAAACCCTAGTGTGACCTTGTCAAGACAAGATTATTTTTATTCCTGTGCCTCAAAGAATGGCTCGCATTTTCAGGTGAAGGAGTCATGAAAAGGTGAATTTCCAATTTGGTAAAATTCTCCATTTCAGCATATATGCTCCCGTAATTTTAATTGATATTCTGTGGAGCAGAATCAGCAGTTGGACCATGGTTCTGCCCACCAGGCTTTAACTTTTAGAATGAGAGGTTTTTGATGGTTAGTAATTTGTGTGGGCAGCAGCTGATAGGTGGTATCATTAATAAGTGGAAGTCTAGCACAGTGACAGGAAAACCCAAGTTCTTACAGCAACTGTCTTTGTGTACTGCAAAGAGTGACATCTTCCTTGGCCGAAGTCCTGTTCATTAAGCTAATTTAATAACATATCATGGAAATAAATTTATTGTCTGTAGCCCCATATCCCAAACAGCATTACATCAAGTGAAACAGGCTGGATGTTCTTGGGTCACAGGGATCTTCAAGTATAAGAACTTTGGAAGTCATAAATATGGTTCCTCTCAATGACTGGAAATATACAAAATAGTTTTCACTGAGTTTCTAGGAGTTCAAGTATGACAGGGAGATGGAGTGAAGTTGGCTTCGTGACTTCAGGCTGTGTTCTTTTGCCTTTCAGACATGCCTCATGGAAAGAACACTGCCATACATTACAGAAACCAGTGTGACTTTTGCAGAATAACTAGAGCTTCAGCAGCTCAAGAGGATGCTTTTGGGCTCTGGGCTTGCTGAAGTGTGCCTATTGGGAGTGGCTACAGGGCGCCTTGCCTTTGGCAAAGGAAGTTGCTCGCCCTGGGGATTTTTAGTCCTCTTTCTTGGGCATGATGTACCTTGGCTCCCCAGTGGGCACTAATTGACTGGGAATGTCATTTGCAATCCTTGAATATCCCTCCACCAGTACCCCCCCCCCCACCGCTTTGCCTGTTCCATTGTCCTCCATAGTAGCTGCCCTTCTATTAAGCCTGGTCAGAACTCGCCTCTCAAGAGATGTGTGTGCATTATCAACCCTCCTACCAACACCAAAATCCTGTCAATCACAGTGACCTCTGGGGCCCTCTAGCAAGCCTGGTAAACAAGGGACCCATGTCTGTGATAGCTTTTATTCACTTTTTTTTTTTTTTGGAGTGAGGCTTTCTAATTACCCAGCTATGTATGCAAACACTGAAGAAGCATTAGGCGCATCAAGTGGGGCTCTGCTTTTATTAGGAACCTCTTTTATTTTCCAAACAGAATATGTCAAACATATTCTTTCCTTTTTAGGCAGTTAACCTTTCATCTCTCCTGTAGCAGAAATTCCAGTCTCTGGGGCGTGGTAATTTTGTATTTGAAATATTCTAAAGCAGAAGGAAAATGCTGTTTACAGTGCCTTCATTAAAAAGCTGTTAGTCGTGTTTTGGGGCTTCGTGTATAGCTGGGACCCCTGCTGGGTACACTTCTTTGCACGAGCAAAACACAGTATGTTTGAAAGACACGCCAATAAACTCCACCCGTTTCTACACTGACCCTAACAATTGGATAGACAAAGTACTTTTATAGTGTTCTTACTTGCTAGAGTAGAATAAAACTATGAATTCAGGAGATCCTTAGGAATGTGTCTCTACGTGACCTCCAACTTCTTACTTTTCTTCTTATGTAGCTCACTTCATTTTATCCCCCCCCAACATTATCACATAGATTTTAATAATAGGGCCACTCATACTGCGACTTATAGAAAATGATTCGGACGGAATGCAAATGCAGTTTTGATTCACATGTAAGGCATGCTCTCCAGCTTTTCTTATATCTTGCCTTTTGCAGAAAACTGGAGTATTCATCCTGCAAACAGGGAGACGCTAAAGGAATAACGATTATAGCAAACCCTTAGGAAGAGTCAGACCCTTTAAAAATTTCTCACATAGTGAATGTTGTATTTACAGCAACCCTATGAGGTAGGTACCGTCACTCCTTCCGTTTGTGGATGAGGGAAGCCGAAGCTCAGGGAGAGCCTGAGAGTGACTTGCTGTGAAATCACAGAGCCAGTGGGGCGGTCTCCCCCACTGGACCCAGGCAGCCTGACCTGGAGTTAGTTAATGCTTTCGCCTGCGTGTGCTCGCCACCCTGGTAAACCTCTCATGGCTCATCCTAAACGCACAGGAGCAGGGAAGAGCACAGAAGCCACCATTTGCATGATGAACACTGAAAATGCATCATTTTCTTCTAATCCTCCCCCACCATCGTGACATAAACTTTTACAGATACTGGACTTTTTTCCCCCTCTCTCACTCTTTCCTTGTTTCAGCTTTATTGTGATGTGATTTGCATACCATAAAATTCAAGGGGTTTAAATGTGAATTTTAGTATATTTCGAGTCATCCAGTCTCATCGCCACAATCTAATTCTATGATATGTCCATCATCCTAGTGAGGAGTCTTCTGTCTATTAACAGTCACTCCCTTTTCCCACCACAACCCCAGGCAACCTCTTGTCTACTTTCTGTCTCTAGACGTTGCCCTTTGTGGACATTTTATACTTGTGGATCCATGTAACGTGCGTTCTTTTACACTGACTTCTTTCACTGAGCGTTGATGATTTTGAGGTTCTGGATGCTGGACTTCCATGCAACATTTTTTCAGTATTTGTAGGCCTCTTTCAAACGTCTTTTGAACCTGCCCCCACGAGAGTGAAGGAGCGTTTTCCTGACCCGGTGCTGTGGTCTGCGGGTGTCACACCGTGTCCAGGTGGCCCCGCCGGAGGAAACGTTCGCCATCGAGGACAAACATCGTCATCATCATGACCTTCCCAGATGATTAACAGAGGCTGTACATGTGGACTTCGTTGCTATTTCAAGCATCTGTTTCTCAGCTAAAGATGTCCTGGGTCAGATAGGCAGTTTGAGAGGAACGAAAGCTGTCAATACTATGAAAGAAAGAAATTAAGCTGGTTATTTATGTTGAAAGTTAAAACAGTTTCTTAATGAACAGATTAGCTGACCAACAGGTTTTGAGAAGGGCATAATGTGGACACAGGCTGAATTATTCTCTTCCTAGAGGGTTTTCTATTTGACTTTTGAGAGTTTTGCTTTAAAAAAACAAAGCTACAGTATTCAGGGATGTTGTTGTTCAATTGCTCAGTCGTGTCCGAATCTTTGAGACCCCATGGACCACAGCACACCAGGCCTCCCTGTCCATCACCAACTCCCAGAGTTTACTCAAACTCATGTCCATCGAGTCAGTGATACCATCCAACCATCTCATCCTCTGTCATCCCCTTCTCCTCCCACCTTCCATCTTTCCCAGCATCAGGGTCTTTTCTAATGAGTCGACTCTTCGCATCAGGACTGCGGGTCATTTGAATTGTAAGGTTTAAGTGACACGACGTAAGGGGTAATCAACAAATGGATGACAGAACACGCTGTATGGTGAAACCAGCTTTGTTCCAAACAACTCTGCCGTGATTTTCAGTGGCCCGGACCTGGCTTCTCCTGTGTGCAGTATGTCTCATAGAGAGATACCTTTGGGGCGTGAGCATGAGTGGGGCGAGGTTATGAGATTAAGAAGTGCCCGAGGTTCTGTATTATAATCCGTTGATTTGTTCTGTGGCGTCCAGGCCTGGCGGCGATCAAACAGAGCACTCTGAGAGCCACGGCCTGTGCCTTGCTCTCACGTGGGAAGTGGAATCACGGTTTATGTCGTGGGTCATTTGGGGAGATGCCCTCGTTAAGGAATAGTAAGCTTCCATTTAGAAAGATGCTTACTCCTTGGAAGAAAAGCTAGACAGCATGTTAAAAAGCAGAGACATTACTTTGCCAACAAAGGTCCGTCTAGTCAAGGCTATGGTTTTTCCAGTGGTCATGTATGGATGTGAGAGTTGGTCTATAAAGAAAGCTGAGCACTGAAGAATTGATGCTTTTGAACTGTGGTGTTGGAGAAGACTCTTGAGAGTCCCTTGGACTGCAAGGAGATCCGACCAGTCCATCCTAAAGGAGATCAGTCCTGGGTGTTCATTGGAAGGACTGATGTTGAAGCTGAAACTCCAATACTTTGATCACCTGATGTGAAGACCTGACTCACATGAAAAGACCCTGATGCTGGGAAGGATTGGGGGCAGGAGGAGAAGGGGATGAGAGAGGATGAGATGGTTGGATGGCATCACCGACTCGATGGACATGAGTCTGAGTAATCTCTGGGAGTTGGTGATGGACAGGGAAGCCTGGCGTGCTGTGGTTCATGGGGTCGCAAAGAGTCGGACACGACTGAGTGACTGAACTGAACTGATTCAGAAAGAACTACTTACTGAACATCTGTTGTGAGCCAGGCCCCGTCCTCAGTGGTGGGGGGATGCCTGGGGAGCTAGTTTGAGTGCCACAGAGCAGGGCGAGCAGGAGAGTGAGTGTGTGGAAGCTGTCAGGGTCAGGACGGCCCCTCTGAGGAGCTGAAATGCGAGGAGACAAGGAGACGCCTAGGGAGTGTGGGAGGAACCCAGCCAGCCTGGTTCCTGGGGAAGAGGGTGGCAGGCCCCAGGGTCGGGGAGGGGGTTCCCATTTGGCTGGAGGGGAACGCTCTGGAACCAGGGGAGAAGTAGAAGATTTTCCGAGGAGGAAAGAGGGCCTGGGAAGACCACTGGAGGGCCTTGGGCTCTTCCTGGGAGTCAGGCAGGAATCCACGGGAGGGTTCTCCCCCTCTGAAGGATATTGGGTTTGGGCTTTGTTTCGCTCAACAGTAAAAATGTTGGCACGTTCCTGTTTTTAGGGTTACCACTGGCCGCTGCATCGACAGTTCCCTTCTTGTGGAAAAATAAACCCGCCCTTTTTGTGTCTGCTGCTTTGGGTCTCTCTTCAGGTTGTAGAGAAGTCTGGATTAAAAACAAGCCTCTCACAAGTGACTCCCATTCCAGGTGGGCTGGTGTGAAGGGGGAAGTGACTTTATACGAAACAGTCACCTCTTCTTTCTCTCCACATTCTTGGAGGGGCAGAAAAGCACCGCAAATGCTTTCCTTCCGATTGTGTATTTGGAACTTTCTTTAAGATGGATCTCTGTTGAATTCCCCGGGTGAATACTCCAATCTGTATTTAGTCTCAAATTCTGAGCAAAGAGGAAAACCTCCCCCTGATGGGGGAGCCGGTGCTCACTGCTGTTTGCTTTAGTTCGGAGAGATCAGGAGTGTGCAAGACCTGGTTCCCCAGGAGGGGAGGTTGATCAGGTTTTATGAAGCAGCAAGACATACAGCGAGATTTGGGGACAAGGGTGTTGTTTAGCGTGACAGACACAGCAAAAAGAAAAAAAAGGTATGCTTTATTTTGTTGTTTTTGTTAAGGCCATGTGGGGTTGGTTATTTGTCCCCCGCAGTCCTGGCTGTCTTTTGTGTTCAGCACAGATGTTCAGGAAACACATTCCAGCGCCAGCGCCAGCACCTGTGGACACTGACCCAGGCCTGCCTTGCAAAATCCTCCTCTCCTACTGTAGCTCACAGATCCACTTACATGTGACACACACGCCCTCTCCCCTCTGCCCGTCCACCCAGAGCGATCTGCCCAGCATTTCTGTCCCGCCATCTGACTTTTTGGACTTAACGGAAAAACAGTATGGAGCCCAGCCTCATCTCAGGGGTGAATCTGTTTTTCACCGACAGGTACCGCTGCATCTCTGTTCAGAAGCATCTTATAAATCCATGAGTGCAGTTTTGCAGGCTTTGCAAGAAGCTGGCGCCCCACAGTACCTTTCATGTAGAATAAATAAATGAACAGTTGCTTTCCGTGGGGTGTCTGTGTCCTGTTTTTAGAATACCATGTTTTCATCCAGGGCCATTCAGGTAGTTCATTTTAAAACTCAAACATCTGCCCAGCAGACGATTTCTGACATCTGGCTCCCACTTGCCAGGCAAGAGACGCTCTGGCAAATTTATCCATCTTTACAATGGGACAGTATCTTGTTTCTGGAATGCTCTGTAGGGGATTGGGTTAGCAAGTGATAAGAAAGCATCCTGAAAATAAAACTCACAGCCCAACGTGCTCCTCATATTTTATTATTCATCAGGTTCCTAGTACGTGTTTCCGTGTGAATCTCAAGAAGCGTTTTGCTTTCGTCAAGGTTAACACTCTCTCTTCCTGGCTCAGGATGGTGCTGAGGCTGCCTCTCTGGAAAAGTCCTCCCTTTTCTGTCCAGTCTAAAATTTCTGACTCCGTTTGGGCTTCCTCTAGCAGCTGGCCCTCACGGTGGAGGCGCTGGTACTGCAGACTCGGGGGACCAAGGCAGGGGTGGGTAGGGGGCACACGTCCCTCAGGACGGGTGGGTGCCTCCAGCCTGGCTCCAGCCCTCGCTTGGGGTCCTGGTTGGGCTCCAGGCTGCAACGCGCCCACAAACACCCCCTTAGCCAGGGGTCAGAGCCCCTCAAAAGGAGAGCCATAATGAGACTCACTTGGCAACTTCTTCACCCAAGGGCACAGACTTAAATTCACGGGTGGTGGTGTTTTCCACAGCAATCTTAGGTCTTTAGAGAGCTTCACAATTATTTTTATTACCTTTTCTTGGAAAGCAACCCATGTGGAGGTCGTTCAGAGCGAACAACCTGAGGCGCCAACGAGGTTAGGTGATTACCCAGGAAAGCGTGGTTGGCAAGGTTACCGGTGAATTCCGAACAGCGTGGCTGGCGCCCCGGCCTCCGCACCCGGAGTCAGGGCCCCGTGTATACTTCGGGGGACACACCACGGCCTTCGGGCGGCTCTGGTGAGACTTGCACCTCCGCGCTCTCCTCATGGCGGTCACCACTGACAAGGAGGGCCGCGGCCTCAGCGTCTTAGCCTGGGGAGCCGGCTCCGCTTTGCGCCCTCGGGGGTCTGCCGTACGGGCCTCCGAAGAGCCTCGAGCTCCTGGAGAAGACGGAAAGCAGGCCAGGGGGTTGACTTCAGAGTATGTGAGGGAGAAACCGGCCTCTTCCCCGCTCAGCTTGCAGATCAGTTGCTTCTCCCTTGACTGTTGAAGCAGTTTACACCCTACGGAGGAGCCCGTTGGGTTCTTTAACCACCGAGCGTGGCCTGACTGACAGCCCCTGTCTCAACTACAACAGAGACGGAGTGAGCGCTTATACAGACTCAGTGGGGTGGGACTTCCCTGTTGAATGCCGCTTTCTGTCTTTTCAGCCAGATGCCATTTACATCTGCCCACCATTTGAAATCCCCTTTGACTTTCTATTTATTACAAAAGGAAGTAAAACAAGTGTTGCCGCAGCCATAGATAGCATCATGGCAGTTCCCTTCCTTCCCCTGAAATGCACCTTTTGGGTGTTTTGTGCTCAAGATCTTAAGGAAAGTAGGTCTTTTCAAATGAAAATTTTGTAAGGCCTCCTCCCCCTATGATGTAAGCTAGTGAAAATTTAGGAGAATGAATTGTGAGTGGTTGGGGCTATAATTGCTTCTTTGCTCTTTGAACAAACCACATCTGCACATAACATGTTCATAAACCGCAGTACTAGTCAGTTTTTTTTGTTTTTTTTTTTAAGATAAAAGTAAATGTGTTTGCATTGATGGACAATAACTGTATTGGTGAGTTTTTTAAATGGACAGTTTTTATTTAAATAGAAAGTTGTGGTCAGGATGGATTTAGAGCTGTGCTGTCAAATTACTTAAGGTAATTTACAGATTTAAATTTAAAGGCATATTGTACTTTTTTTGTCTGAGGTTGGCATATAGCATTGGCAGACATCCTGAGACATTGCATATAGTGTTTTATGAATGGATGGGCATTGGAAATCACTGCGGCAAAATACAACATAATCCAAAGCAAATGTATTTTGCAAGGTGGAAATACCATCTACTTTTAAAAAAGAAGTGTTCAAAATATCCTTGATTTCAACATCATCTTTTTAAACAGTGTGGGAAGATTAAGTCCAGGCATGCAATTATGTTGAACTAATTATGTAATCATTGTGATGACCACCTAGCCCATATGGTTGAATTTACCATTTAGTTTGGTATCTCAGAATATTCTAAATCAAGAAGAGGTTTGTGATCCTGACAAATTCCTGAGTGGATGGTTCGTTGGCATCCTAGTCTTTCTATGTAATTTTGGAGACCCTGATGGCAACTTTTTTTTTGACATCATGTTAGAACTTGCATTCCAGGAGGCTTTTAAGAAAAGATTGGGCAGTTCTACTGGTTTTCAGCACCTTTTCAAAATATACATGTAGTTTTGAAATCATGATGTCTCAGTGACTCATTTTTCTCAACCCTGACTCAATCTTTACAGTTTATTTATTCATCCATTTATTCAAGAAAACTTATTAAGCACTTACTTGTCATTAACATTTAATAATTTCTGACAGCTACCATTTAAAATGTTCACGTTCAGTGAAATGGTGATCATGTAGCATATTGTTAATACCTAATGGCCTCACCATTCCCATTAATTATTCAGTTATTAACCATTTATATTTTGAGTGCCTATTACATATCACTGAATACATACATATTTACTGAGCATCTACTGTGTGTCAAGAGCTCTTCTGGTTTCTAGGGATTATAGCAATGTATATAACAGGCGACAATTTCTGCCCTGGTGAAGACACAGTCTAGTGTTCCTCAAACATATGAAAATCATTTGAAAACCATTGTGACAAATATGATTTTGTTTTTAATGAATGTGAGAAGTTGGCATCGTGTTTATTCTTTCGTGTTGGTTCTTTTAGATGACAAGAACTAGTCGTTGTATCAAACAATCTGAAAGGGCTATCTGAAGACATCTCGTCTAATGTTTTAAAGGAATATAAGAAAATTTCAGGCAATATTGCAATAAAGGCTAAAATGTCATGCTCGTCAACACTATTCTGTGACACAGATTCTGATCAACTGCAGAGCAAAGCCATCCTATAAGTAAATTTATAGAATAGTACTTTGTCCAAATACAATTTTAAAAATTGAGTTTTGCTTCTAGATAATTTAGACTACGCTACCTGAGATATCCATTTAATTGAGGTATCAGAATAATATGGCATACAATACAGAAACACTGAAAAAATTAACATGTGAATGATTAAATGAAATGTTTTAAGTAGTAGAAAATCCCAACTCCTTAATGATACTGGATGTGAGAAAACAAATTATTGAAATTAAATATTGAAACACCTTAAAGTGAAATTAACTTCTAAAACTTTTTTCAACATGAAAACTGGAATTATTCTGTGTTGTTCATACTTGTATCACTAGCTTTTTGTTTTCTATTTTCTGTTGAAAATAATGTTGGTTCTGGTTTGATTTATTCACGTTTACTTTTGAGGGGAACCTACTTAATTGTTATTACTGTATCTTAGTGACCAAAGATGATTAGAAAATGGCAAAATTGATCTTGATATCTGAACTCTTACCAGTGTGATAACATAAAGCCATTCTGAAAGTCTGTCTACAGTTCGTGTCTTTAAGATTGGCATACTATAGGTGAAGCCCACATTTCTATTTAAAAGGCATATTATGATGTTGAAGGAACTGTGCAGCTTGAGACACAAATGGAAATAGTGTCTGTTTATACAGTTAAAACTTCAGCTGAGTAAATTTAAAGACCTGACTGGCTTTCTTCAGCGATTTATAAATTGGGAGGCATCCCATCTAGCAAATAGGAAGAGGCTCTGAGGTGCTGTGGAAGATTTTTACAGGGACAAACTGGGGAGGGACAAGGGAAGGGTGGGTTGTTGCAGGCAAGGCTACCAGTGTTCCCTCAGGGGCCAAAAGGGGCCTACTAGGTGGATGACCTCACTCGTGCTGACTAGGAAATTCCAGACTGACTCCGTAAGGTTGCATTCCTGGGGGAAGCTGAAACTGTGATTAGGTGAGGTATTAAGTCTTGGTTTGGTGGGGTGCACTCTTGTGGTGTAAGTAATTCCATTTGGGGCGTGTGTCTCTTTTGATTTAATACCTAACCCTTCTGTGATGATATCTGTTGTGTGTGTGTGTGTGTGTTCATGCGTGCTCAGTTGCTCGGTCGTGTCCAACTCTTTGCGACCCCATGGACTGTAGCCCACCAGGCTCCTTTGTCCAGTGAATTTTCCAGGCAAGAATACTGGAGTGGGTTGCCATTTCCTATTCCTGTGTGTGTGTGTGTACTACTTAATTATCAAGAGAGCTGCTTCTGTAATCTGGTGACCTCATGCATGAGGACCTAGGATGTTTCCATCATAACTATAGTCACTGATGGTGGATGCTTTCCTAACATAAAGACTGGCATGCTGCCGGTTCTAAAAAGCCATTCATGTGCATTTCACTTGATTCATGGTTCCACAGAGAGCAAACAGAAAGATAAAC
Organism: Giraffa tippelskirchi; assembly: GCF_054371585.1. NCBI lineage: Eukaryota > Metazoa > Chordata > Mammalia > Artiodactyla > Giraffidae > Giraffa > Giraffa tippelskirchi. The sequence continues at coordinate 175,345,403 of NC_137280.1, read as the reverse complement.
TACAAGTTTAGTTCAGTGGGAGGAGATCTGATTTGCCCAAAGGCATTGTGTTGTGAAGTTCCAAAGATGATGAGAGAGATTCCTTTCCCGTGGGTAACTCCCCGAATTTTTTCTTGTGAGATAACATAATGCCTTTGAAGACTAGTCTTTTTTTTTTTTCTCTCTCTCCCTTAAGATCCTTATCTCTCTAATGGTTAGTCTTCTTCCCTGGACTTCTGGGCAGGCCAGACCCCACAACTGGCTAATCTTGCTCTTTCTCTAGAGCAACATCGTCCAGTAGAAATACAATGTGAATTACATATGTGATTTTAAGTTTTCTAATAGCGACTTCTTTTAAAGTACAAAAAAAGGAGAGGTGAAATTATTTTTATGTTTAAGTCAGCATATCCAAAATTATTTCACCACTTAACCAATATAAAATAATAATAAGATGTTTTACATTTTTTGTACGGTCTTCAAAATCTGGTGTGTGTTTTATACTTATGACACATCATAGAGACTGTGGCCATCTAGAGAGTAGGGTTTGGCGTCTTTCCTTATTTATATCTGAACCTTCCTCCACACTCACGTTGCCTGCCTAGGTCGTTTCTTATATAGTCTGCTGAATGAATGAATGCATGTCCCATTTTCATTAGCCCTGTTGTTTTAATCTTTTAAAGTTCACACCAATATCATTATTGAAGAGTTAGAAATTGTTTTGCACCAAAATATATTAGAAATTATATTTATAGTATACTCCTGTTTATATCTATAAAAGACAGCAGGGCGAAGCAGAGTTTGGAGACTAGATTTGTATTCCATCCATATAATACCAGCAACCTTCTGTGTGACCTGGGGCTGCCTGCTTGACTTCTCTGGTCCTCTCAATTTAATCATCTGTAAAATGCTGTGGAATTAAATTTCTTCTACTGTTCTTTCCTGTTCTCTGATTGTATAATTTGTTGAAGAAATGTATTTTTCTTTTGACAGTTTGTATTATAGAAGAAGAATAGTTTTCCTTTGCTGACCTTTGCAAACAAATCTGTTATCATTTTTATGAATTTCTTCTTTATTCCATATTCTGTTTGAGATTCTTATCGCTAAAGATGATGGTGTCATTTCTGTATCCTTAGCACATAGGATAAAAAGGCAGCAATGGGTGTTAAATGAATTTTTACTTACATTAAAAAAAAACTACTGGTTACCAGCACAACATTGTAAATCAACTATACCCCAATAAAAAATAAACCCAAAACAAACAAAAAACTACTGGTTATAGTAGTTTGCTTGGTGGAGAAAGGTGGGAGTTTTCAGCAAGCAGTGAATGTAACAGCTGCCTTTTTTTCTACTGAAGAAATTCTGAAGAGATTGCACCCTTTAAAATTGGATTTTTCATATTTTTTATTCTCGTTCGCTTTTCTCTTTCCTACGGCCCAAACTGGTTTTTTCCTATCTTGCTCGTCTGGTCCTGTTACTCCCAAGCTCAAAACCCCCGGGTGCTGCCAAAGAACACATCTGAGGCTTTTAGCTTGGCATTAAGGGGACTGGCCACTCATCCCGGGTGTCGGCCTGCCTTCCTCCCTTTTCCCCGCATTTCGGCCCCCCTGAACCTGCCCTTTCTGTGTACAGGTGGGTCTGCCCGACCCTCTCGACGTGCCCCAGGCAATCCTTTCTCTGCGCCATTCCCCCATCTCCTCTGCCCCCCAGGCTGTCTCTCCTCTCCCCCAATTATCAGGTATCAATTATATAATTATCAATTACCACTCCCGTTCTTTAAGGCTGAACAGGGTCCGGTTTCCAGCCCTGTCTTCACCCCAATCCATAACTTAGCAACCTGTGCCACAGTAACCTTTATTCTTGTTCATCATCTTCATGGACCGCCTTTAACAAGTGCAGGCATTTATACCAGTGGATTTGGGACTGTTTCTCCTACTAAGCTGCAGTGTTCTAAAGACAGGATCACCTTTTAATCACTGCCCCCATTGGACGCTGGATTCTAGGTCAGGCCCCACACACGAAATGGTCCAATATGAGGCAAGTAGGTACAATTATAGATCTGATAAGTGCAACCATTGGAATATGTGCAAGGCACCTTGATAGACAGAGTGGGGAGTGGACGTCTGTTTATGAGGGAAGTCTGCAGAGGGCTCTCAGACAGTGAGTCGTTGTAGCCCTGGGAAACTGCGCTGTTAAGTGCAAAGGCCACGGAGCTGAGGGTGTCCCCTGGGCCTCCTTTGTGGTCCTTCTTCAGAGTGGCATGGCCTAGTGACTGGGTGTGCAGACTGGGAGCGGAAGACCTGGGTTCAAATCTGGGCTCTGCCTCTTACTAGCTTTATCAGTTTGGAAAGTTATTCAGTCATTCTGTCTTACAGTTTTCTCAAATGGAATATGGGGATGATAATGTGGGGAAAGGTAGAGCAAGAGAGGAAGAGAGACAGGAAGGGGGGGATTACATGAGTTAAAGAATTTAGAGTAGAAAATGCTTAATTAGTTATGTTTATATCTCTTACTATTGATTCTCAGGGTACCACATATAGAATGTGTTCCATCAACATTTACTGAATGATTGAACGTTGCCACCAATCAATCAGTTATGTATTCATGCCTATTCTATTATAGAAGGCTACATTTTCTAATGATCTTTCTCAGTGATTTGCCACTTGTCTGAGGGGGTGGGAGGGGGTGGGTGAGTGCTGATGCTTTGCACTGGGTTCATTTTGGCTCACTCCGGGAAATTTTCCAATTCTAAGATCGATGACCTGAAACGCTTGTCTGCTGTGATTTCCAGCTGCCTAAATTTCTGGTACAGCATGCCATAGGCAGTGTTTGCGGATTTGTTGCATGGAGGGTCAGAACATGGTACGCCTTGCAGTTCCACATCCTTTGTGTGGGATGGGTTTCTTCTCTAGTGAAATGTATATGAAATCGATAACATGCGGACGCCATGAAGCTCTCCTGAGTCACTGTAACCTATTTGATATTATCGAAAATTGCCTTTTATATAATGAACAATATTTTTTTCTCATAGCTATACAATGTCTGCTGCTTCACAAAGTATAAACTATGAATATTTCCTTAGTATGTAACCGGTCCCTCATGTTAAAATTCATAGCATTTTTGCCTTACACTGAGATTATAGCCAAGTCTTTATTGAGTGCTTTCTTTTTATAGGACTTGGCCTTTTTTTTTTTATTAATGTCAGTAGTTTTTCAGAACAAATTGAATTTAAAAAATACAGATAATAAGGGCTACTTTTTAAATATATATAGTAACTTATTGAAGCAATAATTGAATAACTGTGATATTATAGAGACATACTTTTACTAATAATTAGGTTTTTCCTTTATGTAGCTATATTTTTGAAGCATTTTAAAATAAAATAGCAAGAATTTTTCCTTGCAATTAAAATTCAGAATCTACTAATATAGTAATGAAAATCATTATAGTTGTATTTCCACAAATGTGTGCCAGACATGGTGTCTAAGTAGGCTTCATCGGCACTTTTCCTGGGCTCTCACCAAACACCTTGGCGATAGGTAGGGAGCCCATCCTACTGATTTTACAGATGGGTAAGCTAAATCACGGAGCAGTTAAATGGTTTGCCCAGGGTTATGTAGTAATTAGTGTCTGTATCTGTGCTCTTTTTATTAGACTACACTGCTCAAAATGTTTGTTCCTATAAGCCTACAAATTGTGTGTACTTCTGTAACTCATATTTTTACTTTATTCAGTATAGTTGATTTCTGTATTTCATCTTCTATTTCTATGTAAGAAAATAAGAAAGGACAGCAGGTAAAGTTACCTATAGAGAGGGTACATATTTTATAATAAGATGGGTCTAGCATCTAGTTCTTTTTCATAACATGTTTCAAAAAAAGTGTCCTCCTTGAGAGTAGGAACACATTTAGTCAGATTCACTAATGGCATACATTCAACAAAAAACTTCCTTTCACTTCAAACTGGCCACCTTTGAAAGCAGTTATGTTAAAAGATACTTCACCTCTTATTAGTCTGTAATGTGAACCTGAAGAATGAAGCTCTCATTTAGATAATGTAAAAAAAAAACCCAAAAAACCCCTCTCTCCCCAAATACCTTAATCCTGCCAGGAGAAACACCTTTCCTTTGGGATTGCTTTCCTGCATGGCAGAAGAGTTCGTTACAACAAAACTGCCTGAAGGAACCGGAAGACTTTTCAGACACTTCTCATGTAACTCATGTTTGAAAATGTTAGCCTGACTGATACACGAAAATAAAATTTTCCATAATGTGTTTTTACCATGAAGAATGAGGAGAACTGTCTGATTATTCATTTAAAGGTAGTTTCATGCATGCTGTCACTGAGATTTTTAGTTTCTTTTTTAATGGGTAAACAAATTTCACTGGTGCTAAATATCATTTAATGATGAGGGTAATTTAAGGTGACTGCTGATAGTTTGGGTTAAAAATGGCCTTACCTTTTAAGACCTTATCTCTTTAGAACTTAGTGGCTTTACATATTTTGCCTCATTTACTTTTACGGCATCCTTATACAGTGATTTACATGGATGGCCCCGTTCTTCCCAGTAGGTAGTGAAACCCAGGCATAGGGTAAATGATGTACTCTTAATTTTATGCTGCCTTCCCCCCACCCTCACCCCCCGCCCCACCCCAGGCAATTTCTAAGGCTTTAGGTTGCCATTATTCTAAGCAATGCATGATTCAAAATAGTGAGGATTTCTGGGGAGAGACTCAAGAGCACCCGGCTTCAGAAAATCAACATTATTCAGAGCCCTTAATGTCCCTTACCCCCTAAAGGCAAGAATGGTTAAAACTGGTGGCAGTTTACAGTCATCCTCAAATGAAGGCGTTGTAACGGGGCAAAAACATATTCAACATGCCAGGTAGTATTCTGCTGACTGGCTATCTGATCAAGGCAGATGTCTTCATTAGCTGGTGATGATGGTACCCATTCTGGAAACCTCGACAGTGCGGGCGCACCCTCCCGCACGGTAGACAGGATTATTGGAAATAGCTGCCCGGGTGGGTGGTGAGAGTGAAGTCCACGGCAGAGACTTCGTCCCACGCCGGCTCTCTCCCCGCGGCAGTGTGATCCGTTTTGAGCTCTTCCATTTTTTCGTTTCCATTATCCACCACCCGAGTTCTCGATTCAATTTCAGACTCGGGCAAACGCCTGTAATTCTATTTGTCCTGGGTAAATGCAGCAAGCTGCTGGTGATTACGCCTTAGCCGGAGACCATCTGTTGGCCGGCGCGCCTCTCCAGGAGTGGTTCCTGCAGGCGATGAATGGGAAGCGGGCTGGGGGCTGCTCTTGGCTAGCAGGGTCCCGGGTGGTCCTTCCCCTCTCCGTCTGCGCGCCGCTCTCTGTATTGATGGAGTCATTCCAACCCGAGGCCATGAGAAGTGCCCTCCCTGGGGCCGCTGATGGAGTGCTGGTACTGGCGTTGGACGTAAAGAGATTTGGAGGTCCGAGCCTGATACACTGTCAGTGTGCCCATCTTCTCCACGCGCCCCGAGCGTGTGTGCTCGGGTGTGCGGACCAACCCCGCATGCATGCTTTTCAGCAGCTCCAGGCCTTCGCTGTCCAAAGCCCACCCAGACGCGACATAGGGGTGCAGCTGTCCTCTGCGACAGACCACGGCAGCCTCCTGGGGTCAGGCGTGCGCCCCGTCCCCTAAAATCATTGCGGGTTAGTTTGCATCAGACGGGGACTGTGTGCTGGATGCATCTGGAAGGTGGAGAAACAGTTCTGATGCCCACAGCGCTCTGATGAGGGTCCTTTCTGAACGATGATGGTACCCGTAGCTCATCGCTAGGCTGAGATTGGCTTCGATAGGAAGAGCCCAGGATCATCTTAGAAACCCATCAGATGGGCGATTCCTCCTTGAGCTCGGGTTCTAAGGCTTGGGGTGGGGAGCGGTGGGAGTGTAGAATTGTATCCCAGCTGCAGGGCTTAGTCTTTACAACAAGAAACAGTTCAAATTGGATGAAAAACAAACCTCACAGGATTCTACGTCTGCTCTTTTGTTCACCTAGTTGTCACCTCTCATTTGGGTGCTGTGTTCTTTTCTTAATTTTGATGCCGTGAATTAAAGTGGGGTCGGTTTCCTGCATCCCTGTCTTTCACATACACACTCAGCATTCTTTAATTTTGGTTATGAAGATCATCTCAGGTTCGGTGAAATGTAGCAGAAATGTAGTCTATGGTATCTATCTTAAATTTTCAGTTAATAATGGCTGTATTAAAATGTTATTACAGTTAAAAAAATTTAAATAGTGAATGACTGTGCTCAATAAAGTACTGAACTATTTTTTTAAAGAATTAAAGTCAACAGTCTTGAAGGAGAAAAAATAGTTTCTGGGAGTTTCTTTGCTAATCAGGGCAATTTGATTCATTGCTGCTGAACTGATGAATGTGAGGCTGATTTAATAAGCTATAATATTTGCAGTTACATGTCATCTCTAATAAAACAGGATATAATGTATTTAAAACTACTGCAGATCATCATCAAACCACATAGCAATTGTTATACAAATTGAATAAGAGGCTTAATTTACAGATAAAGGCTATGTTTGCTGATTATATAGTTGGTAGAATGAGGAAAGTGAGAAATATCCTGAATGAGCAAAGGAATATTTTTAAAATGATATTTAAAAATCATATAATTGATTCACTTTCTGTGACTGAGGCTTAACCCAAACGAGTAAATGGTTCAAACAAAGGTCTGTGGTCTTTAGGAGATGACACTTGATGGAAGCGCCTAAAGAAGCCTTGCAGAGATTGTCCTCATGCTAATTTATATCATGTGTACAATACTTGCTTACCTAGCTCCGTGCATACCCTAAAACAGGAGGCTTAAAACTAAGACCACACCAGGTATGAATAAAGAGTAAGAGTTCGAAACAAAAGCGCCTCCAACGTGAATTCTCCCCACTGGTTCACAGGTTTCTTCCCGCAGGCTCCAGGATGAATGATCCTGGCCGAAACATTCCCAGGAAACACTTAAAAAAAAAAAAAAACAGCTCTTTCTGAGAAGAAACAGAGTCAGGGTGATTTAAGAGCAAGGCAAACATCCCTTAAAGACCTTCGTCATAATATAGCTCGTGTTTGCACACATGCTCAGCGGCCTGCAGCGTCTCAGGTCCCAGTCATGGCAGAGCAGGGTAATCTCCAAGGGACTCAATCCAATGACACAAAGAGGGAAATAAGTAAGACTAACAGTATGCCTTCAGAATAGACCTGCAAAACAGAAAGAAGGAAGATAGCCCCATCTGATGAGGACGGTGCAGGGTGGACATCAGGCCAGGCTAATGCAGAACCTTGTCTCTTCTCATCTAGAGGTAATTGAATTCAGCTCAGTAAATAGTGAGGCCCTGAGGAAGAGACAAGTATATGATGGGGCTCTGCTTTGTACCAAGCTTACCGGGGACTAGGCTTCTGCTGGTCAAATCAGTAGAGAATGAGAAAGACTTTGCAGTAAATGTTATGGTGAGAAGACTATGTGGTTTAGACGCTAAGTCGTGTCCAACTCTTGCAACCCCATGGACTGTAGCCTGTCAGGCTCCTCTGTCCATGGGATTCTCCAGGCAAGAGTACTGGAGTGGGTTGCCATTTCCTTCTCCAGGGGATCTTCCTGACCCAGGGATCAAACCCAGGTCTCCTCACTGTAGGCAGATTCTTTACCAACTGAGCTATGAGGGAAGCCCCATGAAAAGCTGCAAATACATTCCTTAGGGGATATATATTTATATGTATTATATATATACACACACACACATACATACACACATTCTAGAGAAGCGATGGAAGATAAGTCTTCATGCCCTATGGAATACACTTACTAACGATAAATTTGCACTAGTTTTGCCTTCTTGTAGATTATAAGCCAAACCTTGCAAACAGATTACTATTGGGGAATCCATTTATAGAGGGAAATTATATTGTAGTGTTCCCCCTGGATGGGGAGAACTTGGTGAGAGGCTACCTGTCAGTGACTTTTTGGGGGAATTAGAGAGAGTGGGAGGGAGAAAAGCCACAGCTGAAAGCTCCACTAAGCATATCATCAACCTCAAATCATAATTGCCTTGTGTTGTGGCTGCCCTTCCTGCAGGAAGGATGGTCTGGGCTGAACTTGACCCGTGCACCATGAAACTGGGACCCTGACCCATGGGCTTTCTCTTGCTGCCCCCCCTTCAGATATTCCAGTTGGTGGTGCCAGCGTTACAGTCTCCATGGGCCTATTTACCTTGGCAATTTGCACCTGATGCATTTATATTGGTCATTTTATTTTTTTGTCTCCCTGGAACCCTGGGATCTCATTTATTCACTAGCGCTATAAACGTGCTGGAGTGAATATCCCTCCTTAAAGTAAGGAGGGGAAGAACTGTTTAGAGAAAACAGCAACCATGCTAACTGCCACTCTAATTAAAACCGCAAAAGAAGCCTTGTTCTCATTTAGAGGTGGCTAACGTCTGTGTCTCTGTGTACATATAGGGCCAGTGTGAGTCCCTCTGTGGGCATGGCTGCTAACTTTATTATTTTTATTTTTTTAAATCCAGTGTCAGTGTGTTTTCATTTGACAACAAAACAATAACAGCCCTAGGATGGAAGCAAGAATTCTTTGGACGCAGCTTGCAAAAACCATGCTTGGTTGTGTGTGTAGGAAAAATTACTTTGAATAACAAAAGCACAAACAAGAACTGATAGAATAATAAGCAATTAAGGTGGATTAACAACAGTTGCTGAATTCCAGCTGTTGGCTGCAGATGCAGCCTGGCTCCCTAATTCAAACTGGTTGAAACCCGCTGCTGTTCCGGGACCCAGAGGGAGGGAAGTGTGTCCGGGAGAATGCCCACATCAGGCGTGGCTTTCTTGTTGTCAGTTGTGGGGGATTTAAATCTAGTATCTAGGGCATGTTTTAATTTCTCCTGATCTCTTCTGTTACTTAATTTTCTTTCCCTTGTTATTTTGACAGCTCCCCGCATATTTTTCGTGTCCTTTTTGACTTAGAATGACTAACCAAAAATCTGCGTGCTTGCTGGTGGGTGATGGCACGCTGAAAACCAAGAGAAGGGAGTAAAATATATGTTGGGTCCCAGAAGCCAAGCAGCACTCAGAGGAAGAGAAGTCACACATCCCTTTTGGCTGCTATAAGTAATTAGCTGGTGGTTTCTTGTGCCAGCAGCTAGGCCACACCGAGAGCTCCTGCAGGAGGACAACCCCATAGAACACAACCCCCTGAGGAAGTGTGTGAACCGGTAATTTACAGGGTGATTGCCAGATGCAGTCAGCGCACTCGGCCTTAACACTGTGCATTCCGCTGCCATCAGACCTCCACCCTTGGAAAGCCCCCCTGTGGGTGATCAGGAATCCTCCCTCTCACCCCCATGGCCAGGGATCCCCTCGCAGAAGGGGATCCTGTGCTCTGTTTAAGACTCTGCTGTCACTGTCTCAGAATTCTCAGTCTTCTCTTTGAACCTGTGTTTTCTAAGTAGACTTGCATGCGCATCAGCAGAAATGGTACATAAGACGTGGGTTTGCCTGTCGGGGCACAGTTTGCAGAAAGTGTCCACAAGGTCCCATGAGCCCACACTGTGAATTGTGGGGCTTCAGGGAGTCCAGGTTGATACAACGTCAGCATAGTAGGGCAGCTACCCCTTTCCATAGAGTGGTGGTGGAATATGCATGTATCGAGAAGTAAGATTTTAAAAGTTGAGTTAGTTTCAGTTGAATTAGCCTTGCGGAAGTGTCTCCCCTCTCCTGGTAAGAACCAAATCCATATGCATGAACTGCAATGTCCAAGTGGTATTGTTTGGTGATTCCACACACAAATTAAATGCCATTCTGTTTGCGTTGAAAGCTATCATTGAACCACATCAAGATAAATGGTAAAACTCATGCTAATGATTAAATACTGCAGTTTCTCTCCATGTAGAACAACATAAAACAGTAAATAAAGGACATCATGAGAAACTGGGAGAGACCATGGGAGAAAGGAAAAAGCTCTATATTTTAGTGCCCTTAATGGCACTCTGTTTCCTGCTTTTTGAACAAGAGGCCCTGCATTTCATAGCATGTCCTAGAAATCATGGAGTGGGCCCTACTCAGCGGTCTATAGTCTCAGATGAAGTGGGTCTGACTGAAGAGGATGCTGAGGTCAGATGCTCCCCAGGTAGCCTGTGAGAGGTAGACACAAAGCAGATACATGCCTGTGCCCCTGTTAGAGCCTTTCTGAGGCAAAGGTTTTCATTGAACCAGATCCCAGCACACTTCAAAGTCTCTACCTCTTCAGAGGAAAACTGTGGCAGATTTTATGGCTAGGCAACCTATATGTTCAAGACTGTGATCTTCTCCAATGATGTGTGAGGGTCCTTTTACCTTCTAGACATGGTTAGCAAAAAGAATTCTGTACCAGCGTAGCCATATTATAAAATACTCCCCACCTGCCCAGCCTCTGCTTCTTTACTCTTTCCCGCCTTTTCATTTTTCAGCAGAATGTGTTCTTGTTCCTACAAATGAGTTAGGAGATACAGGTGTGTTGATCTATTTGCCCTCACGAACATCAACTGTTCTGATAAACGTGTGCCTGCTACCGCAGACAGGATTTGGCTAACACTTGGCTCATGATATATGGAAACCCACGTACCACTCTCACCCAAGCTGACTTGCCAGCCGATTTCTAGGTCCGAACTGTTACTCCGTGGAGCAGTCTCAGGGAGCTGGTTATAAAGCCAGAGATCTCTCCTTGCAGCCAGGGGGAGAGCAGGTCAGGGGAAGGCAGGCAGTGAGCCACCCTGAGGGGCCCGGGGGACCTCGCTTCCCAGAAGTTAGCAGAAAGCCAAGGACGACTGGCTCCTAGGAGCCATCCCCGCCAAGCGTCCTCTTGATTCTGTCCCCAAACCACCTTATCTCAGCAGGAGAGATTATGGCCCAGGGTGAGAAGGGAAAGCCAAAAGCCCTACTCCCGTCTGGATTTTGTCCTAGGTTTGCTGACCCAGATTTCTTTCCCAGCAGATTCCTGCCTAGAAATCGGTCAGGCACGTAAGCAAGTTGCAGTTGTCCTTTAAGCATGTACATTTGGTCGCTTAGCAAGCCCCAGACGCACTGTCTAGGTTGTCTTCTTGAGCAGGAGTTGGCAGCATTTCCCCAGGAGAGAGTCATGTTTGTTTATTCCGTGACAGATCTCTCCTCCTTGGGGGCTGGAGTGTGGGAGGAACCCCACATGGGAGGAGGTCGTCACGAGGACTTCACGTCCCCGGGCCCCACTTAGACCAAACGATCATCCCGTGTTGAGATGTAAGCGGCTTAGTAACTCACCGGGACGTCACCCCAGAAACTTGATGGCAACCAGAGCCCCTCGTCTGGTCTGTGGCGGAGAGCTGCAGACAGGAGTCTTCCTGTTGCCTTGTTAAAATTAATATAGAGGGGATTGTGGGGAAGCTGGCGGAAAGGAGAGACCAAAAGCGTGGACAGGCCGTCGGGAGGGTGACTTCTTGGTCTCCTGGGAGGCTGGCACTGGGCTCGCCCAAGGCTTTCCTCCTGCCTTTGACTGCAGAGACCACCTGTGCCCTGACACAGGATGAGACCCTGATGCTGGGAAAGTTTGAGGGCAGAAGGAGAAGGGGATGACAGAAGATGAGATGGCTGGATGGCATTACCGACTTGATGGACATGGGTTTGGGTGGACTCAGGGAGTTGGTGATGGACAGGGAGGACTGGTGTGCTGTGGTTCATGGGGTCGCAGAGAGTCGGACACGACTGAGCGACTGGACTAAACTGACTGTGCCCTGACGCCTGTCCCAGAACTGACTTCCACCCACCCTGAACCCGGTGGCCAGTCAACGCCAGGCAGGAGCCATTTTATACCGAAGGCCACGGGTATCAGATGAGCCTGGCTTCCAGGGATGTTTGGAAATGTTGCTTTTACTTATTTATTTATTCATTTTTCTCTTTGAGGGAGAGGAAGGGTCAGGAAGTTTCAGATTTCTTGAGAGCCTGTATCAGTCATCCCTGCTCACATTCCTCTCCAGGATCTGATCCCGGACTTCGCACATTACCGGGGTTGTTTACTAAGAATGCATCATATTGATAGATCAGGAATCCATGGATGCGTGCGGAGTCTGTGACGTAATCAAAATGACAAGTGTCTGTCCCTCCGTTTTCCTCTTCTATGAGATGAGGGTGACAATTATATGAACTGAATAATAAATGAGCTAATTCATGTAAAGTGCTGAGAAGCGTGCCTACGTCCAATAAATACTGTCGATACTATGCAGAAGGTAGAGTGCACCAGCTATGGCCAAGGGAGTCACAAAATAGAACTGATAGCTCATCGTCAAGTACGTGCAGGTAGATTAAAGTTAATCTCTTTGCACATGAAGATCCTTTACAAGTACAAAATATTTTCCCGCCACTTTGCAGTTTGCAAATATAAATAAGAACAGTGTAAATGTACGACTTTGACTTTTCAGAGTCTCTTTATTTACTTGTTTTTTTCTCTTTTTGGAAAAGGAGTTTGGGGCTGGGAAACCATTCGACTCAGGCAGCTCCCTTTTGAGGCCTGCAAAGCTGGCTGGTGGTAATGGGAGGACTCTTGGTGGGGCCTGGCTGAACAGAGACAAGGTGTAGGAACCACTCTGCAAATTACCTTACCTTCAGCTTCTGAGTCCTTTAATTTTTCTTATCAGTAATTCACTTTAGATAACAACTCTGGAGATAAAATAGGCCTTAGGAGGCGGCTACAGGGAGCAAGTACAAAGGTTTTATTGGTCTTTTATCTCCTGCTTACTAAAAGGTGTTTGCTTGTAAAAGATAAAGACAAAACTATTGTGTCTCCTCCAGAAAGTGAACAAATAAAATAATTATTGCAGAGGGGCATTAGTAACGAATAGGATATACTTACTTTTCCTAGCTGGTGGCTTCAAATCTCGACTTCATTATTTTTTAGCACTTTTCGGTTCTCCATTTGAAAATCAAACACAAGAGTAGGCCTTAAAGCTAATTTTCCTCCCCAGGTGAAATTGAGGCACCAAACTTAGCCTCGGCATAATTTTCTTCTACAAGGACAGTCAACAGATAGCTTCTTTCTCTAATGGGATTCCAGTGTGTGAGGATGAATGATGTGGGTCATGTTGAAGAGAATCAGATGCTCCCCATAAGTAAAGAAAATAACATGGATTTGCTGGAAGTGCTGAATATTTGTCAATAATATGTTAGCGGGAAAAATAACATGGTTTGCTTTTAAAAACACGTTATCTACTTTTAAAAATCTCAAACTTTATAATATTGAAGTAGGTAATGATCTTTCTGGCTGAATAGTAATCATAATAAAAGGATGCCATATGATTCTTAATAGTGTCTGCCTAAGTGCAGTGTTTTAGATATAAAGTCTTTGAAGCATTTTCATAAAATTGGTTGTGAATATTGGCTTACTTCTTACTAAGTCTTTTTAAGTTTTGTTAACTTTATAAGAATGGTTGCTTCCCTTTAAGCATAGTTAAGGAAAATTTGAATTTTTTTTTTTTGGCTTTTATTTTCTTCCAAAATTAAGTGTTTTTTTTTTAAAGTTTGAGTGTGGAACCCATGCGCGTGGTACAAAAAATTCAAAAGCTAGCAAAGATTTGTGGTTGTTGTTTAGTTGCTAAGTTGCGTCCAACTCTTTTGTGACCCCACGGACTAGCCCACCAGGCTCCTCTGTCCATGGGATTTCCCAGGCAAGACTACTGGAGTGGGTTGCCATTTCCTTCTTCAGGGGATCTTCCTGACCCAGGGATCGAACCCGGGTCTCGTGCATTGGAGGGCAGGTTCTTTACCTCTGAGCCCCGCGGGAAGCCCTGGGAAAGGCTTATGCAGTGAGACATGTCTCTTCCCACTTCTGCGCTCAGTTGTCCAGTTCCCCCATCAAGCGGAACACATTCGTTCCCAGTTTTGTGGGTGCACAAAGAAACCCATAAAAAATGCAGACTTCCCTCATTACAGTCCCCAAGGCGGGGAGGAAAAATATGTAGCGGAAGCCTCTTGTATCGCCAGAGAGAAAATGTTACAATTGAGAGTCCCGCTGCTTGGAGCACATCTCATCTCATAATTTTTAACATGCCCAGAGGAAGAGCCTTGTCCTCTAAACACTAGCTGGAGGCAGGTTTTCTGGGCCGTGGAAACCCCAGCACGTGTCCTGTTCCTGATGGTGACAAAGCCGGGGGGGCCCCGAACATTTTAGAACTGCATTCTGATGATAGCAGTTGTGCTCCCTAATTCATAAATCATGTCAAGATGTGGCTTGAATGAGAATACATGTAAAATGTGTTCTTAAGTCTGAAGCGGGCATGAAGCCCAGTTTGCTGTCTTGGAGGTGGGTTTTAAAGACCATAAGTGAAAGGGTTAATGACATGCCACCCTGTTTCTGAATGTCTGATGAGTAGCGTCTCTGAAAGGCACTCGCATACTCTGGGGATGGCTGAGATGATGTCAAGGTGGAGGTTGTTTACCCGGGATTAATTCTAAGTTTCTTGTCCCTGGTGTGCAGTGGCCCCACACGTAAAGGTGAATTGGAGCATCTCCTGGAATGTGTCGCCCATGTATGTGGCCTTCTATGCCCGCATCAGATGCTCTCCTCTGGGTAGTGACAGACACAAGTCAGCAGTTAGTGGCCCCCCCGGAACGTCCTTGTCTAGATGCACTTTGGAGCATAGGCGGGGGCTGGCCCCTCAAGTGAGATGACGTTTGTTCCTCCTCACGGTATCTCAGTGCAGCCGGTGAGGCAGCGAGAACTACCTGACTTCCTCTCAAATGACTGATTTGCTGATTGGTTTGTTTTTTTTTTTTGGCAAGTGTAAAGCAATTCCTAGAGAAAGAATAATCACTTAATTCAAAGTATGAAGAAAGTGAAAGTGAAAAGTGAAAGTCACTGAGTCATGTCCGACTCTTTGCGACCCTATAGACAGTAGCCCACCAGGCTCCTCTGTCCATGGGATTCTCCAGGCAAGAGTACTGGAGTGGGTTGCCATTTCCTTCTCCAGGGGGTCTCCCTGATCCAGGGGTCAAACCCAGGTCCCCTGCACTGCAGGCAGACTCTTTACTGACTGAGCCCCCAGGGAGGCCTAAAGTACGAGGGGGTGGGTTAGATGTGAATATACTGGGAACACATGGGCCTCGCCGTGGGAGGGAGCTTTTCCTCCACTTGTAACAGATAAATGATGTGAAAAACTGCTCAAGTCCGCGCGTAGGAATGAAACATTGATGTTGTAGGGTTGTAGGTGTGAGTCAGGTCAACCAAGAAATGTCAGAAGCTTCAGGGTCAGTAAAGTAACATTCGAGATACCTTCTTAGTTTACCCTGGCATGATGCTTTCTCAGGTATTCTTTATTTTTTCACTATTCTTTTAAAGTTAACCCAAGGCAAATTTAAATCTGAACTTTTCTTTAAATTTCGTTTAGCTCAATACAAGAGTTTGCTATAGATTAAATGACCTATTAAACGTGTTAGTAGCAGTGGGAATGTTTAAGTTATTGAGAACATGTATACCTTGAGTTCTGTTTCAAATACATGTTCTGTCTTGGAAGATTTAAGGCCGAGTTCCTTGGGTTTGAGAATTGGGTTATCTCTTAAGAGAGACATTCTGTTTTCACTCTTAATGTTTCTTTAAGGATGTAATTTCATTAGATCATTCTGTGTCTGTGTGTGTGAGAGAGAGAAGGGAGAGAGAGAAAGAGAGAGAGAGAGGAGAGGTCTTCTTAAGAAGAAGAAGCTCAAAATAAAGCCAGGTATGGCTTCTGGATGGAGTTCTGCTTTTGACGTGGAATTCAGAAAATAATTAGATGCCTGTAGGGCTGCACGTTGACAGCTCTAGCTTTCAAAACAGTGCTTCAACAAGAAGAGGCCCCTGCAAGCCCTTCCTGATAGTGAATGACCGGGGATATTTGGAGACCAAACACAGCAGGAGAAACAGGCGCATCGTTCCTCTACCTCAGGCATCCTCTTTGCCTCTGGGGAGTCAGTAAAAAAGGTCAGCGTGACGCACACAATAAATCCAAGTAGACTTTTGGAGAGAACTCTGCCTTGCCTAATGTGAATGATTTGTAAATATTGAATGAATGTATGAACAAATAAGTGAATGACTTAGTGAATCAATAAAAGTTTAACCACGTCCCAAGATGGGCATCACGTTGGCATATACAACAGTTAGTGCATCTTGCTGCTTCTTGTAGCATCAGTGTATTTCCTCTTGTTTCTCCCTTTGCCATTCTAGAAGCCACGTCTTCAGCACCGAACTTATCTCCCCCAAGGGAAAAACAAACCTTCCTCCCAAGGTTTGTATTTTAAATATACCACCATTTTTGTAGGACCCTGGGCTCAAAACACTAATTTACCTTAAAGACCCTGAAACCTGGAGATTGGACTGTTCGACTCTTGGATATCTACTTCCATATTTCCAGAGGCATACCCCCCCCACACCAATTCATTTCCCATCCAGTGCTATATACATTGCAAGAGCTGGCTAACTCGGATCTCCAACCTTGCAGCATAGGGAGTAACTTTTCTAGAACTAAATTCAGCAAATATTTGTTGGCACCTGTTACACAAACAGTGTGCTTGTTGCTATAGGGGATACAAATATGATTAAGATCCAGCTCCTGTTTTCAGGGAGCTTTACAGTCAAAGGGCAAATGAGAGTGGTAAAAACACAGCTGTCATTCAAGGCACAAGGTGCTGTGAGGCTGAACCAAGTTCTCATCATTTCCCTGCTCAAGAAGTTAGAATGACTCCATGTCACCTTTTGGATCACATGACAGATTCCCAGTCTGCATCATTTGATACCCATCCTAGCTGCTTACATTTATGTTTTGCTAGAAATGGCAACCCACTCCTGTATTCTTGCCTAGAGAATCCCACAGAGGAGCCTGGCGGGCTACAGTCCATGGGGTCGCACAGAGTCGGACACGACTGAGAGACCTCACTTTTCGCTTTCAGGGTTCTCTCCATGACTTCTGTCTAACACTGTCCTAAATACATCCAGCCACACATTCCTTCCTTCCTTTGCTTATTTGCTATTTCTGCAAATATCACTGCTTGTCAAATACCGTGCTCTGGACTTTGGGGGAAACAAAAATGAACCAGTCCCTGCCTTGAGCGACTCACTGTCTAGTGGGAAGAGAAAGAACAGGAAGACAAGGCTCCTAAGGAGGAGTGTGTTAGAACACGTGAAGTACTGAGGAAGGACACGGGACATGCAGGCGTCACAGAGGAAGGGAATCTTCTCAGCAGTCGATGTGCTCACCAGGAGGACGGAAGGGAGAGCCTCCCAGGCCAGAAGCAGAGAAGCAGTTCCTGGGGGCAGAGCTGAGCGTGGCTTGATCAGGATGCTGGCAGCAGAAACACAGCACGGGACCGAGCAGGCAAAAAGAACAGCAGCCAGCTCTGTGAGCCGGGTGATCAGGGGCTTTGCCTCCTAGGCCAGGGAGTTTGTTCTCGGGCTTCTGTGCTAGGAAGATCCACCTGGAGCTCCAAAGGCGGATGCAAACAGATGTGGATGTTCGAGTGAGAGATGCTGGCGGCAGACAGGCCAGAGGGTCAGAATAGGCCCAAGCCTCGGGGAAAAAAGTCAACAAGGAGATGCTGACATCATTTTCAGAGTTGCCTCCCCTTGGTCTTCTCTGCCTTGGTATACATATAACTTTTATGACAGGCTAGTTGGCGCTGCAGTAATGAATAGCCCCGGGATCTCGGGAACATAACAAAGTTTTATTTCTTGCTGCAGGTAACTATTCTCCAGGCAGTGACTCAGTATAGCCTCCGTGAGGCTGCTTTCATGCCGTGGCTTTGTCATTTCAGCACAAGCTTCTACGGAAGGGAGCACAGAGGGTCTTACTTCAACCCCCGAGCAACTCAACATCCTTCTGCTAATAGCTGTTTAACTCCGAGATGGTGGGAAGGGGTATAATACTGTCCATTCTCCAAAGGAGGAGAAAGTGGACCTGTGTGAACCCTGGAAACCCCTACCACGCCATAATCTGTTGTCACTCTTTTTTTCTGTTTCCTCAGGATTTCTGTATATTACCTGACACACTCTTTACTATTTCATTACGCATTTCATTAGAATTATCATCTTATTACTTCAGGGGCCTTGCTTCTTGAACTGCCTGAAACTGGCACGTCCCCAAGGATGGGTTTGTGTTTTCTGCACCCTCTCACTTTTATATCCCCTCCCACAGCCTGACACCGCAGGACAAGCCAGTAAGCGAAGTGGGTTCCTAGGAAAACACGTTGGGCTGAACTGGTTAGGTTTGGCTTTTTTTCCTGTTTGGACCTAGACTGTTCTTTCACAGTCAGGAATCATCTGATTTGTTTTTCTTTTTGTTGGGGATTTCGCAGCCATCAGATGATTGGAATTTGATTGGAACCAAAACGAATCAATGGAGGTTAACCCTGTTTTCCTGTAAAGCCTTTAATATCACTTTGCCGGTGTAGACCCTCATTCCTTGTCCTGGCCTAGCAAAAATTGCACATTTACCCTGAACGTGACTTTGCCTTGGCACGTTTAAAAGGTGAGTCGGAAAGTTTAAGGGCATCTAAATATGCCGTCCTCTCCTCAGCATCCAGTTGGCGAGGTTCAATAGAAAATCAATCAATTGCCATCCCCAGTGGAAAATAAGCACACAAGATCTCGCTTGACAAAGGAATATACTGCAAAATGAATTCATCACTGGGGAAGCTGAGGTCGAGACCCGTGGAGCGCTTTATCTGAAGCAGTGTTCGCTTACCCACACTGCACATTTCATCCTTTCTTGGTCGATCTCTTTGACTTTTTCTTCCCTCCCAAGCCTGACTTTTAAAATAAGTGAGAGTCGGTGAAGCAAACCCCAGTTCCGATTAGTTCCCCATGGAATAAAGACAGAATAAGCGAATACGTGTAGCTTTTGAACATAATCCATAGGAAGTAGGTATGGCTGTAATTATTTTTGACCCAGCACAAAAAACTAACAGATCAATTCACTCTTTTTCAAGGACCAATTCTACCACAAACATTTTCTGCCCTGAAAAAAAAAAAAAGAGAGAGAGATTCATTCAGTAGTAACAGGGCGAGCTGTTTATCTGTCATCCGACAAACCTGAAACACTGACTTTCTAGTCCACACCTCACGGGGTTACTTTCCAGCTTCTGCTGCTGCCTGAGAATTTGCTGCTCTGAAGCCGGTGTGGAGTCCTGCTTTCTTTCTTTCTTTTTTTTTTTTTAACACCGAATTTGCATTTTAACGTTTCTCAGTCTTCATAGCTTAAGAGGGAACTTTCTTTTCTCTCCTCACGGCTACCCCGGGACCACTGCAGGTGGAAGCTGGGCTCACTCTGGGGCCGGTCGTGTAGGCGGAGTTGGGAGGCAGCAAAGGAAAAAAGACCAGGATTAGGATCTCAGATCCCGCCCTTAGAGGTTTATTTCCTATTGCTCCTTTGGTTGCGTCATCATTCTGCTTCTGTCGAAATTCCCTTGTTGCCTTTCTCTCCCATCTTCCGTCCTCTTTACGCCTGGGTTCTCCCGGGCACGTTTATTGTGCAGGTAGATGTCCTCCCTCCATGCACACCTCACGGCAGGTGCTTGCAGACTCTGCTGTCTCAGAATGTGATGCAAATGCCCAGGAATCACGACTGTCACAACAGCAGCAACTCCGGGTCCTGCCTCACTGCCCTGGGCGCTAGACAGGCTCTCTACAATCCTTCACCATCCATCTTATTTCATTAAGTTGCCCAAGATCTTCCAGCAGCAAAGGGGAAGGGCCAGGTTTCCTAGGGATCTCACTCTCGGTGACGCCCTTAGAGTAAAATCGTACATAGTTCGTGTCACAGACTCCTGTGTCTTAAACCCAGAAGAACTCCCAGGAGACTATCTGGTACCACCGCTGCTTTCAGATCCTGGCTCCAGCTGCAGTGGACTCCATGCACAGCGTCTGTGACACCGGGTCCATGTCCACCTTCTGTGTTAGCTCCGAATCAGATCCTCCGGGGGATGTGGAGGCTGTGTGGCGAGAGAGGCATTTCTCCCGTGTGACCATCGCTGGAACCTGGCAACCTCATTTGCCGGCTCCATCAGGGGTGGAAGCAGCAGTTGGGAGAACCGGGCACCTCCTGGCACTCTGGGCACCTCCTCCATAACTCTCCGAAGAGTGGGAACCATTCACCTTGGCAGGGAAGCAGAGAGTGCTTCTGAGCTCAGCTTGATAGAGGTGCTAAAGGTGTTTGGCGCTCGCAAAGGCGCAGCTGTGTTACCTGCTTTGCACTAATTAGGAGTTACCATGAATCTGCTTGACAATTAAGGACAGAGTGAACTTTAAGGCAGATGGGCACCAAGGGACGGTAAACAGTTCCCAGGCAAGCAGGATGAAAATTTGCACCGAGTACCGTGTTTTGCCAAGACTATAAAATTTCTTTAATAATGTGGATTCGAACGTATAAATAAGTCTGAAGTATGTTTCCTGCCACTTGGAAGGCGTTTGTCTCTCTCAGGGAATAAGGCAGCTTGAAAGCCTCAGTAGTGCAAGCAGTTATGTGTGTGCTCCACACCCCAGCCAGATGCTTCAACACCAGCCTTAACCAGTCCTGGCATGTCAGCTGCCTGGTTTTGGACTAATACACCACAGATGGATGAAGTAGCAAGCTGCAATAGGAAGGCACAAAAATGTCCTGCTTCTCTTAAAAAATAATACTTGATGACTCATATTTTACAGATGGAACTTTGCCAGCTTAAAATTTTGACTCTCCGTGGCTTATTTTCCTCCACCTCATTTGTGCATCCGTGTTTCTATTTCCATCCACTTGGCTCATGGGGTCGCTAGGTCATTTTGTTGTTGTCGTTTACTCAGATAAGTCGTGTCTGATTCTTTGCGACCCCGCGGGCTGCAACGCACCAGGCTTCCCTGTTCTTCACTATCTCCTGGAGTTTGCTCCAAAAAAGGGTCATGAGGGCCCTTAAATCGTGTTCTCTTGGAGGGCTGTGAAGTTGACCAAGGGGCTTCCCAGTGGCTCAGTGGTAAAGAACCCACCTACCAGTGCAGGAGATGCGGGTTTGATCCCTGGGGCAGGAAGATCTCCTGGAGGAGGAAATGGCAACCCACTCCAGTATTCTTGCCTGGTGGCTCAGACAGTAAAGCGTCTGCCGACACTGTAGGAGACCTGGGTTTAATCCCTGGGTCAGGAAGGTCCCCTGGACAAGGGAATGCCAACCCACTCCAGTATTCTTGCCTGGTGGATCAGACAGTAAAGTGTCTGCCTACACTGTAGGAGACCCGGGTTTAATCCCTGGGTCAGGAAGGTCCCCTGGACAAGGGAATGCCAACCCACTCCAGTATTCTTGCCTGGTGGATCAGACAGTAAAGTGTCTGCCTATACTGTAGGAGACCCGGGTTTAATCCCTGGGTCAGGAAGATCTCCTGGAGAAGGGAATGGCAACCCACTCCAGGATTCTTGCCTGGAAAATCCCATGGACAGAGGAGCCTGGTGGGCAACAGTCCATAGTGTCACAAAGACTTGGACACGATGAAAGTAACTTAGCACGCACATTCTTTAAGAACCTGATGGTAAGTTTCAGGCAAGGCAAGGTGGCCTTGTCGTCAGCCAGAATCTAAGAAAGAGACAGCAGCCTAGATGTGACTTCCAGCCAGGACTCAGGTAGATGTGCAGAGTTTTGGGGGAGAAAACCTGGCTGCCATGAGGTGTAGCTGCAAACTGTAAATATAATTAAGCCAGGTGGATTCCATGACAACAAAGAGGATTAGGGCCTGGGTGGATCTGGTAGACCATTGAGACCTCTGTGAATAGATGTCAATTTATTTATACCCCTTCTCCCCCGAGGGGAGACACCGCCCCCACACCACCATAGCTTGATGTCTAAATGAAGTAATCTCTAGAAAGAAAAGAGAGATTATATTTGTTAAACTGTAGGAAAAAAAAAATCAGAAGATAATATGGCTTTGTTCTCAGTATTACATAAAGAAGATTAAAGACGAGGAACAAGCTGCTTAAACACTGTAAACTAATTAGTTCTACGAATTGTTTTCCCGAGGTTCATGAGATATGAAACACTGGCACCAGTGCGTGAAATACACTCTGCCTCAGCGCTCTTTTCAATTTATTTTTCTGTTAGTGTCATATGTATATAAAAAAAGAGCAGCCAGAAGGAAAGGGGTTAGAGAGGGAGACCAAAGCCTGGCAGATGACGGAGGCTGACGTTTTGCCATCTCCAGTCTGGGGCGGGCGGGTGCCCCTCCGATGCCCTGTGTAACACCAGCGTCGTTTCGTGCCATCTCAGGCCGTGCTGCGCACATGACGTCCCGACGAGGCCCCGAGGAATCCTGCAGCGCCCAGTGTTCTGGGGCTCCCGGCGCAGCCAGGCCAGGCTCAGAGGCTGCATCCCTGTCTCCCAGAGGAGGGTCTCCCCTCGGAGCAGGTGGGGGGGCCTGCCCCCCTCCACGTCTCGTGGCCTGGTTCCACCAAACCAGCTTGCTTTCTCTGTTCTAAAATCGCATCGTTTCTAGGAGGAGGACCCAGCCAAGGCTACGATTTTATTCCCTGCACAACAGATAACTGTATTTACTTAATTAGAGCTAGAAGAGCGAACTTTTTTTTTTTTAATGCAGCACACTTTCTGGTTCAGAAATCTGTCTCAGAGATGTGTTACTAGGACCGGCGACGGACCCTGTGGTCACCCTGACTCTCCGTCATCTTTTTTCTGCTTCTCTTCTTGCGTGTGCTGTACAAAAGCAGGAGACATTCTTGCTTCCTACTTTAGACTTCCTTCCCCAGGTCTCCTGCTCAGAACAGATCACTACCGTCTCTGCATTCGTAGAGAAAGGGAAAGTGAAAAGTGAAAGTGAAGTCGCTCAGGCGTGTCCAACTTGCCCTTTCTTTCTCCAGGGGATCTTCCTGACCCAGGGATCAAACTCTGGTCTCCCGCATGGCAGGCAGAGGCTTTACCACCAGGGAAGCCCTTAGCATTCTTAGAGAACTAGGGATCAAAGTGTGCATGAGAATCCCATCCTCTTTCTTTCTAGTTTCCCAGCAGACTTCTTACAGGCACCCTTGCTCCTGTCCCCCACCCCTGGCCCAGCCCCGGGGAGAGTGCTGTGTCAGCATCACCTGCTGACCTCCTTCTTCTCTTCAGATCCGTGGATCTCGGTCGTGCCCACTGACCCCATCCCCGAGCACGGTGGCCCCGCCTCCTTTCTGGAAGCCCCCCGAATCCGGGGCAACCTTGGGGTTCCCTCACTTCCCAGTCCTTCCTTCCGGCTCTCACCTCGGCAGGAGACGCTCAGTGCGTGTTGACTGCTGCACGTCTCTGATGTCTGTTTTGTTCATTGCTGTATCTCCAGATTCTAGAACAGGGCCTGCCGCATGGTAGGAGCTCAATAAATACATGCTGGATGCATTAAACACAAGATTCTCCCTAGGATGTCTGTCAGCTCCTCAAAGCCCGGAAGTCAGAGCCACACCTCCTTCTCTTGTCTGCCAAGCCTGTGCTGCACTGCGCTTCCTCGCTCAGTCGTGTCCCACTCTTTGCAACCCCATGGGCTGCAGCCCACCAGGCTCCTGTGTCTGTGGGGATTCTCCAGGCAAGAACACTGGAGTGAGTAGCCTTTCCCTTCTCCAGGGGATCTTCCCAACCCAGGCATCGAACCCAGGTCTCCCGCATTGCAGGCGGGTTCTTTACCATCTGAGCCACCAGGGAAGCCCAAGAATACTGGAGTGGGTAGCCTGTCCCTTCTCCAGGGGAACTTCCAGACCCAGGAATTGAACCGGGGTCTCCTGCATTGCAGGCGGATTCTCTACCAAATGAGCTATCAGGGAAGCCCCTGCCAAGCCTACTTCTCCTTATTTGTTCACCATTTAAGGGCTAGCTCTCCTCCTTCCCTGGATTCAGATTTCAGTCGTTATCAAGTCCTCCTCTCTGCTCAGCAGAGCTGAGCAGTTGCCCACCCTGTGGGGTCAGCTTCTCCACCGTCTCTCAGTCCTCCCGCTCATCTCCACTCCCCTTACCAGGCCCTTGTGCAGGCCGGCTCCAGTGCTCCCAGGGCAACTTACAGGACGCTGGGACCTGCCTGCCGCGAGGTTCACCGCCCAACCCCTCTCCACTGGCAGGATGGTTTTGCCCATCACACTGCTGAACATACTGGAAAACATAAGATCGTTCCTTGTAACAGAGTCAAGATGATTCAGGATAAGCAGCACCCAAACCTCCTTTCCGTGGGGCATGTTTGTCTCACTTCACTCCGCACCGTTTCTGTGCCCTCCCACTCAAGCCCAGCCTCCCCACGTCTCAGCAGCTTCTGTTGTTGCTGAGTCACTAAACCGTGTCTCACTCTGTGTGACCCCATGGACGGCAGCCCACCAGGCTCCTCTGCCCATGGGGTTTCCCAGGCAGGGATACTGAAGGGGGCTGCCATTTCCTCCTCTAAAGGGTCTTCCTGCCCCAGGGACTGAACTTTGTATTGGCAGGCGGGCTCTTTGCCACTGGGCCACCAAGGAGGGCGCAGCTTGGTTCTGTTTCAATTGTGGCTTCTTCCGAGAAGGCCCCGAGAACCCCTCTTTTAAGGTTGTTTGCCTTTTATGCACTTACCAAATGGAACTAGGTGTTCGAATAACAGGTTTATTGAACACCAGCTCAGTTCAGTCACTCAGTCGTGTCCAACTCTTTGTGACCCCGTGGACTGCAGCACGCCAGGCCTCCCTGTCCATCACCAACTCCTAGAGTTTGCTCAAACTCATGTCCATGGAGTCGATGATGCCATCCATCCATCTCATCCTCTGTCGTCCCCTGCTCCTCCTACCCTCAGTCTTTCCAGCATCAGGGTCTTTTCCAATGAGTCAGTTCTTCACATCCACATCAGGTGGCCAAAGTACTGGAGCTTCAGCTTCAACATCAGTCCTTCCAATGAACACCCAGGACTGATCTCCTTGCAGTCCAAGGAACTCTCAAGAGTCTTCTCCAACACCACACTTCAAAAGCATCAATTCTTCGGTGCTCAGCTTTCTTTATAGTCCAACTCTCACATCCATACATGACCACTGGAAAAACCATAGCCTTGACTAGATGGACCTTTGTTGACAAAGTAATGTCTGCTTTTTAATATGCTGTCTAGGTTGGTCATAGCTTTTCTTCCAAGGAGTAAGCGTCTTTTAATTTCATGGCTGTGGTCACCATCTGCAGTGATTCTGGAGCGCCCCGCCCAAAAAAAGTCTGTCACTATTTCCATTATTTCCCCATCTATTTGCCATGAAATAATGGGACCGGATGCCATGATCTTAGTTTTCTGAATGTTGAGTTTAAGCCAACTTTTTCACTCTCCTCTTTCACTTTCATCAAGAGGCCCTTTAGTTCTTCACTTTCTGCCATGAGGGTGGTGTCATCTGCATATCTGAGGTTATTGATATTTCTCCCAGGAATCTTGATCCCAGCTTGTGTTTCTTCCAGCCCAGCATTTCTCATGATGTACTCTGCATATAAGTTAAATAAGCAGGGTGACAATATACAGGCTTGACGTACTCCTTTTCCTATTTGGAACCAGTCTGCTGTTATTGAACACTGCCACCTCCCAATAGAAAGCATTAGTGGGTGGTCTATGTCATTGGCCTTGATATCCATTTAGTACCTAGGACAGTGCTTAACTTGTAGCCTGGAGTGTTACATTAAAAAAAAAAAAAAGAATTCTAGCCTTTATTATGCTCTACCACGTATTATAGTTGATGTTGGATACTTGGCATTTCTTGGTTCCTGACACTAATCTCCTGTGAAGCAGAGACCATCTTTGCTGTGTCTTTGGATCCTTTCATAAGTCAAGAAGGGCAAGAAGTAGGTATAAACAGAATGTGGTTGAATTTAATTTTAAATAAAGAGAGTGAATGTTGACTGGATAAAAATGCAGACAGTACTACAATATGTTGATTTATGGAAAAAAAATTCTTCAATTTGAGCATTAGTGTATATTTCATTAAGTAATCATAGCAAAAGTAGTAATATGTTGGCTTTTCCAATCTCCACAAAGCCTGTGTATATGAAGCATGTCTGCAGGGCACTTTGGACATAGAGATATGTATTATTCTGTGTGTTTTCTAATGACTTTTTAAACATTGATACATGCAGGCACTTGGAGGCTTTAGATATCACCTTGTAAGAATTAAATCAGTACTGTTCAACTGAATTTTGGTATTTTACCTTTTTTTTTTTTTAAATAAAAGAGGTATTTTCAGAATGTATTATACTCTGGAAACCCTATTTTTACTTGTTCTCAAAATCCACTGATAAGCTCTGTATTTTTTTTTCTTTTAATTGCTTTCAGATAGCATAGCAAATTAAGCATGAAGGCTCTGGAGTCAGAAGCTCAGAGACTCGGTTTTCTTATCCGTAAGATGGGGCGAGTCATGATTCTCCTTCATGAGAGCATGGTGAAGATTGGAGATAGTACCTTTAAACTCTTAGAGTACTTGGCAGACGCTCACTCAGTCCACGGTTAGGTGATAGCATTCTGTTAGTGTAACTGTGACTTGTGTAGGGAGGGGGCTGTGTGTTTGTTGGGGGAAATGGGAAGAGGTCTCGGGGCCTCCCTGGTGCTTTCTAGCTCGTGAGCAGCAGTGGCCGTGAGTGACTCCTCAGAAGACTGTGTCTCCTGCAACCTTAAAACCCTGGGCACCACTAAATCACTTTTTTTGTCCTGGAAAAGGGTGGTTATAATTTAGCTTTTTAAAAAAAATATGTTTTCATTTATTGAGGTCAGTGCATTTGTGTCGAACAATTGAAACCTGACAAGAAAAATCAAGGGTAGCCTGGGCACTGCTCAATTATTACTCCGATCAGATTTTAATTAGCCCCAGATGTAGAAGGAAGTGCTATTTTTATTATCCATTACCGTGCACTTGCTTACATACTTACCCTGGGGTTAGAGATGTTTTATTAATTATTTTTGTTGGCAACCAGGGCAATAGTTTTGACTTCTGAATTGAAAGTTGCCAACCTGTTTAAACAGCAACAGCCATCATAAAAAATGAGCCGTGCTATTTACTAAACAGGAACAAATCTCTTCATTAATTCATTGTTCACATGAGGTCAGCCTCCATTTTTGTTCACACTATCCCAGACCCCATCACTAACAATTTTTTTTCTTTAATCCAAATTAAAGTTACGTTTTGAATTTGAGGTCAGTTTTTTTCAGCTTTTCTGAGATATAACTGACTAATAAAATCGTAAGATATTTGAAGTGTGCCATGTGATGAGTTCATTTGAGGCCTTTTAATGGATATGAATTGTCAGCATGTATTTGCATCTCTTGTGTATAGTATACCTTCCTGACTGAAAGGTTAGCTTTGCTTAGTTGTATGTTTGGGGGCAGCGTGAGAGAAGTGTAACAAGTTCCATAAATAAAATGAGGGTTTCGTTTTAGAAAGCAGACTAATGAAGTCTGAGCAAATCTAGTGACAACAGTATATGAGAGTATGAGAAGAATTCAGTCCTTTCACAAAAATAAATACGCAGGGACGTCCACTGGGTCCAGAAGTAAACCCAGGTGAACCAGTCCTATTTACTGAGACCAATGGGCTCCAGTTGGTGTGTTGATTCCTTCGCCCCTGCCACTTTTCGGCACTTTTTTACATGCTGTCTAGAAGTTTGCAACTTTCATGCTGTATATTTTTTCCTGTCTGACTTTTATGACTTCCCCCATAAAATGTATTGGTTGTCTGAGTCTCACAAATCCTAAACTACTTAATGGCTGTGGCTGCATGCATTAAGCTGTTCTGTGTGTTTGTGTGTTTTTTTTTCTCAGACATCTGTGTAGATAGCTTCTGAAATTTACAAAACCTTTGTAACTAATCCCATAGGTTGACCTGAACCGGGGCAGTGTTTGTTGCTGCTAATTACACAGAGCAAACCTGTGGGAAATAGGCCCTTTGTTAATGATGAATTTAAGCCAGCAACTAAATATTCCTGAATAATGCTGGGAGTGTTTCTCGCCGAGGTGTTTATGCCTGTGGATCCCCTCCCTGCCTCAGTTTCTCCGTAGATGTCTGGCCACTTGCTTGATGTGCTTGTTAATCGGTGCATGAGGAAGAGAAAGGAGTCTCTTTGGCATCACGTGTAAACAAACATCTGGGTGATAAGGTACAGGTGGATTATTAGGTAGGACATAATGAGTAGTATTTCTATCATGGCGTTATATATCCTTTAGTGGGTTTTTTTTCAGGCTTTTCCCTTCCTCTGGCTTGAAAACGTGCTCCTATATTGCAGTAGTTATCCCTAAAAATGGCCAGAAATCCCATACTACCCATGAGTTATGCTACCTCTAAATATCAGCCTCTGATTGATAGCTTGTTAAAGTGAGTTTCTGAACCAAGGGGAGCTCTCTTGAGAGTAGGTATTTGATTTAGGGGGTATTGATTTGCATAATTGAGCAAATAAAGTACTATATAATTAAAGATCTACAGACATTTACTCTTACCTAACTTAAAAAAAAATCATATATTGCAGCCTGGATTAGCCACGTAAGAACCATTCTATAAAAATGAACCAGTACAGCTGGAATTTAGTCAAGAGAACCCAATAGAGAACCTTTCACCTGGTGGCTTAGTTACTTTTTATCAGGTCCCCTGAAAGTATGTAGGATGTACATCAGCAAAAGACACCTGAAAAACCAAGAAATGTAAAAAACATAATTTCCAGCAGTTCTTTACAGATGCAGTATAGAAAACTTTTGTTCTAGAGTAGCAGTTACTTCACATAAAGAAAGTCCTTTTCCAGCTTGCCTTTTCTGCCTTTTCATAGGCAATTTTAGGTCTAGATTTAGGTCTGTAAACAGACCAGAAAGGAATGGGTTTCCCCACGTTACTCTCTTGATTTCTTTTTTACTTTGAAAGATTGCAGATTATTCAATCTGTTTTAGGAGAAGAAGCCCTAAGATAGGTACAGTATATACAGATGACTCTGTTTTAGTTCTCTTACTATTCTGTCTGATATCTCCTTTACATATGTTGACCTATCCATTAAATTTCTCCTCAGATTCTCAGCCAGTAACCTCCCCCTTTGAAACTGCATGGTGCATTGCTTCCGTTTTCGTTTTGGCCAGCAGGAAGCTCAGCTAGGTTTGGTGTTCATTTGCCACACGGCATCTCCTGTTCACTGGCCCATGCTCACTAGCAGTGCTTACTCATATCAGTACGAGCTCAGTAAATATATACTCAATCAGCAGATGTATGGCTTGAAGTGTTTACGTTAAAGTGGACTTCCCATTCTCTCTATACTTGGCTTTTTTTGTTTGTTTTTAAGCTATCTAAGATCTAAGTGGTTTCATTAGTTCTGATAGTTACTTGTGAACCCCATTAAATTATTTCATGAAGGAGTCAGGGTATGATAATAAATATGAAAGGAATGTGCCTTTTTGTGGATGATAACACGGTTTGGTTGTTACTCTGTGTGTGTGGTTCTGTCTCTCAGAGAGAGAGAAAATACAGATTTTAAAGGCAGCTAAATGGACTGAGAATAAAGTATTTCTTTAAGGAGTTAGAAAATCCTGACACATAAAAATCTGGTTATTGGAGTTGGTGGAGGGGTAGTGAAGTATTTCTCCCCAAATTCTGCTCAGATATTCTCATTGAACTGGTCATTTTCATTGACTTTACAGTTAATTGAACCAGAGGGGGAAACAGCGGGAATAGAAGGGTCTGTTTTGAAGCTCCAAACAAGTCAGTTGGTGGCTTTGTTTATCAGTACAACAGCAGCAGACCCCTGCTTCACGAGGGAGACATGAAAATATAAACTTGGAAAGGTTTACATATTTCTGTTCGAAGTATTATGTACTCTGTTTTGCTCTCAAGAGTGTAGTTCTTTTAAAACTCTCAAGCTGCCCTGATAACTTCCATCTCCTGTTTTACCGATTTGCAAAGTATACCATTTCATACGGGTGCCATGCTGTGAAAAACATGAACACACTTTGGAATTCACTCTCGTAAAATATTTCGACGTTAGACATTTGAAAAGGATCTGAAAAGTGTTGATATCAATTAACAACATCCCATTGCCCCAGAAACAATTCAGCCTGGGTATTTTGAGACACTGGAGCAGTTTAATCTTTGGGACAACAATCCAAGGGGCTTTCTCACTTTGGGGTGGTACAGGTGGGATGACTTCATGAGGAATGTGTATCCAAGGTTGGGGATAGCCTAGAAAAATCTACCTTCTGATGTAGGAGTCCTGGGCAAGGTTACAGTGCTGACAGAGTCCTTGAGCAGCCCTCAAACTTGCACTGACTTTTCAGGCTCGGTTCCCCTTTTAGGCAATGCAGCAGGTTAAAATAACTTCTGAGGCGCTTTGAAAGTACTGTACTACTGAATGTCTTCAAATCCCTTGACAGTTTTCTCCCAGAAGCCTCACCAAATGCTTTGACGTGGACAGGAGTGGCATTTGGTTTCTCTTGAGTTCCTTGGAAAGTTTGCATAAACCACCCTCCTTCACCCAAACCCTTGCAGTTAGCTGTGCTGAATTTTCACAGGGGCCTCACTGAGCATGACAAGCCACCTGCCGTTTCACACTCAGCTACCTGAGGTCAGTGATACTGATAGCCAGGTAGGTGGGAAGTGTGTGAAATGGTGAGCCACCTCACAGGAGTGGGGTGGGGGTGCAGCGGTACCCATTTGGAAAGAGAGTGTGTGTTCGTTCACAATGCCAAATTAATTATTAACACTCAGTACTGTATACCTTACAGGGAGGGGGGAAAAAGAGATTGTTCACTGTGCCACTGTGACACCTTTGTTCAACAGGGAACGTGTTACAAATGCCATGGTAGTAACTTGAGGCTATGTCCTTGAACAGCTTGTTAGTAGTCATGTCCCAGTCAAGTAAACATCTCAACCCAGAAGTTTCTCTAGGAAGGGACAGTCCTAGTGTCGAGGCAGGACGTAACCTCAAATTGCACGGTTGCTGTCTTAACAGTGGGGCAGAATTCTTCTAACAGAGAGTGATTCTGGTGGAAATGTAAGCGCATTGAATGGCTGCAGCCTGGCCAGTTGTGAGTTCCCACAGTTTGTCGTTTCACTTATAATGGCCTTGGAGAGTCACGCGTCCCGTCTACATTGTCTTTGATTTCCGGGCTTCTCCCTGCTCCCTCCCGCTGGCAGGTCAGCCAGCATCAATCCTACACCAGCTGCTGGTTCTCCCTCTGTCTCTAGAATGAGTGACTCTCGGTCACTCTTGGTGGCCTGGTATCAGTAGTTTTCATCCCCAAACAGAGGTAACAGATGGAAATGGTATTCCTTTATTAGCCAGTATTTGACACCGTCAGGCCTCGCATCTCATGACAAAGTTGTGGACCTACAGATAGGCTCTCCGGCCTCTTAAAGCCATCCCCGGGCAGTTTGGGTGGAGGATGGCAATTGAGCCATTCCTCATTGCCGTCTCAAAGAGGCGTGGTTGCCTGTTAACCCCTCCTTATATCGTGTTGGTCATGCTTGGAGAAAACTCAACGAGGGTTTCTGATCCTCTGGGAAATTTTTACATTCAAAATTGGAATTCAGACTGTCTGAAATCCTTGAAAACTCTATTCTGGCTGTTCTGTGCTGATGAACATTTTGTAAAGTAGAAGACAATCAGTAAAATATTATTGATTGCATGGCAAACTCGGAGAAGTGACAGAGACAGAGGTTCTTTGGCAGGGAATGAGGACTTTTCATGGCTTCTGCAACCAGGCAGACACCTCCGCGAGAAAATCAGGCTGATGTACAAACTCGGTGAGTAAGGACCTTGTGGAAAGGAATGGCTGCTCACTCGTTCTAGCAGAATATTTCTCCGGAAGAAGAATATGGAACCAATGAGGCCAGATCTTCGATTTTTCACTAGAAGGCAGAAATCTGTACTTGATATGAATGTAATCCATATCTGGATTTCTAACCATTGGTTCAGATCAGTCTGAAACACTGGATTGGCCAACACTTACGCATATGGCGCTGAAATACCACCTTACAGTCTGGCTTCTGTGATGTTTATTTCTAAATCATGAAAGTGGCGCATTACATATGTTAAAGTCCAAGGAAAATGTACTCATTAATAAATTAGAACACTGAGTCAAAACATGTTTGGGAGCTGGAAGAGTGTCTTGTGGTATGATTGCCACCCTACATCAAATTATAGTTGGCTAAACTGTATCTCAAATGGTGAAGAATCTTCCTGCAGTAAAGGAGACCAGGGTTCAATCCCTGGGTCAGGAAGATCCTCTGGAGAAGGGAATAGCAATCCACTCCAGTATTCCTGCCTGGAGAATTCCATGGACAGAGGAGCCTGGTGGGCTACAGTCCATGGGGTCACAAAGAGATGGACACGACTGAGTCACTAACATTACTACTCCTAAGCTAATTGTGTTTTCACATTCATGGAGCTTTGAGAATTGGGTCTATTTGTTGTTGTTCAGTTGCTCAGTCGTGTATGACTCTGCAACCCCATGGACTGCAGCATACCAGGCTTCCCTGTCCTTCTCTATCTCCCAGAGTTTGCTCAAACCTCATGGCCATTGAGTCGGTGATGCCATCCAACCATCTCATCCTCTGTTGCCCCCTTCTCCTTTTGCCTTCAATCTTTCCCAGCATCAGGGTCTTTTCCAGTGAGTCAGCTCTTCACATCAGGTGGCCAAAGTATTGTCGCTTCAGCACCAATCCTTCCAATGAATATTCAGAGTTGATTTCCTTTAGGATTGACTGGTTTGATCTCCTCACAGTCCAAGGGACTCTTGAGGGTCTTCTCCAACACCACAGTTCAAAAGCATCAGTTCTTTGGCACTCATCCTTCTTTGTGGTCCAACTCTCACATCCATACATGACTCCTGGAAAAACTATAACTTTGACTGTATGGACCTTTGTTGGCACAGTGATCTCTCTGCTTTTCAATATGCTGTCTAGGTTTGTCATAACTTCCCTTCCAAGGAGCAAGCATCTTTTAATTTCATGGCTGCAGTTACTGTCCCCAGCAATTTTGGAGCCCAAGAAAATAAAGTCTCGCACTGTTTCCATTTTTTTCGCATCTATTTGGCACGAAGTGATGGGATCAGATGCCATGAATCCGGGTTTTTGAATGTTGAGTCTTAAGCCAGCTTTTTCACTGTCCTCTTTCACCTTCATCAAGAGCCTCTTTAGTTCCCCATGCCTTTCTGCCATTGGGTCTATCGTAGCCACACTTCTTGACCTGGTGCACAGTTTTA
Organism: Giraffa tippelskirchi; assembly: GCF_054371585.1. Lineage (NCBI taxonomy): Eukaryota > Metazoa > Chordata > Mammalia > Artiodactyla > Giraffidae > Giraffa > Giraffa tippelskirchi. Next base: position 175,312,220 of record NC_137280.1, on the reverse strand, counting down.
ACAGCCTCTCCAGTGAGCTGTAGCCTATGTTAACACAAGACAGTATCCCTAGTAGAAATTTAGAGAAAGCAGACTGTTTGTCATTGGTGAAGACACAGCTCTTCTCAGCGTACGTATGCAAAGCACAGTCAGGGGAGCCCGTGACAAGCTGGCTGCTCTCATTTTGGGGAATTTAAGAAGGATAAAAGCAAAGATGAGTAAAATAAAGACTTGCAAGACTCAAACTGCACTGACTGCAGCAGAGCCAGATGGTGAAACACAAGGCTTGGAATGCAGAGCTGGGGAATGAGCTGGCTTCCTCGAGCCAAGACTTGACTCCTATGGAGGGAAAGTTCCAGAAGCAGAGTTTCAAAGTGTGGGCCGTACAAAGGCTACCACTTCAGACACAGTGTATCTCTGAGCAGATCTCCAGTCAAAACCGTATCTTGGAAGAGGGCAGGGCTGTTTGAGATGAACAGCGGGCAGGGTCCCTGGAGTGAGTGGAAGCAATCCCCAGGAAGGCATGACACAGGTGAGTGAAGAGTTCAAGCAGGTGCTGTGGGGGTGGGGTGGGGGACCCACATTTATCATGTTGAGACTCCCCTGGAGCTAAGAATATCAAAGGTTTATTCGAATATCCTCCAGCCTTTTCATCAGCTCGACATTTGCCTCCCTGGTCCTCCCAGCTTTATTTCAGGGGAGAGTGTGCTCAGATGACAGCGGCTCCAATTACTGATTGCTATCTGTTTGTCATCCTAGCCCCTTTACCTCCCACATGAGTTGTACCTTTTTTTGGTGCAAAATAAACTGCCTGGGCTGGCCTGGGGTGCATCCTGTGCCACAGATGCCTCTAATTAACTTGATGGAGAGAGGTTCCTGGGGTCCTGTTGCACAGTCTGACAAGTCCCCCTGGCCTGGGAGGTACCGTGCTATCGCCTGATGCCTGCTTCTGGCTGATGTCCTTTGAGCAATGCTTGTTAAGGAGTCAAGTCTTCCAGTGCTCATGCTTTTAATATGAAAGCTGTGGAGTGATGGTTGCTCATGAGCAAATGGTACCGTGTATTCTTTAGGGTCTGAGGAAAAAAAAAAATCTCAAGGGACCTTGACTAACTTCTTCTAGGGTGTTAACCTGCAAAATGTTACAATTTTCCTCACTACTAGTACTACCAACATCATTATTTGTCGTGGGTAAAAGAAATCTGGTCTCAGCTCAATGCAAGCATAGACCCTTACATGACTCTGTTGTGCAATAAGTGATAAAACAAGTGTTGGGAAGGACTGGTTTGACTAGTTCTGAGATCTGCAAGCTATCCAGGTACTGTAGATGAAACCAGCCTCAAGCACTGTGAGGATTAGAGTTGTTTCTTTATTCCCTCAACATCTACATTTGTTCTCACTCTATCCTGGTGTCATAAATTATTCAGGTGCATTTATATTTCGTATGTGTGGCTTTGAGCATGCGTGTTCTACGAAGACCTATAGCTTTTTCTACAGTTTCCAGGATTTTGTGTATCAGTTCAGACTTAGGGCTATTTATTCTGACTTTCTGCAAGAATGTCTTACAACAGTTATTTCTGAAATATTCTGACACAGACATCGCTTACTAAATGTTGAAATGATAGAGACATCTTCAACTATGTATAGGAACGACTGCATATGTAATATTAATGACTTCATTATTCCCAAGTTGTGAAGGGAGATCATGAATTCTTTGATTTTTTTTTTAATTGGCAGATAATTGCTTTACAATGTTGTGTTGGTTTCTGCCATACAATTGTGTGAGTCAGCCAAAAGGATATGCATGTCGCCTCCCACCCACCACCCCCCTAGGTCCTTGGTTACCATTTACACCTGAACTGATCATCAAATGCATCCCTTTGGCATATTTTGGTATAAGGTGTACTGTTGGGTATTACTATTATTGAAGTGAACTTGAGTCTGTTCCCCCAACGTGCAGTAAAGCCAATCTGTATTGACACCAGGTTGTGGTGACGGAAAATACAGCGTTTTATTGCAGGGCACCAAGCAAGGAGACCAGGCAACCAGTATTTAAAAGATGGGCTTCCCAGGTGGTGCTACTGGTAAAGAGCCAATGCAGGAGATGTAAAAGATGGGGGTTTGATCCCTGGGTTGGGAAGATCCCCTGGAGGAGGGCATGTCAACCCACTGCAGTACTCTTGCCTGGAGAATCCCATGGACAGAGGAGCCTGGCGGGCTACAGTCCATGGGGTCACAGAGTCAGACAGGACTGAGCGACTTAGCACCCATTTAAAAGGCCCGAACTCCCCAGCGACTTTCAGGCAGGAGTCTTTAAAGGCAACATTACGGGTCTGGGTGGCAGGGTGAGTGATCAGCTCCTGAAATGAACATTTTTCTGATTGGTTGGTGGTGAGGTAACAGGGTGATGTTTCAGGAATCTCAGTCCTCAGCCTTCTGGTTCTAACCAGTCTGGGGTCTACATGCTTGCGGTCAGCATATAACGGGAGGTGGTGGTGTGGGAGCGTCTTAGTTTCTCAAACAACTCAGAGATAATGTGTCAGATTGTTACGTGTGTCCCCTCAGCAGGAACTAGGACCCTACGATTCTGTTGTCCTAATCATTAACAGGATCCTAATCCTGCTCTTTAGAACTCAGGGAAGGCCAAACAAGGAGCAGGGGGCATTGAGGGGCTTGTCCCCACGAGGGCCCCGTGGGTCCGGCTTGGGTTCAGTGCCCACTTTTCTTTGATACTCGTCAGTCCCAAGAGGACCGGGGCAGGACAAGAAAGGGAATAAAGTTTTGGGTAGAGAAGTTAATCATACACTCGGCAGAGGACCTTGATTTTAGGGGGGCTGGCTTTTATCACCACAGTTCACGGTTTAGCATCGCTAAGAACGTGGCCTTGCCTTCTCCCTCACCTGCCAGTGGACTCATGTGTCCATCAGAGTAGTTTAGTATCAGACATCCAAGCTGCATTACTAAACTGGAGGACGGATGTGTCTATCCTCACCTGACCAGCATGACTTTGCAGACCACGTACTCCAAAGTGAAGGATAAAGGGAAGATGGTGACGTGGTCCTTATCAAGGCCAGAGAATATAGAATGCAGTTAGGACCATGTACCAGATTTAGAAAAGATCATCTCTGTAAACAGATGCTTCCCGTGTGTTCTCAGTCCTGTTGGATTTCACAAAAGGAAGAGTTATGTGGGCTGGTGAAGATGGTGAGAGCTTTATAGAGGAGCTCAACCACTGCAAAAACGCAGGAGAGGGGTGAGGGAATTGGAGGCAAAGGGAGAATGGCCGGGGCCCAAGTGGGGGCTCGGCTGGCAGGTGAGAAGGCCGGGTTGGCAGAGGGTCCTGCGACTTGAGCTGGAAAGGTTCCATGGTGCCAAAGCAGGGTGGGCGTGAAGGGACAAGCGTGGGTCAGAGTTGCACTTATAGACCAGGGAAGCTTCCGGGTTCTTCACGGGGGACGGCCTGATAAACTGGGCAAGGAGGATGGAGAGGAATGAATCAGCGAGAGGTGATGATGCTAACCCACACAGGTGACGGTAAGAGTCGCCCATGATAGCTCTTAGCAGGACTGTGGCGAAAGAAATCATCAGAATTTAACAGAGGAGCTTGCGTGGAAGAAGAGAGACCAAAAAGAAAAGAGTTTTCTCCTGATTTCACTCCATCATTCTTGTGCCCATGTCTATCAGCAAGAAGGGAATAGAGGACTGAAATTTCAAGATGCTCAGGTTATTCATGGCTAGTAATGTGACGCTTTGATGAATGAAAGGGGAGAAAGATTTATGGATTATTGAAGGGCTGCTAACTTCGAAGGTTGACGGGGAATTTAGAGACACATTTTAAACTGCCATGTATGCAGCATTAGGAGAAAGCATTGGCCATTGATTGACTCTATCAGCTTCTCTGTTTAGTCCTCCAATTTTAATCAAATAAGACCGAGACAGGCATTAATGGTTGATCTGCTATTACACCACTCTCCCTGGTCAAGTCTCCATGCTGACATGCATATGGTGATTGGAGATTAGTCATTTCCAGGGATGTAGTTCATCATCCTTAGAAACCATCCCATGATGACTGGGTATCATTTGCTTTTGGTCCAGCTTGCAGGCTTACGGGAGCATCTCTGGCTCTTCAGATAAGGCTTGTTCAGGACTGGATGGCAGCCCCAGCAGCTGCAAGTTACTGCTCCAGGGCCCCCGCTGGGGCCATTTTTCAGGAGCAAAAGCAGACGGCCAGAGAGCGCCTGTGTTGGCACCGGCCGGGTTACCCTTCCAGGGGCAGGAAAGGAGGCTTCTCCAGCTGTAGGTGTGCTTCAGAGTTTTTGAGCCCCTCCTAATGAATTGGAGACTGAGAATCTCATTCTTCTGGAACTATCACTTGAGAATCAGAGTAATTATTTCCTATTGCCCTTTGTGGAATATAGTTATAATTGCATTACTGTTAACGGTGTTCGCATTAACACTTAATTGTTAATGTCCTCCTAAATTTGGAGGAAATCATCACCCCTTCATATTTCATTGCCAGAAAAGAGTTGTTAAACTCAACGAGGACCATCGGAAGCTTCCAGGTGGAGAACAGAGAAAAGAGGCTGGGATGTAGGGGCAGAGTCTGTGGGATGAGGGCCCTTTCTGGGGGGGTGTGTGTGTTCATTTCCTTTCAAGGTATTGGAGGGCTTTGAGCTGAAGCCACAATGTGCAGACAGACGATCACTGGAAAGGAACAGGGATTCCTGCGAGGCGTGGAAATGGCTCTGGGGCTCATCATAGGAAAAGGGCAGAAACTTTCGTTCAGAGCTGACATCCTGTTTGAATGTTGAAAGACACATTAACAAGAAAAGAAAGACGCCAGTGTGGCAAGGTCAGCCAGACGGCGGTGGGCTGCAGGCCTTGACTTTCAGATGATTGCAGACTTCTTCCTTTACCATACACTGAACTGCCTGTTGTTCACCACCAAGCGACTCCTTGGCTTCGCTCCGCAACAGGAAACAAATATTTTCAGTAGTCTTTATTCAGGCTTGCAAAAGAGAAAAAAAGAGAGAGAGGAAATACCAGAAGTTTATCAACCTTTGAATCTGTTAGGGGGAATATTGTTTGGGGCATAGATCCTCAAATGCCCCAAACAGCCTGCACCAAAACTGTTCATTTCAACGTCGGGGGGGGGGGGCGTCTCTGTGACACCCATCCTAAGAACTTTCTTCAGGGCCAGAAAGAGGAGTGACAGACTCCATGGATGTCCCACGTGGGCATTCATTCACACAGGACCCGACTCTTGATATAACGTTATATTGCTGCTGTCAGGCAGTTTTTAGTCATGATTGAACAAGGGTTCCCACATTTTCATTTTGCACTGGTCCCTGCAAATGACATGTTGGTGCTACTAAGCACTCCCTGGTGGTTGGGGCTGACTGCGGTTTAAATTTCACCAAGTGTGCTAGAAGCCAGGTTCTCCTCAACCACCCATGAGTAATTCAATTCTGCACCCTTTATCGACACGCAAACTGGTTTGACAACATTGCAGGCTTGTTCCTTTGAAAGAAAACGTCATTAAGTTAAGCAGCTGTATTTCCTTGATGTTTACAGGATGCCAAATAACCTGTTTGACCTAATTTTCTTTTTTGTTTTTACTTTTCAAGTGGATGTTTCTACATTCAATGTAGGCTGTGGATTCGTGCTGAAATTTGACGTAATTAATGAGCTTAGTTTCATAAATTTATTGTCTATTTCAACCACAAAAGTTGTTAAAGCTGGTGGGCTATCAAAACTGGTGAGGTTTTAATACCCACATACCCTGGGGCACATTCCTGAATTTCTAAGGGTGTGATTGTTTAGACTTGGAAGCTTTCAAAGGCGCCTTCTAAGGAAGGTCGCTTGGCACTGGGTCAGTGCAGAATGGACTTTAATGGTTCCTACTGGCAGGGTTTGGTTTCTTATCAAATTTTGTACTGACAAGTGAGGAACTGCTTCATTCATTGTATTTCGCTCTGTGACTCATTAGCTTTATTTCTCATAAACACACTTCCCTCCCAACTACAATCTAAAAAGTTCCGTCATTAAAAGCAATTTTGTTTTTCCTGCCTAAGGGAGACTATTTTCAACAAAATATGTGCATTTTGACAATGTGAGTCTTGCCCATTTAAAGCTGTAAGTATAATTTCCTTTTTATTGGGTGATAAAACTTTCTTTCTGACAAAACAGAGGACAGCCAAGATCTCTTCCCTTTTTGAAAAAAATTGTGATTCGGCATTTCTTTGCACGTTTTAAAGCCCATTTTACATAACTCTGCTTTTATAAAGGAAAGTTATATGGCTTTGTGTGTTATCAGTTCTACAAGGATGTCAATGGTGTTGAGGATCAAATGAAGCATAAATAGGTCATGAAAAGACAACACAATGCTGTGTTGCATTGGAAAATCGAGATTTAAAGTCCTCATTCCTCTAATATAACATGATTCTGAATTGACTGTAAAAAAAAAACGACAAAACCCCCGAAGCTCGGTTTTGATGTCAGCATGTATATATACATACTTTTGTTACCTTCCCTGATTATTTGTGATCTGCCGTGCAAAGGAATGGACCTTGGCCGGGGCTCATGACTCTCTTTCCCAGGAAAGTCATCATGGCGGGCCCTGCCTCCGCGTCTGTCGCCCTCAGTGCTCTGAGCCGGCCTCCCTGCTGGAGCTCACTCTGATTTCACTTCCGGGTCAGTAAAGCCAAAGGGTGAAGCTGCCTTACGGATGGGCTAGGAGACAGGGTTGCTACAAGTTTGATCACCTAAGTGCCACTTTCAAAATGTTTGCTATGTTCATGTGTCACCTGTGTCAGAGTTCAGTAAATAGATTTTTTAAAAGATTGTAATATTTTTCATGAAAGTATTTTTATCCTTTTCGTATTTTTATTTTTTATCCTTTCATTTACCTTGATCCTTTTCGTATTTTTATTGATATCCCTAATAATTTTTCATGGAAAATTCATCAGTTCAATTCAGTTCAGTCACTCAGTCGTATCTGACTCTTTGCGACCCCATGGACTGCAGCCCACCAGTCCTCCCTGTCCATCACCAACTCCCGGAGTTTACTCAAATTCATGTTCTCCATTGAGTTGGTGATGCCGTCCAACCATCTCATCCTCTGTCGTCCCCTTCTCCTCCTGCCTTCAGTCTTTCCCAGGATCAGGATCTTTTCAAATGAGTCAGCTCTTCGCATCTGGTGGCCAAAGTAATGGAGTTTCAGCTTCAGCATCAGTCCTTCCAATGAATATTCAGGACTGATTACCTTTAGGATAGACTGGTTGGATCTCTTTGCAGTCCAAGGGACTCTCAAGAGTCTTCTCCAACACCACAGTTCAAAAGCATCAATTCTTCAGCGCTCAGCCTTCTTTATAGTCCAACTCTCACATCCATACATGACTACTGTAAAAACCATAGCTTTGACTGCTGCTGCTGCTGCTAAATCGCTTCAGTCGTGTCCGACTCTGTGTGACCCCATAGACGGCAGCCCACCAGGCTCCCCCGTCCCTGGGATTCTCCAGGCAAGAACACTGGAGTGGGTTGCCATTTCCTTCTCCAATGTATGAAAGTGAAAAGGGAAAGTGAAGTCGCTCAGTCATTTCTGACTCTTAGCAACTCCATGGTCTGCAGCCTACCAGGCTCCTCCGTCCGTGGGATTTTCCAGGCAAGAGTACTGGAGTGGGGTGCCATGGACCTTTGTTGGCAAAGTAATGTCTCTGCTTTTTAATATGCTGTCTAGGTTGGTCACAACTTTTCTTCCAAGGAAACTTCATATCCTTCTACTAAATATCCATTTGTCCTGAATAATGACTTGCCACAAGTAAGCAACAAGGCTGTGTTCTTGAAACCTGCTATTAAAAGTAGAGATTAGCTGGTGTTAGGGAGGTGGTAGACTTGCGAGGGTCACACTGAGATTTTCCCCTTGACTCCTTGAAAGAAGGTTCATAAAGGACTAGTTTTCTCATCCTGTGATTCATTGTTAATGCGATCCCTGCATGTCACCTGTGGGTCTTAGGATACCGCTAGGGGTCTGGATCACTGGCTCTGAAAAGACTGCCTTCGGTGATGAGATCAGAGAGACTCTAACCGGGCCCCTTGCTTGTCCCATTGTCTCCGATTCCACCACCGTTAACAACTGTTCCTTTAGATTTGCCTTTTGATTTTGTTCAGTAATTACCTATTTAAATGTAAATTACTCTGTAACCTCTTGGTTGTCTTCTAAAGATTGGTTTTCCTCATTGAGACGAAGGTTCTGCTGAAGAGGGACACATAGGCTAGAGATGCTGGCTGTGAAATATGAGAGACGAACTCAGACCAACAGACGCTCTTTGCAGTGAACTTGGGGGGGAGGTTCCTCTTAGGCGTTTCCGTCTCCCCTGTTCCCCAGACTCTGGCTGGTCACACTGTCTGCAGACAGGGCTCCGATGCCTCCACCTCTGCCTTCCCTGATGGCCCACCCAGATGGTGGAGGCTCTGTGCGTCTTGCTTACAGAGCTCCCCATGCTGACTTACCCCGCTAGACTTACTAGACCAGCGTGAGCTCGTCTCTGCTCCTCTAGTCGACACCGGGTGGGCACTGTATCAACCGGAGATCTGCCTTCAGTGACTGAGAGAAGGTAGGAGAAGCGAGTATCCCAGGCAAGTTTTTCTAGGCTGATTTCCGCACACAGCACAGCATTCCATTCACCCAGGTTTGGCCCCGTGTCATCAGCCATGCTTCCGTGCGTCCGGGTCATTAAACCAGGCAGACACTAAGGTGTGGGAGAAGGGAAGGGAGCTGGGGACGCAGAAACCGTTTCGGGTGTTTCAGCTCTGGTACCAACTCCGCCTGAGTCATCTTTCTCCAAGCCTAGCTGACTGGCTGGAGTACGCGGACAGGGAGGATAAAGTATTACCTCTGCAAAGCGTAGCAGTGACTCAGCATTTAATACCTGCACCTTCGACACAGACTCTGGCTTAACACAATTTATGAGCCGCCCACTGTCTCTAAATCCACCGTGGGGCTTTGGGATCATGGCAAAGCACAAACAGTGCAAGGACAGACTGTTTTAACAAAAGGATGCAGGTCTGAAAAGGCGTCGTCTTTGGGACCATGGCACCATGAAGCTTGCTTGGGGGTCAGAAACACCTTGGATCAAATCCCAGCCCTGCACTTAGAAAGCGGGGTGACCTGAAGTGAACGGGTCGGCCTCCTAGCGCCCCAAGATGCTCTCACGTGAGCTGGCGATGATGAGACCACGAGCCTTCTTGCTGGATGTGCGGGGGCAGGCAGGGAGGTGTGGAGCAAGCGATGCCAGGAGTCGTGGAGACGCTTCGTTCCATGTTGCCTTGGTTTCCAGTGAGGATCGCAGGCCCCTTCTTGCTTCGACTGTGCATATCTCCGGGAATGCAAACCCCTGTATATTTTGGGTTTTTTTTTCCCAGTGTACTAAGACATGACAATATATTTAACGTGAGAGAACATTTCTGCAAGCAAACTGAAATTAGAGTCAGAGGGAAGAGTGTTACCCTTAGTGTTCATTACATGTCTTCTGATGCTCTGATGGGTGTGCTTGGGAATAAAGCCCCTGGTACTTAGCTAGCGACCTATTTACTTGATTTTCAGTTGTGCTGGACTCGAGTTCTCACACGCTGACTGCACTGACATTCATGAACATCGCTGTCACACTGGCTCACACTCTATTAGGCAAAGCCACGCATCACGGGGTGTCCTTGGAGGAAGGCAATAGACCCTTAACGCTCTGCCCCGTAAGAGCAGCCTCGTTTTTAGGAGTTACCTGGCCGTGTAAGCTTCCCTCGTGGCCCAGAAGGTAAAGCGCCTACCTGCAAGGTGGGAGACCTGGGTTCAATCCCTGGGTCGGGAAGATCCCCTGGAGAAGGAAATGGCAACCCAGTCCAACTCTTGCCTGGAGAATCCCAAGGACGGAGGAGCCTGGTGAGGGTACAGTCCTTGGGGTTGCAAAGAGTCCGACACAGCTGAGCGACTTCTCTTTCACCGGCCGCGTTACTTCCTCTAGTGGCCCACATAACCCGTGACAGAAGATCTAGGAAACAGAGACGCGCGTTGGGCTGTCATCTTAGCTAAGCGTCGAGCAGAGGCTCACGTATTGAGGTTCCCTCTCTTCAGGTACAGAAGAAAAGATGGCCTTGGGAGGGACTTGGAAAGAAGTGAAGGTGAAGTCTGGGATAAGCCATAATTTGAAAATAAAGAGCTTTTCTGTCGCTGCTGGTAATCATTGGCCTCAGGAAAAGCAGTGGTAAAGAAACTTCCCTTGAATTGTGTCTCTTTAAAAAAAAAAATCTCACAGAGAATGGAAAGTTTGGGTCACAGGTGTAAACCCTTAGGCCCTGCTTCCTCAGCGAGCTCAGTGCTGGTCTCAAGGACAAAAAAGAGAAAGAGGGAAAAAAAAAAAAAAGAAGTTTTGCATTAAAAACAGACTTACCTCTCCAGGCGGAGGGACGGCTGTGAACAGAGTCTCTGGCAGGACCTGGCGTCATGAGGGAGAGTTGCAAACAGTAGCGGTGGACCTGAGCTGTTTATTTCCTCTCTCCTCTGTCCTGGCGTGATGAATTTCGCTCCTGGCTTTGCTTTTGCTTCCGAATTCTTTCTGTGTGATAAGTGAAGGTTCGCTACTTGGGGACTGGTAGTTAATTTGAGCCCATGGGCAACTCCTCTCTTGCCTGGGATTCTATTTGTAACGTTTTGCTCTGTGGGTTTAACTAAACTGTCAGGATGGTGCAGGGCTGAGTTATTAGAGTTCCTGGTAGAAAGCTCAGGCAGAAATGAAACCGTTCACCACCCCCGAGAAAGGACTTGTGGCAGGAAAGGGGACGCCTGGGCCTGGACTCTTCCGTGATGCTTTGTTTCTCTGGAAAATGATGTGCGGAGCTTCTGCCCCTGTCCCCTGAGGACAGACAGACGGTAGACTTGGAAGCAGCGTGCATCCTCAGTGGTGTCCACCTCTTTGTGACCCCGGTAGACTGTAACCCGCCAGGCTCCTCTGTCCCTGGGGTTCTCCAGGCAAGAATACTGGAGTGGGTTGCCCTTTGCTTCTCCAGGGGATCTTCCCGACTCAGGGATCGAATCTGCGTCTCCTGCATTGGCGGGCGGATTCTTTACCATGGAACCACCTGGGGAGCGCTTGGAAGCAGCATCACCACCATATTTTGCCCTCTGACCTTTGCTAGAGCACAGCCTTGCTCAAGTCTATCCTGGGCAGGGGAGACTCAGATATCATCATCTTATCAGAAGGCTTCCTGGTCCCTGAGTTGTGACAAGGGTGGTGAAGGCTTAGGGACAGGCTGAGACACGTAGCCCTGGAGGGCAGTAGAGTGGACCTAACTTCCTCTTGGCTCTACAGACTGCTGATGCGCTGGCCCCGAGGCTGGACAAAAGCCAGCCAGCCTCCACCGTTGGGCGTTAGGGCAAGTTTGGTGCCTAACTTATTTCCCTACCTGCTATTTCAGCCTCATAAAGTAACTGTTGGCCCCTTTCTGTACTCATTGCCTCTGGTCAGTGATTGAGTATTCAGTTCAGTTCATTTCAGTTGCTCAGTCATGTCTGACTCTTTGCGACCCCATGGACCACAGCACGCCAGGCCTCCCTGCCCATCACCAACTCCCGGAGTCCACCCAAGCCCATGACCATTGAGTCAGTGATGACATCCAACCATCTCATCCTCTGTCATCCCCTTCTCCTCCTGCCCTCAATCTTTCCCAGCATCGGGGTCTTTTCCAATGAGTCAGTTCTTCACATCAGGTGGCTAAAGTATTGGAGTTTCAGCTTCAGCATCAGTCCTTGCAATGAATATTCAGGACTGATCTCCTTTAGGATGGACTGGTTGGATCTCCCTGCAGTCCAAGGGACTCTCAAGAGTCTTCTGCAACACCACAGTTCAAAAGCATCAATTCTTCGGCGCTCAGCTTTCTTCACAGTCCAACTCTCACATCCATACATGACCACTGGAAAAACCATAGCCTTGACTAGATGGACCTTTGTTGGCAAAGTCATGTCTCTGCTTTTTACAGAGATTGAGTATCACGACTCTCTAAAAACTCTTCTAAGTTTTGAAAGTGTTTTCTTAATGCTTCAACCACTTCTCTTACTGCTATCACACAGAGTAAACTTTAGTCTAGCGTGAGGGGGCTGACAGTGATGTTCCCACACTCAGGTGCGTAGATACAGCGGGGGAGGTGTGACTTGACACCCTTGACGTCCACGTTAGTGACTTCAGATCTTCCCCACCAGGAAGCAGTGTGGGTGGATGTTAGGGAAGGAAGGGATGTGGAAGCATATGAATGAATACTGGAAAGCTCAAGCCTAAAAAAATTTTACTGGGTTACAAGAAAATTCTTATAACTAGAGCATCCCCAAATTACTTCAAGCAATAGATTTATTTATTTATTTATTGTATCCTGAGTTTATCACTTTATTGATTATCAGTGTTCTTCTAAGCCCCCCTAACGGATTTTAATTTTTTGTTTTCTAAAATGTTTAGGTCAGTTGTTTTTGCTAAATATCACAGTGTCTGTCACTGAATCTCAGTACTTTATAAATTGTATACACACCCACACACACATGTGTATGTATGTTACAGATGTTTTTTGGAGAAATCTTGGAAGTTAGTCCTGAAAGAAGCTAGGCATAGTAGCTTAGCTTTTTCATTCCAGTATTATTTTTCTGATTTCAAAAGAAATACATTATCATTGAAGAAGATTAGAAATACATATTTTTACAGTGCACTGATAATAATATGCTTTTTTCATAATACTACTGTTCAGAGTATTGACTTTATATGTAGTTTAAGACAGACATTTGCCTGTGTGAGTGTTTTAACACGATGAAGATTATTTTATGTATTATAATCTGCCTTTTCATTTAGTGATGTTATATTTATTTTACTAGAGAAATGGCCAAACTAAACTTTCTTCAAGCCTTTGGCAAATAATTGTGGTTATATTTTGGAACAAAATAAAAAGAGTGCCACCTTAGGATTAAAGAATGTAGAGCTTTAAAAAAGAAAACCAAAAAAGGCATGCAGAACTAGAGCCCCTTCCCCCATCTCTTTTCCGTACCATCTCTTCACGGAGAAGGACACTGGACTCACGGTCCCTGGAGTCGGTGGGCCCCAGACTCTGCCATCACGCCAGCCGGGTTTTCTCTCCAGGACAAGTCTTTGCGTGCTATATTTCTGTCATCACATGAATGAGCTTCAGGTTCATGGACCTTTTGAATCCTATGAATCCTGGCACCAAAAAAAGGCACGAACCATCCACCCTAGGGATTTGGGAGAACAAAGAGGAAGAGGGGACCCAACCTAGCAGAGCCAGGCTGCAGAGTTGCTTCCCGGGGGGTGGCGATGCTTCTCAGCGTGGGGGCGGTCCTCCTGGGTGCCTGCCCCTTGCAGCGCGGGAGGCAGCCTTGGGCTTTGCCGGGTGGCCTCGTCTGTCTTAGTTTCTGATTATCACAAAGATAAGTGGGGATGGTTTCTGCTGAACAAATGGCGTAAATTCTGGGACTCAAGAATGTATTAACTGTGTGGGAAGCTTTAGGTCTATGCTCACAGCCTGGCCTTGTGGCCATCTACAATGTGCTTTCTGCGTTGTGTTTATTGTGGGGTCATTTGCTGTTTGAAAGGGTGATGTCCATTTTTCAATACAGCATTTGTCCCATTTGTTTGCTTGATTTTTGAATGGAAAGAATTCAACCTGGAAGCTGTTGATATCGACCAAAAATGAGGCTTCCCTGGTGTCTCAGCAGTAAAGAATCTGCCTGCAATGTAGGAGGCCAGATCCCTGGATCCAGAATATCCCCTGGAGGAGGGCATGGCAACCCATTCCAATATTCTTGCCTGGAGAATCCCCATGGACAGAGGAGCCTGGCGGGCTGTGGTCCATGGGGTTGCACAGAATTAGACACGACTGAAGCGGCTGCTGCTGCTGCTGCTAAGTCACTTCAGTCGTGTCCGACTCTGTGAGATCCCATAGACGGCAGCCCACCAGGCTCCCTCGTCCCTGGGATTCTCCAGGCAAGAACACTGGAGTGGGTTGCCATTTCCTTCTCCAATGCATGAAAGGGAAAAGTGAAAGTGAAGTCGCTCAGTCGTGTCCGACTCTTCACGACCCCATGGACTGCAGCCTACCAGGCTCCTCTGTCCATGGGATTCTCCAGGCAAGAGTACTGGAGTGGGGTGCCATTGCCTCCTCCACTGTCCTCCTGACCTCTTCTGAATTCTCTCCTCACTCTTTGCCATGAAGATGACAACTGCGTGTGTGTTAGGGCCATGAGTTTCGGTGTGTGAACGTGTGTGTCTTGGCATTTTCAGGATCTCGCCAGAGATCCCAGGGCCTAACAGCACACCCCACAGAAAGAACATTCTAAAGAGTTGCAGGAAATGATTGATCAAGAGGTTGGTCTGCGTGGGGCACATTGGAGTTTAGTTAATGTGTAGCCTGGAGCAGGAAATGCCCAGCTGCGGTCATGGCCCTTTGAAAACGTGTATAAGTACTTGGTGAGAACTTCAGAACTCAGTTAAGCTGTCTTTGATTCCAAAGATATCCCCAGGGCCAGTGAATACATTACAGATGCCTAAAAAAAAATTTTTTTTTACTTAGTGCCTATGTTAAATAATTGATTTTTTATGAACCAACATGACTACATAGGTTGATCAAATTATTGCTGGATTTGCTTAATTTTCCCCACTTTTTTTAAAAATGATGCCTCTTTATAGAAGCAATTACAGGCTCCTTTGTTATCTGCATATAAAATTAAACACTTTTGACCTATGGAAGCAATGCTGCATCTCTGTACGCTGTTTGTTTGGTTGAGTGATGTTTCACCTTTCCCTCCGTGCTCTCTTGCCTAGATCGCAACCTGTGGAAAGGGTCTTTTTCTCTGTATTTAATATCTGGCACATAAGGCCTCTCTTTAGGGGTGTATCTACTGGATTCACAAAGACGCTATTTGAGGCTTGAACTCAGTGACTTACTAAGTGGTACCTTTATACCCTGAAAGAGTTCCATGGAATAGCTTTCCTTCGACTCCTAGCCAAGTTCGATTTCTGCATCTGTGTCCTTTGTCCTTGCTTCATCAGAAAATTGCGTAGGACCACATGTTGTAATTATGGGTGTTTTAACCTGTGCTTTGACTTGCAATCTCTCTTCTCAGAAAATCTTAACTTTCCTTGTTCTTTTACTTTTTTTTTTTTTTTTTAATTTCAAGGTCTCCCAGAACCCGGGAATTGGAAGAAATCTTGAGTGTCATGTAGTCTGATTGCTACCTCTTTGATTTAAACGGACAGGTGGTCAGAATTTGAAACTTCTGTACTCAGAAAACACAAAGAAATAATGGGGCAAGTTTCAGAAACAGTGGCTGCTGGGCGGAGGGGCTCCCGTTCCCTTTGGGTCTGACACCTGCACCCACCGTATTTGCGTGACGGGTGGAACTAGTGTAGGGTGCCCTTTTGTTTTTCCTCACAGAATATCTTAGGATATTTCTGAAGAAGGAGTCGATGAGAAGCTCACTTTTTCTTGTTTTAA
Source organism: Giraffa tippelskirchi (assembly GCF_054371585.1). NCBI lineage: Eukaryota > Metazoa > Chordata > Mammalia > Artiodactyla > Giraffidae > Giraffa > Giraffa tippelskirchi. Next base: position 175,296,707 of record NC_137280.1, on the reverse strand, counting down.
TGACTTAGCTACATTCCACTTACCAGTTGTAGACACCCTAGGAAGACACAGCTTTCCTTAGGGAATTCAAAATTGATTAGCATCCCTGATGAGCCTTCAAGCTTTATGGTAATATTAGTATCATTCCTCCTCCTCTTCCTCTTCTTCCTCATTTGTTTTTGGTAAAGAGAGAGGAACTTGGTCAGCTCTATGCCAGTGCCAGCTTTTTCCACATTTTAAATTACAAAGGCTGAGTTTGCTCAAATTTGTTTCTTTTGCCAAAAAATGTTAAAAAAAAAAAAAAAAAAGCTGATACCTTCTCTTAAGAAGGGGACTTTACCCAGTCAAATTTTCGATAAATCAGTTACACTGATGTGCTTGCTGTGTGACAGACTGCAACCGAACCTCATTATTCATACATGTCCGTGTGATGTTACTGAATCCGTTTGTGCTGTATCCATTTTGCACCCATGGGTGGTTCCTGGTCCCTTACGAGCAGAAATAGTCAGCAGGCAGTAATAGAAGACATGGAACACAAACGGATGGGGCCCGTAATCCCTCCTCCAAGGTGCTGGGTCCATTTTTAAAATTCACTTTTAGGTCTTTTTTTGTTAACAAAAATTCTTTTCTCATCAATATGAACATGGCATCAGTAAAATAAAAAGGCAGATGCTTTCCAAGCATTTACAGATCATCCTGCTTTTATTCCGATCAAGGGTGTTCATCAATTGTCCCCTCTGAGGGACACACACAGAGCTGGCCTTTCCTGCCTGTGGTTCCGTCCTGGGTGTAGGAGTCGTGTGTGTGGCACCGTAGTCTTTCCTGATTCCAAAAACGGCAAGAAACCAGAAGAACCAAAACTGCGCTCCAAACTGTTCCCTTTGCAGTGGGGAACAGTTCCTAAGGACAAGGGACCGCGTGGCAGAAAACAGAGCAGAGGGATGACTATGATGCGACCGTGGACCACCTGCAGGCGCCTGGCCCAGGCGGGTTCTGGTTTCTGCTGGCAGCTGCAGAGTTGTGGCTGTTAAAGCAGCAGCCCCCACGAACATCGTGCAGGGCCCTTCGTCACTGAGATGCTGAGATGAGATGTGGTGTGAACCCGTGGGTGGAAACCCACCCATCACCCTCAAAGCGCAGAACTTGCTTCTGCCTGAGCCACTGCGTGACCACTCCATGCCGACCAGGCCACTTATGCATTCGTGATGTTCCCAAGGAAGAAAACATCAGCCTTACAGGGTCTTCAGTGCTTCTGTACTCACAGAACTCCAGGAGATGGCTTCTGTCACCTTGTCCTGGAACTCAGGAATTCATTCTCCTCCGAGCTCTGCCATTAACACGCTTGGTTATCTTTCCAAGTGAGTCCGCCCCTCTGGGTGTCGCTAACTCAGCTGTAAAACACGGGCACAGGATGACTGATCCCCAAGGTCCTCTCAGCGCTGACCCTCCATTTGTCTGTAGCTCTGGACTTGTATTGTTCCTTGGGGAGTTTCATTTTTTGTGTGTCCTGGACATTAAGAAAAAAGTTGATATTTGAGGTTCTTTAAAAAAAAAAAAAAAAACAGTGTTAATTTAAAAAGTAAATTTAAAGGGAAGGGAAAAAAAAAAAGGTTCCTTAGGTCATAAAACAAAAGATTATCTGATAAGCATTTATAAAAAAGTATATTTCGATGTCAAGGTAAAAATTAAGACTGAACCCTAAAGAGCCTTTGTAAAGAATCAAACTTAAAAACAAAGATCTAAACTAAATCTATTAAAATATCAGTAATATGCTGAAATTTCAAAAAAAACCCCAAAACTTTGCAATTATCTTTTCCCCTGATGTTCCATGACTGATAAAAGTCTCTGAGTTTCTGTTGCGTGGATCAGAGACGTAATAAAAATAATACTTCCTAAAAAGCTCACTCTCCCATACAGAAACTTGAAATGTTTTAAATGGGTTGTGAGGCAGAGGGGAGTTTGAAGCTTAGTTTCTCACATGATTGCAGCAAATAATTCATGATGCTGACCTACACTGAGATTTTCCAGCACTCTGTTTCTGCATCACAGAATTACTGTAACAAAGCATTTCTTTATGACCCTGGTTTACTGTCTCAGTTCTTCCAAAAAGGCTCAAGCAGCCCATGTCCCGTGCATCCTGCTCTGTCCTCTGCACCCTCTCTTTCCCTCCTGCTGTCTGTCCTACCTGGATGGCCTCGCTGCCTTGACATAGTTCAGTCCAGTCACTCAGTCGTGTCCAACTCTTTGTGACACCACTGGAAAAGACCCTGATGCTGGGAAAGAGTGAAGGCGGGAGGAGAAGGGGACCACAGAGGATGAGGTGGTTGGATGGCATCACCAACTCGATCGACAGGAGTTTGAGCAAGCTCCAGAATTGGTGATGGACAGGGAGGCCTGGCGTGCTGCAGTCCGTGGGGTCACCTTGAGATAACTCCTGTTCACATTCTGACTCTAGGAAGCCTTTTATCTCCAAGAGTATGTTCAGAATCCCATCTCAGAATATAATTGCAAATGTATGCGTCTGTTCCTGTCTAGGCTGAATTCTGTGAGCAGGAATTGTATCTTATTTATCCTAGTACCCATGTCCGACCTGTCATTTAGGTAGGGCTCACTGAAGGCTTTTGAATGACAGACTGAAGAAGGCATATCACATGCAATCATTCAAACAGTTATAATTATAGTTAAAATGTAAAGGCGTGAGGGAAAACAAATATATCAAAGGTAATGTCTTACTCTGATTGAGCCCTAAGCTGCCTGGCAGCCAAGTCCAACAATAAATATAATTTGACCAAAATAAAGTAGAAAGCAACGTGGTGTAGAAAGAGCAGGATAGGATTTGGAGGGAACGAGAAGGGGATTTGAATCTTGGCTTCATTATTCACTAGTGACCTTGGGCAAGTTCTAGGGCCTTTCTTCATCTCATTTATTTCATCTGCAAACTGGAAAGAACACCTACTTTATAGAGTTATCCTAAAGAATAAATGAATTAATGTGTGTGAATTGCATATAGTTCCTGTTCAAGACAGGTAATTCAGAGGGTTACTATGGGTTGTTTTTTGTTTTAATTGGTAGATTTTACTTTTTAAAACAGTTAATTGCTATTTTTCCTTCCTTTAGCTAGATAACTTGTTAAATTATATAGAGACGTGAGTTTGATCCCTGGGTTGGGAAGATCCCCTGGAGAAGGAAATAGCAACCCACTCTAGTATTCTTGCCTGGAAAATTCCATGGACAGAGGAGCCTGGTGGGCTGCAGTCCTTGGGGTTGCAAAGAGTTGGACACTGAGCAGGCACACACACAGTGAACATATAATTGACAGGGTCAGAGACCAGGTGAAGTGCCTTTATCTTTAAAGACTACCTGGCCATTTTCTAGCTATTTTCTGGCTATGGTGTGCAGTATTAAGTGGCAAGTGAACTTTCTTTGGGCGAAGATAACTTGAGATTTAACAAGTCAGTGATGAAGTTAAAGCAGGAAAAATCATGTAAGATACGTTTCTTTCAGTAGCGTTTGGAATTTCGGATGCACGCTGTTGGATGGCTTCACCGACTCAGCGCATGTGGGTCTGAGCAAACCCTGGAGATGGGGGAGGACAGGGAAGCCTGGCGGGCTGCAGTCCATGGGGTCGCAGGGAGTTGGACATGACTGAGTGACTGAAAACAAGTAACACTTCGTTTAAAAAAGAAAAAAGCAGGAATTTTCAAGCAGAGTTGAGTGGGTCACTGGTAGCTTGACTGACGGCTCTGTGGACCCAGCTGACACCTGGGCAAAGGGGAGTCAATGCATAGCGTCCGACCTGCCAAAAAGGGGTGCCCAGCTGGAAAGCAGAGTGAGCGTGAAGGGAAGCAGTGCCCAAGGGCTGAGGCCCTGAGCACAGAGTCAGAATGGACATCAGGGTCGTGCAGGTTCTGGGGAAGCTCTCTGCCTGTGTGAACAGCATTTGTCCTTAAAGGAATTGGACTTTAAAAGCCCAAAGAAAGTTCCTGCGGGGCCGTCTTGGACAACAGCTGGGGGCTCACTTGGACAGGAGATAGAAGTGCTGATGGGTCAGCCCCCGTCCCAAGCCATAGCCGGGCGGGATTGATTTGATGGGACGAGCGTAGTCTGTTCAACCAACACAGACAAATACCCCGACCACTGGCCTGGTGGCAGCAGCAGCCAGTTGGTTTCAGGTCATCTCTTCCTAAAACAGACTGGTCTTCAGCTCCCTAGAGGCTTAACCGGAGCTGAAAAGGTTTTGCTTCTGTTTGCTGGGCTGTGGCATGTGCCACGTGTCACACCTTTGCCTGGATGGAAGGCGCTGTAACCCACTGCCTCACGGGTTCCAGCAGGCCTGCCTTGGTAGGTAACAATGGCCAACAGCTGTCTTCCCCAGGAGCTGACTCACACTGCCTCGACGCTACCTAAACAGTCATTACTGACTTTTGTCTTCCTTCAATGCTTTAGCAAGTTTTAGCCTGTTAGAAAAGAGAGATGTAGGAAATGGCCTAGAGCCCTGGGATAAAAATATATGCCACACCCTAGCTAGCTTAGGTTAAATTAACTTTGGGTAGATCTATATGGACATCTTTTAGGAGCTGAACTATACCCTCACCACCCCCCGCACCCCGCACCCTTAACTAGCCTGCTGCATGTGGAATATGGACCTGTAGCCTTCCACCGGGTTCCTAATTCTTTCTAAATTAAGAATTCTAAGTTAAAGGGACAGTTAATAGCCCTAACTTGTCCTGTATCTGTTGAAGCTAAAACTGTGTTAATCAAGTGATAGCGAGGAATGGAGCATTTCCAGTCCGTGAATGGTGTTTCTCTGCAGGAAGTGCTCAAATTCAGAAGTTTGGTTGCACCCAATCAGGGCAACTGTGCATTACAGTTGTTCTGAACATATGCTAATGCTAACCGGACCAAAGTATTGGTTTTACAGATCATTACGATGCTTGTGAAAAAGAATAATTAATGCTGAGTTAAATGGAGAGAATTATCCATTAGCAGATATTGCAGCAATGAGCTTTAACCGCAAAAAAAAAAAAAAAAGAAAGACGGTTTTGGGTGATGTCTTATATTACATGCCTATATGTTGTCCTAGGGAGATGGAATCAAGATAAGATTAGAGGCAGAGTGAGAAACTTTCTATCCTAATCTGATACAGTATTTTAAATAATTTATTTGATAAAAGCAGGGCCCACTTGTGATATATATAGTATGTCAGGTCTTCCCTCAGTTAAAGCTTTACAAGGAAAATGCTGGTCAGATTTGAAGACCGCATATTCACAGGTTTCCAGTGTGGCTGGCCAGTAATTCCTTATCCCACAAAGAATTTTAAAAATGTGCCAGCTTGAAGGAGGTCAGAGGCTAAAGCAGGGAGGTGTTTAACGCGCCTTTTTTTTCTATCTCACTAATAGACTGTTGACATGGGTCTTTTGTGAATTCCCAGGCTAACTGAATGTATTAATGATCTGAGTGAGGGGAGGAACACAGCCTGCTTGGATTTCAGCGTATCAGGTTTTGTTTAATTTCAGTCACTCGTTTGTTGATGGCGAGTATTTCACTCGGATGAAATGCCTCCTCCCAGCGAGCTCTGAGATCCTTGGGTCCGTGTGTATAAATCATCTCGCCTGCCACGACACCCCAGCCAGCAAAGCTTGTCGACGCTGACAGGGACCAGCTGTGTAAGGCCGTGAAGAGACATTAGGTTTTGACATCAGCTGACTGACAGTTACATTTGGAGGCACACCGGTGGAGGGCCTGAGATTTTGTCTAGTCCATCAGGTAGATGGAAATCACATTTAATGTTATGACATGCCTTTAACCACTTAACTGAAGGTAAACCCTCCTTGGTACATGGAATTGAGCTCAAAATAACCTAGGTTTAGCTTTTTAGGTCTAAATACCTCTTTCTCTCTCTTTCTCACCTTCTCTGATTTTGTAGCCATGGCAGGAATAAAGTTTAAGAAGTGAAAGTTATATTACAAACCAGTAAGAGAACAATTTTTTCCTGAAATGTTTTCTGCCTTATTCCATCCCTACCCTTCTATAAATATACTAAACATGATACATTTATGAGCAAATAAAAGCTTAATAAACATTTTACATTCTCATGCTAACAAAATGCCCTTAAATTTATCATGGCTACTGAAAATGTGAGTATTTGCATGTTACAAAATTTCCCTAAATTTTCACTTTCAACAGCTTAACTTCTGGAATTTTTCTGTTTCTAAATCTTGAGGTTTAAAAATCACTAACCAAAGCATATTAGTTGAAGCAGGTTACCATTCTAAGTAAAAGATTCTCTGCATGAAGCTGATGGACAACCGAAGTCATTTTAATCTAAAATTGAAAGAGGCAGATCACAAAGTAGGCCTTCAGGTGATGAATTGAACTGATTTTAACGTAGCATTTGGAAAGATTATATGTTTATTCTGAATCTTTATTTAAAAAATTAAGCTATATTTTTATTTATTTTCATGAATATTTAGGTAAAAATAAGTAGAAACAGTTAAAAAAACAGTCATTTATCTTAAAACAATTTCTCTTTGAGTTTAGCATAAATGATTTTAAAATAATTTATAAAAAGACTTCAATTTTCAGTCTTCAAAATTTCGGTGACAAATATGAATACATTTTTACTTTTAGAAAGCCTGAGTATCAGCATTTGCTTTAGTTTGTATAAAAGCAACTGCGGAGTGACAGAAGGAAAATGTTCACCCTAATGATGAAGGGAATTATTGGCTTTGTTCATGTTGGAATCCTTTTAATGTTTGAAGAGTGGGTTAATGGTGATCTGCATTCATACAGCTGTGCATCCATCACACACACAGGCACACACGCACGTACACACACACACACACACACACATACACACTGGCATTTTTGCCTACAGGCTGCTGAGAGCTGATTATTCTTCTAATCAAAATTGTCACAATCAGGGGAGACAATTAGTCAGGTTAGGGCTCTGCTGATTTTGCATGTGGCCCTTCACATCAGATGGCCTTGAGCACTCTTGAATCATATCAACCCATGTTTCAATAATACCTCCTTTGCTCCACCTGCTGCTGTCAGGATCTGCTGTTCATCTCTGGAATTACTTGAGTTTGTGAGTTGTTTATTTAAATTGAGACCACAAGGTACGGAAATTTTCTAAAGCGGAAGCTTGGCAACCTCTATGGCTGGTGCCATTTGAAAATTACCCGGTCAATAGCTCTAAAAATCATGAAATCGATTACCTATAAATAGGTTTCTATTTGTTTCTGTATTTATTATGCACTTATGAAATTCAGTTTATAGAGTTCAGTTCCTGTGTAAAATGCATACAACATATACTGCTTAAGACAGTACCACATATAATATGCCTAGTATATTTTAAGCTTTACTTAAATCTGACATAAAACCCATTTGACAACAATACATTCCCATAGTTTTCAAATGAAATGAATTTTGTTCTGAATATTAGCTTAATTATTATAACAAGCTGGTGATTGGCTGATTTTCCAGCTACTAAAAGTATTCTAATCAAAAAAGCAAGGCTTTTTATCAACTCTTTTAATATCTTATATGTCTAAATGGGTGTCACATCTTTCTAGTTGAATGTTCTGCGAGTTTTAGAATTCAGTCTAGAATGTAACTCAGTTTTAGGGTTTTGTAGTCAAAATACATATAGTTTATTTTAATATCTAGTGTAACTTGTATATTACCATTTAAAAGTAAGGTATCTTTAGAATGATGCCAGAAGGATAAAGAGAGATCTACTTAAAAGAGTATGGGGCTTGTTATTCTTATATAAGGATGCAACATTCATAGAAACTTTTTTAAAAAGGAGAAAAGAAAAACCAGATAAGCATTCCTTTTTTGTTTCTTAGAGACTTTAGGGGTTTTACTGAAATACTAATTTTATGTTTTTGAGTTAGGTCTTTGTGTGTGCTTATTGGTGTACTCCTAAGTTTTCTCGTGTGTATGCACTATAATTCTTATATTTAGCTAATGACTCTTAGCAGGGAAGATCAATTTGAAAATGATTCTCTAAGAGTTTAATATATAAGAAATAATGATTTGTTTTATATAAAGAAGTTTTGCTTTCATAGTTCTGATCATTTGATGAAAATAGATTTGAGTTTTTCCAAGCAAATGTCATAAGTCGACATTTCTTAAATGGGCTTGGGTAATTTATATAATTTCTCTATGCATTTATTTATTCACTCACTCAAGCTTATATTCATATATTCATCAATTCATTCATCAAAATCTATTCTCTCTTTATATAAATAAATTTACATATATAAACATATATTGAGAATATTTATTCTCCACCTCCCTAAACAGTGAGCTAGTTGATAATCTCCAAGTATTGAATATATTTTAAAGGTTTTTTTCCCTTTCTATTTTGCAAAATTTAGGAATATTTGTTGGATCTGTTTGTTCATGAGAATCGTATTTTTATCTTAATTTTTGCAGTTTATAGCTTGAACAGTCTTACATTATTTTTTTGCTTTTACACATATGCATAGATAGCTAATACAAAGCAATGTAGCTGATTTATCTAGTTGCTCTATGGGCAATTAAACCAGGAGTATTATCGCAGCAGGAATAAGTGGGCAAATTACACATGTGAAGTAAATGGGTCTTTGAAGCTTGAGCACATAGGTATTACTGTAGAAGAGGCTATGTTAAGATCCCTAAAGGGATCAATGGAGGTTTATTGATGAATACCAGAAAATAGAGAAGTGGTGTCATAAACTTTTAACAGTCTAGTAAACTATATTTAAGGTTTTCTATATTTAAGGTTTGCCATCTTGGTGAGATCTACAGCTTTTATGCAGTGGAGGAGGGTCGTCCTCGGATACATTGAGAAGAAAGCTCTCTGACTTCCCAAGGGATTAACCCCAAGGGATCAAAGCCAAGGCCAGGCAGCTCTCGATTTCCTGCGGTTGTCTCAAGAAAATGAAAAGCCTCCAGAAGCATTACCTTTGTTCTCTTAAGAAACGTGACAAATGATAAAGCATTGTGACTTTTTAAATCTTGCTTATGAGTTGCGACATAGAAGCAGAACTTTCGTATCCTCATGGGTTTGAGTGGTCTCCGGTTGACCTCAAGTATACTATATAATTTTAGAATTCTAAACACCCCCAGTGTCTCACAAAACAGAGTGCAGTTCATGTGAAATAATGAGTACTTTGTTGGGGGATTTAGTAGATGAACCACATCCATCCAGTGCCCTGGTTTTCACCCTTTGCCCTCTAATTGCTTGGTGTTTCATGCTTTTATCAATTATGAGCAAATTTTAAGGAGCAAAAGTAGAAAAAAAAACATTTGAGTTGCTAAGGAATAGTTCCAGGCAGTAGGCTCTCATGAATGTTATATATGAATTATAGCTTTGAAAATACTTAAAGACATCAAGAGGAGAAAATATTTAGTCAGCAAAACTAGTTTAGCAGAGAGAGAACGGCAGAAGGCATTCCACACTCCAAGGCCTGCGACTTAATTTAAAGCAAGTCACAATCAGGCTGATAGCGCCAGCTTTCCAGGAAGTGAAGATTTTGCTGACCAGAGAAGCCAAGAACTTTGTCTCTGGAATCCTGAACCCAAACATACAGAGGCCCCAGGGTGTTCAAAAAGCCATTCTGCTTCAATGAATCAAAACGACCAGAACGCGTTTGTCTTTGGCACAGCCCACTCTCTCTCTTACAACCCCCCTCCTTCCTCTTAACGCTAAAGTTGAGGCATATAAAATATTTCAAGGCTCTCTGTCATAGTTAACCCAAATTTATCGCCAAAAATAACAGATCATTTGAAAGGACATGATTTGCCTCCCCTTTGGGACCTGCGGGTCTATCTACCACGCATAACATCGCAACATTTATGTCAGCATATCCTTCATCAGAGATCCAGAAGGGAAAGTTGGAGAAATAAAAGAAATGACCTCCATCTGTTTAACATGTTGTCAACAGTTTTGGAGACAGACAAAAATCTTAAATTACCTCTGCACTTAAGGTACCTAATTACCTTCCAGAAGACTTTGGATGAGAAGAAGTTTTATATGTCCAGCGAGGGTAATACAGATGTGGGGTTTTTTCCCCCCATCGTTTTTTAGGCTGAGAGAACAGGTGTAAAACAGTTCTGATTACGTGCACGTTATGTATTTATATCCCCTATAACTGGGATGTTGGAACTGAGAGAGCTCCCCAAGGGCTTTAGATGTTAAGAGACCCCATGAAACAATTCAGCAGATGCTTGAGGGGGCCGTTTCTGAATGATGACCTCACTGATTCTTCTCATCATCAATGCTCGCCATTTCCTGTTGTGCAGTTTCAGCCCTCCGTAGGGTCGAGAGCAGGGGTAGGGGGAGTTTGATGATGTGATAAACTGTGACTACAGCTTTTCTTGTAGCTTTTCATCAGGGATGACATTCCTACCAGTTGCCACCGCCTAAATAGTCCTTAGTTTTGTCGTTGTCCATGGGAAAAGGTGGAATCCTTTTCGTGATTGTAGCTGTATTTTGCCCTTCCAACCTTGTGTACCAGGCACTAGACACCTAGTCATCACGACCCCCTGTGTCCCAGGGCATCGGACACTAGGCCACCTTGAGGGTCTGGTTACAGCTGCTGCTCACTGCACTGAAATGGATGGAATGAATGGAAACCCAGGAATGGAATTTGGCAAAATCTTAGTGTTCCTTTATGGTGCCTTACCATTTAGTTTCTGAGATGACTCAGTCAGATGGTTCTGCATGATCTCTATGCTAAACTGAAACAGCGTTATAGAACATTTAGGTCATCTAATTTTTCTTTTTTTTTAAAGGTGAGATACAGAGAGGTTAAATGACTTGCCCAATTCACACTATATTTAAGACAGAGGCAGTATTTAAATTTAGGTCTTTTTCTCCTATGACGTATATCACATTTCATCGAAGAGATTTATTTGTATGACTCTCTCACGCACTAGATTGTCAGTTTCTTTAGGGCAGCACTCTGTCTTGGTTCATTTTGTTTGCCCGCAGGAGCAATACCTGAGCCACGTATACTTGAGTGAATGAATGAGTGAATGAACAAAGTCATAAACATGTGAAAAGTTCATCAAATTAAGAAAGGATAGTAAGTCAGTCTGGGCTTCCTGGGTGGCTCAGTCGGCAAAGAATCGCCTGCAATCTGGGAGACCTGGGTTCGATCCCTGGGTTGGAAAGTGACCCTGGAGGAGGGCATGGCAACCCACTCCAGTATTCTTGCCTGGAGAATCCCCAGAGGCAGAGGAGCCTGGCGGCTACAGTCCATGGGGTCGCAAAGAGTCGGACACAACTGAGTGACTAAGTCCAACACAGCATAGTAGGTCAGTCTAGTACCATATTGTTCAAGTAAACTGTAATTTTAAAGTTTAAGTTAAAATAGGCCTTCTTGAAGAGAATGCGCTTCATTCTAATGGAATGTGATGACAGGCTATAGAGCTGACCTCAGCAGGCTTGGGAAGTCTCTAGTGTTTCTCTACTACCTGGCCCTGCACGTCTGTCTTTCTGTCCACTGTCCCTTTCCTGAGGCCTTTTCCCCCAGCCCCGCAGACCACTTGTTCTCTCTCAGAGGTTACCCACTGTATCCCAGAGTCTTTCAGGGGTCTTTGCTAGGGGACAGGTATTAATGAGCCCGAGAAATGAAAATGCGTTAATACACTAGCGGGCAAGTATGATTTCTCTCCTAGGCGAAATAACACTCACCCAGTTAAGAACTGAAATTCCCTCTTGGGAAGTTATTTTTGTTTAAAGGTTGCTTTTGTGTCCCGGAAATCACACCGCATAGGGTAACGGCCCTTCCTTCCTCCGTGTATTTTTATTTTTTATCTTTTTTTAAATTTATTTTTTATTGCAGGACAGTTTCTTTACAACGCTGTGTTGGTTTCTGCCGTACAACAGCGTGAACCAGCCTCTCCCTCTGGAACCTCCCCCTGCCCCCGACCCCCTCCCATGTATTTTTATATCCAGCACACTTCCACAAGGCTGAGTTGCCTTGTGTATGCACAGTTACTCCAGAGAGTCAGCACCTCTCCTCCCCCATTTATAAACTTCTTTTTGAAACCACTTGTCCTTCTTTCGCAAGCAAAAATCTATTATAATTACACTCTGCCCGCTCGAGAGATATTACGATGACTGTCAAAATTTCTACTTCCAAAGATCCTTGAGGTTCTCGTGATATCTTTCAAAGCAGTACAACTCTTTGGCGCTGGAAAAATACCTTTTTTAGTTATGTAAATAATGGAATTGTACATGGTCCTCTTACCTGTTACTATTTGCCAAGCACCATCTAAGTACTTCACAGTCAGTCCGGATTTGCTCATTTCATTCATTCCTTTGATCCTCACAGACGTCCTAGGGGTGCAGTTGTTATTCTTATTCCAGTGTTGCGGAGGAGGAAACCGAGGCAGAAGAGGGTCGAGTAACCTGCCGAGGGTGGAGAGTCAGCAGTGGTAGAGCCCAGATTCGAAGCTCAACAGATGGCTTTCTGTCCCTTCCCCGTGAGCTCTTCCCTATGCTGTCTGCCACGGACGATGAGAGGGTCGTCCCTGCTCAGTTATCGGGTGGATGTCCGCAGAGTCTGTGAAATGAAGGGGAAAGTTGGACTCTCTTTCATCAGCTCTGATTTCCTTGATAACCACCAGACCATCAGCAAACGTTACAAACCATATGTGCTGAAAAAGCCAGGTGCCACAAGGAGGACTGGAAATGCAATTTTCTTTCCACTCTGATTTCCACTTTTTATTAGCGATGCCTCCCAAGTGGCTCAGCGGACGCCTGTTCATGTCCCTGGACATCTTGTACGATCTGCGGGCAGCCCTGAGTGGCTGAGCTCCACGCTTGCCAGGGGTCCCTCTGCCCCTGTCGACACCTCTGCCTGAGCAGCTCTAGAAGGCCCGGTGAGCTGACGAGCCTCCCCACCCACGGGCTCAACAACTCGGGATTTCTCCACTGTCAACTTCGTGCTGCCAGAGAGCGGATTTCTCCCCGGGGCTTTTACATTTCCCCGCTGCCTTTTCGGTCACAGGTGAATTAGTAAAGTGGACACAAGGAGAAAGTGTTTTAAACCTTTCAGTAAAGCACGTGTGTTCTCGGTACAGAGTGGACTAGAATACTCTTTGGGGCTTGAAAACCATGTCTCAAAATGGCAATTTTCTATTCTTTTGTCCTGTGATCGACAGCTTTGGCATCACTTCATATTTAAATAAAAGGCTTCCCGGGTGGCACAGTGGTAAAGAACCTGCCCACCAATGCAGGAGACTCGGGTTTGATCCCTGGGTTGGGAAGATCCTCTGGAGGAGGGAATGGCAACCCACTCCAGTGTTTCTGCCTGGAGAATCCCATGGACAGAGGAGCCTGGCAGTCTGCAGTCTATGGGGTCTCAGAGAGTTGGACACGACTGAGTGACTAATACACACACACACACACACACACACACACACACACACACACACACACACACACACACTTAAATACGATATTTTATCATTAGTCCCGAGACTAAAATTAGTTTACTTAAATTTATAAACAGAAAGCATTCAGACTAATAAATATTGAAAAATATGTGATGAGATAAACAGATTTTTTTTCCCTCCAGAATGAAGCACTAAACAGAAGCGTTATTTCAGACTGGGAGCAGATAAATAGCAAACTATGTCTGAAAATTATTCTCCTAGGGTCTAGCCCTTTTACTAATTTTTACAGTAAAGGTTATTTTACTTCCATGTTTGACTTTTACACAAATGGATTTGGAAAAGAAGAGCCATTCCTGCCCTGTGTATAGCAGCTGTGCTTACTGGTTTTATAATCTGTAATCCTAAATTGCGCTTCTATTTTAATTTCAGCATTCCTAAAGCACAGGATTCTTATCAGATGTTCAGACATGACTATTTCAAATTGAAAAGAGAAATTCAACCATTAAGTCTTCTCATCTTCTCTGAGATTTTCTTTCTGATGTGATGAAGTGAAATACTTCCTCATGTCGCCCGTAATTTCCACTTATACCACCATCTTGCCTATGCAAACTTTTAAATAGGCTGTAGATGCGAGAGCATCTAAAATCTGTAGTACACATTTCGTCTGGCTTGGCATTATTGTTAAATCAGCGAGGATCCTAATGGAGTGCAGGGGATAAGAAAACAAGAATCCAATCAATAGAAGCAAAAGGCAAATGAACTTGCATACATTAGCACTTTTAATAGGAAAAGATAAACGCGCATTCCCTTTCATCTTTCAAGCAATACACATTATTGAAAGAGGCCTAACAGACACCACCCTGAGTGTTGAAACAATCTTTTTTCGGGGTCCAAAAACTAGAACATGCCAGTAAACTGAGCATTGAAGTGACTGTTCCGGACCGCTGAAATCAGATGGATGTTTCAGATCCAGTGTGTGGAACTCAGCATGTTGTGTCCACGAGGCTGACACCGTCCTGTGTTGTGCGCAGAAATGCTGGCCCTCGACAAAGATCTCCAGAGGAGGGCTTGTTTCAAGACCAGAGTCTGTCTCAGAGGAACGAGTCTCTGATCCCGACATCCGGCTCTTTTCATTAGCTCTGGTTTACACCACGTCCACTCCGGAAACGCCAGGAAGGATCTGTCAGATGCAGAGTGTCCGGGGGTCTGGGACCTGGGTGGTCACGGATCGTCTACCACCATAGCACCATACGGTTATCCCACTCAGTCTCCCGAGCTCGGCTCAGGGGATTCCGAGGGGATGAGAGAAGCGTGTGCTGTTCCCCGTTATACCAATTGCACTCTGCCTTGGGGGGAGTAATGGCAGCTCTGGCAGGAATGTCAGGGGTAGCAAGGCTCTGGCACCATAGCTTCACGTCTTAATGTGATTAGCAGCGCCCAAGAAGGTTCTCGACCACTTCTGCCTCTGCTCTTCACCTCTTTGTTTATCGCCTCTGTCGGTGGGAAAGGAACTGGGTATCAAAAAAGGCTGACAATAACCTTCAGGGCCTTTGCTAAAAGGCAGTCTCAGCCGTGGATTCGCCATCTCACTTGGGCAGCCTTCAGTCCAGCCCAGCAACCTGATCGCTGTGTTGCTGGGTGATTTAATGCAGGCCAATAAGAAATACCCTGGTGCTTTCTTGATGGCATTTCTCCAAAGAGCTCAATTATAGTCAGGGAGAAATCTGCACCCCAGGGAAAATTTCAGTATCCTCTTTCATGATATTAGGGAATACTCGGGTTTGAAGTAGGTGCTTTTTAAGATAAGGTATGTGTGAAATCCACACCGCTGTCGTTGTTTTTATTATTGCTTTACAGCACCTGGAGAACTTTTGCTCTTGGGGAAATCTAGAAATTCTCTCTTAGGGGAAATACCATTTGTATTGTTGGAAGAGAAAGAAGAATTAACTCGTCAGTGTTGTTTTGCTCTCAATCCAGACAGCCAGAAAGAGGGTTTGGTTTTTTTTTTTATGTCTGCTAAGTATCAGCATTTCATATCTTTTTCTTTGCATATTTTAAAAGAGGTCTTTCCTTAGCCCTCTTCCATTATTGTTGTTAACTGTAATCAGTACTTTATGGTTATATTATATAGCTTTGTTTCATTAGGGCAATGAAAATGGTATTGAACAATAGCAATATAATGCAGGGAAACAGTTTGTAATTCAGCTGGAAATTGCTAATGCAGTAGACAGTCGATAATACAATCAGCTCGACTTTCCTAGGAAAACACAAGCGAAATTTCCCCTATTTTTCTCTCAAATCTTCTTGTCGGGCGGGAGTGAGGGAAATGCTCTGAACAGCATTAGAAAGCTGGTTGCCCCTGAATAGAGAATTTCTGTATGCCCTGGGTTTTGAATGACATCCACAGGTCCTAGGAAGAGCTCCTATGTGAGACTCAAATTCTCCCTGGAGACTTGTTTTCTGAGCTACTAGATAATTAACAGTCCTGAAAGGAAACAGCTGGATGCGACGGTGCTCAAAGTTCCTCCCTCTTGTGTGTGTCTCTCTGTCTTGATGCAGAAGTAGGGTTCTTGTGAAATTATTATCAAATATCACGTCCCAAGGGAAGACTAGGGGCTCTCTCTTTACAAGACTATGTTATCCATGCTTTGCACACTGAAGAATTCATAATTGATGTAGGTTAAGACTGGTAAACGTGAGTCATGTCTAGGACGGCAGAGGCAAGCAGGTTGGGTGTTTTTAAGGAGTGATGCGTTAGGATTTTATTGCTCTCCACTATAGTAACTTCCTTGTGGTTGTTCTTGAGTCAACACCAACTGTGTAGAAAGTTTTATGAGAGGAGTGCACACGAATTCTTGGCTGCAACTATAATGCTGAGAATTCCATCATATTTTACTTCAGTGAGTGCTTGGAGAGGCTGGGTTGCAAGTTACCATTAGGAAAAAATAGGAGTGATACGTCTAATTTTGAGTCGCCCTATACATTTTCCTAGTCATTAGAACCAATACAATCTCCCCACATGCGATACGAATTTTTAAATGTCCTAATGGTCCAACAGAGAAGAGCAGTATTTCATATTTCCAGAGACTTCCACACATCTCTGCCATCTTTGGAGATATTAATTATATCATGAAGCCACCACCCCGAATTTAAAAATAAGCGAAACTAAATGTCATATTCTGCTGGGCGTCTGTGAGTTGCTTCCTTCAGTTTTCATGGGCAGAAACTTGTGTTTAAACAAAACAAAAGCAGAAGCCAACCCCCCCACAGTTCCAACTTTTCAGCTCATTTCCTCCTGTGGGTTAGAATGTCTGGTCTCCTCTTAGGACTCACAACCTTGTTGAGGTACGTGTATGCTCCAGACCGTGTCCCAGGCATGTGGCAGACACAGCAGGAGCTCACATCATGGCCCACAGGAGCCAAAGGACAGGCGTTTCTGCTGCCCGGGCCCATCTCCCTTCCTCCCTGCCCGCGTGCATGCCCAGCGCAGGGCGGCCTCTATAGCACAAACAGTGGGTGTCCTCTGCGCTAGCCCCATATCCTGTGCTTCCAGGCTGCCCACTTGGCCAGTGCGTGACCTGCTACCCTCTCTAGTGACATTCACACAACCATAGTTGCCAGCACTTTCAGTGACCAAGACTCAGGCTTTGCAGTTAACGGCTGGGCATCCCTGGGTGGGTTTTGGCTGTGATGACTCTTTTCTCAGCTCCAGGGTGCCTGACACAGAGAATCTGAGAGGGCACTAAAGTGAATTCCCTGTTTGGTCACCCTTTTACTTCCCAGAGGTGGGGTGAAAGGTGTATTTTACATTTGTCTCTTAAAAATATTTTATGTTTAGTATGGAGAAAAATCTACGTTCCCTTTAGAACACCAAACACCTTGTGATTTTAAATAATCATCACACACAGAGTGGGTACTCAGATGTTGAATTAAAACATCAGTGAAATTGCCCTGTTTTGTAAATAAACAGTGCGATATGGTCCCATTTGTCTCTACCCTGGATACAGACTTTGTGCTCCGTTCCAGGCTCATGTCGTTGCTCCTGTAGGTCTCATTCATAGCTTTGTTATTTTTTGACCCAGCTCACCAGAATTGAGTTGATGACTCAGTCGTAGTTCACATTCTCTCTCTGTTGAACTTGAACAGGAACACGGTGTTAACGTGCTCGTGGAAGAGACTTTGAGGTCTGGGCTTGTCCTGTCGAGTGCTGAAGAAAGCCAGTCGTGGCCCGTCCTCTCAAAGCCCTTGGTGCTGAGTTGTCACCCAGCATGGCAGACCCGTTATCACGCTCTTATTTCATCATCTCTGTGTCTTGGCATTAACCATCCCTCTGAAATCTCACAATCACCACAAGTGGCTCGTTCAGAGCTTGTAGCAGGACCAAAGATTCTGAAAGTTCAAGAGGAGGGTCATGTGCATTTGCTTTGAACTACAGCTCTTTTCCAAGGTAGACACTTTGAAAGTGGAGCTTGCTAAAACGGAGGGGAAAAACACGAGTCTATTCTCCGTCACTGAGATAGACAGGCATTTAAGTAGGCAGGGATATTATGGCCCTTGAGAATCCCCTAAAGTGCTTAGATTTATTTCTGAGAAATAAATGGTGAATTGTTTATTTCTTTCTCCCCCTTATGTTTCCTTGGGATAGAGCAATTAGTTTCTTATTTTTTATGATTGCATTATTCTTGCATATATCTTTCTGTGGTCCAGGCTATAAAAGTAAATAGAGGATCCAGCTGTATGAATGAATATGCTTTTAATGAGTGTGTGGAGGAAATAATAATACTAAGTAGTATAAAGCCATTTTTATGTGATGAACCAAAGTACCTCCTTTCCCCAGCTCCCCAGTCCTGAGCCACAGGCCACCAGTAAATGCCCGCATAAAATGACAGCTTCATGTGTTCTGGTGTTAACAAAGGTATCTCACAGTGTGTTTGGTCCCCACAATGCACTTAATATGATTTTTTTTGAAAGGCGGTGGCATATTCTGCTTTAATTTCCAGGGTCGAGGAAGGGTAAAATGGAGTATGTGACTTTTCTCTAACACCCTTCATTCTATCTTTGGGTGAAAGCCTTGCTGAAACAGTGAGATAACACAGTTGCCGGGTGATAATACAGTCATTTTCATGGTGCCATGAGTTAATTTCAGAGGTGAAACTCTCCTTACGTGGGAATATAATGTGGCGTCTCCCCTCAGGCCAGCCACTTGCTCAGAACAGCAGGTGGATGTCGAGGGTCCCGTGTGCAGCACAGGGTGGGCGGCCAGCAAGCCTTCCCTCCACTCTCTGGCCGCCCTTATTCCCTCTCTTCCTGGCCACTGTCCTCTTGTTGTTATTCGGTAATTCTCCATGTCTCTGGAGTCCCTGGCAGTGATGTAATTTGATAGCACCCAGCCCCAAGTCTACCACTAATTAACTTTCAAACGGCCTGTGTTAGTCTCCTCAGGCTTCCATGACAAAATACCACAGACTTGTTGGCTTAAAGAATAGAAGTTTACTTTCTCATCATTCTAGAGGATAGAAGTCCTGGATGAAGGTCTAGCAGAGTCAGTTCCTGGTAAGAGCGCTCTTCCTGGCCTGCAGAGGCACAAGAAAGGAGTGTGGAGATGGGTGAGGGGGGACACTAACCCTGTTGGATTAGGGCCCCACCCCTGTGACCTCATTTAACCTTCATTACCTCCATGTTTGTCTACGGACATAATCACAGGGTGGCCGAGGCTTCAACGTGTAAACTGGAGGGTGACCCAAGCATTCGATCCATAATACTGCGCAAATAAAAGAAGGAAAAAAAAAAAAATAAGAGAACCACATCATGACATGAGAATCTGTAGTCAGCTGACACTCCGTGCCTCCTCCACCCAGCAGTGGCCCATGTGAACCATTGTGGTGATAGTCACAGGGGAAGGTTGAGAAGTCCCAGGGAATAGCCAAGAACCAGTTTGCCTTCCCTCCTCCCAGGAGAGGAGGGATGGGAGGGGAGATTTCTAACACCCAGGAGTGCCCAAGGACAAGGGATTGGTTCTAGTGATTTTCTACAAAGATTTGAGCTATGCTTTGGCAGCTTTGAGGTGATGAGAAAGTTGCTTTCCTTTCATGACCCTGGCCTGGGGAACAGAGGCTGGGTGTCCTGACCGCAGAGGCACATTCTGGTCCCTGTGACTCCTGTGAACTGGGGAAGACCCTGGGCATACCCCAGCCTGGTCCAGGCCTGACCTGAGCAGAAGGGAGCCTCGGAACCAAGAGATTCTCAGGATTGCCAGCTTGTGGTTGCTGGGACACGGCTCAGAGCCGCACAGGGGTTGGCAGCGGCTGAAAGGGAACCTTGGGTGTTCCTGCCAATGTGATAGGCGCTCGTAGGATTTTGTGAAGGCGTCTGATGAACCCTCTCAAATACAGGCACCCAATACTGCTCAGCTGTGTAATTGCAATGGAAATGGGCCAATGAGAGGCGGCAGTTTGTGCTTAACCTTTGGGGAGTCCTGTTCCAGGAGACTGTGTGTGGGGGGAAGAAAGAAGCATTACAAATAATAAGCTTCTCCGCCTGATTTGTAATGAATTAGTAATAAATGGCCTCATGCTCCCTCAAAGTCTGACGATCGCAGAGCAGCTCCAGCTAAGAGCACGGGACCACATCTTATTTTGATCAGCTGTAGCATAGCAAAGACGTGTAATTATCATAATCTAACAATTAGCCTGGCATCACTTTCCAGTGTTTAATTACCCCGATAAATGGTAATTGAATAGAGGACTTAATGACGAGAGAAACTTTCATTCTGCCTTAGGTGCTTAAGTTGTCTGCCCGGCTAGGCGTGATTTTCTAGCGTTGCTTGAACAACAGGCCTGATTATCATTTTCCTTTCTGCCTTCAGCCTTTATTTTGTTTCCTGATCTTGACCTTTGTTTGTCATGTTATTTAGCTCTTATCAACATTTGATACTGGGGCCCAGAACGCAGAGGGAGGTTATTGGGCACTTTACAAAGTTTTGTCAGCTTTTAAGCGTCGCTTCTAGTGTCCATCAGCTACGATTTCCTGTCTGGGACGTCCCTCAGGTCACCACTATGTACAGACACCGTGATGAATGTTGGGGATTCAGAGATGAGTAAACTCCAGCATCAAGGAGCTCTCTATGTAAAGAATGGAAGTCCCCGTAAAAACAACTAGAGGGACAGTAGTTCTGGTGATCTGCTGTCGGGGTTCAGTCGGTTCAGTCACTCAGTCGTGTCCGACTCTCTGCGACCCCGTGGACTGCAGCCCGCCGGGCCTCCCTGTCCATCGCCGACTCCCGGGGTTCACTCAGACTCGTGTCCGTTGAGTCCGTGATGCTCTCACCGCTATCCCGGTGTCGTTTTGTTTTGCTTTTTCCTTCATCTGTTCGCTCACCTTGCGTGAATTCAGCATCTTCTATGACTACTCCCCACCTGGTCTCTAACCGCTCCAGGTCACTTCTGTCTTGTGCCTGGCTCCAGATTTGTATCCAACTGCTCACAAGGTCCCAACCATGCCAAGTGACAATAGCTACTTTCTCATGTGCCAATTTGCATAGAAACAGCAACAATTTCTGCTTTGCATCCTAAAGATTTGTATAAAACACTAGTTATCACTATTGTGCCCTAGCATTGCAAGATTCTTGCTTACCTGGTCCAATGAAGATCAAACATAGAAAGAAGCCATAGAACCTTTATTCTCTTTCTTCCAGCTTGTATATGTTCATTTAATAATAAACTAATAGAGATTAGCTCCATGCAATGTAGATCTTGGACACCCCACCCCAGTTTTTTGAAAGTAAGGCCATATTTCAGAGTTAGATGGTAATGATTCCAATAGGTTATCATCAAGCTATAATACAAATATTTATTTTTCTGCTTACATAGCAGTAGGTAAGGAATAGTATAAATATTTCTTTCGCTGCTTGTACAGCCATAGGTAAGGACTATGAAATCATTATTTGAGCTGATTAGTAGGAAGGACGTTAACTGTGGCTCTTTGGTTATTATTCTTAATTTTGAAACTAGGAAGGATCTGAAATTGGGCTGGGTAACTCCATCCTCGTAGGATACCTAAAGAGCCGTGAGAGCCGTTTGGCAGGCGGCTTATTGGTTTGACTGACTCTCCTTGCCCACCCACCCCCATATGCCCTGAACAGAGTCTGTTTGTTGGGTCCTTGTTCTCCCAGGACGGTGGCTGGACAACCTGATAACGGACTTCCTGCATCTGTTTTTGGATCTGGGTGTGTGTGTGGCAGCTGCTTCGTTCCGTGTGCTGGACACCTTGTGGACTCTGGATAACTTTGGACATGAAGGGCGGCTTGGTCAGGAAGCTCCTGACCAGGAGGACTCGAGAAGGAGCCGGTTTTTCGTGGTGGAAGTGACCTCCATGAGGTCATACACCGATTGCCAGACGATGATTCTTTATTTTATTTTAATCCCTTTTAGAAAACCATTTGCAGTGGTCTGTGATGTGTCAGGTCTGTGGAACTCTGCCTGCTTAATTCTTTGGCTGATTTAGCCTGTTGACGTCTACACATTCTTACTTCAAGCCCGAGGCCTCTTTGGGGGCTTAGAAGCAATTAGACTGTCACCCGAAGCTCCGGGTCCCTTCCTGAAAGAAAGTCTTGTTTAGGCTCTGCCAATTTAATGCTTTGTTTCCTTTGGAGCTCCTCAGTCAGGCTAATAAAACAAACTCCAAACAAGTTAAAACACTGGAGGACGGAACATTTGTGGGCCTTGTATTTGAAACAGGTACTCCATCTGGGAGATACCAATTTTAAAGTCATTCAGCCCGAAGTGACTTGCACTGGGAAACCAACAAGGACAAGGTATTTGAGATTTCGGTCCGTCTGTGTGAGATGAGTCATTAGCGTTAACTGAGTGATTTTGAAATGACTCACTTTTAAAGCACACACACAGAGAAGAAAAGGGACAGGTTAGTATACTAAACCACTAACAAATTCTAAATATCTGGCCAAGTAAATTACATCTTATTCTTATCACCAACAGCTACTGAACTGAAAAGCTCTCACGCTGCAGAATTTGTGATTACTGAAACATTTATTTCTTTTCTTCCAGCTTGCGTGTGTAAGAACTTCACTGGAATTTTCATTAATGGATAAGCAGAGCTAGAAGTTGGCTCTGGGTGTCAGAATCATATGCTTCCTTGAATGAGAGTGTGTGCTGTAGGCCACAGCCTTTCAACTGCAAAAAATATGTAGAAGACATATCTGAAATTCATCCTTGAGTAGGTCTTCTTTTAACTTGTAAATCTTCAGTTTCGTGAGGATTTTCGTCATTCTCGGTATGTTCTAGAGCCTGAAAGAGCAGGATTAGGCTGCCTGAAATGATGGATTTCGGTCATCGTGTACTGTACCTCATTCAGCCTTAACAACTGGCCTGATATCGGTACAACTGTTTATGACTCTGATATCTCAGAACTAAAAATGAAGGTCAGTGACCAATACATTTGAAAGACTGGCATGTTTCAGCCTGTGTGAGAGAGGGAACATTTAAAATCAGCAAAGCAAATTTCTTTAGCTCCCAGAGATGCGAACATGATTTATCCACCCCAAGTCTGATTTGCTGTTTATGTTTCTCACTTTAACCTCTGCGGGAAAACAAAAAAAGAACGTCTTCAGCTTTAGGATCCGAGAGCCATAAGGCTGGCATTCTGTGCTGAAAGGAGTAACAGAAGGAGACAGGAAGAGACATGTTATGCAACAGAGAACGTATCCTGCCCATCTCCCAAAACATATTTATAAACCAAACCCCATGTCTGTTGCTGAGCCCATTAGGCCCTTCAGGACAGATGAGAAATTCTTCTGGTTAAAAAGAGACATCTTATTCTCAAATTAAATCTCTAATAGAATTGAAAGGCTGTGCTGTCAAGACATAGTCACTCTAGATTTAGTTTAAAATTTGGGAGGAACCCTGAGCTGATAAATTTGCCTAATCTTTGACCATAAATCATATCCTTCTTTTACATTTCAATTTCAGAATGTAATATATTAAGTTGCCCTGTAATTAAAGAAGTGACACTGTAGTTCGGTTCAAATAGGAATATTAAAACAATCACCATCTTGACAGATTAAAATACATTTAAAATGTAATAATCAACTATCCAGCTCATGAAAAATAACATTTTCATCACTGAGTCCTTTAGAACATTCCATGAGAGGGGGATGAAAGCGCCTCACAGCTTCCTAACCTCTAACAGCCACCCTGTCTCGTTTCAGTAACGCTGTTTCTCTATTTATGGAGTGAAGAAACTTCACGTAGGAACTACTTGATAAAATACCTTGGTACATATTTCCCTGGGAGCAGGCTCTCTGCCGCGCCAGCAACGTATGCTAAAGGCCAATTTAGAACATTTTAAATGTGCCCCATACCCTTTCTTTTCCAGCTACTAAAAATGAAGTGCGTTTGGGCTTTAGCAAAAGAGGATGGCATGAGAGGAGGAACACTGCAGGGGCAAGTGGCTAAAGATGACCTCGGAGGACGGTGATGCTGGCGCTCCTCTGCAGCCTGAACCCAGGGCACTCCCCGTGTGTCCAGCGTCCGCCCCACGAGTGAGCGCAGATGGTGCTAGAGGAGGAAGTAAGGGCAAGGATGTGCAAAACCACCCGCTGAGAAAGGAAGTTAGGTGATGGCTCCTTGGCCGAGCCAAGAGGATCCAAGGTCAGAGTAAGCTGAGAACGTCCACTCGAGGTCATGGACTGGAGTGGGCAGGTAGCAGGTGTCCCCCGCGGAGTGACCCACGTTAGAAAATAAATTATTTAGTTGGGAGCATAGCCCTACAGATCAGGTTAACTGTGGTCATCAAACAGTGTTTCGGACCTTTTCTCAGCAGACACCTGGTGGTACATTGTTGATAACTAAGAGAAAAGACAGCCTGTCGACTCTTAACTTCACCTCTGTGGTCCCGATTTCATTTGAATTCCAAGACTCAAGCCGCGATTCCCTTTCTCCAGACAGGTTAAATAAGGAGATAGATATTTTCAGTAGTTTAAATGTATCACGAAAACTGTATTTAACTGTGAAATGCCATAAGGTGAACACTGAAGAAAAAATAAGACAAAGGCGCTTGTCTGCATAGAGACTTTGTAGCTCGAAGCCCACCTTTCGTTGTTATTTTTGCTGTCAGTAGCCCCAAAACTTTTTTTTTTATCCAACCCTCCAGGGAGCCTCTAGGTCATCAAAACAATCATGAAGTGGATAATTCATTTTAGTAGGTGCATTGATTACAAAGAATTAGTTGCCACGCTGAATTTTATTCTTCTTCTTTAACTAAAATGATGCTTTCACAATATATATGACAGTCTCAACCAGTCTACTGACAAATTTTGACAAATGTATACAGTGTGTTCTTGTCCTAACAAAATATCCATACTGTTGTATATTACATGGAACACTGACCTGGGTGGCCACGCAACCCAGTGGAGAACAGGGGCCATAACTCTATGCCCGTGAGATGCCTCCCGGCACCTGTGACTTGGGTCTTCAGAACAGAGCCAGGGCAGTAATCATTTCACTCAAAGACATCACTTTTCTAAGGGTGGCAAACATGCATGCTTTCACACTGTAAACCACTGTGATAATTTAGTAGGGGTTGTATTGTGATTATTGCTGGCCTGTTGTATGCAGTCAGAAATTCTTTACAATTCATAACATGCAATGGTTTCAGAGAGGTAAAGAACCACAAGTCCAAGGGATGGAATTAAAGACTAGCAGTTAGAGAGGAGACATTTATAAGAAAATGTCCCAGAAACTTACAAATGTGTTCAAGCGGTGGCAGGCTTCCCATGAAATTTGTAAATATTGACGTGTGGAATCATTCTTCCTAGAGGTGAATCTGCTCATTTAACATGAACTAAAGCTCCTGAAAGGAGTTTCCTGATGGAAGAAAGTTCTCTTTATGTGAATGGCTATGGAGCCTAACAGCACTTCATACCTGTGACAGACTGCAGGGATGTGCATGAGTCAGGAGCTAACCTTCTGATCTGGGACTTCTGCAGACACTGATGCACCCTTCAGCTTTCCCTGCAGGAGTCTGGGATCAACCTAGTGAGAGAGAGAGCAGGGCTTGGCCCCTTCCAGCAGCCTCTCCTAGAAGATTAGTGTAAACAGGGTGAGGGGAATTACAGCCAGTAATTCAGGCCACTGTGGTTAGGACACAAGTGTACCTGCTTCAGAGCTCATCAGGCTAGGGGTGAAATTCTAACTATGCTACTTGTTTCCTGTGGGGGTTAAAATTGAATAAAGAAGAATGAGTGCTGAAGATGGATGCTTTTGAACTGTGGTGTTGGAGAAGACTCTTGAGAGTCCCTTGGACTGCAAGGAGATCCAACCAGTCCATCCTAAAGGAGATCAGTCCTGGGTATTCATTGGAAGGACTGATGCTGAAGCTGAAACTCCAATACTTTGGCCACCTGATGCGAAGAGCTGACTCATTTGAAAAGACCCTGATGCTGGGAAAGATTGAGGGCAGGAAGAGAAGGGGATGAGAGAGGATGAGATGGTTGGATGGCATCACCGACTCGATGGACATGGTTTTGAATAAATTCTGGGAGTTGGTGATGGACAGGGAGGCCTGGCGTGCTGCAGTCCATGGGGTCACAAAGAGTTGGACACGACTGAGTGACTGAACAGCAAAGTGGACAACAGCTTCTCTGAATGTCATTTTCTCGTTGGTGTAATGAAACTAACTGTAACTACCCAGTAAGGGTTTCATGTGACAACATGTGTAAAGCCATAATATAGCAGATTCTGGACATGACAAATATTTGTTGTATCAGTGAATGAAGGAGAGAACTGAAACCCTGTGAAGAGCGAGGCTCATTCCTCTGGCAACATTCAGAGAAGACTTGAGAACTTGACTTTAGCAATCAAATCTCAGTTCTGAGGTCAGACTGCTTGGGTTTGAATTCTGCCTCTGCCCTTTTTGTTCCTGTAACATTAGGCATGTTGCTTGACTTCTTAATCTCAGTTTTCTCATCTCTAATTCAGTGTACTAATCGTGTCTATTCTGTGCGATTGTGATGGAGATTAAATTGAGACAGTGAATGTCGTATAATAACCACTCGGTAACATTAGCCATACGTGTGTGCTTGTTCACAGCAAGGCCAGAAGAGAATGAGTCAGTGCTACTTCGTAGTTGAAGAGCATAATTTGGGAACGTATTAGACTAACTCTAAACCTTTCTTTCTTTTGTACTTAGCTACATTATACAGATGCCTTTTATGACTTCCAGTTTGTCATTATTTTTATGTTCACAATGTCCATTCTTTGAAATTTACATTAGTAAACTAATTTATGCAAATTGAATATTTCAAACAGAAGTGTAGGTTGATTCTATGGTAAATCATAATCATTTCTTTGTCATATGCATAGAAGGATATCCGTACTAATTGCTGAGATAATCTCATATTTAAAAACCAGCTCCAGGGACTTCCCTGATGGTCCAGTGGTTAAGACTCCACACTTCCAACAATGGGGTGCAGATTTGATTCCTTGTGGGGGAACTAAGATCCCATATGCTATGTGGTCATAAAACTAAAATACTTAAATTTCAAAAAAAAAAAAAAAAAAAACCGGGGAAAAAAAGAAACATCTTGAAAAAAATAGATAAGAAAAAAATAAAATTGGCTCCAGAGTGATTCACTTAACACCCTACACAAAGTAAATTGTCTCCAGAAAAGGATAACTGGTCAACCTAGTGTAATGTGGGTATTCAGCCTCATGGTTTGTTTATCAAAATTATAGCAGAATTAACAAGGATAAAAGTTAGAAAAGGGTAGCTAAATGTGAGGCACAAAACACCCTGACAATTCGTAGAATAAAGCCATCACAGAATGGGCGTGGGCCGCGGCAGTGTGTTTCATTTTCACCTTTAAGCCGGGCCGAGGGCTGGTAGAAGCTAAGAGAAGTGACACTTCTTAGGGGAAGGAAACACTCCCCCCTTGAATGTCTTTAAAATCTATAATAATAATATAATAATATAAAGTGCATCTGGGCATTGCCTTCTGCTGCAGTTCTTGTCTGGCTCTGAGCCAGAACTGTCAGCCCGCTCTGAGTGCCGATGATTCACGTTGCAGCACCCTTTTATCTGAACGTTGCAGTGTCTTTTCTTTGTACTTTGGCAGTGATGTTACCTTGATGTTCAAAAATCTTTTAAAAGCAGCACAGGCTTTCCTTGCATCTTGACAAATCGTTGTCTGCCAGTAATGAAGAAAAAGTAAACCTGGTTTCGTGATCACTGTAAATATAAAGAAATAAATACTTCCGAGGGTTTTTTAGTTTTTACAAATGGTTACGTACTTTGAGACCCCCTTACGGAGAAGTGATCTGGCCACCTTCCCTTACTTCTCTTGCGCACATTAGCCTGCTGCTTTTCGAAAGCATTGAGCAAGTGGAGTTTCTGAAGATCATCTGATATTTGAGGACAGAATTTGGGATTTTTACATGATATCCTTTCTTCTGGGATTTTGAAAAGGGAAACCTGAGGATTATTTTTATTTCTGCCTTATGCGCTAACTGCCACTGTTTAAAAAGTAATACTTTGTCATCTACCCATTTTAATATATCCTCTTGATAGTAAAGATGCCTTTTAGTCACATGTGCTTTTCATACATTTCCTCATCTGAGGCCTGAAGCAGCCGTGTGAGGTCAGCAAGGTGGATTCTCATTATTATTCTACTTAATGCGTGAGGAAACTGAGGCTCAGGATGGCTTATGACTCTCCTGTTCAGTCAGCAGCAGTCCTTAAATCCTGTTCTACTCACTCAAAATAAGTAGCTCTCCCACTTTTAGCAACGGTATGTTTCAGAAGGGAATCTCGACTTTGTCGATGAATATTTAGCATCCAGAGCAAAGGTACCAGCGTTCACAACAACCTGTCAGAGACCCTCGATATGTTTCGGTGCTACATTTTAAGGAGCACACTGGCAAACTGGAAGACATGAAGAGGGTCAAAATGCTAGAATGATGAGGAGTCTGGAAACTCAATCAGAAATAAACAAAGGAATCAGGATTTTCAAGTCTGGAGAAAGGGTACAGAGACACAGCTGACGTCTCCGAATGGTTTATGGGCTACCTGGTGGAAGAGGAATTAGATTTGCTCTTTGCCGTTTCAGGCAGCAGAAGTAGGATCACTGGATGGAAATCACACAGAGGTAGATTTATGCTCAATATAAGGAGAAACTTGCTAACATCTAGCGATGTCCAAAAATGGAAGAGACTAGGTCGCCATCACCGGGAAGTGTTCTCCCTGAGACTGACGTGAAGATTATATGACTTTATAGGCACTGCATTTCAGCAGTAATGTTTTATCATGACCCTCCTAGGGGCTCAGAGAAGAATTTCCTCACCAGCTAAACACAAAGGGGTTTTGCGGCCTTTTCCACCCTGATTTTAGAAAGTTGTGTACATAACAATTCCTGTTTCACACACCACTGGGTCCTGGGAAAAACTGTTCAGTTGATGGGGAAAGGCACATCAGTAAAACAAATAAGCAAAACTTTCCTAAGATAAGAATTGAAGCAGACACTGTGGTGTGTGCAGTGATGTGTGTGTGTGCAATAGTGTGTGTGTGTGCAATGGTGTGTGTGTGTGCAGTGATGTGTGTGTGTGCAATGGTGTGTGTGTGTGTGCATACCTTTTAACTCTTGCAGGATGGGGTGGCTGTGGTTTTGACTTGTCCCTTTCCCTGCTTCTCGGTCCAGCCCTAGAATACAGCCTATGAAACTGAAAGAAGTAAGGGGAAAAGTCATTTGACTTAGGTGGCTTCAATTTAATAGGGAAAGGGGCAGGGCATCAAAACAGAGTGGCTAAAACAAGTCTGTGACACAGCAGGTTTTCTAAGAGACGCACCTAACTAGGATCCAGAGTCTCCATTCTGGGTCTAGTTCGGTGGCTCATTGCTTCATCATTATGCCTTTGGGTTTAATTTGCCTCTGAAGTGGAAGTGTTCTAGGAATTTAATTTTCAACTTTTAAACTTTATGATTCTAATTCTCTCGATTTTATCACTCTAATATTCTACATTTTGCATAGGAAATGAAGAAGGCTCTCAATTATAACAAATACCATTTATTCTTTAAATTACTTATTTAAAAACATCTATTAAATGAAACACTGCTTTAGAAATATGAAGTTTGCTTCAATATATATAAGATTTTAACAGTGAAAGGAAAACAGTCCATCAGTACCTTTAATACTTAAAGTGAAAGTGAGGTGCTCCATTGGCAAGGTATTTGGAAACAAATGCAGTACAATTCCTCTGGAGAGTGGCTTGCTGTTACTTAAGATTTGGAACAGCAACATGTCAAACCATGCCTCAAATCATCAGCTCAGTTCAGTTTAGTCGCTCTGTCATGTCCGATTCTTTGCGACCCCATGGACTGCAGCACACCAGGCCTCCCTGTCCATCACCAACTCCTGGAGTTTACTCCAACTCATGTCTATCGAGTTGGTGATGCTATCCAACCATCTCATCCTCTGTCGTCCCCTTCTCCTCCTGCCCTTAATCTTTCCCAGCATTAAGGTCTTTTCAAATGAGTCAGCTCTTCGCATCAGGTGTCCAAAGTACTGGAGTCTCAACTTCAACATCAGTCCTTCCAGTGAACACCCAGGACTGATCTCCTTTAGGATGGACTGGTTGGATCTCCTTGCGGTCCAAGGGACTCTCAAGAGTCTTCTCCAACACCATGGTTCAGAAGCATCAATTCTTCCTCAAATCATACAGCTCCAAATACACACTTGCTATAATAAATCTTTTTAGCCTGAGCATGATTAAAGCCTTCAACCGCAGATTCCAAGCAGGAAGCCTTTCCTCTGTGAATAACCGCACCGCTCTCTCCTTCCCACAGGTTCCAGAGGGGTGACTACCACATCGACGTCTGCATCAACGACTACCTGGATGTCTTCTGTCCTCACTACGAGGACTCTGTCCCGGAAGAGAAGACGGAGCGTTACGTCCTCTACATGGTGAACTTTGACGGCTACAGTGCCTGTGACCACACTTCCAAAGGGTTCAAGAGGTGGGAGTGTAACCGGCCTCACTCTCCAAATGGACCGCTCAAGTTCTCTGAAAAGTTCCAGCTCTTCACACCCTTTTCTCTAGGATTCGAATTCAGACCAGGCCGGGAATATTTCTACATCTGTGAGTACACAGCGATTTTTTTCTGTTAGGGGGCAGCTACAAGAGGCCAGACTAATTTTTTTTTTTAGCCATGTTTCAGAGAATTTCAGAGAGCTGGGCTCTGCCTTCCGGATGTCTCCTTGTAAATGCATACACCAGGATCCCTTGATACATTAGCTGGAAATTGGGAGCACAAATTAGATTAAAGACACAGCGCCTCTCCCTGTGTGAAACTTGCATGTCAGCCTGTTCAGCAACCACTGCTGACTTGTGTTTCTTTTAAACGAAAATTGCTAGGACTTCCCCAAAGCTCAGGAAAAGAAAAAGAGATTCCTGAAAGAAAAATTAAAGGAAATAATTAAATTTACATAGCTTGAAGTCATTGGATTTCTTATTCAGGTGTCAGCAATATCCTTTCAATCATCCACATGTTCAGGGAGGAAGCCAAAACTCCTGCACATGTCGGCACGCTGACGATAAATACTCTCTTTGCACCAAGGAGAAAAGACAATTATTAAGAGCAGCTGTGTCTTTAAACGGGAAAGAGCGTGAAGAAGTATCTAGAGAGGGTTCCCAGGGAGATGGTATAAGTGAGTTTCCCACCTGTGAGCGTTAAGAGACTCTGTCCTGAGAGAGCTCTCAAACTTTCCCAGCAGACCTCTGTATCAATCACATGGCCATGGCCTTGTGTTGTCCGCCATCCCACATACCATCACGTCTTCAGGCTACACACTGGTCATATTAACACTTCTCAAGCTTCACTGTGCACAGGTCACCTCGGAATCTTGCTATCAGGCAGATTCTGATTCAGGGGGTCTTTGGTGGGACCCGTGATGTGGTGTTTGGAAAGCTTCCGGTGATACTGATGCTGGTCTATGGACCATACTTGAGTTAGCAGGGTTGTAGGAATACCTAAGTCAGGCATCTTGTTGTATGCCTGGACTCGCCTTTAACTAGTATCAGATATTTAGTGAAAGTCGCTCAGTCGTGTCCGACACTTTGAGACCCCCATGGACTATACAGTCCATGGAATTCTTCGGGCCAGAATACTGGAGTGGGTAGCTGTTCCCTTCTCCAGGGGATCTTCCCAACCTAGGGATCAAACCCAGGTCTCCCACATTGCAGGCAGATCAGATATTTAAGCTATCTGGCCTTTCCCAAGTGTTCTGTCGGCTGAAGATAATAAATGTTTAGGGTACTTTGGTCTAAAGGACGTGTGCTGGCCAGCTTTATCATGGCTCAGAAATTTGGTGGGGGGGTGTAAAGTGAAAAGACACTCTCTGTCCGCAAAGAGCGACCATCTAATAGGGAGCAGACATGTGGGCAGGCAGTGAAACTGGCAATGGACAGCTGCTGAAGGCCGATGAGAGCAGGGAGCCGTGGGAACCGAGGGAGGCTGGACCTCGCCTGCTTGGAATGATCAGGAAGTGCTGAGCCAGGCAGGGCCTCCCCGTGTGCTGAGCGGCTCGTCACTGCAGACGAGATAAAGAACAAAACGTTCCTGGTTTTCTGACTCACTGCTTCAACCCCAGGGTCCTCCCCCACAACCAGTGCCTCACCCACACGGTTTAAGTCTGCAAGGATTTCTAGCTCTTCTTCTCCAGAAAACAGAGTTTTCTAATAAGCCGGATTTCCCCATCACAAGGGCACTCTCACTTTTATTGGAATTGAATTTAAAAAGGAAATTGAACAGTACCAGTTTTATTATTTCAGTACATATTTCAGTCATTAGTCATGAGAAAACATGTAAAAGTCTCGATCATTATCTCACACTCAATCCATAAAATAAGAAAAGGAATATTGAGTCCCACAGATGGAGGAAACGCTAGCATACAGTGAATCCACACGTTCTCAGGCCGCGGGCTCTTGCCTCTTGCTGATTTTTTACTTTGTGAAAGAATCTCATTCAGCAAATGAGAAAAAGGAAAAAGGAAGACTTCAGTTGTGGGACAGCAACTCATTAATCGCTCAACTCTAAAATATCATGCTAATGCAAAAGGGACCTACTGCCAGTTTCAAAATTTTCATACGGTTTCTTAGATTAGCCAACAACCGCAAAAGCAAAAAGCAAAAATGAATAGAGAACGCTAAGATGGGAGACATACTCAACAGCTAAATGGCTGATTGCATGATTATTAGAAATTACAGAATCCACTGAGGTTCATAAGCAAGATGTTATTATTCAAATACACCCATGGTGCTTATGACTGGTTTTTCCTCATTTGTG
Source organism: Giraffa tippelskirchi (assembly GCF_054371585.1). Lineage (NCBI taxonomy): Eukaryota > Metazoa > Chordata > Mammalia > Artiodactyla > Giraffidae > Giraffa > Giraffa tippelskirchi. The sequence goes on along the minus strand of NC_137280.1, from coordinate 175,263,977 downwards.
GTTAAATTCAATATTTCACTAAAAATCATTACGTGTCTTCTATAACATTCATTTAACAGAGTCATTTAACTGTCAAGGGCTCCTGTCAAAGTAATTGTTCAAAATGCTTCAAAATATCAAGAGCTTTTTTGCTGTTCAGCTGAGTTTAACCTGAATTACTTTTTTTAATGAAAGGTAAAATAGCACAAAATTAGCAGCAAAAAAGATGTTCATTTACAAGAGGTGCAGTGGCCTGGTCGTCGGTTACATCGAATTTTCAACCAGGTTTTAAAACCAGAAGTGCTTCCTTCCCTGTCTTTTTAGTAGGAAAGGGTTTCCTCTCTTCCTTTCACTGGTGAGAGTGGATGTCTTGCAAATGTTTCATATACTGTGGTCATAATTAAACTAAAGGATTCTTAGGGGAGGATTGGCCCTTGGTTGAATTTTCCTCTCTCCTAATATGCGTGGAAGGAACACGATGATTGGGAAACGGCTCTTTTCACACTTATTACCTTACAAGGGGCTCTAACTGCTGATCTCAGGAGCCAGTCTGACTGCCCACTTGTCATTTTTATAAAATGTCCTTACTAGGCTGGGGGCATATTTCAGCTCCTCAAGGCCTTACAATCCCTTCCAAGTTTTCCAGAAGAAAAATGCAAGCTATACAGTGTTTTGGCAGTCCTGCTACGGGGTGCTGGAGGAAGGTTCAAGCTCAGTGGTAACTGCAGAGGCTGGAGATTCAGATCAAGTTTGGACTGGGGCGGGGGCAGGGGGAGAGGAATATTTCATAACAGGAAATCCACCGCACGACTTCGATTCAGGACACAAATTGGAGTGTTCTTATCAAGTTCTGCTTTATTTCCTTCTTAATTTCTCTAAGTTATACAAAATTAAGAAAATACTGTAGTTGGAAATATCTCACGAAGTTTCCTGTTTACATTAAAAATAAAAATACCCTTCGTGAGTCTAGATCCTTTATTTGTCCCAAGAATGAGTGCACCACATCTTCCTTTCCATGGGAATGGGCAGTCTATACTAAGTTGTTGGAATCGCAGATAATTGGTCAGGTAGACCAAGCCTGTCTTCTCAACTGGACAAATACTGTTTTTAATCTACAGGTGGTATTTTGGTAAGAGTTTGGCACACTAGAATAGAGAAGGTCAGTGTTTTTTCTATCAGTTTATCTATAGATTTGCAGAACCGCCCGTCAATGGACGACAGCAATAGTCTTTTATATAGACTTCCTAAGGAAAAGAGTTATTTTAGAAACTTCAAAAACACTCCCTTTAGAAATGAATCTCATAAGCATTAACCATGAGGATGTGTTTGAAAGACGTTTTGTGTGGTTATTTTTAAATCAGACCAGGCAAAGGGGAGTAAATAAGGGCGCTGTAGGTTATTTTCATAAGTCAGTAGAACCGCTGATTTTATCCTCTTGGATAAAGTGAGGAAAACTGAGTACTGAATCTTTGTCTTGACCTAACTAGGTATATGATCTTGGGTAAATCATCTAATCTCTCTGGATTTTTCATTCCACATCTGTAAAATAATGAGGCTGTGATACATGATTTAAACTTCTTCAGTTCAGTCTAGTCGTCAGTCGTGTCTGACTCTGTGCGACCCCATGGACTGCAGCATGCCAGGCCTCCCTCTCCATCACCAGCTCCCGGAGTTTTCCCAAACTCATGTCCATTGAGTCCGTGATGCCATCCAACCATCTCATCCTCTGCTGTCCCCTTCTCCTCCCACCTTCAATCTTTCCCAGCATCAGGATCTTTTCCAATGAGTCAGTTCTTTGCATCAGGTGGCCAAAGTATTGGAGTTTCAGCTTCAGCATCAGTCCTTCCAATGAACACCCAGGACTGATTTTCTTTAGGATGGACTGGTTGGATCTCCTTGCAGTCCAAGGGACTCTCAAGAGTCTTCTCCAACACCACAGTTCAAAAGCATCATTTCTTGGTGCTCAGCTTTCTTTATAGTTCAACTCTCACATCCACACATGACCACTGGAAAAACCATAGCTTTGACTAGACGGACCTTTGTCGGCAAAGTAATGTCTTTGCTTTTTAATATGCTGTATAGGTTGGTCATAACTTTCTTTCCAAGGAGCAAGCATCTTTTAATTTCATGGCTGCAGTCACCATCTGCAGTGATTTTGGAGCCCTAAAAAATAAAGTTTGACACTGTTTCCACTGTTTCCCCATCTATTTGCCATGAAGTGATGGGACTGGATGCCATGATCTTAGTTTTCTTAATGTTGAGTTTTAAGCCAGCTTTTTCACTCTCCTTTTTCACTTTCATCAAGAGGCTTGAAAACTTCTTTGGAGCGTTAATATATCACAGGGTCTGCACACTAGGGTGGAGTTAACATTGATAAAATGGCTTAGTGCAAAACCTTACTTAGTAGGTGTTCAGTAAATGCCAGTGAAAAGGATATTTTTCGGGGAAAACAAGAGTGTACCCGCATACGAGAATCACTGAACTAGTTCCGCCTCAGCCCCCGATGCGAGCCGCAGTGGGGTGTGGTCTGGACTAGTGAGGCAGGCTCCTGTCTGTTCACACACACACAGACACACACACACACACACACACCCGCCACATCACTGCACTGTTACACACACACACCCATCACATCACTGCACTGTTACACACACACACACACACACCCCACATCACTGCACTGTTACACACACACACCCGTCACATCACTGCACTGTTACACACACACACACACACACCCCACATCACTGCACTGTTACATACACACACACACCCCACATCACTGCACTGTTACACACACACACCATATCACTGCACTGTTAGGCGCTCCAGTGACTTCCTGCCTGACCAAGACAAAATCCAAAGTCTCTAACCTGGCGGACGAGGCCCTCCGAGGCAAGTCCTCTCCCCGATGTGGGGTCTGGGACTTCTGCTACCGGCTCTGCCTACTGTCTCTGTCCCGGCCGCCCTGGCCCCGGCTCCTCAGCCCTGTGCAGCGCCCCTGACATCAGGGTCCTGGGCCCTCATCCTCTCCCGTCGGAGGGCCTCCTTAGCCCGGGCAGCCACGCCCCTGGCTCTCACTTACTTTGTTGCTGTTTAGTTGCTCAGTCGTGTCTGACTCTCTGTAACCCCACGGGCTGTAGCCCTCCAGGCTCCCCTGTCCATGGGAGTCTCCAGGCAAGGATACTGGAGGGGCTGCCATGCCCTCCTCCAGGGGATCTTCCCAACCCAGGGATCGAACCTGTGCCTCCTGCATTGGCAGAGGATTCTTTACCACTGAGCCACAGGGAAGCCCCTCACTTGCTTTAGGTTGGGTCAAAAGAGGTGTCCGAGCGGCTATTCTGCCTTCTCCGTGTAAAGATACTATCTGTATCCTTCTCTCCGCCCTTACTCGGCTTTCTTTGCTCTCAAGTACTTGCCGCAGTATGTGTTTATGGTTGTTTGTTCGTGGCTGTTTCCGCTCTGTGTCGTCTAGTATATGGCTTGGTATGTAGGAGATGATCAGTAAACAAGGCTCGCTGGTGTTCACATAGCCCTTCTCCGTCCCAGGCACTGCTGCAGACACTTTAAAGTTCTCAGGACAGCACTGGGAGGTCCTGTTCTTATTTGCTGTTTTACCCGTGAAGAAACTGAGGCACAGAAAAGTTACATACTTGGAAAGAAGTTCATACTAATGAGAAGTAGCTGACCTGAGAAGAAATTAAGTGCATAAACCACTAACGAAGTGAAGAGATAAAAGCCCTGGGTCTTAATATGCTTAAGGTTTTAAAGAGAAAAATATACTTTATTTTGTATTTTTAATACATTAGAAATGATTAGCACTAGTGTTTAGAGAATCTTCGTGTATAAATTCTACTGGAACCCCAAATCGGGAAGTACAAGATACATTTTAAACACATTTCTACATTTTCAGCTCTCCAGAGCACACTCTTCCATTTCCAAATGATATTTCAGCTGTATCTTCCCAGGTGGTTGACCTTTTTAATACAATAACTTCAGAAGCCAGAAAAGTTGTACTTTCAGAGAAATTCTTCTTAAATCCACTGAACGTTGAGCATCCAGACTGAATCGTGATTGCACACTTGGTTCAGGAAATGAGTGGTTTGTAAGGAGCGACCTGGTGGTGTTGGTTCAGTCACTCAGTCATGTCCAACTCTTGCAACCCCTGGACTGTAGCCCACCAGGCTCCTCCGTCCATGGGATTTCCCAGGTAAGAATACTGGAGTGGGTAGACTTTCCTTGTCCAGGAGATCTTCCCAACCCAGGAATCAAACCCGGGTCTCTTGCGTTGGAGGCAGATTCTTTACCCACTGAGCTACGAGGGAAGTCAATGAGAGACCTACAATAAGGAAAATAGATATCACTTTTTTTAAATGATACTAAAATGGCAGAGAATGCTAGCATTTGCCACATCTAAGGTATAGCTGATCTCCTTCAAAAGAAGATACATGCAGGAAAAACAGTGTATAGTCAAAGCACTCAGATGGAAACCAGAAGTTTCTGAGACATTATTAGGCAATGCTCTTCATAAGCTTATTGGCAAGTAAACTTGAATACACATGATGCTTTAGTTTTACTCCTTTATAATTGATACGGTGATAGAAATATGGAGCTGGAAAATCTCATCAATGAAAAGAACTTTCATGGAGCTGAAGCCGTCTGCTCTGGTCTTTTTGGTATACATATATATATATATATTTTTTTTAATTAGAAAGAAAATCATGAGGACAGTTTATGTTATTATGAGCATCATTCTTAAATCCATACTTGAATGCATGTGGTTAACTGCTAGTTCTCTGCTTTATGTTCTTTAATTAAAAGTTTATAGTCTTAAGCTGTGAAGTAATTTTAATATGTACTATACAGTTTTTTAAAACTGACCAGAAAAATAAAAAGAAACCGAAATTCTGAAGAGATATCTTATTGAGATGATCAAGATCAGATTCAGAAATCATTTGATTGTACAAGATAGTTACAGACTGTCCTTTATGAGGTGTAACAATATTCAGTCAATGCAGAGAATACTAACATAGAGAAAGTGCTTCACTTCCTAACTGGAAATGTTCCAAAAGCTTATTTACAGGTGAGCTGTTTGGAACTTAGAGTGCCGTTTCTTCCACAAGTGTTTCTAAAATCAGGCAAGCTCTCCATAACGTGGCAAATCTGTTGAACCATAATATTGATTTAAACTTGTATATTTTAAGTCAAAAATAGTAGAAAGCAGCACATAGAAATGTTGATTATTGTTTAACGAATAAATACTGCAACAGTAAACCAAATAGAACAAAAAAGCAATTAAATTTTGTCTTAGATGCTATTGTTTGAGAAAAGGAGATAAATTAGAAGCATTAGGTTTTGCTACACCCACTCCAGCAGTTCCCTGGTTTCTTAATAAGTTGTTTTGTTCATATGCTGGGGATTCTATCAAAGGAGGGGGGGATATATTACATCAAAGGAGAGGGTGGATCATGGCTTAAAAAAAAGAAATAGCACAGACTCTGGTGAATGTACCCTTGGGCTCAAATCCCTCTTCTACATTCTTAATTGCTATGTAACTTTGGGTAACTTAACTTCACCAAGCCTCACTTTCCTCCTCTGTAAAATGGGTATATAATAATAGTTTATTATCGGAGTCAATCTTACTCCGATTCAATTAAAACAAATTTTTTTAAAGACCAGTTGACTACCAAAAAGATGACTTTAATCAACATCCAACAAATTTTTCACCTTTGAAAAGTTACAGCAAGTTGAATAGCCCTCTTTGACATTTTAGTTTAATAAAAGAAAACCTCACAAATGCCTTGTAAAAATTCACATTTTAAGTCCATGCACTATACTGTGAAGGAATACTATGCCAGGATTACATATGCCTAAGGAAGTCTTCATCCCTCTTTAGATGTCTGGTTTTTCAGCAGCTTACTTTAGTAATCTACATTAAGAATTATTTTGGTCTTGACAGTTCACATGAATCTGCCTTTTCTTCAAGTTGTTCTTATTGAAATGGAAGAGTGTCAGAATGGCACATTTATCAAAGCAGGAGGTAATCTTTTCATCTTTTATAGTCTTTTACTCTTGCATGGGGGGTGACCCATAAGTACGATGTACTTTCTTAAAATGAGCAACTCAGTATTTGCTTTAGTGTCAGTGTGTGCCCGTGTGCATTTTTGCTTTTATTATTGAAACATGTTTTTGATTACTGGTCTTATTTTAGCACTAAAGGTTCTAGCACATACTTCAGCTGAGATTCAAGGGGCTTATAACAGAAATTTCCAGGACTGTGGTCAAATACTAATTCATCTCCTGAATTCTTTTAATTTTGTAGACTCGGATCATGGCGTTCATGAGGCATATTTATTTTAACAGGGAAGGAAGTTAAGGGTAGTGTTAGGAAATTGACAGATTTTAATATTTTCTAAAGCGGAAAATAATGAATACAGCACAGACATCAAATAGTAATTGCTCAGATATAGGTACAGAGTATATCTTAGTTGCTAAAATTTAGGGTTTTTTCTTAGGTTTTAAAAAATTTTTAACGTACAGATGAAACAGTTTTCCCCCACTTAGACACTAGAAGTTTGTCTGAGATTATATCAGATTTCTGTCTGAAGATAGTCATTACATTCCCTTTGTATCCTTCCAGAGGTCTTCAGTGAACCTGCAAGAATGCACCTTTTTATTTAAGGAATGAGTTTAGAGAATTGTGTCTGTTTCAAGTTGTCCCTAGCCATCTTTTAGGAAAGCTTGAATGGCTTTCAAGGGCTCTTAAATGAAGGTTAAATAAAGAACATAAAAGAGGATATTTAGGGACTTCAGGATATTCTTCTGATTTAATTATAAGTTTCTCTTATGAAAATGGTAGTTTGTTGCCAGGTTAACCTTCTGAACAAGCAAGAATGCTAGGTGTCCACTCACGGGTGGCTGGAGCGTGGAGGCGTCCCCTGGCTTGTTTCACCTGGTCTGAGTGCAATCCAGGGTGCAGGAGGCAATTAACAGCAACAAAGGATATTTAACAACACTTTATTATTTTTAAAATTCTTGGCAGTGTCGTTTGATCAAGTGGGGAGAATTTAAAAAAGAAACGCATGCCCTATTAAATGACTGAAGGATGAGATCCTGTTAAAGAGAATCAGCGAGATTGGTGCTGGGCTGGTGAAAAAGGAAAACGGGGGCAGACATCACTGCTTAATAGATTTTGACTTTGGGACCGTTCTTAAAGTTCGCAGAGGGAGCCTTAAAAGCTCTTGAATAATTGGGGCTTGATGGCAATTCACGGGATCTGCCATAAGAAGCAGGAGACTCATAAGAATTCTTCTCATTGCTTGAATTTTTCAAAGACTGTGACACTCAGATAAGAAGTTCAAAAACAAAATAATCTGTGTTCCTTTTAAGGAGCTAGGGTGGGGGTGGGGGGATGTGTGGAGTTCTGACCTCCTAAAGGGGAGGAAGAAATTATGTCACCTTTTGCTTCCTTTTCTCCACTGAGACTAAATGCTGATGTGGAAATGGAGGAAAGGATTATTCTTTCTAATCCCTAAATGTCAGAAGTGGCCACCTCTCTGAGAAATAACGCACCTGATTAATTGTGCAATTTCACAGGGAAGCGCTAATTCTCAGCCTTATAAACATGTAATGTACTAATTTGGTTTCCGAGTGAACTGAAAACAGTTTAATGAGCCGCTGTACCATGTGTGTGTGCAGTGTTACACAGAGCAGACGCCAGGAGAAATGGAAATAACACGCCAGTGACATTGGAATAACAGTGTTTACACCCCATTGACTTTGGGTTGTCAGCATGCTATTCTCTGTGTTTCCCTTAGTAACTTATTAAGGCAGCTGAACTCCAGTGTGCTGATGTCTAAGTGTCATTTGTTGTAAATTACACAAGCATGCACACACCAAACGCACAGTCAATCTTCAGAAAAAAAAAATAGCATTTCCTCCTGTAGACGACCAAAATATTCTCCGTGAGGCATGCACACAGACTGAAAGGGGGCTCTGCACACGGGGCGTGCTGGAAGGACAGCGCTTCGGCCTTCCGTTCAGAAGAAATACTATTTCTACAGGTTTTCCCACTCGTCTGTCCGTGCTCTATTTTAACAGAATGGTCGTGTAACTCTTGGTTTGAAAGTTGTCAGACAGCCGCACAGCAGGCTTATATTATCTACAGAGTTCTTTATGAGGAAATATAAATCACCACAAATGAGACTTTTCACAGCCAGAGATATGTAGAAATTTGTGTCAGTGCTTTGCTGGCTCGCTAAAAAATATCTCTAGGCTCCAAAGCTCTCTCGGAACTCATCCCCCGCTCTCTACCCTTTTGGGAAGCAGTTCTCAAAACTTGAGATTTATGGTCCAGAGAGCTGATGGTGGCTATAAAGTTTTCTATTTTCTCTTTTCTTTAATATTAATGCCGAGAACGAGGCATTATCATTCATTATTTTAGTTCATGAGTATCCTGTGGGCTTGAAATATGGTTTCTGAGGATATGGCTTACCTCTGTTTAATGGGGGAGATATGTGGACTTTGGCAACAGGCTCCTTTTCCATCAGATATTTTTAGGCAGGTTGTAGAAAGTCCGTGTTGGGAACAGAACTTGAGTATATGGGCTGTATCCAGGTTTAGTTTTAAAATGTAAAGCTTTACAAAATATTAATTCATTTGGAGCCCCCAAAGTGAAATATCATGAATTGGAGAATAGCCAGCCAGTCTATTATTGTTAGGAATTGGAATTTCAGTATCTTTTCATTGTACTATTTTCAGAGACATGCCATATTTTCAGCTAGTATTTATCTACATTAAGGTTAGGTAAGTTTTAGTTTATAGTTAGCACTCCCTTTTACACCCAGATCTTTAAAAACAGTATTTCTGAGTCATTAAGAAAGGATATATGTAATGTTTCTAGTTTAAATCTGCCCAGATTATAGTAGCTCCAATATCTGCTTTCTAAGGGAAATTCTTTTTTTTCCCCACACTTTTTAGCACATTTTTTTCCGACAGTTTTCTCCCTGAATATGTGATCACAGGCTCTATGATCCGAGTTGATGACGCTTCCTTGTATGTCTTGCTAATCTGTTTCAGTGAGTCCTCAATCTTCAATTCAGACCATCTTGCTTTATAGTAGGCCTTATTTAAGGGCTTCCCTTGTAGCTCCATTGGTAAAGAATCAGCCTGCATTACAGAAGACCGGGGTTCAATCCCAGGGTTGAGGAGACCCCCTGGAGAAGGGCATGGCAACCCACTCCGGTATTCTTGCCTGGAGAATCCCATGGACAGAGGAGCCTGGCGGGCTACAGTCCATGGGGTCTCAAGAGTCAGACACGGCTTATCTACTTAGACTTATATTTAAGGAACAAATCTAAACGAGGAGTGTAAAATAGAGGACAAACATATAACTAGGTGTTTTCTTTTTTAACTTTAAATAGATTGCTGAAAGGTCTTGCTATATACACCAGGAGTAGTTTAGTTTAGTCAATTTTGAGACCATGTAATGAATATTGTAATGATTTAAATAAAGTTTAGAGGCTTTTTTTCATTAAAAAAAGAGAAGATTGTGTCAAGAGGAAGATGCATGTGAAATGCTGATTTGACGGGCGAGGTGGAATTCAGGTCTCAGGGCTGAGATACTACCCAACTTTAGTGACCCACCTGCATGGGAGGTGGGTCGGGGCATAAGAAAGCAGCCTTTTGCTAAAGACTTAAATGGACGTTGACTGATAACTGCTCCCCTAACATTTGTGATAATCATGGTGATAGTGAATTAACACTTATTGCGAGTTTACTATGTGCCAGGCACGGTATCCAACACTATACTTGTCTTAACTCACTGAATTCTCATCTATAAAGTGGGTACTATTATTATCCCCATTTGACAGATGAGGAAATGGAGGCCGAGAGTGGTTAAGTAAATTGCCTGAGATCATGTAGTCAGGAGTGAAGTCAGGATTCAAACCCATGCAGTTTGACTCTGTGTCTAAGCTCGTTACTCACTTACATCATCAGAAATGCTTTCAAAGAAATGAAAAGGAGGCAGGTTTGAAGCACCCTTGGCAAGTCATCATATACATTCCATCTGCACCCTGGCACTCAAGGCAGACTCAGCCCTAAAAATGGCTAATGTCATGCACAGAGTGATGTTTCCTGAAAACCCATCCTTGAGTCACATACTAGGAGGTTTATGGGTTTTTAAAACAAGCTAGAGCGTTACTGAATATGATGATATAATAAAATGTCACTCAGTCGCCCTTCTTCCACTGGAATGAAGACACTGAATGATTCGCAAGACTATTGAAAGCCTACGTCTCTTTGCTACCCTGAGTCGTTTTTTCAGAGAATGAAATTTGATTAACAGAATCAATACACAGTGTTGGCGCTGGTGGATGTGATACAGAGCGTCATGACCGACTGTCTCAATCGGGCAGCTTGTCAGCTGCTGGGGGGTACCAACTGTTGCCTTCCCTTGTCCTTAAGCTGCACAGCGGCTGCAATGACTGTTTCCATTTTGTTAGTTGTGTCTGCTGTTGCTATCATTGTTATTTAACATGCACTAGCCTTTCGCAGACTTAGTTATTACACGTTTCTGCAAATTCAGGAAAAAGGAGTAGAGATTCTACGAGAAGAAGGGCCACTTGGAGAACTTGCAGCACGTGAAATCTTTAGCATGAGGTTCGGGAATTGCAGCAGGTGTGTGCCGCCCCCAGACTTTACACGGAAGGTGCCTGGCTCTGATTCTTTGTGGTGGTTGTCAGAGCTGGGGAGGCAACCCGCCGTCCTCTGGAGAACAAGCTTCTCGCAGCCCATGGGATTTCCTCTCTGACCTGCCTCCCTCTCCTAATGAGGAAATCAGGACAGCAAAGACTCTGGGATCAGTGACAAGACGGGTCTGACTGGAATGGAAGATACTTGGAAAATAAAACTGGATAGGCTGAGCCAGATTATGGAGGGCCATTATGTCTGGTCTGAAGAATTTGGAACTTACCTAGCAGGCAACGTTTCTTTTCAGAATCTGTGCATTTTCCCTGGTTCTGAAGGGAAAACTCACTTGGGCCTTATCATCTAACCACACTGAAATAATCAGGCGTAGATGCAGGCTGGTTATCCAGCATCAGCTAGCAGGCAGTGCACACTCATCCATCCCACACGTTTGCATGTGCGGTCTCATCCGTATCTTATCCCCCTCTGTGTTAGGCGCTAGCATTATCCTCATTTTACAGATGAGGAAACCAAAGACCACAGGTCACATAACTGGACTGGAATCGCACCGTCCTGTGCGGTGACAGCCAAAGCTGAGCGTCCCAACTCCAGCGTTCATGCTCGTAGCTCTTTCCCATGAGTGGCAAGTAACGTTTGGAAGCTTATTCCATAAACAGTACCAGTGCTTATGAAAAAACTATTCTCATCTCTGTTGTTTCTGAATGGTCTCCAGCTTGTTTGCTAGAGCTGCAGGGCTTTAGGGATTTTTTTTTTTCTCTTTACATAGGCTTTAAAAAATTTTTTTTATTTTTATTTTTTAAAAAATTAAAAAAATTTGCTTTTAAAAAACACCCGAGCTGTGCTGCGTTTCTGTTGCTGCTCGGGCCTTTCCCGCGAGTTGCTGAGCGCGGGGGCCGCTCTCCAGCCGTGGTGCATGGCTTCTCATTGGAGTGGCTTCTCCCGTTGCCGAGCAGGGGCTCCGGGATGCGTGGGTTCTGGTCGTTGTGGCGCGTGGGCTCAGTAGTTGCCGCTTGTGGGCTCTAAATCCGGGTTAATAGTTGTGGCACACGGGCTTCATTGCCCCACAACTTGGGGGGCCCCTCCAAACCGGGGATCGAACCCGTGTCTCCTTTTATCGGCAGGCAGATTCTTTACCCACTGAGCCCCCGGGGAAACCCTGCATAAGCTTTCATGAGGTTTTTGTTTAGCGAAATCGGTTTTTGTTTAGCGAAATCGCTAAATCAATAACATTTTCTGGATTACTAATTTTATCAAATAGCTGAACTTCTGGCCTTTTGATATTTTGTGTTAGTTTATTAGTAAAGTCCACTTTTAGAAGATTGTAGCTGTTTCCTAAAATATTTACATTAAAAATGCTATACAAATCCATTTGTCAAACGTTTTGTTGAGCCACCAGTACTTGTACGTCATTAAATTTGTAGAACATCTACAGAGGCTACAGAAGGACATATTTCAGTGTTATGTGTTATTTTCTCATTAGTCCACCCTTCCAACTCACCGAGCTGTGTTTACCCATCAGGCAGATGTAACAGACACCACAGACAGTGCTCGTAATCTCTGTCTTCCCGGAGCTCACAGTCCAACGTGAGAAAAGTATATCCATGAACATAATACCAAAAAAAATAAAAAATCACGAGATTGACACTATCCATAAAAAAAAGAGAGAGAGAGAGAGAAGCCTTCATTAAAAGGAAGACAGTAAAGATGTGAAGCACAGTTTTGACAAGGTGGAATTCAGGTCTCATGGTTTAAGATACTATCCTAACTTGAGTCACCCACCAGCGTGAGGGGTACAAATGCAGACTCTTGGAACCCACCTCCAGAAAGTCTGACTCATTGAAGTTTATTAGGTTGCAGTAGGGGATTTCCTTTGCAATATGTGCTCCAGAAATTTCCCCTGAAGGTGGTATTTGTGTCACACCTAGAGGACACAGGCTTAAAGTGAGAGGAATTCAGTCTGAATTTGAGACCTAGAAGTGGGTATTGGAGGATTTGAGTGAAGGAAACAGCAGCATCAGCGTTGAGAAAAGGCAGTCTTTGTTATATGAATGTTTGTTTAAACCAGGGAACTCAGAGAAAGACCACGCTAGTCCTGGTCTAAGATAAAGACTAAGATAAACTGAGATTCTGGGAGTAAGCTCACTCACTGGGGTCAAAACAAATTTTTCCTCTTGTCTACAAAGCAAACTGTCTCATTTGCTTCATCCATAAACAAGATACAATTTCAATCAGGCTGATGCAAACAAGAACAAGGTAACCCTTAGGGGTTTTTTGTATTTCTTACACAATTATAAAATTTTTGTTATAAAATGAGTTCCTTTTGCAATGTGGTAAGCTTTGTAAAGTGAGGATAAGAATTACAAAATCATATAAAAATAGAGAGGAAACAGGCATGACACCCAGTGATAAGAAATATTCGTTTTGGAACAACAGTTTAGAAGAAAAATGTGTGCCTGGGGAGGAACGAAAGGATAGTGAGCAGTTTTGTAATTTTCTGTTTATATAACATGAGGTTTTCGGAAGGTGCATTGAAGAGTGGGTGCCTGTTGTCGGTGACCTTTCCTGCTTGTCAATTCATGTTTTCTTCTCCCTGATGTTCAGTTAGAGTCTGATGAAAAAGGAGTATATCTAAATGGAGTCATGATTTGGTTTTGAGGAAAGGTCAACAGTGCTTATATTTAATACTATTTACTATGTATATATTGAGTTAGCAATTTTTTGTTTTAACTTTTTGGCTGCAGTGTGCAGCATGTGGGGTCTTAATTCTCCAACCAGAGATGGAACTTGTGTCCACTGCACTGGAAGCGCAGAGTCTTAACCACTGGGCCGCCAGGGAAGTCCCAGCAATCATTTTTTAACCATATAATATATTCTGATTCTTAGAAAATAGACCATTATTTAATAGGCTCCTTTAAAAAATATTATTAAGTGTTTGAAAAATAGATGAAAATGAGAACATCTGGGTCTTGAGCCCACCGCTTCTTAGATGTGTTAATTTGGGCAGGAGGCTTCAAAGCCTTGCCCTCAAATTTTCTATAGACAAATGCGTTAAAGTGCTAGTTTAATAAATGGTATTCTTAATATTGATATTTGAAAGGCAATTAGTTACTTTCTGAGTTTCTGTCAAAATTAATGGTAGCTACCCTGACAAGTTTTTATGGGTACTTTAAATTATACATTTACATGTGTCAAAAATAGTTCCTCTCATCAACTAGTTTGAAATACACTGGTGATCAGAAATAGCTGACTCTCATTTACTCACAAGGGCATTTTTCTCACACACTTTGCAGAATCAAATATGACGAAAATGTATTAAATCAGTTGACTGGGGTTCATTTAGACTGTTCTACAGGGGTGAAGAGGCAGAAATACCAGTCTGTCACTTAGAGAACCATTCTTTGGGTCATGTCCAAGTCTGCAGTGGTCAGTTGAATTCGTTCAAAGTATTTTCCAGGGCTAACTAGAAAACTGCGTTACCATTAGCAGCTTTTATGCACCTGTTCCCCCTGCCCCCGCCCTAGAGTCTCATACCTGAGAAATATGGAGAAATGTTCTTTTACTAAATTGAAAAACTCAGCTGTGGTCTAAATGAAATGGGATAAATTATCTTTTTCACAATTATCCATTAAAGGAAGAATTAGGATTAATATTAATCACAGATGTTTCATCAAGTTTTATTATCAACCAGATTGACTGCCAAAGTGCTTTCTGGAAGACATTCTCCCTCCTTCCCCCACCTGCTACTGAGAACAAACTGTTATTATGGGTCCTTAGATAAAGATTAATGGTTCTGGCAATTTATTTGAGGAAATCTGTATTTACTGTACGTTCCACTTCAGTCCAAGGCGTCTCTGAAAAGCATGGCTTGTCATCTCCTTGATAAAATTGTACAATGAAGACACAAGATAGTATAATCCGTTCCACCATCAGAGACAGATCAGTGCATCCAGGGTTTGTATCACCGGACCCATATTTTTTTAAATTCTGGCAAGCCTTGTTTATAGATAAGCAAAATGCCTAATCTAATCTTGGTATACGAGCAGCCATATTTTTACCCATCACATTTCATTGTTATGTCCACTTTCTTTCTGGAATAATTCATCTTCACTGCGTGACTCTTATAATAATTGCAAATATTTGATAATGTCCTTCATCCATTTGCAACGTACCCCATAGATGAGTAATTCATTAAGGTTTTCCACTTGTAAAGATTTTTTATCAATTCTACCTAACTTAAAAAAAAACTCTCTACTAAAGAGGTTATTTCAACTGAAGACCTCAGGATGGACAGAAACCAAGGCAATGCTGGGTATCTAGAACTTGGAAAGAAGTACATAATTAGAATTATCTTATCAAGACCCAGCCATTAGATTTTCTCAACTCTAACATTTCTCCATTCCTTGAGTCACTCAACTCAGGATGCACAATTTCTGAGAGAAGGGAATTTGATGGGCATATATGCTTTTTTTAATGAATTTTTTTTTAATTGAAGGATAATTGCTTTACAGAACTGTGTTGGTTTCTGCCAAACATCAACATGAATCAGCCATGGGTATACATATGTCCCCTGCCTTATGCTTTTCCTTTGGAAAGAATGAAAAGCACTTTGCCTGGAACCCCACCAAGACTTCACGGAACGAGGAAAGAGGAGTTCTTCAAAGCTTTTGTTGTTGTGCTTTGGTTTTTAGCATAAGGAAGACAGGCAGTGATGCTGAGGAGGTGGAAACCACCACTGGCCAAAACCAGGGCGTGTTTCATTGATGAACAGTAGTGGGGAACATGTGAAGTTGTTCAAAAGGAAGAGGAAAATCTATGTAGTAAACCCTTCAAGGGCAATAGGGGCCGAGCATCAAGTTAACATTTGTATGTCTAGTTTGTTGTACAGTGATATTTTATCTTTGTCGAGTACTTTTGCAGGCTTTACTGTGTTCCCAGCAAATTAAAAAATGTGACTCATATTTTTCAGTTAGGATTTCTCTCACGTTTAATTGCTTTTCTTTCTTTTAATGGAGATAATATGAGGAAGCAAAGACTAGACCAAAAAAAAAAAGGAAAATACCCTATTGACGTTCAGCTTTATTTCACTGATATCAACAGAATACAAGAAATGCAGTGGAATCAATTAAGTCCCATTTCTGCCACTGCCCAACTCTAGTCAGATTGAGTCAGATAACTGAGTCTGTGTCTTCAAATGTAAAATAAGGGGGTTGGGCTAGATTGAGGATCTCATGGTGGTTGCAAGGAACAGGAAAATGATTAGAATGTTACAATTTCTGAGAACCAAGCTTAAGTTTTGGAGATTCTGAATTAAATAAAGTTAATTTTTTTTTTTTTTCCCTGCAAGACTTCTTGGGGCCTTAAATGAATTGTAACTCTCCAAAGAGAGTGATACAATATATATTGTTCACCAAACTTACTAGATTTAGGAACTTTTTTTCATTGGAGCATCTTGAGGGACCTGGCTTGCATGGGAAAAAGCTAGATTATTTATCAAATCCCCTTCAACTTTAAGATATACTAAGTATATACTTTTCCTGGTTTTTTCTGGTGGCTCAGATGGTAAAGAATCTGCCTGCAATGTGGGAGACGTGTGTTCAGTTCCTAGATTGGGAGGGTCCCCTGGAGGAGGGCAGTGCAACCCACTCCGGTATTCTTGCCTGGAGAATCTCCATGGAGACAGGAGCCTGATGGGCTACAGTCCATGGGGTCACAAAGAGTGGGACACGACTGAGTGACTGAAGACATACATAGATACTCCTCCTGGTTGTGAACAATGTGAAATTTCGATGATGTTTATCATCCAGCCCTCTCTGCAGACTTGCTGTGTAGTTGAATCTACATCCTTGCATCTCATCCTCTCTGGAGATGAGCGACTATAGGCTAGTTATTTCTTCCTTCAAGGATTCACGTGTTTGTAGTATACTTTGCCCCTTAAATTCCTCTGGCTGTTCCTATGAGAGCTGCTTTAAGTTTTACAAATAACTTTTGCCACTTTTCTGGAGTCTTATTTTACACGTACATCTAAAACATGAAAGCAGCCCCGTGATTAGATCTGACAAGCAGACTTGCTTGATGCATGTTCACCGTGTCGTCCACTGTGTGGGTTGCCTTCCCTGAGATATACCTGGGCCTGCAGTCTGCCATTGCTTCTGTCCTGTGTTGTTCTAACTGAGCCTCATCCCACTTTGATGGGCCAGGTCACTGGTTGTCCCTGAGGACGAGTTACCTTACGCAAACAGCTCTGCTTGTAAACCCCTTCTCAATCCATCTCACATCCCCTGATGAAGCGATGAAGTCAAACCTCATGAAGGACTGGGCAGAGGGCTAGAGGGAGCGGGGAGGCACTCCCTAACATGCCTTCAGAGCTGGTCCTGAACACCGATAATCCTAATTTTACAAGGGAAAACTGGCCAGTTTCACAGTCTCCCGTCCAAGGTAATAGGCTCTTTATCTGTCTCTGGAAGGTCTTTTCACCTGACAGCCTTCACCGCCCGCTGCCCACGTGGCCCCTCTAGGCAGTGTCCTTGCCTCCCACTCATGAGTCCTTCTGCTCGCCACAAAACCACGTGCAAAGTGTCCCTGGAGCTTTGAATCATGAGGGTCTGCTTGCTCACTGAGCCAAGAGAGCCTTGGAAGTTGTTCTGGGATGTAGCCGTATGGGGACCCCCTACAGCAGCGATCCGAAAACAAAGGTGAAGTGTGGTCCCCACCTGCATGCATTCAGTCCTGGGTGGGCTTGGAATAGGTATTCAGTGAAGCCTTTCAAAACACTAAGATCATGGCATCCGGTCCCATCACTTCATGGCAAATAGATGGGGAAACAGTGGAAACAGTGGCTGACTTTATTTTTGGGGGCTCCAAAATCACTGCAGATGGTGACTGCAGCCATGAAATTAAAAGATGCTTACTCCTTGGAAGAAAAGTTATGACCAATCTAGACAGCATATTAAAAAGCAGAGACATTACTTTACCAACAAAGGTCCATCTCGTCAAGGCTATGGTTTTTCCAGTGGTCACGTATGGATGTGAGAGTTGGACTGTAAAGAAAGCTGAGCGCCGAAGAATTGATGCTTTTGAAGTGTAGTGTTGGAGAAGACTCTTGAGAGTCCCTTGGACTGCAAGGAGATCCAACCAGTCGATCCTGAAGGAGATCAGTCCTGGGTGTTCATTGAAGGACTGATGTTGAAGCTGAAACTCCAATACTTTGGCCACCTGATGTGGAGAACCGACATTGGAAAAGACCCTGATGCTGGGAAAGATTGGGGGCAGGAGGAGAAGGGGATGACAGAGGATGAGATGGTTGGATGGCATCACCAGCTCGATGGACATGGGTTTGGGTGGACTCCGGGAGTTGGTGATGGACAGGGAGGCCTGGCATGCTGTGGCCCATGGGGCTGTGAAGAGTCAGACACGACTGAGCGACTGAACTGAACTGAAAGCTTTTCGATGTCTTGTGTCTGGTACACCCCTCCGACTGGCAGTAGGACTGAAAGGCCCTCGCTTAACCTGCCCCCTCGCAGGCTTTTAACGTCTTTCTGCCCGAGTTTGATTAGGTCCTTTGGTTCAAAGCTGCTGGAACCACTCCATCCCATACGGAGCCTCCAACCCCCATCATCAAATCCTTGCTTCTTCCTTCAGAAACTTGGTGATAGTTTCAAATTTTGTGTCATTCTCTGGAGAAGGAAATGGCAGCCCACTCTAGTATTCTTGCCTGGAGGATCCCATGGACCGAGCCTGACGGGCTACAGTCCATAGGGCCGCACAGAGCCAGACACGACTGAAGCGACTTAGCACACACACTGTAAAATGTAACGGCCTGAGGGCAGCGACTGTGTGTCTCCTTTTTGGTGTAAACATAGTGGCACAGTGAACAGAGGCAGTCATACATAAAGGATAAAACTACCTCTGTGAGAGCTTAGGGTTTTCAGACACAATGCACTGCGGCTTTGACAGCGAGGATTCCTGCTTTCTGGAATGGCTGATTGGTTCAGATTTAAAGAATCTAAGACAGACCCTGCAACGTAGTTTTTTAAAATTCTCCTTTCTATTCTAAGAGGAAGTTTAACTGAAATGGGGTAGAAAGAAATAATTAATGTTGACTTTATCGCCTTGAGGAAAATCTGAACAGGTCTGTATCATTTTACACAAGCATGGCATGTGAAAATTAGGATGTTACGAAAGATAAATTGCAGAGAGTGATCATTCCATTTACAGAAATGCAGTTCTCTTCAGTAGCCGTCGAGCAGTTTTTCAAGGATTTGATTTCTAAAAATCCAGTTTACATATACTTTTCAGGATCAAATGGGTTGCAAGGAGCAAAAGCAGTTGAAGATTTTGAAAAGATAGCTATAGGGGATGGGACAAACATTTCTTTGAGAGTGGGCTGGTCACAGTCGAGACCCAATCTTATAAGAGAATCGAGGTCCAATCTTATAAGCATCTTCCTTGGTGAGATGGTGGCGGAGGACAGTGTGCCTGCCCATGTGGCTCTCACCTTGGCTGAAGCCGTGCGTGTTCATCCAGTTTTACACTGTGCAGAGAATAAGGGCTGGTAGCTACTTAGGAGAAATAACCGTTCTATAACTTCGTTAGTTTTTCAAATTAGTATCAGAGACAGCTCCCACTTTTCACCACTGTGCTTTCTGGAAACAGATCCATAAAGCAGAGTTGTAAAGCGCCTCCCATTTTCCTCCAGGACTAATGTCTTAATTGAGACCGTGTCTCTGACCGTGTATTTGAGAAAAAATAAATCATAACTCTGAGCGCCCCTGTGTCAGAGGCAAAGATGCCGTAGCCATAACCTTCCGCCGTTATTTAAAGTAGTAAAAATTATACTCTTTTCTATGAAGGAGACATAAACGTATTATACACATTGATTTTACATGCACTCTAAAGAATACGGTCAGCAAATAAAAAGTTCAGCTAGATGATTTCATGAAATTTTAGCAGAACGAGCTATACTATAAATTCATTAAATATTTAATCCCCGATAATTTGGTTCTTTGTATTTAAGGGGAGTTTGTGGATGATTCCTTTACCCTAATTATATCCTGGGTGGTTTGAGTGAACGGGTTTTTTTTATGCTTTCGATCAACGTCCCAGGGGCAGGTCAGTCTGTTCAATACCCTTCTCCAAAGTATGGTGGACTTTGGCCTTCTTGAAACTCTGAAGCTCAGCTTCTTCAACTTGTAAAGTGAGGAGACGGAAGCAGATGGTCCCTAAGGTTCATGACCTTGAGCTGAGTGACTCCCTGATTTCGGCCTGCAGGTTAATGAAAGGAGGCAAAGGGGCCCATTGTTTAGCTGTGATGATGATGGAGATAAGCTCCAACCCCAGGTCCCATCACCCCCTAATGCATTTTCAGGGCACTCAGGGCGTGTCCGCTCAGCGCCCCTCCAAGCAAAGGAAAGGCTCCCAACCAAAACCTGACCTCCTTGTACTTGATACTCGGCTGGTATTTTGTTACCATCTGCCTTCACCCTTGTCAGGAATGCCTTGAAAATAACCATCAGGTTATTAGTAGAAACTTTTTCAAAGGTACTTTAAGATCATTTTGCTTTATACAAATATGTTTTAGTGTATCTTAATTGAATGTGGGGAAAAAAATCCACTCTACCTTGAAAAAATAAGCCACTTATTCACATTTATAGCAGGCTTAAGGACCCACTTCCATTGCAGGAAACCCACATGCTTACTCTGTTACTGGCTTTTCTATTTTACCTTTTCTACTCTGCGCTTGTGATTGTGTGGGCCTTTATAGTATTTCCTTGGGGGGACTTTGTCTTTCACTCATTTATCCTTTCTTTCCTCCCTTCATTCAACACGTATTTACTGAGTGCACTGACCAGATTCATTTTAGACTCTGTGAATACAGTAGAGGAAAAAAACAGGCAAAAGTCCTGCTTTAACAGAGCCTACACTCTAAGGTAGGGTGCCAGGGGGTGGAGAGGGGAATAAACAAGCAAATATGTATGCAGTATGTCATGTAGTTGGTAAGTGTTACAATGAAAATATAAAACAGTAAGAAGGACAGACAATATAAAGGTAGGGAAAATCACTATTTTATATATTTTAATATATAATATATTTATATATTATAATATATAAATATTTTATAATATATAATATACATATGTTAAAATATATATAAGGTAATCTATTCAGCGATCAATATAATTTTATATTATGTAATTATGTATCTCTATAATTATATAGAGGTGATAAATAGAAAATGAATGTTCAGAAAAGGCCTTTCTAGTGGTTAATACTATTAAATAGTATTAGGAACCATGTTCCTAATAATATTAGGAACCTTGCTGCTTGTGAGGCAGGAAGCCATGTATCTGTCTGGCCAAAGGGCTCTCTGGGCAGAGGGAACAGAAAAACCCAAAGGGCCAGGGTTGCCTGTCTATGTCCACGGTGTTGGGACAGGGTGTGTGTGTGTGTGTGTGTGTGTGTGTGTGTGTGTGTGTGTGTGTGTGTGTGTGTGTGTGTGTGTGTGTGTGTGTGTGTGTGTGTGTGTGTGTGTGTGTGTGTGTGTGTGTGCGCGCGCGCACGCGCTCTGTACATGTGTGCCTGTGTGTGTGATGGATTAGAGGGCGGGGTCACAGTGCTGAGGATCCAGGAGTGTGTGTGTGTGTGTGTGTGTGTGTGTGTGTGTGTGTGTGCGTGCATGCGCTCTGTACATGTGTGCCTGTGTGTGTGATGGATTAGAGGGCAGGGTCACAGTGCTGAGGATCCAGGAGCTAAGGATCCAGGAGCCGTTGCAGGGTTTTGAGCGGAGCAGTTACATGATGTGACGTAGGTTCTGCCAGATCACTCTGGACTCCTGTGCGTTTCTCCAGACTGCAGCAGGATCTTTTCTTTCTCTGGCTGGCTGGGATCCTTTGGATGTAGTCCATTACCAGGAAGAATTTTTGGAAAATAGATGGTGCAGAAAAAACAAAAAATGTTACATGTGTTGTTGAATAGGACATTCATGGATCAAATACCTACACTGCAAGTGAAAAAGAAAAAAATAAAAGAGTCACCCTCTCGCTGAGTCACCATTGGTGCGCTTTATTAATGAAGCCATATCCTTCCTGAACTTAAGGCAGAAATGAGTGAATCTACAGCATCTGCTGTTTTTCTGGCATCAGGAAAGGCCAGTGACTATCTGCATGTGTACAGGCATTTGGGCTCAGCAGCACCCCCAGACAGAACCCTCTCAGTTGGGTTTTGGATAAAAGGAAGGTTCTGCTTTGCATGTTCAATTTGGTTCTGGTGCCACCGCACTGTCAGCTAATCTACTTCTCCTCTGGGCCAAGGCCCAGGCCCCAGAGGGTTGGGAGCAGGCAGTGGGCGTCCAAGTCCCAGGGGGTGCCATGGGTCAGAGACAGCCAGGCCAGGCTGAAGAACTCTCTCCTCTCGCAGGCTGTGTGTACTAAGGACGCCGCCAACTTTCTGTTTCCTTTTGGAACATCGGTTTACTATGGTTTGTTTCACATTTCCTCCTGCAGTGGTGCATATTGGTACTTAGGAGCACCTCAGTTGCAGTAACATAATATTAAAAAGGCTTTTTCGTGACATGCACCCGATTAGGAAATACGCAACACATAGGGCATGTCTCTGCAGCAAAGCTCTCACTTGGTTTTCTTACTGAAATGCACTGCAGATGCCTAAGATGACATGGTCACGTTTCACCAGGTTTTAACCCGCTGCTGTTCAGTCACTCAGTTGTGTCTGACTTTGTGACCGCGTGGATGGCAGCACGCCAGGCTTCCTTGTCCTTCACTATCTCCTGGAGTTTTCAAACCCATGTCCATTGAGTCGGTGATGCCATCCAATCATCTCATCCTCTGTCGTCCCCTTCTTCTCCTGCCCTCAATCTTTCCCAGCATCGGGGTCTTTTCCAACGCATTGGCTCTTCGCATCAGGTGGCCAAAGTACTGGAGCTTCAGCATCGGTCCTTCCAATGAATATTCAGTGTTGATTTCCTTTAGGGTTGACTGGTTTGACCTCCCTGCAGTCCAAGTTTTAACCTACCCCCAGACTCTTTTGGAAGGACTTTTGAAAACTTATGGGAAATTATGAAATGAATATTTGAAGGTGTGATTTGTACTGTAAACTGAGGTTGTATAGTTTTGGCATCAGAAAGACTTGGATTTGAATATCCATCTGCTGTACACTAGCTTTGTATATCATCAGCTGACGGCTTATCCCTCTAAGCCTCAGTTTCCTCCTCTCTAAAGTGAGGACAATAGTACCTGCCTTGCACAACTGTTCTAGAAATTAAATTTAATACACCTGGCACAGTGCCTGGTATATAGAAATAGTAGACAAATGGTAGCTATTATAATAATATTACTATGTATCCTGAAATGAAGTTCCCTCCCACCAAGTTCCATATCAATTAAGAAACGATTTTATGTTTCCAAGTTGTATTTGGTCAAGTTAAATAGAGAAAAAAAAAACATTATGGGAAAATAATATTCTAGAATAATTGGTACCAAAAGAATCCTAAAATAAAAATACAGGTCTTGTTATTAATCCCTGAAAATGATCATTTGTAACCGTCGTGGGACAGATTTATTGAATACAGCATTCATTTAGAAATACTAAACTAAGGAGAACTTGGCCATTAGCTGTGATAATGGTCTATCATTTCGAGGTTGAACAGTGTATACTTATTTGGCCTCATTTCAAAATAATAAATTATTTCAAACTCATTTCATTTCTTGAAAATGTCCCTGTGATTTAGGTCATTCTTTGGATTATATGAGTAGTATTCCTACAATCTGTCATCCACAATAAACCATATGATTCTGGGCTATTTTAAGATTGGAAAACTTCTTTTTTTTTTTTTCCAGAAATTGCATAAAGGGGTTAAAAAGGCTTCTCAAGCCTCTGATTTATCTCTTTATGCCTACGTTTGATTGTTATTCCATATTAAGGTTTATTTTCCTTTTAAAATAGCTCTGCACAAAGAGAATATACTGCTAAATACTACTGCAAGGAAATGTTTACAGATGCAAATGACTTCTATTTAAGGAGCTCGTGATTAAAACTTGAAAGAATGTGGCACTAGAAAGCATGTGAATAACCTTTGAAAAATCTCACAATGGAACTGAATATGGGATATTTATAATCCAGGATTACAGCATAAGGGTGTGTGTGAATATGCATGTTCAGGATGCTGCAAAGGACGTCACACTGAAATTTGTTAACTCTAATTTTAGTTTAACTTAGACAAATTAACCATTTTATTGTTGGGCGACTGTAATGTGTAATCTACCAGAGGAAACTCACATTCCACGTGCCTGTGACAGGTGAGCTGGACAGTTCCCACCATTCCGTGTTTGTGATAAAGACAAGATATCTTTCTGATAATCTTTCTGATGCCTTCTTCACTGGGCCTTCTCCGAGATGCTCTGAGGCTGGAGGTACATGTCAGCTTTTCAGTTTTTTACTGTTCACAGAGCAGGCTGCTAATAAAGTCAGGAATAAAAGCCGTGATCATCTTCAGTCATTCTTGGTTTTCTTTTTTCCCCAATCTATTGGTACCCAGATGATTTCTTGGTGTAAAGAGCAACCTTGTAGGGTCATCTGAGGAATCAGGCCAGGTTGTGCGTGGCGTTCTGGTGGAAAGCATGTCTTTTGCCTCCCGGGTGGGGTCTGCGTCAACTCCTGCCCAGCGTGGTGGGTTCCAGCGAGAGGCCTGGCTCTGGCCCGACTGAACAGAGGCCTAATGAACATGTCAGGCGCGTCTCGAGTTTTCCAAGCTCTGGCACAGCTGTGGCACTTTCCGCCACCCCGCTGCGAGGCACAGCACGCTGGCCATTTGTTGGCAAGTTCATATTTCACACTGCGGGGAACTGAAATGATTGAACAGACAGAAGAAGAGTTTTATTTGCAGTAGCCTACGTCTCCCCAGACTCTGATTTGGCATAAAGCATCTGCTTCATGATCTGCTTCAAGGCCAGTTCCTCTCCTCCAACAAAGGTTACGACTTCAGGCAAGCTGTGCTTCCGCTGGCAGGAGGAAATTTGCCTGGAGACTTGATTTAGTCAGAATCAAAGCCTTCTGCCCCAGAATTTCCTTTTTTTCAATTATCTCCGAAGAGGCGGCCCGACTGTAAACGCATCGGTATAATAAATGCAATGAAACAAGGCAGACCCTCCTCCCCCCCCCCCCGTTGCCGTCATGCGGAGGGAGGGGCGTCTCCCGTTGGGCACCCATGCCCGCCCGAGAGCCCATGCGGCTCGCCCAGCTCTCTGCAACAGTGCTCTGTAAGGATGGCCCTTGCATGTGCCTGGGCCCATCAGTGTGATAGCAAGGGTGCTGGTTTCACCTGCGGCGTTTCCGGCTCTCCAGTTGTAACAGCAAACTGGCATGATGCTGAACGTAATTATCACTATTTTTCATGGGGAAGATGCACCATATAGCCTTTGTCTTGTGATATGGTCCTAATTACTAACTGTATTTACTGGCGTGATTCTGTTGCGCCTAGTCATATTTTTTGGTTCAAGACAAGCCTCGCTAGCCTTACAGACATACGTACAAAATTAAATCCCAGCATTTTATTATGCCAGAGCAATTAGATGCCATCCTCATAATGAGAAACATGACATCTTCATCGCTCTCCTCTCTGTTTTCATGTGGTTTTAATGCAGACATTTACCAGAATTGAATACAGTCAATTCACACACACACACACAAACACACACACACAAACACACACACGCGTGCCCCTAAATTGAATATCTGCATATCTCCAAGGGGTCCTGTGGGTGAACCCATGTATTCATCTTCTGTAGTTCTTAGGCCACTTTGGTTTAAGAGTAAGAACTGTTGCTTTTATGAAGTGCCTTTTTCTATAAAGTCAAAACCTCACAGCAGTGCACAGAAAGCTGATGGTATAAAGGAGCTAAGTAGAGTCTTTTAATAGAGAGAGCTGGGTTGTAAGTGTTTTTGTTCCTAGGGAGCAGATAGATTTGGCTCCATCTGTTCCATATTCATAACAAAGGCGCGCACTTACAGGAGGGCCAACTTCCCCAGGGCCGCCTGGGAATGATCCTTTCACCGGAATGAAAGCATCGGGACCGGTGGCTTGGCCCCGAGAAAGGCAGCTGGCGGGATGGCCCTTCAGAACCCCGGATTCCTTGTAAGAAGTCAGGTTGACATAAATTTTCCCAATATAGAGGTTGCACAAAAACTGCTTTCTCCTCTTCCTGCAGCACGGTGTAGTTAGGAAGTTCAAAATGTGTAAGCTTTACCTCCCCTTCCTGTAACCACACAAGACTGATAATTAAGTAGGATGGGGCGGGGAGCAGTTTGCACTTGAAGCATCGGAAAGGTATCTCGGAGAGAGGCTGGTCTTCAAACTTTTTTGTTATTGTTGTTCAGCCGCTCAGTCGTGTCCGGCTCTTTGGGACCCCATGGACTGCAGCGCGCCTGGCTTCCCTGTCCTTCATCATCTCCTGGAGCTTTTAAGTGTCAAACTTTAAAGTTGTTTCTATTCAGACTTCTTAATCTTTTTTAAAACTGGGGTTAATGAATAGAAATATGAGTTATACCAAATAAGGAAAACCCCCTGTTGAGTTTTGTAATTAGCAAAACTTCAAAGGCAATTTCAACTGAGACCTCCCAGATTAAAATGATAAGTTGACCCAAGAATATGTACTTTTTTCTTTCACTAAGCAGAAGAAAAATAAAATGAAAATTTTTGCCCCAAATGCCATGCTATATACAAACAAATTCCTGTTTATATGACATATGAAATCAGTATCAA
Organism: Giraffa tippelskirchi; assembly: GCF_054371585.1. NCBI lineage: Eukaryota > Metazoa > Chordata > Mammalia > Artiodactyla > Giraffidae > Giraffa > Giraffa tippelskirchi. Next base: position 175,237,519 of record NC_137280.1, on the reverse strand, counting down.
AAGGTAAGTGATTCCTAGTATTACTGTCATAGCTAGTGGATAGAATGCTTGTGTTTATATGTTAGCGTCACAAATTTCTTAAGAAATAGGAACATATTTGAAAGTATGGTAACCCCTTTCTCCATTCTATGGGCTTCTCAAATACTAGAAGCTAAAAATACCTCATTGATTTATTTAATATGCTTCATATTAAAGTCATAATTGTAACATATCAACCTTTTCTTATCCATCTTGGTATCATCTGTGCATTAGCTGCTTGATAACTGGCAGATCAAATAGTAAACAAATATCTCAAAAAGTTCACTGCAGCAATAATGTGGTCAAAGTTTTCATCTAGCTATGAGATTTCTCTGCATTTTAGCAAGAGAATATATAAAAGTAATATTCAGAGAATGAAAAACATAGACCATCGGTTGGTGAAGATTTTAGATTTCAACAGCTTGGTCCCTTTGGTTATTTTCTGTAATATATGGACCTGAATATTTCTGGCTTATCCACGAGCTGGATGCTCCTTTTATAGGTCTGAGTATAATTGGCAGTTGGAGATTTGTTTGTTTCCAGGTTTATTGTCTCCATCCCAATTAAACTGTAAGCTCCAGAAGCAGGAACCATTTTTTAATACACCACAGAGCTCCCAAAATCTGACACAGCGCTTGGTACAAAGCAGGCAAACAAAAATGTTTTTGAAGAAATAAATGTATGAATGAAATAAAAACTGAATACGCCAAAAACATTCAGGATAGTTTTTTTTTTGTCTTAGGAAGGATTATTTAAAGAGTTAGTTTGGATTTAAATTTTAATAGTTGACTTATTAAAGTAACAAAATAAAAAAATAATTCTTTAAAATTTCAAATTTTGCCTCTTCAAATTAGTCTATACATGTTACTCTTCTGTATATGAGTAAATTTAAATATTTGGCTCCATTTACAAATTAAACTCCTTTAACCATTAAAGATTTGATATATTTTCTTCCCTTCTTAAGTACTTAAACTGATCATAAAACATTCCCAAGTACTTAAGTAACTCTTATCATCATCATAATTTAAACTTAAAAATATGATGAGGTTTTCGTTCTCTTAAATGGTTTAAAAGTGTGTATGAACCTAAAATTTCACTTAATCACAAGTCTAAATCAATTGTTCCATTATATTTTACTTTGGAGTTACATGTCTGACCTGTTATTCTAAATGGCCAAAGTTTTCCTACGATTTATAGGTTATTAAAGTTCCACATTCTCAAATGCTTTTTTAACACAAAAGTTACTAGCTCCTTGGTCTTGATGCCTGGAGAAGGAAATGGCAACCCACACCAGTATTGTTGCCTGGAGAATTCCAAGGACAGATGCTACAGTCCATGGGGTCGCAAAGAGTCGTACATGACTGAACAACTAACACACTGGTCTTGATGCGTTTAAAAATGTCTCTAGTTTTTAAACTCAGCTATAACTAAGTTCAATTCAGTCGCTCTGTCGCGTCCGACTCTTTGCGACCCCATGAACCGCAGCACGCCAGGCCTCCCTGTCCATCACCAACTCCCAGTTTACCCGAAGTCATGTCCATCGAGTCGGTGATGCCATCCAACCATCTCAGCCTCTGTCGTCCCCTTCTTCAGTCTTTCCCAGCATCAGGGTGTTTTCCAATGAGTCAGTTCTTCACATCAGGTGTAAATTCGCATGCAACTGTAACTAAAGTATCCCCTTAACACAACTCTGGGATTACGTTCTCATTAAACCTACGAGGTATCTTAACTTGCCAGGCTTCTTAATGTCTAGAGAGTTTTAGCCAGATGGCCTCATTCTCACCTTTTATCAAAAGCTCCTCAAACATGACTTTCCTGTCCTTAGTGAAAGCAGCCTATGGTCACCTGGATTCTAGCACCACTTGCCTTTATCTTCCTGGTACTGGAGGGGCCTGCCACCCCTACACAGGCTGGATATGTGATGAGATTGTGTGTGTTTTTGGCTTTAACAATGCCCACGTTCCCTCCATTTACTTCTTATCTCTTAGACCACATACTCAAAAACATGAAAATAATACACACTTGAATTTCACGTGCCTCTTTGGGTTTTGGCTATCAGGTCACAATTTCCAACATCATTCCGTAGGAAGGAGCCAGTAGAGAGGGCTGAGGCACCTTCCAGGAAAAAGGATTTTAAAACATTATTATTATTTTTTTTTTCCTTAACCACTCTTCATTTTCCCTTTTTATTCTACTGAGTTTGTTTGTATTTGGTCAACAAACCACTTTGCAACTATCCAGATTTTTGATACCTGTAGACTAATTCTTCCCATCCTTATTGAGCATGTTATGAGCAAAGCAGCGAAACCCCCCAGAACTGAAAGCCCAGCAGGGCCCCTGCCCACAGGAACTCATAACTCTGACAGCAGAGTTGCACTGAAACAGCCCAGCTTAGGGAAAACACAGAATCTGGGGTGTGTGCTACCAAGGGGATAGAAACGGATCAGTGTAAGGACCCAGAAGAAGGATTCTGTGTTAGGAAAATGGAGACCTGTCTCACATGGCCAGAGGATGCGGAGATGTTTACGAGGCATAGGGAAGGTCACCTGAGAAAATGGAGGCGGCGTGGTTCTGGGAGGAAAGATTATTGGGCCTAGGCTGTTAACGTGCATTGTTGTTCAGTCGCTAAGTCGTGTCCGACTCTTTGTGACCCCACAGACTGCAGCACGCCAGGCCTCTATCCTTCACTGTTTCCCGGAGTTTCCCTGTCCATCGAGTCAGTGGTGCCATCCAACCATCCCGTCCTCTGCCACTCCCTTCTCCTCCTGCCCTCAACCTATAATGTGAATTAAAGGAGGAAAAGGCATTCGGAGAGATGAAGAAGGAAATCGCGGTTGGGGCAGATTATGAAAGACCCTGGCTGCTGTTCTGTGGGGTGGTGCTGTGTGTGCAGCCATGAACTGGACTGGAGATGGTCAGAGGCAGAGATGGTCTGAGGGCACGAGAATGCGATCCCTGGCGTCAGCTGTGGTTTTATTCACCATGTCAACACTAATTCTTCATCAAGGAAAGTGTTTCTGGTGTGAAACAAAATGTCCAGCCCTGGTGCCTAAGCAACTCCCTTTTGGCAGAAGGCAGCTTTCCACAGAAAGAACATTCCTCCATTCAGGCCTCTGTTGAATCAGGGGCCTGCTGACCCATCAAATGCTCCTCCTGCCCAGAAGCACAATTTACTACCAGGCAGGGCAGACGACGGGGAAACAGGACCTACTCACTGAGAACAACCACCAAAGAAACGATGGGTTTCATGTCAGTTCAGTCGCTCAGTCACGTCCAACTCTTTGCGACCCCATGGACTGTAGCACGCCAGGCCTCCCTGTCCATCATCAGCTCCCGGGGTTTACTCAAACTCATGTCCATCGAGTCAGTGATGCCATCCAACCATCTCATCCTCTGTCATTCCCTTCTCCTCCCACCTTCAATCTTTCCCAGCATCAGGGTCTTTTCCAATAAGCTTGTGTGAACAGATATTTACCCAAATATGAGGCAAAAGACTGTAAAGACGGGAGTAGGAGCCGCTGACAACAGCGCAGAATCCCTGATGGCTATGGGTGTGCTGCAGTGTCTGTGCCCCTCTGGACTGGCTTTATTGACGTTTCGGGCCATCCCTGCAGCATAGTTAGTCTGAGCAGCTGCAGAGGCAGTCTCCATGGCAGCCAGGTTGCCTCTTGGTGGGATTTATGTCCTCATCTTTGGCAGTATCCCTCTAATACGATGGCATGCTCACAGTCTTAAAACGAGTTGAAAAAAAAAAAACACCTCACAGAGTCTGTGCGTGCTTTTTCACAAGGAACAGGGTCTTCCGATGCCTTTTGCAATTCTCCATAAACTCACACCCCAGCCTCAGGGCACATCCTCACATAAACCGCCTCGCACTCCACCCTCGCCTTCTACACACACCAAACTGCGGTAGTAGTAGCAGGCTTTGTCATGCCTCAGCCTAACCTTGTGTGTGTGTGTGTGAGTTGCTCAGTCATATCTGACTCTTTGTGACCCCAAGGACCATAGCCCACCAGGCTCCTCCATCCATGGGATTTTCCAGGCAAGAACACTGGAATGGGGTGCCATTTCCTTCTCCACAAAACTATGGTAGAATCCAGTTTTTCTAATTTAGGCTAGAGATAAAGGGTCAGGCTTGCCCTCTGGTTCCCCTTATGCCTCATAAGTAACTTTTTATCACCGCTGTCCAGAGCTGACCCCTTCCGCCTCCTGCAGATTTGCACTTGGAGCCAGAGACTGCTTGCTTTAGGGACATGGCCATGCAGAGGGCGCGGTGTGGACCTCGCTGACCGAACCATCTGTGGAATAGTACAGTGATACTCTAGCACTATAGGATCTGTCACCTGAGTTTCCAGGCGTGATACAGAAGTTCCCAGCCCCTCTAAAGCTGGTCATCCCTCCGCTGTTTTCCAGAGCGGGAGGCTCACAGGGAAATCCAGGCCTGTGTGGGTTGACCAGCTGACCGCCAGGCACAGAAGAAGTCAGAATGAGTGAACCAGGAGGAAGCTCAGACCATCCTCATACGCACACTCAGGCCACTCACCCGGGCCCTTTCCAAGCCCTCCACCAAGCACGATAAGGACGAAGGTCATTAGGAAAGGTTCAGAGAAATACTAACTTGTTTCTAGGGGCTTCTCTGAACTGTATTAGCTTGATGATTTATTAGTAATTTGCTGTCGTGCTCCATTAGTGCTATATGAGAATGACATGTTTTCTGTTATTACTGTACAAATGAATAACGGGATTTGCGGCCTTCACTGGTTACCGGTTAACAGTCACCCAATGGCACATCGCACAGGTGACTGAGGAGCCTGTGTCAAAGTAATAACAAAAATGTGGTTCCTTCCTGGGATCCTAGGAATTCCGCACTTGCCTGGCTTCTCGTTTTTGTGGTTATTACTTTTATTATGTGGCTTCTAGCTGAGGAAGAGCTTTTTGTATTTTGTAAGTGAATCATTTTGCCTGTCTCCTTTTGCCAGATTATACCTATTTGGTAGAGGGGGGGTGAAATTCAACAAAATCACTGCAAATGAGAGATACAGAACGACCTGACCTTAAGGGCCTGGGACTGTCATTTCAATAGTAAGGCCTCGGGCAAGCCCAGGTCTCAGCAAATAGTTACAACACTAGTTTATACTAGGAAACATTTTTTTTTCCCTAACTGTTTAAAGATGTTCAGTGGATTTTTAAAAAATAGTAAAATATCCAATTAGGAACTGAAACTACATTTCCTTGTGTTTAAGGGTTTGTTAACAATCCAAATGATAGCTAAGTGTTATCTTGCCTTGTGTGCCTCTGTGGGCTAGAATTCGCCAGTCACATCACAGAAGAAGATCAAGTCTGAAGGTTCAGAATCTGAGATTTAAGCTGACTTCAATTTTTCCTAAAAAGAATTAGAAACGCTTCTTACAGAGGGTATTTTAAAAGCATTCTCTGAAATCCAGGTTGTTTTTTGGTCTTGCTTTCACAGATATCCAAATACATGGGACTGGCCTCCCTCAATAAGCAGCAGAAACAAGTTTGTTGTCCCTGAGCTTGAACAAGCAAGGAAAAGTTGGCCCACCCTTGAAACAAATGTGTACAAAAACATGATAATGCCTTATTTGTTTATTCCTAGAAGTCAGTGGAAAGAACTGGTCCTCAGACATTTATTTGAGATTGCCGAGGAAAAGTCATTGATCTCCTGAAGCTTAGCTGGTGGAATTTAAATAATACTTAAGTTAGCATTTGCAGTGAAGCTTTGCCTAAGGGGGTAGAGAGATGGGTGAGGGAGTGGTAGGTGTGAGGCTGGGTACCTCTGCTCGTCTTTGTCTGAGGCGGCACAGCTGGAACTTATTTTACTTCTCTCACCCTGAACTCTGCTCTATTTATTTATGTTTTTTGTCCCTGTTACAGTTCCCTGGTGTTGAAACCAAGATTTAGCTTACAGAGTATGCTCTGCCCTTATTTTATTGTTGGAAATACCCCTCTTCCTTATATATATATATATATATTTTAAGAAACATCCCCAGAGCCATATCAACGTATCTAATATTTACATGATATTTTAACTTTCTCCACCTTTCCTTAGTAACGCTGTTCCCAAGTTTTACATCTGGGGCTTTGACCTTTAACCTGCCAGTGACTTAAATTTTGAGACTCTGAGGGCTGCTGGAGAGGAACCGGTGGGCGGAGGAGTCAACGGCTGAGGTTGCTCTTCGGCTGCAACCTTGATAAACCCGAGCCGAGAGCAGGGTTTGAAGTCGTGTGACTCTTAAATCTCGAGAGGCATAGGCTGGTGAGATGTATCGCCTCACAGCTGGTGATTTTGTTTCTAAGATGAGAATTAGGTGTCGTGCTGTTTTTAAAAAAAGGTAGCTACCCAGCTGCAAGTTGTTGCTAGGGTCTTCTTTCCAGAGGTCTAACTTTTAAGACTTTTTCTGGGGATCTGGTAACCATTTTCCAAGAAGTTCATATGGCTTTGGTTAATCTCTATCCTATTCCCACAACTTCTGTTCCCCACCCTCTACCACATACACAAAATGGATTTCACTGACTTCTAAAAGACATTTTCAATAGTACCATTTATTTAAATGGCCTTTACTTTTTCAGCATTTATTGTGAAAAGAATATCAGTGCTTAATTCTGCCGTCACCTGTCTAATTTACATATATCTGTGTTGTATGTTAGACCACAGGAAAAGCTATGAAGGAAAAACAGCCTATGCTAACAACTAATAGCCTATTATTTCTTTTCACGTGCACAAATTAAGAACTCCTTCCTGTGGCAAACAGGATGATGGAAAACTTCATTTTTAATGCCCCTACTCCCAATACTCATTTCTTTAGGAAAAAAAGCAGCTGATTATTTTTAAAAATAAAATTTCCTGAAGTACCTAGATTGACACGGGACCCTGAAAGCAGGAATTTGGCTTTGGGAATTAAGATGTGAAGATGAGTAAGGTTAGGCCCGGGGCTTCCCTGATGGCTGAGATGGTAAAGAATCTGCCTGCAATGCTGGAGACCTGGGTTCGATCCCTGGGTTGGGAAGATCCCCTGGAGAAGGAAATGGCAACCCACTCCAGTGTTCTTGCCTAGAGAATCCCATGGACAGAGGAGCCTGGGGGACTACGGTCCATGGGGTCACAAAGAGGTGACAAGACTGAACAACTCACACTCACACACAAGGTTAGGCTGAGGCAAGATAAAGCGAACTAATGAGAACAGTATTGGGCCTGAAAGTGTGAAGAAAGAATGAGCATCTCAGCTCTCTCCTGCTAAACTTTCATCAGTTCTTCACGAAGATGAACGTTTGTTACCTCGATTGCTTTGAGTTGCTTAAACTCTGATAATGTTTATGTTTAATCTGAGAGCCTGTGTAATTGACAGTTTTCTGACATGAAGAGAAATGTGAACTTATTAGTGTACGTCCTTTGGCTTCCGGTGTTTTCAAGCTCCCCTTTATGTTGTATTTCTCGTGCTGGAAGGAAGGCATTCTGTGAGTTAAGCGGACATCCTGCAATACCAAAGCTCCTTCAGCTCCACCCGGCGATTTGGAGCTCACGTGAGGCACCCTGCTAATTATGGAGACAGCACAGGGATGGCTGCATTAGCAAAAACAAACTCAGCGGCGCGGGGAGGAAAATGAAAAACAGTTTTCTAAACGCTGGCGTGAAAACAAATAGATATGTCTTGTAGCGTTTGCTCAACAGCAATTTATAATGACCTCTCTTCAAGGGCCTGTTTTAAGTGGACTGGTAACAGAAGCTTGAAAAGTAAGGGGTGCGGTGGTTCGGACGTGGCGGCAGCATCGGGGGGCTGCTGTGTGGGAGCCCGGAGCCCAGTGCCCCCGCTGCCCGAGTCCGCAGGCCTCCAGCGGGCATGGAAGCCGCAGGGGTGTCTGCACACAACCCTATGTCCATTAGCTCGGGAGTAACCCATCACCGCCAAGCTTGTGGCTAAGACAGCATCTATTGTTCTTTAGAGTTTCTGGGGGTCGGGAGTCCAGGGGCAGCTGAGCGGGGTCCCCTGGGTCTGGCTCTCTCCCGAGGCGATGGCCCCTGGAAGGCTCGGCTGAGGATTCGGTGTTTAGCTCACTCACGCGACTGGCAGCTGGCTTTGTTCCTCGCCACTTGTAGCACTGGGGTGTCAGTCCCTTGCACGCTCCTGGCTGGAAGTCTCCCTCTGCTCCGAGCCGTGGGGGCCTTTCCAGTGAGGATCTCGCAGCATGGCACCTCGCGTCAGGAGAGGGCAGGAGTCCTGAGGAGGAGGGCGCAGCCTCTGATGGTGGAACCGCAGGAGCGGCATCCGTCGCTCTTGCTGTGTTCAGCTCCTTAGATGCGCGGAACCCGGTCCAGCCTACTCTCGTGGGGAGGGGACACAGAGCGGGCATGCCAGGCGGTGGGCCCTGGAGCCGGGGCAGAAGTGGCCTGCCCCAAGAATGATGCCACCTCCAACCGGTGGGCCCACAGTGAACTGTGACATGAACTTTTCAAATATTTGCAGTTCTAGAGTCAGCCTTCAGAAGTACTGATGTGGAGGCACCGAACTGGTCCCCTTTAGGTATCAAGCTGGTTGCTAAGTGCTGAGCCACGCTCACCTGAGCCCCAGGAGAGCAAGCTCACAGGTTTTCAGGAATGGCTGAAGTTCGGGGCCCTGTCTGGGGTCACGGGACAGAGTGAAGATGCTGCTGCTGCTGCTGCTAAGTCGCTTCAGTCGTGTCCGACTCTGTGCGACCCCATAGACCGCAGTCCACCAGGCTCCACCGTCCCTGGAATTCTCCGGGCCAGAATACTGGAGTGGGTAGCCTTTCCCTTCTCCAGGGGATCTTCCCAACCCAGGGGTCGAACCCGGGTCTCCTGCATTGCAGGCGGATTCTTTACCAGCTGAGCCACCAGGGGAGCCTGCAGAACTGGAAGGCCCCTAGATTCTTCATTATGTGGTGTGAGGCTGTGATTGGTGCTTTGCAGATCATTGAGGTGATTGATTTATAAAGTTTCTGTCTGACCAAGGAATGGGTGGTTGTGTTTGTTTTAATGGTCCCAATACCCCTACTCCCAGCCCGACTCCAAATGTACAATTTCAGTAGTAAACTGAATAAAGGGATATGAATTTGGGTTATGTGACAAATGTTTGAGATGTGAGATGAATTTCTCATTTTGATCTGACAAATTTTATTTTTAAAATCTGTATCCTTTTTTTTAATTGAAGCATAGTTGATATTACAGTGTTGTGTTAGTTTCTGGTGTATAGCAAAGTGATCCAGTTTTATATATAAATATATACATATATGTTCACTTATTTATAAATGATATATATTATTTATTTATTTATATATATAAATGTTCACTTAATTTTCTAAGGAAAGCAACATAAGAATTTACATATAAATTTTAACTAAAATAGGGTTGATTATAAAGTGATTTCTCTAGAATCACAGAAATTAACTCTACCTACCTCCTGACTATATATATATATGTTATATATATATATATATTTCATTCTTTGCCATTTGTGATTTTACAAGATATTGACTGTAGTTCCCTATGCTACACACTAGGACCTTGTTGTTCATCTATTTTATATATAGTAGGTTGTATCTGCTGATCCCGAACTCCTAGTTTACCCCCCCTTCCTTTTTCCTATGGTAACCATAAGTGTGTCTTCTATGTCCATGAGTCTATTTCTATTTTGTAAGTAAGTTCATTTGCATAGTTTAGATTCCACATGTAGTATCATGTGGTATTTATCTTTCTGACTTACTTCACTTAGTATAATAATCTCTAGGTCCATCCATGTTCCTGCAAATGGCAGTATTTCATTCTTTTTTATGGCTGAGTAATATTCCACTGTGTGTACATACATCTTCTTTATTCTTCCATCTGTCTGTGGACATTTAGGTTGTGGTCATGTCTTGGCTATTGCAAATAGTGCTGCTGTGAACACTGGGTGCATGTATGCGTTCAAATTACAGTTTCCTCCCAATATGCCCAGGAGTGGGATTGCTGGATGATATGGTAATCATTTTTTAAGGAACCTCCATACTCCACCTGCAATGCAGGAGACCTGGGTTCAATGCTTGGGTTGGGAAGATCTCCTGGAGAAGGGAATGGCTACCCACTCCAGTATTCTTGCCTGGAGAATCCCATGGACAGAGGAGCCTGGCGGGCTACAGTCCATGGGTCACAAAGAGTTGGACACGACTTAGTGACTAAGCAGACACATACTGTTTTGCATAGTGGCTGTGCCAATTTACATTCCCAACAAGAAGCTGGGAGGGTTCCCTTTCCTCCACACCCTCCCCAGCATAGGAAATCCAAATATCATTATAGGAAGAGTTCAGGTCTGGGTTTTCTTTACCTGTTGCCGGTTAATACCTCTTTCTGGTTGCTAAAACTCTAATTGGGAACTTATGGATGAAGTGTTTTCATTTTTTCCTCCCAGTTGCTGTGGCTGGCCTCTGGAGGACCTGTCAGGCCTGGGTAAACTTCTCTCTGGCAAACTCTCCCGTCACACCTTCACACGCCCAGATGAAACTCCTGCTCGGTCACCACACAGAGTCCCCCCTGGTCTCCAGGAGGGCAGCGCTAGGCCGTGTGTCCTCTCCGTGTCCCCAGCTGAGATAAGCACAGCGCAAGGATAGAATCGGCCCGTCTTACACGCCTTTGTGTCCATAGGACCTAGCAGGGCAACTGGTACACAGTAGGGATTCTGAAAGCATCTGAGTGGATGGATGGAGTGGAAAGGTAAAGCTGCAGTAATATATAATAAATGGTTGTAAGTACTTTCAGTTTTCAAATGCTCACTATTAATTTTCCAAGGAAAGCACCATTAAGAATTTACATATAAATTTTAACCAAAATAGGGTTGATTATAAAGTGATTTCTCTAGAATCACAGAAGTTAACTCTACCTACCTCCTCACAAAGGCTGGGCACATTTTAAATTTTTACTTATATCTGTCTTCAATCTTGCTCATCATTGATCCCTAGAGAATTTTCCTTATAAATTTACTTGTATGACTATTACATTTTTAAATTTCTGTGTCTTCTTGTGTTTTTAGTGCTGAAGTCTCTGCTTTTTTGTGACCACTAAAGTACTCTTACATTACTTTATATCTTCAAATATTACTAATAATTAACAATCACTATTTGTAAGCAGTATAAAGGCACCCTCTATTTGTCAGCCAAGAGGTGTGGGAGTTTCTTAACCTGGAACATGACGTGGAATAAAGCCACAGTCCCACAGTTTTTAAACCTTGAATAAAAGATTGAGTTATGCTGGTATACGGGAAAGGGTTTCATGCATTCTGGTGTTTTTTTGTTTTGCAATGTGGTAGCTAAGGAACCCGAGTAATCCTGACTTCTCAAGGCACACCCTCTCAGGCTGGCACGAAGGGTTAAGAGGTTATTTCATAGGTTCAGGTCAGAGGCTGTGGAGGGAACTGACCTAGCTCACGCTGTGTGCTCACAGGATGTGCTTCTGGTCTTGGTTCGTCAGTCCAAGGGTTAGAGTGTGATAGTCAAACCGCACCGTATGGTGTCTGTCATGTGATCATCGTCACAGAGCTTGTCTGGTGATAGAGAAGAGATAAGGAAGTAATGGGGAAGTCTGGTGGGGAAGAGCCGTCTTTATTTTAGATAAATAAGTGCATTTTATGCTCTTAATCCACAGAACAATGGAGCTCATGCAGCAGCTAGGGCTAACTGCTCCTCTTTGCGAACTGGTGAGAGAATTCTCCAGTTCTGGCCTGGACAGCTTATCATCTGTTGGTGTTATTCCAGTGTGCCCCAGTGATTTTTATGTCTGGGCCAATAGGATTTCTCATATATACACACACACACATATATATATATATATCTGAAAAACCTGTACCGACTCTAAGAAGTTCCCCCACTAAAACAGACATTTAATCTTGCCTTGAGCTTGTTGTATCTTACAGTGTCGTCAGTAGAATCGGCTATTGCATGTGGCAAAATCAAGTATGTGAGGCTTGTAGTAAGTTCACCCCAGCGCAGAAACCAATAGAATAGCAGCGTAAATATCCATGTGTCAATGTTTCACACCACCCCTCATGAATAAGATATGAACCATCTCAAGAACCCGTAGTTTTTCTAATGAATTGGAATCACCTGAGTGCACTGCATTTGTGACATGCACACTTGCAGTCGGAGGTCCACAGGAAGGACACTATTTCCTGCATCAAACCACAGAGTGCAAATATTATACCCCAAATAACACACTAGTTACTGTAAATGTCAGTAGAGGGAGTTTTTCCTACTTTGATTTAATGAACGCCTACGGCAAAGCCAGCTGTTAGCACTTCTTAGCTGCTTGTCGGAGTGGACGGGAAGACGGGGAGGGCTGAAAACGTCTCTCCTGTATCTACTTTGGTCTAAGAATTAAAGAGAGTTTTCAACAGGTATTAAAGAGCGACACCAGGGTCCCTTCCAGCTTGATGTCCTTTGGGTGGTGACTTGCTCGGTTTTCCTCCAGGGTGTGGGCCTGGGGTTACACAAGGAGATGGCTGGAAAATTAGTCTTGAATTTTTGCCGCTTGAATCCTCTCACCTACAAAACCAGCGTATTAATTTTCTGGGCTCCTCATGTGAGGGACAGTAAGAACAGAGGGGTGAGAGCTGAGGGTATTACCAAACTAACTGAGCCATGTGCGTACTGATTGATAGCATCTGCTTTTTCTGAACAAAGAGAACACTTGAAGCAGACACACAGGGAGGGAAGTATGCAGCACCCATTTTTGTAACTGCTGTCATTTCTAGGATGCATTTGTAAACATATGTGACTGTTAAGGGTCTTACTGCCTTGGAAATCCCTTTGACATTATGCTGGGTGCACTGAGGGGAGATAATCTTTCAAACAGAAGGAAAGTTTACAGTCTGATTATCTTGAAAAGGAGAAGAAAGTTTCTTCCTCAAATGATTTATAACTTGAAACATGTTGTCATGTTTTGGTAAGCCCACTTTATTAATTCCATCCTTGTCTGTGGCGAGTCTTTAAAAAATAAATGTACCACTGCAATTCAGTGCTTTCTCAATAGCATATTGTACTTATAACGGCCTGATAGAAGTTGCTGGGCTCGGTTTAGTCATATAGAATGTGGAGCCAAGTTCGGAGTAAAACCTCAAATTGAATTACCTGCGAAACACTGACAGACAGGCTTTCAGGACAGACAAAGCTTTGCTTTCCCCGGCAGAACTGGGTCATGTTTAAGTTGGCCTTGTAACTGTCGCTTATTGGTTCTTACCAGCACTTTCACCCTGGGCTCCGGGGGGCGTGTGGGCCCTCTTTCCTGCAGTGGAGGAAAGGGTAGCCCGGGGACTCAAGCTTTATCTTTTTATTTTAGAAAAAACTGATTGCAGAGCAAGATAAAAGGAAGAGCCTTTGACATAAGAATCCAAAGTATTTTTCTGCAGATTACCAGTGTTCTTGCGTGATCCTTCATCCCATGGAAAAGAAAAGATAGGCATAGGAAAGCAGCCCTTTTCTCTAGCCGTCAATGTCCATCTGAGAAGTATTTCTGTTTCATCTTCTGGGAAGAATTAAGAGTACGTTCCTGTTGTTCAGGAAAGAATTTACTGTAGACACGTTGCATTTGAAAATGAAGAGTAATCTGCTGGTGTTCTCTTTCTCCCTTGCTCTCTCTTTTTGTCTCTTCCACAGCCTCTGCAATCCCAGATAACGGAAGGCGGTCCTGTCTAAAGCTCAAAGTCTTTGTGCGGCCAACAAGTAAGTTCCCTCGAATGAGCGTCTTTGCGGGTGGCTTCACTGCGCATGCTCGACTGTGTGGTCTGGTTCACGGCGGTAGAACCGTTTTTACTGTAAATCCCGTGTGGTATCTGTTTTGTATATCAACCTCCATGTTTCAGTTTCCATCATATTTTTTCTCATCGTTTTTTTTTCATGATGCTTTTAAGTACACAGCAGTTGCTAACTTGTTGTTTCTTAGACTGTTGTACGTGCACAGCAAATGGGAACAATTCTGGCATTTGGATACATGCCACTGATTGTAAACCAATCTCTCCGTAAATAAGAGGAAAAATTAGAAAGAAAGAAAAAAAAAAGAAAAAGAAACGGGAGTTAAAGGGTGTCTTCACTAACATATTTGGCTGTTATCTCTATTTTTGTTATAGATAGCTGTATGAAAACTATAGGTGTTCATGATCGTGTTTTCGATGTTAACGACAAAGTAGAAAATTCATTAGAACCAGCAGGTTAGTATGCTTAGAGAATTTCTTTTAACAAGTGCATCTCTCTCTCTGGTACCTCCGTACTTTTTTTCCTTCCTTCTCTCTGCACGTTTGCATGTTGTAGTTGCCCTGCTTTTGCTCATTGCTAGCGATGCTAATGTTACTTATTTCTACCTCATTCCTCCAGTATCTCTGTGTAATTAATGCATGTTAGACAAATTACGACTTTGCTTTTCTCGACGTGGGTTGGATATATTGCAGCATCCTAGTGTAGAAGCCCCATCAGAATGCTAGAGTCTCACTTCTTTTTACCACATCCTCTGAGCATGCTGGTGAATCACTGTGACTATTAATGGACCTGTTTTCGTATAATTCAAAGAAAATTTCTACTGTATGCGCTTATAAAAATTTCATATTAGATCCCTATCTTTGGATAAAAGTAATCAGACTGTTGCACAAAATAGCAACTAATTCAGCCTCTTTAGTTTTCTCTAGAAATTCACAGGCATCATTGAACTGCTCTGAAGGACTTCATTTTATTTCGAATATTATCTGTGCTGTTGTCAATAGAAGTAGGCCTGGAGAAGGATAATCATGTTGCCTCCTAACACCACAAATTCACTCACCCGCTGCTGCCACGAATGTATCCACAGTAGTCTGTCGTGCCAAATGTGATCCTTGATTACCGAGGCAAGACAAGTATTAAGGATAAATAAATTTTTCTACTACTTTTGTCTTCCACACACCCAAACTTTCCCGTCACTGTGGAGAAAAATAAAACCCACTAAAGGAATCACCGAAGCATTTGCACTGCAGCCTACTGTGGATAGTGTAAATCTGTAAGCTCTCCGTTTATTTGGGTCTGAATTCAGCCCGGCTCTTTAATGCAGTTAGATTGTGAGGTGGGGGTGGGGAGCCTTCTGTCCTGTCTTCACTGAGGAGTGCGCCTCACAGCCCCGTACACCCTCCCTCCTACCTGTGGTTGCCTTTCCTCAGCCAGCTTGCTCGAGATCCTCACTTGTGTCCCTACCCATCTCCTGGGACTGCCTAAAAGCTTAAGTGAAAGTCTCTCAGTCACGTCCGACTCTTTGCGACCCCGTGGACTCTACAGTCCATGGGATTCTCCAGGCCAGAATACTGGAGTGGGCAGCCTTTCCCTTCTCCAGGGGATCTTCCCAACCCAGGGATTGAACCCAGGTCTCCTGCATTGAAGGCGGATTTTTTACCAGCTGAGCCACCAGGGAAGCCCAAGAATACTGGAGGCTATCCCTTCTCCAGAGGATCTTCCTGACCCAGGAATCCAACCAGGGTCTCCTGCATCGCAGGCAGATTCTTTGCCAACTGAGCTACCAGGGAAGCCCTCAAAGCTTAAGGACAAAATTATTTCCTCTTCCCAGAAAGGTGTAAGCCCCCTCTTACGTAAACAGACTATTTTCCCCACCTGTTTGCAGTGGGGCTCGCCTTTCTGATGGGCTTGGACATGAAACAAGTTGTGACATCCGCTTTACCCTTTGAGTACTGTTGCTGGGACACACGGTCGGTGGGCCTTAGGGAAACGTACCCTGAGTAGACATGGTGCCTCCAGACACACAAGAGCTTCCACGTTGTAACTGACAGGAAGAGCCAGGCTTTCTCTCCAGGCATTCCTGTTTCTCGAAGGCAGGCCTCTCGTGCAAAGGAGAGGCGTGTACAATAAGCTCTCAGAGGCCTTAGTGGCTCCCCAGGGATCCGTTAGCTGCCTTAGAAAAGTTGCAAGGAATGAGTGCTGACAGGGAGACATTTTAATTGTGTCCTGGAAATCTGGAAGCATTCCTGTGGCTTTTCAAGGTACCAGACTCCTCCCAGGAGGGAGGACATGGGCCGTGGTAGGACCTGTGAGTGAGCGGAGGTCTCTTTTTAAGGACCCCGGAGTCAACACTCTCCCTTTGGTGACTGAGCTGGTTATACCCAGATCCAGGTGTTAGATATTTCTCAACTCCCATTCCTACGTTGTATACACGTAGGACTCTCTTACCATTGCTTGACAGAGATGTCCATGCAGAGAACTTGATCGTTGTGGCTTTGTTCGTAAGTCGCGTGGAAGCTGACCACTGGTGTTGGGCCTGTTACAGACATAACTTACCCTGAATTGTTTTTTTGATGCACGCTGTTACAGACTGTAGGCAGAGCTTTCCAGTAATCTTTTTTCCAGGTAAATCCCATTGCCCATTGAGAAAGCAAGAGACTATTTAGAAATATAACAGATTGCGTGTTTTTTCTTTTTTATTGGTAATAAAGAGGCACACGGAGGACCATTTTGACATTAGGAAAATTACCTTTGAATTCAGCTAATGATAAAAGTGCAGGATCCTAAGATGCATTCATATGTGAACATAATTCACAGTCTTTGGGGAACAGGCTGTGTTTTCATTGGGCATTTAAATCCATAACAGCCCCCAAATCTATGCACTCATAACTGATACAAGTTTGCAAAACTTGGACAGACTGTGGTCAGACCCTGTGTGTTAGGGATGGACGTGCAGGTGTACATGTAAGAAAAGGTCCTTGAGGCAGTGAGGACTGCATTTAAGGGTGTTCTGGTGAGCATCTTCACTAAAACAGTAAGACAAGGTTGAGCTATGAGCCATGGCTGTATGAATATAATAACAGCCTTGTTACTTCCCCATGTTCCTCAGGAAGTTCAGGCTTGCAGCTGCCCCACTGTGTTGGATGGTTGAGTGTAGACCAGACTTTATGAAGCCAGCAAGGCTGAAAGGATTCCGCTGCATGTTCTCAGCAATGCATACTAATTCACCTGTCTTCGGAATGTGTTCCTCTTTTTGTTTGCTTGCACACTCTGCCTGCCAGTTTCCTGTCATCAGGGATACAGGATGATCTCAGGGCAGAAATACGCCACAGAACATGCTCCAAAACATCGCCAGTGTTCTCTCGGTGAACCACTGACACCCTCGTGGCGTGGAGTCCTGTAGCCAGGAGGCGAGACTGGATTCGGCTTCCGAAGAGAGGTGTTCTCTCCCTCCAAGCCACGCTCACTGTTACCAGCTTCAGAAATTCTCTCATGTTTAGGTGTAATTTCTATTGGGTTAGATTTTGCTTGTGAATTCCTCTTTAGAATTCTGAAATTTGCTCAGACTCACCCAAATGACAGCCTGGTTTTCATCTTGCTTCCTGGAGGCCACGGGATCTCCCAACACCGAGGCCCTGTTTAATCACAGGTTGCTCGTAGAATCCCAAGCCAGACTAGTGTGTTCTGGTGAGAAGAGATGATGAACCCTGATGCCCTAAGGGGACTGATTTTTTTTTTTTTCCTTTGAGGCCAAGACGGTACTTACTGGTTGGCTGCTTAGAAAAAGACTAGGCTCGAAAGGCACATTTGGCCGCGTGGCTCCTCTCATGTGGGAAACCAAAGGTTTCCTCTCAAAGGTCCGCAGGGTTCATTCCCATCTGTGCCGTAGGGGCCTAGGGCACGGCCAGCCCTCGCTGCGCACCCTGACCCCGTGGGCACGGTGGGCCCCCTTCAAGTTCACTGAGCGTTACTGGGCACCTTTACTGGGTACCTGTTACTTGGGTACCTTTCATCACTACACTACCCAACTTTTCAAGGAAGAGGATTGGTTAATAGGTTAGTGAAAATAAGACAGAGAGGAACCCAATGGCTGATGTAATTTCAGGTGTATCAATACGAGTGGTATTTCAGAATGAACCCTTAGAGTCCTCAGGGTTTATGGTTCTTTCACAGTCCTCCATTATTCCGAATAACAATGGATTGGTACTCTCACGACAGTGATCTGGATTTTCTTTTCAGGGTTATTAAAGGGCATTTACATCTACCTCCTAACCCCAGATTTAATTCATTTGCGAGGCTAAGAGCAGGGCAGAGAGTCCACAAGTCTTTGACTACATCATGCGGGGGCTTTATCTTCTCCTCTGCATCCATTTAACTCCCCATTCTTGCTTCCTAACCTTTCCTAGTCTCCTCAGCTACTAGGTATTCCACACAGGTTTGCTCAGGTCCAGGAGAGGAGAGCAAATTTGACACAAGGATGCAGCCTTTTCTACCCGTGGGGACAGGCTAACATGATAAGAGCAGAAGCCTCAGTGCTGAGAAGACACGTTTCTGAGTTGATAGAAGGAGAGAAAGCAATGAACAGAAACAGCCCACGAGTGCCCAGCTCAAGGAGAAGCCAGCCTGAGCCTAAAAGGTGGTTGCTTTAGGACAAATAACAAGGGAGCGTGCTCCACCTGGTAAAGAAGAGGCATGTGATGTGATGTGAAAACAGAGATGCATTTAAGAGAGTGAATCCATTAAGGGGTTGGAGCTGGGGTTTAGGGATGATCCTTTGAGGTCTGCAGAGTTGGGAACAACCAGGACAGTCTCACTTGCTACCCTTCCCTCTGACTGACCACTGAGTGAACCCACCCTGCCAATCCCTAAGCTCGGACAAGAAGCCCAGCGGATGCTAAAATGAAGTCTGCCAGAGAACCCCGCTGGTGGCCCCAGTGCAGTTCAGGGATCACCGGGTCTAAAAGCAGGAGTGCGGCTAGGTGGAAGGAAGGAGGCGGGCAACACAAGAGCGAGAGCCTAGGGAGGTCCACCTTTGGATGCTAATTGCTGTAGCGTTCCTGTCTCGAAGTTAAGCCTGTTCATCATGCCACTCCGGAACACTTGATGGCTACATAAAAGAGGCTTACCTCACTTAATCCATTTTATTTAGGTGAAAATTTGCATCCACGTTCATGATTTATGTGCCCAGCTTCAGCCTGATAAAAATAGTCAAGTTCCAGTCATTTAATCCTGAAGATACAGGGGCTGTAATAGAAAGAGCACTATAATTGATTCCTAATGGCAGGCAAGCCAGTGGGCACCGATTTATTTAGGCTCAGCGAGCATCACGTATCGTTGAGTTAAAATGCTCCTTTATCATTTAATTCTTCATCTTTGAAAATGCATCTAGACGTCCAGCAACCAGACATTCAACACTAATCCTATGAAACCGCTAAAAAGAGGGAAAGGGGCACCCTGTTCCGGTTAACCACTAATATGCCAGTATTAACTGCGTCCCGCCACGCCTGCCCCCACCCTGGTAATTGCTTCTCCCTGGCTTCTTGGGTTTAGAAGGCCCGCTCATATGTCAGGTTTGCGCATGGCGTGTTTGACTGCCCGCGCACCAGAGTAGCTCACGGGACAGAGGTTACCGCGCGTGCACTGTTCATGTTGCCGAGAAAGTCCAATTTTCTCTGCCTCTCCTTTTGTTTGCTGTAAATAATGAGTGATTATGCAGACATGAAAGTCAATGGTGGCACAAGGTTCATTATCCTACTTTGCAGAGGGTGGCGAGGTCTGCGAACAGCAGGCTGCTGCTGCAAGAGAGAGAGTTATTAAGGATGTGAAATCTCACCAGAACGTGTGCTTTCTGTTTGAACAGATGACACCGTCCATGAGTCAGCCGAGCCATCCCG
Organism: Giraffa tippelskirchi; assembly: GCF_054371585.1. Lineage (NCBI taxonomy): Eukaryota > Metazoa > Chordata > Mammalia > Artiodactyla > Giraffidae > Giraffa > Giraffa tippelskirchi. Next base: position 175,217,858 of record NC_137280.1, on the reverse strand, counting down.
CGGCGAGAACGCGGCCCAAACACCAAGGATACCCAGCCGCCTGTTGGCGATCCTGCTGTTCCTCCTGGCGATGCTTTTGACATTATAGCACAATCTCCTCCCGCTACCTGTCACCGAGAACATCAGGGTCTTGGAACGCCAGAGATCCACCTAACTGCTCATCCTAAGAAGGGACTTGTTATTGGTTTTTTCTTGGCAGATGTCAGATTTTGTTCTGTTTTGTTTTCTTTCTTTCAGCCTGAATTCTAAGCAACAACTTGGGGCTTGGGGGGTGGGTGGTGGTGGTGGTGTGCTCAAGTAGTTCCTGCCTCCCTCACCCCCACCCCGGCCCCAGCCCCTGCCCTCTCTCACCCCCTTCCAAATTAAACGGACTCCAGATGAACATGCCAGATTGTCGGAGGGACCCCAGTGGGCGTCCGCTCCTGTGCGTCCTCCTGCGAGAGCTCCCCTCCGCCGGCCGGCTGACGCGGTGCGTGGACCCGAAGGACGGCGGCAGTGGCCACCGGGGCTGGGGAGGCCCGGGGGGTGTTGCCCTGGCCCACGACGTTCACGCCTTCTCATTCGGGACTGTACGACGCAGGGCACCATGGCAGCGTGTCGAGTCCGGAGGGGAGGTGTTAAGGACAGATATCAGATTACACCGTTTCCTCTAGGAGCGCATACATGCACAGGCTTCTCAAAGGTTGAGACACTGGTTTCTTTTTTTTTTTTTTTTTCCTTTACAGATGACTGTCTTAAACCATCCTTGGCAGCAAAACTTGTGCTCCTTAAAAGAAGCCTTTGGTCTAGGAGGCGGGTCAGGGGCCAGAATGCTAGCACAGAGCCAGCGTGAAAGCAGAAAACTAAGTTGGGTGGGAGACATGTACGTGTGATGAGTGCCTCTAATTTTTTTGGTGACTGGGCAATGCACACCAGATGATTTTGTTTTTTTTTCCTTTGAATACAGATCACCATGGTGCTACAACTTTTTTTTTTTTTTTTTTTAAAGAACCTGAAAGAGGCATTTTTACGAATAAAGTGACCTTCCCCGAGGCTGAGAAGCCAGGGTCGATGAGTGTATTACCGAATAGCTTTGGATACTCTTCCGGGGGAGCATGTGTACCAAGGAAAGGATGTCAGGGGCCAGAGGAGATGGAATTTGGCTTTGCTGGAGCACCAGTGTGGTGTGGCCTTTCCCCGAATCCCACCGCAGTGCCCACACTCAGCTCCGCACTCCACGACTCCAGGGGCTCCCACACACACCCCTGCTCCCGGGAGAGTCAGTCTGTACCAATTGGGAGGCTAAAGGGAAATTTGGAATAAAGATTCCAAACTGTGGAAAGAGAAAATGCAAAAGTTGATTTTATATCCTTTCCCTTTCTGACACAGCCTGAAGCCTAGGGGGAACGTGTGTTTATCTGTGGGAGATAAACAGGATGGAGTCCCAAAGACTTTAACAAAATATTTTTTTAAAAATCCACTAGAATAGAAAATACATTATTTAGATATACTTTATGCTGAGAGTGAGTATATATGCTTGTCCTATTTAAACTTGTGAGAAAAAAAAAGTGGTATCCCTTGATACATTTAGAAATACGGGGGGTTATCTTGTTTCATTGTGGGGGTGGGGCGAGAGGATAGTAAATCGGCCAACGGGGTGTTACCAGGAAATGCAAGCCTTGGGGGTTTCTACTGCAGAGGGTGTCATGAACTTTGAACTCCAAAAGCCAAGACAGGGAAAAGTGTCAGACCAATGGAAAAGAAATCAAGCTTTTTTTTTTTTTTGCTATGGCAGGACACGTCAATAGAAACCACGCCTTTCAAAACAAAACCAATAAAATGCAAGGATCGTGTAAGATGTGAAAAATCAGAAGCGTTCCAGCACAATAAGAATTTTTTTTTTAATTTTTTGTTTTTAATGTACATGTTAAAAAAAAAAGAGGGGTCATATTATGGACAGACTTTATGAATGGAAATTTGCTAAAGAACTGTGAGTAGTTCTCAATTAGAGAAATATGTGAATGAAAGGCAGCTGTAAAGGTACGGCACCCTGGAGAGTTGTACACACATTGGAATGTAATCTGGGCTCACCTGATCCATTTGGAGCGGATGTTAAGGCTCCGTCTGCTCACACGTGGAACCATGTGAGTGCGGTTGCCAGCCTCGCAGATGCAATTAGTCCTGTTCCCCCAGACACCAGGAACGTCTCTGGAGTGGCAGTCTTATCACAGAAGGCAGCCACCATTTCACTGAAACAAAAGTTCACAGCATTGGATTATTATTATTATTTTGCATTAACTATTTATATACTCAGAACTCTCAGTAATACTCAGTAATATTTCTTTTCTTATTAATAGTTACAGGCTTGTTGGTCTGGTGGGATTTGGGTAAGAGGGGAAAAAAAAGATACCTTCTAAAATGGATCAATAATCAGAACCAAAATTATACTGCATGTTCTATAACCGCAAGGAAATCAAACGATCCTGTAATGATTCCAGTTTAGTCATAACTACATTAGCAGTGCTAATTTCATTTTAGAAATGGTGACTTCTGTGGTTTTTCTAGCATTTGTCTCTAACAAATGATGAAATAATTACTCATGGCCCTCTCTGCCATTGTCTTTCATTTTTCACAGTGAAATTAGACCCCTTTACTTCACCATTGTGCCACAACAAATTAAATGTAAAAGGAAAAAAAAAAAAGCAAGACTATCCACACCAGTAGAAAATGTGCTTCTCTACCTATAAGTGACGTAATTGTAGGTAAGGCTTGCCACGGAGTTTTCAGGATGATTGGTATCAGACAGTTTTCATTTTGTCCAAAAAGTGCTGGTGGCCTTTTGTGATGGTGTTACAACCCTCAGGGGGCTTAGGAGGATGTGGAAGCAACTTTGTAGCAGCTTTTAATTTCAAAACCAATTCAGAATCTGAAGGGCAGCGTTCGCTGCCTCTCAGCCCCAGTTAGTCAAACCCCAGCGACATTTGCCCCTGGTTGCCAAGGGCTTTGCAGCGTGAAGCAGGGAAATAAGGATCTGTCTGTTTAGTGGATACCGTGTATCCTTTAATAGACCAGGTAACAGTCCGTGTTAGTTTAGACTATTGTTTTGTACTGTACTTTCTTGGGTGGCAGAAGAAAGAAAAGTTAAACGTTAAAAAAGAAAAAAAAAAAACTGCGTTCTTTAAATTCTGTATTATTAGCAACCTCTGTTGTATATAGTGTTTGATAATAAAGTATTAATTTGATTCTTATGTCTTTTGTAAGTGAGAACAATAGTCTTTCAGGATACAAAACATGCATTGAGGCTTTGAAACATCCAATGTATACGTGGCTAAGAAGAGTCACAAGCAGCTGAGACGCTGCTCCATACAGGACTCACGCGTGGTCACCGCCCTCCCAACCTTAAGACTCCACCATCTTGGGACCTGGAACAACATGACTTTTTCTGATCGACCTTTTGTCCTCAGTGTTTTCAAGGTCTGATGCTGGAGCCCTGTGGTGTTTGCCGCCCACCCCAGCATGTTGGTCTGAAAAGGTTTAGGGAATTCGGTCTCGGTTCTGTGTTTTGCTTTGGTTTCCTCTTTGGGGGGGGGGATTCCTGGATGACTGTTTTCCTTTTTCTCCAGGAAGAAGCTTGTCGCTATCAGGTGCAGCTGAAGCAGGGGAAAGATTGCAAACCCGCTCCCTTGAGAAGGTTAGCTGGGGGCTCTTCCTCTCCGCATCACCGGGAAAGGCAGAGCCACACTGAACCTAGGGGTTTTCAGGGACTTTGTTTTTCTCTGGTGCCTTAGCGACGGCAGCAGCCATTTTTATTAGTTTACCCAAAATTTAAAAACAAAAAGCGGTTTAAACTTCTTCCCTCCATTCATTGCTCCCAGAGCTGTGATCGCTGGTTTTTTTTTTTCTTTGGGAAACCACCTCCACGAAAACCCTCGTTTGCCGACAACCCCCTTTTATTTCTTATGTTTATTTTATTTTATATTTTTCGTCTCTCGCCTTCCTCCCACATTTTGCTTTCCCGCAGAACCGTGAATAGGCAGGTCCGTCTCTGGTTTGGCATCACTGAGTTTTTCCCATGCTTCTGCCCCAGAGCTGCTCGGATGTGAGACAAATCTCCCTACAATGGGCTTGCCCCCATTGTCTGTACAGTGTAATAGATGCTGGCATGTTGGAGGTTACCCATGAGTCAAAATCCGCTTTCCATGCTTTACTCTTGACACCCCATTGAAGCCACTCATTGTGTGTGCGTCTGGGTGTGAAATCCAGCCCCGTGTGGTCCTGTGCTTGTACTGCCCGCTTTGCAGCTCCTTTGCACTTACTCATCCAGTGCTGTTTTGAAATGCTGACATTATATAAACGTAAAAGAAAATGTAAAAAAAAAAAGAAAAAAAAAACAATACCAAACACACACAGACAAACCCATGAGATCTGTATTTGTATATACACGTGTCCGTACAAGTATACCGAAATAAAAATGAAAGGTTTTCATCATTTTAATTGGAGCCCTCCTTCTATTTCTTTGTTCCTTGAATGACGCCTTTATTTCAGGGGCTACTTGCACTCTGCTGAATGTTTTTCAAAATCCTTGTGGATAGAAAAGATAATACGACATGCACAAGAGAAGGCCTGAGGAGGTCAGAGAATGCAGGGTTCAAAATGGCCAAGGATCTAGGCACATTCCAGCTATTCTGATGAGAAAACGGTGAGGTTTCAGCCTTGCCTCAGTATCTGAGCCTTACAATAGGCACTGTGACAAGCCCTGCCTCCTAAAACAGCGCTCAATGCAAAGCTCGATACAAACTGTGGTCTTTTACTTTGCACCTGTTTTTTTTCACCTCATCAAGAAAAAGACAAAAATAATCATTTTATGCAAATACCTGATACTTCCCAAAGAGAGCATGGCAATAGTAATAATAATAATAATAATCACCTCTGTATAATCCTAAGCCATAATTCTCACTACCAAGGAAAAGTAATTTACTACCACATGACCTTGGGCAAGTCACACAACATATCTTTGTTTCCTTATCAGTAAATAGTAGATTTGCAGAAATGATCTGCTTAATTTTTAAAATATGGCCCTTGCTGGACACTGCCAAGCCCATTCTGCCTCAGATTGATAATGAGTTTTTTGTCTTTGACGATGACATTGCTATAAGCACAATTTGAGAATTTCAGCTGTAGAGGGGAGAAAGCATCAAATGTCTGACATAATAGACAACCTAATGCATTTCAAGACTTGGCTTTAATTATACCATGTTAACATTAAACTCATTGAAAGCTTTTTATTATACTTAATTATTTGACAGGGCACTAAACACTAATTATAACTTACAGTAACCTTTTTTGCTAATGAAGAATGACAGCATTATAGAATGAGGAACAACTCATTTAAAATAAAAAAAGATGTACTGGACTACCTATGTGATATTTTCAAACCAGAACAGCATTACGTGGTCATTATCATCATCGCCATCATCATCAAAAGCATTGAAGTGATCATGACATTGTGCTCAGCGCTGTGCAGAATGACATTAATGTTTACAACCTGTACTTGTAAAGTTTACAGCATAAGGCAGACATTATGTGTCAATGTAACATAGTAATGATTTATAGAGAAAATAAAAAAAGTCAAGCATTTTTATTCTGCCTAAATGAGAGGGGAGATAGATTATTTTTATAAAATAAAAGTGAGAGGAGAAACAATAAGACTAGGAAGCTTAAAGGAAATTATCTATACATATAGTCAAAATGGGGTTAAGAGCTTTTTACAAAAGTAGAAAAGCCTTGATGAGTTACACCACATGGTGGGCTTAACAAAGACATGCAATGTGCAAGGAGTAAACTATCACAGGTGACTCTGGAGAGGAGAAAACCTACGTATCACTGACACAAACCATGAGGAGGCTGGTCCAGAGAAATCACCATGGTGCCCTAAGGAAATAGAGAAAGTGATGAAGACAATTTCAGGTTCTGCTTTAGAGAATAATCATAGATGTGTTCCAGGAGCCAAGACTGTATCTACATTGAATTGTGAGATGCTCAGGAGTTCAGCCAAGATGATGCCTATGTTTTCTCAGATTAGGCCAAAGGGATAAAGTGTATAGAACATCCAAAAGTGGGATCTAAGCTCCTTTGAAAGTGCCTGTGAATCCCTGATTAAAGAGGCCAGTTCCTGATAGGCAGTGCTGCACACTAACAGGGAAGCAGGCAGGATCAGAGACAGGACATGAGCAGTGTGGCGAGAAACACACTTTGTTAGAGAAGCATGCGGGACGCTCGAGTCACCTGAGCGCTCACACAAAAAGGATCAAAGGAGACAATGTGGCGGGTAAGGCACACACGTGTATTTGAATCTTGTATCCCAGGGACGATGATCGGAATCTTTCATCTCTTGTTACAGGGACGTGTATAACCTAGGTGCCGTAAAGGGAGACTGAGATAATTTGATGAACTGCTCACTCACCATTTTAACAGTTTCTTAGGAACTGTTGGCGAAACGGTTTCTTAGAGATTATTTGCAAAGCTTCGTTTCATATTCTGCTGATAACATAAGCATACTTCAGAAAAGTGCTGGCAGAAATGCTGTGAAAAGCATGATGATTTTTGTACAGTCCCTCTGGAAAACAAGCGCTTCTGAAAATGATTATAAATAACTAATCAGGCCGGTATTCTCCACCAGTTTTTAGTTTGATGCATTCTGCTATATCAGTCAAGTCGTTCAGTAGTTAAATACATATGTGTGCCTATTTTAAAGATGAGTTGTAAGTGCTGATGGACCCTGTTACCAGTAAATGTGCAATAATTGTGTGTCCTTTTTAAGTATGGATGATGAATGAATGTATTTTTTTTAAAGGCAAGAAACTGCATTGCCCAAGGAATTGGTCAAGGGCGCCATGGTGGGTTCATCTGCTTTGGGGGAGGTGATTAGCCAAACCACTCTTAAAAAAAAATAGTACCTAAGTAAGAACTGAGCTTGGTGTGCAAATGCTGCTTCTAGGCAAGTTCCCTCTTCTCCTTTCCCTTTTCCAAACAGAAAGCAGCTTCTAAGCCCTTTCTACACAATTTCTGGAACAGCAGAAGAAAGGGGACTAAAAGGCTTCACGTACATCCCAACATAACGACCCTTCCGACATTTCCCATCAGAGACCACCATACTGTCTTCCGAAGAACCTCAGCACACGCTCAGATTAAAACATGAATCCACTGATTTTCATTACAGAAAGTCACCCCTAGTTCCGTTCTAAGTGTCCTGTGAGTTCTGCCATCTTACTCCCAGCAACTGCATTGGTTAGAGTTCACCCTGAAGGAAGGTCAAATAAAAAGAACTTTCAGTTCCTCTTCCTGCCGGCTGCTTTTTGACTCAGTTTAATTCCTAAATGTGGGGGTTTCTGTAATAAAAAGAAACCGTTTTAGTAACACGACCCCTACCACAACACCCTGGGACGAGGATGCCGGCGTCAGAGCCGAAGTGTGGACGTGGCAGGACCTGACAACTTGGGGTAAAAGCACTGCCTCCCTGATGCTGTCAGTCAGGGTTAATTCAGAAAAATTCAATCTAGTGGGTGGCTCTCTGAGTCAATAGTGTGCTGTGAAATATCCTGGATTTTTAGTCACGATTATTCAAGCAAGAACTTCACGTCACTTGGTAACACATGGATGCCTGTCAATTTTGACAAGAACACAAAGAGAAGGACTCCCCCCAACCCCGGAAAAAAAAAAAAAAACTATCAAAGAGATTACAGCGGTAACACAGAACAAAATATTTTTGCATGCTGTTTTGTTCACAAGTGGCAGGGGCTCCCTTGGTCTCATCTGAGATGCAGGTAGCCAAAGTCATTTTCTTTCATCACAGCCATGGAACAAGTCACTAAAATAACAGAAGGGACGTGTTCCTTCCTACACACTTCTTAGAAAGTGCATTTTTATCAACATCCTAGTATCCTCTCCTTTTTTGTGTTCAGAGCTTATTCTGTCGGGCCAAACACCACCACCACCCCTGATTTGTGTAGCAGTGAGCGTGGGACACACAACGCCTCTGAAATCTGTGCTCTGCTTCCCCAGATCTGGACACATTTTCTGCAGTAGACAGAACAAGAAGATCTGTGTCTCTTGTTATTCTTTCCCAGAGACGGTGTGCCAGCCAGCAAGCTGACTCCATTTATTTCTCCTGCGGGGAATCGGTGTGTTCCTGCTCCTGGAAGATGCAGGTACTTAAAATAGTAATAGGCTTGGTGGTTTATTGAGAGTATTTCATCCCAAGATCTTACAGGCATGAAGAATAAAACATAAACTAATGGCTCTTTCCAACAAGCTTGGGGAGAATTAACAGCCATCCTTCTTCCCTGGAGACGCGAGGAGAAAGCGACTTAGGGCTGGTAGCCCAGGGAAAGAACTGGAGTCAAGCTGATCTGAAATTTGGACAGAGGCCCCCAGTCTGTTACTCTTCATTCCTAGGAACGTGATTAAGAGCTCCGGCTGAATGAAAACAAATGACATGTTTATCCCGTCTTGGAGAAGTTTCGAGCGCAGTACAGTTGCGAGAGGGGCATGAGGCACCTTCCCCAAACCCTCTTGTCCATGAGTCAGCTGTTTTATTAGAAACGCGGACTTTGCAAACAACACATTAATGCCATGATTTCTCAAGATAGCCCCAGTTTCTGTGCCTATCCAAACCTATCTAAAAATTAGGAAGAATTTAAGAGGGGAATAATGTGCATCGTCTCTTCTTCCATTAAATTTCCCCTGCCCTGTAGACGCACGCTCACGCTTGTAGCCTTCTTTTTTTTTTTTTCCTAATTTTATGTTCACAGCACTTTTTTTCTGGACATCATCCACTCTGAGCAGTGTAAGGACACAGAGGGTCACTTGAGATATATTTAAACTTCAGTCTGATAACATCTGAGGCCAGAGGGCAAACATGTAATGGTTAAAAGAAATCCTGCCAGGGGACAGCCAGCCAGGCCCCCGGGTGTTCACAGATCTGCCCGCGGTGTAGATAATTCCCCGAGCCCAGCTGTAAATGGCAAAGGCCCTGCCCTGGCAGGGAGAATCACTCGGCACTGGGAATCCGTGGTGTCTTTCTCAGCTCAGCTGACTCTCCCACCCACAGAGCTTCACAAGTTCTGGAGCCAACCTGATGTCCGTGTCCAGGCCCATAACCTACCTGATCGGTCTAGCTGGCTAAGAATGAGGATGTGGACCATGAGGACTAGAGGATTTGGGTCTGTCTCCGAAGGGTTAGCTGGCCAGGGCACAGGGATCCGCAGAGATGGCAAAAACTCACATTGGTCTGGGACTTCCTTAAACGCTCCCTCAGGGTTCACCTTACCGTGGATTTCACTGGTGCGGATTACCAACCCTCAACTCACTCCTGCTTCACAGTTGAAGTCACGCTGAATCAGAGGGCCCTGCATCCCGTGCGGGTCCTGCCCTTCCCCGGTCCCTGTCAGTATTCAACAAAGCAAGTTAATCTCCCTGGTAAGTGACAGCTCTGCCCCTTGTAACTGGCACGGAATCAATTTTTTAACTTGATTTGAGAAGTGAGAAGAATTCTGTACCAGCTTGTAGCTTCATTAGCAAGCTGAATCAGTTTCAGCTGGAATCTGTTTGGCTGTCCTCATCTCTTAGTTCTGCTTTTTTTTTTTCTTTTCTTCCTTTTATCATCGATCCTGTGCACAGATTTATCAGCTACTCTGTCTACTGAGGACACCAGGCTCCTTTGCTAAGTTGTTCATAACAGGCATGCGTATCCCACTGCTCTGGCCCAAACTTCGACAGCTCCGTCGAGAGAAGGAGGGGGAAGTGGTATATTTCCACAGAAACTGCCCCCAACTCCCCAGAATGTCATGGGGAAGCACAAGAGACAGCAGAAAAGGAGTCGGCAGGAAGCTGAGTTATTGTGTGCAGTGGGGGGCGGCCTTTCAGGAGCAGCCCCCTTCCTGCACCACCCCTCTGCCCCCAAGTACCAGGAAATGTTTCTCATTCAAGCAATATGGAGCGATTCAAGAACCTACCTCAAAGGAACAGACATTCATTGTTTAGGTGGGCGATTTGCAAAAGGGAAGATGGAGTTTCCACTCACCACAATTATTTCTTCTGCTTCTAATCCCATTCTCTGTCCTGATCAAGTTGATGGATATATAGGCAGGGGCAACTGGATGATAATTACATGATGGAAGGCCACACTCAGACAGGAAGAAGCCTTTGTCCAGCAAAACCCTGGTCCTGGATGTCTGTGCTGCCCGATGTGGTCCCAGAATCTTGGGGCTGTTGTCATTTGGAGACCCTCCCACGGTGAAATCTGCAGGAGGAGCTGGAGCACAGCACTCCTGCCGTCTTGGCAAGGGGGTCTCCCACCCTGACTCCCACCCCAGCACCTGCCCACGGCCGTGCAGAGCCTGCCGTGCGGTGGGCGTTCACGTGAAGATCTCACGCTTCCCTCTAAAGAAATAGGCCCAGACTTCCTTGGGACCAGAATACAGATTTATACTCCTCAGAACAATTTGCTCCTGTGGAAGCTGGTGGGTTTATTCTGGTCTCCCCAGAAACCATGAAAAGTGACTCCAGGGAAGCAGAGAGGATAGCTGGAATCCCAGCAACTGTCTCATCTTAAAATGAGGTTTAGCCTTGTTACGGACGGCATGTTTGTGTCCCTCCAAGAGTCATGTTGACACCCTCGTCCCCAAGGAGATGATGTTTGGAAGTAGGTCCTCTGTTGGGGGCGGTGATTAGGTCATGAGGGTGGAGTCCTCATGATGAGAAAGGGCTGACAGAGGATGAGATGGCTGGATGGCATCACCGGCTCAATGGACATGACTTGGGGTAAACTCCCGGAGTTGGTGATGGACAGGGAGGCCTGGCGTGCTGCAGTCCATGGGGTCGCAGAGAGTCAGACACTACTGAGCGACTGAACTGACTGACCTGAAGAAGAGACAGAAGTGAGCTGGCTTCTCTCTGCTCTCCACCGAAGGAGAACACAGCAAGGCAGCCGTCTGCACACCAGAGGCCCTCACCGGAACGTGGCCGTGCGGCACCTCCATCTCCGATTCTCAGCCTCCAGCTGCGAGAAATAGGTTTCTATTGTTCAAGTGACCCAGCCGATAGTACTTGTCACAGCAGCCCAAGCCGACTAAGACAGACTTCACATCCCAGCATACTATAAGATGGTAGGCTCCTCCACAATGGCTTGATTTTTATAAATGAAGAAAAAACCCTCTACTGGAAAGGACAGAAAGTAAGATAACCCACGCCTTAGAATGCAGAATTGCCTTAGAATGCAGAATTGCCCACTGCGGGCAAATAAGTGATACTGAATCTCAGGCAGACCGCAGCTTATTGCACTTCACCTAAAACGAGCCCCAGGAAAGAAGACTTAATCACTTAATCACTTAGCTACACTTCATGGAACACCTCCTATACGTCAGAACCTGTGCTAAGCACTGTGTGTGTTTTTTAAGAGGCGTCCAAGTGGCTTCACCCAGGAGCTTGTCATATCCACAGTCTCTCCTACAGAAAAGAAAGGAGGCAGTCCTCACACCTTTGCGTCCGTGGTCCCAGCTGATCGGACCGCGAGGGGACTCCTGACTCAGAGGCAGCCAATTCAAAGGCTAGTCGGTGTCCTATATCTGTCCTGGCAAGGAAAAACATCTCTGTCCTTACTTGCTACTTAGTAATTACCCAGGACAATTAGCACAGCCCTCTTGAGAGGGAATATAAATAGAATGAGTCAGGATAGAAGGGGATAAACAAAAAACGGAGTAGGTCTACAGAAAACGTTTTGGCCACAGTTCTTCAGCAGAGCCCTAGCTTTTACCTTGTTCAGTTCCATAGAACTGCTTCCTTAAACCCAGGACCTCTTCTGAGTTCCAGTCCCTGTAATGCCTGGTCATTAACTGGCTTCTATTTTGAAATTTCTGTGAGATTCTGACTCTATTATTGGCATAGGCATCCTTAAAATAAGCCCTCATTATTTGAGCTAGCCTGAGTGAATCACAGTTCCTTGCAAGCAAAACAGTCTATTAAACAAATATGATAGGATAAGAGGGCTATGAAGAAAGTGCAGTGGGAGCACAGAGGGAGTAATTAACACTGCTAGAATTTTCAAAACCCGGTTTTGAATATCAATGTTAGAGCACTGAGGAAATTTGCTGTATTTCAAAGGTCACTGTATATAAACTGACACAACAAATTATATAAAATGACACACTTGATTTTCTTGAAGAGTCAGATTTTTTCTTTTTTTTTTTTTTGATGGGGCCAAATAGGAAAAAAAAAAAAATAGTGAAAAGAGCCTCTTCTGTCTGCTGATAACCCGTATCAGTTAGCACAGGAAGGAGTTACAAGAATCCAACAGTCACGTCTCTAATCAGAGAGTATTTGAGATGGGCCAACAAAGGAGACGGAGGCCCAGCACCACCACACATGAGCTCAGTGACCAGTAGCAGGAAAAAGGACCCACTCTGAGTCCACAGGCGCAGACCAAGGAGAACCTTCTCTAACTGGCCCTCTGTTTGGGAACCGCGAGCACTCTCCTGTGAACACATGATATTTCCTTCCCAAACGAAATGCACAGGAACAGCCAGGCTAATACTTGGATTGGTGGTCCTTGTTTTTACTGGATAAAAGCTCCTTGGGGAAAGGAGAAAGTCTGAGCAGTCTCAGTGGTGACCAGTATATTTTCCTGCACCCGTTAGCCATTAGGCAGGGCAGGAATCTCATGATCAAACATAAATGCTGTCAGAATGGCATGGAGGAATCTTCGGCTGGTGCAGGCAGGGGCCACGAAACATACTGGTATAAATATTTTCTCTCTACAAGCTCATACCGCTTAAAAATTCCTTTTCAGTGGGGAAAAAGTATCCTTAAGCTGAAAGGGCAAGAAAGCAAGATCTCGAGGCCTGACTCTGTGGTACAGAAGATGCCCCCACTGGTTTAAATCTGTGTGCTCCGAATGGCAGTGCTGGCAGCGGGGAGCACGTTATTCCAGTTCTGCTTGGCTGTGCCAAAGTGTGCCGGGTTCTCTTCGACCCCTGTGCAAAGCTCTCCGTGCTGATGGAGAGTGTGCAGTTTAGACAAACTGGGTTAGAAGAGAGAGATGGATATAATTCTTTCTCAGACGCTAAAAACGGGATGGCTGTCTACTATAATAAGACCAGGAAAGGAACCACGCTTATCTCAATGCCAACCTGACGTCAGTAATTATACAGAACATGAGAAGAGCGGTCCCCGTTAACCAAAGCAGGGGCTTTATCTGGCCTTTGTAGGCTCCTGGGTAAATCCATTACCACTGCAGCCTCATGAGCCCCTCTCTTGTAGTTCAGTGTTTACTCTTATCTTCTGCTCAACACAAAAGCACAATCAAGACAAAGCTGAGGAATGCACGGCTCTTCACTGCAAGGGATGGTCTCCTCTGCTTATCTCTTTTAATTATTATTTATACTTTACCTTTGTTTTCAGGTGAAAATCAAATAACAGAGAGGAGGAAAGCCACCCTGCATTTCCTGAGCTCTGGTCTCATTAGCCAGATTTCCTTAAAACTCTTGGTACTTCAGAGAAGTTTTGCCAAGTGGTTAAATGAAATGCACACAGTTGCAAAGTGTGATGAATATTTATGATGGTTTAATGATGGGGATTTTTTTTTTGCATCCATGAATAATAAAGATTCTAACAAGAACAGATAATGAGATGGGGACAAAACAGTGAAGTGGTTAATACAAGAACTGCTCTTGGAGGGACCCCACTGAGAACAGCAGGAGCTGAGGGCCTCTCCTCCTCTCTTACCAGAACCAGTGCAAAGCTGGGGCACTTGGAGGTGGGGGGAGTGGTTAGCCCGTTTCCCCCACTCTTTTAATAGATATCTTCAGCTAAAAAAGGCGTTTTATCCCTTCTTTGTGCCTAAGCTCGCAGTCTCCTCTGGAGGTAACGGCAGCCCAGAGTTGCAGATACTGTCGTTTTCAAGAGACCTTCCACTTCTAACAGCGTGTGTATTGCGGGCTTTGGTTGCCAGCAGAGTTTGCTGGTTGGCCTCTTCTGAGCCAGTTATGAGTTAAAAAGCACTTGGTGAAGGCTTAAGTTGTGAGGCCCCCTCTCTGGAAGCTGCGGACTCTCTCACAGGCCACAAACATCAATTTGGGGAGGGCCTTCAGCAGAAGCTTTCAGCAGGTAAACCTTTCTGTTCTTACCCCCACCAGTAATTCGGGTATAAAAGGCAAAGAGCTCCCTATGTGACCCTACCACGCTCTGGCATGCTCTCTGCCCCAGTTCCTGGTCTCTTGCAGCCTGACCTGGCAGTGATGCAAAGGACGGCCTCTGACATAATGGGGAATTCGGTCAAGGAGCTCTGGGCTAGCTGCCACCTCTGGCTTAGGTGATTAACTCACATGAAGCAAACATTCCCCATCTCCCAAAGTCATTCATACAGGAAATATTTATTGAGCACTTACTACATGCCACAGAAGGTTCTAAGGATGTGTGAGACATCAAGGAAAGAAGAAGAGCAACAATGGCCTTGTTTCAAGAATCTTACAAACTGGTGGATGGACAAGAATATAAAAATAAGCAAACCAAGTAAATGGTGGATCCTTGACAGAGTGACCCAGGCAACAAGGAAATAGGGCTTCCATTTCATCTTGGTAATAGTCTTGTTTGTATCACTGATATAAGATTTACAGAAAAAAATTGCATGAAAATCAAATGATATTTTTCAAGCTCTTACGAAGTGTGTGTCTTTAATACATGATGAATGCCTTCCTTAAATGACCATGTCCTGCTTTATCTCCTTTGGGAATCTGAATTTCCATATGTTAAGTTTGGTATACACAGACATAAGGGTGCACTCTTCATAAACTACCCTTGGGATTGGAAAACAAATAACAAACAATAATGCTGCCTAATATTTGGTTAACCCTTGTGTTGGGAAATGCACAACCATGCTCGTGAATCTACTGATACAAATTTATGGGAAAACAATTCTCATCTGGAAAGTCATTTAAAGAGTAAATGAGGTGCAGAGAAAGAATGTCTGATAGGCCCGCATGATCCCTTCGCTCCTTCTCCATCTCTGTATGCCTCACCAGTATCTCATACAGTCCGACGTCCCTGCCTGCCAATTTTATTAAAGCCTGCTGGGTGGGAATTTCCTCTCTCTGCTTCACTAGCTACCAAGAAAACCCCATCAACGTGATTTTTCACACATTTTCTCTTCCTGTATCCTGCATCTCGGTGAAATTTCATCTCCCTGACTCACCGTTAAGTGTTTCTCATCTGAAATCACACTCACTCGTCATCTCAAATAAAGTGCAAAAAGAAGAAACCACAAAAGGAGAAATTACAGACCAAAGCCCTTCTCTCTCCAATTACTCAGACATTAAGCAAAAGCTACATGGGAATTGCTCAGCCAGCCAAGGCTGGGCACTAACATCTACGGAATAGAAGATTAGTCTCGGCACACAGCACACCACATTCCACAGCCCTGCTCCCTTAATGGAGCACATACATATGTCTAGGCATTAAAGTCGGAGGAACTGGTGATAGGTGTTGCATACAGCAAAAAGTAACTGGAAACTGGATTTGTACAGGATAGACCCTCGATGGCCTCTCCAGGGAATTAGAAACAGCCCTAGAGGAGGGAAAGCTAAAAGGGAAGGAGGAAGAAGAAAGGATGAGGAAGAAAGCCTAATAGAAAGGACACTAAGTATCCCTAACAGAAAAGAGACTATGTATTAGGCTAATATTCCTGTTAGTGGCCTAATAGAAAAGAGACTAAGAAAAGTCTCTGCCTTTGCCACCTGACTGGCAGGAAAAAAATCAAAGGTCTTTTAGAAGAAATAAGTAGGCTTTTATTTTATTTTTTTATCATAGAAAACAAAAGCCTTAATCATTCTGAAGACTGAAATCTATGTGGATACATTATAATTTCAATGGACCTAATTCCAAGGCCCAGGAGTCCCAATGATTCCTTTATACACCAATGTACAATAACAGCTGACAGTACAAAAAAATGATTCTAACATCACAACAATGTTAAGACAAAAAGCAGGACCTCAGGTCTGACTTTTGCTTTTGATTAGCGTGTGATGGTCACATTCGGTCAGTGGGAAATCCAGCATAACACCTAGTTGGACATGAGTCCTCCTATCAAGGATGTGAAGCTTTAAACTGTAGATAAAGCATCCACGACAGAGACTGTAGAAAAACGACCATCTGAAATAGCTCATGTGGGTATCAAGGGTCAGAGGCCAGTGAAAGGAAGGCTTTCTGCTTTTTTGCTCCATTTATCTGTTTACAAGGGATGAGTGGGGAGGGACATGCGGGATGAGAGAGAAAAAAAAAAAGAGTCGAAAACCTAAGGCAACAATGATCTGATCCAGTGCTAGCTGTGTCAGCTATTTCCATTTAACAGGTATTTAATTAATTAGGGTAATTAATTCTTAATGATTGCTTTTCATGCCATTGAATATTAGGTCGTGGAGAAAACATACATGGTCCAAAAACCTATGTGGAAAAAACTTACAGTTTTAAAATTAAAGTTAATCAGTCAAATAAAACAGTCCTAAGTGGCACCATAATGACTGCCTAATTTCAATCTAATTGTGGTTCCCTTGAGTCCAACCATGTATTTTAACATCTCAAAAGATGTGCCAAGTCTAAAATAAAGATACATCACGGGGACTGGTTCAAGGCGGCAGAGTAGAAGGACATGCACTCATCTCCTCCTGTGAGAACACCAAAATCACAACTAGCTGTTGAACAACCATCAACAGGAGGATGCTGGAACCCACCCAGAAAAAGACATCCCACGTCCAAAGACAAAGGAGAAGCCTCAACAAAACAGCAGTGGGGGGCGATCAGTATAAAATCGAATCCTGTATCTGTTGGGTGGGCAACTCACAAACAGGGGAACAATACTACTAAAGAAGTTCTCTCACTGTTCTGAAAGTTCCGAGACCCACGTCAGGCTTCCCAGCCTAGGGACCTGGCAAAGGAACTCGGAATCCCCAGGGAATCTGACTTTGAAGGCCACCGGGATTTGATTACGTGACTTCCACAGGATTGAGGGAAACAGAGACTCCAGTCTTGCAGGGTACAAAGGAAATACTGTGTGCACCAGGACCCAAGGGAAAGGAGCAGGGACCGCACAGGAGACTGACTCAGACCTGCCTGCCAGGGCTGGAGGGTCTCCGGTGGGGGTGTGGGCCAGCAGTTCTCTACACAGGGACGGGGCACTGGCAGCAGCAGTCCTTGGATGTGACCCTTGACGTGAGCCCTCTTGGAGGTTGCCACTAGCCCTACCCCGTAGAGCCTGTAGACTCCAGGACTGGGTCACCTCAAACAGCTAACAGGGAGGGAGCGCAGCCCCACCCATCCGCAGACAATCGGAGCAAAGTTTAACTGACCATTGTCCTCACTGCCAATCCCTTCCACGAAAGCCTCTTAGCCTCATCCTCCAGAGGGCAGACAGAATAAGCAAGAAAAACTACAATACCACCGCTGGCAGAATAAAAACCACATCACAGAAAGTTAATCAAGATGAAAAGGAAGAGAATTATGTCCCTGATGAAGGGACAAGATAAACCCCCGGAAAAACAACTAAATGAAGCGGAGATAGGCAACCTTCCAGAAAAAGAATTCAGAATAATGATAGTGAAGATGATCCAAGATCTCGGAAAAAGAATGGAGAAAGTGGAAGAAGAAGAACTACAAGAACGAACATAGATAAACAACACACTAGAAGGAATAATTAGTAGAATAACTGAGGCAGAAGAACAGATAAGTGACCTAAGACAGAATGGTAGAAATCACTGCTGTAAAACAGAATATAGAGAAAAGAATGAAAAAAAAAAAAAATGAAGACAGCCTAAGAGACATAAGGGACATTAAATGCACCAACATTCATATTTATGGGGGTACTTAGACGGAGAAGAGAAAGAGAAAGGATCTGAGAAAATATTTGAAGAGAAAATAGCTGAAAACTTGCCTAACCTGGAAAAAGAAATAGTCAACTAATTCCAGGAAGCGCAGAGAGTCCCAGGCAGGGTAAACCCTAGGAGGAATACACCCAGACAGGTTATCAGCAGATTTTTCAACAGAAACTCTGCAAGCTAGAAGGGAATGGCACTATATATTTAAAGTGATGAAAGGGAAGAACCTTCAATCAAGAATACTTGACCCAGCAAGACACTCAATCAGATCTGATGGAGAAATCAAAAGTTTTACAGGCAAGCAAAAGTTAAGAGAATTCAGCACCACCAAACAAGGTTTACAACAAATGCTAAAGGAACTTCTCTAGGCAGGAAACACAAGAGAAGGAAAAGACCTACACAAAATAAACCCAAAACAATTAAGAAAATGGTAGGGATTCCCTGGGGGCTCAGACAGTAAAGAATCTGTCTGCAATGCAGGACACCTGGGTTTGATCCCTGGATCAGAAAGATTCCCTGGAGAAGGGAATGGGTAACCACTTCAGTATTCTTGCCTGGACAATCCCATGAACAGTGGAGCCAAGAGGGCTATAGTCTATGGTGTCGCAAAGAGTCAGACAGGACTGAGCAACAGTTAAGAAAATGGTAATAGGATCATGTATATTGATAATTACCTTAAATGTAAATGGATTAAAAGTACCAAATGGCTGGGTGGATGAAAACATGAAAGCATTTCCATTAACCACATCTTTCTACTTAACCTCCCAAATTGTATGTAATTATTTTATATTGTTAAGTTAATCATGTCTCCATTATGGCTTTGCAATTGTAATTATCTTTTATTTTTTGTCTCGCTATTGATTGTGAAAACTGATAACCATCTTTTACTACTGTGATTATGTAACAATTATTCATTTTAATACCATTGTATCATGATTAGTCAACAGAAAAGAAAATAATTCTACATTACTGAAACCTCCATTTAATAGAAAAAATGTAATCACTTTTTAAAATCCAGATGCACATTAGAATTATCTTAGAAGTTTTGTAAAATACAAATGTTCAGGTATTATTTTTTCTCAAAAGTTCCAGGTGTGGTTTTAATGAGTCATGTTTAAAAGCGACTGGACTATATAATGAGCTTTTACTTTTACCTAGTTTGTCTCACCTTTTCTATTTCATAGTCAGTGCTCTCATTTCAGTTTATGTTTTCCATTTTTTTCATCTCTTTTTCTGTTGTTAGTCTTTCTCAAGGCTTTATCAAGTGCAGTTGAAAAGCTTTTGTGTGTGTGTATATATATATATAGTATGTAAAATAGAATATATATATTCTAGGAAACATGAATTTTTGCTTAGCTAAAAAATTTATGACATTTTGCTTCCATGTGTTTGACCAAGTATGAATAGAACACTAGATTTCTAATTTATATTCACCAAAAACTTTGATAAAGTTCCACTTATTCTGGCATCTATTATTACTGTGAAAAGTCTAGAAAGATTATTTTAGTGATTTAAAAAAAAATCTGATTGAGGCTTGAATCCAATTCTAAAAATATAAATAATCCAATTCTAAAAATATAAAGAAATGTTATGCTGTAAAAAAAAACAGGAAATTAATATGTGATATGTGATACAGTATTATTAACTAAAGTATACATTTTGTTCAAATTTCACAAAATTTTACACTAGTGTCCATTATTTGTTTTCATACCTTATTCAACAGTATATTTTGTTGCATTGAGCAGCTTCAGCTGCATACAACAAATTCTGATAAATTCTTTTTTCATTTTTATTTCTGTTACAAATATTTTCTAATTATCCTTATTATGGCTTCTTAGATACACCCATCATTTAAAAGTAGACATTTAGTTTCTAAATTCATGGGGTTTTTAAAAATATCTTTGATATTAATTTCTCATTTTGATATTAATTTCTCATTTAAATGCCCTACATGCAATCACTGTTTTTTTGGTCTTTTAACTTTATCGAGACTTACAATGGCTAAGTCAAAGATCTCTTTTGGTAAATATCACACTGCATTTGAAAATATGTGGGTTATTTTCAAGTATCTTTTGACATTGATTTGAGCATAATTCCACAGTGATAAGAGAATAGTCTCTGTATGATTTCAATGCCTTTAGATGATTAAATTTTTGCACCTTGTTTAACATCCCTGGATACGTTCCAGTGTCTCCTGGTTTATAGTCTATGGGAACTTGAATAGAATCTGTATCCTGTTGTTGTATGAAAATTACATAAATGCTTCATTATGTTGAATTGGTTCACAGTGTTTTTCAAGTCTACTATGTCCCTGGTGGCTTAGATGGTGAAGAATCTGCCTGCAATGAGGGAGACCGGGTTCGATCCCTGGGTCAGAAAGATCCCCTGGAGAAGGGAAAGAATCCACTCCAGTATGTTTGGCTGGAGAACTCCACAGACAGAGGAGCCTGGAGGGCTATAGTCTGTGGGTCACAGAGTCGGACATGACTAAGTGAGTAACACACACTCACATATCTCCTGCTACTTTTCTGTCTATTCATCCTATTAATTTCTGAATGTTAATACTGACACCCCAGATAAAAATCTTAATTTATCTACTTAAAGTGTAATATATAGGGGAAATATATGTAACTTTGTTCTGTATTTTCCAAGTCTCCTGTAAACATGTTATCATACTTTCATAATTTAAAAAAGAAAAAATAACATAAAAGTACATGATGGAATCTACAGAAACCACATGGGAGAGGTTTAGAGTGAGAAACAAGCCCAGTGACAGACTTAGTTGTGTCTAAACTTGCTGTCTTACCAAAGATGAGTGAGATGCTGATTCTGTTAGATTCTTGTCACAATTTAATAGGTCACTAGTTTCAGAATCAGAGAAACATGAGTTTGAATCTCGTTTAGGCCATTTACTTACAGGAAAAAAAAATTTCCCCATCTTTCCACCCATAAATGACTGGTAAGGACACCTCCCTTCCGTTCAGTTCAGTTCAGTCGCTCAGTCGTGTCCGACTCTGCGACCCCATGAATCGCAGCACGCCAGGCCTCCCTGTCCATCACCAACTCCCGGAGTCCACCCGAACCCATGTCCATCGAGTCGGTGATGCCATCCAGCCATCTCATCCTCTGTTGTCCCCTTCTCCTCTTGCCCCCAATCCTTCCCAGCATCAGGGTCTTTTCCAATGAGTCAACTCTTCGCATCAGGTGGCCAAAGTATTGGAGTTTCAGCTCCAACATCAGTCCTTCCAATGAACACCCAGGACTGATCTTCTCTAGGATGGACTGGTTGGATCTCCTTACACTTCCCTTAGATGCAGTTATTAAAAGGGTTACATAA
The DNA here is from genome assembly GCF_054371585.1 of Giraffa tippelskirchi. Lineage (NCBI taxonomy): Eukaryota > Metazoa > Chordata > Mammalia > Artiodactyla > Giraffidae > Giraffa > Giraffa tippelskirchi. The sequence continues at coordinate 175,196,624 of NC_137280.1, read as the reverse complement.
GAGATTATATGTCAAATAACAACCACAGTGATTGGCTCATGCTAAATGTTTAATAATAACTGTCACCAACAAGAGCATTTAAAACAGTATCTAGGAAATATGTGAACATAGTAAAAACCTCCTTCCGCTGTGCTTTCAGTGCTTATCTTCTGCTTTCTGTTCCCTTTCTTTTTCCTTAACCTGAGATGCCAATGTGTAGCTTTCCCAATTTCTGCCCTGATCTCTATTGCTTGTCATAGTCCCTAAGAATGGAAGAAATGATGAAAATGTTCTTGTCTGACAGAATTAGGAAGGTTCTGCAGATGGTACACCTGAGATGACAGCTGTATAAAAAGAAACCCATCAGGCTGTGTCCTGCCAAATGAGAATCCCTTGCTTATGAACAGTCCTCTGGAGCCCATACATGTACTCCCAATGTTGCTACCCTTGTTTAAAAATTTTTCGCAATATTTCCATTCTGTAAATATTTTAAAAATATTTCAGTGTTCTCAGTGATGATACATTCATGTGCTTTGAAAGTGCATTTAATTTTGAGAAATAGCCAGAAGTTCTTGAAAGCAAAACTGATAAGTACAGAAGGTGATCTATCTGTGTAGTTCTGTTTTTAAGCAAAATGAGATTTAACTCGTAAATCATTGATGCAATGTTCTTGCATGGATTTTAAGTATTTCTGAGGGGAAAGTCCAAAGATATCTTGAATAAACTCAAGATATTTCTGGAATCAGTATGTGTTTCTGAATTTATTCCTTTGAAGGACGACTATTTTTGCCACATACCTCCCTTTGTGTTTGCTTAAAATACACAGTCACAGTCAGTCATCACTATGTAGATCCAGAGATAGTGATATTTCTTACATGTGTAATATATCATGTAATTAAAAATGTGCAAAAAATTTAGCAATTATAAATATTTACTATGGAGTAGATCAGATTTCTTATTTTTCAGTTCAAGATGTGCATTTTATATGCTATGTGAAAGTACCTGTGGCCTAATGGAAAAATCTTGGTCTAGACTAGGCAATAATACTTGTAAGGCAAGTGAAGGTTGGTTGATAACATTCAAGACAGCAAACTTCTTGGGCATCTTATTTACTAGTATTTTTTGGTAGTAAAATAAAAATCTCCTATAACCATGGTCATCCCAGTGTGTATAGGATAGTATACTTTATGAATCAAGAAAAAAAAATGTCTAAGGTTCTAGGTCAAGATGGCAAACCAGACACATGGATACACTGAATCTGCAGTTACATACAGAACAATTTCCTACAAAAAAAAAAAAAAAATTCCCAAACTAGCTGAGTGACACCAATACACCAAGCAAATGAGAGAAAACCCACGATGGAGTAGGCAGGAGAGACTGAGAGACGATCTTGCAATAAACCCCACTCCCAGCTAAGTGATCCCACATCAAGAGGGAATTCAAAACCCTGAGCTTCTCCCTGAGCAGCACAGGCTTTGAAGCTCACACCAAGCACACCAACTTTTAAAACCAATACCTGAAAGACAATCCTCCAAGACATCTAGCTTTGGAAGCCAGTGGAGCTTGTGTCCACGAAACCCGCAATGCTATCACAAACTGAGAAGCAGTTATTAAACAGCTCACATGTGGACTTCCCCCTACCCAGGACCTACCTAAAAGGCACCCAGATATTCTGTGAAAGGGACTTATTTGCTTATCTTAAAGTATAGCGCTGAGGGGCGGGCATCTAATTTAACACACATCTACGGATCTACTGCGCTATTCTCTGAAGACAAGAGTCCATCTTTGCATTCTCTCTCAGCTCATTCCAGCTTATCAGTGCCTGTGAGAAAGCAGCTTGTATCTTCATCGATTTTTGCTTCTGCTTCCCAGAGGACACTCTAGATTGCCTGGTTCTGGTGGCCAGCAAGGCTTACCCTTATGAGTCCCATAGAACTGTAACAAACAGAATTTTTACCAGCTCATCCCCTAGATCATAGCAGGGAGGCAACAGACTGTGTCACCCCATCTTTTAGTGAAAGAAGCCTATTAGTTTTCCTTCACAGTGGAAGCCTGAGGGGCACACATCTAATTAAACACACATCCAAGGGCTGACTGCAATTTTCTCCAGAGCCCTTGGAGGGTGAGTGCTATCTTCACACTACCCTTCCATCACTCTCCTGAGCATCAGTAACTCCCAGAGGGAATCCTGTACCTGCACCCAGGTTTTAAGTGCGGTACCTTTTTTTTTTGGTTGCCATGGAGGGGTGTCTTTGATCACCTGGCTGAGGTGGTCAGTGGAGCTTGTGTTCATAAGTTCAATGGGATAGTGGCAAAGAAATAAACAAATCTCATCTGGTAATCACCCCATGGCTAAGCACAGAAGGAGCAAATAGAAAAACTCATCTCCATAATTCCTCCATAAGAGGTACATTTACAGGCTTTAAAAGTTACTGCCTGTGAGTCTGGTTTCCAACCAGCCTGAATCTAGGTGTTGACTGAGATCCTTCCCTTTGGGACACTGACGGATCTTAGCAAAGCCTTAGCTACAGGGAGTCACTAAAAGAACTTGACCAGACACTCACAAAGGTTGGAGAGACAACCAAGAGACAAGGCAGGTCCTTTGGGATGCGGAGAACTGGCTCTTTTATTTAACACATAGAACCACAACTGAGACACCAGTAAAATTAAGAAAAAGAGGAATGTGTTCCAAAAAGAACAAGATAACACCTCAGTGAAAGATGTTAGTGAAATGGACATAAAGGATTTACCTGATAAAAGTTCAAACTAATACTCATAAAAACACTTACTGTGCTCAGAAGAACAGATGAGCAGAGAAAATTTCACCAAAGCCATATAAAATATAAGAAAGTACCAAAATAGAAGTCACTGTGCTGAGGAATACAATAATTGAACTGAAAAGCCCAACAGAGGGGTTCAACAGCAAACAAGGTGAAGCAGAAAAAGGGAAAAGTGAACTCAAAGACACAGTAGTGAAACTCAGAGCTTCAGAAAGAAAACAGAGTAAATAAGACTGAAGATAGGCTAAGGGAATTACGGGTAGCAAGCAATCAACATTTACATTTTAAGAGTAAAGAAAGAGAACAGAGAGAGAGAAAGGGGAGGGAAATTAAGTGAAGAAACTAGAGCTAAAAATGTTCATTGTGAAAAACGACACCTAGATTCAAGAAGCCTAGAGAACCCAGACAAGAGAAATCCAAAGAGACCTACATTTTGGCACACTGCAATTAAAGTGCCGACAGTTACACACAGGGAAAGAACCCTAGACGCAGCAAGAGAAAAACAAGGTGCAAGAGAACCTCCAATCAGCAGATTTTTGAGCAGAAACTTTTCAGGCCAGAAGGGGCTGATGATACATTCAAAGTACAGAAAGAAAAACAAAAACAAAAACTGCCAAACAAGAATATGCTACCTGGCAAAATTATTCTTCAGAATTGAAGATGAGATAGAGTTTTCCAGATAAGCAAAGGGAGTTCATCACCATTAAACTAGCCTTACAAGAAAAAATGGACTTCTCTGGCTGAAAAGGGGGCACTAATTAGTAGTAGGAAAACATATTACAGTTTTACTGGTAAAGATAGGTAAATAGTAAAGCTCAGAATAATCTCATGTTGAAAAGTTGATAAGATACTCACTTGTAAAGCTAGTATTAATAGCTATAAGTACAGTAATTTGTTAAGGAATACACAAGAAAAAATGTAAATTTTGACATCAAAAGCATGGAACATGAGGGGCGCTAAAAATGAAGAGCTTTTAGAATATGAGCAAACTTAACATATTATCAGCTTAAAAAGACTTATAACTATAAGTCAGACCTCCCTGGTGGTGCAGTGGTTAAGAATTCCTCTGCCATTGCAGGGGGCATGGGTTTGATTGCTGGTCTGGGAAGAGTCTACATGCTGCAACCACCCCATGCACCGCAACTACCGAGCCTGTGCACTGCAACTACCGAGCCCGTGCACCGCAACTACCGAGCCCGTGCCCCTAGAAGCACCTTCTTTGCTCCACAAGAAGAGAAGCCACATCAATGAGAAGCCTGAGCATGGCAGCAAAGAATGGCCCTTACTCAGCACAACTGCAGGAAGCCCGCAAGTGCCGAGAGGACCCAGAGAAGCCATAAAGAAATAGATAGATAAACAAATAGATATATAACCCTCATTAGGCACTAAAGACAAAGAGAACAGAAAATCAGCATCCCATTACAGAAAATTATTAAATCACAAAGGAAGAGAGCAAGAGAAGGAGGAACAGAGGAGCTTCCAATCAGCCAGAAAATACACAACGTGGCAGTAAGTCCATTTATATCTAATAATTTAGATATAAATGGTCTAATTTGATCTCAAAGACAAAGTGGCTGAATGGATTAAAAACAATAAGATCCAATTATATGCTGCTTGTAAGATACACACTTCAGGCTCCTGTTCTGCTTAAGGTTTCTCTAATCGGAGACAAGACGGTGGAGCAGGACTTGAATTCACCTCCTCTCACGACAAAACAAAAATCACAACTAACTGCTGAACAACCATTGATTTAAAGAAACAAACACCAGAATCTACCCCCAAATATATCTTACATTCAAAGACAAAGCCACAATGAGATGCCAGGAGGAACTCAATCACATATTCCATGCCCACCAGGTGGGCCACCCAGAAAATGGACAATAATTATACAGCAGAGGTTGCCCCACAGGGGTGAAAGTGGAGTTCTATATTAGGAACCCCAGCATGAAGAGTCTGGTATAGGAAGCATTTAGCTTTGAAGGCTGGTGAGGTTTGATTGCAGGAATTGTACAGGACTGGGGAAACAGAAATTCCACTCTTCAAGGGAGCACACACTGTCTCATGCACACCAGAATCCAGGGGAAGAAGTAACACCCTCACAGGAGCCTGGGCCAGACCTGCCTGCTGGTACTGGAGGGTCTGCTGTGCAGGCAGGGGCTGCTGCTGTTCACTGCAGGGACAGAGATACTGATGGCAGATGTTCTGAGGATTGCTTGTTGGCATAAACCCACCTGGAGGCCAATGTTTTCTCTGTAAGATCTGGCCCAATCCAACAGCCTGTAGGCTCCAGTGCTGACACACTTCAGGCCAAACAGCAAAGAAAGTGGGAACACAGACCCAGTCGTGAGCAATCGGCCTGCCTGTACTCATTCTGAGTACACAGCCACCTCTAAATGGGCCCCTTGACACAGTCCTGCCCACCAGAGGGATAAGACCCAGTTTCATCACCAGTGGTCAGGAACCAGTCCCTCCCACGAGGAAGCTTGCAAAAGCCCATTAGACCAGACTTACCTACCAGGGGGCAGACAGCAGAAGAAAGAACTACAACGCTGCAGCCTAAAGGAACAGAAACTACACTCAGAGAAATCTAGACAGAACGAGATGGCGGAGAAGCACTGGGGAGATGAAGGAACAAGATAAACCCCCAGACAAACAATTAAGTGAAGTGGAGACAGGCAATGCATCAAAAAATAAATCAGAGTAATGACAGTAAAAATAACCCAAGATCTCAGAAAAAGAATGGAGGAACAGGTCAAGTAGAAATAAGAAATATTTAGCCAAGAGCTAGATGATCTAAAGACCGAACAGAGATGAACAATATAAAAACTGAAATGAAAAATACGCTAGAAAGAATCAATAGCAAAATAAAGGGGCACAAGAACACAGAAGTGAGTTGGAAGACAGAAAAATAGAACTCATTCTATGGAACAGAATAAAGGAAAGAGAATGAAACAAAAGAGGACAGTGTAAGAGACGTCTGGGACAACATTAAATGCATCAATATTAACGTTATAGCAGAGAAGGCAGTGGCACCCACTCCAGTCCTCTTGCCTGGAAAATCCCATGGATGGAGGAGCCTGGTGGGCTACAGTCCGTGGGGTCAGGAAGAGTCAGACACAACTGAGCGACTTCACTTTCACTTTTCACTTGCATGCACTGGAGAAGGAAATGGGAACCCACTCCAGTGTTCTTGCCTGGAGAATCCCGGGGATGGCGGAGCCTGGTGGGCTGCCGTCTATGGGGTCGCACAGAGTCGGACACGACTGAAGCGACTTAGCAGCAGTAACGTTATGGGGGTCTAAGAAGGAGAAGATAGAAAAGATCTGAGAAAATATTTGAAACGAAAATAGCCAAAAACTTTCTTAAGGTAGAAAAAGAAACAGTCACCCAAATCCAGGGAGGACAAAGTCCTAGGCACTATAAACCCAATGAGGAATACACTGAGATACAAGGTAGTTAAAGTGACAAAACTTAAAGACAAACCAGCAACCTTCAGAAGAGGAGAGCATAAATGCAGGGTATTGGAAACACACTTCAAATTAGTACAGCAGCAACAGAAAACAATCTGTTTGTATATCGAGAGCAATATCAGAATCTCATGGTAATTGCAAACCAAATATCTACAATAGATATACAAATAGAAATAGGAATGCAAGCACAATACTAAAGTTAGTCATCAAATCACAAGAGAACAAAAGAGGAGGAGAAGAAGAAAGACCCTATAAAAACAAATTCAAAAGAATTTTTAAAAAATGGCAATAAGAATATACATATCAATAAAGAATGTTCAAACTACAATACAATTTCACTCATTTCACATGCTAGCAAGGTAATGCTCAAAATCCTTCAAGCTAGGCTTCTACAGTAGGTGAACTGAGAACTTCCAGATATATAATCTGGATTTAGAAAAGGCAGAGGAACCAGAGATCAAATTGCCAACATCTGTTGATCATAGAAAAAGCTAGGGAATTCCAGAAAAACATCTACTTTTGCTTTATTGACTATGCTAAAGCCTCAGACTGTATGGATCACAACAAACTTTGGAAAATTTTTAAAGAGATGGAAATACAAGACTACCTGACCTGCCTTCTGAGAAATCACTGCTGATGGTGACTGAAGCCATGAAGTTAAATAGCTCCTTGGAAAAAAGGCTATGAGAAGACTAAACAGCTTATTAAAAAGCAGAGACATCACTTTGCCAACAAAGTTGTGTAGTCAAAGCTATGGTTTTTCCAGTAGTCATGTATGGATGTGACAGCTGGACAATAAAAAGGCAAAGCTCCAAAGAATTGATGTTTTTGAACTGTGGTGTTGGAGAAGACTCTTGAGAGTCCCTTGGACTGCAAGGAGATCCAACCAGTCCATCCTAAAGGAAATCAGTCCTGGGTGTTCATTGGAAGGACTGATGCTGAAGCTGAAACTCCAATACTTTGGCCATCTGATGTGAAGAGCTGACTCATTGGAAAAGACCCTGATGCTGGGCAAGATTGAAGGCGGGAGGAGAAGGGGATGACAGAGGATGAGATTGTTGGATGGCATCACCAACTCCATGGATATGAGTTTGAGTAAACTCTGGGAGATAATGAAGGACAGGGAATCCTGGTGTACTGCAGTCCATGGGGTCACAAAAAGTGAACACTTAGTGACTAATACCACTTAGTGACTTAACAACAAAACTACCATAAACATTAACAGATTAAATATTCCAACCAAAAGACACAGACTGACTGAATGGATTAAAAAAAACAACAACAAGACCCATATACATGGTCTCTACAAGAGACCCACTTTAGATGTAGGCATACACACGGACTGAAAGTAAGGGGATCATAAAAGGTATTCCACGCAGATGGAAAATCAAAAGAAAGCTGGAATGGTAATGCTTATATCAGACAAGATTTTAAAATAACTGTTACAACAAGAGACAAAGAAGGACACTACATAATGATCAAGGGGACAATCTAAGAAGAAGATATAATAATTGTAAGTATATATGCACCCTACATAGAAGCACCTCAATATATAAGGAACATATAAAAGCCATAAAAAAGAAACATACAGTAACACAGTATGTGTTGCCTGGAGAATCCCATGGACAGAGGAGCCTGGTGGGCTACAGTCCACAGGGTTGCAAAGAGTTGGACATGAAAGTGACTTAGCACACACCTACACTGTTGGTGGGAATGTAAATTGGTATAGCTACTAAAGAGAACAGTCTGGAGGTTCTTGTAAAAAGTAAAAATAGAACTACCATGAAAAAGTGAAAGAGTAGTGTCCGACTCTTTGCAGCCCTATGGGCTCCTCTGTCCATGGAATTCTCTAGGCAAGAATCCTGGAGTGGGTAGCCATTCCTTTTTCCAGGGTGTCTTCCCAACCTAGGGATTGAATCTGGGTCTCCAGTACTGCAGGCAGATTCTTTACCATCTGAGCCACCAGGGAAGCCTGGTACAGCCACCAAAGAGAACAGTCTTGAAGTTCCTTAAAAAGCTAAAAATAGAGCTACCATATAATCCAGCAATACCACTCCTGGGCATTTATTCAGAGGAAAACTCCTGAAAGGATACATTCACCCTGATATTCATTGCACCCTTGTTTACAATAGCCAAAACATGGATTCAGTTTCAGTTCAGTTGCTCAGTCGTGTCTCATTCTTTGTGACCCAATGAACCGCAGCAGCCAGGCCTCCCTGTCCATCACTAACTCCCGGAGTTTACTCAAACTCATGTCCATAGAGTCAGTGATGTCATCCAACCATCTCATCCTCTGTCGTCCCCTTCTCCTCCTGCCCTCAATCTTTCCCAGCATCAGGGTCTTTTCCAATGAGTCAGCTCTTCGCATCAGGTGGCCAAAGTATTGAAGTTTCAGCTTCAGCATCAGTCCTTCCATTGAACACCCAGGACTGATTTCCTTTAGGATGGACTGGTTGGATCTCCTTGCAGTCCAAGGGACTCTCAAGAGTCTTCTCCAACACCATAGTTCAAAAGCATCAATTCTTTGGTGCTCAGCTTTCTTTATAGTCCAACTCTCACATCCATACATGACCACTGAAAAAACCATAGCCTTGACTAGATGGACCTTTGTTGGGAAAGTAATGTCTCTGCTTTTTATATGCTATCTAGGTTGGTCATAACTTTCCTTCCAAGGAGTAAGCATCTTTTAATTTTACGGCTGCCGTCACCATCTGCAGTGATTTTGGAGCTCAGAAAAATAAAGTCAGCCACTGTTTCCACTGTTTCTTCATCTATTTGCCATGAAGTGATGGGACCAGATGCCATGATCACAACCTAAATATCCATTGACAACTGAATGGATAAGGAAGATGTGGTGTACAGAGAGAGAGAGACACATACACACTTCAGATATAAGGACAGACACAGACTGTAAATAAAGGGATAAAAAGAAATAGTCCATGCATATGAAAATTAAAGAATATCAGCATAGCAATATTTATATCAGACAAAACAGACTTTAAGACAAAGGTTGTAGTTAAAGGCATATCTGTATATATAGTGGAATATTACTGAGTCATTAAGAAAAAGGAAAGAATGCCATCTGCAGCAACTTGGATGGATTTGGTAATTATCAAACTAAGAGAAAGACAAATATCATATGATATCACTTATGTGAAGAATCTAAAGAAAATGATACATATAAACTTATTTACAAAGCAGAAAAGACTCATAGACTTTGAAAACAAACTTCTGGTTACAAAATGGGAAAAGTAGAGGGAATGATAAATTGGTAGCTTGAGACTGACATACACACTACTATATTTAAAATATGTAACTAATCAGGGCCTACTGTATAACAAAGTGAACTCTACTTAATATTCTATAATAACAAATATGGGAAAAACTTGAAAATAATAGAAATATTATTAATGGAATCACTTTGTTGTACCCCTGAAATTAACACAATTTGTAATTGAAAATATTCCAATATAAAAAAAAGAGCTTTTTGAAAAAAGGAATTTTTTTAAATTAAAAAAAAAGAAAATTTGAGTAGCAATACTTAGATAATATAGACTTGAAGAGAAAGACTATAATTAGAGACAAAGTCGTTACATAATGACAGAGGGTTCAGTTCAATAAAAGGATATAATGTGTAAATAATTATGTACTCAACATAGAAGCACTTCAATACATAAGGCAAATATTAACAGACTTATGGGAGAAATATATCAAGGAATAGATCATTCAGAGAGAAAATCAATAGGAAAAATAGGCTTTATATGATGTGTTAGGCTAGATAGAATTAAAATATTAAAGAACATTCCATACTAAAATAACATAATACATATTCTATCAAGAGCACATGGAACATTATTTAGCATATATCATATTTTAGGTCCTAAAACATCTCTTAATAAAATTAAGGATGAAATCATGGTATGAAACTAGAAATCATTTTCAAGAAGAAAAATAGAAAAATCACAAATGTGTGGACGTTAAAAAACATATTACTGAACAACCAATGGGTCAAATAAATCAAAAGAGAAATAAAAAAATACCCTGAGACAAATGAAAATGGAAATTCTACATACCAAAACTTACAGGGTGCTGCCAAAGCAATTCTAAGACAGAAGTTGATAGGCATAAATGCCTACATCAAGAGAAAAAACAAAAGATTTCAAGTAAACAGCTTAACTTAAACTTTGAGGGACTATATTAAGAATTAATGAAGTTTCAGTTTATGGTAAAAAAAAAATAAAAGAAAATAAAGATAAAATAGGAAAAAATGAAATAGAGTCTAAAAGGACAAAAAAACCCCATTAAACTAAGAGAAGGATTTTTGAAAACTGATAGAAAATTAAATATTTAGCTACCCTCACCAAAAACAAAAAAGAGAGATCCAAATAAATAAGAACAGAAAAGAATGAGGGGACATTGCAACTGATATCACAGAAATACGAACGATATTGAGACTATTGCAAGACTTTTGCAAAACTATTGCAAAAGATCTTGAAAAATTGCATAGCAAAAAAAATCAGACAACCTAGCTCAGACGGTAAAGAATCTGCCTGCAATGTGGGAGACCTGGGTTTGATCCCTGGGTTGGGAAGATCCCCTGGAGGAGGGCATGGCAACCCACTCCAGTATTCTTGCCTGGAGAATCCCCATGGACAGAGGAGCCTGGCGGGCTACAGTTCATGGGGTTGGGAAGAGTCGGACACGACTGAGCAACTAAGCACAAGACTGAATCATGAAGAAAGAAAACATCTGAATAGACCAATTACTAATAAGGAGACTAGATAGGTAATCAAAGATGCATTAACTGGACTCTCCTGGTGGTACAGTGGACAGGAGTCTGTCAGTCAACGCAGGAGACATGGGTTTGATCCCTGGGCTGGGAAGACACCACGTGCTGCGGATCCACTAAGCCCGTGGGCCACAACCTGAGCCCGTGCTCCAGAGCCCATGAGCCACTCTAAGACCACATGCCGCAATGCTGAAGCCCGTGCGCCTAGAGCCTGTGGTCAGCCAGAGGAGCCACTGCAATGAGAAGCCCCCGCATTACAACAGGGAGGGGCCCCCACTCTCTGCAACAAGAGAAAGCCCGTGTGCAGCAATGAAGACGCGACACAACCAAAAATAAAGTAAATAAATAAATTATATCGAGAAATTCAAGTCCCACCAAAGCAAAGTCTGATACCAGACAACTTCACTGGTAAATTCTACTAAATGTTCTGAGAAGAATTAACACTAATCCTTCTCAAACTCTTCAAAAAAATATAAGAAGGAACACGTCCAATCTCCTTTTACAAGGCCACCAGTACTCTGACACTAAAACCAAACAACACTGACTCAAAGAAAACAAATGAGACTGATGAACTAGATGCAAAAATTCTCAACAAAATATGGACAAACTAAATTCAATAAATTAAAAGTATCAACACCATGATTAAGTGGGCTTTATTTCTGGGATGCAAGGATGGTTCAACATCTTCAAACAAATCAACACATATTAATAAAATGAAGTGTAAAAATTATGTTATCATCTCAACAGATGCAGAAAATATACTTGACAAAATTCAACACTGATTCATAACAAAAAGCTTATAACAAGATTATATACATACATATATACACACACACATATATATACACATGTGTATATATGCATACTTACATAGACGACACAAGAGATGCAGGATCAACCCCAGGGTCAGGAAGTTCCCCTGGAGAATGAAATGGCAACCTTTTCCAGTATTCTTGCCTAGAGTATTCCATGGACAGAGGAGCCTGGTGGGCTATAGTCCATGGGGTCAGAGTCAGACATGACTGAGTGTGCAGACACACACACACGTATATCTATATCTATACATATAGATATATATGTATATATCTTGTTGAAAGTTTTTATAAATAGATATATAGATATATATATAGATGGATTCTTCCTCAACCTAATAAAGGCCATATATGAAAATCCCACAGTTAATGTCATACTCAATGGTGAAAAGTTGAAAGTTTTTCTTCTAAGATCAGGAATATGACAATGATGCCAACTTTTGCCACTTTTATTCAACACGGTATTGGGAGTCTCATCAGAGCAATTAGTTAGAAAATGAAATAAAAATCATCTAAACTGAAAAGAAGTAAAACTGCCACTATTTTCAGATGACATATCATACATAGGAAACCTTCAAGATTCCACAAATACTAGAATAAATGAATCTAAAAAGTTGAAGGATACAAAAATCAGTATTCAAAGATCTATAGTGCATTTCCATACACTAATAAGGAATGATATCTCAAAACTGATCATTTATGCTGATGATTTATGTACAGCATGTGGAACAAATTTCAATCTTTGCATGTGTTCAATTAACCATCACATCCCACCAGGCAATTAAAAATATACAAGAATATCTAATTTTGGAAAGATGTCTATTTAGATCTTCTGCCTACTTTTTGATTGGGTTGTTTGCTTTTTTGATATTGAGCTCCATGAGCTGTTTGTATATTTTAGAGATTAATCCTCTGTTGGTTGCATCATTTGCAAATATTTTTCCCATTATTTGGTTTGTCTTTTCATTTTGTTAATCATTTCCTTTGCTGTGCTAAAGCTTTTAAAGTTATTCAGGTCCTGTTTGGATATTTTTGCTTTTATTTTCATTACTCTGGGAGGTGAAACCATAAAGGTAATGCTGGGATTTATATCAAAGAGTGTTCTGCCTATGTCTTTCTCTATGAGTTTTATAGTATCTGGTCTTATATTCAGGTCTATATAATCCATTTTAAGTTTATTTTGTGTATTTGTATTAGACAATGTCTAATGTTGTTCTTTTACATGCAGCTGTCCTATTTTCCCAGCATCACTTATTGAAAAGAATGTCTTTTCTCCATTGTATATTCTTGCCTGCTTTGTCATAGATTAATTGATCACAGGTGCATGGGAATATTTCTGGGCTTTCTGTCCCATTCCATTGATATGTAATCCTGTTTGGGGGGCCAGTACCATACTGTTTTGATGACTGTATCCCTGTAGTGTAGTCTGAGGTCAGGGAGTCTGATTCCTGCAATTTTCCTCTATCAAGATTGTTTGGCTATACAGAGTCTTTGTGGCTCCATACAATTTTTTTTTTTCTTTTAGCTCTATGAAACATACACTTGTTCATTTGATAAGTACTGCATTGAATCTGTAGATTGTCTTGGGTAGCATAGTCACTTGACATTATTGATTCTGCCACTCCAAGAACATTGTGTATTTTTCCATCTGTTCGTGTCATTTTTGATTTCTTTCAACAGCATCTTACAGTTTTTGGAGTACAGGTGTTCTGCCTCCTTAGGTAGGTTTATTACAGGTGTTTTATTCTTTTCGATGTGATGGTAAATGACATTGTTTCTTTAATTTCTCTTTCTGATCTTTCATTTTAAGAGTATAGAAATGCAAGAGAATTTATTGATGAGCGCTAGTAGTTTTCTGGTCGTATCTTTAGGATTTTCTATGTATAGTATCATGTCATCTGCCATCTGCAAAAAGTGACAGGTTTACTTCTTCTTTTCCAATTTGGATTGCCTTTACTTCTTTTTCTTCTCTGATTGCTGTTGCTAGGATTTTCAAAACTATGCTTAAGTTTTTGAAGCGGTAAGAATGACATCCTTGTCTTGTTCCTGATCTTAGAGGAAATTCTTTTAGCTTTTCACTGTTAAGTATGATGTTAGATGTCAGTCTGTCATATATGGCCTTTATTATGTTGAGGTATGTTCCCTGTGTGCCTACTTTCTAGAGAGGTTTTTATCATAAATGGGTGTTGAATTATGTCAAGAGCTTTTTCTGCATCTACTGAGATGATCATATGATTTATTGTTTTTCCTTCAATTTGTTGATGTGGTGTATCAAATTGATTGATTTGTAGTTACTGAAAAATCTTTGTATCCCTGGAATAAATACCACTTTATCATGGTGCATGATTCTTTTAATATATTGCTAGATTTAGATAGCTAGTGATTTATTGAGGATTTTTATGTCTATGTTCATCAATGATAGTTCAGTTCAGTCACTCAGTCACTTCTGACTCTTTGCAACCCCATGGACTACAGCACTCCAGGCTTCCCTATCCATCATCAACTCCTGGAGCTTGCTCAAACTCATATCCATCACATCAGCGATGCCATCCAACTATCTTGTCCTCTGTCATCCCCTTCTTCTCCTGCCTTCAATCTTTCCCAGCATCAGGGTCTTTTCCAATGAATCATCTCTTCTCATCAGGTGGCCAAAGTATGGGAACTTCAGCTTCAACATCAGTCCTTCCAATGAACACCCAGGACTGATCTCCTTTAAGATGGACTGGTTGGATCTCCTTGCAGTCCAAGGGACTCTCAAGAGTCTTCTCCAACACTACAGTTCAAAAGCATCAATTCTTCGGCACTCAGCTTCTTTATGGTCCAACTTTCACATCCATACATAACTATTGGAAAAACCACAGCTTTGACAAGATGGACCTTTCTAGGCAAAGTAATGTCTCTGTTTTTTAATATGTTGTCTAGTTGGTCATAGCTTTTCTTCCAAGGAACAAGTGTCTTGTAATTTTATGGCTGCAGTCACTATCTGCAGTGATTTTGTAGCCCCCAAAAATAAAGTCAGCCACTGTTTCCACTGTTTTCCCATCTATTTCCCATGCAGTGATGGGACCAGATTCCATAATCTTTGTTTTTTGAATGTTGAGTTTTAAGCCAGCTTTTTCACTCTTGTCTTTCACTTTCATCAAGAGGCTCTTTAGTTCCTCTTTGCTTTCTGCCATAAGGGTGGTTCCTCTTTGCTTTCTGCCATAAGGCACTTATCATTGATGATTTTTTCTTTTTGATGATATTTTCTTTATTGCGGTATCTTTGTTTTTTGAATGAGGGTAAAGGTGACCTTTTAGAATGACTTTGGGCATATTTTTTCCTCTTCAATTTTTTGGAACAATTTCAGAAGAATAGGCGTTAACTCCTCTTTAAACATTTGATAGAATTCACCGGGGAAGCATCTGGTCCTTGACTTTTGTTGAGAATTTTTAAATCAGTTTAAATGTCAGTGCTTGTGGTTAGTTTGTTTGTATTTTCTATTTCTTCCTGATTTATGCTTACAAGATAGTATTTTTCTAAGAATTCATCTATTTCTTCTAGAATGTCCATTTTATTGGCATATAGTTTCTTGTAGTAGCCTCTTTTGATTGTTTTATATTTCTGTGGTGTCAGTTATAATGTCTCTTTTTTTAACTGCTAATTTTATTGATATGAGTCCTCTCCTTTTTTCCTGCATTTTAAAAATTATTTACTTATTTATTTGGTGCTCTAGGTTCATCGTGGCATGTTGGATCTTTTTTTCAGTTGTGACATGTATGATTTAGTTCCCCGACCAAGGATGGAATGAGTTCCCCTGCATTGGGAGCATTGAGTCTTAGCTGCTGGATCATCAGCATATTCCCTGTCTCCTTTTTTTCCCCTTGATTAGTCTAGCTAAAGGTTTATCATACAGATGGCCAAAAAGCACATGAAAAGATGTTCAACACTGCTAATTAACAGAGAAATGCAAATCAAAACCACAATGTGGTATTACCTTACACCAGTCAGAACGGTTAGCATCAAAATACCTACAGGACTTCCTTGGTGGTGCAGTGGATAAGAACCCACCTGCCAATGCTGAGGACATGGGTTCGATCCCTGGCCTGGGAAGATTCCGTGTTTCATGGAGCAACTAATTCCATGTGCCACAACCTCTGAGCCTGCACACTGTAGACATGCAAGCCACAACTACCAAGCTCGTGTGCTGCAACTACTGAAACCTACACACACTAGCACCCGAAAGCCACAACTACAGAAGCCCATGTGCCTAGCGCCTGTGCTCCACAACAAGATAACCCATTGTACTGAGAAGCCTGTGCACTGCAATGGGGAGGAGCTCCTGCTCACTGCAACTAAAGAAAGCCCATGCAAAGACCCGGCACAGCCAAAAATAAACAAATAAGTAAATACACATAGATAAAAATATAAAAAATCTACAAACAGTAAATGCAGGAGAGGGAGTATAGAAAAAGGAACCATCCTATACTATTTGGGGGAAAGTAAATTGGTACCGCCCTATGGAGAACCGTATGGAGGTCCCTTAAAAAAACTAAAAGTAGGGTTACCATACTCAAGCAATCCCACATCTGAGCATAAACCCAGAGAAAACCATACTTTGAAAAGATACACACACTCCAATGTTCATTGTGGTACTGTTTACAACAACCATGACATGGAAGCAATCTAAATGTCCATCAACAAATGAATGGATAAAAAAGGCGTGGTGTATATATATATATCTATACAAACATACACACATACATACAACAGAGTACTACTCAGCTGTAAAAAGGAATGAAATAATTTCAAGTGCAGCAACATGAATGGACCCAGAGATGATCTTAGTAAGTGAAGTAGGTCAGAAAAAGACAAATGTCATATGATATCACTTCTATACAGAATCTAAAATATGTTAGAAATGAACCTATTTACAAAACAGAAATAGACTCGCAGACTCAGAAAACAGACTTACATTACCAAAGAGAACGATGGTGGTAAGGGATAAATTAGCAGGCTGGGATTAAAATATATGCATTACTATTTATAAAAGGGATAATCAGGAAGGGACTAACGTATAACACAGGAACATCTACTCGATACTCTGCAATAATTTGTACTGAAAAAGGATCTGAAATAGAGTAGATATGCATATAACTAAATCACTTTGCTATATAACTGAAACTAATGCAGCAGTTTTAATCAACTATACTGTGATATAATTTTTTTTTTTTTAAAGAACACCCGACTTTGTCTAAAAGTCTCCAATGAGCCTCTGTTCTCTCCCTGTCTCCGCAGCACCTAAGCAGTGTTCAAGCCACTTCTATTTACCAATCTCTTGCTCACGTTCTCTCTCTCATCTTCATAACACTTCACAAATAAAGAAAATGAGCTGCAGAGAATTTAGGTCCTTTGCCCTAAGATTCCTATTTCCTAAGGAGCGGACCAAGGACTTGACACCAGTCTCGTGTGAATAGAAGTCCAGCACTCACCAAGAAGCCCCAGTGACTCAAACTGGATGCAGTAAAAGCCATCAACGGAGCTCTGTCAAGATCTTAACTGAACAGGGGCAGAGGCTACAGGATTGTCTAACCAGTCCAAGAGTTTCATGGCTGTGATGACACACTTTGTGGATTCCCATGCGTCCCCTGTTCCTTCAGGTAGCTTTAACCATGATCTTTCCGGCAGCCCTGACTCTGGCTTCCTTCAGCTTTCCCATTTGACTCCTCATTAACCCCACTCTGTTAGGGTAAACAGGGACAGGCGAAAGAGAGAAACTAAAAAGGTATTACCTTAGCTGTTTATCCCTAAATGACATATAATTCACACCAACACACTAAAATATTAAGACACTTTTCTTGACAACTTCCTTTAAACAAGAAGAAGAATTCCTTCTGTCTCTTTCACTTAAGCAAACTATAATTTTCTTCTGTGTGTGGGTTTGTCTACTAGGCACAGAATTTGATATTATTTAGAAAAGTACTTGCTTTCTTCATTTACTTTCGTGTGAAATTCGACTGACAATTTAAGCGGGGACTCTTTTTTAAACTCTGAAAGTGGGTATTTAATTTGGGCATTTTGCCAGTTTGTTTGTTGTTATCCATGATAATCTAGTCCCATTACTGTGAAAAATTAAGGTTGCCTAATCATGAAAGACTAATGAGCAATAAATATGCTCACTTGGTTATTCTCAATATAGATGAGAATAAGAAATGAACTACTCTCTTGACTATGGGACCATGGTTCTTTCCTTACATTAACTACAACTTAGGTCCTTTACAAAAGTGAGGACTGGGCCTGGATATAACTGAAGCAGGTAGCTAACTCTCAGGGAGTTTGCATTTTAAGAGGTTCAACAGAAACTTCTAGTCATCTATCCAATAATTATTCTTTTTTCTTAATATCAAACCCACTGATTTTACTTTGGGCAAAGATATTTCCAGGCAAAAGTTATGGTCAAGAAGATGTCAGCCAAAGTTATTTGGAGAACTTCTGAGGAAATACCATAAAAGGGGACCGTCAGACCAACACATCCTCCCCTCTCCTCTTTCCTGCCTGGATGTGGACATCATTACAGCACCCACCTTAGACAACAAGGTGAACCTGAGGGTGAAAACTATGCTTGCAGAGTAAAAAGGCAGAAAGTGTAAGGAACTGCATCCCTGACAACCATGGAGTACCCACACTCCTGAACTGCCTGTCACTGGACTTTACCTGAGAGAAGCCCACTTATTATATATTTAAGTCATTGTTATTTCTGGTCTCCATTGCTAGCAGTCAGATATAGTTCCTAATAGGTCTATGGAGTAAAATACTCACCACTGTCTAAGTTTAGAAGGCAAGGGGTCTTGTTAGTCTTAAGCTTTGATCTCTGTAGAAATGCAAAGTCCCCTGGAAGAGGTCCCCTCATTGAATTTATGGTCACTTCTGCCCAGCAGGTTTTTTCAAAGACAGAGAAAGCAGCGATAGAAGGCTTTAGGGCGAACAAAAAAAGGTGTTTGCCGTTGTCATGGAGGGCATACGAGAAAAGCAATTACACAAATCAAGGTAATAAATCACTTCATTTCGGTCTAAATGGACGAGCGATCAAGAGACTTTGCACTGAGATTTTTGGAAGATTCCAAAACAACGAAAAAATAAGTGAACCATATCGGTAGGGCGACTTGTACTAAACCAAAAGAAAAACCGGCGCAGTTCTGTTCATCTGCTTCTCCCCTGAATTTTATAGCCGCATTCCCCACCCAGAGATGGAGTATAACTAGGCAAGGAGGGTCCACCAGGGGCACTTCCCCATCACCAGACATCCAGGCCCCGCCTTGCTCCCCCCGTAAAAATGTACTGTGTTATTCTCAGATCGATCTGCTCCTGCTGATATCAAGAGTCAGGGATTTTTACAGAAATATTTGAATAATGTTCGCTCTTCTTTCTCTTTGAAGTCCCAGTCATTATAATTCAGCTATTTCTTGGCTCATAAACTTGGCAAGGCTTTTGGGACCAAAAAAAAAAAATCATCTCATTGGCAGAGAGGTTTCTCATATGCTGACAGTTTAGCTTATATGAAATCGCTGAGTAATAGGAAGGATAAAACAAGGATTTTCAGGGAACAGGAAGCAGAATGCTCTCCACAAACGAATTCCAGACACTGATTTTTGCTTATCTGAAAAGATGAAGGGACTTTCCTTTGAAGCAGCATTCACTGACCTCTTGCTAAAACTGTTTATTCTGTGTGATTTCTCCACTGTATGGAGAGTGGTTTTGTCTCCTTCCCCAAACCTTCCTTAAGTGCTGTTTCAGACGTAATTGGGTACTGTCACGTTGGAGCAGCCTTGTCTAACCCCTTCTGCTAAGGAACACAGCTGGAGGCCGAGGACCACTTAGGATGCCTCACACTTAAGGAGCCCTTCATTTCAAAACAAATCTCTTAAAAATATTCCTTGGAGCAAGTTTTTGTAGACAGTTCTATCTGACATCTCATAAAAACTCAGGAGAGGAAGCTTGTGCGTCTCTGAAGAGAGCCCATCTCCATCTCTGTATCTAAAGCACATGGAAAATACTAATTAGCTAAGTCCTTGGGTACACAATGCAGGAGACATCTGCCCTTGTTTTCTCCATGTTAAATCCCTTTTCCATGCTAAAAGAAAATTGCAGAGTAAAAATGGTTCAAATTAAAAACATACTCTTCCATACAATATCCTGTCCTGCTTAACAGCACCATAATTCTACTGTACTGTAAACAATTAGATAGGGATATTGTAAAATTAGCCCCAATTTGCATAATAATGCTTTACTGTTATAATTTAGTGACTGCATTTGCACAAATTTAATAAGAATTCAGCTTGCATTTTTTTGTTTTAATGTATTTTATACAAATAACATCAAATTTATAGATTACTAGGTTCCCCAAAGCAAGTCAGATGAGGACATTGCATTTTTGCGAGTTTAATATTTCACATGATAATTCTAGCCCTCTTAAATTAAAGATCACTCCTTTCCTGATGTTTTTCCTTAAGCAGGGGTAAAAATACAAAGTTTTCAAGATTCCTAATGATCTGGAATGATTAAAAAAATACCCATTATATACTCAGTGACATCTAAAAGAGCTTAAAATATTTTAAATATATTTTCCCGAATTTTACTATCAAGGAACTATTCAATTTAATGCTAGAATCTAATTTTAAAGATATTTTAAAGTTTGAAATCAATTGCATTTAAACCTTGGGCTGGCAAATTACATTAAAAAATGTTTTTATTATACTTATTGTCACAGATGTTAATTTAATGGCTCTAACCATTATTGTCTTTTGGATTTCAGTATAATTCCACCTGATAGAAATTGAATTGCCACATAAGCTCTGCTCTTATCTGAGGCTTTGTGTTCCCAGGGCCACTGGGTCAATGATGAAATCATTGCAATTCCTGAATCAATGCCTTCCTTGAGGAAAATTTCAATGTGGCTAACATAGGGCATCCTTTTTCACAAATGAGAACTGCAGTAGGTTTCTCATAAAAAAAATCTGAAGGATTATTAGTATACAGACGTTAGTGACCTAGTTTGTCAAGATAGTTAACTATTAAAAAAACTTTCTTGATAGACAGGTTGTTAAACATTTTAATGAGTTGTCAAAAAGAGATGCAAAAAGGTATACTCTTGATGTTTTAGAAATCCTTCATGCTATTCAGAGCTGCTCCATACAGTTGCACAGGTTACCTGTGCAGGTTACTGCCTAAGGGAGGGACAAAGTGAGTGCTGAAAATCCAGCCTACACTCCATCTGCTATGCTGGGTGCTCTGAAGTAGGGCTATGTAAGCCCCAAAGAAGAAGCACCTTCTCTGGTTCGTGCAAGGATGCTCTATGAGTTCATGGCAGCGCTAATCTGACTCTCCATGTTGCATAAATGTAGACTGGCTAATGAAAGACTTATTTTCTAGGGCCTCTCCTTCCCCCAATTTCACAATTTTAAATAAAGCCCCAACGGGATAGAAACTGGAATTGCTTAACTCAGAATTCTAATCCCACAATGACTGTAACAAAGAGCAATCCCCAAAGTAACATCCAAATCAGTCCAGGTTGAATGTGTATTTATGTCTTCCCACAGCTTCACTGAAACTTGTGATTATATCTGTATAAGACAAATGATATCAACATTTACTTAATGAATTAGATCATTTGGACATTGAATCACAATACTCAGGTGAAAATCCCATCCTATATTCCACTTCTATCTTCTTCTAAGTGACCTATATTTCTGTTATTTTATCTAAACTCTTATATAAATACTTCAGCTATTCACTTTGGTTTTCCAAATAATCAACCTATCTTTCAGTCTTGCCACCTCTGAGGTGGTTCATAACATTGACCAAACTGCTTGTTCATTCACACAGTTGTCTAGAAGAGTTATTGATAAGAAAAAAACAGTTTGGTTCTGAGACATTTTGTAGTTTATAAAAATCTATGCAACTACTTGCTATGTGAATAGCTTTGTCATATATTCTGGTCTATTTAAAGACATATAACATATTTAAATGACCAGACAACACACATTACAAAAAGGAAATAATGTACATTTTTAATTAGGAGAGAAAAAAAGGATAAGGTAATAAAAAAATGCATGTATGATTCGGAACATAAATTTTTATATATGTGTCTTGCACATAGCTATTTCATTAGTGGGCTTTTCTATTTGAATTAATCCCCCTTCTCTAACATGTTTTTTTGTGTAATCTGGTTTGTAGTTTGTGAAACTTTTCCTTGAAGATTACTTTATATTAGCCTCTCTAGGTCTCCATACAAAAATCAGAGTGCAACTAAGTCATACTGTACAGAAAGAACAAAAATAATATGAATTTAGGTGTATGTATTATAAACACAATCTTTTATGTAAAAGAATATGACTGATGTCCTTCAGTTAAGCCTAGAATGCCAGTTGAATTCCTATTCTGAACTCTGATGAGTATTGATCAGGAACTACCCTTAAAAGCCAAGGGCGGTGGAAAGAGAGGGGCTGGAAAGTTTGGAAGAGCCATTTTAGTACCGTCACCACTTAGAATCACTCATCTTCACTGGTAGTAAGGGGGCGGGTCCCAAACCTTTGGGACCAATAAACAGAGGCTTCCCCCATCACTGGAAGGCCATTACTGGTAGTAAGGGGGTGGATCCCAAACCTTTGGGACCAATAAACAGAGGCTTCCCCCGTCACTGGGAGGCCCTTCTGCACACTCCTGACTCAACACCATTTCTATTCCTTTGTCACTTAAATGGGACCTGACTGTGAATAGCTTTTGAGAACAGCCAACAAACATCATAGCATAATTACTCAACCTATTTAATTATATACTCAGTAGAGTAATAGGTACAAAATTAGGCAAACATTGTGCTAGCTGGTGTGACTACAAAGATTCAGTAACAGTCATTTACAAACTTAACCCAGTGGAGGACTATTGATTACCTCAAATTTTAGAACTGCAATTTTGAAAAAAAAGAAAAATGTCTTGATTTCTGGATATTTTTGTTAGGCGTTTCTTCCATCTTCCTGGAGACAAAAAGTTCCAGCTTAAGAGAGCAATGTAGATGAATCCTAAACTCACCACCTCCCATGGATACACGGAATCTACAGCAACATAGGAGGCTTCCTTGCTGGCTCAGGGGTAAGAATCTGCCTGCAACGCAGGAGCTGCAGGAGATGCAGGTTGAATCCCTGGGTCAGGAAGATCCCCTGGAAGAGGGCATGGCAACCCACTCCAGTATTCTGGTCTGGAGATTCCCAGGGACAGAGGGGCCTGGAGAGCTACAGTCCATGGGGTCACAGACTCAGACACGACTGAAGTGACTTAGCGTGCATGCACACACAGCAACATATACAACAAATCTCTCCTCTGAAGAAATAAACTACCGAGCAATTCCTACACCTCCAATGAAGAATAACCCCACATCAAAACAAATACATCTTCCATAAAGCCCATCCGCAGCACGGTGACCCAAAATTGGAAGGGCACTCACAAATCCCAGCTTCTAAGGAGTGAAGGGTTTGAAACACTTATCTGGAGCCCCAGCTTTTAAGACCTGCATCTGTGAGATGGTCACCAAAATACCTAGCTTTGAAAGCCGATGGGGCTTGCGTCCATGAGACCTTCCTGGCTACAGCAAACCAAGGAAAAGTTCCTACAGAGCTAGCTAGTGTGGCCTCGTTGTGGCTAATACCCCAGGGCTGACTGAAATGAATCAAGTCTTTTTATGAAAGAGACCTATTTGCTTATTGTAAAAGGTTCAGCTTCAGGTCAGGTGTCTAATCAGCACACAGGGCCCTCCTGAAATACTGTCTAAAGCCCGCAGAGGCCAGCAGGTGCTGCCCTTTAATCTCTCTCTATTCTGTTCCAGATTACCAATATCTGCCAGAAAGAAGACTGTGCACATGTCTAGCACCAGCTTTTGTGGATACCACTTAGGAGATTCCCCCTGATTGCCTGCCTCTGTTGGCCAGTGGGACTTAGTTTTGCAGATTCAATAGACTTGTAGCAAACAGAAAAAATAGTTCTTAATTGGCTATCCCCCAAATTCCTGTCCTAAGGCACAGTGCAGAGGCAGCAGACTTAAATGTGCCCAATTGTGAAACCAACACAACATTGTAAAGCAATTATCTTCCAACTAAAAATTAAACAAAAACGTCAAAAGAAAGAAAAGGAAAATGTTCAATATATTAAAATAATCTTTAATAGGTTAAAAAAACAGAAGGGAAAATACAAGAAAACTACAGATCAATATCCCTAATATAGAGGCAAAAATTCTCAAAATATTATCAAGTAAACTTCAGCAGCACATTGAAAGGCTCATACATACAATCAACTGGGATTTATCTTTGGGATGCAAGCATGGTTTGACATATGAATATAAATAAATATGATAAATGAGATTAATAGAATGAAAGATAAAAATCACATGATCATCTTAATAGATGCAGAAGCAGTATTTGCCCAAAACAATATCTTTTTATGACAAAAAAACTCTCAACAAATTGTATATATGGGATATATCTTAACAAAATGAAGGTCATATGTGACAAGCTGGCTGCTAACATCACACTCAATGGTGAAAGATTGAAAGCTTTTCCTTCAGCATCAGGGACGAGAGTTCCTATTCTTCTCTCTCCAATTCAACATAGTACTAAAAATCTCAGCTATAGCAGTCAGATAAGAGAAATGAACAAACATCCATATTGGAAAGGAAGAGGTAAAATTTTCTTCAGTCTTCATTTGTAGATGACATGGTATTACATTCGGAGGAGGGCATGGCAACCCACTCCAGTATTCTTGCCTGGAGAATCCTATGGGCAGAGGAGCCTGGTGGGCTACAGTCCGTAGGGTGGCAAAGAGTTGGCCATAACTGAGGTGACTTATTATGGTATTATATGGAGAAAAATTTAAAGACAATCAGAAACCTGTTAGAACTGACCAATGAATTTAGTAAAGTTACAGGATATTAAAAAAAAGTAAAGAAATCAGTTGCATTTTTATATACTAGCAATGAAATATCAAAAACAAAATAAAGAAAATAATAACATTTACAATGACAACAAAATCAGTAAAATTGTTAGGAATAAATTTAATCAAGATGAAAGATTTGTACACTGAAAACTCTAAGGCTCTGATGAAAGAAACTATAGACATGAACAAAAGATATCCCATGTTCATGAAGCAGAGTATGAATATTGTTAGAATGCCCATGTTACTCAAAACTATCTATAGATTCAAGGCAATCACTATCAAAATTCCAATGACATTTTTCACACACACACAAATCCCTAAAATTTGTATGGAACCACAAAAGACCCTGAATAGCTAAAGCAATCCTGGAACAGAAAGAAAAAAGCATCTCACTACCCAATTTCAAATGATGTTACAAACCTATTGTAATTAAAATAGTATTATACAGGCATAAAAATAGACATGTATGTCAATGGAAAGGAATCAAGAGTCCAGAAATAGTTCCACATCTACAGTCAACTAATTCTTGACAAGAAAACCAAGAATGCTCAATGGGGAAAGGGTAGTCTCTTCAATAAACAGTGCTGGGAAAAGTGTGTGACTGCAGGCAGAAAAATGAAACTGGACTATTTTATACCACTCATAAAAATTAACTTGAAATGGATTACAGATTTAAATGTAAGGCCTGAAACTGTAACACTTTTAGAATAAAAGACCTCTTTGATACAGTTCTTGGCAATGAGATTTTACATATGAAGCACAAGGAACAAAGGTGAAAATAAATAAGTGTGATGACATTAAACTAAAAAGTTTCTCCACAGCAGAAAAAACAATCAGCAAGATGAAACTGCAACTTAAAGAATGGGAGAAAATATTTGCAAACTATATATCAAATAAGGGGTGAATATCCAAAATATATAAGGAACTTACACAACTCAATAAAACGACAAAATCTGATTTTTAAAATGGGCAAAGGGATTGAATAGGCATTTTTCCAAAGACATAAAAATGCTCAATAGACAGATGAAAAGGTGCTCAATACTACTAACCATCAGGGAAATGTAAATCAAAACCATGATGAGAAATTACCTAACACCTGCTAGAATGATTGTCATCGAAAAGACAAGAGATAAAAGTTAGCTGGGAGGATATGGAGAAAAAGGAACCCTTGCGCACCATTAGTGGGTATCTAAACTAGTACTCTGGAGCACAGTGTGAAGATTTGTCAAAAAATTAAGAATAGAACTACCATACGATCAAGCAATTCCACTTCTGGAATACATCCACAGGAAACGAAGACATGGTGTCAAAGAGGTATCTACATCTCCCTATTTATTGCAGCTTTAGTCATGATAGGCAAGATACGGAAGCAACCTGAGTGTCAATCGATAGATGAATGGATAAAGAAGATATGATATAGATAGAATATTATTCAGCTATGAGAAGGAATGAAATTCTGCCGTTTGGAACAACAAAGCATAAGTCAGAGAGAAAAGTACAAATGCTGTATGATATCACTTACATGTGAAATCTCAAAAAGCCAAACTCAGGGAAACAGAGTAGAATGTTGGTAACTATGGGCTGAGGTTTGGGGAAAATGGGGAGAGGTTCAAAGGGTTTGTTGTGGTTATTGAGTTGCGAAGTCATGTCCAACTGTTTTGCTTTCCCATCAGTTCAGTTCAGTTCAGTTCAGCTGCTCACTCTTATCTGACTCTTTGCGACCCCAAGAACCGCAGCACACCAGGCCTCCCTGTCCATCACCAACTCCCGGAATATACCCAAATCCATGTCCATTGAGTCGATGATGCCATCCAACCATCTCATCCTCTGTCATCCCCTTCTCCTCCTGCCCTCAATCCTTCCCAGCATCAGGGTCTTTTCCAGTGAGTCAACTCTTTGCATGAGGTGGCCAAAGTATTGGAGTTTCAGTTTAAAAATCAGTCCTTCCAATGAACACCCAGGACTGATCTCCTTTAGGATGGACTGGTTGGATCTCCGTGCAGTCCAAGGGACTCTCAAGAGTCTGCTCCAACACCACACTTCAAAAGCATCAATTCTTTGGCGCTCAGCTTTCTTTGCGGTCCAGCTCTCACATCCATACGTGACCACTGGAAAAACCATAGCCTTGACTAGACGGACCTTGGTTGGCAAAGTAATGTCTCTGCTTTTAAATATGCTATCTAGGTTGGTCATAACTTTCCTTCCAAGGAGTAAGCGTCTTTTAATTTCATGGCTGCAGTCACCATCTGCAGTGATTTTGGAGCCCAGAAAAATAAAATCAGTCACTGTTTCCACTGTTTCTCCATCTATCTGCCATGAAGTGATGGGACCGGATGCCATGATCTTAGTTTTCTGAATGTTGAGCTTTAAGCCATCTTTTTCACTCTCCACTTTCACTTTCATCCAGAGGCTCTTTAGTTCTTCTTCACTTTATGTCATAAGGGTGGTGTCATCTGCATATCTGAGGTTATTGATATTTCTCCTGGCAATCTTGACTCCAGCTTGTGATTCCTCCAGCCCAGTGTTTCTCATGATGTACTCTGTATATAAGTTAAATAAGCAGGGCAACAATATACAGCCTTGATGTACTCCTTTTACTATTTGGAACCAGTCTGTTGTTCCACATCCAGTTCTAACTGTTGCTTCCTGACCTGCACACAGGTTTCTCAAGAGGCAGGTCAGGTGGTCTGGTATTCCCATCTCTTTCAGGATTTTCCACAGTTTATTGTGATCCACACAGTCAAAGGCTTTGGCATAGTCAATAAAGCAGAAATAGATGTTTTTCTGGAACTCTCTTGCTTTTTTGATGAGCCAGCAGATGTTGGCAATTTGATCTCTGGTTCCTCTGCCTTTCCTAAAACCAGCTTGAACATCTGGAAGTTCACAGTTCATGTATTGTTGAAGCCTGGCTTGGAGAATGTTGAGCATTACTTTACTAGCATGTGAGATGAGTGCAATTGTGCGGTAGTTTGAGCATTCTTTGGCATTGCCTTTCTTTGGGATTGGAATGAAAACTGACCTTTTCCAGTCCTGTGGCCACTGCCTAGTTTTCCATATTTGCTGGCATATCGAGTGCAGCACTTTTACAGCATCATCTTTCAGGATTTGAAATAGCTCAACTGGGATTCCATCACCTCCACTAGCTTTGTTCATAGTGATGCTGCCTAAGGCCCACTTGACTTCACATTCCAAGATGTCTGGCTCTAGGTGAGTGATCACATCATCGTGATTATCTGGGTCATGAAGAACTTTTTTGTACAATTCTTCTGTGTATTCTCGCCACCTCTGCTTAATATCTTCTGCTTCTGTTAGGTCCCTACCATTTCTTTCCTCTATTGAGCCCATCTTTGCATGAAATGTTCCCTTGGTATCTCTAATTTTCTTGAAGAGATCTCTAGTCTTTCCCATCCTATTGTTTTCCTCTATTTCTTTGCATTGATCGCTGAGAAAGGCTTTCTTATCTCTCCTTGCTATTCTTTGGAACTCTGCATTCAAATGGGTATATCTTTCCTTTTCTCCTTTGCTTTTCGCTTTCTGTCTTTTCACAGCTATTTGTAAGGCCTCCTCAGACAGACACTTTGGTTTTTTGCATTTCTTTTTCTTGGGGATGGTCTTGATTCCTGTCTCCTGTACCGTGTCACGAACCTCCATCCATTGCTCATCAGGCACTCTGTCTATCAGATGTAGTCCTTTAAATCTATTTCTCACTTCCACTGTATAATCATAAGGGATTTGATTTAGGTCATACCTGAACGGTCTAGTGGTTTTCCCTACTTTCTTCAATTTCAGTCTGAATTTGGCAATAAGGACTTCATGATCTGAGCCACAGTCAGCTCCCAGTCCTGTTTTTGCTGACTGTATAGAGCTTCTCCATCTTTGGCTGCAAAGAATATAATCAATCTGATCTTGGTGTTGACCATATGGTGATGTCCACATGCAGTCTTGTGTTGTTGGAAGAGGGTGTTTGGTATGACCAGTGCATTCTCTTGACAAAACTCTATTAGCCTTTGCCCTGCTTCATTCTGTACTCCAAGGCCAAACTTGCCTGTTATTCCAGGTGTTTCTTGACTTCCTACTTTTGCATTCCAGTCGCCTATAATGAAAAGGACATCTTTTTTGGGTGTTAGTTCTAGAAGGTCTTGTAGGTCTTCATAGAACTGTCCAACTTCAGCTTCTTCAGCATTACTGGTTGGGGCATAGACTTGAATTACTGTGATATTGAATGGTTTGCCTTGGAAACGAACAGAGATCATTCTGTCATTTTTGAGATTGCATCCAAGTACTGCATTTCGGACTCTTTTGTTGACTATAATGGCTACTCCATTTCTTCTAAGGGATTCCTGCCCACACTAGTAGACATAATCGTCATCTGAGTTAAATTCACCCATTCCAGTCCATCTTAGTTCACTGATTCCTAGAATGTCGATGTTCACTCTTGTCATCTCCTGTTTGACCACTTCCAATTTGCCCTGATTCATGGACCTAACATTTCAGTTTCATATGCAATATTGCTCTTTACAGCATCGAATCTTGCTTCTATCACCAGTCCCATTCACAACTGGGTGCTGTTTTTGCTTTGGCTCCATCCCTTCATTCTTCCTGGAGTTATTTCTCCACTGATCTCCAGTAGCATATTGGGCACCTACCGACCTGGGGAGTTCATCTTTCAGTGTCCTATCTTTTTGCCTCTTCATACTGTTCATGGGGTTCTCAAGGCAAGAATACTGAAGTGGTTTACCATTCCCTTCTCCAGTGGACCACAGACTGTTTCCTTTCAGGGGCAGAAACTTCTAATTGTAAGATGAATAAGTTCTGAAAATTTAATGCCATATTGTAGTTATAGATAACAATACTGCACTACATACTAAATACTTGAAAGTCACTAAGAAAATAGATCTTAAATGTTCTCACCAAAAAAGAAATGGTAATTATATGATATGATGGTGGTATTAGCTAACATTTTGGTGGTAATCATGTTGCAGTATATAAATGTATCAAATCAATAAGTTGTATACCTTAGAGTTACACAATATTATCTATCAATTATATTTCAACAACCTGGAAAAAATAAAGGGAAGAATATGCAAAAAACAAACAAACAAACAAAACCCTCATGGTATTGACATTATCTTGACTTTTATTGTCCTCCATGTACCACATTTTTATAAAATATGTATTTGTTTACCATGTCTCTACCTATCAGATATCAGTTATTGCTTACATACTTTGAAGCTATACTCTCAGTTGCATATTAATGATTACATTTTCTTGTTTTACTTTTATTTTCAAATATATATAATCTTCCTCTTTGATGATAGTTCTCACTTTAACCTCTACTATTTTTCTGATATGAAAATTTCTAGTTGATAATTTTCCAGAGATATTCGCTATGATTGAGAGAAATAAATTTTTCTGCATCTTACTGTATATGTGTGTTTAAAATGAGTATCTTTTATACAACATAGCTAGCTTTTTAAAAAAATATATATAATCTGAGAATCATAGCTTTCTGATTGTTAAGCTTTACTTGTATTGTTTACTGAGTTTTACTATAAACTATTTTTATTACTGTCTTTGTGTCCACTTATTTTATTTTCTACCTACTGCAATTTATTTTATGTTTCTCATTTCCCTGATTTCAATTATACATTTCTTATAGATTGATTATATACATTCTATATTTACTATTTTGATGGTCATTATGAATTTAATAGGATTCTTCCAACTAACGTTTTGTTTTCAAAATTGACTGTATCCTGGGCAATGCTCTAAGCAGTGGCAAATAAAACAGGTTAAAATTTTGTAAACAAAAGAAAAACCTCATGGTTACTGCAAATCAAAAATTTACAAAAATACTCAGACTAAAAAAGGAATCCAGACAGAAAAATATAGTCATCAGATCACAAGTGAAAGTGACGTCGTTCAGTCATGTCCGACTCTTTGTGACTCCGTGGACTGTAGCCCACCAGGCTCCTCCGTCCATGGAATTCTCTGGGCCAGAATCCTGGAGTGGGTAGCCTTTCCCTTCTCCAGGGTATCTTCCCAACCCAGGGATCAAGCCTGGGTCTCCCACATTGCAGGCAGACGCTTTACCATCTGAGCCACCAGGGAAGTTCAGATCACAAGAGAAGAAAACATAAGAGGAAGGGAAGAAAAAAAGACTTACAAAAATAATTGCAAAACAATGACCCAAATGGCAATGTACCTATCGAAAATGATCTTAAATATAAATGGATTAAATACTCCAACCAAAACACATACACTGACTAAATGGATACAAGCAAGATCCATATATGTGCTGTCTACAAGAAACCCACTTCAGATCTAGGGACACATACTGACTGAAAGGGGGAGATTGGTATGGAAAAAGGTATTCCATGCAAATAGAAACCAAAAGAAAGTTGGAGTAGCAACACTTATATCAGACAAAATAAACTTTAAAATAAATTCTGTTACAAGAGACTAAAAAGGATACTATGTAATGATCAAAAGATCAGTTCAAGTAGAAGATAAAGCTACTGTAAATATATATGACCCCAGCAGAGGAGCACCTCAATATATAAGGCAAATGTTAACAGACATAAAAGAAGAAAATGACAGTAACACAGAAACAGTGGAGGAAGGTAACACTTCATATTCATCAGTCGACAGGTCATTCAGAAAGAAAATCAAGAAGGAAATACAGGTCTTAAATGACACATTAAATCAGACGAATTTAATTGATGCTTATAGAATATTTCATCTGAAAACAGCAGAATACACATTCTTCTCAAGTGCACATGGAACATACTCCAGGACAGATCACATTCTAGGCCACAAACAAAACCCTGGTAAACTTAAGAAAATTAAAAATTACGTCAAGTGTATTTTCTGATCACATGGCTATGAGATTAGAAATCACCTACAAGGAAAAAAAACCACACACACACAAACACAAGGAGGCTAAAGAATATGTTACTAACAGCCAATGGACCACCGAAGAAATCAGAGAGGAAAAAAAACAACCGAGAGACACATGAAAAGAAAGCACGATGATCCAAACCTGTGGAGCAATCAAAAGCAGTTACAAGAGAGAAGTTGACAGCAATACAATCACCCAGGAAACAAGAAAAATCTCTAATAAACAACCTAACCTTACACCTAGAGCAACTAGATAAAGAAGAACAAACCCAAAGTTACCTGAAGATAAGAAATCATAAAGATCAGAGCAGAAGTTAACGAAATAGAGACAAAGAAAACAATAGAAAAGGTTAATGAAAACAAAAGCTGATTCCTTGAAAAAATAAACAAAATTGATAAACCTTCAGCCAGACTCATCAAGGAAAAAAGGGAGAGGGCTCAAACCAATACAATTAAAAATGAAAAAAAAGTTGAAACTAACACCAGGGAAATACAAGACTACTATAGGCAACAATTTGCCAATAAAATGGACAACCTAGAAGAAATGGACAAATTCTTAGAAAGGTACAATCTTCTAAGAGTGAACCAGCAAGAAATAAAAAATGTGAACAAACCAGTCATGAGGACTGAAATTGAAACTGATTTTAAAACTCCCAACAAAAATGCCCAGGACCAAATGGTTTCATGAGTGAATTCCATCAAATGTTTAGAAAAGAGTTAACACCTACTCCTCTGAAAAGCTTCCAAAAATTTGCAGAGGAAGGAATATCCACAAGCTCATTCTCTGAGGCCATCATCACCCTGACGCTAGAACCAGACAAAGATACTACACAAAAAAGAAAAGAACAGGCCCATAATACTGGTGAACACAGATGCATAAACCCTCAAAAGAAACAGACATTTAAAAAAATCCCATTTATCATTTCAAAAATGATAAAATACTAAAATACGTAGCAATAAATCTACCTATGGAAGTAAAGTACTTGTACTCAGAAAACTAAGATACTGATGAAAGAGATTAAAGATGACATCTTGGACTGGAAGAATAAATATTGTCAAAATGACTACCCTACCCAAAGAAGTCTACAGTTTCCATGCAATTCCTATCAAATTACCGATGACATTTTTCACAGAATTAGAACAAGAACTTTCACAATTTTATGGAAACACAAAGACCCTAAATAGCTAAAGTAATCGTGAGAAAGAAAAACAAATCTGGAGGAATTAGGTTCCCTGATTTCAGACTGTACTACAAATCTACATTAATTTAAACGGTATGGTACTGACACAAAAACAGAGATGTAGGTCAGTTGAACAGGAGAGAGAAATCCAGAGATAAACCCCCACATCTATGGTCATCTAATATATATGACAAAGGAGGTGGGAATATACAACAGAAGAAGGACAGCCTCTTTAGTAGGCGGTGCTGGGAAAACTGGAACAGCTGCACGTGAAAAAATGAAAGGAGAACACTCTCTAACACTATGTGCAAAAGGAAAACAAAATAGGTTAAAGACCTAAATGTAAGGCCAGATGCCATAAAACACTTAGAGGAAAACATAGGTAGAACACTTTCTGACATAAATTGAAGGAAGAAGTTTTTTGGTCTACCTCCTGGAGTAATGAAAATAAAAGTGAAAATAAACAAATGGGATCCTAATTAAACTTCAATGTTTTTGCACAGCAAAGGAAACCACAAAGAAAATGAAGACACAACCCCCAGAATGGGAGAAAATATTTACAAATGATGCAGCCGATAAGGGACTAATCTCCACAATATACAAACAAATCATGTGGATCAATAACAAAAATACAAACAATTCGAACAAGAAATGGGCAGAAGATCTAAATGGACATTTCTCCAAAGAAGACAAAGAGATGGCCAAAAAGAGCATGAAAATGCTCAGCATAACTCTTCAGTTCAGTTCAGTCGCTCAGTCGCGTCCAACTCTTTGCGACCCCATGGACTGCAGCACGCCAGGCCTCCCTATCCATCACCAACTCCCAGAGTTTACTCAAACTCATGTCCATTGACCCCACTCCAGTACTCTTGCCTGGAAAATCCCATGGACGGAGGAGCCTGGTAGGCTGCAGTCCATGGGGTTGCTAAGAGTCGGACACGACTGAGCGACTTCACTTTCACTTTTCACTTTCATGCATTGGAGAAGGCAATGGCAACCCACCCCAGTGTTCTTGCCTGGAGAATCCCAGGGACGGGGGAGCCTGGTGGGCTGCCATCTATGGGGTCGCACAGAGTCGGACACGACTGAAGCGACTTAGCAGCAGCAGCAGCATGTCCATTGAGTCAGTGATGCCATCCAACCATCTCATCCTCTGTCGTCCCCTTCTCCTCCTGCCTTCAATCTTTCTCAGCATCAGGGTCTTTTCAAATGAGTCAGCTCTTCACATGAGGTGGCCAAAGTATTGGAGTTTCAGCTTCAACATCAGTCCTTCCAGTGAACACCCAAGACTGATTTCCTTTAGGATGGACTGGTTGGATCTCCTTGCAGTCCAAGGGACTCTCAAGAGTCTTCTCCAACACCACACTTCAAAAGCATCAATTCTTTGGCGCTCAGCTTTCTTTATAGTACAATTCTTGCATCCATACATGACTACTGGAAAAACCATAGCCTTGACTAGATGCACCTTTGTTAGCAAAGTAATGTCTCTGCTTTTTAATATGCTGTCTAGGTCGGTCATAACTTTCCTTCCAAGGAGTAAGTGTCTTTTAATTTCATGGCTGCAGTCACCATCTGCAGTGATTTTGGAGCCCCCAAAACTAAAGTTTGCCACTGTTTTCACTGTTTCTCCATCTATTTGCCATGAAGCGATGGGACCACATGCCATGATCTTAGTTTTCTGAATGTTGAGCTTTAAGCCAACTTTTTCACTCTCCTCTTTCACTTTCATCCAGAGGCTCTTTAGTTCTTTTTCACTTTCTGCCATAACATAACTGTTAGAGAAATGCAAATCAGAACTACAATGAAGTATCACCTCACAGAGTTAAGGATGGCCAGCATCAAAAAAATCTATAGAGCTTCCCTGGTGGCTCAGTGGTAAAGAATTCTCCTGGCAATGCAGGAGACATAGGTCTCGTCCCTGATCTTGGAAGGTCCCACATGCTGCAACTATGCCCACGTGCCATAACTATTGAGCCTGTTTTCCAGAACCCAGGAACTACAACTACTGAGCCCATGTGCTGCAACCAGTAGCCAGCATGCCCTGGCACCTGCGCTCTACAGCAAGAGAAGCCACGGCAGTGAGTGCCTGCTCGCCACGGCTAGAGCGAAGCCCACGCAGCAACAAAGACCCAGAGCAGCCAAAAAAAAGTTTTTTTTTTCTTTTTAAATTTACAAACGATAAATGCTCGAGACAGTGTGGAGAAAAGAGAATCCTCTTATATTGTTGGTGGGAATATAAATTGCTACTTCCACTATGGAGAATAGTATGGAGGCTCCTTAAAAAGGTAAAAATAGAGCTATTATGCATGCTAAGTCCCTTCAGTCGTGTCCAACTCTTTGTGATCCTATGGGCTGTAGACCGCCAGGCTCCTCTGTCCATGGGATTCTCCAGGAAAGAATACTGGAGTGGGTTGCCATGCCCTCCTCCAGGGGATCTTCCCGAATCAGGAATTGAACCTGCATCTCTTGTGTCTCCTGCATTGGCAGGGGAGATTTTTTACCACTAAGCACCACCTGGAAGGCCCCAGAACTATCATATGATACAACAATCCCACTGCTGGGCATATCTCTGCAGGGCTACTCACAATAGCCAGGACAGGGAAGCAACTGAAATGTTCATGGACAGAGGAATGGATAAAGATGATTTGTTACACAAGATTTTTTTTTAAACTATGATAATTTAAGGAACCTCTGACACAAGATCAAACATACTAACATGTGCATTATAGAGGCCTGAGAAGAAGACAGAGAGAAAGGGGCACAAAATCTATTTGAAGAAATAATAACTGAGAACGTCCCTAACCTGATGAAGGAAACCGACACCCAAGTCCAGGAAGCATAGAGACCCAAAGAAGATGAACCCAAAGAGACTCACACCAAGATACACTATTTTTAACTTTCACCATTTTAATTGTAAAGCAGGAATTTTAAAAACAGCAAGGGAAAAACACAATTATATATAAGGAAACTCCCATAAAGCTATTAGCTGATTTTTCAGCAGAAATCTTACAGGCAGAAGGGATTGACACAATATATTCACAGTATTGAAAGGGAAAAATCATACAATAAAGAGCATTCTACCCTACAAGGTTATCATCTAGAATTGCAGGAGAGATAAAGAGCTTCCTGATAAGCAAAAGCTAAAGGAATTCAACACCACTAATCTGGTCTTAAAAGAAATGGTAAGAGGCTTCTTTAAATGGAAAAGAAAAGGCCAGAAAACAACAGAAAATTAAGAAAAGGAAAAAAATATCATTGGCAAACGTATACAGGCATGCATCATTTTATTGTACTTGACTTTATTAAGCTTTGGAAGGTTTGTGGCAACCGTGCATTGAACAAGTTCACTGGCACCATTTTCCCAACAGCATTTGCTCGTTTTATGTTTCTGGGCCACCCTTTGGTAGTTCTGACAGTATTTCAAGCATTTTCATTACGATCATGTCTGTTATGGTGATCTATGATCAGTCATCTTTGATGGTACCATTCTAATTGCTTTGGGGCTCCTTGACGTGCACCCACAGAAGACAGGGAACCTGCACTGATAAATGCTGTGTCTGTTCTGACTGCTCCACCAGCCACCCATCCGCTCATCTCTCTCCCTCCCACCTCAGGCCTCCCTGTTCCCTGAGACTCAACCGTATTGAAATCAGGCCAATTAATAACCCTACAATGGCTTCTAAGAGTTCAGTCGAAAACAAGGGCTGCACAGGCATCACACTTCAAATAAAAAATTAGAAATGATTAAGCTTGGCAAGGAAAGCATGTCAAAAGTCAAGAGAGGATGAAGCTGGGCATCTTGCTCCAGTTAAAGCTGTGAATGCAACGGAAAAGTTCTTGAAAGAAATTTAAAATGCTATTCCACTGAACACATGCATGATAAGAAAGTGAAACAGCCTTACTGCTGATATGGAGAAAGTGTTAGTGGTCTGACAGAATATCACACCAGTTACAACATTCCCTTAAGCCAAAGCCTAACTTGGAGCAAGGGCCTAGCTCTCTTTAATTTAATGATGGACAAGAGAGGTGAGGATGCTGCAGAAGTCTTAAGCTAGAAAAGATGGATTCACTAGATGAACAAAAGAAACCATCTCCATAACACCAAAGTGCAAAGGGAAGAAGCAAGTGTTGATTTAGAGGCTGAAGCAAGTACTCCAGAAGATCTAGCTAAGATCATTAATAAAAGTGGCTAGAGTAAATAACAGGTTTTCAATGGAGAGAAACACAAACTTCTATTGGAAGAGGGTGCCATCTAGGACTTTCATTGCTAGAGAGAAGTCAATGCATGGCTTTCAAGCTTCAAAGGACTGCCTTGTTAAGGGCTAATGCAGCTGTTGACTTTAAGTTGTAGCCCATGTTCATTTTAACATTCCATAAACTCCAGAGCAGAGCCCCTTATGCTAAACCTACTTTGCTGGTGCTGTATAAATGAAACAACAAAGCCTGGATGATAGCACAGCTGTTTACAATATGGTTTACAGGATATTTTTGCCCCACTGTTGAGCCATACTGTCTAGAAAAAAAGGTTTCTTTCAAAACACTACAACACTACTTCTCACTGACAATGCACCTGGTCACCCAGAGTTCTGTTGGGGATGTATAATGAAATTTGCGTTTTCATGCCTGTTAACATAACATCTATTTTGTAACATGTGCATTAAGGAGTAAGTAATTTCAACTTTCAAGAATTAAGAAATATATTTCACAATACTACAGCTGCCATAAATAGTGATTCCTTTGATGGATCAGGGCAAAGTCGATCGAAAACGTTCTCAAAAGGATTCACTATTTTCAATGTCAGTAAGAACATTCAGGATTCATGAAGAAAGGTCAAAATCTCAACATTAACAGAAATCTGAAAGAAGTTTATTCCAACCCTTATGGATAGTTCAAGGGGTTCAAGATTTACAGGACAGGAAATCCCTACAGATGTGGTAGAAATAGAAAGAAAATTAGAATTAGGACAGAAGCCTGAAAATGTGATTGAACTACTGCAATCTCATGATAAAGCTGGAATGGATAAGGAGCTGTTTCTTGTAGATGAGCAAAGAAAGTGGTTTCTTGAGATGAAATCTACTGCATGTGAAGATGCTGTGAAGATTGTAAAAATGACAAGGATTTAGAACGTTACATAATTTTACATGAACTAAGTTGATAAAGCAACAGCCAGGCCTGAGAGGATTGACTTCAATTTTGAAATAAGTTCCAGCATGGGTAGAATGCTGTCCAATGGTACCACACACCGCAGGGAAACTGTTTATGAAAGGAAGGGTCAGTTGATGCGGCAAATTTTATTACTGTCTTAAGAAATTGCTACAACCACCCCAACCTCAGGAACTACCACCTGATCAGTGAGCAGCCATCAATATTGAGGTAATACGCTCCCCATGAACAAAAAGATGTGACTTACAGAAGGTTCAGATAATTGTTAATTTTCTTGTTAGAAATAAAGTATTTTTAAATTTTCACAGCATCATCTTTTAGGATTTGAAATAGCTCAACTGGAATTTCATCACCTCCACTAGCTTTCTTCATACTGATGTTTCCTAAGGCCCACTTGACTTCACATTCCAGGATGTCTGGCTCTAGGTGAGTGATCACACCATTGTGATTATCTGGGTCGTGAAGATATTTTTTGTACAGTTCTTCTGTGTATTCTCGCCACCTCTTCTTAATATCTTCTGCCTCTGTTAGGTCCATACCATTTTTGTTCTTTATTGTGCTCATCTTTGCATGAAATGTTCCCTTGATATCTCTAATTTTCTTTAAGAGATCTCTAGTCTTTCCCATTCTGTTGTTTTCCTTTATATATATAAATAACTATAGTTGACCCTTGAACAAGATGGGTTTGAAATGCGTGGGTCCAATTATATATGAGTTTCTTTTACTAAATACATATTACAGCACTACAAAATCCATAGCAGGTTCAATCTGTGAATGTGAAAGTCACGCACATGGAGGAGATTAAAATAAGGACAATAACAAGAGACAAAATAGGGCATTACATAATGATAAAGGGATCACTCGAACAAGAGCATGTAACATTTACAATTATTTATACAGCCAACATAAGACTACCTACACACATACAGTGGGTATTTACAGACTTAAAGGGAGATATTGACAACACCATTGTGACAGCAGTAAGGAACTTTAACCCCACAATTACCTCAGTGACTACATCATCCAGACAGTAAACGAGTAAGGAAACATTGGCTTTATCTGACACATTAGTTCAGATGGACTTAATAGATATGTATACAGAACACTGCAAACTAAAACAGCAGAATGCACATTCTTTTCAAGCGCACATGGAACACATTCCAGTACAGATCATGTGTTAGGCTACAAAAATAGGCTCAAAAACTTTAAGAGGACTGAAATCATATCAGGCATCCATTCTGACCATGACATTATGAAATGAGAAATCGATTACAGGAAAACTGGAAAAAACAAACAAAACCATTTGAAGGTAAACAACATGCTACTGAACAACCTATGAGTCCACAAAGAGAAAAAAAAATTTAAAAATGATGCAATAAGACAAAACGAAAATGGAAACAAATTGTTCCAAAATGCTATGAGATGGAGCCAAAGTAGTAGCAGGGAAGTTTATAGCAATAAAGGCCTACCTCAGGGAACAAGAAAAACATAAAATAATCTAACAGCTAGAGGGACTAGAAAAAGCAGAACATACAAAGACCCAAGTCAGTAGAATGGAAACAACAACGATCAGAGTGGAAATAAATGAAATAGAGACGAAAAGAAACAACAGGGATGGTCAACTAAAAGTAAGGGCTGGTTCTTGGAAGAGATGAAGTTGGTAAGCCTTTAGCCAGACTCGTCAACAAAAGATAAGACAGAGGGTCCAAATAAATAAAATCAGAAGTGAAAGCGGAAAAAGCTAAAACACCATAGAATAAAAAGAATCACAAGAGATTATTATGAACATTTATATGCCACAAATTGAACCACCTAAAAGAAATGCACAAATTTCTAGAGACATACTATTTTCAAGACTGAATCAGAAAGAAATAGGGAATCTGAATAGATCAATCACCAGTAATGAAACTGAATTAGCAATAAAGAAAAAGCTACCGATAAACAAAAGTCCAGACCAGATGGCTTCACAGGTGAATTCTACCAAACATTCAAGAACAGTTATTAATTCTTTTTGAAACTATTGCAAAAATTGAAGAGTAAAGAATGTCCGCAAACTAATTTTATGAGGAAAATATAGCCCTGATACCAAAACAAATTAAAGAGATTACAGAAAAACAGCCAATATTCCTGATGAACAAAGACGCAAAAATGCTCTACAAATATTAGCAAACCAAATCCAATAGTACATTAAAATAATCATACATCATGGACAAGTGAGATTTATTCTAAGGATGCAGGGATGGTTTAATATCCACAAATTAACCAATACGATACACCATGTTAACAAAATAAAGCATAACATTATACAATTATCTCAGTAGATGCAGAAAAAGCGTTTGATAAAATTCAACATCCTTTTGTGATAAAAGCTTTCCACAAAATGAGGATAGAGGGGATATACCTCAACATAATGAGGGCCACAGTCAACCTTATACACAATGAAAAGCTGAAAGCTTTTCCTCGATGATCAGGAAAAAGACAAGAATACTCACATTGATCACTTTCATTCAATGTAGTACCAGATATCCTAGGCACAGCAATTAGACAAGAGATTAAAGACATCCAAATTGGAAAGACTGTCACTATTTGCAAATGACATGATATTCTATATAGAAAACCTTAAAGACGCCACACTAAAAGCTACTAGACCTGAAAAATGAATTCAGTAATGTTGCAGGATAAAAAAAAATATGAAAATCTGTTGCATTTCTATATGCTAATAATGAACTTTGAAAGAGAAATGAAAGAAAACAATCCCGTTTACAGTTGTATCAAAAATAACAAAATATTTCAGGGGAAGTTTGACAAGAAGGCGAAAACTCCACCCAGAAAACTGACACTGGTGAAAGAGAATGACGACACAAATGGAAGCGAACGCATGCAGTGCTCATGGACTGAGGGTTAAAAAGATGTAAACGTCCTTTTACTACATAAATGTTATGTCAACAGCCATATGATCTCACTCATATGTGGAAAGTTAAAAACAAACAATACAAAATAAATGAGCAAATCAAACCAAACAAAAGCACGTAGATGCAGAGAACAACATAGTGGTTATCGGGAGGGAAAGGGTTTCGGGGGAGGTGAAGCTTATAAAGGGCTTCAACTGCATGGTCACAGATGGGAACCAGATTTTCGGTGGTGGGCATACAGAAGGGTACACAGAAATAGAAATATCCTGTACAAATGAAATCTAATCTAATGTTAGAAACCAATGTTACCTCAATGAAAAAATAAATGTCCAATCACACACACACACAAAAAACCAATCACAAAAAAAAACCAATCACAAAAAAAAAAAAACCAATCACACACACAAAAAAATGAATAAATGTCATGGAAATGTGACATATAGCATGTTGACTACAGTTAATAATACTGTCTTGTATTTTTGAAAGTTGCTAAGAGAGTGTATCATAAAAGCTCTCATTATAAGAAAATTAAAATTGTAAACTCTATATAGGGTGATGGATGTTACCTAGCCTTATTGTGGTAAGTATTTTGCAATATATACAAAGAAAGAATCGTTATGGTATAAACCTGAAACTAACATATCAATTATAAAAATAAAATTAAAGAAAAAATCTCATATACCATTACATAAAAAAAGAATAAAATATCTAAGAATAAATTTAACCATGAAGGTGAAAGACCTGTGTATAGTAAAAATTGTGACACTGATGAAAGAAATTGAAGAAAACACAAATAAACAGAAAGATTATTTTTTGTGACAAGAATATTGTTGCAATGTCCATGCTACCTCCAAAAAAGTACAGATTCGATTCAATCACTGTCAAAATTCCAATGGCATTTTTCACAGAACTTGACTAATCCGTAAATTTTATAGAACTACAAAAGAGCCTCAATAGCCAAAGCAATCCTGAGAAAAAAGCTGGAAGCATCACAAATTCTGATTTCAAACACTATTACAAAGCTGTAGTAATCAAAATAGTATGATGTTGTAAAACGGACACATGCATCAGTGGATCAAGAGAGCTCAGAAATTAACACAGCTATACATGGACAATTAATTTATGGACAGAGTAGCTCAGGGTATATAAAAGGGAAAGGACAGTCTCTTCAATAAAAACAAAAATAAATAAGTGGACTACATTAAACTAAAATTCTGCATAGCAAAGGACACCGTCAGTAAAATGGAAAGGAACCTACCAAGTAGGAGAAAATGTTTCCAAATCCTTTATCTGATAAGGGATTAATATCCAAATTATATGAAGAACTTGTGCAACTTGTAACAAAAAATTAAACAATTCAATTAAAAAATGGGAAGAGGACCTGAGTAGGTATTTTTCCTACAGATAGCCAACAGATACATAAAAAGTTGCTCAACATCATCTGATATGAAGGAAACGCAAATCAAAACCTATAATGAAATATAACTTTGTACCTGTTAGAATGAAAGTGAAAGTTGCTCAGTAGTGTCCAACTCTTTGTGACCCGATGCACCATACAGTCCATGGAATTCTCCAGGCCAGAATACTGGAGTGGGTAGCCATTCCCTTCTCCAGGGGATCTTCTCAACCCAGGGATTGAATCCAGGTCTCCCACATTGCAGGCAGATTCTTTACCAGCTGAGCTAGGAGGGAAGCCCACCTGTTAGAACGGCTATTATCAAAATGAAAAGAAACAATAGTGTTGGTGAAGATGTGGGAAAAAATGCAACACTGTGCACTGTCGATATGAGTGTAAACCGTGCAGCCACGATGGAAATGCATATGGAAGTTTCTCAAAAAAGACAAAATAGGACTGCCACATGATCCAGGAACTACAGTTCTGGGTGCTTAGCTAAAGAAAATGAAAACACTCATTCAAAAAGACACTGCAATCCCATGTTCCTTGCAACATTATTTACAATAGCCAAGACATGGAAGTCAACTAAATGTCCGATGGACGAATGGATACAGCAGACGTGGTATAGCAGCAAGGAATGGCCAAGAAAGTGGAGTAGGAAGACCCTGAGCTCACCTCCTCCCGCAGGGCACACCAAAATTACAACCATTTACAGAACAACTACTGACGATAAAGACTGGTCTACTAACGGTAAAGATCTTCTACAACTGAAGACATAACGAAGAAATCAAAATGAAATGGTAGCAGAGTAGGAAGGGCAGAAAGGCAATACAGGAGAGATCCATACCTCCAGGAGGACCACCAGCCAAAGGGAGAATAGTTACAATCGCAGCATTAGCATTTGTCCCCGAGGAGTGAAGGGTCGAAGCCCCGTATCAGACTTTCCAGTGCTGGAGTTCCTGCAGCAGGAAGAAGAGCCCAGAATGTTTGGCTTTGAAGGACAGGAGGGCTTTCTCTCAGGAGACCCAGACAGTCTGTGATGGGCTCTGTTCTAGCAGGATGCATACAAAGTCTCGCCTACTCCGTGAGTCAAGGCAGAAACAGTAATTTGAAAGGAGCCTGGGTCAGATCCACCTGCTGATCTCAGAGATTCTCCCAAAGAAGCGGGGGGCAAGTGGTGCTCATCCTGGGGACACAGACCCTGGAAGCAGCATTTTTTTTGGAGTTCATTCTACAATGAGGCCGCTAGGACTGGCGAGTGTCATTTTGGAATCCTCCCTCTAGCTTCTCACCCGCAGGACCTGGTCCTGTCCACCACCACCACCAGATTGTCAGGAGCAGTTCTGGGATGGCTCAGGGCAAGAAGCTAGCTGAGCAAGGACACAGCCTCACTCAACAGCAGCACCCAGGACCTGGACCTGCCTACCAGTGGGTCATCACCAGCTCTGGGATCCCCCCACGGCCTTGCAGTCAGAGACTCTGGGACCCAACTTTGCCCTCCACTGCAGCACACCAGGCCTCCCTGTCCATCACCAACTCCTGGAGTTTACTCAAACTCACGTCCATTGAGTCGGTGATGCCATCCAACCATTTCATCCTCTGTCATCCCCTTCTCCTCCCGCCTTCACTCTTTCCCAGCATCAGGGAAATGAGTTGGTTCTTTGCATCAGGTGGCCAAAGTATTGGAGCTTCAGCATCAGTCCTTCCAAGGAACACCCAGGGCTGATCTCCTTTAGGATGGACTGGTTGGATCTCCTTGCAGTCCAAGGGACTCTCAAGAGTCTTCTCCAACACCATAGTTCAAAAGCATCAATTCTTTGGCACTCAGCTTTCTTTATGGTCCAACTCTCACATCCATACATGACCACTGGTAAAACCGTAGCTTTGACTAGACGGACCTTGGTTGGCAAAGTAACGCTTACAATTAAATGGCTATGACACAGATAAAGAAACCAGGACACGTGATGAGCATGAATCTAGGGACAGAATTTAAGTCTCACTTACTCAGTCAACGTTGAGAACCAACGCTCCTGTGTGAGGCTTTGTGTCAGTAGGTGCTGGGACACAAACGTTACCCCGTCCTCACCTTGAAGAAGCTGACGTCTGTTGGCTGCACTCAGAATTCACCCGGGGAGTCATCAAACGACCCCGGGTGCCAACCCTTGAGATTCTGATTTGATTGGGCCTGGGTACAGCTTGGGCATTAGGATTTTAGAAGCTCCCACGTGTTTCAATCTGTGATACTGTGCAGGCTTCAGTCTGGTCTAAAGGATCTTAAATTTTCGTGTGTCAGAGTCACCTAAGGGATTTTTTTCAGGCATGCTGGTTCCCAGATGGGTGGGTGGGATTATGATTCACAGCATCTCGGGCGAAGCACAGGAATCTGGGTAGTTAGTAAGCGCTCCAAGAGAACCATGTGCAGCACGCTTGGACCTCACTTTGAGAAACATCTCCAGTCTTAAATGGGTAATGGCAAGAGTGAAAAAAGATTTC
Source organism: Giraffa tippelskirchi (assembly GCF_054371585.1). NCBI lineage: Eukaryota > Metazoa > Chordata > Mammalia > Artiodactyla > Giraffidae > Giraffa > Giraffa tippelskirchi. The sequence continues at coordinate 175,151,792 of NC_137280.1, read as the reverse complement.
AGAACAGAGCCCAAAGGCTGTTCGTTAACTGAAGAAAAGTATGAGGAAATATTAAGATTATTTATTCTGATGACAGGGCCAAAAAAAGACTTTTTTAAGAAAAAAGGCTAGAGATTGTTCCCCCTGGAGGGGAAATGTTGTGGGTGGTGACCAGCTGTTCTTTATCTCCTCCAGGACAGATGACAAGCAAACGCCTTTAAACTGTAGCACGTGTGCTTTAGCTTATACGCAAGAAAGGAATTCCTGGCAGTAAGCGTTGTTAAGCACTGATTTAGGTTATTAAGGAAGGCTGTGAAATTTTTTTTCTCTGGAGGTTTTCAAAACCAGTATAGATTCTCATCTGTCTGGGCTGACGAAGGTATGATCTTGCTCAAAGGCAGAGGGAACAGACTGGATGACTTTTTAAGTTCTTGAAAGGCTATGGCATGGATCTGTACGAACAGCGACAGTTAAATGTGAGTGTGGAGGGACTTCCAGAGGGGTAGGCCCTCTTCCCAGCAAGACATTTTAACTGATGAAAATTTTATTTTATATATATACATACATATATATATATATATAAAAGTAAGTGTTAGTCACTCAGTCATGTCCAACTCTTTGTGACCCCAAGGACTGCAGCCCACCAGGCTCCTCTATCCATGAGATTTTCCAGGCAAGGATATTAGAGTGGGTTGCCATTTCCTTGGAGAAGGCAATGGCACCCCACTCCAGTACTGTTGCCTGGAAAATCCCATGGACGGAGGAGCCTGGTAGGCTGCAGTCCATGGGATCGCTAAGAGTCGGACACGACTGAAGCGACTTAGCAGCAGCAGCAGCCATTTCCTTCTCCAGGGGATCTTCCTGACCCAGGGATCGAACCTGGGTCTCCTGTACTACAGGTAGATTCTTTACCGACCAAGCTACAAGAGAAGCCCATATATATATACTTATATAGATAGATAGTTAAAGCTCTGGAAACTGTCCTAAGGGCACACAGCAAATTGAGGAACATTCATTCAAGAAAATTGACTCAACCAGTAGGAACGGTCAGACTTGCTGCCATTTCAGTCCCGGCCCCTCCTCCTCCCCGTTAGCTCGATGTTTAGGAAAGATTTTTCTGGGAGTTCTACTCTGGGTGATGCAGCCCAGAAGACTAGGAGGTGTGGGCGTGGCAGGGGCCTCCCCCCTCCCCCAGCCCCAGTCTAGGGCTCTGTTTTCGCTCCGCAGGGCCCAGGCTTCACGGTGCTCATCAATTCCCTCCCCCACTCACGGTGCAGAAACTGTTTAGGGCGTGTGTGGCTGAAAGGGCGGAGGTTTCCCCGTCCCCATCAGTCCCTCAGAGAGCGAAGACTACCCCAGGGGTGGCAGTCTGGGAACACTGGGGCCGAGAAGGAAACGGCCACCCACTCCAGTACTCTTGGGCTTCCCTGGTGGCTCAGACGGTGAAGAATCCTCCTGCAATGTGGGAGACCTGGGTTTGATCCCTGGGTGGGGAAGATCCCCTGGAGGAGGACATGGCAACCCACTCCAGTGTTCTTGCCTGGAGAATCCCTTGGACAGAGGAGCCTGTGGGGGGGCTACAGCCCACGGGGTTGCACAGGGTCGGACATGACTGAGCGACTAAATACAGCAACAACAACTGCCGACACCCCACAAGTGTGGGTACGCCGCCCTTGGGGAGGGGAGGGCCAGCTGAGAAGACGAGGGGCTCCTCTCCTCGACCCCAGCACCCACTTGTAGAGAAGGGGTTCACTCTGGAGAGGCAGACCCCTGTCCCTGCTCCCAGCTCCTGTAAAGCAGGCTCCAGGCTCTGCTCAGGGAGAGAGGAAAGTTGTAAACAACTCTTTTGGAAGGGACTGACTCTAGTTGGAGCAGAGCTTGGAGAATTCCAGGCCTAAGGGTGTTTTTTTTTTTTTTTTTTTAAAAAAACCAAACAATGGAGATCTTGGTGGAGAGCAATTAAGAGGGTTTGGTAGCTGCACAGTACTGGTAGCGACAAGTGAAACCGCAGCCCAGCCAGGAGTTGAACAGAGAACCATACAAAGAGGCAGCCAAGAATAACCTGCCTGGAGCCACAGTCTACTCTGTGTGTGGAAATGGCTGTGCCCATGGACTAGCTTGGAGGAGGGCATGGCAACCCGCTCCAGTACTCTTGCCTGGAGAATCCCATGGACAGAGGAGCCTGGTGGGCTACAGTCCATGGGGTCACAAGAGTCGGACACGACTGAGCAACTAAACCACCACCACCACTACCATGGGCTAGGTACCCACTCAGAAGGACTCCGGGATACCATGGACTAGGTACCCACTCAGAAGGACTCCAGGAGCTGGGCTGCTTTTCAAAGCATCATCATTTCCGAAGCTGCACACAGATCTCTTGACACAGGGTAGAGCCTTACTGGCGCAAGAGGTTTAAGCATAACCTCTGACCCAATGCCGGCTCAACAATTAATTGCTCTGGCTGAGGGGCAACTCCTAGGAAGCCAGGCTTCAAGATCAAGCTACGTGCATCCCTAACTGGAAGACTGTGTGTGGCCCCCAGCGCTACCCTCTCAGGACCTACTAGTTCCTGGTTGATTGTGGGGCAAAAATATAAACCCTCTGAACTGTGATAGCAGTCTCCAAGTCACACAGACACTCAGTGGTAAAAAGCAAAGTCTAACTGACCGTGGAGGCTTAAAACAACCTTCGATACATAAGTAGATTTGGTGACAACCTCTGGGAAGGCAGGGTAAAAGATAAAAACAAGGGAAAAGTAATCTTAGCAGTGACATCAGAGACTGTATATGACAGGGGAAATAGATTTCACAGAGCCTGTCCAACCAGGGCACTGAAAAAATAAACAAATGAAGCGAACAACAATCCTTCAAGGGATATCAGTACCCACAACTGCTACAATATAGTATCAAAAATATCCAGTTCTCAATTAAAAGTTACATATTCAAAAACAGGAAACTGTGACCCATACACAGAAAAAAAAAAAATGGCAGGTAATAGCAGCTGCCTTTGAGGGGCCAAGATATTGGACTTAGCAGACACAGACTTCAAAGCATGCATTAAAAGTATGTTCAAAGAACTGAAGGAAATCATGTCTAAAAACTTTAGGGAAAGTGTAGTGGCAGTGTCTTATCCAATAGAAAATATCAATGAAAAGACTGAAAGTTTAAAGAGAATCAAATGAAAATTCTGAAGTGGAGAAAAACTATAACCAAAATGAAAAATTCACTAGGAAGGACTCAAAAGTAGATTTGAAATGACAGAAGAAAGAATCCATAAACTTGAAGTTAGATCAATAGTGAGTACATTATCTAAAGAATAGAAAAAAAGAACAAAAAAACCCAGTCTCGTAGAAATGTAAGACATCATTAACATGCTAACATATGTATAAAGGCAATATCTAAGTGAAGAGGAGACAGAAATGGGAAGAAAATGCATTTGTTGAGCTTTCTGGTCATGTAGTATTTTTCATCAAATTTGGAAGTTTTCAGCCATTATTTTTTTCAGACTCCAAGTAGGATAACACAGAGAGATCCATACCTAGATACATCGTAATCACAGTGTCAAAAGCCAAAGATAAAGAGAAAATCTTGAAAGCAGCAGGAGAAAAATGAATCACCACGTACAAGAGAACTCCAAGAAGATTAATAACTAACCTCTCAGCAGACACAATGGAGGCCGGGAGGCAGTGGGAAAGCCTACTCAAAACGTGAGTGTGTAATGGGAGGCCGGATTCTGCGGACATTATTCCCCGAGGACTTCTCATCGTACCCTTGTCTTTTTCTGTCTATCCTGTATGAGTTCCTCATTATTCCCCCACACTATCTCCTGATGGTTTCTGAATCCTTGTGTGGGAAGTATTTCATTATTTCACTTAGTACAAATTTATCACAGTTTGCAAAGATAGTCCTGGAGCTACCACCTCCTCTAGCATTGAGCATGCATCTTTGATTCTCATTTCAGGTTGTAAGGACAGAGGTCTTTGTCATCTGCTGCTGTTTGTGCTACATCTATTCCTTCTTGTGATGATACACCTGATATTCTTTTGGGGAACCATACCTCCTTCCTTCTCAGTCCATATGGTTTATGTGAGGTTGATCTAAATTCCTGGCTTTGTGGAGGGCATGTAACAAATATCTGCTTAATCAGAGATATCCTCTGACCATACTAAACCCTAACAGTTCAGGGCTAGGCACATACCCAAATCATGCTAATGAAACTCAATTTGGAGACTCCGGTCAGAGCAGCTGGGCAGAAAGAGATGCCATTTCATTTGTGTTACTCAGCTGGTAGGATGGAAGCCTGGGGCTGTCATGGGCCACCAAGAGGAGGAGGCCTCCTGGAGATCAGGCTGACATGTAGAAAGGTAGAACTGAGAGGCTGGGAGAGAGAAACCTTGTCCTCAAGGCAGTATATTGAGCCATAATGAATCCAGTTGTGACGGAAGCCAACTTTGATCTCTGATTATATGAACAATATAATTGCATATCAAGTTTGAGTTGGGTTTCTAGGGGTCAAAATCAAAACAGTCATGAATAATTATACGCTCTTCTATACTTTTCACATACCTGTGAATATGTTAATTTTATAACTGAAAAACAAAAATAAAACCAACTCTATACAAGAGGCAAAAATAGATACCCAGAGACACAAAATTAGCTTAGGATGATCAGCTATTTTCTCTTTTTGTGAATTTGTTTTAAAACTGCAATAACCTTAATAATGAATTCAAGAGACTGATGCCAATTCGATCTTCTAATTGCTCGTGTGTTGGACGATGCCCAGCAAGCGATGTTGATCGCAGTGTGAACACACCCATCGCTAGTGAGCCTATGTCTTGTAAGCCACCCGGGCCTAGAGAGGGTGCGGAGGCTTCAAGCTGAGGGCAGAGTGGGCAGAGGTGACTAGCCCGAGAGCCCTGAACGTTAACTCAGTGCCTTGTTGAGCTATGTAGGACATACGGAAAGATCCAAGGAGGCCACATTTAAAAATAGCATCAGGAAATTAGTACACTGCAGTCTGCCCTGAGGAGCAGACATGACCTGACTTGATGAAGCTTCACATGCAAAATGGATTTTATTTTTAGGGCATTCTATCTGGGATAACAATGGCTCTGCTGATAGGAAGGTGGTGGGTATAGTTTGTCTTAGTGGCTGGCACTTAGGCTTGAAAAGAACAAAATAGCATATTTAAACTGTCAAGTCCTAATTGTTTCATTAGATGGTGGTAGTCTTTGACAAAAGGAGCTGGCTAACTGCTGAAAGCAAGAATGATGAGCCGTAATTCCGGCAGGGCACTGGGGCGCTGCACTAGTTACCTCTCCTCCTTTGTTCTTCCCAGTTCATCTCTGTTACAAGGGAAAGTCTCATTTTCTAATGTAATGACTGCTATTAAAATCAGTTAAATGCCTTTCACGAGCTCGGTGGTATATCTTCTACATATTTTTAGATGTGAATGAACCACAGAGGCAAGTTCCACCATTTGCATGCGTCTGTGGGGCCTCCTGCATTTGGTTTAATGTCAATTATAGTAATGACAGATATTTATTTAGGACATTGAAGCCAGCAGGTTCCTAAGATGACTTACACATTTCATAGAGGACCTGTCTTGTTTACCACTGACTTGCAGCCAGCTCACCTCTGATGCTTGAACCCACGTCACCACCGCGTGGAAAATGGAGACCCTGGTCTCTGACAGGAAGGAAGGAACACGCTTTTGGTAGGCAGAAGGCAAGAACTCAGCTTCATATTTTGATGGGGCATGATAGAGAAAGCCCCAGGCTAGGCATTTATGGTAAATACAGCAGTTTCCACATATTAATTTTATAAAGCATTTCTGCTCTTCCCTCTAACGCTGCACATCTGTGAGGTATCAGGGGAGACACTGAGGAGGGGTGGGGGGTTCTGATTTATTTCTTGCTGCTCGGTGGAATAAAGACCCACAGCATGTTTTCCATTTACACACATTTAAGAATTTAGAGGCTGCTTAGAGTGAGAGAGTGGTTATATTTCACCAAGAGACATCATAAAAGCTTTCTCCAGTCTGAAACACACACAAAAATCAGATCCCAGAGATAGCTATTTTTTCTCAGGTACAAGGAACCAAAGGTGATTAATGCCCTTTTCAAGGGCCAGAGTCTCCTTCCCGGGACATCCAGGGAGAGCTCACAGAGCAATCCTCCCAGCTGCGGGGGCCTCTGTTCTCGGCGGGGAAGGGGGGGACCCCTCTGCTGGTGGGCTGTGTGTGTGGACCTGTGCTGGGAGAAGGCCCCTCTAAGTTCAGAGAGCTGATTTATCTTTGATTCGGGTTTTTAAATCCACCTTGTTTCAAACCGTCTATCTTTTTCCAAGGTCAAGCTTTCCTTTTAGCCAAGCTTCACATTACACACTGTATATAAATTTCAGCCAAGTTGTTTTCCAGATTCGAGAGTCGGAAATGTTGAAGCCCAAGTTTGTCATCACCTGGGCTGAGCTGCAGCAAGCTTGTCCCGGTCGGATGGTGGTTCCGGGCCGGATGGGCTCTCGGCTCTGCTGGTGCTCGTCCAGCGTTGCAGAGTGATGGTTTTGTCGGAGAGACAGCGGGCCTTTAAACTGCCCCTCCTGGACTTAGGTAGGTGTAGACTGGTGAAGGGTCGCAGTGGTTGGAAAACTCCATTAAGCAAGAAGAAACTGCCAGGAAATTGTGGAAAGTGTACTGAGGAGGAAAGAGACTCCCCGAGCTCAAAACTCAAGTGGAAGGGCGACGCTTACAGCCTTTCTACCTCTCCCGGGGAGGAGGGGCCACACGACATTCCAGAACCAGGAATGCTCTCCAGGAAGAAACTGCACGTCAGCCGCAGCGTGCCTTCACGGCTTAAAGAAGGAGCAGGCAGAGGCTACCTGAGCAGAGCTAAGTACCAAGGCGTGGTACAGAGTTCCCCAGCACAGTCTCTGTTGCTTGCAGTGTGAACAGGCCTTTCAGCGTGTGCTGACCTGGGGCTTCCCCTACTCTCCTGACTCACTGCCATCTCCATGGGCATCGCTGCCACGCGGCAGGTTCCTCGGAGGTGTGAAACGTTCAGAAGCTGGAAACAGGTGGTCCCTTGCCAGTGGGGACCATTGAGGAGAGGGAAATGCACTTTCATTTTTCAAACGTTAATTTGGTCTAACCCATGGAAAAATGTTTCGCTGGGCTAATTAGGCAATCTGGTTTTCTAGGTCATAAGATGAACAAACAAAACCTCTCTCAAGGATCACCACCTCTCCCGACCCCCATTTCTTTAACTTTCCAACAATAAATAAGTAGATATGGGGTAAGGGAAGGGGTTTATTTAAAAATTACAAAATGTTTCTGGTTCTGAAAAAAAAATCTACAAATTGAATATTTGCATATATGTCCCAATTTTTTTTTTCTTTCCCAAATGCAAACAGATAGCCTGGAAACCTGGGAAAAATACTTACTGACCTAGTTTTAAATATGAAGCAAATAGCCTCACCTATGGTGAAATCAAAATATAAGGCAATAAATTTCTGTAGGTCTACACAGAACTAGACTATTGATCAAAATTGTCATTTCTGGGCTGATAGGTACACTGAATTTCTTAGGTCTGTTTTTTTCACTCTGAAAAATTAGTATTTACATTGTTTTCATGGATTGTTACATTACACTCATGAATCAATCAAATGTTAAATAAATGCTCTGGATACCAGGCCTCTCTATGTTTAAGGTGTTATCATCAAAACATCAACAGTAATTTACACATCCTTAAAACTGCCAAATTGGAATCATAGACATAAACTGAATCAGGAATCGGCCTTCATGAACCCTTTCAACAGGCTTCATGAGACTCTCTGAGAATATGCATGGGATTATCCTGATAGAATGATGTGGCTGGGTATGAATATAGGAGCATTTGGCTTAACTGAGGAGACTCAGGTCTAGTGAGATTGAGCAGGTAGCTAATTACAGATGGAGCTAGAAGTCAGGTATCCATTTGCAGCTGGAGTTCCTTCAAAGGACATTGAGGAGTGCCAGTTTATAAAAGGTAATTAACACTTATCTTAGAGATTCTACTGTTATTTCTGTGAACTTTAAAAATAATCATTTAGCGTTTTTTAGGGAAAAGAGTACTCAAGCTTTACTAAGGGTGTTGTGCTAACTTTTGAATGCTATCTTTTATAAGCACTCAGACACAAAGCCTAAATTTATACCCCAAGTGGGAGTAGAACAGTATGAGAAGGAAATTCCACTGAGAACCCCTCTGCATCTGCCTCAGCCCTAATCCTCCCTGAGAAATGTGACACTAGAAGGTCTCTAAGGTACCCTTCAACCCAGAGGCCTAAGATCCCACGTGGAGAAATGTGATTTGCCAAAAGGCTTTACTCATGTTTCACGTATATAACCTTCTCCCCCTCCCAATCCTTGCCCTTCATCCACTAAATCTAATCTTGCCTTTAACCACCCAGGGCATCCATCTCTGAACCTTTTGAGTATTTAATGAAGGCACAAATAACTTGGTCAGGACTGAAAAATATAGTTTAAAATGATTGTCTGTACATTGTGTTTGTACACATCCTAGATCTAAAAAATAAGGCCGTTGTATAGTTGCTTTAGCAAAACTGCTAAGACTCAGATAAAGGGAATAAGAAAAACAAAAAACATTGAAAATTTCTTATGCTTCAATACACTTACATGGAATAATAGTGTATATAAAATATTAATGCTTCAGAATTACATTAAGTCAGCATATCGTAGCATGCCTGACTTCATAGAAAAATAAAATCTGGCATATCTAATGTCTGATACTGATTAAAAACTCCATAAGTACTGGGAGGTAGGGAAATGTAGACAATATGATTCACTCGGCTATGATCTATTAAAGTTGAATAATTTTTGATGTAGACAAAATGGTAGTAAGAATTACAGAATAATAGGATTAGCTCATGACAAAAGGAAAAAAAACACATTTTATTATTGCACTATTGTTCCTGGGACAGTGGGTGGGAGGGGGAGATTGAATACTAATGAATAAGCTGCATAAAGAGAATGTAAGTGATATTATGATTTTTCACCCTATTGACTCACAGATCTCTCTTAAAAAATCTATCACTTCCCCAGTATCACGTCCCTTCCTGTGCCAGACATCAACAATGAGACATCTTGCTGTTACCTCAGCTGTAACATCTTTCAAATGGAACTTCTTTTGCTCTTGAGCACTGTTTTCTAACTCCACATGTCTCTAATAAAGCTCTCCTCTAGGTTATCCAAGCTTGAAGTAACTCCTGACTTATCCCTGTTTTATCAAGGAAACTTGGGGATTTTTTTCAAGAATCAACTCAATTCTCTACTCATCTTTTTGTGATGTTATTGCTATCCAGGCTAATCTAGTAAATAACCGATCAAGAGACTTCTTTCATTGTTCATCTTTCCTCTGGACTTTGTGAATTTATTAGGGTTCAGTGCAAGACTTGTTTTTCTCCATGGAATTTTGCTGAATTTTACCAAACTTATGCCCTTGCCCTTCTCTTTCTCCTCCAAACCTGAACAATAAGTTAATTTATACTACTCCTCCCACTAAATTATTTTCTGCTTCAAGATGTTTGATGTTGTTTGCACATAGTATAACCTTCCCACCGAAATACAAGCTCCTAGGGTGCAGAGATTGCCTCTCACAGTCATTCTAAATTTCCTACAGAACATGGCCAGTACTGTGGAAGTAAAAGATATGCTAAAACAGTATGTGTTAGTTGATTTCCTATTTACTGAGAGCTATAAAAAACATCATTTATATTCTCATAAAAATGATCTTCATGTCTAGTTTCAGAAAATTAAGGGTGAGTTACATATCTAATATATATATATATATATATACATATACATATATATATATGTTTGAAATTTGGCTATTTTTTTCCATGTCCCTCTTTGCTGCAAGCTAAAGGCGACACTTCATGAGACAAGTGTGTGGAACTAAGGAAAGTTTGTTGAAACAACAGGAATTTCTCAATTCTATGATATCTGAGAATACTCAGAAGGTTATACAAATACAATTTTGTTTTTATCATGAAGTATATGGCATTTTGGCCGCTTCAAGTATAGATATTATTGAGGTCACATCACACTTCATACTGAGAGGCCTAAAAGCGATATATGTCAACAAGATTTCTGATAGTCACACAAACTTGGAAAATATAGTGAAAATGCAAATGTTTTCAAATTCTCTCATGTCCTGTGCTTTATTGAGGTTATCTCCTATAACTGATTCTGTACATTAACACAAATAGCTTCATCAGCATTTAGAAACTCAGCTCAGTGCTAAAGATATCATCCAAAAAGAGAAGATGAGCAATGATGCGTCAGATTCACAATAAATCTACGTGAGACTTTGAATTTTAGGCAATAGCTGTATTTATTTTTATTGTATTTTTTATGAGGAGCCTTTCAAAAAGCTTATGTTCCATGATCTGATGTTTATGGTCAGTTCAGTCTTTCTCTGAAGACGAGCCACACTCATAAAATAGGCCATGACTCATCCCCACGCTGATGACTACATGATGCTCACTTGTAGGGCTCACATCTTTACAGCCTTATGGACACACCTCTTCTTGACAAGCCTGAGGTGCCTGGGCTCAGTAGAGACGTGAGTGTGTGACACCACAGGTTCAGGAGTGAGCATGCTCTTCCATTATCCAGGCTGACCTCAGTGTCTCTGGCTGTATAAACTAGTCTGTCTGCAGTGAATGTTAATCACGTCGGCTTTAAACATGAGAGTCTCTTAAAAGAGAAGCTTCCCACTCCTCAACAATAACAAACAATTTAACATTGTGTTTAGCAACTTGTCAGCTACTTCGTCTCTGTCAAAGGCATCTCTTTGGTGATTATATCTCAGTCATGGCCAGACCAGTTTGCAGTATGAATTATATAGAAGTGCTGTGCTGTGCTCAGTCGCTTCAGTCGTGTCTGACTCTTTGTGACCCCGTGGACTGTAGCCCGCCAGGCTTCTCTGTCCATGGGATTCTCCAGGCAGGAATACTGGGTGGGGGGGGGGGGTTGCCATGTCTTCCTCCAGCAGATCTTCCCGACCGACCAATCGAACCCATATCTCTGGCATCTCCTGCATTGAGGGAGGTTCTTTACCCACTGAGCCACCTACAGAAGTGAGGTGTCCATAAAACAATTTAATAGCATTTCTTAATGTGAAGGAAAAATAAAAACTGAGAGAGGGATGAGAGAGACAGAGAGAGAGAGGGATAGAAAAAGAGAAAAAGAAAAAATAAATAAAAGGAGGTTATAGGTAACACTCCTTAGGCACTACCGGGAGCTTCTGCAAGCTTCATATAGATCGACTCATGCAATCCTTGTAACAACCATAAGATGGCTATTGTTATTATTTACATTTTTTTTCTGGTTAGGAAATTAAGTCACAATGAGTAAGTGTAGATTCAGGACTTGAATTGAGCAGTCTGACACCAGAGCAGAGTCTTTAAACCTCTACGGCATATTTCTTCTCTATATAAAAATTGTTGGTTGTTATTTTGAAAATAGTTGTAACACAAAATAAACTTGGATTTGAATTTTCTATCTGTTTAGTTCCCTGGTGGCTCAGACGGTAAAGAATCCACCTGTAAGGCAGGAGTCTGGGTTCGATTCCTGGGTTCGGAAGATCCCTTAGAGGAGGGCATGGCAGCCCACTCCAGTATTCTTCCCTGGAGAATCCCCATGGACAGAGGAGCCTGGCGGGTTGCAGTCCATGGGGCTGCAAAGAGTCAAGCACAACTGAATGACTAAACACAGCACAGCACAGGCACAGATTCATAAGATACGTACGCAATTTACTGAACACTGAAATAGTTCACCAATCATTTGATTGTGAGCCCATGAAATGAAGCTATTTGTTCACCTGGTGGTAGGGGAATGAACTGACAAGTCGTTTTCACACAATGGGGAGACAATAAGTGTCATTTGAAATCTCATAATGGTTAAGAAATGCATCCACTGTTTGGGTTCAACTGGCTTCTTTTCCTCAAGTCTTATTCTTGATCAGTTTCCTAATTTTATTTTAGAGTTTCATGCAGATGGGCCCAGCCTTTGTAAATGTCAAAGCATTAGCCAGCAAATATTAGTTAATGAAACATTCACTTCCCTCCCTGATGTACATGTCGAGAGAGTAGACTCTTGTGGGTACTCTACTGAGGGTTGATCAGTAGAATTAGTCATTCAGCCAAAAGCAAAGGGTAAACTGTGAATATGAAGTGTGCCATGCTTTGTCTACAGACCACTGGAAAAATGATTTAGTTTTGATAGTCAATATCTGTTCGTGTGAGGTTGAGCTGTGTGCTGTGCCTAGTCACTCAGTTGTGTCCGACTCTGCGACCCCATGGACTGTAGCCCACCGGGCTTCTCGCTCCATGGGATTCTCCAGGCAAGAATAATGCAGTGGGTTGCCATTTCCTTCTCCAGGGGATCTTCCTGACTCAGGGATTGAATCCAGGTCTCCTGTATTGCAGGCAGATGCTTAACCATCTAAGCCACTAGGGAAGCCCCCAGAAGTTTCAATAGTCCACATCTGTTCATGTGAGCTTAACAGAGCAAAATTAGAAGATGAGATTTTATTGTCTTGTACAAAATTATTTTCAGGCATCACTAGTTAAGTATTATGTCAACTGTGATGAAAATTTGCTGTTTTGCTGCTGGGCATCCAGGTTACATGTTGGTAGAACCTCCCCTCTCTCAACCTTGGCCCATTCCCGATTGTAGGGGTAGAGCATGAGCCCAGAGTCCAGAGGCGATTAACATATCACATTCCCTTAACACTTGTGACTAATTCAAGAGTGTTCTAATCAGTCCATTAGGACACTTGGGAAGTACTTGAATTTAGGAGGATGTAGCCATGGGAGCTTCTGGCAGTCTGTTTGAAGCCATGAGAATGGAGCCAACGTTGAGGATATCAAATTAGAAACAATGAGAAAAAAATCCAACAACAAAAAATGACAGATAAAACCATCTAAGTTCTGGATCATTCCTCGCTTGAATCCAGAATATCTTGTCTTATTGGATTGTGAGAGCCAGCAGAGTTTATCTCTGTGCTTAAGCAAATTTGAAATGGAGCTTCAATGATTTGCAATGGAAAGAATCCTAAATACAAAAGTTAAAAGAAGTGAAAAAAGTAACAAAGCAAAATACTTCTTAAAACATATTTAACTTCCTCATTGTGATATTAAGATGTTAAAGTTAAGTGGGACAATTCTAAACCATCTTCCTCAGCAATTTTTGTTGTTGGCATTGTCATTTTTTAACAGATACTGTTTGGGTCTAGCAAAATCCCCCCTTTTAAGTTGCCGCCCATATAGCTGACGGTACCTGTGGAGGTGGCGATCCTAGAAGGCCATGCAGGTTCCGTGTGATGCTGAGCTCCTGCCACCTCTTTGGGACCTGAAAAAGGTTGGGTCCATCTAGAGGTTAAACTGAGTCAAATGTTTTATCTCATTTGAGTCTTTACACTACAAGACCGGATTATAACCAGGGAATGATGAGCACTTGAATTGCAGGTAGGGTTGAGTCTGGAGGTAATTTTCAGCTTTGTACAAATTGACTAGTAAGCAGAAAGCAAATTTGAGAAAAGGAACAGGGGGCTTCAGTTGACAAGCAGAAAAAAAAAGGGAAGAGAGAGATGAGAAGACATGGGGTTCTACAATAGATGACAGAATCATCGAAGCCATTTCTGACTTCCCAGTTTCACCCCTTCTGTAACTCAACTGAGTGTCTGGATTGTTCATTTACTCACTCATTCACTTGCTTATATCACTTAACAAATAACAAGTAACACTGAGTCTCTTCTTCTGGGGCTCTGTGTTGCACTATCTAGGTTCTGCAGATACAGCGATAAACTACACAGGTAAAGCTCCTGCCTTTGTCAGGGGGCTTATAATTTGGAAAAAACCTGAAAGAAAGAGAAATGGACAGGGTTGGGGAGGAGGGAGGGAAGGAGGAGGGGAAGAAGTAAAGAAAGAAAGAAAGAAAACCTGCCTGTACAGAAAGAGAGAGAATCGGAAGTGCTTTGAAGAAAAATGTAGAAGTGTCAAAAGACAGAGAGTGGTCCAGAAATGCATGTAAGGGTGACAGTATTTTTATGAGTTGACCAAGGTTTGAAGCTCTAAGGTGACAACTGACAATTGAAGGCAGTGAGAAAGTAGGCTACTCCGATAGCTGGAAAAGAAGGGTTCCATGGAGAGAGCAGAAAATGGCAAGATAGGAACAAGGGCGGTCCTGGGGAACAGCAAGAAGGTCAGTGGCTGGGCCCTGTAAGCTAGAAGGAGGCTGGGAGAACTTGAGATCAGAGAGGTGGGGCAGTGGGAGAATCTGTAGGGCCTTGCAGGCCATGCTAAGGCCATTTTGAACAGGTGAGTTGGAATTGCTTGTGTTTTCCTATAGTAATAGTTCAATCAGTTCAGTTCAGTTCACTCACTCAGCCGTGTCCAACTCTTTGTGACCCCATGGACTGCAGCACGCCAGGCCTCCCTGTCCATCACCAACTCCCGGAGTTTACCCAAACTCATGTCCATCAAGTTGATGATGCCATCCAACCATCTCATCCTCTGTTGTCCCCTTCTCCCCCTGCCTTCAATCTTTCCCAACATCAGGGTCTTTTCCAATGAGTCAGTTCTTCACATCAGGTGGCCAAAGTATTGGAGCTTCAGCTTCAGCATCAGTCCTTCCAATGAATATTCAGAACCGATTTCCTTTAGGATGGACTGGTTGGATCTCCTTGCAGTCCAAGGGACTCTCAAGAGTCTTCTCCAACACCACAGTTCAAAAGCATCAATTCTTCTGCGCTCAGCTTTCTTTATAGTCCAACCCTCACATCCATACATGACCACTGGAAAAACCATAGCCTTGACTAGATGGACCTTATAGTTCAATAACTGTGACTATTTACTTAGAGCTAGCTTGAGTAGGTTTCTGTTTCTTGAAAACAAACCCCTGATTAGAATAGTTATAAAATATTTTTCATAAAAATCAGTTTTTCTAATTCAATATCATGTAAAACTTTTACATATAAAAGTGATGAGAACAGTGCTATTGCTGAAAATTATTTTAAAAGCTCACATTTGTAACATTTGCTACTCTAAAACCAAATTAATGAGAAAAATGACAGTTTCAGTGAACACAAAAATGTGAACTCTAGGTCATGGCTGATAAATGCAGTCTCAATCTTCAATTTTATTTTTGTATTTTGTACTTTTGTATTTTGTAATGCTTACACAATATTGAAAAAAATTCTGATTCACACCAGTAAACAGGTGCAAATGATAAGCAATTTTAATAGCTCACCTTGAAATCTCAGGATTTTCTTCAAATAAACTGACCTAGAAAATTCAGCAGTTTAATTTCCTTTAAATATTTGGATTCTTATCAATATCTAACATATTCGCATTCTTTACAGTGAACGTAAAAGGGGGGCAATAAACTTACCCAAGAAAAGAAAATGTTAAAACTTCTCACATCAGGTACGACAAATGTTACACTTCTTTGTTACTGCAGAGCTGGCTGTTACATGCCGCTAGAATATATACTCAGTGAATCTGGCTGAGTGTGGGCTGACATAGGTACTTCCTGGAATCATTTTCTGGAAAGAGCAACTTTGCTGAAAGGCCAGGTCAGAGCTATAACCTACTTTATCAATAATTCAATTTCAAGAAGTTCAAATGTATGCTCAGAGATCATTATGAGGTCTGTACAAACAACCTACATGCATATATTACCATCCAATGGGTTAAAATTTGGTGTAAAACACTACTTACGCTATTTGCCTTACTATATTTTTTAAATAGGTTTTAAATTATCTGAAAAATTAAGTATTTAAATCATAATTTTGCAAGATGTAAACTTTCTCTGATGAATCCCAAATACTTGAACAATTCTTTAAAAATGATGAATCAACTTAACCCTCCAGTATCACAGATTATGAAATTAAAGCCCAGTAAGGGAACAGGGAAAGCGAGAGGTCTAGGATAAGAACACAGGTCTGCTTGGCTCATGACTTGTGACTTTGCAAAGTGTTTTTTTCTTAGCAGCAAATTAAGTATATCAAGATTTTTGACCTTTCAGGATTATTTTGCAGATTTTCTAACATATTGTAGTTTATGAAACATACTATAAAATCTTTACATTTATGTCTTTAGTGTCTGTAAAAGGACATTAAAATCCAGAATGAACTAGTTACTAGAGGTAGCTGATGTTAAAATATCTGTGTAGTAGGGAAAAAGCCGAAACCCCCAAATCTCTTTAATAATTATAAAAGAGGTGATTGGACACTTGTTTCTGAAGAGAGCCATGCTAGTCTGTCTCACCTGCTAGTATGTCATCTCCATGGAGTAAGGGCTCTTTCTGCCTTGTTTACTTTTGAATCACCAGCTTCTAGAACAGTATGTGGCACATGGTAGATATTCAATAAGTTTCTGCCATTTTTTTTGGCAATAAAGCCAGAGAAAGTAGCTCAGGACTTAATTCCTAATGGCCTTAGCTTACGTGGAATTCATAAATAAAGGCCAGCTTTATTGGAAGTTGGGGGTCAAAGTTCTTACAGTATTATCTTTTGATGTGTAGATTCACATCTTAAAGTCATTTCCTATCCAATTTTAAACAGTTGAGAGACCATTCTTACATCTAACATCTCTTAAAGTTTTTCAAGTTTTTTAATTTGGATGTGATGAAACTGCATTGTGAATGGCCGATCCTGATTTTTATAATGCCTCCATTTCACTTGAGAGTGTTATTCTGAAACCTCAACTATTGATATTAATGACTTGCTTCCTAAACACGGAGGGGCAAGCAGACTCTGATTTGTCCCAGCTGACGGAGGCTGTCATGGATGTGTAGGTGTATTAATGCTGGCCCATTAATGGATGCCATGGATAACCTGAGCTTCTTTTATTTAATGACTGATCTATTAATTAGTTTCTTTGCATTACTTGGAATCTGGGTGTGTGTGTGTTGTAAAAACTAAAGACAGGAAAAATTATAGAATCAACACTCTATTTGTATGCTAATTATATCCAGATGCTATTCCAAGTTTTCATCCTGTTCAAAACCTGTCTCTCCTGTCTCTCTCTGCTCCCTCCCTCTTTTAAAATAAGAACCTGTCTCTTAAGCCTGCCTTTGTTTGGCATTATGGATATCACTGATTTAGTGGGCAATTTTCTTTGCCCCTGAGATTAGCTTTTGTCTTTCTTCCTTATTCCTGGGCTGCCACTCCTTGTCCTAACAATGGTCCTTTATGCCTTTGTGCCAACGCCTTGCTGTTGTGCTCATGTATTGGATGATTGCCAAGGGTGAAACTGAAGACTTTATGGAAGTGCTGACGCCAGGAAAGCTCCATGGAAGAACGTAATAAGAATATGATCTTACATTTCTAGGAGCTGTTCAGTTTCATAATGACACTGATAAGTCTTTCCCTCAATTGCTGCCTTTAATGAAATGGCCACTGCTTCTCCCAGTGTGATCCCATCGGAACTGTGGGAAGGCTTTGGGAAGAATGATGGACAACACTGAAGTATTGATGCTTTTGTGGAAAAGAGACCACAGTTTGTGGGTTGAATTGTGTCCCCCCGCAAAAGATGTGTTGAAGTCCTAACCCCGAGTACCCAGGAATGTGACCCTAATATGTAAACAGGGGTCTCTGAAGATGTAATTAAGGTAAAAGGAAGTCATGCTCGATGACGGTGGGTCCTAATCCAGTGACTAGTGTCCTTAGGAGAGAGAGAGACATACAGGGAGAGCATCACATGATGACAGAGGACTGGAGAGATCTGTTTACAAGCCAAGGAATGCCAAGGATTTCTGGCAACCCCAAAAGATGAGAGGAAGGCATGACATGGATTCCCCCCTAGAACCTCAGAGAGAGCACGACCCTACTGACCTCTTGATTTTGGACTTCTGGCCTCCAGAACTGTGAGAGAATAAATTTCTGTCGTTTTAAGCCTCCCAGGTTGTGGCTACGGCAGCTTGCAGAGATGACTATATTTAAGAACATAAGATATGGATGACCCGGAGAAAATGAATTTTAACTATTTTAATCATTATATCCTGATCTCTTTCCCAAAGAAAGAAACTTTTGAATGAGTTTCACAAAGCATGCTTTCCGCTTTCTTCCTCTGTTATGTGGCAACAGGAACAAAACGATCCTCCCGGCAGCCCCCCAACTCGCGGAGCTACTTGGTACCTCCCGGCGGCCATTTTAGGAGCTGTCTTCTAAGTTCTGACCACCCTCTCCCTTGGCCATGGACGTCCAAGGTCAGCGTTGCCTGCTCAGGGTGTGTCCTGTGACTTCTTCCTCCTCCTCGCCTTATTAAACCGTCTGGCCGAGTGTCACATTTTCTCAGAACTTGAGCTCTGCCAGGAAGCATGTTATCTGGTCTGCCAAGTCAATACTGGGTCACTATATAAGTGACCGTTGCCGAGTCAGGATGTAATGTCTCACAAGCAATGTGTTTGTGTTAACAGGGTTCGTCTTCAGGTGTGATTTTGGCAGAAAACATAAGGCAAGAAGGGTGAGTTTCGTGATGGGAAGGGTGTGGGTGATAGGAAGGGCAGATATCCTGGGGGCACACACACCTGTCATATCCTTTGGGTTTTATCACACAGCCAACCGCCTACTCGCCGGGCTTTGACCGCTCCTGTGGGAGTTCAAGTACCGTCCCGAGGGCAGGCTACAGGAAGAGCTCCCAGGAGCCTAAATAGAGCACACGCAGATAATTGCCACCGGAACAGTAAGATCTCCAAGTCTGTCCACACTCCGGTGCTGTTTTCATTTTACTTTCTTCATCATTTTTTTAACCACAAAAATCCTCCTCTGTGAGGCGCTTCCCTCTACCACCAAATGATGTGAGTTACGGCACCGATCCATGTAAGCTGACACGCAGGCTCCTGCTGCTATTACAGTCTACGCTTCTTTGATTAATCAAACACCCAAACAGTTAGCAAGTCTTGGTAGTAAACAGTTTTGGGGTGCGTATGTATACTCACACACATCTATACATATACTATAATACTTACGTGCTATTAAATAAATCATGTGCCTGTAATTTGATACTTTGAATTTCTGACTGACAGGAATGAGCAATTAAGATTTTTTTTCTGCCGTTGTATAGACACAGCCTAATTCGAAGGATAGATGCCCAAAGCTAATTGCATATCTATTGTGACCTAGCCTTACACAACTTTGCATTTCTCACTTCTGTTTTCTGGGGTCCAGGTGATTGACTATCTGTCTTCTCTCATTGAGCACCCACTCAGGAAACAGCTCCATGAGTGTAGCGCCTCAGCAATAAGATTTAAATAATGACAACTCCTACCGATTTTCTGCCAGGGTAAATAGCTGTAAGTACTTTCTGAAATAATAACGCTGGACTAAGTGATCATCCTCAGTTAATCAGTGCGAAAACATCCTAGAACTTACTCAGGTCTAAAAATCCAGAAGGTATCAATCTTGAAAGGAAGGTTTTTTTTCAGGTAAAATGCTAATTTCCTTCTATTTTTGTCATTGCCGACAGCAGTCCTAGGGCTACCACAAACAAGCCACTGTTTACTGACAGATGAAACTGGAGTCTTCTGTAAGGGAGGAAATGTGTTACAGCACAGACTCTGGAGTCGGAATGTTTGAGTTCAAACTGCAGCTCCACTATGACAGGCACTGTGTCCTTTGGCAAATGACTGAACTTCTTTTTCCTTGATGTCTTTATTTGTAAAATGAAGATAGTAACAGTACTTATCGCATATGGTCGTTGTGATGGTTAAATGAGTTAATACATATGAAGCTCTTAGCAGAGTGTCTGGCACATAGTGAGTGAAAAGTGAAAGTGTTAGTAACTCAGTCATGTCTGGCTCTGTGACCCCATGGACTGTAGCCCGCCAGGCTCCTCTGTCCATGGAATTCTCCAGGCCAGAATACTGGAGTAGCTAGCCATTTCCTTCTCCAAAGGATCTTCGCAACCCAGGGATAGAGCCCGGGTCTCTTGCATTGCAGGCAGATTCTTTACCATTGTGCCACCAGGGAAACTTAAGTACTCAATAAATGGTAGCTGTTTTTTATTATTATTAATATTTTGAGTATTTCATGATTTAAAAGGTTCTAGCCCTCAGATTCCTAGGTGAAGCTGGAACCAGGAGCTGAAAAACTTTGGTCAAGTGCATTCTTGCTGCTGAAAATGAAGGCTGCTTCCAGCAAAGGAAGATTTATGATACGGCATCTTGAGGTCACAGAAAATTGTGGCAGAGACCAAAATGGGCTAAAGCTGAGTGGTGGATGAGGACTATGCAGCTGCATCAAAGGACTTGTTTCTCTTCAATCAGTAATGGCCTGAGTGATCTCCAGTTGCTTCTTAGTCCTGGCTTACATCTGATATACATATAGCACTATCAAGATCCCTGCTTTAGGCAAGATCTTGTCATTCTGTAGGAAACGACTGGCTTAGAAACGGGATAAAGTTCAAGTCTTTGCTAATATATCGTTTTGTTGTTGTTTAGTCACTAAGTTGTGTCTGACCCTTTGTGACTCCATGGATTGCCGCAGGCCAGGTTTCTCTGTCTTTCACCATCTCCCAGAATTTGCTCAGACTCATGTCCATTGAGTCAGTGATGCCATCCAACCATCTCATCCTCTGTCGTCCCCTTCTCCTCCTGCCCTCAATCTTTCCCAGCATCAGGGTCTTTTTCCAATGAGTTGGCACATAGCATCAGATGGCCAGAGTACTGCAGCTTCAGCATCAGTCCTTCCAATGAATACTCAGGTTTGTTTCCTTAAGGATGGACTGGATTGATCTCCTTGATGTCCAACGGACTCTCAAGAGTCTTCTTCAGAACCACAATATAAAAGCATCGATTTTTCTGTGCCCAGTCTTCTTCATGATCCAACTCTCACATCTGTACATGACTACTGGAAAAACCATAGCTTTGACTATATGTACCTTTGTTGGCAAAGTGATGTCAGTCATCAAACAAAAGGATTATCCAAAAAGTGATGTTTATTACTGAGCTGGAGACTGACCCAGCATCAGGAGAGAAGATGAACCAGCAAAGAGGAAATAAGGTCAGAGTGCAGTGAGGCTGAATCTGGAGGCCTGATGTGCAGAAATGAGATTACTATGGAATTGCATCTTGTTGTTGTTATTCAGTTGCCAAGTCATGTCCAACTCTTCAAGACCCCAAGGACTGCAGCACACCAGGCTTCCGTGTCCCTCATCATCTCCTGGAGTTTGCCCAAGTTCAGGTCCATTGAATCAGTGATGCCATCCAACCATCTCATCCTCTGTTGCCCTCTTCTCCTGCTTTTAATCTTTCCTAGCATCAGGAATTGCTTCTTACCAGGGCATTAAATGATTCAAAAGCTCACATTTGATTTTCATAAAAATCATAGAAAATTATCCTAAAAAATCCCTTTTACTTCATGAATGATTTTTACCTCTACTTCATGAATGATTCATAGATGGTTTTGTACATACAACCCTACATAGTGTATGTCTAATATATGAAAAATAGTACGAATGCAATATTGCATTTTATAGAATTTTATAATATTTCAAACTGTATCTTGAGCATGGATACTTGAATTCATTTAAGTTAAATGCACCTATTATGTGATTCTTAAAACTGTTGTTGGGCCCTGGGCTGATTCCTATTCTCTACGCTATGTGTTCTACCGTGTTTTCTTAGCCTGCATATTTTTTCATGCACCTTGACACCTAAAGGCTAATGTATTTATTCAGAAGAAAAGTAGTTGGTAAAAGGTAGTTTAACATGTGGATACTTTGTTCTCCAAGGTTTTAAATATTATAGGCAATTGGAGATCAGTTGTGACAAAGGTGCCTCTAGGAAAGCAAAAACAGAAATTCATGTATCTATGTCTGTTTCTAGGAGGGATTGGCAGGGTTTCTACATTTTAGTAGATCAGCAGGAAGAAACCACATGTGCCATCACTTTAAGATAAATCACCAAATAACGAGCATTTCTGCTCAATTCTTCTTGGTCATTTACTTCCCAGTGAAAACAGAAATCATATATATATATATACAGGTACAGCCTTAAATATTGAATGAGAAACCCAATGCTTGTGGTATGACAGAGAGGATGTCAGGGGACCCCTTACCCCCAAAGCTGGTCTATAATACAAAATTTTATTGTGAGATTAATTTTCTTTGTTTCAAGGTTAGTCCTGTTTTGGAGCAGAAACATGTTAGACTTGACAGTCGCTGGGCTATAGCCAAGCAACATAAACCTTCATTTCTTCTTTCCAGGTAATGTGTACCTGGCATTTCCAACTTCCCTTGTTCCTGCCCTCAGAAGACTTGTTGTCTACGTTAGGTCTGGGCTAAAGGAATGTCCGTGGAAGGGATGTCTAGCATTTCTAGCTCTGGACTTAAAATCCCCTGCTTAATTTTCCAACATCTCTTTCCTACCTTGGTTTTTGAGAAGGTTATATTGGAGATGCCGCCATTTGAAAATGGAAGCAGCCTCATTTATAGGAAAGTCTCCTAGGAGAGCTTTATACTCACATCAGACAATGTACAAACGACAAATATACCTTTACATTGTTAAGCCTTTGGGATTTTTGAGGTTGCTTGTTATAGTAGCTAAGGTTATTTATCCAAATAGAGATGGTTATATCAGAAGTGAAGCACTTCCATTAAATACATGTAGTATTAGCATTGACTTAACTGTTTAGAGGTAAGTAGTGAGAAAAGAGATATCGAAGTGTGTGAAGACGGCTGTCCGTGTGATGAGGTGGCAAAATATTTAGTACAGCCGCCACCTGCAGTAAATCAGAGGTCAGAACAAGTCCCTGCTTAGTCTGCAGCTTTGGGGGTAATGGCTGAAATGAATCAGACCCTTAGGATGGGCCAGCAATTACAGGCTGTATTTTCTAAGGTATTACACAAAAAAAGGTGGGCTCAGGAAAGAATTGGCTGGTTTACAAACATAAATGAGAGGGACTAGATGGAATCCAGAAATGTTTGGGTGAAAAAGCTGTTTCTAAATCCTCAATAGGAAAAGTGAGGTTTAAAAAATTGTTGAATCAAGTAACTCAGGGCAAAGGTCAGATAAAGGATGTGTGTTTCCTTAGCTGATTATCAACTAATTCCTACTTGTGATTTACTGATAAGGAAGATTACCTCATCCTTCAGGTTGCAGATAGCCTCAAGTTAGCATCATTAAACTGGAGGAGACAGGCTTGAGAGTGAGAAAGCAAAGTAGCAAAGCTAATTTACAAATTGTATCTTAGAATGTTGGGAGTGTTTCCTGCTCAAGGCAAATGTGTTGGAAACCTATTAAATTGTTGAGGGAATTGTATTGCCAAAGAAACAGTGAATCCAGACTAGAAAATTCTTTGACTAAATTTTAAGTAACTCTCAGGCCCTTTAGCAAATGCTATCATTTCACTATTATTATTTCCTCAGCCTGTTTCGAGACACAGCTGACATATTGCAGGCCTGTATCTCTGCCCTGGGGGACTCTGTCACCTGCAGGACTGCTTGGAATTTGCGCCCCAGGAGTGACCTTACATCGAGGAGAGACTGGAGTTTCTATATCCCTCTTGGAAACTGCACTCCACATAGCCTTTCAGAGCGTCCCCAGAGGTTTTGAGCTCCAGCTTCTCTACTAAAATCTCTCTAGTGGTAACCTACTCATGAAATTTAAAGACACTTACTCCTTGGAAGGAAAGTTATGACCAACCTAGACAGCATATTAAAAAGCAGAGACATTATTTTGTCAACAAAGGTCCGTCTAGTCAAGACTATGGTTTTTCCAGTGGTCATGTATGGATGTGAGACTTGGACTGTAAAGAAAGCTAAGCACAGAAGAATTGATGCTTTTAAACTGTGGTGTTGGAGAAGGCTCTTGAGAGTCCCTTGGACTGCAAGGAGATCCAACCAGTCCATCCTAGAAGAGATCAGTCCTGGGTGTTCTTTGGAAGGACTGATGTTGAAGCTGAAACTCCAATACTTTGGCCACCTTATGAGAAGAGCTGATTCATTTGAAAAGAACCTGATGCTGGGAAAGACTGAAGGTGAGAGAAGGGGACAACAGAGGACAGAGATGGTTGGATAGCATCACTGACTCAATGGACATGAGTTTGGGTAGGCTCCGAGAGTTGGTGATGGACAGGGAGACCTGGCATGCTGCATACCGTGGGGTCACAAAGAGTCAGATATGACGGAGCGACTGAACTAAACTGAACTGAACCTACTGATGAACGCTCCCTTTACTGACTTGCCTTCCTTCCATGTCTTACTCTCCGCTACTCACAGTGCCTTTTGAGATCACCTCCCAGTGCAAGAACTTGCACCAAAATCCTTGCTCAAGGGTCTTATTTTTAGGCAATGCCCATTAGGACAGGTCTCAACCTTCCATGAACAGCAGGCAGGGCTTCAGATGCTCTACAGCCTCCAAAGAGGCCATCCTCTGAAACACGTCTATCAGATGTCAGCAAAGAGGACAAAGGGAAAGAACAGGCTGCCCAGAAGATGGACAAAGGGGTAATGGAGAGGAGTTTCAGAGGAGTTTCTCCCAGTGAACAGAATCAAAGCCTAGTTAAGGAACTGTGCCATCAGTCTAGCAGAACTACGAGACTACTCTCTAATTCTCATTCTTGTTTCTAAATAGAAATCTTTCTTGCAGTTATCCTGCCTCTCTTCCTAGGAATGTGCAAATGAAGATAACTTTGTGCAAATGATAATTTGTCGTTTTGGTTCATATGTGGTAGCAACTAGATTAGTTATACCCAGCTTTGGTAAGAGGACTATGCTTTGCCCGGAGAAACAGGATTTTGCCCTAGATGGCTTGACCAGAAGATACTGCGGGAGAAGTATTGAAATAGATACTTGATGACCAGAAAGGAAGGGGATTTGTGTAACAGACTGATTAGATGTTCATCAATCCTGTTTTATTCTCCTGAGCACAAAAGAAAAATACATTCTTTCAAAGTTAGTTAGGGCCCAAGGCATATGGGCGAATATGATGCCCACAACTTTCAGCCCTAGTCATAAAGTTTCCTGTATCACTGTCCATGCACTGTCTTAACTCTTACCTTGGTAAAAATGTAGCCCATCTGTGGGAGATGGTGGTATAATAAAGATGGAAGGCACTTTCATCCCTGAGCCACTTCTGGGAGAAGACGTGCCGAGAGACTGTGATGTGAGCCACAAATAAACCTGTATTTTGTTAAGCCACTGAGATGTTGGGATTGTTTGTTACAGCAGCCAGCGCAACTCATGGAGACTCATAGAGACATACATATTAGTGTATTTATTCTTCTCATGTTCTTTGACACACGTAGAACGTGCTTTGATGATGGAGAAGGAAGCGAGGTGATGATGGGATCAGTGAATATTTAGCAAGAGAGGCAGTGCTTCAGAAAGAAACCAGAAGATGCCAAAAGCAGTTCATACATTTTGGCCTGGAAATTACTCTTGGTTCTCCACTGGATACTATAGCACCGCGGAGGGTGTTTGACTGTGTGTGTGTGTACATTCCATATCCATACACGTGAGGAGGACAGAGGTCAGGCCATCCATAGGTAGCCTCTTCCCTACGTCTTGCAGTGACTCCTTCAGCTTCTTTGTCCACTACCAACCTGTTCTTGTTTCACATTCAATATTGTGCCCTGTATAATATCCATAGTCCTAAGGACATTGCCAGAGTGGCTCTGACAAATCAGGGTGGCTGGGGAAGCTCTGCCAGGAAGGGAAGAATTCACAGATCGGGAACGCTCACTCTGAGTTAAGGGCTGCTCTCAATCCCAGCTGGCTATCAGCTAATTCCTGCAAAAAGATGCCTCTTTTTCCAGAAGCATTTACATGTCAATTGGAACTTCCAGAAGATTTCTATGATTTTTTTTAAATTAAAAATCATTTTTAATAGGTGATTTATGGTAATACTGGAGAAGGAAATGGCAACCCATTCCAGTACTCTTGCCTGAGAAATCCCGTGGACAGAGGAGTCTGGCGGGCTATAGTCCATGGGGTCACAAGAGTCGGTCACGACTTAGTGACTAAGCCACCACCACCACATAGTAATACATTGACATGGTTCAAAATAAAAACAATACACCACACAAAACGCTTGTGTCCATTGTGTATTACCTACTCTACCTTCTACAACTAAACACTTTAACTAGGCTTTTATATAAAATCAATCTTTAATGACAAAATTTCAGGTGCCAATAGCTGATGGGCAAATATTTTAAGACAGGGAACATGCTCCTCAAATTATACAGTTTCACAGTGCTTTGGCCATCTATTCCGACTATTGCAAAATGGTCCTGAAATTGAGAATAAACACTGAGTAATTGTTCCCATTGACCCTGTGCCCTACCAACCAAAGACAAACCATTTGATTTCCATACCTTCAGATTAAAATAGCTTAATTTAAGCACTTGGTTGCTGAAATAAGCACCTAAATGTTCAGTTCAGTTTAGTCACACAGTTGTGTCTGACTCTTTGAGACCCCATGGACTGCAGCACGCCAGGCCTCCCTGTCCATCACCAACTCCCGGAGTTTACCCAAACCCATGTCCATTGAGTCGGTGATGCCATCCATCCATCTCATTAACTCAGAGCAAATTTTAATTCTGAGCAAATTTAGTCTTTGTAATAAAGATTTATATAGGTATCTTATCCCTTCTCCGCAGACGTATTTCCTATCTTTCCATGGGTATTCAAGTACAAACATGCTACAGCGATCATATAGGTGCCAGTATCAGCCCTGCTGTGTTCCACCAGGGCAAATATAATAAGCTATACCAGACTCAGAAGATGTTTTCCTATAGATTTTTCCTATTACTTTTCTCTATGGCAACAGCCCCAGAAATGTTACCTCCCCCCTTTTATTTAGAAAAACTAATTTTATTTGAATATAAAACCCTGAATAAACTTAGTCTTAAAGACTTTTTGATATTATCTTTTCTTTGAATTTCATTTCTTGTGACAGTTGTACCCAAAATTATAAGTAGTAAAAAATGAAAATGCAGTTCTGGATGTTAAATACTAACCATGTGTTTGGGATGGTTGGAGGGGAGGTAGGGATCTCAGGGCTTTTGGATCTATACAACAACAGATGTAAAGATCAAAAAGGGAAAATCAGGAGTACGAATGCGGGGAAAATACTTTGAAGTATAAGTGTTTTTTACCAGAGGAAACCAATTTTCCCCATTTACTCACGTAACACTGGAATGAATAAACCCGCGGTGTTCATGAGCTGATGGCTGAGACGCTGGTAAACAGGCTGACAGATGGGAGAGGGGGCTGTTAGTCTGCTGTCTTCTCATTTTCTTTTATTACATAAGGAGATTAACAACAACAACAACAACAACAAATAAGAACAGAAACAAGGTTTGGGAAGTACTTGGGGCTACTTAGAATTCGGACAAACGGGCACTTTGAATAACTCATGCGTCTCTGTCAGCGTAAGATCAATTAGCCGACACCGCTGACTCTCTGTGCTTCTTCATGTCTTAAGTATATTAGGGAAGTAGATTTATGAGACGCTATCCTTTTGGTCTGAATTTTAAAATTTAAATTTGTTTATGGTTCAGCATTTATAACTACTGTCCAAAATTTCAGTCAGCTTTTATTGCCCGTATTTAACGAGCAATAATTACCATTTGGGGATCTTCAAAGCTTGCCTGACTAACAAAGTCTAAGAAGTCTTAGGGCAAGAGTCTCATGTGGTTTTTAGAGCCCTTTGCTTTTCGTTTTCCTATTTTTTTAAGAGGTTTGGGGATCATCTGTTTCCTCTGGCTTCTTTGGAACGACTGTGGACAACTTTGCTTCTTCCTTTGGAGTATGTGTTCTGGTGATCTCAATGAACAACATGTTGGACTCTGTGAATTTGTTTCCATATGGAACAAGTTAGCAGCTATTTAATTTCTAAAAATGTTTATGAAGTCCACAGCCCATTGTTATTTTTAGAGAGGCTTGTTCAGATCTTTGCCAGACGGTTATTTCAGGACTCCAGAGATTCCTTATGAAACTCCTCCAGAAAGCACACCACCTTAAAACAATACTGAGTTATTGTAAAGATTAAAATGAAAGTATTGATTCCTTGTCTTATTCACATTAACCTTCTTCACGTAGCAGTTAGTCTGTACTCCTTCACGTTGGAATTAGCCACAGGACAAGCAGGTATTTTTAAATTAGAAGATTTGCCTATAGGCTTATTTGGTTTTACAATCAGTGAGTGACCTGTATTCATATTTAACCAGAAACACCTATGATAGCTTAAGGAGTCATGTAAACACTTACACAAACTTTCTGAGAAAACTGATTTTAATTCTTCTGTTTCTAGGATGTAAAGTGAGCCTTGAAGACAATATTTCACTTACGCTTATTTCCAAGCTTCTGATATCACGGTCCTTAGGTGGGTTTAATTTCTCTTCCTGGCCCATTAGCTCAGAGTTGCCCATTTGTTCGAGGATTTGCAACTTTTTAGTATTCAGCCTTCATTACTCCTTCTGAAAGCTTCTTATGGTTGAATGTTGAGCACTTACAAAAGCTGATAGGTATTTAAATGTGAAAATGAATTCTTATAATTAGATTTACTCTTTTTAATCAAGGATGCAAAATACTGTTTCTTGTTCTCAATGAAATTTAGAGGATGAAGTTGAGAAAATGCAAAAGTAAATGCATCTGTTTCTACCTATTTGAAAATCTGAATCTCTCTTGAATTGTTCTTATTTGATAATGTTCTTCTCATTATGTGGTTACTTAGTTGTATCTGTAAGGAAATACTCGAATTATAAAAGTGCCAATTTGGTGGCATTAGAGAAACATAATGTGGGTGACGCTTATCTCTGGGTGGCAACTGAAGGTAAAACAATTGTGGAAAAAGGAAATGCCATGAGAAAGGAAGTGAGAAAGGAGAATGATTCATGGAAGGAAGTGTAATTTGGCTTTTGATAAGTTTGGAGTTGTAGAAACCATAATAATTTTTCACACACATTACCTGTTGTGGAAGACATAATAGGCAAAATAGTAAAATGAAAGCTCTTTTATTCTTTTTAAAGTTGGTAGAGATTCAATGGAGATTTTTTTCTTAAAATATTAATTTTAAAATAAAATGAATTTGTCAGTCTCAGGAACCAGTCTCTCTAGATGAAAAATAATTTTGTTTTGATTTATGCATTTAATATTTCACACTGAAAATGTAAAACTACAGCAGTTATTTTATAGTGACTGAGATCAGGAAATATGGAGGTAATTCATTATATTTATTATTTTCCTTATAAAACTATAAATCAATGTTATTGAAAATTAAATGTATGGTCTTTTGTGGGGGCATTTCTGAGGTATAACACTACTTTCCATAAGGCTTTCTAGGATCTGACAGTAACTTGAATTATTCATAAAAGCCTTGGATTTTCCTTCAACCTAATCAAATTAATAAAACAATTTCAATTCTAAAAGCTATTAATGCTTTGTGGAAGAGAGCAAAAAGCATGAGTTTATTTTCAGCTTCTTTTTGAATCTTATATACTTCTGGGGATTACCAAGTCCAAAAGCGTAGATGGTAAGTCAGAATACTGACTGCTATTTCATTGCTACTTTGCTAGCGTAACACCGTTGTGTGATAATTTTTGTTCTTCCATTGTCACTGTACTCCCAAGGAAGACTATACCTAGTAGTTCCCTGAAGGGTCTTTAGAAATCCCTTTCTAAGAAAATAAAGAAATAAAGAAAAATTATAGAGAAGCATTCTAGCTTTCAGGATTAGTTACCATCCTTAATATCCAAAATGCTTTGAAGTCTTTTGTAAAAAGGAATCATAACATGTGATGAGACAAATAAAAGTGAGCAGCTATTTAAAACAAATGTAGACAGGAACAGGGCTGCTGTATCACTGGGCCCAGTAAAGGAATGAATATTTACTTAATCATTGAACTGAAATGATTTGAAACTTTTGGTATCCAAGGCAAGAGGAAAGTAAGTTGACTATATAACCTTCCTTCTCTAATCTCAAAGAAAGCATATGTATTAGTCTGCGGAGAAAAACTTATTTCAGAATGTGAATTCAAGAAGAATTTTTTATGTGTATCTTTGTACAAGGGACTTTTAATAATAAGGTAAACAATGTCTTCAACTCCAGCCTCATCTTATAGAAATATTGTTCAAGATGACCCTTCTTGAATCAGTGTTCTTTGAAGGTTGAGGATATAATATTAAACCATTACGCAGTCAAGGCATTCCTCAGGGGGCTCAGATAATAAAGGATAAGTATTCCACTTGTGGAAGAGCTGGCTTAATATAGGACAGAA
Organism: Giraffa tippelskirchi; assembly: GCF_054371585.1. NCBI lineage: Eukaryota > Metazoa > Chordata > Mammalia > Artiodactyla > Giraffidae > Giraffa > Giraffa tippelskirchi. The sequence continues at coordinate 175,121,534 of NC_137280.1, read as the reverse complement.
TCCAGAAGAAGGAAGTACCTTCAAATCTCCTGCGAGATCTGTCTCAAATTTCAGATGCTTTAAGCAGGCCTATAGTAAGTCCTGGATCACAGGCAATTTCAGGATACAGTTCTGAACCAGAAACTCATAGGTAGGAGTGAGGTACAACTGTTCTATTATGAAAGCCCAACCTGCATTTCACCCACTCAAAAAGCATTGTGAACCTCAGCACAGTCATGGGCAACTGCAGAGTTTGAAGACAGGGCCATTGTCTCCCAAATCTTCCTATTTGCCCAGCTATTGTAAGTATAGAGCACGATGGATTTGAATTAGCCAGAAAAATGTTTATCCTATGTGCGGAAGGTCCAGTTTCTAAGCAGAACTATATTTTGATAACCCTGCCAGGAAGAGTAATCTGCAAAATACACACAACATACCTAAACCTGTGGAATGGTATTATTCGAAAATGTCTTTTTAAATGTTAGAGGATGCTTACCAGATGTTACCAATTTTGATGAAAATGAGACTGAGTGACCCCCTTTAGATTTTTACAAACTGATGAGTCCACTGCTTAAGGCCTTTGTTTGTTTTATTGTCAGAGAAAATTCAACTGTTTGGCCAACGTAAAGAAGGACGTTTGGCATCTTGCTTATGCTATAGCAAGAGGGAATGCAGTTTATTCATGGAATGGCTCGACGATACCATGTATTTGAAAAAAGTACAAGCAGTGAGGCTAGAATGCAGCACTCTTAGAGACCAATTCAAAACTAGACAAGTGCTTGCTAAAATGCCCCTGCGTCCACTCATATACTCATAGTCTGATGGTCATATCAAGTTTGGGCTTTCGTCCCACAGACTGAAGAAAGATGGCTGAGCTAAGAGGAGGCAGGGTTAATACACTGGAAGTTGAATAATGGTGCTAGAAATCAGTTTGTGGCTTAGAGTTTAAAGGACACGTCCAACAGATCAAGCAGTTGAAATTAGGAACACCAAGAGTATCCATTTGTAAAAGTCCTCTTATGAAGGGCTTTGATCTGTAATTTTCCTAAGATAAGAATGTGGTAAGAATGGATTGGAAATAATTTGGGGGACGAATGGAATCTTTTAAAATCACTGAAGTGATTTAACTAGTACTTTGTCTTGAAAACTGTTATTGTCTTCCATCAACTACCTAAAATATGGAGACAGTCATGTGAATTTAAATGGAGATTTATGCTTCCATCAATTCTCTCAAAAGTCAAACGATAAAAAACCATTTCTCCATATCTTCATTGTTTTCCCTATGCTCAAAATTTAAATCTTCTCACTGAAATCTTACATGCTTTATAAAAATGTACTGCTTATTTTTTGTATATATATAACACATCTTATATATTTGCTATATATTTATAAATTCTGACAAGTTTTTGATAGTGGAAGAGGAGCGTGTTAGTTTCTTAGGGGTGCCATAATAAAATCTCACAGATGCGTGTCTTTAAACCACAGAGACTTATTCTTTCCATATTTCTGGAGGCTACAGTCTGAAATCAAAGTGTTGGCAGGGCCATGTTCTTTACACGTATGTAGCAGAATATCCTTCCTTGCCTCTTCCAGCTTCTTAGAGCCCCAGGCCTTCCTTGGCTTGTGGCAGCCAGCCTCCAACCTCTGCCTTGGTTGTCACAGGGTCATTTTCCTTCAGTGAATCTCTCCTTCACTTCTTATACAGACACCGGTTATGTTAGATTAAGGACCGACCCCACATAAGTATGATCTCCCCTCGTCCTAATTAATCACACAACTGCATGCAGGTAAAGTCACATTTGAGGTATGGCTGGTTCAGTTCAGTCGTTCAGTCACGTCTGACTCTTTGCGACCCCATGAACTGTAGCACACCAGGCCTCCCTGTCCATCACCAACTCCTGGAGTCCACCTAAACTCATGTCCATTGAGTTGGTGATGCCATCCAACCATATCATCCTCTGTTGTCCCCTTCTCCTGCCCTCAATCTTTCCCAGCATCAGGGTCTTTTCAAATGAGTCAGCTCTTAGCATCAGGTGGCCAGAGTATTAGAGTTTCAGTTTCAACATCAGTCCTTCCAATGAACACCCAGGACTGATCTCCTTTAGGCTGGACTGGTTGGATCTCCTTGCAGTCCAAGGGACTCTAAAGAGTCTTCTCCAACACCACAGTTCAAAAGCATCAATTCTTCTGCACTCAGCTTTCTTTATAGTCCAACTCTCACATCCATACATAACTACTGGAAAAACCATAGCTTTGACTAGATGGACTTTGTTGGGAAAGTAATGTCTCTGCTTTTTAATATGCTGTATAGGTTGTTCATAACTTTCCTTCTAAGCAGTAAGCATATTTTAATTTCATGGCTGCAATCACCATCTGCAGTGATTTTGGAGCCCCAAAAAATAAAGTCGGCCTCTGTTTCCACAGTTTCCCCATCTATTTGCCATGAAGTGATGGGACCAGATGCCCTGATCTTAGTTTTCTGAATGCTGGGTTTTAAGCCAACTTTTCACTCTCCTCTTTCACTTTCATCAAGAGGCTCTTTAGTTCTTCTTTGCTTTCTGCCATAAGGGTGGTGTCATCTGCATATCTGAGGTTATTGATATTTCTCACAGCAATCTTGATTCCAGCTTGTGCTTCATCCAGTCCAGCATTTCTCATGATGTACTCTGCCTGTAAGTTAAATAAGCAGAGTGACAAGGTACAGGCTTGAAGTTCTCCTTTCCCGATTTGAAACCAGTCTGTTATTCCACGTCCGGCTGAGCTGCGCAGGAGCGTCGAGCAACAGAGAGGAGATACCCCACGTCTAAGGTAAGGAGCAGCAGCTGCACTTTTCTGGAGCAGCCGTGAAGAGATGCCCCACATCCAAGGTAAGAGAAACCCAAGTAAGACAGTAGGTGCTGAGAGAGGGCATCAGAGGGCAGACAGACTGAAACCACAATCACAGACAACTAGCCAGTCAGATCACACGGACCACAGCCTTGTCTAACTCAGTGAAACTAAGCCAGGCTGTGTGGGGCCACCCAAGACGGACGGGTCATGGTGGAGAGGTCTGACAGAATGTGGTCCACTGGAGAAGGGAGTGGCAAACCACTTCAGTATTCCTGCCTTGAGAACCCCATGAACACTATGAAAAGGGAAAAAGATGGCTGGTTAGGACTTCCATATATCTTTCGGGAGGGCATAATTTAACTCAAAACAAGGGCATATTTTGCTTTGTTTCTTTGGGGAAGACATATCAATCCTTCTAGAATTAAGAATCTGTAAAGGCATACCTTTGTTTTCCCAGGTAAAAACAGAAAACGCAGGGATTACTTCTTGACTTCCTATGATGTGCAAAGGAAAGGTGGAAGTTACTTGGAGACTTGGTGAGATATACTTTCTATCTTGATTTCTTCACTGTGCTATAATTGCTTCATATTCTTATTCATCGAATTCTGGAGGCAGACTTAGGAATAATGATGCTGAAAGTCAAAGTATGTTTAAGGAAGAAGGAAATAATTTCAGGGGAGCTATGTATTAATTTGAAGAGTGAAAATAAAATAAAATTATAATCTTAATTTATCATTAATGTGGATGTCTCTTAGATAGCCCAGAGGGTACCCTTTATACTGTTAAGTTACAGAGGATGATTTTAACCAGTTATTTTCATCCAAGTTTCAAATATTTATCTCTATAGAAAAGAGCCAATGGGAAACTACATGCTGATCCAAATTTTCTTTGCATTGGAAGGAGCTGTGAATTCACCATTCATTAGTTTAACGACCTTGAGTAAATAAACCCATTAATCTTTGAAATTTTTTCTGCATTTGTAAAACAAGAATAAAAGGAACTTAACCATTAATTTAACAGGGCATTTTAATATAAAAGTCATTTATATACTATATAGTTATACACACAAATTTAAGAATTTATTTCTGGACAGTGTCTCCCAGTAGCCTTCAAGAGGCACTGCGGCACAGCACTCATGAGCAGTGGTTCTGAATAAGACTGATTTGGATTGAATCTCAGCTCCATCATCCACAGAGGTGTGATCTTGATCTCTGTGCCTCTGTTTATTATCTGTAATGTAAGGATAACACCATTCGATTTCTAGGTTGTTAAGAGGATTATATAAGTTAATAAATTCGAAGCAACTAGGATAACGCCTGGTACATGGCAAAAACCCAATAAATGTAAACTGAGGAGGATCATTACCATCAACTCTGGCATCCAGGTCTCCCTAGTGAATGCTTAGAACATACACTTTTAGAAGACAATGAAATTGGTTCCAGAGACACAGGCTGTTAGTCCGCCCAGCTGAAACCAGCTTACGCGAGGGGGCATGACTGAAGCCGGTGCCCAGATAGCATCAGAGGTTTCTCTCCAGCCCCTGCCTCTGCCGCTCCTCTGCTCCGTTTTCTCAGTTCTAGCAGTGGCCCAAACACTACCCTGATTTCAGAGTTTTCGTCATTTTAGAGTAAATCCAGTAGAAAACAAGCAAGTTGTATAAAGCACTTCCCACAACAAAGCTGAATTTCACTGATTTAGTAGTTTTGGTCACACCCTATCCTTGAACTAACCCCTATGGCCGGGACGGATGGCTGTCTTAAAGTGGTTTAGAGACTGAGACTGAAGGAAGGGCAGAGGCTAAAATGAAATTTAGGGCTGGTGAGGAGGGGAGGCTGGATGTTGGCAAAGCAAGTATCAAATACCGATCAACAGCCAATGCATCTTGGACAATTGCCAAAAATACCCTTGACATGATTAATGTGTTGAACAAATTACAAGAAAATTGCATAGTATGGAAGCACAGATTTTATTCTGGGCAAGTACTAGGAGATGGTGCGCTTTGAGTTATTATACCTCTGTTAATTTCAGGCATCCAGGCTAGTGAGTTCCTTATGTTTGTTTGGATGAGGTAATGATTGAGGATATGACCCATCTTTATTTTTTTGCATTGCAAAATATGGATTCAAGTTAGTGACAGAATTGAAAGGCTAATTTAGATGAACCTCTATGAATGCTTCTTGTCTAAAAAGCAACTAATGTCTTTTAATTGTTCTTTTCATTTAAGTATGGTAGATTGAAATGTTTAAAATCAATTTTTCAAGTGATTTAGACATTAAAATTGGCTTTGATCTTTCAACATGCTTTCATTCTTAAATTTGTGTTATACTGCTAATGTAATAGGAAACAGAATAAAAACCGGGCTTGACAGCTAAAAAGGAATAATTATGATTTAAATGAAAACAAAAACTGTAGACATGTATTTTTGTGACTACGATTTTATAGAAACTCACTCTCATGACTATGGACTTAATAAACTATCATTTTAAAAAGAGACCACAATGGCATTTACATAAAATATCATGAGTAAAAAGAAAGAGCATATAGTGCCAAATTTTCCACACTATTCCAGAAAAAAAGGCATTTTATTATATTATTATTCTTTATAGAGAAAAAATAGCCTTAATGTAAAAGTATTAGCTAGCCAGAAAAATGTTACAAAAATCTTAAAATCTGGCTAATGTAAATGGTTTTCCCAGTTCTTCCCCGCCAAAGAAAAATACCAGCAACATACTGCAAGCAAAAAAGTCTTTGAAGAAATCATAGCACTGGACATTGCACTGATGTATGGTGCACTTCCAGCAAAAATTAGGTCCCAAAACACCATGAGAATTATCTATTAATAAAACAATTTACTTTGTATCTCATGGATCTGAATGTTTCATTATACTTTGAAATGTTTATTTATACAAATTATAACCACCTAAAGACACTTGAAAAGCCATCTGGTTTAAGGATTACAAAGATGGAGCCATGTCTTTCACTTGTATCAGAAATTTTGTAGCTGATTATTTCAAATTGGGGTGTGGGTATTTATAAAAACTCTTTGAGAGAAAGAAATGTGCTTCTGACAAGCTGTCCAGGTAGATGCTGTGTTGCTTGGCATTCGAGAATAATAGCTGTGAGTGTGTCTGCTACAATGCCTTTATTACCAAAGTGTTGGCTAACAAGCCAGCGTTAGCTGGCAAACTCTCCGCTATTGTACTCTGACCCGGTGTCTGCATGAGGACAATAGTCTGGTTCAAGGCTGACCAGACTGAGGTGGGTGGTGTTTTCCTAACAGGGCTGGTTCGAAACACAGCTAGCTATTCCAGCAAAAATATACTATGGGAATCAGTCTGTTCTCTCACAGCGAGGGGAATTCCCAGCCAATACATTTGATTGTTCTTGTGTAAACAGCCCAAGTATTTGAAGCAAAGACTTGACCTAACTTTATGAGAAACCAGCTCCTGCCTGTTTCTGCTGGACACGCCCAGCTCGGAATGCTTGTTGTTAAATCACCCAGGCACTGGGAGAGGGTGCAATGTAGACAGCTATATCAGTGTGGCCATTATGAGTTGTTAAAATACCAAATGATGTCTGTCTGAACTAGTTGGTAAATAGCCACTGTCTTGAGTCACCTTCCTTACCCACAGCCCTCTGCCATCTTCCCTCAGACCCTGGACCCCTGAGACCTCTCCAGGATTTAGCAACTCAGGTGCAGTTCCTGTCAGAGCAGAGGCCCTCTGTCCCAGGGCTAAAAGCAGCATCTGCCTTGATTGGCCAGTGCCCATATGTTTCTGGTTTTTGAGTCTGTTGAGCATCACCCTGACAAACAGCTAGTGAAATACTACTTCAGTGTTATCAGTCGAAGACCAAAACCCCCCAGATCTCAGGACAACAGCCGTGATCCAAACAAAGGAGAGGGATCACTGCATGGAACCAGGGGGCCTTCAGCTCCCTACGTCTCCTTAAGGACAGTCCTGGTATTCAATGTGATGTCGTCTGTCCTTCCTCATGCTTCCTGCCTCCACTTTTGGAACTGGTTCTGTTTATAATTCTTCTTGGGGCTTATAGCAATTGCTCCAAAGTTCCACGGTAGAGCATTTCTGCTAATGAGCATATGCCGGAAAAGTGTGGGTAGGATGATAACAACCCACCCACCTTTAAGCTTATTTTAGAAGATGCAAACATTAGAAAATGAAAATTAATTAATGAGCAAGCGAAGACAAATGCCAAATAGCATGTATCAGAGACTTCTATATTTCCTTTTTTACCCTTTTCCTTTCCTTTTAAAAACCTAAATTATATTATATCCCTATGGGTTTAAAACCCTCCAGGGGCTTCTCAAAACTCTCGACCCTTATGGCCTGCAGGGTGCTCTGTGGTCTGGCTGTGGCCCCTCTCCGGCCTGACCTCGCCCGCTTCCTGCCCTTCCTCACCCTGTGTCCCGCACAGCCCTGCCCAGGACCTGCTCAGCCGACTCCTGTTGCAGAGTCTCTCCCTAGTCTAGTTGCTTCCCCCATTGCCGCTCTTCCGTGTGATCCCATCCATCACTGAGTTCTAATCTCCTTAGAGAACCATTTCCTGACTGCTTTTTATGATATCACTCTCCTTTGGTTTATCCCCACCTCTAATCACTATCTAGATAATTTGAATAAAATAGTCTGACTCCCTCCTCCAGAATGTGAGTTATTGTGAGGGCAGGGACTTTTTCTGTCTTGTTCACCATCACAGGCCGGTACCTAAAAGAATGAGAAACAGTGCCGCAGAGAAGAAGCAACATAAAGCAGTCGTTAATACGCGGGCTCTGGAGCTAGAAAACTTGTGTTAGAAACTCAATCCTACCTCCAAATTGCCGTGTGACTTTACGAGGCAACGGCACCCATGTTGTAGGGTTCTTGTGAAAAATTAAGTGAGCTAATACATTAAAAATTCATTTAGAACAAAATCTGGCACATGATGAGCACTATATACTTATTTGACATTTAAAATTGTTTTTCATTAGAATATAAGCTCCACAAGGGCAGGATGTTATTGTTTTGGTTGCTGACCAATCTTCAGCGCCTAGAATATGTGGCTTGTTGGCACTCAAAAACTAATATTAAGAACATTTTGTCAAAAGTAGCCTTTTTTAAAACTATATTACTGTTAGCTGTAGGATCAGAGAGTAAATTTTTCTAGTTTCCTATATCATGCCCCTCGCCTCCCCATATTATAAAGAACATCACACTCTGGTTAAATATCTGGTTTAGTTACGCCTGGAATTTCCCAGTTCTGGACAGTATGGTCTATGTAAATTGCTTCAACTTGTTAATTGCTAATACTCTGTCTTTCTAAGCCTGATTGGACCTTAGAAATTCTTCTCAAACCAGAACTGCAGGATAATGATGCAAGGTAAAGCCCATTTACTACCCTAAGGTCCAGGGAATGCATTGGTTCTAGGGCTGATATACATGGAGTTGGTTGCTGTTCTACAGTCATCTGAAAAACTTACCTGTCCTTGCATCCTACTGGTCATTCAGAAGTGAGAGGGAGAGAAGGAATACTATTTCTGATTTCTTCCCGTGACACCATGGGGCTTTGTTTCATCTTTTAGATGGTGGTAGTTTATGCTCAGATCACAGATAACAGGACTATGGGAAATTATGAAATCTCACTTCTTTAATTAAATGTTCCCCACCTGACTAACAGCAGCAGAAGAGGTGGAAACCTGAATTCACTCTGCACTCCTTAGGTGTTAACACTGCCTCAACATGAAAATTAAGTATTACCGTTTTCTCTCACTTTTTAAAAAATAAAATAGAAAAAAGTTGTATATATGGACAATTTGAGATACCAATAAGGTTGTCAGAAACATTCATAGGAGAAAGCTACTATTATTCAAAAAAATCTTAATTTTCTTCACAATTTAGTGGGATTTTATCTGTATTGCTGAAGTTGCATTCACATTTATTTTTTCCTTTCTGACTCAGGTATTATCTAAATTGGTTGGTTGGAGCGTGGCATTGATGAGCTCACAGTCAGGGGTTCAGTTCCCTTCCCTCTGTCAGAGTCAGTCAGGGAAACACAGAGAAGGCCATCCTGAAATCTCTGCTCCTGCTGCAATTCCTGTGCCACATGCTCAGGTGTTTATAAGGCAGGGGCTTCATTCTTGCTTTCAGTATTTATTAAACAGTATTACTGTTATTCCCTCAACTCAAGACATTACTGGTGATAAGATGCATCATCACTTTAGTATTAGGAGTAAAAGAAACTTTATTGCATTAAGTAAAACCATGGATTACAATGTATAGAGACGTAAAATGTGAGCAAATATATTTGTCTGGAAATTCAAAAAATATGGTTTGGAGTATAGCTCTTTATCATTACAAGGAAATAACACAGAAGTATATATTTTGTACTTTTGATGGAGACATCTTTAATTTAATACATATTTTATTATATCTAAAGCTCACTGTTTATATGAGATTAAACTCCTTGCCCCCTATACTGAGATAGTATTCATTCATTTATATATTTATATTATTTTAAATATATAATATATTGTATTTATATGTGATACATTTTATAAACATATAGTTACATATAAATATAGTTGTCCCTTGAACAACATGGGTTTGAACTGCATGGGTCCAATTATATGTATTTTTTTCCCCACTAAATATCTACTATGGTACTTCATGATCAACGGTTGATTGGAAACAGGAATATGGAGGAACTGAAGGTAACAGAGGGCTGTATAATTGGATTTTTGACTATCTGGAGGGTTGGCACTACTAACCCCCTGCATTTTTCAATATATATATTATATATTCATGCATATAAATAAATGCATACATATAAATACCCATACATATATTTATATTATTATTATTCATATAGATATCCCATTTTCATGTATCAGTAAGGGAGAAACAGTAAATATAAAATTAAAATATATGATAGTGATAAGACTACAAAACAGAAACAAGGACATCTGCCGAGTACCTACTAAGACAAGCAATCTACTTTCGAGTTGGCCTGGGAAACCTCTGAGAAGCTGAGCTAAGACCCTGATGAAGATCTGTCTTGAGAGGAAGCCACAGGGCAGCATGTCCCAGGCAGAGGGGACAGAGTGAGGGTCGCAAGGCAGAAAGGAAACTGTCATATCTGAAAACAGCCACAATAACCCTGGAAGCCAAGGAGTCTGGAGCTAGAGAGGGAGGTGCTAACATGACGTGGGCTCAGGAGGGTAGGGAAGAGAGAGATGGCAGAGGGGCTTGTAGGCTCCGGCGAGGAGGTTTTATTTTATTCTATAATCAATGGGGAGTAATTGGGGAGCGGAACAGAATCACAATCTATTTTGCTTTGCACTAAAGAAATGTTTTTTGGATAGTTCTGCATGTCCCGAAGGGGGCAAGAATGGAGGTGGAAAGCCCGGTTTGGGGGATACTACAGGACAGAGGGAGAGTGGAGATGGTGGGACAGGTTCAGGACACGTTATGGGGACAGAGGTGACACAACCTGCTGATGGACTGTTGTCTGAGTGGGGAAAAGAAGAGTCAAACAGAATTTTGACTTGAGCAACAAGGTGGGTGGCGCTGCTACTTTCTGAGATTGGAGAAGAATGGCTTTTTTGGAGGAGGGGAGGAGAAGTCATGACTTCTACTTTGATCAGCCTGTGACACATTTTGAGGATAATTTTGAGGAACACCTATGATACGTTTCAGTAGAAATTGCAATAGGTCTAGTAATCACATAAAACAAACTGGTAACGTGAGGATTTTAATGTTTTATGTTGGCCATTGACAACGTGAGATATTTAAAATGAAGAAACCAAACTTACTGAGACAAAACATTATCTAACAAGTTAATTCTGGAAAACCACCATTCTGATTTCTGAATTTTTGTCTTTAATAACAGTTCGATAAGGAATTGTTTGTTGATAGGGCACTAGATGGTAAGATACATTTGAAAGATACATTTTAAGAAATGTTTATAACATGAAAATGCTAGCTGCTCAGTCATTTCCTACTCTTTGTGATCCCATGGACTTTGAGTCCACCAGGCTCTTCTGTCCATGGAATTTTCCAGGCAAGAGTACTGGAGTGGGTAGCCGTTTCCTTCTTCAGGGGATCTTCCTGACCCAGGGATCGAACCCACGTCTCCCACGCTGCAGGAAGATTGCTCACCGTCTGAGCCAAGCCGTAGGAAACACTGTGTGTGTGTGCAGCTTAGTCATTCAATCATGTCCAACTCTTCGTGACTCCATGGACTGTAGCCAGATAGGCTCCTCTGTCCACGGGATTTTATAGGCGAGAATACTGGTGTGAGTTGCCACTCCCTTTTCCAGGGGATCTTCCTGACCCAGGGAGCGACCCGAAACTCTTATGTCTTCTGCATTGGCAGGTGGATTCATCACCACTAGCGCCACCTGGGAAGCCCCCAGGAAATATTATATAAACTCATCACTATTATTCCCTCAACTCTAAGATAAAACTGATGATAAGATGTGCAATCATTTTAATATCAGGAGTAGAAGAAGCTTTATTGCATTAAATAAACCCATGTAATCAAAGGTTTATTTCTGTAATAATGGCATTTGAGCTACTACCTATAGGCCAATGGGTATTCCAAGCACTAAGTCCAAGATAGCTAAAGACTGAGAGATCAAAACTGAACAGATTGTTTTCTGGTAAATATTTGCAAGACTGCAGGGTGCACAATAAGTTCTTTCTAAAATATGTTATGATCCAGACAGAAAATACCACATTCCTTGGAGTTCTTACAGGTGTATTATATTTTGTTAATATATAAATAACTTTAGACTGACTTAGGAATAAAGAACCACAAGGCTCAGTAACATGGTCTTGTTTACAATACCAAAAATATGAGGTAGTCAAACTTAAGCAAGTGAGGATACCAGAGCTTTTATTTATATAGTGCAATAAGTGTACAGAGGCTTTCTAATAGATCAATAGTGCCAAAACCAAAGATACAAGAAGCCAATTGTTATAATTTGGGTTCTGTGGGGAGCCAACTGCAATGGAGATTTGTGTGCAGTTGGTCTATTGGGAGTGGTCTTGGGAAAGACACTTCTAATGGGAAGAGGGATACAGGACTGTGCAGAGAGAGGCTGAATGCCAACGCAGCTGCAACAGAGCCCTCAGCCACACTCACACGGAGGTCCTGGGTGGGGTGACTCTTTTGAGATGTCTTGGACTGGGTTGAGGGGCCCAAGCTTTTGTAACTGCCTATTGACCAGTGACTGGATGTGAAGCAGCTTCCCGCGGTTGAGGGTAATCTCCGAGGAGGGACTCATCTGTGGGCTGTCAGGGACTTCCCTGGCGGTCCACTGGTGAAGACTCCACTGCAGAGGGCGTGGGTTCAAACCCTGGTCGGGGAACTAAAATCCTGCATGCTGTGTGGGAACAAGCAGTGAATACTATACCCAGTAGTGTGTCTCAGTCCTGACGGGGGTGCTAGAGCACAGCCTGTGTGCTACTCAGATCCACCTGCCTCGTATTCCCACCTGAGAATGACTGCCTCAGGATTCCAAGATGGACTATAGCCCCCCACCAGAGCCTGTAGTCTCAGGCCTGCAACTGATATCATCTCCTTCCTCTACCACTGCTCCTGGATTCCTCAGCTTCAGCCTGCACTGTTTGTCTAGGTGGTTTACCTAGACCTTGACTTTGACTCACACTGTATCTCTGAAAGGTCACCCTGCCCTTCTCAGGTCATCAGCTGGTGTACTCGACCATTGATTTTCAAATGAATGACTCCTTGGGGAAAGCATTTCCTGACCTGCTAGTCACTTGGCTCAAGGAGCCCAAAGTGACTAAGAAGTAGTTTAAAATATGGTAAGACTCTTTCTCTCTCCCTCTCATGAAAGCATTCTGCTTTAATCAATGACAGGCAAGAAGAATTGTTGCCATCAACAGAGACCAACACTGAATTCCTGGAATGGCACTATCTCTTGAGGAGATGAAACACTCTTTGGTGACAAGTCTGTTACATTGGACTTCTTTTCTTCTATTCTGGAGTCAACTCTATTTTACTACCTGTTGCAGGATGGAAGAGGTCCAATGTCATTGATTGCCACCATATGGTATTTTAATTCTCCAAGGGATGATAACATAGCTGGGGCTCAGCTTCAGTCTTTGTTGCTGGCGGATAGTCCATTCAGGAGCAGAGCAATTAGATAACCCATAGTGAGTGGGAAGTCTATGCTGCTGGGACCATCATATCCTCCATTCCTGCCGATAAGGCGACTCTGCTCATCAGGTATTGTTTCAGCATGGGGGTGGCTGATGATGCAGACTGTATAATGTCCCCTGGCCAAGTCATCTTATCACTGTGTTGACCAGGGCCTCTTCTGCGGTGCCTGATCTCTGGTGGGTATTAACACAGGCTGTCCACACACCTCTTTGCCTCATGGTCCCTGATCTTTCAACCGTCCTCCTTCCAGGCTCCTGACCAGCTATCATTTGCCACTTTGGGGTAATTTACTTGCCCCAGGCCACTTTGCTTTCCACACAAAGTAGATGACCAGTAGCATCACCTGAAACTCCAGTGGGAGACTCTCCTCACTGATGTCTTTTAGGTCTATCTTGAAAGTGCAATGGTGGTTTAGTTGCTAAGTCGTGTCTGACTCTTGCGACCCCACGGGCTGTAGCCCGCCAGGCTCCTCTCCCCATGGGATTCTCCAGGCAAGAATACTGGAGTGGTTGCCATTTCCCTCTCCAGGGGATCTTCCTGATCCAGGAATCAAACCCAGGTCTCCTGCATTGCAGGCAGATTTACCAACTGAACTACAAGGGAAGCCCATTGAAAGTGTAATGGCAGACCATTTTTGGTTTGCAACTGCATCCTAAGTGAAACCATCCATGACCTCTTCCTCCAGCAGCTGTTCATAAAGGGACATCCCACTCCCACACAGTCATAGGTGTGAGATGAGAAGGAGATACTGGTGGAATGGTGACAGATGACCTCCGAGGAGGTATGGAAAGTAGGGTTGGGCAGAGAGAGATGTTAAACTGACTCAGTAGCAGGAGAGACTTCAGCAGGAGCTGGAAAGCTAGTATGGCTTTTTAGATCCATATTGAATGGAACAGGAGACAAACACGCCTCCCTTGTTGTTAAAGTCTATTAACTGTTGAAGACTCAGCTGAAGCAACAATTCTGATGTCGAGATTCTTGTCTATGTTCCTACAGCTAACGCAATAGCCTTTCTACATGTATGGTTCTCTATCTGCTCTCCCGCCTTTTTGTCTTTTAAACCTCGTGCACCTGCTTGAGAGTCACAACTGTGTGCTATGTTTTTTTCAGTCTCAGCTAGCAAAATGCCTGGCACGGAGGCTCCGTCCAGTTGCAACACCCCTTTTGCTACTGTCCTCTCGCCCTGAGGTTTCCCTCTACAATTCAAAGCCACCACTGATGCCCAGGTGTAGGCGACCTTGTTTTCTGGTTTGAGGACGTATGCTGGTTTGGAGTTTGGGAAGGTAGTAGTTCTTGCAAGTCAGCTCAGATGAGCTTGGAGAGTCCCAGGCACGGTGAGGGGTCCTTCTGCAGTGGATTCAGGGAGATGCGCCGGCGGCCCTTGAACGGCGGTCCTCACTCCGCGGCATCGCAATGAATATCCCGTGCGGGTCTTCACCCCAGCCTTTCGGCTGTGCGCCTGCAATCCTGAGAGGTGGCTTGCGGTTTCCCACGAGCCCCTGGCACTGGCCAACGCCGCTCTCCGCAGTGCGCCGTGACCTCTCTTTTCTGAAGCCTCTAGGCCGGTCCTGCCTCAACCTTTTCTAGCACCCGTTCTATTTTTATGGCCGGAACTTGATTATTTGCTTCCCTCAGGCCCGCTCTTTTGATTCTCTGGAGACTGTTCTACAAATCAAAAACAAATACCCAAAACTGACTTCTCCTCAAGGCTATGTGCTTGCCTCTGGCTGACTGGGGGGAAAGTCACCAAGTTCAGAAGAAAAACACAAATATTCCCAAAAATTATCTTGCCGCATGCCAATCTCATTATAAATAAATACTGGTGAAATGAATGAGCAGTGGATGTGCGGTGAGGTGACAGGAAGTGGAAAAGGAATATCAGGGTTTTGGCCGGGGAAGTATTTTTCAACTCTAGACTTTCTTTTGGGTTTTACTTGGTGGTCCGTATGCCACTGGTTGATAATCTCTGTTTGTGAAAACCTCTCGGCTAGAAACTGAGTAACCTGGAAGATTCTGTGAAAGACCGCAGTGAAGCTCTGAGCCCCTCAAGGAGATCCTCGCATGTCACGACGCGGTCTTAGGGCTCTTCAGGTCTCTCGGGAAAACTGGGTGCTTTATTTCCCTTCCCTGGGACACATCACCAGCTTTCAGAGGACCTCCTCCATACTTGAAAGGTTTGGTCTGCTCTCCGACCCCATCCTCCTCCCGTCCTTACCCCCTTCCCTTCCTTCTGTAATACAGAGATTCATTTCCAAGACTTCAAAGTGACTGCCTGTCAGGATGTCATGATACCTCTTAATCTGGGGTCCTCGGTGTCCCAGGGTGTCTCTGGGGGAACCAAGGGGAAAAAATCAGCTCTCCAGCCACGTTTATCCCATTTGTAGATGGCGGAAAACCCATGGTCATTCCCAAACCTTCACTAATGGTTTTCAGTGGGTGACAGTGGAAGTTTTCAAAGGAGTTTTCAACATGGCACTGGAGGAAAGAGGGTGAAAGGGAGAATATAAAACTAGCTTTACTCTTTGATGAAGTCTTCCCCCTGGGACAGGGTGGGCTTTTCATTCTGTTGCTCAAGAAGGGCACTTGCATGCTGATGGTTGCCTAGCTTTGTTCCCGCAGTGAATTTCTTTCATTCTCTTTAAAGATGTTAGGATCAGATGTAGAGTGACCCCCCTCACCTCCTCTCCCCTTCCCTTCCTGTACTGCCCAGAAGCCTGGTTTTTCAAAACAAGCTCAGGTATTTCACCAAGTGATGCATCCCTAGTGGGGAAAAGTCACAGCTTTATTGATTAAAATCTGGGTATAACATCCATAATCGGAGCTTTCCTGTAACTTGGTGCCAAGCTGCCTCACCATGTTCTCTAGGGACTATATATCAAATGCTATTTTTCATGCTCCTGTTTGCTGATAAGGGTTTGATAAAACCACTAGTTTGACCTGATATTAGGTTTCCAGAGATGAAAGCGCCGGTATAGACTGCCAAATGTCCTCAAATACATGACAATCATACTAATATTTTAAAAGAAATGTAGGACTCCGGGTGTGTGTGTGTGTGTGTGTGGATATCTTTAGGTTGGTGTGTGTGTTTTCACCCCCTACCTTCAACATGTGTCTCTATTCATTGCAAACAATTTTCAATCAATAATTAAAAGTGGTAAACAGGTCTACAGGGGAAAAAAAATCCTTCAGTTCGAGCTTAATATATTGCCTCTCCCAGTCCCTCCCTGACACAGCACGTTACTGACGGAGTCTGTGCCAGTAAGTAGGGAAGGATGGGGTTGATTAAAAAGTAAAACCACACAAAAATCTGACATCCTGTTGTGAGTTTAAAAATAAAGCAAAATGACTATTAGCAACGCGTGTTGATTTCTGTCAAGCTATCTTTATCTGTGGGGTAAGGACAGAGAAAGAACGCAGGGCTTCTTGTCAGAGTACCTTTGGGCTTTATGGGGATTCGCGACTTTTTTTTTTTTACCCTCAAACTTCTGTCTTTTTTGTTTTCTTAGGATATTTCTCCTCCTGTGGAGACTCAGGAGACACCTATTAGTCAGTCTGGAGCCTCCAGGTATCTGAGTTGCTGCAGGAGGAGAAACACGATGTCTCCTTTTGTGGAGATTTGTTGCATGTTTACCAAGGTGAAAGGATTAGTGCCCGGGAGATCATTTGCTTTCATAAGCTTTAAACTAGGGCGGCGAAAGTTTCATGCCTTGATTCTCTTCCAACAGCTCTCTCTCTCAGCAAGGCAGAGGGGAGCAAGCTGAGACCTACAGATTGCCAGCAGACTTTTCCAACAAAATTGCCCTGTCTCAATCAGTTAAACTGGGTGGGAAGGAGAGCTTCTGCCAGCTTTCTCCCATCTCTTCCACCATGTGGAGAGACACCCGAAGCATTCCAGAGGGCTTGATAATCAAGATGAAATACTCCAGATTGCTAAGTCTCCATAATACCCAAACCCCAGACCATATGTACGGATAATTCACGTACTCCCTAACCTTTGCGTTTTACATGTAACCTCCCTGTCAAACACTGCCTTTCTGGTGCTTCATATAGGATAATAAAAAATTAAGAAGAAAACTGAAGCGAGGCACTCTTTCCATTTAGTGTGAAAAAAATAGCAGTGGGTAGAGAAACTAAAAGTTTTGCTCTCCAGCAATTTATAGCAGGTACTTTCCCATATGACTGACATGTAAAAGATAATGATTTAAAATGTTGGTTTTAAAATGGAATATAATAGAAACTAGACTGACAGCTGCAAAACAAACCATAACCCCAAAGCTAGACTGAAACAAATTCAAAACCAGGTAAAATGCAAGGAAGCCCCTGTTCCTAAATTACTTGAGAAGTAAGATAGGAAAATAAAAACAAAAATAAACTGATTTCTACTCTTCATATTAACCTTCTTTTTCCCACCCCTCCCCCTGGAAGTTAGGGTGTGGCAGGAGTGACTTTGCCCTTTTGTTAATTTATTTATGAGGTAATGGACATCACTCTCTTTTACAAGGCAGTGATCTAATTCCCAGATAAACTGATTAAATGACAGTCTCCATTTTGAGCACTGGAAACAAGGAAACTACGAAAAACTAAAAGAAGTTTTCACTGTGAATTCACAGATGTCCCCTCTTTATTTTCTTATACAAGCGCAGGACTGTTATCTTCAGAATAACCAACATCAGAAACTCTAAACCTTAAACTGAGATCCCATTGATAATTCTACCTTTGGACAATTTAAAAATCTGTGAATTATCTACCACCCCACTCATCTGCAAAGAATGACTTTACCTTGCATTTCATCTCTAGGGGAAATATGTAAGGTCTTTTTCAAATCTTTGCTACAAAACCTACAAAGCCACTCAATACTGCCCAGCCCTCATTTCTTTCCCTCTGTGTAGAATAATTTTTTTAGCCTGTAAGCCGTGTCTGACTCTTGCGACCCCATGGACTGTAAGCCGCAGGCTCCTCTCTCCGTGGGATTCTTCAGGCAAGCACACTGGAGTGGTTTCCATTCCCTTTTCCACGGGATCTTCCAGACCCAGGGAGCCAACCCGCCTCTCTCAGGTCTCCTGCAGTGGCAGGCGGACTCTTTACTACTGACCCACCAGGGTAGGGAGCCTGTTATTTCCAAAGCGTCCCTTGTCTTCGCTGTAGGTTCTTTTTCCTCTGCTTCTTGGCTACTGTTCTCTTTTTATTCCTTATCTTAAATCTTTCACCTTGTCCGGGATCCTTTCGTCAGCGTTTACATGTTGCTATCTCAAAACACAAGCAAACAAACATTAAAAATATTTGTTTCTCTCGACTGTACTCACTCCCCTCGCTTTTCTCCCTCCTTTCTTAGTTAACTCTTCTCTAGAAAGTTGTTCCTTCCCAGTGACCTCACGTCAGATCTGCGTTTCAGCAACGGTCAGCTTATTGGTAGACACCTGTATCTCTGGGGGCTTCCCTGCTGGCTCAGTGGTAAAAAAGAAAACATCTGCCTGCAATGCAGGAGACCCGGGTTTGATCCCTGGGTCAGGAAGATTCCCTGGAGAAAGAAAATGGCTTCCAACTCCAGTATTCTTGCCTGGGAAATCCCATGGACAGAGGAGCCTGGAGGGTTACAGTCCATGGGGTTGCAAAGAGTCAAGCACAACTTAGCGACTAAACCAAACCATGTAGGCTCTGATCCTTAGAGACAAATAAGGCTTCTTGGCTCCTCTTTATAACCTTCCTTCCAGGTGGTGAGTTACACTGAATGCAAGTCTTAGTTTGAAATCTGCTCCTTATACAGATATTTATTAGAAAGTAGGTACAAAATCCATAGAACCAGTTCTCATAAAATCAACTAAGTCCTTAATTGCTGTCCTTTGGCAAAGATTTACCCTAAAGCAGACACTGAGATTAACTGCAGAACTTCTAGCTGGATTAGGCATTAAAGCTCCATACATATCGGGGTGGGGGCAAAGGAGGAAATTGAGTTATAGATCCAGGCTCTAGTTAAAAGATATTAGGCTATTTATTAGGTTGGCTGGATTCTTTCATTTCTTTGTGGTGGGGATGGCAGAACCCATATAATCTCTTTTGTTCCCCAAATATCATGAACACTACTCATCAACACACAAAAATTTATTTCTAACTCCATTATGCTAATTAACTATCTAGGATAGATAATGATAATACCTGAAATGCTTGCCTAGATGCCTCTGTAATCTAGATTCTTGGCTAAATTCTCCAAGTGCTCACTAACCTTGCATTCAGTTCATTTCAGTCACTCAGTCGTGTCCAACTCTGCAACCCCATGGACTGCAGCACGCCAGGCCTCCCTGTCCATCATCAAGTCCCAGAGTTTACCTAAACCCATGTCCATTGAGTCGGTGATGCCATCCAACCATCTGATCCTCTGTCGTCCCCTTCTCCCGACTTCAATCTTTCCCAGCATCAGGGTCTTTTCCAATGAGTCAGCTCTTCGCATGAGGTGGTCAAAATATTGGAGTTTCAGCTTCAACATCAGTCCTTCCAATGAACACTCAGGACTGATCTCCTTTAGGATGGACTGGTTGGATTTTCTTCTCCAACACCACAGTTCAGAAGCATTAATTTTTTGGTACTCAGCTTTCTTTATAGTCCAACTCTCACATCCATACATGACTACTGGAAAAACCATAGCCTTGACTAGACGGACGTTTGTCAGACCCCCAACCTCGCACTGGGGTCTAATTAAAGCTAACTGACACACATAAATCACACTACTTATTCTGAAAAACTAAAGTATATTAGTACCTAGTTGTCCAAAGGGCATCTTTCTCCCTATTTCTGTTTATTCACTACTCACAGCTCAACGTACTCTTGGCTGGCTTCTGTCTCCATATCCAATGAACTGGTTCTGAGGTCATTACAAACCTTCATGTCAAAAAGTCCAGTGGACATATTTTATTCTTCATGGCATTTAACTTTTGGTTACATTTAGCACCGTTGATCACTTCCATTTTCTAAATACCACACTACAGGTTTTCTTCCTGCTCCTAAGGCAAGTCCTGACCTCCTTGGCTGGCCCCGCAGGCAAAGAAGAGAAAGAGAACTAGCAGAATGGACCATTCCTCTTGGATGACTTCCCTGGATTACCTCATATTTTAGTATCTATTGCTCCCATCAGAAGATGATAAAACACAGGACCAAGCTCTTGTGTGTTCCAAATACCAAGATCAACGGGATGCCAAGGAACCAAGAAAGGGGTCTGAGCAGGACTGGCCACGAAGGCAGGAAGCAAGTCATCAGAGCAGAGAGCAAGAAGCATGTTTCAGGACCAGGGAGGCAGACAACCCTATCGCATGCTACTGAGAACCCGATGAAGAGGAAGTCAAAGCGTGGCCACAGAACTGACACCGTGGAGCTTGTTGGCAGTGGCTGTGACGACGATATCAGTGAGTGGTGGGTGCAGAAGACAAATGGCTGGCTAAATGAATGGGAGCTAAGGATGTGAAGACTTCTGAAAAATTTTCCTGTGGATTGGAGCAAAGTAGCGGAGTGACAGTTGGAAGGACTGGAAGTGACTATAGGACCAAAGAAGATTAAGGAACCAAACAACAACAGCAACGCATAAACAAGATTGGAGCAAGCTCGTAGGCTGATGAGAAAGAGCCAATACAGGAGAAGCAGCTGGTGGTGGAGTAAAAAGAGCACTGAATCCTAGGTAGGATGAAGGGTTGGATTTTATACTAGGAGAGGGATTGGTCCCCGACAGCAACAGGGCCGTCCTTCCAATGTAATAGAAGTGAAGAGAGAAAATGGTTAACTTTGCAATTTTAGAGCTGAGATGAGTAAGGATCTAGAAATTTTTTAAATGATTGGGAGCTTCAAAGAGTTAGAAGGAAGAAATAGTCCTTTATAAAAATTGTGTGTAGATACCTTGTCGGAATGCTGTAAGTGGTTGCTGCGAGGGAAAGACTTTCTGTACGTTATACAAAAGTATAATAAAGAATATTGGGGTGTGTGTGTGTGTGTGAATGTGGTGTGAGATGCCTGTAGATTTTGTACTTTGACTTAACTTAGTTAAGATATGCACGTTGTCATTATTTTAAAAATTTTGCTATGTGATTTGAAAGGCACCTATTTCAATGGAAGATACTAACAAAAAAGATGATAGTAATAAATAACTTGATTCAATGAAGTCACTTTCTTAACTGCGAAGCCAAATGATAAAAATGGTGATATGTTGACTGACCTTGTCCTGTTCACATAAGAACCACCCTGGCGATTCAGCGTTGCAAGGTTCTATCAGGAGAGTGTGACTTGCTCTGCCTGTGAGAAATTCAGCTCAAAGGATGAAGTACAGTGTTTTGCAAGTTTGTAAACACAGTAGTTTTTCTACAAAATTCACCGCTGTCGTCACACAGAAGCTTCTTGAAGAAAGGCTGTTTGACGAGAGATTAAAAATACCAAGTGTCATTGGACACATCCACGCTTAAATAGTTGTAGGTATCATCCTGCTCTCAAATTTTGGATTCTTCATTTTCCTTTAAATAGAAACAATTATCTCATTGAATTTTCCAAAACATGGCATTTCCACTACCATTGGCGAGAAGTGGAGCCAGTGTTTAGACTGTCATGCATGAACTTCTGTGTGTGTCTTTTTCTCAAAGGTAACTCAATATTCATGTTCCTACCACTTTTCCTTAGAAAAAAGAAGTCTCCCCGTCACAATCACAGGCTTAGAGCAAACAAAGTGTAGGGGAGAATCACAGAGCTTTGCAAACATTATGGAAGAACCATGCCAAGTGCATGCATAAGATATGGGGAAACTCTGGGTTAAGTGTTCTTAAAAGGATGTCTAAAGAGTGTTTTTGAAAATAAGGCTTTATAAGGGCTTTTAAAAATTTGTTTTTAAAGGAAGTATTAGCTTGTTTGGTTGTACAGATAATCTTCCTTTCCTAAATCAGTGCCTTGCCTCCATGGCCCAGTGGACTGAAACAAAAGGTGAGAAGTTCTTCTCATCCATCTTAATGGGGTGTTAATGACTGTGGAGGCTGACTGTGACCATTTAAATGTGAGCGCTATTAATCACCTAGAAAAAACACAAACATCCAGCTGGAGCCACTGAAATGTAATTGCAAGGGACAGTTGGGTCCAGTTGTGTTTTTGAATGAGGACTTGTATTTAAAAAAATGAGCTGCCCACCCTCCCAAGCAAGTTTGGCAGATTTAAAGCTAAGCCAAATAGGCAATAGCCTTCTAACCTTCTATTGAAATTTAAAGAGCTGGTTTCTCCCCTGAACTTACCCACTTAGCCATTCTTTATCCAATGAATAACTTTTATCAGTGGTGCAAATTTGTACCAGGCAGTCACTTGCCAAATTATATTTTCTTAAGAGAACTTTTCACGTACCCTTTGATTTGGATATGTTTTTTAAATGCCTCAAGGGTAATTAATTACTAATTAATTAAAACAATTTTCTATTTCTACAACTTTCTTGCTCTGACTCTTCTTGTAATGAACTTGTCTGTCTGAAGCTACTGTTTTTCTTTCTTTCTTGAAGGGAAATCATGGCTTTCTCATTGACAAAGTTGACAATATTCGCAGAAATTAAAAATCTGGGGAAGAACGTCTTATTGTTGGTGTTTTGCAGAGTGGGCTAATGGGAAAAGAATGGAAGCATGGACATGTACCACTCTATGGAAAATCAGAGGCTCCTTTCTTTTAATCTTACCGTATCTATTAATGCGTCAAACTAACAGAAGTACAAGCTGTACAGTTTCTACCAAGGAACGTGCAGTTTAGTGTATGTTCCTGGCCACCCATTCACACATTGCCTGAAGTCTGAGATTAGTCATCAGGAGATGCTTTATTTATTCTTGTGCTTCTATAGATAGCACTAGGACTATGTCAAAGTGCACCATTTGGCTTCAGAATATGGGGACATGGAGGCAAGGAGGCCCTATTTGGTCCAATGTGCTTTGCCTGTGACATTATACTTGTCCAGCAATAACTATCTCTGGGAATGACGACCTGGCCTGGCCTGAGCTGACCCTGCTTCATGTACAAGATGCAAGTTTTAGAGCGTGTTTATCTCAACTGTCAGACATGTTGGTTTTAATTTTTTGACAGGAGCAGCCAAGCCACTTTTGGTTTCTCCACTTTTTAAATTTGCACCTTGCTTGTTGCCTGGGGCAGAAGGTACTTGGATTGTTAACAAAGAAAACAAAATACTCCAGTTGCCTCTAAAGTTAAATAAGATACTTATCTGTGGGTCAGGCCTTTCTCTCCTCCCTTTCCCGATAGAGAGAGGCAGAAAAGCTGTGGTAAATTTAATAAGGCTAACATTCTAGGTTTGGAAAAGGTCAAGTGACCACAAATGCCTGATAAAGTGTTTGCTTTTTTTCCATATAATATTTGAATTTTAAAATATGATATTTAAAGCAATTATTCTTCAGAAATCCACTAACTTCAAATGAGTAGGTCCTAAAGGGCTAAAAATACTCAGTGTTCTGCAAGAATTGTCACTGGTGCTATCATTGAGACTTCAGGGAGGATCTGAAACTTAAGACACTGAGGCTATTACCATTCCCTTCCCCAGACTGCATGTGGGTGGGGAGAAAAGGCCATTTGAGCCCTTACCAAATAATATCAACATACACATCAAACACAGGCTAGGCACTGTTGCTTGTCTTCTCCAATTCTCGACTATGAAACTCAGGGGTGAATCTTTGGAAAAATCATAAATGCTACCCTCATCATCTTCCTATTGTGGGTTATCAGTTAGACTTGGTTGAGTCATTCCAAACTGAAATGTTTGGAAAATTCAACATTATTCTACTATTTCTAAGTTGATTTTTAAAACTTCTGAAATTCCTTCTCCTAAAACTACCTGTGTATAAAGACAGTTATATAGAAGGGAGGTGGAGAAAACTGACTGATTTAGTGTTTCCACCAGAAGCCCTGGATTCAAATATTCCTTGGCTTTGATTCTGGCTCTGCAATGGCCTCACTGTGTGGTCTTGGCAAGATATTATGTTTTTGTCTCAGTTTCCCTACCTGTAAAAAATGATTAATTACACTAGCTTACTCAGTACCTTGTAGCCTTGAACACCAAATGAATGGTTGCAAAGTACTGAAAACTACAGGAGATGGTAGACATTCCAGGGTTACAGTCTTATTCTCTTACAAGGTGTGATAAAGTAAAAGTGAGGTTTCATTAGTTCATATAAGCAAATTGAAATTCCTAGATGAAAGGGGCTGGAGAAATTCAAAGTGATTTTATGATAATTAATAATAGGTGTTGTACGTCTCTCTTTCACCTTCCTCATCTAATCAGCATACATTCCTTGGTTTAAGGGGAGTGTTCTTTCTCCAAATAACTTTTATCTACAGTGTTGAGACATTCCTTAACATGCTTTATGGATATGGAGTTTTGAACGACTAGAAAGAACTCCCTTTTTCATAAACTCTATTTTTTTTTTTTTTGCAAGAAGAAGAGGCTAGTTGGCTCTGGTTCCTAGGCCCATGAATATCTATTTATGAGACTCCTTCACAGATTGTGAGACCAAAACCTCCTTGCTTGCAGGTCTATGTTCATTCCACAGACATTCTTAAGCAAGTTTCACTGTCTACATGGAGAGAAGGCAATGGCAACCCACTCCAGTATTCCAGAAGTATCCTTGGAGAATTCCAAGGACAGAGGGGCCTGGCGGGCTACAGTCCACGGGGTCGCCAAGGGTCAGACACGACTGAGCGACTAACTTTCCCTTTCACTTTCACATGGAGAGATTCCACTTTTACTTATATATTATTTTATTTAGATATGTATTTATAAATATACATGCCTGTATAAATATATATGTACAGTCTCAGATTATATCTCTAATTTTAACACAAAAGCTCTGTTAAGTCAGAATAATAAGTGGAGGGCATATATACTTAACTTTAAAATACTTAATTTGCAAGGGTTGAGAAGGGAGAGCAGCCATCTCAAGTGAAAGGAACTTGGCATGTCTCTGACAAGAGTGAGACTCACCTGGCTGAGGGGACGGGACGGTGTGGAGCCAGCTCTGGCGTTAGCCAGAGTGGTCGGAGCGAGAACTGGCAAAGCTGGCAAAGCAAAACACTTGGCTCCAAGCACCCTCGTTCTGGGTCTTTCACCCTGCCTAGTCAGAACCATACTGGATAAGTGTAAAGTTTGTTTGTACAAAAGAGTCAACAGTGACTTACCAAAGGAATATCTGGTAGGAAGTTTACTGACTCTTATTCAAGACATCAATAAAGATAGTTTTTTTTTTTAATCACACTGAACTATGCTGGAATTACGGGGAGTAGACTGTGGTCCCTGGGGTCACAAAGAGTCCGGCACGACTGAGCGACTTTCACTTTCACTTTCATCTAACAAACTGGTAAGGGATACCGTGACCGTTTAGATGACTAGAATTAAGTAATGAGAGAAGAAGTTTCCCAAAGCAGTAGATGATTTAACGTCAAACAAGAGCGGCAGATGGTGAGTGCCGTGGGCCTGAGGTCCTTTGAATGAGTCCACGGGAAGCAGATGTCACTGAGGGTTCGGACGGCTGCAAAGTCTTGCAGGCAGATGTAATAGCTGAGCTCACTCTTGGTTTGGGCTTAGGGACTGATGCGGAGTGAGAATTTTTTTTAAAAAAAAAAGCTTTCTAAACTTTCACTGAGAAGGTGAATGAATTCTGGAGGTCTCCTGTATATCACGGTGCCTACAATTAATAATACTACATCGTATACCTGAAATCTGCTAAGAAAGTAGAGCTTAAAAAGGAGTCAGTCTTAAGTGTTTTCACTTCTTCCACACCCGGTAAGCTTGTGAGGTGGTGGGTATATTAATTAATTTGACTGTGGTAATCATTCTACCATGTATATGTATGTCAAATCATCAAGTTTTACCCCTTAAAAATATGCAATTTTATTTGGCAATTATATCTCAGTAAAGCTGGGAGAAAAAGGAATTCAAACGGGAGGATTGTGGGGAGAGTTCTAAGGAGGGATGACCACCACGTGTTCATGAAAAATGAGTTAAACCTGTGATGAGAGCAGAGGACCTGCAACTCTTTATTAAAAACTCACTGCAATTTGTAGACTATCCATGGAACTATATCGTTTCTAAGTACTATGTAGTTTTCCACTATACGCTCAAGATTAAAAACCTACAATGTGAGCTGGAACAATAGTCTTCTGAGAAACTGAAGCTGGGTGGCTGGTACTTAGTGGGGAGAGGTAGTTTGGGGGACTCCTATTAGCCAAAGCTAATGATATGTAAGAGTTGGGACTTAAATAGGCTGAAGCTAAATACAATCCTCTTCTCCGATAGATCTTCAAGCAATTGTAAGTATAAGCAGATGAGCAAGGCAAAGTCCAGGTGGGTGATGCAAGAACTTTAAGGAGTCCTTAAGATTGCTGTGACAAAAATCACACCATAGACTGGCTCCTACATTTTTAAACATACAGAACCTCTCCTCAACATCCCTGCTGAATGAAGGGGTGCTGGGGAAATAGCTGGTAACTGGAATCTAGGACCAGAATAAAGGAGGACGTGTCAGTGACTAACCTCATTTGACTGTTGTGAGATGATTTCCATAAACTGAAGTTTTGCAACCTAATTAATGAGTATTAAAAGCTACTGGCAAAGAAAAATGTTGCCTTTTGTTTTGGTTTGTTTCACAGTTCCATGTAAAGGTGGCTGCCATTCAGTGAACAGATGCCTGTTACATTGCAGGTTCCGCATATGTGCTCTCAGATACTATCTCCAATCCTCCCCCGAATCTCCAAGGCCAGGGCTGTGATTCCCCTCTTACATAGGAAAAGTAGCAAACAGCCTCAGAGAGGTTTAGCAACCAGGATTCCAAACTAGGTGTAGCTCTGGTCTGTACTTTTTCCACTATGCTACTCTGATTCTTCTCTGTTTAAACATTAACTTAAAAACATATTATTACTCTACTAAAATCTCAAAGTAATTTACCCAGAGTCCCCTGACTCCGATTTGTGTTTTGGGGTTGGGTTTTCTTTTTTAATTTAATTACACGTGTGTAAGTCTGGAGACATTTTCACAAGAGAGGCTCAATGCACGCACAGCCTGCACACTATTCCTGCAGTCTAAAGCTGTGCTTTGGGGGAAGGTGCAGGGCCAGGCACCCGGAGTCCCGTGGCCCTTCTGAGTTAAGGACTGATATCTGCACCGGGGCTGCCAGAACCCATGTGTCCCTGCAGACGTCAGTCCTTAACGCAGAAGCTGGCAATGCTTCAAGTCAACGCTTGAAGACTGGAAACGGTACAGAGATTGAGGGATGGGGAGTTCAAAAGCTGCACTGCTATGCAGAATCCCACATTTGAGACTCTTTCTCTTTTGGTCAGGAAACGAATAACCCTCCAGTTTTGAGTTAAAACATGGTGCTTCTCTCCGCAGCCAAGGCAACCCCCCGCTTTGTGGCTCATCAGCCGTGCACTGCAACCTTGGCCCCAGGATCACCCCTGTGCCTGGTGACTGGCACTGGCTGAAAGGGAGGATGATGGCCACGATGCAGTCTGGGTGGACAGAAGGGAGAGGTGCCAGCCGGAGCCCCTCTCTCATCGCCAGCCCCTGTCACTTCATCAGACAAAGCTATTTCTTTGGCTTCCAATGCTTCCATCTTTTTCTTTTTTTTTTTTTTGAGGCTTAAAAAAAAAAACAAAACTCAACAGCATCCTCATTATTTATTAAATACAATTCCCAAATATAAAACCATCAACAGATTGCCTGCCTTTCACCTTGCAACGTTATCCCTTTGTTGCCTCTCTCCACCCCTCAAGAAGATTCAAAGTAAGTTGAACAAACTGTCTCTGTTATCCTTTGCAGTGCACCCATTTGTTCCCTGGAAAATTCCCTTTGTCAGATGCCGGCCAGGGCCGCATCCCAGGCTCGTCCACCCGATCAGCCTCTCCTGTGTGTCAGTACGTGAACCACACCACCTACTCGTCAGTCTTTCTTTCAAGTTTCACTCTTCCATTTCTCGGTTTCTCACTTATGCTCAGCCACTCAGGTGACCCAGTAAATAATCCCTTTTGTTTCTCTTCTCAATCACCTTTTGTCCCAGCAGGAAAACTGGAGGCTGTTATTTGGCCCTTGAACAAGCTTCAGGGTCATGTGGTAGAGCTGGATAAGAACTATGGATTATGAGCCTGCAGGCAAGAGGACTTGTTTCTGGTTCAGCAAGTTGGGACTTTGAGCAAGTCTGTTTGCCTTTCTGAGCCTCGGTTCCCTCTTCTGAAGAAGGGGTGGATGATTGCTCTCTGATGGCTACAATTCATTCGAGAAGTAGCCAATGAGTGCCTGCTTTATGCCTGAGACAGGTGCTGCGGAGACAATGGCGAGAAGAGAGACAAAGTTTGTGCCCTCATGGAGCTTAGGTGTATGGGTATCAGCTGTCAATGAATGACTCACCACATGCATTTAGTGCTATGAAAGGAGGTCACAGAGTGCCACAGGAATTGTCAACAAGAAGTATTGACCCAGTGGGAGCAGAGAAAGGAGATATGCCAGGAGAGGACTCTGAGGAGAGGCAAGGGAGATGGTGCCGAGTTAACTAAGCAAGAAGGAAGAGAGAGACGGGCATTTCAGTTAGAGGAAACGGCAAGTATAAATACCCCCAGGCAGATGGGAGCAAGGTATTCAGGAAGAAATGAATGCAGACCAGCAAGGCTGAGAGAGCCCACACCAAAAAGAGGAGTTCAAGATGAAGCTACAGCAGAACAGGTCACATCGGTGAAGCCTTGGAAACCAAGATCCTGAACCACATGCTAAGTACAACTAGAGAGTTTGGGAGCAGTGGAGGGGATTGAGACTTGATTTTAAAAAGGCCACTCTGACCGAGTGGGAAGAGAATTGACAGGAGGCAGTGGGCAATAAGAAGAGGCAGTCTCTAGGGTTTCCAGGCAAGAGTAGAGTATAGCTTAGAAGAGGGTGAAAGCAGAGGATGGAGAGAAGGAAGCTGTCCTTCCAGTTATCCTGGGAGTGACCTGGACACTTGATCTCTGTTTCAGCCTCACATATGGCTTATCATTTACTCTACTTTGTCTTGGTTATTCATTGCTTTATGTCCCCCACTCTGTTGGAAGTAATTCTAATGTCTTGCTTGTCTTTTCATCCCTTGAAAAACCTAGCCTTACATCTATCTAATAGGTGTATCGTGGGTGTTTGGGTGGAATCTACAGTTTCTCCATGGGCAGCTTTGTGTGTGGGATGACATCCACCCCAGAGACAGAACCAAAGAGCTCTTTGGCTGGCCTGAGTGCCTCTATATATCAGCTAAATTTTCTCTATCCATCCAGAGGAAACAAAGACAGGGGATGAGCTGTGGGAGGAGGAGGAGAAAGGAAGAGAATTTACCCTTTAAAGATCCTATTTTGGAGTCACATCCTTCCTGGCTCCCTCTTCCCCCATGGTAAGCCTGCTCATGGAATTCTCCCATGCACATAGTTGCCTGGCTCTTGCACGTATTGTACAACAGTGGGAGAGAATTCTGGACGGTCAGGATCGTAGCTGAGGCAGATGAAGTCCCCTTGCCTGGTGCTGGGTTAAAGGTTCAGTTCCTTCCAGGCAGCTATTAGGTATTCTCTGAGCTTGGAGGTGCTCCCCTCACAGTTGGGGTCCTGCTATTAGCAATCTGCTGACACTGTCCCCTTTCTCCCCTCCAAGGCTCAGGTACCCTCTTCAGCTCTTTCGTGGCCTTTGGCAGAGCACAATCCTTTCTTATTTGGGTCCCAGTTCTAGCTCTTTGGGGATCTGGCTGAAACCCTTTTCTGAGCTGCCAGTTCTTCAAAAATTAAAGGCCCTGTGTGGGTTCTGTCTTTATGAATTCCATTTTTTTCTAGAGGTCTCCTCTTTTGTACTGCTCCAGGCTTACCTGAATCATTCCCCACGTTCTGGGACTTCAAAACAGTTCATAATGCATTTTCCCTTTCCTTCATCTACTTTGTTAAAGAATGAAAAAAAAAAAAAAAAACGAGAAGAAACTTTAGACATCTTTAATTACCTTTCTTGTCCCTTCAAGCCTACTTCTGCCTCCACCACAATTCTTTTATAGGGCTCTGTAATAGATGATAATGTGCTAAAAACAACATCTATAAGACTCTGGGAAGTCCTTATTGTCTTTGCAATTCATAATCCCCCCACATCCCACCCCCTAAGCACATTTAACCTTAGAAAGTTAAGACCTCTGTCTGCAATCACCCTTCATTCCATATTTATTTTCTGGTGGGAGTGATACATTTCTTTGGTTGATAGTTTTTCAATCTAGAATTAGAAAATATTACAAGTAACCTTAGAGACTACCTGAATTTTTATCCATATTTTTAGTCTATTGTTGAGAAATGTGAAGGCCTGGTGAATCAAGAAGTTAGGCCTAGATCATTTCATTATTTAGAACTAATGACTCAAATTTTTGTCTTTAAAGGCCTAATTCTCTACTCTACGCTTTATAATTCTCTTTAATTCTCTCCTGAAAGTTATATAGCAGGACAAAGACAAGTGTATATCCACAGGGCATTGGATCACTCATCCATCAATCATTCACCAAGTATTTGTTGAACACCTACAAAAGCATGGCAGTATGCTGGTGCATAACTAATAGGCATAAACAGCCTGCTTTAAATGCAAACCAAATATGATTTTAATTTCTGTTAACCACTTATAAATTTTAAGTTCTTTCCTGAGAACTGAAGAAATAAAAATTTTTATAGTTCTCACTGTAGTTTATAGTTCCATAATGTACAGAGTGTCATTTTAGGAAGGACAGGGAGAATGCCATCTATTCATTGTGCTGATTTATGGATTTCTTAAATTTTATGTAAATGTTTTGGTACAAAAAGACATTAACTTTTAGTGTTTGTGAAAAAAAATTGGGAATTAAGGCCATTCTCAGAACAGCTACATGTTTGATAACAGTCTGGGAACATTTAGATTTAGAAGGAAATTATTATAATGTTAATCGTCCCTCAACACTGTGATCAGGTTGGTTGGTTGTTTATTTCACAGGTAGGTTGTTATTGTAACTTGAAAGGAGTGGATTGGATAGCTGAGCTCTATCTGAAATTGCAGTTGACTTCATTTTCATGTAGAAAAACCGAGGTCATTGCTTAGCAGCTTCTTTATTAACTGCTTCCCTTCAGATTTAGCTGTCTGTGGTCATTTTAAATAGCATGCATCGGAGACAAGGACGAGGCATGATAGTAATTGCAAACGTGGAAGCAACTGTCCAACCCACAACTCAGGGTCAAACGGATCTTCATCCATTTGAAGATAAGAACCAAGACGGTGAGGACTCAGGGTTCTCTTCCTCGTTCCTACTCTTTTCCACCGTGTGACCCCGGGAAAGCCGCCCATCCCTGTGGATACGCGCCTTACCTCTCAAACATGGATAAAATCTCCTGCCGCTCCGAGGCGCAGTGTTGTTCTGAGGCTCAAATGATCCCTAATACAAAAGTGCTTTGAAAACCCAAAGACCTTTGGAAGCAGAAGGCGGTTTTACTCTAAAGCTCCTGAATTTTGACCAGTAACAGAAGTGTTTACTTGGCAAAAATTAATATCTCCTCCTTTTGAGTGTGTGTTTGGAGTCTGTGTTCATGTTTTACTTTGTAAACTTTCTGTCGCTTTTCCTTTGGAACTGGCAGGAGATAGACTCACTCAGTGCTGGTGTGAAATAGCAGGCCTCCGTCACTCCTTCAAAGGATGAAGAACAGGAGGGAATTTTATTAGGGAGGCTCGGTCTGATGGATCCATGGACTGCCGTCATCAGCTCCCATTCCCACGGAGTCGTGGGGACCCTTCACAGATGACTGATGTAAATGTCTAAGCCATGTTTACAATGTGTCTCGGTGCTAACTATACCACATGTTTTTTTCTTTTTTTTTGCCAGGGCTATGGAGTCTGTTGTGTCCTGGTAGAAAGGACTGAAAATCCCTTTGTCATGCTGAATTGCGAAGAACATGCTTTTTCACATTCCACTGGTTCATTTAGTAAGAATGTATTGAGTGGGCATCATGTTGGGCCCGAGAGATACAGGCCAGTGTTGTTGGGAAGACAGATGCCGTGGAAAAATTACATCACATGGTGATACCGTTTCAGGCTGAGGTAAGGCTGGAATACTTCCTCCAGACCTGCGTGCCTTAACTGGGCAGCATCAGAGGATATGGGGCCCTGGGGGTGCAGCTGCAAGATGGGGGAGATCCCGATAGCTTGGTCTCTGGCAAAACAAATTTCCACCTCCGTTCTACGCTTCCTCTGGTCGGCATTCAGCAGTGTGACGATAACAGAAGTGGGAAATAAATTTGGGGCTTGTCTGAGGTAAGAGCAAGAAGTTACTTCTCTTAACGTACTTACATGGCAAAAGCATTTAATTAATAAGCAAGATCTTTGTCCTCAACCACCATATTCTAGATAGAGACACAACCGTCAGACAAGGTCGAGATTTCTGACCTGGGCAAGAAGCTGAACTGTTAGGGGCCTGTAATACGCCAAAGGTAGTCGGAATAAATGAGATGCCTGTACACATAAACACCACTATTTTAAAAGTGCAACAAGGAGGTGCTGTCGTGATTAACAAAATACATATCTTCTTAAAAGTTACTAAATTCACTGCACCCTTTTACCATCATGTATTTTCCTTTTGTCTGTGTGATTATTTTATGTCTCTCCCCACTAGACTGTAGGTTCTACTGTCTGTTTTCACACTCCATTAAGTCCCTGAGTACTCCAAGAATGTTTGTTAAATGTTGATTAAGTATATTTTCTCAACCAACAGGCTGAGAAATTACAAAAGTCCTGTGCTGTCCCTTGGAATTTTAAAATGTTAAGAAGTGCCCTCCTTTGGGTTGAGGTGCTGACTCTGAGTGTGGGTCAATAAATGAAGTGTAAATAGTAAAAAAGACTCGGCTTAGAAGGGACACGATACAAAAACTGAAAGCTGATGGGTTAGAGATGAACAATAGAACCTCACCTCTACCTTCATCTCCCACTGTTTTGCTTTAATACTTTCTACATTTCTAAAAATTCTCATACATCTTGCCTCATGTGAGTTTTACAATAACACACGAATAACTGCACGAGAAGGGTGACAGAACGGCTGATGCCTGATTCTTGTCTCTTATAGAGCTGCCGACGTCAGGGCTGCATATGGTCACCCTGCTTATTGAACTCATATGCGGAGTACATCACGAGAAATGCTGGACTGGAGGAAGGAGAAGCTGGAATCAAGATTGCTGGGAAAAATATCAATAACCTCAGATATGCAGGTGACCCCACCCTTATGGCAGAAAGAGAAGAGGAACTAAAGAGCCTCTTGATGAAAGTGAAAGAGGAGAGTGAAAAAGTTGGCTTAAAGCTCAACATTCAGAAAACTAAGATCATGGCATCCGGTCCCATCACTTCATGGCAAATAGATGGAGAAACAGTGGAAACAGTGGCAGACTTTATTTTGGGGGCTCCAAAATCACTGCAGATGGTAACTGCAGCCATGAAATTAAAAGACGCTTGCTCCTTGGAAGAAAAGTTATGACCAACCTAGAGAGTACATTAAAAAGCAGAGACGTTACTTTGCCAACAAAGGTCCGTCTAGTCAAGGCTATGGTTTTTCCAGTAGTCATGTATGGATGTGAGAGCTGGACCACAAAGAAAGCTGAGCACCAAACAATTGATGCTTTTGAACTGTGGTGTTGGAGAAGACTCTTGAGAGTCCCTTGGACTGCAAGGAGATCCAACCAGTCCAACCTAAAGGAGATCAGTCCTGGGTGTTCATTGGAAGGACTGATATTGAAGCTGAAACTCAAATACTTTGGCCACCTCATGCGAAGAGCTGACTCATTTG
Organism: Giraffa tippelskirchi; assembly: GCF_054371585.1. Taxonomy (NCBI): domain Eukaryota; kingdom Metazoa; phylum Chordata; class Mammalia; order Artiodactyla; family Giraffidae; genus Giraffa; species Giraffa tippelskirchi. The sequence goes on along the minus strand of NC_137280.1, from coordinate 175,087,731 downwards.
CAAAAGACTCTGATGCTGGGAAAGATTGAGGGCAGTAGGAGAAGGGGACGACAGAGGACGAGATGGCTGGATGGCATCACCGATTCAATGGACATGAGTTTGAGCAAGCTCCAGGAGTTGGTGAAGGACAAGGAGGCCTGGCGTGCTGCGGTTCATGGGGTTGCAAAGAGTCGGACACAACTGAGCGACTGAACTGAGCTGAACTGATGTTTGAAGGACAAAGCTGGAAGGACTGAAGAGACTGTCCTGTCCTCTAGGTGTGGTTTTACACTAAAGAGAGAATTGCTCAAACACCAAGGTTCCTACAAGGTCATACAGCCAGATAGAGGCAGAAGCAGGGCGAGAATCTCGTCCTACTCAGACATTTTCTGCTTCACTTTGCTCCCTATTTGTTGAGATCAGGTTTATCATCACTCAAATATTTGATTTGAGAGGATGATGTGGTACAACTTAGGGTTTAACTATGGATTCACATTCATAGTTTACATCTTCAATCTTCTGTTTCCATTCACTCTTTCAAAATATACGCCCCTCCAAACTAGCAACAGCTCAGAGAGGCATCCAAAAAATACAACTGTAACCATAAATGATGTTAATGTTTATCTAATTCTACTGAATATCATCATCTTCAAGTCAGCATGTATTTATTCTGTTAAGTCTTTACAAATACGCTACTCACCTTAATAAGAGCAGGTAAATGTGTTCTTTCTTCACCATTCAGGAATTCTTTCTACATAATAATTCCCTTCTGAAGTCAATAGCATTGCCAATTCTGCATTAAGAAAGATAGAGACATAAAACAGTGTTGTAATAAATATCTGGCAAGTCACAGAGACACTATTTTAAAGGAAAATGGTCTCAAGACACGTTACTGCTTTCTACTTGCTGTGGTGGCAGAATTACATGCAGGCACATGGCTAAAGGGACCTCCGTTACACCATTAATGAGATTTATAAGGACACTAACAGGTAGATCTAAGCCTCACTCCATCAGTAGTGATGCAAATTAATTCAATTCTAACTCTTCTACTTGGGGCTGCAAATATTGATACAAATCGTCTGTTATAATAAACACCGACTGTGTGCAAAAGAACACGATGCATACGCTGACACCATGACAAAAGGAAACCACCATCTACAGAGTGAATGGTGTGGTCTCAGTTACACATACAACCTCTAGTGACACATCTGCTCTCATTATTAAAGGAGAAATGTGTACTAACTAGAGACTTTAGGACAGATGGTGAAAATACTTTCCAACAACTTTCAATGCCACTGACCCTTAGTCTCTGTCATCAACCTGAGCAGGACTTGTAAGACCATCTGCTGGGCTCGTAGAAGCGCTGGTCATTTGGCAAAGAGTAAATGAGACTGAAAATGACACTGAAGAACAGCTCAGGCAGGGAGAAATTGGAAAAATACATCAAGGCAGAAAGATTAAGAGCCAACTTATTGGAAAAGACCCCGATGCTGGGAAAAGTGGAGGGCATGAGAAGGGGATGACAGAGGAGGAGATGGTTGGATGGCATCACTGACTCAATGGACATGAGTTTGAGCAAACTCCAGGAGATGGTGAAGGACAGGGAAGCCTGGTGTGCCGGAGTTCAGTGGGGTTAGAGTCAGACACGACTGAACAACAGCAACAAAGGAGATTAAAAAATGACAGTGGATAACAGCTCAGGCATGGAGAAACTGGCAAAATATATCATAGAAGTATGATTAGTTAGTACTCAGTAGATGCATGAAGAGAGAATTCTGGGTCGTCAACGTCGTTGTTTAGTCTCTCAGTCGTATCCAACTCCTGCGACCCCACGGACTGTGGCCCAGCAGGCTCCTCTGTCCATGGGATTTCCCAGGCAAGAACACTGGAGTGGGCTGCCATTACCTTCTCCAGGGGAATTCTAGGGAGGTGGAAGTAAATATGAATCCATGTTATAAAAGTATGTGGCCACAGCACTGAATATTTTAGTGAAATTTGCCACTGAATGAGTTCAGAAATCTAAGAAATTTCTCTCTCTCTGTATATATATTATATATAGTTCTATATGTATAATATATATACTGAATTTTATAGATATATAATTTTTATGAAAGCCTTACTTTATAGTTCTCCTTGGAAGTCCTGCTTGATAAATACTGCCTCATTATTAGGTCTCTGTGGTCCTTAAATATGAAAATTCACTTAGATGAAGATGAACACAGGCCTGATTTTTACTTATTTCCAGTGCCACGTTCAGGTACTGAGGTGTTGTATATGAAATAAACATGGGTAAATTTCATATACTTGTTCTGTTGCACTTTGTGACCTCAGAGAGTTAATATAATCTTGCCAAGCCAGAATAATAAGGAGAATGCACTACATTTTCCAGGCTTACTAAAGAAGCAAGTTCATTAATTACATGCTTTTAAGAATAGCATTTTGTTACAGGGATCAAATTGTTGGACAGCCTCTTTTTCTTTTTTCTGTATTATTTTGCATATAATTGAAGATCCCTATGTTTATTTTTTTATGATGTAATTCATGACTGTCTAAAGCTTTCGTCTGTGTTTTGCCTCTAAGAGCCCAACATTGGATGGCATTTGCGTTTCAAAGGTAGCCACTGGTCATGATGCTGTGTGATCACATTTAAGGAAAGCCACATTGGACTTGCAGACTTGCAAATTAACACTCTCAAGGATTCACTTGATATGTGATTATTTCATATATATGTTGGTGGTTTTTCTGTATGCAACCATTACTTTCTTTCTATTTTATACATTTAAAATCTCTTGCTTTGACATTTCCCTCATGTTTCTACTGAAAATGGGTTGTTCTATCAAATTTTCCTTCAAGGGCATCTTGCTTCAGTGATGAAATCAACTAATACTATGTTCACATGTTCTTCTTAAGAGGGTTTCTGACCCAGGAAAGGCATCTTTCTCCACTTATAACAATATTCCTTGGCATTCTAATTCACAAATACCTGCAAATCAGATGTTTACGAATTTAGCCAAGGTACCTAAAGATTAGAAAGAGATGTGAGAAACTCAAGGATAGCCGCCAGCAAGTTAAATCTTTTTTTAACCTTAGATTTTTCCACACCTAATAATCACCACCATCAGTTTAAATAAATTCAGTTGCAAAACGATATACAAAGAAGTTAACTTTTATGTCTCTCTCCAGAGTTCTCTCAAAGTATGTCCTTTTTAGTTTTAAAAGTATATACATAGTAAACAACAGCAGCAGCTCCAGCTAGAAAAAAACCATGGAAAAGGAATAATGAAATATAGTGAAGGAATTCCAAATCAGTATCAGCTGCTGAACAATCAGGTTCAACTGCTAACAGGTATGCAGAAGTCCTCATGTACAATGTTACCTGTTGTCAATGTGCCTTTGGAGAGGGCTTTTGGTTATAAAATTCCCAGAGCATTTAGGCTATTTAGGGGAAATGCTTGGTGTGTGTGTATGTGTATTCATTTAAGAGAAAGTTTATTTTCTTTATAGATCAAACTTTTATATTGAAAAGAAATTACACGTTCACATCATACAGATCATGGAGTCGTGGGGGATGGAAGGGGGTGGGAGTACTCACAACCTGTGGTCCCTGGACCCGCGCGCTTGCCCTGAGAGCAATAAACTTTTCAAAGTGCACATAGCTTCTTTTCTTTGGCATTAATTCTTGGGTGAGATTTCAAAGCTTTCATCAGTTTTTCTAAAAAAAAAAAAAAATTCTCCTCCAGTGTTAAACTGGAGTGGTCCAAAAACACATTATGAACAGTAAAAGTCAATCAGCTCTGTGTTAGAATCTGCATATTATCTGACTTTTCTGAACATGTTTCTTCATTTATAAAATGAAGACAGTGACACTGACATCATTAGACTATGTAACTATTTAAAGCAGCAATTTTTCCCAACTTCAGTGTGCCTGTTAGCCACTTGGTAGCTTGCCAAAATGAGCACTGAGTAGGCCTGGGGTAGCATGTGAAATTCTGCATGTCTAGGAAGCTCCCAGGTAACGTTGACGCTGCTGGCTGCATAGCACATTTTAAATGGTAAAGGGTTTTCAAGCACTGGTTCTTAAATTTGACTGCCCATTGGAATCACCTGGGAAGTTAAAAATATACTAGTATCTGGGCCCCACCCCAAAGTTTCTGACTTAAGTAGCATTCAGTACAAAGGTCTGTATAGTCAAAGCTGTGGTTTTTCCAGTAGTCATGTATGGATGTGGGAGTTGGACCATAAAGAAGTCTGAGTGTTGAAGAATTGATGCTTTCAGGAGAGTCCCTTAAGGAGATCGAACCAGTCTATCCTAAAGGAAATCAACCCTGAACATTCATTAGAAGGACTGATGCTCAAGCTGAAGCTCCAATATTTTGGCCACCTGATGCGAAAAGCCAACTTATTGCAGAAGACCCTGATGCTGGGAATGACTGAGGGCAGGAGGAGAAGGGGACGACAGAGGATGAGACGGTTGGATGGCATCACCGACTCGATGGACCTGGGTTTGAGCAAACTCTGGGAGACGGTGAAGGGTAGGTGATCCTGGCATGCTGCAGTCCATGAGGACACAAAGTATAGGACGCAGCGATGAAACAACAACAGCCTGGGCATCAGGATTGTTTTTAAAGCCTCCATATGAATGTGACCAGATGCAGTCATGAAATTAAAAGACGCTTGCTCCTTGGAAGAAAAGTTATGACTAACCTAGAGTGTACATTAAAAAGCAGAGACACTACTTTGCCCACGAAGTCCATCTAGTCAAAGCTATGGTTTTCCCAGTGGTCATATATGGATGTGAGAGTTGGACCATAAAGAAAACTGAGTGCCGAAGAATTGATGCTTTTGAACTATGGTGTTGGAGAAGACTCTTGAGAGTCCCTTGGACTGCAACGACATCCAACCAGTCCATCCTAAAGGAGATCAGTCCTGAATATTCATTGGAAGGACTGACCCTGAAGCTGAAACTCCAATACTTTGGCCACCTGATGCGAAGGGCTGTCTCATTAAAAAAGACCCTGATGCTGGGAAGGATTGGGGGCGGGAGGAGAAGGGGATGACAGAGGATGAGATGGCTGGATGGCATCACCGACTCGATGGACATGGGTTTGGGTGGACTCCGGGAGTTGGTGATGGACAGGGAGGCCTGGTGTGCTGCGGTTCATGGGGTCGCAAAGAGTCGGACACGACCGAGCGACTGAACTGACCTGTGAACGTGAAGTGCTCTGAATGTGAGATTTGAAGGAGCAGTGATTTTAAAGCACAGTACCTGAAACATGTCACATGCTCTGCAATCGCTAGTTTCCTTATAAGACGCCTCAATTACTGGGGTGGGGTAATGGAAATAAAGGACAGGCTAATCTATTCTGCCCAACGGTAGAAGAACTGAAAAACTGCTAACGATGAGGGAAGTTCAGTCTCATTTTACAACAGACTGGCTGTAAGACCAGAGGTGTGGTTTCTTATTGTTCCTCTGTTTCCTGTATTTAAACAACTGGAAGGAAAGGGGTCATTATGCTTTAACTTCACATATTTGGTTGGAGAATTAATGTCTGTAAAATACTTTGAGACTCATGGATAACAGGATATTCGAGATACTTAAAATATATGGCGGAAAGGATGGATACTCTAAAAATGTTCAGTTATAGGTTCAAAACAAGGACAGATAGTTTTGGGACAATAGAGAGAAATGTGGTGGTGAGGGGGATGTTGACCCTGGCATGCTTTCTTTAGAAGTCTGGAGAAATGACGCAGGACATATGTTGATTCATTTTCCTGGCCTTGAGACTTTCTAAAGGATTTCTTTTCTAGCGGGAGCCTAACATTTCAAACCAATATCGAGGTTTTCGAAGGCTTCTTCCCCAAGCACAGGTTGCAGCAGCTACCCGTGACGAAGCTGTTACTATCACCAAGCCTTGCCAGAAAGAACCCCCAGCCTTTCATAGCGACCTTTTGGGAGTGTGTTAACCAAATGCTTTTAGATTTGTAAGTGTTGATCTCATTTATGAGTGTCCAGATTCCTTGAGTGTGTTTCTTGCCATGACTGTAAAACATCAAATATTTGGAAAGGCCTTTTATTGAGGCGGGGTCCAACGTGGTGCATGTAAAAGGGAGTGAACTCCTCTGTGCACTGGCCTCAAGCAGATGGAATGTAAAGATAGGGATGCCAGGCCAGACGTCTTCTATTACCCCATCCAGATCAAGTCTCCACTTGACTTCACCCTGCTCGCAGCCCTGGAGGCCGATCTGCCTGGCATCCATGAGTTGCTCCCCATCGTCTTCTGCCGGGGGCTTGGATCTGGTCAATGGGGTGCCCCCGCAGAAGACCCAGGGAGGGAGGAGACAAAAGGGCAGTTTTGATTCCTCTAGTCCCCTGATTGTTCCCTTGGGTTGACTTCACACCTTGACTAAAAGTCATAGCTTCTCTTAGGGTGGTCTTCTCCAAAGGGCTCTTTCCTTCTTGGTTCTGTTCTATTTCTCTTTAAATTTATGATAGTAAAAGTCATGTGTTATTGGATCCAGGGCCCTAGGCAATTGCTTATAGTTTCTTTCACTCTGCCTGTGATTTTGTAGAGTCCTCTGTTTACAAAGGGTTTTACCCTCCTTGCATTATTCTGATTTGGCACAAATAGAAATACAGTGAGAGAAGGGCCCTTATCTCTCTCATTTGCTAGTGTGTATTCATTGGTATTTCCTGACTGAACAAATGAATAAATATTTGAGCCTCTTTTTCATTGGCTGCATCTGTATGTTTGCCTTAAAGGTACCGATTAGTTATCAGGGGAGTGGCTTTGTCCTTGTGGTGAAGTTTGTCTAAGGATTAAGGCCCTACATAGAGCTTTTCTGTGTTCCTTTTGCTTATGTTTATTTTTAGAGTTCTTAAAAGTTGTATGGGATTTTGAAAATATGATATAGGCATTGTGCTGAAACAAGTACTTGTTTTTAACATTCCTCTCGCATACCTAATTGAGTAGGTTACCCTCAGACCCAAGCAGAGTCTGCAGCACAAGTCTGCTAAGCCCTGTTCAGTAAGTAGGAAGGCTACATCTCTGGAAACCCATTCTTCTTAGCTGCCCTCCTAGCGTCTGTACCTCTACTTCTCTTCTCCTTTAGCAATAAAAGTGGCATTCATATTCTGAGATCATGATTGGCATGCCTCAATTCCCCATTTAAAAAAAAAAAGTCACGTTTTCTTCGGTGTTCAGTTTGAGCCTCTACTTATTCAAAGGGGAAATTCAAATGTTCCTTAGTAACTCTCTTTCCAGACTTTTCTTTGGAGCAGCTTAAGCAAGTTTCTGAGTCAGGGCTCCTGCCAAGGAGCACTCATGCACTCTTGGGCCAGGCCTCTGTGGCCGCCACGTTAGACAGCCCCTTCCCCACTCTCACCTCCTTGCCACTGTCACTGCTAGAAAATTCTATCCACATTGCGAGAACCTGTTCTTGGATTGTTCTGACATTTGCATATAAACCTCATGTTGTGGGCCGGATGGGGTGCCAACCCCCCACCAAACCCATACAGGGAAGCCCTAAACCCAGCAGCTCAGAAGGTGCTTGTGTTTGAAGAAAGGACCAGTGAAGAGGTAGTTAAGGTAAAATGATTTCATACGCGTGGTTTCTAAGCCAATATGACTCGTATCCGTATAAGAAGGGGTTACTGGGACACAGACGTACACAGCGGAAGACCACGTGAAGACAAAGGGTGAAGGTGGATATCTAAAAGTCAAGGACAGAGGCCTCAGGGGAAACCAAACCAGCTCACACATTGATCTTGGATTTCTAGCTATAAGAACAGTGAAGAAATAAATTTCTATCGTTTAAGCCACCCGTGTGTGGTTCTTGGTTATGGTAGCCTTAGCATATGAATGCATCTGGTGTTTCTGGGCCTCCATGATCATGAAGGCCCATCTTCGTCAATTCACCAAGACTTAGACGGTGCCTTCAGGATTAAAGATGTGTACCATGCTCCTCTTAGGCAGCCAACGCCAGGACTCGAGGGCTACAGTTCTACTGACCCGCCACTTCAGCCAGGTAAATGAATTTTACAAGGCACTCACAAGGGCTTTTAGCATTAGACATCTGTCGTGCCTGTTTCTGACGTGCTCTTGGTTGTTAGGGTGAGAACACAGAACTAACTACTCAAGTTCAAGACGCCAGTGGGGCTAAAACTTGGATGTACCCTCTTGAAGACAAAGGCTGAATTCACAAAGCAGCTCCTTGCAGCGGCCATCACTAGTACTACTGAGTCTCTTTTCCTTAGAATCCAGATCCCAACACAGGAAGTTCGTCACCGGGACTGAGGCCTGCCTTATTTTCTGCCTAGGATTTACCATCACCCGTGACGACCAACAGGGTGAGTGTGTATCCACTTTCTTAGAAGGAATCTCCCGCCTACCGAGGTACGATCGTTTGATGTTGGTATACTTCCCAAGGGTTTCCAGGTGGTTCAGTAGGTAAAGAATCTGCCTGCATTGCAGGAGACGCAGGTTCGATCCCTGTGTTGGGGAGATCTCCTGGAGAAGGGCGTGGCAACCCACTCCAGTATTCTTGCCTGGAGAATCCCACGGATAGAGGAGCCTGGTGGGCTACAGTCCATGGGGTTGTAAAGAGTCGGACACGACTGAGCGACTGAGCAGCAACACGTGCGTGCTTCCCGAGGTCTGTACCTTTTCACAGGTTTTAACTTCCTTATGAAGTCCACGGTGACAAAACACGACATCTTTCATTTTGTCCTTAGGAAGAAAATTTCATAATTTCAACTTTTTAAACCTAATTCTTTTAACGGACTCCCATTTAATTAAAGAAAATGTTCAGTTATTCTATCTTTGAATGCTACTTCTCTACCATGATCTCCCTTATTCTGTGGAACTTCCACCAGATGACTGTTTAGGTTCTCTGTTTATGCTCCATAGACATCGATTGCCCTTTCTCTTGCTTTGTCACATTTAGGGTGAATTCCTCACCATTATTTTCTAATTCACTGCTTTTTTTTTTAGCTTTCTAGTCTAGATTACAGCCAATCTATTGAATTTATCCTTTTAATAACTATAATTTTTATTTCAAGGAATTTTTGTTTTTTGTGTGTGTCCTTTTGTTCCTTTTCATAATTTCTTGGTTTTTAATTTTTTTTATTTTTATGGAGCTTGTTCCTTTATCTCTTTGGGATTCCTAAAATATCTCTATTTAAAATTATTTTCAGATTATTATTTTAATTTGGTATTGAGTAAATCCATCTTACAACTGGTGAGTTAATTGGCTGACTTTTTTGATATTATTTTTTGCTCTGTGTTTGCAGTTTTGGTGTTCAGGCTCATTCTGAAAGAGAGGTTCATCTCCCTACTTCTCTCTGGATATACCTATCCCTGTACAGCAATTTTGTGATTGAATCCAACCAGGTTCCTAGGAACCCACTTCCTCCAGCAATGTAGTACTAGGGCTAGGACACACTCAGTGGCTGACTAATGGGCAGCTTGACGTGGAGCCTCTGAAGCTGTGTTGGCATCACTCTGCCTCCATAGGCATTCCATTAAATTGCTAGGGCTGCCATAACAGAGAACAAGGTGACTTAAACAACAGAAACTTCATTTCCTTAGAGTTTTGGAGGCTGACAGTGCAAGATCAAGGTGTCAGCAGGACTGACTTTCTGAAGACCTCTCCTCTTGACTTGTAGATGGTCATCATCTCCAAATGTCTTCACATGATGGTCTTATCTCTGTGATTGTTCTTGTCCTAATCTCTTATAAAGACAACAATCATGTTGAACTGGGCAGACACCAATGATCTCATTCAACTTTAATTAAGTCTTAAAAAAATTCTATCTCCAAACATATTCTGAGGTCCTGGGGGTTAGCTCGTCAGCATATAAATTCTGGGAGAATACATGTTAGTGCATAATAGGCAGGGCATTTTATATAAGCAATAACCTCAGAAAATATTCAACTGCAGCTCTTTTTAGTTCCTTTCTTCAGCATGGAAAACCTACATTGGCTCTGTTTTCAAGCAGAGAGACAGGCTTTAGTCCCCACATACATATAGACTCAGTCCCGTTATCCTGCAGGTACTGAGTTCCTGGTTGCTCCTGCCTGTTTCTAGACACACTACCCAGCTCAACTGCTCTCTGCCCCACTGACTTCTCTCTCTGTGCATAGAGATGACTTCCCTGTGCATAGAGATGACTTCTCCATAGAGATGACTGCCTTATTTTGAGCACAGTTGTAACTTTCATCTTTCTCTTATTATATTTTATCTATCATTTTCATATGTTTGGATTGCAGATGAGAGTTATTAATGTATATTTAATAACACAATTATAAGGAAGTTCCAAAAAATATTTTTTGAAGAGAAAAATAAATTTTTTGTTGATATCAAACTTTCACAGGAAGTACAAATATGATCATTTGATCGAGTCTGTGATTAGAATTATATCAGACATTTCACCAAACTAACATGATTACTAATAAATATAGTAGGTTAATTAACTGGAATCCAACAATGTTCTTTCAAATATACATCCAGCTTGTCTAAATATATAGTAATACAAATTAAAAATTTTCAAGCGTAGCCCAACTTTTAAACATTACATAATGTAGTCAGTTATTTTACAATTTGATTAACTGGGCACAAATAATTTTTGAAAGTTTGAATTATTTATGCTAATAGAGGGGGCATTTACAAGGGTAATGTAAGAATGGTAAATTACAAATAATTTATATTTTGTTTGGCCCTATATTTCTGTACTCTAATTTAATCCAGGTGTTTGATGTGCTGGGAGTTTATACTATTTCCATTCAAATGATAAAAACACATTCTGAATATCTGATTTGGAAAGTTCCCCAGCTTCCCATCTTGTTTTATCACTTGCCAAAATCTTTCCTATTACTGATTCCATGCTCGAGAGAGATGTTGGATGGTTCTGACTGATTCACATCTGGAGCTCACCTTATCTCTTTCTAAGCTCATCCATGGACTGACTCACATCTCCCTTAAGGAGCATATTGGCAGGTAATGATGTGTTTTGTCTTCCATGGTTTTATGCAATGTCTGACCCTAGGAGGGAGGAAAGAAATGTTCTAAAATCCTGGAGAGGTTATATGTAGACTAACTCAACAGAAGTGAGAGCTTGTATATCCTCTGTGAATAATCCACAAAGGGGCAAATTCATTCATAGATTTGACTGTTATATTGCTGAGAGTTTACTATGATGCTTTTGACAAAGACTTCAAATTATTATCAACCTACTCCAGTTTACCTGAACAATGAAAACAAAAAGACAAGCGAATAAAATCATACACTGAACCACTCTGGTGACTATAAACGTTACACAACCTTCGACATGATTTGACATCTTCTGCTCACAAACCACTGATAGGCATTTGCTTGCACACAGAAGAGTGACTCTACTTACTGTCTCAAACTACACAACCTCTGACCTTGATCTACAAAAATTTATAAATATAGTGTGTGTGTGTGTGTGTGTGTGTGTGTGCTCAGTCACTCAGCTGTGTCCGACTCTTTGCGACCCCATGGATTGTAGGAAATACAGTTTACTTTCTTACCAATGCATATAGAGATCATCCCACTTGCCAGAATTACTCCAGGTGCTGAGATACAACAGCGAATAGGACCAGATTCCAGTCTGGGAGGTGCTCAGACTTTGGTATTCATGTTTTTCCAGTTGAAACACGACCAAACATTGGATCCATTAATAAAAGAGCAACCTATGCAATACTTTTCAAAAAAAAAAAAAAAGTTTATCCAGTGCTTTGAGATCTAAATTTCTGAATTTCAGTTTCCTTATGCATATGAACAAAAACCGATGAGAAAATGTTGAAAAGGAAAATGAGTTTCAACTTTTCTAATGTAAAATAACTACTTTTTTTCATAACTTGTTTTATTATTCAACACTTTGCCAATAATTTACCATAATAAAAATGTGCTATAAAAGCAGTTCACATGGAAATTGGCTTCTGAAGTTAAAAATGCACAGCCAAGTTTAAGAATGGGCTGACCAAAGTTTGCATGGAAATTTTTGTGGTTCTGAAATTGTGTATGTGAATTCAAAACTCACCTGCAATTAATAATACTTTAGGATATTATGTATGCAAAAATTTCTGACAAATATATGGCTTTGGCATCCCAAACTTTCTCCAAATATTTAAAATTAAGCTTTAATTCAGTGTTTTTCAAACTCTGAGATTTTTTAGTCTTCTGCTTGAGGATCACTTGACTATGTTACCAGGTTTTCTGACCCAGAATCTTCACAGCAGTACTGAATCCCAGACTTTACATTTGAAATAAACTGTGTAGGTGATTGTAATACATACTAAAGTTTAGACCTCCTGTCTTAACCTTATCATGTCTGAAGACAATTAGTTGCTTTTAAAAACTGTCTTCTGGCTTATATTATTAATACTGTCTTATTAATTTTAAAAAAGTTAAATTCATTTTAGGCAACGGACAAACACCAAAGAAAATATGCATTATTGCAGGTTCCTTTACATCCTGAAGGATAGTTCACATGATGTGAAAAATGGCTGCCTAACCTCTTCTAGGTTTTTCCAAGGCTGATTAAATCTAATAGTTCAATTTGGCAAATATGCTTTTGTAAACTAATAGTGGAATTAAGGTTTAAAAACATAGCACTATTTTCCTTTGACTTGTATAATAAAAAGGGAAAGGATCTTTATTATATACATTTAGCTATAGTGATTAAGGTTATAACTCATCTGTTTTTAGTCAATTACATTCCTTTGTAACCCAAATAAATCTGGGAGCCCCAGGTAGCCCAATTTACACAGAGAATTATATTCAATGAAAAGTGTACAGCTAACAAATATAATGAAAAATTAATTCCAAGGACTTCCCTAGTGGTCCAGTGGTTAAGACTCAGTGCCTCCACTGCAGCGTGGATTTGACCCCAGTCAGGGAACTAAGACCATGCACGCCACGCAGTGCAGCCCAGACAAGAAAAGCAAAACAAACAAAAAGCCCAGAGAACAAAAAGACGCAAACAAAAAACCTTGAAATGATTCCAGTGTCTACCTACCTCCTTCATATCACATAGAAGAGGTCCTTTGATTAGGTTTCGAAAAATTCTTCCTACACCCTCTAGTCCTTTGGCTACCCTGAATAGTTCTTGAACATCCCACACCATAAACTGGAAATTCCCTTTCCATGTCCAGCCTAGCTAGCCTTATCCTCTCTCTGCCTATTGTTTAGCTAGATCCTCTCTATTATTTAGACAGACACCGTCTCTGCGCATGCCCTTCTTTTTCTCTTCACTTGCATTTCACTCCCTAATCTCGTGATTACTGTAAGTCAGAAGTTCTGAGAACTGGATTGACAGATGCTCTCTATTACTCACTTCTAATGGGAATAATTAGGAACCGACTGAAAATATGATTGCACACCTGGAAGCTCTGATGGTGGTTGTAGATTTTAAAATCCCATTTCAATCAATATGCTCTGAATATTATTGTTACCAAGTGAAACTTCAGCTGTGCGAGTTCCATGAAATAAAAAATATTTTCATTTTTGTAATTTTGGCACCTAGTATGTGATATAAAATCTTATGGTCTACAATTACAATATCTACTATGAAATATGATATATAATTAAAACTGGCATGCTACACAGTATATATTCATTGCTGATTCCAGACCACAGCAAAAACATTTTCATGTTAATGTTGGTACATTCACAGTTAAATGTGATTTAAACCCTATGGTACCATATATGGACCTCAGATTTTTTGCCACAGGGAAATTTTTATTACATGTTTTGTCTTCAATTTACTTTAATAACACTTAATAATAATACATTGTATTTATGTAACACCTTTTATCCAATGATCCCAAGCACAATATAAACTTTAATTCTTAAAACTCTGGAAGATCAGTATTTTTAAACTCATTAAAATTTTTAATAAAAATATAAATGCATACTATGGCTGAAGCTAACATATTAAATGGCTTGCTTAGCTAGAGAACAGAAGCTTTATAGCTTTTCCTCCTGGATTTTGAAATTCAGTGTTTATTACAAGTGAAACAAAGGTGTTTTTTTTTTTTTCCTGATTTCAAGGTAATATATATTCATTGTAAAAAAGTCTGAAAAGTAGTTAAAAATATGAAGAATATAAAAATTGGTCACAATCCTACAGTATAGTTGTAAGCATGCAATATTTGATATATTTTCTATAAATCTTTACATGCTTATACACAAATATATTTGATTATTACTAAGTATATGTTTTTTTCCAGCTAATATTACATTTAAAGCATTTTCTAACATTTTAAAAGATTTTTGAAAATAATTATTTTTCAGTGATTACCTAATAAACACTAGGTTATTTTGGATATTTAGGTTATTCCAGATCTCCAAGATTATGTAATCTGTAATGACCATTTCTATGCAAAGCATCTTTATCTTCCCCTCTGTTTATTTCCTTAGGATAGATTTTGAAAGTGGAGTCACTATGTTAAATGGCATTAAAAAACTTAAGCTGTCTACTAATATATGTGCTTAGAAATTAGTTTCCAAAAGATATTATTGTTTTACTAAACTATTTGTTCAATCTTTATTTACAAAGTTAAAACTGGGTTTAAAATCTCCAATAAAATCAACCGAAACTGAAAAAAGAAAAAGAAAATAACATCATAGTAATTAAGAGCATCAGCTTTGGTGTTAGTCATTCTAGGTTTGAATTTTACCTATGTGATTCTAGACCAAACATTTTCTGAGTCTCAATTCCACATCTGTAAATTTAGAGAGTTTTAAACTTTAAGCTTAAAGTTGTAAGTTGTAAGCTTTAAGTGAAATGAGATAAATAAAATAATCAGAACAACTTCTGGAAATTTCTCAGTGGTTAAATGTGTCATCCATTTCCATGCTTTAAAATGTATTCGGATGCTGACAAATCACAATAATACAGCCCTGTTTTCTGACTTGTATATTCATTTCTTTATTTGACATTTTCATTTAGATGTATCATAGGCACCCCAGTCATAAAGCTCCTCAAACAGTAATATTTGGTATATTTTCTGCAAGTTTTGTTTACATGCACATATAATTTGTCTCACAAAATTATATCATTATTATATGTATTTTTCAAAGTTCTCCAGAGAAACAGACAAATCTATGTGTCTATATCTAGAGAAAAGAGAAAAGGGGATTTTTAAAAAGTTGGTCCATTTGATCGTGGGGGCTTCGCTAGTCCACTATTTGAGGGGCAGTTTGGCAGACCAGAGACTCAGGGAAGCATTAATGTTGCAGGTGGAGTCTGGAGGCAGAATTCTCTCTTCCTCAGAGATCTCAGTCTCTTTCTCTTAAGGCTTTCAGCTGATTGGATGAGGCCCACTTACACTTTTTCCAAAGTCTACTGATTTAAATGTTAATCTCATCTAAAAAAATACTTTCCAAGCAATATCTAGACTGGTGTTGATCAAATATCTGGATACTATGACCTAGGCAAGTTGATATATAAAATTAAATGTCTCACCAAAAATGTTGTGCTAAATAAATATTAAATGACTCCTTAAATAATCTTCCGGTCCGTCTAATCAAGGCTATGGTTTTTCCAGTGGTCATGTATGGATGTGAAAGTTGGACTATAAAGAAACCTGAGAGCCGAAGAATTGATGCTTTTGAAGACTCTTGAGAGTCCCTTGGACTGCAAGGAGATCCAACCAGTCCATCCTAAAGGAGATCAGTCCTCAATATTCATTGCAAAGGACTGATGCTGAAGCTGAAACTCCAATACTTTGGCCACATGATGCGAAGAGCTGACTCATTGGAAAATACCCTGATGCTGGGAAACATTGAGGGCAGGAGGAGAAGGGGATGACAGAGGATGAGATGGTTGGATGGCATCACTGACCCGATGGACAGGGGTTTGGGTAAACTCCAGGAGCTGGTGATGGACAGGGAGGCCTGGTGTGCTGCAGTCCATGGGGTCATAAAGAGTAGGACACGACTGAGTGACTGAACTGAACTAAATAATCTTCCAGGGCTTCCCTGGTAGCTCAGTGGTAAAGAGTCTGCCTGCAAAACGTGAGATGTGGGTTTGATCCTTGGGTCGGGAAGATCCCCTGGAGGAGAAAACGGCAACCCACTCCAGTGTTCATGCCTGGGAAATCCCATGGTCAGAGGAGCCTGGCGGGTTGCAGTCCATGGGGTCGCAAAGGAGTCGGACACAACTTAGAGACTAAACAATACTGCATACTGACACCTTTTGCAGCTTTCCCTATCTCATTACATGCTTTCACAAGTTATCTAGTTGTATAAGCCAGACACCTGCAATGGATAGTCTTCTCATTATCATCATATAAATCCATCATGAAGTTTTATTTTGCAGGTTTATTTCACTTTGTAACTGTTGCCCCCGTCCAGCTTCTTGTCTTATCTCCCGCTACTCCCCTTGCCCAAGTCACCACGGCCTCTAGTCTGGGCCATTGTACTGTTTCCACTCTTTCTCTGCCTATTTTCAACCTGGCAAGCAGAGTCATCTCTAAAAATCCAAATTTCTACTTTACAAATTTCCTGTGTCACTAGGAATATAACCGGACTGCTTACCAGTACCGACCTACAAGGCGCTGTCTGCTGTGGGCCCTGTCCGCTCTCTGAACACGATCCTTGCCTTTCTCACTCTAGTCTCTCTCCAACACTGCTGTGTGTTCGGTTCCTGGGAACAGCCTCAACTTCTAACGCTTCATGACCTTTGCATGAGTTGTTTCTCCTGCAAATTCCCTTCTTCTCTAATTCTTTGTGTGCCTGAGGCCTTCATATTCCAAAGTCTTCTTAGCTTAAATTTTCCACAGAAGCTGCCTTCCCTGAATACTCTCCCTAGAGTTATTCTTTGTATAGGACCTTGTTCCTTTCCCCAAGTGAGTAGCCACAACATATTGTAAGTATATATTTAGTTGTTATTAATAATTGAACATCTCTTAGACTACTCTATAACTTCCATGAAGGCAGTATGGCCCATGGTTACTTGATTCACCATGGCACATCCATTGTCTAAAATGCTGCCTGCATGAAGAAGGCATTTGGTCAGTATTACATAGATGAAAGAATGAATACAGTTTACTTAATATGTAAGAGCTGTTACTTTTTATAATTTATTAAGATTAAAATCACAAGATTGTAATAATTTTTTATTGGTTAAAGTGGGTTGTGGACAGTGACTGCAACCATGAAATTAAAATATGCTTACTCCTTGGAACAAAAGTTATAACAAACCTAGACAGTGTATTAAAAGCAGAGATATCACTTTGCCAAAAAAAAGTCTGTATAGTCAAGGCTATGGTTTTTCCAGAGGTCATGTATGGATGTGCAAGTTGGACCAGGAGGAAGCCTGAGCTCCAAAGAATTCATGCTTTCTAATTGTGAGGCTGGAGAAGAATCTTGGGAAACTCTTGAACTGCAAGGAGATCAAACCAGTCAGTCCTAAAGGAAATCAACCCTGAATATTCACTGGAAGGACGGATGCTGAAGCTGAAGCTCCAGTACTTTGTCCTCCTGATGGGAAAAGCCAACTCACTGAAAAAGACCCTGATGCTGGGAAAGACTGAGGGCAAGAGGAGAAGGGGACGGCAGAGGATGAGATGGTTGGGTGGCGTCCCCGACTCGATGGACGTGAGCTCTGAGAGATACTGATGGATGGGGAAGCCCGTCATGCTGCAGTCCGTGGGGCTGCACAGAGTCGGACTCGCCTGAGCAACTGAGCAAGACTGGGTTGAATGGCGGCCCTAAAGAGGCACGTCCACGTCCTAATTCCCAGAATCGGGGAAAAGGGTCTTTGCAATGTAACCAAGTTAAGAGTCTAGAGATGAGACCATCCTGGGCTACTGAGGTAGGCCCCAAACCCAGTGACAGATGTCTTTATAATAAGAGACAGGAGGCACAGAGATAAGTCTACGTGAAAACGGAGGCGGAGATTGAAATGATACCTCCACAAAGACTGCTGAAAGCCACTAGAAGCTGAAAAAGTCAAGGAAGGATCACCTCTCAAGGTGTCAAGAGAGGGTGTGGACCTGCTGACACCTGACTCTGGATTGGCCCTCAGAACTGTAAGAAAATACAGTTTAGCTGTTTTAAGCCATACAGTTTGTGGTGATTTGTTACAGCAGCCCCAGGAAATAAATATGGTAGTGAAGTGTCTAGTATTGAAGACTTCAAAGGTTTCTGCATTCTGGAAGACTAGCATTTTGAAGTTTTCAGCAATCTTTTAGTATAAGAATGTTCATATCATTAAAACCGTTAGAAGTGTTATCTCTCTAAAATTCTGACATTACTAATTTAGAATACATACCACTGTATTGTAATACACATTGTCATCACCACACATACACCTAATTCACAATTTATTTGCTGAGATGAATGGATGTTTGCATTTTTTAATCTTTCTATATCAGTGATTCATACTTTCACAGATTTTTCCTCCTAAAATAAATGTACCACAAATCATTATGAAATGGGTTTCACTTTTCACTGTGCATAAGGGGAATGTTAAACATATTCAGCTAGAAGTTGTAATGAAACAATAATTATCAGTATTTAATACTTACAAGAATGTAAGGCTAGTATTTTTACTAATTGTACGGGTGAGAAAATGAAGATTACGTAACTTTCAAATCCACAGAACTAGTAGGCAGCAGAGGGTAGCACTTGGATACAGGCCTATTTATTCTGTATTCTTAACCAAGACACCATAAACTAAGTGATGGGTATGCTGTTTCTTTTATAACTAATCAGAAGTGATAGCCTTTCTTTTTAACTGGCTAGAAACAATGTAATAGGAGATATTTTGTTTGATAAGAATACCTAAGCATAAAGCACTTACAGAATTTTCAATAGAAGAAAAATTTTAGGACCTTTCTCTTGAATTAAAGCCAGCCTAGGAGATAAAACTGCTTGCTGTGTATGCATATAAGGTCGACTCTGAACTTGGAGGATGTGACTCACTTGAAACAGGGGAACTCTTGAATCTGATTTAGTGATCTGGGCTCATTATACAGTTTTGTGCAACTAATTAGCTTTGTATGTTCGTATAGATCATCTGTTCTGTGCAGGGGGTGGAGCTCAGAGGAACTGTGCCAGTAGTATAATGTGGGCTGCCAAAGAGCCTCACATGATGTTGAGGTTGCCCTGATCAAGGCTGAATAGCTCAAAGGTAGGCGTGTGAGAGCCTTCTACCTTTCCAGCCACTGACATTCTCTAATCAGTATGCTTTTCTAATGGTTGGAGCAATAATCTTACCTTGCCAATCTGGAGACTCTTACCTGGAGGAAAAATTTTGATTTGTGTTCAAATTCTCACTCTGTTACTTACTAGCCATCTAACTTTGAGCAGATTCACCAACTTCAGTTAATTCAACTTCTTTGAATTTTGGTTTCATCTTTAGCTTACTGATGAAAAAAATATCCTGGTATTGTTTAAAAAAAAAAAAAAAGGCCCAAACACATAATGCATTGCCTGTTTATGTATTCAGTTCATGTTAATTTCACTCTGAATGATTCAAGCAGTGTTTTTAGAAAACCTGCTATGTGCCAGTCATAAAGAAAGGATCACTAATTGACTTGATGTCAGGTGATATAAAAATCTGATTGAAAATTTTTAGAGGTAGCCATCTTTCCTTTTGCTGTCATCAACCACCCAGTTCAGGCAAAATCTGAGAAAATGAACTCAGTGGCTTTAGTGAGAGACTGACCTGATGGAATGCCATCCACAGTCTCAGAGCCCTCTCTCTGACAAGCCACCAGTGAGCTGCAGGGACCAGCTGACGTGAGTGCTCAACATCAATCTGTCAGCAATGCTTTTTGACTGCTGTCAGTTCTTACGGAAGGCTAAATGGATGGGAACTGTCTGTGTGGGCCAAATTATGTAGGATCAGAGATGGGGCTATAAATGACACTTCAAAGCACCTAACCACACCAATGGAATCGAATTGGAAATGGTAATGGAAGACATTGGCCTAAATGTCTAAGATATTTATGCTCTGATAGAATTTTTGCCTTAATGTTCTTCTGGTCAATGTGTTGGCTAGCTATAATTCCAACCCTCTATTTTGACTAAATCATATGATTACATCTTCTTTAGTTACACACATAATAATGGCCAAAACAAAAAAATTTACATAAATGATTGAAACTGGGACAAGAGGAAAGTCAAAATTTATAAAATCTAAATAGGTATATATTACTTGCAGGTATAGAGTTGGCTTGTCAAAGATATCAATTGAATGAGCGATTTATATAATTAATGAAACAAGAAACAAGACGCCTGTCCTCTGGGAGCTTGCAACATAATATCGGCATGAGGAGAGTCTCATAAACATATATGCAGCCAACGATAACTTTTTCAAGGGTAATGAGTGTTGTTAGAGTGATAGGATAAAGGCAATGTGAATCTGGGAAGGCTTCATGGAAAATGTGAGTTTTGAATAAGGTTTTTAATGTTGTAAAAGAATAAGGCTTGGCAGAAAGATTGTTTCGGGGCAACACAGGCAATGAGAATGTCCTAGGCAATCCCGTCTTTTCATTCTGCATTTATGTCAATTCTACATCTCTAAGCTACATCACAACTTCAAACACTTCTTTTTTGTTGAATATTTTGTATATGCACACAAGTTTGTATATGCACACAAGTAGATCCAATTGCCTACAGGTATATTTACTTGTCTTCTCTGGAAGATTCCTAATGCAACCTATTTAAAACAAAACTCATCAATATTCACGCCCCCTTCCACCCCCACTGTTCCATACTGCCTTGATGTGTGCGTGCTCAGTCGTGTCCAACACTTTGTGACCCCAAGGACTGCAGCCTGCCAGGCTCCTCTGTCCATGGGATGCTCCAGGCAAGAATACTGGAGTGGGCTGCCATTTCCTTCTCCAACTGCCTTGATAAAGCTTATCCATTTTAATGCAGAAGTACTTCTATTAACTATTTATCTTCTCCACCCTCACAGCAAGTTCCCAGTTCAAACCACCTGCAAGAACCTCCAAATTTGTCTCTAGTCATCACTCTCGTCCCCTCCAGTTCATTTTTTCACCTTTCACCTAGAGGGATTTACAGATACAAGTCTGATCATACTACTCCTCTGCTTAGAACTATTCATTGTCTTTCCATTACTAGCAGGTTAATAGCCAAACTTCTCACCAGGAACTTAGACATTTTCTCTGCAGTATCAACTCATCTGCCTTTTCAACCTTCCTTTAGTGTCATGTCCAGTTAAACTGGATTTGTTCCAGTGTCACAAATGGGCCACCATCTTTCTGTTCTCTGATATTTCGGGAATGCTCTTCCCTTTACTTCAATAAGCAATTGGGAAGATCCATTTACTCAGAAATAGATAATTAAAGACTGTGATAAGGGCAATGGAAGAAAAGTACAGGGAATGATAAGAAAATCTAATTAGAATGGAGGCTGGAAGAATCTTCTGAGTAGCTATTGGCTAGTGTGGGGTAAAGAACATTCCAGGAAAAGTGGTAGAATGTTCAAAGTGTCGGAAGTAGAAAGAGGATGAGGGGATACGGAAGGGAAAAATGAGTGCCAGAGTGGAGGCTGGAGAAGCAGGAAGGGGTCAGAAGATCAAGGATCTCTGACCAACGTTGAGGGTTTCAGTGTGAGGACAGAGCAGTTGCTCTGTGTGATGAGAAGATGGGGTCTGGAGAACCTAGAAACAGGGATGTTCGTTTGTTGGCTTTCAGGACTAATTCTGTAGTTGTAGTGCAGCTGTGGGAACAAGGAGGTGGAGGTGTGAACACAACGAATCCAAAATTTTAGGAAAACTGATAAAATCCATGCAGAACCTTGGAGACAGGCTGAACAGGACCCCGCATTTACACTGCGGGGTGCCCAGGTGGGTAATTGTGCCCGCAGGAGACAAGCTTAAGTGGGGCAAGGGTTTGAGACAGAGGACACTGGGCTCAGCTTCGTCATAACTAGTTTCGGATCTTGGCAGATCACCAAGGTGAGTTATTTTGTAGACAACACAAAACACGTCATTAGAAACAGGATTAGGGGTCAGTTACATTTCTGACCATTAGGTCAACCTGAGATACTGATCTGAGAGCTGTCTGTGCGCAGGGCGGAGTAGTTACATTGCTCTGCAGTGGGCAAGCCAAGTGACAGCATAGGATTTATGAGACTGGGTCAGCTGGGTTCATGGTCCTCATTAACAGTGCTCAGCTGCATCAGCATGGGGCAGAAGGATGGATGGTGGTGCCTGCAAGGGAAGGGAAAGTGGACAGAAGTGGGGACAGAGAGAATGGGAAACACAGACAAGCCTAGTAGCCAATGCCAGGGCCAGTACCAGGGAATACCTACAGAGAAAATCCTACAGAGAAAATACCTACAGAGAAAATCCAGGTTTCCCAGATGGCACAGTGGTAAAGAATCCACCTGCCAATGGAGGACACTCAGGAGACGTGGGTTCCATCCCTGGGTTGGGAAGATCCCCTGGAGAAGGGCATGGCTACCCAGTCCAGGATTCTCGCCTGGAGAATCCAATGGACAGAGGAGCCTGAAGGGCTACAGACCATGGAATCACAAGAGTCAGACACAATTGAGTGAGCACGCGCGCACACACACACATACACACACGGAAAACAGTGCTGCCATCAACACTTCAGTCATTTCAGTTCAGTCGCTTAGGCGTGTCCGACTCTTTGCGACCCCATGGACTGCAGCACGCCAGGCCTCCCTGTCCATCACCAACTCCCCAAGTCCACCAAAACCCATGTCCATTGAGTCAATATTGCCATCCAGCCATCTCATCCTCTGTCATCCCCTTCTCCTCCTGCCCTCAATCCTTCCCAGCATCAGGGTCTTTTCCAATGAGTCAGCTCTTCACATGAGGTGGCCAAAGTATTGGAGTTTCAGCTTCAACATCAGTCCTAATGAACACCCAGGACTGATCTCCTTTAGGATGGACTGGTTGGATCTCAAGGGACTCTCAAGAGTCTTCTGCAACACCACAGTTCAAAAGCATCAATTCTTCGACGCTCAGCTTTCTTTATACTCCAACTCTCACATCCATACATGACGCCTGGAAAAACCATCCCAAATGGACCTTTGTTGGCAAAGTAATGTCCCTGCTTTTTAATATGCTGTCTAGGTTGGTCATAACTTTCCTTCCAAGGAGTACAGTGCAGTTCAGTTCAGTTCAGTTGCTTAGGCGTGTCCGACTCTTTGCGACCCCATGGACTGCAGCACGCCAGGCCTCCCTGTCCATCACCAACTCCCAGAGTTTACCCAAACCCACGTCCATCGAGTCGGTGATGCCATCCAACCATCTCATCCTCTGTCATCCCTTTCTCCTCCTGCCCCCAATCTTTCCCAGCATCAGGGTCTTTTCCAATGAGTCGGCTCTTCACATGAGGTGGCCAAAGTATTGGAGTTTCAGCTTCAACATCAGTCCTTCCAATGAACACCCTGGACTGATCTCCTTTAGGATGGACTGGTTGGATCTCCAAGGGACTCTCAAGAGTCTTCTCTAACACCACAGTTCAAAAGCATCAATTCTTCGGCGCTCAGCTTTCTTTATAGTCCAACTCTCAAATCCATACATGACCACTGGAAAAACCATACCCTTGACTAGATGGACCTTTGTTGGCAAAGTAATGTCTCTGCTTTTTAATATGCTGTCTAGGTTGGTCATAATTTTCCTTCCAAGGAGTAAGTGTCTTTTAATTTCATGGCTGCAGTCACCATCTGCAGTGATTTTGGAGCCCAGAAGAATAAAGTCTGACACTGTTTCCACTGTTTCCCCATCTATTTCCCGTGAAATGATGGGACCAGACGCCATGATCTTAGTTTTCTGAATGTTGAGCTTTAAGGCAACTTTTTCACTCTCCTCTTTCACTTTCATCAAGAGGCTCTTTAGTTCTTCTTCACTTTCTGCCATAAGGGTGGTGTCATCTGCATATCTGAGGTTACTGATATTTCTCCCGGCAATCTTGATTTCAGCTTGTGTTTCTTCCAGCCCAATGTTTCTCATGATGTACTCTGCATATAAGTTAAATAAGCAGGGTGACAATATACAGCCTTGACGTACTCCTTTTAGGAAAACCTTGAACTGTTAAAGGAAGAGCACAGTATCAGAATAGGAGCTGAAAAGGACATAGAGATGGGAAGAATGAGCTGGCAATGGCAATAAGTTGATTTTCTATGATGGGTGTTTGTGTGTGTGGATTTGTGTATCTGAATGTACGTGTGTGTGTTTGAAGCATTAGGGGAAGTGCTTCTTCCTTTATTTCCTGGTATGTGGCATGCAGTAAAATAGCTTCCTGACCAGAGACCGTACCCCTGCCCCCTGCAGTGGGAGCTCGGAGCCCTAACCACTGGACTGCCAGGTAATTCCCTTGGTTCCTTTTTGAGTGAGAATCTGGATATGGCATTTGTTACTGTAGTGATCTTAGACAAGCCACTAAATCTTTTTGTACTTAAGCTTCCTTGACTGAATTAGAGAAGAGACTGCTATTCTATCAGGTGGCCATGAACCTGAAGTGAACTGAGGTACAAGAAACTCACCTGCGGAGTGGCTACCTCATTCTGTCCCTCCAAGTTCCAGCAAGTCATCAAGGGAGTGAGGAGCATTGATTGCCTCAGTTTCTGCACTTGCCACCCATTGCTGTTGGAGTCCTCACACTATTTCCCAAGGCCTCTTCATTTAGGAGGAAATTGGAAGCCATCTGCTTGACAACTTCATAGAATCTATTTCCATTAAAGAGATGATTGCCACGATTTTTGAATTCATGAGGGTCCCATTGATGCAGCAATGAGCATCAGTGTCCTCGGTAGCTCTCTCATCTCTAGGTTACACAGAATAAGACTGCACCTGTAAACTCACTGTAATTTGCAGAACTGTACATACCTTTGAAAAATGATTTGTAATTCTCACGGCTAGCTCTCAAAGTATTTTTTAAATGACTCTGAGCTGAACAAGGACAAGTCAACCATGGAAGGCTTTAAAGAGATACCTGACAGACACAGATATCACACATCTGTTTTGATAGTCACTGTGACCCTAGGAAGAGGTCTAATTCCAATGATCACAAATACATTTTACAAGGACTTATACTTGATTTTTTTTCATGTCCCTCATATATTCTATGAAAATATGTTACTTTTGGAACTTTGCTTTCCTTGACTTAGGGGGGAAAAAAAGTAAAAAAGATCTTAGATCTTTCTTTTTTTAAAAAGACTAACATGGGTTCCAAAAGCACTTATAAGCATAATAAAAAGGCAAACAGAGGTAATGTTACAAGGATTGCTACGAATGGATGCTCACTTATTTCTGACTACAGTCAAAAGATTCCAACTAATAATCCCCAAGAGGCTTTGCCAGAGCAAGTTTATTTTTCTCCTGGGAACATTTCAAAATTCTACATTAGAAGGTGGCAAAATATATTTTATTTTTTTAAACTTGAGATCAGGGCAAAACCATATGCAAATGACAAAACCCACATCTTTGAATGATCAGAACAGACGGGACATTTAACTGGGAGCTACTGGAAGATTTGTTCTTATAGTGGGTGAGAAATGGAGTTCTCATGCTCTGTCAAGGCCAGGGGCTATATCTGACCTTCAGAGGTGAAAGTCTTCAACCTCTCCCACCAAAAACTAAAGACCCTTTAATAGGGCCAACGCAAAACTGCTGTATTCACCCGTATCTTCAGAGAAGCGCCAGGCTGCAGATTTTGGCTTTGCACATAAGTCTCTGAGGTGGTCTCTCACCAGTATTTTATTCTGGGTTCTGCTATGTAAATATGTTGGAAGAATAATGAGAACTAGCAATAATTAACTGGTGCTTTTAAAGCAAATATTTTTGCCTTGAATACTGTACTCATTCTTAGCAATAAATCATACATGTTTAACCTGAA
Source organism: Giraffa tippelskirchi (assembly GCF_054371585.1). Taxonomy (NCBI): domain Eukaryota; kingdom Metazoa; phylum Chordata; class Mammalia; order Artiodactyla; family Giraffidae; genus Giraffa; species Giraffa tippelskirchi. The sequence continues at coordinate 175,061,878 of NC_137280.1, read as the reverse complement.
AAATATGGCTTGATCACTTTTGTCTTACTCTCAAAGTGGTAACTTTGGATTTACTAACAATTAACAGCAATAACCACAGTAAAAAATCATAAAAAATATAAAAGGGTCACCCACATAGAAACTTTTGTTATTAGCTTATAGATTGTAATCAGTTGAAAGTCATTTTGCTCCTAAAAATTCTCTGGCTGACTCTGTTTTCCCTATGCCTTCTTTTGAATCTGTTTTTGTGTTGCTAGCTAAGGAATTCATCTAAAATGTGACATTATTTAAAGCATATGATATTAGCATGATTTGCTCTGAGGGTGTTAACCTAATTTTTAAAAATTTTAAATTCAGCTTTAATATCTCAGTGGTATTATGCTTTGTTAAAATTGCATTTCTGGAAAAAAAAGTCACTCATCTGTAACAGTTTAAACATGAACCCTTTACCCATATACTATATTAGCTGAGTAAAAAATGAATTTCCTTTTTACTGTTTTTCTTTTCAATACATCTTGTGAAATCATAAGAGAGTTCTGCAATTTATATAGGGAAATTTGGCTGCCATTTGCTTGGACTGTGACATATGACTATAATTTGTAACTTTCCTTCCAACACTTGGTTATTTGTTATCTGAATATCTGACTTTCAGAAGTATGAATTAGTGTATGAACAATGAAAAAGAAAAAAAGGTATTCTGCAATTCTCAGGGGTTTGAGAATTTTCTACCGTCCTTCGAAATACGGGCTGGGAAACACAGTTAGGTACTGACTTTGTACTCTGCCTATCTTAGTGATTTATGTGACTCTGTGTGACTCGCACCTTCATTTGATTTTTGCATCTTTTTTATTTGTATGTTACTCGTCTTGTTTTGTGTCTGAGATTGTCCATGTCTTTGGCTGTTTCCAAACGCCTTTGAAACTTTTATCAAAATCACAACTTACTCTCTGGATGCATTTTCAAGAAAAATAGGTTAAAGGCATGTAGGACCTGCAGAGCGTTTATTCCTTTAACAAATGTTTATCAGGCCGCTGCTCTGTGTCAGTGACTGTACTCGGCACGAGGAACACAGACTTAAGTGAGGCAGATACGGTTCTGTCTCAGTGAGCAAACAGTTTAGCAGCGTGCACGCTAAGGGGAGGGCTTCCAGGAGGACGTAACTCCAACTTGATACTTGAAGGATGCATAGGAATTAGTTAGACAAAAAGGGTTTAGGGTTTGGATGGGGCTAATGGATTATTTATAGGTCTGGGTTTTTTCCAGGAGAGCCCTACAAAGCAAGAAAGAGTAAGAGAGAAAGAAAGGGGAAACAGAAATGGCGTGCTTATCATGATTTTTCAAGGATCGGTATGTCAAGGAGGACGGTGAACAGCAGTGTGTAGGTGTGAGGAAGTACTAGAAGAAATGACCTGGAAATGCCTTCGATGTATCACCCCACTCAAGATACACTGAGGATACAAAAGGCTTTGTGTACACACTCCGTGATCTCAGGGGGGTTAAAACCTTATGGGAGAAGAGAAGAGAAGAAGTTTCTTATGGGAAGGGTTCATGGGCTATCTCTGCAGACTTCTGAAATGCAAGGAACTTGGTTTGTAGTTGCTGATGTCAGACACTTCACAGAAACATGAGAGACATCGATAGCATCACTCCATCTTACAGATGAGGAAATTCAAGCTTAATACCTTGTCTCATGGAGCTTCCCTGGTGGCTCAGTGGTAAAGAATCTGCTTGCCAGTGTGGGAGACCCAGGTTTGACCGCTGGGTTGGGAAGAGCTCTTGGAAAGGAAATGGCAACCCACTCCAGTATTCCTGCCTGGGAAACCTCATGGACATGGGGGTCTGGAGGGCTAGAGTCCATGGGGTCACAAAGAGTAGTGAAAAGTAGAACACTACTTAGCAATTAAACAACAAACAACGCCGGATGGGAGGATAGTGTTCTAGTCAAAGGGAACAGCTTTGTTATGCGAAAGACTAGAGGTGAGAGAGAGTATCAGACTCTGAAAATTAAAACCAGTCCACACTGGTAGTGGAAGTAGAGCTTTAAAGACAGAGTTAAGAGGTATTTGGAAAGTGATATTCAACAGAAATGGTAATTATTGATTGGATATGGGTTTCAGAGAGGTAAAAATCAAGGATGACACCCTAATGTATTACTTGGGTAACTGGATAGTTGAAGAGTAGGTTAACTGGGGAAAAAGCAGGCAAAATTAATCTGGACACGGTGAATTTCAGCAACACTAAAGAAACACAAAATAACTCTAGGGTATTTAGGTGGAGATGGGTTAGGTAGACATGGAGTTCAGGAGAGAGATCTGGGCTGGGTTTATACTGCTAGGATTCCTGAACATAGAGATTTTTATTTGAAGCCATGGGAACAGACTTGATAAAGAATTTGGGGTGTCAGTACAATTCATTGGAATTTAAGCCTGGATGATCATGTGTAAAAGAGTTGGTTCAGATGCCTACAGTACAACTGAAGTCCCTGCTTTGAGGGCCCGTGCCTTACTGAGTTAGAGTAAGTTGTCATCAAAGAGCATGCAAGAACCACAGATCCTCTGATGGCGCCTGCAAAGGTCCACAAAAATAAGAATGTGATGGAAACAGAGTCTGAGCTTTAGTTTATGCTTCAGAGGGAAATCGTTCTCAAAGATGGAGAAACTAGCGTGATTTGAACTGAAATCTAAAGATCCTACTGGACAGGTCCATTATACTGCTGCTATACCAAGAGTTTCCTTTTAAGGGAATGTGCCTCACCCACAAGTGGGCTGTGGGTGGCCCTGGGTGGGCATGCAGCCCCTTCCTACAGACCTATCTGATCGGACCAGGGTGGTCCTATCCCTAACCAGTCCCCAAGCTGGCCAGTATCCTATGAGATGGCTTGGCATGAAGAACTGCCTGAACAGGCAAAATGGTGATGAGTTGGGTCAGATGTTCTAGCTCAGGAATTTGAACTGGGGCATCGGGGGAGGGAAATCAAGTAGTTGGTTTGGGGAGGGAGTATAAGCTAAGAAGAACCACAAGAAGAGGCCTGGTGGCAGCAAGAGAGATGAGTAAACCACTGGCAAAAGTAAACAGAATTTATGAGCAAGCAGAAACTGAAAAAGAAATGACATAGAGAAGAGGGTGAGGTGGCTAATTAATACCAGGGAAAGGAACAGACGCTTCCAGGAAGCAGCTGAGTCACCACCATAGAGGCCAGAGACCACATCTTCCTGTTAAAGGGCCGCTAAGGTTAGTGGTCACCTCAGCCATGTTGGATTTTTCTTATTCCCAAATATCCTCAACTCTGAGGGTGTTTCACAAAACCCCTTTGTGTTCTTGAATACCCTTATAATAAGCTCCAATTAATTAAGGCACCAGAGTACATCTTTCGCTATTGGAAACAAATTGCTTTACAAACAGAATCCTTCAACCTCAGAATTTCTTTGCAGGCTTGCCTGACACACAGCATGATGGAATACACCATTAGAAATGCATTTCTTTGAGCTAAGAAACTGGGGGCTCATGATTCTTTAGGAAAATGTAAATATTACTGAGTGGTATGCTATAGAAAGCCACTGTTCAACACAAAGAACAATTATTGAAACTCTATTACATATTGAACATTGTGAGTGTGTATGTGTGCACACACACGTGTGTGTGTGTGTGTGTGGAGATGGAGGTGAGGATGAGGGAAATGGGGATAAGAACTGCTGAGGAATACTGAGTGTGCATAAGAAAAAGTATTTTCCTTTAGAAGCTTACAATTCAGTTAGAAATATATTTAGGACTAGGAAGGACTTGGAAATTATCTAGACTAGGTTTGTAAACGCAGATGTCTACAGCGTTTGGTTAAGGATACTGTGAGTGAAGCACGTTGAGAGGGAGCTGTGTGAAACTGCAGAATGCACAGCCCATCCCAGTGTGGTCTTTGGGCAGGTCTGGCTGATGCTTGCACATCGAATTTTTCAAGAGAGGCTCACATTTTATGTTTAAAAAAATCCAAATTTTAAGTGTTGGTGTATTTATATGACCACTGTATCTATTACTGCAGGCAAGAATGCCTTAGAAGAAATGGAGTAGCCATCATAGTCAACAAAAGAGTTCAAAATGCAGTACTTGGATGCAATCTCAGAAACGACAGAATGATCTCAGTTCGTTTCCAAAGCAAACCATTCAACAACACAGTAATCCAAGTCTATGTCCCAACCTCTGATGCCAAAGAAGCTGAAGTTGAACAGTTCTATGAAGACCTACAAGATCTTCTAGAACTAACACCAAAAAAAGATGTCCTTTTCATCACAGGGTATTGGAATGCAAAAGTAGGAAGTCAAGAGATACCTGGAATAACAGGCCAGTTTGGCCTTGGAGTACAGAATGAAACAGGGCAAAGGCTACCAGAGTTCTGTCAAGAGAACACACTGGTCATAGCAAACACCCTCTTCCAATAACAAAAGAGACAGTTCTACACATGGACATCACCAGATGGTCAATAATGAAATCATACTGATGGTATTCTTTATAGCTAAAGATGGAGAAGTTTTATGCAGTCAGCAAAAACAAGACTGGGAACTCACTGTGGCTCAGATCATTAGCTCCTAATTGTAAAATTCAGGCTTAAATTAAACAAAGTAGGGAAAACCACTAGGCCATTCAGGTCTGACCTAAATCAAGTCCCTTGCGATTATACAGTGGAGGTGACGAATAGATTCAAGGGATTAGATCTGATAGACAGAGTGCCTGATGACCCATGGACAGAGGTTCGCAACACTGTGCAGGAGGCAGTGACCAAAACCATCCCCAAGAAAAAGAAATACGAGAAAGAAAAGTGGTTGTCTAAGGAGGCTTTACAAAGATCTGAGAAAAGAAGAGAAGCAGAAGGCAGAGGAGAAAAGGAAATATATACCCAAGTGAATGCAGAGTTCCAGAGAATAGCAAGTGGACAATGCAAAGAAATAGAGGAAAACAATGAAATGGAAAAGACTAGAAGTCACTTTAAGAAAACTGGAGACATCAAGGGACGATTTCATGTAAGGATGGGCACAGTAAAAGACAGAAATGATAAATGCCTAAGAGAACCGAAGAGATTAAGAAGAGGTGGCAAGAATACATCAAGTTAGAGGAAAACGAGAGCCTTTGGAGTGACAAAAAAAAAAAAAAAAGAAAGAAAATCTACAGGCTGCCTTTAGATCACAGGTGAGCAGTTTATGGTCTCTGTTCTAGACTCATGAGTTTCAAAAGGTTTAAACATTCAGAACCTTCTTGAAAAATAAATTTTATGCCTGAATCTAGCATATACAAAGGCAGAAGCATTGAGGTTGGAACTGGGCGACGGAATAGGGCACCCTGCTGCCCTCCCAGCCTCACCTTCCCCTTCTGCCCAGTCAGGCCAAAGGCAGCTTGACCGATCTTGAAAACCACGGTGGTAATTAAATTCCTCAGTTTTACAGATGAGGGACAGGGAAGATGCCAGAGTTAGTGGCCCAAGATAACAATACTTACACAATTATGTAGATAATGCCCAGTTTATCACTATGGATTAACCTGTTACAAAGTAGATGAAGTATTCTGGTTCTAGAGCCACTGGTCTGGATTTGAGCTCACTTCTTAAGAGCAAATTTAAGAAAGTGGCGTTTAGTTCCCTATCCCATGGGAATGAAAGGTACTACTACTACTACTACTACTACTACTACTACTACTACTACTACTACTACTACTACTACTACTACTACTACTACTACTACTAACCTCCAAAATCACTGCAGATGGTGACTGTAGCCATGAAATGAAAAGATGCTTGGTCCTTGGAAGAAAAGTTATGACCGGCCTAGATAGCATATTAAATAGCAGAGATATTATTTTGCCAACAAATGTCCGTCTAGTCAAGGCTATGGTTTTTCCAGTAGTCATGTATAGATGTGAGAGTTGGACTATAAAGAAAGCTGAAAGCCAAAGAATTGATGCTTTTGAACTGTGGTGTTGGAGAAGACTCTTGAGAGTCCCTTGGACTGCAAGGAGATCCAACCAGTCCTCAATATTCATTGGAAGGACTGACGTTGAAGCTGAAACTCCAATACTTTGGCCACCTGATGTGAAGAACTGACTCATTTGAAAAGACCCTTATGCTGGGAAAGATTGAAGGCAGGAGGAGAAGGGGACGACAGAGGATGAGATGGTTGTATCCATAACTGACTTGATGGACATGAGTTGAGTAAGCCCTGAGAGTTGGTGATGGACAAGGAGGCCTGGCGTGCTGCAGTCCATGGGGTTGCAAAGAGTCGGACACGACTGAATGACTGAACTGAACTCACTGACTACTAACTTCGTTAGGTTGTTGAGAAGATTAAGTGAAACAACACATATACAGCATGAAGTGCAGTCCCTAGCACACCATAAGCACTGAATAAATGTTAGCTATTTTCATTATAGGATATCTCAGCCAGTCATTAACACCATAGCAAGATTTATTCCAAGTGACAATCAGCCATCATCTATAAAATAGTCCTGGGGGAAGGGATATAAATTTTGATGAGAGCATCTTATATCTGGAGCTACTTATAGAAAGAGCAGGAAATAGTGGGTACTTTAGCTTAGGGTTTTTCCTACTATGTAGCTCCAGACCTTGCAACTCCTTAAAACTATAAAGATTTTACAAGTTACTGGCAGACTTCTGACCTTCACACATACACACAACCCATCATTATGATCTAAAAGGCTGAGAAGGTACCTTGAATCAGCTTTGATAAGTCGATCAAGGGGTTTAAATACTTGGGGATTAATTTTTCATAGCAAGAACCATGTGCAGATATAACCTAATTTGTGGGTACCCCCCCCCCCAACAACGGCAGTTATGGCTCATCTGACTCCTTGTCAAGCACCTGAGGAAAAGAGCTGTCGTTGTCTGGGGAATCCAGTTTTCAAACCCTTTTTGGTAGAAGCTATTTTTCCCGGCAGCCTCCTTGCGAAAATAACCCATGAAGATATTAACTAGTAATCCTTGAACACACACCATGCGCCCAGATTTAAGGATCAGCTGTTTCCTAGCAAGATGGCTTATGAGCCCCCATGCCAGCCTGCATGGTGACTAGGTGGCCCTGTCCACCCCAACCCACACCAGCCCCTCTCTGCCAGCTCTTTAGGGGCATCTGGTCAAAGGAGAGATTGGAGCCTCTTGGCAGAAGGAAGCTTAACAAACAACCATAAAAGGATTTTCTAAATATGTCCACAATCCAATATAACCCTGGGTAATTTGATTTGTAGGAAATGGAGAGCAGAACATTACACAGAGTGCTTATCTATAATTCATAATAATTACTGTAATGGAGAATCTATAGTATAGATAGATGTACGAACAGAAATTGCACCCCCAGAAGAATGCCCTTCCGGCCGAAACAGCCCTTGACGCCCTCCTAATCTACCTACTCTTCAGCGCACTCCACTGAGCTGCCCAGTAGGTTGAAAGCTTTTCGGGGCCACCTGTTGAAAGCTTATGAATATCTCCTTTTGATGAGAGAGATCCCTGAGTCGTTTTGCAAGGGAAATTCAAGCAGTGTCTTCAGCCCATTTTCTTAGCCTAGTATTTGGCCTCTGGGCGATGACAGCATAATATTTGGGAATTTATTGATTGATTTGTGATATTAATGATCTCCTGTTATGACAGGAGCAACTTCTCTTCAACAGAAAGGATAGGGACTCTTTAGTCTCTTGTTCCGCTGAAGGCTCAAATTCAATCGGGCTGAAGGCTGATATGCCATTAGGAGATGTGGGCCCTTGAAAAGGGGTTGTGGCGATAAACAAAATTTTGAGGAGCAGTAAAAAGAATGGAGACAGTAACCTTTATTTTGAATGCAGACTTGAGAACTGTATATGCTTATACTATTGAGTCCATTTATCTTAGCTGAACTTGAGATGTACACATGTTTTCTGAGTAAGAGTAGTGCCGTGCTAAATCACTTCAGTCGTGTCTGACTCTGCGACTCCACGGACTGTAGCCCACCAGGCTCCTCTGTCTGTGGGATTCTCTGGGCGAGAATACTGGAGTGGGTGGGAGGCCGTGCCCTCCTCCAGGGCATCTTCCTGACGCAGGGATCGAACCTGCGTCTCTTATGCCTCCTGCACTGGCAAGCAGGTTCTTTACCACTAGCGCCACCTGGGGAGCCTGAGAGGAAGAGTCGAGGAAGCCACACATTTCACAAGAAAATAACTGTGGCATCTTTATTTTGTTTTCCTTTAAGCATTATTTTCACATCTGACATTCCTCTTTCCCAGATGTCCTTCCTGACCCTTCCATTCCACCCCAAGAGAGTTTTTTGTAGCTGTTACTTCCAACACTGATTATCAGTTCTTGAAGCTGTTCATTTTACAGTTTATAATTGTCCATCATCATTTACTTTGGTCTGGCTGGTAGACATTCAAAATCTAGCCACTGCTTTATTTTTAGTGGCAGAGCGTGTCTACCTTTCAGCTGCTGGGAAGGCTGGTTCTGGCTGCGAATCTTGTTTGCTTTAAGTTGCAGTGCTTTCAGTCCCATGTGTTTTAGCTTTTGGAAGCAGCTGTATTGGTAAAGCTCCTGGTTGAATTACTGGACAAAGTCCGTATTATAAAAATCCTCAGCTTGTTTGCTCTTCACTTCAAAAAGACTGCGGGCTGCCAGCTTGTCATACTCCCATTACCCACATGCCTGCTGAAGTTTTCACCAGCAGGCATGAATCTTGGTCTCTGTTTTTGCGTTTTTGTTTTTAATTGGTTGGCCTATAGCTATTTGGTTTGATACTGATCTGTCAAAGACAAATCATAAAGGGACTGGCACAAGACAGCTGGCCATCTGTGGCCCTCCCAGTAGCAAGGAGGTTTTGGATGAAGAATTTCACTTTTTCCCCTGGTCAGCATCAGAGAAGACTTCTGTCGGCGTTTGGAGAGTGGGCTGCTCAGTCCTTGAGCTCAGAATGTGGTTGGGGTGAGAGTGCGTGTGTATGTATCAGCGTCAGGGACCCCGAGGCGGCAGAGCAGGCCAGGGTAGGAGACAAAAAGCACAGCGTGGGTTATACACAGTCGTATGTGCCGAGGCATCAAGAGGAGGAGGAGGTTTCTGCTGGTTGGTGGCCCGTGAAAGCTCTGGAATTCCATCAATGCTATGTAGCTGTTCAAGTGCTTCAATTCCCACCATGTCGCTGCTTTTACTGCTCCTAAACTAATCCTTCTGTTTCTCCAGAATGGCCATCACTGCCGTTTCTGATTTTTATTGTCAGCACAACCCAACTGTCTTTCATCTTCCCTTATGATTTGTTCTCTGCTTTAAAGAACTTCTGGGTAGCTGAAGACATGAGTAGAGAGAAACTGGTTATGGGCATTTATCCTGGAGATCATGGAGTCCACCCTCCAGTGCTCAGGATGAGTGGTAGGCGACCTGAGAATTCGCTTCCTTTCGGTTTTTACAGAGTCTGGTTCTGACAGGAGATGTCGGGGCAGACTTGGACAGCAGAACTCCAGATTCAACTTTTGGAAGTTTCTCGGGATCAAAACCTTAGTTTAAATAGTAACGGATCTTGTGCTTGAATTAAAATCAGATTTTTTTTTTTTTTTTATTCTGAGCACTACCAAGACTAGGGGTGAAAACTCTCAGTATTTGGACCTGATTTGCTCACAAATGAGATTTTAGCCTGAACATTTATAAATTCACCAAGTGACATTTTTTTTTTTTTCTCTTTCAGTTAACTTAGTTGTCATCACTTCAAAAAACTTAAAATTTGGGAGAATTCACATAAAATCTTGATTTCCAGCTCGATGGGAAACTGCAAGGCCTGGCAATACTGGGCTTATATTTTTGCTTACAAAACAACTGGTCAGGGCTTAACAACTGCTGACACTTTTAGATGGACAGGGCTGCCACAGGCTCTGTGAATCCCTTGGCTTCCCTGTAACTGCGGTTGTTCAGTCGTTAAGTCATGCCCGACCCTGTAACTGAGGCCAGTGTTAATTGCCAACTCAACCTATTTGCAATTTTGCCTTTTTAAAGGCAGCATTTGAAGCCTTTAACATGCTCGTGTCGCCTTGCCTTCTTCTCCCACTGTATTTACCTGCTTGACTCCTAAAAATATATTTTTTAAAAAATAAATTCATTTATTTTAGTTGGGGGCTAATTACTTTACAATATTGTAGTGGTTTTTGCCATACATTGACATGAATCAGCCATGGGTTTACATGTGTTCCCCTTCCTGGACCCCCCTCCCACCTCCCTCCCCATCCCATCTGTCTGGGTCATCCCATTGCCCCAGCCCTGAGCATTTGTCTCATGCATTGAACCTGGAATGGTGTTCTGTTTCACATATGATAATATACATGTTTCAATGCTATTCTCCCAGAACGTCCCACCCTCACCTTCTCCCTCAGAGTCCATAAGACTGTTCTATGCATCTGTGTCTCTTATTCTGTCTCGCATATAGGGTTATCATTACCATCTTTTAAATTCCATATATATGCATTAGTATACTGTATTGGTGTTTTTCTTTCTGGCTTACTTCACTCTGTATAATGGGCTCCAGTTTCATCCATCTCAACAGAACCGATTCAAATGTATTTTTTTAATGGCTGAGTAATATTCCATTGTGTATATGTACCACAGCTTCCTTATCCAGTCGTCTGCTGATGGACGTCTAGGTTGCTTCCATGTCCTGGCTATTGTAAACAGTGCTGCGATGAACACTGGGGTACACGCGTCTCTTTCAATTCTGGTTTCCTCGGTGTGTGTGCCCAGCAGTGGGACCCTACAAATACTCACCTTGGTGGTGCTTGCCTGCATCTCTCCACGAGGCATGGGGAGTGCAGAGCAGCAAACAGTGCTGTTATCAAGACTCTCCGGCACTTGTCAACACACTCAGTCACTGGGTCTGTTGGATTTATTTTGTACGGTTTGTTTTTGTAAGATGCTGGGGTCTGAATACTTGTGGGATCAGGAATAACATCTCAAGCAGAGGCAGAAGAGTGACTTGGTCATCTGTCAGTTATAGTGATTCAGGATGGTAGTGATGCACAGAGGCGAGGTGTGGGGTGGGGGACTCTGAGAGGTCACAGGACTGTGGAAAGCTTAAGTATAATGAACTGTGAACCCTTTGAAGACAAATCAAGCCCTTCATATCCTCCTCTGTGCTGGAGATTATAAAAGAAAACCGAGGCCTGAGCCCTACCCACCTCCTTTCGAGCCGACACTAAATAAGGAAACATGAGAGCCATTGTGTAGTGTCTGGAGGCTCACCGGAGTGCAGACTTCCCAGCTGGGTTCTGTGTGCCTTTGTGGGGACAGGCCTATGGATGGAAGAGCCCGCTAAGAATTCAGTCACTTTACTCCGGGCCTCTTAGATTTGGGGCATTTTATGCCCATCTGGCCTCTTTATGGGAAGAGGCAAATCAAAGAGAAATCACACAAACTATCTTCTGGGTGCTGGATAATAATTTTTAGATGAATTCGTAGCATGAGGTTTGCTTATTTGTTTGTAGCAAGGGAATCTGGGACGAAAAGTGATCGGCTCCTGGCTGTTTAAAGATTGGATCCCCAGGAAGACATTGCCATTTGAAATTACTTAACATTTTTCCCCCAGTATAAATGCTTAAGGCAAGAACTAGATTTTATACCTAGCAAATAGCAATGTAAATGTCAAAGAACATATTCCAGAGCGTTACACTTACAGCTCTTAAAATGGCATCTTAGAGTGGTATTAATCACTGTCAGTTTTGTGTACAACATTTCATCAATTAAATAGCAAGAGGACCTGTCCTTTCATTGAAAGCAAATAACACATATGGATTTCCTCTTAGCAATTAGCTGAACATTCTGCATTTCCTTCTTGTTTGCAAAAAGGGGTTTGAACTGAAACCATCAACATGTTTGTGTTCTTCATTGGTAAAACAGAGCAGATGCGTTACAGCTTCAGTGGAATCCAGATTCATTTATAAAGTATCTTGTGAAACATCTTGATGTGGAAGCATTTCTGTGTTGTTAGATCTTTTAGAGTTGGATAGAGAGTGACACCCTATAAAAATTGGGAAGCGCTTTAAAGTTTGTCGTGTCTTGAGCCGAAGTTTTCAAGACTGTGTCACTATGTGTATGCAGAGGGGAGTTTAAAATGTTCAAGCTTAATGTGAAAAATCTGTTTCCAGCAGGGACTAGTTTCAACTAGGTCTATGGATTTACAAAATGATGAGGCAATTTTATGCAGCAAAGACTGATGATAGAAATGCAGTTTACATAAATGGCAATGGATTAGCACTTAAACCACTTTCCACGTATGTTTAAACAATCTTCCACAACCCTCAAAAGTCTCTTTTTATAAACTTCATCATTTATCTGGGATTAAAAGGGCAATGTTTTGACAACACTGTTGATTTACACGTAACTCATCATTTGTTTATCATTTATCTGAGATGATTAGTGCCTGAACTTCATATGCCTGGAATGTGTATTATACTTGTTTACATTTTTGGTAGATGATGCCCTTTTTAATGTACTTTTTAGGGCTCAGGACAGCTTGGTGACTTTGATGATCCTTCTAGTAATCAGTCCCATCTAAGCCTGAGGGAAGTTGAAGATTTATAACTTTTCAGCACAGTTCAATTTTAGTGATAATCCATCAAAGTCTTTAGTATTCGTCTCAGATTCTAGCCTCAGACCCAGTCCGACAAGATGCATTGGTCTCTGAAAATTGGTCCTTAGGGCCATGAGATGCTGTGGAGAGTCAAGAATACAGCACTAGGCACGGCTATTCCCAACTGTGTACGTGAACAAACAGAAATGTGGGTATCAATACTTCAAGAGAGTCTCTATATCAGGAAAATACATACACATACCCCCACGCACATATTCTAAGCAAGATAATTATTATGCTCCAAAATGGTCTATTCATCTAGGTATAGCTTTTGCATTCATTCATTTTTTTTTTTCCCCAGTGATAGAGTGGGCTTGTTGCCAACTATTTGTTATATTTTCCTCATCTAGGACCATCTTAAATTGATTTTGTAGCTTAAATAAGAACGAGTCATCCAGAGGAAGTGATTGAAAATAATTTCTATTTGTAGAATAATTTCAGTGGTTGGGGGTTAGGTGAATTTATACAGTTCATAAATGGCAAGTTTAACAAGGTGGAGAATTTGTGTTTTTATGCAACATAATTCCCATGAGAGCTATTTTAATGAGAAAAGCACTCAGAGCAGAGACAAATTCTGTCCCAAGGGGACTGCAGATGGTGTGGAGATTCACAGGTTGGGAGTTGTAGATGTGTAAGCCATGCTGGGCAGGGTAGGAAGGAGAGATACAAGGCAGGAACTGGCCACAGGAAGATAGTTAAGAGGCAATTTCCATGTAAAGGAGAGAATTGGGGTGAAAAAGACATCACAAAAAATAATAATTAAGATGAATTTCTGAGAAATTTTCTATAAATTGTCCACATTACCCATTAAAGCAATTCACGGCCCAGGTCTACATAATACGGCAGGTCTTATAATACTGCAGATCTACATAATACTGCAGGTCAATACTGTGGCCAGATTGCTGTTTCACTGAATACAAAGCTCTACAGAGACCGATCCAAGTGGTAGTCGGCTATATTTGGACTATATATGGGATTTTGCATCCAAATCATTACCCTGTACTTAAGTTAAAAGTGCACTTTTCACTATGACTATCCATGTTTTGGAAATACATGGAAATGAGTACTAAGAAACTTGGATTGCATGGTTATTTCAACTGAATGAACTTCATAAAACACAGACATACAGGAAGGCTGCTGCTCCTGTTGTGTATATATTTGCCTTATGAATACAGCCATAGTAGGGAAAGAGAAACGCAGAGGTTTGGGAGAGATGTAGTAATAGAACTAGATCAAAAACAAGAACTGACATGTATCAACACACATAATGCCCAGGAAGAGCTTAGGTTCAAAGGTATGTTAATGGATTAGCCAAAAGGATCAGGAGAAGAAGGGCTAACTGAAAGGACTCAGTCTTTTATCTTCTAGAACGTAAAGCCTCTGGAAGGTCTTGAGAAGGTCATGAGAAAGAAAATAGTAAACATCAATAAGAAAACAGGAAACTAAGAAGGAGTAGCCAACAGCTAGAACTTAAGGCAGTGATTGCAGAGGGGTGAGCTGCTGGGGGAGAAAGAGGAGGTAAGACAGAGATGAGTGGAGGAGACGACAACTTCCTTGTATTATATATGATAATACAGTGTTCCAGAAGGCATGGATCTGGCGCTATCAGTCTTTGTTCTGTAGCCTCACGTTGGCTGGTTTGAGATTAATGGTTGGGGATCAACAAAGGAAGTGCCCCCAAATTCCTTGTGAACAAATAGGCTCAAAATTGATTTTTAACTTTTACTTGATGGACGCCCTTGATGAGGAAATTGGAGTTATTCTTGGAAAGAGAGACGATGTCAGTGACGGCCTGCTGGGGCTCATTCAAAGCATTTGCATTATCTCACTGGACAAGAACAAATCTCTGAGGACTTGGCTGCAACTGTGGGACTGGGATTAAGCAAGCTTTGAGCCCATGGTTAGAAGCCAGCTCTCCTAGAAACTTGTGAAATTCATAGGAGGTGCTGTGCCAGGGACTGGAGTAAAGGTCTCTAAATGTGGTTAGACGTGCCACTGAAATGGAACAAAGATAAACAGCATCAGAGCAGGGAAGCTAACTGAGTCTCCAAGCATGCAGGTGATCCATAGATTCAAACTCACCAGGAGCTGCCATAGAGAATAGCTGAGATGCACATTTTGAACTGACAACTATGAATCAACAAGAGGAAAATATTTAGACCCCAGTATTGAGGCTTCCCAGGTGGCTCAGTGGTAAAGAATCTGCCTACCAATGCAAGAGGTGAGAGTTCAATCCCTCAGTTGGGAAGATCTCCTGGAGGAGGAAATGACAATCCACTCCAGATTCTTGCCTGGGAAATTCCATGGACAGAGAACCGTGGCGGGCTATAGTCTATGGGGTTACAAGAATTGGACATGACTTAGTGATTAAAAAAAAAAAAGAGAGAGACTGAAGCAATTGGGACTGGGGGCCATCCACCAGGGGGCGGTAAATCAAAGCTCAGTCAAGCTGGGATTTAAAGCCAATTTACTTAATACCTTTTGAAGTCTGTAACTAAACCAAGGAGACATCACGATTCCTTCTGGAGGAAAAAGAAGCAACTCTAGCAAACCTCCAGGAACACAAAAACTAAGTTTCGATCTGAAATGCTGGCAGGATTTGGGCAGCTCGAATGATATAGTTATGCTCCAATTTCATGGAGTCTAAGCTCCCAGAAAATAAGATCTTCCTAGCAAGGGACAAGCAGATTGCAAAGTAGCAATAACAAAGCCCTGAAGAAGCTGCTTACAATTAGTTTAGAGACTTGCCCCCTTGTCTGTTTCAGGAGTGCCATGGTGATCACAAGAAGAGTTGCTTTGGTTCTCTAGCTACTCATTTCTCAGGGTTTTGCAGACCTCAGCACACAAAGGCTGCTCAGAAATTTGAGGCAAGAGGTATGCTACTGGGGAAGGGTGGAGAAATAGCTCCAGAAACAATGAAGATGTTGAGCCAAAGCAGAAATGACACTCAGTTGTGGATGTATCTGGGGGTAAAAGGAAAGCCTGATGCTGTAAAGAACAATATTGCACAGGAACCTCAAATGTTAGGTCTGTGAATCAAGGTAAATTGGAAGTGGTCAAACAGGAGATGGCAAGAGTGAACATTGACATTTTAGGAATCAGTGAACTAAATAAAATGGATGAGTTTAATTCAGATAACCATTGTATCTACTACTGTGGGCAAGAATCCCTTAGAAGAAATGGAGTAGCCATCATAGTCAACAAGAGAGTCTGAAATGCAAGGTGTAGTCTCAAAAACAGAATGATCTCAGTAATCCAAGTCTATGCCCCAATCACTAATGCCAAAGAATGAAGTTGAATGGTTCTATGAAGTGCTTTGAGGTTGGCAAGTAAGAACAATATTCCTATTGTGATCATTAGGTGTATAGACAATAAAATGACTTGTCCTATTAAAAAGCATGCAACAGACTGGACTAAATTACAATTTCAAAAACAAAGGAGTGATCTCAGGTAATTTCCAAGGCAAACCATTCAATATCACAGTAATCCAAGTCTATGTCCTAACCAGTAATGCTGAAGAAGCTGAAGCTGAATGGTTCTATGAAGATCTACAAGACTTTCTAGAACTAACGCCAAAAAAAGATGTCCTTTTCACCATAGGGGACTGGAAGTAGGAAGTCAAGAAATACCTGGAGTAACAGGCAAGTTTGGCCTTGGAGTACAGAATGAAGCAGGGCAGAGGCTAATAGAGTTTTGCCAAGAGAACTCACTGGTCATAGCAAAAAACCTCTTCCAACAACACAAGAAACGACTCTACACATGGACATCACCAGACAGTCAACACCCAAATCAGACTGATTATATTGTTTGTAGCCGAAGATGGAGAATTGTATATGGTCAGCAAAAACAAGACCAAGAGCTGACTGTGGCTCAGATCACCAGCTTCTTATTGCAAAATTCAGGCTTAAATTGAAGAAAGTAGGGAAAACCACTAGATCATTCAAGTATGACCTAAATTAAATCCCTTATGATTATACAGTGGAAGTGACAAAAAGATTCAAGGGATTAGATCTGAGGGAAGCCTGCTGTGCTGCAGTCCATGGGGTGGCAAAGAGCTGGACACAACTTAGCAATTGAAGAACAATAAAGAGATGATCTCACTTTTGCTCTTGTTACTTTAGCAAGAACTTCCAGTAGCTGTCAGCCCCATGAAGGAAATAATTAAGTGAATACATCTTTTTCCTTATTATTATCAGTGACATCAGTTCATTTTAGTCGCTTAGTTGTGTCTGACTCTTTGTGACCCCATGGACTGCACCACGCCAGGCCTCCCTGTCCATCACCAACTCTTGGAGTTTACCCAAACTCATGTCCATTGAGTTGGTGATGCCATCCAACCTTCTCATCCTCTGTCATCCCCTTCTCCTCCTGCCCTCAATCTTTCCCAGCATCAGGGTCTTTTCAAATGAGTCGGCTCTTCGCATGAGGTGGCCAAAGTATTGCAGTTTCAGCTTCAACATCAGTCCTTCCAATGAACACCCAGGACTGATCTCCTTTAGGATGGACTGGTTGGATCTCCTTGCAGTGCAAGGGACTCTCAAGAGCCTTCTCCAACACCACAGTTCAAAAGCATCAATTCTTCGGCGCTCAGCTTTCTTTATAGTCCAACTCTCTCATCCATACATGACTACTGGAAAAACCATAGCCTTGACTAGACGGACCTTTGTTGGCAAAGTAATGTCTCTGCTTTTTAATATGCTCTCTAGGTTGGTCATAACTTTTCTTCCAATGAGAAGTGTCTTTTAATTTCATGGCTGCAGTCACCATCAGCAGTGATTCTGGAGCCCAAAATAAAATCTCTCACTGTTTCCACTGTTTCCCCATCTATTTGCCATGAAGTGATGGGACCAGCTACCAGGATCTTAATTTTCTGAATGTTGAGCTTTAAGCCAACTTTTTCACTCTCCTCTTTCACTTTCATCAAGAGGCTCTTTAGTTCTTCTTCACTTTCTGCCATAAGGGTGGTGTCATCTGCATATCTGAGGTTACTGATATTTCTCCCGGCAATCTTGATTCCAGCTTGTGCTTCTTCCAGCCTAGCGTTTCTCATGATGTACTCTGCATAGAAGTTAAATATGCAGGGTGACAATATGCAGCCTTGACGTACTCCTTTTCCTATTTGGAACCAGTCTGTTGTTCCATGTCCAGTTCTAACTGTTGCTTTCTGACCTGCATACAGGTTTCTCAAGAGACAGGTCAGATGGTCTGGCATTCCCATCTCTTTCAGAATTTTCCACAGTTTGTGGTGATCCACAGTCAAAGGCTTTGGCAGAGTCAATAAAGAGAAGTAGATGTTTTTCTGGAACCGTCTCCCTTTTTCGATGATCCAACCAGTGACATGGACTGTGCCAAACTATTATCACCTCAGAAAAGTGACACGTTTTCTTCCTAGACTTTCTGAGAGGTATGTTGAAAGGTTGTAGTGCCCATGGAAGACTCACGGTCATCTCAGTACAGGAAGCTAAGTATGTGATTCCATAATGTGAATAGGAAGAGTCTCCCATATAGAGATCTCACGTATAGAGCTTACACTAATTTTAATGGAACAGTACTACCAGAATATAACCAGAGAGATGCTGTAACAATACATACTAGCTCATGTGTATTTTGCAACTGCCATGTGTCAGACATTGTTATAAATTTTGCACATACTAAGCTGTCAAATCTATACAATAATAATACTATTGTTATTGCATTTCACAGGTGAAGAAACTGAGGCCCAGAAAGGTTAAGATCCCACAGTAAGATTCAGCCGCTCGGCTCGGGCTTTTGAACTATGCCGTCCTGCTTTTGTCTGCGGACAATTTTTATTCATCAGGCGCAGGGCAGAGTATCAGAGTTGATTATCAGTAGCAACATTTGAGGAGAGAGAGACAGGCTAACTACGATATTTAGAAAGCATCTTATGTTGAATGCTGTGTATATTCCATCCCTGATATCCTGCACCATGTGGCAAGTGGGACCTCAGTCCCCCAACCAGGGATTGAACCCTTGTCTCCTGCATTGGAAGCACAGTCTTAACCACTGGATAGGCAGAGGAGTCTCACCCTCATCCTTCAGTGTTGAGAAATTATGCATTTACAATCTCGGTCACTCCTCCAGATTTCTGGAACTGAATTTTCTATCTTTGAATGCAGCACTAGGTATAAAGGTCCGTGCGGATGACCAGCTTGCAATAGCTGGTATAATTTTGAAGAAAATTTATCACTGGTCATGCAGTTGCTGTTTTTCCTAGCCTTTTACGTACAGGCCCATTCTCAAAGTCACTGAAGCTCTTTAGAAGTTGGAAACAGAATAATAAAGACTTCAGTGTGGGGTGGCATCACTGGCAGAGGAGCCACAAGTACAGTATGTGATGTTATCCTGGTTTTGTCCCACTTCCTCTTTTTAAGAGTCGTGTGACCTCAGGGAAATCACAACTCTCTGAGCCTTACGATACCTTCTATAAAAAAGGAGACACGATCTTTATTTAATAGAGTTTTTGAGAGTATTAAATGACCATGATTGTAAAATGCTTGTTAAAATTTCTGGCACATAGGAAGAATGCAACATGATGGATTACTACTGTTTTTACCAGCACTTCTCTTTCCTGACTGCTAATACCAGTTTTAGACTGAACTGCAGAACACGTCAAATTAGACGGACCAGATTTGACTCTAGTAACCTAGTGCTGTCATCCCTAATAGCTATCAACAGTATTGAATATACTGATAACTCTCCATTTTAAAGGTTTTCTACTTGGTTTCTGATGTCCTTCCTGCCAGGCTAGTGGTGGTCAATGGGTATGACTGCGTGCTAACAGTGAACTTAGGTCCACTTGCACGGCTGATTTCAAATATTTTGTGCACACACACACACACACACACACAGATCTTGGCCTCTGTCATGTCTAATGAGGTCTAAATGTCTAAATATTTAGGATAACATTTCCTTCTAGATGTGTAGGTAGGGAAATCATCTAGGCTCTATTCCCCACTTCCCACCAAAAAATAATGGAGAATGCCTCCGCAGAGCTAAAAATCATAAGAATGTATTTGTTTATCTCCTCTTCAGTGATTATCAGACTTCACTGTCACTTGTGACGCCACTGGTAATGCAAATCACAGAGGCCGACAGTGAGATTTTCCTGCTCTCTGGAATGCAGGCAAAAGCTGCCTTCATCACCTGCTCTATTCCTGCCAACAATCGGAGGGGCTATTACGTTACACGCATGGACTGTCCAGTGAGCAAAAGGCCAGGCGTCACTTTGAGCGACAGCCTTCCAGTTGCAAAAACTGTAATTCTGTTCATTCAATTGAGTGATGGTGTGGCTGAATGTCACTTGGCCTTCAGAATATCTCCTCTCAACTTTCATTGTTTTGACTACATTCCAGAGTGGCTGTTGCAAAGAGAGGGTGGTGTAAAGCAGAGAACACTGACAGTTTGCGGCATCTGCAAGCCAGGGCGGATCTCCTGCTGCAATGTTTATATCCTTGACCAACAGCGATACAATTCCTTTTTTTCTGTTTTTAAACTGACAGATAGTTGGGATTTGTGCTTTTGTTCTTCTGTAAAAAGAGAAGCAAATTCATGTGGTCTGTAAGGGTAGGATTGATCTGGTTCTAAGGTTCAGATCTAATTCCTCAACTACATTCTTACAAACTTAATTGAATAAAACGATGGCTGTGCGAATCTGAGTATGTCTGTCACCTTACTTAGAGTGGACAAGACTGCATGACTGATCTGGCTGCAACTGTTCTCATATATGTTGCTGTGTCAAGACAGCCTCGGAGATGAGCTTGGAAACAAAGTGGTCCAGTTAACCTGTTGCAGGTCGTAGTCAATGGACTGGTGTTTCACTTAGCGGTGTTTAGCAAGGCAGTTTGTTCTGAAGTGCCCTGTGATATTAAATGAAAACATCTACAATGCCACTGATCCACACAGTAATATAGTTGCTTTGAATAGTTCAACAGTCTCCTAAAATTGGAAAGGCTTATTCTTTGGGGTCAGATCTTAAAATAGGCAGAAGAGCATCTCTATGGCATAACTGGGCTACAGTACAGGTCAGTAGCTCCGTCGTGTCCAACTCTTTGGGACTCCATGGACTGCATCACTCCAGGCTTCCCCGTCCATCACCAACTACTGGAGTTTACTCAAACTCAAGTCCATTAAGTCGGTGATGCCATCCAACCATCTCATCCACTGTCATCCCAGTCTCCTCCTGCCTTCAATATTTCCCAGCATCAGGATCTTTTCCAGTGAGTCAGTTCTTTGCTTCAGGCGGCCAAAGTATTGGAGATTCATCTTCAGCATCAGTCCTTCCATGAATACTCAGGACTGATTTCCTTTAGGATGGACTGGCTGGATCTCTTTGCAGTCCAAGGAATTCTCAAGAGTCTTCTCCAACACCATAGTTCAAAAGCATCAATTCTTTGGTGCTCAGCTTTCTTTATAGTCCAACTCTCACATCCATACATGACTACTGGAAAAACCATAGCTTTGACTAGACGGACCTTTGTTGACAAAGTTATGTCTCTGCTTTTTAATATGCTGTCTAGGTTGGTCATAGCTTTCCTTCCAAGGAGAAGTGTCTTTTAATTTCATGACTGCAGTCACCATCTGCAGTGATTTTTGAGCCTCCCCAAATAAAGTTTGTCACTATTTCCACTGTTTCCCCATCTATCTGCCATGAAGTGATGGGACTGGATGCCATGATCTTAGTTTTCTGAGTGTTGAGTTTTAAGCCAACTTTTTCACTCTCCTCTTTCGCTTTCATCAAGAGCCTCTTTACCTCTTCACTTTCTGCCATAAGAGTGGTGTCATCTGCATATCTGAGGTTATTGATATTTCTCCCAGCAATTTTGATTCCAGCTTGTGTTTCTTCCAGCCCAGCATTTCTCATGATGTACTCTGCATATAAGTTAAATAAGCAGGGTGACAATATACAGCCTTGACATACTCCTTTCCTGATTTGGAACCAGTCTGTTGTTCCATGTCCAGTTCTAACTGTTGCTTCCTGACCTACATACAGGTTTCTCAAGAAGCACGTCAGATGGTCTGGTATTCCCATCTCTTGAAGAATTTTCCACGTTTGTTGTGGTCCACACATTCAAAGGCTTTGGCATAGTCAATAAAACAGAAGTAGATGTTTTTCTGGAACTCTCCTGGTTTATTGATGATCCAACGAATGTTGGCAGTTCGATCTCTCGTTCCCCTGCCTTTTCTAAATCCAGATTGAATATCTGGAAGTTCATGGTTCATGTACTGTTGAAGCCTGGCTTGGAGAATTTTGAGCATTACTTTACTAGCGTGTGAAATGAATGCAATTGTGCGGTAGTTTGAGCATTCTTTGGCATTGCCTTTCTTTGGGATTGGAACGAAGACTGACCTTTTCCAGTCCTGTGGCCACTGCTGAGTTTTCCAGATTTGCTGGCATAGTGAGTGCAGCACTTTCACAGCATCATCTTTCAGGATTTGAAAGAGCTCAACTGGAATTCCATCACCTCCACTAGCTTTGTTTGTAGTGATGCTTTCTAAGGCCCACTTGACTTCAAATTCCAGGATGTCTGGCTCTAGGTGAGTGATCACACCATCATGATCATCTGGGTCGTGAAGAATTTTTTTGTACAATTCTTCTGTGTATTCTTGCCACCTCTTCTTAATATCTTCTGCTTCTGTTAGGTCCATACCATTTCTGTCCTTTATGGAGCCCATCTTTGCATGAAATGTTCCCTTGGTATCTCCCATTTTCTTGAACAGATCTCTAGTCTTTCCCATTATGTTGTTTTCCTCTATTTCTTTGCACTGATCGCTGAGGAAGGCTTTCTCATCTCTCCTTGCTGTTCTCTGGAACTCTGCATTCAGGTGGGAACATCTTTCCTTTTCTCCTCTGCCTTTCTCTGCTTGTCTATTCACAGCTCTCTGTAAGCACCTTACAAATATTTTCAGCACTGCTGGGAAGCATTCTCCCTAGAATGTAAGCACGGCCCTGCTTCTCCCTCTTCTCTGCTCAATGTTGGTTCCGAGCACTTTTCGTTGTTTAACATACTTGCTTTTTACTTAATTACCTTGTTTATTGAGCTCTTCCTCTATAGAACATGGGCTTCCCTCGTAGCTCAGTCTGTAAAGCATCTGCCTGCAGTGCAGGAGACCCAGGATCAGTTCCTGGGTTGGGAAGATCCCCAGGAGAAGGAAACGGCACCCCACTCCAGTATTCCTGGCTGGAAAATCCGATGGACAGAGGAGCCTGCAGGGCTACCGCCCATGGGGCCACAAGGGTAGGGGATGATTTAGCAACTAAACCACCACCTACAGAACGTAAGCTTCACAAAGGTGGGATTAAAATTCTTTAAATGTTATATCAGAAAGTACTTGGCACATAGTCATGGCTTTATATTTATTGAATGAAGAAAAGCTCAGGTAAATGCAACGTACAATGAAATGCCTAAAATTAGGAAAATTATTTGCTAAGAATGAGAAACATTAAGAGATATTCTCATATCTCCATCAACCATGCTGTTCATTAATATGTCTCCAAAATGCTTTAAATAACATGTAAAATATACTACCTAAATAATAAAGTAATAGTGAGAGACATTATATAATTATTGCTGATTTTTAAACGCTGGAACTGAGATTACAGGAAGAATTTTGAGGTCATGTACTATAAAAAATACAGCCTGGAAACACGTCCTCTCTGTGAAGTCCACGTGCGCTTTGGGAGGCTGGATGCACGGAATTAGTGAGAGGTTCCAAGTCACTGAGAGTCTCAAACACTTCCATATATTTATACTTCTTTGAGACAATAAAAAGGAATTAATTTTTTCCTGTTCTCTAGATCATTACCGTGAAGATTATATGACAACATACATCACTGCTTTCTTAATACCTCCAAACAGTTCACCGACAATGTAACTATGAGCTGTAAGCTTTAGGGAAATGTGCCTTTTACAACAAATGAAGTGTAGACGGAAAATATAATTATATGATGTCCAAACTAAAAAATCGAAACAGTGAAAAAGGTGAAGATAATAAAGTCAGTCGCACAAAATGCATGATTGATTCATCCATTTGTCAACACTGACTGAATTTTTCCTTTGTGCTGGGCACTGTTCTGGTGGTCGGGATGCAAGATTAATAAGAAATAATGCTCACTGCAGATAAAATTCTCTGTAGCCAGGAACACAGGCAGGAAAATGAATAATCATTTTATTGTATGATAGTTATACAAAAGATGCTATGGGAGGCAATGAGAAGGAAATGTTCAATCACAACAGCCTTTTGTGCAATCCCCAATGTAACTATGAGGAAAAAAAGCATTATACATGTTTTTTTGAAAATATATAAGTTTATAGTAACATAAAATATAAAAATGTGAATTTATGAATGATGCAGTATCCTTGCAGAAGACTATGTGTTCAGCAGTTGAAAATTTGAATCTGAAGTTCAGGACAGAGGTAAAGAGTAGAGAGCAGCATTTTGATATTATTGATTTTTTGGTGATAGAGCTATGCTGGTGAATAAGATTGCCAGGGAAGATAGAACAGGAAGAGGGTCCAATAGCTATCTATCTATCTACTGGCTGGTGAAGGACAGGGAAGCCTGGCGTGCTGCAGTCCATGGGGTCATGAAGAGTCAGACATGACTTGGCGACTGAACGAGAACCACAGTTTCCTTATCTGTCTACCTACCCATCTATCTAAGGGTGGGTGGCAGACAAGCCACCTGAGACAAAAATCATGGAAAATTTTCAAGAGAGTTGGATTCAAGCCAGGATACCCATTCTAAATATCAAGAAAGGAATATCTGAAGAGAGAAATTCTCAATCCTGTCAAATGCTCCATAGCATCAAATGGAGTGACTGAAGTAAAATATTACTTATAAAAGAAAATATTGCAGATGGTTTCTGTAATTGATGAGTAGACTCCAGGTTTTAAATTGGTTTTGTTATCTCTTAGAATATTAGGCACCTTCATACCTACAAAAAGTAATTCAGGAACTAGAGGAAAAAATAATCAATACAAAGACTACAATATGGTCTAGACATTGTATCAGCAAACATTACCTGCTTTTATCTTTTTTAAAAAGATTAGTCCAATAAAAGCTATGGCGTTTTCAAAAAATTCAGGTTTGGACGAAGTCCACATGCTTTCTGGATTTTCAAAATCTACCTTATAAGACTGTAAGGAGGATATAGCATGGATCCAATTTTATGGTATCTATATATTATTTTCCAGGTCATTTGTTTCTTGACCTATTCTTTCCTAAGATTTCTATAGATTTTCTTTGGGGTTTTCAAAATCCCACTGGCATATTTTTGTCATACCCAACATTCATCTTGCTGTGGTCTCAGATATTTCCGGAAGATTAAATCATGGAGTCTAATAAAACACAGATAATGGCATTTTTAACTATGTAGCACGTCCAATTCTTTAATGAGTTTAGGGGCCACACTATCCAGTAAATGGAAAGAACTGGCACTCGGACGGCTGGGTCACTGGCAGGTGGCGATATGATTACTGGCTGGAAGAAATGTGGATGAGTTGGTCTCTGTCTAATCCTTTTGTGGTTTCCTGTGTGACAACACTGTAATGAAAACATCACCGCAAATTATAAGAATCGTCAAAATGGGCTACCAGACGGTGTTTTTCGCTCTCGAGTTTGCTACTAACCAAAATCGTACAGTGCATCATATGATATGTATAGACTGCTCTCACTCAGGGGAGGCACACAGGAGCTGAACAATTAACGTGTGGCAAGAAAGGAAGCCCTCTTTGAAGTGAACAGATTGGGGAACAGAGGATAGTTGCTTTAATTGGAATACTGAAAGAGGTTGAAAGTCAGGTTTTACTCCTGGAGCTAAAATCACATTTGCTTTTGAGAGTTAGGTATTTAGTTTGAATATTAAAGAGGGTCACACTTTATGCTCACTGTTATTTAAGAGGCTTTGCATGTATGATGTAACAGTTAAATACACAGAGACAAACATCTTTTCTATAAAACTGTTTAGTCATTTGGGTCCTTCCAGAAAATTTATATATTAATTGCTTGCTTGGGCCATGTAATGTAGATTAAAGTTCTCTTGGAAATTAAAAGGTCTTAACCAACCCACTACTGAAACCACATCATAAGGGTAATACTAGATATAGTGCTAAATGCGTTTCGTTGATTTTTGTCACTTCTCTCGAGAGCTCTTGAGATGTTTACTGCTGATTTCCCATTTTACAGATGAAGTATCATATAGACACACGCAGGGAGCAAGGACCACATCATGATTAAGACCCCAGAAAGCTGACTCCAGAGCACAGGCCCTGAGCTACTCGCCTAGTCCTTGTCCACTTCTGTACACTTTTCATGCGCTGCCGCTGCCGCTGCCGCTACTTTATCTCATTTGAACTTCTTAGTGCTTTGAGGCAGGCAAGTAAAAACAACATTCCTAACGTGATATTTAGGTTCATAGGCAATAAAATGACTTGTCTTATTAAAAAAGCATTCAATAGACTGGACTAAATTACAATTTCTTAATTTTATTTTAGACTTCCTATGTTAATTAGTTTCCTTTTTTTAGAGAGACGAGATTTTTTCTTAGGAAAAACATTAGATGTTCTAAGGTAGTATATCTGTTTTTTTTTTAAAAAAATAAAATATACCATTAACATTTCTCTTAAAGGTAACAAAATATGAAAGCATATTAACTTTTCTTTGATGCATTAATTCAATAGGTAGTTGCAAGACACTCTTGGGGGGCTAGAAATAAAACTTTGGAAGCATTTGGCTTATTGGCAGTAAGCTGAGTAGCCCTCACAGTCAACAAGAGTCTGAAATGTAGTACTTGGGTGCAATCTCAAAAACAACAGAATGATCTCAGGTCATTTCCGAGGCAAATCATTCACTATCACAGGAATCCAAGTCTATGCCCAGACCACTAACGCTAAAGCTGAAGCTGAATGGCTCTACAAAGACCTACAAGACCTTCTAGAACCAACACCAAAAAAGGGTGTCCTTTTCACCATAGGAGACTGGAATGCAAAAGTAGGAAGTCAAGAGATACCTGAAGTAACAGGCAAGTGTGGCCTTGGAGTACAGAATGAAGCAGGACAAAGGCTAATAGAGTTCTGCCAAGAGAACACACTGGTCATAGCAAACACCGTCTTCCAACAACACAAGAGACAACTCTACACATGGACATCACCAGATGGTCAACACCAAAATCAGACTGATTATATTCTTTGTAGCTGAATGGAGAATTCTACACAGTCAGCAAAAACAAGACCGGGAGCTGACTGTGGCTCAGATCATGAACTCCTTATTGCCAAATTCAGGCTGGGAGAAACCACTAGGCCATTCAGGTCTGACCTGAATCAGATCCCTTAGGATTATACAGGGGAAGTGACAAATGGATTTAAGGGACTAGATCTGACAGACAGAGTGACTGAAGAACTATGGATGGAGGTTTGCCAAGGCTGTATATTGTCACTCAGCTTATTTAACTCATATGCAGAGTACATCATGTGAAATGCTAGGCTGGATGAAGCACAAGCTGGAATCAAGATTGTCAGGAGTAATATCACTAATCTCTGAAAGGCAAATGACACCATGCTTATGGCAGAAAGCGAAGAGGAACTAAAGAGCTTCTTGATGAAAGTGAAAGAGGAGAGTGAAAACGTTGGCCTAAAACTCAACATTCAGAAAACTAAGATCGTGGCATCCGGCCCCATCACTTCATGGCAAATAGATGGGGAAACAATGGAAACAGTTGTCATTGTCCAGTCACTCAGTCCTGTCTGACTCTTTGCGGCCCCGTGGACTGCAGCATGCCCTGATTCCCTGTCCTCCACCATCTCCTGGAGCTTGTTCAAACTCATGTCCATTGAGTTGGTGATGCCATCCAACCATGCAGTCCATGGGGTTGCAAAGAGTCTGACACGACTGAGCGACTGAACAACACCAAAGCTGAGGTCACAGAGATTCGGTTCCCCACGGAGAAGTACTGTGAATGTATTGTGCCATAGTCAACAAAGAAGGAACCCCCCACCCCCCAAAAGATCCTGAAGCATGTGATTAAGAGTCTGAAATAGTTCAAGACTATTATTCTACTTTAAACGGCTCCCATGACTACTCCCTGCAAACCTAAAGGACAAGGCGAGTTAAACACATACTTAATGAATGCTTAATCTGTCCAAGGAGAGGAAGCCAAGGATGGCTGAGACCAAGCTGCGGATTTCAAGGAAGGTCCTTCCAACAGTCAATATGACAGCAGTGTTAATAGGAGACAGAATGTACAAAGTGCTGTAAGAAAGGAAAGAAATACAACAGGGTTCAAGGAAGGGTGACAGAACATCTGGTTGGGGCATCCAGAAAGTTTAGTAGGGAAACATCTTGTAGGTGGGTAGGGTTTCAACAGGGGGGACGTGTGTGGGGTGAGGGTAGTGGGGAATCTTCAACAGAGTGACTATCAATCCACAAATCGAGAGAGAGAACGTAGTGAATTTATATTTCACCTTAATTTCTTAAATTACACCTATTTTTAGTGATCCTGTGAAAAGAAGAGAAACATGAAATACACTATAATTAAATTTAAACTTTATATTGATAATGCTTTTCTTCCAAGGAAATTATTGTATGATTGAGATAATCTGAATGATTATGTCCTTTGCACTAAGTGAAAACTTAAAAAGAATTTTTTTTCGAGTGCCTAAGTAATTGGCCGTTCAAGAAAAAGTCACTGGAGAGTTAAAAACAGAGTTAGTACCATTTCTGGAGTTTCTTTTACTTCTCTACTTCTTAGTACAAAGTGACAGAGGTTATAAAATCTTAATTCTGGAACTGAAAACTGGACATTAATGAAATGCATACAAAAATGTTTCATAACATCCTTGCAATCTACAACTTTTTATAGCGATTTCTTCTTAAATCTGGTGAAGTTTACACAGGCCTGCTGCTTTTCACAAACATCCGAAGGCTATTTTCCACCTGATAAAATCTCTCAGCTCATCATGTTAGAATGTCTGAGACTCATTAGAACATACCAAATACATTCCACTTATCAAATGAATGAAAGTACCAGAAGGTTGCTATGCTGAACACAACCTATATAACAAACACGTGTGGCAACTCCCTGTGGACCTATTGGATTGCGGTGGGAACAGACGGTGAACTCAGTCCTTAGCTACAATAGAGATTCTCCACACTCTCAGGACACAAAGCATCATTTCCCAGGAATTCTTACTCAAAAGTGTTCAAAGTATTAGCCCTTGACTTATGTTTTAGCTAATATAGGCCCCATCATGGTTCAGGATAAGAGATGAGTGAACTTGAAACTGAGAATGGCCACATAATTTTTATACAGTATAGTCAGACTGATTCACAGTATAGTCAGACTGATTCAGGCAAAGCTTGAAACTGTTTTAATGAGCTCAAACTTTAACTCCTTAGAAAAAAGAATGAAATTTCATTCTGAGTGAAAACAATATTCTAATCAATGATTTCAGGCCTTCATAATGTAATTTTTGTCAATGTGATAACAGGAATTCAGTGTAAGCTTAGAAAGAGGTGATTAATCCAGGATAATGAGCGCTTGGAAAGTCCTATGTTTAAATGACTCATGTGCGCTGTTTTAAGAGTTTAAGAAAATTATTCATAAAGGATTTGGGGATTTGTTTTTTGTTGTTATTTCTGTATTTGGTCCCTAGTTTGCCTTTCAGAGAAGGCAATGGCAACTCACTCCAGTACTCTCGCCTGGAAAATCCCATGGACGGAGGAGCCTGGGGGGCTGCAGTCCATGGGGTCTCGAAGAGTCAGACACGGCTGAGCGACTTCACTTTCACTTTTCACTTTCCTGCATTGGAGAAGGAAATGGCAACCCACTCCAGTGTTCTTGCCTGGAGAATCCCAGAGACGGGGGAGCCTGGTGGGCTGCCGTCTATGGGGTCGCACAGAGTCGGACACGACTGAAGCGACTTAGCAGCAACAGCAGCAGCAGTTTGCCTTTACTTAAAGATAGACTTGACTTTTTAGAGCAAATATAGGTTCATAGCAAAAGTGAACAGAAAGGAGAGTTCCCACATACCTCTGTCACATGCCATGTATACTCAGCCCCAGAGTGGTACATTCGTTACAGCTGATGAGCCTACACTGGCATATCATTATCATCCAAACCCTGTAGTTAACATTAGCTCACCTTGGTGTTGTACATTCTATGGTTTGACAGCTGTATGGCGACATATATCCATCACTGTAGTATCATTCAGAATAATTTCACTGCCCTAAAATTCCTACGTGTTCTGCCTATTTATTCTTCCCTTCTTCCCAGACTCCTGGCAACCTCTAATCTTTTACCTCTCTTTATAGTTTTGCCTTTTCCAGAACATCATACGGTTGGCATCAGTATGTGTTCATTTCAGACTGACTTCTTTCACTTGGGAATATGCATTTAATTTTCTTTCATATATTCACATGGCTTGAGAGATCATTTCTTTTCAACACTGAGTAATATTTTTTTTTTGTCTAAATGCATCACAGTTTATTTATTCATTCACCTAAGGAAAGACACCTTGGTGGCTTCCAGGTTTTGGCAATTAGGAATAAAGCTGCTATGAACGCCCTTGTCGGAGAAGGCAATGGCACCCCACTCCAGTACTCTTGCCTGGAAAATCCCATGGGTGGAGGAGCCTGGTAGGCTGCAGACCCATGGGGTCGCTAGGAGTCGGACACGACTGAGCGACTTCACTTTCACTTTTCCCTTTCATGCACTGGAGAAGGAAATGGCAACCCACTCCAGTGTTCTTGCCTGGAGAATCCCAGGGACGGCGGAGCCTGGTGGGCTGCCGTCTATGGGGTCGCACAGAGTCGGGCACGACTGAAGCGACTTAGCAGCAGTAGCAGAACGCCCTTGTGCCTGTTTCTGTATAGACATACATTTTCAACTCCTGTGAGTAGACACCCATGCGCATGGCTGCTGGATTCTATCTTAAGAGCATGTTTCATTTTGTAAGGAACTTGCCAAACTGTCTTCCACAGTGGCTGTACACCTTACGTTCCCACCGGTAATGAGTCAGACCCCCATACTCCACGTCCTCTCCAGCATTTGGTGTTTGCAGTTTTGGATTCTGGGCTCCCATCGGTTGGCAGTGGTGTCTCACTGCTGCTTTACTTAGCTGGTCAAAGCGCCTGTCTAGTAAACAGGAGACCCTGGGTTCGAATCCCAGTGGTGCCTGGGACAGTTGACTGTGGTATATTGGGCTTCCCTGGTAGCTCAGCTGGTAAAGAATCCACCTGCAATTCAGGAGACCTGGGTTCGATTCCTGGGTCAGGAAGATCCCCTGGGGAAGGGACAGGCTACCCACTCCAGTATTCTTGAGCTTTCCTGATGGCTCAGCTGATGAAGAATCCGCCTGCAATATGGGAGACCTGGGTTTGATCCCTGGGTTGGGAAGATCCCCTGGAGAAGGGAACAGCTACCCACTCCAGTATTCTGGCCTGGAGAATTCCAGGAACTGACTAGTCCATGGGGTCGCAAAGAGTCAGACATGACTGAGTGACTTTCACTTTCACTCTGAATGACTTATGATGTGCAACATCCTTTCGTATGCTTATTTGACATTGGTACATCTTTGGTGAGGTCTTTGTTTAGGTCTTTGGCCCATTTTTTTAAATCAGGTTGTTCATTTTATTAGTGTTAAGCTTTCAGAGCTCTTTGTATACTTTGGATCCCAGTCCTTCATCAGATGTGCCTTTACAAACATATTCTCCCGATCTGTGGCTTGTCCTCTTGTCCTTCTGACATTGTCTTTCACAGAGCAGAAGTTTTTAATTTAAATGAAGTTCAGCTTTTCAATAATTTATTTCATAGAATATGTCTGTGCTGTTACATCTATAAAGTAATCATTACACTCAAGGTCATGTAATTTTCTCCTCTGTTGTCTTGTAGGGCTTCTGTAGGCTTGCGTTTTACATCTAGGTCTGAGAACTATTTTGGTTAATTTTTGTGAAGATTGTAAAGACTGTTTTAAATTCTTTTTTTTTTTTTTTGGCATGTGGATGCTCAGTTGAGCATCATTTGTTGAAAAGACTATTTTTGCTCCGTTTTATTGCTTTTGCTCCTCTGTCGATCAGTTGACCATATTTGTGTGCATCTGCTTCTGGCCTCTCTGTTCTATTCCCTTGATCTATTTGTCCATTCTTCTGCCATCATGGAGTGATATTTTTTTAAAATGATACAAATTATAATTAGCTGTTATTCTGAATTTGTAAAACTGAAAGAGAAAGCTTCATATGCTCTTCAAAGAGGTCACAGTATTTCAGTTACACTAATTTTTCAAGTCTGTGATACACAGTAGGCAGAACAAGATAATTCTCTTTATAGGGAGCTGTGAAATGGAATACTGAAATTTCTAGTGGAAAGGGTGGAATGTGGGTTCTTAGAGGAAGGCTTCCTTGTCGCTTCTTCCCACTGCTGACACTTAGACATCACCAGATTGACTAGTTTTCTCAGGCTCACCCACTCCTGGCTGGGGCAGAGAAGGTTCCCACGCCTGTGCTCTCAAAGGGAATTTGAATGTGAAAGAACCAATTCTGCTGGAAGGAAAGGTGTGGCAGGAAGGGTTTCTATGATCCGGAGGCTTGCCTGAGGGTAGAATTAAGTACACACACATCTCTCTTCACCACTTTTCCCTCTCTCTGCTCTCTTCTGTTCAGCTGCAGCCTTTGCAAATACCTTCATTGCAAATGTAGTGATTCCAAGCCTTCAGTATTCTTGGAGCATTTTATTTTCAAAATACAGATTCCTAGGCCTCACCGTCCAGAAATTCTGATTCTGCAGCTGTGACTGGGTCACAACAATCTGCCTTTAGAGCAAAGCCTCACCAGGTGTTCTAACACAGATAACTCTACACCGCACTTTGAGAAATTTTGGTGTATGAGTAATTTAACACTAATAAATCAAGTGCTAGAGTGTAAAATAAGTACAGAAGATGGACTAAATATCATTTAAAGTTCAAGATGTTACCAATTAAAATGCAAATAATCAACTTAAATAACAGTATTGCATTGGACAGGTTACAAGATTCTCTAAAGGAACAATGGACATACAAAGATGTATATGCCTATAAATGTAATTAATGGATTCAGAAGATTATAACTAGGCTCATGATGAGGCATTGCAAGTGGTGTTAGCATTTATTGACGTGACTTGGCCACGAGTTTTCTTATTTGATACCACTTATTCCCCCAAATTCATGTTTTCCAAGTGACTTCATCATCAGTGGGCCTACAGTAGAAATTATAATTTAAAATAGTTTGTTTCTAAGTGCTGGAATAATTATAAGGGATTTGATTTAGGTCATACCTGAATGGTTTAGTGGTTTTCCCCACTTTCTTCAATTTAAGTCTGAGTTTGACAATAAGCAGTTCATGATCCGAGCCACAGTCTGCTCCCGGTCTTGTTTTTGCTGACTGTATAGAGCTTCTCCATCTTTGGCTGCAAAGAACATAATCAATCTGATTTCAGTGTTGACCATCTGGTGATGTCCATGTGTAGAGTCTCCTCTTGTGTTGTTGGAAGAGGGTGTTTGCTATGACCAGTGCTTCTCTTGGCAAAACTCTGTTAGCCTTTGTTTGTCCTGCTTTATTCTGTACTCCAAGGCCAAATTTGCCTGTTATTCCAGGTGTCTCTTGACTTCCTAATTTTGAACTCCAACCCCCTATGATGAAAAGGACATCTTTTTTTGGTGTTAGTTCTAGAAGGTCATGTAGGTCATCATAGAACCATTCAGCTTCAGCTTCTTCGGCATTAGTGGTTGGGGCATAGACTTGGATTACTATGATATTGAATGGTTTGCTTTGGAAACAAACAGATATCATTCCTTTGTTTATGAGATTGCATCCAAGTACTGCATTTCAGACTCTTTTGTTGACCATGAGGGCTACTCCATTACTTCTCAAGGATTCTTTCTTGTCCACGTGCATGCATGCTAAGTCGCTTTAGTCGTGTCCGACTCTTTGCGACCCCATGGACCATAGCCCACCAGGCTCCTCTGTCCATGGAATGTTCCAGACAAGAAGACTGGAGTAGGTTGCCATTTCCTTCTCCAATTCTTGCCCATAGTAGTAGATACAATGGTCATCTGAATTAAATTCGCCCATCCCGGTCCATGTCATTTCACTGATTCCTAAATTGTTGATGTTTACTCTTGACCACTTCCAGTTTAACTTGATTCATGACACCACCCTACTGGCAGAAAGTGAAGAGGAACTAAAACACCTACTGATGAAAGTGAAAGAGGAGAGTGAAAAACCTGGCTTAAAACTCCACATTCAAAAAATGAAAATTATGGCATCTGGCCACATCACTTCAGGGCAAATAGATGGGAAAACAATGGAAACAGTGACAGACTTTATTACCTTGGACTCCAGAATCACTGCAGATGGGGACTGTGCTGTGCTTAGTTGCTCGGTCAGGTCTGACTCTTTGTGACCCCATGGATGGTAGCCCGCCAGGCTCCCCTGTCCCTGGGTCATGAAATTAAAAGACGCTTGCTCCTTGGAAGAACAGCTATGGCCACCTAGACAGCATATTAAAAAGCAGAGATGTTACTTTGCCAACAAAGGTCCATCTAGTCAAGGATATGGTTTTCCCAGTGGTCATGTATGGATGTGAGAGCTGGACTATAAAGAAAGCTGAGCACCGAAGAACTGATGAGTTTGAAATTTGGTGTTGGAGAAGATTCTTGAGAGTTCTTTGGACTGCAAGGAGAACAAACCTCAATCCTAAAGGAAATCAGTCCTGAATATTCAACGAGAGGATTGATGCTGAAGCTGAAACTCCAATACTTTGGCCACCTGATGTGAAGAACTGACTCTCTAGAAAAGACCCTGATGCACACTGCCCTTTTCTTTGAAACCTTACTTGAAATTACATTAAAAAAAATGATAGAAGCAAACCTTACTTGTGTCATATTGAACAGGGTGCACAGTCTCTATTTTAAAACCTTAAGATCATTAGTATTTTTCAAGTATATTAAAAAAAAAATTCTATCGCCAACAATTAAATATATAATTAAATCTATTTCGGTAATAGCTTCATTTTATTATTAGCTTTTCAAGAACAGTAAGAACAAAGCTTTTTTATGACTTATTCCTGGAAAGCAACTGTCAGCTGTCAATTCTATCGCTCCTCAGATCTTCTTATGGGTGAAATCCAGCATTAGTAACTCCTCCCTCATCTCATGGACTAATACCTTCTGAATGTAAGAGCTTGATTTATTCATTTAACAACTGTTTATTGACAGCCTACCTGGAGCAGGGTATTGTTCCAGGCATTTAATGCAAATGAAGCTATTCTAGATTCTATCATTCAGTTCTAACAACTTTTTGTACTAAACATTTACAAGAGTGATTCATTCATAGTTAAAAAAAAAAATTACACAATGTGCTACTGCTGGAAGGAGAAAATAAAGGTTTCTCATCTTACCCTTTTTGTATCTAATTTCCCTGGGTTAACCACTTTTCAGATATTCAAAGATACACATAGACAACTTTCTATGCATACACATGAATATAAATATACATAAACATTTACATAAACTTTATAACAAAATGTAACAACACTAAAAGTACTGTTGAGCAATCTGCTTGTAAGTTTCAGTAAATGTAGAGTGGATGTTAAAGAAATTAAAAGATGCTTGCTCCTTAGAAGGAAAGTTATGACAAACCTAGACAGTGTATTAAAAAGCAGAGACATCACTTTGCCAACAAAAGTTTGCATAGTCAAAGCTATGGTCTTTCCAGTAGTCATGTATGGATGGGAGAGTTGGACCATAAAGAAGGCTGAGCACTGAAGAATGGATGCTTTCAAACTGTCATGCTGCAGAAGATGCTTGAGTCTCTTGGACTGCAAGGAGATCCAACCAGTCCGTCCTAAAGGAAATCAGTCCTGAATATTCATTGGAAGGGCTGATGCTGAAGCTCCAATACTTTGGCCACCTGAGGGGAAGAGCTGACTCACTAGAAAAGACCCTGATGCTGGGAAAGATTGAGGGCAGGAGGAGAAGGGGACGACAGAGGATGAGATGGTTGGATGGCATCACCGACTCAATGGACATGAGTTTGAGCAAACTCTGGGAGATAGCGGAAGACAGAGGAGCATGGCATACTACAGTCCACGGGGTCTCAAATAGTCAGACACCACTCTGGCTCAACAACAACAACAGAGTGGATGTAGCTATGTGTATAGTCTGATATGCGTTTGCTAATATTTATGTAAGGCTTTCCTATGACTCAGATGCTAAAGAATCTGTCTGCAATGCAAGAGACCCAGGTTCGATCCTTGGATCAGAAAGATCCCCTGGAGAAGGGAGTGGAATTTCTGGAGAATTCCATGGATAGAGGAGCCTGGAGGGCTCCAGTCCACAGGTCGCAAAGAGTCAGACACGACTGAGTGACTAACACTTCACATATAAGCTAAATCCTAAAGAATCTTAGCACTAGAATTGTTAGGTAAAAACCAGTTATAAATAAAAGTTCTAATAGGTACTATCAAATGATATTTTTGTTAGCTTCCTATTGTTGTGTAAGAAATTACCACATATGCAGTGATAATTTAAATATACACATTTATTTTCTCACAGTTTCCAAGGGCTGAGAGTCCAGGCATAGTTTAGTTAGGTCCTTTGCTCAGGGTCTCACAAGGCTGCAATCAAGGTATCAGATGGGGATGGGGTCTCATCTGAGATTTGAGGCCTCTTCCAAGCTCATGTAATTCCTAGCAGAATGCATGATCTTGCAAGTATAGAATTCACCCTGGCTTACTTCTTCAAGACCAGAAGGAGATAGATATTCTCAGCATCTTCTGAGTCTAAAACTTCTACTAAGGGTCACCAGATTAGATCAGGCTCACTCAGGATAATATCCCTTTTAATGAACTTAAACGTGACTGGTTAATTATACCTGAAGTCCCTTCACTTTCATCATCTAAGGCAATATGGTCATGAGAATGATACCCCATCATTTTTGCCATATTCTACTGGTTAGAAACAAGTTACAGGTCTCACCCACACTAACCGTGAGGGGAGAATGAAAAGATGGCTCACTGAAGGTCCTCTTAGAATTCTGCGTACCACAGCATCCTAAGAGTGTTAAAATAATCTAGCTTCTCACCAGACTTTCAGAGAAAGCCTTTATCAGTCAGGGCTTAGTCAAGAAAACAGAGGATGCTCTATGGATTGCATAAATCAGTAAATTTAGTTCTTAGAATAAGAAGCTTCTATAACCTTTGAAAGGGCTAGGGAAGGAGACCCAGTGCCAGCAAGGATTTCTGGTTGGGACAATGGTTTCTGGTGAGTCTCTAGAACCTCTCAGAACTGATCAGTACACTGTCGAATTCTCCAGCATCTCTGGGAGGCTCTAACTACCTCAGTCAGCAGCAGGGCCATGAGGGTCTCTGAGCGAGCCAGAACCTCCCATTCACACACTCACCTGGCTACCGTCTCCGGAGAACGCTGTTCCTTCCCTCCTTCAGGCATCTCGAACCTGGACCAAGAGTCTCACTGCCGTGGTACCTGGAACCACACAACAAAGGAGGTTTGGAGAAAGGCAGCTCCCAGCTCCTTTTCTGTGATGAAAGGGATTTTAAAAGGAGGCACAGTGATGCTGAGCTTACCCCAGATATCTAGTGCCTGTTCATCAAATTCATTTCAGCAGAAAGAATGGTCAGTCTTTTAACATTTTGCCATTCTGACAGGTGTGAAAAATAGTCCCATGTGTGGCTTGCTTTAACTTGCATTTCTTTGACAACCAGTAAGGTGGATCACCTCTTTGTTCTAATGCTTTAATCCAACCTGAGCAGATCCAGAAAGAATGAAGCGCCAAAGCTGGGAAAGAATGAAGGCGGGAGGAGAAGGGGACGACAGAGGATGGGAGGGTTGGATGGCATCATTGACTCAATGGACATGAGTTTGAGTAAACCCTGGGAGTTGGTGATGGACAGGGAGGCCTGGCGTGCTGCAGTCCATGGGGTCGCGAAGAGTCGGACACAACTGAGCGACTGAACTGAAGTGAGCAGTGTATATTTGACCTCTGATATAAACTGTTTACACTGATATAAATCTGTTTCTACATATAATATCCAGGCTGCCCCCAGAATACCATTCAACTACTCAATTAAAACGAAAAGAAAACAGAGCCAATTTTGAAGATCCAGCTTCATCTTTCATTTTCAGGGTTTCGTTAAAATTACTTTATCATAGAGAAAATGCTTAAATATTAGGATATGCCCAAGGCACAGATAACTCTCATGAGTTAAAAAGGGAATAATTAAAGGGAAAATAACAGTTTCTATGTGTCCTAGTGTTAAACTTAGAAGATATCAATGCAGTTATATTTTATATTTAAAAGCTAGCTACTTTGAATTTTTTTAACTTCATATCTAATAATAAATTATTGTTTCCAGACAGAGTAAATGGGTAGGTAACACACACACAAAAATGTCTTATAGCTAGACCCATATGTTATCCATAACTCAAAGGCTAAAAATGGGGCCTAGTGGCAATCACTGCTACTTCAAAAATCATTATGTTTAATCTCTACATGCTGATCAGCTAACTTGAAAGGTATACATTGATATCTCTTTTATGTGACTTTTTTTTTGTTCCTTTAAGAAGTTTAGTTTCATTTAGCTATTAAAAGTATAAGTTGCTTACCATCAAACTTTGCTTTTATTTTAGGAATCTTTATTACAATTCAATTTTTAATTTCATCAACAGAAAACTGGGTAAACAGCAAGTAAGTTGCCTCTCTGTGAAAACCTGTATGTGATTATTTTTCATTTTGCTCTTTATAGAGGGCATTATATGTACTCTACAAAACTACTCTCTCCATTACTATCCACTGAGTAATAATTCCACCTACTCTATCAACAAAGAAAACAATATTTTTAGAATATTCCTGAATAATTGACTGTATAAAAAGGGGAACAGCCAAATGTAGTAAGAAATAAACCGGGTAAAGGTCAATGGCTGAAAACAAAGGAAGTGAATTTTTAACTCGTGGAACAGTCTGATGCAGGTATTTCCATGCAGTCAGCTTTCCTCCATGTAGTGATTAAGGGATCTAGGTCTCTATTACCATCTGGGTGTATAATCTCCTAGGACATGAGGGATGTTCTGTGCATCCAGCTTGCAGTGGGAAAATCCCAGTAAAACCTTTCAATTAATTAACCTGCCTCTGGGAGAAGATCATACTAAGGGCATGACACTCAGAAAATTGTTTAGTTGGACAAAACGGCTTATGGAAAAAAAGCAGATAAAAGATTTAGCTTTCCACAAGAAAGCCTGCATTCTCAAGGACTGTGCTTAAACTGAAAGAGAAATACTATGTGTGTGTGTGTGTGTGTGCTGCAAATGGAGGGGATGATGGAGGTGGTGGTATTGAGAAAGCAAAAAATAAGTAAGTAAATATAATAAACATAAGCAAAAATAAACAAAGGAAATATAAGACCCTGTTTTGAATAGTGTTTATTTCATGAAAGAAAACATCTTTTTTTTTTTTTGAGAAAATCATATTGCTGAAGGATCCATGAAGCTTGACTCAGTTCAGTTCAGTTCAGTCACTCAGTCACATCTGACTCTTTGTGACTCCATGGACTGCAGTACACCAGGTCTCCCTGTCCATCACCAACTCCCGGAGTTTACTCAAACTCATGTCCATTGAGTCGGTAATGCCATCCAACCATCTCATCATCTGTCGTCCCCTTCTCCTCCCGTCTTCACTCTTTCCCAGCATCAGGGTCTTTTCCAATGAGTCCTTTCTTAGCATCAGGTGGCCAAAATATGGGAGTTTCAGCATCAGCATCAGTCCTTCCAATGAATATTCAGGACTGATTTCCTTTAGGATGGACTGGTTGGATCTCCTTGCAGTCCAAGAGACTCTCAAGATTCTTCTCCAGCACCACAGTTCAAAAGCATCAATTCTTTGGTGCTCAGCTTTCTTTATAGTCCAACTCTCACATCCATACATGACTACTGGAAAAATCATAGCTTTGACTAGGTGGACATTTGTTGGCAAAGTAATGTCTGTTTTTTAATATACTGTCTAGGTTGGTCATAGCTTTTTTTTCAAGGAGCAAACATCTTTTAATTTCATGGCTGCAGTCACCATCTGCAGTAATTCTGGAACCTCAAAAAATAGTCTCTCACTATTTCCATTGCTTCCCCATCTATTTGCCATGAAATGATGGGACCAGATGCCATGATCTTAGTTTTCTGAATGTTGAGTTTTAAGCCAACTTTGTCACTCTCCTCTTTTACTTTCATCAAGAGGTTCTTTAGTTCTTCACTTCCTGTCATAAGGGTGGTGTCATCTGCATATCTGAGTTGTTGATATTTCTCCCAGCAATCTTGATTCCAGCTTGTGCTTCATCCAGTCCAGCGTTTCTCATGATGTACTCTGCATATAAGTTAAATAAGCAGGGTGACAATATACAACCTGGATGCACTCCTTCCCGATTTGGAACCAGTCTGTTGTTCCACCTCCAGTTCTAACTGTTTCTTCTTGACCTGAACACAAATTTCTCAGGAGGCAGGTCAGGTGGTCTGGCATTCCCATCTCTTTCAGAATTTTCCACAGTTTGTTGTGATCCACACAGTCAAAGGCTTTGGCATAGTCAATAAAGCAGAAGTAGATGTTTTGCTGGAACTCACTTGCTTTTTTGATGATCCAACGGATGTTGGCAATTTGATCTCTGGTTCCTCTGCTTTTTTCTATATTCAGCTTGAACATCTGAAAGTTCATGGTTCAGGTACTGTTGAAGCCTGGCTTGGAGAATTTTGAGCATTACTTTGCTAGCATGTGAGATGAGTGCAATTATGCAGTAGTTTGAACATTCTTTGAAATTGTCTTTCTTTGGGATTGGAATGAAAACTGACATTTTCCAGTCCTGTGGCCACTGCTGAGTTTTCCAAATTTGCTGACATGTTGAGTGTAGCACTTTCACGGCATCATCTTTTAGGATTTGAAATAGCTTAACTGGAATTCCATCACCTCCACTAGCTTTGTTCATAGTGATGTTTCCTAAGGCCCACTTGACTTTGCATTCCATGATGTCTGGCTCTAGGTGAGTGATCACACCATTGTGATTACCTGGGTCATGAAGATATTTTTTGTGTAGTTCTTCTGTGTATTCTTGCCACCTCTTCTTAATATCTTCTGCTTTTGTTATGTCCATACCATTTCTGTCCTTTATTGAGCCTATCTTTGCATGAAATGTTCCCTTGTCTCTAATTTTCTTCAAGAGATCTCTAGTCTTTCCCAATCTATTGTTCTCCTTATTTCTTTGCAATGGTCACTGAGAAAGGCTTTCTTTTCTCTCCTGGCTATCCTTTGGAACTCTGCATTCAAATGCATATATCTTTCCATTTTGCCTTTCACTTCTCTTCTTTTCACAGCTATTTCTAAGTCCTCCTCAGACAACCATCTTGCCTTTTTGCATTTCTTTCTCTTGGGGGCGGTCGGGATCCCTGTCTCCTGTATAATGTCACAAACCTCTATCCATAATTCTTCAGGCACTCTGTATATCAGATCTAATCCCTTGAATCTATTTCTCACCCCCATTGTATAGTTGTAAGGGATTTGATTTAGGTCACACCTGAATGGTCTAGTGGTTTCCCCCACTTTCTTCAATTTAAGTCTGCATTTGGCAACAAGGAGTTCATGATCTGAGCCACAGTCATCTCCGGTCTTGTTTTTGCTGACTGTATAGAGCTTCTCCATCTTTGGCTGCAAAGAATATAATCAATCTGATTTCAGTGTCGACCATCTGGTGATGTCCATGTGTAGAGTCTTCTCTTGTATTGTTGGAAGAGGGTGTTTGCTATGACCAGTGTGTTCTCTTGGCAAAACTCTGCAAGACTTTGTCCTGGTTCACTCTGTACTCCAAGGCCAAATTTGCCTGTTACTCTAGGTGTTTCCTGACTTCCTACTTTTGCATTCCAGTCCCCTATAATGAAAAGGACATCTTTTTTGGTTGTTAGTTCTAGAAGGTTTGTAGGTCTTCATAGAACCGTTCAACTTCAGCTTCTTCAGTCAGGGCATAGACTTGGATTACCGTGATATTGAATGGTTGGCCTTGGAAATGAACAGAGATCATTCTGTCATTTTTGAGATTGTATCCAAGTACTGCATTTTGGACTCTTTTGTTGACTATGATGGCTACTCCATTTCTTCTAAGGGATTCCTGCGCACAGTAGTAGATATAATGGTCATCCTAGTTAAATTCACCCATTGCAGTCCATTTTAGTTCGCTGATTCCTAAAATGTCGATGTTCACTCTTGCCATCCTGTTTGACCACTTTCAATTTGCCTTGGTTCATGGACCTAACATTCCAGGTTACTATGCAGTATTGCTCTTTACAGCATCGGACTTTACTTCCATCACCAGTCACATCCACAACTGGGTGTTGTTTTTGCTTTGGGTCCGTCTCTTCATTCTTTCTGGAGTTGTTTCTCCACTGATCTCCAGTAGCATATTGGGCACCTATCGACCTGGGGTGTTCATCTTTCAGTGTCCTATTTTTTTGCCTTTTCTTACTGTTTATGGGATTCTCAAGACGAGAACACTGAAGTGGTTTGCCATTCCCTTCTCCAGTGGACTACGTTTTGTCAGACCTCTCCACCATGACCTGTCCGTCTTGGGTGGCCCTACGTGGCATGGCTCATAGTTTCAGTGAGTTAGACAAGCCTGTTGGTCCATGTGATGATCAGATTGGTTAGTTTTCTGTGACTGTGGTTTTCATTCTGTCTGCCCTCTGATGGAGAAGGAGAAGAGGCTTATGGAAGCTTCCTGATGGGAGAGACTGACTGAGGGGGAAACTGGGTCTTGTTCTGATGGGCGGGGCCTTGCTCAGTAAACCTTTAACCCAATTTTCTGTTGCTGAAATTGGACTAAAGGCCTATGATTGCTCAGGATTTAAAGCAAGTCTTGGGACTCCATCCTTCTCACATGCAGGTAACTGAGAAATCTGTACATCGCTTGTGGGACTTCTAACAACAACTTCAAGTCACAGCCAAAGAGGATACAGGAAAGGAAAAAAACAAAATCTCTTGGAAGATGGAGCCAGGGAGATATTCCTAAGAAGTGGAAGTACGGCTTAACTAAGGAAGATCCTCACATTCTTGACTGGAAGCCCTCACAATGGTTGCCTAATAGTACCGCGTAATTGCTATGGGCCAGTGGGTTCTGTGTCTCTCTCAACCACCCTATTTTCCAAAGGACTTTGACTGTGGTAACTGTTCCATCACACTGTACTGAGTGGCTGTAGGACAGATGGATTCACATTTGAAAGTGATTTAGAGATGACTATGCATCCCTCACCGATAATGGACTTTGATGTGGATGCCAAGAGGATGGGCCTTCCGGCTTTCTCCCTTGAGGAGAGCTTCAATGAGATCCATGTGGAGAACGAGGGAGCAAAGGAATGCTTGGTGCTCAGAAGGGCAGGCTGGCAAACACATGGATGTTCACCCAAAGCTCCATCTGCTTCCTTCCACTTCCCAGCCTGAGTCTCTGTGTGAAACGGTTTCTTGCAGCGTGTCAGCTCAACGGGTGGGGTGGGAGGTGGGAGAAGGGGGGGCAGGTAACGTGCAGGGTAGGACATGGGGTTGGGAGAAAAGACAAAAAGTAGAAAACTGAACACGTTTGAGACTTATTTCGCTTATTTTAAAATTTGCCCTGGAGTGATACAGAGTTTATCATCCATTTGACAGAAACAATAGTAGCAGACACTTATTGAGCATCGACATATGCCAGTCAGTGTATCAGTTCATTTAATCATCACAACTGCCCTATGAGTTGGTACTATTATTATTCTCATTTTACAAATGAGGAAACGAACACAGTGAAGTTAAGCGGTTTAAGTGGCATACAGATGGGTGTTGGCGATGATGGTTTAAGCGACCTCAAGCAGATTTATAAACAGAGCAGAAGGTAAAGCTAGGAAAGGACCAAGAACCAAGGTTAGAGTGCCAGAAAGCTCTGTTGTTAGAGTAATCGGTACGTTTCCCGGAAGGGCAGGAAGCACCGAAGACTGGTTATTTCCAATTTATTCTGTCGATTTGTCTAAACAGGTGACAGCTTTTTGGGTGGAAAATTTTATGATAAAATTTATTTATTGTTCCTCTCTTTTAATATTTCAATCATGAATCTATGTAAAATGTGTTTACATAATAGGTATTTTATAAATCAAATTTCAGATACTAGTTTAACACCACATAAAATCAGAATAGGACTTCAAATTGTACTTAAAAATCATTTTATGTATAAGATGTTATTCTTCGAAATTGTCTCTTTTCCTAAACATAATATTTATAATAGTTTACATTAAGGTGTTGGTGTTTGGTGATTTTTTTGCTCTTAAATTGAATTTAATATATTATTCTTGAAAAATGATTTGCTCTTAGTGCTACCAAACTATAGATGCCGTCAAAAATAACGAAGTGTTATTGCTGCTACACTTTGTTACAAGAACTGCCATATTTAAATGTGTCATAGATGATATTTTCCTCTTCACTAAGCGCCATTAATTGGGTGTCAGAACCCTTATTTTATTTTTTATTGCAATAGTAGCTACCCATTAACTTTCCTGCTCTGGATTCTTTATTTTTAATTTTCAAATTCTAATGTTCACGTTACTAGAAACTTGAAAAGTAAGCAGAGAAAAGTAAACTATAATAATACTGTGGTCAT
Organism: Giraffa tippelskirchi; assembly: GCF_054371585.1. Classification (NCBI taxonomy): domain Eukaryota; kingdom Metazoa; phylum Chordata; class Mammalia; order Artiodactyla; family Giraffidae; genus Giraffa; species Giraffa tippelskirchi. Next base: position 175,017,571 of record NC_137280.1, on the reverse strand, counting down.
GTTATATTTTGTCAGATCTTTTCCTTTTAAAACTACACATGTTTTATGCTGCTCCTAAAATATTGCTAACTTTCTTTTTATTTTCTCCTTGAAAGAAGATCCATAAATTGAAAATAGAACCTAACCTAAAAGTGATGGCTTAAGACAAACATTTGGTGTGAAGTAGTCCTCCCTGAGAGCATCCTAAACTTCGTAAGAAGAGACACTCCACCCATAGTATCCAACACAGATTCTCTTGTGATGAATGAAAACCTGTCTATCTTTTTAGTTATCATAACAAGGTGCTCATTGTAAGATTCAGGTTCAGAACTCACAATGCCAACTAAGAATAACACCTATTTAGTTCAAACAAATACCTCTTGTTTCAGAAATGACTTAATTGACATGACCTAATAGGTATACCATGCCCAATGGAGCAATCTCATTTTAGCATAGTTTTTTCCTATAGTTCTCATCACTGTTGCACAAGAGTTGACTTGTGTAATATGAATAATGTTTTAAAAACCTGTGCAACAATGTAATGAACTCAGAGGAGGCTGCACTGGCATATAAAGTGCTGAACAGGCACACTCCAATTAACACAGGAATCTTTTGTGATTCACATCAGTACTTCAAAAGCAAATTATGTGCGTCATTATTTTGCATTTTATTCCCTGGGATAAATCTAACAGTATTAATGAAACAATCCAAGGAATGCCTTGAGACTCTAAAGGATAAATAAAATTTTATTGTGCTTTTCTGCATATAATTTTGTTGCATATACCTACAGAAGTTGTGGCTCTAATGATCAAAGGACTTACTCCAAAAGAATTCCAGAGCTGCATTTTGAACCTGGAATTACACCTGCTGTTAGGTGACAGGTAACCCTCATAAAAATATATGAAGTTAAATATTATTTATCTGTCTATTCATATAGTTTAAAATGTCAAGAAATATATTTTCAGGTTTCCTATAGCTTTTATACAATGTACCAAATGAATATTAAAGCAAAAAGATCTTAGTTGTTTTTTTTTTTTTTTTACTTTTTGAACTATAAGCTAGGTAAAAATCATAGTGCTCTTTTAAAATGTCTTATTATTGGATGCAAATCATTTTTATTTTTTTCTTAATATTTTAAATAATTCAACAGGAGCTAATATTGGTAAGCTTGAGCAAAACATCAAAACACATTTTATTTATCTAACTGAGACAAAATAAGAATCCATCCAAGTAAACATCCCAAGTAGATTGTAAACTTTAGCGATAAACAAATTTTTTAAAATGAATTCAAGAATAAGCTAAAGGGACTGGAATGTTACAGTAGGGATAGTTTGGAGCCATTAACTGCTTGAGTGATCAGCATCAGGAATAACAAAGAAGCAGATAAAAGGATTTATTCAGTGTCTGGAATATTAAAAAGATATTTGTGACACAAAAAGTAATCCTTAAGCTTGTGAGGAAGTATCTGGTTCTTTTTATAAACCTATTTTTAAAATATCTGTATTTGGACCATGCAAACATCTCTTTAGAACCATGCCATGATCTTTTTAACCTCCGCTTTCTGACCTCACCTCATAAGTTCTGGGTGTGACTGCACAGACAGGGACGGACCCCCCCAGTGGGTCAGGTCTCCAAGGCACGGAGCTTGTGATCAATGCCGCGGTACACTCTATTAAGGAAACGGTTACTAAGAACGCGGGCTGGGATGTGCATTTTGGTGGAATTTATTATAGATAACATTGCGTTTCTGGTGGCATTATGAGGGCTGAAAGCTCCATTAACCTGTTCAGCACAGAGGGCATAAACATGCTAATAGGAAGAAAACCATGGAGACTGGGAGGGAAGATTTTGCTGCAGTGCTGCGTTCTGCATAGAGGAGAGAAATTCAGAAAGCTCTTTCCACGTGGAGCTCGGTCTTCCTTTGCTTCTCATCAAAGGGGAGGGGCTTTTCGAAAGTAGACCCCTGCTGCATCTCCTCCCCGCCTCAGGAAGCCCTCTGGCAGCAGCGCACGGGTGTGGCTCCAGGGCGGGCCCGCACGCGTGTACCCTGGCCACCCTGCCCAGCACATACTGCTCTCTGCAGAAGGCCATGCAGCCGTATGGCTGTCCCTGGGCGGCCATCTGTGGCCGTTCTCCAGCGCGGCGGCACTCACGGAGCCTGATGCTCTTCCAGAGGCCTGGCGGTCCTCGGCCCCATTCATGCGCTCCAGGAGACAAATGTGGGAGCTGCCTCATGGAGACAAGGACTGCCAGGAAGCTAGGTGCGGGGGACGTCAGCCTCGCGCTGAGATTGGAGGGGGAATGTTAGCAAGCACGCACAAGCCTTCAGTCTTGCTTCAAAGGTGCGGTGAGGAGTAAGAGAGAATAAACGCGGCCTCTATGTCTGCCGATGTGAAAAGGTAGACTTTTCTGACTGATCACAGGGCAGCCAGGGATGTTCACTGATCCAAAATCTCTCCCTTTTCGGCCTGTCCTTGTTCCTGAAGTTGCGCCAATCAAGCCTTTGTTCTTTGGGAGGTAAGGCTTTGCCCTCTTTAGGCATAATTTGTGGAAATGCATTTACTGCAGTGAAGGAAAATGCTTTTACATTAGTTGTTACTTTCTTCAAGAAACACAGGAATTTGATGGAAAGACAGTTTGAAAAGCCGTGGAAGACATGGCTCCATTTATTTCCATTCATTTATTTCTCCATTCACTTGACAAACGTTAGGTTTTGTGGGAGAGTGACAGAGACCACAGCTATTGCTGACCTCAGGTTCTTACCATACAGAAGTACAAATAAAATTATTTGAATAATAACGCATGCTCAGTAGCTCAGTCATGTCCGACTCTGTGACACTATGGATGCTAGCCCCCTAGGCTCCTCTGTCCATGGGATTTCCCAGGCAAGAAGGCTGGAGTGGGTTGCCATTTTCTTCCCCAGTGAATAATAATAATTCAAGGCAAATATTTGATTATTGGAATAACATATTGGTTACCTTAAACACATTCACTATCAAAGCATTTGCTAAGTACCACCAAAGTATCCTTTTAAAATAATTATGGTAAGTAACATGTCTATTATGTGGCAACGCTATCCTAAGTGTTTTCTTTGAATTAACTCACTTAATTCTCACAACAGCTTTGGGAGATGGCTCTGTTTTACTATCTCTGTTTTACACAGACATTACATAATTTTCTCAGTTATTTTCCAACTTCTCTCTCATCTCTAGTAAGAAAGAGTAGGCTTCTGAATCATGCCCAAATAAAATGTTGTAGATACCAAAATAGAACCAGAAAGAAAAATATAATTGGTGCACTTGTCTAAAATAACCTAACAGCTACTGTGTTCAAAGCACCTGAATATTTGACAGAATTAAACTTTTATTTCCCCAAATAGCACTACAATCACACTTTTAATCAAACAAGACCCCCAGTGAACCTTCTGTTGAGGTCAGTTTGATCCATCTAATGGGATACACATTACTAAGGTCACCCAAGATTTATTTGTCTACATGGAAGGGCCTCATCTTTCGCATTTTATAAACAAAATAAAATAAAATATTTGATGGTGCTTGAAGGAAATAAAATATTTACATCCTCCATTTCCCTCCCTGTCTCTTTACCTCTTCCCCATTTTCTTGATCTTAGAACTGATTTTCTTCCTCAGAATTGTTACTCGAGATTGGGATACTGTTTTAAAGTTCCTGCTAAATGGTTATGAACTGAATCTACTGCTTTTCTCTGCCCAACGTCTACTTCTGATAATAGCGCTTTGTCGTGTCTTTGGGAAAGCACCTCCTACCAACTTCTGATAAATGTAGCTTGGGTGGGGCCAAACTCATTTCCTAGGGGCCCAAGAGCTAGATCTGGACAAACCGTTACGTCTGAACCTGTGTCCCAGGTGTGGACAAAGCACTACATTCTTAGGTCACCCAGGTCATGCTACTGGCAGTCAAGCCTGGGTTTGTTTTTTTAAATCGAAACTTCTAGAAAAAGACAATTATTTCCTTGGTGTTTATAAACAGAATAGAAGGTGAGATTGTAGTTACTGTTGGCCATCTTGTCATTGTGTTGGAAGAACCTACAAGAGAACAAAGCTGTCAGAGGAAAGCTGAAGCCAGAGATGATGAGAAGAACTTTCTGACAATATTGCTCAACTACCTGAATCCACCTATACTTAGAAAATCCCCAGAATCTTCCATTTCGTAAGTCACACTTTCTTTATGTGAGCTGATTTGCTTTGCTTTTTCTGTCTCATAACTGATCAAAGTCCTGACTGACACAGTGATCACGTGTGTGTGTGCTGAGTAGCTTCAGTCACGTCCAACTCTTTGGGACCCTATAGACTGTAACCCCCAGGCACCTCTGTCCGTGGGATTCTCCAGGCAAGAACACTGGACTGGGTTGCCATGCTCTTCGCCAGTCTTCCCTACCCAGGGATTGAACCCGCATCTCTTGCATCTCCTGCATTGGCAGGTGGATTCTTTACCACTAGTGCCACCTAGGAGGCCCTCACAAGGATCCCAGCCTTTTGCAAATATAGCACCGGAGATCATTAAAAGTGATTAACAATGAAGAGTTTAGACTTGCTAAAATTCACCATGAGAGAAGCTGGCCAAGGGTTGGAAGAATCAGCGTGTTTTATTAACACAGACATGGTAGCAATAAAATCTCTAGGTCGTGGGCTTCTAGTTGGGGAAACTAGACCTAGTGTGAACTGGAACAGTCTTACATTTATACCATGATATAAATTCTATTAAAGCAGGAACTTCATTTTACTCGTCATTGTATTTCTACCACCAAGCACAAAATATGGCACCAAATGGGAAGTCAATACCCTGTGGCTTAATGAACACATTGAGGGTGCAGGGCTAAGAGAGTCATTGAGAAGTTCATCCACTTTGCTAGGCTCGATATGACTACAGTGGTCATTGTGAGAAAGTAAGGCCAGGTTTAATGGTCAAACAATGGAGCAACTTTGTAACCAGATTGAGTGAGTCTTGCCAGAGAGGCCGTAGGTCAGAGTGGTTAGACCACACGCTCTAAAGTCAGGCAGAACATCTGGATCCAGGTACCATAATTTACTTGCTCTATGATCTCAGGCAATAACGTTTAATTTCCCTGAGCCTTCATTTTCTCAACTTCAAATCTGGAAGTATAACATTTCACATGTTGTTATGGAGATCCAATGCAGTAATGAACATAGAATCTCAGCACAATAGTCTGGCACACAGGTAGGGTTGCTGTCATTTTTTTCTTATTATTGCTATTTGTGTCATCATCGTTAGTGTGAATCAGAACAGTAGAGTGGAAGGAGTTCTAGACGTTACTGAAATGTTGTTTAATTGCTAAATTCTGTCCATCTCTTTTGCAATCCCATGGACTGTAGTCTGCCAGCCTCCTCTGTCCATAGGATTTCCCACGCAAGAATACTGGAGTGGGTAGCCATTTTCTTCTCCAGGGGATCTTTTGTTCTATTCCTAATCTTTAAAAAAATTTTAAGCTAGATTTCTAATTTTAGACAACTCAGATCTCCTAGGTATTCTTTTCTGTAAATATACTTGTGGAGAAATAAGACTGCATATAAAACTACTTGGCAAATTGCAAAGTAGAATCAGGATGCAAGATGATATTATTTTCCTCTACTTTATATGGTTTTGTCAGTTTTCGTTTTGGTATCTCTCTTTTGGCTCACTTGACCTTGGCTCTCAGACCAGTGTTCATAAGAAACACCAGGAAACCTGAAAAATGCAGTTTCCTGGGCCCTGCTTTTAGGGGTTTTGATTCGATAGGTCTGAGGTGGGGGGAGAAGGTGTATTTTTAAACAGGCTTTTCTTTCAATGCCAATGCAGATGAACCAGGGGCATCCTTCAAGAAGTACCATGCTGTAATATGTAGCTGACTTGAAGGCTGCCACGCACTCTGGAATTCTAGATCCTGCCTGGTCTTCACGCAGTGGTTGGTGGAGGCTACCACGAGGGTTGTGGCCCACGGAGCATCATCATTTCTATCTGTAGCTGAGTGGAGCTGGCAGCAGGCACAGGCTGGCAGCGGCTTGCAACACACTCCTTGTCAAAGCACATACTGTTTCTGCAGCTGGCCTATATTCCCTGTACAACCCAATTATACCAGCATTGCTGAGTCTTGTGACAGTCACACATTTCATCACCTTGGGGGACCAGGAGGAGCAGCTTGGCCGTGGCTTGGGTGCCCTGTTCCCTCCCCTCCTCGTGTGCATCAAGGCTTGGGAGTCTTGTTGGTCTCGCTTGGCACTGAGCGTTCGCTGTTCTTAACCAGAGCTGTCCGGAGCCCAGACCGGGTCAGATATTATGTACAAGCTGCAGGTTATAGAGAGTTTACCTGCTGTAAAACACTCATTTCTGAAGCATTTCTACTATTAAAGTCATCACTGTTATGATGACTGCCATGCCCTAGCTTTCCTTTGCTGGGCCTGTATGTCTCAGCAAACCATTGCTCCCCCTGGATGCACACGGCTAACTCTCTGTAATTTGACAGAACCACAGGGTGCATCTCACTCTCCCTGTGTGACGGAGACCCACATAGCTTTTTCTTCTTAAGGGATGCAAAGGGGCTTAATAAAATAGGTATTAGTGTATGAAATATACAGTTGCTATATGATACATGCTCAAAATGCCTCTTCTTGGTCACCTAATTAAAAAAAAAAAAACAGTAGCAAGTCGATACACAGAGAAACATGTTGAGAGTATACATCATCTGGAAAATTAACCAGCATTAGGTTACATTTAAAAGCTGCAATTAAGCAAGTTATTAAAATAAACAAGATTTCTTCTTTTTATATTTTGAAGCTATCCTGACGTGTACATGGGATCAATAAATATTGTCAATAACAACAATTCTTTTGGAGGTTAAGACCAGGGTTAAGACCTCCAATAGGAGGCTTGGGAGTTCGTGTCCTCCCACGAACATATCAAGAATACACCTACATGTGGAGAGATTTTCAGGAAAACAAAGTGCAGACTAGCAGAAAGAGTCTTATACTGCCACGGGGGGAAGAACGATTCACACGGAATTGGGTAGAAAGGGAAGAAACGCGATCGGGTCAGACCTGCACACCTGGGGGGGTGGACACCCAAGATGGGGGGTCACGTGGGCTCAGAAATCATCCCTGGGGAGAGAGGGGTTGGAGTCACATACTGGGTGCTCCAGCAGTGGGGGCTGACCATTAGGATTCCTCTCAGTTGGCTTGAAAACCAGTGGGACTAAGACGGGTGTTGTAAGAAGCCTGGATCCTTCTTGCGAAGAGTGTGCCCGCGCTTGCTCACGCCCAGCACAAGGTAGAAGCAGCAGGCTGGAGCCACGGGAGACCTGGCCAGCGTCCTGTGACCGCCCCGCGTCTGCCCCGGCCCGGCCAGCGTCCTGTGACCGCCCCGCGTCTGCCCCGGCCCGGCCAGCGTCCTGTGACCGCCCCGCGTCTGCCCCGGCCCGGCCAGCGTCCTGTGACCGCCCCGCGTCTGCCCCGGCCCGGCCAGCGTCCTGTGACCGCCCCGCGTCTGCCCCGGCCCGGCCAGCGTCCTGTGACCGCCCCGCGTCTGCCCCGGCCCGGCCAGCGTCCTGTGACCGCCCCGCGTCTGCCCCGGCCCGGCCAGCGTCCTGTGACCGCCCCGCGTCTGCCCTGGCCCGGCCAGCGTCCTGTGACCGCCCCGCGTCTGCTCTTGCCCGGCCAGCGTTCTGTGACTGCCCCGCGTCTGCCCTGGCTTGGGCCGAAGGTGCTGGTGCTGGGACGGTGGAAAACATGTTCTTAGAGGACTTGACCCGTGGGGCTTCTGCTCCAACAACTTTGGGGACCTGACCCCACCTGGGGTTGGCCCCTGAGCAGAGGAAATGCCCTGGCTCACCAGTGACGCTGGTTCTAGCCCCTCATCTAAGGCCCCAGCATCCCGCCAAGGTGGCAGCGGCCAGCACACCCCAGGGAAAGACATGACCTGTGCTCACAGTCAGACTCATCCATCCAACTGAAGCCACTGGACATGCACAGACTATCTAGGGATGTTCACATATAAGAACCTCTCTTTGAGACTACAATCGCTAACTGTTTCACCTAATTTCACTGAAACAGAGGAAGCTAAGCAAAATGAGAAGACAAAGGAATTTACTTCAAATGAAAGAATTAGAGAAACCCCCTGAATAGCTAACTAATGAAACAGAAATAAGTGATTTACCAGATAAAGAGTTCAGATCATTAGTAATAAGAGAAATAACTGAATTAGCATAAAGGTTAGATGAACACATTGAGAATTTTAACAAGGAACTAGAAAAAATAAAAAACTAGTCAGAACTAAAGAATAACTGAAATGAAAAACAGACTAGAAGGAATTAGCACCAGATTAAATGATACAGAAAAACCCATAAGTGATCTGGAAGATAGAATAGCAGATCAACATTCATATTATTGGGACCCCAGAACAAAATAGTGGTTACCAGTAGGGATATGGAAGGGTGGGGGGGCAAGTTAGGGGTAGGGGATTAAGACATACAAAAGCTTATGTACAAAATAAATATGCTACAAGGATATCTTTCTCAGCACAGGGTATGAAGACAATATTTTATAATTACATTAGTGGAGTTCAGTTCAGTTCAGTTGCTCAGTCATGTCCAACTCTTTGTGACCCCACAAACTGCAGCACGCCAGGCCTCCCTGTCCATCACCAACTCCCGGAGTCCACCCAAACCCACGTCCATTGAGTCAGTGATGCCATCCAACCATCTCATCCTCTGTCGTCCCCTCTTCTCCTGCCCTCAATCTTTCCCAGCATCAGGGTCTTTTCCAATGAGTCAGTTCTTCACATCAGGTGGTCAAAGTATTGGAGTTCCAGCTTCAGCATCAGTCCTTTCAATGAACATTCAGGACTGATTTCTTTTAGGATGGACTGGTTGGATCTCCTTGCAGTCCAAGGGACTCTCAAGAGTCTTCTCCATCACCACAGTTCCAAAGCATCAATTCTTCGGTGCTCAGTTTTCTTTATGGTCCAACTCTCACTACTGGAAAAACCATAGCCTTGACTAGATGGACCTTTGTTGGCAAAGTAATGTCTCTGCTTTTAAATATGTTGTCTAGGTTGGTCATAACTTTCCTTCCAAGGAGTAAGTGTCTTTTAATTTCATGGCTGCAATCACCATCTGCAGTGATTTTGGAGCCCCCCAAAATAAAATCTGTCGCTGTTTCCACTGTTTCCCCATCTATTTGCCATGAAGTGATGGGACGAGATGCCATAATCTTAATTTTCTGAATGTTGAGCTTTAAGCCAACTTTTTCAGTCTCCTCTGTCACTTTCATCAAGAGGCTCTTTAGTTCTTCTTCACTTTCTGTCATAAGGGTGGTGTCATCTGCATATCTGAGGTTATTGATATTTCTCCCAGCAATCATGATTCCAGGAGTATAATTTGTGCAAATAATGAATCATTATTTTGTATACCTGAAACTAATATAATATGGTAAGTCAGTTCAGTTCAGTTCAGTTCAGTCGCTCAGTCGTGTCCGACTCTCTGCGACCCCATGAATTGCAGCACGCCAGGCCTCTCTGTCCATCACCAACTCCCGGAGTCTACCCAAACCCATCTTCATCGAGTCGGTGATGCCATCCAACCATCTCATCCTCTGTCGTCCCCTTCTCCTCCCGCCCCCAATCCTACCCAGCATTAGGGTCTTTTCCAATGAGTCAACCCTTCGCATGAGGTGGCCAAAGTACTGGAGCTTCAGCTTCAACATCAGACCTTCCAATGAACACCCAGGATTGATCTCCTTTAGGATGGATTGATTGGATCTCCTTGCAGTCCAAGGGACTCTCAAGAGTCTTCTCCAACACCACAGTTCAAAAGCATCAATTCTGCGGCGCTCAGCTTTCTTCACCGTCCAACTCTCACATCCATACATGACCACTGGAAAAACCATAGCCTTGACTAGACGGACCTTTGTTGGCAAAGTAATGTCTCTGCTTTTAAACATGCTATCTAGGTTGGCCATAACCTTCCTTCCAAGGAGTAAGCGTCTTTTAATTTCATGGCTGCAGTCACCATCAGCAGTGATTCTGGAACCCAAAAAAGTAAAGTCTGACACTGTTTCCACTGTTTCCCCATCTATTTCCCATGGAGTGATGGGACCAGATGCCATGATCTTATTTAGTTTTCTGAACGTTGAGCTTTAAGCCAACTTTTTCACTCTCCTCCTTCACCTTCATCAAGAGGCTCTTTAGTTCTTCTTCACTTTCTGCCATAAGGGTGGTGTCATCCACATATCTGAGGTTATTGATATTTCTCCCGGCAATCTTGATTCCAGCTTGTGTTTCTTCCAGCCCAGCGTTTCTCATGATGTACTCTGCATATAAGTTAAATAAGCAGGGTGACAATATACAGCCTTGACGTACTCCTTTTCCTATTTGGAACCAGTCTGTTGTTCCATGTCCAGTTCTAACTGTTGCTTCCTGACCTGCATGCAGGTTTCTCAAGAGACAGGTCAGATGGTCTGGTATTCCCATCTCTTTCAGAATTTTCCACAGTTTATTGTGATCCACACAGTCAAAGGCTTTGGCATAGTCAATAAAGCAGAAATAGATGTTTTTCTGGAACTCTCTCGCTTTTTCGATGATCCAGCGGATATTGGCAATTTGATCTCTGGTTCCTCTGCCTTTTCTAAAACCAGCTTGAACATCTGGAAGTTCACGGTTCACGTATTGCTGAAGCCTGGCTTGGAGAATTTTGAGCATTACTTTACTAGCATGTGAGATGAGTGTAATTGTGCGGTAGTTTGAGCATTCTTTGGCATTGCCTTTCTTTGGGATTGGAACGAAAACTGACCTTTTCCAGTCCTGTGGCCACTGGTGAGTTTTCCAAATTTGCTGGCATATCGAGTGCAGCACTTTCACAGCATCACCTTTGAGGATTTGAAATAGCTCAACTGGAATTCCATCACTTCCACTAGCTTTGTTCGTAGTGATGCTTTCTAAGGCCCACTTGACTTCACATTCCAGGATGTCTGGCTCTAGGTGAGTGATCACACCATCGTGATTATCTGGGTTGTGAAGATCTTTTTTGTACAGTTCTTCTGTGTATTCTTGCCACCTTTTCTTAATATCTTCTGCTTCTGTTAGGTCCATACCATTTCTGTCCTTTATCGAGCCTATCTTTGCGTGAAATGTTCCCTTGGTATCTCTAATTTTCTTGAAGAGGTCTCTAGTCTTTCCCAATCTGTTGTTTTCCTCTATTTCTTTGCACTGATCGCTGAGGAAGGCTTTCTTATCTCTCCTTGCTATTCTTTGGAACTCTGCATTCAGATGAGAATATCTTTCCTTTTCTCCTTTGCTTTTCGCTTCTCTTCTCTTCCCAGCTATCTGTAAGGCCTCCTCAGACAGCCATTTTGCTTTTTTGCATTTCTTTTCCACGGGGATTTTCTTGATCCCTGTCTCCTGTACAATGTCACGAACCTCTGTCCATAGTTCATCAGGCACTCTGTCTATCAGTTCTAGTCCCTTAAATCTATTTGTCACTTCCACTGTATACTCATAAGGGATTTGAACTAGGTCATACCTAGGTCTTTGATCTAGGTCATATCTAGGTCATTCAGAAAGCAAAGCAAACAAACAAAGAAAAACTCAATTTTTTCTCTGAGATCAATGTTACATTTAAAAGTGATTTGGTATCAATTGGAAAATCATGATTGCTAATATAAAAATCTGGCTCAACATAATATAACTGATACAAATAAAAGAAATGACTGGCAAATGTAAATACTGACAATGTAGTCATAGTCATCTGAGAGACACAATTAATTTTAAATTATACATAAGTCTGTAGTAGAATTTCTCCCTTATTAAAAAAATTAGTATGGTCCTAAAAGGTAAGAAAATACAGAAATGAAAACAATTATCTTATTTGAGTACTATCCCTTCTATAATTTACAGAAATAGGAGTTTGGAAAGGAAAAAGAAAATGATCATAGACTTTATAAGAATAGAAATCCAATCTTCTGTGTTGACATTCAAAGAATGAGAATTATTTAGCTGTACAAGAGACAGCTAGGATCTGATATCAATTTAATAATGGTCTTCAAAAACTGGATGTAAAAAATTAATACAGGAAGTAATCAATTTTCACCCCCATTCCATTTTAGCAAGAATAAGAAGAAATGTGCCTTAATAATGAAGTCTGACAGATTTAGATCTTAAGTCCATGTTTCAAGAAGTCGAACAATTCCTGATGGACAGAATTATGAGAGAGAGCCAGCTCCAAAAGACAACACAATCTATATTGCTTTGTTAGGATGGTTTTTGAGTGGCTGTGGCCAATGTGGAAAGGTCACAGTGCTTTTTAAAGTTCCTCAACCCTAGAATTCTCTGATTAAGCCTAGTTGTGGAGTGGTACCCAGGAGGAACAGGCAATTGCTGAGAGAAGCTCTAAGAATTGCCTCAAACTCAAAAGGTTAACAGAAACGACAGGGCAGTTTTTAGTTTAACTTGGATCAGATAAGCGAGAGCTGTGAGGAAGACTAGTGATATATACTGATCTGTAGTAAATTTCTAGCTGGAGAAGCCCACACACACGGAAAAAGTGACAAGGATGAAAATACCAATTAGGATAGTCACAGTCCAGAAACCTGATAATTCTCACCCTAATTTTTATTCACAAGGATGAAGAGTTGTTCATCTGAATACAACTGGCACCATAGTTTCCTTATTCTAAAACTTTGATAAAGTTACATTTTTCCCAAAGTTATTTTTTTTATTGCGGTGAAATACACATAGCCTAAAATTTACCATTTTAACCATTTTTTTTAATGTGTACACTTCAGAAACATTAAGTGCATTCACATAGTATGCAACCATTATATGTCTCCAGAACTTTTTCATCATCCCAAACTGAAACTCTACACCCTTCCCACCAACAAAGTTACTTTTATAATTAATCATACTAAGAAACCATTGATTAGTGGATAGTTTTGTTAAGAGGACAAATTTAATTATGGTTATACTATCTTTGGGAAAAATTGCAACTGTAATTAAATAATTATCTTAGGGAAACATTTATTACCTAGTGAAGGATATGGTCATTCATGGTTACAAGTTCCAAAATTTGAGGAAGAAAGATCTATCATGATTTTTAAAAACATCAACTTTGAAACTAGAGTGTTATTTAAGTGGGAGAGTCTCTCTACTCCCCAAATTTGTACAAATCTAAATCCTCAGTCTTTGGTTGGAAATACTTTCTCATTTATACCTACACTGCTACTAGGCTGCAGCTGTAATATAGTCCATGGTTGGGCTTATATTAGTAAACAATCAGCTCACAGGTGACAAGATGATTAATTTTGCGTCACAGCAGCGCACCTTAAAACTGCTGGGATTTCCAGGCTCATGGCGGGGGATGGGGGGGTTGACGTACAGGGAGTGAAGGGAGGTTTTAACGACCATAGTTCAGTAATCAATTCAAAATATTAAATTTCAGGGAGAGAATCCTACATTCTGTATTCAACTTTATTTTAGCAGTTGTAAAATGCTTTTTTAATTTTTTGTGTAAAAATATCAGTGCTATTCTAATATATGTTTATTAGCTATAATTTCAAAACAAAACTGGCTCTAGTAACATCAGAATGTAGGGTGTGCATAAAAACTGAAAAATGGGAAGGGATATTTAACCATTTAAGTAAAGTACTTTTTCAGTTAATGTCTATGTCAACTTTCAATCTTATTTTAAAAGTTCTCTGCTTTTTCTTGCTGAGCAATATTTTCATATTTACTGTTTTGCAGTTTCACCATGCTGTGCCTAAACTGGACCTACTATTATTTACACTTTTTTGAATTTTAAATCTTGGAACATTCACAGGTATTATCTCTTGAAGTATGGTTCATTTTCCAGTTGCATTTGGTGGACCACATCAATCTGTCTTTTGGTGCTGCATTCTGAGTGGGTTGGTTAGTCCTGAGAGATTAAAATCAACTGAGTCTCCCTTTGTGTAATACAGAGGTTTTTTTAAAAAAATCAATAAATACTTTCGTTTTAGATTTCTAATTGGTTGTATCTTTTCTTCATCTGTTCTTGATTTCATTCTTGCTTATTCATTTTTCAAAGATCAACTTGAAGAAACATATATATTTATTTGACTGCATTGGGTCTTAGTTGCAGTATGTGGGCTCTTTTGTTACCAGGCAGGAACACTCTCCTTGCACTGCCCCCTGGGCCCCGCACGCCAGCCTCAGTAGATGTAGTGCCCGCGTTTAGCTGCTCTGCAGCATGTGGGATCTCAATGTCCCAAGCAGGGATCAAACCCTGCCCTGCATTACAAGACAGGTTCTTAACTACTGGACCCCCAGGGAAATCCCTGATAAAACCCCCAGGGAAGTCTCTGAATTTTTATAAGGAAATCCAAGACTTCCCATCATAGTCATTTTGAAATTTAAAAAACATTTTATTATATTGGTAATGACTGAACCTCTCAGCCTTGCTGGTTCTTCCTTAGTGCTCATCTTCAGGGCTTCCTATACTGATCTCGAGTGAGCTGTCTTTCCTGCCTGCCTTCCACCACCCCCAGATTCATTACTACCTGCCCTCTCGTTCTGGGTGTTCTTCCCTGCCCTGGGATCTTGAATCAGGCCTCAGCAGTGATTTGGTGAGCAGCAAGGCCCAGGTCTGGCCCAGGAGGAGTCCTCTGAGCTTCCAGCTCGGAAGAGACAGTTTTACACAAGGGAAGCCTCCGGCAGTGGAGAGTTTCGTCAGCATTCTCTCACTGGCCAGTAGCACAGGTTAACGACACCCCTCCGAGTTTCTCTTCCTGAGTCTGCAAAGGCCTCCAGATTCATTCTCTGTTTTTAAACCTATTCCTGGGGCATGGATGTTCTTTATTTTTTTAAAAACTGGTGTGATTGTCTTTTTATATCCTTAGTTATTTTAAAAAGTTATTGCTTTCTTCAGAGTAGAGGAGAAAATTCAAAGATGACCTGACTTATGAGTGTCAAGCTGACTAGGAGGCCAAGGTCTGTGTGTTAACTGCTGAGCTAATTAATGCTTAAATCTGTTTATGAACATAATAAATCAGCTAGTCTCTTTGTACTCAACAATAATATTTTTTGCGTATGCTCTAGCTTAAAACTTGGAAGATGAATCAGCTGATTTAGAATACGGCCCCTTCAGTAACTGAATGATTATTTAAATAAAAAAGTGAGGAGAGACATGACTGATATGAGGCAGTGTGGCTTCTAATAACTAGATGATTCACAATTCTAGAGTCCATTATTTTTGTATTAGTGTGTATTTTTTGTAAAACCATAATGACTTGGATAATTATCTCAGATATTCTCAGGAAAAAGTATAAGTGGCAGGAAAGTGCCTAATGATATATATTATGATAAGGGTGAAAAATGGAAATAGCTACAACAACCCACAGAACTAATACTGCAGGAAAAATAGAAATAAATTAACTTAAAATTTCAAGTGAGTTAGTGCCCCGAGTCACTAACTTTGCAAAGTTTTCTTGGGTATATTTCTTTTTCTAATGAGTTGTCACATGTGCTTAACGTCAACGAGCGACAAGTGCTTCCTGTGAGATTCAAAAATGGTTGCGTTTGTTTGAAATATTGAGCATATGAGTCACTTACAAAAGCTTGTACGATAATTAAATTGGAGGAAGAGTAATGAAGTATAAAGATCACACACGCTAGCTAAATTTAAGAGTGATGTTTTGTTGAGCTGCCAAGAAAATTAAAATCAAAGTATTCTCACGTAACTTTATAAATGGTATAGAAATCTTTGACAATGGTGTAAAACTGTTACTCCACTTTTAAAATGAAACATTCAGCCAGATGTCATCTAATTTAATGAAATGGAACTGGAATAGGCTTGTGCGTTGCATTGTACTGTACTGTCTTGTATTGGCCTTAAAGACTCAGTTTTGCTAAGACATGATTCACCCAAACCTTGCCTAAAGGAAACCATGTGTGTGTGCAGTACAAATGAAACAATTATGTTTTTAATTGATTTGCACATAAAGAATATTTGTTCTGGGAATGGACAGATACTGGACCATGTAAACATGCCTTTTTCTATACTTGAGGAAGAGGCTGAGCAACTGGGAAAAGAATATGTATGCATACTGCTGGCAGAGTAACTCTAAGGATATGTTAAGCCTGATTTGACACACCATGTAACTTTTCCAGGCACAATGCACAATTTTTACAAACAGACTGAACTGAAAGAGTCTCTGCCATTGTTCTGCTATTCAGACTGTAACTACACCAGATATTTTAGGCTAGGTTACACGCAGTACTTTTTCAGAAAAAAAAAGATTGATAATTAGGGATTCACAAAATTTATGGACATAATTTATAAATTAATTTATAATTTATAAAATGAACAATCAATCATTCACTTTTAAGTATAAGTGAATATGTTTCTGAATGTTTCTTTGGTAACTTGTATGGCCCAAATGGCTCATTATATTAGTTTAATGAAACTAATATAATCTATTTGAGAACTCATTAAGGTATTCAGTGAATCTACTGACCATGTATGTATAAACATGACTTATCCATTTCCGATTGTTTTTAAAGAAACAAAACTTTCAGATTTGCTGTCGTTTATGTTTTCATTGAAAATATTTACTTGTGTTTTTATTATTATTTCTTTGTGCACTTTGACAAGATCTTGTCTTCTGAGACAAGAATACAGTTATTTCAGAATCTTTACTATGTTAAGCATAATAAATACAATTGAGGGGGAAAAAAGTTAACAGAGAAATTCCCATTTTTAGTGGAGAAATAAATTGTGCCAACATTTCTGTATGTTTCTGAGGAAATTCAAGAACTTAGCAAGCAATGATGGTAGATGGAACCTTGAATAGAGACTGGCTCACTTTGCTCATCCAAGACATGAAAGCCATCAGGATTTTTCTGATGAATAATAATCTATTAATAATATGAACTAAATAGTTCAGTTAAAAGTCCTCTGCCCATTATACTTAGGGTCCTTTTTATGTTTTATCTGCTTCATCCATAGGATAAACAACTATGGATGGAGATTTGTAGCACTGAACAGGAGGCGGTACCCAAAATCATCCACAAGAAAAAGAAATGCTACAAAGCAAAACGGTTATCTTAGGAGGCCTTACAAATAGAAGAGACGTGAAAGGCAAAGGAGAAGGGAATGATATACCCATCTGAGTACAGAGTTCCAAAAAATAGCAAGGAAAGATAAGAAAGCCTTAGTAAGTGAACAATGTACAAAAATAGAGGAAAACAACAGAATGGGAAAGACTAGAGATCTCTTCAAGAAATTTAGAGACATCAAGGGACCGTTTCATGCAAAGATGGGTTCAATAAAGGACAGAAATGGTATGGATCTAACAGAAGCAGAAGAGATTAAAAAGAGGTGGCAAGAATACACAGAAGAACTGTACAGAAAAGACCATAATGACATGGATAATTACTCACCTAGAGCCAGACATCCTGGACTGTGAAGTCAACTGGGCCTTAGGAAGCATTACTATGAATAAAGCTAGGGAAGGTGATAGGATTCCAGTTGGGCTATTTAAAATCCTAAAAGATGGAACATTTGGAAGTTCATGGCTCATGTATTGCTGAAGCCTGGCTTGGAGAATTTTGAGCATTACTTTACTAGCGTGTGAGAGGAGTGCAGTTGTGTGGCAGTTTGAGCATTCTTTGGCATTGCCTTTCTTTGGGATTGGAATGAAAACTGACCTTTTCTAGTCCTGTGGCCACTGCTGAGTTTTCCAAATTTGCTGGCATATTGAGCACAGCACTTTCACAGCATCATCTTTGAGGATTTGAAATAGCTCCACTGGAATTCCATCACTTCCACTAGCTTTGTTCATAGTGATGCTTCCTAAGGCCCACTTGACTTTGCATTCCAGGATGTCTGGCTCTAGGTGAGTGATCACCCCATTGTGATTATCTGGGTCATGAAGATCTTTTTTGTACAGTTCTTCTGTGTATTCTTGCTACCTCTTCTTAATATCTTCTGCTTCTGTTAGGTCCGAATCATTTCAGTCCTTTATTGAGCCCATCTTTGTATGAAATTCTCCCTTGGTATCTCTAATTTTCTTGAAGAGATCTCTAGCTTTTCCTATTCTATTGTTTTTCAGTCCCACCACTTCATGGCAAATAAATGGGGAAACAATGGAAATAGTGACAGATTTTATTTTCTTGGGCTGAAAAATCACAGCAGATGGTGGCTGCAGCCATGAAATTAAAAGATGTTTGTTCTTGGGAAGTAATGCTATGACAAACTTAGACCGCATATTAAAAAGCAGAGACAAATCTTTGCCAACAAATGTCTGTATAGTCAAAGCGATGGTTTTTCCAGTAGTCATGTACAGATGTGACAGCTGGACCATAAAGAAGGCTGAGCGCTAAAGAATTGATGCTTTTGAACTGCGGTGTTGGAGAAGATTCTTGAGAGACCCTTGGACAGCAAGGAGATCAAGCCAGTCAATCCTAAAGGAAATCACCCATGAATATTCATTGGAAGAACTAATGCTGAAGCTAAAGTTCAATGACTTTGGTGTGAAGAGCCGAATCATTGGAAATGATCTTACTGCTGGGAAAGATTGAAGGCAGGAGAAGAAGGGGGCAACAGAGAATGAGATGATTGGATGGCATCACTGACTCAGTGCACAGGAGTTTCAGCAAACTCTGGGATATAGCGGAGGACAGGGAAACCTGGAGGGCTGCTCCTCATGGGGTTGCAAAGACACGTGACTGAGAGACTGAACAACAACAAATCCATAGGCTAGTTAACTCTGACTTGAGACAACAAATCTTAGTCACATTTCCCTATATGTCTCTGGTCTACTGAACAGTGTGGACAATAATTTTTTAATCCAAGGAAAACTGCACAAATCAGTCATTATATTGAATAATGATCATCACATAATACTATGTTTACAACAACACAATAAAAACTGTTTACAACACAATCAGATTTACAAATTGTTGACAGATTGCATTGGAGTCAAATGCTAATAGATTTTAATTCTTAATCATTATTACATCCACAGAGGTCATAAAAAATAATGTGGGATAAAGATTTTTACACTCCTGATTTGAAATTTACATGAAAACCTTAAAAATCTACTTTTCTATGCTTTGCAGTCTTTAAAAATTAGAAGTGTTTCAGTCATTCAGAAATGAATAAAAATCAGCATACCCAATAACTTGTCAGAAACTTAAGAAATAATACACGATTTATACATTAAAGCTAAAAAGTTTCCTCTCTGATTCCACCAGCCAACATTTCTGTCCTCCTCAGAGAAAACCACTCTCTTGAATTTGATAAAGTTCCAGTGCACTTTTTATAATTTTACATCATGTATATGGTTTAAGCTTTTTATATATGATACTGAACTGGATGCATATTTCTGTCTATTGCTTTTATTGTTTGATGTAAATATTCGAGATTCATCCATGTTGATATATGTAGCCCACTTTATTCATTTTCAATGCACTGGATAAATGCCCCATCATTTCTTTATCTCTTCTCCTACATATGGACATAAGCTGTTACAGCTTTTTTAGAAGTTTTATAAGCAATGTTGCCATAAGCAGTCTCATATGAATACAACTTTATCACTCACGCAAATTCTTCTAGGATATATAACTAGAAGTGAAATGCTGGGTCACGCTATTCTATCTTCAGATTTATTAATTGTCAGATGTTTTCTCAAATAGATTGAACCAATTTATACCCTCACCAACAGTAAAAAATGGTTTTCACTTTTCTATATTCTTGCTAATTAAAAGACACTTGCTCCTTGGAAGAAAAACTGTGACAAACCTAGACGCCGTATTAAAAGGCAGAGACGCCACTTTGCCAACAATGGTCTGGATAGTCAGAGCTATGGTTTTTCTAGCAGTCGTGTAGAGATTTGAGAGTTGGACTGTAAAAAATGCTGAGCACTAAAGAATTGATGCTTTTGAACTGTGGTGCTGGAGAAGATTCTTGAGAGTCCCTTGGACTGCAAGGAGATCAAACCAGTGAAATCTAAAGGAAATCAACCCTGAACATTCATTGGAAGGACTGATGCTGGAGCTGAAACTCCAATACTTTGGCCACCTAATGCAAAGAGCTGACTCATTGGAAAAGACCCTGATGCTTGGAAAGATTGAAGGCAGGAGGAGAAGGGAACGACGGAAGATGAGCTGGTTGGACGGCATCACTGACTCAATGAACATGAATCTGAGCAAACTCCAGGAGATAGTTGAGGACAGAAATGCCTGGAGTGCTGCAGTGCATGGGGTCACAGAGTCGGACACAACTTCGTGACTGAACACCAACAAAGATCCTTGCTAACTCTTGATATTGTCAGATTTTTTTCTTGATGTCATTAGTGTGAAATATTATTTCACTTTTTTTTTAATTTTTTTGAAAATTCTTTTATTGAGAGCTATACTTCTTTGCTTCCTTTACCATGCTGTGCAGCATATGGATCTTAGTTTCCCAATCAGGGAACAAACCTGTGTCCTCTGCATTGGAAATGCAGAGTCTTAACTCCTGGACTGACAGGAAAGTTCCTTCTAGATGTTTTAAATGGTACATTCCATTCTATAAAAGGAAAAGCCTCTTTTTTATGTAGTAACCAATTGTTTTTTTCATAGCTCTATGATTCCTTTCTGTGAATTGTTTAATTCATAAATTTTGCTTACTTTTCTTTGTAGTATTTACATTTTTCTTACTAATTTATAAAT
Organism: Giraffa tippelskirchi; assembly: GCF_054371585.1. Taxonomy (NCBI): domain Eukaryota; kingdom Metazoa; phylum Chordata; class Mammalia; order Artiodactyla; family Giraffidae; genus Giraffa; species Giraffa tippelskirchi. The sequence goes on along the minus strand of NC_137280.1, from coordinate 174,996,884 downwards.
TAAAAACATGGAATCAATAATATATTAGTTATATATTTTGCCTATACCTTCTTCTGATCCATGCTTCACTGTTTAATGCTTTTAATACTATTTTTTAAAAGAAGATTGATCCTTTTTTCAGTGGAAGAAAAAGTATATGCAAATATAAAATGTATTTATGTTTATGCATATACATATACACACATACACACCCACACACAAACATATACACATATAGATGCATGCCTACATACCTATATATGTGCAGCTAGAGAAGAAGACCTGGAATGATATATACCCAGGCAGACACCTCTAGTAGCTAGAATTAAGAATTCTTTATTTTAAAGTATGGTCTGGGACTTCTGGTTTCTGGTCCAGCAGGTAAGGAGCTTGGAAGTTACTACTCCATCCTAACAACAAATAAAACGCTGAACAGACTTAAAAAAATGAGAACTTTTCTTAGACCTATAAAAGAAATTAGGTAACAGAGCAAACAGCTGCCCATCCTCCCCCACTCCACCCCCAAGTTGGGGAGACAGACAGATGGATACAGAGAAGAAGAACCCACCAGAATGGAAGCTTCTGCAGAAATCAGTGCCAGGACAGGAAAACCCGAAGTATACTTGATGAATTGCTGCGGGTGCAGGGTGGGCATGTCTGAGAGACAAAGGCCCCAGGGGGACCCCATCACTGGGATGCCTCCTCACTTTTGTTGAGTTTTACCTCCTGAAGCTCTACCAGGTTCTCATAATGAAATCTGGAGAAAACCTCCCTCCTGCTTCTGATAGAGGAAGAGGGAAAGGAAGAACTTTTAAATACGCCCAACTATTGTGTTGTTCCTAACCATGTCAGCTTCTGGGAAAAAATTTATCAGATCCTTGCCTGCTGAGATTTTTATCAGAGCCTAGCTGGCTTAGGGGAAAGAAAATAACCAATCCCCACCCCTACCGACAATTCTGCCTTACTTTAGTGGTGGGAAAAACTGAGAAGCATGTGTGAAGTTCAGAATTCAGAGCCAAAGACTCACTGAAAGACTGAAACCTAATCACAGGGCTATAGAATACTTCTCCTCTCCCCACACTTTACCACATTACTAAAGGTCTATTTATAGTAGTTCCTTTCATCCAGTACATCATGTGTGGTTATCAAGAAAAAAATATAAGACATATTAAAAGGCAAAAAATCAATCAATTTCGGGTATGGCGGAGATGTTGGAATGATCAGACCTGGAATTTAAAACAACTATGATTAATAGGCTAAGGGTACCAATGAATAAAACAGACAGCTTGCAAGAACAGATGGGAAATGCAGGCAAAGAGGTGGAAATTCAATGGAAGAACCAAAAAGAAATGCTAAGGATCAAAACCACTGTAAAACAGAAATTAAGAATGCTTTTAATGAATTTAGTAGACTGGACACAACTGAGGAAAGAATCTCTGAGCTTGAGGATTTCTCAATAGGATTTTTCCAAAACTAAAAAGCAAACAGAAAAAATATTGAAAAAAAATATGGGACAGAATATCCAAGAATTGTGGTACAACTACCAAAGGTACAATCTAGTTATAATGGGAATATCAGAGGAGAAAAAAGAAAGGAACAGAAGAAATATTTGAAATAATAACGACTGAGAATTTCCCCAAATTAATGTCAGACATCCAACCACAGATCCAGAAAGTACAAGGAATACCAAGAAGGATAAACACACACAAAAAAACAAAACAAAAAAGCCCCTCAACTTTACTTAGGCATGTTATTTTCAAATACAGAAAATCAAACATAAAGAAAAATCCTAAAATAACCAGAAGAGGAAAGCTCCTCTCCTATGGAAGAGCACAGATAAGAATTACTCTGACTTCTCCTCAGGATCCATGCAAACACAGAGGATGGAGTGGATATTTAAAATGGTACGAGAAAAAAAATTCCATCAACCTAGAAGTGTGTACACTGTTAAATTATTCTTCAAGAAGTGAAGGCAAAATGACGACTTTCTCAGACAAACAAAAATGGAATTTGCTGCCAGCAGAAGTGCCTTGCAAGAAATGATAAAAGACATTCTTTAGAAAGAAGGAAAATAATATAGGTCAGAAACTCAGATTTACATTAAAAAAGAACACATCAGAGAAGAAATAAGTAAATAGGGAGTAGAGGACCCTGAAGCAAACTAGATGGAATATGATCCTTGTAAAAGTACAACCGTAAGCCCTCCAGCGACTATCAGTTCAGTTCAGTGGCTCAGTCGTGTCTGACTCTTTGCGTCCCCATGGACCGCAGCACGCCAGGCCTCCCTTCCATCACCGGGGACCGTGGTTGTCAGGAATCACAGAACTTCCAAGTTATGTACATTTCCTATAGCTGAGGCCATTGTCAGAGCAAATAGTCTAATGGTTTTGTGAATCCCTATAGTCTTTCTCTGTTGTTAACCTCAAGTCTGGAAAAACAGCTCGAGTTTCTTTTGTCTAAGACTGGCACGGGCTCCATTGTTTGCAATATTTCCTGTACTGATGCACAGCTTCCCTTCCCCTGACATAAAGAAAGAAAATGTGGAGTCAGCATGGGGTTGCTAACCCTGGTTATTAAAAGAGTGGGAGATCAAGATTTTTTTGAACTATTTTCAAAAACATCATTTAAGTAAAATTGACGTACAATAACCTATATATATTTAAGGTACACAAATTGAAAAGTTTTGTCACACATATAAACCTACGCAATCACCATAACCATGGCTAAAATTAGCAACAGAGAGGAATTTCCCCAATTTTGTGAACAATATCTATAAAAATTCTATAGCTCATATAATATTCAAATGGTGATAAATTTGAAGCTTTCCCACTAAGATCAGGAACAAAGCATGAATGTCCCCTCTTAGCACGTCTTTTCAACACTGTCCTAGAAGTCGTAGCAAATGCAGCAAGAGGAAAACAAGGAAATAGAGGGTACACAGGCTGGGTAGGAAGGAATAAAATTATATCTGCTTGCAGATGAGAGATTGTGTAGAAACTCTGAAAGAAGTAACAACAACAACAACAACAAAAACTTCTAGAACTAAGTGACTGTAAATAGCTTGCAAGATAGGAGTTTAATAAAAATTCAATTACTTTCCAATATACCCACAATGAACAAATGGAATTTGAAATTTAAAGCATAGTATCATTTAAAATGGCACCCCCCAGAATGAAATACTGATACATAAATCTAACAAAATATGTTCAAGAATCTATGTGGAAAATTACAAATCTCCAATGAAAAATATCAAAGAAGAAAGAAATGGAGAAATATTCCATGTTCATGATTGAGAAGACTCAGTATTGTAAAGATGATATTTCTTTCCAATTAATCTATAGGTTCAATGCATTCCAAATTAAAATTGCAGCATCTTGTGAGTATCAACAAATTGATTCTAAAACTTATATAGAGGGGCAAAAGACCCAGCATACGCAATACGATTTTGAAAAGAAGAATGAAATTGAAGACCTGACATTACATGACTTTAAGACAGACTTACTATAAAGCTGCAGCAATCAAGACAGTATGACCCTGATCCTGACACTTTTCAGATAGCCTCCTTTCATTTAGTAAAATGCATTTAAGTTTCTTCCATGTCTTTTAATGGCTTGATAGCTCATTTCTTTTCAATACTAAGTAATATTCCATTGCCTGGATGTTTCAGAGTATATTTATCTATCCACCTACAGAAGGATGTGTCAAATGCTTCCGACTTTGGGCAATTATGAATAAAACTGCTATAAAAATCTGCGTGTGGATTTTTGTGTGGACATGTTTTCAATTTCTTTGGGAAGACATCAACTAGTAGCTCTTGTGCTTTTTACAGCTTTCTCATTTTCCCTGGTTATAACCTTTAAGTACAATGTTGAGCTAGTCATAATACAGTTTTCTTTTCCCAGTATGTATCTTCGAGATAGCAATTTAATTTCTCTTGGATATGTACTCAGAAGTGGAACTGCTGAACCACATGGTAGTTCTACTTTTAAGTTTCTGAGGAACTTCCCTACTTTCTCCATAGCGGCTGTACTGACTTATGTTCCCACCAACAGTATACAAGGGTTCTCTTTTCGTCACATTCTCACCAGCAGTTACTATCTCTGTTGTTTGGATAATAACCATTCTAATAGGTATGAGTAGATGTTTTATTATGGTTTTGATCTGCATTTCATTGATGATTTGTGATGTTGAGCAACTTTTCATGTATGTGTTGGCTATTTGAATATTTTCTTCGAAAAAATATCTATTCAGGTCCTTTGCTCATTTAAAAGTTGGATTATCTTTTTGGTAGATCAGTCCTGGGTGTTCATTGGAAGGACTGATGTTGAAGCTGAAACTCCAATACTTTGGCCACCTGATGCGAAGAGCTGACTCACTTGAAATGACCCTGATGCTGGGAAAGATTGAGGGCAGGAGGAGAAGGGGACGACAGAGGATGAGATGGTTGGATGGCATCACCAACTCGATGGACATGGGTTTGGGTGGACTCAGGAAGTTGGTGATGGACAGAGAGGCCTGGCGTGCAGCAGTCCATGGGGTTGCAAAGAATCGTACGTGACTGAGTGACTGAACTGAACTAAACTGAAGTAGGTTTTCCTTTTTTTTTTTTTTGTGATCGTTTCTTTTGCTATGCCAAAGCCTTTTAGTTTGATGTAAACAAGAGTGAGGGTTACCTTTGTGGCTCAGTAGTAAAGAATCTGCCTACCAATGCAGGAAATGAGGGTTCAATCCCAGGGTCAGGAAGACTCCCTGGAGAAGGAAATGGGAACCCATTCCGGTTGTCTTGCCTGGGAAACTCCATGGACCTGGAAACCCCGTGGAAACCCCAGAGGAGCCTGGCAGGTTGTAGTTTATGCAGTAACAAGAGTTGAACATGACTTAATGACTCAACAACAACAAAACCAGTGTAAACATCTGTTTATTTTTGCTTTTGCTGTTTAAGCTTTAGGTGTCATAAAAAAATCACTGTCAACACCAATATTCAGGGAAATTTTTCTCTATGTCATCTTAGAGAAAGTTTTGGGGTCTTAAGGTTTCGGGTTTTACAGTTAAGTTTTTAATCCATTTTTAGTTAACTTTTGTGAATGGTCCAATATAAGGGTCTACGTGCATTTTTTTCCTATGAACATCCAATTTTCCCAGTGCTATTTTTTTGAAGAGACTTTTCTCCATTGAGTATTCTTAGTTCCCTTGACAAATACTAGTTGCCTGTATACGATACATGAGGGTTTACCTGGGGGCTCTTGATTCTGTTTCATTGGTTTTGGGGTTTTTCTGCCAGTATCTTAACGCTTTGATTACTATAACTTTGTAGAGTTAGAAATCAGAAGTGTGATGCCTCCTGCTTTGTTCTACTTTCTCAAAATTACTTTGATTATTTGGGGTCTTTTTTGGTTTCACACAAATTTAAAAAAATTGTTTTCACTTCTGTAAAAAATGCCATTAGAATCTTGATAGGGATTGTACTGAATCCATCCTATGGCTAGTATTGACATTTTAAGAATATTAATTCTTCTGAGCCATGAACATGAGATATCTTTCTATTTATTTTGTTTTCTTCATTTTATTTCATCAACGTCTTAGAGTTTTCAATGTAAAGATCATTTACCTCCTTGGTTAAATGTATTCCTAAATATTTTGGTCTTGGTGCTGTTGTGAGATTTTTTTTTCCCCTTATTTCTTTTCCAGATAATTTATTGTTATGGGCATTCCTATCTTACTCCTCAATTCACTCCTAGAAATTTCTGCTTGAATTTCACATGTAAATATGATACTAGCAGCAAATTTTTGCTAATTACACTTGATTAGATTAGAAATGCTCCATTATTGTTAAAAAGTATTTCATGAATGAGAATTGAATTTTATTAAATACTTTTGTGCATTGGTTAAGATAAACATATGGCTTTTGGATTTAAGTTGTAAATATGAGTATATTATAATAAAATACTTTCATGTTAAACCATCCTTGAATACTTGCAAAACCCAGCTACGTTAAGATTGTTTTTTCAACTTGGAGCATTAATTTCATTAATAATTTTTGCATCTATGTTTATAAGTGATTTCTTCCACTTTCTATCTGTACATTTTCCTAGCAATCTGATCTCAATGATTTCTTCCCAATAAAAATGCTTTCTTCTACAGCTTACTTTCCAACCATTCTTAAGGAGGAAGATGAAGGAAAGGTGATCTGTGAACCTGCAAACACCTATTTTTAGAGAAATTTAGCAATGATTTATATATAGTTTCCTCTTTTTCTTAAATCCTAAAGCCATTTTCCTTGCTGCATTTTAGAGCTTTCTTTTCTTTTCTTTTTTTTTTTATAAATTTATTTATTTTAGTTGGGGGCTAATTACTTTACAATATTGTAATAGTTTTTGCCATACATTGACATGAATCAGCCATGGGTTTACATGTGTTCCCCATCCTGAACCCCCGTCCCACCTCCCTCCCCATCCCATCCCTCTGGGTCATCCCATTGCCCCAGCCCTGAGCATTTGTCTCATGCATTGAACCTGGAATGGTGTTCTGTTTCACATATGATAATATACATGTTTCAATGCTATTCTCCCAGAACGTCCCACCCTCACCTTCTCCCTCAGAGTCCATAAAATTGTTCTATGCATCTGTGTCTCTTATTCTGTCTCGCATATAGGGTTATCGCTACCATCTTTCAAATTCCATATATACGCATTAGTATACTGTATTGTTGTTTTTCTTTCTGGCTTACTTCACTCTGTATAATGGGCTCCAGTTTCATCCATCTCAGTAGAACCGATTCAAATGTATTTTTTTAATGGCTGAGTAATATTCCATTGTGTATATGTACCACAGCTTCTCCTAGATTTTATTCACTATAGAATTCACTTATAATTTATGTGTAGTTCTCTATTTTCAGTTGATGTTTATAACGTTAGTTATTTTGCTTATTTCATGTCTTCATACATAATATAAATACTTCTATCAACATCTTAATACAGGGCTTTACTCTGGATTTTTGGGAACTGAATATTTTAATTTTGACTTGACTTTCATTAATGAAAATATCATCCTACTCTTACTCTAAATAAGACTAAGTTTGGTGACCTAAGAGTTTGGGGAAAACTTTGGGAAAATTCTAAGTATTTTTCAGTCAATAACTCTTAATTTTTTAATTTCAGTTTATCCTTTGCTTTTCTTATTGGTCATCTCTTTTCTTCTCAAGTACCCTTTCTCTCTGCCAAGAGATTGTGAGTTGACACCTCTACATGGTCAGCTTTTTTAGGTCATTGTGGTTACCAGCAGAGGGATAGAAACATGTTCTTGGCTAAATATCTAATTATCCTAGTCCATAACATCTTCAGTTATTCCTAAAAGCATGATTGTCAACACAATTTCAATATCCTGAACAGCTTCTGAAGGTATATTGAGTTCTTTTACTTTGAAAAGCAACACAAGTCTTTTCAGTGGGAAAATAAATGATTGAATCTCACCTCATTCCAAATGAATTAGAGTTGGCAGGCTTGTGTGTCTGGAGCTGACTTACAGTACTTGATGCTAAAATGTAGCCCCTTGTAGTAGTTATAATAAATTAAGGCCCTGTCAGAAGCTGAAGTCATGAAACTTGAAGGAAAAAAAAAATATATTGCTACCTTTTATATTTTAGGCTCTGATAGGAATTTTGTGCTTCAGCATGTTGACAGCACAAAATAGACAAATTCAATATTTTAGAATACTGTGCCAAATTTCAGGTGTAGAAGCCTGTGAGTATCTTGCATTAAGCTGTGAGTTATAGCAGTAAAGACCTAGAGACTGAGAAATAGCATATTTCTTGAGGCTTGTAGGGCATGCAAGTTCCACATTTCTCCCTTTTGAATGACAACATGGCCCAACTTCCCCGTGATAAACATGATGGTTTGTTTCTCTTCCTGCATTCTTTTCTGAAAAACGTGAAGGTGCTATTAATTTAAAACTGTCAATCACAGGGCGTAAAAATATTTTTCACTGAAAAGTCCAGTGACAAGCAGAAGACAACAATGGAAATGGGCTCTCTGAGGCAGGTGATAATTTTCTACAGCTAATTATCATTATTTTTCTACATGGAACATTGTCAAAACCATATTGAATAATGAGTGCTTTGATAAGGTATGTTTGTAAAAAAGCAGAACTTCACATTAACTGTACCAAATAACTTGACTATCTCTTATGAGAAAAAAAGATAGAGAGAGAGAAGGTCACTACTAGACTATAAGTCTCAGTGGTATACATTTTCTGGAATTACTTTTTGTCCTTTTATGTATGTTATCTTTGCTATCATAACCAGGTGAAAAATGAGGAAAAACCTAAGGGTAGGTTTGGAAGTAGTTTCAAGGTATCAGTATTCTGAAACTGGATCTATTTTGCCTCTCTGTACCTTTCCTTTTCTGATAAATTTCATGGTAACACAAGACTCTTTCTGCTCCCGAGAACTGCAGCAACAGGAAACCGCCCAGACATCTTCCCAATGCCTGGAGTCATCCATTTGTCAGTGGACTGAAAGTAATGTTAATGATGTGACTCACTTGTCTCTCCAGTTATTATTTTTAAAATTGTGAAAAATTAAGTGGGCATCCTCTGGCTTCAAATGGAGAGGCTGAAATATTAGCAGTGAAAACAATTCAAACTATGTTTGTTTTTTTTTTAAGGAATCTAAGAATGTCTTTGATTACCTGAACTATAATTACCATAAAACCAACAGCAATGGAAAACAGCAAGGGTTCATACAGCTTCTGGCACTGGGTATTAAAAAGTATGAAAATAGAAATGAACGACCTGATTTCTGAAGATAATCGAAGTAGAGCTGATGCACAAAAAACAATGTATCGGTGCAGAACTGGAAAGTAAAAAAGAAGCAGATCTATTCCAAATGTGATTTAAATCTCATTATATTTTGAATATTCAGTGAGAATCTCTTATGGTTTCAATTTCTCTTTGGGAGTAAAATGGTTTCTTAGAAGTGCATTCATCTACACTGCTAGAGTATCGTTTACTAACAAATGATTGCAGCTGTACCCAAGTGGCCTGAAAGAGTTTTAATGTTGCTTCCAGATGTGCTTAATTTATTTCCAGGGCATAATGTTTGCCTTGGGAGCCTTGGGTGATTTTCTCACTTATCAGTGCCAATTTCTTGGGGGTAGGTAAAACTTTAGTCCTATTCTAGATGGTGAAACAGAACAAGAAGCTATTATGGCTTCATTAATATCGAAAGAGAAACCTTCAACAATCCTGGGTAAACTATTAAATCTACTGTGTATTCAAGAGCTTACACACCTGGCCTTGTGTCTGCAAGGGTTTCCTAGGACTCTTCTTACCAACTTTCAATATTGAATAAACAATGATGCCTGTCAGGTATTTTTAAAACTTAGAATTTTGAAAATTGCCCTCTAAGTTTATCTTTCAAAAATTTCTGTTTGTTTTATTACAAAATATCAAGAGGACAAAACAAATCTGACTTTCAACTACTAAAAAAACTACTGAATTAAAGCTATTAACATTCTTTGCATATTGAATAGGAACAAGAAATAAGCTACTTGTTACAGAGAAATTATATGAGTTTTATTTTGGAGAACACTAAAATGGATACCAGTTAAAGTGTAAAATCCATAATGTGTCTAAAACAATTATAAGATACTTAGTAAAGCTACTTTGGTGATGTGAAAGCTATGCCATCAGATTTTAGAAGGTTTTTCACAAATATAAGTCAATTGTTGATGACATACAAACATATTCAGTTGAGTTTAAATATTTCCTAAACTAGATAATCTAAACTAACATGTGTCAGAAGCAAAGAAATTACCTTATAAACAGATACAGAAACAATATATGCTGTCTACAGAGACTGAGTTCATATCTAGAGCACCTGTGGACTGAAAGTGAGGGAGTGGATATAGGTGTTCAGTACAGATGGAAATCAGAAGAAAGCTGGAGTAGCCATGTTCATATCAGACAAACTAGACTTTAAAATAAAGACTGTTATAAGAGACAAAGAAGGACACCACATAATGATCAAAGGGTCAATTCAAGAAGAAGATACAACAATTGTAAATATATATGCACTCAACACAGGAGCACCCAATATATAAAGCAAATACTAAAAGCCATAAAAGGAGAAATTGACAGAAACACAATAATAGTGGGGGACTTTCATTAATGGCAAGATTATCCAGACAGAAAATCAGTAACAAACACAGGCCTAAGTGACACATTAGGCCAGATGGATTTGACTGATATTTATGAGCATTCTATCCAAAGGCAGCAGAATGTGTATCTTTTCACGTGCACATGGGATATTCACCAGGACTGATCACCTGCTGGCTCACGGAGCAAGCCATGGTAAACTTAAGAAAACTGAAATCATATCTAGCGTCTTTTCTGACCGTAACACTGTAAGATTGGAAATCAAAATTAGGAAAAAAAATGTAAAAAAAAAACACATGGAGCTTAAACAAGACACTGCTAAATAACCGATGGATCTCTGAAGAAATCAAAGAGGAAATCAAAATATACTGGAGACAAATGAAAATTAAAAGTACAATGATCTAAAAACCTATAGGACTCAGCAAAAGTAGGGCTAAGTTTATAGCAATAAAGTCTTACCTCAGGAAACAAGAAAAATCACAAATAAGCAATCAAATTTTATATCTAAGACAACTAGAGAAAGAACAAACAAAATCCAAAGTGAGAAAAGATAAAGATCAGAGCACAAATAAATGAAATAGAGAAAAAAAGTAGCAAAGATCAACAAAATTAAAGCTTTTTTTTTTTTAGAAGATGAATAAAATTGATAAATGTTTATCCAGGCTCATCAAAAAGGGGAAGGGGAACTCAAATCAATAAAATTAATGAAAAAGGAGACGTTACAATGGATTAAACCACCAAAAATACAAAAGATCATAAGAACAAGCAACTACATGCCAATAAAATGGATAATCTAGAAGAAATGGAAAAATTTGTTGAAGAATACAATCTCTCAATATTGAACCAGGAAGAAATAGAAAATATGAACAGGCTAATAACAAGTACTGAAATTGAAACTGCGATTTAGAATTCCCAAGAAACAAAAGTCTTCACAGGTGAATTCTATCACTTATAGAAGAGTTAAAACCCGTATTTCTGAAACCATCCCCAAAATTTGCAAAGCAAGGAACACTCCCAAATTCATTCTATTAGGCTACCATCACCTGACACCAAACCAAACAAAGATATCAAAAAGAAAAAAGTTACACTCCAATATCAGTGATGAACGTAGACGCAAAAATCCTCAGCAAAATACCAGCAAACCTAATTCAACAATACAGTAAAAGAATCATTCACTATGACCAACTGATATATCCCAAGGATGCAAAGATTTTTCAATATCCACAAATCAATCAATGTGATACACCACATTAACAAATTGAAGAATAAAAACGATATGATCACTTCAGGAGATACAGGAAAAGCTTTTGACAAAATTCAACACCCATTTAAGAGGAAAACTCCCCAGAAAACGAGCATAGAGGGAACGTACCTCAAGATAATAAAGATCGTATATGACAAACCTACAGCCAACATTATACTCAATGGTGAAAAGCTGAAAGCATTTCCTCTAATATCAGTAGCAAGACAAGGATGTCCACTCTCGTTACTTTTACTCAATGCAGTTTTGGAAGTTCTAGTGATATCAATCAGAGAAGAAAAAAAAAAATAAAAGCAATCCAAGTTGGAAGACAAGAAATAAAACTATCACTGTTTGCAGGCGACATACTATACATAGAAAACACCATCTCATCAAAAAGAGCAAAATATCTAAGAGAAACCTACCTAAGGAGTTAAAAGACTTGTACTGTGAAAACTCTAAGATACTGGTAGAAATCAAAGATGACAAAAACAGATGGAAGATACACATATTCTTGGATTGGAAGAATCATCATTGTCAAACTGAGTACACTATGCAAGGCAATCTACAGATTCAGTGCAATCCCTATCAAATTACCAATAGCATTTTTCACAGAACTAGAACAAAAATTTTAAATTATATAGGAAGACACAAAAGCCTCTGAATAGCTAAAGTAATCTTAAGAAAGAAGAATGGAGCTGGAGGAATCCAGCTCCCTGTCTTCAGATTATACTACAAAGCTACAGTCATCAAAAGAGTAGGGTACTGGTACAGAAACAGACATAGATAAGTGGAAAAGAATAAAAGTCCAAAAATAAACCCACACACCCATGGTCAATTAACCTATGACAAAAAAGGCAAGAATACACAATGGAGAAAGGCAATGTCTTCAATAAGAGGTACTGGGAAATCTGGACAGCTACATGTAAAAGAATGAAATTAGAATATTCTCTAACACGTACATAAAAATAAACTCAAAATGGATTAAGGAGTTAAATTTAAGGCCAAATACTATAACACTTTTAGAGGAAAACATAGGCAGAACACCCTTTGACATAAATCACAGCAAAGCTTTCACAATCCATCCCCCAGTGTAACGGGAATGAAAAGTAAACAAATGTGACCTAATTAAACTCAAAAGATTTTGCACAGCAAAGAAAACCATAAGCAAAACAACAAAATAAATCCACAGAATGGAAGAAAATATTTGTAATCAATGCAACCGACAAGGGATTCACCACCAAATTTTACAAATAGCTCATCCAGCTTAATTTCAAAAAACCAAACAACCTAATCAAAACATGGGCAGAAGACCTAACCAGAAATTTCTCCAGAGAAAACATATGAATGCCCAAAAGGCACACAAGAAGATGATCAATATCACTAATTACTAGAGAAATGAAAATCAAAACTACAATGAGACTTTGTATCACACTAGTCAGAATGGTCATAATCAAAAACCCCACAAACAATAAATGCTGGAGAGGGTATGCAGTAAAGGGAACCCTCATACACTTGTTGACAGTATAAATTGGTACAGTCTCTATGGAGAACAGTATGGAGATTCCTTAACAAAGCTAAAAATAGAGCTACCATATGGCCTGGCACTCCCACTCCTGGGCACATATCCAGCGACAGGTTTGAAAGAAGACATGCACCCCAGAGGTCATGCCTTGCTGTTTACATTAGCCAAGACGTGGGAGCAACCTAGATGTCCATCAACAGGTAAGTGGATAAAGAAGAGGTGGTATGTCCATACGATGATATACTTCTTTAGTCACCAAGTCATGTCCAACTCTCTTGTGACACTATGGACTGTAGCTGGCCACTTTCCTATGTCCATGAGATTTCCCGGCAAGGATACTGGAGTGGGTTGCCTTTCTTTCCCCAGGGAATCTTCCTAACGCAGGGACTGAACCTACTATCTCCTGTGTTGGCACGCGGATTCTTAACCATTGAGCCACCAGGGAAGCCCACAGAATGAAATAACACCACTTACTGCAACGTAAATTGACCTGAAGATTATAATATTAAATGAACTAAGTCAGAAAGAGAAAGATAAATATCACATGATATTGCTTATATACAGAATCTAAACAAAAAGTTTACACAAATGAACTTATTTACAAAAGAAACAGATTAATAGACTTTGAAAGCAAACTTCTGGTTACCAAAGGGGAAAACTGGGAGGGGAGGGTTAAACTGGGAGTTTGGGACTGATATATCCCTGCTACTGTATTTAAAATAGATAACCAACAAGGACCTACTGTATAGAACAAGGAAAGCTCTCCAATATTCAGTAATAACCTAAATGGGAAAAGAATTTGAAAAAGAGTGAATATATGTGTATGTATAATGGAATCACTTTGCTGTATACCTGAAACTAATACAGCATTGTAAATCAATTATAATCCAATGTAAAATAAAAAGAAAATTAAATGAAGCACAGAAATCATCTTGTGAATCACCACTTAGTATTTGTACTGAAAATGAAACCTTGGCCTTATGTCCTGTACTTTCAATACCCTTTCTAAAATAGCACACTAATCTTTAAAAACAATAAACAACTTTCTCAATACCCAAGTAACTTAATTCCTTATTTCTAGTCTCAAAGTTATAAGAGAGTATGATCGTCCATATAGGTTTAAGTATGCAAATTAATAACTAAAACAAGAATTGAAAAAATGCATAATGTCAAAATTAGCCTTGAAAATTTTGTTTTTTTTCTCTTAAAAAAAGTATGACTCAGTCGTGTCCGACTCTTAGACCTCATGGACTGCAGCCTACCAGGCTCCTCCATTCATGAGATTTTCCAGGCAAGAGTACTGGAGTGGGTTGCCATTGCTTTCTCCGAAAAAAAAAAAAAAGTACATTTTCCTTCTTTTACATTGGTCAGGAAAGCCTTAAAATCACCCATGTATTCTTTACGTATGTTTGCCAAACATAAGCACTATTTCAAAGTTTTAGGCATCCAACATCTAAATTAATTTAAATGAAATGTTCAAATGCTTCCTATTTTGGGAAGTAAAATTCTCATATGATACAACTAGAATATTATGGTAGAATATAGGATCATAAGGGCTAAGAATCGTGTTAATTTTGTTTACGGATGTAATTCAATCGCCTCCTAGAATAATGCTGGTCATAAGTAGACACTCAGTAAATGTAAGAATATATAAGTTGAATAAATAAATATGAATTACGTTTATTGGGACTTCTTTGGTAGCTCAGCTGGTAAAGAATCCACCTGCAATGTAGGAGACTCCAGTTCAATTCCTGGGTCAGGAAGATCACTGGAGAAGGGATAGGATACCCATCCAATATTCATGGACTTCCCTGGTGACTCAAACAGTAAAGAATCTGCCTGGGTTTAATCTCTGGGTTGGGAAGATCCCCTAGAGGAGGGCATGGCAACCCACTCCATTATTCTTGCCTGGACAGAGGAGTTTGGCAGGCTATAGTCCATGAGATTGCGAAGGGTCAGACATGACTGAGCAACTAAACACAGCACAGGTATACTGACAAAGTGAATGAATTAGAAATAAATCAGTATGTTCCCTAAACCTAGTTTACTGAGCTTTTAACTTAACACCAAAATATCCAGTTAAAATATTGGCAATCCAGAGTTAAATTAAGTAATGCTCTGACATATTTGGTTTTTTAAATACTTCTTTTGACTTGATAATAATCTTGTATATTTTGAATAAAGTGTTAAAAACTGCAATAGTTTTTAATTGCTATATATAGACAACTTTATTCAAATTCAAGTTGCTAATTGAATTTACCAGATATTTTGACATCAGTCAGTCAGTCAGTCAGTTCAGTCACTCAGTTGTGTCCAATTCTTTGTGACCCCATGGACTGTGGCACGCCAGGCCTCCCTGTCCATCACCAACTCCCGGAGTTTACTCAAACTCATGTCCATTGAGTCGGTGATGCCATCCAACAATCTCATTCTCTGTTGTCCCCTTCTCCTCCCGTCTTCAATCTTTCCCAGCATCAGGGTCTTTTCCAATGAGTCAGGTCTTCCCATCAGGTGGCCAAAGTATGGGAGATTCAGCTTCAGCATCAGTCCTTCCAACGAATATTCAGGACTGATTTCCTTTAGGATGGACTGGTTTAACATTAGTTAGCTACAATCTCCTATTGCAAAGGGCCTATGTAAAATAAAAGATATGAGGAGAATTAAGTCATTGTACATGAAACTTTCATAGGAGTCAAAATTATTTCTTTATAACAATACGTCTCACAAAGAAAATCAACCTTTCAAGACTGAATATAGTTATATTTCTTATCAGATGGCTTCCTGTAACTAAAAAACTAGTTGGAATGTTATTAGTAATTCAGATACCCTGAGACACTTGCTCTGAGATTTGATTTCCCCTAGAAAGTCTGTTTTTAGGATTCATGGTGTTATCTGATTTGGGAAAGCCTTCTCTGTTCCTTGTTTTGTGAAAGTGTTTTAGATTTCCTTTCTCCTTCCTTCCCTCTCTCCCATGCTTCCCTTCTTCCTTTTCTCTACCTCCCTTCCTCCCTTAGGCTTCCCTGGTGGCTCCGTTGGTAAAGAATCCGCCTGCAATGCAGGTGACCCCAGTTTGATCCCTGGGTTGGGAAGATCCACTGGAGAAGGGATGGGCTACCCACTCCAGTGTTCTGGCCTGGAGAATTCCATGGACTGTATAGTCCATGGGGTCGCAAAGAGTCGGACACGACTGAGCAACTTTCACTTTCATATCCCTCTACTTCCTCCCTTATATTCTCCCTCTCTCCATTTACTTATTTTTCTTTTCGATTGTTTAGAATAGGGTTGCAGACTTACTTGATACACAAGAAATTTGAACCTCTTTACTTTTCAATAACTATCTGTACTTGCATGATGAACTCTCACATCCTGGGACTTCTCAAGTTGTTTAAAAAAAAAAAAAAAGATTTAGCCTTTGCGGAATCTCAGTTCAGTTAAACTCAGTTGCTCAGTTGTGTCCGACTCTTTGCGACCCCATGAACTGCAGCAGGCCAGGCCTCCCTGTCCATCACCAACTCCCTGGAGTCCACTCAAACCCATGTCCATTGAGTTGGTGATGCCATCCAACCATCTCATCTTCTGTTGTCCTCTTCTCCTCCTGCCCTTAATCTTTCCCAGCATCAGGGTCTTTTCAAATGAGTCAACTCTTTGCATGAGGTGGCCAAAGTACTGGAGTTTCAGCTTCAACATCAGTCCTTCCAGTGAACACCCAGGACTGATCTCCTTTAGGATGGACTGGCTGAATCTCCTTGCAGTCCAAGGGACTCTCAAGAGTCTTCTTCAACAACACAGTTCAAAAGTATCGATTCTTTGGTGCTCAGCTTTCTTTATAGTCCAACTCTCACATCCATACATGACTACTGGAAAAACCATAGCCTTGACTAGTCAGACCTTTGTTGGCAAAGTCATGTCTCTGCCTTTTAATATCCTATCTAGGTTGGTCATAACTTTCCTTCCAAGGAGTAAGTAAGCGTCTTTTAATTTCATGGCTGCAATCACTATCTGCATTGATTTTGGAGCCCCCCAAAGTAAATTCTGCCACTGTTTCCTATCTATGTGCCATGAAGTGATGGGTCTGGATGCCATGATATTAGTTTAAAAAAAACAATGCTATCAATAAATAGCTAAACATTTCATATTTTTTAGATAACATGTCGCCTTACAGATTCTTGCCCCTCCACTCATCCTTGTTTTTCCAGCATGTTCATTCAAAGCAATGATTCCCTGGCAAAGCTGAAGACTTATAGCAGAATACAGAGCATTGTTTGCAGAAATAAAGTGCTGTTATGATGCAGCTTTGCCTCGTACATTTCACATGTTGGCCATTCGGCATTGATGTATCTGACCTGTTAAAGCAATGACTTCAAGGGTCTAATAAAATAAAACCTCCAAGTTTTATTTTATGCTGAAAATTTGGAAAACTCAGCAGTGGCCACAGTACTGGAAAAGGTCAATTTTCATTCCAATCCCAAAGAAATGCCAAAGAATGTTCAAACTATTGCACAATTGCAATCATTTCTCATGCTAGCAAGGTAATGCTCAAAATCCTTCAAGCTAAGCTTCAACAGTATGTGAACCAAGAACTTCCAGATGTAAAGCTGGATTTAGATAAGGCAGAGGAAATGGAAATCAAATTGCCAACATCCACTGGATCACAGGAAAAGCAAGAGAATTCCAGAAAAACATCTACTTCTGCTTTATTGCCTATGCTAAAGCCTTCGACTGTGTGGATCACAACAAACTGTAGAAAATTCTTACGGATTTGGGAATACCAGACCACCTGACTTGCTTCTTAAGAAATCTGTATGCAGGTCAAGAAGCAACAGTTAGAACTTGACATGGAACAACAGACTGTTTCAAAATTGGCAAAGGAGTGAGTCAAGGCTGTATATTGTCACTGTGCTTATTAAACTTACATGCAGAGTACATCATGAGAAACGCTGGGCTGGATGAAGTACAAGCTGGAATCAAGATTGCCAGGGGAAATATCAATAACCTCAGATGTGCAGATGACACCACCCTTATGGCAGAAAGTGACGGATAACTAAAGAGCCTCTTGATGAAAGTGAAAGAGGAGAGTGAAAAAGTTGGCTTAAAACTCAACATTCAGAAAACTAAGATCGTGGCATCCGGTCCCATCACTTCTTGGCAAATAGATTGGGAAACAATGGAAACAGTGAGAAACTTTATTTTCTTGGGCTCCAAAATCACTGCAGTTGACTGCAGCCATGAAATTAAAAGACACTTGCTCCTTGGAAGAAAAGCTGTGACCAACCTAGACAGCATATGAAAAAGCAGAGACACTACTTTGCTGACAAGGATTCACAGAGTTGAAGCTATGGTTTTTTCAGCAGTCATGTACAGGTGTGAGAGTTGGACCATAAAGAAGGCTGACCACCAAAGAATTGGTACTTTTGAACTGTGGTGTTGGAGGAAATTCTTGAAAGTCCCTTGGACAATAAGGAGGTCAAACCATTGAATCCTAAAAGAAATCAACCCTGAATACTCATTGAAAGGACTGATGCTGAAGCTCCAATACTTTGGCTACCTGATGCAGAGAGTAGACTCATTGGAAAAGACTCCAATGCTGGGAAAGATAAAAGGCTGGAGGATAAGGGGACAACAGAGGATGAGATGGTTGGATGGCATCAGCAACTCAATGGACATGAGTTTGAGCAAACTCTGAGAGATAGTGAAGGACAGGGAAGCCTGGTGTGCTGCTGTCCAAGAGGTCGCAAAGAGTCGGACACGACTGAGTGACTCAACAATAATAACAAGTTTTAAATCATTAGTTGGATTTGGTTTGGAAATAGTCTTATATTAATTGGACAACACAGTCAAGAGAAATCAGCTAATTGCCAGCTCACTGGAAAAGACCCTCATGCTGGGGAAGATTGAAGGCAAAAGGAGAAGAGGGAGGCAGAGGATGAGATGGTTGGATAGCATCACTGATTCAATGGCCATGAACTTGGGCACACTCCAGGAGATGGTGAGGGACAGGGAGTCGTGCTGCCGTCCATGGGATCATAAAGAGTTAGCGACATGATTTAGAAACTAAACACCACCACAGTCAAGAGAAATCAGCTATTTAACTACAGTTACAGTAAGAAGATAAGGGCCAAGACTGAAAAGAGAGACAAGGCGCTCTGGAAAGAGTTACAGGGCAGGAGGAGAAAAGTGGGCGGTGGGCCTCTGTGTCTAAGCAATTCAAATCTTAACTTGCCCCCCTCTTTTGGAGAAGAAAGAATCAACTTTTCAGCTTTTTTCAAATAACAGCAGGATGAGAACTTTCCTTTTTCAGTATTACACATTTGATTCATTCTTCACTGGTGGAGGAATTATGTATTTTGCTTTAAAAGTATCCAATGAGAGATGCATTTGCAATTGTATGAAGCAGAGACAGAGTTTACATGCTAGAAAATAATTTAAAAGCATGGAGATAATTGTGTAAAAATAAAAAATCAAAACTCAGTAAGTGGATCTGATCCTGAGTTTCTTAAGGGTGTTGAGATTAGTTAATATCATCTCCTCATTTAATAGATTTTAAGGCTTACTTTTAATTGTTCAAGTATATTTGTCCATGTGCATATACCAAATTATTTATGCTCTTAATTTGAAAAATCTTAACATTTTACACACACACAGATATATGCCTTAAATAATGGGATTTTGAAAGATAAAAATTCTACCAGATCTTTGAACTGTTGGAAGTGGCTTTACCTCAAAGCTAATGAAACTTATATTGTTCTTCAATAACAGGAGAGACCCTAGAAATGTGTCCACAGTCAAAATTAGATAAATTTGGCTAGAGCAAGATATGGTATTTCTGTCCACTATTGTTTCTTCTCATTCACAACTTCTTTTTTTGTCAGATGAGCCTAGAATGGTGGGAGGTGTGTCTCAGGCCAAAGGGAAGCTGAGCTGTGCATACACTAAACTTGGGTTTAGTGGTCTCAGTCTCCTGATGGACAGTTAAATTACTGGTTGCCCAGGTATAGCTGAAATACTTCAAATACTCACTGGGCTGATTGCCACAGCAGGGGAAGGTAAGGCCAGAAGTCTTATTATGATATAAATATATTGTACAACGGTCAACACCAGACATATATGGTAGAAGATGAGAAACAAGATTCAAAGTATTAATGCATAAATACAGAAGCTGGTTTGTAGAAAATATTTCTAGTCATCAGATATTTTAAATTATAAGTGGAAGATTCAGTTAACATCAGCTCTTTGTCAAAATAGAAGTTCTCTCCTACCCTGAATATACTTAGTAATACATTTTATGAAGTTCAAAGGTACCCTACATTCTTTGTA
This sequence comes from Giraffa tippelskirchi, assembly GCF_054371585.1. Taxonomy (NCBI): domain Eukaryota; kingdom Metazoa; phylum Chordata; class Mammalia; order Artiodactyla; family Giraffidae; genus Giraffa; species Giraffa tippelskirchi. The sequence goes on along the minus strand of NC_137280.1, from coordinate 174,976,674 downwards.
TTTTTTGATGGATTTTTGAAATAGGGAATATATGAAAATTTCTGTGTTACAGGACACAAATTTCTTGCAGTTATACAAATAGTGATTATGCCTGTGTTGACATTGAATGTTTTATACATCTTACTACTACTAATAAAAACAAATTCAACCAATTGCACTAGGAAAGACTGAATTGTCTTTTTAGTCTATTCATGAAAAGATATTATAACATTGCTGTCATTTGAAGAGGTGATCAATGAATATGCAGCCAAAATGAAAGAAAAGCATTATACGGATGAGACAGGGGGTTTGTTCAGTAAGTCTTACATATTATTTTTATAAATTCTGTAACGTTTTTAATATTTTCCAGATATTTTGGCTCTGATTTTGCTGTGATTTTCTTTTTTCTTCCAAATAAAAATTCATGTTCATACCTAATTTTGTACTTATAATATTGCAACCATTTTCTGAAGGAGTACTACCCAAATTATATATGGTTCAGGTTCCAGTAAACTTAAGTCCACCTTGTAGCTGAAAACAGAACAACTGTGGATGTGCATAGGCAGGCAATGGGGCTGTAAAAGGACAGAGGTGAGGGTAAAGCATGGTCCGTCTAGTCAAGAGAGTGGTTTTCCCAGGAGTCACATATCGTTGTGAGAGTTGGACCATAAAGAAAGCTGAGTGCCAAAGAATTGATGCTTTTGAAGTGTGGTGTTGGAGAAGACTCTTGAGAGTCCCTTGGACTGCAGGGAGATCCAATCAGTCCATCCTAAAGGAAATCAGTCCTGAATATTCATTGGAAGGACTGATGCTGAAGCTGAAACTTCAATACTTTGTCCACCTGATGTGAAGAACCGACTCATTGGAAAAGACCCTGATGCTGGGAAAGATTGAGGGCAGGAGGAGAAGGGGACGACAGAGGATAAGATGGTTGGATGGCATCACCAACGTGATGGACTTAAAGTCTGAGTAAACTCTGGGAGTTGGTGATGGACAGGGATGCCTGGCGTGCTGCAGTCCATGGGGTTGCAGAGTCGGACACTACTGAGCGACTGAACTGAACTGAACTGAAAGCATGGTGGGTTCTTGAGAGGAGGATGCTGCATCCTCATCAGGTCATTTAGTCATCCTCATCACTCTTTCAGGAGATGCAGAGGGAAAAATGAGGTTAACAAACAACTTTTACTTGAGAATTCGTACCTCCGAATGCATCTGGAAGCTATATGAGAAGACAGAGTAAGCCACAGAGGCAGAGTGTAACTTTTTCCTTCAGATCTGACTGTCTAAAATATGTTTCTATTTGTCACAAAATGTTTTAATGTTTGGAATCTTTTCACTAATTTTCCATATTCTCCATTGGAGCAGGTCTATGTTTTTTTTTTTTTCCAATCTAATACATACTACCTTTCAAAGTCCTGATTCTTTTGTAGCTCAAAATACCCTACCACAGGGGAGCCCTAGCATTATTTTCCCCAAAGATGATGCACCTGTCCACTCCACGACCCAGCTCCTGTGTTATCCTTGACTTTGGGGCAGTAATTCCCTCCTTGTTAAGGCCAGCACTTTCCTCTACAGGAGTTGCCTCCTAGAGTCTGGGAGCTCGTTAAAGGCCTGATAGAAAAGGTAGGGCAAGTGTTTCATCTGTTCTTGGATCATGGTTTCCAAGCACATGGTTTCCAAATGTCACATTTGGAAAGTGGAATTCAGTTAATTCACAAGCATTTTGATCAAATCACTGATTTTACCCATTGTCTCCTGTGAATGAACAGCACATGATGCCTGGCTCTTTTCAAGCTTTCTCTTCCCTCCTCTTATATATTCAGTTGACACGTTCTTTCAAAGGTTAGGAGCATTTGGGAATCTTGTGTGTTTTGAGAAGAAAGGTGAACTCATTAGCTTCACTTTCTAAATATTTTAATAATGCTACTGACGCCTGGAATGCCATCTTTATTCAGCTCTCTCTTTTGTTTTTCTGCCACAACTGAGCACTTATAGTGAATGGCAATACATATTAATAAGCAGGCAGCTTAATAAGACCCAGGTTAATGATGATAATTATTCCTACACGGTGTACGCTGACAGTGTGTGCAAAGCTATTCACTCTTCAAAAAAGCCCCAAGGCAGTACAGACAATTCTGACACTGAGTACGTTATCTGAGAAGAAGGTTAAAAATGCTATGTGATACTTAGCTTTTTTTTTTTCTTAAGTGAACATTTTAATTACCTGGGGATACCGTCCATGACTGGAATTCAGTCAGTGAGCAAAGGGCCAGTTAACTTTTCAGGAGATCCCTCAGAGAGACTTAGAACTTTAACCATCAAAATTATAGGCTTGCAAATAGGGACACTATCTAGAAATAAATAAGCATAGTCAAAAATTAAGAAAAGGTCAGTGTTTTAACTCAAATTCTTATAGTGGGTTTCTAGTTAGAAGTAAACATTTACTTTTTGGTTAACCATGGCAAAAGCATGAAACTATCAAGTTATCCTTCCTATATTCTTTTCCGAGTCCACCAAATTTTCCACAAAACCGAACCCTCTCATGCTTACTGACCCTGTGCTTTGGTTTCTATCCTTCTATTCCAGGTTCCTCTCCAAACCTTCATTTCCACCTGAAGAATTAATGACAAGTGACGATTAACAGTTCACGGTGACATTCCACTTTTTTCCTCCCAGGGTCAATTAAGAAGTATTAAAACCTTAAACCAGACATCTCAAATAAAACACCAACTAGGGCCTGTCAAGTGACATTCATGGGTAAAGCTGGCCTACTGTGAATTGTAGTAAAACTAAAAGGGAGGCTTCCAGAAGCGGGGATATCCCTGCATGTCTCCAGCAGATTATTTCCAAATAAACACACTGCTCCAGTTTTGCTAAAAAAAGTACTTTTTCAAAAGATGCTTGAAATGTATATTTTTGTGAATTTTTCCACGTTTAAATTTTGTTCACAAATTCAAACACTGTACAGGTCAAACATAACATATCCAGGGCCAAAAATGGTCCAAAGGGCAGAGGTTTGTAACTTCTGCTTTGAACTGAAGGGAACTGCAGTAACACACACACTTATATTCCCGAGCTCAAGAGACCGGAGGGCCCAGCCTCCTCTGATACCCTCGGGACCCTTTGGGCTTCTTTATGCTCCTGCATATGCTCTCCACCCCAGGCACTGACTCACCCTGGGTGGCTTTTAGTAAATGTCATCCTCTTTGTACAGCTTCCTAAGCTCCTTCTCGCTTACCAAGCCGTATTTCTACTCCCTCTCTTCCTTGGAGAATGAATCAATTTTCTCATTACGTTGTGAGGGTATCTGGCACATACTGTAATTAGCACTTAACATGAGGTGCAAGTGCTAAATACTGGTAGGTGTGCTGGTCTCCCCAGTCATAATGTGAAGCCCTTCTGGAGAGTCTTTTCATTTCTTTATCAGCATCACAGTATCTACTTTGTAATAAACAATAAATATGTGTGGAATGAACGCATAGATTAGTGAATAAATGCTAGAAAGCTACTTTGAAGGCTTAAGTATTCTTTAAACATCTCTGCTCCCATCAGGGGGTGAGAATATAGAAGACATTCAGTACATATTTGTTAAATAGGAAATGAATGTCAACCAATGAGGGAGGTTATTCTTTGAAGAGTTAGGGGGTGGAACATAGGACATTCTCGGTGCCTGTATCCCTCAAATTATTTTCCACCAGGATAAATAGGTTCTTAAATTCTCTCTGATCCTAAAATTTAATTTAAAATATAAACTATCATATATTAATACATACATGTATACATATGTGTATATATATGTTTATATGTGTGCATACATATATATATATATGATGGCAACGTATTCATTGCTTTCATGATGATCTTTTAACATATCCCTTAGTGCTTCTTCTAATTGAGACAAATATGTAATGGCTTCAATGTCACAACGGAGCAGTTACTACTGAGGCAATACCTTATATAAGGTCTATTGGTTATAAAACAAATTTTTTCAGAAGCAAGTCAGGATGAATTTGAATAAAAAAGCCATCTGGCAATATTCTACCCAAATGACATTTATTATAAATGCACACACGGTTACTTGAAATATATTTGTTTATATCCAAGATGTTTAGTCTGCTCATTACACGAGTGAAAATCTGCTTGAATCCTTCTGTCCTGAGTTTTCTAGGAACTTGCCGTACTAGAGCTTGATTTTAGTTTCAAAATCTAGATTGATTTGGAAATACGTTAATGATTAAGTTAATGACCTAGTATAAGTGTCATCCAAGAACTCTATCCTTCATGTTGACCAACGAAGATACATAAGGGTGAACAAAATGATGCTTCTTCTCTAATAGACATCTTCCATACTTACGGTCAGCTCTTATTTTTACGGGGATAGCGCCAGTAGACGACTAACTGCTTATTCTGTGGGTGACTCCAGCTAGCTGAATAGTTTTGAGGACAAAATCAAATGATGAAGGCCAGTTGTTTCATCACTTGTACATCTTACCGTTAAGATCTACATCTTAGCTAATCACTTGTGGGAGAATCAACCAACGAATCAAAGATCTAGGCGTGCAGGTAGCCTACATGCCTTGTGGGATGCAACTGTGCTTTAAAAGTAGAAAATAAAAGTTGGTTGTTAGTTTGTCATGCATATCTCGATAGCATGTCTTGGCATATCACGATACTATTCAGGAGCTTGTGCTATTTCATCTAAGATCAGCACTTTAGCGATGAGCAGTTAAGAATCAGGAGCGCTCTTCCCTTTGGGATGATGCATACCATGTAGCCAAATTCAAATGAGCAGATTTTCAGAGAGAATCTGAATCTCTTCCTGGGGCTAAGATAGACCTGCCACTGGTCTCTCCATTCCCTTTGGTAAGCCCTTGTATATTAAGCAGTGGAAAACAAAACCACAAATGTTATTCAGCAGAAAGATAAAAGCTCAATATATGTAAAGTGAGACAGAAGAAATAGAAACGAAGCATGTGGATTCTGCATGCGAGCCTCATAAAATGCAAGCACGAATTTCCTCTCCCAGTGAGTGTGGTCCAGCACTAAACGAGGCATGGGGCATGATTATGAGAGATAAGATTAGTAGTTAGAGAACATACAGCAAGCTGTTTTACCCACACTGGATATAATTTCACTCCTCTGATCTATTAGACCCTCTTGGTGCACATCTTTGTAGATTTTTCCTAGTTCTCAGGAATGCATTAAAAAACCCTATAGGCTATAGCTAAAATGACTGAATATTTTTTAATGTCTCACATGTTGACAGTCCTGATTTTCGTTATACAAGAAATAACTGTCGATAGTGCCATTTAAATCCCTACTCTTTAGACTTGTGAATGCTAATGGCTGGGCTGTCGAACTTCAGCTTTTCCTGTAATCGTTATTCCTGGTTTCCTGGGGTGGGGATGTATTGAACATAAGAAATTAGCTGCAGAGAGAATTAGAGGGTGGAAGTCTGAGTCATGTAAATGCCAAAAGCTTTTTGTGACATTTTTCAGACTTTAAAAATGGAAATATGTTATTTGCACAGTAGCTCCTGATGGAATATGACATACTGCAGCGATGTGGTGAGTTTAAGACTGGGCTGCAGGCCATTAGGAGCCCTCTGTGTGAGAGCCTGGGGCCTGGGCAGAGGGATGGGAGTGAGCTGCTTGGAAGAAGCTCGGCGTTTGCTTACGAGCCAAGGAATCCTCGTTAGATCAAGAACAGCTAATGGGGAACTTGCTTGAACCTGTTATCCTAAGTAAGGCTTAGGAATATAATTTTCAGCTTGATGTAACTTTTGTCTTTATTCCAGCTGGTCTGACATCATCATCATTATATCAGCACACGCACAAAAAATTATAGGACTAAGTACATCCCTTAACGTTCATATTTCAATTAAGGCTGAGCGCTTTCATTCAGTTGAAATGAGAAATCTTTCTTAGTAGATTGTGAAGCTTTTCTGGGTCCTGAGAGGCATGCAGGACAGTGTGGGGGTACATAGCAGAACTTTCTCTAGAGAAGGAGGACTCCCCTCTGTCTCACTGTCCTTCACCTCCTGCTCCAACGGCTTTTAGCTTTTGAAGCCTATACGGGTGGTAGGGGGTGGGGGGCAGAAACTGCCTCTGGTTTCACCTTTGGTTCACAGAGTAGATCTCTCTAGACGTTTATTTCCACTTCAGGGGACAACTTTGCAATCCACTGAGCCCCCATTTCCTATAGACATGGGAATGTGGGCACACTTATTTATTTTTCTGTTTGGGGGATAAAGTAACTCAATGACTAGTTTTGCTATTTTCCGCAGGGTGTCATGAATTGTGGTGAGAAACAAGCTTTCTTCACCTTCTCTGTTGTCTGTTCTAGAAAACTCAGCATTCAGTGTTTGGAAGATACAGAATCTAGGAAAATAGATGATGTTTGGAGAGAGAAGCGTCAGATGACTAAAAGGACACCTGAGGGAATTTTATAAGCGTGGGGGGATCAGTGAAAAAGATAAAAGAAAGCAAAACAGGAAGCGGGGTTTTGACATTTTTTTCCTTTCAAAAATGTCTTCTGGGGAGCCCCTGTTCAGACTTCCCCATGTACCCCCATAAATTTAATGCTGTTTTCCCTTAAACTCTGTGAGGCTGAAAAATGCCATTAAACTCCCAAAGCAAAAAACCTAGCTGCCATCTTTGACAATTTCCTCTTCATCTCCCTCCAACTTACCATAAAGACGTGTTAGTTGTATTGTAAAACCCCCTCATTTCTCCTTGCTTTCTCCCCACTCCTGCTTTGGTCTGGACCCTTTACTTTATCATAACCAGATTGGGCAGTTTTAACTGGTCTCTTATCTTCTTGTCTCACCCCATTTCCCCATCTTCACTATTGAGATAAATATTTCAGTTTTGTGATTGTGAAATATTGCTGTTCAGTCGCTCAGTCGTGTCTGACTCTGCGACCCCATGAGCTGCAGCAGGCCAGGCTTCCCTGTCCTTCACCGTCTCTTGGAGTTTGCCCAAACTCATGTCCATTGAATCGGTGATGCCATCCAACCATTGTGTTCTCTGCTGCCCTCTTCTCCTTTTGCCTTCAGTCTTTCCCAGCATCAGGGTCTTTCCCAATGAGTCAGTTCTTCACATCAGGTGGACAAAGTATTAGAGCTTCAGCATCAGTTCTTGCAATGAATATTCAGGGTTGATTTCCTTTAGGATGGACTGGTTGGATCTCCTTGCAGTCCAAGGGACTCTCAAGAGTCTTCTCCAACACCACAGTTCAAGAGCATCAATTCTTCGGCGCTCAGTTTTCTTTATAGTCCAACTCTCACATCCATACACGACTACTGGAAAAACCATAACTTTGGCTAGACAGACCTTTGTTGGCAAAGTAATGTCTCTACTTTTTAATATGCTGTCTAGGTTGGTCATAGCTTTTCTTCCAAGGAGGAAGCGTGTTTTAATTTCATGACTGCAGTCACCATCCACAGTGATATTGGAGCCCAAGAAAATAAAGTCTCTTACTGCTTCCATTGTTTCCCCATCTATTTGCCATGAAGCGATAGGACTGGAAATATTAATACTTTTTTTCCCCTTCTCTACTGATGCTCAGGCACCTTGCAAGCAAGTATGAGACTGAAAGGAGTAATTCATTGCTTCCTGAGCGTGATAAAATCCTGCGATCATGTTCTTTTGCTCTCCTGTTCAGTTGAGGAACTATTTTCCTGTCGTCCACGGGAAAAAGTCCATATCAACAGTCAAAGCTTTTCACAATTGGGTTCTTTCTTACTTCTCCAGTTTACTTGTCTGCCTGTGCTCACCCACACACAAGTCAAGCTGGCAGTGTTATGGTTTCATGAACTGTCATTTTCATAACTTCACACTTTTTTCATATTCAGTTTTCTGTGCTTCAAATGCCTTTCCCTATCTGACAAATATCTAGTCTTCCTTTGAAGTGAAAGTGAAGACGTTCAGTCATGCCCAACTGTTTGCAGCCCTGTGGATAGGAGCCTACCAGGCTCCTCTGTCCATGGGATTTCCCAGGCAAGAATACTGAAGTGGGTTGCCATTTCCTTCTCCAGGGGATCTTCCTGACCCAGGGATCAAAGCCCCGTCTCTTGTGGTTCCGCATTGGCAGACAGATTATTTACCACTGACTTACCTGGGAAGCCCTAATTAACCTAGGTCTACCATCAAATAACATTACAGCACTTCACAAGTAGTACAGAGATTTATAATACAGTATTTCTACTGCCTCAAACTCATTCTTTATAACATTATTGTCATCTATCTCACTTACACATATACTATGTATTACTTTAAAAAATAACTATTATAGATCCATTAAGATTAAGAAAACTATGATTTTGTTTTATATTTTCCTTCTCTAGTGCTCCTTATGCAGATTCACATTTCTATCTGTATAGTTTCTTTTGTCTCCTTGAATAACTTCTTTTAACACTTATTTCAGGGCAGGTCTGTTGCTGACAAATTCCCTCAATTTTCGTTTATCTAAAAAGTCCCTATTTTCCTTTTCTTTTTGAAGAACAATTGGCAGAGTTCCCTCCCCTCCCAATACAGTAAATATTTCATTCTATTTCCTTCCTGTGTGTATGATTTCTGAGGAGAAGTCTGCTGTAATTCTTTGTTTCTCTTGGGGAAAGTGCCCTGCACCCACCCCCAGCTTTTATCAGGATTTTCTTTTTGTCCTTGGTTTCCAGCAGTTTGAAAATGATATGACAATATGTATATTTTATGATACTTTTCTTGCTTGGTTACCTCAGAGCTTTCTGGACCTGTGGTTTGGCATATTTTATTATTTTTATAATGTTTTTGGCCATTATGAAAATATTTTGCTCTATTCTTTATTGATCTTCCGGTATTCTAAATACACATATGTTGGACTAGTTGAAATTCTCCCACAATTCTTAGATGTTCTTTTCTGATTTTTTTTTTTTTCATGTCTTTTTCTCTTTGTATTTCAGTTTGGAAAGTTTTATTAATCTATCTTCAAGCTCGGTGATCTGTCCTCACCTGTCTGGTCTACCAAAAAGACCATCAAAGACATTTTTCCTGTTACCATATTTTCGATTTCTACCATTTCCGTTTGATTCTTTCATAGAGTTCTCAGCTCTATGCTAGAGTCAGAGAAAAGCCCCTCTGCCAGGTGAAATAAAGTTCTGGTAAAGTTTTTCCCATTGGAGAGAAGGCATTTGGTATGGAGACCACTCTGGAAATATTTCATAATGATTACTCTTCCTCTCCCTGTCTTTTCAGAGCCAACAGGACATCTTTATTGGCTCCTCACTATGAGAATCTGGTGGGATTCCTGGAGTAGAAGTGTGAGCCCCTCCTAAGATTGCAGCCCCAAGGAGTTTTTCAAACTAGTTTACTCTCAGGTTCTAGCAATTCATCAGTATCACCACTTAGTGTTCCTACCATATCATGGCTTTTGTTCTAGGAAACCCAGCTTTCGTTGTGACTCTCTGAATTTGTCTGACTCTGGCAACCCACTCAAGTACTCTTGCCTGAAAAATCCCATGGATGGTGGAGCCTGGTAGGTTACAGTCCGTGGGGTTGCAAAGAGTCGCACATGACTGAGCGACTTCACACACCAGCTTCTGTGATGGAAGCTTGTCTTGTTGCCTTATTTCCTCCATGGGTCTAAGAAAAGTTGTTGATTTTTGATTTGTGTATCTTTTTTCTTGTTGTTTAAGGATGGAAGTGATGACTTCCAAGCTATTTCATGTCAGAGCTGAAACTAGAGTTCTGGCTTTCTATTCTTATGATAAATTGGCATTCTTTGCTCCCAAGGCTATGTTGTCCTTACAAAACAAATTAGAAAAAAGTCCTTCCTCTGCTGTTTTTTGAAATATTTTGTGTGAGAGTGATATTTTATCTTCCTTATATGTTTGATATTAGTAGAAACTGCCAAACAAAGCCAGGAATATTTTGATTATAAATTCAATTTCTTTAATAATTGAGCTTACCAGATTTTTCTATTTCTTCTTTTGTCAGCTTTTCAAAAAAATTCAAACTGCCTTTAAGTCTCTTTTTTTTTCTTCAAGAAATGGTTCCATCTTATGGTCTAATTTACTAACCTGAGATGGCTTACAGTATTTCCATTATCTGAACATAGTGTAATAATAGCTACTAGTTAATTTCTGTTATTGCTAATATTAGGGCTTCCCAGGTAGTGTAGTGGTGCAGTGGTAAAGAATCTGCCTGCCAATGCAAAGGATACAGGAGCCGCAAGTAATGGCAACCCACTACATTATTCTTGCCTGGAAAATTTCATGGACAGAGTAACCTGTCGGGCTTTAGTCCGTGGGGTTACAAAGAGACAGACATGCCTGAGCATGCATCACATTGCTAATTTCATTTTTTCTTCATCAATCTTCACATAGGGTTTCTGTTTTCTCTTTTAAAGAATCAACTTTTGGGTTTGTTAAATTTCTCCACGTTTGTCAGTCATCAGTTCAGTTCACTTCAGTCGCTCAGTCGTGTCCAACTCTGCGGCCCCATGGACTGCAGCACGGCAGGCCTCCCTGTCCATCACCAACTCCTGGAGCTTACTCAAACTCACGTCCATTGAGTTGGTGATGCCATCCAACCATCTCATCCTCTGTCGTCTCCTTCTCCTCTTACCTTCAATCTTTCCCAGCATCAGGGTCTTTTCCAATGAGTCATTTCTTCGCATCAGGTGGCCAAAGTATTGGAGCTTCAGCTGCAGCATCAGTCCTTCCAATGAATATTCAAGACTGATTTCCTTTAGGATGGACTGGTTGGATTTCCTTGCAGTCCAAGAGACTCTCAAGAGTCTTTTCCAATGTGAAGTGATGGGACTGGATGCCATGATCTTAGTTTTCTGAATGTTGAGTTTTAAGCCAACTTTTTCACTCTCCTCTTTCACTTTCATCAAGAGGCTCTTTAGTTCTTTGCTTTCTGCCATAAGGGTGGTGTCATCTGCATATCTGAGGTTACTGATATTTCTCCCAGCAATCTTGATTCCAGCTTGTGCTTCATCCAGCCTGGCATTTCACATGATGTACTCTGCATATAAGTTAAATAAGCAGGGTGACAATATACAGCCTTGACGTACTCCTTTCCTGATTTGGAACCAGTCTGTTGTTCCATGTCCAGTTCTAACTGTTGCTTCTTGACCTGCATACAGGTTTCTCAGGAGGCAGGTAAGGTGGTCTGGTATTCCCATCTCCATTTTTGTGTTTGTTTTATTAGCTAATATGAAAGGTGTGTTTAGCATTCCAACTATGACTGTAAATTTATCTGTTTCGCTCTTTAGCTCCATCAGTTTCGTTTCATACTTTTCAATGTTTTCTCATTAGATCCACATTTAAGCTGGTTTTGTATTCTGTTGTTTGATCTTTTATTATTATACAACATATTCTTTGTTTCCAGTAACACCCCTTGTCTTGAATTATAATTTGTCTCAAACTAATACAGCCATAGAAGTTTTCAAAATGTGTTTATTGCTGTATGGTGTACATTTTCCATCTTTTTACTTTTAGTTTCTGTGCCTGTTTTTAATGTACGCATCTTGTAGAGAGCATATGGTTGGAATTTGCTTTCTGAAAGCAGTCATACAATATCTGCCTTTTACTTTGAGTACTTAGTCCATTTACCTTTAATGTAATTATTGGTATGATTGGGTTAAAGTTTACTATTTTAACTCAGGCATTCTATTTATATCATTTTTTGTTGTTGTTCTTCTGTTCTTTTTTTTTTTTTGATGTCTACTTTGGGTTTAATTTAATATTCCTAGTGTTTCACTGGGGCTTCCCTGGTAGCTCAGTTGGTAAAGAATCTGCCTGCAGTGCAGGAGACCCAGGTTCAATCTCTGGGTAGTGAAGATGCCCTGGAGAAGGGAATGGCAAACCTCTCCAGTATTTCTGCCTGGAAAATCCCATGGACAGAGGAGCCTGGCAGGCTACAGTCCATGGGATCGCAAGAGTGGGACACAACTTAGCAACTAAACCACCACAGTGTTTCATTTATTTTCTCTCACGGTTTTTAGCTATACCTCATTATATTATTATTTTAGTGGTTTCTCTACTAAGTAACATATCACTCTCATTAGAGTCAATTTAGAATATTTTATCACTGCACAATTTGCACATCACACACTACAGATATAAAAATCTTACAGCAGTATATGCACAACTTTCTTTTGTTCTAATTTATTAAATATTATTATTTTACATGGGCTATAAAGCACTTTATAATTATAATATTTTTGCTTCCATGTTTCACTTGTTTTCAAAGAGAAATTCATAGACAAAAAGGATAATAACTTATTTGCTCATATATTTAAGATGTCTTTGGCTCCAGCATTTTCTGAAAAGTCAGTTTCACGCATACCTGTGGTCCTCTACATTCAATGTCTTGATTTTCTTTGTTTTCGTTTCTTTGCCTGCCTTCTTTATGGTTGGTTTACAGCAATTTTACTGTCATGTGTATAGGCCTGGTTTTCTTTGAGTTTATTCTGGGTTTAATGAGCTTCTCAGATCTGTAATTAGATTTTTTTCATCGAATTGAGACTTCAATCATGTGTCTTCATATATTTATTCCATGTCTTTTTATCTCTCTTGTCTCTTTTGGGGACCCTATTTGCAGATGTTTGACTGTATGATATTTCCTCACGGGTCACTGAACTGACCATTTTTCTTCTATCTTTTTCTATGTATTATTAAGATTGGTTGATTTCAATCAAACTGTGTTAAAGTTTTCTGACCCTTCCTGCTATTTCCAATCTGACATCAAACTTATGAAAGTGAACATTTTCATTTCCGATATTGTTATTTTTCATTCTAGGTTTCAGTTTGCTTCTTTTTGTACTTTCCTGTTTCATCTGAGATTTCCCATCTCTTTACTCTTTGGGGCCATATTTTTCTTTAAGATATTTATATTACCTTTTCTATTACATATATTTATTTATATTTATTTTAATATATATATATATATTTATTATAGTATCTTTATTTCACTACCTTTTAATTCAAATATTTGGATCACCTGGGAATCATTGGAGTCATTCTATTCACTACTTGGAGACCTTGGAGTTGTTCTATTCACTTCTTTAGGATGTATCATACTTTTCTGCTTTCCAACATGCTTATTAATCTTGCATTATTTTTGGAAATTTACAGGTGATAAATTATAAATAGCATAGATTGTATAGTCTTTCTTTAAATGATGTTTGTTTCAGCAGTTTGACAGTTTACCAGGGGGCTCCTAGACCTTATCAAGGCTTGGCTTAGGCTTTCTTACTCTATGGTCCTTATTATTCTAAAGATATAGATTTTCTAGTGTTTCAGCTGCATGTCCAGGATTGATAAGTTCTTTCAGCCCTGGTTGAGCTAGAACTTAAGGCTTCCACACTGTGTATGTAACGTTTAGTATCTTTGTTTCACTCCCAATCTTTGTTAGCACCACTGTCTGGCTGACTTCTCAGCATCTTACTCTCTAAAATGTAAAGTGAAGCCCTTGATCCAAGGACTTAAACAAATTGAGACTAGTTTTTTCCTACAGAGGGTGAGATGGTTGGACGGCATGACCAGTTTAATGGACATGACTTTGAGCAAACTGTGGGAGATAGCGAAGGACAGGGAAGCCTGGCGTGCTGCAGTCCATGGGGTTGCAGAGTTGGACATGACTGAGCTACTGAACAACAACTCTTCCCAAGCAACCTTCTCTCTAACACTTTGTCCTACAGATTATTCCACTGCTTTCTGCAGCTCTAAATTCTGGATTTTGTCTTCTCAAGTCATTGGAACTGCCCAGTTTCTGTTGGTCTTCAATTCCTTACTCTGTTTAGGGACTCTGTCCCTAGACAAACAGCTTGGTGACCGTGGAATGCAACTCTTGTGTTGTCCATTTTTTCAGAAAGAATCCTTGTGCTGCCTACTGTCCAATGCCACAAAAAAGACACTTCATATACTTTGTTTGGTTTTATGGTTACTTCACAAGTTTGGGCAAGTCTGGTACAAATAAATCTTTCATATTTGGAAATAAAGGTCCCAATAAAAGTCCCACACTGTTATCTTTTAAGGAGAAGAATAACTTCTGGAAGGTGATAATTCCAATCTTGTACAAGGGGATGTAGTGATATTATATTTATTGCTGGTAAGCATTGTAGTACCTGAGACAAAACAGCAATATCACCTCACTGTACTCAAAAACAGGTCTAGGTAGAGGAAGAGTAATCTCCATTTTGGTACTATGACATATGTTCTCAAAAGTGGTTCTTGGCTGTACTGTCTAGTGTCTCAGCTTTTTTGGTTAGAGCATCTAAATTCAAAAGGCAGGCAATGAAGAAGTAAATCCAGAATTTGTATTAGATAGCTTAGTAAATATTTTTAATTAATTTTTCCTTCCTATTAAAAAAAGAAAAACCTGAAATGGTGTGTTTTAACTTTGTATGTTTCAACACATAATAGGAGATATAAAAATGTTTACAGTCATGTGATATTGACACAACCATTTTATTTGATTTAAAACTTATCACCTTTTACAGTATGAAGAATAGTTGAAAGGATGTGGTTAAGCTATTGATATGAGAATTTAAAATTTGGGCTTTCTTTCTTTTATTGGTTTTTAGCTTTTAGATTTATTCTTACCTAAACTGGAGATTTTCCACATGAAATATATTTCATAGCAGTTTTTCTATAATCAACAAAGTGAAAAAGACATGTGTTAAACATAGAATTCTACATAGCAAAGTATTTGGCATGGATCAGATTACAGTGGCCATTTTTAAACATAACAAAACCCATGCTTCCTCATTTGATTTTGAGTAAAGACTGAAACAGCTGGGTCCCATTCTTTTTCATTCACTCTGCAGACTCAAGAGTCCTGTTTTTCAGCTGTCACTCTTAGCATTTTGTGATTTTTTCTTTTTTAAATTTAACTCACTCCATTCCTTCAAAATGTTTCTACACATTTTCTTCTTACTAATTATACTGTAATATATATCGGAGATTAAGAATTCTCTTTTCTTCTTGCCTGGTATTATATATCAAAAAATTTGCCTTTAAAATGGTATTTTCTCAGCTGACAACTCACTTAAAAAAGAACTCTATTTGTGCATCCTGTGAAGTTATCTACTAAACCAATCCCCCCCCCAATCTTAAGAGTTATGTTTCCAGAAATCCCTACCGTGGGAGAGCTAAGTTTTCTGTGCTCTATGTGATTGTGAAACTTCGAGATTGGGTAGTCTGAATGCAACCATGAAAGCTCATATTAATAGTTTTTACTTTCACCAAAGTAAAGCAATGAAAATGTCCTGTTTCGCTTTATTTTACTTAGTAGTAAAGTGTCCTATACTTTTAAAATATGTAAGTTACTTGTTTGCTAAAAATGATGAATGTCTCTCTTCATCTTAACTCAGTTATCTATAATTGTGAACAACTTAATCCCGGCTAATGTATGCACTAAGGAGTATTTCTCTTTATGTTTGATACCCCATGGTTGACTTCTTTATGACTCTATAGCTCAGGCTGGTTGACTCCCTCTGTTCAACTTTCTGTGATCCCAGTAAGCCAGTGTGACTCATTAACGCTCAAAAAACATTTCTATGTATTCAGCATGATCTTCCACTCATTTTCACATCCTATTTTGTTTCACCCTGAGTTCCGTTCCCCTTAAATTCTCCCCAGAAAAAATTACTTATGATTCATGCATACATGATTTTCATGTAATAAGAATATGAGCTTCAGAAGGATTTGATATACATATTTGTTCCCACTGTTTAGAGAACTTAGAAAGACATTATATATTGGAATAACTCTTCAAATTTATTATTATATTGCAAATATGACACATGGTCAATGAGTTCTTGTTTCATGAGTTCAGTTCAGTTCAGTTCAGTCGCTCAGTCGTGTCCGACTCTTTGCGACCCCATGAATTGCAGCACGCCAGGCCTCTCTGTCCATCGCCAACTCCCGGAGTCTACCCAAACCCATGTCCATCGAGTCAGTGATGCCATCCAACCATCTCATCCTCTGTCGTCCCCTTCTCCTCCCACCCCCAATCCTACCCAGCATTAGGGTCTTTTCCAATGAGTCAACTCTTCGTATGAGGTGGCCAAAGTATTGGAGTTTCAGCTTCAACATCAGTCCTTCCAATGAACACCCAGGATTGATCTCTTTTAGGATGGATTGACTGGATCTCCTTGCAGTCCAAGGGACTCTCAAGAGTCTTATCCAACACCACAGTTCAAAAGCATCAGTTCTGCGGTGCTCAGCTTTCTTCACCATCCAACTCTCACATCCATACATGACCACTGGAAAAACCATAGCCTTGACTAGACAGACTTTTGTTGGCAAAGTAATGTCTCTGCTTTTAAATATGCTATCTAGGTTGGCCATAACCTTCCTTCCAAGGAGTAAGCATCTTTTAATTTCATGGCTGCAATCACCATCAGCAGTGATTTTGGAGCCCAAAAAAACAAAGTCTGACACTGTTTCCACTGTTTCCCCATCCATGAGTAAGAAGTCTTAAAGTTTTAGCCACCCATTCACACTATCCTTGCACTTCTAATTCAACATTTCATTTCCTTCTAGCTTTGTTTTACTAACTGAAATTATTTCCCCTAGTTCATGGGCTTTTCTGTAGACTTTCCATGTGTTGAATTTGCTTGTTCTTACAATTTAGAGAACTTAGATATTAAAATTTGATAAAAATGCAAGCAACCAAGTAAAGTGGCAAAATGTAAATAAAATATTGCAATGGAGAATTCTACAAATTAATTTTTCAGAACTTATGGTTATTAGTCTTGTGAAATAGAAGTTATTTAATGATGTTATTATTAGACCTTGAGGACACCCAAAATTTAGAAGCAAGTTAAATAATTTCCCTGCTCTAAATTATTCCTAACAAAAAAATTAAGGAAAAGATTTTTGATCAGCTATTTATACAGTCTTCATAGAAAATACACCATCTGGTTACAAAACATGGGCTGATTCTACTATGAAATCTGATGAGTCTTCAGAACTGAGTGCCAATCTCAAGTATATGGTGGCTTTATCAAAGTGCAGACACTCTGTGAAGCTAGCTTAAAAGAAACTGGGAAATTTTCACATCACTTTAAAGATATTATCTCCATAACATTTGGCTACTGGCATCTTCATGGGTATGTTTGTCACTGAGATGTTGACACTGGTCATTACTACAAAATTACTTAGTTGAGATGATGTTGATTGGTTTTATGGGAGTTGATGAGTTCTTGACTTCAAACTCATATTTAGCAGCCTACTCCACACGTATATCTAGATTTCCACATTCAAAACTCTACACGTACAAAACTGAACTCAGTGTACACCTTGTCTCAAATCTGCATCTCCTGTGGGTCTTTTCCACTTGTTTGTATTTTTATACATCATTCACAACCGGTGTTTTCTTTCTCTACACACCAAGTCCAATGAAACTGCAAAGTCTCTTGACTACTATAATCTAAGTTACATCCTTCTTTTCTAAATTACTGAAATAATCTATTTCTTGAATAAAGTTATTTATTGATACTATCATCTGGGCATTGGGCTTAGGACTTTACCTACATGATTTTGATTAGTCTTAATTTACATTAAAAGATGATTACTAGCCCTATTTTACATTTCAGAGAACTGACACTTAAAAAAAAGTTTTTTCTCCGAGACCACATATCTTGTAAATCACAGAGCTAGTGTTTGAACCCAACTTCTTTAATTCTAAATCTGGACTTACACCTCAATGATGATTAAATCTTTGTGGCAATCTTAGTTATAATAACAACAAAACTAAAGCAAAGGTAAGATAAAAACTGTAGGATGAGAATCTTTTATAAAATTTATGATATCTAGAAGGTAAACAAACAAAACTCCCCAAACTCTAAAGTAACTGTGATCATTAAAATGGCACTCTCAGAATTATTAGGGTAATTGTTCTACTTCTTTAATTCTGACTGTGCACATGGCAGAAACCGTGAAAGGTCTGAGATTTTTCCCTACCTGCAAGCACAAGAGTTTCATAGATGACTGCAGAAGACATCGGGATCCTGGGTCTGGGGGGTAGACTATATCATTCAATTTTTTAGGCCCATTCTTAGAGACACCTTTCTCATATTAGTATGTTAGGATATTTTAATAGCACATAAATATCTGTGGTTTAAATTCAATATGGGTCCTAATTTAAGACTATATATCAAAGCTACAGCAATCAAAATAGTATTTTGTACTAATAGTGTAAAAACAGACACATAGAAAAATGGAACAGAAGAGAGAGCCCATGCGCTGATGGTCAATTAATCTATGACAAAGGAAGCAAGAACATATAGTGGAGAAAAGACAATATCTTCAACAAATAAGTGGTCTTGAGAAAAGTGGACAACTGGATGTAAAAGAATAAAATTAAAACATTTCATCATACCCTATACAAAAAATAAATTAAAAATAGATTAAAGGCAAAAATATAAGAACAGAAACTATAAAACTCCTGGGAGAAAACATAGACAGAAAACTCTGACATAAATTACAGCAATATTTATGAGTCTGTCACCTAAGGCAATGGAAATGAAAGAAAAATAAACAAAAGGGACCTTAGATTAAACGCAAAAGCTTTTGCACAGCAAGGAAACCATTGACAAAATGAAAGGGAGACCTACAGAAACGGAGAAAATATTTGCAAATGATATGAGTCACAAAGGGTTAGTATCCAAAAATATAGAAACAGTTCGTACAACTCAATATCAAAAAACCCCCCAAACAAACCAATTTTTAAAAATAGGCAGAAATCTAAATAGACATTTTTCCAAAGAGGACATACAGACAGCCAACAATCACATAAAAAAGATGTTCAGTATTGATAAACACCATAGAAACGCAAGTCAATGAGATATCACCTCCCACCTCTCGGAATGGCTATAATCAAAATGACCAAAACCAGTAAATATCAGTGAGGACTGGAGGAAAGAACAAACTCTTGTACACTGTTGGTGGGAGTATAAATTGGTGAAGCCACTGCGGGAAGCAGTATAGAGGACCCTTAAAAAAAATTAGAACTACCATATGATCCAGTAGTCATGTGTGCATGTGAGAGCTGGACCATAAAGGCTGAGCGCCGAAGAATTGATGCTTTTGAACTGTGGTGCTGAGAAGACTCTTGAGAGTCCCTTGGACTGCAAGGAGATCAAGCCAGTTAATCCTAAAGGAAATCAACACTGAATATTCATTGGAAAGACTGATGCTGAAGCTGAAGCTTCAATACTTTGGCCACCCGATGGGAAGAGCCGACTCGACCCTGATGCTGGGAAAGACTGAGGGCAAGAGGAGAAGGGAGTGACAGAGGATGAGTTGGGTGGATGGGATCATCAACTCAGTGGACATGGGTTTGTGCAAACTCCTGGAGACAGTGAAGGACTGGGAAGCCTGACTGCAGTTCATGGGGTTGCAAGGAGATGGACACATCTGAGTGACTGAACAACAACAAAGTCCAGCAAGTCCACTCTGTGGCATGTATCCAAAGAAACCAACAATATTAAATCTAAAAGACACATGCATCGTAGATAGGAGAAATACTGATAATAGTCAAGATATGGAACAACCTACATATTCTTCAACAGATGAACAGATATATATGTACACAGCAGAATACTGCTCAGTGACAAAAATAATGAAATTTTGCCATTTGCAACAACATGGATGAACCTGGAGTGTATTGTGCTCGGTGAAATAAGTCATCCAGAGAAAGACAAAAACTGTATGTTATCACGTATAAGTACAAGCTCAAATACAAAATAAGCAAATGAATATAACAAAACGGAAATAGAGACACAGATAAAGAGAACAAACTAGTGATGACCAGTGGGGAGAGGAAAATGGGAGGGGTGAGATAGAGGTAGGGTAGTAGTTCGTAGATGAACCAACTATTATGCATAAAATAAGCTATCAGGAAACATTGTATTACACAGGGAATGTAGCCAATATTTTATAACAACTTTAAATGCAGTATAGTCTACAAAAATATTAAATTATGTTGTACATCTGTAATTAATATAATACTATAAATCAATTATAACTCAATAAAATTTTTTTTCCAAATAAAATTGTTACCATTGTGGGGAAAAAAAAAAGATTTAAAAAAGTAAATCCAGTAAGTACGATCTAATGTTAGTTTCACATCTACATAGGTCAGAACTAAAGGTATAAGGGCATTTTATAATTTTTACAGATTGACAAACTTGCTAAGATTCTTTGTGCTCAATGGAGGTTTAGGCAGAACCACCCAAGAGAGAACTTCAAAATAACTGAGGGTGATAAGAAAATCAGCATATTTGAGTTAACGATCTCAAGCACTGAAATGTAATAATAATTGGCTTGTTATTTAATATATTAATAACTATTCCACTTTATAGGATTCCTTAAACACAGTTTAACTTCAGATAAATTTAACACAAATTCTGCTGTTTGGGTAGATTTCAAGCATGCACTGAAGAAAGGAAGAGGTGAAAGCACTTTCAGCTGAGCTAAATATCAACAAACTCAAACAAAAGACATCTTTATGATACCTATTAATATGAAGTTAAGTATTTTAGAAAGATTTAAATTCAGTGTGCAAGGTTTACATTTTTTAATGCTGACATCATTCTTAAAGAGATGGGAATACCAGACCACCTGACCTGCCTCCTGAGAAATCTGTATGCAGGTCAGGAAGCAACAGTTAGAACTGGACATGGAACAACAGACTGGTTCCAAATTGGAAAAGGAGTACGTCAACTCTGTATATTGTCACCCTGCTTATTTAACTTATATGCAGAGTACATCATGTGAAATGCTAGGCTGGATGAAGCACAAGCTGGAATCAAGATTCCTGGGAGAAATATCAATAACCTCAGATATGCAGATGACACCACCCTTATGGCAGAAAGTGAAGAACTGAAGAGCCTCTTGATGAAAGTGAAAGAGGAGAGTGAATGTGAAAGTGAAGTCGCTCAGTCGTGTCCGACTCTTTGCCACCCCATGGACTGTAGCCTACCAGGCTCCCTCATCCATGAGATTTTCCAGGCAAGAATACTGGAGTGGGTTGCCATTTCCTTCTCCAGGAGATCTTCCTGACCCAGGGATTGAACCGGGGTCTCCCACATTGTAGGCAGACACTTTACTGTCTGAGCCACCAGGAGAGTGAAAAAGTTGGTTTAAAACTCAACATTCAGAAAACTAAGATCATGGCATCTTGTCCCATCACTTCATGGCAAATAGATGAGGAAACAATGGAAACAGTGACAGACTTTAATTTTTGGGGCTCCCAAATCACTGTAGATGGTGACTGCAGCCATGAAATGAAAAGATGCTTGCTCCTTGGAAGAAAAGTTATGACCAACCTAGACAGCATATTAAAAAGCAGAGACATTACTTTGCCAACAAAGGTATGTCTAGTCAAAGCTATGGTTTTTCCAGTAGTCATGTATGGATGTGACAGTTGGACTATAAAGAAGGCTGAGCACCAAAGAATTGATGCTTTTGAACTGTGGTGTTGGAGAAGATTCTTGAGAGTCCCTTGGACTGCAAGGAGATCCAACCAGTCCATCCTAAAGGAAATTAGTCCTGGCTGTTCACTGGAAGGACTGATGCTGAAGCTGAAACTCCAATACTTTGGCCGCCTGATGCGAAGAACTGATTCATTTGAAAAGACCCTGATGCTGGGAAAGAATGAAGGTGGGAGAAGGGGACAACAGAGGATGAGATGGTTGGATGGCATCACTGACTCAATGCACATGAGTTTGAGCAAGCTTTGGGAGTTGGTGATGGACAGGGAGGCCTAGCATGCTGCAGTCCATGGGGTCGCAAAGAGTTTGACATGACTGATCAACTGAACTGAACTGAACTGAACTGAATGCTGACATCACTGTTTAAATAAAACATTTTTCCTTGCCAACAATTTTTGATTATTTCTTATTTTTAAGTGCATTCTTAAATTTGTTTGACAGGCAAAGATATATTCTTCAATAATGAGAGAATTTAAAGTAATATCTATCTATCTATCTATCTATCTATCTATACACACCCAGAGCAAAACAGCAGAAAGGATCTCTGAAAGAGGCTTTGGGCAGGACGAGAATGAGTCGGGAGAAGAGAATATCAGCTGATGGGTGTCATCTTTTTTGCTAGGGAAGCTGGCCCAGCCCTAACCAGATTTTGTCATCATTGCTTTAACAAACCATTTTATCCAAAGGCTAATTTCAAAACCACATTTAGGATAAATTTATTGAGTTCAACTTTTATAGACAAAACTGAAACAGCATTTAAAAAAATTTCTTTGGAACTGTTCGTTATATGGATCTTGATTGCACTGATGTTAATCAATTCAAGGGCTATGATAAAACTTGTAATGAGATTGGCAGGCCAGCAAGAATCCTCACCCCATTCCTTCTTATAACAGTTTTTATGAATTGAAACAATTCCAGTTTTCATTTTATGTTTTAACTAAGGAATGCGCATTTGAAAGACTTAAAACATCAATTAGGTGATTCAAAAGGTTTTCCACAAATGAGTTCTAGTTTTATGTCCCACAATGTTTGATGTGATACGGTTGGAAGAATGTAATTTTTATTTATTTTTTAATTGACATAGAGTTACTCTACAATGATTTGTTAGTTTCTGCTGTGCAGCAAAATGATTCAGTTATACATACATATACATTCATTTTTATACCCTTTTCCATTGTGGTTTATCACAAGGTATTGAAAATACTTCCCTGTGCTATACGGTAGACCTTTGTTGTTTATCAAAAGATAATTTTTAAATAATCAATTTAGAACGATTTTCATCCTAAACCTAAACTAATAGTTTAAGATTCTAAAAATGGTGAGTGAAATGTATGGATCCACTGCACTGAATTGCATATCATGTCTACTGAGTGATTTCCATTCAATGTGTAGTCTTTTCTCTATTTCTCTTAGCATTAATTTAGTTTTAAAAAATCAAATATGTAAGTATTATATCCATTTCAGCTTTTTCTTGCAAAGGTGTATAATCAGGATTTAAATCTGTAAATAATTTGTGCCTTCTTAGCTGCTGAATTTGAAAATGTTTATTCTGTGTCTGAAAAATAGCTATATGTAGACATGCTTTGAAGATATTCAATAATTCTCTCTTTGATCTCCAAGATTGCCCACTGACAGATCATTTTTACTATTTGACAGGCTGCTATTCTAGTTGATAGCTGTTCCAACTCTCTAGGAATAAAAATCTACTGTTTCATACTTAAAGTTCATCTGTATTACGCTTTATCTTCCATGTCCCCCTCTTGTTATGTCAGTTTGATCTGGTTGTAGTTGTCATAGTTCAGTTTATCAAACAGAATATCTTTCAAGTGCTCTGCCATCTGGTGTCTATGTAGAGAGAGAGGTGTATAAAACTGATAATATTTTTTCTTTTTTGCATCAGGTATGTATTATTTAATTTTGTAAGAGTTTGCCTTCCTTGAATAATAATTCAAAAATTTATTTAGATGTTTCATTTTTGATTCCAGTTAATATTTACAATCATTTCATTAAATTTTCTAAAAATATCACAAGGAGACCATGAGTAGAACAGCATTATGCTTATGAATTAGTTGAGAATTAATGATACTTGATACTTAGTCTTATAATTTGGGAATTTTTAAAGAATACCTAACAAAGAAGATCTCAGAAACGAATGAATAAAGGTTTACTGAAATGAATTGGAAAAACCTGGAAAATTTTTGGAAAAATTGATTAACTGTGGGAAAACTTAGATCTGTCATTCAAACATTCACATGTTGTGGCTGAATTAAAGATTTAAATAATAAAATTTAAATAAAATGTCTTACAAGGGAAAAAGATGAAATAAAGTAGAATTTTATAAGCTCTCTAAAGTAGGAGACAATTTCTAAAAAGATGAATGCTAGAACTAGTGAATGAAAAAGTTAGTCGTTCTGAGTAACATTAAAATTAAAAAACTTCTTAAATGTCATAAAGTAAATAAGGAAGCCGAATTGGAAAAAACAAACAAACATGCAGCATATATGGAGTATAGTGTAATTATTACATAGGGAATTTATTCAAATTATAAACAGGATATAATCACACTAGATAAATGGGTCAAAGGCATGAACAGATAATTCACAATTCAATTAAATTTATTGAGAATTGTTTTATAGGCTAGTATATGGTCTAACCTAAAAAAAATTTCATTTGTGCTGGCAAAGATTATATGTTTTGTTGTTGTCAGATACAGTGTTGTATGGCTGTTCAAATTATTGATCCAATATTTACTGATTTTATATTTGGTAGTATTATCAATTATTGAGAATGTGGTACTGAAATCTCCAGATATAACTGTTGAGCTGTCTATTTCTCCTTTCAATACGTCAGTTTTTGTTTCAGGTACTTTGTATCCCTGTTTAAGTACATATGTAAGTTCTTTCTTTCTAATATCCCTTTATCATGATAAAATATCCCCTTTATTCCCAATAATATTCTTTGCCTTAGTTTTCATTTTTTATGGTATTATTGTAGCTGCACCAGTCTCACAGATCTGTTTGCCTGGTCAGTGGTTTCCCATCCTTTTAGCCTATTTGTGCCTTAGAAACTAAGGTATTTCTCTTGTAGATAACAAAGTTGAGTCTTAATTTTTACTCAGTTTAACAAAATGCGTTTTACTGGAGTATTTACCCCATTCACACTTAATGTAATTATTGCAAAAACTGATGAAAATTTTGGTTTTGGCACTTAAACTACGTATCTACATATGGTTATATATATATAGATATATCTAAACTACTATCTACATATGGTTCTCCTTATGTTTATTCTACTTAGAGTTTTTGGAGATTATTGATTCTTTCATGAATTTTTTTCATCTAACAGGTCATTACTTCTTTGATTGTTTTTTTCTACCTTTTTCTTTCTTTTGGGAACATCCATTGTGCAAACATTATGAGTATGCTTAATGTCTCACAGTTCAATGAAGAGCTTTATTTCGTCCATCTTTTCCTTTCTGTTCTTCAGAATGGATTATTTCTATTGATTTATTTTCAGCTTCCTTGAATTTCTCTTCTGTCATTTCAAATCTACTTTTGAGCAAATCTAGTTAGCGGATGGGAGCAACTCCAGACAGGAAGGCCTCAGATTTCTACCATTCTTGCTCGGAGGCCAGCAATTCTTCATTAATAAGCATCTCTCTATTTGCTGTTTGGTCAATTTGCAGAGTTCTGAAAGGGTTGTTTTTGATAATATTGTCTAGTTTTATAATTATCTTGGGGGGGAAAGGTTTTTTTTTTTTTTTTTTTTTGGCCACTTCATGTCACCACAGTCGTAAGTCCTGCTCACCAAATAATTAAATTGCTTAATATGCATTTTAAAAACAGTTCAGCTCCATTATGTAAGAAAGATAAAGTAACAATAAGATATTGGGTGGTTTGCCTATAAAACCAGCAAAGATTGAACACTTTTGTACACTGAATTTGGCAAGAACAGGGATACAGGCATTCCCATGTGTTTCTAATTGCACTGTAACATCAAAAATTTTTATTTTCTCTTTCCTGAGCCATACAGCAAATTCCCATTGACTGTCTATTTTACATATGGCTAATGTAGGTTTCCATGTTACTCTCTCCATACATCTCCCCCTCGTCTTCCCTCTCCCCATGTCCATAAGTCTATTCTCTATGTCTGTTTCTCCATTCTCACCCTGTAAGTAAATTCTTCAGTACCATTTTTCTAGATTCTGTATATATGTGTTAGAATACAGTATTTATCTTTCTCTTTCGGGCTCACTTCACTCTGTATAATAGGTTCTAGGTTCATCCACTTCATTAGAACTGACTCAAATGCATTCCTTTTTATGGCTAAGTGATATTCCATTGTGTGTATGTACCACAACTTACTTCTTTATCCACTCATCTGTCGATGGACATCTAGGTTACTTCCATGTTCTAGCTATTGTAAACAGTGCTGCAATGAACAATGGGATACATGTGTCTCTTTCAGTTTTGGTTCACAGGGGCTCTGTATCAACCTAGAAAGGTGGGATGGAGAGGGAAATGGGAGGGAGGTTCAAAAGGGAGGGGATATATGTACACCTATGGCTGATTCACGTTGAGGGTCAACAGAAAACAGCAAAATTCTGTAAAGCAATTATCCTTCAATAAAAAATAAATTATTTAATAAAAAAAAATAATGAGGAGCAAAAGAGAAAATCACATGCTGTCAGTGTTAATGTAAACTGGTATGGTGATTATGGAAAGTAGTATGGAGTTGCCTCAACAAATCAAAAATAAAACTATAATATGATACAGCAAAAAAAAATATTTTCTCTTTTATTGATTCTATTTTCCTGAATCTAAATTTATAAAATGTTTTAAAGTCATTGTTTAGTTTGAAAAAAATGTTACTATGAGCATATTATAGCATTCAAAGAATAATTTAATAGAGAATATAGTTAAAAGTAAGTCCTTCTCCTGAGCTTTCACATCCTCTCCCTGGAGGCAATCATGGTGATGTCTTTCTTGTGAATACTTACAGAACTAGTCTTTGTACATTTAAGCTCAAGTGTCTATAAGTTTAAAAAGGAAATACAGACACTTGAATATTCAATATGCAAAGTCTTCCTTCTACTGTTTATTATTAACAGAATATCTTCTGTTATTGATCATGACCAATCAATATATGAGGATGCAACCAATATATTCTGCAACCAAATATTTAAAAATTTTCATATTGGGAAAATGAGAGAATTTCAGGGTTTTCTTTAACCATTTCTACTTTTTCATACTTAAGAAAATTCCATAACGGACATGTATTGATTCTGTAATTGTAAAATGGACTTTATTATTAAATGCATATATGTTTTGACTCATTATTTTACTTTCATAAATGTATTTTAGAAAATGATCGCAAATGAAAAAATTATAATGTATAAACTAGCTTGTTGCTGTATATATATTAGAATAAGAGTGTAAACTAAACTCTAAATTTACTATGTAAAATATGGCTCATTCATTTGAAAGATATTTAAGCAGACATCAAAATGAATATAATAGCTAATATATTACTGAATAGCATTGTCACATGCAAGGCACTATTCTAAAAACTTTAAATGTATTACTATTTTTCACTGTAAGAATAATTTTGTGAGATGGGGATTTAAGTTTTTCTTCATTTTATGGATGAGGAAACTGAAGCAAAGTTCATTACTTTGCCCAACGAAAAGTTTATAATGATATGCAAAAACACTTGGGTTGTTTTAGGTCAGGCTCCCTAGAGAAAGGATTTTGAAATTATGCAGGAAGAGGGGGCAGCCTCGAAGATAGACATCGGAAAGGAAGCAGAGGAAATAGAGTTCAGATGTGATCCGGATGTTGTGTGGTCACAGGAAAGGTCTCAGCAGACCCTGCAGGGAGCTCTGGGGCTGGGGTGGCCCTTCAGAAATGTCCTGAGCTAGAGTCATGTGGCTGGGCCTTCACACTCCTGCAGTGAATGTAAATCCTCATTAGTGGGTGGGTGTGAAAGAGAAGAGGTGTGGATTTGGCAACAGGCCTGCCTTCTCCAACTGAGGGTATTTCCCTGAGAGTGTCTCAGCTGAGCTCTTCAACCTGCCAACCCTCCTAGCATCTGAGAAAACTAATGCCTCAGTCCTGAAGGAGGATCAAGGTGGTACACACAGCACATGAAATGATAAATCACTATAAATCCATATGGGGTTAAAAATAAAAAAATATTTATACATGTATAATTTTTTACCCAATATGGATGTTCTATGTACACACACACACACACATACACATGCCTAGAATGAAAAGAAAATATGTGTTCATGATGGGAAACAATTCTTTTTTTCAAATTTAAATTACTTCTTTTATAAATATAAATACTTGAAAATAAATGTTTATTCTCAAAACTTCTATCAGCTTGGTCAGTTCAGTTCAGTTCAGTCCCTCAGTCGTGTCTGACTCTCTGCAACCCCATGGACTGCAGCATGCCAGGCTTCCCTTTCCATCACCAACTCCTGGAGTTTACTCAAACTCTTGTCCATTGAGTCGGTGATGCCATCCAGCCATCTCATCCTCTCTCGTCCTCTTCTCCTCCCGCCTTCAATCTTTCCCAGCATCAGGGTCTTTTCCAATGAGTCAGCTCTTCGCATCAGGTGGCCAAAGTATTGGAGTTTCAGCTTCAGTATCAGTCCTTCCAATGAATATTCAGGATTGATTTCCTTTAGGATGGACTTGTTGGATCTCCTTGCAGTCCAAGGGACTCTTAAGGGTCTTCTCCAACACCACAGTTCAAAAGCATCAATTCTTCTGCACTCAGCTTTCTTTAAAGTCCAACTGTCACATCCATACATGACTACTGGAAAAACCATAGCCTTGACTATCTGGACCTTTGTTGGCAAAGTAATGTCTCTGCTTTTTA
The DNA here is from genome assembly GCF_054371585.1 of Giraffa tippelskirchi. Lineage (NCBI taxonomy): Eukaryota > Metazoa > Chordata > Mammalia > Artiodactyla > Giraffidae > Giraffa > Giraffa tippelskirchi. Next base: position 174,948,315 of record NC_137280.1, on the reverse strand, counting down.
ATACGCTGTCTAGGTTGGTCATAACTTTTCCTCCAAGGAGTAAGTGTCTTTTAATTTCATACTATCAGCTTGGTACATTGAAAGAATTCCAGGTGTGTAGGATTTTTCTAATGCACATACTGGAGTATAAAAGACAAAAGTTATATCAATGGGAAGAAACCCAGGGTTTAAAAAGACTATTAATTCCATATTTGAATAAAAAGGAGAACTACAGTTAAATGTCAGACATAAGAGTATTATCAGACCATGTGTACTCTTGAATGTTTCATGTAATAAAATATAACTTTCTTGCTACTGTTGGTAAGTTCTGTAATTAGAATAACTCCTTTCAGTCAGAAACTTCAGAGACAAAATCCATTCACAGTTTAGGCAATATGAAGTATCTGACCATATGTAATTTGCTGCCTGAGTTATTCTAATAGACTTCTAAATTTTTGGCTTTTCATTTCTTGAGTTTTGCAATGTCTTTTCCATGGAAGAAGTAAAGAGTCAAGAAAGAAAAGGAATAGATTGATGACAGGAACGGTTGCTTCTGGGTACTCAAGGAGTACAATTTAGCACATCTTCTGGGCAGCTTTCAATATTCCTGGCCAGCGCCAAGGCGCCAATTGCTGATTGCCTGTGGCTATTGCAGAGATCTCCTCCATGAATATAAACTGGTCTTCTACAATTTTCTCATCTTTGCTCTGAGCTCTCTCTCTTAGGAGAACCAGTATTAAGTTGACACAGTCACTTTAGGCACTCTTTTCCTCTATTCTTTTCAGTGTTCTTAAAGCCAATGATTCCTTCTAATGCAACTTAATTTTTCCATATTTGTAGCCGTTGCTGGGCACCTTTGACTGGGGGCCCAGGAAAGCCTGCTAGGGCTGACTGATGTGACCCACCCGGATAACGCTTCAGCAGCAGCCTGAAGGGTCACACACTACGAGGAACACTAAAGTGGCTTTTGTCATCTTCCTGGGGTACTAACTTATTACCACTTTGCAGACATCTGGCATATAGTTGTTTATGGAATTTTTAAGTTTAGGAATCTCCCCACTTTAGGAATTTTGAAGGGGCAAGTCTTTGAGTTCATAGGAGCTGAAAATATTACAAGCACAGACAGCTGAACTGAGCTCTGCTAAGCAGACTCATTTATGTCCATCCTGGATTCAGGAGGTCAAAACAGACTGAGGGCTTGCTCCTTCTCATTGATGGTGACAGTTCCGGTGCAGGCTGAATGGAATTCCAGGGTCACCGTGGTATCAGGGTGGTAGCAGACGTGCTTGCTGATGTCATTGTTGCTCCCCTTTTCAGATACATAGTAGGACCACCCTTGCTGACTTCCTTGTCATTGGGTAGAGGATAGGTGACTAGTCTTGACTTATGAGCAGAAATGAGAGTCTGACTTCTGGCTCTTGTGTTTAACAGCTGGCGAGAGTCTCTCTAGAGCTAGTTTCCTTTGCCACAGTGAATGGTAAAATTCCAGATATTGACTTCTATCAGCCTGGGTCCCAGCATGGAGACAATGCAGAGCGGAGCTGCCTGTGACGGGCAAGGGGTGTAGATGATAAACAGCCACTGCATCATGACTGATGTAATGACCGCAAAGCCGGGCTCCTGGGGTCAAAGTGGCAGCTGGGCTGATTGGTATTTGGCTAGAATCCTTATCCAAGCAGTTTGTAAGCATGATTTTTGAGCTGTTTCCAAAAAAAGTAGCCTGTAGCCTGATTCTTCATCCTTTTCAACATTTCTGTGAACGGCCTGGCATATTCCATACACTCCTTTTTCTTTTTTGTCCCAAACGGTAAGACCCAGCACAACTCTGCCACTCTAGCTCCCAAACAGCTCAATTACCTTCAGGATCCGGCTCTGAATTTCTCTTTCATAAATTTGTAAAAAAAAAAAAAGTCTCTGGAAGCTACTGATTTTTAAAATCTAAACTTCCCCTCTCAGTTCAGCTCAGTTGCTCAGTCGTGTCCGACTCTGTGACTCCATGGACTGCAGCATGCCAGGCCTCCCTGTCCATCACCAACTTCCAGAGTTTATTCAAACTCATGCCCATCGCATCAGTGATGCCATCCAACCATCTCATCCTCTGTCATCCCCTTCTCCTCCTGCCTTCAATCCTTCCCAGCATCAAGGTCTTTTCTAATGAGTAAGCTCTTCGTATCAGGTGGTCAAAGTACTGGAGTTTCAGTTTCAGCATCAGTCCTTCCAATGAATATTCAGGACTGATTTCCTTTAGGATGAACTGGTTGGATCTCCTTGCAGTCTAAGGGACTCTCAAGAGTTTTTTCCAGCACCACACTTCAAAAGCATCAATTCTTTGGTGCTCAGCTTTCTTTAAAGTCCAACTCTCCCATCCATACATGACTATTAGAAAAACCATAGCCTTGACTAGACGGACCTTTGTTGGCAAAGTAATGTCTCTGCTTTTTAATACGTTGTCTAGGTTGGTCATAGCTTTTCTCTCAAGGAGCAAGCATCTTTTAATTTCATGGCTACAGTCACCATCTGCAGTGATTTTGGAGCCCCCCAAAATAAAGTCTGTCGCTGTTTCCATTGTTTCCCCGTCTATTGGCCATAAAGTGATGGGACCAGACGCCATGATCTTAGTTTTCTGAATGTTGAGCTTTAAGCCAACTTTTTCACTCTCCTCTTTCACTTTCATCAAGAGGCTCTTTAGTTCTTCTTCACTTTCTGCCATAAGGGTGGTGTCATCTGCATATCTGAGGTTATCAATATTTCTCCCAGCAATCTTGATTTCAGCTTGTGCCTCATCCAGCCCAGCATTTCTCATGATATACTCTGCATATAAGTTAAATAAGCAGGGCAACAATATACAGCCTTGAGGTACTCCTTTCCCAATTTGGAACCAGTCTGTTGTTCCATGTCCAGTTCTAACTCTTGCTTCTTGACCTACATACAGATATCTTAGGAGGCAGGTCAGGTGGTCTGGTATTCCCATTTATTCAAGAATTTTCCACAGTCTGTAGTAGTGGTCCACACAGTCAAAGGCTTTGATGTAGTCAATAAAGCAGAAATAGATGTTTTTCTGGAACTTGCTTGCTTTTTCAATGATCCAGCAGATGTGGGCAATTTGATTTCTGGTTCCTCTGCCATTTCTAAATCCAGCTTGAACATCTGGAAGTTCATGGTTCCCATACTGTTGAATCCTGGCTTGGAGAATTTTGAGCATTACTTTACTATGTGTGAGATGAGTGTAGTTGTGCAGTAGTTTGAACATTCTTTGGCATTGCCTTTTTTGGGGATTGGATGAAAACTGATCTTTTCCAGTCCTGTGGCCACTGCTGAGCTTTCCAGATTTTCTGGCGTATTGAGTGCCAGCAAAGAGGTGTTCCTGGGCTATATAGAAACACTTATAGTTTTTAAAGCTGGGACATCATATTACTCTGTCTCCATTTCAAACACTTGCTGCAAACTCTTCTAAAGAATTTTGGCAGTATCAAACTAGTTTAAATCTCAACTAACAAGAGTTTTTTTTTTTTTTTTTTCCTTCTTAATACAGTATCCCAGACGTTTAAAATGTTTTAAGTTTCTTCTGTGTGGAGAGTAATGAGAATTAAGCTTTTACGGTTCTATGTATCTAGTGATCATACCATTGTTAGTGGTAAAATCTCTGTTGTCAGAAGAACTTATTTATTACTTTTCCCTCTTCTTATTTTTCATCCTTTAATGTGGAGGCCACGGGTATTCAAATTGAAATAGCTAGCAGGGGCCCAGAGTGACAGCTGACATTTTTGTTTGGCTGGTAGTACATGTACTTGTGTGTGTGTGTGTGTGTGTGTGACATGTCCCTACACATCTAGCCATTCAGTGCTTTTTCTCTCTCTCTTTTTTTTTTTTTGGTGCAGAAGACAGATGTCCACCCTGATAATCTTTACTGATAACCCTGTGATTGGAAATTGACTTGCTACTTATGATAACGTGAAAACGAGGCTGAGCCAGATAAAGAGGAAATGAAATAGAGTCTGTAGAGAAGAAAAGGAGCGCGAAGTCAATAGGTGAGAGAGAAGGCTGCGGCAGGGCGATTCAGGATTGTTTGATCAATGCTGGGAAAATGCAGGGGGAACAGCAAGCCGCCCAGTGGTTCACTACTCCATCTACAGACCAGCCAGACTCATATTCCAGGTCACGTGGCCCAGACACGTGACCCAGACACATGGCCTAGACACGTGTTCCTAACTCATAATCCTGGTCACGTGCCCCAGACACGTGACCCTGACTCATATGCTGGTCATGTGGCCTAGACACATCACCCTGACTCATATTCCCAGTCACGTGGCTGTCTGTGAAATGGTTAGCTATTCCAGCATCGAGTGGGTAACACCATAGTGAGAAAAGCTGGAAGCTGGAGACGTGAACGAACCAGAACAACTCAGGTCACGAGACAGCTGTATGCGTAGACGCTATTCGGACCAGCAATCTACTCGCAACAGAAATAATGTGAAACTGCGATTTTAGCATTATTAGTGTTAGCACTACCCTTGGATATTATGTACAGCCTGCAATCTTTGAGAACAAACAGTAAGCTGAAGGGAGAGCAAAGGCAAAAGACAAAAGAGGCAGGGCTTCCTTGAAAGGACAAGCGTAGGTTTAAAAATTAATGAGAAGGGAGATGACAGAAGAAAAAAGAAGCTTGGATGGGATAGTTACTCTGAGGCAGACAGACCCTTGTGGTCCTCTGAGGCCTGCCTATCATTAATAGTTGCCCCTCTGAGTCTTCTTAGAGTCTATTCACTATTATCTTTTGAAAGTGGTATTCGATTTTTTTCAAGTCCAGCTCAGGAATATGTTTTAACTCAATTAATTTTTTTGCTATGTCAAACTTAAAAAGAGCTGCTTTGTTTTGGCTTCTCATGAGTTCTGAAATATTTTCATCATATGCCCGGAGATATGTTTTACACAGCAGGTGTTAAGGACCCAATAAGGTCTGTTGGACAAATGATTCATAAATATGTGTTCGCATGCTATACAATAGTTGAATAGAACCACACAGATGGAGCCACCCTATTCTATTGAGGAAGTGGTATGTGTTTTTGTAAAAACTGTGATACACATGGTTTTTAGCCAAGGAGCCAGACTCTGAGAAAGTTTTTGGAATAATATACTTATGTTGTACTGATTTGTTCACTGGGAGTGTGATGTAAATACACCCTTATTACATATTACATAAAGGCCTAGAGGGTCTTAATAAAAGAAATTTGAGACTTTTCAGGGGAACTATGACAAGAAAACAGTTAAAATGAATGCTACTGATGAAAAAGATGTTATCTGGTATTTTTAAAGTGACAGAGATTAAGAAGTAAGCTTGAATACTTGGGTGAAGAGTATGTTTTACATCAAATAGACGATGACTAAAGACCAGATTTTGATTCCAACACATTCCATTTTGTACAAATGTCACACTGGTGAGTAGGAGACATAACTATTTTCAGAAGGCCTGGAAGATGGGGTTATCTGGGGCCTTTTCCATCATGTTTCAGCTAAGAACTCATAACTGAAATGACAGGCTTTAGTGCTCATACACTGGGTCTTATGGAAGAGCTTTCTAATTTTGATGAAATACTGAAAAAGCAAGAAAGCCCGTGCCCCACCATTTACATGAAAACACCCTTTTGTCTGTTATCACATTTCCCAGGACGTCTCATCATCATGTAGGCATTCACAGTGACAGGAGATTAGTGAAAAGACCCACAGAGCCTGATTTGAGTAGGACCCGAATGCTAGAAGGAGTGGTTCGGCTTTTATTCTACATACATGGGGACCCGTCAAGGAAAGGGATGGCAAGACTGCAGTCAGATTTCAGGAAGTCGGTGCCAGCAGAACTAAGAAGAAGGGACTTGAGGAGAGAGAAGGAGCACAGTGAAATCACTTAGTGGTGCTTTTCTCACCTGTGGTCAGCCCGCTGCACACAGGAGTTCCCTAAATGGCTGATAAAAGCAGGCCATGGATGCCCTGAGGTAGTTCAGTGCGTTTGCAAAGGACTCCCTGCTCGTTCTATAACTGCGCCCCCAAATTCAAATGTTTAGTTTCTGCTTCTTGCCTTTAGATTGTCTGTATCCCAATTTCAAGGCCTTTGGATCATTCTTTTCCCCCAAAGACTTTGACCTCTTCCTCTCCCAGAAGGCCACCCACCATGAAGAACCCCTTGCCATTCACTTGGATTGTTCTTCACCCTCAAATCCCTGTGTGGTGGGCAGAATTTGGACAATTATAATGATCTTTATACTCCAGCTGAAAGATAATGCCGGTTACAGCAGGGAGCTGATGGTTAAGGGAGATATTATAGTCAGAGCAACAGTATTTGGTGATTAATTTAGTTCGAGGGGCAGAATAAATAGAAGGCAGATTTGTGATTGTGGCTCTGAAGAATCTAGAGGACTATGTGGGGGCCCCAGCTGAGATTGGAAAACACGCGAACAACAGGGTTTTTAAAAAGTGAGTTAAATATTCAGCATGTTAAGTTTGAGATACCTGGAATATATTTTGGTGGAACTGGGCAAGCAGTGCTTACAGGAGTCCACATTTAGATACAGAGACAGGCAAGGGATTTCTGGAGATGGAAGCTGAACAAGTCAGTGCTGATATTCGCCACAGGAAGGAGGAGAGGAGGGAAGCGGAAGACCCGCGAGGGATTTTATTCACTCTTAATTGGTTCAGAGGGACAAAAGCCAGCAAAGAAAATCCAAGGAAGGTTAACAGAGGCGTGAGGGAAGGCAGGGGTGTGACGCAAAGGTGAGCGGAACACTGTGCAGCCTTATTCTTCTTAATAAAAATGGTAAACAATCATCTGCTATGGAGGCAACCAAGAACAAAACACACTGGCATGGCGTTTTCCCGAACAACTTACTGTTTGGTGGTTTTCTTTGGTTATTTCCACTTCTTCCTGGTTAACTGTGTTCTGTTAGCCTGAAAGTAAAGACCAATAAAAGAATAAAGCACAGTTCCCACTGAGCACAGGTGAAGGCAAGCCTTTGATTAGTGACTATAACTCGAGCTTAAGTGTTGGTCACTATTTTTGACTTGCCTGCTGGATTCATAATTTACGTGACAATCGCTAATCGCTGTGCAGCTGCTGGGTTCCTCAGCTGGCTACTAGGTGTTTTTTGGAAGCTTCATGTCAGTGAATTCTGGAAAAGCTTCTTCTAGCCTCCTTCCTTGTAACTTGCTACTTCAGCTGTCTAGGTAATTACTTGCCTGGAACCATGTTGTGCTTTATGATTTAAATGGTCCAAATAAAGTGAGTCATATTTTCAGGGGTACTGGTGGGATTTAAATTTTTAGTGATACATTTCTGTTCAGCAAGTCTTCATGTGAAAGCGATGAAATTCTCAACGAAGCTGTTCACGGGCTCTTAGCTTTTGAAAATGAAGGAAATCGGTGTGCATAGGTGTCTGAGAGAGAAAGGAGAGAGACAGAGGAGGAGGAAAGAGATCGAGGCAGGGTGGAGAGATGAGTGAAAGCGAGAACCCTCTGCCTGGTTTTCAATCCGGTCCTTCTGGGACTAAGACAAATGGATCAACCACCTGAATGTTCTGATAACCATTTAATCAGATTTTTCTTTATTTCTTCATGCTTCGTTTTATGCACTGCTTCTATCCTGGAAGAGTTAATACTATTTCCAGAGAGTCTGATTAAGAAAACTGATGAATATTAGACCATATGGGGATTAGACTCAATAGGAGATAAACTCTTTTCTCTTTTAATATTTTTCTTTGTATATGAGTATAAGGAAAAAGAGTCTGTTACTATAAATAAAAAAATATTCACATACCACCCAAAGATTATTCCCATTCTCTAAAAAAATCATCCCCAGATTTGCATGGTATGTATGACTGTCAAGCTAGAGTTGGTACTAATTATACCTTATGTACCAATATAGTTGATGTGGATGAAAATTATGTACCTATGGTGGTGGTTTTGTCATTAAATCACATTCAGCTCTTGCAATTCCTTGGACTTCAACCCACCAGGCTCCTCTGTCCATGAGATTTCCCAGGCAAGAATACTAGGGTGGGTTGCCGTTTCCTTCTCCAGGGGATCTTCCCAACCCAGAGACTGAACCTGCGTCTCCTGCACTGCAGGCAGATTCTTCACCAACTGAGCCACCAGAGAAGCCATGTGTTCATAAAACTGTGTATTGGTCAGAGATCTTTCCACGTGTGATTAGTAATCATGCTACATTACCATCATGAATCTTTTGGAATTGAAAATACTGTAAATAATCTCAACATGTGAAGGAAAATATCATATTCATGCCTTTGTACAATAATAATAGTTCTATATAGTGTAAGATATGGGATACAAGAAAAAGAGTCAAAGATGAAAAGAAAGTATTTGCCTGAGCAACTGAGAAAATGACATTTCTACTTTGTGAAATGGGGAAATATGGGGTGGAGGCTGTAGTAAGAAAAATCTGGAGTTCAGTGCTGGGCATTTTAAATTTTTAATTGTCTTAAAATGGATATGTTTATTTTGGGGGGGCTCCAAAATCAGTGCAGATGGTTACTGTAGCCATGAAATCAAAAGACGCTTGCTCCTTGGAAGAAAAGTTATGACCAAGCTAGACAGATTATTAAAAAGCAGAGACGTTAGTTTGCCAACAAAGGTCCATCTAGTCAAGGCTATGGTTTTTCCAGTGGTCATGTATGGATGTCAAAGTTAGACTATAAGGAAAGATGGGCACCGAAGAATTGATGCTTTTGAACTGTGGTGTTGGAGAAGACTGTTGAGAGTCCCCTGGACTGCAAGGAGATCCAACCAGTCCATCCTAAAGGAGATCAGTCCTGGGTGTTCATTGGAAGGACTGATGCTGAAGCTGAAACTCCAATACTTTGGCCACCTCATGCGAAGAGCCGACTCATTGGAAAAGACCCTGATGCTGGGAGAGATTGAAGGCAGGAGGAGAAGGGGACGACAGAGGATGAGATGGTTGGATGGCATCACTGACGTAATGGACATGGGTTTGGGTGGACTCTGGGAGTTGGTGATGGAAAGGCAGGCCTGGTGTGCTGCAGTCCATGGGGTTGAGTCAAACACGACTGAGCGACTGAACTGAACTGAACTGATACACTGATACACATGAACATATATCACAATGTATGTAAAAGGGAATACTCTCAATCTTTGGCTGTTTGTATTTTCAATTTAGTAACACTCCTTGGAGACCTTTCCATGTCATCATATCCTGGTACACCTCACTCTCTTCTGATAGCTGCACAGTGTTGTACCCTTGCAAGATTCAGTAGTTCCTCACTGACTGACACTCAGTTTGTCTCTGTTTAGATTATTGGCCATTGCTAACAGCATTCCAGGGGACAGCCTCGTCTCTACAGCAGCGCACACTGAGAGGTGTCTATCTGAGGACGTGTCCCAATAGATTAATTTCTGGATAAAAATGTACACATTTTACACTATTATAGACATTGTCAAATGCTTTTCACATGCAAGGTAGCATGTCACTAATAGTTTACAGCAAGGTAGCCATCTCACGAATAGTTTACAGGTTTCTTTAAAAGGCTGTTCATCAGTTGAGTGACTATTGCGTCAAGTGATTCATTTGTGTAAAGTCAAAAGAGTAACTGAACTGACACAGGTCATAGAGAATAAGTTTTGATTGATGCTAGGAGGAAGGGGAGTCCTTCTGTAGCCACAAGACCCTGCAATACTTGTGTGATTATGACTTCTAGATGCAGTAACTTTTTCACTACAAAAAATTTTACTGTGATAAATTTAAGCCAAGCTCCCAAATAAGCAGTGTTTAATAGCAGGATGTACTGAGGATAACTGATCAGCTATCTGGACAAAAGTAAATTTATACAGTCATAGTTTATCACCTAAAGCAACTGCAAAGGAACAGAAGTGCTAAATATTAAAGGTCATACCATCAAAAGGCTGAATATCTACCACCAGAGCCGCAGCAGCAACAAAACAACCAATCTAAGAATGAATATTTACCTATAATCTTAAAAAGAAAGAACTTACAAAGCCTCTGATAGGTAGAAAAGGTAGGAAAAAAAAATCCAATAAATTTTAGTAAAGTAGAAAAAAACTGATTCATTTAGTAAAAATGAATATTTTTGCATAAAATAACCAAATTAAAATATTCCGTATTTAAGAAAAGTATATATAAAAAGTATATATAGAAAAGAAAACAAAAAATAAGGGTTAAATTGATACAATATCAAATCAAATATGTTATTATATAAAAATGATACTTTAAATAAACCAATATTAAAATTTAAGGAAATAGGCCAACACATAAACAACTATGTTAAAGAGAAATAGGAACCATAAGTACAGAACTGGAATGATAATGCTCAATTTCACTAGGAACCAAATAAACACAAATTAAAACAATATACTACATTTAATCAATGAATCACAAGATACTTAAAAAAGGTACTGAGAAAACCATGTGGCTGACAAGAGTGAATAAACTGGACACTTTAATAAACTGTTAGTATTGATTTTAGAAAGCAATATAGTACTAGAGACCATATTTATAGATGTTATCTTTTGATCGACATAAAAATTATTTTCTCTCTCCTGAGAAAATAACATATATGTAAAATAAAATTCAATCATTAAAATTATTAACATCAGTAGTATTTATGAAAGAATTTTTATTCTATCTCACATTCAATGATAAGGAAATAGATACCTATGAATATACATTGTGATGGATTATTATGCAGAATTTAATACTACTTAAGAGGAACTTAAGGAAAATTCTGAAAGAGATGGGAATACCAGACCACCTGACCTGCCTCTTGAGAAATCTGTATGCAGGTCAGGAAGCAACCGTTAGAACTGGACATGGAACAACAGACTGGTTCCAAATAGGAAAAGGAGTACATCAAGGCTATATATTGTCACCCTGACTATTTAACTTATACACAGAGAACATCATGAGAAACTCTGGGCTGGAAGAAACACAAGCTGGAATCAAGATTGCCAGGAGAAATATGAATAACCTCATATATGCAGATGACACCACCCTTATGGCAGAAAGCAAAGAACTAAAGAGCCTCTTGATGAAAGTGAAAGAGGAGAGGGAAAAAGTTGGCTTGAAGCTCAACATTAGAAAACTAAGATCATGGCATCCAGTCCCATCACTTCATGGCAGATAGATGGGGAAACAGTGGAAACAGTGTCAGACTTTATTTTTCTGGGCTCCAAAATCACTGCAGATGGTGATTGCAGCCATGAAATTAAAAGACGCTTACTCCTTGGAAGGAAAGTTATGACCAACCTAGACAGCGTATTAAAAACCAGAGACATTCCTTTGCCAACAAAGATCCGTCTAGTCGAGGCTATGGTTTTTCCAGTGGTCATGTATGGATGTGAGAGTTGGACGGTGAAGAAAGCTGAGCGCCGAAGAATTGATGCTTTTGAACTCTGGTGTTGGAGAAGACTCTTGAGAGTCCCTTGGACTGCAAGGAGATCCAACCAGTCCATCCTAAAGGAGATCAGTCCTGGGTGTTTATTGGAAGGACTGATGTTGAAGCTGAAACTCCAATTCTTTGGCCACCTGATGCAAAGAGCTGGCTCATTTGAAAAGACCCTGATGCTGGGAAGGATTGGGGGCGGGAGGAGAAGGGGACGACAGAGGATGAGATGGTTGGATGGCACCACCGACTCGATGGACATGGGTTTGGGCAAACTCCGGGAATTGGTGATGGACAGGGAGGCCTGGCGTGCTGCAGTCCATGGGGTCACAAAGAGTCGGACACGACTGAGCGACTGAACTGAACTGAATTAAGAGGAACAATAATAAGGATGTGATTCAGTTCAGTTCAGTCGCTCAGTCGTGTCCGACTCTTTGCGACCCCATGAATTGCAGCACGCCAGGCCTCCCTGTCCATCACCAACTCCCAAAAGACACAAAATTCAATAAACATTATGATTAGACTTTAGGGAGAAACATTCACTGATAGATTTAAAAAATAAAGGAAATACATCAAAATATTTAGTGTTTTTTTTTGCCTAGAGGACCTTCAGGTGGTTACTTTCTAAACATATTCTTTATATATATTAGAAATGCTCTTTAGTCAGAATGTACAATTTTATGGTTAAAAACTACTTTCATGAAATGAAAAGTATTTTTGTTCTGCACTGTAAAGATTCATCCTGATGCTTCTTTTTTTTTGGTTTGTTTGGACTTTAGAGAAATAAATAAATTTTAACCTCTGGATTCTGAGGCTTTTTCTTAAATTTCGTATGATAAGTATCCAAACCTTACTTGAAGAATTACATACCTGAAAGCAGCAGTCAGTCTCTGCGTCGCTAATTCTGCCTCCTAAAGGATTCTCAGAGTTTCCCAATCTCCAAAGCAGTCCCTTTCGTCTTGTTTGAAAGATAAATTCTGTGTTGTATCTGTATGCTGGTAATTGCCAACTTAACCAACAGGTAGTGACTCCCGCACCCCGGCATGAACCTGTGTGAGTGTGCTCATTTCAGAGTTTCCAAGAGTGTAAATCTTGCTTAGAGCCTTGAATTTCCACAGAAATCTATCACCAGGGTTTGCGGACCATGCACTTTTAAGTACTGTGTCCCAGCAAAGGGAAGAGAGAAAGAAAACTGAAGCACTGAATAAGAAGTTGAAAATTGATACTCAAAATCCCCACCAAGTCATTTCCACATCTTTCAAAATTTTCAAATGACCAGAACACACTAAAGTCTCTCAATTTGTTCTACCTTATGACCACTGAGGAGAATTAAAACTCTGGAACATGAACACCAGTGTGACTGACAGCAAAGTTTCCCTTGAGGGCAACGCAGAGTAGAATTAGACGTGCATTCCAAAGACAGGACTGCTCTTCACCCAGCTCCAATATCAGGGTCTTAGCATTTTTTCATAGACTGTGTCAGACTTGAATCATGAGTAAGAATAGAGATTCATCGATAACTTAACTGTAAATGTGTATGTGCATTATATGCGCATATGTAGGACACAAATACCCGTATTTCTACACATATATATTATATGCAAGGCATGTTACACACTCCTTTAGAAAATTTAAAAATTATGTCTATCCTGTTAAATAGTGAGATAAGACGGGTTATTACCTGACCCAACATGAGCTTCCTCAACTGTTACCTAATTAAACTAATTAGGAAACACAGTACTTGCTCATCTAGAAACTACAAAGCTAATCTTTAATCTTCAAAGTAGTTTGTTATGTAAATTCATTTATTCTTATAGTCAGGTGGGCATTTGTTATTTTTATATTAACCTGAATATTTTCGACATGCCTCATTGTCAAGAATAAAAGACTATCTAATGCATTACAAGGTAACATTTCTCACAGGAGTGTTCTAACTTTTGACACTGATTCTTCAAGGTAACAGCAGAAGTCTCATAAAATGCATTCGGCTTGCCATCATTTGGAATAACTGAGCAGCTTATAAATACATTTCCCTGGAGCCCTCAGCAGGTTATGAATTTTTTAAGAGACGCTGAGCACTACCAGCCAGTCATAGGCAGTCGCCGGCATCGCGGCTCTTCCAGCTGGCCTGGGTTCTTCTGCCTCTATTTGTACATCTTCACATGAGGAACACTCTAGGAACTCAAAACCGTTCCCTCCTTCATTATGCATGTGGCGTGCGATGCAATTTACCACCTAACAGATGTCATAGCTAAGTACCCAAGATCATGTCATGATTCATTCATCTTAAGACAATCTGCTTCAGAAATGCATGGCTTCTTATAAATTGAGAGAATTTGGCTTTTGAGTAATTCTTTAAAATGCTGTCTATAATATTAATTTTTTTCTTAAAACAGTTACAGGCTTTAGAGTATTTCTTTTCAGGTCAGCTGCCTTTATTTATTTATTTGTTTTTTTTGGTTTGACTCTATCTCTGCCATTAAAACAATAATAAAACACATCTTTTTTTTTTTTTTTAACCAACATGGTTATTGAGGTAACTCTATATATTACCCAAAAATTGAGGTTTTAATGTCTAGGCAAATCTGGAGAAACATTATTTCTCTGCCCCCATAAAGCAGACAAAAAAATTCCTGCCGGGTGGTATTTTACATAATATTGTCATTAAACACGGTCTATCTTTAGCGGAAGAAGCAGACGGTAATAAGTCAAATAGGGATGAAGAATTATCTGAATCTAAGGCGATACACTTACAAATGAGTAACCGAAATTATTATTAAAGGTAGAAATATGACATCCAGATTAGTAGAGTAAAAGGTTGAAAGAAATGTTTAACTATTGGGAGTAATTATCAAAGGCTTTTTTGTAAAAGAATAGGTTACACAGTCTCCTATTTTTAGCGGCTTATTTTTCTATGCTAGAATAAAGAACTCATAGATTCTTCGCTGCAGCTGTTTTGGTCTTGATTAATCTAAGTACTTTAGCCATAAAAGGAAAAGTAGCTTAATTAAAAAATGTTAGAGCAGAATAGAATACATTTACAATAATTTCCCTTCCTTTTTGGCTAAATGCAAGAAAGAAGATCATCCTTTCTTTTAGAGGGAGCGAATCAATATCTGTGCCGTTACAATTACCCTCGAGGCGCAATGTTACACAGACGGATGCACAAACAAAGGAATCATGGGTTAAAACCATATCCCTCAGCGTTAAAATAAAAACTATTTAAGTCTTGCTACATTTATTTCTGTTCTCCTCCTCCAATCAAATGCTATCATTACAACTTTCAATGTTAATCCCATAAAAACTTTTCTCTCAAATTAATTCTATTTTTAATTTCCCCTCAAAGGGATCCAAACTGATTTCCCGATTATCTTGAGGTGACTATGTCTCATTAGGTTGATGTTGTTTAGCTTGTTTATAAAATAAATTTAGCCTTTTAATATTTACACGGCTCTTGAGAAGTCTGGCTTTACCTCATACTTTCCAGTTGGGAAGTTTCCCAGTTGGGAATTCTCTGTTTTCGTCTCTTGTGAATGCAGAAATTGATTTTCTGTGGACATTTGTAGGAACCCTATAGGAGATGGTTTTCTTATGACTGTGCTGTCAATTACTTTCCGTAAGTGTCTGTAATGATAGGCTACAATGGGGAGAGAATACACAGTTTAAACTAGAACAGATGAATATTTAAAATGTTGATTGTATGCTGGCAAAAGTTTCCTTTTTGGCAAGTTTAAGAATACATCTTAAACTTAAAAATACAATAAACTTAAAAATATAACTTAAAACTGAAAAAATTTTCAGTTGTCACAGCGGGAAAAACAAGAGTATTAGGCACAGGGTTTTGTAGTATTAATCATCAAGATCTATGACTCTAATATCACTCTTACCTTCCTCAGCAATTATCTTGATTTCTTTACCACATAACCAGCCTGGTTTCATAGCAGTTGCTTTGCATCCTGGCTGAGACAGATGACAACCCTGACATTAGTTATTTTTCAGTGGGAACTTCCCACAAAAATTCAATTTGTTATGTTCAATTCTACCTCGTGGTTTATTTAATTTTAAAGGATTTTTTTACTACTCCATGTGAAGATAATAAAACATTTTTAATAATGCTCAATAATACTGCACATAGAATAAAACTAAGCACCACCCACTGCTTAGCTCCCCAGAGTCCATATTAAAGGCTAAACAAAACATACCACACAAAATTAAGGGAAGGAATGGGACCAAACTGGACTGAACACCAGGATAGTATTTGATTTCACTGGCTTAACTATATCATGGGGATATAAAGCTATCTGTACTCCTAATATAAAATTGAAAATAATACATTGTTTTGCAGATCCTTCGGGAATTGATAGAAGAGGCAATTTGGTTAAAACATTCTCTAATTCTTTTCCTTTTGGCTAAACTCAGATCTATAAACTGCATGTTTAAAAGAGCAACTCCTTTACAGCTTTTAGAACCATATGAGGAGAACCTCATTTTGTTTTTTTTCATTGTGGGACTAGTTTATAGATTCTGCTTCTTCTACACAGAAAATATGCCTGCAATAAAGTTGGTTCCTTCAAAAGAAGGAGCTTCTTGGTATGGCCAAAAGTCTCAAAGAAGACGCAACTGTTAAGTTGTTTGGAGTTGCCCTTGAATTGATTGAAAAGGTAAGAGACTTGATTTCAGGAATCCAGAGAGTATGAGAAGCTATCTTTTAAGAGACATAGCTTCAAAATTGGTAACAAAGAATAGTCACACTTGAGGTACTTGCTGATGGAGGAGAATCTATAACCTCTGCCAACTAATATCTAGCAAAAGACTTAGCGAGGGAGAAAGAATACACATGACATTTATTCAGTCTACTCTTGCTGACAGATCAGGCAGCTTTTTAGTCCCAGATGCACATTCCTTCAGAGGACAGGTAAGTAAGGTAAGTGAGTGAAACAGGGCAGGTGAGACATGAGTATTTGCAATCAACATTTGAGTTTATAGTTACAAAACAGAAAAGGTACATGTCATTGTCTCAGATGAAATTCACATGCCAGATACACATACAACTATCTGGCTCTACTGATTGGTCCCAATCTGTGGCAAGTCCTAGGTTTTCCACTTACTAACTGTTTGACCGAGCAAGTTTCTTATACTCTTTGTACTTTGGTTTCCTTATCTGGAAAATGGGAATTATAACAGCACCCACCTCATGGAATTACTATGAGGAATAAATGATTTGATACATTTATAGTGCTTCAGATAGTACCAAGCACACACCAAGGGCTTTATCCACATTCATTACTATGTACATGTTTTGTTCTGTGCCTCTATCTCAACTGTTTCATGTTTACACACACACACACACGTACAAACATACTCATTAATAAAATGATGATTAAGGATGCATTTGGAGAATAAGAGAGAAGCTCCAAAGATTGGACAATTCGTATGTGTCGTCCAGGAGCCCCTCTCTACCTCCTGCACCTTGTTCTGTCTCCTCTGGGCCCCAGGAGGCTGACTTCTTGCAATGACACAGGCTGACTCCCACGCCCGCAGGTTTTCAGGCAGGTTTGCCTAAGGGAGTCAGACGCTGGGGCCTGGGAAGACCGAGGAAGACGATGTCTGGGTGTTGACCCCTCTGCTCCCTCCCTGTTGGAATACTGCTGGCTGGGTGGGTTCCCCTGCTAAAGGAGCCATAACCCCTTGCACGGTTCATGATGCTCTCATTCACCTCTTCAGGTCTAGAAGGTGACAGCCCCTTACCTTGCTAGCCCTGGGATGTTTCACCATATCTCATGGTGCCTGTTTACCTTTGTCAATAACCTTCCTTAACTAGCCTGTTGATTATACCCTCTCTTTCTTGCCTGAATCCTGATTGATATATACTCTTATTTAAATGTCTTGATGTGTTCTCTCTTCTTTTCTTAAATCCTGCTAAAATGATAGAAGAAAAGAAAAGGTAATGAATCCACAGAAAGCCTGGATATCCAGTAGGAGTGACAGCAACAGAAGACGCAGTGAGTAAACTGACACTAAAAATCAACTCAACCGAGGACCATAGAAAGAAAGAAAAGAAAGGGAAGCTGCTCAGGCGTATCCGACCTTTGCAACCCCATGGGCTGTAGCCTACCAGGCTCCTCCAACCATGGGATTTTCCAGGCAAGAGTACTGGAGTGGGTTGCCATTGCCTTCTCCAGGGACTCTTCCTGACCCAGGGATCGAACCCAGGTCTCCCGTATCGTAGGCAGATGCTTTTACCATCTGAAGACCATGCTTGCCCACAGAAGAGACCTTCAAAGCAACTGATCTTCCCCCTGACCCCAACCTGAACAAAAGCTTGCAAAAAGCTATACTAGAGAAAGCACAAGCTAGTTCACGTAATGGCTAGTGGGATGACCTGAATTACTAAGAGAGCAACACGTTTGAAGCAGTAATATCCTTGGGAGGGGTTCCCCCAAAATAAGCTGTGAGGAAGCTGGATAGAACATTTCACAAGCCAAAGAAACAGGGTCAATTTTCAAGGTTGCAAGTGAGATAGACAGACATCTTCCTGGAATGGCTCTGATGACATTGATGGCTCTGATGACATTGTGCCTACAGGCTAAACTGTAGAAGAGACAGCCTTTGAAAATACCAAGTCAACGTCTAATTTACAGCACTCTTGTTCCTCACTATCAGGAAACCTAAATTCACATAGTTATTACACAGTGGAAAAAGAATAAATGTTGAAAATATATTATTCAGACAAATATAAAGTGATCTGGAAATTTAGTTTATGTGAAACTATAAAACTGGATTTTTTTCTGTTCAAGCATTTACATGAACATTCACGCTTATATGAAAACAAAATACTGGAAAAAATTGCTTTCTAGATTCACTGGAACTTTATAACATCGTTAGAGTCAGGAATGGTTTTCTTAATATAAATGCACAGTGTTTGAATAGAGGGTAATAAAGAAGGGCGTGCGTGTGCATGCACACACGTACTCCTCTCGAAGTCTACACTGCTGAAAAGCATCAAAATGGCGTCCACATGGTTGGTTCCTTCCTTCCATTATTAGCAACTGACTTTGTATTATACTTTTCTCCGGAAAGAATGTACACAATACAAATGTTCAACGCTTACATTCTAACCAGATGAAGTGAAGAAGAGCAATATTTTCCCTTTTATTTTCTTACACAGTAAATGTAAGGGATATTTAATGGTAGTAAAAATGAATCTCTTTCCAATAATAACAACTTACAACTACCCAACACAACCAAAAACACGCCCCAGAACATTTTGTCATTTTAAAATAACTTAGATACTATTTATTTTTGTGGTTGGACTATCAATCCATTGTAAATAGCTAAAAACTCCTGAACATCTAAACACATTTTAAACATGGTTTGAAGTGGCGGAATTTTATTATTATAAAATCCTTTTAAAACTAACTTAACATCATGGTTTCCTAACTTCTTTCCCAACTAAACCAAAACAAAAACAAACAATGGACATAAAAGGAAAAGAAAGAAGAACCGAAAATGGCTAAGAGAAGTAAATAAACATATAGTGCTTTAGTGTCTGAGTTATGTGATCCATATTATCCACACAAATGCATTTCAGACAACATTCATGAGACATTTCTTAAAAAATATACAATTTGGTGGATGTTTACTTCAGTGAATAACAGAAGTTTAGTTCTCATCTGAACTCCTAGAACTGACTCTAAGAGCATCAACAATAATATTCCCAAGACTTTTTTTTAAGACATGAAAATGAGCATATTATTTATCTGTCCTTAATGGGTGTAATTTAAATCCTAAAGGGGTTTCTGGCGTCAGGTTTCCTGAATCTGGAATATCTAACTCATTAAGGACTTTTAAATATGGTTTCCTTTACACAGGCTCAGAGTAAAGATCATAATTGTATGTGTGTGTGTTCAGTTGCTCAGTCTTGTCCAACTCTTGGTGACTCCATGGATTGTAACCTGCCAGGCTTCTCAGTCCATGGAATTTTCCAGGCAAGAACACTGGAGCAGGTGGCCATTTTCTACTCCAGGAGATCTTCCCAGGGATAAAACCCACGTCTTGTGTTTTCTGCATTGGCAGGTGGATTCTTTACCACTAGCCATCTGGGAAGCCCAAAGTTTATATTTATTGGGGCTTCCCTGGTAGCTCAGTTGGTAAAGAATCTGCCTACAATGCAGGACACCCAGGTTCAGTCCCTGGGTTGGGAAAATCCCCTGGAGAAGGAAAGGGCAAACCACTCTAGTATTCTTGCCTGGAAAATCCCATGGACAGAGGAGCCTGGCAGGCTACAGTCCATGGGGTTGCAAAGAGTTGGACACGACTTAGTGACTAAACCACCAAATATCCATTGAGGCTTTTAAGCCCAATATAGAGAATTAGAATTTCATCATTGTAGATAATGAGGATTATTAACTTTCTGGGTTAAATGGATGAAATAGTTTCAAAATAAAGTGAAGTATTTTATTTAACTGTATCACTGTTAAGAAACACTATTTTTGAAAAGAAAATCATTTTTACTGTTAAAGTATACATAACAGTACAGCTCAGTGGCATTAGGTACATTCACTTGGTTGTGCAATCCTCATTACAGTTCATCTGCAGAACTTTTTCTTCTTCCCAAACTGAAACTCCATATCCATTAAACAATTTTCCATTGCTCAATTTCCCCAGCCAACCCCCCCCCCGACCTTTTTTTTTTAAAGTTGCTCAGTCATGTCCAACTCTTTGAGATCCCATGGACTATACAGTCCATGGAATTCTCCAGGCTAGAATACTGGAGTGGGTAGCCTTTCCCTCCTCCAGGGGATCTTCCCCACCCAGGGATCGAACCCAGGTCTCCTGCATTGCAGGCGGATTCTTTACCAGCTGAGCCACCAGGGAAGCCTGGTGACCACAATTCCACTTTCTGTTTCTAAGAATATGACTACTCCAGGTACCTCGTATAAGCGGGATCATATAATGTTTGTTCTTCTGTGTCTAGCTTGTTTAATTTAAAATAATCTCTTCAAGTTTCATTCACATTGTAGCATATGTCAGAATTTCATCACTTTTTAAGGCCGAATAATATTCCATTGCATACACATATGACATCTTTTAAATATATTCATATATTGATAGACAAAGAGCTGTTTCCACCTTTGGGTTATTGTGAATAATACTGCTATGACACTGGCACAAACATCTGTTTGGGTCCCTGCTTTCACTAAATTTATGTATATACCTAAAAGTGGAATTGCTGGATCATATGGTAACTCTATGTTTAATTTTCCAAAGAACTGCCACATTGCTTTCCACAGAGGCTGTATCATTTTACATATCCACCAACAATGCACAGGATTTAAATTTCTCAACATCATCCCAAAGTTGGTTATTTTGGTCTTTTGATAATAGCCAACTTAATGGGTGTTAAGTGATCTCTCATTGTGGTTTTGATTTGTATTTCTCTAATAATTGGATATGTTGAACCTCCAAAAACAAATCATTTTAAAGTTTGTGTTTTTTAGTTCCCATCAATACTAGAATCAGAAAGTTGAAATTTCTTTCTATAATCATTTAGGTCAATCTAACATTTTATTTTTTAAAAGGAAAACTTAAAAATCACTGCATAGTAAATTAAAATTTAATTAAATTCATGTTATAAATAAGAGTATCACAACTATTACTTTGATTGAAACAATGGAAAAATATTTTTATACCCTGTAAATTGCTAATTTACTCTCTCATTTCAAAATTATGTGGGTATCAGGTTACCATGAGGTAAAAAATTATTCTAAAATATGAAGAAAATGTTTATACCAAAAGAAACAAAAAAAACTATGAAACAAGCAAACTGGGGTATTTACTAAAGCAATAGTTGGGCTGAGTATAAAGAAATGTCAAAGAAATTGAGGGTAAATATCTAAATTTAAATTTTAAAAAAATATTCTTTAACGGACAAAAGTAATTTAAAGAAGCTATGAGATGTGTTGATGCTTTCATTTCAGAGATCTTTATTAATGTTGTATATAAATAATGGTTGGAAGGAGCATAAAGGAGGATGGTTAAGGCCAAGAAATATGGTCTATTTGGAACACAGATGGCTTGTAAAAATCAAGTTTATGAACGAAGGTTTGCAGGAATTTTGCTGGTTGGATGTAAGAAGGGTTTCCCCCCACTCTCAGTGTTTCCATTTGATCATAGAAAGCTTCGTGGTGATATTTTTGAAGCTAGTCACTCTGATGCTGTCAGCCAAGGAGTTTCAATGGTTTTCTCTGAAAAGTAGTTTCATACTTCCTTTTCCAAGACAGTAAATTACCCAAACAAAAGTAACATGTGTAGTTTGCTGGAGGCCATATAAAGAGAGAGAGAAATGTGTTTGCGCAGCAACAAAGGACTGTGGCTTTATTGGCAGCACCATCAAAGCTAATCCATTTGCTTGCCAAGGCAGTGTGAATCCACTGCAAGATGTGTGGAGTCTGTTACAGGAATAATTTTCCTGGAGCACCCACTTACGGACTGTAACTCTTTCTTCAAGTCTCCCGATTGAGAAGGAAGATTCTCTATAAGAGTGCACAGCTGCTTTTGTCTTTTAGCTTTCAGAAATTACACATGAAGCGATTTTGATTTTCATCGGTCAACAATTTTTTTTTTCTTTTTATTTGTGAAATCACTGAAAAGATTTAATCTGGAAGCCCTTTCCTAACTATCTGACCAACAACCACTTCTGATCGTAATGAGTTGGAATCACTTAAGATGTGATTCCAAGAATTATCTTGAACTGTTTTAATCTAGTGACTGGAAGTGTTCTTTTTGAAGGATTAATAGGAAACATTCCAAGTTAGAGAAATTCTACTTCCGTCTTATGATAATATATATTAAATCTATGAATATGGCACAATACAAATCCACAAAATCTTATTCACTTTTAATCCAAAGACTTTGTTCTATTTCTTAAGCTCTAATTTAAAGACAATGAGGGATCTAATTTAAGCCCTTTTGCTTGTGAAGATAAACCTTTATAACTGCAAATCACTGAACATCTTGTTAACTGGCTGAGCCAGCAACCAGCTGGAATGACATAAACATGCAAAAAAAAAAAAACAAAAAAACTACAGAAACCTGATTCACATTATAAAGGTCTTGATTTTGAAGTCTTATATAGAGGTTTAGGTACTATAAATAACTCTGTACTGCAATTTGTTCAATGTAATTCAGTATCTTCTAACTTAAAAAAATAACATTATTCGCTTCATCTTCAGTAGAGGAATGATCATGGTTAAAAGGAATTCATAAAATTAATGCCTTAGATTTAGCAATTAACAACAGGTTTGAATTTGTATGTTATTTATTTAATATATTTGACATAAGAATATTTTAAGAAATGCTAGAATAATTTTTATGATTTTGATATGTTTATATTTGCTCTCAGATAATAATGTACCATATTTGCTAGCATATGCTGGCTTATACTGCTACACCTGATTTATAAAATCTGAATAGAATACAAAATGATATATTGCCAGTATGTCTGACACTATTGAATTCTATCACTGGGAGATGACATCTTAAAACAATTCTGGAAAGCATCCTTAAAAACACACAGAATTAGAACTCTTGTACCAGAAAGGACATCAATCAGGTAGTTAATCTTTTTCCCTTATCTAGGCCCCGGCCTCCTGGACCAGGAGGGGAAAATAAGCCACTGGAAGTACAAAAGAAAAAATGTTAGTTCTATTCATACTCATTTCATTTCATTCTTTAAAAAAAAGCACATTCATATTACTTTAAAAATATACACAGTATGGGAGAGAACAAGATGGTGGAGGAATAGGTAGGCATGTAATACATCGCTCTCTGCGGATACATCAGGAATACACCTTCAGACACAGAAGTGCTTGCAGAACAGCTGAGAGTGGACAGGAGTACCTGACAACCAGGAAAGAATATATAGAACCATGCAAAACTCGGTAGGACAAAGTAACTAAGGGGAAAAACAGGAGTGTCAGTAGGACTGGACCTGCCCTTGGCGGGTGGGGGGACTGAAGCAGGGGTCCCATCCCCACATTGGGGCAACTGTCTGGGTCAGAGGAGGCACATTTAAGTCTGAGAGTGAAGCACCTGATCTGTGGCAGCCCAAATGGAATGAGAATCACAGTCCTTGCCGCAGCCATAGATACCCCGGACAGGGACGCAGGTCCCCTGGAAGGTGCAGCGGCTGGGAGCTGGAGTATAGGGATTGTGGAGCAACCCCAGGGCGAAGGCTGCAGAAAGATGGACCAAGGCGCTGTGAGGGAGGAGACTGTGGTGGGAAACAGCTGTAGAGGAAAGCCAGGCAGCCATGGAAGCAAGTTGATACTGCTGAGTCATGCGTAGGGGATGGAGCCATCACCATAGCCTCTCTCCACACACCAGCATCAGCAACTGAACACTAGAGAGGCTGGCCCATCAAGCACCTGACATTCAGAACTACAGAGCAGGACACCACCTAGGGGGCCCCTCTATGTGCCCGACATGCTGCCCAACAGAGAAGGACCCCAGGCAAGAGAGCCCTCTAAGTGTCTGGACAGGCGGAGCTACGGAGAAAGACTAACCAAAGAGGCCTTATGATTGCCAGTACCAGAGACCTGAAAAAAGACTCTGATAGGGCCGTAACCCTGCAGCTGAAGCAGTCGATGTCCCTGCACACTTGGTGCCATCAGGGCCTCCATGATGCAAGTAGCTGCATCACCTTCATGCTCAGCCCTCACTGGGGCAGAGCTGCCACAGTCAAAAAAAGTCTTGCATCTATGCACGCAAAGTTGCTTCTGTCGTGTCCAACTCTTTGCAACCCTGTGGATTGTGGCCTGCCAGGCTTCTCTGTCAGGGAGGGGATTCTCCAGGCAAGGATACTGGAGTGTATTGGCCAATACCGGTTGCCATATCCTTCTAGAGCACCATATTTCCTGCTGCCCTAGCCTCCAACTCCCCTGAGTACCTGGTGCTGCCAGAACCCCTGTGACCCAAGCAGCTGCACCACCTCCACACCTGGCCCTCACTGGGGCAAACCCAAATCCTCCAGGGCAGCCTCAGGAGCAAACCCCAGCGGTCAACACACAGGCATAGGTGGAAATAAAACCACAGTTGAAACTCAGGGGCAGTGTGGCTAAGGAAGAAGACCCAAATCCTTCCCACCAGTTGTACAAGCTGCAGATTAAATCCACACGATCAACTAGGCAGACTGTGTCTGTGGAATATATGAAAGGACATTGAGAGCTCCCACAAAAGAAAATGCATTAGTTCTGATGGCTGTGGACGTTTGAGGCAAGAACACACAGGAGTAGGACCAGGTTTGAGTCTGAGCTGCCCCCACAGCAGGTCCAGAGACTAGCACAGTGTTGGAGGGCATCCTAGGGAGGTGAGGTGGACTGTGACTCACAGGGAGGGAAAGGACCCTGACAGCGGTGACTCAAGAAAAGCATTTATTATTCTTGTGTTTTGACTTGTCCTGTAGTTTCTTTAGTTTTTTTTTCTTTTTCTGTTTTTCCCCCTCTGTTATAGTTGCCAATTTTATTAGCACTATGAAACCTAATCAAGGTTTTGTTTTCTTTTTTTTTCAATCACACTTTTTATTGCTGTTATAAACCTCTGCCTCTACGTTGGCCTTTTGCTGTTCTGTGGAGTTTTCCTTTTTTTTTCTTCTTTTTTTTCCCTCTTTATTTAATTTTAATTTTTTAAACCTATTATTATTTTTTCTACATTTATTTCTTTGTTTGCTTTTCCAACTGTCCTTTTCCCCTTTCAGTTAATCTTTAATGTATATAAATCTTCTTTATCTACCTATATGTAACTTTGCATTTCTATTCTTTTCTTTCTTTTTCTCACCATATTTGTTAGTTTTGTTTTCATTGTTTTATTCCCCAATTGGCACCTTGCTTTAGTTTTGTTTTCCAGTTTGTGCTTTAGTTAGTTTTGTTCTTAATTGGTGGATATCATTTTTGGTTTCCTTTGTTCGCTGGGTCAATCTATTGTACTTTGTTTCTATTGGACTGTTTTGATTTTGATTATGGGTGTACATGTATATTCCATTAATTTAATTATATTTGCCTGATTTTATAACTTCCATTTGTCTGGGGTTCATCTTTGGTTTCCCGTTTTGGGTATTTTTTTTTAAATCTCATTTAATGCCATAACAAAACACCTGTGTGATCTCCTTTCCTGGCCAGAGATCAAGCCCACAGCCTTTGGAGTGGGAGCGGTGACTCCAAGACCCTTGCCTACCAGAACACCCCTAACCCTAAGGAGCATAAAGTAGTGAGAACTCCGACAAAGGAAACCACTTGAATACAACAACAAGGATCACCCAACCACCAGTAGCGCCCTGTGCAGGATGCCTCACCCAACAACAAACAAGAATAAATTACAGATCCAATCATAAGCAGACAGGATTACCACCTCACTCAGCCCTGCCCATCAGAGGAAGGGGAAAAAAAAGAAAAAAACTCAGCACAAATCTCACCCTACACAAAGCTTACACAAACAACTGGACCAAACTAAGGAGGGCAGAAACCAAAAGGAAGAAAGAATTCAACCTTGAAGCCTGGGAGAAGGAAATCCCAAACACAGTAAGTTTAAAAAAAAATAATGAAAAGGCAGAGAAATACCACACAAATGAAGGAACAAACTAGAAACACAGAAGTCCAAATAAATGAAGAGGAAATAGGCAAACTACCTGAAAAAGAATTCAGAATATGACAGCAAAGATGATCAAAAACCTTGAAAACAAAATGGAGAAAATGAAAGAATCAATTAACAAAGACCTATAAGAATTAAAGAATAAACATACAGAGACAAACAACACAATTACTGAAATTAAAAAATCTATAAAAGGACTCAATAGCAGAATATCTGAAGCAGAAGAATGGATCAGTGAGCTGGAAGATAAAATGGTGGAAATAACTTCTGAAGAGCAGAATAAAGTAAAAAGAATGAAAGAACTGAAGATAGTCTCAGAGACCTTTGGGACAATATCAAATGCACCAACATGTGAATTATACTGGTCCCAGGAGAAAAAGAAAGGGTATGAGAAAATTTTTAAAGAGATTGTAGTTGAACATTTCCCCAACATGGAAAATGAAATAGTCAATAAGTCCAAGAGGCACAAAGAATCCCATATAGGATAAACCCAAGGAGAAACACATCAACACACATACTAATCACACTAACAAAGATTAAACACAAAGAAAGAATAGTAACAGCAGCAAGGGGAAATCAACAAGTAACAGACAAGGAAAACCCCATACACTTAACAGCTGATCTTTCAGCAGAAACTCTGCAGGCCAGAAGGGAATGGCAGGATATATTCAAAGTACTGAAAGGGAAAAATCTGCAACCAAGATTACTGTACCCAGCAAGGATCTCATTCAAATTTGATGGAGGGATCAAAAGCTTTTCAGAAAAGCAAAAGTTAAGAGAATTCAGTACCACCAAACCAGCTTTACAACAAACGTTAAAAGGACTTATAGAGTCATGAAATACAAGAGAAGGAAAATATCTACAAAATCAACCCCAAACAGTTAAGAAAATGGCAATAGGAACATATACATCAATAATTACTTTAAATGTAAACAGATTAAATGCCCCAACCAAAAGACACAGACTGGTTAAATGGATATAAAAACAAGACCTATATATATACTGTCTACAAGAAAACAACTTCAAACCTAAAGACACATATAGACTGAAAGTGAGAGGATGGAAAAACATATTCTATGCAAATGGAAAGCAAAAGAAATCTGAAGTAGTAATCCTCATATCAGACAAAGGAGAAGAGGTAAGGAAGGACACTTCATAACGATCAAGGGATCAATCCAAGAGGAAGATATAACAATTATAAATATCTATGCACCCAACATTGGAACACCTCAATACATAAGACAGACACTGACAGACATAAATGGAGACATCGACAGTAACACAATAATAATAGGACAACTTAACACCCCACTCACACCAATGGACAGATCATCGAAACAGAAAATTAATAAGGAAACACAAGTCTTAAATGATACGTTAGACAAGATGGATCTCATTGATATCTTCAGGACATTCCATCCAAATGCAGAAGAATACACCTTCTTCTCAGGTGCACATGGAACATTCTCCAGGATAGACCACATCTTGGGTCACAAATCAAACCTCAGTAAATTTAAGAAAATTGAAATTGTATCAAGCATCTTTCCCAACCACAACACTATGAAACTAGATATGAAATACAAGAAAAAGACTGTAAAAAATACAAACACATGGAGATTAAACAATACATTTCTAAATAATGAACAGGTTAGTGAAGAAACCAAAGGGGACATAAAACAATTCCCAGACACAAATGACAATGAAAACACGAGAACTCAAAACCTATGAGATGCAGCAAAAGCAATTCTAAGCAGGAAGTTTATGGCAATACATCCTACCTCAAAAAACAAGAAAAACACCAAATAGACAACCTAACTTTACACCTAAAGCAACTGGAAAAAGAACAACAACAAAAGTAACAAAAACCCCATAATTAGAAGAAGGAAAATAATCATAAAGATCAGAGCAGAAATAATTGAAAAAGAAATGAAAGAAATAGTAAAGATTAATAAAACTAAAAGCTAGTTCTTTGAGAAGATAAAGTTGACAAACCTTTAGCCAGACTCATCAAGGAAAAAAGAGAGAAGAATCAAATCAAGAAAATTAGAAATGAAAAAGAAGAGGTTACAACAGACAATGCAGAAATACAAAGGATTGTAAGAGACTATTATGAACAACTATATGTCAATAAAATGGATAACCTGGAAGAAATGGACAGATTCTTAGAAAAGTTCAATCTTGCAAGACTGAACTAGGAAGAAATAGAAATTATTAACTCCCCAATTACAAGCACTGAAATTGAAAGTGTGATAAAAAATCTCCCAAAAAACAAAAGCCCAGGACCAGATGGCTGCATAGGTGAATTCTACCAAGCATTTAGAGAAGAGCTAATGCCTATCCTTCTAAAAGTCTTTGAAAAAATTGCAGAGGAAGGAACATTCCAAACTCAATTCTATGAGGCCACCATGACCCTGATACCAAAACCAGACAAAGACAACACAAAAAAGAAAACTATAGACCAGTATCACTGATGAACATAGATGCAAAAATTCTCAACAAAATTCTAGCAAACAGAATTCAGCAACACATCAAAAAGCTCATACACCATGATCAAGTTGCATTTATTCCAGGATCAATCTTGCATTTATGCAAGGATTCTTCAATATATACAAATCAATCAATGTGTTACACCATATTAACAAACTGAAAGATAAAACCTGTGTGATAATCTTAATAGATGCAGAAAAAGCCTTTGACAAAATTCAGCACCCATTTATGATTAAAACTCTTCAAAAAATGGGCATAGAAGGAACCTACCTCAACATAGTAAAGGCCATATATGATAGGCCTACAGCAAACATTATTCTCAATGGTGAAAAAATGATAACATTCCCCCTAAGATAAGGAACAAGATAAGTGTGTCCACTCTTACCACTACTATTCAACATAATTTTGAAAGTCCTAGCTACAGCAATCAGAGAAGAAAATGAAATAAAAGGAATCCAGATCAGAAAAGAAGTAAAACTCTCACTGTTTGCAGATGACATGATACTATACATAGAAAAGCCTAAAGATATTATCAGAAAATTACTAGAGCTAATCAGTGAATTTAGCAAAGTCACAGGATACAAAATCAATACACAGCAATCACTTGCATTCCTATATACTAACAATGAAAATCAGAAAGAGAAATTAAAGAATCAATCCCATTCACCATTGCAACAAAAAGAAAATATCCAGAATAAACTTACCTAAGGAGACAAAAGAACTGTACACAGAAAATTATAAGACACTGATGAAAGAAATCAAAGATGATATAAACAGAGGAGAGATATTCCATGTTCCTGGGTGGGAAGAATCAATACTGGGAAAATGACTACACTACCAAATTTAATCTACAGATTCAACATGATCCCTATCAAATTACCAATGGCATTTTTCACAGAGCCAGAACAAAAAATTTCACAATTCATATAGAGAGACAGAAGACCCCGAAGGCCAAAGCAGTCTTGAGAAAGAATGGAGCTGGAGGAATCCACCTTCCTGACTTCAGGTTACACTACAAAGCTACAGTCATCAAAGCAACATGGTACTTGCACAAAAACAGAAATATAGACAAATGGAACAAGATAGAAAGCCTATAAATAAACCCAAACATCTATGGGTACCATATTTTTGACAAAGGAGGCAAGAATATACAATGGGGCAAAGACAGCCTCTTCAATAAATGGTGCTGGGAAAACTGGTCAGCTATATGTAAAAGAATGAAATTAGAGCACTTCCCAACACCATATAGAAATATAAACTCAAAATGGATTAAAGACCTAAATGTTAGACCAGAAACTATCAAACTCTTAAAAGGAAAGCATAGGCAGAACCCTCAATGACATAAATCAAAGCAAGATCTTCTATGATCTACCTCCTATAGTAATGGAAATAAAAATAAAAGTAAGCAAGAGGATCCTGATTAAACTTAAAAGCTTTTGCACAGCAAAGGAAACTATAAGCAAGGTGAAAAGACAACCCTCAGAATGGGGGAAAATAATAGCCAATGAAACAACTGACAAAGGATTCATTTTCAAAATATACAAGCAGTTCATATAACTCAATATCAGAAAAACAAACAACCCAGTCAAAAAGTGGGAAAAAGACCTAAACAGACATTTCTCCAGGAAGACATGAGCACATTTGGATCTTTTTCAGCTGAGAGGTTTGTAAGGTGTGCCTCTCCTGCCTCAGTTTACTCATCTGCGAACCTGGGGAGGGGTGAGGTCAGAAATCTGGCCTTTCAAGTCCGCAGATTCTAAAGTGCCTCCCGCCTCCTTGGTGCCTGCTCTAGTTCATTTACTCCTGCAGAATATGTCGGGAAACACACACACACACACACACACACACACGAAAAGATGCTCAGTATCGCTCATTATTAGAGAAATGCAAATAAAAATTACAATGAGATGTTACCTCACACCAGTCAGAATGGCCGTCGTCAGTCTACAAACAGTAAATGCTGGAGAGGGTGTGGAGAAAAGGGAACCCTCTTGCACTGCTGGTCGGAATGTAACTTGATAAAGCCACTATGGAAGACAGTATGGAGATTCCTTAAAAAAACTAGGAATAAAACCACCATATGACCCAGCAATCCCACTCCTAGGCACATACCCTGAGGAAACCAAAACTGAAAGAGACACATGTACCCTACTGTTCATTGCAGCACTATTTACAATAGCTAGAACATGGAAGCAACCTAGACGTCCATCGACAGATGAATGGATAAAGAAGGTGCGGTCCATAAACACAATGGAATACCCGTCAGCCATAAAAAGGAACGCCCTTGAATCAGTTCTAATGAGGTGGATGAACCTAGAGCCTATTATAGAGTGAGGTAAGTCAGAAAAAGAAAGATAAATATAGTATAGTAACACATATATACGGAATCTAGAAAGACGGTACCAAAGAATTTATTTGCAGGGCAGCAATGGAGAAATAGACATTGATAACAGACTTATGGACATGAGGAGAAGGGAGGAGAGGGTGAAATGTATGGAGAGAGTAGCATGGAAACTTACTTCACCATATGTAAAATAGACAGCCAAGGGGAATTTGCTGTATGTCTCAGGGAACTCAAACAGGGGCTCTGTATCAACCTAGGGGGTGGGATGGGGAGGGAGATGGGAGGGAGGTCAAGAGGGGAGGGATAGATGTATACCTATGGCGGGTTCATGTTGAGGTTTGACAGAAAACAGCAAAATTCCGTAAAGCAATTATCCTTCAATTTAAAATATATATACATAATATGATGTTAGTATTTGTAATTGGGCTTTTCAGAATTTGTAATTCAATAAAATGTATGGTCCCTAGTTCTCCAGAATCTATAATACATATCTTGTAAAAGCACTAATATAAAAATGTTTGGAGACTACTCCTTTAGGCAATACTAAAATCAAATAATGCTGACAAAGGACTGAGAGAGTGTACCAAAAATGTGTATTATAGCCACTGTACTATATGTCAATGCTATGTGAAGCAGGTACTTAATCAATAGAATTGAATAGTTTTCCAAGGCTTAACTTACTTTTTTTTATTATCTACTTGACAGATGAGTTGGACAACTGTACTCTTTTCATATTCTCAATATTTGTGCTTCAGAAAAGTAGTTCAGTCCTCTGATAATGTAGACAAGCTTACCTTTGAGAGGGAACAGGTGAGGGGGAGAGAAAATGTGTATGTGTTTGGGAAAAACATATTCACCAGATTAGAAAACATTTTTTCTGGAACTTTTTTTGTTGTTATATTTATTATGTGAGATTTTCACATTTAAACATTAAATGTGTTATGTTTAAACACACTTAAACATAACAGACATTTTAAAATTTATGTAAATATTGTGAAAATTAAAGATATGTCTATATCATCTAATTACATATAAACAATATATCCAAGTTTATTTTCTATTGAAGTTGCTCTGATGATAAGCAAAATCTGTTTGTTCTTGTCATCGAATTTCAGTTTAAAAGATTACTATTGTTTTACTTTAAGTGCTCTGGTTCAGTAATTCACTTTGATATATTTTTATTATCTAGGAATTATTCCCAATGCAGTTATTGGCACAATGTATTGGCTTTTCCCCTATGCAGAAGACTGTTTAATTAATACTGTAACATCGAGAGTGCAAAAATAATCACGACATATTAAAATGTGTCAGATACTTTAACTGACTACTACATTTAATCCTTATAAGAACTCTATAAGGTATTTTAATTATTAATCTTTATATATGAAGAAACTGAAATTCAGAAGGTTAAGTAACATTCTCACATTGCTTGTAATGAGAAAATCAGATGTGAACCCCATTTGTCATGACTCTAAAGTCTATCAGAGAGAAATCCTTTCTTATTGGCAATCATGCAGAGCTTGGCATTAACCATTTGTTCTATGTATACGTACTACTGGTGATAGGCTTCCCTTGTGGCTCAGCCGGTGAAGAATCCGCCTGCAATGCGGGAGACCTGGGTTCGATCCTTGGCTTGGGAAGATCCCCTGGAGGAGGGCATGGCAACCCACTCCAGTATTCTTGCCTGGAGAATCCCCATGGACATAGGAGCCTGGAGGGCTACAGTCCATGGGGTCACAAAGAGGCAGACACGACTGAGAGGCTAACACACACACTACTGGTGATAAGGTTGAGGATATAAGCTCATTGTTTGTGGAATAAGCAGTTTGAATCACACATTCAAGGTGATGATTTAGTGTATCATCTATTGTCTATTTTGTGGTTTTAACCAGTCCAATGCTCCAAGTAAAATTAATTCAAGTAGCATTCACTGCTGCTGCTATTACTACTATTTTTTCTCTTCCCCCTCCCCCTACCTCACATTCCTCCTTTTTATTGTTATTATTATTACTATTGTCATTGATTGATTGCAGCAACACGTATAGCTTTCTTTCTTTTTGGAAAACTCTGCTTTCCCACCTTCAAATGTGATTTTCTAGTGCTGCAGATAAAATTCGGGAAAGCTGAAGTTCAAACTTTTCAAAATAAAGTATTTTTCAAAGCTAGATTTTAAGGACTCAGTCCGATAGCAAAAGCAACTCACGAATAAACTAATTTATTTAACTTCTTCGACACCCACTATAAGTAGTACAATAACTGCTTTGGGTTCATGGATAAGTTACACTTATCCTTCAAAGATAGATATGTACATAATTAATAACAAAAACATGTCAAAATGCTGTAGCAATTGAGGCAACCACCAGACGCCGTGAAGTACTGAGAAATGAGTCGTGAAGAATTCTAGGGGAAATGAGAGGAAAGCAGGTGAAGCAGACCAGACAAGGAGGGAAGTTACTGACTACCCTATTTTTTTTTAGTAATTTAGTTTTAATATTATATGATAGAATGATTATAGAATAAGCTTATTTCCTATTTTAGCCAATGAAGAGGGTTCTGGGAATATGGCTCCTTGAATATGTTTCACCGCTATTTATTGCTCAGTCAATCAGTATCTCCTGAGGCAGGGGGCTTCTGAGATTGTGGATGGCTGAGTATGAGTCAGACAAAGACTTAGCAGAAAGAAGCAGCCCATGACTTTCTCACTCATGATCAGGCAATAACCTGGAGGCCAGAAACAGAAAACCTCAAGACTTTCTCTATGGCAGATGCTGTGAAAAGCTTGGCCTTCAGGGTCTGGGACACACAAAGGTTAGTTTTAACAGACCCACGGGAGTTGGCCTGGTCTGGTTGATTGAAAAGAATATGAGAAACTGCTGGCAAGTCAGGCTGTTTTCAGGCTTTCCTGGTGGCTCATATAGTAAAGAATCTGCCTGCAATGCAAGACACCCAGGTTCGATCCCTGGGTCGGGATACCCTGGAGAAGGGAATGGCTACCCACTCCAGTATTCTTGCCTGGAGAATTCCATGGACAGAGGAGGCTGGTGGGCTACCGTCCACAGGGTTCCAAAGAGTCGGACACGACTGAGTGACTTCACTTTCACTTAAGGGTGTTTTTACCATATTCCTGAAGGAAAGAACACATAAGAAGACTGGATATCAGGAAAATTTCCATCTCACTGTCTTAAGGGAACAGCAACTTCCTGCTGCTACCATTCCTGCCCATGGTGGAAGAGAAGGTTTTGTCTTCCTTTTATTTTGGGACTGTTCAGTTCAGTTCAGTTCAGTTCAGTTGCTCAGTCATGTCCGACTCTTTGCGACCCCATGAACCGCAGCACGCCAGGCCTCCCTGTCCATCACCAACTCCGTGAGTCCACCCAAACCCATGTCCATCGAGTCAGTGATGTCATCCAACCATCTCATCCTCTGTCGTCCCCTTCTCCTCCTGCCCTCAATCCTTCCCAGCATTAGGGTCTTTTCCAATGAGTCAGCTTTTCACATTAGGTGGCCAAAGTATTGGAGCTTCAGCTTCAGCATCAGTCCTTCCAATGAACACCCAGGACTGATCTCCTTTAGGATGGACTGGTTGGATCTCCTTGCAGTCCAGGGACTCTCAAGAGTCTTCTCCAACACCACAGTTCAAAAGCATCAATTCTTCGGCACTCAGCTTTCTTTATAGTCCAACTCTCACATCCATACATGACTATTGGAAAAACCATAGCTTTGACTAGACGGACCTTTGTTGGCAAAGTAATGTCTCTGCTTTTTAATATGCTGTCTAGGTTGGTCCTAACTTTCCTTCCAAGGAGTAAGCATTGTTTAATTACATGGCTGCAGTCACCATTTGCAGTGATTTTGGTGCCCCTCAAAATTAAGTCTGTCACTGTTTCCATGGTTTCCCCATCTATTTGCCATGAAGTGATGGGACTTCATGAATTTGGGACTGTTAATGGCTTAGAATGCTGCAACAGACAGGCCTGACGCACAGTGAGCTGGAGAAGTCCACCCAGAAATCAAGAGAAAATAGGCAAAAGTGGTACCCAATGGAAAAGATTTATATAACAAAAAGCGAGACTATTTATGAATATACAGATACACTGAAAAAAGTAATTTCTGAAAATGAAAGCTTTCATTTTCAAACCAAAATGGAAATTAATAGATGAGCTGAAGTCAAGTTTATTCACTGCTGAGACCTTAATTAGTCCCCTAGAAGGTAAGTGGAAATAATAGTCTAAAGCACAGAGCAGAAATGTAAAGAGAATAAAATCATAAGGAAACTAGACAATACATTTAGAGGATATAAATTAAATATTTAATATATTAATACTAGGAATTTCAGAAGGAATCAAGTAATACATAGAAAGACAAAATATACAAGATATTTCTTGAGGCCAAGGAAGGACAGCAGATTGCATACTGACAGCACACTCTGGTTCCAAGACAGATCTAATGAAAAAAAAGCATATACTTAGGTATATTCTAATAAAATTCCCAAAATCCAATAATAAGGAAGAAAGAATTTCTAGGCTGCCTGAAATAAAGAACATGTTATTTGAAGGAAAAAAAGAAAAGCTAAACAAAACATAATTCTGATAGCACCACTAGAAAGCAGACAAACGTATAATGTCTATGAAATACTGAGAGATAAAAATCATAATTCTGAAATCTTATACCTAGCCAAAATAGCACTACCTTTTCAGAGTTAAAAGTAGATATCTGTATTTATGCAATAAAGTATTCTGTAGGTTTCATCTTGTTGGTATTTGAGAAAAGTGAAGAAACAGAGTACCTTGGTAGGAAAATTAATTCACATATTCTCATCTAACAATAGTAGAAAAATATGCCTCTTAACATAAGTACCAGGAAAGGAAATGTCATAAATATTGAAAGGTAGAGTTTCCTAGTTAACCAGGAGTGTAAGAGAATCAAGTTTAATTTAATCATGAGAAAAGAACAAATAACATAAACATTCTTATACTTTGGCCACCTGATACAAATAGCCACCTCACTGGAAAAGACCCTGATGTTGGGAAAGACTGAAGTGTCCTTTAATTGCACGCATAAGTGAGTGAAGTCGCTCAGTCGTGTCCGACTCTTTGCGACCCCATGGACTGTAACCTACCAGGCTCCTCTGTCCACGGGATCTTCCAGGCAGGTGTACTGGAGTGGGCTGCCATTTCCTTCTCCAGTGGATCTTCCCGACCTAGAGATCGAACCCGGGTCTCCCGCAGGCAGATGCTTTATCGTCTGAGCCACCAGGGAAGTCTAATTACATGCATTACATGCATGGTGCAGCCTTAAAAAAAAAAGTCATGCAAATACATATATTTTGAATTAAATATTGGTAAAGAGAATCCAACACAGAAACACAATAATTCACTTAAATGAGTCATAATTTATTCCAGGAATACAAGGGTGATTAAGTATCAAGAATCTAATGGCATAATCCACTACACAAAGGAATTAAACAACATAATCAGAGAAGAGGAAAATAATTTGCTTAAATTTGGCAGTCTTAAAATCATTAGGTTAAATAGTAACAAAAGAAACTTACTTAAAGATAATAAAGATCATAAAACCTGGATCAAGATGGCAGCGTAGGAGGATGTAGAACTCACCTCCTCCCACAAACACATTAAAAATACATCTATATGTGTAACAATTCTCATGAAAGTAACTGGAAACGGGCAGAAGAACTCCTATGTAATCAAAGCTCTGAGAAAGAACTTCATGTAACTGGGTAGGACGAATAAGATCACAGGCATCAAGGCATGATCTGTGCCCCTGGGAGGGACCCGGTCTCCTCAATGGGAGGAGAAGGTCTGCATGGGCGACTCTCACCCTCGGGTGTGAGCAAGCTGAGCCACAACTGAGCACCTCAGTCCTGGGGTCCTGCATGGAGGAGGCGGGCCCCCTCATCTGCTGGGAAATGCTCTGAGACAGATAAAAGCCTGGAGAAACCTAGACTCTACTCCCAAGGAGGGGACTCATGCTGATTTGCTGGCAGTCAGGGTGGAGAGAGCCTTGCACTGGCAATACCACCTCCCTGCACTCCCCAGTCTGAAGGGGTGAACACCCCAGCCCCGCTAACTCCACACCATAACCTACAGCAAGATCTGGGCAGAGACTTGATCCAGCTGTGCAGACACCAGGGTGCCCAGGGAGTGACAGAGGTAAAGCTGCAGAAACCATTGTTAGAACCTGCAAGGGGGGGTGGGTGTTGCCGTGAAGGAAATTGTCAGTATGCACAAGGAGTGATGCTCCAAAAGTGTACAGCAGCTAAGTGCTCAATCCCAGGCAAGTGGGGCCTGGAACAGGACTCATTCTAGCTGCACAGAGACAGCCCAAAGGACCCCGGGTGTAGTCTGGATGGGGGGTGACCACCATTGTCAGTGCACTTGGGAGTGTGCAATGGTTGATGTTTTAGCAATGAATCCTAGCTCTACCCTCTCCACATCATAGCCTAGCATTAGATCTAGGAGAAACAGGTCCTAGGAGAAGTCTGCCAAAGAGGCCACCCAGATCTCAGGTGGCAATTCAGCAGCCTCAATTCTTGCAGCCACAGTACTTTGACTCCCAGCCACAGCCTCCTCCACAGCATGGCCTCACACTAGATCTGGGATGAATACAACAGAGAAAGGAGTGCATTCTTGTGCTGCTGCTGAGCAGAAGAGGCAGATGCCTACACAGGTGGCACACGGGTCCTCTGTGATTGTGTGGGCCTAGCTTACTTCAGCAATCACCTCTTTTTGGGCAGGGCACATACTCAAAGGCAGAGGAGCCCGACTAAATCCAACTCTCAGGGCTCGTATGCCAAAAACTGAGAAGTAGAGCCCATCCTTGACAAGGCAGAGACAGAGTGGAGGAAGCCCCGCCTCATGTCCAGCACAGACTTTAGATACTACACCAACCACATCCCCTGTCAAGGGGATACTGGCCAGCACACCCTGAAGGTAGCCATGGCCATCACTGACACCAAAACCAGCCCTCACACCATAAAACACGGGGCACACATTGTCTGCACAGGGATGCATGCATGCATGCTGTCACGTTCAATTCTTTGCGACCCCATGAACTGCAGCCCGCTAGGCTCCTCTATCCATGGGATTAGCCAGGCGACTATTCTGGGGTGGGTTGCCATTTGCTCCTTCAGGGAATCTTCCCAAGCCAGGTGTTGAACCCACGTCTCCTCCATCTCTGACATTGGCAGGGGATACTTTACCACTGCACCACCTGGGAAGTCCCTTACACAGGGATACTCCTACATAAAAACATGACTTTCAAGACCACAGTAGATAATGATTTTCTAAATTTATAGAGGCCTAGAAAGTTAAGTAAAATGGGAATGGAGAGGAACTATTCACAGCTAAAAGAACAAGAGTGAAGTCGCTCAGTCATGTCCGCCTCTTTGTGACCCCATGGACTGTAGGAGCCTACCATGCTCCTTCTGTCCATGGGATTCCTATGAACAAGAGAAATTCCCTAAAAGAACAAATAATGAAACAGAAATCACTAGTCTACTAGACCTCCAAATTCAAAACTATGGTAAAAAAAATGTTAACTGAATTAAGAAAAATTATCAATAGAAATGCAGAACACTATAACAAGGAACCAGAAACCAAAGATAATCAATCAAAAGTAGACAATTAAATTGCTGAGATAAAAATCTATCTAGAAGCGATAAATTGCAGACTACCACAGAAGAGGAGGGCTTCCCTGGTGACTCAGCTGGTGAAGAATCCGCCTGCAATGTGGGAGGCCTGGGCTCGATCCCTGGGTTGGGAAGATCCCCTGAAGAAGGGAACAGCTACTGACTCTAGTATTCTGGCCTGGGGAATTCCATGGAATGTAGAGTCCTTGGGATTGCAAAGAGTTGGACACGACTGAGTGATTTTCACTTTCACTTTTCACGGAAGAAGAAATAAATGATCTGGAAGATAGAATAATGGAAATCACCCCATCAGAACAGCAGACAAAAAGACAGATGAAAATATAAAGAAAGAAAGCAACATATGAGGTCTATAGGATAATATTGTATGCCAACCTATGTATATTAGAAATTCCAGAAGGAGAAAAGAAAGATAAATGGATCAAAAATGTATTTGAATAAATTATAACTGAAAACTTCCTAAACCTAAAGAAGGAAACATATCTCTAGGTACAGGAATCACAGAGAGTCCCAAACAAGATGAACCCAAGAAGACCTACTTCAACACATACCATAATTAAAATGGCAAAAGTTAAAAATATATAATTTTAAAGGCAGCAAAAGAAGAATAGTCAGTTAGTTACAAGGGAGCCCCAATAAGACCATCATCTGACTTTTCCGCAGAAACTTTTCAAACCAGAATGGAATATCATTATATATTCAAAGTCCTGACAGGGAAAAAGTGTAACCTAGGACACTCTACCCAGTAAGACTATCATTAAAATATATGGAGAGAGAAAGAATTTCTCAGATAAGCAAAACTTAAAAGAATTCAGCAGTATTAAACTTACCCTAAAAGAAATAATGAAGGGCCTTCTTTAAATATAAAAGAAGAATACATAGGAAAGGGAAAAATCACAATAGGAAAGGGAAATATATAAAAGAATTGAACATCACTTAAATAAGCCAGTAAGTATATTAAAAAAACAAAAAATTATAAAAGAAATTCTAACTACAATTAATAGTTAAAAGATGAGCATGAAGATGTAAAACAGGACAAAGTCATAAAATGTGGCAGAAGAACATATAAAATTGTGTATCTTTTATAATGTGTTTCAACTTGAATGACTATCAGTTTAAAGCAAGTAGATAAAGTTATGAGTCAAAGTACTGAAATCCATGGTGACCAAAAATCAAAAATACACAACAGATTCTAAAAGACTAAAAAGAAAGCAATTCTAGCATACTAGACAGGAAATCATCAAACTACACAGGAAAAACAAAAAGAATAAGAAATGAAGAACTACAAAAACAGCTGGAAAACACGGGTTAAAGAGGCAAAAATTACATACCTATCAATAATTACATTAAACATCAATGGGCTAAAAGCTGTGATCAAAAGAGTCGGAGTGGACTGACACAAAAAGAGCCTGTAATATGCTGCCTATAAGAGATTCACATTCATGTCTGGGCAAAATTCACACTTAAGCGGAAAGTGAGGGATGGAAAGAGACACTTTGTGGAAGTAGAAACTATACAGAAGCAGGGGTCACACTGCTTATATCAGATAAAACAGACTTTAAAACAAAAGCCACAAGGAAAGACATGATATAATGATGAAGGGATGGATACAAGATGAGGATATCACACTCCATAACATACACATCCAGTGGAGGAGCACTGAGATATATGAAACAAATACTAAAAGACATAAAGGGAGAAATGAACACGCAAACTATAACAAGAGGAGACTTTAACATCCCACTGACATCAATGGGTGGATCCAGCAATGGAAGTTCTAAATGACACAGTAAACCCGTTAGACTTAGTTGATAGGTATAGGACATCACATCCAATAAAACCTGAATACAAATTATTTTCAAACACACAAGGAATATTTTCTAGGACAGATCAAACACTAGGTCATGAAATGCACCTCAACCAATTTAAGATGACATAAATTATTTTAAGCATCTTTTTGTTTCTTTGTTTGTTTTTACCACTATGGTATGAAACTAGAAATCAACCACCAGAAAAAAAAAAAATGGGGAAAGAACAAACATATGGAGAGTAAGCAGCATGATACTGAAACACCAATGGGACAAAATAAAATCAAAGAAGAAATCAGAAAATATTTCAAGACAAATGAAAATTAAAACAAAATCATACAAAATGTGTGGGGTGCAGTAAAACAGTTCGAAGAGGAAAATTCATAGTGATACAGGTATCCCTCAAAAAGCAAGAAAAACTTCAATTAAACAACCAAACATACCACATACAAAAGTACTAAAAGAACAAGCAAAACTCAGTCAGCAGAAGGAAGGAGATATTAAAGATCAGAGAAAAAGTAAAACAGAGATTAAAAGAAACTACGGGAAAGATCAATAAAACCAAGAGCTGATTTTTTGAAAAGATAAATGAAATCCACTAAGCTCTAGCCAGAATAACCAAGGAGAAAAGAAAGAGGACCCAGACAAAATCAAAAGGGAAAGAGGAGAAATAACTGACACCACATAAATATAAAAAACCATAAGAGAAAACTAGAACAGTTATATACCAACAAATTGGACAACTAAGAAGAAATGGGCAAGTTTCTAGACATACAGCCTGTAAAAACTGATCTAAGAAATAGTTTGAAGAAACTTATCACCAGGAGTGAAATAGAATCTGTAACGAAAAACCTCCCTGCGAAAAAAAGTGCATTACTGGATGACTTCACTGGAGAGTTAATACCAAACATACAAAGAAACACTTACATCTAGCCTTCTAAGACTATTCCAAGATAATGAAGAGGAGCAAACACTCCTAAATTCTCTCTATGAAGACAACATTACCCTGACCCCAAAGCAAAGACATTAAAAAAAAAAAAAAGAAAATTACAGGCCAATATCTATGATGAATATAGATGCAAAATTCCTCAACAAAATATTAGCAAACCAAGTCCAACAAGACATAAAAAGGATCATATGCCATGATCAAGCTGGATCCATTCCATGGTCTAAGGATGGCTCAACGCGTGCAAATTGATCACATGGTGAATCAGTATGTGACACACCATATTAGTAAAAAGAAAGACAAAAATTGAATGATCACCACAATTAGACACAGAGAAAATGTTTGACAAAATTCAATATCCATTCATGATTAAAAAAAAAAAAACCCTTTCAGTAAAGTCGATAAAGGGGTAACATATCTGAACATAATAAAAGCATTTACAACAAACCCACAGCCAACATAATAATCCATGATGAAATGCTGAAACAATTCCTGCTAAATTCAGGAATGAGACAATTCCCACTCTCAGCACTTCTTTTCAAAATAATGTTGGTAGTCCTAGCATAGCAATCAGATGAAAGAAGAAAAGGTATCTGAATGGGAAGGAAAGAGGTAAAATTATCACTATATGTAGATAGTATGTGATTGAGAGAGAATCTCATGCTATCTACAAATAGTAGATATCTAGATACACATATCTAGATGTCTAGATATATATAGAGAGAGAATCCTAAAATCGCCATACAAAACTATCAAATCTAATAAACGAATTCCATAAAGTATAATGTACAAGTTGAATAAACAGAAATCTGTTGCATTTTTTTTACACCAATATGAAATAGTCAAAAGAGAAAGTAAAACAGCAATCTTGTTTAAAATAGCACAAAAATAAAAACCTAGGAAGAAACTCAACCAAGAATTAGAAAGAGTTATATGCTAAAAACTATATAACATTGATAAAGAAAATTGAATGTGATTTAAAGAAATGAAAAGATATCCCATGTTCTCAGATTGGAGAATTAATCTGGTTAAAATGTCCATACTACTGAAAGCAATTCACAGATGTAATGTAATCCCTATCAAAATACCCATATCTTTCACAGAACTAGAACACATAGACTTAAATTTTATATGGAACCACAAAAGGCCTAGAATTGCCAAAGCAATCCTGAGGAAAAAGAAAAAGCTAGAGGCATAATCCATTCAGACTTCAAACATACTATAAACCTACAGTAATCAAAACAGCATGGCATTGACCCAAAATCAAGCAGGGAATCAATGGAACAGACAGAGAATCCAGAAACAAATCAAAGCACCTACCATCAATTAATTTACAATAAAGATAGCAAGACTATACAGTGGAGAAAAGAAAGTCTATTCAACAACTGGGGTTGGGAAAGCTGGATAGCTACATGTAAATCAATGAAGTCAGAACACATTCTCACACCATGTACAAAGCTTACAGTAGTTTAAGATCTAAATACAAAACACAACACCATAAAACCCCTACCAGAGAACATAGGAAAAACATTCTTTGACATAATCATAGCAATGTTTTCTTAGATCAGCTTCCGAAGGCAAAAGAGAAAAAATAAGAAAGCAAAATAAACAAATGGACCAATCAGACACGAAAGCTTTTGTATAGCAAAGGAAATCATCAACAAAACAAAAGACAAGTTACAGAATGGGAAAAAGATATTTGCAAAGAATATGACTGACAAGGGGCTAATATTCAAAATACACAAGCATCTGATACAACTTAATACTGAAAAAACAAATAATTCAATCAGAAGTTGGAAAGAAGACCTAAATAGATGTTTTCTCCAAGGAAAACACAGATTACTAAACAAGCACATGAAAAGA
Organism: Giraffa tippelskirchi; assembly: GCF_054371585.1. Taxonomy (NCBI): domain Eukaryota; kingdom Metazoa; phylum Chordata; class Mammalia; order Artiodactyla; family Giraffidae; genus Giraffa; species Giraffa tippelskirchi. The sequence goes on along the minus strand of NC_137280.1, from coordinate 174,905,159 downwards.
TACCCAATGTCACTAATTATTAGAGAAATACAAGTTAAAATGTACAATGAGGTATCACCTCACACTGGTCAGTATGGTTCTCATCCAAAAATCTACAAAGTCATAATAGATACTAGAGTGAGCGTAGAGAAAAGGGAACACTTTACACTGCTGGTGGGAATGTAAACTGGTACAGCCACTGTGGAAAACTGTACGAAGTTTCTTCAAAAAATAAATAAATAAATAGAAGAGCTACCATATGATCTGTCAATCCCACTCCTGGGTATATATTCAGAAAAAATGAGAACAGCAGTTCGAAAAGACACATGTACCCCGAAGATCACAGCATCAGTATTTACAAAACCCAGGACATGGAAACAACCCAGGTGCTCGTCAGTAGACAAGTGGCTTCAGAAACGTGCTCTACGCCACATGCAGTGGATTATCACACCAGCACTCAGGCACGGTGAAAGCATGAAGTACTGTCATTTGCAGCAATACTGATGAACCTGGAGAATGTTATACTTCGTGAAGTCAGACAAAGACAAATCCTGTATGATGTCACTTACACACAGAATCTAAAAATAATACAAATGAGTCTATATACAAAACAGAGAGAGACTCACAGACAGAAAGCAAACTTATGGTTACCAAAGGGGAACGGAGTGGGGAAGGGAAAAATTAAGAGTCTGGGATTAACAGCTACTAATTACACAAACAGTCAAGCAACAAGGAGTTACTGGGCAGCACAGGGAACTATATGCAGGGTCTTACACTAACATACAATGCAATATAATCCAAAAAAAAGAGAATACAAAACACTAAATCACTTTGCTGTACACCTGAAACTAAAACAGTATTTTAAATCAATAAGAAAAGATCAGGAACAAGACCAGGATGTCCATTCTGGCCACTATATGATACAGCTTATATGTGGAATTTAAGAAATGGAACAAACTAGTGAACACAAGAAAAGAAGCAGACTCTCAGATACACAGAACAAACTGTAAAGCAGAAAGGAACTAAGATCCTCTTGATGAAAGTGAAAGAGGAGAATGAAAAAGTTGGCTTAAAACTCAACATTCAAACAACGAAGCTCATGGCATCTGGTCCCATCACTTCATGGCAAATAGATGGGGAACAACAGAAACAGTGATGGGCTTTATTTTCTTGGGCTCCAAAATGGTGACTGCAGCCATGAAATTAAAAGATGCTTGCTCCTTGGAAGAAAAGCTATGACCAACCTAGACATTAATAGCAGGAATGTGACAACCATATCTGCCATTTTTATTATTATTCATTAGTCTGGAAAAGCTAGATAATACATTAAGACAATAAAGTCAAATGATTGTTATGTGTTAGAAAAAGTAGAAATGAATCTTATTACATCCAAAAATCTCTGATTTAAAAAATTCACTAGAATTAATAAAAGTATGTGATATGCTGCCTGCATAAAAGACAAAACACAAAATTAGATGCTTTTTCTATACTAAAAATAAGTTGGAAATAGATATAGCAAAACTGTTTTATTAACAATACTACGAAAAAAAATCACAAAATTCTTAGGAATTAAAAAGCAAGGAAAAGTGTCTATAGAAAGAAAGAAAAGAAATATTACTGAAGGACATATGTGGTATATAAAGAGTATGTCTCAGGAGGGCATGGCAACTCACTCCAATATTTTTGCCTGGAAAATCTCATGGACAGAGGAGCCTGCTGGGCTACAGTCTATAGTGTCCCAAAGAGTTGGACACGACTGAAACCACTTAGCACACACACATGCAAATGATATGTCTACAAAGGAAAGGTTATTTAACTGGATGGAAAAAACTTGCTATCACAGAAAATAAAATGGACAAATTACTAAACAGAATCTCGAGATTTTTTTCAACTTGATAAATGTCAATGTAAAACTTCCATGAAAGAAGTACCATTTTAAGATAATCAGAAAAATTACAAAAGAAAATAATAGAGACTTGCCCTATAAAATTATGTCATAACATAAAACATTCAACTCCTATTGATATGATATTGTTATAGGTATAGTTAAGAACATCATAGAGCAAACTAGTGAATCCGGGAAAAGATCCAAATGTATATGAAAACTTAATACAGGATATGACATTTCAATTGAGTAAAAAGAGTGGTTCTTGCTCAACTAGTTATCTGTCTGGAAGACAATAATATAAGTTAAGGTCTCTATTTCAGAGCATACAAAAACTAACTTCCATCTGGGGCAAGCACTTACTTAAATATAAAGAGGAAAACAATAAAACCTTATAAAAAAAACATAGGGAAATTATTTTAGTCTGGGAAGTATGGGAAAAGAGAAGGAAAAACTGTTCACTCAAATTAAGAAAACAAGAAATTATGAAATTAAAGATGTGCCTATACATCGTAGACCATATAAAATTACATAGAGATATGATATATAAGCAATAAATAATAGAGTTTGGAAAATACTTGAATGTATAAGACAAATGCAGCGATACCATCATACCTTGTGATCCAGCAATCCCACTGCTGGGTATATATCCAGAAACAAGGAGAAGAGGGACCCAAAAAGACACACCCCTGCATCACACAGGACTATTTACAACACCCACGGCCTGGAAACAACCCAAGTGCTCATCAGCAGACAAGTGGCTTCAGAAGATGTGCTGTATGCCACATACAGTGGATCACTCAGATGCCAGAAAAGAATGAAACACTGCCATTCGCAGCAACCGTGACGAACCTAGAGAATACCGTACTTACTGAAGTAAGTCAGACAAAGACGAATACAGTATGATGTCACTTACACATGGAATCTCAAAATGATACGAAGAATCCATATGCAAAATAGAAGCAGACCCACAGACATAGAAAACAAATTTCTGGTTACCAAAGGGAGAAGGAGGAGGAGAAACAGATTAGCAATACAGGAGTAACAGATATAAACTACAATACCTGAAATAGAAAAGCAACAAGGATTTACTGCGTAGCACAGGGAATTACATTCAGTCTCTTGTAACAGCCTATAATGGAATATAATCAGAAAGAATCACTATGCTACCCACTAACACAATAGTGTAAATCAAGTGTGTGTGTGTGTTTACTTAGTCACTCAGTCGTGTCCAACTCTTTGTGACCCCGTGGACTGTGGCCCACCAGGCTCCTCTGTCCGTGGGGATTCTCCAGGCAAGAACACTGGACCCAGTGGCCATGCCCTCCTCCAGAGTAAATCAAGCATTAAAATCAACCAGTAAAAAAAAAAAAATACTGCATTTAAGCATCTCTTGAAAATTTACTACAAAATAGTATTTGTAAATCCCAAAAGAGAAGGAATGTGAAATAGCAATTTATGGGAGACCAAACCAAACAGCTTCCAATTATAAGAAAACTGGTGAACTCACTAGTATTCAGGGAAATTTGATAATGTGATAGGGCTAATATTCATTACTTGAAGAAAAATAAAAGACCAATAACTACCTCTGATGCAGTCATATGAGTAGACAATTACTGACAGAAATGTGGAATGTTTTATCACTTTGCACAGCAGTTTAAACATTACTCAAATCTATTTCTGTCCTTCCTATCTGTCTGGTTTTGACAATCCTGCTCCTGGGATTCCATGCCATTGAGGGGGAAAAAACATGCGTTTGGATGCATCCAGAAGGAAATGAACTATCTATGAATTAATCTTCAGACATGGTGGAACATGGCATAGCATGACATAGGACCACATGAGCTGGTTTGAAATGATCTCATGAAGTGTTTTTCAGAAGAGAAAGCAAAATTGAAGAAATGTAAACCAGATCGCATTTCTGAAGGAAACCATGATCAACCTCATATATGTTTATGTGATATGTATATGGGGCTTCCCAGGTGGTGCTAGCAGTGAGGAGCCTGTCTGCCAACGCAGGAGACATAAGCCACACAGGTTTGATCTCTGAGTCAGGAAGAACTGCTGGAGGAGGGCATGACAGCCCACTCCAGTATTCTCGCCTGGAGAATCCATGGTCAGAGGAGGCTGGTGGGCTACAGTCCACGGGGTCACAAAGAGTTGGACACGACAGAAGCAATTTAGCATGTGTGTATATGCACATGTATATTCATACACGATTGTATGATATAAAACAGGATGAAAGTGTGCATAAGAAGTAGTTAATATCTTACAACTTATAGGGAAGGAAAACAAGGAGGAAATAAGTGGAGTTTTGAAAAAAAGAAGAAAAACACAATAAGAAAAGCATAACACATATAATTCTACTTCTGTGTTGATGTGAAGCCATATTTATCTACATCCATGGAATCTTCAAGAAAATTAATAAAAACAAAGAGAAGAAGCTGGGAAAGATGTCTATATTGTAAGTACCATAAAAAAGGGTAAAATGTTTTGAGTATTTTATTTTTATCTTACAGGCTGTGTGTCACATATATGCTGTTATTTATTTTTGGTCACAATGTTGGCAGAAGTATCTTTAAAACATTACACTTACTTCTATAAAGGAAATTAGCATGTCCTGGGGCTGTGTTAAAACTCCATGTTTGGAATTCATACAGTAGGGATAGATCTGAAGAATGCTTGAAATCCAGACCCATTAAAAATGGGAGATGGTAAGTTGAAGAATATTTCTCAAAACTACAGCAAAAAAAAAAACAAAACCTGGTGAATATAACAAAAAAGAATCTAACTCACAGGCAAAGAGAACATACTAGTGGTTACCAGCCAGCATGAAAGAAAGGGTGAGAAAGGTAAACCAGGGCTGGGTGAGCAAAAGGCACAAATATTGGATGTAAGAGATTCAAGGATGTACCGTACAACATGAGGAATACAGCCGATGTTTATAACTGCAAATGGAGAGTAATCTTTAAAAATTGCATTTTTAAAAAATAGTATTTTAAAAAATATCTTGGCCCAGTTTATTTATTTATTTTTACTTGTTTGGCATGTGGGATCTTAAATTGAAAAAAATGAAAAAACAAAAAAAACATTTTCTTGGCTTCTTTTATTCAAGAAATGGTCAAGAACACACTGTTGCTGTTCTTAGCTGCTTTCCTTCGGTGAGCAAGCAGGCACATAGACTGCTTCTTTACAAGAGTTGAAAGGAGTCAGAAGGTTATTAAGCCTCTTAAGAATGGAAGGAAACAAGCTTTTCAGAAGAACCAGATGGAATTTTAATCTGAAACCACATGGGCAGCTGGGCTCCCAAGGGCATGGAAGTTTGTCCCTCCAGTTTGAAATATGTTCCTGTTTCTCTTAGCTCCGATTATTTGTCTGTTAAAAAAAATGCAGTACTATTTCCTTACCAATGTCAGTAGAACTTGAATCCCTTGTCTCTGTCTGTTGGTGTCTTAGCTTTGTGTCATCATTGTGTATGTTATTATAGAAAGCTCCCTTCATTCATTTATTCAGCAAATATCGTTTGAATGCCTACCACGGGCTAGACATTGTGCTAGGTACATTGCATGTGTAAAGCCGCATTAGGGCAGCTTTATTGTTACATCAGTATATCTTCTCTCTGGAAAACCTTCAAGACTTCCTTGCCTACCTTTGTGATATTAATAACTTCCTGTAAAGAGTTGCTGCAATAGCTGTGCTAGAGAAACTGGTACTTATTGTACGGTAGTGGAGTGTCTTACACTGCATTCTGTACAACAATAAATACTATAGAAAGGTTCTAGTGCATTTGATGATATCTGGCCAGCTTACCCATAATAACTCTGACTTCATTGTGGAAGAAGGGCCTTCTATGCAAGGCATAAAATCCAATTGATTTTTATGAAATAAGATGCTATGAAGAAGAAATGCATTAAGTGTACCGTATCACAATAATTCCACTTTGTAAGCTAAATGGCTTTTGGAACATTGTTGAAAATGCTGTCACTATTCTGAGCATATATAAAAGAGCGAGATAAGGCCAATCATTTAAAAGTCAATGCTATTCCTATTCAAAGATTTCTTTCCTCAATTAATAAAGCATTTTCTCCTCTGTGTCAGTTAAAAATAAAATCCAAAATAGCTTTATGTGATATGATCAGACAAAGAGCAATATGTAAGTTATGTTAATTCTACAAAGTTACTTTATTGAATTCTGGGCTTGCTGCTATCTACAATTTAAGACACCTTATAGAATCTATTATATGTATTTTAAATGATACATTTATGCATGCACTGCATTTATCAAATTGTTTTAAAGTGAGTTTATTTCAAGAAGCCTGGTTAGTTAAATTTTGTAAACATTTCTAAAATAATGGGATATGAATGCAGACAGGAAAAGCAAGCCTCCTGATTTCTGGGACAGAAATGTAGCTCATATCAGACAGTAAACTGCAGTGAGTTTGGCTGAGTGGATAAGCGCCTGCAGCACGGGTTCTCAATCTCATTTCTGTCCTGTACACTGAAGACTGTCGTGTACTCTGATCAGTAAGAGAGACGTGGCGACAGTGACTGTGGATTGGAGAAGCAGGCTGCAAACTGCCAGCCAACCAACCAACCAGTCAACCAACCAACCATCCCACGTGAAATAGATGGTATGTAAGTGCCCTTCTGGCAGACATATCTGAATGTAGTTAAAACTATGTGGACAATTCTTGAACCCAGCAATTTTTAATTCTTATTTCTGGTGATCCTAAGTGAAGCGATCCATTGTTTTGGAAGCTGGCATCCAGGTGTTCAGTAAATATACAATTAAGTCAAACAAGGAATGAAAGTTGCTTTTTAATATCCCTTATTTCTCGTTACGGCAAAGCAGTATATACTACTCTGTCATTTAACATTCCCATGTTAAATGGAATTTCTTACAGCGTTTTACAAAACCTATCTGGAAATATCTAAAACATATGCATATATGGTAATTATACTACTTATATATCCACTTCTGATACATAGGGGCCTCCCTGGTGGCTCAGATGGTAAAAGAATTTGCCTGCAATGCGGGAAACCTGGGTTCAATCCCTGGGTTGAGAAGATCACATGCAGGAGGGCATGGCAACCCAGTCCAGTATTCTTGCTTGGAGAATCCCCATGGGTCGAGGAGCCTGGCAGCTGCAGTCTATGGGGTCGCAAAGAGTCAGAGACGACCGAGCAACTAAACACAGCACATCCACTTCTGAAAATCTATCTCGTTAAAGTAAGCCCCTTATATATCTAAAACGGAAAGGTTCAGAGATGATCCTTTTAGAGCTATTAAAAAAAAAAAAAAAACACACCAAGTGAGCATTATTTGTATTTCTACACTATGACATATTCGGCTATTAAGAAGAATAAATTATATTTAAACTAATTCACAGAGGTTTCCTCAAGACATTTTCAAGGAGAAAAAGCAATAACAAAGAAATACCTGACAATTTTTGTGAAAAGAACAGTTACAAAATCCTCATGTATCATCACAGATGATTAAATACTGGGAAAAAGATAGAAAAGATAAACAAATTACTAATATGAATTACTGATGGCTGGCACTGAGGGGCAGTCATGTGGCTGGCTATAGGTTAGAGGTTCAAAAAAGTAAAAATTAATGATAATTCAAAACAAAACCTCTATGTGCTTGCTTCTAGTTATGTAAAAGTCTTTGTTTCCTCTCCTACCTACCTACCTATTACCTAACATGTACAAAGTCCTACAAAATGCTGAGTCGGTGGAATGTTAATGATGGTTATCACAGAATGGCACAAACACCATACATATTTTACTTGTTTTCACTTTTATGTATTGTTTGACCTCTTTACCTTGTTTACATTATCTGGACTTCTTTAAGCACTTCAGTTTTTACCTTTTGTTTATTTATTTTTTCTTTCAATTTATGTTTTAATTGGAGGAAAATTGCTTTATAAAAATAAAAATTTTATAAAATGTTTTTTACTATAAAAATAAAAATGACTTTATAATGTTGTGTTGGTTTCTGCCACACAACAATGCGGATCAGCCGTAATTATACATGGACCGCCTCCCTCGTAGGCTCCCTCCCCTCCAGGTCGGCACAGAGGACCAGGCTGGGTTCCCTGCATTAAACAGCAACTTCTCAGCAGCTCATTGTTTTATACACGCTAGCACACATATATTGATGCGCCTTTCTGCGTTTGTCTGGTTCTCTCCTTCCCCCCATCACTTCATGGCAAATAGATGGGGAAACAACAGTGGCTGACTTTATTTTTTGGGGCTCCAAAATCACTGCAGATGGGGACTGCAGCCATGAAATTAAAAGACGCTTACTCCTTGGAAGGAAAGTTAGGACCAACCTAGACAGCATATTAAAAAGCAGAGACATTACTTTGCCAACAAAGGTCTATCTAGTCAAGGCTATGGTTTTTCCAGTAGTCATGTATGGATGTGAGAGTTAGACGGTGAAGAAAGCTGAGCACCGAAGAATTGATGCTTTTGAACTGTGGTGTTGGAGAAGACTCTTGAGAGTCCCTTGGACTGCAAGGAAATCCAACCAGTCCATCCTAAAGGAGATCAGTCCTGGGTGTTCATTGGAAGGACTGATGTTGAAGCTGAAACTCCAATACTTTGGCCACCTGATGCGAAGGGCTGATTCATTGGAAAAAACCTTGATGCTGGGAAAGATTGAGGGCAGGAGAAGGGGATGACAGAGGATGAGATGGTAGGATGGCATCACAGACTCAATGGACATGGGTTTGGGTGGATTCCAGGAGTTGGTGATGGACAGGGAGGCCTGGCGTGCTGCGGTTCATGGGGTCGCAAAGAGTCGGACACGGCTGATTGACTGAACTGAACTGAACTCCTTCCCCCACTGTGTCTACAAGTCTGTTCTAGATGACTGCATCTCCATTCCTTCCCTGCAAATAGGTTCACCAACAGCATTTTTCTAGATTCCATATATATGTGCTAATATACGATATTTGTTTTTCTCTTTCTGAATTGCTTCACTCTGCGTAACAGGGTCTAGGTTCATCCGCTTCACTAGAACTGAACCAAGGGAAAGTATTATAAGCATTCATTCTGAAAATTAAATGTTTAGGGGGAATTCCTTTTTGGCTTTCAGAGATAATAAAAATGTCCAACCTGCTGACAAATCAAACACCAGTCAAAGCACTAAACCAATCAATCTACCTATTAACTAGCTAGTTTAAAAGAAACAAGCATGCGTATCTGTAAGAAATATTTGTTTTGAAAACATGTTTTTCCCATCTTATGTTGGTCTATTTTTTTCTTTGAAGGTCAATTTTTTTTTTTTTTAAAGAGGCAGAAGTAACTAAAAAACAGCAGCTTAAGCTATTTCCTAAAGAGTGTTCTCAACACAGTAATTAAGGGTCAGGTCAACTATTTTCATAATTTCTCTTTCCCTAGATTTGAAGCTGAGGGAAGAAGTTTGCTCTTTCCCCTTAAAAATCTCTTGAGGAAACCCCTCTAAGCCACCCTGTAACATATGTGTGCGTGCTAAGTCGCTTCAGTCACGTCCGACTCTTTGTGACCTATGGACTGTGGCCCACCAGGCTCCTCTGTCCGAGGAATTTTCCAGGTGAGAATATTGCGGTGGGTTGCCATTTCCTTCTCCTGAATGACTAATAATAAATGAATTAACACATGCTGAACACCTTCAATCAGTGCCCCTTGCATATGCTGGTTGCTGAGTTGTGTCTGACTCTTTGTGACCCCATGGACTGTAGCCCACGAGGCTCCTATGTCCATGGGATTCTCCAGGCAAGAATACTGGAGTGGGTTGCCATTTCCTTCTCCCTGTAACATATAGTTCCATTTTATTCAATCTTTCCTCATTGACGAGCATTCAGGTTTCTTCTAGTAAGGGAGAGTTTTCTCTTTAGCTTTGTTGGACGGAATCCATGGGTGGAGGAGGCTGGCAGGCTATCATCTGTGGGTTCGCCGAGTCAGACATGACTGAGCATACACACACACATACACACAGAAGAAATGAGTATCTTAGTGAAGATGATGAGATTGTTTGAAGGCTCTGACTCAGACCCACCACCCAATTCAGGGCCCTTCAAGCAATATGAAGACAGCACCACAGCGCACACACAGAATTTCCTGCATGCTGAAATCAGACAGGATGCATTTCAAATCCTTGTGCCACCTCTATGAGCTGTGAAACTTGGTAAGTCACTCACTGTTCTAAAGTTTTTGTTTCTTTAACTATCAAGTGGGCACAGCAACTCTTACCTTCAGAGATGTAGAAAGCCTCAAGGACCTATATCTATAAGCATTCAGCCTGGTGCGTGGATGGGACTTCATAATCATTTGATAAATAATAACCACTACTGTGATTACTGTTATACATTTCTGTATATTCTGAGAATGTGGTGGTGTAAAAAATATGATTGCTTCTATGGGTACGTGTATAAGCATTATTTATATCAAAGGGAGAAGCATCCTTATTTTTATTTTTTAGCTACTTAAGTTCCATGCATCATAATATATTAATACAGTATTGTATTTTCCATGAACTGGGGGAAGCAGAACTGATTCAGGATTATGAAATAATTTTATTTAAATGCCTTCTCTATCTTTATGCCATGTAATCTTAGCTGAATCTTGTTTTCCCTTTTATAATATAAACAAATATATATATATTTTAAACAAGAATCCATGATGATGCTCTTGAATACTAAATCCTTAATCATCACTTGCATAGCCAAGAAAATGCTTGTTCTTGCCAAATGCACTGTTTACTGAAAAGATGCCAACATTTACCACTGAAAAGACAACATAGTTGGAAAAGTAAAATGAAACACAGAATTAATCTTGTGTATATTAAATATGTTTCTGGAAGCCATTTAATTTGTGTGGGAGACCTGGGTTCAATCCCTGGGTTGGGAAGATCCCCCTGGAGAAGGGAAAGAGTCGGAAACAACTGAGTGACTTTCATTTCACTTTTGAACCTTAGAATTCTCAAGACACTGCGTAAGAGGAATAGTCTTCCCCAATAAGTTACACTTGTTTAACACTTCCATTTTTTTTTCTGTAGAAATAATCACTAAAACGAACAACAGTTTAAGGTGGTTCTCAAATTTCTTGAAAAGTATCAGCAAAAACAAATTATTTCTTATGTAAGAAGAAATGTCTCAATTAAAATACTTAGAATAACAGTTTTTCTTTAAAAATAATTCCTATTTATTTAGATGAAAATAAAGCACAAGAAAAGAGCTAAGAGAGACAAATATCACTGACAGTCTCATTAACCAAACAAGTTTTCTCCTATTCTCTTTTTTCCCAAGGTTAAATTTTTTGTCTTCATAGTTGTAATTCTACTGCGTGTTTTTTGTAACCTGCGTGAAAAAAATTTTATGAAGTAGTTAATTAAAACAGACATAGCATTAACTCAGAGACTTTATAATTCCTCTACCCTTTGTGAGCCAATATCCTGTTTTCTGTTAGGGTTCAAAAAACAGTGAGTTTAAAAAATCATATAGTCAGATGGGAAAATAATTTACCCATAATATATAAACTAATTTGACCCTTTCTCTGTAAATTTGGCAACCTCTCTTGAAATTGTGAATTGGATGTTGAGTTTGATTAATAACCATATTCAGGATCGCATATTTTATGTAGGAAATTTCCCATCATCAAGCTTTTAGAGAAGATTAAAGAACTACTGTGTTAAATCTGTTTATGCTGTGGCAAAGAGAGAGGTTACAAGTGGAAAAATGTCCAGGTTAATTCTCTCTAGTTGTGGCTTCCTTTCATTAGCCATCCTGTAATGAAACATTTGGTCATTGTCACTGGTAGGCATTAATTGCCAGGAAATACATATTTAAATAGCTCATATTTTAGAGCACTTTAGTGATCACAGGATTTTAAACAGTGTCTACTTTAGATTAAGATGTCAGAAGTATCAAAACTTGTGAAGTGTGATGTGAAATAGTCCATATGCTAGACGAGAATAATCTCAATAGAAAGCCATTACATAATCATCACTGTTTTCCTCACTCTTGAGTGATAGTTCTTAATATTCAATTAAGAAGCCTGGTTATGAGGCTCAGTTGCTGATCCAAATTTCAAAGAAAGCTTAATTTGTTTGACCCTTATAACCTGCTTTTATTTTATTTGAATTTTTGACTAACCCAATTCCTGCTACAACCAGGGAATCTAATCTACATTTATTATTATTATTATATCATCATCACCAACTATTGAGAGATGGACAGGTATTATAAAATCTAAGTTTCTTCACGATATTGATTTTTTTTAAAGGGAAATAAGTTCAGAGAACCTTTGACCTACATTACATCTCTTTTATTTGCTAACATAAACAGGAACTATCCATAGATGCAAGGGATTAAGAGACACAGGAGACTAGATTATATATTTTAAACTTTGGAGACCTGAGAGAATGCTTCAGTGTAAAACTGAATTAACTTTTTGACACTTTCCTTAAAATACATCTAAGTTATATGGCTTTGTTTCTCAACTCTGTAGGTACTTAGCGGTACAGGTTTCGAGGTTCTGAGTGAAACACTCTTGAATTGTACCAAGAAGAGGATATTTACAATGTTTTCATCATTTTCACTCTGTAGTTCCCTTCACAAAGCTCTTTCCAAAAAGAAGACTGTCTACTGAGAGTGCTACTCAGCTATTCTGTATAAATCCTTATATTGGAGCAATTCCTGAGAAATTTACCAACCGTGGTTTTTACTGGATCAATGTGGTTCTTCATAGTGAATTCTGCACAAAGCTTTTTTCCAAACCTATTTATACACTGCAAATAGTTTGAGGCGTACTACATTTGCCAAGCTTAGATAAAGAGATAGCATATCCATTACTGCTCAAGTACCTTTTTCTTTGCCTCATCTGTTATTCACCTCATCTTTTAACATGGAAAAGAATATTCCTCACATTGGTACTGATTTACATTTATTCACTTAATGGATACATGTAAAGAAAATATTATGATCAGTTATGAGAGTTTCGGATCAAACAAAAGAACAAAGAGTCCTCTTTCAAATCATTTTACTCACAGTATTATATGGAACTAATTTCTTTTTTCTCTTTCTTGCCTTGTTTCATTTCCTTCTCTTATTTCTTTTTTAATATTAGATATTTTATATAAATCACTATCAGTACAAGTGCCATTTTAAAGTGTTAGTACATGGTTGCAAAATTTTCAGTTTAATTTCGACATATCATTTTGAAATTCCAACAACACCTTCTAAACACTGAAATACATTTTTCCTCAAGTGAAAGAAATTTTCTCTAGGCACAGTAAAAGGTCGATTTTTATAATATTTTCCATTTTATTTTTAATTTTTCAGTTACGTTTTGCTATTAAAATCATCCCTTGGTGAGGTTCTTTATGCCAAAATTTTCACGCAGGCTTCAAATTTGTGATCACATCATGGAATGCTTATCTAGATTCTACTCAGTCTTTTTTCCTGTATCTAAAGTCCTTGTAGGTGTTGAAATAGGTGGAAGGAGAAAAGTGTTTGAGCACCTTCTGTTTGCCAAGCACTAAGCACCAGGAAGAATAAAGAAAAGGCACGGCTACATGACTTCTAAATTTAATCCACAGATACAGAGTGCCAAAAGTAGCACCATCAGACTATTGAAAGTACTAATCCTTTTTCGATGGGCAAATTGTTGATAACATTTAATACAGACCCTGGGAAGACCAGAAGAACCCTTTCAGTAATTGGGTAGAATGAAGTTTTATGTGATTAGAGACATACTTCTGTTAAACAGACCAAAGCCACAAGGTCCAATTAATTCTCCAGCCTCTTATACATCGTCCTGAGGTAGGATGGGGCTCTCTGCCTCTCCTTAAATACGGTGAGATTCTACTATATGCTGAACTCCACAACTGCGTGTCTCTTAGGTTAGGTACAGTGTTCTCATGTAAGCTTTGTATATGTTATTCCCCCAGCTTTTTTCATTATTTTCACATACGCTTTCAGTTGTTTCTATCTTGCATTGTAACATATCAGTCAACACTTGATGATTTTTATAGCAGCTGCTTTATGTACCTAGTTGTCCTCTTTTTCTGTGATTCAGTTTCAAAAAGAAAATAAAAGATTCAATTTTATTAATTGAGGTTTGAGATACAGTGAAGTGGACAGACATATAAGGAGCTAAATTAATACAGTATACGCACTCTTTCATAACATCTCCCAGGATTTTTCTCATTTTCATTTTTTTTAAGAGGAAACCTGTAAGACTTTTTTTTTTTTTTTACCATTTATAATTTTTACCATTATATTGACATTTTTTATTCTTCCTAGATATCTATTTCAGGTAAAATATTCAGCATTGTAGTGTATTACGTAGAAATGAAATTGTTAGCTTGGATCTGACAAAACTGTCAAAAATATAGCACAATGTTTAGAATCATCTGTTTTTCTCATCTTTCAAAAGGGAATGACAATATAAACATGATCCCTAACAAAAAATAAAGGACCGCATAGAATTAAAAAAAAAAAGTCTAAGTAATGACATCATCACCATTTGCATTTAATTTTGACACCTACCTCCTTGCTGTGCTGTCTGATTTCAAAATGATTTTAAAAAATTCTGGGGTGATTATTTAGACTATTAATATGGCTATGTTTGCAAGTGGGCTCATGTATCAGACTGTTTACAGATGTTTTAGTATTCAAAATTCTAACTACAGTTTAGAAATCCCCAGGAGAATATTTAGGTACTATTTGACAATTTACCAAAGAAAGAGCAAATCTTACTTAAAAAAGCTGCCTACTTTCATGTTTCAATATTGTGAACAAAAGAGCTAAACAAAAGTTATTTTGCAAAATATTCTCTGTATATGTTTTATAAATTATTCTTTTTATTTCAGTATAACTATCAAACAAGGAAAATTTATCAGGAATTGTGTATCTGTGTGTATACATATTGATATTATGTATTTCTTTACATAAAAAAAACATATATTTACGTATTTTCGATTTTTTCCCATGTAATATAGTGGGACGAGCATCTCTCTGCACATAGTTTTGCCATATAAGAAATCCAGAAGATGTATAACCTTGGCATGCTAACACTGATTAAAAGAAAAAGAGTGACGGAGGGAAGAAGGATATATACACCTCATTAATCATTAACCCAGACAAGATAAATGGTATTTAACAGTTATCTCCTTTAATACTGAAAAAAAATATTATTGAATTTCTGTTTAGTGATATCTGGCCTGTTTTAGAGACATTAGCACGGCTAACAAATTCCCTTTTAGTCAGTGCTTAAAGAAGATGGCTGTGTTTAGTCAAGGGAAAGGAAGGAATGCCCCTAGTTTGACACTTTCTATGTAGGTTATTCTTAAAAATGTTGCAGCTGTTCTTAGTTTTCCACAGAACAATGGAGACACTCCTACAGTTACTTCCCACAGGAAATTATTCCCCAGAGATCGCACTTGAGGAGAATAAGTGAAACTCCTCAGCTAAAGTTCATGTAGCTGCTTTCAAGTAAGACATGAGCTGTGTGAACCAGGGAAACAGATTAACATTCAATCTTAAAATCTATATGTA
The DNA here is from genome assembly GCF_054371585.1 of Giraffa tippelskirchi. NCBI lineage: Eukaryota > Metazoa > Chordata > Mammalia > Artiodactyla > Giraffidae > Giraffa > Giraffa tippelskirchi. The sequence continues at coordinate 174,889,748 of NC_137280.1, read as the reverse complement.
AAATGCAAATAGTGTAACAAAGTGGTTATACAAAATGGAATGGTTTTGGAGAGAAATAATATATACTCAATATACAGGAGTCGTTTAAGTTTCCGATTTTCTTATAAAAAGTCACAGAGCCAACTTCTACAGGCAATTGCCAATTTAAAAGCTGTGCTTTCTGGCATGATTAGATTAATCTTCTGAAATGCAAGTTCTAAGAAAAGACTCTTCTGCTTAAAAGGAGCTAACCTTAAAACTTTGTGAATTTTAGAATGACATATGTTCAAAATGTCATATGATTGATGGATGTTTTGTATTGCAAAAGAATAGCTGTACACCTTTTGTGATTAAAAATAGTCGGCAGCTTCGGTCTGAGCTCTGGTGAGTCTGTTGCTGGGTAGGAGTGGGACGAGGTGCTAAGAGGCGAGCTGAGAGGCTCAGGGGGGTGTTGGTGGACCACATGGAAAATGACCCACACGGCCCACCTGGGGAGCATGGGAAGTGACCCGACACACGGGAAACAGCGAAGTTTGCCCTCGTCTTCCTGATCCTGCTGGAAGTGAATACAGATACCTGTTGAGAAAACCGAGGTTGCTTCTTGAGCCACGAGCTCCTTAGGCACACCAGATTCTCCATGACAGAAAGGGTATATTACAGTCTTCCACAAGAGAAAAAGTAGTGGATATTCATTTGAATACTAACAAAATGGAAATGGGTGTTGGTTTCATTAGTGGTAACACTTGTTACTGTAGAAGTATTTAATGACTGATTATCAGTTACGGAATGAGATAACGAAAAAGGGCATATACCTTTAACTGTCCAGTCATTCTGCCGAGAAGCTGAAATAATCCTCAGGTGAATCTTTCTGTTGTAAGTCACTCTGTTAAATCAGCTGCTTTCACCAACTGTGACACTATTTTGGAGTTTAGAGGAAAAGGCCTTGCTTTGCCTTAGGCCACGCTTCTTTTCTTTTTGCTTAATGCGGAGATGAGAGAAAAGATGGAAATCTCAGGTGAAACCTCCAGGAGAAAATGCCCTTGTGCATTACAACTTATTTTTCTGGTCTCAGAGAATCTAAAATAGATTAGTTTTGGTGTCTTCCTGATTTTGGCTTGGTTGGCCAGCTCCTTGTGAGCAAGGGGGCTGCATTAGACTCTGAATTGAAGCATTTATGCTGCAATGCACAGTTCTCTCTATGAACAATTTGCTAAGCTGTTTAAAATCACAAAAGAAGAAAAGGACATAAAATGTACCATTAAGTCATTCCATGAGATTTACAAAGGCTTTAATGAGTCAGGGATGGATGAAAAAGCCTTTTTTGATTCATTAAAGATATCCATCTGATTAGAAGAGATTTTCATCACCTTATCAGCTAATCCAATAAATTGACTATCCATTTCAAAATGACTCCAATTGGATTCATGTCCATCAGAAGGATTTTCTGAAAAGCCCAGAATATTGTATGAAATTCAAAATTATTATCAAATTGCTACTGGAAAAAAAAAATGTACTAGATCCTGATAAATCTAGAGGATTAGGGAAAAAATGCCCAGAGCTGAAAGGTTATCAGAAATCAAAGTTCAGCCTGCACAGTTCTCTTTAAGATTATTATTTATCAGTTGAAAAAAAAAATTCCTAAATCAGTTTTTTTTTTTTGGTAGCCAAATTAGAAGTGTTTTATAAGGAGGTTATTTGGTATGTTTCTTGCTAACCCCCTAAAGACCTTCAAAAAACTAACAAGGCTTTGTATATCTGGAAAATATTTTAAAATGCCATAGCACTGAGATAGCTAATGCATGGGGCCAGCTAATCAAATTTCCAGTTTTTGGCTGGTGTATGCCCTAGTCTAACAAAGTAAGATTAATGAGGTGTTAAAAGTCTGTATGAACTTCATGCTGCAAATAGGGTTAATATCATCCAAATGTAGAAATTTTTAAAATTAATGTGAATGAACTAAAGCTTTATGTTTGTCTTTGCTATTAAGAAACCTATGTTTAGGGGGCCATTCCTATCCTTACTTGCCCGGCTATGGGAAAAGCCAAGGGAAGAAAGAAACGTCTCTCAGGGAATAGAGTGCCATGAGGTCAGCTACAATGGAGAAATGCCAGACACTGAAATTTAGAAGTAGATAATTTTACCTATTGGACTAGCCAAAAGCGTTTATTTTGGGCCAGTATCTGATATTATGCAGGAAAACAGGCCCCCTCCTTTATTTTCTTCTCAAAATCACTTTTTGCACAGACTTCACAGGAAAACTGGGGTGAAGATATTTTGCCCTTGGTGGAATACTTTAGGTAAGGAGGAGGGATCTTCATAAACCACCTCCAGCATTCTAACAAACTGGCCGTTATCCATCTATTTGTCTATATAATGCCAAACACTTGGATCTCTGGAATCATCCAGATGTCTGACTGCATTTTGAACTTGTCATTCACATGCTCTAGACCTAGGCTATGTCTTATGTGCAGTCTGAATCATATGGTAGTTGAACAGGCAAGGGGTGAACAGAATTTCAACAACACCTTTTTTTATTGCTCTATATGTTTTGATTCCCCTGAGACAGCTTCAAATTAAATAATGGAAGTGCACATTTGCAGGATCCCCAAAAGAAGGAAAACACACTGGAACCGAAATCTACGCAGCATTAATTCATTCAGGATGATGCAGGGGACTGGGGTGAGACGCCTAAGCCCTTATTTTTGGCACCCCGAAGAGACAGGGCAATAAATAGACCAAGGGCTGGCTTTGGAAGAACGCAGTTTACGGCAGTGCAATTTAAAGAGTGCCAAGAATTCTCTCTCTCACCAACTATTTCCCACATCTGGACCACGTAACTTCATTTTGCCTTATTATCTATACAGGATCAGAGAGAACCAGTATTCATGGTATTCATGGTAATAAACACCATCTTTCAAAGTATAAATCCCTTTCCTCTAACGGAAGGATTCTGAATTACAGATTTGTTACGAAAGCATTGAGTAAGACTCAATGTGCTCTTATTCGAGTCCTTTCTACAGGAAAGGGGAAGTGGAAAGTGGGGGTGGTTGGAGTAAGCATTCTGCAAAACAGACCAGATCCGAGTGGGGGGCTCAAAAGAGAAGGAAGCAAAGGCTGAGTTGGGAGGTCACAGAGCGGACTGGCGAAAACTGAACGAAGACGACGGTGCGTGCAGGGCACCGCGGCAGTTCCGCCTCGCCCTCACGGCGATCTCCCTCTCTGCGGGAGCATCTGCAGGTCGGGGCCTGTCTTGCCGCATCACGTTGATCACTGCACCTCTCAGAGCTTCGCACAGAACCAAGCATGTAGTAGACACTCACCAGCGTTTAAGCGGTGAGTCAATAAATGCAGAAAACAACTGTGGGGTCTGAAGGTGTGGGTTAAGTTTCAAAGACTCTGGACTCACAGGAATTTCAGGAAGTCACATAGCTCAGCTTGTCTTCAGCTAGAACTTAAACCACACCAAGAAAGAGCTTTCGATAATTTTCTTTTTAAAATTCCCACATCCTTTCCTCAAAGCATATTTCAGCATCATTTAAAAAATCTATCTTGAAACCTTTCTTCTATAATTCAAGATCATTTTCCTTCATAATAGACAGGAGCCTTTGCTTATCACACATCTTTTAGCTTTTCCGTGAGCTTCTGCACATGCTTCCCCCTTCTCTCCAGAACAAACTGCTCAGGAAAAAGGCCAGGGCTTGCTGTCATTGTTTTAGCTTAATTTGTTCAAAATGTCTGCATTTTAGTTTCTCTTTTTTGGAAGGAGAATAATTTGAGGAATCTTCTAGCAAAATCTGGGCAGACAGTGGTCTCCTAACTCTTCATTTTTAAAGTTGAGAAAAACTAAGATACTTTAGAAATTTGGGGATTTTCATAGTAGTCTGCGATGGAGACAGACCTAAAACCAGAATTCCACTTACTTCACTCGGATAACATTTTGCACACTCCATGTAGTTCCTGTATTCATGTATGTTCACTTAGTATCAACTTTGTCAAGGGACACCCACCTCTTCCAAATATGACACAAGATTTCGATGTTGAGATAGTTTTTTTCATTCAACACCATGATTCTTATAAACTTTTATTTTAGTTTTCTAAAATGGCTTGGTTGTAGGATAAACATTGAAAGATTAATGTGAAAACTTTTGGTTTGGAAATAGTAGCACTATCTACATTTTAGATTTACATTTAGTGCTACTATTTCCAAAAAGCTATGATCAACCTAGATAGCATATTAAAAAGCAGAGACATTACTTTGCCAACAAAGGTCCATCTAGTCAAAGCTATGGTTTTTCCGGTAGTCATGTATGGATGTGAGAGTTGGACTATAAAGAAAGCTGAGCACCGAAGAATTGATGCTTTTGAACTGTGGTGTTGGAGAAGACTCTTGAGAGTCCCTTGGACTGCAAGGAGATCCAACCAGTCCATCCTAAAGGAAATCAGTCCTGAATATTCACTGGAAGGACTGATGCTGAAGCTGAAACTACAATACTTTGGCCACCTGATGCAAAGAACTGACTCCTTAGAAAATACCCCGATACTGGGAAAGATTGAAGGTGGGAGGAGAAATGGGTGACAGAAGATGAGATGGATGGTATCACTGACTCAAGGGACATGAGTTTGAGTAAGCTCCGGGAGCTGGTGATGGACAGGGAGGCCTGGCGTGCTGCAGTCCATGGGGTCACAGAGTTGGACACGACTGAGCGATTGAACTGACTGACTGACTGACCCATCTTTTAGAAGATTCAAAAAAACATAATTCTCTTAGTTTCAGAAAGATACAGTTTTAGCAAAACAGATATATTCCACACACATTAAGTTTACATTGTTTAGAAAATTAAAGTACCAAACTGAGACAACTAGTCCAGTGATAGATTTGTATCACTGGTCTGCAGCTCTCTCGAGTGTCCCTCAAAACGTGGTTCAGAGAGAAAACAACCGCAGGCAAGCGAAGAAGCCAGTTAATACATAGGCAGCACAAGCCGACAGGTCAAATATAGTTAATACATAGGCAGCACAAGCCGACAGGTCAAATCGCCAACTTTTCCCAGCCCCAAAGAAGGTGACCAGCGTGTCCACATTTGCCAGCAGAGGAGCCCCGTTTTAGGCTCAAGCCTGCTCTCCGTTTCTTTCTGAGTGAGCTCTAACCGAGGACACATTGGACAGTGTGGGGAACGAAGCTCAAGCTTACCTCAGCCTTGGGCACTCAGCCTTTACAAGAGCTGCAGCCTTCGAAAGAACAGTAGAAGTTCCAGTTTATCACTCTCCTTTGTTGCAACCACTACTGAGGAACTTTCCACATAGGTACCTAATCATGACAACCTGAAAGGCTCTGCTAGTTTTCCGTATATTTTGATGAGAATGCTTAAACTCAGAGAGATAAATAATGTACTCCCAGATACACAGTCAGAAAGTGGCAGAACCAGATATCCTGTGCTCTTGGATTGGAAGAATCAGTATTGTTAACATGGCCATATTACCCAAAGCAATCCCCAGATTTAATGCAATCTTTACTAAAATACCCATGACATTTTTCACAGAACTAGAAAAAATAATTCAAATCCATAAGGAACCTTGAATAATAGACCTCGAACTATCAAAGCAATCTTGAGAGAAAAGAAAAAAGCTGGAGGTATAACCCTCCTAGACTTCAGTCAATACTACAAAACTACTGTAATCAAAACAGCATGTTCCTGACACAGAACCAGACACATAGATCAATAGGACAGGACACGGAGTCCAGAAATAAACCCACGCACCCGTGGTCGATTAATCCATGACTAAAGCGTCAGCGTATAGACACTGGAGGAAAGACAGTCAGTTCACTAAGCGGCACTGGGAAAACTGGGCAGATACTTGCAAAAGAATGAAGTTAGAACATTTTCTCACAGCATATACAAAAATAAATTCAAAATGGATTAAAGATCTAAATGTAAGACCCCAAATCATAAAATTTCTAGAAGAAAACACAGGGAAAGCACTCTAACATAAACTGTAGCAATTTTGGGGGGATAGTTGTGTCTCCTCAGTCAAAAAATTTAAAAAAAAAGGCAAAAATAAACAAATGGGACCCAATTAAGCTTGAAAGAAACCACTGACACAGAATGAAAAAAGTCTATGAAATGAGAACATATTGACAAATGATGTAACCAACGAGGGGTTAATATTTAAATATATAAACAGTTCACACAACTCAATAAAAAAAAAGCAATTAAAAATGGGCATAAGACTGGAATAGACATTTTTTCAAAGAAGACAAACAGATAGCCAACAGCCATATGAAAAGATACTCAACATCATTAATTATTAGAGAAATGCAGTCAAAACCACAGTGAGATACCACCTCACATCTGTTAGAACGGCTATCACTGAAGAGCCTACAGATAACAAATGCTGTAGAGGATGCAGAGAAAAGGGAGCCCTCCTACACTGTTGGTAGAAATGTAAATTAGTGCAGCCGCTAGTGAAAACTGCATAGAGGTTCCTTAAAAAAAACTAAAAATAGAGCTGCCATGTGACCCAGTGATTCCATTCCTGGCTATACAGCCAGAAAAAAATGAAGACATTAGTTTAATGAGATACCTGCACCCCAGTGTTCACAGCAGCACCATTTCAGCAACCAAGACGTGGAAGCAAGCTAAGTGTCCATCCACAAATGAATGCCTAAGGAAGAGGCATTGTGAGTGTACAGTAATACACAGACTATCACTCAGCCATTGAAAAGAACGGAATTCTGCTATTTGCAGCAAGATGGATGGACCTAGGAATATTATGCTTAGTGAAATAAATCACAGAAAAGACAAATACTGTATGATATCACTTACATGTGGAAAGTAAAAAATAATACAAATGAAGGTTTATACAACACAGAATCAGACTTACAAATATAGACAACAAACCTGCCGTTACCCAAGGAGAGAGGGAAGAGGGGAAGGACACATCAGGGGTATGGGATTCAGAGAGAAAATCACTCTGTATAAAGCAGTAAAGTAACAAGGATATATTGTATACACAGCGAATTACAGCCATCATCTTATAATAATTTATAATGGAGTATAGCCTGCAAATATACTGAATTGTTATGCTGTACACCTGAAAATAATATAGTATCTTTAATTAACTATATGTCAATACAAATCAATGAATAAAAAAATACAATCATGTTCTTAAAGGACCCAGGATTTATACCTCTCAGTGGGGTATCCTCTCTACTCCAGGCGACAGCAAGGTCCAGGCAACACTGATTCCCTTTGCTGAGTTGGGGGTGGAAGCACCAGGGAAACAGGTCAGCTAAGCAGAAACAGCAGGTACAACAGTACTATTCATCTTATAGGGAGCCTGCCCTCTGTTTGTTTAAAATGATTAAATTTATAGTCAGAAGAAACAAATAATTTTCCACTTAGTCTTCATAATCTAAATACATTAAACTCTGATGGTAATCCTATCTATACCTGCCTATAGCCTAAGAGAAAGAGCCCAGGTTTTGAATTCAGGCAGATCTGGACTTGGAATCCCACCTAGGTTAAGTGACATCAGGCCAGTTACTCTGTCTACGTTTTCTCACTTGTAGAAACTCAGCAACACCCGCACAAGGTAGTTATAAGCAATAAAAACAGTGCAGGAAAGGTCCAATGCGTGGCGTAGGTCAGAAACCAAATAAGTGATACGCTTTATTTTTTACCATTATAGATTTAATATTAATTTTTATTAATAATAGGAGTAATAAGTCCTCCCTACTATAAGTGGGTTTTTTTTTTTTTGCCTACAGGGTAAGACTTCTTAACAAGCGAATTCATTGTTTGCAATAAGAATAATAATAATAATGTTTGCCTGTGTGCTGTGCTTAGTTGCTCAGTCATGTCTGACTCTGTGACCCCACAGACTGCAGCCTGCCAGGCTCCTCTACCATGGGATTCTCCTATAGGGCCAGGTATTTTAAAAGTAACCTTTCTGCCATGCCCTCTAATGGCTTTTGTGTACCTATTGTACCTTTTGTGTACTAATCCTATTAGTTGGAATGTTAATTCTGTAAAGCATACTAGGCTGAATTTTATTGTTAAACATAAGTCTTATTCTTTTCATAAAGAAACACCAGGTTCACTTGCAAAATAGTGATAGTGCAATTTGTTGGACATAAATCATTATCCACGTTGGATTAAATATTCTAGTAGTATTTAGAGAATGGTTCTCAATGACTGCCTATTACTACTATATATCAAATTCGCTTAATAATGTCAACAGTTAAATATCAACCTTGTCAAGAAATACAAATGAAATGACTTCGAGACAACAGGGAACTGTCAGGACATTAAAGTCCTGTTTCTCCTACTCAGATGGGTAGATTGACGTCACACCACCTCCTTTGTTTCCCCTCTCTTTGCGGACGGGCCCTTTCTTCCCTGTCACATTCACCGATGCCTAGCGTCCCCTTGGCTTTCAGCTACAGCCCTCTTGATGGGAAACCGTGTCAAAGCTGGGAGGCGTGCAAGATCGTCTTTATCTTCTCTTCGAATCTCAGTGCTGAAAAGGATTCTTCTACTGTTGGCTTGTTAGAGTGCTCGTAAAATGATGTGCTGTTTCAGCAACTTGTAGGCTAGTCAGAAGGTGGTATAAAACCATCAGTTATCACGTGGCAATATCCTTTTATTAACCACTGAAATATATCAAGACGTTTCATGACAACCGACGATGCCAGATGCTATTATTGGTCTAATGGTTTATGCATTTGCACTTTCTTCCACTGAGCTCTTTCTTCATGCTTACTTTTCCTTTTGTTTAAAACATTTTTAAGGTGTGTGGGAGCATCCTAACTTTTCAACATCTATTTTAATATCATGTATTTATGGGCACTCAGTCAGCTTTTCAAGTTTCCTGCACGTTATTTCCTAAAGTGCAGGCATTTCCCAAGTTACGAGCGCCTGATGTGCAAACATCCCGTAGGCACTGTTTGCTGTGGAGCTTTTCTCCCCCGCCCTTCAAACAGTGACCCTCTCATCCCCAGCCTGCTTCTGGAAGAAACTTTCTTTAGAGGATACTGTTTTCTCATTGATGGTCCATGGAATAATCTTGCTAAGTTCACAGTTATTTTGGCTTGTTTTTTCTTTCTGTCCATTTCAGATCAGTCAACACCACTTTGGGCTTTTTTTCCCCCTTCTTTTGCAGCCATGTATTAATTTTAACACATCTTTTCTCTTGTCCTATAATTCTTGCCTAGGTCCTTCTTGTAAAGTCTCTTTCTTCTGTCTTCTTTCCTCTCAACTGTGAGACCTCAAATGATTCTAATCAAAACTAAAGGTGAGTGAGGACACCACCTTAAGGAAATACATAGATTTCATTTGAAAAAAAATCAGAATTTATGTACAAACCCTTGAAAATCCTAGAGACTATCTTTAAATTTCTTCTAGAATTAAAAAAAAAAAAAAAACTCCCCATCTATCCTCTCTAAATAAACCCAATTTCCCCCAAGATTAAGGATACAATTATTTTGTTTCATCCAATTCTGTGTTAATTGCTTGCTCTATTTTGCTCTAATTGTCATCACATGTATAGTCTTTCAGGTAAACACTGGCTTTTTGGGCTTGTGTGGAGACCAAAGCATTACTTAAAATGAAAGATAAAGAATAACAAAAAAAAGAATAATGGCAGTTAATAAGAGACAATTTACAGTTTACCATTAAGTTTTATACACCTAATCTCATGTCATTTCCCTCAAATTTCTATGAGACAGATAGGACAGGAATATCTCATTCATCTCAGAGGTGAAGAAACAGGGTCCAGGAATGACACTGCTTCCTCTAGTTTACGGAGCTAGTAGGACCAGCAGAGATTGGGACTGAGGGAGTGTGCAGGTCAGAAACACTGAGAGAAGAGTGGAAAATCGATTTAAATATTTATAATTTGTTTTGACTTCAGTCAAAATTAATTGAGCTTTGCCAAGGACTATGAAAATCCATATTTCTGATAATTAATTTAGAAGAGCTCCACAAAAGCTCTTCAAGATATACTTAAATTGCTTCTGATAATATTTGAAATTCCATAGGTTGAACAGACCTCCAAGGTTTAAGACTTATCTCAAATGTAGAACCTGAAAGATCTGAGATAAATTTAGAACCCTAGAGACTGGGACATCCCCACAAAGCACTACTTTCATGTCTGGAAAAGAAAAGCTATTTTTGGAATATAAATGGTTAGAAATCAAACATGATGGAGAACCCTCTTTACTAAATGTTAAATATTCAGGTCCTCTTGATGACCCAGTATAATTCACAGTTAGACCTAAATGGCTAATATCTTTTTAGCAAGACCAATAATAAACTACAAGCATGGTTCCAGGTGAATTAAAAAATACACTTTTTGTAAAGTACTAAGGTCTTTTGATAATCAGGAAAAAATTTCAGACAGAGAGGAAAAATGAAATCTTTTGTGAATCTCTCCTACTGTCTGTTCAGTCTCCTTGATGAATTCCATTATCACAAAAATGACCTTTCCAGTTCATATCTCTTTTGAAGCTAATGCAATTCTTCTCCATTCTGTTATAATGAAAGTATTACATGGATAACTATCCAGCATTATCTTCCAGAAGGAGAACTAATTTGGGAAAGAAATGAAGTACTTGAATATAATATCAGATCTCTCTCATTTTTTTCCCCATCCTCGTAGAGACCTGATGGGTAGAGCTAAGCAAGTTCACGTACAAGGTAAATACCCTGAGCTCGCTAGCTAATGCAGAAGTAATTTTTATTACCAGATTTGTGAACACTGGTATGAATGCTTAAAGAACAGAGCCTCAAATAAATTCAGAGGCGTAAGTTGGTGAACACGCTGCAGACACCTTTCCGTTGAATTTTCTTTTTGGAGCTGTATAAATGAAAAGGATGAAGATTCACGCACACTTCCTGGATACACTGCAAGTTTCAGATGCGCCTGTCTCTACCTGTGAGAAGCATCAACATGGGCTGGAGAGAGCATAAACGTTCATGATGTACTCTTGTTAACTGTGTATTTCTTTGGAGTGGTAGCAAAATGCAAGCCAGTGTATGGTGAAACGAGCTGGGAAAAATGACGGGAACCTTCCTCAATAGGCTCATATATGTAGAAAGGTCAAGGTTTTGGTGCTTTCCCTCGAGAAACTGACTCCGATTTCCAGTTCTTCCTGAAGACCTCATGTCTCTAAGAAATATAATTTATGATGGTATACTGATCAGTTAGGATATAGCACACAGATCCAAACCAGGTTGCATATCCCTAGCCAGGTCACACGGTTCGAGACCAGGCCTGTCAAACCCTTTGCAGGAAGTCAATTAAAGGAATAATATATAAATTCCTGCCTATTTCCTATGATAATAAACATCTTAGTGTAATTCCTCATAAGAGGTAAAACACTTTGTAAAAATGTCTTTGCTATTACACTCCCTATGAGACAATTAGCTGGCAGAGATTTTAATAGCTATGTTGTGGATGTGGAAACTGAGGCTCAGAAATGCTAAGTAGTTTACCTAGGTATATGTGTGGGCTACCACACTGTGAATTAAAAAATCGGAAAGTAGAAGGCAACAGGTTAGAACAAGGAGACAATTTAGTTATTGAAACCTATGTGTTCATTCTGCAGTTCATGACTTTGAAGGTTAATATCCCAATTTGCTGAATTTAGCTATTAATTAACTTCATAAAATTAAAAATGAGTTCTTCAGTATTTTCAAACACTAGGTTAACATAAGTAAATAGAAAGTGAAAGCCCCATTCTTGTTTTACATAACTGTGAAAATAGCAAGAGTGTCTCAGAGATTTCTTTCCCAATCGGTTATCGTTGTGTTAATGTTCTGGGGTTATGCTGTTTTATTATGACCCAGTGAAGAACAGCATTAGTGAATGGTAAATATTTATTTCTCACTTTGCTGTTTCCTTTTTTTTTAATGCAATTATGAATATAATTTTATTTTCCTTCTGCAAATCCTTCCACACTTTCCATTATGCTGGTAGAGGAATATGGTGATATTAAACTCTAATCACCAGTAGCACTGTCTCTATGAGTATATTTCACATCCCTTTCAAAGTGGCTTATTTCCTTCACTGGGATGCCACAGGCTTGGGATTTGCAGATGAGAGCCTGACTTTTAACTCGGTCCTCCAGTTCTTAATAATACACTTTTCATCTGTACTGTCCTCGACACCACACAGACATCCCATGTTGAAACCTTTTTCAGAGTCTTGACCTGTCTGCTAGACTAAACAGAGACAAGGAAACAGGTAGTGACAGGAGTGAAACATCGTTTGGGGATCTTGGGAGGAAAAAAAGAAAGTAAAAAAAAATTTTTTTTGATGTACAACATAGTCACCCAAGCTTGTGGTGTCTCATCAGAACCTCTCAATGTTTGGAAGTTTTCCCAAGACTTGCCCTAGTGAGACAGCAAAGACTTATTAGATCACTGTGTCTGTTTCCCCACCTGGGCAGGAAAGAGTCATCCATACGGAGAACATATGGCGTGGTCTCAGATTAGCAACAAAGAATGTCAGTTGGCAGACAGATGGAGGAGAAGCAGAGGATTGTGCGTGCTTTGCCAGCCTGGATCTCAAAATGAATTTTAAAAATCATATCCACCTAATTCAAACACTGACCAGCCTATGCAAAGGAAGTGGAACTAACCTTTTCTGGACATACATTCCAATCTAAGAACAGCATTTTACAGGCCTTTTCTAATCCTCACCTCAAGTGTTCTATTGTCTCCATTTAACAGATGATGAAAGTGAGGCTTAGAAGCATGGGGTCTCTTTGCACAAAAGTCATGTATTTAGGCAAGTGGCAAAGTCCAAGAGTCCCACCCAGGAGTCTGACTGGCAAAGTGAAGGCTTTCTAGAGGCAGTAAATCAAAGAACATAAGCCTGACTTTAGAGACTAAAACTTTCTAATCACTTCTGCAGTTTTTAAAACAGGGGTAAAGGGCATGTCCCTTTTCCTTTCAGCTATAAATATCAGCGCATTTGCTTGCTATCCTGCTTAATTTAATGGTATTGGGGATAAAGAAGTGGACTGAAACAGAAGTGAGAAAGAGGATATGCAAATAGGGTGGGTATAAATACTGAATGAGAAATATTTGCAGCCATCCCCCTTTCAGCACACTCCCCAAAGGAAGGGATGGCCTCACTTGCTGGTTCAGATTGAAAATGCTCCTTTGTTGACAGAATCTGAGCACTGGCGGCAGGGCTGGTATCGGTCCCTAAAGTGAAGGAAGTGAAAGTGGAATGTTTAGTTGTATCATAGAGGAAGTGGGGTGAGGGGGAGCACAGTTGTGAACGCTTTGTTTCTTTTTTGCTTCTGCACTTCTACCACATGGTGCTTTTGATTTTATTATATCTGCTCATATATTATTTAACTTCTGTCCATAATTCACAACTTTAGAAGTGAAATTGTTAGAGCGGGAGTTTAGGAGTTAAGGGAGAGCAGGAAGAGTCTGAGCTCCGTGGTGGGATGTGTAGGAGAGGGAGAGTTCAATGCAAAAAGCAGGCAGTAAAAACTTGACTGGGGGTCACGAACTGGAAATCATTGCAAGAGACTCGAGGAAAAACCTGAGTTTAAATCTACCATTTAAATACATACGTCATCTGTTTTTGTTCCCTTTCCTTTCATTCCTTGCCTTTTCTTGCTATAATTGAGTGTTCTTTTTTTCTCCTTATTCCATTTTCTGCTTCTATTAGGATTCTTTTACTAATATTATTACTTTAATGATTACCACTGACTTCAACACAGGCATCCTAAGCTATTAGAATACACTTTAAATTATATATATATACGTGCGTGCTCAGTCTGGAAGTCATGTACACTCTTTGTGATCCCATGGACTGCAGTCCACCAGGCTCCTCTGTCCGTGGAATTCCCAGGCAAGAATAAAGGAATGGGTAGCCATTTCCTCCTCCAGGGGATCTTCCCGACCCAGGGATCAAACCTGCATCTCCTGCATTGGCAGGTGGATTCTTTACCACCTGAGAAGACTTCTAGACATGTAGAGGACCTAGAATGTTTTAACTCTGTTCCTCAGCCTTCCTACAACTGCCTTTTGGATACTATTGTTGACTATTTTAATTATCTCCGTATTTTAAACTTCACATGATAATGTTATTGTTTTAAACAGTAAGATTTCATTTACCCTTTTTGATGACCTTCCTTCCTTGCTGTATTTCCTGATCTTCAATCTGGTGTCACTTGTTTTTATCCTAAAGAATTTCCTTTTGTATCTCTTTCAGACAATGGCTCCCAGAGTGCATTCTGTTAGCTTTGGTTTGGGAGAGAATTACTTAAGTTCACCTCTCTTTCTTTAAAAGAATTTTTGAAAAACAAACCGCTTAATTGATGCATAATTAACATGTAAAATGCTGTTCATATTTAACGTATACAACTCAATGAGTCTGGGATAACTTTACACTCATGAACCCATTACCATCATCAAAGTCATAAACTTATCTATTACCTCCCAAAGTTTCCTCCCTTCCTATATTCAAATTTTTGGTAAAAATGCTTAATGCTTAAGATCTACACTCTTAGAAAATTTTTGTTATGTAATACAATACTATTTTAGCTATAGTACTATGCTACAGTCCCATGGACAGAGGAACCTGGTGGGCTGCAGTCCATAGGCTCGCAAAGAGTCAGACACGACTGAAGCATCTTAGCATGCACTCTGCTATGTAGTAGATTTCCAGAACTTGTTTACCTTGTATAACTAAACTTTATACATTTTGACCATCATCTTCCCTTTTCCTCCTTCCTCAATTTCCGGCATACCACCATTCTTTACGAGTTTCCCTATTTTAGATTCCACATATAAGTGAGACCATACAATATGTGTATTTCTAGGTCTGGCTTATTTCACTTGATACAGTGTTCTCCAGGTCCAATCATATCGTTGAAAATGATAGGGTTTCCTTTTTTAAGAATGAGTAATGTTCCATTGTGGTGTTCCCTGGTGGATCAGACAGTAAAGAAAATGGCTGCTATGCAGGAGGCCTGGGTTTGATATGTTGTATCTTAATTTCCTTTCGTCAACCGATGAACATTTAAGCTGTTTCCATATCTTAGCTATTGTGAATAATGTTAAAAGTGGGAGTGCAAGTATCCCTTTGAGATTCTGACTCAGTTTCTTAGGATGAGTCCCAACAGTGGGACAAGGAAAGCCTGGCATTTTAGCGCTCCGTGGGGCTCACCATCCATCCTCTGAGGGCACCGTAAATCATAAACATCTGCAGTATACAGCTGTAACGATTTCTTTGAAAAATGGACTTGGAGGTTAAAGGTAAAAGGGCAATCCTTGCTCTGTATTTACTAATTGTTTGATTTTTAGAAAGTAATTTAACTCTTCCAGGCACAGTTTTCTCACCTATAGTATGAATTAGACTGGATCAAAAACATTTTGAGGCCCCTTTTGGTAGAAAGGACTCGAACTATGACTCACACCTGTTTATAGGGCTCCCCTATGCGTTTCACCTGAGGTCCTATTTCTCCTGCCATTTGTATTCAGGCTTTTGTTAAATGTCCCCTACGTCCAGATGTCCCGAACATCAAAAAAGTTTTTTTCAGTCTGTTATGTAGAGGTTTTCTGATTCTGTAAGAAAAAAACTGAGTTTCCATTTTCCATCTCTAAAACTTGTTTATTTTTTCTCCTACTTACTCTTTCAATTCTCCTTAGGGAAAAATGTTTCTTTGTTTTTTTTTCCTCTTTTAGGAGAATTTCTCATTTCTGCTGTTTCCCACACATTTTCTAGAAAGTTTTTAAAGTACTTAAATGTTGAGTGCATTTAAGGTATGTCTAAACTCTCTTCCAGGCTTTCTGGGTTTAAAGATTATCTCCTTTGCCGTTAAAATGGACAAGGAGAAAGGCACTCTGGGAAAGAATTCACGCTGTCATTTGTTTAGACACCTACAAGGGCACGAGGGGTGCTGCCGAAAGTTCATCTTTTCTGGATGCTGCTTGTCTTAGAATGAAACTAATAGAAGTGATGGTGATGAAGAGAAACTGACATTTGATGGCATCTTTTAAGTTTTGGGATGCAATCGTGTCTAAAGACAAACTACATTCACCTTTCCAATTATGTAAATGAACCTATGTGGCAGACAATTTTTAAACTGGCCTTTAATAATTCAATTTTAGCAATTCAACTTCAGAAAGCTGTATAATCCAACTGTCTGCTATAGATGACTGTGTCATCCCTTCCTCTTGAGGTTAGGTAATGACTTGCTTCTAATAAATAAAATAAGGCACAGGGGTGGGATGTCAATTGCATGGTTAGATTACTAAAGATTGTGACTTCTGCCTTACTGGCACACTTGACTGCCCTACCATTGGAACACTTTGAAGACGCAAACTGCCACATGCCTGAGGTCAAATGGTAATGAAGGTGAAACAGGAGGGTGAAAACCTGGCTTAAACCTCAACATTCAAAAAACTAAGATCATGGCATCCAGTCCCATCACTTCACGGCAAATAGATGGGGAAACAATGGAGGCAGTGACAGACTTTATTTTCTTGGACTCCAAAGTTGCTGCAGATGGTGACTGCAGCCATGAGATTAAAAGATGCTTGCTCCTTGGAAGAAAAGCTATGACAAACCTAGACCGTGTATTAAAAAACAGAAACATTACTTTATCAACAAAGGTCCATCTAGTCAAAGCTGTTTTTCCAGTCGCAATATACAGATGTGTGAGTTGGACCATAAATAAGGCTGAGAGCCAAAGAGTTGATGACTTCAAACTGTGGTGTTGGAGAAGCCTCTTGACAGTCCGTTGGACTGCAAGGTAATCCAACCAGTCCATCCTAAAGGAAGTCAACCCTGATTATTCATTGGAAGGACTGATGCTGAAGCTGAAGCTCTAGTATTTGGGCCACCTGATGCCAAGAGTGGACTCATTGGAAAAGACCCTGATTCTGTTCACCTGAAACTATCATAATATTGTATGTTAATTGGCTATACCCATATACCTGGATTCCCAAGTGGCACAGTGGTAAAGAATCTGCCTGCCAATGCAGGAGGTACAAGAGACATGGGTTTGATCCCTGGGTTGGGAAGTTTCCCTAGAGTAGGAAATGGCAACCCACTCCAGTATTCTTGCCTGGAAATATCCATGGACAGAGGAGCCTGGGGGCTACAGTCTACTGGGTTCCAAAGAGTTGGACACGACTGAGCGACTGAGCTGGTACACATACCCAATACAAAATTAAAAGTTAAGGAAGAAGGAAACTAGAAATAGAATTACCATATGACCCAGCAATCCCACTACAGGGCATATGCTCACAGAAAACCAGAATTCTCAAAGACATATGCACCCCAATGTTCACTGCAGCACTATTTACAATAGGCAGGACATAGAAGAAACCTAAATGTCCATCAATAGAGAAATGGGTAAAGAAGATGTGGTACATATGCAGGGTGGAATATTACTCAGCCATAAAAAGGATAGAAATTGGATCATTTGTGGAGGCATGGATGGACCTAGAGACTGTCATGCAGAGTGAAGTGAGTCAGAAAGAGAGAATCAAATACCATGTATTAACACATATATATGGAATCTAGAAAAATTATATGGATGATCTTATTTGCAAAACAATAATAGAGTTGTAGAGAATAAACATATGGATACCAAGGGGGGAAAGTAAGGTGGTGGTATGAATTGGGAGATTGGGGTTGACATATACATACTATTGATACTAAGAATAAGTACATAACTAATGAGAACCTACTCAGTGCTCTGTGGTGACCTAAATGGGAAGGAAATTTAAAGTAAAAAAGATTTCCATACATATATACATACATATATGGAAATAGTTTATATTGTATTATTACTTGGTTGTCTCTTCGGTGGCACAGTGGTAAAAAATCCACCTGTCAATGCCGGAGACACAGGTTCTATCCCTGAGTTGGGAAGATCCTAGGAAGCAGGAAATGGCGACCCACTCCAGTATTCTTGCCTGGAAAATTCCATGGACTACAGTCCAAAGGGTCGCAAAGAGTCAGAAATGACTGAGCATGCACACACTGTTAACTGAAGTATTGTTACTCATTTCTTACAAATTTCTGAATTTACCTGTCATGACGAATGGTAATTGTCTGAAGACTTTGCAGAATTTCTTGACACCTATAGTGGAAATTTGTTAGTATTTTGTCTACTTAAGGGAATTCTGCATCTTTTGGATCTTGAAGGGGTGCAGAGCCAGTCTCCCGTGTGAAAGATGAAGGCGTCACCTATCTGCTTCTCCACCTTTCTATCGAGCTGGAGCAAAGGCATGTGGGAATATTAAGCTGAACGTGAAGGCAGAGAAGCAGCTGTCCATGTGGAAATCTCAGGAAAGAGCATTCCAGGAAGTGGGAAGAGCCTCTCCAAAGGCCCCCTGGTGGAGGTTCTTGGTGTTTTTGAGGAACAACAAGGAGGTCAGAGTGTTTGGGGCACTGCAAAGAAGGGGCCAAGTAGCAGATTTGCAGACGTGTGTTATACACACAATTCCAAGAGTCATCTAAAAGATGAAGAAATTGAAATCAAGATGTGGTGACTTGCCCAAGATTGCACAGTAAGTGGCAAAACCAGAGCTTGGAAGCTCCTCTTCGGATCCGAAGTCTCGTGTTTTAAATCAAGGTGCCGTGTTGTGTTCACCTCTAGATTGCCTTAACATTTTGTTTATGCCTTCGTGGTCTTTCTTTTGTTAAAGCTATCAAATGTCAGGAATCACGCCTTCTCGGGTTCCACTGAATGAACGCAGCACAAAGTTCAAATAAATGCTTTCTAAGAACATTTGATGAACCTCTTTAAACAACAGACTGTTCTTTCTGCTTCCATTTATTGTGGTAGACTTGGCTGAATTTCTTAATTTAGTGAGAATAATTTAGAGTAGATTTATCTGATTATCTAGCAGTTTAGCAATAACATTCTGTACCTGTATCATATTATTTATCTTAAACCCATTTACAAGTTTTGTATGGATTAAAATTACTCGTATATTCAAACATCCAACTAAGGAGACAAACCTTAAAATCATATTCAATACAACTGAGATTATTCAGAGCATACTGTCATACATAATACACACATACACATATCCATAACTAAATGAGTGCTCAAACCAAAAATATTTTTTCGATCCCTAATGAAGAGTTAAATGCATCTTTACTGATAGTGTAACACTGTAATAGGCAGGTGATTTAATTTGTGTTCTTTTTAAAATATAATTATTAAATATTAATGACATATTATGCCTTATAAGACTTAAATACTCATACCAAAATCATATGGTGAAGATAAAATGCAGACAAAGAGTCTGGGTTCCCACAGCCACCGACCCCCGAATGACCTGCTAATAAATGCCAGATTCTCATCTTGTAAAACTCCTATGGGAGAATAATACAGGATGAACATTTGGCCCAACATTTATATAAAACAAGTACCTTTAGTTTTCTTTCAAAAGAATCATTTTCTAGCTCTATAAAAGTCTGTAGTCCTTTATGAAAATGTGTACCTCATGTCACACAGCTAGGACCATAAATTTCGTCAGTTACACACGGAAGTTCAGACATCCGGCCTAGCCAGTCTAGATGATTTAAATTAAAGTTGATATTTACATTTTCCTAGTTCCTAGTACATTTACCAGCTAATTATATAATCCTTCTTTTTCTTGGACCATAACTTTGGTTGTGAAATTTGGGGGAATAAATTTATGTAGATTCACAACAGAAATAAAGTGAACATAATCAGTCTAGCAATTAGTCATTGCTACAAGCCAGAATTCCCAAACTTTTTTGTCCAAGGGGACTACAGAACAGATGGGTACACTTAGAACAGTGAAGAAAATAATGAGGTTGTGACTAATACAAATATAAACTAAAATAAATATATCAAAGATACTTAGAAGTGAATCTAAATTAAGACACTGGGAAAAACTATGCCGAGAAGTATATACAAAACTCTATGTGTTTTTGCCACAGTCATAGCTTTTCCTCAAGAAAAGCAACTCCTGGAACCCCTGTGGTTAATAGGTGCAGTGGCTTATGCTATGTAAGTCTACTTCAACTTTAGCTGTTTTAAGAGTAAGAGCTTGTCCTGGAGACAAAGGCTTAGCCATCACTGTTGTTCAGTGGCTAAGCCGTGTCTGACTCTTTGCAACCCGTCGGACTGCAGTGTATCAGGCTCCCCTGTCCTTCACTATCTCCCCGAGTTTGCTCAGACTCAAGTCCATTGAGTTGGTGATGCTCTCTGATCATCCTCTGCCACCCCCTTCTCCTCCTGCCTTCAATCCTTCCCAGCATCAGGGCCTTTTCCAGTGAGTTAGCTTTTTGTATCAGATGGCCAAAGTATTGGAGCTTCAGCGTCAGCATCAGTCCTTCCAATGAACATTTAGGATGGACTGGTTGGATCTCCTTTCTTACAGTCCAAGGGACTCTCAAGAGTCTTCTCCAACACCACAGTTCAAAAGCATCAGTTCTTCGGCGCTCAGCCTTCCTTATGGTCCAACACATCATCTTGCCCCAAGATTAGATGTTCCATATTGGATAATAGCAAACCTACTCAATCACATTCGTCTAGGGGGAAAGGAGTGCTAAATGCATTCCAAAGTCGAATAATTAGCATTCCCAGATTTCCCTAGTTTTCAGGTTCTCTATATGTTTTGCTGTGAATCTTAGCTTTTGAAGCTCTGGGACAGAGATGGATATGGACAATGAGAGGTTCCCATGCTATGATAGTTTGTTACTAATATAATCTTATAATCGAGTCACCATAGTTACTCAGTGAGAGTCTCTCCATTATAGGAAAAAGGTGCAGTTCTTGATGGCAGAATGTCCTAGATAGATTAGGGGTTGGAATGGGAGAAAAAGAGAGGGAGGGAATGAGAGAGAGAGAGAGAGAGGAGGAAGAGAAAAAGGAGGAGGGGAAGGGAGAGTGGAAACAGACAGCCAGAAAGAGACAGCAGTTCCAAAGGCAGAGGTACTTCCCAGTTCAATCTACCTAAAAAAACCAAACCCTAAAATCCACGAAGAGAACTAATTTATAGGACCAAAAATATCAAAATCAACAATATTAAAATATCAAAAATATGAAAATCAATGGGAGAGTAAATTAAAAGCAGAGAAAAAAATTAAAGAGCTACAGAATGTTGAAATTCATCTGGACTCTGAAGAAATAAAAGGAAAAATACCACATAGGCAGAGATGATGAAAGAAAAAGCAATAAATAAAATGAAAGAAGAAAGCTTAAATTTTTTCAGTTGCATATAGAATGAGCCTAGAGTGGGGTTGGTGGTATATTCCTGGTCACAGAAGGCTTAATGGCAGACAAGAGGATGAGGATACAAATGAGCGAGACCAGGTTTGAACATGAGCTCATCATTTTTAGCTGTAAAGCTTTTTGCAAATGACATAGTTTCTTCATCTATAGCATGGAAATATAAATATCTCCTATCTCAAAAAGTTACTACAAAAACTATTGTCAATTATTTTCAAGTACTTAGAATAATGCTTGGTACATTGTAAGTGTTCAGTCCATGTTAGCTATTACTATTTCTTTTCTGTATGCTTAAAATAGTTCACCATATAGTAATTTAAAAATGAATGGAAGTGGAATAAAAAACATTAAAAGTGTAATTGGCTGAGAATATGTCTATAAAATAAATACAAATTTAAAAGTTGTTCACAAAAGACACACAATGTTAAATGTTAATTTTAACAGAAAACTAAACCTCAAATATCCTATTGTATCAATTAATACTATGAATGAGACAGAGAAGAAGCAAAGTATTTCTCTGTTTATGTTAGAGGAAATCAAGAGACATTATTTTAATTTAGGCAGTATAGAACAGAAAACAACAGAAAGGGTAAAGAATCCTAGGAACATAGAAATCAAAGTACAGGATGTCAGATATAAGAATAGACATATCAGTGATTTTAAAAATATATAAACTGATAAAATGATATTATGTAAAGTTAAAATCTCAAGTGTAAGATTACAAAGTGACATGCTACTATATGATACTTAAACTAGAAAGCTAAAGCTGAAATACAACCTGTGTAAAAACAAAATAATTTTGAAGATTTATTAGAAAAACGAAAGAAAAAAAAGAGAAACTTGGTTGGTAACCAAAAAGTAAATATAACAAACTGGATAATTTCATGTTGATAAAATACACAATCTACAATTAGGATAGAAACATGGATTTTATGACCCATAGTATCAAATTATATAAAGTAAAAAAGAGAGAACACACATTATTTTATAAAGTTGTTACAATAGATATGAACAATCTTATTCTTACATGGGGCTTGTTCTTATGGGGCTTCCCTGACAGCTCAGTTGGTAAAGAATCCACCTACAATGCAGGAGACCCCGGTTCGATTCCTGGGTCAGGAAGATCCATTCCAGTATTCTCGGGCTTCCCTTGTGGCTCAGCTGGTAAAGAATATGCCTCCTATGAGGGAGACCTGGGTTTGATCCCTGGGTTGGGAAGATCCCCTGGAGAAGGGAAAGGCTACCCACTCCAGTATTCTGGCCTGGAGAATTCCACAGACTATATAGTCCATGGGGTTGCAAAGAGTCGGACAGAACTGAGCGACATCAAAAAAAAAAAAGAAAAGAATTCTTAGCTGATGGGATAAAAATAAAGTAATTGAAAGCTTATATAACTAAATAAGTTTTGATATTTCATATAAGCACGTATAACTATATCAAACAAAAATACTTAGCACTGTTTACATATATGAGCAAATTATGTAGCTTTTCTGTAAGGAGATAGATTATTGGGCATGTTTTTGATAGACAGAGGCTTAAAAAAACATCTTCAATTTGTCCAGAGACTAGTATTTATTTAGTCAATACTTTCTGCTCATAATGTGATATAAATGACCTTTATTAACAAAAGCTTAAACAACAAAGCAAATGACTTTTTGCTCAGTTGAGCTTTTGTTAATTGATTTCTATTTAAAACCACTATGAAATTTAAAGTCACTTTTCTAAATAACTTGTGGATCAAAGAGAAGATCAAAATAGCATTTGTAGGGTATTAAGGAAATATTAGCTGTATCAGAAGACAGAAAAAGGGTGGAAATCTAGCTGATAATATTGTGAATCTAGCTTACCTTGATACCAACACTAGGAGAAAGAAAACACAAAAAATTAAAGAAGAATTTTGCATAATGATATAGACACAAAAATCCTTAATGGAATGCATGGAAACAGTAGCTGAATTACTTATCAAACCAAGCTGACTTTACCCCAAAAATGCAATTAATTTTAGTTCTCTTATGTGTGATAATTGCATCAACAGTATAAGTGAAATAAACCATATGAGAATTTTAATAGGTCTCTTTAATACAGAATTTTAATAGATGTGTAACTTCTCTACACGTTAGTTTCCTCATTTGTAAAATGTAAATAACAGTAGTATGCACCTCAGAGGTTTGTTGTGGAGATTAAATAAATTAATCTAGGAAATATGCTAACAGTGCTTGAAAATGCAATATAAATATTAGCTACTATTAGTAAGAACTATTTCCCTTAAAGTTTAGATAATTAAGCCTATATTCATTCTATAATAAAGACTCTCTTTTATAATGATAATTCATGTTAATTCATTATAAAACAAAGGAATTATAGCCATTGAGATGAATAAAAGTGTAGCATGCATACAATTATTAATTTTTGATATTTTATAATAATTTTGATCAATATAATATTATTTAAAATAAAAATAAGAGATATAATGATTGGCTTAAGAAGACAAAGTATAACTTTTTTATTTGCTGAAAATTCTTATAGAATTTTTTTTTTCATCTTTTAAATAAATTTATTTATTTTAGTTGGGGGCTAATTACTTTACAATATTGTAGTAGTTTTTGCCATACACTGACATTTATAACTCATAGAATTCTGTAAAATTGTAAGATACAAAATGAATACACAACCTTACTTTACACCAAAAACAGAAGATAATGTCTCAAGGAAGACTTCTTTCTCATTAATATAAGCAACATAAAAAACACGGAAATAAATTTTATGCTAAGTAAGCAGGAGATATGTAAAATTTATTGTGCAATCATACAGTAGAACATTCTGTATACATTAAGATAGTGGTTCTAAAGGATTTTAGATCATGTGGGGATGCTTTCTGCAATGGTTAGATTATAAAAGCAGGTGATAGGCTTTGAATTTGTAGTCTCCATCAAGTGTGTGGTGCGTGCGTGCAAAGTCGCTTCGGTTATGTCCAGCTCTTTGTGACCCCATGGACTGCAGCCCGCCAGGCTCCTCTTTCCGTGGGATTCTCTAGGCAAGATCACTGGAGTAGGTTTCATGCCCTTCTCCAGATTTCTCCATCTAGTACATATTACTATATGTAGATGTTAAAAGAAAAATCAGTGAGGAATTACAAAATGTTGTCAAGAATGTATGGCAAAAACCACTACAATATTGTAAAGTAATTAGCCTCCAATTAAAATGAATAAATTAATTTAAAAACAACAACAACAACAACAACAATGAATTTTCATCTCCATTTGCTGGAAAATTCACTTTGATTCTTATTTTTTTCTCTTCTATTTTCTAAATTTTCTGCATGATCATTATATGTCTTCTATAATTTGAAAAATATATAACTAACATGTAGGTGCATGCAATTTTTAAAAATTTCTTTGGTTTTATCATAAACCTCAAATATTTTATAGTTAAGCAACCAATTTATATGTAATTTATATTTGTATCTTCTGAAAATTTGAGAATATGTATTGAAATAAGAAATGTCCAGAGTGGATTTGTATAATTTACATTTGAGATGTCATTCAAAACTAGTTCACAATCTTCGTTTTTGAGTCATGATTAGAAACTGGAGTAAACAAATACAAGCACCTTGAGTGTTAGTCCACCGGTAAGGACGGACAAGAAGCTTCTGGCACACTCTCAAAGCTGCGGGGGCACAACAGGCTATCCTCTGATCTACAGTAGCGCACGAGACATTGACAGTGCTCCAAAGACAACACCCAGGTGACTGGATCCTAGGCTTGTGGGTGCCCAGCACATGTAAGACTTCCATCCCAAACGCAGCACAAAAGCTCTAGAGCCGTCAATTGTAAAACAAACAAAAAAAAAGTAGAAAACAAAAACAAAACAAAGCAAAACCCTAGATCAGAATATTTATCCACAGTAAGTAGTGTGAACAGACCCCCCAGGAGTTTGGGGGTCTCCTTGATGCTCTGTCTGGTGTAAGAACTCGGGAGGTTTGCATATTTGACAGACTGGGAAGGAGCTCTGATAAGAACTGAATCTTAATTTCCTGCGTCTTCAAGTTGAGATGCTCAGCGTATACCTCTACCAAGCACGACTTGTGGTTGTGTTCTTAAAGACTTTGCTGCTAAGTCGCTTCAGTCATGTCCGACTCTGTGCGACCCCACAGACGGCAGCCCACCAGGCTCCCCCATCCCTGGGATTCTCCAGGCAAGAACACTGGAGTGGGTTGCCATTTCCTTCTCCAATTTAGGAAGCGCCATTCAGACAAGATGCCCAACCACAAGCAGAAGACTCATAGGCCTGTTTCTCTGACTTGATGCTGTAATTTCTTTCCTCTGCCTTGCATACTATGCTCCAGCAACTACAATTTTCTTTCTGTTTCTTAAACACACGTTCGCCTTGCGTAAGGGCCTTTATATTGGCTGTCTCTACTGTGTGCAAGCACTGTGTACCCTTCTGCTTCACCACGACGTTACTGCCATCCGTGTTTCAGCTCAAATACACTTTTCCTGTTCATCCAATGGTGTCATCACAGTCATTCTCTATCTCATTTCCCAGTTTTAATTCTTTAGAACTGTTACACCTATCTGAATCATCTTATTTGTTTATTGATTATTTTATATAATATACAATCATAACAGCAGAACCATTATCCACAGAACCCACTGCACCATCCATAGTACTTAGTACATATCACAAAAGGGGAGCTCAATAACTCTCTGCTGCATACAAGAATGAATGAATCCATGAATTATAGTAAACTTGAAATCTGAGGTTGTGTCAGAGGTTTTGGATACTATGAAAGGAATCTCCTCCTCTCCCATCACATCTAATAATTACTTTCTCTTAATATACATAAACATTATATAAAATGATTTATTTTTAAATCACCTGAGTTGAGGATGATGGCAGAGAAAATAAAAGCTGGAGATAGGGCTGGGTTTCAGATCACTATCAGCTTTGACGATTGGTGTTGGTGTTGAAGAAGCCAACACTGGAAAGAGAGATGAAAAAAATTTTGGGTGGAATATTTTTTTTTAGATTTGGCATGTTATCCATGTGAATACATTAGTCATTGTCTTTATATTGTGAGTTTCCTTTTAACATGTACACATTCCATGATACAAATCATGATTGTGTGTTTGAAAAAATAATTTTGTTACTCTTTTAGCCATTATCTTGTATTATAGTTTGGTAATCAATTATTGGCATAGTAAGTGTTATCAGATCAAGTCAGCCAGATGTCTACTACTTTATAAAACAGGCAGTTTGAGATATCTTTTTTGGCCATATTATGTCTTTTATATATGCTGTTGAATATTTAAAGGGATATAGATAAATTTTTAAAAATCTGGATAGGTTATTTATGTCACATATTCAATTATTTCTAACATATGATCCATAAAATATTTGGATTTCTTGTCTTACAGTTCATGGTATAAATGATTAAACATGATTAAAGCAAGTAATTAAACTTGACTATTAACACTAATATTTTTTGATCTTTGGGGATTTTTAGATCCAAAAGCAGAAAGTAGTTTAATTTTTAGTTTTGCATTTGCATAATCTGTCCTGTACACAGTTTTAATATTAAGAAAAGTACTCATTTGAGACTAAGATTTTTTTCTACTTTAATTTTAGAAGTTACTTCTTTTAGTTATTGAGCAACAAACACAAGAAATTATGTATTGCTTAGTGTTAAATTTATTAAATTAATAAATTTGTATTAGGAGTTTATAGTATACAATATCTTAGACTCCTGTTCCAAAAAATAAAAAGATTATTATTCCTTGTGATCAAAATATATTTTTGCACTTGTATTCATGTGTCCAACTTGTATTACAAGTTTTGTGTATGTATATATTACAAAAATAGGTAAATGTAAGCAAATCAGAGATTCAGAATATTGTGAAGAGTCACATGCTAATCTAAAATATATACATCCTGTTGGAAAGAAAGAAAGTATGATATTTGTTGCAAGAGAGGAAGACTGCTTAACAACATTACTGATTCTTAAAGCCTGTTGGAAAATGAAGCTAAACCCAGGG
This sequence comes from Giraffa tippelskirchi, assembly GCF_054371585.1. NCBI lineage: Eukaryota > Metazoa > Chordata > Mammalia > Artiodactyla > Giraffidae > Giraffa > Giraffa tippelskirchi. The sequence continues at coordinate 174,862,481 of NC_137280.1, read as the reverse complement.
AAAAAGCCCTGTGGGGGTTATGAAGCCAGTTAAGCTTCATATATATGTTTGCTGACAGTTGGAAGAATGATTTCTCATCACCCTTTGACTGCATTAAAAAGCATTGGAAAAGCTTGTGGATTCAGGATTCATGCTCTTTGCAACTGAATTTTTTTCTTTTTCATATTTTAAATTTGTAACATGTTCTATACAGTCCTTAAGTGAACATCCTGTTTTCAGGACTTCTAAAACGCCACTGCTTTGAACAGTGAGCCACATGGCAATACTACAAACATAAATCGTCCAGCTGTTAAGATGGAAAATACCATATAAATCACTGTGAAAGCATCTTGTCTTACTATTTTGGAGAGCCCACTGAAGTATTTTCAAGGAAAGGGATACTAACTTTAAAAGCCTACAAAAAGCACTGTCACGATTCTTTGGATTTTACATTATAATTTCAAATTGTTTCATGAAGGGAAACTTTGTATAGTTCCTTCTTCAAGTAAAGAAAAAAAATTCTCACTATTTTCTCCCTTGTCCCTGGTCTCCGCCATGTGGTTCGTGAAATACGACACTATATCATAATTTAAATCTATTTAAATGACTATTTTTAAGTTCTTTGAAATAAAATTCTAGTTATTTCCACCTCAACCTTAGAAATAAAAATGAAGTCTTTGGCCAATCTTCTGGATTGCAGATGTTTCTGTGAAGAGGTGCACCCTCAACCAGGACTATCCTAGAATTTGAACATTCTGGAACCATACAGAGGTAGGGTGAATACTCCTGCCATGGGTAGTTTTTGTTCTTTATGTCATATATTTCTAAATTGAACAGATATTTTATATTCTGACAGAGGGAATTATAGTGAGAGAAGGAGAAAAAGTCTAAATGCTTTAAGAAAGGAGGCTTGGATTTTGAGACAGGTAAGTAATTGAACAATAGTAAATGTTGAATATATGTTATTTGCCTCTCCTGTTTTAGTCCAAAATTCTAATGTGTGGAGCCCATTAAGGCGGCCTTATTGCTTTCACTTCAGTCACCTCTTCACTTTCCATGGAACTATGGGGTCACTGCTCCCAGCAATCCCCAGGTAGCAAAAATCTCTGCAACTAAAAAAGCAAACAAACATGAAAAACAATTCTAAATGAAAGTCTTAATTCATGTAAGTTTATCCGGATTTTGTGGAATCAATCTTGCTTTCTTGACTTTCAAATAAGGCTCTTAATCACTTCATTTTCTAACTGAGCTGTTTCAAAAAGCTTGGCTAAACTTTTTTTTTTTTTTAATTTTCTTGGAAGAATTGCTTATTCTGATTGGGAGGCAGTAAAAAATGGAGTTATTATGGATTATTATACTGGATTCAATATACAGTTTGTGGCAAACTATTTCACTTCTCTAAGTGTCTTCATCTGTAAAATAGTGCAGAAGATGATAATACCTTGCTCATAGAGTTGTTATGAGGATTCAACAAATAAATATTTTGTTAAGAGTTTGCCACGGCACCTTGACACAAGTGCTCAGGTGGAGAAGGATGAAAAACACTAGAATTTACAGTCATAGTTGATTATTTTTGTGCTTAATATCCATTTGGAATAATTTAGAGCTATAGAGAGTTAGAGATGGGCGGGCCTTAGAGGTTATTTAGTGAACAATTTCATTTGATACAGGAAGAGTTGAAATCTATAGTAAGAACATGACTTTCCCAAGGCCACATGGTGAAAAATGTGGAACAAGACAGTCCACGTTCATTTTCTGAGTCCCGTGTCTTCTTTTCATACCATATTCTTATTATACATCTCTGTTTTTATTTTTGGCAGCTTCTCACTGGGAGTGAAACACATGCTTGGCAACATATCTGCTGTAAAGATACAAAGTTTTCTCATTGAACCTTTTAGACATGTCACTTAGATTAAAGCATGGGGGAGATTTTTTTCTGATGTTTCCATTATGTAGGCATGGTCATGATATATTTCAATAACCACCCTTTAAAAGAATGAACTCACTGAACTTACTATTCATACAAGAAGGCCATCTATTTATTTAACTCATAAGAGTGAAACATAGAAGTATGATCTGGATGTACATGTTTGTAAAGTCATTTTGCAATGAAACGCAAAGACAGACAATATAATGCCTTTTATGGGATGAGGTTAATGCTCACTGTGCCTGGAGCTTCCCTGTTTGACAAAGAAGACCTTAGATTTATCAAATGTTAAACATATGGCTCTAACGGTTCATATTAGGAGCATTCCTGAGGGATTTGCACTAGTTGTGAGGTTGTATTCACTTCACTTTATTTCTTTCCTGTTGCTCTCCTTATTTCCCTTTGGGATGTGTTTCATATGTCTGTTATTGCTTTGAAGATTTTTCATTTCTATCTCATGCTTAACACCTGCCACTGACTCCTTGTATAACTTACGAGAAATGAATGGCATTCTTCCCCCCACAACCCTGTCCTGGGTACCAGTCTTTACAAGGTAAATGTTCTTGTGTTGATTTAGAAAAATATTGTGTGTTTCTCCCCAAGTTGTACCAAAGTAAGATTTTACTTTTTGGTGTTGATAATTTTTTTGGAAATTTTATATATTTTATTTTTTTCTTCTTAATTATTTGTTACCTTGTGAAGGAAAGCAAAAATGGCATATCCCATGATTTCACTTTCAGACAATAGATACATGAGAACGTTGAGTATCAGAGTAACTTGGGGTCCCAGAAAATTCCTTCTGTTGGGGGATCATTTTATTCCCAGTTATCTTTAGGTTGTTGAACTGGGTTGTACGTTAAAAAAGTATGTTGTAGCAATTTGAACTTGAAGAGAGATTTACTCATTGCTAAGTCAGAAAAAGTTTTATCCAGGGCTGTGTTCAGGTCCAGTTCATAAACGCTCAACTGGAAATCGTACAGAGATTGAGACTGTCTGTACCTTTTGGTTTGTTTCTGTCAATCTGTAGGTGGCAAGAGAAATGCATTTTGAATATAAATCGATCGTCATTGTATGTAAATAACAGAAAAATAGCCTTGTGAATGTGCTTACAGAATGAATCACTGGAAAATGTTCAACTTGTGTTTCTGTGCCGTATCTGTTCTTCTTCTGTTTTCATGAGACTTGAATGATTAAATAGAAATCAGGTTAAGAGAAAAAACGTATTGTGGTTTGAAAAAACTTCGTGCTCAGAGATATTTCTTGCTTTCTTAAATGGAACTTTCACGTTGGTCCTTCAGGCAGAGCTGCTCTCTGTCGGCATTCTGTAACGCTCGCTCAGTCGGTGCCCACTACCACGTGCCTTTCATGGGTATTGCTTGCTGTTGTTTAGTTGCTAAATCATGTCCAACTCTTTTGGGACTCGATGCACGACTGTAACCCGCCAGGCTCCTCTGTCCACAGGATTTCCCAGGCAAGAATACTGGGGTGGGTTGCCATTTCCTTCTCCAGGGGATCGTCCCCACTCAGGGATCAAATGCATATTTCTTGCATTGGCAGGCAGATTCTATACCACTGAGCCACTGGGAAGACTTAAATGTGTATTACAGTTACCTTTATAATTTCTTCCTTCATAACTGAAGCCTTTTTAGGTTAGAAAGAAAGAAGAACATGAGTTTCTTAATCTCATCCGAATTATATTTTAATTATTAATGAGTCATCTAATAAATAATGTTCTAAAGAGGCTTAAGTGGAGATTTTGGAAAGTAGCAAGCACGTAGGTTAAAGAGTGATGATTATTTTCCAAAACCAACCTGAAGCCAGTTTCTTGATATCCTACTTCTAATTCTCCTCCAGAGCATGTAAAATGAATTTATAGTTACATACCACCATACTTGGAATATAGTTAGGCTTCATTCTTTGGAAGAGTAAAATCTATGACTGGTTCTTTTCAGTATAGAATGACCGTGGTTAGAGCTACTAGGACAGAGGAAACAGTCCTGCCTTTACTACTTTCATGCACCGTAAGTATTATCTCCTGATCACCCAATTGACTGAAAATGGCCCCAGGTCTCACTTATCTGCATGATGTGAAGGAGATTTTTATTTATTTTTATTTTTCTCTCTTTTGGTGAAAAGACTTGCATCACGTGGAATCTTAGTTCCCCAACGAGGCATCAAACCCACGCCCCTTGCATTAGGATCGTGGGGTCTTAACCACCAGACCACCAGGGAGGTCCTGGAAAATTTTATGTTATTAATATTAAGGTTGATATCACTGTGATCACATTTTCACCTTTTCCATGATTTTCTTGCCCGCTTCGAAATGGCACTATTTTTGCCAGTTGCCTATGAACCTTAGATAAATGGTGAGAATGTGGAATTAAAAATTGACCAACATTTCTATAGTTTTCTTCAACAAGCCATTATATAAATATCTTATTGTAGAAACTTGACTTAATGATGACCCCCCTCTATCCTTTAAAGTACCTTTTGCTTACATCAATTACAACATAAACCAATTTATTGATTCCTTCTCCTCTTCTTTGCCCTGATCTGCTTCTATTCTCTCTTTTTGTTTCTTTGCTGCTCTCTTCTAGTCTTGATCTTAACTATTCTACATATAACATATAATTATATATAAATATTATATATATGTATGGTAAATAGTGTATACAGTGTGTAGCGTGTGTGTATACATGTTTATGTTAAGTTTCTATTTTGTCCTGACTTTCTGTTCTTCACTGTAGATTTAGATAACTGACTGCCTACTTAATATTGTCATTTGATTATCTATTCTGAATTTCGAATTTTGCATGTCTGAAATCAAGTGCCCTATCTCCCCCATATCCTCATCTATACCCAAGTCTTCTAGAAGGCTGCCCCATCTTAGTTAAGAGCAACTGCATTCTTCTAGGGTATGAAGACCAAGCCCTTCCAATCAGTCTTGACTCCTCTCTTCTCTTCTACCCCATGTCTCATGTATCAAGTTCTACTGACTTTTGAGTACAATCAGGTTCTAACTGTTCTTACCACATTCTCTGCTAGTCTCCTGGACCAAGCCCCCGTCCTCCATCCCCAGGGTTACTGCAGGAGACTCCTGGCGTCGATTTCTCTGCTTTTGCCCTTGGCTCCCGGTCCCCTCCCTCCCCTCTAATCAGCTCAGCATTAAGAGTTATCCTGCTGTGACCCTTTTGAACCATAGTCCGATCAGGCCACTCTTCTGCATGGAATTCTCCACTTGGTTTCCAGCTCACCTGGACAATAGGGTTCAAGATGACCTGCAAGGCTGTGAATCGTCTGACTTCCCATTATTGCTGTTTCTTACTTTACTCCTCCCTCCAGCTTCAGGCCATTTGTGTCCTTGAAAATGTCCCTCTCCTATGAGGGTTTACCCTTCCCCGGAAAGAACTTCCTCAGGATACCCACAGTAGCTCACAAGGCTTGTTTCAAATCTACAGCCTTTCCGTGGAGACTTTCACTAAACACTACTAAGTGTATTAGTAAAGCACTTTATTAGAGTTGCAACTTCGCAACTTCTGCACTTCCCTGGCACACCTTCTGCTTTACTTGACTCTCTGCAGCACTGGCCATCACCTAAAGCCTCCACATTTTACTTATTTAGTGTCTGTCTCTCGCTCTAGACTGTGTAGGATGTACGCTCTACACTTTGAGTCCTTTAAAAAAAAACTTTTCCACTTCTCATCTACATCTGCATAGGATGCTAATGTATAAACAGTGATAGGAGGCTTTCTGTTTTCTAGTCATACAGGAAATTGTGGCCTTGACTTTGCTTCTTTCTAGGCTTTATTGTCAAATATTTTCTCCTAGCTACAGTCCATACGGTCGCCAGGAGTCAGACGCAACTGAAGTGACTTAGTATGCACTCATTTTTTCCTAGTTAAGGGTGCTAAGTTTCACTAACAATGTAAGACCATCACTTTAAAAATAATCAGAAGAGTTCCTTAGTCAGTTCTCATCTTTTCATCATGGTTATTTGATCCCATACTTGGGTAAATATTTACTGGAGGAATATTCTGAAAAAAAGTTAATACAAATTCATTGGTGATTGTATACAGCTGTTCATAGTGCAAATAGGATCTGAGAACTTACTCTGTGTCAAAAGTCAGGTAAGATGGGAAAACCTTCATTCTTAAATATCTAGTTCAGGAGGGACTAGGAGGGAGAGAAATGTTGGACAGATAATGAATTTTTGGTTGGTGGTCAGTCTGGGAAGAAAACCAAGGATGGTGCTAGGATCGTGATTGGTTGGCCTATGGCTATCGGCCCTTAGCTACGCAAGATCTAATCCTGTTCAAGATCAGGAAGGCTAGCATGATCTTCAGTTCAGTCGCTCAGTCGTGTCCAGTTCTCTGCGACCCCATGGACTGCAGCACACCAGGCCTCCCTGTCCATCACCAACTCCTGGAGTTTACTCAAACCCATGTCCATCGAGTCAGTGATGCCATCCAACCATCTCATCCTCCGCCGTCCCCTTCTCCTGCCCTCAATCTTTCCCAGCATCAGGGTCTTTTCCAATGAGTCAGCTCTTTGCATCAGGTGGTCAGAGTAGTGGAGTTTCAGCTTCAGCATCGGTCCTGAAGCGTGATCTCAGCACAGACAAATGAAGGGGAAGGTGGCACAAGATGAATTCAAAATGGTGGACAGGAGCCAGACGTATAGCTCCTCATGGGCAGAAAAAAAGAAAAAAGCTGTGTTTCTTTTCAGTGTGAGTTCGAGCCATCCTAGGATTTTAAGCCAGGGAATAACATGAGAAGATCTATTCTGGCCTCAGTGTGGAGAACGGTAACTGGGGCATAGGAAAAGAACATGCGTGCTCCGCGGGCTCGCTGAGCTGACCTCTGGCAAGTATGCACCAGGGGGCACCCTGCCCTCTATCCATCCTTTCATATGAAGGAACAGAACATTTTCTTCCAGCCATCTTTGACACATATACCCTGTTAACTACATTTTCAAAGATTTAATCTAGACAAAATAAACACTTTTTTTAATGTGTGCCACTTAGAGTTAGGAATATTTGAATTTTTATGATTACTTGTTAGATCCATACTGAGATGACAGATATTTTCACGACACCTAGTATTGCAAGATATAATAGCAAATTACTTTTTAGGGAGGCCTTTTGGTATGGTAAAGTCATTGAACATCTTTAATGTAGCATGCTTTTGAATTGTTACATTGTTCTTAATACTAGTATACAGTGGTACCATGGGACTGGGCAATTTCCTGCCTTCTTATGAAGCATTGTGCTGGTGCAACACGAGATCATGTCATGAAATCCAGGAGTGCAATTTATAAGACCCTTTGCTCACTTTTGCCTGATGTCACATAGTAGACTTGCCTGAAGGACAGTGTAGGAAGTGAGGTATGATTTTGCTAACCCCAATTTGTTTTCATTTATTTTAATTAAAATAAAAGAGAGTAAAAAGACATTTTTGTCTAATCTGAAAGTGACCCTACATTTCACTTGATCTTGTTTTCTTTTAAGAAATCTGTTTTCCTTTAGGAATATTATTACTGACATAACTCTTTAGTTTTATGAAAATGTTCCAGTAACTTTGTGGTTTCTTTAGCCTTTATTCATAATAGCTACAATAAAGAATAAAACAGCTATAGTTTTTAAGGTCCAGTAGGAATATATTTATTGATACAAAAGAACTGTGAAGGACAGCATGCAGAAAATTTTATATCAAGTGGTCCCAAGTGACATTGATAGAAATTATTTTTGATGCTTATGTTTCAAATATGCTGTAGAAAAACGGAAAAAAAAATGATGCAATCGAATGCATGTTTTTACATGCATCACAGAATATCCGTTTGGCCTGTTCTGTTCATTACAATGGAAAATAGAACATTTGGCACCACAGAAAGCCAGGCCTTATAATTAAGTGACATCTATTTGCTTTCTGGACCCACAGTCAAGGGGTATAAAGATTATTCTCTAAACTTAGCTTTTGAAAAATGACAAAGGATATCATATGTTTTCCTCAACGTGCACATATGGATTCAGTAACAAAATAAAAAGCAGTGTAACTGTTTTCCACATTTAAACTTTGTTCTATAGAAGACTAAGGTTTGGTGCAATGATTAGGCTCTTGTCTAAAGAAGACACGAGACCCTCTGCGTCCCATCTGTGCACCCAGTTCTTAGTGCAGGAATGCCTCCTGCTGTCGTGGGTCCCATATACGCAGATGAGCCCTGGACAACTGCTCTTCTCCTCACTCCCTCTCCTACCTGCTGTCTAACAGGCCTCACTTGCAACTTCTAACACGGATAAGACTGACTCCACTACAAGTCTGTTGAGGGCCAGAGCAATGGTCCGTTTTGGAAAAACGGCTCAGGGCTGCCCCTGCAGTGTGGCTCTGTGACAGCAGCTGAAGATTTATTGAGTGTATCTCTGCAGCGTCACTCATGTTCCCCCCGGACCACGAGTAAGAAGAAAGTGGAGGGTCTGAGGTTCGATAGTAGGTCCAAAGTCATGAACTTGACCATAATAATACCATGCATGGATGGGGGGCTGCAGAGAATATCTAAAGCAAATCCTACTTATTACAGATGTCACTTGAAAGGCAGCTAAGTATCGTTTAAAAAGAACGTTCTTAAATTCTTATTGTCCAGGGACCTATTAAACCACTTCTTTGTGTTAGACAAATTCCAAATGGATAGAAATGATTCTGAAATTACATAAAGGTGATTATTATGTGTATGTGACAAAAAACTTAATTTTCACATGTTACATATAACACTTAAATAAAATTTGGAAAAAAAAAAAAACTCGGAAAAAAATGAAAATCTTTCACGATACTAACATTTAGGAAAATAACTCTTAACTATTTGGAAAAATTTATGACCAGTTGTTTCCATACTATATAATATGAATAACATATATACAGGTCCAAATAGAGAATCATATTTATGCAATTTGACAAACACTGAAACAGGCAATATTCTAAATGCTGTACAAATATTATTATTTAATACTCATAAAAACCCTATAAGATAAAGACTACTATTTTAATCTCCCCATTAAAGAAATTAACCCAAATGTCCACCAACAGATGAATGGGTAAATAAATTTTGGTATACCTATACAATGGAATATTATTCCATTCTTTCTTTCATAGAAAGAAATGAAGTACTGATACATGCTACAACATGGATGAACCTGAGAACATCATGCTAAGTGAAAGAAACCAGGCAAAAATTTCACATGTATATGATTCTTTTTATATAAAATATTCCGTAAAGGTAAAAAGAAACAGAAGTCAGATTAGTAATTGCTAGGAGGTGAGGGGAGGCGGTAAATGGGGAATGATAACTTAATGGGTGTGCAGTGTTTTTCTAGGGTCATGAAAAAGTTTGGAAACTAGAAAGATGCGATGTGATGGCTGCAGAGGATGTGAATGCATCAATGCCACCGAGTCGCACACTGAGAAAGGGTAAGTAATTTACCCAAGGCTACAGATCCACTAAGTTGTTGATCCAGGATTTAAGCTCAATCTTTGCCCATTTACTACGTGTTTAAATATAATGAGTGACGAAGACTAATATTTCTTCCTTTTAACTCTTTATTATTGTAAATAGCTTTCTTTAATAATAAGAAAATGCTCCTTTAATTTTCCTTCTTAAAATATGAAATAAAACACAACCTCCACACTTCTGCACTTAAAATCTGGATTCTAACATGTAAATTTTTTTTTTTTAATTCAGTATATCATTCCCTGAAGACCTGGCAAGACACCTGCAGGGCAGACAGGGTCCTGCGGGATGTTGTTAACTCCTTACTCAGAAGGAGGATGATTGAGACAGGAGGAAGAACACTGGGCTTCCAACATAGCTCTTTCTTCAGGCACAGCATTATATGTTAAGAGTCCAGGGAGGCCTGAAATTTTCCTCCATGTTCAGTAGAAGAGTTTGGGATACGTTCTAGAGATCTGGCTGATTCCACCAAACAGCTTGTTCAGGTCAGCCATGGCTTTTCCTAACCAGGACAAATGGATGGATGAAGGAACTGGAGGATGCTTTCTCCAGCTTCCATTCGCAGACACCATCGTCTTGGCAGCAGAAATAGGTCCGGTGGCAAAGTTTAGGAAGTGCTAGGACAAAGGGTTAATGAACTCACCCAAATTATTTGGAGTTAAAATAAGTGACCTGGAAATATTACTTAGTTCAGGAAAGCAAATTTTGCTTGTTTTCTTAGTAAATGTGTGCCATACTGGAAATATCTATGTTATGCTCTTGAGGGAAATGGAAAGGACACATAATTGCATGTAGTTGATTTTTAAAAATGGGAAGCAAAAAAGGCAGAAAAAAGTATTTGACTTGTGACGTCTTCATGGATGTGTATCAAATGCTAGTCTTAATTATTCTCTAGGAGGTGACAGTAGTATTGATTTCACGTCTGCTTTTGTGTACTTTTGAGATGTCTATAAATGCTATACTGCTTGTTCAATTGAACTATTGAAAATTAATTATAAGAGTGCTCCAGATTCTTCATTTCACTAGGTTTTGGAAATTTAGAACAAATCCATTGCTTCCTTCATGAATATACCTTTATCAAGTGGCTCTTCTAGGGCCCTAAGTGTTCCAGGAAGGGAAAAATAGCCATGGGCTAGTACTCAGTCAACTTACCATTTGAGAAACAAACAGGACACACATCTTTCCTCAAATGCTGCTCCGCAACATTCCCTCTACGCTCTCCTACTTCATAATTCTCCTTCTCTGCCTCCTTAACCCTCTCCTTCCTCTTCCTTCTTTCTCCTCCTTTTTTTTTTGAGAAACACGCCCTCCCACTCCCCACCCCCCGAAAAGAAAGGGCGCCTGGAAAGCAGGGTGTGATGCAATCGGGCGGAGGGACAGGCGTGGCCCGCACTGTGCCCGCCACGTGCTTCCTGCGGCCCATGAAAGGACCCAGGAAGGTGGTAAAGGAACTGAAGGGCTTTAGCAGATTTCGCTTATATTTCACCCAGAGAACTGTGATTGCAGGGGAATAACGGATTAGAGACAGAACGTTCTGGAAGCAAGGAGACAGAGAGGAGACTATTTCGGAGGTCCGGGTGATGGATGGTAGGACTCAAAATGGCTGGAGAAGGAACGAACAGGATGGTTTGTGAGAAGTTTTCATGGTTTGGGGCAAGATGAGGCAAGTCCTGCATAATTCTTCCTCTGACCTTATGATAGAACAGACTGGCCCTTGGAAAAAAGAACTTGGACAAAGGTTTGCTTTTTTGCTGATCCCATTCCCTCCAACTGGAGATAACATGTTATTGCTTAAAGTGAAAGTGAAAGGGTTAGTTGCTTAGTGGTGTCCGACTCTTTGCGACCCCATGGACTGTAGCCCGCCAGGCTCCTCTGTTCATGGAATTCTCCAGGCAAGAATACAGGAGTGGGTTTCCATTTCCTTCTCCAGAGGATCTTCCCATCGCAGGGATGAAACTTGGGTCTCCTGCATTGCAGGCAAATTCTTTATCATCTGAGCCACCAGGGAAGCACCCTAAAGAGTTAACTTAAAGAGTTTTATAATAGAATGACAATTATGTTTTTCTTATAAATTAAAGCACTGTCCCATATCTTATTTCCCCTTATTTTCTCTAATGCTGCTAAGCCTACCAATCAACAGTTGGCATGCTTATAGGTAATGCTATCCTGTTCTTTATGGTACTATTTCTAAAAATTTAAGAATTACAAAATCTTGTCTCCTGTTATTGAACTGAAGCTCTGATACCTTGGCGACCTCATGTGAAGACCTGACTTACTGGAAAAGACTCTGATGCTTGGAAAGATCAAGGGCAGGAGAACGGGGTGACAGAGGATGAGATGGCTGGATGGCATCATCGACTCAATGGACTTGAGTTTGAGCAAACTCTGGGAGAGCGTAAAGGACAAGGAAGCCTGCTTCAGTCCATAGAATCCCAAAGACTCAGACACGACTGCTGCTAAGTCACTTCAGTCGTGTCCGACTCTGTGTGACCCCATAGACGGCAGCCCACCAGGCTCCGCCGTCCCTGGGATTCTCCAGGCAAGAATACTGGAGTGGGTTGCCGTTTCCTTCTCCAGTGCATGAAAGGGAAAAGTGAAAGTGAAGTCGCTCAGTCGTCCAACTCTTAGTGACCCCATGGACTGTAGCCTACCAGGCTCCTCCATCCATGGGATTTTCCAGGCAAGAGTACTGGAGTGGGGTGCCATTGCCTTCTCCGAGACACGACTGAGCGACTGAGTAATAATTGAACTATGGATATATTTAGCATTTCCTACTCTTATAGCCCTAAAGAATTATAACATCTAAACTTTTCAAAATTTGAGGTATTTAAATGATCTCCACCTATATATAAATATAAGATCATTAACAGTTACTGTGATCTCAAAATGGTGGGTTTTACTGCGAAAAAAGCACTGCTTTAGATCAGTAATATTACACGTATCCAGTTATTATATTTAATTACAAATGTTTTGTGAAAGCCATATAATTGACAAGAAATTCTGTTCACACAGATTTTACCCAAGGCTTAGTTTTATTTATATTTGACCCTGAAGAATATCCAACTTATCAGAATCAGAGGTCAGCAACCCATTTTGGTTGAGTTCCATGAATTTACTTCAAAAGTTTTGAAGCAATGAAGAACTAAAGGAACATATTCAGCTTTTTATATGTTTAATTGATGAAACAGATAGCTTTGCCCGGAGCTATCACTTTTTTCTAATTAGTTTCCCTTTTAGTGCCCCCCACCCCCCACCAAAGTAAGACAGCCCTTGCCTGCTTTCCACCCCCACCCCCCAGCCCCGACAATCTCTGGATTGTTTTGCACGCGGCATTCTGGATACTTAACTCTTCATGCCAGCAGAGCAATAAAGGCAAATTCTGGAAGCCACTTGGTGTGCTACCTGCAATGCGCTGAGATTGGAAAAGTTCAAAGGAAACATACTCTTGCTCACTATACTTCAGAGTGCTGAAAGAATGAAATGCGCACACGTCACCCCAAAGACGGAAAGCAGGCGAGAAGCCGCCTCGCGTGCAAGAGTGTGTCTAGGAGACCGCAGCTGAGGAAAAGAGGGCATTGGGAAAAACAAAAAAGCAGGAGGAAAAAAGAAACTTCAAAGCAAAGGAAAAGACCTAGGGTTCTTCAAAACAAGAGAGGAAGTTAGAAAAAAGTTCATTTGGGTGGGAAAAAGCATGTGGAAATTTTCTCAATAGAAGGTACAAACCCAACTCTTAAAGGTAAGAATCACAGCAAAGCAGGAGTTGAGGTGAGGTGAAGACGCCTAGGGTGGCACGTGAAGGCTTAAGAGAGAAAGATCATTACTTGTCAAAGTCAGCAGCTTCCTGCGATTAAAAAAAAAAAAAAGGCAGTGACTAGAGAGGGGAAGGAGAGGAGGTTGGTGTTAGATCATGTTCAGCAGAGTTTCTCAAACTATTTGTAATACAGGACTATTAATTTTCTTTAAAAACTATTTCTAATCCATAACAGACCAAGACAAGATTCTACTGTTTAAAACGCATATGCACCATTGAGCTGCGTACTCCACCTGATTTCTGGCAGCGTGAGCTGGTTTGCACGTTTGCAGCAAAACAAGTTGAGTGCTCGCATATATATGTGTCACAGCACTGTCACATGAGTATAAATACTTTAAATATTTCTAAATATTTGGTCTTAATTTTTGCACTTATGTCACAAACTGGCACCACATTTTAAGTGGCATCGGTCTAATGAGTTTTGATTTGATTCTAGGTCCAGTGGGAACTTGTGGGAGAGTTTTCCAAAGCTGAGTAAGATTAGATGATTGGTATTTTAAGTCACAAACAACAGCCTCTAAAGAACACGTTGGAGGCAGGGCAGTGGTAGAAATAGGGAGTGTGGGCGACTTTGGAATGATGAAGTCTAAATGATAGGTAGCGGCCATGAAGATGGATAGATAGATTCAAACTCTGCTGGTGATGCTTCCAACAGTGTTACTAGGTTGGGTGTGAAAACTGAGGGTAAAGGAAGAATCAAGAATGATTCAGGGATTCTGCCTGAGGCAACTGGGTGGATATCACCCTTTGAAATGGGGAAGATAAGAGGAATGGTTTGGGGTAGACCTGGAGATGGAGGAACTATGTAAACACATATTTGTTACAAGAGATATGTGGATGAAGAATCTCATTTGTTTAAAAGGTGATCTCTCTACTTAAAACAAGACATCTACATTCCTGGTCTCAGAATTTCGAGCCATCGTTCTAACAGTGCTTTTGATGAACTGGTGAGCTGGTCTGACCATAATCCTACTAAACAATAGTTAGGCCTCTGTGCCCAGTGAGTCGTTACCTGTGGAAAGATAAATTACCGGCCTATAAGCTGTAAACGTCCCCAATATGTGCACACCATCTTAAAAATGTGCTGTTCGTCTTTCTAAGGCTGAAATCAGGCTCACTTCAGTGTGGGATTAGAAAAAGTGGATTTGTATTCAGAGTTGAATTACATGTATAGATTTATAATTGAATTTAAATGGTGGAAATGAAAGAAAAAAAAAAAGTCCTTTAAAATGCCTTAGCTTACAGGAAAGAGTGCCAGAAAGGAGAAATAGAGGCTAGTCAGCAACTTCCTCAGAGTCCCAGAGAATAACCTTTGAATTCATACTAATTAGCTTCGAAGGTCCTGGAAAATCTGACCCCAGTAACTGCCCTGTTGAACTTTGCTAAGCACGAATAGCAATTTAATTCTCTGGTTGGCTGGTAAGGACACGGCAAGCTATGTGAAGAATTTCTCATTTACTAAGAAGTTTCCTTATGATACACATGACAGCATTCACTCAATGCCTCTAACATACTCCTGGTTGTATTTTTTCTAATCTTTTAAAATATTATGCTTGATGTTATCAAAACAAGACACACCATGTCATGTCATTTTTTTTTTTTTTGCATGTTAGGGTTGATTTTTACTTCTTTTGCATTCCGGTGACATGCAAAGTTCATGATATAAATCTCTCTAGAATTACCTTTTCTCTAAGACCATAGGTTTAACATATTCCTCCAACCATAAGCTTCAGTGGAAATGAACACACAGTACAAATGACATATCTAATGTCAAAGACAGTAGAAATAATGTCAAACCGTGACCGCTGATCGCTCTTGTTGATATTATTTCCAGGGAAGGAATTTACCTACCTCCTTGTCTCTAGTTTCTAATTTCCACAGAGTTTCTCAACTGAAAGTTAGTTGTTTTATTGGGAAAAGGCAATTAAAAATTATCATTTACTCTGCTGGCCCACAGATTTATTTTTTTCTTTCAGAAAATTCAGTGGCAGAAACACATATCCTTGAGGATTACATTTAGTCATGGTTGAAAAATCTAAATAAGACACATTTTTCATTTTGAAGACTAAGGGTTGACAGAAGGCCAACTATTCCAACTTCAAAGCCAATGACAACAGCCAGTATTAATTGTTGCTAAATACATGAGACGTATCTCTCATCCCAACTGAGTCACATCTGCCTGGTAGGGGCTTTCTCTGGAATGTTATTAGAGAATAATATATTGAATTCTTTATCCTGATTTATCCTGGGGGACACAGTTATACTGATGAGATTTTGATCAGGGCATCAGCTAGCAGCCTCACTAGCTACTAGGTTCTAATGCCCAAGGGTAATCCACGTATCAATTGAGACAGTATTTTTTACTTTTATCTGTGGAACAAATTCCCTCTAAGGGTGTATTGTGAACTCTTTTTGCCTTGGAAAAAACTTATTTATATACCAAATATAAATATTTCTCTCCGGGCAAGATTAGATTTTGCTGAGCTGGTATCTATAACTAAACAGGGTCTGTAGAGTTATTATCCCTAATGCACCAAGTGGTAATAACTCAGTCAGCTCTGTGCCTTCTAAACCAATCCGCAAACCTACTCCATCAATTTTTGTGTGTGACTGTTGTTAGTTTCTCTTGCTTGCTAAAATCACGTGCCTTTCACTGCATCTAGGTCCCAAAGCAGTAGGTACTGCTTGTTAAATCTGCAGAGAGATTTAACGTATTGGTTATCGATACTCCACAGTTGTTATTGCTAAGGAATGAGATTTTTTTATTGTCAGGCTCGTTCTCCTCCAGACATCAACTAGCAAATTTCGAAGAAATCACTATAGATTTCAGTGCTCTAGGGATGTTTCTTCTCTCTCTAATCAACATAACACTATATAGCTGAAAGCACCTCAGGAAATTTACCTAATATTTACAGTGTGAAAGTGGGCTTCTTTTAAAAAATAGCATTGGTAGCTCTTTAGATTTTATGATTAACCTAGTCAGGAAATATCATAGAAATCAGGATAAGCTGTTACCCCTGAAACTTTACCCCTTTGTGAATCTTCGTTGTCTCAATATTAGCAGTTAAGTACATAAAGTGGACTAGGCAGGTAAATTATTGAATTTTCACTATGTTCTAGGAATTAAAAAGATAACAAAGACAGATGTCTGAGCTTTTGTTAGAGGAAACAGGCATGTAAAGAAAACAATTCCATATTTGTATTAACTACTGTGAGAGAGATATGTAAGAGACAAGGGTGAGTAATTGTTACTTTGCTTTTAGCAGATAGACTAGCCCATTTTACCTGGGGATAGGGGATAGGGAAAGGGTCATTGGAAGGCATTAGAAAAGATGTTTGGCATAGACCTTGAAGAATTTTGCCAGGTAAGGTAGATGGAGAAATACTCTAGTCAAAGTGAAATTATTAATAATTTGAAAAGGCACAGAGTCAGCAGAAAGCATGTTAGTAAAACTTCTCTTTCAATGAGATTTAATCTTCAGGGTAAAAAATTCATTTAGAATCCTCCATTAGGTATAAAAGGCTTCCCAGGAGGCGCAGTTGGTAAAGAACCTGCCAGCCAATGCAAGAGAAACAAGAGACACGGTTTCGGTCCCTGGGTCGGGAAGATGACCCGGAGAAGGAAATGCCAACTCACTCCAGTATTCTCACCTGGAGAATCCTTCATGGACAAAGGAGCCTGGCAGGCTACAGCCCACGGGGCTGCAAAGAGCTGGACACGACTGAAGCGACTGAGCACACATAGGTGTATAGGACGAGTTAAAAAGGGAAAGGGTACTGTTGCTGCTAAAAATACATAAATAAAAGTTATGATGAGATTGAATTTTACACCTGAATTGTTATATACTCTGAGGAGAATTTTTATGCTAGGAAATACATATAGCTGATATTTCTGAAGTAGGGATAGATATTTTGAGAAGTAAGGGGGTCACAATTTCTAGTAATTGATAAATTTTAAAAAGTCAGAATAGTCCTGTCAGTCCAGAACAACATTTATTCACTAAAAAAATCTAGCAGATTTTGCTTTCTATACCTAACAAAGTAGGTAATAGTAAATACCCATTCCCTGGAAAAAAAAATATTAGATCCTATCACCATATTAATAATATATTGAGACATCCTTCTCCATCTATATGGCAAGAATTGAAATAATGCAAAAATGTTTCATCTTCTTTTATTGTGAGCTAGGTAGCTGAAGCCACTGACTGTGTGGATCACGACAAACTATGGAAAATTCTGAAAGAGATGGGAATACCAGACCACCTGACCTGCCTCCTGAGAAATCTGTATGCAGGTCAAGAAGCAACAGTTAGAACTGGACATGGAACAACAGACTGGTTCCAAATTGGGAAAGGACTAGGTAAAGGCTGTATATTGTCACCCTGCTTATTTAACTTATATGCAGAGTACATTATGTGGAATGCTGGGCTGGATGAAGCACAAGCTGGAATCAAGATTGCTGGGAGAAATATTGATAACCTCAGATATGCAGATGACACCACCCTTATGGCAGAAAGTGAAGAAGAACTAAAGGACCTCTTGATGAAAGTGAAAGAGGAGAGTGAAAAAGTTGGCTTAAAGCTCAACATTCAGAAAACTAAGATCATGGCATCTGGTCCCATCACTTCATGGCAAATAGATGGGGAAATAATGGAAAACAGTGAAAGACTATTTTCTTGGGCTCCAAAATCACTGCAGATGGTGAGTGTAGCCATGAAATTAAAAGATACTTGCTCCTTGGAAGAAAAGTCTTGGCCAACCTAGACAGTATATTAAAAATCAGAGACATTACTTTGTCAACAAAGGTCCATCTAGTCAAGGTAATGGTTTTTCCAGTAGTCACGTATGGGTGTGAGAGTTGGACTATAAGGAAAGCTGAGCACCAAAGAATTAATGCTTTTGAACTGTGGTGTTGGAGAAGACTCTTGCGAGTCCCTTGGACTGCAAGGAGATCCAACCAGTCCATCCTAAAGGAGATCAGTCCTTTGATCAGGGTGTTCATTGGAAGGACTGATGTTGAAGCTGAAACTCCAATACTTTGGCCACCTGATGCGAAGAGTTGACTCATTGGAAAAGACCCTAATGCTGGGAAAGATTGAGGGCAGGAGGAGAAGGGGATGACAGAGGATGAGACGGTTGGATGGTATCACCGACTCGATGGACATGAGTCTGGGTAGACTCTGGGAGTTGGCGATGGTCAGGGAGGCCTGGCGTGCTGCAGCCCATGGGGTCGCAAAAAGTCAGACACGACTGAGCGACTGAACTGAAGTGAGATAGCTGAAGTGGCTGGTGTGTGAAGAACAACGTGACTATATCAAAAGAATTTTATTATTTGTCCTAATTTCTACACCAATAAGGGAATTGTCATTGCTTTGTTGTTATAATTATACCCTTTTTGAAGAGGATAAGTGTTGAAAAGAAACGTAATATGAAGAATAAATGCCTGAAAAAAAGCCAAACCCTATGGACATGTATGTTGGTGATTATTCTTGAGATATAAGTTTATGAAGAGGTATTTTACAATTGCAACATCAGTGCAATAGTTTCTAGTAGGCTCAAATTCTCGATGACGTTAATTACTCAACAAAAAATGATGTTTTCCTGTTCATAAACGTTTATCTTCATTTCTGTCCACAAGCCCTTTCTTATTTCTTCCATATTGTTAAAACAGATTTTCTTAAACATTCTCCTTTGACACAGATCAACAAGGGAATCGGTTCTATTAGAGGAGATCTTTAGAATGAAATCAACTGTGGAATGTTTTACAAATGTGGTTCAATAAACTCCATATAATTTCAAAAGAAAATGATGCATACAAGAGCATCTTGGGAATTGGCATAAAAAACACTGTTTCACTTAGACTCATGCAAGAAGGACCTTTGGGAGAATAGGACTACTTTTAAATAGCCTGATTGGAAAAAAAAATCTCTTACTGGGGGTTCTAAAGAACAAAATTTGCATATTAATAGAAGATTAAAGTGCCCATCAAGTATTCTGAAGCAGTTACTTTCTCTTGTCTATTTTGTTCTTCACATAAACATCTTTCATAATGAAGAGAAACTTGTGCCTTTGCTGCTATTTCAATGAGTCTCCAAGGTTTCCTATTACAATAGGACAGATTTTTAAAATGTCTAAAACCCTCAAATAAAGCTCTTTGGATTTTTATTTATCAACACAATGAAAGGGTTACTTTTAGGGGGAAAAAAATAGAACACTTTAGAAGTAAGGACAATCAGAAAAATGTTCTTTCAGGATGACTCCCTGCACCAAAAAAAAAACAAACAACTAATACACATAACTAAAAAGCGACAACTCAGAATCTCTTATAGGAAATAATATGTATTAATATTTCAAAAATGAATTGTAGGTGTAGTGATAGCCAAAAGGAACACTTGTAAAAAGAAACTTTTATGGGTGAAAAACTGTTTCATGGCAATTCCAAGAGTCCATTGTGCCCAAAATACAATTGTTGCTATGCATTTCCCACGTTCATGCCTGATAATGTCATGAGGTGCTCTTGTAACGGAAGGTGAGTTTTGTTTCTCGTAATACTTGATACCCTTTTTAAATTTAGAAATATACTTGAAGTAGAAAATATAAATCCAAATCAGTGTCAAGATTCATAAAGTAAGATAGTTGTTGTGTGTGCCAAGTTTTAGGCAGGAAACAAGGAGTATTTGTTTACAAACCAAGGGCTGGGGAGTGAGAGTAACTGCCCCCTCGACTTCTGCTGGTTTTGGTTTCAGAGCCGCCTGCAGGTTGAAAGGCCTGAGAGCCTGCCTTTCTGCGGCTTCATCTGGAGGCTGACAAGGAGCAGCCGTACTCAGTCATATGGAGGGCAGATTGTTTTCCCACTGATTTTAATATAAACCACTGCTATTTTTCACATATACTTTCTAAGCTGGACAATTTATTATTATTATTTTTAAAGAACAGCATCTTTCTGTCTCTTCAATTAAGAACGTGTGGGATAACAGTGAATCATGGATGGCTTCGCTTTTCACCCTCTCTCGGGGTCTTAAATGTGAAATAACCATTTCCATTATGATTAGGCTGGCACCCCTTCTCTGTGAATGTATTATCCGCACCCCCAGCTTGAAAATGATCTGTCTGACAATGGACTTTTGTGTGTCTCTTGGGTCTGGCTGTCCTGCTTTCGGTTCTTCGGCCTCTCTGACCGCAGTGACAAAGGAACACAGCAATGCGCGGGGACTATCGGTACGAGAGCTTTGGAAATCTCCTCTCACACGAAGTGCTCCTTTCTCACTTTGAAGATGCTCAGCTGTGCTTGAAGCCGGGGCCAGACATTCCTCAGTCCCCACCTTAGCAACTTGTCGCCCCTGTCCATGGGCTGGGGACGCAGCTCCAAGCCGTGGCTGAGTCTCAGTGTTCCCAAGGATTTTTTTTTTGCCATTGTTCCTTTGCTCTTGCGTATCTACTTTTGGTCCATGAACGATCCTATCCTACCTTAAATATCCTAGTGTGTTCTCTGCTTTTGTGACATTTTTCTCTCAATCCCTTTTTGATGCAAGGTGTTTCCAGCTATGTTGCCTTCAAAAATAAAATAAAGACACCTGGAGAAAGAAGTTTCCTGAAGAGATATTTCTTCCTGTCTCTTTCGTTCTCACCATGGGTTCTGCTGAAAGTTTGATATAGGAGAGGGGCTATCAGTATTTTTAAGAGGAAACCTTTCTGTGACAAGTGTTTCTTGCCAGGCATTCTGAAGACTTGGAAACTGTTGTGACGCCCTATTGAAAAGGAGGTTTAGCTAGTAGTGTTAGACGGAAAGAAAACAAATGAAACATTGGAGGTGACTTTTACTCTTTCACAATTGGTCAGTGGCAGATTTTGTTTTAATATATTCCTCAATTTTATTTTGGTAAAAACCCCATTATTTCTTTATGAACTGGGTGAATGAATTGCAAAATGAATGTCAAAAAATAATAAAATCTTGAAGGGGGTCAAAAATGATAAAGTTCCAGTTAAATAAGTCATGGCGATGTAATGTTCAGCATGGTAATTATAGTTTATAATATTTTACTGCATATCTGCAAGTTGCTAAGAGAGTAGATCTTAAAAATTCTCATCACAAGAAAATAAACTGTAACTACGTGTGGTGATAGACTTCCCAGTTGGCGCTAGTGGACTGCCTAAAGAACCTGCCTGCCAATGCAGGAGACATAAAAGGCAAGGATTTGATCCCTTGGTTGGGAAGATCCCCTGGTGGAGTGGTGGAGGGCATGGCAACTCATTCCCGTATTCTTGCCTGGAGAACACCATGGACAGAGTAGCCTAATGGGCTACAATCCGTAAGGTCTGAAGCAGTCCGTAACAACTGAAGCAACTTAGAACTCACTCACGTGTGATGAGAGATGTTAACTAGGCTTATGGTGAATGATCATTTTGCAATACAAACAAATACTGAATCATGTTTTATACCTGAAACTAACAACCTTATAAGTCAACTGTCCCTTAATTAAAAAGAGTATCGACTCTATTGAGAATGCTCTTTTTAAAAAAGAAAAAACGACTACAAGCCTGATATAATAATTTTTGCAAATCTCAGATGACCTCCTAAATACCAAGGCCATTGAATTTGATTTGCATCTTATGTAGATTTAATTCTGTTGACCACTGCCATTGACTTGAAATCCCCCTCCTTTGCTTTTTGAGACACCTTTATCCTCATAAACATCCTTTCAGGTTGTTCCTTATTTTTCTTAACTTTTACACCTGTCCCCACTAAGAGAACAGAGACTACTACTAACATTAGCTATTATTTTTTATTGAGCACCTCCTGCCACTGTGAAGACATTCTGGAACCTTATGATGCAGGTATTAGTTCTCAAAAAGTGAGGAAACTGCATTGTAGAGAGTTTAAATAAGTTATCAAAGGCCACACAGGTGGAGACTGACAGATTTTTCACAGTTCTTCTGCTGCTGCTAAGTCGCTTCAGTCGTGTCCGACTCTGTGCGACCCCATAGACGGCAGCCCACCAGGCTCCCCCGTCCCTGGGACTCTACAGGCAAGAACACTGGAGTGGGTTGCCATTTCCTTCTCCAGTGCATGAAAGTGAAAAGTGAAAGTGAAGTCGCTCAGTCATGTCCGACTCTTAGCAACCCCATGGTCTGCAGCCTACCAGGCTCCCCCGTCCATGGGATTTTCCAGGCAAGAGTACTGGGGTGGGGTGCCATTGCCTCCTCCGTTTCACACTTCTGCCTGACTCCAAAGCTCACGTCTTGACTGACATGCAGCAATACCTACCATATCAGTTGCAACCTTTCTGGTAACTTGTTGAGGCTTCTTCAGGGCCCTCTTCTAGGCTTTCTTATTTTCTTATGCTACATCATCCTTAGGTAATTTCATGCAATCAATGATTTTAACTTTCTCTAATACATTGTTGGCTTTCAAATCTAGAGTTCTACCAGACTAACCATATGCACCCTACATCATTTTTTTTCTGCCCAGTGGGCACATCCAAAAGACTAAAAAGCAAAAACCCTGAAGTTTAAACTCTTCTTTAAAGTCTGTTATTTTGCCTGAATCTTCGAATTTTAAAAATAATGATTATGTTTACCCAAGCAAATCCCTGCATTTTCTTCAGTCCAATAGATTACGGAATTATATATATTCTCGTTAGCATTCCCTGCTAAGTATTATCTGGCTTTCCTCCCCATATCTACTCCCCTGGTTCCGAGTCTCTTTATTACAGGACTGGACTTCTTAATAGTACTATACATAGATATAATATAAATCAATGTAGTAAGATTGTAAAAAATGTTGGAAACAAAAAAATCAAAGAAAAGAAATCTAAAATTATGTATAATCTTGTTATCCATAGAAAACTACTATGCATATTCAGTACATTTCCTTCTTGCCCTTTCTGTTGCTGCACACTAGAAATACAGTTTCTTCAGACTTATGGGTGCAGGCGGGGTGTAGGGGTGCGTGAGACATGAATTGGGAGGCGTTTGGGATTAGCAGATGCAAACTGTTATAGACAGAATGGAAAACAACAAGTCCTACTGTACAGCACTGGAAACTATATTCAATATCCTGTGAAAAGCCGTAATGGAAAGTAATATGAAAAAGAATGCATATATATATATATATATATATATAAACAAATAACAAATAAATATATATAAACAAATAAATTATATATATATATATAAACAAATCACTTTGCTGTACAGCAGAAATTAACACAATGTTGTATATTAACTCAACTTCAGTAAAATAAATTTTAAAAATATATAGGTTCTTATTCTACATAGTACTTTATAATTTATTTTTACTCAGTGTCATTAACAGTTTCCCACATAATGATATTTTCTACTATAGGATATCTACAGTCTTCTTGGAATTTCTGTTCACTCCTCTACTGTCAGATAAATAAAATGTTGGTGAATCTTACATGCATCTAAATCAGAACACACACTTCTTATTGATTTCTTGCAACATATTTCCAAAGGAATACACATACTTATGCTTTGTTTTTTAAAAATAAAATATTTTCTTTTAATAAAATCAATAGATTTTGATTTTAACTAAATTAGAAAATATATATAAGTGAAAAAAGAGAGTAACTTTTATTGTTACAAAATCCAGGAAAAAGATCACTTTGACTTTTTTCCTCAGTGCTCTTCCCTGAAACAGGTCATAAAACCCTCATGTTAGAGTTATACGTACGACTTGATATGTACATTTTTGCAAATTTTACCTACTTCTGTATATATGACAAATATATTTGCATATAATGTTTTTTAAAATTCTTTTTTCACTTCTCTATATAACTTCATTAAAAAATATTAGTTTGTAGGATGATTGTTAATGACTAAACATCCGATGGATCATCAAAAAAGTAAGAGAGTACCAGAAAAACATCTATTTCTGCTTCATTGACTACGCCAAAGCCACTGACTGTGTGGATCACAATAAACTGTGCAAAATTCTGAAAGAGATGGGAATACCAGACCACCTGACCTGCCTCTTGAGAAACCTGGATGCAGGTAAAGAAGCAACAGCTAGAACTGGACATGGAACAACAGACTGGTTCCAAATAGGAAAAGGAGTCCGTCAAGGCTGTATATTGTCACCCTGCTTATTTAACTTATATGCAGAATACATCATGAGAAACGCTGGGCTGGAGGAAGCACAAGCTGGAATCAAGATTGCCAGGAGAAATATCAATAGCCTCAGATATGCAGATGACACCACCCTTATGGCAGAAAGTGAACAAGAACTAAAGAACCTCTTGATGAAAGTGAAAGAGGAGAGTGAAAAAGTTGGCTTAAAGCTCAACATTCAGAAAACTAAGATCATGGCATCCAGTCCCATCACTTCATGGCAGATAGATGGGAAAACAGTGGAAACAGTGGCTGACTTTATTTTTGGGGGCTCCCAAATCACTGCAGATGGTGAGTGCAGCCATGAAATTAAAAGACGCTTACTTCTTGGAAGAAAAGTTATGGCCAACCTAGACAGCACATTAAAAATCAGAGACATTACTTTACCAACAAAGGTCCATTTAGTCAAGGCTATGGTTTTTCCAGCGGTCATGTATGGATGTGAGAGTTGGACTATAAAGAAAGCTGAGTGCCAAAGAATTGATGCTTTTGAACTGTGGTGTTGGAGAAGACTCTTGAGAGTCTCTTGGACTGCAAGGAGATCCAATCAATCCATCCTAAAGGAGATTATCTTGGGTGTTCATTGGAAGGACTGATGTTGAAGCTGAAACTCCAGTACTTTGACCACCTGATGTGAGGAGCAGACTCATTGGAAAAGACCATGATGCTGGGAAAGAATGAAGGCAGGAGGAGAAGGGGACGACAGAGGATGAGATGGCTGGATGGCATCACCAACTCGATGGACATGGGTTTGGGTGGACTCAGGAAGTTGGTGATGGACAGGGAGGCCTGGCGTGCTGCGGTTCATGGGGTCGCAAAGAGTCGGACACGACTGAGCGACTGAACTGAACTGAAAGCATACATAGTTGTGTGGCTATCGCTTATTCTTTAATAAATTCCTTACTGTTCAACATTAATGATGTTTGTAAGTCTGAATTGCTATCATTAATATTTTAATACCTAGACCTTTGCAGATAACTTTGTGTTAATTTTCATTATTTCGTTCTTTAATTAATTTATTTTAATCAGAGGATAATTGCTTTACAATATTGTGGTGGTTTTTGCCATACATCGACATGAATCAGCCACAGGAGCACATGTGTCCCCCCGTCCTGAGCCTCCTCCCACCTCCCTCCCCACCCCATCCCTCTAGGTTGTCCCAGAGCACCAGCTTTGAGTGCCCTGCTTCATGCATTGAACTTGGACTGGTCATCTCTTTCACATATGGTAATATACATGTTTCAATGCTATTCTCTCAAACTGTCCTACCCTCACTTTCTCCCACAGAGTCCAAAATTCTGTCCTTTATATGTGCCCCTTTTGCTGCTTTGCATATAGGATCATTGTTACCATCTTTCTAAATTCCATATATATGTGTTAATATACAGTATTTGGTTTTCTCTTTGGACTTACTTCACTCTGTATAACAGGCTCCAGTTTAATCCTCATCATTAGAACTGACTGAAATGTGTTCCTTTTTATAGATGAGTAATATTCCATTGTGTATGTACCACAATATCCTTTTCTAATTTTCTTCATTATTTCTTTAGCATGATTTCTGAAATTGGAATCAATCTATCAAAAAGTAAAAATATATTTTTTAAGACTTTTGATAAATATTTCCAATTTTACCTAAAAAATGTTTTAAATAACTTATTTCAGCAATACAAGGGATTATTTTTCTATTCCCTTAACAAAACTGATTAATTGCCCTTCTTTCAGTTCTTTCTTTTTCATTTTTTAACCAAATATATGGAAAATATCTCAGCATTTTTAAATATGAATTAATTTCTTTCTAATTAGGTTAAACATTTCCCACATGGTAACTGGGAAATATTTCTTCTTTTGTTTTAATGTGTTATATTTATCCTTTAAAAGTCATATTTGCAACTGCTCTTGAAATATTAAATAAACGATATTCAAAATAATAAAATTTTTTCCCCAAGTTTGTCTTGATGGAGTTCTACCCCAAAATATGGCCCCCTGGCATATTGAATAGTCTGTCAAAGGAGTTTGGGAAAATGGTAGAAGCAGGAATGTCACTTTGCCCTTTCCTCCACCATTTTCCACTGAAAAGTTTATAAAATGCTCACATAAGTGTTTCCCTCAGTTTACTCCTTATATCGTCCTGTCCCACTTCTATGCAGCCGCCCACTCTTCCCTTTGTCCTGCTTCATCTTGTACTCCAAGTAGTCACGTACAGATGTGAGAGTTGGACCATAAAGAAGGCTGAGAGCTGAAAACTCGATGCTTTCAAATTGTGGTGCTAGAGAAGACTCTTGAGAATCCCTTGGACAGCAAGGAGATCAAACCAATCTATCTTAAAGGAAATCAGCCCTGAATATTCATTGGAAGGACTGATGCTGAAGCTCCAACACTTTGGCCACCTGATGCAAAGAGCCGACTCATTGGAAAAAACCCTGATGCTGGGAAAGACTGAAGGCAGGAAGAGAAGGGGCTGACACAGGATGAGATAGTTGGATGGCATCACCAACTCAATGGACAAGAATTTGAAAAAACTCCAGGAGATAGTGAAGGACAGGGAAGCCTGGAGTGTCACAGCCCCTGGGGTCACAATGAATCAGACATGACTTAGTAATTGAATAAGAAGAAGAGCCCATCATCAAATATAGAAAAAAAAAAAAAAACACCAAAAACAATTTAGTTTCTTTGGCTCTTTATTTTCGTATGAAAGCATCCATGTAAAACTGATACAGGATAAATGTCTATGCTTTTCATTTGATAATCAGTCTTCGTTAAATTTTCAGACCCAATCAGGGACCATTAAGAAAGTTGAGGAAAACTTCTTTTCCTCTCCTATAGTCTCAAGTTTCTTAATTCTGTTGATTGTATTTGATAACACAGATTAAGTAAAAATGCTGCCAATTAGTTCAAATTTATTTTCTGTCATCCTTTGTTCATTTTTTTTTTAATTTTTATTTTTTTAAATCATAGCAAGTCTTCTTTCTACAAACTGAGTTAGATAAATGCTCACATTTTAACTTTTGGCTTAAAATGTATAAAATATTCATAAAGTTTTATAAGAATATATTAAAAAACACTACGAATAGAGTGATACTGTACTTTATTTAAAAGCTAAAATGTTAGTCCACCACAGTTCGATGGTTAGTGGCAGAAGACCCAAGACCCTCAGGGTTAAGATGAAAACACCATATGATTCACAGCAATGGCAGAAACCAGGATATCAGCATTATCTTTATGCCTGATATTTGAACATTAATGCCCACAGGGCAACACAAAGAGAAGGAGATGATACCTATATATGCAGTTGGCTACATTATAAGAAAAGAAATCTGAGTTTAGAGATTATGAATCTTTTATAATGGGCAGTAAATGGGCTTGCCCCTTGCTGTGGAAGGAGACATATTTTCCAGGGTGACAAGAAAACCTATCCTTTGTAGAGGAGATACTATCTCTGTATTCCAAGGCTATTTATTATACAAACATCTTTTATAAGATAGTTTGGAAAGAGGTCATCTGGAGCCTTACTCACATGATGACTTAAAATATGAGTGATCCATAGACAACTGCCTCCCAATGAAAGACAGCGGTTAGTAGTCAGCAGATACAAACTAGCACGGGATGAAAAGGGAAATCCATCCTTATGCCTCTCAGTCTTCAAACAGAATCACTGTGGCCACTTGTCCTCTGAGTTTTTCTCATAGTTACTAATCCATACTTCCTCAATAATACCTTTACACCATGCCATGCTAAGTCGCTTCAGTTGTGCCCAACTCCATGGGGTGCTATGGATTGTAGCCCGCCAGGCTCCTCTGTGCATGAGGATTCTCCAGGCAAGAATACTGGAGTGGCTTGCCATGCCCTCCTCCAGGGCATCTTCCCAACCCAGGGATTGAATTGGCATCTCTTAAGTTTCCTGCATTGGCAGGTGGGTTCTTTACCACTAGTGTCACCTGGGAAGCTCAATACCTTTATTAGTGTATTAATTATAACAGTCTGGATTATGGTCCTGTTACAAACTGACAAATTCCAATGGATTAAAAAAAAACGGAGAAGGCAATGGCACCCCACTCCAGTACTCTTGCCTGGAAAATCCCATGGATGGAGGAGCCTGGTAGGCTGCAGTCCATGGGGTCGCTAAGAGTCAGACACGACTGAGCTACTTCACTTTCACTTTTCACTTTCATGCATTGGAGAAGGAAATGGCAACCCACTCCAGTGTTCTTGCCTGGAGAATCCCAGGGACGGTTGGGCTGCTGTCTATGGGGTCACACAGAGTCGGACACGACTGAGGTGACTTAGCAGCAGCAGCAGCAAAAAAAAAAGTCTGATCTTACCATCTGTAAAGGAAAGGTAGCTTTATTTTTCCTGTCTAATATTTTATGACTTTTATTTCTTTTTGTTACCTTATTCCAGTTGAGCTATTTCAAATCCTAAAAGATGATGCTGTGAAAGTGCTGCACTAATTATGCCAGCAAATTTGGAAAACTCAGCAGTGGTCACAGGACTGGAAAAAGTCAGTTTTCATCCCAATCCCAAAGAAAGGCAATACCAAAGAATGTTCAAAATACTACACAATTGCACTCATCTCACACACTAGCAAAGTAATGCTCAAAATTCTCCAAGCCAGGCTTCAGCAATATGTGAACCGTGAACTTCCAGATGTTTAAGCTGGATTTAGAAAAGGCAGAGGAACCAGAGATCAAATTGCCAATATCTGCTGGATCATCGAAAAAGCAGTAGAGTTCCAGAAAAACATCTATTTCTGCTTTATTGACTACGCCAAAGCCTTTGACTGTGTGGATCACAATAAACTGTGGAAAATTTTGAAAGAGATGGGAATACCAGACCACCTGACCTGCCTCTTGAGAAACCTGGATGCAGATCAGGAAGCAACAGTTAGAACTGGACGTGGAATAACAGACTGGTTCCAAATAGGAAAAGGAGTCCGTCAAGGCTGTATATTGTCACCCTGCTTATTTAACTTATATGCAGAATACATCATGAGAAACGCTGGGCTGGAGGAAGGACAAGCTGGAATCAAGATTGCCAGGAGAAATATCAATAGCCTCAGATATGCAGATGACACCACCCTTATGGCAGAAAGTGAACAAGAACTAAAGAACCTCTTGATGAAAGTGAAAGAGGAGAGTGAAAAAGTTGGCTTAAAGCTCAACATTCAGAAAACTAAGATCATGGCATCTGGTCCCATCACTTCATGGAAAATAGATGGGGAAACCGTGGAAACAGTGGCTGACTTTATTTTTGGGGGCTCCAAAATCACTGCAGATGGTGAGTGCAGCCATGAAGTTAAAAGATGCTTGCTCCTTGGAAGATAATCTATGACAAACCTAGAGAGTATATTGAAAAGCAGAAACATTACTTTGCCAACAAAGGTTCATCTAGTCAAAGCTATGGTTTTTCCAGTGGTCATGTATGGATGTGAGAGCTGGACTATAAAGAAAGCTGAGTACCGAAGAATTGATGCGTTTGAACTGTGGTGTTGGAGAAGACTCTTGAGAGTCCCTTGGACTGAAAGGAGATCCAATCAATCAGTCCTGAATAGTCATTGGAAGGCCTGATGCTGAAGTTGAAACTCCCAATACTTTGGTCACCTGATGTGAAGAACTAGCTTATTTGAAAAGACTCTGATGCTGGGAAAGATTGAAGGCAGGAGAAGAAGGGGACGACAGAGGATGAGATGGTTGGATGACATCACCGACTCGATGGACGTGTGTTTGAGCAAGCTCTGGGAGATGGTGATGGACAGGGAGGCCTGGTGTGCTGCAGTCCATGGGGTCGCAACAAGTCGGAAACGACTGAGTGACTGAACTGAACTGAACTGTTAGCTTATTACAGTGACGTTAATCCCTACTACAATATTAAATGATGGAGTGTGAATGGATAGCTTTGTTTTGCACCCAAACTTTCAAGATATCAACATTTTTTATGAAACATACTGTACCTAATCGGTTTTAAATATGCTGAATATTTTTCTACATCTGTGGAGATGATAGTATGATTGATTTTCTTTTTTTAAGTAGCAGAGAATTACATTAATTTTCAAATGTTGAACCAACCTTACATTCCCCAGCTAAATTTTCACCTAAGTGTTTAATTTTGTCTGAAAAAATTATTTATATTATTTTTATCCATTTAATACTGGTAATCTGTGCTTTCCCTATTGTTTTTCTGTTGTGTATGTTCTGTTCTATTATGTGTTTTTGCTTTCTCTCCTTCTGTGTGTGTGCGTGTGTGGATTTATCTTGAGAAAAATACTGTTCACCTTTGGAAGATTTGCCAGCTTTAGCAAATATATACAGAGTGCTTGGTTATATTTTGAATTTCAGATAAACAATTCACTATGTTTTTCAGCATAAGTGTGTCACATGTAAATTTTTCTTTCATCTTAGTGTAGTTTCTCTTTCCACATTTGGTGTCTATTCATCCAGTGTTTATCTACAATTCATATATAACTGGGCATTTCCTGTATTTTGTCTGGCAACTCTCTAGAGTTGTCTTGTGAGGCTTGGGTGTCAGAGCGTCCTTAAGAAAAGTCTCATGCTGGATACTGACAGAGATGTATGGGATTGAAACTCCTGGTTTAGTTTTTGTCTTAATTTCTTAGGTTGGGCTTTGCGAACCAAGATGGTTTATGTTGAATCGTATTTAAACTATGCATTGGTTATTACATTTCTCACAGATTTTTTTTTCTCTTTCTTCTTTACTTTCCACAAGTAGCTTTGGCAGCTTCCTGGCCATTTTCCCAAGATTGGTGAACTATGCTCTTTATGGGACTTAACTCTGTACCCCTACACATACTTCTATAGCCCTTGCTTCTGAGTGGGTCTTGGAGCTCAAGTTGCCAACACACAGCCTTAATCTGTGTAGAAACCTGGTCTGTGCTCCTGTGGCATCACTGCACAGTTTGCCATCTACCTTATTTTTGTCTTCATTTCTAACTTCTGGGTGTTCAGCTTTCTTTCAAAAGTGTGTTTCCTATTAAGCATTTCTGAGCATTTAGTAAAAGAAGAAAGAAAAAAAAAACTCATCAATGCCAGCCTACCATATGCTGTGATATTCTTTCCTAAGCCTTTGTTTTCTCATTATTAAACACAGCACTTCATTTATAAGTTGTTGTCAAAACTCACGAGATGATTAATGCAGGGGAGTCATATAATGTCTGGCACATATAATGTAACTGTTAAATGAATCAGATTTCTCTTACATTCTTAAACTTTTCTTTTTCAGTACGTTTTGCAATCTTTTTGCCACACCACGCAGCACATAGTATGTGATTACCCAACCGGGGGCTGAACATCTCCCCCTTGACGTGTAAGCACGGAGTCTTAACCACCGGGCTTCCAGTGAAGTCTTGCCTTTTGCAGCTTCTACTTCTGCTTTGGAACTATTAGTTTTCTTACATTCTTCCCACATTTCACTCAGCTCTTTTTTTTAATTTCTCTTTGCCCTTTAGCTCATTATCTTTTTATATTCTCTAGTTAATCTTTGTTTCAGAGGGCAAATGTTTTCTTGAATTTAAAAGAGAGTATGAACAGATATTACCTGGAATCTGCTTTCTTAGGGAATGTTTTCCCAAAGATTTTCTGTCTTTTTAGTGCTATAATTTTTCCCTTTTTTCCTTTGCTTTTTGTGTGTTATAGACATTTTTACTCAGTTGTGTGTGGATTTCATTTCCGTTAATTTTACTTTTGACGTTGGGAGAAATGTGTCCATGCCTGATTAATGCCTCAGATAAGAATGTCTTGATTCCTGGATCTCTTTAGGATCTTGTTAGAAGGATCTCAGATATTCATAGAATTGCCCACCAGTTCAACGATCAAGTAACATCTGAAGAGTGTGTGTTCTCTCAGGAGAATAAGGTGGGTTTTTTTTTGTCCAAACGTCCTTTCTAATCGAAGAAGCACAATGACCAGTCAGTTTTTGTGTAGCTCACAGTCCTTGCATTTGGGAGGTAAACAGAAGCATGTGATCCTGTCCCTTTCTTTACAAACTCACTCAGTAGAATATGTGTACACGTATAATACATTAGACAGACATTTACATCAATCTTTGATTAGAATCTATTTTTTTCTAACAATAACACTGTATGAATTACAGAATATCGAAAGATTCTTGGGGTCCAAAGTGAAGAACATAGGCAGAGGGGTCATCTTATAGGGTTTAATTTGTTCTTAAGCTGAATTGATTTGAATAGGCTTAATGGAGGTAGGCCCAGAGATAGGCTTAGTATGAGCACATATTCAAACATGGGAAATGGGCTGGGCATATTTAGGATATGGTAAGGAAAGGAGGAAAGGAATTAACATTACAGATTTCCTATTATGATCTGATGCCCATCCCAGGCACTTTATTTAACACTACCACCGTATTAGTACCATTAGTCTCCCTTTACTGGGTCACAGTGAGGTTCTATTACTTTCTTGCCCATACATATCTGCTTATGACTCACAAAGGGGTATCTATTCAGATAAATGTTTTGCCTTAACTCCAGCCCAGTTGGCCTGTGATTAGGCATCGACTTTAGAAATGGGATCTTCTTCAGAGGGGCTTCCCTGGTGGCTCCCAAGTTTTTCTGTTCACTGGAGAGTTTGGTGATCCTAATCTGGTGACGCTTAAATAAGAGGGCGCATGATCTAAAGTACGAAATATTTCATGAGCCATGCTGTATTCATTACATGGATGTAAGATACCAACTGTGGCCTTGGGGATTTTCATGTGTCTTGGAGCAGTTCATGCTTCTTGTGTCAGAAGTGATGGGCATCATGAGTCTGGCACCCAGGCGTAGGGACGGTGCCAAAGGTAGGAAATCAGGAATTGTTGCTGTTGTCCAGAGGCGACCCGTCTCTACAGAACTAGGAGAAAATAACAAGGTTCTTTATTTGAAGGTTCTAAGTTTTGGCAAAGCTAAGGAGGCTGTCACTTAACGTGACCGGTAGCAAAGTAAGCCTTGACTGTGTGAGCATGTGATCCATCAGGAGGAAGAGGTGAGGTGGAAGGGAAGCCAGCAGTTGGCTTGACTTCAGGCCACAGGGCAAGTCTAGATTAGTTGTCTTAATTGCAATCAGAGCCAGGACATGTCCCCCCAGTTGGAGTGTCAAGCACGGGGTGGACGTCCCAGCCATTAATCACAGCCAAACCGATGTGAGCAGAGACAAGCCAGGTCACTAATGATGCCAGAGTCACATTTTGGTATAAGCCAGGGGTCAGATCAAAGTATATTTATGGTCGTGCCATCATTTTCTTTAATCCATTATGCTTTCTGTGAGTAGGGCAGCCTCACTGTCACAAAACAATTTAGCTTGAGAATTTAGAGAGATAACGTTGGAAGGTTAAGCTAAGGCCAAATTAAGGGGAGCCTTAAAATGTTAAGTTGGAATTTCATAAACCGTTGTCTTCTGATTCTCCCAGTTTAATACCACATTGTCCTATGTCCTGACTTGTTTAATCATAAAAGTCATACAGGATGCTTGGTAGATTTCCTAGCTCTTCCAAAGATTCTGATTTGAAGTATATGGGGAGGACCCAGGATTCTAAGTCTTTAAAGTGAGCTTTAAGTTATTCTTTGGGGAGTATGTTTGAACAACCTGCCAAGTGTCTCTCTTCCTAGTGGGAATATGCTCCATCTTTTATTTGGATAAGCAATCATTTATTGAGCAGTTCCTGTGAGGAAGTGCTATGCTGTGGGAGGTTCCGAGAGGAATAAAGTTGGATCTCTGCCTTTAAAAAGTTTTCCTTGGTAATTGAAAGATACCTCTAGCATCCCTCTGAACTACTTGTAATTACTTAGCCATCTTATTAGGAGACCTCATTATGATTAGATTGTCTGGTTTTATAAAATGTATATTTAAAAGTACTGATTACTAAACACTTGGTTTTTCAAAAAAACATTTAAGATATCTCTTTCCTTGGCTTTGTGTATTTTCTATATTTAATCTGAATTTATATTGTTCCGAATATAAAATTATTTTTATTAAATGTGTAATCATAATATTGATGCTTCTATGTTAGGTTTTGATTCAAGATACATAATTCTCTGAATTATTAAATGAAGGCCTAAATTCGCTCAGAAATGGAAAGTTTCTATTGCTTATCTTTGTAATCAAGCTACTTGATAATTCAAAATCTCAGTTTGGGAAGTATTTTAAAAAGCAAGGAATATTTGAGTTTTAAATTCAAAATCTTGGTACCAGAGCTCTCACCCCTTGATTACACAGCAAACAGATAGCCCTCAAACTTTGGAGGTTCCATGCTAGCCCAATCCTGTTAAGCATCTCACGGTCTCAGGTTTCCACAGAATGCATTCATTGGGGAAAGTCTCACTGAACTAAAAGAGTCCCCAGATGGAATACAAATCACCATTAAGACTGTGTCCACACATGCAAAATTAAATGAAAATTTGTGGTAATTATGTGAAGATTCCAAGCCCCAAACAGCCTTGCTTGAAATACTCAGATAATTGAGACAATAAACATAGATTCTAGTAATTAGAAGGGACACACGAATCCTCTAATCTGCTTAATTTCATCAAGGAAAAGCTGACAGCTTCCCCTTTTTTTTTTTATAAAACCATGAGCCAAAAATGTACCTTTGCCTAAATGTATGGCTACTTAATGCAAAACCTTATTTTTGACCTGAATTGTCTGGGTGTATTTCTCACTTTTTAACTTTATGCTGTTACGGTCTTGGGCCTAACTCCTGCTTTTACATTCGACATCAACAGCTTCTCTTGGGTTACCTGCAGCCTGAATGGGGAACGCTGTTTTTCTGTCTTGAGAAACTGTGAAGCTTAACTCGGCCTTGACTGAATTGAGTGTGTCATATGATTCAGGTCCCCGGGTGTTAAACATCCCACCTCTGAAGCTTGTTATGTTCTCAGCATTCACCTTTACTCTCCTGATTTGAGCACCTTCCAGTTTATTCTTCACCACTGACTTCTCCGTTCAATTTCGTTCAGTCTAATGTTCTCCTGATGTTTCTTTTTCCAAAGGACAAGGACTAATGCTCTAATTTAGAGGACTCGAGTGCCATTTTTGCCCATTCTTCATCAGAGATTGCACTATTCAAGCACTTTGCTTTTTTTAGATGAATGCCCTAATTTGTTCCTGTTATACAGATGGAGAAATCTTAGTTTTATATTAAAAGGTCTCATCACCATCTTCAGACACCTTAGAATATGGAATAGAAAGAAAGGAGCATTGAATGAACAAATGGTCTCTGACTTTAAGAATGAAAGCTTGTAAAAGAGGAGGCTGAATTTAGCCTTTTTTTTTTTTTCCTTTTTTTAATAGATAATCATAGGTAAAGGTAACCCAAATCACCCAGTGTGTCCAAATATGGCTAAATGGGAAATCCTGATTTGCTAAGTTTTTGCAAATAATGGTATGAAGGGGTATTTGGGAAGCGAAAGATGCTAATGAGTAAATGTAGTTGGTGTTCAAGGTAGGACTAGTAAACAGGTAACCAAAGATGCTCAGAAACACACAATCATATTTTAAGCTATTAAAACCTATTCTGGCATAAAATTTAGCATGAGGATGAAATTTTTGTTTAGCGTTAGAACATAATGTGAAAGTTACGACTTGTTTGGCTAAAAACAAATTCAAATGTATTTTACCTGGTAACAAGCTAGGCTTGTTTCATTAAATCTTAGGAACTAAGAACGTTTAGAGCTCTTCTCAGTAGTTCCCAGTCCTAGAGGCAGATCACTGAATGGCAATGAAGGACCAGTTATGAGGGGAGGAAAACAGGCGAGTAAAAATTTACCACTCTTTTTTATTTGCTTAATATACGTTTAGAAGATGTGAGCTATTAAAATGACATCTCTAATGTTCATCAAGGCTTTTTTCCATTTTTCTCATTGTCAAATTGAATCTATTTGACACAGAGCAAGATGCACATATCTTAAGCGTACAATATGATCAATACCAGTGTGATCAGCAACAAGGGCAAAAACCATGTGAAAGTTTGGCATTGTTGTCTGTTGTTGTTTAGTTGTAAATTGTGTCTGATTCTTTGTGACTCCATGGACTGTAGCCTGCCAGGCTCCTCTGTTCATAGGATTTCCCAGGCAAGAATACGGGAGTGGCTTGCCGTTTCTAAGAATTCGTTATAAATTTTGGCAAATGCAGACATCCATGTAAGCCACATCAATAACAATGTATAGAATATTTTTATCATTCAAGAAAATTCTTATGGTCTGCTTACTAGTTAATCTTCCTCCCCAGCCCAAATACTCAATTGTTGTTTTGATTTTTATCACCATAGTTTAATTATCTGTCATAAAACATTATATAAATGGAATTATATGGAACATACTCTTTTGTGTCAGGCTTCATACAATGGTTGTGATCACCAGCGTGTACATTTGTTATTGCTGAGTAGTAGTCTAATGTTTGAAACACAATTTGTTTGTGGATGGACATTAAAAAAAAAACACATCTGCTCTTATGAATGAAATGGTTGTGATCATTCTTTGATCTGTCTTGTTGGTTGTGGATATTAGCTTTATTTCTTTGGGGTAAATTACTAGGAGCGAAGTTACTAGGATACGTGCATTTTAACTTTATAAAAAACTTTCAAATAGTTTTCTAAAGTGGTTGTCTCATTTTTCATGTCTGCAAGCAATATATAAGTTCCATTTCCCATTCATTTGGCATTCTCAATATTTTAATAGCCATTCTGGTGAGTATATAGGGGTATCTTAGTGTGGTTTAAATTTGTATTTCTCTGATGTCTAATAATGCTGAGGTTTTGTTGTTTGCTTATTGGACTGTAAAGTGTTCAAGTCTTTTATCCATTTTAATTGGCTTCTTTCTTTGTTTTTAATTATTATTAAGCTGCTGAAGTTCTTTATATATTCTGGAAAACAGCCCTTTTCCAAATGTGACTTGCCATTTACTTTGATGAGCAAAGATTTTTAACTTTTGGTGTAGTCTATTTCATCAGTTGTTTTCTTTTATGGTTTAGTATTTTCTGTGCTTTGTATTAAACAAAACAAACAAACAAATTTTGTAAGGCCAAGGTT
Source organism: Giraffa tippelskirchi (assembly GCF_054371585.1). Taxonomy (NCBI): domain Eukaryota; kingdom Metazoa; phylum Chordata; class Mammalia; order Artiodactyla; family Giraffidae; genus Giraffa; species Giraffa tippelskirchi. Next base: position 174,825,107 of record NC_137280.1, on the reverse strand, counting down.
GTAAAGATATTTTCTTTTGTTTGCTTCCCAAAGGTATTAGAGTTTTAGCTTTTCTGTTTACATCTATATTTTCTATTGAATTAATAAATCGTGTGAGATGGAGCCAGTTCACTTTTTTTCCCAACACTATTTTTCATAAAGCTTTTTTTCTCCCATTAAATTGCTTTGGCACATTTGTTAGAAATCAAGTGGTTTCCTAAGTGTAGGTCTATTTCTGGAATTTGCATTTGGTTCTTCTTATCTGTTCGTCTGTCTCAAGGCCAGTACTGCACTGATTTGCTTACTGGAGCTTTGTTTTAGTAAAAGCACTGAAACCAGTTTGTGTATATTCTCTAATTTGTTTTGGTTTTCAAGATTGATTTGTTTTCCTTCTAGGTTCTTTACATCTCCTTATACATTTTAGAAACAGCTTGTGAATTATGCAAAAAAGGAAAAATAATTTTAAAACAAGGGAAAACAGGACTCCCTCTCTTATTATGAGTGATTCCTAGACTGTTTCGATTTTAAAGGAAATCAGTAAGAAAAGTCAAAATTAACAGTTTTTTTTTTCTGAGTTCTTTAATAAATGAATTTCCTAATATTTTCTTGCCCCAAAGGAAAGGAAATTCTTGTAATAACTTTCTACAACTTTCATATATAATATAGAAAAATGACCAGTTAATGAAAAAGAGCTCATTTAAACTTGGATAATTGATTTGAAAGTAAAAATCTCCTGACACTACATATATTTAGAACCAGTGTTAGGTACCTTTCATTTTATATTTTAATTTTGTCAAAGAAAAATGTTCCTACTTGTACAGGGTTTTAAGTTCAGAAATAATCTTAAAAATAACTTGATGAATACTTTTGTCAAAAATATCTCTAAAGGACCATAAGTTCAAATGTTGTTAGACTTAGTGTAGCTTTATGTAACCAATATAAAACAAATTTAGGATAGTCCATACTGTAAACGTTGACCAAGTTGTAAAGATTATTTTATCAATTTTTCTGTACTGTGTGACTATGTAGGTTTGCCTGGAAAAGCCTAAGTAGCAGGCACACTGGAGCATCAATCTGGAATCCGATGAGCTTTATCTGTTCTTGTTCTTATTCATAAGGACATGGACTTGTAATAGTACACAGTTATAAAAATAAAATCATTAAAATAGATTTTAGAGACTGTAGCTTTCTTATCCAGTGCTATATCTCACAGTGCCAGACATAACAGGAGCATGATGAGTACTTATAGGATGAAACTATGAAATATCTGCTTTTACCTTTAATGTTTAGAACTTAATCATTACTTGAAACTTTTGAAGCAGTGATTGGCATTATTATTGATGTGATTGCCATTCTGTTAATCTTGCTCAATCTAACTTTTCACAGTTATCAGTACCCTGCAGAAATTTACGGTTCAACTCGAACAGGAGGCTTTGGAGGACAGAAGTCTGTGTGGTCTTTTTGGTTCCGGATCCGTGTGTGATGAGGGGTAAATAATTTAACATGTTTGGGTTTCTGTTTCTTCCCTTTATAACAAAAAGTGTGGGTGACAGAGGTCATTTTTGGACCTAATATTTTATAAGATTGTGTTCTGGGCATTTGTTTTGCATGTGTATGTGTTAGACTCTTTGCGACCCCATGGACTGTAGCCTGCCATGTTCTCTGTCCATGGAATTCTCCAGGCAAGAATACTGGAGTGGGTTGCCATTCCCTTTGTGTGTCTGTAAATATTTCTCTGGAATTCCTACAGCTGAGCTGTTGTCGTTCCTCCACAGAACTTACTGGCTTCGAGACTTTTAATGAATGAAGGAGGAGGTGGACCCTGACCATGATCATGCGAGCAAATTGCTTTTAGTTGATCTTTAGCTTTAAAACTGGTTCCTTTAGTACTATTTGCTGCAGGTTGGAGTGTATCATGGAACTGGTTACATGCATTTGCCATCCTAGGAATGGACAGCAGTTCTCTGTCAAGTCTGAAAATCAGAGAGCTTACTTTAGGAGTATTTGTGGCTGCAGAGTAAACATGACCCTGGTTGATGCTGAATGCATCTCACCCTCTCAGGAGAACACCGTTGCACTGCCTGTAAAGTTCCATAGAGAAATCAGAGCATTTGTCAGAGACCAGAGACGGGCGGCAGTGACCGTGGAGTGTTCTTTACCATCATTTGATGAAAGCGAGGATTTTAACTGGATGAGGTGGTTTTCAGCTACTAAGCACATTCTTCGCTAGTACTATTCCAGAGCTTTATTAAGAACTTTCATTAGGGCCATCAACAATCCTGTCACTAGAATAAAAATGCATAACAAAATGCTGATTTCAATTTTGTGTGTCCTGTATTGAAAACTGCTACTAATTTAAATTTTTTGTGCACATTTCCTAAGGACTCCATTTAAAAAGTATTTCTAAGACCCAACATTTTGGAGACCTTTTCTTGCACTGACCTAATTATTTTACATGCATTAACTCATTGAGTTCTTGTAACATTGACATAAGTTAGGTAAGAACTGAGGACGTTAGAGGAAGGTACCTATTCAAAGTTTCACAGCGCAGCACCGCAATTTCCTACCCCAAGATCTCTGAGTTACGAATTACTCAGAAGCTGAGTTATGAGTTATTATCCAGAATTATTATGAATAATTATACATATTATTATAATATTATTTATCAAATAAATAGTATAATTGTGAGTTATCCAGAACCTGAGTTGTGAATTACAAAGTTTCATCTCTTTCTGTGGGTTCCTTCAGTATGGCGTGCTTGTTTGAGGGGTGTGATGACATGTGTGGGTACAGCGGCTGCTCCCATGTGGCATTCTGTGTCCCCACCTGATTTCAAGGCAGCTGTCATTATAAGGAGCCATCGCTAGTGTTGCACCTCAGGTTTGCACCGCTGCGTCCCTCTGCTTTGCACTCAGGGCTTTCTCCAAGGCAGAGTGGCCGTTCCACCCACCAGCAGGTACAACTCTGAAGAATGGAAGCATGGGGCAGATGATGCCACTGGGAGCGACTCTCCACCAATGGTACGCAAGTCAGCGGGTAAATCACTAGCCTCCTTGGCTTTTGGTAGGATAACTCTTCAGAATTATGCTACTTATGGTGTCTTTGAAAGTCTCCAACAGGACTGAGCCTTGTATTGATTCACCTTGCTAACTAGCCCATTAAAAAGTTCTCTTTGCTAGCTTTTCTCCTTTCCCTGACTCTCTCTCTCATTTCCTCACTTTCCCCTCCTGGAAATTTCTCCCAAATAAATGACTATATCCAGGCTCTTGCCTCAGGAGAGTGCTTTCAAGAGAATACAGACTAGGACAGTGGTTATTATGTTTTATGAGTACCTGGTTATTAACTCTTGTAATATATATTCTCAGTAATAATCACTCTCCACTATTTCCACTTAGTTATGGAAATCGATCATTTTTTCCATCCAAATGCCAATTTTCTATTCCTACAACCTACCTCATAGCTCAGGTCTTTATCATATTGTCCCTGAGGTATGGTGCTCAGCTTCTAGTTAGCACAGGCTCTTGTATCATCTAAGACTTCCTGCATACTGATACCTAGTAAATTTTCTTCCACTGTCGGTCTCATCTGTCACTCTTGGCTCAAAAACCGACAACTACCCTGAACAATTTATCACATCGAGTGTAAATCCCTCTGTCCAACCTATGATGCACTTTCTTGACAAATTTTCCAAACCTGATAAATCCTGTCGATATTCCAGTTTTCAGGTCTCTGAATTCTTAGGACACCTGTAATCTTGCCAAGATTTAACGCATATTTATTATCTTATATTCTCCTCATATTTTCATATGTTATCTTACTCTATTAAACTACAGGCTCCTGGATGCCATAAACTATGGCTTGTGGTTACTTTGCATTTTTCATAATCTAGCAAAGTCATAGGCAAAAGTGTACCAGTCAATAATTCATTCTGGGAGACTTCCTAATAGGAGGACCCATATTTGATTTTTCAGATATATTTTCTGGAAAAAGACAAAATTTGGAAGGTATTTTGATGTGCTCAAATTCTCAGATAAATGGCAAATAAAAGCTAGTTCTTTGAACTCGCAGTTCTAGAAAATGATTGCTACTATTTTAAGCGGCAAAAGTCAGCTAAAAAATAAGTAGAAGATTTGCATGTGCTTTTAAATCCAGATAACTCTGGATTGTTAAATATTTTAACAACAATATTGTTGTTGTTAACAATATATTGTTAAATATTTAACCCCAAGGCAGCGATAGACAGGAAATTGAAAGCCTTCTTATGGATGCCTTGATGATGTTTACACCTTGTAGGAAATTATTTTTAGCCAGGAAGTCACTAGTGTTTTATCTCATTTTAAAGATATCTCTCAGTAAGTCTGTGGAATTCCATCTTGAATTATGTAAGAGATTCTGGAGAAGAAATGATTTCACATTTTAAAATATCTTCGCTAATATTCCCCCCAAATCATTTTCTTTTGGTTTAATTTTTTCAAAATGCTAAGCTCTTTTAGGGTTTTGCTTCTTTATAGAAGCACATAAAATGTGAAAAAATCTACAACTCATACTATTTAATATACTACTTTGCTATATACAAGGAAAGTGTCTGTGTGTGTGTGTGTGTGTGTGTGTGTGTGTGTGTGTTTTCATAAGGTAGATTGGGGAATACTTCTAGAAAGTATCCAAAATTTGAAACCAAAAGATTTAATTCCCTTGGGAGTCTGTCCAGGTGTTTTTCCAGGCTGAATTTTTATAATTACTTAAGTATGCTCCAAAGCAAAGGTCCTAATAGAAGCATTTATATCTTACTGTTCAACCTCAGAAACAAAGATATTCTCTTAAAATCTTGATTGCTTTTCTGTGGAAGCAGTTAGCTTTGATTTATATCACTTCTGAAAGGAGCTTCACTGAGGCTTTGAGTAATCCAATAAGGATCATATAATACACTCCCTTTCATATCTCATAGAGCTGCTGTGTATGGAGCTCTTTGTTTATGATTCAGGAAATGGGCTAAAAGCTTCCTAGGTTCATCTCTGTTCACAAAATTTGTTCTGGAGGAAGTAATGGCCTTTTGCATTTTAATAAGCAGTAAATCTTAAGTATTACAACGCTCTAGTAACAAGCTATCTTTGGCGGTGTGAGCCTTTCTCTGTTTTTGGAGCTTGTTCTTATTCAGCAGTTTGGATATGAAGATAATCTTACCTCATCACTATGTTCTCATTCGAAGAAACTGCACTGGAAGATGCCACCCACATTTCTTTCTGAAAATAGTCTCAGCCTCTTTCTTGAGTGCCTAAGGGGGACATGAAAAATTAAGAGAAGCCTTATGAGTGGCCAAAAGTTTCCTCAAAGCTGTATAGCTTCATCTAAAAAACAACTGTATGCTCTTTTACTTCATTTGCCTTTTAAATATTGATTTTTTAAATATTTGTAGCTTATTGAGTATTCAGTGTGATGTGTAGATCCTGGGGAAGATACAAACGGGACTATGAGTAAACCCTGGTTTACAAGTGCCTCAGAAAAGCTTCATGTGAGTCAACTACTGGAGTCTCCTCAGGTTGGATTCTTTGAGTATTGTGACACGGATGCCCTACTAAATGTGTTCCTTGGAGAATTTAGTTCTTTTAAGTAGACTGTCTCCTAAGAAGACCTAGTATATAAAAGCCTAGCTATGTAAACCTGTTCTCTTTGAACAAATAAGTGTGGTCCATACTTAGATATTTCTAACTGGAGTTCTCATCAGAACAGGGTTATTTTCACCTGTTTTTTTTTTTTTTTTTTTTTTTTGCTATATGCATATGACTTGACATGCCTACAGCAGAATAATTTGAGTCAATTGTTTTAATTTGATCTGATCAATTGTTAAATAATCAACCAGGTTGTGGTTAATTTGATATCCTCAGGTAAATATATGCCTAAATTCTGACTTAATGACTACCTTAGTTTCTTAATAGCAAAACTTCTGTGATATAGCATGATGAAATTTGCTTTTAAGATTTTTACTTCATGAACACTTAGACATCTCAAGACCATACAATATGATGATGATTTAAACTACAGGTAAAATATTCACAGAACAGTCACATAATAAGAAAGACTACATGAACAGGCACTTTCAATATATTAAGAGAATTTAGCATTTCTCCTCAGTTCAATACCTTCATAAGTACACAAACTTTGGAACTGTAAGAAATTTTTTTGATCTAGTCTTAATTCTTCCTTTTCTAAACAAGATGGAAGTTCTTAGAAGCAAAATGATATATCCAAGATAGAATCAGAGCTAGATAGGATCATTGGACTTTAAATTTAGTTCACAATGAATTCACTAATTTCATTATTATGTTTATATTGGGTGCTTTTTATTTTCTCTGAGAAGTTTTCTTCTAAATATTAATATGTTGGAATTGATACATACTATGAATAGTAACATTTTCCCCTACTGACTTCCTTCCTTCCACAAGTCTTTTTTGATAGTTGCTAAATACAAGTCTAGGTAAGTGATACAGCTGTGAACGAAAGACAGATGAAGTCTCAGCGCCATGAAGCCTAAATTCTCACAGGGGAGGCAGACAAAACAAACAAAAAATGATCAAGAAAAATAGGAGAAAGTTAAAAATGCTATGTGGAAATTTATATCCGGTCATATAAAGGGAGTGCCTGGGTGGTGATTGTAGACTAACTGGTCTGGGAAGATGACTATCTTAGCCAGCTTGGGCTGCTATAACAAATTATCATAAACTGGATGGCTTAAACAACAAATAAATATTCCTCACAGTTTTGCAGGTTGCAAAATCCAAGATCAAATTACCAGCAGATTTGGCGTCTGGTGAGAACCCTTTTCTTGGCTTGCAAATGGAGCAAATGGTGTATCCTCACATGGTGGAGAGGTCACCTCTCTGCCTTTGTATAACACTGACGCCTTCATGACAGCTCCACTCTCAGGACTAATTAGATCCCTAAACCTCCACCTCCAAAACTAGCACACCGGAGGTTACAGCTCCAATATGTGAAATTCGAGGGGACAGATATCCAGACTACAGCAATGACATTGACACGGAGATATGGGTGAGAAGGAACAACGTGGACACACTGGGATAGTGCAACGCACGGAGAAGGAAGAGCACGGATAACACCTTTGTTGTGGGAACACAGCTGGCAGATCAGGAAACATGGGGGAATACTAGCTTGTCTGAAGTAGCACTGTGTGATGGAACTGCCTGTGACTGCAGAAATCTCTGAGCTCTTCAGTGTGGTGTTAATAGCTACTAACCACTCATGATTGCCAGGCACTTAGAATGTAACTAGAGCAAACGAGGAACTGAGTTTTTAATTTTATTTAAGTTTAATGGATTTGAACTGAAGTTGAAATGTGACTTGGCATTTTGAACAGCACACATCTAAAGTGTATTGAGTTTGCCTGGTGGCTCAGTTGGTAAAGAGTCTGTCTGCAATGCAGGAGACCCGGGTTCAATCCCTGGGTCGGGAAGATCCCCTGGAGAAGGAAATGGCAACCCACTCCGGTATTCTTGCCTGGAGAATTCTGTAGACAGAGGAGCCTGGTGGGCTACAGTCCGTGGGGTCACAAAGAGTCGGCCACGACTGAGCGACTAACGCTTTCACTTCATTTTCAAAGTGTATTGGGAACGAGGTGAGCAGTGTGGTGAGTGTGAGGCCACGGGGCAGAGGGACAGGTGGAGGCTGGATCATGTGGGGGTTTCTAAAAGGAAGAGAGAAACTCGGTTGTTATTCAAAGTGGCCATGTGGGGGACGGCGAGGATAAACAGTATCCTGGCTGCTGGATAAAGAGCCGAGCATGGCCAGCAAGATCAGAAAAAGGGCATCTGTTAGAATGTCACTGTGCCATTTCATGGGGAAGGCAGCAGTGCCTGGGGCTAGAACTGGGTCCTGTCAGGATACCTTTTCAAATGCAGAATTTCAGCACTTGATGATGGACTACATAAAGGGGAGAGAAGGAGAATAGGAGAGATTCGAGGAAAACACATATATTTTTATTTTAGCTATTGAGTGGACAGTGGTGCCATTTACTATGTGAAGATGATTGGGAGAAGAGCAAGTAAGACGGGATAAGTAAGTTGTATATATTTATTTTTGAATTTAAATACTTTTGGCTATATGAAGTTTGATATATACATATATATATATATATATACACACATATATATATATAACAACAGATAAATGGCAAATGGAATTAAAAACACAAATGCAGACATTTATTGTAGCAAGATATAAAAAATATAACTTTAAATGTTCACAAGAACACCAGACGTTATCATGACTGATGGTGTTATCAAGCTTGCTCAAATTTGGGTGAATAGTTATACATAATTCTTGAAATTCACTGACTGTTTTCATGCAAACATTATGAAGTTTGAATTGGGAAGTTTGAGCATGGTATTGAAAAGAATGTACATGTTTTTCTTGGGAGTATATATACATGTATACATGTATATGCATGTGTGTGTGTGTATATATATACATATATATGTGTATATATATATATATAATGTGATGTGTATGTATACATTGTTGTTGCTGTTTAGTTGATTAGTTGTATCTGACTCTTTTGCAACCCCATGGACTCTAGCCCACCAGGCTCCTCTGTCCATGGGATTTCCCAGGCAAGAATACTGGTGTGAGTTCCCATTTCCTTCTCTAGGGGATCTTCCTTACCCAGGGATCGAACCCATGTCTCCTGCTTTGCAGGCAGATTCTTTACCACTGAGCCATTGGGAAAGCCTTATATGTATACTTACATACACATAAAATCTGAGGAAAACAGAGAAAAGTAATGAAATTGCTCTTTCTAGCATGGCTGCTGTGCCATGTATTTTTTGCAAATAAAAATAGCACTTATTATTAAATAAACATCTTTACCATAAAATGAAGAAAGTTCCTAATAAGGAATACGGTGCTCTGGTATCATGCTCCCTGACTTCAAGTTTTACTACCAAGATACACTAATTAAATGAGTATGATACTGGCACAAAAACAGACATATAGATCAACGGGACAGAATAGAAATCCCAGAAGTAAACCCACATATCTATGGTCAGCTCATCTATGACACAGGAGGCAAGAATATATAATGGAGAAGAGACAGTCTCTTCAATAGTCATGCTGGAAAAACTAGGCAGCTATACATAAGAAAATAAAATTAAAACATTTTTTCAAACCACATACAAAAACAAATTGAAAAGGGATTTAAAACCCAGCTATAAGAGCTGAAACCACAGAACTCCTGGAAGAAAGCACAGGCAGAATACCCTTTCACATAAACTGTAGCACTATATTTTTGGATTTGTCTCTGGTAGCAAAAGAAATGAAAACACAAATAAACAAATGGGACCTAATTAAACTTAAAAGTGTTTGCATAACAAAGGAAACCACCACCTTAAAAAAGACAACAAGGATATAGTGTACAGCACAGTATACACAGATAATATTTTATAATAATTTTAAATGGAATATAGTCTATAAAAATGGTGTATACCTGAAACTAATATAATTCTGTAAATCAACTAGGTATGCGTGTGTGCGTGCTCAGCTGTGTCTGACTCCTTATGATCCCTAGGACTGTAGACCCTCAGGCTCCTCTCTCCGTGGAATTTTCCAGGCAAGACTACTGAAGTGGGTTTCCATTTCCTACTCTAGGGGACCTTCCCCACCCAGAGATCAAACCTGCGTCTCTTGCATCTCCTGGATGGGCAGGCGGATTCTTTTACCACTGGTGCCATCCAGGAAGCCCCAGAGATAAAAGAAAGCAAAAATATTAGGTGAAAACACACACAAAAATGGTGCTTTCTATACCTGGAGAGTTTAAAGAATCAGCCAACAGAATTTTCCCAGCTATGGCGGTGGCACGCATTGTCTGGAGGCGGGACCGTGGGCTTTCTGTCTCATTCTCTGCCTCCTCCCTCTCAATTCCTCAATCCACTTTCTGCGTCTAGGTAGTGTATTTCTGGATTTCTGGTGGACTTGGAATAGACGTGGTCATCCAGAGAGATCCCACGGCTCTGCGTTGACGACGGCCTGTGAGGGGGCCCTGGAGACTTTGTAAGTGGCCGCCACGGTCTTTGACTGGGACGGCTGCAGTGACCTCAGGATGGCCAACTACATTCTCCTCCCTACACAAGCCATCGTGACCAGTCCTCATTTTGCTGAACATGAGAAACCATTCTGTCAGTGACATAAGGCTTTGGTGTGACTGGATTTTACTAAAAATTTGAAGGTGAGTAAAGGAAGGATCCATTTTAACATTGCCTCACAATTAGCTTTCTGTGTCCCTACAAAGGCCATTAGGTCCTCTTCCTGAGCGTCACTCCTGCAGAGGACGGGACCCTCGTTAGGTGCTCCGCTCCATTCCTGTTGCTTCAAGCATCAGGATGTGTGTCAGTGGGACTACTAGAGGGCAAGAAACGGACTGCAGGGAGTCGGAAGGGATGGGGGACTCCGAGTGAAGGAATATCTATTTGGGACATCTTGGAAGCCTTAGGGAACATTCATATAGGACATTTAACCCAAATTCCTGGAGGTGAGGTCCTCTTTGACTGGTAAAATGAAAAAGGATACATCTCTCATTTATATTCTCTCTGACTTTGGAGAAACCAGCTAAACTTTTAACTAAAGCACTGCAAGACCCTCATCATGATGGGTATATCTGCATTCCAGTGAGAATCTGGGAGAAGCAGTATTCACACATGTTCCTGTTCATTTGTGCTGTCAGCAGCGGTAAATTGAGGCCATCTAGGTGATGATATGGTGGGAAGACCAGGACAGAAGCCTCTGCATCTCCCTTGAATAGCGGTAGTTAGAAAACTCTAGTACAACCACAGTATTATTCAAACAGGGTATCAATGGATTCAAATTCACTCCCGCCACTTTTCTTCTCTGCCATCACTCCAGCTCTGCAACCACCATCCCCATTATCATCCTCCTCCTTTCTCTCTCTCTCTCATTATTGCCGCAGCTTCTTAACTGATTCTTTCTCCTCCATGCATATCTCTCTGCTGGCTCATGCCTCCTTTAACAAAACAAAGGAAATCTACCATTGCTGCTTATGTAATAAAGCCTTACACAGTTAACAACTGCACATTAAACGGAATGAAAACTTGTTTCGAGAGTCTTCAAATTCACAGCGTGTCACTGTCCTCCCACATGCTTGACTTTAGTCACACTCAACCTCCTGCAGGTCCAACCATTCCCAGGCTCCTTCCTGGTTGGTGGACTTCACTACTGCTGTTCCTTCCTTCCAATGTCACCTCCACAGACGAACAGATTATGTATCTACAGTAAGTGTTCTCTCCTGTTTTACTTTATCCTACTGCCTGTTCACATGCTTCAGAATCCTCCTTTAGAGTTAGCAGTAACTGCTTGAAGGGTTGTGTTTTTCTCCTCCCCCAGACAGTACAGTTCGTAAGCTCAGTGTCGGTAGGGACAAAGGTGGTTTGCTTCATAAACATATCTTGATGCCTAGCACTTCCCTTGGCATCAAGTGGGTCGTCAATCAATGCTAGCTGAGTGAATGAATAAAGCAGGAATTTTGCTTTAAGAGAAGGTATCATAATGCATAAGAAAGTTACATTATGTCCTAGAAAACACAGATTTCACAGGACTACATAGGTTATATTTACTTGCATTCCAAAATCACTGCAGACTCTGACTGAAGCCATGAAATTAAAGGATGCTTGTTCCTTAGAAGGAAAGATACAACAAACCTAGATGGCATATTAAAAAGCAAAGACATCACATTCCATTCCGACAAAGGTCCATATAGTCAAAGCTATGGTTTTTCCAGTAGTCATGTATGCATATAAGAGTTGGACCTTAAAGAAGGCCGAACACTGAAGAAATCGATGTTTTTCAATTGTGGTGCAGGAGAAGACTCTTGAGAGTCCCTTGGACTGCAAGGAGATCCAACCAGTCCATCCTAAAGGAGCTCAGTCCTGGGTGTTCATTGGAAGGACTGATGTTGAAGCTGAAACTCCAATACTTTGGCCACCTGATGCGAAGGACTGACTCATTGGAAGAGCCTGATGCTGGGAAAGATTGAAGGTGGGAGGAGAAGGGGACGGCAGAGGATGAGATGGTTGGATGGGATCACCGACTCAATGGACATGAGTTTGAGCAGACTCTGGGAGATGGTGGAGGACAGAGGAGCCTGGCGTGCTGCAGTCAACGGGGTCGCAACGAGTCAGACATGACTTAGAAACTGAATAACAACAACATCAAAGTAATTCTCAAACTTCAGCGAGCACAGAATCCCTGAGTGCTGGGCCCTGTCCTCTGAGTTCCTGATGCACTAGGTCTGGCATGTAGAATTTGCACTTTTAACAACTTCCCTGCAAATGCTGATGCTGTTGATCTGAGGACGATGCTTTGAGAACCACTGCCCTAGGATAACGCTTCCCACCTCAGTCATCATGCACATTCAGTTTTGATGCACTGTGTCTATCATCCAAATTCTGAGATATACTGAAGATGGCTGTGATTCTGAATCACTCCTGTAAATGTGTTGAGCATTCTACAACTCCTTTTACACAGTGTTTTCCTCAAGCAGTTCTTGAGTTTTAAGATTATGCAAATATTCTGGAGAAAAAGTAATTCAGGAATCATAGAATCTCTTTTTAATGTTGCTCATGATGTAGCTTATTGGTTTATTTGGGTGATATCTGTAAAACAAAACTAAATGGAATCACTCTATTATGGCTGAAGAATAATTTTAAAGCCAAAAATATTGGCCTGGCCTTTGATTTGGGGTAAAAAAATACGTAAGTTGTTTATTTAGAATGTTCAGTGTATGCAAATTAAGGTAAATGTAATAACACAATATTTTTGAGGCTCTTTGCCTAAGAGAAAGATATAAAAAATTAGATTGGCCAGACACCATTATTCATGGAAACTTTTATTTTCCTTTAAGCTGCTTTAAATTATTCTTAGTTCATAAGTAGCAGAAGACCCTAAACAGCTCCCTAGGACCAAAAGCAAATGAAATGGCGCAGTATAAATCTTCACTTGTACCAAAAGATTATAGAATCCTTAGTAGCCAAGGTAAATGCCAGGGGACATTTATTGGAGGGATAGCCAAGCCTCACCCAACGAAGCTCCTGACTCAGCTGGTCACATTATTACAATCTGGATTTGCTTTTGAATGATAAACTAGTCTTTGTTCAGTGGGTCTCAAACTTCAACAGCAGAATCCCCTGGAGTGCTTGCGGAAATACAGATTTCTGGGCCCTTTCCTCAGAATATCTGATCTATCAATAGTGAATATGGATGGGGTCCCAAAGCTGGACTTCTTATGTGTACTCAGGTGGTGGTGGTCTGCTGGGAAATCTTGAGAGCCCTGTTCTAGGCTCAGTTTGGGTAATTCTAAGGGGTCCAGCAGATACGAGAAGATCCTATTTATCCTGTTTGTCTATGGCTGATGAGAAAACTAAGGCAATTTGTCCAGAAATGTGTAAGTTTGGTATTCTGAAAAGCAATGCTCTGTTTCATTCTTCCGGGAGCAAACCTTAACCAACGTCTCTCCTAGTGTCTGCTGAGGGCAGATCTGACTTCTTGAAGCTGTGCTTTCATCAGTAGACGCACTTAGGACCTTCTGCACATATGAGACCAGTTTTTCTGCCTCACTGGATTCTCTTTGTATTGTGGCAAAACAGTAGTTGTTCTAATCTCATTCAGTTTATTACTCACAGAGTTTCAAGCTATGTATTTCTCCTGTTTATAAACTTTTGGTTTTATTTTAACATGTATAGATTGGCATAAACAAATCACAAGGAGAATTTTTGACTGGGAGGTTTACTGTGGTTAACAGATCATTTAGGCACATTGGTCCACAGTTAATTGTTAAATTGTCTTAGAACTACGAAGTTTGATTGACTTAAGTGTATTAAGTGTAAAGTCATCTTAGGACAAAGACCAAACAGAAAAGCTTATTTCAATGAAGGAGAAAAGAAGAAAATTAAGAAACAGCAACAATGAAAACAGTTAATCCTTAACTGGTGCCAAAGCTTTCTAACGTGAACCTGTCTACAGCTTTACTTTGTTGTGATACTCGGCAGTTTAAACGCCACATTAATTACTTTCATTATTAGTGACCCGTGTCTCAGGCACTCCTTTCCCATGCAAAGTGTTCCCCGTAGGTATCTTAAAATTATCCCTTGCCAATTTCTTTTTTGTTGTTGTTGACATTATCCAATGTAAACTGCATTTTGTGAAATTCTTGGTGTAAACAGATTCATTTTTCATCCTAGGCAGTGGAATGGGTAGCCAGCTGTCCTTCCCTACAACAAAGGATTGAGGGAAAGCATCAGATGGTAGAATATCTGAAAGGTGCATAGATCATATTCAGGGTTTACTCTTATAGAGCTTGTACTGATTCAGGCATATTCATGTACAATCAGAGATTTTCCTGAGTTTAGTTTTTCTTTATTATAGCATTGCTTTTTAAAAGTTACATTTCTGTTACTTGTGAATATATGTCCACTTGAAATAAAACATAGAGAGGGTGAGGACACATGTCTAAATAAAAGAAACAGCAGTTTTATCATTGGCTAAGGAAAATCCAGGTTTGTACTCCTCCTGATCTTCATCAAGGTATATGGTAATCTGACTATTAAATTAAGTCTTAGTGGCTTCTTTTTACATCTTAATTAATAGCAGTGTTTCAAAAAACATTTCTGTAATTCTCTTCCATTCCCACTTTGTGATAAATGAGTCAGACTTAGCTATCCCTGGAACTGAAATTGAACCTAAGACAAGCCTGAGGTCTATGCTGTTGTTGTTATTTAGTTGCAGGGTACTGTTCGACTCTTTTGCGACCCCATGGACTGGGAGACTCAGGAAAGATTGTTCATTTTGTCTGCCAGGTAATAGCAGGGCTTAACATATGTTTCCATGGAAAGTTTGAGCAGACTGTCTACTAAATTGCAAAATCTGCTTATAGTTTTCCTTGTGTATGATTTCATTCCCTTCATAGAATACCAGGAATCATTTCCTCCTTTTCTCTTATTGATTGATTATTGATTGCTCTGAGCTAGTTATTACCATACTAAGGAGAGAACAGCTTGTTGTAAGTTCTACTAATAAATTTATTTTTCTTTTATCAGTCCTCTGAAAGAAACATGAAGATGAGGCATGTTAGAATGACAAATGCTAGTCATGTAGTCGGAGAAGGCAATGGCACCCCACTCCAGTACTCTTGCCTGGAAAATCCCATGGACGGAGGAGCCTAGTAGGCTATAGTCCATGGGGTCGCTAAGAGTCAGATACGACTGAGTGATTTCACTTTCACTTTTCCCTTTCATGCACTGGAGAAGGAAATGGCAACTCACTCCAGTATTTTTGCCTGGAGAATCCCAGGGACGGCAGAGCCTGGTGGGCTGCCGTCTATGGGGTCCCACAGAGTCGGATACAACTGAAGCGACTTAGCAGCAGCAGTCATGTACTCAAGTGTGATCACTTGTCCTGCCTTTTGCAATGCTTCTTTAATAGTAGGTTGCCAGAGTTATGAAAATGTCTTCCTGAGTACTCCCAGGTTAGATTAGTTTGCACTCACTGTTTCACCTGTTGAGCTGATTTTTTTATAGCAACTTCTGAAAAAATTTGGGAAATCAGAAACTTTGAAAGATCATATAATTTAAGTGATGCTTTTTAATAGAGCTTGCTGTTACTTTTATTTTGATGCAGGTCTCTGGAGCATTCTACTAGACAAAATTTGGAAAGGAAAGATGAAAATTTAAATGTCAAGAAATTTCCAACATTGTAAATCAACTATACTCCAATAAAAATTAATTAAAAAAATAAAATTTGACAACAAATGGGAAGAAATGATTGAGAAGCAGAAAGAGCTAATGAGGAGATCACAGTGCTGACTGGGTCCCCCAAGGCGAAGGAAAGATAAAAGCAAACTCTTAGAAAGCTATTGCACTAAAAATAATAATAGACTTAATATAGCCCAAGAAAATTATGAAAATTATAATAGTTAAATATAAGATAGCATCCTTAATTTTCACACAAATAACCAGAGTTCACTTATTAAAGTTCATATCATGTTTTGCTTGGTATGATCAAAGAGCTCTGAGGATCACCCCATGAATACCAATTTCTAAAGTTTGCAGCTCAGATTAAAGGAATACAGGCAGATGGTGTTCCAACCATTTGAAGGACTATTTTCCCCATTTTCTGGTTATGTTTAAGATGACTCCATTTACTCACCAGCCTTCTAGACTAGTGTATAATCCCCCCTGAGGCAACCACTGATCTATTTCACTCTTATGTGCCCTATTGCCTTGCCACCAGCCATGTCACCATGCCTTGTACACAGTAGATGTGGAACACCTATGCAATGGATTGAAGTCATTGTGCCTAATCTATTTATAGAGAACAGAAATAAGCGATGACAATTCATCAAAGCCAAGTAGCTAGTGAAGAGTTTGATCTTATTCACTTATTTACATTTGATTAATAAGTACTTCAAAACACATGTGGTCATCACATGTAGAAACATCTAAATATGAAATGACTAGCTGTTCTTTTTTTAACTTCAATCGGGATAAAGCATGTTCCTGACAATTCCTCTACAGCTGTGGAAGAGAAAAAGTCATGTCATTTACTTTTGTAGAGTATGAAAATCTTGGAAACGGTTTTGATCCCTGCCTCTTGTAAAATATCATGAACCTCCGTGCATAGTTCTTCAGGCACTCTATCAGATCTAATCCCTTGAATCCATTTTTCACTTCCACTGTATAATTGTATTGGATTTGAATTATGTCATACCTGAATGGTATAGTGATTTTCCCTACTTTTTTCAATTTAAGTCTGAATTTTGCAATAAGGAGTTCATGATCAGAGCCACAATCAGCTCCCTGTCTTGTTTTTGCTGACAGTATAGAGCTTCTCATCTTTGCAAAGAATATAATCAATCTGATTTTGGTATTGACCATCTGGTGATGTTCATGTGTACAGTCTTCTCATGTGTTGTTGGAAGAGGGGTTTTCTATGACCAGTGCGTTCTCTTGGTAAAACTCTGTTAGCTTTTGCCCTGTTTCAAGAAAAAGAAATGGAAAAAAGACAAAATGGTTGTCTGAGGAGGCCTTAAAAGTAGCTGAGGAAAGCAGAGAAGCGAAAGGCAAAGGAGAAAAGTAAAGATATATTGATCTGAGTGCAGAGTCCAAAGAATAGCAAGGAGAGATAAGAAAGCCTTCCTCATGATCAATGCAAAGAAATAGAGGAAAACAATAGAATGAGAAAGACTAGAGATCTCTTCAAGAAAATCAGAGATACTAAGGGAATATTTCATGCAAAGATGGGCTCAATAAAGGACAGAAATGGTATGGACCTAACAGAAGCAGAAGATATTAAGAAGAGGTGGCAAAAATACACAGAAGAATTATACAAAAAAGATCTTCATGATCCAGATAACCATGATGATGTGATCACTCACCTACAGTCAGACATCCTGGAATGCAAAGTCAAGTGGGCCTTAGGAAGCATCACTATGAACAAAGCAAGTGGAGGTGATGAAATTCCAGTTGAGCTATTTCAAATCCTAAAAGATGATGCAAATTTGGAAAACTCAGCAGTGGCCACAGGACTGGAAAAGGTCAGTTTTCATTTCAATCTCAAAGAAAAGTGAAAAGAGAAAGTGAAGTCCCTCAGTCGTGTCTGACTCTTTGTGACCCCATAGACTGTAGCCTACAGGCTCCTCCATCCATGGGATTTTCCAGGCAAGAGGACCAGAGTGGGTTGCCGTTTCCTTCTCCAGGGGAATCTTCCTGACCCAGGATCAAACCTGGGTCTCCCGCATTGCAGGCATATGCTCTACCCTCTGAGCCACCAGGGAGCCCAATCCCAAAGAAAGGAAATGACAAAGAATGCTCAAACTACCGCACAATTGCACTCTTCTCACATGCTAGCAAAGCAATGCTCACAATTCTCCAAGCCAGTCTTCAACAGTATGTGAACCATGAAATCCCAGATGCTCAAGCTGGGTTTAGAAAAGGCAGAGGAACCAGAGATCAAATCGCCAACATCTGCTGGATCCTAGAAAAAGCAACAGAATTCCAGAAAAACATCTATTTCTGCTTTATTGACTATGCCAAAGCCTTTGACTGTGTGGATCACAATAAATTGTGGACAACTCTTAAATAGATGGGCATACCAGACCACCTAACCTGCCTCCTAAGAAATCTGTATGCAGGTCAAGAAGCAACGGTTAGAACAAGACATGGAACAAAGGACTGGTTCCAAACTGGGAAAGGAGTACTTCAAGGCTGTATATTGTCACCCTGCTTATTTAACTTATATGTAGAGTACATCATGCGAAATACCAGTCTGGATGAAGCAGAAGCTGGAATCAATATTGCCAGAAGAAACATCAATAACATCAGATATGCAGATGATACCACCCTTATGGCAGAAAGCGAAGAAGAACTAAAGAGCCTCTTGATGAAAGTGAGAGAGGAGAGTGAAAAAACTGGCTTAAAACTCAACATTCAGAAATGAATATCAAGGCATCTGATCCCTTCACTTCATGGCAAATAGATGGGGAAACAATGGAAACAGTGAAAGACTTCATTTCCTTGGGCTCCAAAATCACTGCAGATGGTGACTGAAGCCATGAAAATAAAAGATGCTTACTCCTGGAAGGAAAGTTATGACCAACATAGACAGCATATTAAAAAGCAGAGACATTACTTTGCCAACAAAGATCTGTCTAGTCAAGGCTATGGTTTTTCCAGTGGTCATGTATGGATGTGAGAGTTGGACGGTGAAGAAAGCTGAGCACTGAAGAATTGATGCTTTTGAACTGTGGTGTTGGAGAAGACTCTTGAGAGTCCCTTGGACTGCAAGGAAATCCAACCAGTCCATCCTAAAGGAAATCAGTTGTGAATATTCATTGGAAGGACTGATGCTGAAGCTGAAACTCCAATACTTTGGCCACCTGATGTGAATAGCTGACTCACTTGAAAAGACCCTGATGCTGGGAAAGATTAGGGACAGGAGGAGAAGGGGATGACAGAGGATGAGATGGCTTGATGGCATCACCAACTCAATGGACATGAGTTTGGGTAAACTCCGGGAGTTGGTGATGGACAGGGAGGCCTGGTGTGCTGCAGTCCATGGGTCTCAGAGAGTCGGACATGACTGAGCCACTGAACTGAACTAAGTACTAAAATCTAAGTTGTGGTCTAAGATTTTCTTTATCACAATGAAGGAAATTCTTGAAGAGAATTTAGCCAAGGTCTTCCTTGCAGACAATAGCCCCTCCTGTACACTTTGCACAGCTTAATCACTACCTTACACTTATATATTTACATTTAGTTCAGATAATTATTTTTGGCTTTGCGGGGTCCTCATTGTGTCGCAGGCTTCTCTCTAGATGCGGTGAGAGGGGGCTCCTCTTGAGCTGCAAGGCTTGGGCTGTTCGTTGCAGTGGCTGCTTTTCGTGGGGCACAGGCTCTGGGACGCACAGGCTTCCACAGCGCTGGCTCGGGGCTCAGCAGCTGTAACTCCCGGGCTCTAGAGCACAGGCTTAGTCACTGTGGCACACAGGTTAGTTTCCCCACATCCTGTGGGATCTTCCTGGATCAGGGATCGACCTGTGTCTCCTGCCTTGGCAGGTGGATTCTTTACCTCCGAGCCACCAGGCAAGCCCCTTGCATACACTTTTGATGGGAGATATGTGCTGTGCGTTAGTGTATTACAGGTTTGTGAACTCCTTGAGGACAGGTGCCGTAACTAATGAATCATACTACTTTATGCATCATCTGTTGGGTTGCTTTCAGCATGGCAGGCAGTCGTTTTTCAATAACTGAATAAATATTATGCGTTGGAACGTATGTTCATGAGCGGCAACACTGTGGAGAAGTTAAAGTCTCTAGAGTTAGACCAGTACTGAATCCTGGTTTCACCACTTTCTATTTTTTTTTTTTTTGTTTGTTTATGTTAGTTTATTTCAATTCCTAAATCCAAGCTACCTACTGCAAAGCAAGCACACTTTACTGCAAAACAAAACCAAACTCTCTTTTTTTCTATGTGGTGTCTTCTGAAAAATATACATTTCTTGAGTTAATCACAAAACCTCTTCGAGGCTTCTCAGGGATAAAGGGCAGAAGGCAAGTTTGTCCTAGGGCAGCACCGGGCTCGAAAGCAAGTGCTCCGTGTACGTTTGTTTTGTCCTGCCTCTGTCTTCTGGCTAAACAAGTTACACTGGCAGAATCTTAAGTGTGGGGTTTTAACTTCTTTGCAGATTCCCGTGCTAGCAATGGAGTCCTTTGGCACAGATACCTTTGATTTTGACCTCAGTGTTCCAGTTGGCCAGGGATTGTTATCTCTGTGTTCCTTTGATTCTTATCCACACGATGTTACTTTTCCTTTGATATGGGGTAGAGTTCCAGAGGAAACAGAACATCATCATTTAGATATTCTGATAGCATTTTATCTCTACTTTGAATTAAAGAAGTGTTAAAATTTCGTCTATAGTACATATGGACGAATACCAGAGGCATTGTGTTGATATTCTGTGTTATAGTCAGGGAATAGAATATGCCCGAGTAAGGGCTTGCCAATCGTTCTTTCTTTCTAAACGAGGTTCCTGAAGCAGCTCTGCACACCAGCAACAGTGACAAAGGAGATAGTGAGGGCTGTTTATGGGGAGCTCCCCTGCAATCCTGCTGCAAAGCTGAGCTCTCTGGCTCAGCTGTGTCAAGGGTATCGGGCCCAGGCTCATGGCCTAAACAATCTTTCCCTTGAGCAACTGCCCACTTAGCTTTCAAGTCCACATCAGTGAGAATTCCCAAAGGCCCGAGACTTCACGTGAGAAGGAAAGAGGGCAAGATGACATGGCGTTGAGGGAACTTCGGCTCTTGTTATCCTCTCGACCCTCAGGAGGCCTGTGGGTTTCTGCCCAGGAGTACCTCCAGTGAAACAGAGACCTACCTGTGGCCAAGCATGTTAGTTTCTCCTGCTCTGGGGATAACCGGGGCAGGGAGGATGCAGAGAGAAGAAAGCCATCTTCACTTTAAGAAGTGAAGAGGCAGCGTGTTCCTCCCAGGAGAAGCTAAAACATGCGTTCTCTTGAAGAGATCAGTCTTATTTTAGGACACAAACTAGTTTAACACATGGATGTCTGCATCATGACTGCTTTACAGTGGCCTCAACAGATGCTTCTGAACTGCGGTGCTGGAGAAGACTCCTGAGAGTCCCCTGGACCGCAAGGAGATCCAACCAGTCCATCCTAAGGGAGATCAGTCCTGGGTGTTCATTGGAAAGACTGATGTTGAAGCTGAAACTCCAATACTCTGGCTACCTGATGTGAAGAACCGACTCATTGGAAAAGACTCTGATGCTGGGAAAGATTGAAGGTGGGAGGAGAAGGGGACGACAGAGGATGAGATGGTTGGATGGCATCACAGACTCAATGGACATGGGTTTGAGTAAACTCCGGGAGTTGGTGATGGACAGGGAGGCCTGGTGTGCTGCAGTCCATGGGTTGCAAAGAGTTGGACACAACTGAGTGACTGAACTGAACTGAACTGAAACAAATGTTATATACTTGAGAGAAATTGTAAAGAATTGGACTATCTTTTTCATTTCTAATGTCTAAATATTCTTAATATTAGTCTTACTCATTTGTACATTTATTTTCTTTGCTATTAATCTACATAGCCTTGAAGTACTAGGTCAACAGAAAATACCCTAATAATAATATTCTATTTGTAAATAATTTTCTGTATTTATCAAACACATCTTAGTATGTTCTACAATAAGGATTTTAATGTATCTTTAAGGATTTCTAGTAAAGAAAACATTTCTCAAAATTTTGGTCATAGTCTTTCTGTTTCATTTGTTGTTGCTTTTTTAAAAAATCTATTTATTTTAAGGCATTAGAGAAACTAGATTTATTTCATTGTGCTCTGAATCCAATTTTTACCGGTGGATCCTGCTTTCGAGCAGCTGATGATTAAAGGTAGTTCTGATAGATATTATTTCCTGTTCTAAGTAAACAGGATTTCGTGTGGATTTCATGGTTCTAGATATACATTTTAATCTAATAATGTAATAATTGTTGCAATATTTAATTCTCAGATAAGGAATTTTGTGGTATCTTGGGCTTTTTATGTAGTATAATTTAGGAGTAGTAATTGTGTTGGTGGTGAAAGCAAAAAAAGCTGAAAGGACAGGGGATGGTAGAAGGAAACAAACATGTACTACACCAACTGTTGAATGCTGTGTGTGCTAACTCACTTCAGTCGTGTCCGAGTCTCTGCGACCCTATGGACTGCCGTCTTCCAGGCTCCTCTGTCCATGGGATTTTCCAAGAATACTGGAGTGGATTGCCATTTCCTTCTCCAGGGCATCTTCCCAACCCAAGGATCCAACCCTTGTCTCCTGAGTCTCCTGCATAACAGGCGAACTGTTTACCCACTGAGCCACCTGGGAAAAATTGATCAAATTATACATATTATCTTATATAACTCTGTAACTACCCCTGTACTATTGACACACATTGTGGAAAAGGAAGACTTATTTATGTAGAGCATGAATAGCTTGCTCAAGATCATTCAGTGAACAAGGAGTAGAAACTGAATTTCAACCCAGCACAATCAGAATTCAAAGACTGCATTTTTCTGAGTGTTTCATCTGTATGACACTAAGATGACAAGCATTGTTTCATTGTTTTGCTCACAGGAATCTTTCTACTGCCATGTGAAGAAACTTGAGTTGGCCTACTGGGAGATACGGCAGAAGTGAAAGACCCCTAAGCTGTTCTACTGCAGCTATTCCAGCCATTCCAAGTGAGACCATCCTATGTTATTGAGGTTATACTAGAAGACCAGACCGGCCAGTTCAAAAGGTTATGGTAAATATAGAGAAATACTTATTCATCATTGTTTTAAGTAACTATGTTTTAGGTTGATGGTTATGCAGCAGAAGTTGACTGACAACATACTAACTTTTTGAAACAAAAAGTGTGTGATAAATTACAAGGAATGTTCTAGAATTCGTAATTAAAGAGAAGTGGAACAATTTAAGTGAAAGAGGATATTAACTTCAAATTCAAAAGAAACAACTTAAAGGGTATATATTAAATGTCATGTACTATGATTTTTTTTTTTATATATGTGATCACTTTTAGTCCAAACCAGTATCTCATAAAGTAGATATTATCTTTATTTTACGGATGAATAAATCAAGATTCATAATAGGAGAGTAACTTATCCAAGGTCACAGCACTTAATAAGTGGCACTGCCAGAGTAAACCTCATGAGGCTAATTTGAAATTCTTCTGTTTTGCTTTCAGTTAGCCTTGAAGAATTGATGCTTTCAAACTGTGGTGCTGGAGAAGACTCTGGAGTCCCTTGGACTGCAAGGAGATCCAACCAGTCCATCCTAAAGGACATCAACCCTGGATATTCACTGGAAGGGCTGCTGCTAAAGCTGAAACTCCAATAATTTGGCCACCTGATGCAAAGAGCTAAGTCATTGGAAAAGACCCTGATGCTGGGAAAGACTGAGGGCAGGAGAAGGGGACGACAGAGGATGAGATGGTTGGATGGCATCACCGACTCAATGGACGTGAGTTTGAGCAAACTCCGGGAGATAGTGAAGGACAGGGAAGTCCATGGAGTCACAAAGAGTGGGGCACGACTTAGCAACTGAACAACAACAAACAGCCTTTAGAAGTCATGAGAGAGTGGAAGAAATGTTATGAAGAAAAGAAGTTTGCAAGCATGTTTGTTTGGCTAAAGCTGTCCACTCAAATTATGAGAACCTGTTGCTTTCCAGTATGGTGGCCTTACCTCTTTGTTTAAAATGATGGATTGATGGGACAAATCCTGTGGTAGCATTCAGGAAGATTATAGGATTAGGTTAGAAAGAGGAAAAGTCAAGTTGAGAAGGAAAAACAGATGAGAGAGGAGTATTGAAAAAAATCTATGCAGCAATTCTTGGCTGGGTCTGGTAGACAGCCTAGGAAGTAGAGAGGCGTTTGGGAGGTCATGGTGACAGTCTGAACCCAGGATTTAAGACAGGAGAGGACCAGGGCTGGCAGATAATAAAAAATGAAGAATCTCAGTGATATTCTTATAGCAGTCTCTTCATCAGCCTGGATACCTTGTCTTGGGCTATTTATATTCTCCTTGTGCCTGTTAGACTTAAACTAATTTTGACTAGCTTATTATGAGCAGATGTTCATGTCGTATATATTAGCTATGATAAATCCTCTCTTCTCCTCTTTCTTTTTTTTTTTTTAAATATGAATTGAAAATGGCACTGACAAAGTTTAACATAAGTTTATAGCATACAGATTGCTACAATTTTGCACGTGGTGATATTTGAATTATGCAGTTAAGAGTATCGCTGGTATAAGCATCTCAGACCTTGCTTACAGGAGGGAATAAAACCATCAGTAGTAACATTTTTGAATCATCAGCATGCCAGTGTGTGTATAGTGGTAGCGACCTTCTCCACTGAACACTGTATGCATAGATTTTCCCTTAACCGATGAATGATACGGCATAAATGAATTAAAAATGGTGTCATGTGACTTCACAGTCAAGTAACCGGAATATAATTAGTTTGATTTAATCTGGAAAGCAAATTCATTATTGCCAAGACAGTGATTCAGTGCTCTGTGCTAAATGAACTAGAGGTGGAAGTTTAACAGTCAATTTACACCATGTGTTTCATAAAAAATAAAATCAAGCTATGTTTGTAAGGAAACTCTTTAAGATTTCAGAACTGATGGGGAATCTTGGTAAAAGAACAAATAAATAGACATGTTCTATAGTCATAGGAAGAATTAGCAGAACACTTACTCCATGGAAAGTAACCTTCTCTCTGTAGTAGATTTATATCTGTCATCACTGGTTCACAATCTTATTTGCTACATGTAAGATACTAATGATTTGGGTGCCATGTGGAATAACTTAATGAACTACACATGTTTAATGGAAACACTTTCATTATCACTCTTGATTTATTTCAGAATCTCTTATAGAAACTCTCCACTATCAAATCTTCTGTGAAAATATATTGAAAAATCGAACAAAACTCCAGACACTTATATTGCCTTCATAGAACATAACAATAACAATTTCTTAAATCTGTGTGACTCTTTGCATTTTATTGTGCTTCCATTCATACTAGTTCACTTGATCTTCATTATACTGACATGGCCTAGGTAGGGAAGATGAAATTCCACCCATTTTACATTTCAGGCACTGACACACACAGATATAAAGTCCCAAGTTGATGGTCACTCTGCTAATGAAAAATGAAAAGATGAATAGAAGATAGTTTTTCTAGTTTTGAAAGAAAACTGCTTTATAAATTCTAATATTGTTTGTTCTCTGTAGTACTAAATATGTTTTTTACTCATTTAATGAAAGTTACACAAAGTATTTATGAATGAGACAGCTGGAAGTCTTTCTGAGACTAATAATGACTAAGGTTAGTTTAACGTATTGAGTTTATATATTTCCTGACGTATTGCTGAACCTTCAGCATATACTCTAATGTCATTTCAAAACAATTCCTATGCAAGCTTGATTCCAATTTTCAAAAATTACAGGTGCTAAGAGGTTGGGGGTTTGAATACTCAGGGCAAAGCCAAATATTTAGACCTACAAAGCAGGACTGCAAATCTTGTGAGAGCAGCCTCCTTAAGAGCTTTCAGTGCTAGACCATTACTTTCTCATCAGTTAGATATGTTAGGAAAGATACATGAAAAGCAGTTTGTGACTGACAATGATTTTGAACTGGGCAAGAAGTCATATTTTATGGAAAGTAATTTGGATGATTTGAGTTTGAAGATATGATAAACTAAAAACAGTCAAATACTGGGGCAGTTCAACTAACAGGCACTTGGTATTAATGTTTTCAGATTTTTCCGAGGCATCAATGATATGATTCCCATCGACTTTAATAGAAGTTACTTGTACAAAGTAAGAAGTCAATAAAAATTTGATGATGGACTATGATAACGTCAAGTCTCTTCTGTCGGTTGAATAAAATATGTCTTAGAGCTCAGAAAATACGCTGAAGAGACTGGGATTGTTCTATGGCTGTGTCTGTTGATTTGATCACTAAGAGCTGACATATAATATAGTTTGAATAAAAGATTTAGACATATTTCAGACGATCAGATATCAAAGTAAATATAATATTTTAAAGAATTCTCTAAAATTTATAAAAATATACAGAATCTAAGTATAGTATGACTAAACCATAGACATATTAACATTAATTTTTATTTTACATCCTTTATGTTCTATAATAAATGATACAGAATGTAATTCATATCCAGGGGAAATTTTCAAAATACAAACTACCAGGCCAAAACTCAGACATGCTGAATTAGAATTTCCAGGACTGACACTGGGAAATTTTATTAAAAAGAAAAAATAAAAGTTTCTGGGGGATTCTGATAATTAGCTCAGTTTGGGGATTCATTGAACTTAATTCGCTGAAAATCTTCTATTCTTTGTTTAGGCTCCCCACTTTTCTCCCCTAGACTTCTCAATTCTAAACAGAAATTACACTTTCAATACCCGAATTCCCAATCTGTGAGCCTCTTGGTTCCTCTTCAGTTTGTTCACTATAGCTTCCCTCAGGCTCTTAAGTTTTCTTCAAATATCTGCAGCTGTTTGATCATTCTCACACTCATTATGTCTGTTTCTTATGCTACTTTCAGTAACAACTTTGAGTTCTCCAAGCATTTTTATAAGAGCCACTCCTATGCAGACTTCGTTTTTCCCTGTAACTCATGTAACCACAGGCAAAACCCAGGAAGATCCAAAGTAATATTTTGGGAAACTGTTCCTAAGTATATGAAAATATGTATGATAACTCATTCATCCATATATCCCCCAAATCTTTATGGCCTCATTTGATGTGTCTTGGTATTGTGCTACATTCTGCAGATTCAGTGATAAAAAAGTACACAGCTGCTGCTCTCATGGAAATTCTACTCTATTAGGAAAGAGAAGAAGAATTTATTAGGCAAACAATTTCAGGTAGTGATAAATGCTTTTAAGAAATATATAACAAAATAACATGTTAATCTTAGCACGGCTAAAATGGCTAACAATTGAGAAAAGTTTAACTAAATTATGGTAAATCACTTAGAATGCATTATTCAATTATTTAAAGATCACTATTAAGAAGATTTTGCCACTAAACACAGAAAATACTTATGATGCAATGTTTAGTGAAAAAAATGGGATAAAAGCATATCCTATGTGTCTGCAAAGCATATAGAAAAGAAAGCAACACTGGAAGAAAAGCCAGTTTTGAGATCATGTTGTTTTTTATAATTACAGTGTTAGTCTGGATTAAATGTGAAAAAGTATAGTTTACTTGGTGTCTTGTTATGCAAAGAATTCTATTACCTGGCTCTTCTTTCTCCCACAGCACTGATTTTTCATAATGGTAAACATGAGACTTTAACGTACACTTTGAGTGATCAAAGATAATAATTTCCTTCAGCATAATTTCTGTGCTAAGTATACTTTATTGTGGTTTAATTATTCATATCAATGCCAAGAAATAGAGGAAAATAATAGAATGGGAACGACTAGAGATCTAAGAAAGTTAGAGATACCAAGGGAACATTTCATGCAAAGACGGGCACAATCAAGGACAGAAGTGGTACAGACCTATCAGAAGCAGAAGATATTAAGAAGAGAGGGCATGAATGCACAGAAGAACTGTACAAAACAGACCGTCATGACCCAGATAACCATGATGGTGTTATCACTCACCTAGAGCAAGATATCAGGAATGCAAAGTCAAGTGGGCCTTAGGAAGCATCACTATGAACAAAGCTAGTGGAGTTGATGGAATTTCAGCTGAACTATTTTAAATTCTAAAAGATGATGCTGTGAAAGTGTTGCACTCAATATGCCAGCAAATTTGGGAAACTTAGCAGTGGCCACAGTACTGGAAAAGGTTAGTTTTCATTTCAGTCCCTAAAAGAGGCAATGCCAAAGAATGTTCAGACTACCGCACAATTGCTCTCATTTCACATGCTAGCAAAGTATTGCTCAAAATTCGCCAAGCGAAGCTTCAACAGTACATGAAATGCAAACTTCCAGATGTTCAGGCTGATATAGAAAAGGCAGAGGAACCAGAGATCTAATTGCCAAATCCGTTGGATCATCGAAAAAGAAAATTCCAGAAAAACATCTATTTCTGCTTTACTGACTATGCCAAAGCTTTTGACTGTGTGGATCACAACAAATTGTGGACGTTTCTTAAATAGATGGGCATACTAGACCACCTTACCTGCCTCCTGAGAAAGCTGTATGCAGGTCAAGAAGCAACAGTTAGAACCAGACATGGAACAATGGACTGGTTTCAAATTGGGAAAGGAGTACGTCGAGGCTGTATATTGTCACCCTGGTGATTTAACTTATATGCAGAGTACATCTTGTGGAATGCCAGGCTGGATGAAGCACAAGCTGGAATCAAGGTTGCCGGGAGAAATATCAATAACCTCAGATATGCAGATGACACCACCCTTATGGCAGAAAGTGAAGAAGAACTAAAGAGCCTCTTGATGAAAGTGAAAGAGGAGAGTGAAAAAGCTGGCTTAAAGCTCAACATTCAAAAAACTAAGATCATGGCATCTGGTCCCATCACTTCATGGCAAATAGATGGGGAAACAGTGGAAACAGTGTCAGACTTTATTTTTTGGGGCTCCAAAATCACTGCTGATGGTGATTGTAGCCATGAAAATAAAAGGTGCTTACTCCTTTTAAAAAGACGCTTTTTAAAATAAGAAAAGCTATGACAAACCTAGACAGCATATTAAAAAGCAGAGACATTACTTTGCTGACAAAGGTCTATGTAGTCAAAGTTTTTATAGTTTTTTCAGTCGTCATGTATGGATGTGAGAGCTGGACCATAAAGAAATTTGAGCACCGAAGAATTGGTGCTTTTGAACTGTGGTGTTGGAGAAGACTCTTGAGAGTCCCTTGGACTGCAAGATCAAACCAGTCAATCCTAAAGGAAATCAGTCTTGCATAGTCATTGGAAGGATTGATGTTGAAAATGAAACGCCAGTAATTTCGCCACCTGATGCGAAGAACTTACTCATTTGAAAAGACTCTGATGCTGGGACACACTGAAGGCAGGAGGAGAAGGGGACGACAGAGGATGAGATGGTTGGATGGCATCACTGAATCGACGGACATGAGTTTGAGCAAGCTCCAGGAGATGGTGAAGGACAGGGAGGCCTGGCGTGCTGCAGTCCATGGAGTCGCAAACAATGGGACATGACTGAGCGACTGAACTGAACCCAACTGAATTTTTCATAATCTATCATATACACATAGAACTAAGTAGAGAAACAATCTATTAACCAGAATATTTGATTAACTAGAGCACATTACCTGATCCCCTAGATAAAAGTTACTTACAGGCAAAAATAAAGAAATTAAACCTCAACTTCAACTACTTCCTGTTAGCATTCAATTTCTTAGAGGATGTTGGTTATGAAATTAGAATCCTATAAAGGTATCTTGAGAGCATAGAAATCTGTCTCTTCATTTCACTTGAGTGCTTGTATTTTTCCTGTCCTTGGATGTTGGGGATTGGGGATTGTCTAATAAAGTTTACATTCTTTATCTGAATATTTGTCAGTTCATTCAAAACATACAGTACTGGATGCAAGACTGTGCTATCAATGACTATAATATGCATTGATGAGTTATATACTGCTTTTGTGGAGAAAAAAGATATAATGATATTAAATACGTTTATTGAAAATTTTAGTTCCATTCCAATTTAAAAAAATTAAAATGCTAAATATGCCTTAGGATTAAAGATATATGCTACATCTTCTGGAAAGTGTTCAAATATTTACTTCCAGGTGATTCAACTATAATAAAATTCTAGTACATATCCTGGGCTGATAATCAGATGCAGCTATGGCAGAAATCAGGGTTTCTAAACAGGGGTCTCTACCATTTTGATATAAATTTTTCACCCATGTGTGGTGAAATGAAAGAAAAAAAGGAAATAATGAATTTTCTCAATATTTTTTTTTTCCAGTTTAAAGGATAAGATGCCCCTTCTTTTCTGAACTGATGATTATTGTTATGTGGGTTTGTTTTTGTTTGGATTGGAGAAAGAAATGGCAACCCACTCCAGTACACTTGCCTGGAAAATCTCATGGACAGAGGAGCCTGGTAGACTACAGTCCATGGGGTCACAAAGAGTTGGACATGACTGAATGACTTCACTTTTGTTTGGATGTGTTTAGCAAAATAAAACTTTACCAATCCTATGGTGGCCTCCAAAATATTTTTTGAAAGTTTCTGAATTCATCAAACTCAATGAATGTAAGTGGCCAATTGTCAATAAGGACGGACTTACTGTCAAAAGAACTGGGGTTCGTTTGGCAATTAATAGCTGTGTGTTCTTGAATGTATCTCTCTAGTCCTTTTATAAAATAGGCCCTGTACCAAGTCCACAGACAATACTACGGTAATGATACAGCATTTGTCTTTGTCAAGGACCTGCTCTCTAACTGCCACTGTTACTTCAGATGATTATGTTACACTAACTATTGTTTAATTTCACTTTTAAAGCCATCTGATTGAAAGAGTATTAGTCGGCCACTCTGGGCTAACTTCCTTTTAAACCTTGACGTCCCTCTTGATGAAATCCACAGGGAACTCTCATGATTCTTTTGCAACCATCCTCTACAATTACGATACTACCTTATTATTTTCTAATCAGTCCTTATTCCAGGACTAAGACGTTTTGCTGAGCACATGGTCTTTGAACTTATTTTTCGCCTCTCAGTTGTAAGGGGAGAGGCTTTTTCATCAACATTGGGGAAGATAACGGTTTGGCCTGTGTGTCAGGTTTACGCTGTCTAGTTTAGGTTGAACTCGTGTGATATCTTGTGTTGTCGTTGTAATGTTTTACTTTGTTTGGGAATTGACTTTATTTTTCATTCCGCTCTTAAGCAACACAGCAGCGTGGCAATCTGAATGCCAACCGATATGGATTACAGAGTGAGCTATGCAGTATAAAAACCAAAATCCTCAATTCTGCCAATCTTAAGGAGCTTAGCAAGAATTCTGGACCCTGAAGGAAACACAAAGAGAAGTAACCTTTCAAAACGGAAGGAAGAGCAATAATTACCTCTCTATATTTTGAATTAAAAGGGTTTTTACTCTAGGAAACGTCAGAATAAAAGATGAACATCGCTGAGTTTAATATAATTTTTATTGGAATACATTTTCAGGGGAGTGTCAATTTATTTTTGAGTGTGCAATCTTGCCAAATCTAAAGCTCTCACATATATATGGTACTTTTAAATTTGATCTCTTGGCTTGTCAAGAAACTCACACTATTCTTCTAAAATAAGATATCTACCTAATAATGGAAGCATTTATCTTAAATTCTCTATTTAAATGACTACTTTGAATGACTGCTGAAATTAATCTAATCTCAAGTTTATATACCTGTATAATTTTTTTTTTATTTTGACAACATGGTTTCATAAGCTATGATTAGCTCAGGGATTTTGTGGGCGTAATGTACAAGATAAGCAGGTTGAAAAGTTTTTTGACTTATCAAAGCCACATTTTTAGAAGTAAGGAAATGCAGCTTTCTTGACTGACATTTCCATAATTAGTTGCAGAATTTTCTGAGCTGTTTGACAAGTTCCCATTTGTCTTTAAAATAAAAAAGACTATGGGGAGAATGACCTGAGACCTTTCAGGTATTTTAAAGCATCTTTCATGAACAAGCAATATTTAAGCCAGAGGGGAAAAACTGATACTTTTTTGAATTTTTTAGGTCATATAATGCTACTATTTGAGATCCACAGAAATTTTGGCTCTAAGGGACATTTTTGACATAACTCTTACTCTCTCTGAATTAACATTTAAATATTTATGCAATTTTTCAGTCTAGAAGAAGAACTGTAAGACTTCTCTGAATGAGAGGTTAAGCAAAGGTTATGATGTTACAAATTAGAACTAAATAGGACACTGATACTGAGAAACTGGAATCCTGTTAGTTAGACTCATAATGAATCAAGTCAATGAGACAAAGGGTCCCTCAAGGTGAGGTTTGCTGGAGTCTGAATATAAATGGCCACATTATTATTAATGCACCCATTCATGAAAATGCTGTAATACTAGTTTATGCCACAGAAAAGACAGCATGAATCAGTGTGAAGGTGTGCATACAGGAGAATTATTCATACTTCTCAATTTAAAGTAAGTTTAATAAAGGGGTAAATAAGCTCACCTAATTTGTAGTATATTTCTCTCTATATTTTTCGATACTGAATAAATAAGAGTTTTGCATTGCATTTATTTAAATGGGATTAGTCTTATTAGTTTATTTAAAATAAAGCATTAAAAAAAGTTTGATGATTTCCAAGACCTATTTGGAGATTTATATTTTAACACATCATTTCTTATAAACAATTCTCACTATCCTGGTACATTTCTGCCTGCATACAATGAGGGATTGAACTAATGTAAAGAAAACAGAGATTTT
Organism: Giraffa tippelskirchi; assembly: GCF_054371585.1. Lineage (NCBI taxonomy): Eukaryota > Metazoa > Chordata > Mammalia > Artiodactyla > Giraffidae > Giraffa > Giraffa tippelskirchi. Next base: position 174,792,593 of record NC_137280.1, on the reverse strand, counting down.
TTTGTCCCCTTAGCCAAAGTTTTTATCTAGGCCCTTAACTGTCAGTGAAAATGAACTGTTTACTAGCCTATAATTTTGAAGATGCTTCAGAGGTATACAGAATGAAATTTGAACATTTTCACAAATTTAAATGTCTCTATAAGTTTTGTTTCATATTCATAAGATTCTCTCTTTGTAGAAATGGTACCTACTGATCAAAGGTGTTGGGAGTTTAAGTTTTTCTACTAAGTTTGGAAGTGAAGGAAAGAAACCTGCTAGTTGAAATAACCAACTTCATCTTAAGTGTGTTGAGAGAAATGAGTTTTATGAAGCTTAACATAAGAACAAACCTACTTTGCCCCCAGATTTGGTTATCTTTCTCTGCAATGCTGTAAGAAGTCATACTGTGCTGAGAATGATACTGTTGCAGTAACATTTAATGTTGTTTATTGAAACTTGAAGTTTAAAAATTGAATTAGATTCACATTGTTCTGCTTTAGCGCACTTTATCTGGAATGTAATGCCAATAAAATTTCTACAAGTACTCATTTATGCTTTCTGATGTTTTCATAGATAAGTCTGGACACACATTAATTTTAATATAGTACATATGAAGAAGCTTTTTGTCTTACTCTTTCCAAAACAAAAGAATTTAGATATAGTTAGGCCCAAGGAGAAGATGCATACAAATTAACGTTGTAGCAGAGGTAAGCACTATAAATATTAACTATATATTTATTTTGTACCCATTTTGAACCTGGCTTTGTGTCATGTTATGGGAATATAACGTGCTGAGCAGATGAAATTTCTGCCTTCATGGCGCATTGTGTCTAATACTATTACTGGAAGCTATTAGAAATAAATAATTTGTTCTAAAGTCAGCCAAAAGTACTGCAAACTCTTTTCAATCAAGGATCTTTTAAATTCTATCTTTCTAATGTCCTGCTCAAAGACCTCATGCTTTAAGATTTGTTGATAAATCAGATTCTGCATCTTAAGAAATAAAATTCCTATTTCAAAATTAGTAAAATGCATATATTGCTGACAATTAAATTTCCAATTCCATTAACAAAAACCATCTTCCAACATTGAATTAAAATTGATGATGCATTTCCTTAAGCAAATGTGTTCCAAGCATTTTGAAATTGTTCATAAATTCTGGGGGGGGGGCTTCCCGCGTAGCATAAATTCTGGGGGATCCCTCAGATTGGACCCTGCAGTAGATAAGAGTTGCTTATATGCTTTAGATTCTTTGTTGCAGTGGTCCTGGGCATCATCAGTCAAAGCATTCAGAACTCCCGTGACATTATATTAGAAATGTGGTTTCTTTTTCACAAATCCCTTCGCTTCTCAGTCATCTCTATGCTAGCTTCCGACTCTGACACTCCACACATTGTCCAACATAAAAGGGTATTTTCATGCCCAGTCCTTTATAACTCAGCTTCAGGGTTTGATACAATTGACAGACCTAATTTCTTGAAAATCACACTTCACTTGAGTCTTACAGAATCATTTTCTCCCTCCATTCCTTGTGTTGTTGGATTAACCTTATCCCTATTCATTATACATAAATGAGAATTTTTTTTTCCCTAGAAAGATTCACCTTTGATCAATTTCTGCCCACAACTGGTATGTTCTCCTTAGCAGCTCTCATTGGCACTTATGACTTCGAGCACCATTTACAATTCTGAAGGACTCCCATATATACATTTCCGATTCTCCTGGTTCCAGACTCATATTCCTCATTGTTTGCTGGCAATATTCACATGGGTATTGTGGATGCTTACCTATAACTAAACTCTCCTGCATTGAACCTGGCTGCCCTCCTATGTGCCTGCCTGCGTAATGAATTGCTTCAGTCCTGTCTGATTCTTTGTGATCCTATGGACCATAGCCCACCAGGCTCCGTTGTCCATGGGATTCTCCAGGCAAGAATACTGAGTGGTTGCCATGCCTCCCTCCTCCTCCTCTTCTTGATGATGAGTTGGGTATAATTAGCCTGGCAGGGATGAGTCCTCCATGGACTCAGGGATCTAACCCGCGCCTCCTACGTTTCCTGCATCGACAGGAGGGTTCTTTACGACTAGTGCCACCTGGGAAGCCCTACCTCCTAGGCACATATACAAATACGCCCATGTACAATCGAAACTTATTTCTCTTCTGTATTCTTAATATGTCCTATAGTAATTAGTATTAAATTGGCCTCTATTCCTCACTCTCCCTACTTCCCAGACCCAATTCATGACAAAGTCTGGTCAGAACTATTTTTGGTCTCTACCATTTCCTCTACTTCCTCTGATATAGCTGATCTCATTCCTTCCTTCCTTGCACAGACACACCCTGAGGTCTGTATTGGTTTGTGAGGGCTGCTGTCTCAAGCTACTGCACACAGCAGGGTGGTTTAAGCAACAGAAATTCACCCTCTGATGGTTCTGGAGTCTAGAGCTCAGAAATCCGGGTGTCAGCAGACTTGGTCCCTTCTGAGACCCGTGATGGCTGTATTCTCCTTGTGTCTCTTCAGATCATCTTTTCTCTGTGTCTGCTACTGGGTCCAAATTTCCATTCTTTATAAGGACACCGTCATATTAGATTAGGTCATCAAATTATCATTAGGTTTGCTCTAATGACATCACTTTAACTTGATTAGCTCTGCAAAGATCCTTTCTCAAATAAGATCAGATCCTGAGGTACTGGGGGTTGGAAAAAATGAATATATATATGTATAGGTGGTGTGACACTGTTCAACATATAGCAAGCTTCTACTATGTGTTAGACATCGTTTTAGACACTGAGGACCCATGCAGAGGGGAAACATTTCTAACTTGTGGTCCTTAAAATCTAGGGCTGAGAAACTGATGACAAACTATCCTTAAAAATGAACAAAACAATTTAAGCTGACGCGAGGTGCTATGGATAAAAGAAAGCGAGGTGATGTTTCTTTCTTTAGACTTTTATAATAATGTCCCACCACACTTTGTCACCATCCACGCTTTCCACTCCATGGCTTTGCCTTTACAGTTCAGGAACAGCATTTAGAATTTGCACCTGTGTTATCTGCATACAGGTCTATCTCTAAAATCAGCGAGCCCCGCAAGGAGTCATGTCTGTATCCCTGGTACACAGCATAAGGCCTGGCACTTTCATTAAGTGTGTGTTGAATAAATTCTCTTTGTAGTCACGACTCTGCCACGTGCAGCAAACTCAAACAGGAATAAAGACCATGAAAGCAGTATTCTGTAAAGGGTGATACTTTTTTGGCCTGTCCACTGTAAATAAATGAATGGTTAATAAAGAGGAGTCCATCTGGTTTAGACATCATACTGTAAACAAAACTTAAAAGATTCATTGGTTCAGGGCTTTATGATGATAAGAGAAGCATTAAATAGAAAGGCTGAACTCACACTGTGGAATAAAAACAGAGCGACACTAGTTACCTTTACAGTTACTTGTTTTAAATCAATATACTCAAGTTCCGACGATGTCTATGCTTTCTCCATTACGCATCGGTGGAAAACCATTAGCCATCAGTGGCTTAGTCAAACATTCTCCTCTATTCTAGTCCTTATTTTTCTTCTTGGTTTGTTCTGAAACTGATGATCATCTTTGGTATGCCATGCACAATTTGGGTCTTCTGATTAAAAACATTCTCAGATTTTGCTTATTTATTTACCTAAAGTCCACTCTTGGTGTATGATTTACATCAATGGTATTTCTGAGCAGTCTTTGTTTCTTTCTAGCAAGAAAAGTTAACATTTTCGATCAGGATGGCCTTTGGTATCTTTTGGCTCCTTTCACCACCTCTTCTTGATGATGAGTGGGGTATAATTAACTTTGCAGGAAAAATAACAGAAGGAACTTCCAGATAAGAGGTAAGTGGAAAGGGACAGTCATGTTGGGTGGGATACGGATTCCATGTCTGTATCTGCTGAAATGTCACAGGACCTCTCCGTGCAGGTGATGTCTGGTCTTTCACAGGTGACAACATCTGCTTTTGCTATTTGCAGTATTACTGAAGCAGAGATGAGAAAGAACTTGGTAAAGTGAAAAGCACTGTCCCTTTTCACTTTAATAAAACTCTGCTACACAAGAGCTCTTGAGTGATCAAGCCTGGTCCCTGGTCCCAAAGCTAAATCTTCTTTGGAGATCACGAATCTGACACCATTCACTGTAAGCTATCAATACAGTTGGGCTGATTCACCCTTCTTGCCCTCCCCACATAGTAACTTCTTCAGAGGGCAGTGCAAGGATTGTTACTCCATTTCCTAGTGCTAAAATATGATATCACATACAAATTGTGGCTTGCATTTTATACTTGAGTATATGTAAGTACTTTAGCCATTCAGGATCAAGGAAATCAATCAGGCTGATGTTCATTTTGCAGATGCAATTAAGGGGTTCACAATGAGCCTTTACTTGAATCAATTTTTTTTTTTTTTTTTAGTTTCTACTTACCATTGGTTAAGAACCAGACATTTTACAACTCTGTTAAGTTAGACGTTAAATTACAGAAAAAAATGATCAAGTACAATGATTTTCTCTTCCATCTGGTAGGAAAAGATAATCCAGAAATGTATAGCTTTCTTATCCTAAAGGCTGTTCACCAGTTGTGTAACCAATTGAGCATTCTTATTCTCAGCCTTATTTTTTTTTCCATTCATTCCCTGTAAAATCCCAGTTTTTCATATCATCTATGGAATTTGATCTGTCATTCTTGTAGTGCTCTCATTAAATGTATTCTTGTATTCTCTCATGAATACATAAAACATTGACAAGTGTTCACTGTTTGCATTAAAATAATGTTTTAATATGTTGACAATAAAAAAAAAAAAAAAGAAAAGCACTGTGTAAGTGGAAATAGTAGTACAACAGTGATGACTTATTTAGGAGCAAATGGCTGAGGTATAATGAGTAAGTTTAAAGACAGAGATTGACTCGAATTTCTGCCCTGAGAGACTGTTTCTTTGATTGCACTGAGTTTATACATTTTAAGAATAAAAGAAAGGGTATATGCATATATGCACATATAAAATCTCAAACCAGTCAATCCTAAAGGAAATCAACCCTGACTATCCGTTGGAAGGACTGATGCTGAAGCTGAAGCTTCAATGCATTGGCCACCTGATGCGAAGAGCTGACTCATCTGAAAAGACCCTGATGCTGGGAGAGATTGAGGGCAGGAGGAGAAGAGGGTAACAGCCGATGAGATGGTTGGATGGCATCACCAACTCAATGGACATGAGTTTGAGTAGACTCCAGAAGATTGTGAAGAACAGGGAAGCCTGGCATGCTGCAGTCCATGGGCTTGCAGAGTCAGACCTGACTTAGCGTCTGGACAATAACAACAATCACTTTTTAGCCTGTGAGTATATCCACCCTCTGGCACCCTTGTTTCTGAATATGTTTTGCTGCACAATCAGGGGACGCGGAAACCGGAAACCAGAGTAGAGGTGTGGCCTAGAATCTGGGGGCGCTGATCCGAGGAGGCAGTTGTTATAATGGGGAGCAAGGAGAGGGGACTGAGAGACGGCAGGACACAAGGTGTGTGAAGGTCCTGGGGTTTGTTAGGTGAGGGGCTCTGGGACAGCTACGGTTTACAGAAGAAATGGGTCTTGGAAAAAGATATTTGACAAAGTGTTTCCATAAGTTAAAAACTGGATCCCCCTTAATGTTCTTTTAAAACCTGAAATAAATATTGTATTTCCTTTTAAATTATTTAATAGCTGGATTTTGCTCTCTTGAATTCTACTCCATGCACTGACTGGATAATACAGGGGTCATAATTTAGGTTTTATTTATAAATGTGTAGGTAAATAAAGAATAAGACTTTTACTAAGAATATGGATATACAGAGCCTGATATTCGAATTTTCCAGTTTCAACCTTACCTACCACTGCCATTACTGAGTTCTAAGACTTGGTAGTCCAATTTTGGACAATAACTGAAATAGGAAATACTGATATTAGGATTCCAAGAGAAACTGGCATTTCCATCACTTCTATTTAACAAGAAATACTGAGTCAAGAAATACCAAGATGCAAATTTGGGGCTCTGGGAGAAACATCTGTGCTTCCAGACCACTGGGGCAGGGTTTAGTAAATTCCCTCTTCAGCACTCAGGCTGGAGTTGCCAAATTTCTACAAATTTAGCATTGGAGTTAGAAAAAGAGTCCAATCTATTTCGGTTACTAGCCAAAATTGGTGCAGCAGGCCCACCTGCGAAAATGAGCCTACTTTCTCTAGTCATGTCTGCCAGACCTATTTCTAATGCCTTGGAGGCCCCCAGTCTCGCTTTTGGTCTGGAGATCAATCACCAGTTGTGGTTTTTAAGTAGCAGTGCCTTTCCTGAGTTGGAAGATATAGAAATAGCCATGAGGATGGTGTAAATCGTGTATGTGTCTGCATAATGTAAACTGAGGAGTCTTCACCCTTAAGTCACTCTCTGCATAGACTTTTGGAAGACTCCAAATTCCAACCATTACTCTTTTTTGGGGGGTGATAACCATTTCTGGCCACTGATAAATATAATCAAATGTTGCTGGAACAGTAATATATTTTGGCTCATTAGGGTTGTCTCAATCTGCATTAGTTTATCAGATTAGTTGGCGTCAGAGCTTCAGGAAATAAGAGGGAGCAATGTCTGAGCAAAGCAGGGCAAGCAGAAGGGTTCGGGGAGCAGGAGGGGGAGAAGGAAAACCATGGAAAGGATGATGTGGGGAGTTAGTGAGGAGGCCGTGGGTGAAAAAGGACTCCTTCAGAACTCGATCTAAGATCAATCCTGGCCTGAACAAGTGACTAGAAAAAAAATCCAGTTTTTTTTCTTTCTTTAAAATCAATTGCATGGGTTTCTGCAGAGGTTTAACAAAGACTTTTTCTGTTGATGATAACAGGTTATTTCAAGAAAACAAAAGAGAAATAAACAAAAATTCTTGGATTTCATACTCAGTACATAGAGAGGTACATTTTAAAGAATTTATCTCAGTAATTCTTTACATATGTCAAATATATCTGAAACTAGTTCTGATGTTTTAGTGGAAACAGTGTTAAAGTAAAACATTTATTATCTGTTTTATTCATACAGAGATTGTTTTATTCATATAGAAATGCAGTGTTAAGCTCTTGTACTCCTATTGAAAATAGTATCTTAGAATGCATGAAAAGAAGACCCTAAGAATTTTATTTAATTTGATCTGAAATCCATATGCTGTCATTTAGAGAGATCAAGTCTAGGAACCTGGTGGGTATAAAATGTGCTCCGCATGGTCCTATTTAGAAAGATGCCTCAAATGTGAGTTTTCACAAGTTCCATAAAACACATTTTCACATCAAATTTGATACAGACATGTATTACAAAACCTCCCTGTTGCCATTTGAATATAGAATGGAAAAGTTTCCCTTGAGTTTGCAAGAGTGCTTTCGAGTGTAAGTTGGGAAAGTACAAGCTGTATTAACATCTGTCACTTGAAACTGTACTGTGGCATTTAAACTTTCAAAGAGACGGTAGTAGGGAATACATCCTTCCTTAATGTAGGCCCAGAGGAACTTTACATATACAAAAGAGAGTCTCTAACAGGTTCTCTCTTTAATTTCCAAATTAAAAATGACTTTCGCCACATGTAGAGTGCTGTTATCTCTGGTGAACAGGACTGGGGAGAGACCAGGAAGACTGTATACGTCCTGTGCGAATGCATGAATTTGTTCAAGCTGTGAGGGGGCTGTATCTGTGCGGCCATGGGCAGCGCTGCACACAGGTTTAACCTAGAGGAGAGTGTGTGGGCGTCCATGGAGGACGCAGCGTCTGGAGATTCCGGGTGTTTTGCTCGAGTGCTGGAGTTGTGGAGGAGAGCCAGCCTGGGATGTGTGTTCACATACTCGGGACAGAACACAAAACATGTCCGTACCTACACAGATGTATTGGCGTGGACACTCCTTGTCCAAACTCCACACAGGCATCACCTAAACACGTGTGCTGTTCAAAGTGTCTGAAAAAGCACTAAATGTCTGCTTTTTGTCTTGAGAAAAGGGGTGCCTATTTTAAATTCACACAAAGGTACTTTACAGGGTCATGGCAGTCCTGGGTAAATGAGGGGGCATTTTACTCTTTATATATTTCTATATTGCTTTATTATTTTTAATTTAATTTTGTATTTTCTACATTTATAGGGCAACAAATCTATATAAGTAAAAAAAAAGCAAAGTTGGTTTTCTAAGAGGTACACCAATGGCATAATACTACTGCACGCTTGCAGCATCTTTCTGGAAATCTGGAAAGGGGGCTTCTCACTCTACTGCAACAGAACTCTGTTTTGGGGAGAAATGAGTATGTTTGAACAATGCACACAAGAATTTTGGATTAACGCAGCTTGTGTGTGTAAGCAATACTCAGACGTGGGGTTCTAAACAATGCGGCCGTAACTACAGCGTCTCACCGACACCGGACTGACTCGAGCTACTCAGAGCGGAGCCTGCGCGGAGGTGCGGAGCACGTGACTGCGCCATGCATGAGCGGGTGCCTGTGAAATCACAGAGCTCTCTAAGGCGTCCTGCGGGAGAGGTACATCTGTCGCAGTGTCTAAGGTTTCTCCAATTACATCTTGGTTAAATAGTCAGTCATTCAGCAAGTATTAATTTAGCGTTCCCAGGATATCAGGGGAAGAAGGACGCGCTGGCCTTGATCCAGATCTTTCGCCTGCGCTTAGACGCCACGTGTTTCTAGCATGGTCAGTGAACAGCATTTCCCAAAAGATGGTCAGAAGAGCATGCTGTCCAGCCAGCCGCTCCTCTCCCCATAGCAAGTCCTCTCCAGTTCAGTGCTGGGCTCAGCACAGGAATAAGGAAGGAAGGTGTCTGCCTTCAGCATGGCCTTAAAAGCATTCTGAAGATGTTTTCATGCTGCAACTAGGCATTTCAATCTATTGTGAACCTCTTTGTTTGCTCTGGGAATTCCAGTTTCCAAAATTCTTGGATGGTTCAGGCTAGTCTTTATCCTGTTAGGGAAAGTTTGTGATTTTATCTATATCATATAAATATGTGCACACGTTATATCATTGCAAAAATCACACATAATAGAAAAATGAAGAAAATAAGATATGCCATTTCTAACAGAAAAGAGCAATTAATAGTTTAATGTGTCTCCTTGCAGAGTTGCCTTCATTCCAATCTGTATTAAATATACTTTCTAAAAATGGTATTATAAAATATGTGATCTTAAACCTGTGTTTTAGACTTAACAAAATATGATGAATGCTATACTTACAATATCTACATTATCTTCTCATCTCTACATTACACTATGCTTGTCTTTGGATAGCTTTAACGCTTACATTTCTCTAACACTGGAGCTTATTGTTTAGATTAACAGGAATCTATTGTATTTAAACATTGCTGACTACTGGTAATCCAGAACCCTGGTTCATATATTAATACAAAGGGCTAGGTGTTAGCTGTCAGATTGTTCCTGAGGCCACACTCTTCTGTAACCTCTAGAAAGAAATGCCCTCAGGTTCTATTTTATATGCTGGTCAAATTCCACATAACTTTTATATTAAAATGCTATATGTACACTTTGAGTACTGCAATGCAGAGCTGCCTTTTCTTTCTGAATTTCACAGGTTTGGCTTTGAAGGGAACAAGGGGCTGTGTCTGCTACCCACGTGGCATATTCTACCACCCGCCCTGCTCCAGCCCCTGACTTGGTGACCACCCCTCTCACGTGCAGAGCGTCACCAGTCCAGAAGCCCTGGGGCTCTTTCAGAGGAGCGTGCTTCTGTGAAGACTTGGTGCGCAGCAGGCTCGGACTGCCCTGGGCTCACGATTTCTTTTTCATCAGTAGCTGGCATAACTCTAAATAGCCATTCTTTTGCTTTTTAATAAGGCACGTTCTTGTTAAATGGGAATGCAATTTACCTTGCAGTAGCAGTAACACCGGTCTATTCCCAAGGCACTTTGTGTTAAAAAAAAAAAAAAAAAATTTGAGTAGAGAGAACACTTTTTATTTGATCCTATGGAGCTGTTCATGTTGAGGGAGTAAACGTTCACATTATGGAATTTACTTTTGCTTGTACTAAGATTGGGAAAAAACCTTCCGTAAATAGACAGGTTTCCTGAACTCAACCTCTGAATCTTCAGATAAATGACTACCCCGCGTCTTACTGCTGTCAGGAAAGCAGTTGGTCATTCTAGCTGTGTGTTGTGTGGCTCAGAAGCCACCAAGGACTTTCTCTGGGGTCTGGAGGTTCTTGGTCTCAGCTGACCTGCTGTAATTATCTTCTGGCCTGATTGGAGTCAGATTAGTGTGTAAATCTCTTTATATCGAGTATTAACCTTGTAATTAAGACCATATACCTTTGGTATTTTAGGCATGAAGCTAGATAGATACCTTGAACACACGATCTAATTTAACCCCACAATCTACAACGGATTCATATCACACTTAGAAAAAAACTTCAGAATAGAGCCTTCAGAGCCCCAAGAGATCTGCCTTCAAAAATTATGACTCTGCATTTGTTACTGCTTTATTATTTAGGTTGCCTTGTGCTGGGTTTATGCAATGGGTAAACTACCCAAACATTTAGCGCAGTAACAAAGTAGGGGTGGTGTCAGAAAACGAAGATAAGAAATGAAACAAATTTCAAAAAGTATTTTGAAACAAAGTTAATTTCAAATGAAACACTCAAGAAGTTCTCATTGTGAAGAATTTTGAACTTGGTTGCATATTCATACACTTATTTATGGTGTGTGCATGTGTGTACATGAGATACTGACATTTTAAAGTGGTGACGACCTTCAAAGCCTTAATCCTTCTCTTCCCCCATGGAACTTTGTTGCAATTAGAGATATCCCAGTGAAAAGGTAAGGAGAGATGAAAGACAGTGCTTGATATTACACCAAACCCTCCAGAGTGGGCAGCTATTACGGTCATTCATATGCCTTATAACTTGGCTGCATTACATTTCTCAAAAATTTCTCTGTATGGTAAACATTAAACACAAAGGTTAAATAATATAACAGGAGTATTTAAATATAAATGAGTTTAAGATAGTGATTAGAATAAATGTGTGAAGTTAAAGATAGACAAAGTTTTTTCATGAGTGGACAGGGAAGCCTGGAGTGCTTCAGTCCACGGGGTTGCAAAGAGTTGGACACAACTGAGCCACTGAACTGAGGGCTTCCCTGATAGCTCAGCTGGTAAAGAATCTGCTGAAAACATTTGTTAAGTTTGCCAAGAATATCCATTTTATACAGATAGGATTCATCTAGTAATGAGCTAGATTGGGAACTGCTGCTGAAGATTTGGGGTGATAGAGTTTGGACAACAAAACAGGACAGTGTCTTTCTTTCAGGGGCCTGGAAACACCTCGGCTAGGCTCACACTTGGCAAGGGCTTTCTGGGGAGCTTGCAAGTTTAGAATTTCACTGTGTGTATATGCTAAGTCGCTTTGGTCATGTCTGACTCCTTGCGACCCCGTGGACTGTAGCCTGCCAGGCTCCTTGTCCATGGGATTCTCCAGGCAAGGATAAAGGAGTGGGTTGCCGTGCCCTCCTCCAGGGGATTTTCCCGACCAGGGATCGAACCTACTTCTCTTGCAACCCCTGCATTGCAGGCAGCTTCTTTATCGCTGAGCCACCAGGGAAACCCAAATATTAATACATGCTCGTTTACACAGAACTTCCCAAACTCCTTTAACCAGATAAGTCCTGTCCTATGCTCAATATATTTGTGCACATTCTATTATTTTATTTAAAAAATTGCCATCACGGTTGTCCGATTTTGCTATTTATTTATTGATCACCTTTCCATGTCACTTTATAATTCTTCTCTATATCATTTTAATGGCCGCTAAGTATGCCATTGTGTGTTTCATTTTTATTTAAAGTAGCATGCATTGTTGGACATTTAGTTGTTTTCTAAAGGTTTACTGTTATAAGTATGCTTAAACAAGCATTCCTACAGAAAATCTTTATAGACCCCCATGCTTATTTCCTAGCAATGAACTTGTACATTTTTAAGTATTTTGATTCCACCTGCTAAATTGCCTACCAAAACAGTTTGACATTCTCTCTGATCATCAGGCACAATTTTTTTTTCTTGTCAACAGAGAACAGAATTTGGGGAAAAGTAGCATCAAACTTAGGCTAGAATGAAAGTTAAGGGACTGTAAAGAAATTAAAATTTTATTAGAGGCATTGGTCTGCTTAGTACATGTTGTAATAAAGGTTGTTACCATTTTTTTGGGTATTTACTATGTACCAAGCACTGTGCTAAATGTTTCACATATTTTATCCCATTAAACCCACATTTCAGCCCTATGAGATACAGTTATTCCTTTTATTCCAACTGAGATATCGAGGCATGCATGCATTAACTGACTTACTGAAGGTCACACAAAATCACTTATCTAAGATTTGAACACAGTTACGTTCAGCTGAAAAGTATACGCTCTTAACCAATGTACACCTTATTCTCTTGGCTATTGTAGAAGGGCTTGAGTAATATAGCTAACTTATAGTACTAGATGAATTAGATTCATACGTGTAAAAGGGGGCAAATGGGACCCCAGATTAGTGGAAATATCAACAACAGTAGTTTTGCCCAGGACAACATTGCTATTTTTCAGATGCTCAGTCATGTCCAAGTCTTTCCGACCCCATGGACTGCAGCATGCCAGGCTTCCCTGTCCATCACCAAATCCTGGAGCTTGCTCAAACCCATGTCCATTGAATTGGTTATGTCATCCAACCATCTCATCCTCTGTCATCCCCTTCTCCGGCCTTCAATCTTTCCCAGCATCAGAGTTTTTTCAAATGAGTCAGTTCTTTGCATCAGGTGGCCAGAGTATTGAAGTTTCAGCTTCAGTCCTTCCATTGAATATTCAGGATTGATTTCCTTTAGAATTAACTAGTTGGATCTCCTTGTAGTCCAAGGGACTCTCAAGAGTCTTCTCCAACACCACAAATCAAAAGCATCAATTCTTCGGCACTCAGCTTTCTTTATGGTCCAACTCTCACATCCATACATGACTACTGGAAAAACCATAGCTTTGACAAGATGGACCTTTGTCGGCAAAGTAGTATCTCTGCTTTTTAATATGCTGTCTGTGTTTTCATAGCTTTGCAAGCGTCTTTTAATTTCATGGCTGCAGTCACCATCCACTGTGATTTTGGAGCCCCCCAAAAATAAAATCTCTCACTGTTTCCATTTTTCCCCATCTGCTTGCCATGAAGTCTTGGGACCAGATTCCATGATCTTCATTTTTTGAATGTTGTTTTAAGCCAGCTTTTTCACTCTCATTCTTTCATTTTCATCAAGAGGCTCTTTGGTTCCTCTTTGCTTTTTACCATAAGGGTGGTGTCATCTGCATATCTGAAGTTACTGATATTTCTCCCAGCAATCTTGATTCCAGCTTGTGCTTCCTCTAGCCTGGCATTTCTCATGATGTATTCTGCACAGAAGTTAAATAAGCTGAGTGACAATATATAGCCTTGACGTACTCCTTTCCCAATTTTGAACCAGTCTGACAACGTAAATTAGAGCTGATCTTCAAAAACTGAGTTCATAATCCGTCAGCTGGATTGCTTACTGTTGACCATTGCGTCTGTGCAGGATGTGCAAGATTCAAAGTCAATAAGCAATAACTGTACTGACACTGTTTACTCTCAATGTAAATAAAATATCCTGGAGGCCAAGAAGAGATGCTTAAGCTTGTATCTATGTTCTGCAAGTCTTCTCTGAGGTGATGATTAGAATGTGTCACGTAATGAAAGGAGCTAGTACGTTGGTTGGGATTACTGGCAATGGAAATGAATTCTTATCATAGCTGGTCTGATTATTAAGGTTGCTGATAAGTGACATTTCATGTAACTTGCTAATAAGCATAGGAGTCTGTGAATTTCACCATGGTTCTCCTAGCTTGGAGTTACATAAATGTTCTTTTCTTCTCTCCCATTTTTTCCCACCCCTCCATTCCCACTCCCACCACTTTCCTTGGATTATATATTAGATTCTTTGGAGAATGGTTTATGGTATTTAGCTTGAATGAAAAATTTTGCTTTTGAATATAGTAAAATAAATATCCAGCTGTCAGCACATACCTTTATGAAAGTCACTTAGAGTGAGTAGAACCTTGGCATGTAACAAATATTTTACCCAAAGTACATATCATGTCTCCTTATCAGCTGCTACTTGATATGCTTTTAAAATATAAACCAGACACAGAAAATGAAAAATTGAATGTCTTAAATTGTTTTTAGACACACCACCCCCAGAAGATAATTTGTGCTTATTTAGCTTTAAACTTGTTAAATTGTAACTTGAAGTGTGCTATTAGTTTTGAGCATCTGCCAGTCATTAAGTGCTTTTGTGGCCAATGTTTCATGTCTTTGAAACCTGCCTTTGAGTTCACTAATCATTTGATATGTGGTGGCAGCAGCCACAGAATGAAAAAAAGCAAATGTGAAAGAGTTTAATATGCATAGTTTATCTCAGGGCTGAGTTGTGTGTGGATTAAAAACGCTCTAAGGCCCACTGGTCTCTCAGTGTGTTCTTTGTCCTCTGGTGTTTTCATAATGACAATTATGCTGATTTTGCTTGATTCTTTAAAAATGGATCATATATATATTTATATTATATATATATATATTTCATGCAGATGCAAGACTGCTTGCCATGTGACTACCTTAATACCCCCTCCTTCGCTTCTCTTGTAGTGATTGTGGACCTACGCTCTCCTTTATGGGATATCATCTTTTCAAGATTAGTAGAGTCTACTCTAAACTGTGGCTTTCCATGATGGCTCAGCGAGTAAAGAATTCACCTGCAATGCAGGAGACACAGGAGACGTGAGTTCAATCCCTGGGTTGGGAAGATCCCCTGGAGGAGAAATGGCAACCCACTCCAGTATTCTTGACTGGGAAATCCCAAGGACAGAGGAGCCTGGTGGGGTACAGTCCATGGATCGCAAAGGGTCAGATGTGTCTGAGCGACTAACACTCTAAATTGAGAAAGCTCATAAAGTGCTTGAGGGTTCCACTGTTCTAAATGTTAATAGGAGGTAAGCACGTTTGCTTTAATCCAAGAGCAACTCAGCCCAGGTGGCTCTTCTGGGATCACCCTTATAGACCGGCTCTCGCAACAGCAAACTCTGTCCGAATAAGGCCTTTGTTTCTCTTATTCTCCTCTTCATCTTTGCACTTAGCACTGAGCCTGTCACTCTATGTATTTGTGGATGAATGAACTGTAATTTCTATAAACTTATTTAACTGTTATCCTTTTAATTTTTCTAATTAATTATACATGACATGCTAGCAGGAAGTCCAATTATCTTCATTTTAATGACTTCCCCTGAACTTCTGATTTGTTCAAAAATTTCAGGAACATATTTAACTGGAAGTGGGTTGGAAAAACATTGCTTTTAAAAGTCGGTACGGTAAGAACACGAGCAACTACAAAGGCTGCGTTTGCTGACACAGAATGAGCGGAGAGCAGTCACGCAGAGAGCTGGGAACAATGGCTTCCCTCTGCCACTGCTCAGGGCACAGTGGCGCCTCACTCTGATGCCAGGATATAGCTTCTATTATTATTTCATCTTCCTAAATGAAGCCATTTGTCCTTCAAGCAAAACTATTATCCCAGAGTGTTTAGGTCTATAAAAATTCCATCAGTAGCCACACAAGTAAGTTGCTATGTAGCCTGAGGTGCCCAGGTTTCCAGACCCAATTCCAAGTTTCTGAGTAGATTTTGGTCTTTGCATTTCAGAGTCTTTTTCTGCCGGGAAACTCCTATCAGGTAACTCTGGTCCACGTCCTGCTCTCTTTCACCGTTGGTCCCTCCTCCCCCTAAAGGATCTGGGTTCCTTCTGCAGGCCGACAGACTGCCATCTCTGTGTCTGCTTGAATACTGTCTCTGCCTCTCCCCTGGTAAAGGCAAGGCTAACATGCTCCAGGGGCTTCCCAGGTGGGCCTAGTGATAAAGAACCTGCCTGCCAATGTGGGAGATGTAGGAGACGCAGGTTCAGTCCCTGAGTGGGGATGATCCCCTGGAGGAGGGCATGGCAACCCACTCCAGTGTTCTTGCCTGGAGAATCCCCATGGACAGAAAAGCCTGGCAGGCTACAGTCCACAGGGTCGCACAGAGTCAGACAGGACTGAAGCAACTTAGCATGCAATATGCTCCAAGAAGACTCATTTTGGGCCCAGTGAAAAAGTCTGATAATTTTTTAAGTGCCCATTGAATAAGAAGTCTAGTTTGCCTCTCCTTTAACAGCTGCCCTGTTAGAGAATGAATACCATATTTAAGTAGGATCTTTTGAGAAGGTGCATCTCTTTGCAAAATTGTACACAATTTTTCAGAATACAATAGTGCACATACGTTATAAGGAGATGCATATTTGGAAAGTGATGCATTTTTTCACCAAGTCTCACTCTTTCTTAAAGATCTATGCCCAGTCGCTTCCTTTGTTACTCTTCCTTATTAGTCTCATCTTCCCCCAGGTATCATTCTCTTCTTGACCCTCAGGTCCTCTCTGCCTCCTCAGCTGGCAGTCTCACATTCACAGCTGTGCCCTTTCGTGTATGTCCTATGTCTGCAACTGGATCTTAGGCACCCAAAAGCAGGGGTTTCCTCAGCTTCCTTTTCTGCTTGTGTTCTTGTTATTATTCCCCATACACAGGGATCACTGAATATGTGCTTGTTAACAGTAACTTTTGTGGCAGTGTTCATGCAGTTAGGCTGGAAGAGAGACTTTCTGAGCTGTAGTGTGCTATAAAAAAAAAAATCCTGCAGGACGATTCAAAGCGAGCTTCTCCAGGATTGATAGGGACTTGGGAAAACCTTTGCACTGGTCTGGAAACCATCTCTTCCTTACAAGGATGCTGATGAGAGCCTTTAGCTTTGCTTATTTTGTTGTTTGAAGAGTGTTTATATGTAGCTGAAATTTAGTAAACGGGTGATTGAAAATGGTCATTCTCAAAATGTGATCTGTTGATTCAGAGCATTAGCATTACCTGGGAGCTTATTAGAAGAAGAACCTTTTGGATCCCACCCTACACTCACTGAATCAGATTTTAAGTAAGAGTCCGGGTGTTTCCCACGGGAGAAGTTGGAGAAGCAGAGGCCTAAACATCCGACACACATCCCTTTTACTTCTTTGGCCATGGATACGTAGTTACTGGCTCTCTTTAGGCCTGATATTTAGAGATGTACTTCTAAGTATTCTATCTTCAAAAGAAATACTTTTGACATGTCTTTTGTACACAGCATGTTCATCTTTTTTTCCTAAGGATTCATCAGGATAAAAGGAGAAAAATCAAATGCAATATAATTTAAATAATATGAAAGAAAATTATTGCTGCTTATACTGTGTTTCATTGTAGAATTCAATATGTCACTCAAAAGGTCGAAGAATTATACATCTAATACATCCCCTAATGTTCTAAGGAATGATAATGAAACTGTCCGGAAACCAATTTGAATACTATGGGCTGCCATTTAATCAAAGAAACTTCGATAAGGTAAGACTTTGTGTAATGGGTAGGCAAAACATTTCTTATTAAAAATTCATTATCTGCTCAAATTACCCAAACATCTTCATTCATGCTTTTTAGCATCAGTTTAAGTTTTTTATTTCTATAATGATTTTTTCCAGAAAGGTGAAGTTGGGTTCTCATGAACTTAAGGGGAACTTATTTTGAAGCTGTTACCCAAAGAATCTTCTGTATGGCATGGCTCACAAGAAGTAACATTATTCAATCATATTCAGAAAAATTTCCCCTAAAACATGTATTATAGGGTAAGATTTCTAGGAATTTGAACTTATGATTAGTATAATAAAATCAATCATCAAATAATTGTCATTCTTAACTAAACTTCTTACTATAACACAAGTTAAACCATGACACCTGCCCTCTGGAAGACTGTACTGGACACAGCATTTTTGTGGGTACATGAAATGAAAGACGGTGTCTCTTGGAATACTACCACCTCTTCTCCGTGAAAAAGAACGCCACTTAACAGTGAATTAATTTTCTAGAGTCAAAACATGTGGAACAAAAAGGACATTTAAAATTAAGTGTCACCCCTAAAGATTCTACTTTACTTTCAGTAAATAAAGTTGAAAGTCAATTTCCAAAACAACAATTTGGTAGTAACGTGATGTAAGTATATTATCATGAAATTTGGATAAATTTTCACTCACTGCAGCCAGGTAATTCATAGCTATTGATTTATAATTATTTAGTTTTTTAATGATTATGAATAGGTGGTTGCTTAATTAATGGTTTGGGGAGTTTTTATTGTAGTGAATTGGATCACTGCAATAATCAGGTTAAAAAATTCATTTATTCATTCATTAGTGCATTCATACTATGTATCAGACACTGCTATATTTAGAAACTATTGGGTCAGACTGTGACATCTCATCGTTTTTGAAGGACTTTGTGATACACAACCTCAAACTGCTCTCTAGAAATGTTTTAAGAAACTCTCCTACATCAGAATATGAGGGGCCATCACTCGGAATTACCACTAGTGTGGGTTTAACAGATAAAAACATTCTAACTTATTATGGCTTATACTGGAGTTAAATACTTTTACATCATTTTCACTATTCATATTTCATATTTTATACAATATTTATTATTTTCCAATTTTTGAGTAATGTTACATACTACTATACTTACTTTTGTTATAATTATTTTCCCCAGTCCATAATTGTTTTATCATTTGTTTTTATTTTATTATACTTTTAACAAGAATTTTAAACATTTGCCTATTATATATGATAAAACATATATTAATTTTTCAACCAATTTCTTTTTACTGTTGACATCACAAGCCTATCCTATTTATTAAAATTTGGATTATTACTGTATGAATAGCTAAATGCTAAATGACTTTTTAAGAAATTAAGAATGAAAAACTGAAAAGAGAATTTCAATGTGATATAGCAATCCCACTGTTGGGCATATATCCAGAAAAGACAAAAACTCTAATTTGAAAAGATATGTGCACCCCAGTGTTCATAGCAGCACTGTTTACAATAACCAAGCCTTGGGAGCAACCTAAATGTCTATCAACAAATGAATGGATAAGGAAGAGGTGGAATACACAGACATACACACAGACACACACACAGGATCATTACTCAGCCGTAAAATGGAAATAATGCCGTTTGTAGGAACATGGATGGACTTAAAAATTATCACAATATGTAAATCAGAGAAAGACAAATATCATAGGATACCACTTACATGTGAATCTAAAAATAATGATACAAGTAAACTTATTTATAAAATGGAAACAGACTCACAGATATAGAAAACAAACTTCTGATTAACAAAGTGAGGGGTGGTGAGGGATAAATTAGGAGTCTGGGATTAACAGACACATACTACTATATACAAAATAAAAATGCAACAAGGACCTATTGTATAACACAGAGAACTATATTCAATATCTTGTAATAGCATATAAGGGAAAACAATCTGAGAAAGACTTATGTATATATAATTGAATCACTTTGCTGTACACCTGAGACTAACACAAAATTGTAATCAACTATACCTCAATTAAAAAATGAAATTCTGAGATTTCTTTTTTTTCCAATGTTTTTGTTCTTTCTTTTCTCACTTGCAATAAAGAAGAGAAGTCTGAAGGCTGTTTGCAGCCAGACAGAATCCGAGTTCTGTCCACCCGATCAGACTCCGGTTCCACCTTTCACTGAGAGCAGGCAAGCACACGCAGCTCTGATTCTCAGTTGCTAGGTGGCACGGTCTCCATTGTGACCCTGTGAGGTGAGGGGGCACCTTCTCTCACCCTCTGCCTGACCCTCTGAACCTACAGACTGGATCGAAAAGCTGCCGCCAGGGCCTCTGCCTGAACCTACAAAGGAAGGTGTGGACACTCCTCCTGCGTCGTGCCAGCGGTGTTCATCTTTCTTACCTGTATTTCTCTAGTGCTATATGTGAGGGTTTCAGTCTCTGGACAAATAGTTAACGGAAGTAAGGAGAAGTCTTACTTTTTTTCCATGTTATAAAGAGTGTCTATGCCCTTGGTGGTCATTTTCCATTTTTGTGGTCTATTCAGATTCCGGGTTTCTTAGACAATTGGGGCAGCATTAAAATATCCTATACTTTCCTTAAGGCTAGAAGATACTAAAGGAATAATGTAACAAATAATGTTCATTATGATAGTGCTATGTTTTGCAAAGGAGAATACAGGATATTAGGAGACTATTAAATAATGGGATTGATTCTGAGCTTTAACTTCCATGATTAGTTAGCATATTGGCTTTTGACCTCTAAAATTATACAAATGCCTTTATGAACAACTAGAACTGTACATATCCTTATTTAGTGTGATTATCATAATGGTTTTGATGGATGGGAGTTTTGTTGGGATTGAGATTTACATATGTTTGTTTCCAGTTAATTATCCCCCTTTTCTCGTCATCTATGCAAAGTACTGCAGTTCCCCAAATATCTTCAAAAACTTTGTTTTAATGAAACCAATAGTAAAAAAGAAAGGCAATGAGGGCCTACGAAAGCCATGCTGAAATAAGAATTTAGAGTCTTAAAAGCTACTGACGTGCACATCCCATATTAATCGGTAACTTCAATATATATGAAGAAGCTTATATGGAAACAGTAGTTGATATTTAAGGTAGCTAAAATTGCTACCGCATTTTTATCATCATATTCACTTTGATCACATATAATTCACATATTTTTGCTAGTCCAGCCTTTTTTATGTTGTTAATATTTTAGGTGTCAAATACTCATATGATTAGCTGTTTTTCCAATTTTATACTGTTGCTGTTGAGTCTTTTTATTTCCTGTCTGTTTTATGTGACCAATTTTAAGTGTGTGGTGGTCCTAATTTAGGGGATATATTACCCTAATAGTTGAACACAAGTATAAAATATTACAATATTTTTATATTACCATAACAATATTGTTTTTACTACCCCCCAGCTCCAAGCTTCAACATAAATGGTTGGAACTCAGTAAATATTATAAATGAGTGGCTGAACATTTCTTCATGTCTTTTTTTTCTAATTTAAAAACCACCACAATATTGTAAAGTAGTTAGCCTCCAATTGAAATAAATAAATTAAAAAAAAAGATATACCAATAAATATTGGCTAAAGTAAATCCAAAAGATATTCAATGTTTTGATTATAGGAAAAATTGATGACACACTTTAAAAGTGTTATTTGCTAAATTGATTCAAATTTAGAGTTGATGTGAAAATAGCCATATGGATTCAAAAGTAGCTCCATAACCATAAATAAAGCAAAAGAATAAAGTGGCAATAAAACTGCAGGAGGTGTTTAGGGGGTGCTACAGAAGGTGGTGTCAGGGCTGATCATTTTTAACATTTATCATTTATTAGTGATTTAAAAAGAACATGTGAATAGCACATTGGAGAACTTTACAGCCTGAGCTAAACAGGAAGGTGTTGCAAGCAACAGAAATATAATTGACCTAACAAGAACATCATAAATATGAGGAATTTTATTATCATTATAAAATGCATGTGTTGAAAAATATTTAAAAAACACAGCCTTTATACAGTCAGTATGCTTAAAAGTGATCAACAATTCATTGGTAGACAGATGGTGTTGAATACTAAGATAGGGCTCAGTGTCTTTCATGGTGACTAACTTTGCACTCCTGTTTGTCTTCCTTGCCATCTACATAGAATGGATCATCATCTCAAATCGCTTTCTTACATCTATCTGACTGCATTTTTCTTAACAGCTAGCTAATCACAAGGAAAGGATGATTAATATGTAAAAAATATCTATCTTTGTGCATCTCTACAGCACAGTGGTCAACACTACAAACTCTGGCATCAAACTTCAATTTTGATCTACAGCTCCACCACGAGCTATATAACCTCAGCTAGTTACTTAAGCTTTCCGTGCCTCAGTTTCCTCATGTCTACAGTACGAGACTCATAATATGTGAAGTGCCTGATGGGTAAAATACTACATGTATTACTTATCAATGTTGCTGCCATTAATTTTGTTATTTCATTATCCTTTGTGTATACCTTAAGAGACTGAGCAAACAAGATTTGTCAAGAGTTCATGTTTGAAGAGAAATGTGACAGATACTGACTTTTCAGGCTTCGAAACTCCCCTTAATGAGAGGTTCTGTTGGGTACCAAGTCTCTTCAGTGATGTTTTAAATTATATGCACACAGGTACCCTTGGGTTGAATTAAAATTCTTTTTAGGATTGTGATTTTTTTAAACATCTAGTTCTCCTTCTCAATTAGATAAAAACTATTATCTAAGTGGGTATGGGGTCATGCCATCAGGATAAGTGTCAGAGAGTTTATATCAAATCCAGACCTGGCAGAGCATAATTTAATGAGCCATCAGCAGGCAGGCGGGTGCCTGGACATCAGCGGTGTGAGGTTGGGGAGACATCAGTATTCTTTCCTGATGAGCATCAGAAGGAGAAAAAAAGGAATGACTTGTTCTATTAAGTTATCACTGACCATGAAGTAGATAAGGGAAACTGTAAAATCAAAGATAAATAATAAAGCATGTTTATATACCTTTATCTGGTACAGATGCAATCTGTCAGACAATAGAAAGGAAAAATGATAAAGATGAAGCAAATCTATTATCACAGACTTAGTTTTCAATGCTCATTCTTTAATCCTCAATGAAACGGAAAGTTCTATGAAGTAACGAAAACAATGCCTGTGGAAGGAAAGGTAATATTTCTTCTCCTAGAGATACTAGTGAGAAAAATCTCCATTCCTTTGCCCATCCAGATTCCAAAAGATACAGATAGACTGTCTAGATATATGTGCATGTAGAGCTGATTAAAGAAATAGATGATGGATGGATACAGAGGAGTTTGTAAGGGAGGAGGAACATGAAAACAGGCCAAGTTGTCTGTCTAACAGTGATGTTGCGGCAGAATCAGCCGGGGGTTGAAGATAACACTGGAAATAAAATAAGTGTGGTCCTAACGACATCCAGAACAGCTTCCTGACTGTAAGAATATTGGGTGCTGGACATTTTCTTGAGGAAATTGGGATGGCTCTGGGATATGAACCAGCTGAAAGTAGGGGACTCCCCCGTCTGCCCAAGCAGAGACAAACCAAACAGTGGCCCCCGTCTCGTCTTGCCTTTCCATCTCTCTCTCCCTCTCCGCTCACTCTCTCATTGGGTGGGTGGGAAGAAAGGGAATGGGGAAATGACAGAAAATATTTACCGCAAAGCTGGAAAAGTGGGTGATCTTTCCATATTTCTGGCTTACATTAATTGCAATTTACCAAAAAAAAAAAAAAGTAAAAATATTCAATAGAGGACTAAGGGCCTCACACAATTGGTTGTGGCATAAACTTGGGGTTCAGTCTGTTTCTTTCTTCTGCAGATGTTACCCCATCCTCAAAAAATTTAAGAGGCATTGATGCTATTGTAAGTTCTACAAAATCACAGAAATTAGGAAGGAAATGAAAAATGTTCAGTATTTTATTCCAACCTACGTTTCCTCAAAAATGCTTTCAGAGTCGTATTTTCCTGTATGAACCACTTGCTAACTTTCTTTTTTTAGTAATAGATTTCCTCAGTTTTAGTTGGGCTACCCAGCTAGACTAGATTTTTCCAGCTTTTCTTTTTTTGCCGTTAGGGATAACCGTATAGCTGTGTTCTCGACTTCCTGCTAAACGGCATGAGATCAAGATGTCGAGTGCAGGAGCAACCGTCTTGCAGCATGAGTTGGAAACCACATTTTGAAGATGGCAGAGTAACAAAGTAGAAGGAAGCTGGTCTCTTGGAAAATTTGCGGAGAACTTCTCAACCATCTTGTATCAGAGAGAAAAATAACCCTTTATCCCTTTAGCTTGATGACTCATTTACAGTAGCTAAAATGACATCATAACAAATGTACCCCTCTAAAATCCAATAAAGTCAGTTCTCTCTACCGCTAAATGGGAATAATAATATTACTCAGGATTAAATGAAATAATAACTTTAAAATACTCAGCATCATGTCTAGCATGCTTTATTCTCTCAAGAATTCCTACATTAAAAAAACAAATGATGAAAGCTTTTCTGCCAACACCTTCACTTCCTCACTCTCTCGACCTTTTCTAACTTACTCTACTAACTCAATCTCGGGTCAGTCCGGCCGTCGGCACTGTAGCATGTGGAATAAGTATATCATAATGGAGGCTGGACAACCAGAAATCCATGCTCCCCGTCTTCAGTTTTCTGGGCCACTTTGCTCCATGGCAATATCTTTACATGTTTCTGGGTCTCCTCTCCGTTTCACTAGGATTACTCCAGAGTGTGAGCACACACTCAAGTCACTTAAGTAGATGCTCTGTCCCTTAGCAGTTAGCTGAATATGTTATGATCAATCCCTCAACCTTACACCCCTATTCTCAAACCTGGGTAAATCTGTACTCACGTGAAGCTGTTTTGTTTTAGTTTTAGAGGAAGAAGTGACTCATTTTCTGAATTCTTGATTGTTCTCGCTTGCCTTTAGGATCTGACTTCTTCATTTATTCTATCATTAACCTACATTTTCAATTTTTTCTCTTATCCGCATCTTTCACATAAACAGAGAAGCACATGGACAAGTCCTTCTTCACCCGTGAAAGACCTCGCCTCCTTTTTATCTTCCCTCCTGCATCTATCACTTTCTTTCTCTCCTTCCTAGAATTAAGGTGTCTGTACATCATCGTCTCTAATTTACTGTTTGACCTCCTGCTGTCTGGTTTCTGCTTTCACCTCTTTAATGAATCTCTTCTAGAAAAGGCCACTAATAGCATGCGAATAGACACATATAGTGCTGCTTTTAAGATGCAGCATACATCTGGAAAGTTCTCTTCTTGAAAATGTCTCTTCTTTTGACACACAAGGCACCGATTACTTATGCTTTATTTTCCCTCCCTCCAGTTTCTTTACATTTATCTCAGTCTTTCACCTCCTTCTTCTCTCTGTACTTTTTAAATACTGATATTCTCCTGGTTGCTGTCCTTGGCCCTCTTTTTCTATTCTACTTGCTTGCTTCTTTTTGAATGCATATGTTGTCTTTTATTGATATCCACAACAGATTCTTTAAATACCATTCTTATCTTCATGCCTTCCTTGAAGTATGTGGCAGACAGACTCACTGTACATCACTGCAATCCTCTGTTTAAAAGGGGTGGTTAGAGGCTGGAGAGCTAAAGCTGTATTTCCCAAATGCTCCTGCAACCCTAGGTATTTTGGATAGCTTCTGTGAAGCCAACGTACCATGTAAGCATTTCAAGGTAGATTCAGGTGGAGTTTGCATGGATCATCCTTTCAAGCAAAGTTGACATGCCTTTGATTTTTCTTGTAGAGGTCCTCATATTTGGTCCCTAAATTCATGCATGTTCAGAGGCAAGGTAAACGGCACCTCATTTGTCTTTTGGCTTTTCAGTCGATCCATGTTGTAAAAAATGGTATGATTTCACCATTTTATGGTTGAGGAGTATTGCACTGTGTGTGTGTGTGTAAGTTAAGTTGTCCCCGTATCTTAGCTACTGTAAATAATGCTGCAATGAACATAGCAGTACATACATTCTTTCTGAAGTAGTGGTTTTGTATTCTTTGTATAAATACCCAAGAGTGGGGTAGCTGGATCACATGATTGTTCTATTCTTAATTTTCTGAGGAATTTCCACACTGTTTTCCACAGTGGAGACATCAATTTACATTCCCACCAACAGTGTGGGTGGGTTCAACGTGGGTTCTGTTTTGAAAGGATGAATACTGCTAGACTTGGGGCGGCTCTGATTCTGGCAGATGCGCTGGCAGCTTTCTGGTTCTATCGGTTTCGGATCTTAGCAGATGCAGCAGCTTCACTGGTGGGCCAGGTTTTCTGGTGTAATTGGGTGTTGTTTCTGGAAAATGGGACTATAGGCTCAACGCATCTACGTTAATTCTCTATGTGCTCCGTAACACTTAAAATCTCTTTCTGATTATCCTGACTAATGCAGATTCTGTGTCTGCAACTGAGGACTTTGACTAGTTTAACCCTCAAACCACATCTGCAGCTCAGTCTTCTTTATACTCCCTACACTTGAAGTATCATTGACTGCTAAGTAATTCGCTTTGGTAGACCTGCAAGATAGCAAACTCAACATGCTTTCTTTCGCTCACAAAACAATTCCCTTTTCTGAACTCTTAAAATTCGTAAATGACACCTTTTTCTACATAGTAACATAAGGTATAAACCTGGGGGATCTCTTTCCTACTTCCTGTTTCTAACTTATCACTGCCTAGCAGAGCCTGGGCTTCCCTGATAGCTCAGACTTCCTGGGTCGGGGAGATCCCCTGGAGAAGGAAAAGGCTACCCACTCCAGAACTCTGGCCTGGGGAATTCCATGGACTGTATCATGCATGGAGTCACAAAGAGTCAGACGCGACTGAGCCACTTTCAGCACAGCCTACCTTCTTAAAAGCTAATCGATATACAGTGGCTCGCATATCCAACTCACCCTCTTTTCTCTTCATTATTGCTTTAATGGAAGCCCATATCTATTTTGGCCTGGATTGTTGCTGTAACTTCCCAAGTTCCTTTTCCTCGTCTTGCTCTACTCCGATCTAAGTTTGGACAGTCACTAAGACGGAAACTTGAGCGCCTCACTCTATTGCTTAATAGCTTTCTCACTGTCCACACAATAGAGGATCATTTTGCTAGTACAGCATGCGATGTCTTCTTTGAGCTGGCCCACGAGGGTCTCTCCAGCTCAATCCCCAGCTGAATCTCATATTTCAGACTGAGTCTATTCTGAACTGCCGGTAGCTTCGGACGCGCCCAGCTGGTCACACCCCAGTACCTTCCCTACCTTTGTACTTCTCTGTCTATTGCTCCACCTGAGATGGTGAAACTTTCAGGCCTTTGTCACACATTGCCAAATCTCTCTTCTTAAACAACAGACATGGGGTTGGCGTTCCTTTTAAGGTTTTGATGAAAAAAAAAAATTACCCTCGCCACAAATAGATTCAAGAATTATACTAATAATTTTAGAGAGTCAAAGTTTTCTCAAGGTTGCCCATCATGGAATAACAGCAGACCTGGATCTTAAATTCAGGTCTTCTTATGTAAACACAGGGCTCCTGTTTTTCACCAAAACCGGAATCCAAGTGCTCTTAAAACAAGGAAATGGGAGAAGGAACAAGAAATAAATGAGGGGAAGGTAGGGGCGTGGGGCCCCACTGGTAAAAATACTTTCATATTTCTCACGTAGTAGCTTCCTTAAAACATCTCCAGATAACAAGTCGAATAATTTCTAGCATTCAACTGTGAGGGGTACTACAGGCTCTTAAAAAAATCTTAAAAGATACTTCTTTAAAACTACTCAGGAGGCTTTTCCTATTTACTACAACTTAAAAAGCTGTAGCTACTTGCCAGAGCACCCCTGGTAGCTCAGCTGTTAAAAGCTTCGCCTGCAACGCAGGGGACCTCAGTTCCATTTCTGGGTGGGGAAGTTCCCCTGGAGACGGGACAGGATACCCACTCCAGTATTCTTGGGCTTCCCTGGTCACTCAGATGGTAAAGAATCCGCCTGCAATGCAGGAGACTTGGATTCGATCTCTGGGTCAGGAAGATCCCCTAGAGGAGGGCGTGGCAACCCACTCCAGTATCCTGCCTGGAGAATCCCATGGACAGAGGAGCCTGGCGGGCTCCAGTCCAGGGGGTCGGGAAGAGTCGGACATGACTGAGCACCTAAGCACAGCACAGCACAACGACTTCCCAAATGAAATGAAAGAATCACTAACTAAAGTCTGTATCTTTCAATTTTCCTTCAACACCAGCTGATGTTTTAATACAAAGATGAATTAACAGATGACTAATATTATATATATATGTATTTTAATATTATATTTTTATTTTGCAGAGACAGAGGGAGAAATGAAATGATTTGGTCAAGGTTATAGAGGTGTGGTGGACAGTAAAATTACTCTTCTTCTTAAACACTTGTTATTTGCCTTGACTCTTTTTTTTTTTAAGTGAAATCAACAGCTTCACATCAGCTACTGATCAGGTACCAGATGGCAAAAACCTTCAGTCACTACCACCTAGGGCTATATTCAAACCAATGAAAGGCCTGTATCTCATTATCAGTCCCCTGAGTTCTCTATTCTCCCACATGGTACTGTCCTTTTCAAGTAGAAAAGTGACATTATTTTAAAAACTGCCCTTGTTTCAGGTAGCCAAAAAATTCTGATAATTTAAACAGTTTTGTCCTTTTAGGTGTTTGATTTTGTACGACATTATTAAAATTGAAGAACACTGCAACAGAAATTTGTAAAACCAAACCAAATCAAAATAAACTATGTGATAACACCCCAGAACCTTGCTCCATGTCAAAAATGATAGGTAATTGAAAAAACTTGTGAGGTTCAGCAAATAAAAACCCAGAAAACTCTGTTAAATTTGAATTTGAAATAAATGAGCTTTTTTTTAGTACACATATGGACCAAATATTGAATGAAACATACTTTCTTTATTTGAAATTCATTTAACTATAGATCTGATATTTCATCTAATAACCCAGACAATAAAAAATGGACAGCTCAAGTTATTCTGTATAACTGAAAAAACAAGGACAAGTGAGTGGATCATAACAGTGTTATGATGTCCACCTCTGTGGGAGACACTTACGTCTGGAAACCGTTATTACAATACCGAAAGTCTATGAAGAGTGAAAGGGAAAAAAGTGTCTTTTGGCTTGAAAATAGAATTATATTTTGCCAGCATGAAAAAGAATTGCAGCAAAATCAAATGTATTGTGGACTTTTGAAAGTCCCTCTTACAGAAATAGAACCAAATAAACTGGTCGACAATTGTTTTCCATTTTTTCAAATAGGCAAAACATATTACTCCTAGTTGGAAAGCTACAGGGCAAGGTTTAAATTCAGCAACATTGTTCACTGAATGATGAACTCAGAATTGTTACATCTACAGCTCCTTATTCTCTATGTCAGGTAGGTCTGTGAAGGTAGAAGTGCATCTCTGGCCATGAGTATGATTCAGTAGTATCTATAATTAAGAGCCAGCACACAGATAAAAAGGAAAATATAGGAACATTTGGCTAGGTACAGATCTCACATTTAATTTTTTTCTTTTATCTTGTTTCAAGAGCAATGAAAGAAATGTGACAGCTAATATTTTCCCTTTCTAATACATATGCATACAAACTCAAATCACACAGCCATGGTAACAAGGACATTAACAGTAAATATAAAGAGTACATTTAAAATCCCTTTTGGGTGTATGTTCTTATCTTGATCCCTAGAGATTTATACATCTAAAATCCTTTAACACTGATGAATATAAATCTTGGGTACTGAGGAAAAACCATAAATTTTTTAATTCAAGATGTAAGCATCCTTACCTCTAAGGGTTAGCCTTATGAAAACGAACAAAAGCAATGAAATGGAAAGTTCAGGGAGCTGACATTATGCTCTTAACCCAAGATAATGTAATATAGATAGTAAAAGGTTTCTGAATTGTGAGCTATGCATTCTGATAACTGTAAAGTGAGTGCTGACCTTGTGCATTATGCTAGAACCACAGTTGGTATTTTAACACAGCTGTTATTTGGAAAGTAAAGCTACTTTATTGCACATTTTGCTTTTTTTTTTTTTGAAAGGTTAAGGGGAATAAATCTCTCTTGAGTATGGTACCAGCCTTTTTCTTTCTGAAAATTAAGGATATTAGATTACCTTCAGTGAGTATTATTTTTTACCCAAATAATGTAAATGCTTGGCAACATGAAATGTCCTCATAAAACAAAAATATAACAGGATGGAGACAGTTTTCAGTGCATTATATGCCAGAGTCTTATTTTATGGACATCTGTCTATCTGAATTGATTTATGAATTCATGTCTCAAGCAAGTTGGTATCGTGTCTTATTTTATGACTTACAAATTATAAGCACATCTGTACATTCATGCTTTTCTTAAGTATTCATATTGGAAAGAGGTTGTTTTGTGTTTTTTGGGAATACAGTGACCTTTGGGGTGGTTACGATGGCAGGTGCCAAGGGGTCCTAGTGTCAGAGAGTTGAAGATGAACCAAACCAGAATGCCCAGTGACTTGGGGGAGCGACGGAGGGACCCGGAGCGGCAGGAGTCTCACGCACACTTCCAAACAATGAAAAGCAGTGACTGGGAAAATGTCATGTACTCACAGCTCACTCTACATGCTGCTTGTAATCTTATTTGTACAAGTACAGGCAAAAATCTACTAACAACGGAGATCACCCCTTTCCCTTTGTTACAATTTAGTATTGACTGCTGTGCTGGAAGGCTGACATGACTCCCAGAATGAGTTTAATTACAAATATACACAAAAAGGTAATTAGCAATAGAAGTAAAGGGTTAGTTAGCAGATTTTTTTTTTTTCAACAGAGCCACAATTTTTAATTTGAACAGAGGTGGTAATCAACAAAAATGGAAAATTTTAAAATAAATATATAACTAAATATACATTTATATTAAAATACATATATATATATATATATATGTGTGTGTGTGTATATATATACCCCAAATCACTGCAGATGGTGAGTGCAGCCATGATATTAAAAGACGCTTGCTTCCTGGAAGAAAAGCTATGACAAATTTAGACAGCATATTATAAAGCAGAGACATTACTTTGCCACCAAAGATCCGTCTAGTCAGAGCTATGGTTTTTCCAGTAGTCATGGATGGATGTAAGAGGTGGACTATAAAGAAAGCTGAGTGCCGAAGAATTGATGCTTTTGAACTGTGGTGTTGGAAAAGACTCTTGGGAGTCCCTTGGACTGCAAGGAGATCCATCCAGTCCATCCTAAAGGAGATCAGTCCTGACTATTCATTGGAAGGACTGATGTTGAAGCTGAAACTCCAATACTTTGGCCACCTGATGCAAAGAGCTGACTCACTGGAAAAACCCTGATGCTGGGAACGATGGAAGGTGGGAGGAAAAGGGGACGACAGAGGATGAGATGGTTGGATGTCATCACCGACTCAATGGACATGAGTTTGAGTAAGCTCCAGGAGTTGGTGATGGACAGGGAGGCCTGGTGTGCTGCAGTCCATGGGGTCAGAAAGAGTCAGATATGACTGAGCGACTAAAAAACAACTATATATATTAAGAGCCCCCAGCCCACTTTAAAATTCATTTATCTTTTTTTCCTTTAGCCAATCCCCTCAAAATCATTTTAATGTCATCTCTGCTTTCTTGATACACAAGTCACCAATAACCTAAATGCCAAACTGGAAAATTAAAGTAGGATGAGACATGGAAGAAAGGGCGGGAGCCATGTCAGGAGGCTGCCTCCCACAGCTCACCTCAGTCATGTGATATGAAGCATATTATAATGTTGCATGCCAACACTTTTGCATTTTTGGCAGCCTTCATATAAGACGGAAAATTTAGGTTAGTGGTACCTTCCCCACTGATGTTTTTTATATTGTAAGTAGAATAAATCTCAGAAACATGAATCTGAAACTTCATTTTACAATATGTCTCTTTCCTCTTCAGCTGATAATGTTTACACTATCTCACTTTGTTCTGAGGACACAAATTGGTTTCTCGGATCATGCTGTTATTAATATGAATTTTTAAAAATAATAGAATTTAACACAGAAGTAGGTTGAGAAAACATGAAAGGCAAAATGAAAATGATAATTCTTGGTGTGAAAAACTCAGAAAGTGAAATAGAACACAATAGTATGCTTTGCGTGCTTCGAAATGTCTTGGACATGCTGGATTTGCTGATGGCACAATGTAACAGGAGGGGCTTGCCAGGGCATTGCTGTTCGTGGGGGTGAGGGGTGCATTACAAACTTTGCTAGGGAGCCAAGAAATATTTCATCGGGAATTATTTAGTTTTGGTCTCTTCTAAGCTCAGGACTTTCTTCCTTTATTATAGAATTATTTTCCCTAATAAATCAATGCAATACTTATTAGCTATAAAGTTAGTAATAAACTTGTACCTCTCGATTCCCAAGTTTCCCTCCTCCTGCCACATTGTTGCTTTATGTTAAAAACCTTTTGCTACCTGTTTAACCAGTCTAATATAATGTAATTTGGAATAAATAAAAGTGCTTACAATCACTAATTTGTAAAACTAATGCAATGCCTGTAATCCTATAAAGATTAAGTTTGATCTTTTGATTAACTGTTACCTAAAAACACTGATTACTGTACAGGAAGCTTAGTAGATAGTTACTAAATACTGGTGATTGGCAACTGATAAAATGCAAAAGAGTTGCTTTTACATTTTCGATATACTGATACAATTACATAAAGAACAGTAAACAATAACATTTTCTAGACAGAATTTGCTTTTATAAGTACTTTAAGTACTATAAGTATTATACATATTATATCTTTCTTTTGAAAACTTTACATAAATGAATGTACAGAAATACAATGATAATATATTTTTGGTAAAAACTAAAAATACTCATTTACTTTTAAATGCAAAATTCATTGTTTTTGTTAATACATGTAAGCATGATTGGCAGACTTTGATGAAAAGAAATGCAATGGCAGGAGTGTTGTGTTTTAACCTGTACTGATGTAAAAAGACTTGAATCACATCTACCTGTGTGACTCAGACTGGTGAGATGGGAGTCTTTCTGCATGAGTACTGAATGCCATAATGTGGCACAGTTAAAGCACAGAGCCACTGTCTGATTAAAAACAGAACGGACTTTTAACAGGGCCTTTCCCCTAAAGTATCCTGGCATTCTCATGACAGGAAAAAATTCAAGAGTTTGTTTCTTTACACTTAGGAAAAGTAGATTACAGAATAGCAATTTTGCTACATGTCTGCATCAGAATTGCTGTGAATATGGAGTGCATGTTTAGTTTGAAAAAGAATATTCTGTAGTGTAATTTCTTTTTATACATATGAACATTGAAATAAATTATCCAAAATTCAAACCTGAAAAAGTAAAAATTGGCGAGATATTCTTAGCTGGTGGTGTAATAGTTAAAATAGTTTTAGAAGCCTGCTGCTGCTGCTGCTGCTAATTTGTTTCAGTCGTGTCTGACTCTGTGCGACCCCATAGACGGCAGCCCACCAGGCTCCGCCGTCCCTGGGATTCTCCAGGCAAGAACACTGGAGTGGGTTGCCATTTCCTTCTCCAATGCATGAAAGGGAAAAGTGAAAGTGAAGTCGCTCAGCCGTGTCCGACTCTTAGCGACCCCATGGACTGCAGCCTACCAGGCTCCTCCGTCCATGGGATTTTTCCAAGCAAGAGTACTGGAGTGGGGCACCACTGCCTTCTCTGTTTAGCAGCCTAGTTTAAGAGAATTTGGGTTGTATTAAGTGGCAGCAACTTCCTGAGTTGATTGAAACAATGGAATTTTGAAACGTGACTAAAAAACGAATGATTTAAGCTGATTCTCACAGCACTGGTATATTTACAACTCAACGTGGCCTGCACTGATCACAGACAACCTGCACAACATTAGCCATCAGGAACATTTCTTTATAACTATCTCAGGCAGCTATTTTGAAGTTAAAACAATGAAGCAATGCTTGTGGCTTGTTTTCCATGAAACAAGCAGAAAAGCCAAGATCATTTTATATAAACTAAATGATGAAGAAATGCAAAGTATAAATCTTTTGTAAAATGCCTACATTAATATTAAAAACAAACAAACAAAAAGCCAAAAAACCTAACCAAACAAATCTGAGTAAATGAAGCAAACAACTAAAAAACTTCAAGTCATTTTAAAAAGTATTCCCTCCTAAGACATTAAAAAAGAATTATTTCATACAATCTTCAAGGAAATGGAAAATTTAGGTGGTATTTTAAGCCTAATGAGATAACACTTAAACTATGAACAATCTAAAATACTTTAAAGTAAGGCATTTGAAGAAATTGGGATTCTTGCATTGCAAACATATTTAAAAGGATATTTCACTATTTGCATTCTTTATAAGGTGTAAAGACTAAACATTTAAGGGTAATTTTTTGTGTGTGTGTGAATGTCTATGGACATTTTATTAGAGGAAAATGTCCCCATATTTCATAGAAATGTCACCACAATTTTTGGAAAAGATGAATTTTACTGTTTTAAAATTATATGTTTGACTGAAAATACTAACTCTATTAAGTATTATGATTACAATAATTGCAGTCTTTATGTAAAAATTCTCAATGACGGTTTAACAAATATCCTTTTACATTTTGACTGAGATACTTTTAGTTAGAGTTTTATCTTTAACAAATAGTGACTGCAAATTTAAACAATGACATAAATCATACTGGAATGGACATAAATGCAATCTTACAAAGATCTCTAATTTTGCATCCATGAAGATCAAGGCCAAAGCACACTGAAGATCAACTCCAAGTTATTTACTGGCAAAGTCAGGGTGAAATCTTGATTCTTTCAGTTCTCAAGCTGTTACCCTAGACCACACTGCCCAGATCATGTTGCACTTGTGCGAGTAGAAAGTGTGTATATCAAACTGTGTTTTAAATGCAGTAATCTGTTGCTTAAAGTGAAAGTGAAAGTGAAGTTGCTCAGTCATGTCCGACTCTTTGCGACCCCATGGACTGTAGCTCACCAGGCTCCTCCGTCCATGGGATTTTCCAGGCAAGAGTACTGGAGTGGGTTGCCATTTCCTTCTCCAGGGGATCTTCCCGACCCAGAGATCCAACCAGGGTCTCCTGCATTGCAAGCAGATGCTTTACCGTCTGAGCCACCAGGGAAGTCTCTTAAAGGGACTCCAACAAAGAACTGTTCAAAGGCAAACAATGCATTTCATAATTTAAATACTAATTTTCTAAAATGGTAGAAAACACTCAGAGGCAGCCTCCAGAAGACATGGTTTCTAGCCCGCACTCTGGCAGTAACCAGGAGCAGATTTCCGACATTCCTGTCAACTCCTCTCTGTCTCTTTCTGCTTCCTTCTCAGTATTTTCTCCTGTACAAATAAAACTGTTGAATCACACGCTTTTTTAGATACTTTCTCATTCTAACAGTTCAGTTAAACTGATTCTAGAAATTACAACTACCTCTAATAACTGTTTGGGCCCTGGACTGATGGGATTAATTTGAACACTCCTCTTCTACCTGAAGGAAAGGAGTCTTCACAAAATAAACCCTCAGTAGAGACTATAAAGTCTCTGTCCATGTAGTATAAGGCCTGAATTTCAAACGGTTTATGAGATGTAACCTCTCAAACTCCCACCTGATTCCTGCAGTAGAATATGATTTTCTTTTTGCAGTAGTTAGATGTGGTAAATATTTTCAGATGGGAAAATGAATATAACACACACACAGAGACATATACAGGCCTATACACATATATACATTGTTTTAGTTTCAGCAGTAGGTGACATGATTACTTATTTTAATGTAGATACAAAACTTCTATCATACTTTTTAATTTATCTGAATAACGAGTGCTGAGTTTTTAATGCAGTTCAGTTCAGTTCAGTCACTCAGTTGTGTCTGACTCTTTGTAACCCCATGAACCGCAGCACCCCAGGCCTCCCTGTCCATCACCAACTCCCGGAGTTTACCCAAACTCATGTCCATCGATTCAGTGATGCCATCCAACCATCTCATCCTCTGTTGTCCCCTTCTCCTCCCGCCTTCAATCTTTCCCAGTATCGGGGTCTTTTCGAATGAGTCAGCTCTTCACATCAGGTGGCCAAAGTATTGGAGTTTCAGCTTCAACATCAGTCCTTCCAATGAATACTCAGGACTGATCTCCTTTAGGATGGACTGGTTGGATCTCCTTGCAGTCCAAGGGACTCTCAAGAGTCTTCTCTAACACCACAGTTCAAAAGCATCAATTCTTCTCCACTCAGCTTTCTTTATAGTCCAACTCTCACATCCATACACGACTACTGGAAGAACCATAGCTTTGACTAGATGGACCTTTAGTGGCAAAGTAATGTCTCTGCTTTTTAATATGTTGTCTAGGTTGGTCATAACTTTCCTTCCAAGGAGTAAGTGTCTTCTAATTTCATGGCTACAGTCACCATCTGCAGTGATTCTGGAGCCCCTCAAAATAAAGTCAGCCACTGTTTCCACTGTTTCCCCATCTATTTGCCATAAAGTGATGGGACCGGATGCCATGATCTTAGTTTTCTGAATGTTGAGCTTTAAGCCAACTTTTTCACTCTCCTCTTTCACTTTCATCAAGAGGCTCTTTAGTTCTTCTTCACTTTCTGCCATAAGGGTGGTGCCGTCTGCATTTCTGAGGTTATTGATACTTGAATGCAGTTAGAGAAGCAGTAAGCTTGGCTCACCTCTTCCTTCTTATCAAGCTTAGTAAGGACTAACAGAGGAGAAGGAGAAGGCAACCCAGTCCAGTATTCTTGCCTAGAGAATCTCGTGGACAGAAGAGCCTGGTGGGCTGCCGTCTATGAGGTCGCACAGAGTCGGACACAACTGAAGCAAGGACTAAGACAGGGCCCTTTGTGGGAAGGAAAATGAATGAGCTGCCTTGGATTTCCCCTCATGCAATGCAGTACAATGATCTATTTATTTTCTCTCAGTATGTATAGCTGTGTTTTTGGTTACTTAAAACTTGGCGACTGTTACGCTGTCACTTTCTCTTTCACACGTTTCTACCACTTTTCTTCCATTTTTATAGTTTAAGAGAAAGCTGTAAAAGTTGTTCATCTTGTGATCACCTGACAAGCCTCAAGCTTGGGAAGCTAGAATGGTTATTTAAAACTTGCAGGAAATATCAGAAAAATAGTAAGTTTAGTAGCTAAAAGTAAGGTTGCTCTGTGGGATATGATAATCACCACTGACTGGAAACCTCAAACCCAGGCAGGCCAACTGAACAGTTACTTTTCATCCTAAGTGATCTGATATATCTGTGCAATCTACAGCAGTTTCATTTGGGTACATCTCTAGTGTAATGAAGAGACACATTACTTCATCCAGTCAACAGAGCTTTTGGGAAGTTAAGCATAACCATGTGTTGCACAGGGAACAATACAAATATTAACTACATATTTGAAGATGGTGTATCCATTAGCAAAATGATTTTATTTGGCACAATATTACTTCAGATGAAAAAAAATTAAAAACAAAAAACAAAAAACCACTAGCTACCTGAATCTTCCATTGAGTACCTAGAGGACATTCCACTGTTGGAATAAGTAAAGACTTAGGAGCCTGGTAGGCTACAGTCCATGGGGTTGCTAAGAGTTGGACACGACTGAGCAACTTCACTTTCACTTTTCCCTTTCTTGTATTGGAGAAGGAAATGGCAACCCACTCTAGTATTCTTGCCTGGAGAATCCCAGGGATGGCGGAGCCTGGTGGGCTGCCATCTATGGAGTCGCACAGAGTCGGACACGACTGAAGCGACTTAGCAGCAGCAGCAGCAATGAAGTCTGCAAAAAATGCAGCATTTCTGATGGTTTTCATATATAACTTGATTCTTTTGAATGAAGCAATTATTACAAATTTTAGTAGAAACAAAAACACTCCAATTAAAATATTTGTTAAAATTGTTAGAAATTTATAAAAATAGCAAATGTGCAATCAGAAAGTGGTGATAGTATTTTGGTTAAGATTCTATTATTAAAAAAAAATATAGATAGCTTTTAGTGCCATTAGATGGCTGAAAGGGCTCATATAAAACTGTAATAGCCCTTTTTTGTCTTCAAAGTATGTTCTTCTGACTGCGTCACTTATATATGGTTATTGAATATATGAAATGAATGTGCCTTAAATGAGACGAAGGTTTTTGTCCAAGAATAACTTTCAGAGTCAAACTAACTCAATACAGAAAGTGGAAAACATCATATTTTGAAACATGACAGAAAAATAGCTACATTGTAATAGTGGTAATTTAGCTAATATTTTTGTCTTTAAAAGGCTTTTCATCTATTTCTTTATTCAGTAAGGAAATAGTGCCCATTTGGGCTGACTGGATAGAGAAAATTATTGGTGAATGCATCTGGAATTATTGATTATGCTTAGGCATAGTGAGAGTTGCTAAAAGGAGACTGAAGCAGAGAAATTGAGCTGAATTCTCTCATCAGGTGGTTCTGAACTTTTCTTCCCTAACCATACTTCCTCCCCTTGCAGAATCCTCAAGATCACAGGTATGCACCAAAATCAACAATGTTGCTGAAAAGACATTTACGATAATGCGTGATAATGAGGCAAAGAAAGCCTCCCTTAAGGCATATTTATCAATCCAATAGTATGCATTTATGCATATGGGAGGAAGGTTGAAGCTGCTGCCAAGTCACAAAAGGCTATGTGAGTGCCTGTTAAAGAGCTTGGCTCAATTCTTTATCTATGAATGGGGGTAACAATAATAGAATGTTCCAGGCTCCTCCTCTACACTTCTGCTTCCATTTTAGGGGATGTTTTTCATCCTCACCTTCAGTAGACTGTGCAATTGCTTTTATGTTCTGATTTTATTTTCTCTTTGTTCCTTCCCCATCTGTATTTTCAGTGTGTTTCAAATCTAGTTCACGTCTCTCAATTACTGGACATAGTTCTGGGATGTCTGATTTAGTAAATTCAGCAAATCTCTCCTAATTCTCCTTATTGGTATTTATTAACTTGATAAAATCACCAATTTTGACAGTATATGTAAAATGCAAGCCCACGGTTCAGAACAGGAACTTTCCTCTTCAGTGATCAAATGACATGAGACAGCCGTCCCGTGCGTCTGCAAAAAACGCTTAGGAAGCCTTAAGGGTGAGAAGACTTCCTAATCATTACTGGGGAAAGCAAGGCTATTTCATTTATGACGGAGCTTAAGTAGAAAGATTTGTGGAGCTAAAGTAAGGCAAGGTAATAAACCATGCTTTAAACACGTCAAGTATTGTATAAACTCTAAACACACTCTCTGATACTAAGAAATACAGGTGTCATTAAAGGTTTGTCAAATAGCCAATCCAAGATTTAGAAGACCAACTCGGGACTCTCATCTTACAAAAGTCTGTACGGATTTTTGTCAAATATTTTTAAAGGAACAAGTATTTTATCCTGAACTTGAATTTGCCTGCTGGCTAATTCAAGTTCAATGGACACTTTTTATGTTTAATACTGATGTATGTGAAACTCTGCAAAGTAGCTGGATAAAATTCCACATTGTCTGGTAGGTAACGAGTCTGGACTGGATCAAATCTTGTCAGGTCCAGATTAGAGCTGACCCTATCTTTAGGGTCACATTTTCCAATTCTCACACCACTTTACAAGCTCCAGTGTGCATGAAATTATAAAACACGGAGCATGAGAAAATATCTCCCAGGTTGCTTTTGTGGCAAGAGAGCCCAGAGAAATAAACTGATTTTCAGTCCTTTGAGTTTTACTATTTTCTGAAGAAAGAAAATTTGGTTAGGGTCAGTTTTCAAGTTTAACAGTTCATCAGCCCATAATTGCACTCATTATTACTGTAGCCAGCTTTATATTGGAGTTTGATTAATAACGATATGCACTTCCGTAACGCTTTCCATTAAGTGGCCCTAATTATACTGTAACTGCTGTTCAACAACCAAGCAAGTGTAGCTACAATGTCATTTTTATGAAGCCAGATTTGCTCAGAAGGGTACTTTGATAATGCTAATGTGGGAGTGAAGTAACTGACAGTGTGTGGTGTCATAGTTACTATTACTTTAAATCCTATAGACACTAAACCAAGGCGTTCTGAAGTTCTTACTGGTAGGAAAAGCTTTTGATATGGACTCAGTGAAAGTCTTTGACATGTAATGAATAAGCTTTATCTGCTTGGAACTACTTTGGGTACTAAGAGGCCCAGTTATTGAATATAAGAGCATAGGGTTTAACTGGAAGACCAGCTTCAAATCTTCAGTTTACTTATTTATTTCTCTGATCTTGGGCAAAGTATTTAACTTCTCTGAAATTACCACATATGTGTAATGATGCCTGCTTCTATATTTGTGACATTAGGATTAAATGATATATGGCCTGTGCTGATGCCTAATATAGAACCTGGTTTAGAGCAAAGGCTTTGCAATGTTTCGTAAAGGCATACCCTCCTCATTCTTTCTATCATTCAGTAGTAGGCAATGGATCATTGCCTTCCAAATAAGCCTTCCACTTGAATTAGGATTAAATAAATATAAATGCTTTGAAAATATGCACATGAGTAGGGACGAAAAGTGTAAATCTCTAATAGGAAAGAATGCAAATTAATCACCACTGTATTAAAAGAAATTGAAGAAACAAAAGAAAGGAGGGGGAAGGTCTAAATTTCTTTCACAAGGTGGGATATTATGCAGAAGTAGAGTAATCCATATTTAATAAGACTGGGGCAAACATTTCAGCTGGGTCTCAGGAAGGAATAAAGGGTAGAAATAATGAAGCAACTTGGATTGCAAAAACTGCACAAGAAAGTGAACATCTATTACTTAAAGTGATTGAGTTTTTCTTTCTTTTTTTTTTTTTTTTACTACTTCTGGTTCTTCTGGTAATCATTACATTCCTTTAACCCCAAAAATGTTGCTGAAAAAAAGAATTAGAACCTGTATAGAATAAATGATTGCACTTCCCAGAGTGGGAGATAGTCTTTTTTTTTTTTAAGAACCACAGGGAATGGGCAGTGTTCCAGTGTCGATAGCAGGATTGTTTGCGAGAATGTGTGTAATAGTGAGTGGTGACAAGTCAGCTGAATTAGAATTCTTGCAGGGACTCACAAATATTTGGTGGAGAGAAGGTCAGATCTTAAAGTAAGATCAAAATATCTTTATATTCTGATATGTCTTCCAACTGTTTCCTTCATTTGAACACATCTATGTTCTTACTTCTAAAAAAAAATCACCTTATGTGGTCAAAAGATACAAATTTCCATTTCTAAAATAAGTAAGTGCTAGGGTTGTAATACAACACAATGACTAGCGTTAGCAATGCTGTGTGAAATATAGGAAAGTAGATAAGAGAAAAAATTCTAAAAGTTCTCATCACAAGGAAAAGAAATTGTTTTCTTTTTTCTTTTCTCGTTATTGTATCTATATGAGATGATGTATGTTAGCTGAATCTACTGTGGTAATTATTCTACAATACATGTAAGTAAAAATGTCGTACCATATCTTGAATTTATACTGTTAAATATGTTA
Organism: Giraffa tippelskirchi; assembly: GCF_054371585.1. Lineage (NCBI taxonomy): Eukaryota > Metazoa > Chordata > Mammalia > Artiodactyla > Giraffidae > Giraffa > Giraffa tippelskirchi. Next base: position 174,751,536 of record NC_137280.1, on the reverse strand, counting down.
ATTATTTCCCAATAAAACTGGAAACATAGAAAGGAATTCTGAAAATAATTTTCAAAAACCTTATGAAATTAGCTGAAAAATATATCCTGGGACTTGGTGTGAAGGGCGATGTACAGGAAACACATGGAGAGAAATTCTTTAGATATCACTGTGTCTTCCGTGGGCTTCCCTGGTGGCTCAGATGGTAAAGAATCTGGCTGCAGTGCAGGGGACCCAGGTTCAATCCCTGGGTTGGGAAGATCCCCTGGAGAGGGGAATGGCAACCCACTCTAGTATTCGTGCCTGGAGAATTCCATGGACTGAGGAGCCTGGCGGGTTACAGTCCATGGGGTCACAAAGAGTCAGACGCGACTGCGCAACTAGCTCTGGGTTATTGGAATATTACACAAGTGAAAAGGAGAGAGAAAGAAAAGAACAAAGAAAAAACATCGAATGATATTTCTCTTTTAAACTATATGCCCTTTCATCTCATTTTGTAATGACATGAGTTATTGCTAATGCTGAAATATACCATGCACTAATTTAGCAACTAGTCTTTGTGACACAGTTGAAAGACTAGAATCTATTGAGTTAATGCCAGGAGACGAGGAGACTTAAGTGTAGTGAAAAATCTTAAAGGTTGGTGAGCTTACTGACAGGGATGGGCTCTTTCTGAACACTGGCATCTGTGATTAATAGCTGGTGAGCATCAGTAATTAAACATCTGGCTCTGATTTTATGGATTATAAAAAACTCAACTTTCCCTTAGACTTGTTGAAAGGATTTTCATATTTCCCTTCAAAGAAGATTTTTGTGAACTTCTATTTATCTAAAACATATAACTATGAGAAAATTATAGGCTCCCATAACATTCATATTTGATGGGAAAGTCACACCAACAATGAGTGGAACCACCAATTGAAGTAGAAAGCAATAAAGCCAAAACCTGAGAGAAAGGTGACTCAACACCATTTCCAGCCAAAGATGTACTCTAATCACTGATATTTCATGTGAAATACTTAATCCTCATTTCATTTATAGTTATCTATAAATATATTGAAATACGTTATTATATAACATTGTGACTAAAAATGAGTCTCATGTTCCCGTTTATTCAGGTATATATTCACAGAGTTATGTTGGCTAAGGATATTACAGATGTCACCTTTACACCTTTTGCTACTTCTTTTCAAATAATTCATTAACAGCAACTTAATTTAATTTTTCATAGAAATACAAGCTGTATTTTTTGGGAAAACTGATGCCTGAAGAGGTTTGGTTGAAAAGTGAGATGACAGCAAACCTAATATGAGATGTTGAATGGAACAGAACGCAAAGGATAAAGGCTTATCAATTCAGGATACAGCATAAAATAATTATATGATGGCTGCTTTATCCACTGGTGATGATCAGCCTAACATAGGTTCTTTAAAATTTTAAAAGAAGAATAAATATTTAACTATAGTTAGTCAAGATTACATCAAAAGTCTGCATTTTTTGGTATAGAAAAACCATATAGGGTGGTTTAACTTTGAAAACACAAACTTTTCCTTGTGCAAACATTTGTTTGTTGATAAATACATTTGGATTTTGTTAAACACAAAACAGATCAACCAGTTTCAGATTGTGGTACATCTGATAGCATGACACAGTAACATATTGGGACACCTATAAACACAAGTTCTTAAATTTTTCTACAAGTAAAGTGCTGTTCATTGTTATCTAACTCTCTGGAAAAAGCAACTATACAGAGTATAGTCACAGGTTCATAATAACCACAATAGAAGGTAACAGCTAATTTCCCCCACTGTTACACTACCGAAGCTTCTACATGGCCAATTACCTGCCTCAACCAGGATGCCTTTCTGACGGCTCCATCAAGGAATGTCTAGACAGAGGACTTGTTTTATATCAACCTGAGAATGGCAGGGCTTAATAACTTTTCTCAGAGTCGTAAATAATTTTTTATATTGACCTTGATATTATTTGCTTGTTCAGGTTACATTATCTCTACTTAATAACACCATTTACAATTTGGTATCACTCTATTTGCTTCAAATTTTCCTGTAATGAGTAACTTGGAATCCCTAAAGCAAATCATTTAAAATTTTATTGTAAAATACATATACATCCTAAATATACTATACGTAGTACTATAGATTTTGCTAATTCTCTAGGTTGAAGTTAGGACTCCAACAAAATTCGGTTCATTCTGACACTTGCTCACTTTAACTTCTCCATGTTTATCAAAACTTTGTAGCTCTTGAGGCAGAATTCTAGTTTATTGGAGGTTTGTAATAAAGCTTTCCTTTAATTTTCAGGATGCTCCCAAGAGGTATAGCATGTTTGATTTCAAAAGTCTAACAGACAATCTAAACATTAAAAAAAATATTATTTTCAAAAAGTGTTGAAAAATATTCTCAGATCCTTATATGGTTTGCAGTTGGTAGTCTACTTTTTCAATTGTTTTTGCCACATAGACATCATTATCTATTCATTTCTTGATATGCTTATTTGCAAAAATATTTAGACTTAATATTGTACTATCCAATCCAATACAAACTGAACACACACATAAAAACATATAATTTTTTAACATGTATTATACTTTGGAAATTATTTATTATACATTTATTATACATTCATGCCATCAATTTTTATTTACTCAAGAATCAATAATTACTTGTACTTACAAATACCTATGACAATTACTGTAGGTTGCCAGAATGGATCCAAGCCTGTATCTGAATTGTTCGAGAGAATCACAAAGGTCTGACAAGGAAACAGATTTTCCACTCACACATACGCATGTGTGCACACACAGACACAGACACATCCACACACATACCTTTGATCACATTTAGCTGACTGCTTCTGTACCTATATATTTTGGGGTGTTTCTGCAATTTAAAATTCCTTAAAAAATGCTTTATTTTGCCTATGGTCTATGTAACCAAGATATCCAGGATGAGATCTATAGAAAATATGCATGGCTCATGGTTTATCTCATTTTTTAAATACACCTTTTCATTTATTAGTGAAAATAACAGTTATCTGCGTCTGTGTGTGTGTGCACGTGGGCATGCTTGTGGGTTAACACAGAGAGCAAAACAAAAACTTTCTTTTTCTTCAGTTTTCTTACTGACAGGTCGATTCATATCTATTTTAAAATAGAAAAATTAGTACCACTGTAAAGATATTCATGTATCTGGATAGAAATCGTTTTTTACTTATATTGTAATTCTAATATGAAAATGGAAAATCCAAAAAAAACAGCAGGACATATATATTCATAAGCTATATCAACACAAATATGAATGTCAAAATTGTACTGGGTAAGTCTCATTCTTAGCCATCAATAAGTTCTCCAGCCCACAATTTGGTCTATCTAAGAAACATTTCTTATATATAATCTCTCCTATTTTTCTGGCCTTTTCTGTCTTGCTTTGGTTGCTACTGAGACAATCTAGCTGTGCCCAAGCTTCAACCAGCCTCACGATGGCATAAGCCAAGACTGCCTCACCGCGTGTCTGGGCCACATGCCGTAAGCCTTATACATGTAGCTCCTCGGTTCACACCGAAGCAGGAGACTTCCAGGGCCCCTCGGTGTCCACGCGTGCACGAGCCAGAGGCATGTGAATTAAAACTCTGTGGGTGGAACCAGTGAGATAGGAGGTCTATGGAGTGACCTAGGAGGCGATTAACACATCTTCTCCATCTGAGTTTAGACCGTACTGAGAAGCAGTTGTTTATATATGACCTTTTGGAAGAGAGTCTCAGTGAAATCCATCAAGAGGTCACACTTAATACAATGCAATCCCCAGTTAAACAACAGATCCTTTTACTGGTGATGTCTCTTTCTGATTCACTTCTTTCCCTCACTCCCTCTCCCTGGCATTAAACTCAAGTAAAAGTTCAAGGTTACAGGCCCCGTTTTCTGGAGAACTCAGATTAAAACTGGTGGTGTCCCCTAAAGCATTTCCCCTAAAGTCAGGAACAAGGCAAGGATGCCCACTTTCACCACTACTATTCAACATAGTTTTGGAAGTTTTGGCCACAGCAATCAGAGCTGAAAAAGAAATAAAAGGAATACAGATAGGAAAAGAAGAAGTAAAACTCTCACTGTTTGCAGATGACATGATCCTCTACATAGAAAACCCTAAAGACTCTACTAGAAAATTACTAGAGTTAATCAATGAATATAGTAAAGTTGCAGGATATAAAATTAACACACAGAAATCCCTTGCATTCCTATACTCCAAGAATGAGAAAACAGAAAGAGAAATTAAGGAAACAATACCATTCACCATTGCAACAAAAAGAATAAAATACTTAGGAATATATCTACCTAAAGAAACAAAAGACTTATATATAGAAAACTATAAAACACTGATGAAAGAAATCAAAGAAGACACAAACAGATGAAGAAATATACCGTGTTCATGGATTGGAAGAATTAATATAGTGAAAATGAGTATACTACCCAAAGAAATCTATAGATTCAATGCAATCCCTATCAAGCTACCAATGGTATTTTTCACAGAACTAGAACAAATCATCTCACAATTTGTATGGAAATATAAGAAACCTCGAATAGCCAAAGCAATCTTGAGGAAGAAGAATGGAACTGGAGGAATCAACCTGCCTGACTTCAGGCTCTACTACAAAGCCACAGTCATCAAGACAGTATGGTACTGGCACAAAGATAGAAATATAGATCAATGGAACAAAATAGAAAGCCCAGAGATAAACCCACGCACCTATGGACACCTTATCTTCGACAAAGGAGGCAAGAATATACAATGGAGAAAAGACAATCTCTTTAACAAGTGGTGCTGGGAAAACTGGTCAACCACTTGTAAAAGAATGAAACTAGAACACTTCCTAACACCAAACACAAAAATAAACTCAAAATGGATTAAAGATCTAAACGTAAGACCAGAAACTATAAAACTCCTAGAGGAAAACATAGGCAAAACACTCTCCGACATAAATCACAGCAGGATCCTCCATGACCCACCTCCCAGAATATTGGAAATAAAAGCAAAAATAAACAAATGGGACCTAATTAAAATTAAAAGCTTTTGTACAACAAAGGAAACTATAAGCAAGGTGAAAAGACAGCCTTCGGAATGGGAGAAAATAATAGCAAATGAAGCAACGGACAAACAATTAATCTCAAAAATATACAAGCAACTTCTGCAGCTGAATTCCAGAAAAATAAATGACCCAATCAAAAAATGGGCCAAAGAACTAAACAGACATTTCTCCAAAGAAGACATACAGATGGCTAACAAACACATGAAAAGATGCTCAACATCACTCATTATTAGAGAAATACAAATCAAAACCACAATGAGGTATCATTTCACACCAGTCAGAATGACTGCTATCCAAAAGTCTACAAGCAATAAATGCTGGAGAGGGTGTGGAGAAAAGGGAACCCTCTTACACTGTTGGTGGGAATGCAAACTAGTACAGCCACTATGGAGAACAGTGTGGAGATTCCTTAAAAAACTGGAAATAGAACTGCCATATGATCCAGCAATCCCACTGCTGGGCATACACACCGAGGAAACCAGAATTGAAAGAGACGCGTGTACCCCAATGTTCATCGCAGCACTGTTTTCAATAGCCAGGACATGGAAGCAACCTAGATGTCCATCAGCAGACGAATGGATAAGGAAGCTGTGGTACATATACACAATGGAATATTACTCAGCCATTAAAAAAATACATTTGAATCGGTTCTACTGAGATGGATGAAACTGGAGCCCATTATACAGAGTGAAGTAAGCCAGAAAGAAAAACAACAATACAGTATACTAATGCATATATATGGAATTTGAAAGATGGTAACGATAACCCTATATGCGAGACAGAATAAGAGACACAGATGCATAGAACAATTTTATGGACTCTGAGGGAGAAGGTGAGGGTGGGATGTTCTGGGAGAATAGCATTGAAACATGTATATTATCATATGTGAAACAGAACACCATTCCATGTTCGATGCATGAGACAAATGCTCAGGGCCGGGGCAATGGGATGACCCAGAGGGATGGGATGGGGAGGGAGGTGGGTGGGGGGTCCAGGAAGGGGAACACATGTAAACCCATGGCTGATTCATGTCGATGTATGGCGAAAACTATTACAATATTGTAAAGTAATTAGCCCCCAACTAAAATAAATAAATTTATTACAAAAAAAAAAAATGGTGTCAGGAATGGCCCTCAAGCACAAGACTCATAGGTCTATCAGCAGTAACGATTTATTCCCTGATGGTAAGCAGTATGATGATACATTATGGTGTATAATAGCTTTGCAATTTCTAAGGGTTTGATTTGCAGTTAAATAAGATAAGGTTCAGACAGAAGGTATGGTGTTGCATTTTACAATGGCAGTTGGTTTTTAATAGAATGGGGCAAAAATAATTATAAGAATTGTGCAGTGGGCTGGCTTTTGGAATTGGCATTGGAATCTGTGAAGGAGACAGCAATACACTAAAGAAAACCAAATGCCTACTGAAGCCCAAAACCTCTATTGCAGCTTTTAAGAAACTCCCTTATTCTGAAACCAAAACACAGATTGCACCCACTGAACGTCCTAAACAGGTCTCCATGTCAAAATCAGGTCTCTAATAGAAAAGGACAGGGACTCCAGCACTTATCATGAGGCCATTTGATTGGGCAAGACTGAGATTCTGGAGTCCCTTGATTCCCTGAAACCTCTGCCTGGCAGAAGCAACACATTTCCTCTTGCTTCTTTGCAGAAGAAGACTCCTTTTCCATGAAAACCATGTGATCGTCTTACTTGAGGCAGGTACCTTGCAAGATGATGCTTGTTCTCTGCATCACTTATTTTCTTCAAGCCAATAGGCAGGTCCTATCTCTCAGCACAGCCACATTGAGAAGTACAGCCACTGCTGTATCAAAACTATTTGCTAAAGGACGTTTAGCATCCGTATATACCATCAGGGCCTGGGGGAACAGGTACCAGATGGAAATGAGAACGTTCAGCAGGAGATACAGAGCATAAGGCTGGATAGTGGAGAGCTGACTGACACTCAACATTCACGATAACGTGTGATTCAACGTTCTGACGGGGACCAGGATCTAGTCATAGCAATCTGCTGATTTTATTCCTTGAATCTAAGGCATGTCTGTATTCTACAAAATGTGTTTTGCTTTCAAAATCTAATGAGGCCCACCGATCTCTATGTTTCTTTTTTACTAGTGGGAAGTGTAGGAAGGGCAAAGTAGGACAACTGTTATTTTCTGCTTTCGAGTGGATATCCTGGCATGCCACCAGACACAGGACCCTAACATCTTCTATCACGTGGCCGTCCCCTGGGCCTTTCGAGAGTTTATTTCCCTCTCACTGATACAGAAGTGTTTTATTAGAGTGTCTAGAGTATTTTTTTGCTTCCTTCTTGCCAGATCTAATTTGTTTGATGCCATAAATACAGTGGACTAGCTGACATTCTGTAGAATAAAGATGATCTTGTCCCTGTGACTGTATTTCTATTAAAAACACAGGAAAGATAAAATAGCTCTGGGACAATACCTTGAATCTGAACTTCTATGACTGCTCTGTGGTTGCAAATTGATTGTTGCTTCTCTCTTGTTTGGGTTAAAGAAGAAAGCCTTTGCCACAGGATCAATAGTCTCCTAAAAGACAGAGGCTGTGGACCTGCTCCAGTAAGAACACATTTAGCATGGCAGCCGAGATTGGGAGTGCTATCTGGTGAAGTTTACGTTAGTCTACTGTCATTTGCCACATTTCATCTGTTTTTTTAAGAGTCAGAGAGGTGAATTGAATGGGATGTCGGGAAATATCCTTGAATCCAATGAGGGTCTGAGAGTGGCACTAATCTTTGCAACACTATTCTTCCTGAGATGCTCTATTGCTTTCAATTTACTCCTTTGCCAAGGCAAAGTGGGTTCAGTAGGCAGTTTCAGAATTTCTCACTTGAACTTTCCTCCATAATGATGCTTACTCCCCAGCTGGAGAGGCAATGGGACAGTTTTGCGAGGTACAACACACACACACACCACCCACACCCACACACATATACACACCCTGATTGTATACTCAGGTGACCAGCTAAATAGCCACAGGGAAGAATGACTATAAATAATCACAAGCACCACTATATATATCCACAGAGCAGAACCAGTATAAAGAAACATGGGTCCAAATTTCATTTATGAACTCATCTCCATAAACTTACCACCTGATTAGAAGATCAGTCCTGAATATTCATTGAAAGGACTGATGCTAAAGCTGAAGCTCCAATACTTTGGCCACCTGATGCGAAGAACTGACTCACTGGAAAAGACCCTGATGCTGGGAAAGATTGAGGGTGGGAGGAGAAGGGGACGACAGAGGATGAGATGGCTGGATGGCATCACCAATTCAATGGACATGGGTTTGAGTAAACTCTGGGAGACGGTGATGGACAGGGAGGCCTGGCATGCTGCGGTCCATGGGGTCGCAAAGAGTCGGACACAACTGAGCTTCTGAACTGAACTGACTGAACTGAATTAGAACAACTCGATCAAATTTTAAGTATCCTGGTACTGGTGTCATCTCAGACACTGGGTAGCATTGTCCTTAAAGTCCTGGCTATATTCACCTCCCCTATACAAATAGCTACTGTGAAAATAACCAAAGGAAGGGGGAAGAGGATGGGTGAAATCTTTACTGATTATTTACAGGAGAGCTGTTCTTGAGTAGGTAATCAGAACTGTACCCAGTACATCTGTGGAATGTATACCCTCAGAGAGAACCACCTTCCTTGAACCTATAGTACCAAGATAAAAGGCATGAGAAATGAATACGGAACTTCTGTGATGGTTAATTTTACGTGTCAGCTTGCCTGGGCCATAGGGTGCCCAAACATATGCAGTCAAATGTTATCTGGGTGTGTCTGTGACAGTATTTCTAGATGAAATTAAGATAGGAATTGGTAAACTGAGTGAAGCCAATTGTTCTTTCTAATGTGAGTGGACCTCATCCAGTCACTTGAAGGCCTGAATAGAACACAAAGGCTGATATGCCTTTGAGTGTGAGGGAATTCCCTCCTGCTTGACTGCCTTGATGGGGAAGATGTGTTTCTTTTTTTCTCCCTTGCCTTTGGACTCAAATGGAAACAGGGACTGAAACATCCTCGTCCGCTAAGCTGCTCAAGCCGAATACTGCATATAGTCACCCCTCCTTCCTCTTTCCCTGTTCTCATGGCTAGCTAAGCTGCAAGATTCTCTGTCTCATATATATATATATATATCCGGAGTCCGTTTACTTTTATTTCACATATTCGAGTTCAGGATACCTTCATCTCCAACCTGAGTTCCCACAGTACACTGCTACATAGTTGTCCCTACTTCTACTCTTACACAATTGGTTCTTTACTGAGCAGTAAAATATTTTAAATATATAAATATATATGTATAATTTCAACTTATTCCACCTCATTCAGTTCACAGTGCTTTCCCATCTGTGAATACGTTTTGAATGCCTTGCCCTGGCTTTCTGAGCTCTTCGTGGTTGGCTAGCACACGCCCTGTCCTGATTTCCTGCCACTAGACACTCAGTGCTCCTGGGCCACCCTGGATTTCCATCTGCTCCTTGATCATGGTGAAACTGCTCTTTCCTTAGGGACCTCTGCTTCTTCCTTGCTCTTGCATGACTTCTAATCACACAGATATCAGCTTAAATGTCTTCACGTTAATGCAGGTTTTCTTCGCCACTCAATATAAAATAGCTAGCCAGGCAGCTGCTACCAATCTTTACTGAATCTTTGCAGAGAAAGTATCAAAATGCTAATTAAGGCTTGGCTGGAGAAGGATGTGGTCAGGGGTGTGACAGATAAATTCTAAGGCAGGATAGTTTAGTGGAGCACAGATTTAAAAAAAAGTCAATGGCAGTTAGTCTATTTAAAAGAAAATGCTCTTTTTTTGTTTGTTTCCAGAGACCTTTGGACAACAACTAGGTTAAAAAAGTGAAGGAAAGACACACAGCAAGTAAATGCAAGCCACAGGGAGGGGCTACAGGTATTGTGTCTGGATTTTATCAGTATTGCTAACAGAATAAACATTTTCAACAAGAACTGCAATGTTCAGATCAAGAGATCTTTGGGATCAAGAGATAACTTGTAATTTTCCACTTACTTAATAATTTTATTACTTGAAAGTCTTTACTATCTAAATACTTCATTGGGTGGAAAGATAAATTGGTATAAAATAGGATGCTAAGGACATTATAAATAAATGATATTTAAGTTGATCTAACATTTTTCTTAAATACTAGTTGAACTATTTTATACTACTCAAACTAATACTAGCCACATGGTCTAACTCCATTACAATGCAGTGTAACAGTAACAGTAGTCAATTATTTATGAATCAGTGGAAACATCTGGAAGCTTGACCTCCTTTTGCTATTAAAAGGACTTGGAGCATTTGCTGTATTTCACTATTAGTGCCACTTCAGTTATTACATGCTCTGCCAATGTTTTATGTAACTGGACTGATTTCCTTCCAACTCATAAGGTCAGCTGACTGTAAAGGGATGGAATTTTCTAGGCACCAATGCCTACATCTATCTCCTTATTGATACTGCGAGCTAACTAATGCTCACACACAGAGGAAAACATGTTTGTCTAGCATTACATACTACATATGTAAGCATCAAAGAGAATAGACTAACTTATTTTTCTGGGCCAATCTTAAATTCATGTGTTTTTAGTATTTCCAATCTCTTCCTTTTTTGACTTATTCATGCACATCTATGTGCGCATACACATACACACACACACACACAGACACCAAAATTAGATGTCCCTGATCTGTATCTAAAAATTACAATGACCTTACCCACAGGTAGAATTTACTTTAGCGAGGTAAAAAAGAATGATTCTCTTTTACACCAAATATATTTCCAATGTACTTTGTATAGAAAGTGGTGATGGAAAAAGTGTATGTTCCAGAACTGATGACATACGCAAACACAAACATTTGCATAGCTTGTATTTGGCTTTGTTATTGTTCTACCAACAGACTTTCATCCTAATTCATTTTGCTTAGGATTATTTCCATTCATGAGATACTTATTGTGAATATTCCTTGCATCTGACACAATATCAGACACTGGAAGATAAAAATGATGATTACGCGAGAGTCTCTAGTTGTAATGGATTTCAGTCTTCTCAAGAGTTTTAAACCCAGAGAAAGCACAGCACTAAGGAGAAACGCTTAGAGCACTTAAATGGGATGTGAGTAATTGTTCAGAGATTAAGAACAAATACAAACAAATAAACAATAAAAACAAATTTCCAGTTTAATACCTAATCTGTTTAGTTTGCAAAGCTCCCATATTTTCTTATCAGGGTGACTCAGCAGCAACATTGAAAGAACTGAGCTGAAAAAGAATGAGTGATATGAATTCTTAGAAGGGACCCATGTAAGGAACACATATGGAAAAGGAGTCTTTTTAATTTCAATAGAAAACAAGTGTTTGGGGAGGCCTAAACTCTTCCAACTGTGGACGGGGAAAAGCTGAACTCTAGAGGACAGGGCAAACTTTGTCCCATGAAATCATCAGAAAGTATACGTATCTAGCAGCTGTGTTAACCCCTTGTCCATCCCCAGCAGCTCCTTGCGCTCTGGTTGCTATGCTTTGTGCCAGATTACCCCACCACTCCGACAACTGATGACTGGATCAGCAATTTGACTCTAAAACCATCCTGGAAGACAGTGAGGTGGCTTGGCCCCAGAACTCTAACAAGCAAATCCTCCCTAAACTGAGTGTGACTCACTGACCCAACACACCACTCCCTTGAAGGGTCTGCATGGGAGATGGTGACAGGTGTAGCAGATGAAAACGGTTTCAGTTCAGTTCAGTCACTCAGTCGTGTCCGACTCTTTGTGACCCCATGGACTGCAGCACGCCAGGCCTCCCTGTCCATCACCAACTCCCGGAGTCCACCCAAACCCATGTCCATTAGGTCAGTGATGCCATCCAACCATCTCATCCTCTGTCGTCCCCTTCTCCTCCTGTCCTCAATCTCTCCCAGCAACAGGGTCTTTTCAAATGAGTCAGCTCTTCGCATGAGGTGGCCAAAGTATTGGAGTTTCAGCTTCAACATCAGTCCTTCCAATGAACACCCAGGACTGATCTCCTTTAGGATGGACTGGCTGGATCTCCTTGCAGTCCAAGGGACTCTCAAGAGTCTTCTCCAACACCACAGTTCAGAAGCATCAATTCTTCGGTGCTCAGCTTTCTTTACAGTCCAACTCTCATATCCATACATGACTACTGGAAAACGATACCCTTGACTAGACGGACCTCTGTTGGCAAAGTAATGTCTCTGCTTTTAATATGTTGTCTAAATTGGTTGTAACTTTTCTTCCAAGGGGTAAGCGTCTTTTAATTTCATGGCTGCAGTCACCATCTGCAGTGATTTTGGAGTCCAAAAAAATAAAATCAGCCACTGTTTCCCCATCTATTTGCCATGAAGTGATGGGACCAGAAGCCATGATCTTAGTTTTCTGAATGTTGAGCTTTAACCTAACCTTGTCACTCTCCTCTTTCATTTTCATCAAGAGTCTCTTAAGTTCTTCTTCACATTCTGCCATAAGGGTGGTGTCATCTGCGTATCTGAGGTGATTGATATTTCTCCCAGCAATCTTGATTCCAGCTTCTGCTTCCTCCAGCCCAGCATTTCTCATGATCTACTCTGCATATAAGTAAAATAAGCAGGGTGACAATATACAGCCTTGACGTACTCCTTTTCCTATTTGGAACCAGTCTGTTGTTCCATGGCCAGTTCTAACTGTTGCTTCCTGACCTGCATACAGGTTTCTCAAGAGGCAGGTCAGGTGGTCTGGTATTCCCATCTGTTTCAGAATTTTCCACAGTTTATTGTGATCCACACAGTCAAAGGCTTTGGCATAGTCAATAAAGCAGAAATAGATGTTTTTCTGGAACTCTCTTGCTTTTTCAATGATCCAGTGGATGTTGGCAATTTGATCTCTGTTTCCTCTGCCTTTTCTAAATCCAGCTTGAACATCTGGAAGTTCATGGCTCATGTATTGCTGAAGCCTGGCTTGGAGAATTTTGAGCATTACCTTGGTAGCATGTCAGATGAGTGCAATTGTGTGGTTGTTTGAGCATGCTTTGGCATTGCCTTTCTTTGGGATTCGAATGAAAACTGACCTTTTCCAGTCCTATGGTCACTGTTGAGTTTTCCAAATTTGCTGGCATATTGAGTGCCGTACTTTCACAGCATCATCTTTTAGGATTTGAAATAGCTCCACTGGAATTCCATCACCTCCACTAGCTTTGTTCATAGTGATGCTTTCTAAGGCCCACTTGACTTCACATTCCAGGATGTCTGGCTCTAGGTGAGTGATCACACCATCATGATTATCTGGGTTATGAACATCTTTTTTGCACTGTTCTTCTGTGTATTCTTGCCACCTCTTCTTAATATCTTCTGCTTTTGTTAGGTCCATACCCTTCTGTCATTTATTGAGTCCATCTTTGCATGAAATATTCCCTTGGTATCTCTAATTTTCTTGAAGAGATCGCTAGTCCTTCCCATTCTATTATTTCCTCTATTTCTTTGCACTGATCACTGAGGAAGGCTTTCTTATCTCTCCTTGCTATTCGTTGGAACTCTGTATTCAAATGGGTATCTTTCCTTTTCTCTTTTGCTTTTCGCTTCTCTTCTTTCACAGCTATTTGTAAGGCCTCTTCAGACAGCCATTTTGCTTTTTTGCATTTCTTTTCCATGGGGATGGTCTTGATCCCTGTCTCCTGTATAATGTCATGAACCTCTGTCCATAGTTCTTCAGGCATTCTGTCTGTCAGTTCTAGTCCCTTAAATCTATTTCTCACTTCCACTGTATAATCATAAGGGATTTGATTTAGGTCATACCTGAATGGTCTAGTGGTTTTCCCCACTTTCTTCAATTTAAGTCTGAATTTGGCAATAAGGAGTTCATGATATGAGCCACAGTCAGCTCCCGGTCTTGATTTTTCTGACTGTATAAAACTTCTCCATCTTTGGCTGCAAAGAATATAATCAATCTGATTTCAGTGTTGGCCATCTGGTGATGTCCATGTGTAGAGTCTTCTCTTGTGTTGTTGGAAGAAGGTGTTTGCTATGACCAGTGTGTTCTCTTGGCAAAACTCTATTAGCCTTTGCCCTGCTTCATTCTGTACTCCAAGGCCAAATTGGCAACAGTGGAATGATACAAAAATCGGGAGTTATATTGAAAGAAAGTGGCATGCTACCAGCCAGCAGAATCCACAGAGTGAGAACAAAGAAGGCAATAAAATCTGGCAGTTGGTAGATCCATAAACAAGGAAGAGCCACAAAATAGAGAAATGGAGGTTAGACTAATGTTATTGGTAGCAGTAGCAGCAGAAACAAAGAATAGTGAGTCACCTTAACTGCAGGACTCTGGGGCTTGAAAGGCTAAATCTCAAGCATCCATTGGCAAAGCTGGTGGTACCAACTTTAATTAAGAAGTAAACACTAGCTGTGATTACCACAGAGCATTTCTACAGAAATAAAAACCTTGTATTGTCTTTCTCCTATAGCAGGCTCAAACACTTAAGACAAACAGATCTTTGAATAAAAGGCACATCACGTGGGACAGGGGCTTCCCTGGCAGCTCAGCTGGTAAAGAATCTGTTTGAAATGCAGGAGACCCTGACTTGATTCCTGGGTCAGGAAAATCTGCTGGAGAAGGGATAGGCTACCCAGTCTAGTATTCTTGGGCTAAACAGCTCTCCTAAATAGGATAAACTTTTCTCTCCAATTACTTGCATCTGCGAATCTTCTATTTGTACAAGTAACCTTTGGCCAAACACTGACAAATTATCAGGATTTCTTAAGTGTTTTCGTCTTTAAAAATCAAAGGTATTGGGTAAGAAGAGAGCCCTGTGGTCACGTGGTAATCATAATTCAGAATGTTCAACTCTTTTTCCCTTCAGGGAAAAGAAAAGCCTCAAATCTCCCTAGGGGTTTTGCTTGGTGAGTACATATATCTCAGCAAAAATGGCCATAAAGCAAATTCATTCTCTTTCATGATAAAATGAATATTCTGTTAAATTTTTTTTTAAACAAACATAAATATACTTCATGACTGTGGAACTATGTTCCTCAAAGTCAACATGAGGAAGAAAGAGGTGCACCCATGGCTTCTGTGTCACCTGGGGTCCACCCAGAGAGAGAGGGGATGTGGATGGGAGAAGCCCATCTCCTCTATGGGGTTCACTGCAAACCATCCAGATGGTTTCTCTTTTTTTGTCTTTCATGGTGACTAATACAGTTGGGTTATGTCACGTTTCTCATCTCCTATCTTTGAATAAATGAATTATCGCAGTTTCACACTGTGAGCCCACTCTTATTATCTTTAACACGAGAAAATGAGGCCCTGCATACTCAGGACCGAATTTCAAGCAAGGGGGCGAATGCTAGAGCTCCTATCTTGTCCTTAATAGCATCTTTCTTTCTCTATGAGTCCTAACTACAGTATGGCTAGAATGGTTTCTCCCTTTCTTTATATGTCTTGGTTCTCTCACTAAGAACCAATTAACTGGCAGGCATACGTTTTCTGTAATCGGTAAGACTCTTAGGGAAAAGGGTGAAAACCAAGATCCAGACCATGTTAGGATATAGAAGAAGGAACTAGAGACAGTTTGCTTTCACTTTCTAAGTAACATAGAAGGCAAAGTTAACCACATAGGGAAAAAAAAAGTTGGGATAGAAATGGGTAATAAAGTTTAGAATTGCTGCTGTGAAAATATGGCAGGGTATCAACTACAGATGAATAAGAAAATGCAATAAGGGTCCAAGAGCTGATGGATAGCGTGCCTTATTACAGTGATTTGCAGTTTTTTCCCCAAGTCATGACCAAATGTCCTTTGGCAGAGTTCCATGCTTGAGGATGGGAAAATTTACATCTTTATTTTCAGTAACCTTGAACTAAAATTTACATTTCCTTCAATTGTGATTATAGGCCACAAACCACATTAGTATTAGTAGTTCTTGTAACAATTTACCCAATTGAAATATTAGATATTTTCACATCATATTAAAGTTATAGTATCTCAAAGTATCAGGTACTATATAATTCAATGGTATTGCTTTTTATTTAATGTGTTATTGAAGAACAAATATTATAATTTTAATTTTTTGAGATAATTATATTTCAATATAATTGGCTTCCTCTGTATTCTATAACCGTTTTAAAACTTTGTATTTTTAGAAGGGTTCTATGTTGTTCATAACCTTCATAAGGTTATCAGAGGTATTCATGCAGTAAGTTAAGAATGCCTGTTTTTTGTATGTCAATATTTGTCATATGTTACATAACACTTAAGACTGAAAGGAATGGGATAAAGTTGGAGTGAAATATTGTTACTGAAATTGGCAGAAAATATAAGCAATTACCTAGGTTCAGCAGCTATTAATAATATGAGATGCTGCTTTTTATGTCAGAATTTTAACATTATGACTTAAGTGGCATTTTCCTTTTACAAATGCCCAGGACTTTTTGTTACAGTCAATTAAACCTGTCTCATTAGTCCTCTCTAAACTTCAGTTAGAATGCACACATAATGTAGCATTGATATTTTAAGATTGTATGTTCAACAGCATGATTTAAGGCTGAAGAAGGCTTTCTATATAGATACTTTATTTGCTGAATATCCATGGCTGCTATTTACAAGCTGTGGTTGCTTGCATCAGGGAATTTTGAGGTAGATATTGATTGCCTACCTTTGATTTTTTACTGATTGATAAATCAGTTCCTAAGTGAGGTGACTGAAGAAGCCTGACAATTTAGCATCAAAGCAAGGATTACAATACTGAAATAGATAGCTGTTCCTTCCTGCACTTATTGAATCAATATTCCTCCCCCATCATTTTTGTAGGAATGCAATTAACTTTTATTTTATCAAAATATACTCCCCACAACACACACACACTCTTAATTCTTATGATTCAGCTGAGGTTGGTCCTTTCTCCAGATTCTGGGGTGAGCATGTAACTCAGGCCAATCAGGGCATTCTGTTCTCTTTTTTCACAGTGATTGTCATAGACAAAGGCATAAATGACTGAGACAAAGAAGTCTCATTTTGAGGGATATTCACTGAAATTATTGGGAAAAAATCGAGGCTGTTGAGAGCTTGTGTTAAACCTGGAGCAGCTGTCAGCCATGTTTTGCACTACGACAGCATAGTCTGAAAGGGAAAGGAAGCTATGAAGAAAAGCATTTCTCGGGAATGGTAAGAGCTATAGCCATTCTGGTGACCTAATTAGAGACTCGGATCTAGCTGTGCCTAAAGTCAGCATGTGGGGTTTCATTTCTGTGCACCTATCTATGTGAATTATGTGTAGCGAGTCACTTTGAGGCACAATTACTTGGAACAAAGAGTCTTGACTAACAGACACTTTCGCTAAATTCCAAATTCTAATTAGTCTGGAAAGTTCTTCTTCACTATGAAATACTTATTAGTGATGCATGAATTAGTCAAATAAAGAATAGCAACGAAAGACACTTATTTCATACTTTAATAAAAAATATCTTGCTTCAAATTAATCTAGAACTAAGTATGGAAGGAAAAACACAAGTAGGACATTTCAGGTGATCAATTATTTGTAAGAGTTAATTATTTGAGGGGATTCTGCATTCATCCTCCAAGATGTCATAATTTCTAAACTGGAATGCTTTGAGCATTTGCACACTTTGATGTCAGGGAATCTAATCAATCTTCCTCCTAGATTTGTATTTCTATAAAATGATGGCCCTGTTCTAGGGCAGCCAGTATTGCCTGGCCTATTGTACTGAAGAATAAATGAGTAAGAGTCTTGATTACCCAACAAATAAATCTGGTTAACTGTTATATTAATTAAAATGCCTGGTTCTGCGGCTATTCTGAACTATTTATATGTGATTTAATTCATATCAGCAGCTAATTTGTATTTAATGCAAACTAATGGGTTTTATGTAAATGGAGCATGTGGCAGACTATTTAAAAAACAAATTATCTCTAGTTTCATTTCAGTTATTTTAATTAAATTTAGAGTGTGTGTGTGGTGGGGGGCTGAAGAGGAAAGGGATGTGTTATATACGAAGTGATGATTAAATCCAATTTAGGTCTATAGAATAAGAAACAAGTAATTCTCTCAACAAACACATTGGCCCTTTCATAAAGTTTCAAGAAGTAAAGAGGGTTAGTATACAGAGAAGCCTTTAAGATTCTAGATGGTATAACTTTTTTAAGATCATGCTCTTACACTATAAACTACAAATACTTATAAGTCTTTGTGGAAGTATGTTTCTTTAAATTTTTTTTTTTTTACTTTGGCTGGAAATTATTTTATGATTTAAATACTTATAATAAATATCTATGTATATTTTTTCCTTTCTTTGGTTTGGAAATTTTGAAACCATTTTTTAAAATTGGTTAAGTAATATTTCTGTGCATGTCTTTCTTATCAATAGTTTAAACTAATGCAGTAATTTTTAACTGTAATAAAGCTTTCCCTTACTTGTAGCTTATCTTTCACGCAACCACATTTGATTTTTTAATTTTTTCCAAAGGACAATTTTGTTTCCTCTTCTTTCCTTAATTTTGATATACATTCTGGAGTTAAGGAGGATTTTGGCATAGTTTATGCTATTTAGTCCTAGCCTGGAAACATCCTTTAGCTTGTACAATTTGGTTAACTTCAAAGTTGCTACACTTCCCACTTTTTTTTTTTCTTGCATCATGATAACTTTCTCTATGCTTCTATTTCCAGCCAGATTATACTTTTTTTAAGGAAAATAACTATTTTTTGATCATTTCTGCACAAAACAGTGTGATTCTGTTGCATGGGGTAAGCATTCAGTTAATGTTTCTTGAATATCTCCTTAAAAAGAAAATCATTCAAACCACTGAATGACAAGTGTTCCAAAGTCTCCACTTTCAACAAAGAACAAAATATAGCTCTCCTCTTTCCATGTTGTTGGTTACAGGATAAAAGCTAAACTCAGCAATCTAGTTTTCCAGATCTAATTCCCCAAATTATCTCAAAAATTCAAAAACCATTACCTCTCAGAAGTGTCACAGTAGCATAATAAATGATCATCTATTGGCTTGCAGTGGTGTTATATTCTGAGAAGTTACTAAGTGGATTTAATTATCATAACCATTCAGATGGTATAGTAAATGCCGTGTTTGGTGCTGTGGGGTAACGGATGCACCAAAATAGGGAAGTGTCATTAATTCTTCAAGAGCAGACAGTGGGAAGCTGGTCTGGTGTATAGGAGCTACCTGATTTCAAGTAAGCTGTGTGTGTGTATGCATGTGTGTGTGCTGTCATGTCAGACTCTTTGTGACCCCATGGACTGTAGCCTGCCAGTCTCCTCTGTCCATGGGATTTTCCAAGCAAGAATACTAGAGTGGGTTGCCATTTCCTACTCCATTCAAGTAAGCTGAGTGCATATGAAAATTGCAATTTGTACAGAAGATACCTTAAAGGAAGAGACAGGAGGAAGAGAAAATACACTTCAGAGAACTCACTGATACATCCTTTTCCTAAAGCAAAAAGCAAGTTACTAACAGCACTATTTGCGTAGTTGCCAAATTCCTTTTCTTCTATCCCTCTTCTTTTCGGGCCTTCCTCCTCTCTCAGTTTAGCTACATTAAGCATCTACATCATCTCCATTGATTCAATTGACAGGTGATTTATCAGGCCAGCATTTCATCTTCCTTACAAAGGCAAAATGTGCCCTGATCCTTGGTGCTACCAAGGGGAACTGAAGAATACTCCTTTGATGTTACAAGGACACCAGACTGATGAAGTTTGCGCCCACATTGAACTTGACTGGAGGTGGAGTGCTTTAACTTTTAAAAGGCTGCTCTATAACTCTCAGCATAACTGATGCCCCTCATTGATATTCACATCGCAAATGCAAATAAACCTGTTTTATTCTTTTCACTTTGATTCTACATCCAAAATTTTCACCTTCTGCACACATATGTGTCATAGTATCAAATTGACAAAATCCTTCTACCTGCTGAGTCACTCTGTCCATCCAGATACTTAGTCATCTGTCTCTCCATATACAGTGCGATGGAAAAATACAGCTGTTTAAACCAAAGTCACCTGCATTTGCTGGTGGGGTGATTTATTAGGTTGGTGCACAAATAATTGTGGTTTCATATTACTCAACTTTGCTGTTTGATATTGGAATATATTTTTAAATGTGGTTATGTTATACATCATTTTAATGCACATTTCTCACCTTATTTTTTGTTTGCTAATTACCTATTATTTGCTGTGTATTTTATACTTCTTTTAGACTCTAGAAGTGATGTTAGACAAAAAGGAAATTCAAGCGATTTTTTTATTTGAGTTCAAAATGTGTCGTGAAGCCGTGGAGACAGTTCACAATATCAACCACACATTTGGCCCAGGAGCTGCAAACAAACATACAGTTCAGTGGTAGTTCAAGGAGTTTTACAAAGGAGATGAGAGCCTTGAAGATGAGGAATGAAGTGGCCAGCCATCAGAATTTGACAAGGATCAATAAAGAGCAACCATCGAAGCCGATCCTCTTACAACCACACAAGAAGTCGCCGAAGAACTCAACATCAACTGTTCTAAGGTCATCGGTATTTGAAACAAATTGGAAAGGTGAAAAATCTCAATAAGTGGGTGCCTCATGAGCTGACAAAGTATCAAAAAAGTCATTGTTTTGAAGTGTCTTCTCCTAGTCTTTGCAAAAACAATGAACCATTTCTCAATCAGATTTTGGTGTTTGAGGAAAAGGGGATTTTATATGACAACCAGGGATGATCAGCTCAGTGGGTGGACTGAGAAGCAGCTCCAAAGCACGTCCCAAAGCCAACATTGCACCAATAAAAGGTCATGGTCACTGTTTGGTGGCCTGCCACCCATCTGATCCACTACAGCTTTCTGAATCCCAGTGACACCATTACATCTGAGAAGTATGCTCAGCAAATGGATGAGATGCACTGAAAACTGGAACTCGTGCAGCCAGTATTGGTCAACAGAACGGGCTCAATCCTCCACAAAACAATCACACAACCAGTGTTCAAAAGTTGAACAAATTGGGCTATGAAACGATGCCTCATCTGCCATATTCACCTGACCTCTCACCAATCGAAGACCACTTCTTCACGCATCTCAACAACTTTTTGCAGGGAAAATGCTTCCACAACCAGCAGGAGGAGGAAAATGCTTTCCTAGAGTTCGTTGAATCCTGAAGCACTGATTTTTACATTACAGGAATAAAAAAAAAAAAAAAAAAACTTATTTCTTGTTGGTAAAAATGTATTGATTGTAATGGCTCCAATTTTGATTAATAAAGATTTGTTCAAGCCTAATTATAATGATTTAAAATTTCACAGCCCAAAGCCACAATTAGTGCTTCTTACCTTTACTTGGACCCAGCTTCCCAAGTGGCTCAGTGGTAAAAAATCTGCCTGCCAATGCAGAAGATGCAGGAGACCTGGGTTCGATCCCTGGGTCGGGAAGATCTTCTGGAGGAGGAAATGGCAACCCACTCCAGTATTCTTGCCTGGAGAATCCCATAAGACAGAGGAGCCTGTGTAGGGTCACAAAGAGTTGGACACGACTGAGCATGCACACACACATCCTTACTTGAGTGTGGCAAATAAGAAAAGGCACAAGAAAGTGAGAAGAAGCTGGAGTTTTCCACGGCATTTCAGGAAGGAGATAGCATCTTGGCCACTTCACAGGTGAGGGCATTCAGGAGGGCTCCATGCTTGGTTTAATGTTCTACTCTCACTATCTTGAAATTATTAATGATTTTTCAACAGGTAGTGGTGGTTTAGTTGCTAAGTCATGTCCAGCTCTTGTGACTGTATGGGCTCTAGCTCACCAGGCTGCTCTGTAAATGGGATTTCCCAGGCAAGAATACTGGAGTAGGTTGCCATTTCCTTCTCCAGGGGATCTTCCTAACCCAGGGATTGAACCCAGGTCTCCTGTATGGCAGGCAAATTCTTTACCACTGAGATACCAAACAAGCGGCTTGCATTTTTATACACTGGACTTACAAATTATATAGTCAGTCCCGGAGAGCAACACTCCATTTTCTTTAATTTAGTCCAAATCTTGAGTTAAATATAGTGAAATATTGCCAATCAAGTGTCTTAGGTTTATTTCTAGGTGTAAACCAATGTACCAAATACTGTGTATAGCCATTTAATAGCAGTAATGATTCTTATATCCTGTAGCCCTGAGTTTTTGGACACTAGGGATGCTTTATTCCATAGGCTTGAGGTTAATTTACAAAATCAGCATTTATTTAATTAGATTGAGACTTTTTTCCCTTTCTTTTATGAATGTGTCTCATACACGATACACTTTTTGCTTTTTCTAGAAAACTGATTTTCATAATGAGGGTTTTTAGGGCATGGGCTAACGTAACACAGACTACCTTAAACTTCAGCCTTATTTTTTAATTTCTTTTTTACAGCTCAATGTTCCCTTGGGGCTAAAATGAAGGCAGCTTGGGTAGGCAAGGCTGTAGTAACCTTGTGGAAGGTTACCTCTCTACCTTTAGACTGAGAAAGTTAGTTTTTAAATACAAGGCCCTAAATGTCAGATATTTTCCTTCACCAGTTTTCCTTAAAAATAGGCAATAAAATTTGTCAAATCTTGGCTAATGTGAACAGAGGGGAAAGGCCTGTTGAAGGTCATGAGGAAAGGTTTTCTTTGATGATAGAGGAGAAACACATCTATACTCTTGCTTTTGGAGATGGTTGCATGAACACATGGTACAAACAACTACAGCAGGTATCTTGTGACAATAAGGCAAAAGCCAGGAAAATGGAAGAGAGGAGAGATGGGAACATGTGGGCTGTGGTTAAGGACATGGTTACTGCTGGCTTAGCCAACAAAGAAAACACCTCCTCCAGAACTCTTATAAATTTAAACCAGCGATTTTCAAAATGTGGTCTGTGGACCAGCAATGTCAGTGTTACCATGAAACATGTTCGAAAGGAGAATTCTCCCCCTCTCCGCTCTCCACAAAGCTTGCTGAATTAGAAACACAGGGTATGCGACCAAGCCTTTTTTATTTTAACGAGCCCTCTAGGTTGTTATTATGCACACTGAAGTTCAAGAACTACTGGTTTAAGTTTATATTTTGTCAGCTATTCTTTTCATTGTAATTTAAATAATCTCAATTTTATTATAAGAGATTGAGACATTGTAAAATCATTATTTTTAAAAGATTGTATTTTCTCATAATGTTAGTTTTTGCATTCTTGTATCTAGGAATAACTGAACTTAGTATTTAGTTAGCAAAAATAGTCTAAGAACTTATGCCTTGTGTTTATTACAGCATTAATTACAAAAGCCAAGACGTGGAAGCAATCTTAGTGTCCATCAATGGATAATGGATAAAGATGATGTGTTTTATATACTCAAATACTATTCAGCCATAAAAAAGAATGAAATCTTGCCATTTGCAACAACACAGATGGACCTTGAGGCCATTATGCTAAGTGAAATAAATTAGACACAGAAACACAAATACTGTACAACTTCACTTATATGCAGCGTCTAAAGAACAAATCGACCAAGCTGATAGATACAGAACAGATCAGTAGGGTCCAGAGAGAAGAAGGCAGGGTAGGTAAAGTGGTGTCAAAAGGTGAAAACTTTCAGGCATAAAATAAGACATGTGG
The DNA here is from genome assembly GCF_054371585.1 of Giraffa tippelskirchi. NCBI lineage: Eukaryota > Metazoa > Chordata > Mammalia > Artiodactyla > Giraffidae > Giraffa > Giraffa tippelskirchi. The sequence goes on along the minus strand of NC_137280.1, from coordinate 174,727,809 downwards.
ATATAATGTACAGGACTATAGTTAATAATACTGTAAATATATTTAAAAGTTAGTAACAGAGTAAATCTCAAAAGTCCTCATCACAAGAATAAAAAAAAATTGTAACTACGTATGGTAAGGGATGGTAACTAGGCTGACTATGGTGCTCATTTTGCTGTATATACAAATATAAAATCATTATTCTGTACACCTGAAACTGATACATATAATAATTGATGTTATATGTCAATTATACCTCAACTGAAAAAAAGAGAGCTTGTCATTTGCTCCTAACACCCATCTGTGAGAATCGTCAACATCATATATGAAGTTGATTTGATATCATATTATTATTTATCTCACTTCAAAATCGTTAGATGTATCTTTTTGATACTTCAGGATTATTTTTTAATCTCAATGGGAAAAATCAGAATAAATAGAAACATTAGTTGTAATGATGACATTTGATATGAGCAATCTCTTTGTACACCAATCAAAGCATCTGGGGCTTCCCTGGTAGCTCAGAGGTAAAGAATCTGCCTACAGTGCAGGAGACGTGGGTTTGATCTCTGGGTCAGGAAGATTCCCTGGAGAAGGAAACAGCAATCCACTCTGGTATTCTTGCCTGGGAAATGCCATGGGCAGAGGAATCTGGTGGGGTATAGTCCATAAGGTCGTAAGAGTTGGACAGGACTTAGCGGCTAAACCGCCACAACCAAAACCACCGTTAGATTTGGATGCAGTATTCCTGCGTTGGCTCTAACAATATCAATCCCACATTCCTGCTCAGTGCTTCGGCACACTCTGCAGTCAGCTTGCTCGGTTTCAGCCAGAGCTCGACTCTGTCTCCTGTGCCAGACCCCTCACTGGTCCATCCCTGCCTACAGAAGTCTTCAAAGTAGAGACATGTACACTCTAGATATTTGAAAGATGGTAAACCGAGGCGTGGAAGAAGTAGTAGAACTTCTTTTTTTAATCTACCAATAGGAAGCAAATCTTTACTAATAATGTAACCACAATCCCTGTGTACAAGTTGGGTCAGTTTTCCAGGATATGTACATCATACGTCATATACAATTTGAGAGCTAGCTTGAAGAAAGAATGAGAGGGGCACCTTGGACAGAGGGCAACAGCAGAGTCTCCTTTAGTAATTTATGTTTCTGCTGTGGGCACACTGTTATTAATGCAGCTTATCTGTGCCAGACTTCACGGAGTTTTTGATTATATTATTGCTGTAACTACTTGAACTTTCACAAATTAAGGTAGCTAAGATGCACCTAAAAAGAAGTTGCAGTGGAATGAATCATAAATATCATAAATACACATGAAAAATGTGATGTTGGTTCTTTCCATTTTGTGCATGGGCGTTCTGTCAGGCTTGCTACAAGATGAAAACAAGGATGCCCTAATATGACACAAGGGCTTCCCTGGTGGCTCAGCTGGTAAAGAATCCATCTGCAATGCGGGAACCTGGGTTCGATCCCTGGGTTGGGAAGATCCCCTGGAGAAGGGAAAGGCTACCCACTCCAGTATTCTGGCCTGGAGCATCCCACGGACTACAGCCCATGGGGCCGCAAAGAGTCGGACATGACTGAGCAACTTTCACTTTCACTTTCAGTATGATACCATGAGAAATTACCAAGTATTTATTAAAACAATCAAGACTATTTGAAATATGAATTTACAGTAGCTATATCAGTGTCGTACCTTACTCTAAGAGGATATTTGCCTACAGATATCAGCTAAATATCAACTATGGGCTTCCCAGGTGTCTCAGTGGTAAAATAATACAGCTACCAATGCAGGAGATATGGGTTCGATCCATGGCTCGGGAAGATCCACCAGAAGAGGAAATGGCAACCTGCTCCAGTATTCTTGCCTGGAAAATTCCCTGGACAGAGGAGCCTGGTGGGCTACAGCCCATAGAGTCACAAAGAGTTGGACATGACTGAGTGACTGAGTAAGCACAAATGATAGTTACAGCTACCTCTAATGGATACATAATTATGGATACATAATGGGTACATCCATTATGCACACTGTACACACAGTGGTATTCTATTTTTTACTGATTGCTAAACCCTTACGGCAGAAACTGAAGAAGAACTAAAAAGTCTTTTGATGAAAGTGAGAGAGGAGAGTGAAAAAGTTGGCTTAAAGCTCAATATTCAGAAAACTAAGATCAAGGCATCTGGTCCCATCACTCCATGGGAAATAGATGGGGAAACAGTGGAAACAGTGTCAGACTTTATTTTTTGGGGCTCCAAAATCACTGAAGATGGTGACTGCAGCCATGAAATTAAAAGACGCTTACTCCTTGGAAGGAAAGTTATGGCCAACCTAGACAGCATATTTAAAAGCAGAGACGTTACTTTGCCAACAAAGGTCCATCTAGTCAAGGCTATGGTTTTTCCAGTAGTTATGTACGGATGTGAGAGTTGGACTATAAAGAAAGCTGAGCGCTGAAGAATTGAAGCTTTTGAACTGTGTTGTTGGAGAGGACTCTTGAGAGTCCCTTGGACTGCAAGGAGATCCAACCAGTCCATCCTAAGGGAAATCAGTCCTGAATATTCATTGGAAGGACTGATGTTGAAGCTGAAACTCCAATACTTTGGCCACCTGATGCGAAGAGCTGACTCACTGGAAAAGACCTTGATGCTGGGAAGGATTGGGGGCAGGAGGAGAAGGGGATGACAGAGGATGAGATGGTTGAATGGCATCACCAACTCGATGGACATGAGTTTGGGTGGACTCCGGGAGTTGTTGATGGACAGGGAGGCCTGGCGTGCTGGGATTCATGGGGTCGCAAAGAGTCGGATACGACTGAGCGACTGAAATGAAGTGAACCGAATTTATTTTTTAACTGATAGAAGGTTTCAGTCAAAGAGTATATAGGTGCTTGACTCACAAATGAGGCCCAAATTCCTTCCTTTTCCTCCTAGGGCTCTTGGCATCTGCACTCAGCCTGCTTTTCAGCCATAATCTCCCTCCACTCTTCCTTCATGCTCTGTGCGCTTCGGCTGCAGGGGAGGAGCTGTGTGCTTTTCTCCACACCCAGCCCTACACATTTTCTCAAACTAATCTCAGCTAGAAGTCATTTCACCTTCTCTGAACCCTCATAATGAGAATTGATACTTCATAGCCCTTTAAGTTCTTTGAGGGCAGAATCCATCATCTGATTCATTTTACATCCCCCATAATGCATAGGATATGCATTTCAAGAAAATGTGTTAGAAGAAGGGAAGAAAGGAAAAAAGAAATATCAACTGTGTGAGCAAAAAGAATAGTTCTTCACTTTCCCCTGTCTGAAGGTTCAGGCTGATGGGGAGTGCCCAAGCTATTCAAATTAATTCCTTCAAATATCTTATTTTGAGAATGTATTTCTTTTACACTATATTCTATGACTAGAGCAAATTTAAAATATTACCAGGCCACTTTTGTTCTATCATGTAGTGACATATGAAATATTACTCTACTGTAAGACTATCCTCATATAACAGAAACTACTGAATGGCCAACACAGAAATCATAGAGGCAGGAGTATGTCGGGCACAGACCTTTTATGCCATTGGACTTGGTTGGCTTTCCTAGCTCTGTGGCTTACTCCATGGGCACATGCCATTATTCTCCAATCTTATCTAATGATCTCATCTTTAAAATGGCTATATGAACTCAAACAAATGATATCTGTAAGGAACTTAGGGCTTCCCTGGTGGTTCAGACGGTAAAGAATCTTCCTACTATGTAGGCAACCTGGGTTTGATCCCTGTGTTGGAAAGATCCCCTGGAGAAGGAAATGGCAACCCACTCCAGTATTCTTGCCTGGAGAATCCCATGGACAGAGAAGCCTGGTGGGCAACAGTCCATGGAAGTCACAAAGAATTGGACATGACTGAGTGGTAAACACTTACTTACTTAAGGAACTTAGCCCAATACCTGGATATAATAATGTCCTATAATCTACTGATGAAATATGCTATTGATGAAAGTGAAAGAGGAGAGTGAAAATGTTGGCTTAAAACGCAACATTCAGAAAACTAAGATCATGGCATCTGGTCCCATCACTTCATGGCAAATAGATGGGGTAACAATGGAAACAATGAGAGACTTTTTTGGGGGGGCTCCAAAATCACTGCAGATAGGGACTGCAGCCATGAAATTAAAAGACACTTCCTCCTTGGAAGAAAAGTTATGGCCAACCTAGACAGCACATGAAAAAGCAGAGACCTCACTTTGCCATTAACAGTCTGTGTAGTCAAAGCTATGGTTTTTCCAGTAGTCATGTATGGATGTGAGAGTTGGACTATAAAGAAAGCTGAGCACAGAATTGATGTTTTTGAACTGTGGTGTTGGAGAAGACTCTTGAGAGTCCCTTGGACTGCAGGGAGATCCAACCAGTCCATTCGAAAGGAGATCAGTCCTGAATATTCACTGGAAGGACTGATGCTAAAGCTCCAATACTTTGGCCACCTGATTCAAAGAACTGACTCATTGGAAAAGACCCTGATGCTGGGAAACATTGAAGGTGGGAGAAGAAGGGGATGACAGAGGATGAGATAGTTGGATGGCATCACCGACTCAATGGACATGAGTTTGAGTAGGCTCGGGGAGTTGGTGATGGACAGGGAGGCCTGGTGTGCTGCAGTCCATGGGGTTGCAAAGAGTTGGACATGACTGAGCAACTGAACTGACTGAACTGATATATGCTACTGATGGGGCTTCCTACGTGGTGCTAGTGGTAAAGAACCTGCGTGACAGTGCAGGAGACACAGGAAACGTGGGCTCAATCCCTGGTTTGGGAAGATCCCCTGGAGGAGGAAATGGCAACTTACTCCAGTGTTCTTTCCTGAAGAATCCCATGGACAGAGGTGCCTGGCGGGCTACAGCCCATAGATTTGTAAGTCAAACATGACTGAAACGACTTAGCACACACACATGCTACTGATGGGAAACTTTTTTTCTTCTACTTACAAACAGTTCTGGTATCAAATGTATGTTTTTCCCCCCACATCAACCAATTCTCCAAGTCGCTCAATACCAAGTAGGTGTCCTACAATTCAGTTATGGCACGAACTACCCAGAGTCAGCACCGACTTCACAGGTTAAGGGCCCTCTCTCATATGACTCTTCCCAACTTCAGACACCAGTCATAAATCCAAGGTGTCAACTTGTACTTCTGATCAACTGGGTATAAATCAAGGGTTCTCACAACCTCCTCCTAGGTTTCATAATTTGCTATAATGGCTCAAAGAATTCAAAGAAGACTTATCTACATCTACCAGGTGAATGTAAAGGATACAATGAAGGAAGGATACAGATGAACAGTCTCGTGAAGAAGAATACAGGGCAAGGTCTGAGCTCAGGAACTTCTGTGTCCATTTGGGGTGCACCACCCTCCCAGCATATGTACTGCTCATTAACTTGGAGGCTCTCTGAACCTCATAATTTAGGGATTTTTTTTTTTTTTAAATAAAGGTTTCATCACATAGGAATGGCCGGTCTCCAGTTTCCAACCACAACCCTCCCCACCGCTACCTTGGATTAATGAAGTTGGTGCTGAAAGTTCCAAACTTCTAACCATGTTTGGTCTTTCTTGGTCTTTCTTCATCCAAGAGTCCAGCAAGAGTTGTCTAATTGGAACAAAAGATTATCCATTCACCTAGGAAATTCCAGGAGATTTTAGAGTTCTATGTAAGGTGCTACTATCATGACTATTACTCAGGGAATTCCAAGAGTTTTAGAAGCAGCATTTCAACACTTGGGGCAGAGACCAAATTTATATTTCTTATTTTTCCATTTCATGTATCCTTAAAGCCTAATTATGATAACATATATACATAATATATTTACTTTCATTTATGTTGTGTAATCTCTAAACTCTAAAGTTAATTATTTAGTATTGGCATAATTATCTTACATTTCATTCACAGCTTAATAATTTTATGCTTCAATTATCAGGCTTTCTAATATAAATTCTTTTCCATAATCAACGTGATTAATCTATAGCTTGTCTCCTCAAAGTTTTACCAGGTTGAACATTCAATATTCTGGATAGTAGAAAAAAAGGTTTATGTTCTTGCAAATAATATGAGCTATAGTGAAAAGAGAACAATAAAAATAAGGGAATAGTGTCAAATAAATCATAGAAGAAACTCCTCCGATATGAAAGGCACCAGTCCTCAGATCAGGTGGCCATTGAATGTCCAGTAAAATAAAGAAAACACTAAGGCATATCATTGTGTAACTTCAGCACATTGGGACTAAAGAGGCATTTCTTAAAGATTCAAAAGGTTGTATGACTGGAAAACTGGCTGATTCCAAACGATAGGAAATCAAAATGTCATTCATCTCTCAATGCTAACCCATCCCCTAGAAATCCTTGAAATGATTCCTCTAAATTCTAAGAAAAGATAATTTTCATCCTGTAATACTATAGTCAGGCTAAATGCCAATCAATTGTGGAAGGAGTATAAACACAATCTCAAAAAGGACAAAATAATTTAGGTCTTATATAATCTGCCTAAGGTAGGTTCTAGAGAATGTACCCAAGAGAAATAAATGATAAGCCCATACATGCACAGAAAAGCATGCTATCCAGGAAAAACTGTACACAATACAGGAGAGCGAAAAATTGACATACCAAGTAACAGCTGTGTTTTATGACCAGAAAGAAGTCATCCTTCATTTTAGAGCAGGTGGTTAGAGGGCTATGTGGAAGAATTTCAAGATTTCTAAATTGTTTGGGTATTTTGAATAATTACTACTAGGCGTTTGATAGCTTTGATGGAACATTTGGACAAATACCAACAATAGATATACAAACCCCAAAGAAAATTCTGAAAAACAGAAATGCATTCTAAGTAAAACAGTTGTATTGAGAAGGAAACATAAACTGCTCAATATAGCAGTAAACAAACAAGCTTCCAGTTCAGTTCAGTTCAGTCACTCAGTCATGTCTGACTCTTAGCAACCCCGTGGACTGCAGCACGCCAGGCCTCCCTGTCCATCACCAACTCCCGGAGTTTACCCTAACTCATGTCCATTGAGTTGGTGATGCCATCCAACCATCTCATTCTCTGTTGTCCCCTTCTCCTCCTGCCTTCAATATTTCCCAGCATCAGGGTCTTTTCAAATGAGTCAGTTCTTCCCATCAGGTGGCCAAAGTATTGGAGTTTCAGCTTCAACATCAGTCCTTCCAATGAATATTCAGGACTGATTTCCTTTAGGATGGACTGGTTGGATCTCCTTGCAGTCCAAGGGACTCTCAAGAGTCAAGAGTCTTCTCCAACAAAAGCATCAATTCTTCACTGCTCAGCTTTCTTTATAGTCCAACTCTCACATCCATACATGACTACTGGAAAAACCATGGCTTTGACTAGACAGACCTTCGTTGGCAAATTAATGTCTCTGCTTTTTAATATGTTGTCTAGGTTGGTCATAATTTTTCTTCCAAGGAGCAAGTGTCTTTTAATTTCGTGGCTGCAGTCATCATCTGCAGTGATTTTGGAGCCCAAAGAAATAAAATCTGTTACAAAAATAAAACTGTTTCCATTGTTTCCCCATCTATTTGCCATGAAGTGATGCCATGATCTTAGTTTTCTGAATGTTGAGTTTTAAGCCAACTTTTTCACTCTCCTCTTTCACTTTCATCAAGAGGCCCTTTAGTTCTTCTAGTCTATAAAATTGAATAATGATTTAATGAAACAATACTGTAATATTGTAATGCAATGGGAAATAAATGTGGGAGTGGTGGTATCAGAGTAAGAGAACATCAGTCTCAAATACTAAAATAGGAAGTCAATATTGTGTTAGTCATTCAGTTGTTTCTGACTCTTTGCAATCCTATGGACCATAGCCTGCCAGAATCCTCTGTCCATGGAATTCTTCAGGAAAGAATACTGGAGTGGGTTGCCATTCCATCCTCCAGGGAGGAAGTCAATAGTTATGGCTAAAAATAAAGACCTACAATGTTTAAGTATTTTACTTAGGAAAATGGTCATGAATACCAAAGACAGAGCTAATAGATTTAAAGGCCATCAGAGGAAAGAATCCTGGAATTGATAGTCTGGAGTTGGCCTCTTCCTGTGGTCCCCTTTTCCCTCCTACTTCCCATTTCCAACCTACTTGCTTTCCTGAAACCATCAAACAACTCCACAAGCCTAAAGTCCCTGTGCATGGGATCTTTGGCTTTTGTTGACATTTTGCACTATCCTAGGATTAGGTTCTATTCTTTTTGAACCTAATAATGGCATGGCCAGTGGGGCTGGAGACAAGGGATGAGGTGTTGAGGGCAGTAGGTCATAGGGGAAGCTTTGCTCAAGCCAGTTGTGAACCCAAAGGGAAGGTGGATGTGCTGTTCGTGTGCTGGATATCACAGATTTCCAGATAGCTGGAAGAAAGTTGAGCCAGTGGGCTGAGCTTCCTCTACCCATGAAGCCAAGAAAGTGTGGGGAGACTAGAGAACAGATGGTTTCTTCTGGAACTTTTGGGATGGGGGTGAGTCAATGAATGACATTTTACCTTTCACACTTGTAAGAGTCCCAACATTTCAGGTATTACAACAATGAGGTCTAAACCAAACTGAGCTGACATGGAAAAGTGGCCACCCATCTAGGAAGCCTAACAGAGGGAGAACACTCAGTCTGAAAGACCCAGATACAAGCCTAATGAAATAGAATGCCTACAGAGACAGCTGGATAGCTGAGTTGATATATCCATTTGGGAAAACTCAAACACACCACAAGCATCAGGAAATTATAAACGTATTTTGGGGTTAAAAAATAGTTTGAGTCAAACTAGTACATATGATCATTGCTTAGACTAAGTTTAATGTCCTTGACACGAGATGCCTGGAGTTTCTCACAGTAAAACAGGTGAAATACACCATTTCTGCTTACAGCTCGTTGACTAGACCAGTGTCATGATCTTACAGAAATGCATGGAGAGGGAAGTAGGGAAGTACAGATTCTACCATGTACCTGCAGAGAAGGAAGAAGGTCCAGTGGATGGATAATGAAAGTTGCCATCTCCATCTGAGGTCAGAGTAAAGATTCTAACTAAAATGCAAATAAACAGAAACCCCCAAATGGAAATATTAATGAACAATGGATAGTAATATAAAAATACAGATATCAATACAAACAAATACATTGATTAATGCTAGACCAGGAATACATAAATAAATGCTAAATAATATCACTTAAAACAGAAGAGATATTTTGTGAGAGGAATTCTAACTACAAACTTCACCTACCTGTGAGGTTGGGGAGGGGAGGAAATAAAAATGTTCCAAAGATTTCACTCATCATGGGAAGGAAAAAAATGGGAAAAAAAGAGAAAAGCACTATTTTAAAGGTTTTATTTTACAGGAGGAAGGAGAAAGCAAAAGAAGATGAGAATTAGAAATCATGGTGAGAGAGGCAGTGAGTTTTAGTGAGGGAATACTTGTTAATAGAAGAGATAATAATAGACTTTTATGTGAGTGTTTAAGAAAGTAATAAGGAGGATCATTGCTAAAGGAAGGAAAAATATAAAACCTTCAAACTAATTGGGAGAAATTTAGATTTGAAATCAATGAAACAGCTGACAAAAATAGGTTAAAAAGAAAAAAAATGTAGAATATAATAAACAGGTTAAGGTAGAATGAATAAAATCAGAGATATTAACTACACTAAATGAAAATAGATTGAAACCATCCATTAAAAGACAGGCAAAGATTAGAATAGAAAGAAAACAGATATATGGTGTTTCCAAAGAATATACTTCAAACGATAATAATGGTAGCAAGGAGGGGGAGGGGGGGAGGAATCAAAGAAGAAGACGGGGACACAAGGAGTAGACAAAGAGACTCCAAGGGTCAGAGACCGGAAGAGAAGAAAAAGCCGTCAAGTTACTGCCCGTCAGGGTGGAGTGTAAAACTAACGGCACTAAAGAGGGTTAGGAGGGACACTAGATACGTTAAAAAATACAAATGAAGAAGACATAATAGATGCAAATATGTCTGAAACAGTGCAGCAGCTAAAGATACAGCACAAATATTAGATTGTAAGAGAGATATATATGCTTTTTTAATGTAAAATAATAGAATTTACTAGCTATCCCAACATTATGCAGAAATAATACGTAAGATTTGAAAGTGGTTAATCTTTTTTCTCTCACAAACCCCAGAAGGACTGGGGTTTGTGGGAGAACAGCAGGGAATTTTAGCTAGACATGACTTTAAGTACTATTTTATTTTTTATAATGTAATTATACATTTGATCAACCTAAATGTTAATTTGAATTATGTCTGTGAAATATCATTTCTCAGAATGACAGAAGAATTATAGAATACTGTTTATGATATAATGTATATTCTCTGGACAGTGAATTTTAAAATCCATAGGATCCTCTGTTTTCCTTAGTGGATTGATTTGTTAAAATTTTCCTCACTCATGTTTAAATTGCAAATAAATATATAGACTTTACAAAGGAAATGATTAAAATTATAAACATTTCATAAAAGTTTGCATTTATTTCAAATGAGCAATAAAGGTTGAAATTATGTTACACCAGTGACAAACCATTAAGCAATTATCTTTAAAACGAATCTGATTTTGCGAGAAAAAAAAAAACTTTTTCTTTCCTTGATAAAGGGATATACAATTTCTTTTACTTTAAACTGTCTTTTATGGTTGGCTTAAATTTTCATTTCTGTGGGCAGGCTCTTAAAATCTCTGTGGGCATTAATGAAATTCTAAACCTGTTTCTCATCACTGCATGCTATTTTTTCAATGCCTCTTTTAAAGCAACTAACATATCCCAGAAGTAAACCAACTTGCAGCAAAACGATGAATTGAGAGAAGACCTAGAACATGTTTGGTCTTCTTGCCAGGCACAATTTAATTAAAACTTTAGGAACATTCTTTTTATGAGATATGTGGATGAATTCATTGGGATTTAATTTGATTCTTATTTCCCTTTATGACTTTCTTTTTCAAAATTCTTCTGTTTTACATAATCATTTTTAAAAATGTGATTTTTATCAAATTCAAACTGACTTAATGAGGATGTTAATTGGAATTATGTTAAATTGGAGGAAATTACCATATTCATAACATTCATTATTCCCATCAAGAACTTTCCATATCTCTTGTACAGTAAAACCTGGTTTTTTTATTTCTTAGCAAAATTTGATACATTTCTCTATACATTATTGTGGTTATTTAGTTTATATTTTGTTATCTTTTTAATTGTGTTTTGTGACTTAAAAAAACAACAACAACAACAAAACCCTGAAGCACGTAAGATCTTAGCTCCCGACCAGGTACTTAACTTGTGTCCTCTCCACTGGAAGCACAGAAATCCTTTGTGAATTGCTATTGCTGCTTTATTAGACATATTTGGAACTTGTCATATTAGCTTTCTTGTCCATTATCTAATAAACTTACTTTTTAAATCTAATTTTATTTTAGTATGTCTTCTTAGGTCTTCCACATAGACCATGAATCTTAAAAATAATAATATTGACTTTATCAAAATTTTATCTATTTCTATTTCTTGTCTTATTGCATAGGATATAATGAGGTTAAATAATAATTAGCACACAGATACCCTTTATATGAAACTTAAGAAGCTATTGTTGGAAAAGCTCTAATGTTTATTCATTAATGTGCAGTTGTTTGCTCATTTAAGGCAGATATGATATTTTTAAAGACATGTCCATTTATTGTTATTTTACTAAAAATCTTTCTTGGGATGGTTGTCAAGTTTCATCAAATATTTTCTGGATATTTTGGGATGATCACGTAGTTTTTTATCTAGGGTCTATTTGTGTTAATGGTTTATTCATAATATTTTTGCACTTTGGAGAAAACCCTATTTGATTGTACTGGATTATTTTTAAATAAATTATTAAATTCAATTTGCAGTATTTTATGTGGCATTTTTACATATAATTTATGTCTCATTCATTAATTTTTTGCTCATGCCAACTTGTCTATTTTTGTAATACCAAGGGAATACATAACATTTATTCCCACTATATATTCTGAAAAAGGTTATAAGATTGTGAATTATTCCATGTTTAGCATTTATGTGAATTCACCAGAAAATATATATGGATGGAAATATTATTTTAGAATAATTCCTTCTTGGATTTTCTCATTCTATTGTCACTGACCTAATTTAATTTTCTATTTATTGAAATAATTACAGGAATTCCAAGTTTCTCAGAAAATCCATTAGATTAAGATGAAAAATGTATTAATATAAGTTCGTGGATATTAGCATTTCATAACTTTAGAAATTTTCTCCAGCTGTTATCCCATTTCTCATATTCATACTTTTAAAAGATGCTAAAATTGTTGTGTTTATAAATAGTATATGAATATAATACCTTCATCACTAACTAGTTGCTTAAATGAATTAAGTTGCTTGAATAATTTTAAGTTTTTATTTTCTAAAGACGCTTGCTCCTTGGAAGGAAAGTTATGACGAACCTAGACAGCATATTAAAAAGCACAGACATGACTTTGCCAACAAAGGTCGGTCAAGGCTATGGTTTTTCCAGTGGTCATGTATGAATGTGAGAGTTGGACTATAAAGAAAGCTGAGTGCCGAAGAATTGATGCTTTTGAACTGTGGTGACTCTTGAGAGTCCCTTGGACTGCAAGGAGATCCAACTAGTCCATCCTAAAGGAGATCAGTCCTGGGTGTTCATTGGAAGCACTGATGCTAAAGCTGAAACTCCAATACTTTGGCCACCTGATGCGAAGAGCTGATTCATTTAAAAAGACCCTGATGCTGGGAAAGATTGAGGGCAGGAGGAGAAGGGGATGACAGAGGATGAGATGGCTGGAAGGCATCACCGACTCGATGGACATGGGTTTGGGTGGACTCAGGGAGTTAGTGATGGACAGGAAGGCCTGGTGTGCTGTGGTTCATGGGGTGGCAAAGAGTCGGACATGACTGAGAGACTGAACTGAACTGATCATTTATATTTTTGTTATTAAATTTTGATTTACTGAATTACAGAATAAAAATGTGGTCATATATTTTATATTCTTTGTACTCACTGAGTTTTATCTTTGTCAACAATGTCATAAATTTTAAAAATCATTTCATATAGCTGAAAAGTTGTGTATTCTCTATTTATAGGATGTAATGACATGTTGCTGTTATTGTTACTCAGTCACTCAGTCATGTCCGACTGTGACCCCATGGACTGCAGCAAGCCAGGCTTCCTGTTCTTCATGATTTCCCGGAGTTGGCTCAAACTTATGTCTATAGAGTTGATGATGATATCTAACCATCTCATCCTCTGTTGCCCTCGTCTCCTTCTGCCCTCAATCTTTCCCAGCATCAGGGTCTTTTCCAAAGTGTCAGCTCTTTGCATCAGGTGGCCAAAGTATTGGAGCTTCAGCATCAGCATCAGTCCTTCCAATGAATATTCAGGGTTGGTCTCCTTTAGGATTGACTGGTTTGATCTTGTTGTTCAAGGGCCTCTCAAGAGTCTTCTCCAACACCACAATTTAAAAGCACCAATTATGGAGCACTCAGCCTTCTTTATGGTCCAACTCTCACATCTGTACGTGACTACTGGAAAAGCCATAGCTTTGAGTATATGGACCTTCGTCAATAAAGTTCTGTCTCTGCTTTTTAATATGTTGTCTAGGTTGGTCATAGCTTTTCTTCCAAGGAGAAAGTGTCTTTTAATTTCATGGCTGCTGTCACCATCTGCAGTGATTTTAGAGCCCAAGAAAATAAAGTCTATCACTGTTTTCACTTTTTTCCCCCAACTATTTTCCATGAATTGATGGGACTGGTTGTACATGTATTTATCAGTTAAATTTATTGTCCAGATTATTTAATTTGTTGTTTTTGTTTTTCTATATATATTGCCTTCTTTATTTGACCGATTACATGATTTTAAAAATTGCTATAATTGCTTTAAAATTTGTTTTGCATATGTTAAATATCTCTTTTAAGTTAATATTATTCTGACCACTGACTAAGAGAACATACTTCATTCTCGTATGTCTATTGGAAATGTAATATAAAGCAAAGCTCAGATGATAACTTTTGGAAAGACAGAAAAGCCATAACAAGTTGTAATTTATACCATCAACATTAAAATATAAATGAGATAAATTCAACTGGTATAAATGTCCAAAAAACAAAGCATTTTGATAAAATTAAAAATGCATTTAATATGAAAATTATGAAAATAACATCTTACTCTGCCCTAAAAACTATTAGTTTCTAAGTGGAAATAATTAAAATTGTGTTTATATTTTGGAATCCATTAAAATCAGAAGTCCAAATTAAACTGTAAAAGGCAAATAAAAATTGAATTATCTTTTATATATTCTTGCACAATTTAAAATTTCTGCTCTAAAATTATGTTAAATATCTGCTGAGGATTCAATTTTTTTTTGAAAAAGAAAAAATTTACCAATTTTCAAAAGTTTAAGATTATATTTAAAGAGCATATTTACTTCTGTTGTTTAAAGACAGACTAACATTTAAAAGAAAGTCTAATGTGGAAAATAGGGATATACCTAATCTTGAACATCTTAGAGTAATGAGACTGTTTTGAGAAAATTGGACAGCCACATGCAAAAGAATGAAAATGGACCACTACCTTATACCATACACAAAATTAACTCAAAATGTATTAAAGACATGAATGTTGAACTTGAAACGATAAAACTCCTAGAAAAAACATAGGTGGTAAGCTCCTTGACGTAGGTTGGCCATGATTTTTTAAAAAAATCTGACATCAAAAATAAAAGTTAAAAAAGCAAAAATAAACAAGTGAGACTATGTCAGACTAAAATGCTTCTGCACGGTAAACTATAAATAAAATTAAAACGCTGCCTACTGAGTGGGAGAAAATATTTACAAATCATATATACGACAGATGATGAGATGGCTGAGTGGCATCACCGACTCAGTGGACATCAGTTTGAGCAAATTCTGGGAGACAGTGAAGGGCGGGGAAACCTGGCGTGCTGCAGTCCATGGCGTCACAAAGAGTCGGGCATGACTGAGCAACTGAGCAACAACAATATATATGACAAGGGTTCAATATCCAAAATGTAAAAGAACTTATTAAACTCTATAGCATAAAGGCAAACAATCTGATTTAAAAGTGGAGACATTTTTCTGAAGAAAGCATTACAGTTGGCCAACAAGTACTTAGAATGGATACTCAGTGTCAATAATCATCAGTGAAACAGAAATCAAAACCAGGTGAAATATCATCTCACATCTGTTAGAATGGTTATTACAAAAAAGACAAAGCAAGACAAGTGTCGGAACCCTTGTGCACTGTTACTAGGAATGTACAGTGTACACTGGTACAGCCACGTATTATCCTTAACACTATGGAAGTTCCTATTAAAACCAAAAACAAATGAACACCAGCCTTTAAAACTCCCTGCATAGAGAAAACTGGTTTAGTTATATATGCAAAACTAAAGTTTCTTTTGCAAGACTAACTTGACCTGGGTCATTTCTTGCTTATGTCTCTAGAAATCAGAACCAAAATTTAAAGTGTTCCCAAGGTTGATTGATATGAGGTAAGCACTGTCCGATTCCCCGCCCTGTAAGAACATTCTCATATTATAAGCAGACACTGGGAAGAGTAAACAGTTGCTGCTTTCTCACCATTAAGCTGCTTTACGATGTTACACCCCTGGTCCTCATCCTGTGTTTCGGCTGAGCGTATCTGGTTTGCAGGCTGTATTTCTGATGGGTGTATGATAAACTTTTACTAATTACCACTTTGGTGGTTCATTGGTTTTACTTCGGAACTTTTTAAAAAATGGAACTACCAGCAATTTCACTTTCGGAAATCTATCCAAAGGAAACAAAAACACTGACTTGAAAAGACAGACGCACCCCATGATCACTGCAGCACCATTTACAATAGCCAAGATATATAAACAACCTGTGCTCACTGAAGGGTGAATGGATAAAGACATAGATAGACACACACATGCATGCACACACACAGTGGAATATTATTCAGCCATACAAAGAGGGAAATCTTGCCATTTGCAACAACATGGATGGACCTAGAGGGAATTATGCTAAATGAAATAATTTACAGAAAAAGAGATGCTGTATGACCTCTCTTACACATGGAATCTAACTCCCTCTCCCCCAAACTGAACTCATAGACACAAAGAACAAATTGGTGGTTGCCAGAAGCAGGGAGAGGTGGGAGAAATGCATAACGAGGGTCAAAGGTGAAAAAAATAAAAATTTAACAAATAATTTCCCTCAAATTAATTGGCATCCTCCTATTCTTTGCTTTGAGACTCAAATATTTATGTGGGAGAATAAATCAATTTTTATGGCTTAGTTAATATTATTTTTAGAAGAAAGGAGGTTATCTACTAACTTAGTGGAACAAATTCCCCCACAGGCTAAGAAAACAACTCAGAATACCTGCGTGTCATAGACATCTCTTGTAATTGCCATTTATTTTCTTAAAGTGGTATTTTTGTCACTGCCATATTATAGTTATACAAGTCTGGATAGTTATAGGATATATTGAAGGCTCAACCTGATGCATCTTGGAGGAAGAGAAGGAAATATTGGCAGAGTAACTACATAATAAGGATTCACTTCTACCATGTCCACCTTAGCCCTTGGAGAGGAATGAACATCTGAAGAGCTCTGTGCTGACTTCACAGCTCTTGCCCTTAGCAACCATTCCAGCCGTGATGCGCTGGCTCTGTGCCAACACTTTGCAGAGGTTAACCTGACTGCACCCAGCCTTATCTGCATTCCTTGCCCCTTTCACTTCCTGCTCTGGGGCTTTTCTAACACACAGTATAGGAACCCCGCTGGGAAGCCTTGATCTTTTCTGCACGCACTGCTTGGAAATGTGGGAGAGTTAAACCTCCACAGTGCAACACTTCATCAGTGGGGACAGGGAGCCAATGGATTAATAAACACTTCTTTCACTTGTCCCCTGGGTGGGCAGTTCCGACGTTCATTTTATAAAGCTCCTTAGAACGTTCTGGTGGCATCGGGTGCTGAATCACCATTAGTCGCAGTCAGTGTTATGACCATCCTTGTATTGGTGACGGGGGGTGGGGGGAGAAGTGAGTGCAGAGAAAGAACCACGTTGAAAACAGAGATATGCTTCATCTTTACTGTCTTAGAATAATGAGATGACAAGTTTGCATTCTATCTCTGAGCTAAAAGATCTTTCTTTGCCCCGATCGCTTTCTACATTTTAGTGGTAATTTGCTTTTGGTTTTAGCGCGTGACGTTAAAATTTTTTTTTGGAAGATTGATTCAGTTGTGCCACAAAGTAAAAGCCTGCTTATTTGGTTACATGTGATGCTGACCAAATGTTCTTTTGAAAAGTAATTCTCACATCTGCCAACTAAATTCTATCATACATCAAATTAGATGTTAGGACTGTTTCTTGCCATCTGTATTCTGTAAACTCTTTGAATGATAAGTTACCATGATTATACAGAATATATTTTTTAGATGAGAAATCTATTTTGTTTAATCTGTGATGGATCTGTAATATGCTATCACGCCAAGTATGAAGAGTTTTAAGAGCTTAAAAAAATCAGGTGTGGTTGTCACTTCTCCCTGGACACACAAAAATTATAGCTTCCAAATCTGTGCAGTTAGGTGAGACCATATATTCAGTCCTGGACAATAAAATGTGTGTTGAGATAATGTGTGCCGCTACCAGCACAATGAAATGAAAAGCCTCTTAGCGATTAACTCTGTCTTTCTTTCCTTCGTGCGGTGGTCGTGGACGTCCTCAGCTGAGATGTTTCAGAATCACAGGATTAGAAGCCCCTGGATATCTGAGCCACTGCAGGGTAGACAGGTGCCCTGGGAAGTAGCCTGGACCCAAACAGACTTCACACAGATGAGACTGAGAAAACTACTGATATCTTTGTTACTGCAGCATCGATCCTTCTCACAAATACACTGAGAAATCTGCCAGCTTTGGTTTTTATTTTCCAATAGGGAGTTTGTGGGTGTACGTGTTATTGCTTTTCAGATACTATTTTGATTGAGTCCACCTTAAAAAAGTGCTTCTCAATGTACATTTATGATAATTTTAATAATGTATCATCATATACATTATTATAGTTATCTAAAATATGTTTTATACCTAATGTTTCTATTCACTTCACTGCTATCAATATGTAAGTGCTTGGTGGCAATTATATTTGACCCAGAAATGTTGAACTCATCCATTTTATTTGTAACACTTGTCTTAGGACATGATTGATTATGTGAAATGTGCTCCACCCGTTGAATTTTGTTGTTATATTTTGTACTTGTCACATAGAATGCTTAACATGAAATATTTATGTCTCCCGAGGAGTCTTAAATATGCTCTTCAGCATCTGAAGTAGACAATGGTGGTAGTAAATATTTATTAATTGTAAAGCATGACACCAAAATTTATGAGATGGACTACAAGCATGTGGAATTTCCATACTGAATGCCAATGTACACATCGATGTGAAATGGATAATAAAGCTGACATCTCTGAAAATGACTCTAAGCTTTTTTAGAAAAAAAATCTATAAGTGTATTGAAAGACATTAGTTAGCACTTTTTTTCTTTGTTTTATTTTTTCTCAAAATTTGAGTGCATAGGGGCATAAGGACATTCTCTCCATTGTACTCTCTTCCCTTATGCCAATGACATCACGTGCTCATATACTTAACTATCACTGAGTACCTACTCTGTGCCAGGTATTGCTCTAGGTAATGAGGCAGAACATTTGAAAAACAATTTCCCTGTTCTCATGGAACTTATACTCTACAAGAGACACTCAACAAGATAAATATATGTGATGGTTTCATAACCACTATAAAGTTAATGCGTTGTACGGAGTGATCAAGTAAGATCTCTTAGGGGAAGTCATATGTTTAAAAACCCTCTTTTTTCACTGTTCTATTGAGAAATAAGGGCTTCTCGGGTGACTCAGATGGTAAAGAATCTGCGTGCAATGCAGCAGACCGAAGTTTGATCCCTGGGTCGGAAAGATCCTCTGGAGAAGGGAATGGCTACTCAGCCCACTCTTGCCTGGAAAATTCCATGGACAGAGGAGCCTGAGGGACTATACAGTTCATAGAGTCACAAAGAATAGGACACAATTGAGCGACTAACACTATCATTGAGAAATAATTGACATATATCACCATATAAGCTTAAAGTTTAAGGTGCTATTTAGACTGAGATTCCAATGATGAGATCCAATCCCTGTAAAAGTAAGATCTTTAAAAACTTATTGTAGGGTCTGTGGAGATCTAAATAAAACAGTGTAATAACTATCAAGTGACACTGCCTGATTTAAATCCTCTATGTGGAGATACTACTCTACACTATCAGCTTTTCTTTGGGATTTAGGAATTGAAAATGTGTTTCAGATGTTATTCTTGGTAATAATTTCCAATTTAAGATGCAGGAAGCATTAACTCTATGGATCAGACCCATTTATTCTTGCATAAATCTCTCCATCTTCCAAGGAGCCTATTGATGTGTCAAGATTTACATCTATATCACATATAGTTTTTTTTTCTGCTAAAGTTGTTGTATCTCTTACTATTTTCCTTAATTACCTGGAGAACTACAATGTCTTCCAAATGTCCACCCACACCCACCAGTTCAGTTCAGTTCAGCCACTCAGTTGTGTCCGACTCTTTGCGACCCCATGAACCGCACCAAGCCAGGCCTCCCTGTCCATCACCAAATCCCGGAGTTCACCCAAACCCATGTCCATCGAGTTGGTGATGCCATCCAACCAACTCATCCTCTGTTGTCCCCTTCTCCTCCTGCCTTCAATCTTTCCCAGCATCAGGGTCTTTTCAAATGAGTCAGTTCTTTCCATCAGGCGGCCAAAGTATTGGAGTTTCAGCTTTAGCATCAGTCCTTCCAATGAATACTCAGGACTGATCTCCTTTAGGATGGACTGGTTGGATTTCCTTGTAGTCCAAGGGACTCTCAAGAGTCTTCTCCAGCACCACAGTTTGAAAGCATCATTTCTTTGGTGATATGCCGTCTTTAGGGTCCATCTGTACATGACTGATGGAAGAACCATTGGTTTGACTATACAGACCTTTGTTGGCTAAGTTAAGTCTGTGCTTTTTAACACATTATCTAGATTTGTCAAAGCTTTCCTTTCAAGGAGCAAGTATCTTTTAATTTCAGGACTTCAGTCATTGTAGTGATTTTGGAGCCCAAGAAAATGAAGTCTGTCGCTGTTTCCACTTTTTCCCTGTCTATTTGCCATGAAGTGATGGGACTAGATACCATGATCTTAGCTTTCTGAGTTTTAAGTCAACTTTTTCACTCTCCTGTTTCACCCTCACACAAGGCTGTTTAGGTCTGCTTCACTTTCTGCCATTAGGGTGGTATCATCTTCATATCTGAGGTAACTGAATTAAATTTGCAATAATAAAGGTCTTATTACCATCCCTAAGCCCCATATACACATTCTGAGATTCTCTTTTGCTCTTAGAATGAAGCCCCCAGATCCTAGTGGGCCCTGGAAGCCCTGCATAATCCTTTTGGGAATCCCTGCCTGCCTCGGTCCCTCTGGCTACTGTGTCCCACCCAGTCACAAGGCCTTGCATATGCTGCTCCACCTGGAAGGTTCTTAACGCCCCTCTCCTCCTAACTATTTCTTTACAGTTTTCACAGTCTGAATTATTTTAAACATTAGGAAACACACATAGAGCAATAAAGCAAATATTATCATTCAAACATTACTTACTAG
Organism: Giraffa tippelskirchi; assembly: GCF_054371585.1. NCBI lineage: Eukaryota > Metazoa > Chordata > Mammalia > Artiodactyla > Giraffidae > Giraffa > Giraffa tippelskirchi. The sequence continues at coordinate 174,707,069 of NC_137280.1, read as the reverse complement.
ATTAAATATTTTGTCAAATTTGTTTCTGAATGTTTAAGAACACTGAATTATGTTGATAGAAACGTTGAAAGTAAGTTGTATCGCTATTATTTCATTGTCTTCCATTTTAACTTCAAATCAACTACTATTTTGAATCTAATGTATTTCCATTAACGATTTTAGAGCAATGAGTCCTCCTGTCTATATAATTACATGCTCTTATCTGAATTTGGATAATGAGAATTTGGATAGAAGTTTAGGGAACAAAGAATAGCAAATTATCTCCATTTATTTGGTTCTGAAATTTCAAATGGCAAGCAACAAGAGTTTAAACGGAGAAAGTTTTATATAAAAATTTACCTGAATCCATCAGTTCCTATGTTTGAAGAAGAAGAGTTTGGATAGGGAGGGATGTTTTTGAATATGTGTGTGTATAATTTGCATTTTTTAATGCAAATGAATGAATGATTCATATGGTGTACTTAACTTTGCTACTTTAGCAACATTATGGTGGTTGTAGTTTTATCTATGTTGGCTTATTTTATTTACTTTAATTGGTTTATATTATTGTATAATTATTTCATAATTTAATTGTGCCTCCTCTCATTAGCTTCCTGTTTTATAATACACTTAGTGGTTCAGGGAACATTTTTCCATATTTTACATATGCCTGAGTTAAAGAATAGCACATATGCTTATGAACACAGTGGCTGGACTGAGGCCTTACACACTGTCAGTTTTACAAGACGCTGTCCTCTCTAATGTATATTTACGACTCACCTTCTACTTAGAGTACGTGGGGACTCACAACTCCTTATCTGCTTTCCAAAACTTGGTCATATCAACATATACCATATTTTTTCATTTCCATTTCCCTGATAATTAACAAGATTCGGTATTTTCATATTTTTATTGGCTAATTTTCTTTTTTTAGATCTGCCTATTCACCTGTTTTACCCAAAATTACAAGGGATTATTTTTCTTTTTCATATTAATTTATGAAAATGCTTTACATCTAGATATTAAATTACAGTCATTACATAGGTTTCAAATAACTTCTCCCTATATGTCACTTTTAGCTTAGTTTATGATATATTTTATTGAACAAAAAATTTAAATTTTAGTATAATTGCATTTATCAGCTTTTCACTTACAGATTGCTTTTCCTGTTTCTTCTCCAGAAGTATCTCTTTATCCTAAGGTTATAAGAACACTCTTATATATTGTCAAATTTTTAGAGTTTTCCATAGTTATGCTTTAATGTTGTATTTAAACGTAAAATCTATGTTCATGTATTATGTGAAATAGAGATATACTTTTATGATCATAAACAAACAAGTGTCTAAGTATCATCTATTAAGTAGTTTATACTTTTCCCCATGGATTTACAGTATCAAACCTGTCCCATACCATGAATTTTATGCTTGATCTATTAAAAAATTTATTCCTGTATCAATACTCAGCATATTATAACTTTTTATATAAAATGAGTTTTGATATTGGGTGGAGTAAGTTTTCTTCTTATTCAATTATATTTTTGCTACTTTTGGCCCTTTATTCTTTCATACACATTTTTGAGTTAGGTTATAAAATTCAACAAAACCTCTATTTGAATTTTGATGAAAATTATATTGAATTTAGAGATTAATTTCTGGAAAATGTATCTAATCTTGACATGGGGTTTTTAGTTCATGGATATTTTAAAAATTTTATTTTGTGTATTTAAATTCATTGTTTAATTTTCTCCATAAATTTCTTGCACATGTTTTTTAAAGAAACATTCCTAGGTACGTCATAGTTTGATTACAATTGGAGATAACATTGTCTTTTAAAAGATATTTTCTACATGTTTTTTCTGATGTAAATAAATGTAGTCGCTCTTTTTATACTACTTATTTTTTAGATCTTTACTTACCTATGTTACTTTCAAACCCATCTGACTTCCTGCATATGTTTCCTCACTCTGGGTACCTCTTTTTCATATACTTAACACAGATGTTGTTTGCATTTATGTTTATGATTACTTTATTGTATGCTATTCCTTCCACCAGACTTGATTTTCTAGGTTATAGAAAATGCTGCATTTTTTTTTTCCATCTTTATTTCCCCTTTGCCTAATGGTAATGCTCTGCATATAGCAGATATCTAACTAGTACTTTCTGAGTAAGTGACTATATGAATGAATGGCTTAGTAATATCATTTTTAAAGCAAATTATTAATTATGCTTAGATCCTCAGAGTATAAGAGAGATTAAAGGACATTTCTCTTCAGACATAACAGTTCAATTCACACTGGAGACAAATCAATTAATGCTAGCAGTTTTTGAAAGACTGGAAATGATCACCATATAAGACTTTAAATTATGTTTTCACTAGCTCCTGTCTGCTGATCATAACAACCCTCTTCAAATAAAACATGAAATAAAGAATTGCATACAAGAGGAGAGAAATAAATGTTGTTCTTCATTTTAAGTGTCCTTTAATAGTAAAATGTTGTGAAGTATTTATGTAAATCAGAATGAATAACAAATGAAATTGTTCTGATCAAGGCTACTAAAAGGAAGGCTCAATGAATTAATTGTGAGCAACGTACAGCTCTTCACAATGCAACAATTCTTAACTGGGTTGCAGTTTGATGAACTATAAGGAAAATAGTTTAAATTTAATTTTATACTGATATGTAACTAAAGTTTTAATAACACTTCTTCCAATTTAGATTACAAAGGAAGAGGAGCAGCTTAACTGTCGTCAAGATAATTGTTTACTCTTTCATCTATAGGTTTTCCAAACAGGAGTCTTTGAGCTTAGAAATTACCTTTCAAAATTTCCAAACCAAGTCTTCTGTTAATAGCATAGTTCTCTCCCCCTCTCCCCAACTCCACATGTCTCCTTGGCATCAGGATTATTTTGAAAAGTTAAAGATTTGGACACTCAGTCATGTCTGACTCTTTGTGACGGCATGGACTGTAGCCCACCAGACTCTTCTGTCCATAAAATCCTCCAGGCGAGAATACTGGAGTGGGTTGCCACACCGTTCCTTCCCCACCCACGAATGGAAGCCAGGTCTCCTGCATTGCAGGCAGATTCTTTCTCGTGTGAGCCACCAGGGAAGCCCAAGGATTATTTTGGGCTCATCATTTTTAAGAAACAGCAGGCATAGGAAAAAATCCGAAAACCAGAGGTCTTTGTAAGAGATATTTGCATTTATAAGGGAAATCTCCATTTGTACGGAGAAGGCAATGGCACCCCACTCCAGTATCTTACCTGGAAAATTCCATGGACGGAGGAGCCTGGTAGGCTACAGTCCATGGGGTCGCTAAGAGTCGGACACGACTGAGCGATTTCACTTTCACTTTTCCCTTTCATGCTCTGGAGAAGGAAATGGCAACCCACTCCGGTATTCTTGCCTGGAGGATCCCAGGGACGGGGGAGCCTGGTGGGCTGCCGTCTATGGGGTCGCACAGAGTTGGACACGACTGAAGCGACTTAGCAGCAGCAGCAGCTCCATTTGTAAAAATGTATTCTTCCAGGACCAGGAAGAGGAAGACGCTGAAACCCTAGAAATTCCTATCAACAGAGAAAACTTGAATCCAAGCCTTCTAAAACTGCATCTGTTTATGTGCTTTGCCTGACAACCTTTCTCCCCACCCCTAAAATTTTATGTCTTTATCTGGAGATGGTTTAAGGTAGAAGCTTGGGTTATTTCCAGGAGTTACTCAGTTTTCCTGGGTATCCCCGTGTATACAGAGAGTATACATGGGATTAAACTTCTGTTTGCTTTTCTCTGGTTCATCTGATGTTTATAACATGGTGGTGGTGGTTGGGGGGGCAGGCCTCATCCAAGAACCTAGAAGGGTAAAGGGAAAATTATTTTTCCTTCCCAACACACATAAAGCTAAATATGTGGTATAGATAATGATAACAAGGGGATTCCCAGGGGGCTTCCCAGGTAAAGAACCTGCCTGACCATTCAGGAGACATAAGAGACTTAGGCTCGATCCCTGGGTCAGGAAGATCCCCTGGAGGAGGGCATGGCAACCCACTCCAGTGTCTCTGCCTGGAGAATCCCATGGACAGGGAGCCTGGTGGGCTGCAGTCCATGGGGTCACAAAGAGTCAGACACAACTGAGCAACTAAGGACGCACGCACACAGGCACGCACGTGATGATGAGACCAAGTATGTTTTCTGGAACATGCATTTTATTTTTTTCTTTTTGTCTAGCTTATATATATATTTCCTGAGAGTTTTGGGAAGGTCCAAGAATCTAGCTAAGGAAGAATTAGCTCTGACTTGCCACATGTACTCCCGGATTCATATGCTGTAGACTCTTTGCAAATGATCAATGACATTATGGAAGGTCTCATGAGAAACCCGTGACTGCTGCTTCAGCCAGGATCAACTATATAATTTGTGGAACCCGATGCACAATGGAAATGTGGATCTTCTGTTCAAAACTAGTTTGAAAAGAGTTTCAGGAGGTTGACAACAGAGCATTCAACAAACTGTGGAGCCTTCTGAGCCTCACGTGTCCCCGACTCATGAAGTCGGGGCCTTTCTCATGGCTCCTGATATTGCCATGGTGAGGTTAACCTGGACTTTCTCTTTTTTGAATGGATGTTGATAAACTGCAGATGAAGAATGGGTTCGCTTCTTGAAAGAGTTTCAGGGGAGCCCGAAACGTGAACATTAACTGATCATCAACAATGCTACTCAGCGATCACTGAGAACATGCTGGACCCTTCTGAGTATAGGTAAAAGTGCCGATCAGTGGAGTAATTTCTGTGACATAAACTAGGACTATAAAATTAATTATAAATGCACTTTAATTATAAAATTCCTCTTTGTAAAAATTTAAGCATGAGGTACCTGAATAAAAGTGGGCACTGTCCATATTAAAAAGACTTTAATTCGAAAAGATAGAATGCAGATACACTACTGGAGCTGATGTCAGCCTCTGTATGCACTAGTTTCTTTTTTTTGTTTGTTTCAAACTCCTTTTATTTGGAACCATATCACCGTGTCACGTACTACCACTTCAATATGAAGTGCCATTTTTTCTCTGATTGCTCCTCCTACCCCCCACCCCCAAAACGGAAAGATCTTTTAGACCTGCTAAACTATTTTGTAAAGTGCAGGGATGGAAGCGATGCTCACAATGTTTGTTTCTGTTACAGGAGAATGAGTATCTTTGAAAAGCAAAAGACAGTTCTATGGTCCTCTGGGCCTGACTTGGGTTGCAGCTAGATATGAGATATTTCATACAACAGGTAAAGTATGCTTGACATTAGAAAGAAGGCTGCATCACGAATCCTAAGTGATGGGTTTTTTCCTGGTGGTATTCCTCCTCTTAGCAGGGTGAGGGGGAACAAAGTTTAGCTCTGCAAAGAGGAAGTGACAAGAGTAGGGTTTAGACAGCCCCCGGGCAGAGAGCTTGGCGTGACTTCTGTCTCATCAGAAAAGCTGAAACAGAAGCCAATCGGCAGGGTGGCTGTGTGAGGAGGCACAGTGATGGCAGACGGGGGGCAAGCAACAGCGGAATCAGAGACAACAGCATAGGAGTTGGAGGCATCAAGAACAGCGACTCTTACAGCTGGGAATATCCCACCAACATTTACAAAGTACTGGCAGGCACTGTGCAGGCAGGTGAGAAAGATACACGACATGCACGGCCTTGCCTTGAGGGGCTCTGGATGGAGCAGGCAGGAAAGACACCAACGGTTTCATTCTAATAGGATAACACCAGGCTTAGAAGTAGACGCAGAGTAAGTATAGCAACACAGTGGGATGTGACACAGAAATCCTGGGATGTCAAGGACGAGGTTTATGACCAAACCTTACAGGATGAGGGGGAGGTCATTCTAAGTAAATAGAATAGCATAAGAGATGTCAGCAAGGTGTGCAACAGCAGGGTGCATCGCAGAGCTACAGGTAATGTGGTATTTATTAAACATTAGCTTTCCCGGGAAAGAAAGGTAGGGGATGGAGGGATTAAGTCATTAGAAAGACTTGTTTGCCATACTGCTAGGCTGTGACTCCTGATATTTAAAATATTTTTAAAAGGAGACCAATAAGGCAAAATTTGCACTTCACATTTAATCAAAGGTAGAGATCTGCATGAGGTAATCTGTAGGCAGAGAGACCCAGTCAGGAGGCTAGAGCAGTAACCTAGGGTGAAAGGCTGAAAGGCTGGACCAGGGGCGTTGTAGGACTGAGAGCAAGGGGCATATCTGAAAGAGATTTAGGTGGTAAATATATGGATTGTATAACCAAATTGGGTTATGGTTTAATGATGAGCTTGAGGGACAGGAAATAGATAACTATCTAAGTGTCATGGAAAAGGCAGAAAGTGTGTGGATACATTTGAATGGCATGCAGCATGTTATTCAGTGTAGGCTCCTGTGCTCTGAAAGAATACAGTCAATCTGATTTCAGTGTTGACCGTCTGGTGATGTCCATGTGTAGAGTTGTCTCTTGTGTGGTTGGAAGAAGGTGTTTGCTATGACCAGTGCGTTTTCTTGGCAAAACTCTGGTAGCCTTTGCCCTGCTTCATTCTGTACTCCAAGGACAAACTTGCCTGTTACTCCAGGTATCTCTTGACTTCCTACTTTTGCATTCCAGTCTCCTGTGATGAAAAGGACATCTTTATTTTTGGCGTGAGTTCCAGAAAGTCTTGCAGATCTTCACAGAACTATTTAACTTCAGCTTCTGGACTGAGAAACTGACCAACAGCTTGTGCTCTCTCTGTGCATGTGCTCAGTCATGTCTGACTCTCTGACCCCGTGGACTGCAGCCCGCCAGGCTCCTCTGTCCATGGGATTTTGCAGGCAAGAGTACTGGAGTGGGTCACCATTTCCTACTCCAGGGGATCTTTATGCTGCAGTAAGAACAACTAAAACTTCAGTGACTTAACAGCATGTTAACTTCTTGCTCGCAGCCTGCATGGATTGTGAGGGATCTCTGCTCCACACAAGCTCTTGCAGCCGCTGAGTCTTGAACCAGCAGCGGAGGACAGCCTGGATAGGTGTACGCGGACATGTCCTAACTCAGCCATGAAGCAACACACCTTTTGTCTGCTTGCATTTCTTTGCTCAGAACTAGTGACTCATCCAACTTACAAGCCTGAAAAATGTAATCTTCAGTATTCCCAGAGGTAGTTCAGTTCAGTCGCTCAGTCGTGTCCAACTCTCTGTGACCCCATGGACTGCAGCACGCCAGGCTCCCCTGTCCATTATCAACTCCCGGAGCTTACTCAAACTCATGTCCATCGAGTCGGTGATGCCACCCAACCATTTCATCCTCTGTCATCTCCTTTGCCTCCTGCAGTTTTCCCACCACTAACCCCACAAATGCTTATCAATGAAGTCCCCCTCTTTATGATTCATAGCTCTATTTGACACTGTCATATCAAATTCTGACTGGAAGGAAATACAACATCCCTCTAGTCAGTTCTCATGGGTTATTATGTCCATTTCACCTAGTAACCGCCACACAATTAAACAAATTTCTGCCTCAAAATTCCAAACAAAACTGCAAAACAAAATGGATTTTCATTACTAAATGCTACAGGAGATTATTTATTTATTTATTTATTTATTTTTTCAGGAGATTATTTAAACGGGCACTTAGGTTGAAATACCTAGTCATTGATACAAGTTGAGTAAATGTACAAGCTAGTTTACTTTTCAGGAGCAGAATTTAACAGAAACTATATTAAGGTGTACAGGCAAGAAAGGAGATTTAATCTACCAGTGATTTATAAAATAGATATGTGATATCAAAAAAGAGATACAAGTTATGAAATTAGACAACAGAGGCTTTTATGAATGGAGAAATGCTTTTAGAAAAATGTGAGTGAAAGGTAGACTGTACTTACCAAATTTTGGTGCTTGTCTCTGAGGAGTGTGCAGAGGCTATTTAAAGGTACAAGGTTATTATGAACATGGATAAAAGTTGCATAACTTTTTATGGTACAGCAGGAATTCTAACGATAGTGGGTCACTTAGGGTTCTCTGAGGATGTGTGTTATCTCCGTCATTAACAGTGGGATAGCAGTGAACTCAGAGAAACAGATGGAAAGAATTTACAAAGTGGATCAACACAAGTTTATAGCTTTATCATGTCTTTGGACTTCAGAGGAAAGGATTCAAATTATCCTCTAGCAGGTAAAGAAGGAGAAGGCCAAGCATTCTCTTCCTCTGCACGTGAACTGGACAATAATACGGATAAATGATGAAAGGTTACATTCGGTTACAAAGTTGGCAGAGCATCTAAGAACTTTCCAATTTCATATCAGAGAACAGAGGTTTGGCTGAGCCCTAGGCAATAATACTCAAGACACCTGTTGCGATGAGGGCTTTAGAGCTGTCTACTCCTGTAGGAGCTATGTCCCCCATTTCTCTTGGCATATATTTGAATTGTATGCTGAAACTGTGAAACAGAGAGACAGATTTAATAATCATTCCACTTAGTAAGTACAGCTGGGGCAGGTAATTAAACAGGTTTTCTCTTGCCAGCAGGCCTAAAGCGATGTAGCTCAGAGTTTCGGTCACATCCCTGGACTGAGATGGGAAGTTAATATTCAGCATGGCTTTTCTAGGCAGGCCCATGTCAGCACTGCTGTTCTTAGCAAGCAGAAGTTATTAAAGGGGCCTTGTCAGGCTGCCAGGGGCTTGCCAAATCTTCAGTCTTAGGAATATTGGATTTATAGGCTGAAAAATGAAAAGGAACTAGACTAATTGAAAAATTATTATTATTGTTGAGGTGGCTGGAATTAATATTTAATAAAACATGCTCACTGTGAATCTTTGACACTGTCATGATGTGAATAACTAGTCGACACTGGGAAAATAATCTCTCAATTTTCAAACTGCTTCGTTTTCTTTGAATTATAAAAATACACATTTAATTGATATGAGACATAGTAGCCTAATTGTATGGAGGGTGAATAGCCACAAAAGACTCAAAGGAAGATGAGAATTGATCTTAGTTAAACAGCACTTTGTTAGGAGAGGGCTTTTTGCTGGTTTGAAAATGGAAAGTGAAAACCATTTCAACATTTTTTATCTAAAAATATATCAAATATATCTCTAATTCAGTTCATGATGTTTCCTATATTCATTACACCAGCCGTATGATACTATGTAACAAACTACCCCAAAACTTAGTGTCTTAAAATGGCAAGTGATTTTATTATATCTCAGAATTTTTAGGGTCAGTAACCTGGGTAGGACTTGGTTGGGTAATTCCTCTGTCCCACATTGTGCTGTTCTGGTCCACTTGGTGTATCCAGGAGATGGCTGGTCCAGTCTAGGGTCCTAGATGGCTAGTGACTTGCAGCGACAAGTGGAAGTTGGGCCCATGCCTTCTTCCTTCTCCAGGGAGCCTTGGCCTCATCACAGGGTCATATCAGCACACACGGATCAACCACCAATGGAGTCGAGGTATGCTACTAAATTACTGATTGCTGATATCAATGATACATCTAATCCCAACTTCAATGTGGTATCAAAACTGTAAATATTCTTCACATATCAAACATAGAAGTTTCAACTAATATTTTTGGACAACTTCTTGATATTTCAGTTTTGTTTCCTGTCTGAGAAGGCATCACAGGTAAGTATAAGTTTTATCACCCGACCCTGTGGTTCTACTTCCAAATGGGTGTGTATGATGGTAGTGGAGGTGGTAAGCAGAGAAGGGGCTTGGTTGGAGCAGACTTTTCAATGAATTCCCTAAATTATGTGTTTTTCCTTTCTTTCTTTTCTTTTTTTTTTTTTTTGGTGGGGCGGGGGAGGAGAGTGGGAGGAATGTAAATTTGGTGACTTAAATGGTGCATTTTTCACATTAAAATAAATTTGCTTTGATTAAAGCTTTTTTAACTGTTTTAAAACATTTTAAAAAAGATTTCCTAATCAATATGAACTCAAATTGCATGCATCATGCTAAATATAAAACATTTGGGTAGATGTGTAATATGAGATATACAATTTAAGCTAGATGAGAACAATGCAGAAATAAACACAGAATTGGAACTGTTGCATGAATATGTAAAGACAAAGACATAACTCTTGATTTATGACTTAGACTTAATAGGAAGTTGAGTTTCAGGGATATTCACACAATATTCAGCATTAAAATTTATATTTTTAAAAATTTAATAATTTTACTAGATAAAATTTTTACCTGGCCAAAACTTTTTAAAATACATTAAGTGTAAGTTATAGAGAAAAAAAGTCTTCCATACCCTTATTCTCTCTCTACCCAGGTATCACCTCTGCCCCAAGGAGAGCCAATTATCAGCAGTTTCTCTATGCGTGTACAGGTAAATATGATATGTATTTTATTTTTCAATTTTCACAAAAATGTAGTATTTTATACATGCTCTCTAGAGCATGATACTTAATACTAAATCTGTCCATATCCACTTTAGACACTTTCTCATTTTACCAGTTGTGCATTTTTGTACTATATGAATGCAGCATAATTTAAACAGCTAATTAGTGATGAAAATTTGTCTTTAAAAATTTTTTAATGAAATTAATAACCTAGTACTTATATTATTATTATTTTTATTTATTTATTTATTTATTTTTTATATTATTTTGAACAAGGGTATATCCATGGAAAATTTTCCAGAAGTAAGATTAAACAGGTCAGACGACATATACATTTTCATTTTTCATGGATATCAAATTGATCATCCTAAAAGCTATGAATGCACACTCATTTTGGAATGCATGAGTCTAACTTCTACAGAGCATTACTAACAGTGTAAAATAAAATTTCACTCATTTTTTCAAATCAAAAGGCTAAAAAAGTGTCATTTCTGTGTCATTAGTGCAGATTTTTTAAAATTCTCATTGAGTTTATTTGTGACTTTTCACATTTAAAAGAATATTTTCTTTTCTGTGAACTTTTTGATTATTTTCTTAAATCAAAGAGCTATTGAGTTATTTTTCTTATAATATTCTTCAGTATTAATATTGAGACATTTTTGTTGAGATATTTTTGACCTGACTTAGCAAATACTATTTCTTCATTTTTTGTTTTTCCCCTTTGACTATACTTATAAACATTATTTGGACTTATGGAAGTTTTTCACATTTATGTAGATAAATATATCAATCTTTCCTTTAAATGTATGTTAATGTATTATTTAAATATTTGCTTCATTTGGAGCTTATTTTATTATCTACTGTGAGGGATGGACACAGCCTACTTTTCTCCAATTATTTCAATGCCATTTATTGAATAGCTCATCTTTTCTTCATCAATTTAATATGCTAACTTTATCATCTTTCAAAGATATATATATATATATATATATATATATATATATATATATTTGTATAGATTTCTGGATGTTCTATTCTGGGCTATTGATCTTTCTATTTATGAGCCAATACCTCACTGTTTTAATGTTGAAGCTTTACTAATATTTACTGTATGATAAGAAAATTGCTATCTCATAAGCTTGGTCTTCCTTATTGTCTTCCTTTCTTTTAAATAGCTTTGCTAAAATTTTTTCTTTGTATATTTTTCTATTTAAACATTTTAACTAGTTGTGATTATAATTAATTATTAGTTTGTCAAATTTATACTTGTGTGCGTGTGCTAGTCGCTCAGTCGTGTCCAATTCTTTGTGACCCCACGGACTCTAGCTCGCCAGGCTCCTCTGTCCATGGGATTCTCCAGGCAAGAATACTGGAGTGGGTTGCCATGCCATCTCCGGGCCATCTTCCCAACCCAGGGATCAAACCCAGGCCTCCCTCACTGCAGGTAGATTCTTTACCATCTAAGCCAACAGGGAAGCTCAATGTATACTTACTATATTTATTTCGTAATGTTCACGGGATTCAAGAGGAGAGTGACAAAGCTGGCTTAAAACTCATCATTCAAAAAACTAAGATCATGGTATCCAGTCCTATCACATCATGGCACATAGATGGGGAAAATGCGGAAACAATGTGAGATTTCATTTTCTTGGACTCCAAAATCAATGCAGATGGTAACTGCAGCCATGAAATTAAAACATGCTTGCTCCTTGGAAAAATATCAAAGTCAAACCTAGTCATTGTTTTGAAAACCAGAGACATCACTTTGCCGACAAAGACTGGTATAGTCAAAGCTATGGTTTTCCCAGTAGTGATGTACAGATGTGAGTGTTGGACCATAAATGAAGGCTGAGTGCAGAAGAATTGATGCTTTCCAACTGTGGTGCTGCAGAAGACTCTTGAGAGTCCCTTGGACAGCAAGGAGAGGGCAAGAGGGCAAAGAGGGCAAAAATTGAGGGCAAGAAGAGAAGGGGGTGACAGAAGATGAGATGCTTGGATGACACCACTGACTCAATGGACATGAGTTTGAAGAAATTCAGGGAGACAGTGATGGACAGAGAAGCCTGGTGTGCTACAATTCATGGGAGCACAAGGAGTGGACACAACTTAGTGACTGAACAATGACATTTATTCAGGTTGTATCAAAAATTATAGAGAAGTAAAATCTTATTGATAGTTAGCATACCTATCCAATGACATAGTATGTTGTTACATTTGTTTATGTCTATGCCTTGTCTTTCAATGCTGCTTTAAAATTTTCTTGAAAGAGATCTTTTTCATCTTTGCTATTGTTACTTTTTCCTGTTTAACCTTGACATTGTAAATAGGGTTTTTTTCCCCTTGAATCATATTTTCTAGCTGGTTATTTGCATATATGAAAGCTGTTTGATCCTGAATATTAGCAGTCCATGGAGTCACAGAGTCAGACGTGACTGAGTGACTGAACTGCCTGACTGATTAATAATATTCTTTAAACTTACTGAATTTTTGTAAGAAATTTCTAATTTATTCCCTTGGGTTCTTCTGATAAACAATTGTATCTTAGTAAATAGTACATTTTTACATGTTCCTTCTAAAATGTTTTACCTCTGATTTTTCCTCTATTAAACTCATTGACTTATGAGCAAAAACATATATTTTTATCATTAATATATTGACTTTTATCTGATTTGATATCATTAAGTTGAACAATATTTATTTTTTCACCTACAAAACTGACATTCCATATAATAACTAAATATTTGTTAAGTGTGGTTGCCCAATTTTTTTTTGCTCATTTTTTTTCAAATTGTTTTTATTATCTATGCTGGTGATTTATATTACTTGTATTAACAATTTCCTGATTTTGAAGCATCATTACATTTGTGTGATAAAACTTAGTCAGTCATGGTAAAATTATCTTAGAATTTTGCTCTAATTTCTGTTTTTAGTATTTTATTTAGGATTTTTGCACTAATATTGATAAGTAACATTGTTCCATAGTTTGTTTTTAAAGCACAGTCTTAATGTGACTTTAGTATCAATGTCATATTCATTTTATAAACTTGCTTTCTTTTTCATGCCTAAAGCAGTTTAATAGCATTTCAATAGCCTGATTGTTAAATGTTTGTTGGAATTCTCCTATGAATCCCTTTGATTCTATTGCTCTCTAGGAGGACTAATCTTGGACCATTTTTCCTTCAATTATTTTATGGGAATTAACCTTTTTGGATTTTCTGACTTTCAACATCAGTTTTGACAAATTATTTTTGTTAGGAAAAATATGTTATTCAAATTTCAAATGTGTTTTTATAGTATCAACAGCACTTATCAATCAGCCAATTTCTTCTACTTCTGTGTCTTTTTTGACATTTCATCATTTGCCTTCTTGTTATATGCTTTCTTCCAAGTAATCTTAACTAACTAGATTTTTATGTTTTAGTGCTGACTTTTTTCTTCAAAGCAGCAGTTTTTGGATTTTTATTATTTTTATCTCATTAAATTCAATCTTTGTCTTTGCTAATTACTTCCTTTGTTTTTATTAATTCTTTCCTTATGCTTGCTTTAAATTTATTTCTGTACTTGGTTATAATGTTACTTACTCCATTCTTTTTAACTGATAAAAGTTAAGGTTGTGCACTTTTTTCTGTGCATATCTATACTTCACATACTCAAATATAGAGTATTTTGTATTATCTTTGCTTTTTTAGAGGTTTTACAGTTTTGATTAGCCCTTGATTGCAGTTAAGAAAAGTTTTTTTCTGTAACCAGGCTTATGCTATGCTATGCTAAGTCGCTTCAGTCGTGTCCAACTCTGTGCGACCCCGTAGACGGCAGCTCACCAGGCTCCGCCATCCCTAGGATTCTCCAGGCAAGAATACTGGAGTGGGTTGCCATTTCTTTCTCCACTGCATGAAAGGGAAAAGTGAAAGTGAAGTCGCTCAGTCGTGTCCGACTCTTAGCGACCTCATGGACTGTAGCCTACCAGGCTCCTCCGTCCATGGGATTTTCCAGGCAAGAGTACTGGAGTGGGGTGTATAGATACATACATTTACTTGTTTTGTTAACTTCTAATTTATTGCCTATTTATCACAATATTGTTTTTACCAACCGTGATGGTTAATTCTACGTATGAACTTGACTGGTCCATGGACTATCCAGACACCTTGTCAGACACTATTCTGGATATTTCTGTGACAGTTTTGAAAGAGATTAATATTAAATAAGTAAACTTGAGTAAAGAATATTGTCTTCCGTAATTTGAGTGGTTCTCATCCAACAGTTCAACCAGTTGAAGACCTGAATAGAACAAAAGGACAGAAGAGTCTCCCCCAAGCCAGTGAGAATTCTCCAGCAGACTGCATTGAGACTCTCTGCAGCATTCCGACTTAGGACTCGAACTGAAACATTGGCTGTCCTGGTTCTCCAGCCCGCTGACCCACCCTGCAGATGCTGGACTTGTCAGCCTCCAAAATCACGTGAGTCCGTTCCTTACCAGAAATTCCCGTATTTTATTGCTTCACTTTCTCTGGAGAACTCTGTTAACACATCACCCAACATTTCGGTCTACACTTCCCTATTATCATTTTGTTTGCTGAATTTTTAGCTGTAAGATGAACTCCAGGTGGGCAACATTTTCTGATTTTTTTTTTCATTTTAGTATCATATCTTTACAACATCTACAGTTATTATAAAATTTGTAAATGGATTTTCTTCATTTTTTATTACTTTTTGTCATAAGTTTTCCACTGTCTTTGGCATCTATGTGGAGATCTGAAGTCAGCCTTATTTTACCCCCTATAAATATTGTTTATTTTCTCTTTGTTGCTTTATAGTTAAAGTTTAATAATTTGGCCAATCTATGTCTGGCTGTTTAGCATTCTATTCAGTTTGCTTTGGCTTTTAATGTGTACTTTTAATATGTGAATAGCTAGGGCATTGCCACTTATTAGCTGAGAAGCTTGATATAGTAATATGCATTTCAGTCTCCTCATCTGTGTAATAGGAAAACATTAAGATTTACCTTCGAGGGTTGTAACGAGTTTGAGTTAATCCATAAAGAATGCTTAATGATTAATACATAGTAAATATATCATTTAGTTAATAAATTAATAAACATTAATCTCAGAAATATGTTCTTGATTTTATGTATTTAAACATTATTTCAGTTTTCTTCACAGAGAATTTCAATTATGTGTGTATTACATGTTCTTTGCCTCATTTCTAAATCAATTATTTTCTCTCTAATTCTTAAACAGAAACAAAAATAATATATTGAGGTATATTTTTTAGCATAAGTACAGAGTTCCATGAGCTTTGGCAAATGGAATGGAATTGGAAATGTAAATGTTAGAACACTCCCATGACCCCTGAAAACTTCTGTCATGTTGCTTGCAGTTAGTTCCTACCTCCACTCCTGGCTCCAGGCAATCTCCAACCTATGCTGTTGTTACTAGCATTTCATTTTTTTTACATTTTCATGTAAAGGAAATCATATAGTATGTACACTTTATATCTGGTTTCTTTCATCTATATTGTCTGCGTAGTTTTTTTCCTTGTATGTTTCTGTTTGATGGTTCACTGTATGGATATATCACATTTTCATTATCTAATCTATATAAACAGTTAATTTCCAGTACTTTTTCCTTTCTTTATTTATCTCTATTTCATATGTTACTTATTGGGTTATCTGAGGTGTCTATTTTTGTTCTTCAAATTTCGTTGTTTATATACGTGATGTTTCTTTTTTTCCTACTTATTCCTTTCTTGCACCAGTTCTTGTTGCATCTTTTGCTGTTGTTCCCTTATTTATTCTCTGAGTTCTGATATTTGTCCTTTATAAGTTTCCTTTCTTGGGTCATGATTTAAGTCAGTTTTCTTAATTTTTTAGTAATACACTTGGACATGTTTTTTATCTGCTATGTGGAAACATTTTCTGAAGAGTGTCCTTTCATTCATTCAACCATTCAGTAATTAACAAATATATTGTGAATTCCTACACTGAAGCAGGCACTGAGGATGCAACAGCAAATAAAATCAAATACAACAGAAGTTGATGAGAATATTTAATATGTCAAATTGTGAATTGTGCTATGCAGGAAAATGAGACGAGGAATAAGGAATATTCATGTGTTGGTCACAGTTATTAAATAAGGTCACCTGTGACAATCACTTCTGGGAAGTGATAGCTGATTAAAATTTGAAGGAGCTAAGAGAGTGAGCCATATAGATATTTGGGGAAGAATATGCTAGGGAGAAAAAAGAACAAGAAAAAAGTCACTGAGAGACTACTATGCTTGGAATTTTCTGGAAAAGAAAGAAGGCCGGGGACAGAGATTTGGAAGTCTGAGGTAATGGGGTATGAGGTCACCTACGGTCTCCTAGGCTTTTTAAAGGTTAGCTTTTGCTTGAGTGAGATGGAGAGCGCACCCTGGAGTATATGGAGTAGAGGATGAAAGAATCTGAGATTTTAGAAATTGGTTAATTTTGGGATCTTTACTACATTTTTTGCAACATTCATGCATTGATTTGGGCCATATACTTTTATAGTACTTATCACAGAATTAGCTGGATTTTCCTAAACTAGCTATTTACAGATTCTTCATATAGATGTGGGGTGTGAGAGGATCTTAGGCAACATTCCAGACTTCACAACTGAAAGTCTCTGCTCTCACTGCTGTAGAAACAGACCTCTTCCTGCCTAGCAGTCTCCTTGGCTCTTCTGCATGCTCCCACACCATCCCAAACATGCCCCGGCTTCCGTTCTTTTGTCAAGCTTGGTGCAGAGGTCATGCTCTTTCTTGTTCAAGAGGTGTGGCTTTTGCACTTCTGAGTGAGCCCCTCACCTATTGCTGATGCTGTCACAGAATGGCCTGACCAACTCACCTTGATTTCTTCCTTCATGACTTCTAACCATCTAAAACTCCTTTTGGCAGCTTTCACATCCATGAGAGAGGCAACCTATTATAGCTTCGTCCTGATTCTCCTGAAAATTGAGGTCACAGGTGGTATACCCTTTCCTTGTTGCTTTGGTGTGATTTTCAGGAAGACCAGGAAAATATCCTGACTTAGTGTGATCATTCATTTTATGTGTCAGCTTGGCTAATCTATGGGGCCCAGTTGTTTGGTTAAATACCATTCTGGTGATGCTGCTGTGAAGTTGTTATTTAGATATGTGTGTGTGCATGCTCAGTCGTGTCAATCATGTCCAACTCTTTGCAACCCTATGGACTGTAACTTGCCAGTCTCTTCTGTCCATGGGATTCTCCAGGCAAGAATACTGGCGTGGGCTATCTTGCCATCCTCCAGGGGATCTTCCCAATCCAGGCAGGGATCAAACTCATATCTCCTGCAACTCCTGCAATGCAGGTGGATTCTTTATCACTGAGCCACTTGTGAAGACCCATTTTAGACGTGATTAACATTTAAATCAGTAAGTTTTGAATAAAGCAAATTAGCCTGCACAATGTGAGTTGCTCTCATCTAATCAGCTGAAAGCCTTAAAAGACTGAGGTTCTCTGCCTCCTACGCTGTTGGTGGGAATGTAAGTTGGTTCAGCCACGGTGGAAAAGAGTATGGAGGTTCCTCGGAAAACTAAACATAGAATTACCATATGATCCAGCAATCCCTCTCCTGGGCATATATCTAGGCAAAACTCTAATTAAAAAAGATAGAAGCACTTCTATGTTCATAGCAGCAGTATCTGCACTAGCCTAGGCATGGGAACAATCTAAACGTCTGTCAACAGAATGGATACAGAAGATGTGGTACACTGACACAATGGAATAAACACGAACGAAATGATGCCATTTGCAGCAACATGGATGCAATTAGAGATTATCGCACTAGCTGAAGTAAGTCGGAAAGTGAAAGACAAATACCATACACTATCTCTTACATGTGGAACCTTTTGTTTTTTTATACGTGGAATCTTGAGCACGACACAAACGAACCTACCTATGAAACAGAAACAGCCGCACAGACGTGGAGCACAGACCGGCGGTGGCTAGGGCACGGGGTTGGTGGAGGGATGTGGTGGGAGGCTGGGGTTAGCAAACGTCAGGTTTCGCACATAGAATGGATAAAGAGCAAGGCCCTACTGTGCAGCACAGAGACGACATTCTATGCTACGCTATATCCTGTGATGTCCTATGATAAACCATCATGGAAAATAATATTTTAAAAACGTATATATAATTAACATGATCGCTTTGTGTACAGCAATAATAAACACGGCGCTGTAAATCAAATATATGTCAATAAAAAAAGACTGAAGTTCTCCGAAGAAGGAATTCTGCATTCAGGCTGCCCTGAGACTCAAGGCAACAGCATCAAATCCTGCTGGAATTCCTAGCTTGCTAGACTTTCATGAGAATTTTGAACTTGCCAGCCCCTACAATTGTGAGGGCTGGTTCCTTAAAATCAATAGTACTTTGTGTGTGTGTGTGTGTGTTAGTTGCTCAGTCGTGACTGACTCTTTGTGACCCCATGGACTGCAGCCCACCAGGCTCCTCTGTCCATGGAATCCTCCAGGCAACAATACTGGGGTGGGTAGCCATTCCTTTCTCCAGGGGATCTTCCTGAGAATGCACATTATATTCATTCTACTTCTCTGAGAAACTCTGACTGATATAGGTAGCCATATTTGTGATGAAAATTCAATAATTAATTTGATACAAATATACGGGGATTTTTGTAGGCTGATTCCATCTAATAATATTTTGTATTTATTAAGCACTTATATAAGTTTAGGGTTTTTAAATGTAGATTTATTGTCATACATGTAATTTCATAGGACAATATTTTGGAAGTAGTAGTTTAACATGCTGGGTAAATCTGTATTTTATTTTCATTCTTACTGTAGTATTTTAAAAGTGTGGTATTAAAGCAGAGGGGTCAAGAAATTCAAGTTTTAAAGGATTATCGTTTGGGAAGACTAGGTATTTTAGGTACCAATAATTAGTAGATCACAGCCTGAAGATGAAATTCATGTCATCTTTCAATGGAAATGGAACATTCTAAATCTCTTTTTTACTTAAGAACATACCTATCATTTTGTAAGGCATTCTTTAACTACAATATGCATTTGTAACCAAAAGTGCATCAAAGAGATATAGTTTGAAAATAATTACATTAAATGTTATACTTAATGATGTAATATATATTAGATCTCAATTTCAAAATATTTCTTAGGCATTCTTTCAATATCCTTAAAGTAGGCTTAAATTTAAATCTAGGTTCAGAAAATCCTAAAGGTCAGAAGAAAAATATCTAAACCTTAATAATTAAAAATATAATTAGAGTATACATCTTTTAAAATTGTTATTTTTTGTGTGATTTTATGTTCATATTATGAATATAAGCTTTTACAGTATGCAAAATACATAAATATACATATATAAACTATAAACAGTAGCTTTGAAACATACCTTGAATAACTACAACTTAAGATCTAGTGAAATATGGTACCTAATTAACATTAACTCTATGGTAACACATTTATCCATGGTGTATACGAGAAATGTGTTTTTCAAAGGATCTGTGCAGACCAGACATTTATCAATCATTAGAATTACCCCACAGACTTATTCTTTGAAAGAAAGAACACTTCTTTACATTTCCTCATGATACACTACTTTGGGAAGTTCCATATTCTTGAACGTATACTATATTTTATAACTATTGATGGACAAATTGTTTGCATGTTAGGTTGTCTTACATTTTCACTGTATTTATTTATAAAATTTTCAGTGACCATAAAGAGTGTATATGTTCCCCTAATATAATGATTGATTGGTTAAGGCATTTAAACCTGAGGTTTTTGGAGATGAACAGAGTATCAAAGATTATCAGATATGGGTTTCATATTTGATTGCATGCTATAAAACCTTCAGAACCAAATGTACTCACCAAAGAGATGACATTGTATGGGCTATGGTTCATGCACACCAAAAGGGCATCCTACAAAGAGATGAAATGGAGGAAGTAAGGAAATAGGCATAAATTACTCTAATCATGATTAGATAAATATTCACATATTAGACAGATTTGTAATATGCTGGA
This sequence comes from Giraffa tippelskirchi, assembly GCF_054371585.1. Lineage (NCBI taxonomy): Eukaryota > Metazoa > Chordata > Mammalia > Artiodactyla > Giraffidae > Giraffa > Giraffa tippelskirchi. Next base: position 174,686,714 of record NC_137280.1, on the reverse strand, counting down.
ACAAGTTTCAAAGGGATATTTGTTGCATTATATGTGAGATTTGGCCAAAGATTTTCTAGCTTTTGTTTTGTTCTTAAATCCATACCAGAGGAATCATGTGAAAGTCCTCAAATAAATTATAAGAAAGTCTCCATTTAGACAAAAAAAAGAAAAGAAATAAATCCCTCAAGATGTTTCTTCAACTTAGATCCATGAGCCAGAAAGTTTGTCAACATTTAAATGTACTATAAAGAATATATGAAATTGCGAAGTCGCTCAGTCATGTCTGACTCTTTGCAACCCCATGGACTGTAGCCTACCAGGCTCCTCCGTCCATGGGATTTTCCAGGCAAGAGTACTGGAGTGGGTTGCCATTTCCTTCGGATTTTAATATCAGTTTCTGGCCCACTTAAATGTGTAGCCAACAAAATGGTTCATTTTTGTCAGATCTGCTCTAGACCTTATTTTATGTGCTCCAAGTTGCTCTTATTCCTGATGTCATGATCAAAACTTTTCTTGCTTCAGAGATGAAGTTGGTTTTTTCAAGGGTGTTTATGTTTACACTTGCCAGAAACTCTGAAACCTAGTAAATCAGAATTTACCAGGAATCCTTTTAATAGTGGCAAGATGCAAGATCAAGGGGATTCTCATTTATTAGTGGCGTGGGTGTGCAGTTAAAAATGGGCAGAACTAGTAGTGACAATAACCACTGGCTTATACTTATCTCAGAGTTCAGTCCTTAAACTGCCAAACCTAGTTATGGCTTCCAGTTGCAGGAAAATGATCTGTCGAATATGGGCTGCCTGTTTCATTGATTAGTACCCACATCCTTGCTTAGCACTCAGGATTAGTTATGTGACATCATGGTGTCCTGTCTGAGTTTTTTCTCAGTCCTGGTCTTCAGTTTGGTTCTCTTTTCTTCTGTTTAACATCATGACACCCCCTTCCTATGCTAATAAACAACTCCCTGCTGCTGCTGCTAAGTCGCTTGTCGTGTCCGACTGTGTGTGACCCCGTAGACAGCAGCCCACCAGGCTCCCCCGTCCCTGGGACTCTCCAGGCAAGAACAGTGGAGTGGGTTGCCATTTCCTTCTACCTTCCCTCTTATCTCTGCCATCCTTCTACCCCCAGGAACAGCTCAGCATGTTTATGGCTTAATCGCTTCATGCCCAAGGACATATGGGCTATACTGAATGAGGCTTGTAATCAAATGATAGAGCTCTAATTGATTATTATATCAAACAGTAGTCCAATACATGATTTTTCTAATTATCTCCCCTGTGGTGGACATTAGCCCCTGTTTGGTTTTCAATTATAACATCTATATGTCTTAGTTCCCAAACATTCCTGAGGGATATAATCAGAATAACCATGGAGAAGTTAGTCAAAATGCCAGGAAAGCAACTCTCTTTGATGACTTCCCTTTCTCTTCATGATAGATTGGATTATTATTAGGAGAGGGGCTGAAGTATTCATTTGAAAGATGAATCAAATGCATTACTTTTTCAGTTAAATAATCATTCTCAGAATTTTCTCCAGATAATAACAAAATTAAATGCCATATTAATTTCTCATATATTTTTCATATAGGCAAGCATCATTCCTTTTCACTGAAAGAATGTTCTAAATGAGCTTATTTTCTGCAATCATTGAAATTGTGATTTTTGTTGTTGTTGTTGAATTTGTTCACTGGCTGTTTTAAGTACATAATTCCTTAGAATCAATTAAATGATGTTAATTAAATGTTGTCAATATGTATTCAGCATTTTTATGACAAAAACATATATCATTGTTGCTATTATTTCAGTTAATTAATGAAAGAGAAAGAGATTTCCGGAAAAATGTTGAATTTGGCCAAGTATTAATATTCTTTTCATGTTGTCTGTCCTAAAAGGTGATACTATGGAGTCATTTTGTTTGGGTGTCAAGTTTTATGGATGATCTTTGTCAGAATCATTTATATTTTTCAGTTTCTTTGCACATGTCATTAATAGGGAGCTGCTTCTTTGCTTGCATGAATGTTTGATTTCTTCTTCTAGTTAAATAGTGATCCAAATGCAAAATCTAATGCTTAGGGTAATCATGTGAATTTATGACCATCACTGGGATGCTAGGCTTTCAGAAATGAAATTGAATAGATCATATTTCTCCATAAATGTAGGTTTTACAGCTGAGATAGATCCAATATTGATAATCTCTTTATTTAACTGTTTCAAAATGCCATATGTGACTGAAAGCAACAGAATGGAAATAACTATGTTTATAGCAAATATAACAGGAAATGAAAGCAAGATATGCAGCAAGCATCTCACTGAAGTGAGCAACATATTAGTACTTTAGTGCAGCAGCATTAGAAGCAGCAGTCAGCAGGCTGAAGGAAGGGGCTGGAGTGCACGCAGATGTAGGCTGAGGAAATTAAAATGGGAAAAAATATGATGGCTATTTTCAGATGCTCAGAATCTCCTAGGAGGGATACCTTGAAGACTAAATTAAAACCAACTTAAAATCAGAGAAAAATACTTGTTGATTTATTTCAACAATTTTGTAAGGAACAATGTACATCTACCAGACCATAATTCCCCAATATCTACCACTGTCAGATCTGTATTATTGCAAAACCAGGACTCCAGGTACAACAGAATTTTGATTTAGGAGACATCCTTTACTCTAAAATGGATTCTGACTTTGTCTTTCTCTTAGTCTGCATTCATTCCTTTATCCCATGTGGTCTGTCCAAGTGCGTTTCTTAAAGGGAAAGTGCTATAGACTGAATTGTTTCCTGAAATTCATATGTTGATGCCCTGACATGGAATGTGACTATATTTAGGACTTAATAGTTTTTAAGAAGTAATTAAGGGTAGGGTCCTAATCAGATGTGATTAGTGGCCTAACAAGAGGAGGAAAAGAAAGATCTCTCTCTTTCTCTGCCATGTGAGAAGACAGGGACAAGATGGCTGTCTGGAAGCCAGGAATGAGCCCTTTACATCAACTGACGACCTGGCACCATGGCCCTGCGCGTTCCAGACTCCAGACTATAAGAAAATAAATTCCTGTTGTTTAAACCACCCAGTCTGTGGTATTTGGTTACGGCAGTCTGACCAGACGAAGACAGAAAACACATTCATTCCAAACACATATCTGTGCTCGGCTGACAGCACTATTCTTTACTATTTCATTTGGTTTCCTACACGACCGGAGTGTTTCTGCAGCCGTGATGGTGACAGATCCACACGGAGGTTTTCTGAAGACAGTGTTCAGGCTGAGCTTGCTCACCGTCCTGCACTCATTTGTCAAACTCCTTAGAATAAAGAGGGTCTCTGTGGTTAAAAAGGAGCAAGCAAATGTAAAACCCCTGCTTGCAATCTCAACAATCTTGATGAGGACCAAATTAAGTTATTAAGGAAATATTAGTCACTATATATATATATATATAAATTCAAATATTTCTTGCATATATATCCATTGTATCCTACAGAATTTAAATCCTCTACTTACATCTCAAGTTCTACAATGTCTGTTTTGGTGTGTGTGAGATCTAGAAGAGACTCAAATGACTATATATATACGTCTGAGGGGAAAAGGCAGAGATTTCTTTGAATTAGAATTCGGAAAAAGGAGGTTATTATTTACCAATGTATCCAAATATGTATCACACCAGGATAAGTATGATGAAGACCAAATTTTCAATTTCCAAATTAAATTCTGGATGTATCATAAAATTTGTAATCAGTCAATTACTATTTTTAAGCAATCCCAAATATCAGGGCAAATGGACAGAGAGAAAGTGTACAAAGTATATGGTAGAAAATCTATATGTCTTTAAATCTTGACATAAAAGAAATTTAAAATAAAAGCAAGCCCTTTCAAGTTTCATCACATTAGAATTAACTTCCCATGTTTACAGACATATTCATTCATCATTTATTTTAAGTACCTACTACATACCAGTCACCTTGCCAGGCTTTGGGCATGAAAATTATACAAAGATGGCATTCCTCCCTGACTTAAGATTTTCTATATACAAAAAAGGCCCAATAACTCTGAGATTTGGTAAATTGGAAATTTTGACTCAAAAGAGCCATAGAGATATTGCTATGAAATTCATTCTGCTGTAGTTTTTACAATTGATTTCTCTAAATATATAACCTGTTATGAAAATCCGAAAGTAGATACTTCATTTAACTGAAAAAATAAAATGTAATAGATTATTTTGGCTCCAAAAGCAAACTTAAGACTGTTTCATGAAGATTTTGTCCCCTAAAAACACCAGCATGGAAACTATACAATACAGGTAACTAAAGCAGCACTTCCCAAAGGAACCAGGCTGCCCCGCCTCTAGAGACGAGCTTTCCCTGCTGAATTCACCAATAGGGGTGAACACAGAGGGAGGCTAGGAGGAATGAAGCAGGATGACACTTCTCCTTTCTCCACGCTCTTTCTCTTTTCCTCTGTAGATCAGGGGCGGGGAGATCTGTTTATGTAAACAGCACTGGAGACTACTTCATGGATATAAGGGGCTTCCCTGGGAGCTCAGCTGGTAAAGAATCCGCCTGTAATGTAGGAAACCCTGGTTCAGTTCCTGGGTCTGGAAGATCTGCTGGAGAAGGAAAAGGCTATCCCCTCCAGTATTCTGGCCTGGAGAACTCCCTTCTCTACACAGTCCATGGGGTAGCAAAGAGTCGGACACGACTGAGGGACTTTCACTTTCACGGACAGATGTGGTTTATCTGCACCATCTACTTAGACTTCACCTTCAGCTTTTCTCCTCACTTTTGCTTCTCCGTTTGCTTCTCTAACCAACTCACTTCTTAGACAGTACAGACCTTTAGTAGGTACTGTCCTGGTTTGAACGCAGTTTTTATCAATATGTTAATCTAACGCAGTGTATACCTTAACAATGCATTCTGCTACAATGTGATAAAATCATCATGAATATATAATGCTAGATGATTTAGGTATTTGTGACATATCTAAATGTTGTACTAATGGATTTTTATGTGATTTCTATCCCAATATTGTAGACACATTTATCAGATCAACACTTCGGTGATCTAATCTAATTTCGCCAAAATCAAGGCTGTATGTCACGTAGGTTCAGACAGACCCATTAAACTTGAGTTTTTTAGTTCTTCAGTGTCCACCCAAACTTCTTATCTCATTTTGGCCCCCATATCCCTCAGTCTTGGCTTAGGTCCATTTAGTTTTCATATTCCTCACCACAGACACAGATAAGTTATGAGCTGTTCACTGAAGAGCCTTATTCTACTGTTCTCCCTGGGACATTTTTGGGGTCTGCTATTCCACTATGTGATAAGGCAACACACAGGGAAATGGTTAGCAGGATGATATATAGGCGCAGGATAGGCTCTGGATTGTAATTCACAAGTTTCTGATTGACATGGTTATTTGGCTTATCTTTTGCAGATTTGGATAGCAAAAAACATTTCATCATTGTAAAGCTGATACTGAAGAAAAGAGTCTGGGAAATAGATATGTCAGGCTCTGGTCTTCCCTTTGGTACTATCTATAAGGTTTGGGAAAAATCAGCTCACCTTTGTGCTTCCTCATTTGTATTTAGTGCTTCTAGACTATACGAATGATAAGCTTACTTTTCTGACTCTTCTTCCCATTTTTCAAGAGCATTTAGAATGAGCCAACCCTCAAAGTTTTATAGCAATTTAGAGAGATTCATTTGGCACTCTATGTGGAAATAGGCAGCTGGTATACCATTGTTCATTTTGTTCACTAGTTGGTAAGGCATTGTTGTTCAGTTGCTAGGTCGTGTTCAACTCTTTGCAAAACCATGGACTGCAGCATGCAAGGCTTCCCTGTCCTTCACTATCTCCCAGAGTTTCTTCAAACTCATGTCCATTGAATCGGTAATGCTACCTAACCATCTCATCCTCTGCCACCCTCTTCTCCTTTTGCCTTCAATCTTTCCCAGCATCAGGGTCTTTTCCAATGAGCTGGCTCTTCACATCAGGTGGCCAAAGTATTAGAGCTTCAGCATCAGTTCTTTCAATGAATGTTCAGGGTTAATTTCTTTTAGGATTGAATGGTTTGTTCTCCTTGCAGAGAACTCCTTCAGAGTCCAAGGGACTCTGAAGAGTCTTCTCCAGTACCACAATTTGAAGGCATCAATTCTTCAGTGCTCAGCCTTCTTTATGGTCCAACTCTCAAATCTGTACACGACTACTGGAAAAACCATAGCTTTGACTATATGGATCTTTGTCAGCAAAGTGATTTCCTGTTTAATATGCTGTCTAAATTTGTCATATCTTTCTTCCCAAGGAGCAAGCATCTTCTAATTTCATGTCTGCAATCATGGTCCACAGTGATTTTGGAGCCCAAGAAAATAAAATCTATCACTGCTTCCACTTTTTCCCTTTCTATTTGCCATGAAGTGATAGGACCAGGTGCCATGATCTTAGTTATTTGAATGCTGAGTTTTAAGCCAGATTTTTCACTCTCCTCTTTTACTCTTATCATGAGACTCTTTAGTTCCTCTTCACTTTTTGCCATTAAAGTGGTATCATCTGCATATCTGAGATTGCTGATATTTCTCCTGGCAACCTTGGTTCCAGCCTGTAATTCATCCAGCCCAGCATTTCACATGATGTACTCAGCATAGAAGTAAAGAAACAAGGTGACGAAACACAGCCTTCTTGTATTCCTTTCCCAGTTTTAAACCAGTCCGTTGTTCCATATCCTGTTCTGTTGCTTCTTGAACCACATACAGATTTCTCAGGAGACAGGTAAGATGGTCTGGAATTCCCATCTCTTCAAGAATTTTCCACAGTTTGTTCTGATCCATACAGTCAGAGGCTTTAGTGTAGTTCCTTTGCTTTCTCCATGATCCAGTGAATGTTGTCAATTTGATCTTTGGTTCCTCTGCCTTATGTAAACCCAGCTTGTACATCTGGAAGTTCTCGGTTCACGTACTGCTGAAGCTTAGCTTAAAGATTTTTGGGCATGCTGTTACACAAATCCTTGAAGAGTTTGCTAGAAATAAATATTTAGATATCAAATAGAAGATGAACAAAGTTAGATCTTCAGGCATTCCTTATGGTTTGTCTCATGGTTGACTCTAGTATAACTATTGAGTTGTCTTTCTTCATATGAATTATTTAGAACTGTATTTTCATTTTCACTCTTCAGCCATCTCATTCAAGTTGAACAAAATCTCTGTATGAATGGTCACATCAAAGATATTTGATGGTATTGAGTCATGTTCATTTTACCATGTTTACTGCTTACATTCAGTATAGATATAACAAGATTCTGGGGGAGAATCTGTCCATAATTTTTTATAAGCTAGCATTTACTTTACTGTTTTTCCTCCCTTGTATTAGTACATTACAAAGAATAGACCACATGGAGAGCTCTGGTATCTTTGGTATTCAAAATTTAAAACTGAGGTGACAAGAAAATTATTTTGTGTGTATATTTTAATGTTACTGCATAATTAAGGCATTGTAGTGAAAAAAAGGAATATAAAACATGCATATTAGAATACTTAACTAACTCTCTTATTGTGGTAAAAACCAAGCTTTCAATAATTATCTTCTTTGTAAAAGAGAAAGAAAAGAAATCCAAGCATTACTACTCTTGAGTTATAAAACAACAAACTATCTCTTTCTCCGTGGCTTTCATCCATATAATTTACAGTACAAATGCAATTTTTGGTTCACAAATGCTTCTATATTGAGAGCTGTGTGAAAAAATAGAATGCCTAGTTCCAATTTTCTTGCCAAACAAAGAAAACAAAATCCTCCCCCATCTTCTGTATTATGTAAGTGCCAATAACGCCTCTTTGATGGTAGCTTTGTGTTTCATTGTGTTTTTGCTTTTAATTAAGATATATTGGGTAAAATAGTGCTTCATTGTATTGTACAAAATCCTGAAGAGTGGGGCTAATTACGGCCTTCAATGGGATTCAGTATGGACCTTATGTTACTGTCTCACTCCCATTTTTTAGTGTTTAGCAAAGTGTTCTGATGTTATATTTTCTCCTGGGATTTTCTTTTTAGCTTCTCTTCATCCAAATGAAAAGCAGTGACCCCTACCTAAAATGTTAATTAAATGGCTACCTCATTTGTTATAAAGTTTTTATTTAAAAATATCCTTACCATTTTGGATGCCAAAACTCAATTTTGCCCCATATGGCCCTTTTCACAACACTCATTTTTAGAGGGCATAATTTTCACAGAAGGCAGAATTCAAAGTTAGCAGGTTGGGAGCCAGACAAATATGGAAGAAATATCACCCCCATCTTTATTTAAACCTGATTAATCTTTTTAATTTAGTCATTAAGTTTTACTGAAAATGAACCAAATGCAGTCATTAGTTGTGGAAAGAGAAAATAATAAATTTGTGAGAGAGAGTCGCTCAGTTGTGTCCGACTCTTTGCCACCCCATGGGCTATAGCCTGCCAGGCTCCTCTGTCCATAGAATTCTCCAGTCAAGAATACGGGAGTTGGTTGCCATTTCCTTCTCCAATAATAAATTTAGACATTAAATAAAAAGGCAAAATCTCTAGAACATCTAGGTAAAGATAAAATGGTAGGTTGCTCACTGCAAACCAATTATAAGGGAAAAATAATATTATCCATATTGAGATTGCAATTTACCAAGATGCCAATCTATTTCATAATTTGCAAAATTATGATAAAAGTCAAGTAATATCTGGTATCTATCTTTTCAAGAAACTGATTAAGTACTTAGCTGACTTGAAAAAAGGACTACTGGGGATATTCCACTGAGGTTTCCTTGATTCCTGAGCATGGGGTATGACTGGGGTGAGAAAGGAGGTGTCAAAGGACAATTTGATCTCTTTCAATATGCCCTTAGTGAAATATCACCTCCAAATATGAAGTGAACAGTATGTTTCAGGAAAAATATCCATTGAAATAAAAGCAGCATTTAAATGGAATGCTATAAATGACTATGAAATTTTCTCATTTATGCTATTTCTCTGGCCCTTTAGTTTCTAGATGCCTGCAATTTCTTTTGTCATGAATTTTCTGCAAACATTATTAGTGTTCATAGAAGTATCTAATCTTTTGTTGAACTACACTGGATTAAAATGGTAATTGTAATTATTGTAATTGTCATTTTCATTCTGCATGCTAAATACAATGGAGTGTATTAAATTATTGCCTGAAAATGCATAATGTTTAATAATGTATTTTGAAAGCTGGTTTTACCAACAGCAATAATAGTGGTATGCAATTATATATGTTATGGAGTGCCTACTATATGTACTGGCTAGACTATCTCCTTAAATTCTTATAGCTACCATATGGTATCACATGGTTACAAGTGACTTGTTATTTTATTCCCAGATAATAGGGTAGTATGTGCCTTTCATACAATTTCACGTTTAATATTTACCTCATCTCCCCCTCCATAAGGAAGTAGGGATTTTACAAATGAGGAAACTGCAGGTTTGAAAGTAGAATATGGTGATTTGGTTTGCAAACCCATGCAGCTTGATTTCAGAGCCTGTGGTCTCAACCACTAAACAATATCGTCTTTCTTATGGATAAGGCTTTACTTAAGAGAGTGACAGACTGGTCTTGTAGCTCTCCTCCTGTAGATTTCTGCTAAGTCAACAGTGCTACATGACAATGCTCACATATCATTTGGCCAGTCAATATGGAAGCACCTTACTGCACCGGAGCTCTGTGTACACAACAGACACTTGTGTCGTGGTCTTTTCCTAGAGTTGTTTTAACAGCTAAGTTAGATTAAACCCTCTTGACTCAAATTAAAGATTACGTCCTCTCAGGGCAGGGGTGGGGGAGGAGAGAGTGGGACTGGTTGAACTGCGACAGTAGCGCCGACGTATATGCACTACCGTGTGTGAAACAGCTGGCCAGCGGGAAGCTGGTGTACTGCTCAGGGGCCTCAGCTCAGGGCTCTGTGATGACCTGGAGGACTGGGGTGGGGTGCGGGCAGCGAGAGGGGTTGTTTGCTGACCCTGTTCACCATGCCAGTCGTCTTGCGGGTCACACTGTCTGCGCTGTTCGCTGAGCCCGGGGTAGACAAGACGCGAGCTAAGTGGAAGACTCCAGGAGCTGCAGACACGTTAATTCTCTCCTGGATGGCGCAGCAGCCATATCAGTATTCTCTCCTGGCCGGCTCAGCGGACACAGCCATGATGCAGCAGTAAATGCTTCCCCTTTTCTAGGTGGAGCTCACATATCCTTACAGCAGCAAGTATCTCATGACCAAGCAAGTCCCTTGTTTCACGCACGCACAGTGCTATAAATGAGCTCAGCTGTTACACAATCGTTAATTACAAAACATGGGGTGAGAGAGCCTGAACATGCCATCTTGGCTAACTCTTCCCACGGTGGGACTCGAGACAAGGCGGGTGTGCTAAGTCACATCGGTTGTGTCCAGCTGTTTGCGACCCTGTGGACTAGAGCCCGCCAGGCTCCTCTGTCCATGAGATTCTCCAAGCCAAGAATAACGGAGTGGGTTCCAGGGGATCTTCTTGACCCAGGGATTGAACCCGCATCTCTTATGTCTCCTGCATTGGCAGGCCTGTTCTTTACCACTAGCGCCACCTGGGAAGCCATTGTGTGCTTATAGCTAATTCGCATTGTTGTACAGTAGAAGCTAACACAGCATTGTAAAGCAATCATCCTACAGTGAAAAAGGTTTTCTTAAGAAGATTATGTCCTTAAAGTAGGCTTCAGGTTCTGTGTAATCTCACTTCCTATTCTCTCCTTGACCTCATCTCCTGCTACTCTTCCTTTGCACCCTGTGCTTTAGCTGATTTGCAATGTTGCATTTCCTTCAGTTCGCCAGGCATGCTCTTCAACTTCAAATACACCCTTAGCCTGGAATGCACTCACCCAGATATCTACGTGATTATCTCCTGCACAACTTCCACGTATTCCCACAATCTCAAATCTTGATGACCTACTTTGAATCCTGTTTATAGTACAGATTTCTGAACTTTCATTCTGGCAGTTCCCATCCCCTTTACCCTGTTCTAATCCTTTTCCTACTTCTGGCATACTATGTAATTTACTTATTTGTTGTCTCCCTTCCCTGTTCAACATTAGGATTCTTTGTTGTTCTTTGATATGCCCCAAATTCCTTAAAATAATGCACAACAGATGGTAGTTGCTCAACAACATTGTTAAGTGGGAGAACGGAGACAGCACCAACATTTTTGAGCACAGTGGAGCTCCATTACTTTAGAAGAGGCAGAGGAATCTGAGATCAAGTTGCCAACACTCACTGGATCATAGAGAAAGCAAGGGAATTCGAGAAAAACTTCTACCTCTATTTCACTGGCTACACTAGAGCCTTTGACTGTGTGGATCGTAACAAATTGTGGAAAGCTCTTAAATAGAGGGGACTATCAGACCATCTCACTTGTCTCCTTAGAAACCTGTATGGAACAACTGGCTGGGGTGCAGGATTGAGAAAGGAGTACGACAGGGCTGTCTGTTGTCACTCTTGTTTATTTAAACTACACACTGAGTATGTCATGAGAAATGCCGTGCTGGATGAGTTTCATGCTGGAATCAAGATAGGTGGGAGAAACATCAACACTTCAGATATGCAGATGATACCTTTCCACTGGCAGAAAATGAGAGGAACCAAAGAGCGCCTTGATAAGGGTGAAGGAGAAGTGGGAAAACGCCAGCTTAAAACTAAATATTAAAAAAAAGAAACTACGCTCATGGCATCTGGACCCATTCAGTTCAGCTCAATTCATTCGCTCAGTCATGTCTGACTCTGCAACTCCATGGACTACAGCACGCCAGGCCTCCCTGTCCATCACCAACTCCCGGAGTTTACTCAAACTCATGTCCATAGAGTTGGTGATGCCATCAAATCGTCTCATCCTCTGTCGCCCCCTTCTCCTCCTGCCCTCAATCTTTCCCAGCATAGGGGTCTTTTCAAATGAGTCAGCTCTTCGCATCAGGTGGCCAAAGTGTTGGAGTTTCAGCTTCAACACCAGTCCTGCCAATGAATATTCAGGACTGATTTCCTTTACGATTGACTGATTGGTTCTCCCTGCAGTCCAAGGGACTCTCAAGAGTCACCATAGTTCAAAAGCATCAATTCTTTGGTGCTCAGCTTTCTTTGTAGTCCAACTCTCACATCCATACATGACCACTGGAAAAACCATAGCCTTGACTAGATGGACCTTTGTTGACAAAGTAATGTCTCTGCTTTTCAATATGCTGTCTAGGTTGGTCATAACTGTCCTTCCAAGGAGTAAGCGTCTTTTAATTTCATGGCTGCAGTCACCATCTGCAGTGATTAAAAAAGAAACTAAGCTCATGGCATCCGGACCCATTACTTCATGGCAAATTGAAGGGGGAAAGGAGGAAATGATGACAGATTTCCTCTACTTTGGCTCTAAAATCACTGAGGATGGTGACTGCAGCCATGAAATCAGAAGATGTTTGCCTCCTGGAAGGAAAGCTATGACAAACCTAGACAGCGTTTTGAAAAGCAGAAACATTACTCTGTTGACAAAGGTTCATATAGTTGAGGCTATGGCCTTCCCAGTCATCACGAATGGTTGTGAGAACTGCACCGTAAAGAAGGCAGAGCGCCAAGAATTGATGCCTTTGAACTGTGGTGCTGGAGAAGACTCCTGACAGTGCCTTGGACCGCAAGGAGATCCAACCCATCCATCTTAAGGGAAAGCAACCCTGAATACTCACTGGAAGGACTGATGTTGAAGCTGAAGCTCCAGTATTTTGGTCACCTGATGTGGATAGCCCACTTGTTGGAAATGTCCCTGATGCTGGGAAAGATTGAGAGCAGAAGGAGAAGAGGGCATCAGAGGACGAGATGGCTGGACGGCATTGCCGTGGCAATGGACATGAACTCGGGCAAATTTGGGGAGATGGTGAGGGACAGGGAGGCCTGGCGTGCTGCAGTCCGTGGGGTCATAGAGAGTCAGATATGACTGGGTGACTGAACCACAAGAGTTCAGTTAAGTCACAGTATGTATTTCTGAATATGAGTCTATGGCAGTTCATGTACAGAGTGAACATCACACTGAGGCCAAAAAGTTAATTACAGATGTGAAACTTTTATTAATATTTATTTTGTTAAGATGTTTTTATTATCCAAATAATCTCCATTTTCTGAAACTATACTCTTTGAGAAACATTTTTAAACAAATATGTTGGGCAGTAATTGAAATAATGGAGTCCACTCTCACTCTTTGATGTACCAGAAGGCTGTCTAAATTGTATTGTCAATATACCATGTTGTCATCAGAAAAACTAATGATATCTTATGTTATTCACTGATTTGTTATTATCTGGATTTGTTAGGTAGATTTTTTCTTTTGATATTTACAATACAGTTTAACCACTTTCACATGAAAAATGCTGCAGTCACCTTTCTTAAAACACATAGTAAATATAAACAGGTTTTGACAATGAAAGCAAAACACACAAAAACACAACAAAAACATAAGTAATTTGCCATCACAGTAAATTCTCTCATGTCTTTCTTCTTAAGAGTGAGTTATATCACAGGGAGGAAACGTTACTGATGTCAAGCAGTAGAAAGGAGTAAGAGTGGAGGAAGGCACACCATCATTTAAATTGCTAACACTAGCATAACTGCAGAAAAGAATATCTACAAATAAACCCTCTATGGTATAAAACAAGAATGTTTTTCTGTATAGAATGAAATTTAAATTGAAGGCAAACATTTTGTTGAATTAGAATTTAGTAAATGTCCTTCTACCCCAGAAATCTGTGTTTAATCTTAGGGGCATGGTTCATGGATATTAAAGATGTGAGCTGGGTCCCTTACTATTTTTAAGTTCAATATTTGTGAGTGCTTGTACGTCACCTTCTTAATTCATTTTTTTTCCTTTTTAATCTTTGACATTCATCTACGTCTGGCAAAATGGCTTTTGTCTGAGAAGAATAAAGGGAAAGAAGGGAACTCAACAGGCCCCATATACCTGCAACTAGCTCCAGTTATTTAAACCTGCCTGTGCTTCTTCTTCCAACTGCAGTCCAAATATATTCAAGGCAGGGCAGGACAAAAGATACCAAAAGTAGTTCTTTTAATAGGTAAACAATCCACAAATAAACTCACTTCTTCCCCATTTTATCCTCCTTGATCATACAGATATAAAACAATATCTTGAGTGTGTTCTTAATCCAGTACTTTAGGAAAAAAGCAAAGGCTACGTTGAGAACAACCCAAATTGACACTGTTCACGGGGATCTACACAAATTTGATAATCTTTCTATATGTATAATTATATACATATATGTGTGTGTGCACACACATGCACACATGTCTGTCTGTTCGGAAAAGAAACTCGGCGGCAGATTCTCGCTTTGCATTGGAGGGTATGCTACATGGGTTACCCTCGTGTAATCTGGGTTTTACTCTTGGCTGCATAGCTTTCTAAGCCTGACTGATTCTTTTGGCCTTTCCAGGAAGTCATGACCTACTTACAACCATTGTAAAAATCCTCTTTTGCTTAAACCTAGCTAAAGTGATTTCACAAGTCCATACTAATGACAAATGCTTTGTCTATACAATACATTATTAGTGTACTTATAATTTGAAGAATCAGAAAGTTTGCTTCATTTAAAATCTGTCCATTTAAACACTGAAAAAATTTTCAGCCAAAAACTTTGGAGGCTCTCTGTGCCACATGCTCTTGTAACTGACCAACATCAAAGATACAATTATTTAATGTAGTTTTAAAAATTATGTGGGAGTGAAATGTAATTTATGTAACTCAGATTTTGATTTTTTATTTTGGAAACTTTGCTTCAAAGCCATGTGCATTATGGCCAACTAGGAGTCCTTCTTATTTTACACGGAGGTTTTGCTTCATCTCCTTGCCTCTGTGTGCTTTACACTGCAGACGTCAATACTACCTCTGCCTCAGTGATGGGAGGAGGGTTTAAAGTTTCACATGCAAAAATTAGTTGCTTTCTTCTGGTTATTTGAACAGCGCTTGCTTCTGGTTGTAAAACAAATGGATAAGCCAAAAACTATTCAGCAGATACCATGGAATATTTGCTTTGGTCATTCATTTACCTCTACTGTTGCTGCAAGTAAGCTCAGTTCTAATTTGATAATTTTATGTCTATTGTTTCAGCAGTTTCCTAACTACCAATAATTTTGTGGGAAATTATTCACATATAATACAAAATGTGCAGATTATTTAACTATTCATTTCAGTTGTAAAAATCAGCAACAATTTAAAAATTTTAAATCATGAAAAATTCTAAATTTAAAAATCCTTTCTAGCTAAAGGTAACTATTTCCACTAAAGAACATGGCTTAAAATATTGTTATAAAGTTAATGCATTCTAAAAATCTGTTTATTTTCTATTTGTAGAATTATTAACATGGGATAGAACAAAAGTTTTCTTCTATGTGAAGAAAAATAGAATGATAGTTGAATACTCTGCAATCATTGATTTTTTGCCAATTACTACCTAGTGCATAATAACCTCTAATTAGATGCTTTGTAAGTTGTTGTTTAGTCTCTAAGTCATGTCTGACTCTCTTGAAACCCTGTGGACTGTAGCCTGCCAGGCTTCTCTTTCCATGGGATTTCCCAGGCAAGAATACTGGAGCAGATAGGCATTTCCTTCTCCACGGGATCTTCCTAACCCAGGGATCTAACCTGAATCTCCTGCTTGGTAGGTAGATTCTTTACTACTGAGCTACCTGGGAAGCCCCACTTTATAAGTCAGTCAGTCAGTCAGTTCAGTCACTCAGTCGTGTCCAACTCTTTGCGACCTCATGGACTGCAGCACACCAGGCTTCCTTGTCTATCACCAACTCCCAGAGTTTACCCAAACTCATGTCCATTGAGTCGGTGATGCCATCCAACCATCTCATCCTCTGTTGTCCCCTTCTCCTCCTGCCCTCAATCTTTCCTAGCATCAGGGTCTTTTTAAATGAGTCAGCTCTTCGAATCAGGTGGCCAAAGTATTGGAGTTTCAGCTTTAGCATCAGTCCCTCCAATGAACACCCAGGACTGCTCTCCTTTAGGATGGACTGGTTGGATCTCCTTGCAGTCCAAGGGACTCTCAAGTCTTTTCCAACACCAAGTTCAAAAGCATCAATTCTTCAGCACCAACTTTTTCACTCTCCTCTTTCACTTTCATCAAGATATATGAAATTTAATTCATTTGTGAAATTATCTCTTTCAGTCTTCTAAAGAAGAACACTCCTCTTATTATAATAGAATTTAGAGTGATACAAAGATTACTCATACAGTCAACTTTAGGACTGTCTAGGTTTGTCAAGTGACAAGTCCTTGTAGAATGCCCTGAAAGTAATATATCTAGATATAAAATTGTACTGCATTTCATTTCAATCACAGCATCTTTACCTACAAAATAATTACTACACATCTATCTATACAAAGTGCAGCACTAAATGTCAGGACTCCAAATACAACTCTCCGAGGTCCTCATCCTAGGGCTGGTTTCAAAGCTAATGATGCAGATCTTAACAAACGCTAGGGGAAACTGAAAGAGGGACAGAATTCCATGGGATGAGATAATGAGGGAGATTTTAAAGATGAAATGAGTCTTGTCCTGCATCATGAAGACAGAGTTTAGCTGAGTATGGGGAAAAGACATAAAAAATGAGCCGACACTAAGATCATGACACATCCAAGAATATTTTAAGGGATAACACATTGAACAGTTTTCTTTGAATAAGCTATTTAATTAGAAAAATGGCAAGAGGTAGGTAAATTTAGACCACTGTAGCAAATTTAGATTCAGTTCTGGAGAAAGCTGGGGATTGTTGACTATTTTGATTGCATAAAATAATATTTCATGCATTATTTCTTTTACCACGAATCTTTCTCACACTGAGGCACTTGTTTCTATGATTAGAGCTTTGAAAAGGCTCATCTTTGTCTGCCTTTACATTTAATTGTCCACTTATCATTCACTTAACCTTTTAACGAGTTTTTTAAAAGGAGGATCTCTATACTTCATATTATTTGTTCTTACCACCTTGAAGACTTCATAGATATTTTAACTTGTCCAGTAAAGAACAAAGAGATAATGGGTATCTCTTTCCTGCACACAGAAGAATGACAAATTAAGCTGACAAACATGAGCTTAAAAACAATGTTATTACATTATTTATTTTATTAAGTTTCACTTCAATGAAAAATTTATTTCTCGGAGACTGAATGCATCTTTTGATGTCATAAGGAAAAGACAAAGAAACACAATCCAGCCAGAAGGTATGGAGTTTGATCTTTGGCTTTTCTAACCTCATGACCACTAACAAAATTTCATGTGTAGTCTCCAAAGTCATTTGGAGTTCACGAAATCAAATTACCTCTCGTATTACCCCTTTACCTATCCCAACATGTTGATCTCCCTGCAAATATGTCATTGATCAAATTTCCAATTGTTACACTTGTCTGAAGAGAGATGCACACCATATCCAATTCCTTCATCAGTTGGCACACATTAACATAATAAATGGCAGGTCCCTCTTTATGATCATGGGATAACGTTGCTATTAACCAGAATGTCTTCTTTTTAGCCAGACCTCAGGTGAACTACAGTTCCTTTAAACAGTTATAAACTGGATTATTCTTCCCTCCCTTTTAGAGACTTAGTCTAAACCAGAGTCTGAGCACTTTCTTCTTCCTACCTTGAAAATTGCAATAATGTTCCAAAATGTTTCACTTAAAAAGGATAATTCCATAAGAAAGTTGTGACTATCATAGTCTAACAGGCTATTTTTATCCAAGGTGACTACTCTTTAGTCAGCAAATGACAATTAGGCATTGTTTGGAGAATTTCAGGATAGAGACACAGTGTAACAGTGACTCCTTCTATCATCCTTCTTGGTTATTATGTGTCATCTGTTTTAGAACATTTACTAAGTTTTTCAGCTTCATTCAATGCCTACCTTGCTTGAATGAAGCATGTGTGAAATGAGAATTGTGGGTACTTCATACTTTTTTTGATTTTAGATTTAGCTACCGACTAGTCTGTAACTGTTATTTTGAATCCTTTTGACCCAGGAGTCCTGGATAATGTTAATGAAGAAACTATCCATTTATGCTGGGCTCTATTTTCTCACCTATTTTAGTACTGCATCAATAACTGTGAAATATGACTACTTTGTTTTCCTATTTGTAACCTACTTTTACCTATAGTTACTATATGTTTACTATGATTTTATATCAAATAATATACTCAGGAAGCAAACAAATAGCTAACATATCATAGTGTAATCCTAAAATACCCTTGGGTTATTATATAAAAACAATCTTGAGATAATAATAAAAAAATAATGAGTTAACATGTATTGAAAGATTATGATGTTGTAGACACTATATTAAGCAATTTATAAACACAGTCTCATTTAACTTTCAAAACAACCTTAGGGTAGAAATTATAATTTTTTCCATCTTTATAAGAAGGGATTTAGACAGAGAAGTTAGTATGGTCGGCTGTGAAAATAATACCAAACTGACTCTAAAATAGTTGTTTACCAGTTAATAGTGATAATGTTTTTATTAGCCAATTAATTTATAATATTAGTTAATGAAATAACCAATTAATCATATCAATTTATAAGGTTTGAATTTTATATTGTTTGCAAAAGAAAAACATAGTTTTCTATTAATTCTGTTTGACTCCTAGTAAAACATTTCCTCATTCTCAAGTAGAAAAGAAAAATATTTATCTGGTGTTGCTGTAGAAGTTTTAGCTTCTTAAGAGGAAAATCTCTGACCTAGACTGGATGTCCACTAAGGTCACTGGTAACAAATGTGCCTGTCACACTAGAGTTGAGGAAGTAGGCAGTTTGTACCTGGAGAACACGGGATAGTGAGAGACAGCAAGTAATAGGTGGAGGAAAAGACACCCTGCTGGTTTTGCCCCTTCCTGTTGCTCTCCAAAATTACTTCATGTGTGGGTAACAGTGCCCTTTAACAATGAGCTTGGGAAGTAAGGAATAACAGAAACTGTACGTTTTACCTCTTTCCTTATAAACTTCAGATATCCCCTTCTAACCAAATTCAGCCACCATAATTCCTCACAGAAGTTATTTCTTCTTAACATGATTTTACATGAAATAATTTTAATCTTCTCTACATTTTTTTTTTTAAATTGAAGATAATGTTTTTGTGGATTCCTTGAAAATATTTCTTGGGTCTCCAGAAAGGAAAATCATATATTAAAAAACTGAATACCAAAGAAATTTCATGAAAAGATAAAGAGGGTACCTCTAAGCTAAGCAAGAATCATATGTAAATATGTTAAAAAGTATTTGCATTAGAGATAAAAATAATCTAAGTTTACTGATTTATATGTTAAGTAGAAAATAAATTATAATCCACTTAGTTATTATATTATTATAAGTCAATCATCACATTTTAGTTTTACTTGGTGTTTAAAGACAGAATAAAAATATTTTCATCATTGACATAGATATTGGTGATGCATAATTGAAGAAAAAAAGAATCAAAAAAGCTATCTAAGTATTAGACTTGTTTAGTAAAAGATTTAAAATAATATAGACAGACAGGGAAAGAGACTCTATTGTATTATTACTTGGAGAAGAACATAGTGGCCCCCACCTCACAGATCTGGGATGAGACAGGCTCTCTTGGAATAGCTATTGAGGATGATGTTGGCTTGCCATGACCAGTCTTAGCACCTCATTGTCTAAGAACTATGTATACGTATCAGAACTTATAACAGAGCAGTGAATAAGATTATGACAAAAGGACTGAAGGAGGGATATATAAAGCAAGGTTAAAGGTGCTAGCAACTTTGGCAAGTTCTAAAAAGCAAAGTAAAAATGAGAATGGTCTATAAATAAATAGCAAGTGAAGAGAGTAATTGCTAAACAAATTTGAAGGGATGATGGGGTTGAATTAAACTTAGCTGAATATTACATGTGGCAGAATGCCTTTGTAAATATGTAACAGATAAAACATATAACCTCATGAGAAAAGCGGCCTCATCCTTGAAGCCCCCATGAATTCACACCCACCCTGCACAAAGACTGGTCAAAGACAGAATAGGTGAGCACTCAGCCCTACCCACCACGTGCAGAAACCAAGCCATAACTACAACGGGCAAGCAACTCTCCCCTTTCTGTGCAACCCAGCTGGGTGAGAGCCCTCCCTGCAGCCACAGCCCTGTCACAGCTGGTGGGCACATGCTGCCCACACCAGGCAAATCCAGAGATTGCCTGGCTTTGGTGGCCAAAGGAGATCACACTACTGGACCACACAGAAAAAACTGCTTCTAAACAGAACCACTCCCTCAGGACTGGAAAATGTAGATGCTTTACCTGACATTTATAGGCAATCCCAGAGAGATTGGCAAATGAAGACAGAGGAATATGTTCCAACTCAAAGAACAAGGCAAAACCCCAGGAAAATTACCTTAATGAAATGGAGAAAAGCAACCTGCCTGATAAAGAATTCAAAATATAGTTCATAAAGATATTCACCGATCTCAGAATAAGAATGGTGGAACACATTAAGAACTTCAACATAGAGGTAGAAAATATTAAAAAATGTATATGAAACATATATATATATATATGTGTGTGTGTGTGTAACTTTTATAATAGATATAAAAATATGTATAACTGAAATGAAAGATACACTAGAGAGTTTTAACAACAGAATGGATGAACAGAAGAACAAATCAGTGAGTTGAAAGACAAAGCAATGGAAAATGCCCAGATAGCACAGCAAGTGAAATAATTAAAAGAAATGAGGATATTTCAAGGGACCTCTGGGAAAACATCAAGCAGATTACAGTTGCATTACTGGAGTTCCAGAAGGAGAAGATAGAGAAAAGTGATAGAGAAAACATATAAAGGCACATTATAACTAAAATGGTAAAAGTTAAGGATAAGGAGAGAATCTTAAAAGCAGAAAGATAAAGGCAACTTACAAATGAGAGAAACCCCATAAGGATGCGAGGAGATTTTTCAGCAGAAAGTTTACAGTCCATAAAGGAATGACATGACATGTACAAAATGTTAAAAGTAAAAAGCCACCAACTAAGAACCTACCCACAAGGTTACCCATTCAGAACTGAAGGAGAGATTAAGAGTTCTACAGATAAGCAGCAGTTAAAGAAATTTATCACCACTAACATGGCCTTACAGGAAATGTTAAAGGAATTTCTCTAAGCTAAAAAAAGGCACTAATTAAGAATAAGAAAACACACTAAAGTAAAAATGTCAGCAGAAATTGGAAATAATAATGGAGTGAATTAATCACTCATAATCAAGTACTAAGGGTAAAAGACAAAAACAAAGTTAATTAAAAATATAATAATTAGTCAAGGAATACCCAAAATAAAAAGACAAATGTGTTTTCAAAATATAAAACGTGGGGAGGAGTTAATGTATAAAGCTTTGGTTTGTGTTCAAAATTAAGTCACCATAAACTTGAAAGAAACTGTTGTATATATAGGATGTTACATGTGAAGCTCATGGTAACCACAAAGAAAAAAAAAAAAACATAGCAAATATGCAGTAGAAAAAGAAAAGAGAAAAAAGCATAAACATAGCAAAGCAATCAAACCACAAGGGAAGAGAGAAAGAGACAAAGGAAGAAAGAGAGCGGCGCTGTACAAACAGGAAACAATGCAGGAAGTGGCAGTGAGTGCACACCCGTCACAGTAACTTTACATTCAAACGGACTCAGCTATCCAGTCAGGGTTAAACAACCATGAGCCTCACTCATTTAATTACAAAAAGAGGAAGGTAGAAACACCCCCATTCACACACACACAGACACACATTCACGGATATATTAATATAACCAGCAGAAAGAGAATTCGCAAATCATTTTGCTGAGAAGAAACATACAAAAACACTTTCTTTTAACCCTATTTCTCTCCACTTACTTCTTTTCTTCCCTTTAGTATAGACATGATAAAATAAGAAGATAAAAATATAAGTATCTAAATCCATTTATTTCCCTTGAAGTGCTGCTTTGACTCGCCATAATGTGTTTTGATAATATTATTCTATTATCATCCATTTTGAAATGCTTTCTAATTTGCTTTGTGACCTGTCCCTCTCTCCCTTTCTTCTCTTTTATCTCTTCTCTTTCACATATTTGGAGGTTTTTAAAAATTATATAATTCTTATTGATTTCTAATTAAATAATTATAATCAGATAGCATACTCAGCTTTATTTCAGTCTGTTGATATTTAATGAGACTTGTTCTATGGACCGTCTTTACATATTGCTTGTTGAAAGTTCTATTTGGACTTGATAACAATTAATGGATGTCATGTTCTTTCAATGTCAATTATGATAAGTTGGTTGATGGTGTTGCTCAAATCCTCTTTGCCTTTACTAATTTTTTCAAATCTCATTTCTACCAAATACAGGAAGAGGGATGTCAATAGCGGCATCTATGATTGTGGATTTGTCTATTTCTTCCTTTAGGTTTATAAACTTTTTGCAATGCATAATCCAAAGTTCTGTATTATGTTATGTATTCTCAAAAATATAACCTTCTACATTACTAAGGGCACACAACTGTAATGTATTATTAGGGATTTAATCCTTCTATCATTAGGAAATACTATGCATTTTTAAAATATATTCTTTGATTTGAGGGATTTTTTGGAATGATCTCGTGATATTTTTCTAGTGTTTATGATTTGCATTGTATATCTTCTTTTAAAAAACCCTCTATTTTATTACACTGGAATACTGAAAGCGATTTTTGTTTTTCATATAGTTGGTTTGTGGCTTATTTTTGCAATGGAGTTTGATTCTGGTGCATATATGCTCCTATTAAGATTATAAGACTTATGTCCTCTGGTGTTTGAAAAGAGAAGGTGGTCTGTTTAAGAAAAAAAAGTTTTCTTCACCATCTGTCAATAGCTTAAGGTTTTCTCCTTCCAAGGCTGAGCTCTTGGGTTTATGATCCTCCCCACCACACACCTCTCGACTCTGCAACAGCACCCTCCCCAACCATGACATCTATTCCTGTGCAGATTGTCCACCATTCCCTCCACACACTTCAGCTTGTTTCCTAGACACCACTGAGAACACCAATTTCATTAAGATCACACATGACATGTGTAGAAAATATTAGTGTTTAGTTTGACAACCTTTCATATAGTACAATGTAAATCTTAGCCATTCTTCTTGCCTCACTCTTGATTAAAAACTCTAGTACAAAATTAGAAATAGTTCTTATATCATTTTTGGTTTGGGGTAAATTAAGAAAAAGTATTTCTATTGGCCTCACCCCAGCTACCTTTTTTATTCTTTTGCCCCATGAATTCAGTCTTAACCGACAGTTAAGTAAGTCCATTTGATCAGGGCATTCTGAAATCTACTATGTCTGTGGGTTTCTTTTCTGTTGTTGTTTGATGTAAACAAGATTTTTATTTCAGAACAGAGCTAGATTCATATGCAAATTGAAAGATAGTATAGTTGCCATATAACCCTCACCCCAGCTTTTCCTATTACTATTTTTTATTAGTATGATCTATTTATCATAAATAATGAATTTATGTTGGTACATTAACTAATAAATTCTATCTTCTTCTCAGTTTTCTTTAATTTTTCCTTTCTATCCCTTTTCTGTTCCAGAATTCCAGCTAGAAAAGTACATTACTTTTAATAGACATGTCTCCTTAGTCTCCTCTTGGTTGTGACAGTTTGTTAGATTTTTCTTGTTTTGATGGCCTTGGCAGTTTTGAGGATTACTGGTCAGTCATTCTGTAGAATGCCCCTCAGCTGGGATTTGTCTGAAGTTTTTCTCATGATTAGGCTGTGGTTACGGGTTTTCGGCAGGAAAACTACAGAAGAAATGTGCCATTTTTATTACATTATATCGAAAGTACATGCTATCAACAGAATTTATCACCACTGATGTTGACCTTCATCACCTGCTGATGTGGTATTTGTCAGGGTTCTCCATTATAAAGTTTCTTTTTTTCTTCCCTCTCCACATTTCCACCTGTGCTCTTTGGAAAAAAGTCACTATGTTCAGGCCATACCTACAGTGGGTTGTTACCATACACATTCCTTGGTAGAGTATCTATGTGAATTATTTGGAAATTCCTGAATCGGAGTCCTGTTTCTTCTCTCCTATTTGCCTATTTATTTATATCAGGATGGACCCCAGAATATTTATCTTATGCTAGTTTAATCCTCCACAAATAGTATCTAGCAATTAGTCAAAACTAAGCTTTACATGTTCCCAGTGTGAATCACGGCGCTATCCAGGTAAACAGATCTTGATTGTGTCTTCAAGATGCTCCTGACTCTCCAGATTTGGGGATGGGTTTGCTCTAACTGTTCAATGAAAAATAAATGATTTTCAATTTGTCTGGCTTTTTTTCACAAGAATGAGAGTGACAATTTCTAAGTATCTTTTCTGTTGGAACTGAAATCGGAATGTGGTGTTTAATTTTTTCTCAATATATCTCTTTTCAACTGGTCTGTTTTTATATTGAAAGTGTGTTGGGTCTTGTTTTTTAGCCAGTATGAGAATCTATGACCTGTGTTTACTCCACCACATTATATAATTATTGTTACAATTGGGCTTAATTTTTTTGTTTTAAATCACGCTATGGGTTTTTGCTATATTTTGCCTCCATTTCCTTTGCCCCTTGCTTTCTTTCCTGACTTTGGTGTGAAGTGCTTATCTTCTTACTTTTCAAATTTATCTCCTGGTTATAAATTTTTAGTTATATCATTTAGTGTCATATTATTAGTGTTTCTCTAGTGTTGTAGTTTTAAACTTCCCTTAAAATAATACTATAACTTTTCACAAACAGTATGAAGATTTTATAATAGTACATCCCTTCCTTTACTCCTTATAAATCCCACAGTCCATTACATAAACTATCTTTTATTTATAATAGCTCATAGTCATGCAAGTTTAAATCTATCCTTTTATATGATATTATATATGTATTATATAATAATTGCTATATATTAGTCTTCGTACCTATCTTCATTGCCTTCTTAACAGGATTCAATTTACTATTATTTCCCTTCAGGCTAAAGAACCCATAATAGTGCAGGTCTTTGGGAAGCAAATTCTTTTATCTTTGTCCTTGCAAAAACGTCTTGGGGGAAGATGAAGAGGGCAGAGTAGGAAGAATTAGTGCTCACGTTCACCTATGAACACATAAAAAATTCATCTGCATCTCCATGTGGAGCAGTTCTCACTGAAAACAAGCTGAGGCCTAGGATAAAGTCTCTTTTATGAGCAAAGTCATAAAGAAAGATCCATATGGAGTCAGGTAGGATGGGAGGAGAAGTGATCAGGTCAGGACTAGGGATATCAAGGGCTCGGGGCTTCTTCCTGGGAGTGAGAGACTTAAGCCATATATTGGGTACCCCAGCCCTGGGGTCTGACACTGGGAAAATGAGTCCCCTTAGCTAGTTTGAAAACCAGAGAGGACTTACCAGAGAGCTGCAAGAAATCGAGACTCTGTCATAAAGAGCTCACAGGCTTGCTTACTCCCAGGAACAAGGAGGAGGAAGCAGACTGAAAATCTGGGTCTTTGACTGATTTCCTGTGACTGCCCCGCATTCAGCCCAGCTTGCGCTGAGTGCCTGCTCCAGCCACTGCTGCTCCAGGGCACCTCTCCACTAGGGTGGAGGCTAGTGGAGAGTGTTGTCAAGGGCAACATGCACATGAGCGGGAACAGAGGCAGCGAGAATCTCGCCCTGCCTCTGAACACAGCAAGGGTGGCCATCGCGGGCACACATCTAGAGGGGGTGCTTTGGAGGTGGCCTGGGGCTCTGACTGGCCTGCTGGGATCATACCACCATGTGACCTGGCCTGCACCATTGCGCCTGCTCCAACAACTGAGGCGAAGCGGCTCTTGCTCGTGGGTGTTATGCATACCCAGAGGAAGTAGACCCCGCTTGCATCTGGCCCTGCCTCTGAACAAAGCGAGGGTAGCTGTTGACAGTGAGCACACAGAGGCAGTGGACTGGAAACAGCCTGGGTTCTGACTGGCTGGCTGGGGCTGTTTCAGCATGAACTGGGTCTGCCTGGGTGCCCACTCCAGCTCCATTTGCCTCAGCCCTGTTCTCCACCAGGGAAGAAGTGCCCGTGCTGGACGGGAGGGTGCACACTTAGAGGGAATGAAACCAGCTCAGCCCTCAACCTCGGGGAGTACAGTTTAGCACCCAAGGCCTTGATCCTGACCCTGACAGGAGCTGGTGGTCACTGAGCATAGGGGCTCCAGCCCCTCCATCTCCAGCCCCATCTCTCACCAGACTGGCAGCCACTGGCACACTCTGGGGGAAGATGTGACCCATGCTCACTTTGGATTCAGCTCTCCCACCAAAGTCACCGGACACACACAGACTGCATAGGAAAGTTCCTGCACAAAGACATGCCGTTAGGTAAGTATATCACCAAATATCACAGAGATAAAGTTGAACAAAATGAGAGGACAGAGGAATTTGTTTCAAAAGAAAGAGCAAGGAAAAACCCCTGGAAAAAGGTGTAATGGAACAGAGATAATAATTTATCACATAAAGAATTCAAAGCATTAGTAGTAAGACTGCTCACTGAACTGGGAAGAGCTGAATAAAGTGAGAATTTTGACAAGGAACTAGCAAATATGAAAAGGGCCATCAGAGCTGAAGAACACGATAACTAAAGTGAAAGATACACTCAGTAGAAGGAATAAACAGCAGACCAGGGGACGCAGAAGAAAGCCTAAGTGACCTGGGAGGTAGAGTAATGGAAATCAATCAAAAGAGCAAAAAATAAACACGAGGCTATTTCACAGGACTTCTGAGACAATATCAAGTGTAGAAGTCTCAGAAAGAGAAAAAAGAGAGAACGGTGTAGAAAATGTATTTGATGAAACTAATGCTTGAAGTCTTCCTGAAGTTGAAGAAGGAAACAGATCTCCAGGTACAGAAATCATAGAAAGTCCCAAATAAGGTGAACCCAAACAAACTCACACCAAGACATATCACATGTAAAATGTAAGAGTTGAAGGTAAAGAGAGAATTTTATAGGCAGCAAGAGAAAAATATACAGTTACATATAAAGGAATCCTCATAAGGTGATCAGCTGGTTTTTCTACAGAAACTTTGCAGACAAGAAGGGAGTGGTATGATATATTTAAAATGTTGAAAGAGAAAAACTTACAATGCAGGATAGTCTATCCAGAAAGGTTATCATTTAAAATTGAAGAAGAGTAAAAGAACTTCTCAGATAAGCAAAAAAAATAATAAAAGTTCATCAATAATAAAGCAGCCCTATAGGAAACATTAAAGTGGAAAAGAAGCTACAACACAAAGTAAGAATTCATAAGAAAGGAAAAATCCCACTAGTAAAGATAAATATACAGTGAAGCTGTCTGTGAAAAATAAGTAAATGTGAATATTAAAGAAAAATTATAAAATCAACTATAACTACAATTAATAGTTAAGAGATAGACATGAACGTGTAAAATATATCAAAAATTTCAGGAAGAGGAGTAAGAAATTTAGATATTTTAGAACGTGTTTGAACATGCATGATTACTAGCTTAGAACAACTGCACATACCTATATGTTAACATACATCAACCCCATAACCACAAATCAAAATCTACAACAGATACACAAAAGCGAAAGGTGTGCAAACATAGCACTAATGAAAAACCTCAAACTATAAGGGAAGAAATTAACAGAAGAAGAAAGAACACAGAAGAACTACAAAAACAATCATAAAACAAATAACAAAATGGCAGTAAGTACATACTTTAAACGCCAATGGATTAAAAGCTCCAATCAAAAGACATAGTGTGGCTGATTGAATAAAACGAACAAACAAACACCCATGGGGCCTACAAGAGACTCATTTCAGAGCTCAAGACACACATCAACTGAAAGTGAGAGGATGGAAAAATGTCTTCTATGAAAATGTAAATGAAAAGAAAGCTGGGGTAGCAATACTCATTTCAGACAAAGCAGACTTTTAAACAAAGTCTATACTGAAAATCCTGGATAAGAAAATGGCAACCCATTCCAGTGTTCCTGCCTGGAGAATCCCAGGGACGGCAGAGCCTGGTGGGCTGCCGTCTTTGGGGTAGCACAGAGTCAGACACGACTGAAGTGACTTAGCAGCAGCAGCATACTGAAAATCAAAGGAGGCAATATAATAATAACGGGGCCAATATAAGAAGGTGCAATAATACTCCTTAACACATAAGCACCTAGTATGCATACATGCATGCTGAGTCACTTCAGTTGTGTCTGACTCTTTGCCAACTCTATAGACTGTAGCCCGCCAGGCTCCTCTTTCCATGGGATTCTCCAAGCAAGAGTACTGGAGCGGATTACCATGCTTTCCTCCGGGGATGCATCCAGTGTAGGAGCACTTAAAATATATAAATCATATATTAACAGACATAAAGAACTGGACAATAATACAATAAGAGTAGGGAATTTTAACATTCTACTTATGCCGATGGATAGATCACACAGACATAAAATCAACAAAGAAATATTGGCCTTAAACATCATGTTAGACCACGCTTATTGACTGGAAGAAATCAACAGGATTATAATTGTCCATACTACCCAAGTGAAAGTGAAAGTTGCTCAGTCGTGTCTGACTCTTTGTGACCCCATGGAATATGCAGCCCATGGAATTCTCCAGGTTAGAATACTGGAGTGGGTAGCCATTCCCTTCTCCAGGGGATCTTCCCAACCCAGGGACTGAACTCAGGTCTCCCTGAGTTCAATTGACAGCAGATTCTTTACCAGCTGAGCCACCAGTGAAGCCCAAGAATACTGGAGTGGGTAGCCCATCCCTTCTCCACCAGATTTTCCCAACCCAGGAATCGAACTGGGGTCTCCTGCATTGCAGGCAGATGTGGGATATTGGAGAAGGAAATGGCAGCCCACTCCAGTATTCCTGCCTAGGAAATCTCATGGACAGAGGAGCCTGGTGGGCTACAGTACATGGGATCACAAAAGAGTTGGACACAACTTAGTGACTAAACAGCAACAACCTCTCTTGACAGCTTACTTATTATGATGTATTATGATTATCTCTACATACTTGTCTCCACTAGTCTGAATTCCCTGGAGGATACTACCCAAAGCAATCTATAAATTTAAAGAAATCCCTATCAAAACACCCATGATATTTTTCACAGAACTAGAACAAATAATCCTAAAATCCACAAAGGCCTCAAATAGTCAAAATAATCCTGAGAATGAAGAATAAATCTGGAGGTATCCCTCTCTCTGACTTTGGATTATATTGTAAAGCTACAGTAATGAAAACAGTATGGTTCCGGCACAAAAACAAGCACATATGTCAATGGAACAGAATAGAGAGCCTAGAAATAAGATAACACACTTATTTTCAATTAATTTATGACAATAACGGAGCCAAGAATACACAATGGAGAAAAGACAGTCTTCAAAATGTGGTGCTTGGAAACCTGGAGAGCTACATGTTAAAACAAAACAAACAAAAACAGAATTAGACCATTCTTTCACATGATACACAAAACACATTCTAAATGGATTAAAGACCTAAATGTAAGGCTGGAAATCATAAAACTCCTAGAACAAAATGTAGACAGAACACTCTTTGACATAAGTTGGAGCAATATTTTTTTGGATTTCCTTT
The DNA here is from genome assembly GCF_054371585.1 of Giraffa tippelskirchi. Classification (NCBI taxonomy): domain Eukaryota; kingdom Metazoa; phylum Chordata; class Mammalia; order Artiodactyla; family Giraffidae; genus Giraffa; species Giraffa tippelskirchi. The sequence goes on along the minus strand of NC_137280.1, from coordinate 174,657,096 downwards.
TCAAGGCAAAGGGATCAAAAGCAAAAATTTAAGAATGGAACCTAAATAAACTTAAAAGCTTTTTGCACAGCAAAAAAAATCATTGACCCCACTACCCCTCAAAAATACAATCTACTGAATGGGAGAAAATATTTGCAAATGATATGTCTGATAAAGCAGATATCCCCAACTCCCAGGTCACAGATGGGTACCCCAGTCCACGGCCTGTCAGGAACTGGGCCACACAGCAGGAGGTGAGCAACGGGCAAAAGGGCCAATCTTCATCCACTGTTTCCCATCACTCCCCAGTGCGCACATTACCGCCTGAACCATCTCCCTCCCCGCCATCTGCGGAAACACTGTCTTCCATTAAACCAGTCACCAGTCCCTGGTGCCCAAAAGGCTGAGGACTGCTGTGATAAATGGATAATAGTCACAGTATATAATACAAAAGAAAAAAAACATATAACTCGTACAATTCAATTTAAAAAAAGCACACAATAAGATCCTGATTAAAAACTGGACAGAAGACCTGAATAAATATTTTTCCAAAGAGGACACTTAGTTGGCCAACAGGCACATGGACAGATATCCAACACTGGTAATGATCGGGGAAATGCAAGTCAAACTACTAGTTATCACATCATGCCTGTAAGAATGGCTGTTGTCAAAAATATCAAAAATAACAAATGCTGGAGAGGATATGGAGAAAAGGGAACTCTTATGCTGTTGGAGGGAATGTAAATTGGCTCAGCCATTATGGAAAATATTAGTAGTATGGAGGCCTGTCAAAAAATTAAAATTAGAACTATAATATGAACCACAATTTCCACTCCTGGGTATACATCCAAGAAAACAAAAACACTAATTTGAAGAGATACGTGCATGCCAGTGTTCATAGCAACATTACTTTCAATAGCTAAGCTAAAGAAGCAACTTGTATCTGTCAATTGATGAATGTATACATACACACATATGCAAAGTGGAATAATATTCATCCATGAAAAAGAATGGATTTTTGCCATTTGCAACAACATGGATGGATCTGGTGGGTAATATGCTTAATAAAATGCTGGCCAGCAAAAGACAAAAATGTATGTTGTCACATATGTGGAATCTGAAAAATAAACAAATAAATAATATATAATAAAACAGAAAGAGACTCACAGATATAGAGAACAAACTAGTCGTTACCACTGGGATGCAGAATGGGGAGAAGGGTAAGATAGAGTAGGGTTTTAAGATGCATAGGCTATTATTTACAAAGTAAATAAGCAAGAATATATTGCACAGCACAGGGAATATAGCCAGTACTTTAACTTTAAATGGAGTATAACTATAAAAATATTGAATCACTCTGCTGTATACCTGAAAATAACATGATACTGAAAATCAGTTATATGTTAATGAAAAAGTGAAAAAAATGCCTGTATTCCACTTTTATTTGGGGAGCGTATTTCTACTGCACATAACACCCTAAGTTCCTGTTTCCGTTTCTCTCGGCACCATGAAGAAGCCATGTTTTGCTTCAGCCTCTCAGTTTCTCTGTTGAGGAGGCCGCTTTGCTGCTGTATTAATGTGTCTTTTGTTTCTGCTTGCTGCTCTTAAGATGTGCTTTTTATCTTTAGTTTTCAGCAGATTGACGGTGATGTGCCTTGTAATTTTTTTTTTTTTAAAGATATATCCAGATGACATGTTCAATGAGATTCTTGGATTTGCGGGTTGATGTCTCATAATTAAATTTTGGAAGATCTTGCCCATTTTATCTTTTCATATTTTTTCTAAGCTATTATCTATCTCATCTCCTTTCACTTCCCCACAAATCAGATACTCTCTTTTCTGTTTTAATCTCAGTTTAGATATGTTCTATTAATAAGTCTCCAAGTGTGTGGATTCATCATTCTGCTGTGTTAATCTGCTGTTAAAAACAACACACAAATTCATTTTTGATAACTGATTTTTTTTTCATTGATACAATTCCATTTGGTTATTTTATATATTCTTAATATTTTATCATGCATGTTATCTACAATTTATAACAGACAACTTGTTACAGTTTGAATATTATGTCCCCCCCAAATTCATGAATTTGAAATGTTGAATATTTATGCTGATATGATGGTATTAGGAGGTGGAGCCTTGGGGAGAAGATTGATACATGAGAGTAAGGCCTCCTGAACAGAGTCAGTGCTCTTATAAACAAGACTCCACAGTGCGCCCTAGTCCCTTCTCTCTGCCTTGTGATGTGACAGCTGGGAAGTTTCATCATATGAAATAGGAAGTAGATTTTCACCAGACACTGAATCTGCCAGCACCTTGATTTAGATTTTCCATCATCCAGAAGTGTGAGTAATACATTTTTCTTGCTTACAAGCTACCAGTCTGTGTCTTTTTTTGTTACAGAAGCCCAAATGAACTAAGATAATACTTCAGTCTCTTTATAACCTAACTAATATCAAGTGTACTTGCACCATCAAACCATATATGCTTCTATTCACTGTTTCTCCTTTTTACTATGTCACTTAAAAATTATTGTTTCAGCATTTCATCTGCCTTGCAGTTTTTAAATTTTCTGCCAAACATTTTGTACTTAAATAACAGTAGGGACTGAATTATGACTGTTTTATACAGGGTGCTAGAGCTGGAGGCTGGGCCAATTCGAAATATTGCTAAACTGTACATAGGCATTCTTGTAGCTTTAGTTCACCACTGACGATATATTTTGAGATTGTGATTAGGGCTTTCTCTTCTGTAGAATTTCGTGAAATGAGGAGCTATGCAGGCTTGAGCAGAGGAGTGACAATACATGACTCATGTTTCAAAATGTTTACATCGTCCTAGACAGTACAGCTGATGAAAAGGAGCGTTCATGCGCCATTATTTTCTTTTCCACATGATCTACTTCAGGATTCTGTAGAGCAGTCTGTGCTAAAGAAGCATCATATTTTACTCACACTTAAGTAAACTCATGGATTAGGGAAGAGCTAATCCTGGCCTAAATATTTAGATATTCAAGAGATGCAAGACCCAACTTCTCAGACTCTAAAGTCCTTTCAAAATAAAAGACAAGGGTAATTTGTCATTTCTGATATGTAAACAAATTGAGGTTTGAGACATGAAGAACTTCTGACATCGAATCCATGATTTTCACCATTACAAAATGCTGCCTCTTCATTGCTTTGTAACAGAATAAAATGATTTAGATCTGGCATGAACAGATTTTATTTGTATAGGGGCAGATAATAAATATTTTGGGCTTTGAGGTCCATTTTCTATCCTTGACAACCACTCAAATCTGAGTTGTAGCACAAAAGCATCCATGGACAGTAAGTAAGTAAATAGTTTCAGTAATTTACAAAAAAAGGTGGTATGGTGAGTCAAATTTGGCCATTGTTTGCCAATCTCTGTTCTTAAGAGCAAAGGGGGATTGCAAAACACATTAGTTAGAAGTTATGCTGATTCTTTAAACTCTGTAGTTTTTCTGTTTGACACTGAACAGAAGAAGTGAAGTGAAGTGAAGTGAAGTCGCTGAGTTGTGTCCAACTCTTTGCAACCCCATGGACTGTAGCCTACCAGGCTTCTCAGTCCATGGAATTTTCCAGGCAAGAGTACTGGAGTGGGTTGCCATTTCCTCCTCCAGGGGATCTTCCCAACCCAGGGATTGAACCCGGGTCTCCCGCATTGCAGGCAGACACTTTACTGTCTAAGCCACCAGGGAACAGAAGAAGAACTAGGCAAATAAGATGAATATATTAACTTTCAATTACACCATGTTCCTACATAGCTCTTCTGCTGCCTAACCAAGAATAGCTGTGGGAGAAATCGCAAGTTAGTTTATCTTTCTTGCAAAAGAATATTTGGAAGATTCTAGGATAGATGCATGCAAATCACATATCTGTTTCTCAGAAATCTGTAAATGCTTTGCTAAATTATCAAGATGCTTATAGTATGGAAATATATATTGGAGGAAGAAATAAACCTTTGTAAAATTTTGAAACTAAGTATTCAAATGTTAGTACTTCTAAGATTACTACAAAATGGCTCATATAAATATAGTATCTTCATCTTACCATATTCCTTACAGTGTGACTGTGAATTATATATATTTAAAAACATATTAAAAAGCAGAGATATTACTTTACTGACAAAGGTCTATCTAGTCAAAGCTATGGTTTCTTCAGTAGTCATGTATGGATGTGAGAGTTGGACTATAACGAAAGCTGAGCACCAAAGAATTGATGCTTTTGAACTGTGGTGTTAGAGAAGACTCTTGAGAGTCCCTTGGACTGCAAGGAGATCCAACCAGTCCATCTTAAAGGAAATTATGCCTGAATATTCATTTGAAGGACAGATGCTGAAGCTGGAACTCCAATACTTTGGCCACCTGATCCGAAGAACTGGGTCACTGGAAAAGACCCTGATGCTGGGAAACATTGAAGGCGGGAGGAGAAGGGGACAACAGAGGATGAGATGGTTGGATGGCATCACTGATGCGATGGACTTGAGTTTGAGTAGGCTCTGGAAGTTGGTGATGGACAGGGAAGCCTGGCGTGCTGCAGTCCATGGGGTAGCAAATAGTCAGACATGACTGAGAGACTGAACTGAACTGAACTGATATATATATATATATGTATGTATATGTATGTATATATGTATATGTATGTATGTATATGTATGTATATGTATATATATATATGTATATACACTTCTACATACAATATTATGTGTGTATTTTCCCTCACTCCACTTCCTGATAGGGAAACTGAGTCACAATAATGATCAATAAATGCCTAAAAAAGATGTCAATGACAGGCCTGAGTAGATACTTCTGGTCTCCTGACACTCAGTTAAAGCTGTTTGCATTTTTTTCTAAATCAATATATCTGTAGCCCCAGGCGAGTTTCTTAAAGCAGATAGGAACCCCCGGGTATGTCAGTTTCAGATAGGAACAATAAATTGCACGTGTGCATTTGAAATGAGGACATATCTACCATTTTCTAAAGCTGAAAGACTATCCTTTTAAAATTCACATTTTAACAAAGACGTTTCACATACCTAATTATTATTGGTTAGGATACTTAGGTAGTAAACAAGTTTGTCAGATCTTTTCCTTGGCCAAATCACTTTAATAGGGAATACTGTCACTAAAAGAGATGATTAAAGTCCCTGGGGGCCTTCTACCCCACTTCCAAAGGCAGGTAGAAAGAATATTCGCTAGTTATTACCCAAGTCTTTGCTGATAATTCTGGACAGAATGGCACAGAAATTGAGTCATTAGACATATCATTTGGCTAGCCTCTGATAGAGGGTTTATTTGATTCAAGATATATTATAATAATCACATTTGGTTATTCTGTGTAAGTATATATTTTTGAAAGCTTGAAATGGAAGAAAAAAGTTAGCTTTCTCTATATTAACTTGAAAATTAAAAGCAATATCTATTCCTTACTATGTTATCACAGAAACATGAACTATTGATTCAAGTTTTTAATATCAAGACATATTTTCTTTAGGTAAAAAGAAATGATTTTGAATAGAAAATTCAGGTTTTTTAAAAATCAGAAGCATTCTGACATTTAGAAAAATCAGTGGACTTTTTTGCCATAAAAAAAAAAAAGCTAAAGATCTTTGGCCATCCTCCAATCTGTAAGGAACAGAACAAAGGAAAGAGAGAACCTATAGATTTTGGGTAGTTTTGAGAAATTGTGTGTTGAATTTCACATGCCTGAAAAACGTTATGTATTTCAGGAGAGGTGTGTTTTACCTTGATAAACAAGACCTAGTATTCTTAATGTCTAGGCACTAATGACGTATCCAAGTGTTTGATACAATGGTGAATACTAAAGGTCATTCAATTAATTTTGATTGCTTAGTCATATAATCTTTTAACAATAAATAACACACACACACCTCTTATCTTTAACTTACATGCTATTGCATACATATGGGATAACTAAAGAGAAATTCTATTTAGAGGTCATAGTCGTGGGTGGAAGCTTATATGACATACAGGAAATATTATGACGTTGTCCCACAGAGTTTCCATTTATGGTAATATTCAACAGTAGTATCCATCTTAAGATATGATTTTGAGAAGCAAACAAATTCCACCCCCCCCCCAAAAAAAAGAATTTCAAAATGAATGAATTTTCCAACAAAAGATGAACTTTAAAATAATCTTCTTTCATTGTATAGAATGTTGATTTTGGAAGAAAGATAAGCAGAAACAGACATAAAACATTGAACAGTTGAGTTTGAAAGATAGAGAGTTGTAGTTGCAAATAGTCATTTATGTTATATATATAAGGCAGGAAGCTAATATTTTCCTGACATATTAAAGGGGTTACTGATAAGACTTCATGCTTAAATTACCTGATTTTTACCAAATTAATATGGAAAAACTGAGAAATTTCGGGTCATGGTAATGAACAACCTGAAATGAGAATCAAAAATCTTGGTATGAGGCAATAACATTCTAGAAACCTGGACATAACTTGGGATTGATATAGAATATTGATCCAAACAAACAACTGTTACTGAAGAGAACCTAGAAACATAGGTTAGAGTCACCGTATAGTACCTGTTACTCATGAATGGAAGCGAATATGGTAAAAATCAGTGTCCTTATTAGAGAATACGCGATCAGCATTTCTAACAGCCCCACCATTGTTTCTAATCAGTACACACAGTTTAGTTTCTTTGTTGTCGGTGCGGTTGAGTCCCATTGCCGTCCACCTGAAACTGTCCCAACATCGTTGACTGGCTTTGTGCTGTGCTCAGTCGCTCCATCGTGTTCGGCTCTTTGCAGCCCCATGGACTGCAGCCCGCCAGGGTCCCCCGTGCATAGGGATTCTCCAGGCAAGAATACTGGAGTGGGTTGCCAAGCCCTCCTCCAGGGAATCTTCCCAACCCAGGGATGGAATCCAGGTCTCCCGCATTACAAGCATTTTTTTTTTACCATCTGAGCCATCAGGAAAGCCAAAAACTAAAGTAGGGAGCCCACCCTTCTCCAGGGAATCTTCCCAACCCAGAAATCCAACCGGGTCTCCTGCATTGCAGGCGGATTCTTTACCAACAGAGCTACCAGGGAAGTCTGTTGACCCGCTATACTCCAATATAAAATAGAAAGCTTAAAAAAATACTTCAAACTATGGATATCCTCTTGATAGCAAAGTTTATGATTACCAGTTAAAAAAATAAAATGAATAAATGTGTTGGCGTCTTTCCTTACAGGATTCTTTAATTGAGGGTTTATTTCTCCTTAGGTGTGCCACATATATACTTAATCCTATAAGACTAGGTTATCATTTGTTTATAAAACAATATGATTTAATCAAATATCACAAAGCAAATTTTGAGGGATAGTATTGGTAAATATAAAAGCATTTTGAGCTATTTATATATCAATATTTTCTTTAAAATAGGAAATTTGAAATTAAAAATATATAATAGAAGTTTGAACTCTGAAAATTTAGATGTTGATTCTAAATTAGAGGTAAGTTCCTATTTTCAAATATTTAATTTCTTAAGATTCTGTTGTCTTTATCAATAAAAGAAAGGATATATTTAAATAACATTTGAATCTTTGGTGATTTTTTAAAGTTAGCTATTGTCTTTGAGTACAGCAGCAGCAGCAGCAACATAATGTATACAGACTTCATTCTTAAGTTTTCAATTTGTTAACACTAAAAAAACTGCTTAAGTTTCTTTGCATAAACATAAAACATACTTGCTCTCTCTTTTTAGCTTTAATATCTAACACTCATTTCTCACTCTTGTATCAAGCAATATAGTCTCCATTTAAATTACTAGAAACCTATGACCCTATACAGGGAAAAATTAACTACGTAAAGTATATGTAATACATTTCTATCTTGTCTGTATCAGAACAAAACTAGTTAGTCTTAAAAAAATTGATTTTGGTGAAAAATTAAGCCCCTTAGCAAAGCGATTCTATATGAAAGGTTTCAAGATGGAACATGATGGAGAAGAAATTGCCTTTGAGAGGGAATCAAGAGCACTGATTTTATCTGAGTTTCTTTTCTCCCTGACTGCATAAGCACAATTACTGCAGAGTTTGTATTTATAATCCTTCCTATGATTATGAAATTCATAAAAATGATTCTCAAACTGTTATAAGAATATATTCAATTGGCAGAAGGGCGTTCATGATATTTATTCTATTAATATAACATACAATATATTTAGAAAACCTTAAAATAACAATGCAAAATGTAATAAAATTAAACAAAGTTTAACAAAATAATAAAGGCTCAACAAGTCAGGCATGAGAAGCTAGGAAGAAATATCAGAACAAAACAAAACAAAAATGTACATCAAATGTAGTAGTAGTAAATGAGAAAGAAGAGCAAGAATAGACCCACATAAGACTTTCAGTATGAACTGTCTCTCAGAAAACATGTCAGGATTAAAAGAAGAATATATCTGTAAAAAATATACTGTAACACTAGAAAGATAATATCAAAGTTGAAAATGCAGGATAAAGTGAAAATGTTGATGGAAGACAAGAGAATTAATACCCTAGCACAAAAAGCCAATATTTCAAATCAAGGTAATTCATAGAAATGCATGATTAAGCGCAAGAGAATCTAAAAGCCTACAAATTAAGACACAGAAGTTCAGTCATCTGAAATAGTTGTTATTAGGGCAAATGGAGAAGGCCAGATCTGTAAGGAATTAAAATTGGTCTTTAAGGTTAGGGGTACATGTATCTGAATTCCAAATCTATCATTTCTTTGCTCTCTGATCCTGCTATTTAATCTTTTTAAAGCTCAGATATCTCATGAGAAATAGCTATAGAATTATACCTCTGTCATAGAATTTTTGAAATAATTAAATGTGATTATATGTGTAAAGTACTTAAACGAGTGCTTGGCAAATAACAGTCACCTATTTTTTGGAGGGGGAGGAGTTGACTAAATTAGTTGGCAAACTTTTACTTTAGCTGCAATGCTTTCTTGGAATGGATATAAAAGATAACAGAATCTCTTTCAGTAGAAACACAGTGTTCCTAGGCCTCTACTTTTCATGTTTGAAACCTTTAAATTTTTAGGTTTAAAACATTAAGAACAATGAGAAGAGTTTACAAACTGCCAATAAAGCAGGAGACACAGTGACAAGGAAGCCTTGAAACATTCCTCTCCCAGCTTTGGAGACAATCTATCCACTGCCAGGACAAAAGAGTAATCATTGCAAAATAAGATGTCCCACTCAGCTGACCTTTCCTCTCTGAATCAATTATTCAAATATTTCCCTCATAGCAAAGTTGAACAGAAAAAAAAAAAAAAAAGTATGTACCTCAGGGCACATGAAAGATGCTTAGCAAACACTGATTAGAAAAAAATTATGTGAGATAAGATTAATTGGATGAAATAAAATGATATAAGAAATTAGGCCAACGTGAGAATTGGGAAAATCAGAAGATCAAAATTCATAGCTGCATCCATAAGATACACTAGAAAGTGAGTAGGGCAAGGAGAAATTTCACCTGAGAAAGACACTTCTATTCTTAACAATAGAATAGATTTTATTTATAAAAAGAATTTATAAATAGAGTTCTATTTATAAAATTCTATAATATTCTATTTTATAAAATTTTGTAAAATTCTGTTTATAAATAGAAATTACTTAATAAGTAAATTCAAAGTTTATTTAGTAAGAATAAGTTAAGAATAAGTCATGATGAAAAATAAAGTATGAATGAGACTAAACATTTACCTATAAAACAACATTCTGTTGTTCCATGTCCAGTTCTAACTGTTTCTTCTTGACCTGTATACAGGCTTCTCAGGAGGCAGGTAAGGTGGTCTAGTATTCTCATCTCTTTAAGAATTTTCCGCAATTTTTTAAAATTTATTTTAATTGGACGCTAATTGCTTTACAATATTGTAGTGGTTTTTGCCATACATTGACATGCCATGAGAGTACATGTACTCCCACCTTCCCCCATCCCATCCCTCAGGGTCATCCCAGTGCACCGGCCCTGAGCACCCTGTCTCATGCATCGAACCTGGACCAGCGATCCACTTCACATATGATAATGTACATGTTTCAATGCTATTGTGATCCACACAGTCAAAGGCTTTAGTATAGGCAATGAAGCAGAAGCAGATGTTTTGCTGGAATTCCCTTGCTTTTTCTATGATCCAAGGGATGTTGGCAGTTTGATCTCTGGCTCCTCTGTCTTTTACAAACCCAGCTTGTACATCTGGAAGCTCTGTGTTTACATACTGTTGAAGCCTAGCTTGAAGGATTTTGAGCAGCACATTGCAAGCATGTGCAATGAGTACAGTTGTACAGTAGTTTGAACATTCTGTGGCATTGCATTTCTTTGGGATTGGAATGGGATCTGACGTTTTCCAGTCCTGATGGCCATTGCTGAGTTTTCCAAATTTGCTGGCATATTGAGTGCAGCAATTTCACAGCATCATATTTCAGCATTTGAAATAACTCAGCTGGAATTCCATCACCTCTACTAGCTTTGTTTGTAGTAATGCTTCCTAGGTCCCGCTTGACTTCACACTCCAGGATTTCTGGCTCCAGGTGAATGACCACATCATCGTGGTTATCTGGTTCATTAAGACCTTTTTTGAACAGCTCTTCTGTATATTCTTGCCACCCCTTAATCTCTCTTGCTTATGTTGGGTCCTTGCCACTTCTGTCTTTTATTGTGCCCATCTTTGCATGAAATGGTCCCCTGATATCTCCAATTTCCTCAGGGCATATAACCTGAGAAAACAATAATTCAAAAAGACACTTATACCCCAGTGTTCACTTCAGCACTATTTTCAATAGTTTTGACGTGGAAACAATCTAGATGTCAATCGATAGATGGATGGATAAAGAATTTGTGGTACATATGCAATGGAATATTACCCAGTTATAAAAAGGAATGAATCTGAGTCAATTCTAGTGAGCTGGATGAAGCTAGAGCCTGTTATAAAGAGTGAAGTAAGTCAGAAAGAAAAGAAATATTGTATAGTAATACATATATCTATGGATTCTAGAAAAAATGCATTGATGAAACTATTTTCAGGGCAGGAATATAGATGCAGATACAGGGAACAGACTTGGGGACAGGGAAGATGAAGGAGAGGGTGGGACAAATTGAGAAAGAAGCCCTGGAACATATCCACTACCATCTGTAAATAGACAGCTAATGGGAAGTTGCTGTAGAACAGGGAGCTCAACCCAGTGCCCTCTGACAACCAAGAAGTAGGCACGCAGTGGGGGTGGGAGGGAGGTTTAAGATCGAGGGGGCATATGTACATTTATGACTGATTCACACTGTCGTATGGCAGAAACCAACCCGACATTGTAAAAAAACTTAGCTCAGTTCAGTTCAGTTGCTCAGTCGTGTCCGACTCTCTGTGACCCCATGGAATGCAGCACGCCAGGCCTCCCTGTCCATCAACAACTCCTGGAGTTCACCCAAACCCATGTCCATCGAGTCGGTGATGCCATCCAGCCACCTCATCCTCCGTCATCCTCTTCTTAAAGCAATTATTTTCCAGTTAAAAAACAATTACAATGTGAAAAAGAAAAGCCTTATTCTAAGAATACAAGATAGCTTCATGAAAAAAACAGAACAAAATAAATATCACAAATATGGTTCTATTAAAAAGAAATTTTGGAAGTGGAATGAAGTGCCAAAAAAACCAAGAATCATCTGCTGCTTCTGACAAGTTCTTCTCCTCCTTAACTGCCATGGACAGAGTTGATTTTTTGAACAATCTTTTATATAATTTTTTCCTGTCACTACAGAAACCCTTGAGCTCCCCAGAGAATTCTAGAAACTATAGGGAAGGAGAGCAGGCAAGTAAACATCCTCTACTTCACTTTGCTTTCTCTTCATTCATTGTTGAATATGAAGTGTTTGGATGTATGAAAGACAAACACCATTTATCTACATTTCAGAGAAATACAAAGTCAGTTTTCTCCTAGGAGTTCTGTCACAGAGGCAAGAGTTTAGTCTCTACATGGGGCTGGAGTTAGTGGTATCTTTAAAAGAGAGAAAAATGCTTAAGGTGTTATATTAAGGCTTCCATTTTGGGAAAACTGTACAAAATAACAGTTAATTAAATTGCTTAACCCACAGCTCAAGCTACAAAGAACTGAGCCTCAAGACTTATTTTGCAAAGAAAATTCGAGACACATTTTTTTTCCATTTTGGTACATAATTTTCTACCTTAAGCTTACTCCTTGGAAGGAAGGTTATGGCCAACCTAGATAGCATATTTAAAAGCAGAGACATTACTTTGCCAACAAAAGTCCGTCTAGTCAAGGCTATGGTTTTTCCAGTGGTCATGTATGGATGTGAGAGTTGGACGGTGAAGAAAGCTGAGCGCCGAAGAATTGATGCTTTTAAACTGTGGTGTTGGAGAAGACTCTTGAGAGTCCCTTGGACTGCAAGGAGATCCAACCAGTCCATCCTAAAAGAGATCAATCCTGGGTGTTCATTGGAAGGTCTGAGGTTGAAGCTGAAACTTCAATACTTTGGCCACCTCATGCGAAGAGTTGACTCATTGGAAAAGACCCTAATGCTGGGTAGGATTGGGGGCGGAAGGAGAAGGGGACGACAGAGGATGAGATGGTTGGATGGCATAACTGACTCGATGGACATGGGTTTGGGTGGACTCTGGGAGTTGGTGATGGACAGAGAGGCCTGGCGTGCTGCAATTCATGGGGTCTCAAAGAGTCGGACACGACTGAGCGACTGAACTGAACTGAACTAAGGAGAAAGGATAATGGTAGAGTGACAGATTCTTGTTTTTTTGTTTAGCCTTGTTTTAAAGATCAAATTGCACTCTGATCTATATAGTTCTGAGATTCGTTGGGGAGGTTGGTGAATATGAGTTATATTACTTTTTCGTTATTTTAATGTCAGTTGCAAATTTATCAATGCAGTAGGCTTTCAGAGCTAAATGATCAGAAATGTCATTTCCCCACTAATGCATTGCTGGATTCTAGAAGCTTAGTGGACCTAATTTAAATCCTTCTGAATATTTGAAAAGCATGTTTCCATGACATAGCTCACTTTTGTGTGCATGCCTTATTTTCCCAAGTATTAAAGTAACACATGATCAGTAAATAAAACCTGGAATATGGTAAACATTGTATAGTTACAAAAACAGCCAAGACACCAATATTAAGACAATACCCATATACAGGAGGGCTTCCCTCTTGTAGGGAGGAAGCAGAGAGGAAGCAGAGCTGCCTCTGCTCAGAAGGTAAAGAATCTGCTTGTGATGTAGGAGACCACGGTTCGATCCCTGGGTCAGGAAGATCCTCTAGAGGAGGTCATGGCAACCCACTCCAGTATTCTTGCCTGGAGAATCCCATGGACAGAGGGGCCTGGTGGGCTACAGTTCATGGGGTCGGGAAGAGTCGGACATGACTGAGCGACTAAGCACCCACACACATATACAGGAAGAATGCTGCTGCTGCTGCTAAGTCGCTTCAGTCGTGTCCGACCCTGTGCGACCCCATAGACGGCAGCCCACCAGGCTCCCCCGTCCCTGGGATCCTCCAGGCAAGAACGCTGGAGTGGGTTGCCATTTCCTTCTCCAATGCAGGAAAGTGAAAAGTGAAAGTGAAGTCGCTCAGTCGTGTCCGACTCCTTATCGACTCCATGGACTGCAGCCTACCAGGCTCCTCCATCCATGGGATCTTCCAGGCGAGAGTACTGGAGTGGGTAGGAAGAATGATACACATGATAAAGAAGATAGATATAAATAGGAGCCAAAACATCAATTAAATTTCATCATAAAAATACATTTTTGTGTCAAGTCTTTTTAAAAGATTAAAACTGTATTTTGTCTATGTTTGCATGTTATTAAATATTCTGCTTCATTATATTGTAGTTTCATAAATTATTTAACCAGCCCTCTATTGTTTGGTATTGACATATTTACAAATTATCATTATAAATGATGGTTCATATCTAGAAATGGAACTATTATGCCAAATACTCTGGCCATTTATGCTTCCATCAGCCTGAAAAAGTAAGATAAAAACAAGTGTTAGAGCTGCACATATTTGGATTCAAAACCTGGAAAATCCATTTCAGTCTTTCTGGCTCCATGTAGAAAAATCTTTAAAATCAAGAAATTGAATTTTAAAATAATAACACTGTTAAAAGATTGGACTAAATAATTGTAATTTAAATATGTTTCTTTTAAACAAATTTAAAGTAAAAAATCTAGTTCAGAACCTGGCAAGTAGCATACCTTTAAATGGTAAGTTCCCTGGGTTGGGAAGATCCTTTGCAAAAGGAAAAGGCAACCCACTCCAGTATCTTGCCTGGGAAATCCCATGGACAGAGGAGCCTGGCGGCTACACTCCATGGGGTCACAAAGAGACATACGCCACTTAGCCACTAAACAACAGCAACAAGAACAAATGGTAAGTGCTTTTTTATTTCATAAAGTTATTTACTCTTTAACCATCATATTTGTTGCTAATAATTATTTTAAAAATTATTTCTGAGTTATGTTTAGACTAATTTTGACATCAGGGAGTTTGTTATGTAAGAAAATCTACTTTCTTTTTTACATTATTTCCATTTCCTTTTCAGCTTAACAAGTTCTTTCCCAAATTGAAATCAGGAAATAAATCACTTAGATATTTTTCTAATTTTGTGTCTCTGTTTTTTCCCCCAAAATATTGTAAAGTAAGGTGAAGGTGAGTAGAGAATTGGTTGATCTACTTTTCCAAGTATTACCTAATTTATTAATAACCACACTCTATTTTGTTCTCTATTTGAGGTAGGGAACCCTGTCTAAGCAAAGAAATCTGAACCTCACAGGAATGGACTCACACTAGATCAATGCTTAGTTGGCCTTGGATATGATTTCGGACTCCTAATGATAACCTTGACCTTTACACGTACATTAGAAAATGAGATGCCTGTCAGCAAAGTAGATATTAAAGAAGGACACTACTTAAAATTTATTATCATGCTTTGGTATGTCTTTTCTAACTTAGTGATGGATAAACAGAATCTCAACAAACATAGGGCATGGTGGGTTTTTGAAATAAGTAAAAATTAATTATGAAAAATTGAGCAATGGAAGTTAGGATTCTAGGTTGAAAATACCCTAAAAAATTTCACGGGTATCTAATGGTTGTTATTCAGTCGCTAAGCCATGTCCAACTCTTTGCGACCCCATGAAATGCATCACACCAGGCTTCCCTGTCCTTCACCATCTCCCAGAGTTCTAATGGATCATGATGCAAATATTCTTGATTATTGAACATCCCACTAGATGTGCGGTTGCCTTTTCCAAAGAGCTTACAGACAAGGCTGGCAGCTCTCCTTCCTTTCTGGCAGGCCATATTTTTACTGGGCCAAGTCCATACAAACCTCTTTGCATACTCATTAACAATCCTAGGAAATACTGAATTGCTTTTAACTTCTTTACTTAGTAGGCAGCCTAGTTGGTTGAATAAACAGGCAAGAGCATGTGTTTTATGTTGGATTTGACTTTTACTATTTCTGAAAACATTCTACATTTTAGTTGATTTTGTGTCTCCAATTAGTGAAGGTGCTAGATGTCTGACTTTGCAGTAAAGTCAGTGGGTATTAACTTTATTGCCTCTTTAGGTCCTGATTATGCTAAATTCATTTTAGAGTATGGAATTCAACATGATTACAATATAATCTCATGGTTAATTGCAAGTAAAACCTCCTCTAAAATTAATATTTAAAGTGGAATTGCAGTCAAACGCAAAATGAATGAGGAGGTATTGTTATAATAGAGTGCCCTGAGGGAGATTAGTGTATTTCAGAGAAATTTGGGTTGTGAATCAGAAAATAATCCTTAATAAATCTCCAGAGAAGGCCACCTCTACTTCCAGAAACTGTATTGCTGGTGGGTTAGATACTCATTCTCTTGTTTTATCTCCTTTGCATTTGGCTGGGTAATCTCAATTAAAGAGAGAGAAAAAAAAAATGAGTCTTCTTTCAAGATCTTTCTTTTTCTTTTTTACGGGCTCCCTGTAACAACTTTTTCTTCTACCTTGAACATTTTATGTCTAATAAGATGTCTTTCCACATGTTTGCTAGATGCAAGAGCTAAGCTCTATCCTTTTCTTATTCCTTTATAGTATTATTCATAGTAAGTATTTTAGTTACTCTCCTACCTCACAGGATAATTGAATATGTAGAAACATAAATTACAAACAGTTTTTGTGTTGGTATCTTTTGTATCTTATTGTACTTGTTGATTTAATGCAATCTAAAATTAGAATCAATTAGGATAGGATTTTATGTAGGGGAAGAAATGATGTATTACAGTATTTGACTTTTGAATATTTTAAGCATTTTTTTTGTACTAATCTGCAATCACTTGATTTCTAATGCTGTTTAGACTACATACAATTTTAACATAAAATTTTAACTTATAAAACTTTGAGTATAGAGATGACTTTTTGGAAATATTTATTTCACTATCTCTCTTATAAAAGAGGGTACATAAAGCCATAACTATAAAAGCTTTGCTTTACAATCTATAAGAAGTATACTGAAAGGGTTCAAAATACAAAGGCACTCATGAATTACTTTCAGTATGATTTTACACTTCAGAAACTCAAATGTCTTATTTTCATAAGAGATGATTTTATATACACACTTTTCAATGAGCATTTGTCACAAAATGTGTCCTAGTATACCATTCATTTGCACTTAATATCTATAAAGTTCTTTCAGTGGTTTCCCTTTATAAATATAAAACCATATTTTACCATATAAAATACGTTTCCTTTATAGCTATTTTGACTTTTTTTGGCTGATGATAGGGAGTTAGCAATTTTTTTCTTTATGTTCTGATTTCTGAAAATTTCTGAATAAAATAGATTATAAAAGATGATGTATTATTACCATATGTAAAATAGATTAGCCAACTGAAATTTGCTGCATCACTCAGGGAAATCAACCTGAGTTCTGCAACAACCTAGAGGGATAGGAAGGGTTGGGAGCTGGGAGGGAGGTTCCCGAGGGAAGGGACGTGTGTATACCTATGGCTGATTCATGTTGACGTATAGCAGAAGATAACCAATATTGTAAAGCAATTATCTTTCAATTAAAATTTAACAGATTAAAAAAGATGATGTACTTATGCTGTATATACAAAAAACTAGAACCTCACTTGTTCTCTCTTATTCTCAGATTAATTTTCTTTATGTAGAGAATGATAGTATGCCTACCTGGAGAAGTTCAGAAATTTATCAGATTTAATACTTTATTTTACAAATAGTGATCCTGAGAGATACCCAGAGTGTATCTTAATTTGAGTGACCAGTTCAAGAGTCACCTTTTCCCTAAACCTTGCTGCCTTTCGTGATTAGGTATTTTCTCAGCTCTTTTGACTCCTCAGTACCTCGGTTTCCATAGATAATGATGACTGGCCAGGAGAGAGAGCCCTGAGGAGTTGTAGGAGTCGTCCCAGAAACTAACTCCCACCCCATCTCTGGCCTCAGGCTGTTCTTAGCCCTGGCCTTTGGGTATCTCCCCCGATTTGGGCTCTAAGCATGTTGTACCACATGTGTGCACAACTGATTAAATATTCAGTAATATTTAATGTTTAATGTTTAATATTATGTTTAATAATATTAAACATACTTTTTTTTCTAAGCTCTAACATGCATTTTATGAGTAGCTCTCATAATCAACAAGAGAGTCTGAAATGCAGTACTTGGATGCAGTCTCAAAAATGACAGATTGATCTCTGTTCATTTCCAGGGCAAACCATTCAGTATCAAGTAATCCAAGTCTATGCCCCAACCAGTAATGCTGAAGAAGCTGAAATTGAACGGTTCTATGAAGACCTAAAAGAAGTTCTAGAACTAACACCCCCCAAAAAATATCCTTTTCATTATAAGGGACTGGAATGCAAAAGTAGGAAGTCAAGAAATACCTGGAGTAACAGGCAAATTTGGCCTTGGAGTACAGAATGAAGCAGGGCAAAGGCTAACAGAGTTTTGCCAAGAGAAAGCACTGGTCATAGCAAACACCTTCTTCCAACAGCACAAGAGAAGACTCTACACATGAACATCACCAGATGGTCAATATTGAAATCAGATTGATTATATTCTTCGCAGCCAAAGATGGACAACCTATACAGAGTCAGCAAAAACAAGACTGGGAGCTGACTGTGGCTCTGATCATGAACACTTTCTTGCCAAATTTAGACTTAAATTGAAGAAAGTAGGGAAAATCACTAGACAATTCAGGTATGACCTAAATCAAATCCCTTACGATTCTACAGTGGAAGCAACAAATAGATTCAAGGGATTAGATATGATAGACAGAGTGCCTGAAGAACTATGGACGGAGGTTAGTGACATTGTACAGGAGGCAGGGATCAAGATCATCCCCAAGAAAAGGAAATGCAAAACGGCAAAATGGTTGCTGAGGAGGCCTTACAAATAACTGTGAAAAGCAGAGACGTGAAAGGCAAAGGAGAAAAGAAAGATATACTCACTTGAATGCAGAGTTCCAGAGAATAGCAAGGAGAGATAATAGAGCCTTCCTCAGTGATCAATGCAAAGAGATAGAGGAAACCAACAGAATGGGAAAGACTAGAGATCTCTTCAAGAAAATTAGAGATACCAAGGGAACATTTCATGGAAAGGTGGGCAGAATAAAGGACAGAAATGGTATGGACCTAACAGAAGCAGAAGATATTAAAAGAGGTGGCAAGAATATACAGAAGAACTGTACAAAAAAGATCTTCACGACCCAGATAATCACAATGGTGTGATCACTCACCTAGAGCCAGACATCCTGGAATGCGAAGTCAAGTGGGCCTTAGGAAGCATCACTACATACAAAGCTAGTGGAGGTGATGGAATTCCAGTTGAGCTATTTGAAATCCTGAAAGATGACGCTGTGAAAGTGCTGCACTCAATATGGCAGTAAATTTGGAAAACTCAGCAGGTGCCACAGGACTGGAAAAGATCAGTTTTCATTCTAATCCCAAAGAAAGGCAATGCCAACGAATGTTAAAACAACCACACAGTTGCAGTCATCTCACATGCTATCAAAGTAATGCTCAAAATTCTCCAAGCCAGGATTCAACAGTACGTGAAATGTGCAATTCCAGATGTTCAAGCTGGGTTTAGAAAAGGCAGAGGAACCAGAGATCAAATTGCCAGCATCCGTTGGATCTTCAAAAAGCAAGAGGATTTCAGAAAAACAGCTACTTCTGCTTTGTTGACTACATCAAAGCCTTTGACTGTGTGGATCACAGCAAACTGTGGAAAATTCTAAAAGAGATGGGAATAACAGACCACCTGATTTGCTTCCTGAGAAATCTGTATACCAGTCAAGAAACAACAGTTAGAACTGGACATGGAAAAACAGACTGGTTCCAAATCAGGAAACGAGTAGCTCAAGACTGTACAATGTCACCCTGCTTATTTAACATATATGCAGAGTACATAATGTGAAATGCCAGGCTAGATGAAGCACAAGCTGGAATCAAGATTGCCGGGAGAAATATCGATAACCTCAGATATGCAGATCACACCACCCTTATGGCAGACAGAGAAGAACTAAAGAGCTTCTTGATGTAAGTGAAAGAGGAGATTGAAAAAAGTAGCTTAAAGCTCAGCATTCAGAAAACTAAGATCATGGCATCTGGTCCTATCACTTCATGGCAAATACATGGAGAAACAATGGAAATAGTGCGAGAGTTTATTTTTTGGGGCTCTGATATCACTGCAGATGGTGACTTCAGCCATGAAATTAAAAGACACTTGCTCCTTGGAAGAAAAGCTATGACCAACCTAGACAGCATATTAAAAAGCAGAGGCATTACTTTGCCAACAAAGGTTTGTGTAGTCAAACCTATGGTTTTTCCAGTAGTCCTGTATGGATGTGAGAGTTGGAAACTTAAGAAACCTGAGTGCTGAGGAATTGATGCTTTTGAACTGTGGTGTTGGAGAAGACTCTTGAGAGTCCCTTGGACTGTAAGGAGATCCAACCAGTCAATCCTAAAGGAAAGCAGGCCTGAATATTCATTGGAAGGACTGATGCTGAAGCTGAAACTCCAATACTTTGGCCACCTGATGGGAAGAACCAACTCACTGCAAAAGACCCTGATGCTCGGAAAGATTGAAGGTGAGAGGAGAAAGGGACAACAGAGGTTGAGATGGTTGGATGGCATCACCGACCCAATGGACATTAGTTTGAGTAAGCTCCAGGAGTAGGTGATGGACAGGGAGGCCTGGCGTGCTGCAGTCCGTGGGTCGCAAAGAGTTGGACATGACTGAACGACTGAACTGAGCTGACTGAACATGCACTTTGAGTGAAAGAGAAACAGATATGCAAGAACTAAGTATAATATATGTTAAAAATATGAGTTAAGTAGATAATCAGACTGTAGATGGGAAGGAGCTTGATTCAAAGCTCCTTTGAATTCAAGAGATTATCTTTCTAGAATTCTCCTGTTTTAAAATTATAAAACCCAAGGCTCTCATTTCATAAACACACACATTGCACACACACATTTCTTTTTTTCTTCTTTTTTTGGAGCCCAGGTCATAGAATTGCATCCATCACATTTTGTTATTCACAGCTTACTCACATTTTAATCCATACATGACTCTCTGATTATATTTGTTTACATATTTATTAGTAATAAAATTAACACATCTAAAGTATCATGCATATCAAGAACTCAAATATTTCTAAAAATTCATATTTGCCTATGCACCTTTCCCCACATCTCATCTTTGACTTCTCACCCAGAATTATCGTATATCCTGAAGTTCATGCTTCTTATCCCCTTGTTTTCCTTTAATATTTTCTATTAACAAAACATAAAAATGCTTAACAAATACTTTGTGCAGTTTTGATTATTTTTCAACTTATTATAGGACTGATGCTGAAGCTGAAACTCCAATACTCTGGCCACCTGATGCGAAGAACCAACTCACTGGAAAAAAGCCTGATGCTGGGAAAGATTGAAGGCAGGAGAAGGGGACGACAGAGGATGAGATGGTTGGATGGCATCATTGACTCAATGGACATGAGTTTGAGTAAACTCCGGGAGTTGGTGATGGACAGGGAGGCCTGGCGTGCTTTAGTCTGTGGGGTCGCAGAGTCGGACACGACTGAGCTACTGAACTGAACAGAACTGAACTATCAGTTTTGTAGATGCTATAAAATGTCATAAGTATATGGAAACGGAAAACAAGTAAAAACCAAGGATTAGAGAGACTCCTACATTATGCTTCTCCAAATGAATAAGGGAAGGAATTGGTATAGGAAAGAGTTTTTTTCTATATTTAACAGTGTTTATTTTGCTTAATTACAAATGTAATATGTTTTCACTGTAGAATATTTGTAACAGGTGTGCAGCAAAACAATCTGGCACACTACTTATGCAATTTTAGTATATTTATACTTCATGATCTATGAGTGTGTGTGTGTGGTTCACACAACTTCATTAGTGGAAATATTCAAGGAAGCTCACTCACTTTTGGTTGGGGAGGGCAAGGTGGAAGTTACCCTGAGTATCCACACCTTGAATCAATAAATAAAATATGCATACAAGGAAAGTTTAGCCTACAAATAAAAACAGCATATTGTGTTTTTTTTTTTTTTAATATGTCTCATATTGTGTCCTGGTATTCTTTATTCTTATCACAAAACTGACCAGATATGACTGAACTGTCTAATCCATTCTTTTCATTCCTGTGGAGTCTCCATGTTCTGAAACCTCATTACTACCGGGTTTCCTTGCCATTTGATGTTGGGCGTAGCATGGATGTAATTTGTCTGGAAGCTTCAGTGACTGCTATAGTGGGTCCTGGCCTCACACTCACACTCTTTTTTTTTTTTAAATAACCCGAACAGTTCACAGGCAACAATCTGCCTTTTTCTCTCTGCCCATCAAGTTGTCTGGTGTCTGGTTCTCATAAAATTACCCTGACATTCACAAAGCAAATGTCCTTCGAGTTTTGACTGCAGGGCGAGGTGACTCACCAGATGTGGTATTCTGGTGCAGTTTGAAGGAAGCATACAATGTTTACATTAACCTTTTCAGGCCCTTTTCCCTGTGAGGTTAGCAGCACGGCAGTTAAATAAAGATGCTTAGTCATCCAGAATCCCATAAGCACTTGACACCATGTCAAGTAATCTACTCTGTGCCATATGACTTGGCCAGCCTGGATGTAACAGAGAAGCAGCCTGGTGTTAAGAACCCAGTGCTATTTGAGGACCTATGTACGTCAGGACATTACGCTGACTACTTTCTTTTCCTTTTGGTAAAATGATTTTTCCAAACCTCGTTATGAGGCAACCGGCCACTAATAGGAAGGGAATGAAAATTTCTTCCTGTTTTTATGGAATCCAAACAGATTCCTTAATTATTTATTTCTTGGCTTATGATCTTGCAGACAGAATATTACGGATGGCATACTAGTAAACAGTGTCCTTTCAAATTATTGAACCGTTCACTAAGGAAACTTTACACTAACAGGGTACTTTTCTTTTAAACGGTTTTATGCTTTACGATAAATGAAAAATATTGACATCTGGGAATACTAGTAGCTTAATCCAAGAAAGAACAAAGATACCTATAGAGATAACTACCCTTAAACCTACATATCTTACACTTATTTTCCTAAGAATTGAAAGACAAATCTAAACACATGCCTTTTCTTGGTTAAAGTTTCTGACAAAATAGCATGTGGTTTTTTTAAAACTTGTTATTTTTCTCTGTGTTTCCCTTTTAATTTATGAAAAAAGAACACAGCAGCTATTCGTAGATTTAAGTGTTCCAAGAGCTTTA
The DNA here is from genome assembly GCF_054371585.1 of Giraffa tippelskirchi. Lineage (NCBI taxonomy): Eukaryota > Metazoa > Chordata > Mammalia > Artiodactyla > Giraffidae > Giraffa > Giraffa tippelskirchi. The sequence goes on along the minus strand of NC_137280.1, from coordinate 174,634,297 downwards.
AGGTGACACAATATCATTTTGCACATGTGAAATTCATCATAATGCTCAAGTAATAATAATAATAAAAAAACCTCATGAAGATTTTCCTTTCTAAATACTTGTGACAGATTAGAAGTAATAGTTCCTATTAATAAGTGATTTAATGTGTCCCACCACGTGTCAAAGCTGTCAACTATTTGTCAATAAACAGAGCTAATCAGTTTAATATGCTGTAGGCATAAAAACTGATGTAGGCACGTAATAAAGCATACAAATGTAAAGATAACAAGAAGTCTCCAGCTCTTTCATCATAGGCTTCTTATCAGTGGGGGAAGGTTTTGAGACATTCTTTTGTGAAAATTCTTATATTTGTACCCATCCAAAATGTCTGTTCTTAAATTTACTCTTTAGAGTAGACTTTTCTGGAGCCCCTTTATTCCACTCTCTGATTTTCCTGGTGTATCTTGCTTCCTTCATAGTGTCTTAGTTGATTCAGGTGTGTAGGCCACCTCTCTTGACAGGGAGACTGAGGGTGTGAGAAAGAAGGAAGATGGGATGGGGGTGGAGGAACAGGCTAGCGAGTAGATTAATTTAGAGGATAGAATATATTAGATATATTAGAATAGAGGATATTCAGATAGATTATCTGTGTCCTGTCCTTGGATGGAAATAAATCCTCACAGGTTGCTGTGGCTAAAAGTTTTATTACTTAAGCTGGTTTTAGGAACATGACCACATGGAATATACGTGCATATATATTTTTGTCCATGTATGTATTATATGCTGTATGTATGCATATCTACAGATACAGCAAGCTGTGTGCTAATCTGATCAAGGACATTTTTCATAATATACATATGGGCATTACAAATGAATGAGAAGACAAAAAAAAACTGACTCCCAGTAACTGTCTAGAATCTTAACCTGGGGACAAGGATGCTGATTAAAGAGAACTATAGTTTATCCAGTAGTCCCACTATGCCACCTGTTTTATAGATCCTATTTAAAAAGTTCTCACAATATCACTCACAATAACAGTAAAGGTATTGTTACTGCATATATCTTACAGATATATGAAGCACAACGATACACAATTTTGTGTTCACAAACCTGCTTTTTTCCCCCATCCAGCCCCTGGAAGAGAGCCTCTTTGTTGCTAACAAAGTCAAGAAACAAATGCATCAGTAGCAAAATAAACTCCGTAGTTGGGGCTACAAGATCTGGCCTACAGCAGCCATAGAACAGTCAGCCTTGTAGGTGCTCGACACAGAAGATGTTGGAAGTATTTGAAGTATCCTTCTGAGGGACACTTCAAAGCTGGACATCTCTCCAAGACAGCGCCTAGACTTGGCTGGGAAGTGTCCTAGGGCAGGACTGATGGACCGAAGAGGGAAATCCAAGAGAAGGAGCTCTGGAGAGCTCATGCATTAGGAATCCTGCATGGTTATAGTGAGACTTGAGGGTATTAGCAAAGAACGCTTTTGCAAGAGCTTCTGGCCCCTGGCTGAATTTTTAATTCTCTGAGAGTAACACTGTTTTGTTTCTAAATACAGATTGTTCTTGCAAACTTTTCCAGATGTTGCCAGTGTAAGTATGGTGCTACAGAAAGAAGTGAAGTCACTTAGCTACACTCTGACTTGGCCAATTTCTAATTTGAATTCAGGTCTGTCTGACTTCAAATCTAGGCCTTTAAATCCACATCCCACTGTTCACAGAGTACACAAGGGGCAGCGTGCGCTTCTGCTGGCCTGTCTGCCGTCACTGACCGTGGACACTGCCCAGCATGTAACAGGCGCTTCTGCTGGCCTGTCCGCTATCACCGGCAGTAGACACTGCCCAGCATGTAATAGTAGCGTGATATGGCTGATAAATGAGAAATTCTCACGTGTAACAGAGGAGTGCTATTTTAGTTGCCTAAAATGAATTTTATTCAACCAGGAAATGTCTATATTATATCTGCTTATCATCCCTTGAGTAAATGAGTAAATGTCATGACAAAAGAAATGATTTGTTGTTAAATCTATACCCCTATAAATTATAGCACTCTGAGAAATGTCCATGTTTTTAATATTAGATGTAGACTTTCAGATGTATAGATAAATTGATAGTAAGCAGGTATATAGAGAGGTAGATGGAAGGCAATTGCAACCTTTGGAAAAGAGGCAAAATCTTAATTCTTGCCACACAGCAGGAAGAGATATTTGCACTGCATTTACCTGGCTAAATATACTTTTGTCTATTTGAGATGAATTTTAAAACAAATATATCTTTGAATCCATGAATTACATTTGCTTTAGTAGTGACAGTTGGAAGAACATACTTTAATAGTCATAAAATTTAATCCTAAGAGGATGTTATAAATTTTCCTATCATTAGTTTAACTACATGATTCCCCCATCACAAAAATAAAACCTTTACCACACAGCAACTTGGATTCTACTTATACTTTCACCAACACTGACCAAAAACATAGCTCTATTATGAAAATTATTCTGAGAAAGCAGGCTGAAATTAGAGTTCTCATTTGGTACAAATGGCAAGTGGCACTTCACCATTTAAATATTATGTCATCTCTTAATTTCTTGCACAGTGTCATAGTTAGAATACATGTTCAATAAATGCTATCTTACATTGAAGCTGGGAGTGTGTACCCTAAATAAAAGATTTATGGCGAGAGAACTAGACAGTTCAGATTCTTCTGGTAAATCCAGCTAAGGTGGCACAACCTAATTTGTGGGTAATGGTCAGGAATACTTATTATTATAAATTTCAGTATACCTGAGTTATTTGTACAATATACCTGAGTTATTTGTACAAAAGTAAATCACAATCTGATTTACTGAGGGTACTTCAACTTTGAGACAAAATATTCTTTTATATAAATACAGATACATATATGTACATGAAATGAACTGATGCACTTACTGGTCTAACAGGACATCTGGGAGAGTTTTGCAGCATACGCAAAAATGAAGATTGCTGGGAGATGAATTAGGAAGTGGCCCGAAACACATCTCTGAATTCCTGAACTAGCAACAGAAAGCAGTGTGCTCAGGCTCAGAGACAGTGTGATAAAAGAGAATATTAAGCTGAAGTCGAGGGTGTGGCTTAGGTAACTCCGGCTAAAAATACTCATTCCTTTTAAAAATGAGATTGAGAGAGACTTGAAAAAGCTTCTCCCTCACTGTTTGGAAAAATGCTAACTGTGCAACTGTGCCCATGCATTTTGTCATTTAGTTTGATTTAGAATATGAAAGGCCAGAAGAAGCTATATCCAGGGAATAAAGGTTTTATAAGAGAATGTGTACGGCCACCCTGCTTATTTAACTTATATGCAGAGTACATCATGCAAAATGCCAGGCTGGATGAAGCACAGGCTGGAATCAAGATTGCCGGGAAAATGTCAGCAACCTCAGACATGCAGATGACACCACCCTTATGGCAGAGAGTGAAGAGGAACTAAAGAGCCTCTTGATGAAAGTGAAAGAGGAGAGTGAGAACGTTGGTTTAAAACTCAACATTCAGGAAACTAAGATCATGGCATCCGGTCCCATCACTTCATGGCAAATAGATGGGGAAACAGTGGAAATAGTGAGACTTTATTTTTGCGGGTCTCCAAAATCACTGCAGATGGTGAAAGCTGCTATGAAATTAAAAGACACTTGGCTCCTTGTAAGAAAAGCTATGACCAACCTAGACAGCATATTAAAAAGCAGAGACATTATTTTGCCAACAAAGTCCTTCTGGTTAAAGCTATGGTTTTTCAAGTAGGCATGTAAAGAAAGCTGAGCACCAAAGAATTGATGCTTTTGAACTGCAGTGTTGGAGAATCTCTTGAGAGTCCCTTGGCCTGCAAGGAGATCCAACCAGTTCATCCTAAAGGAAATCAATCCTGAATACTCACTGGAAGGACTGATGCTGAAACTGAAACTCCAATACTTTGGCCACCTGATGTGAAGAACTGACTCATTTGAAAAGACCCTGATGCTGGGAAAGATTGAAGGCAGGAGGAGAAGGGGACAACAGAGGATGAGATGGTTGGATGGCATCACCGACTCAATGGACCTGAGTTTGGGGAAACTCCAGGAGTTGGTGATGGACAGGGAGGCCTGGTGTGCTGCAGTCCATGGGGCTGCAAAGAGTCGGACACAACTGAGTGACTGAACTGAACTGAACTTATACCTGCAGACATTACTTATGTTACTTTGGTTACAAGCTCCAATGAAGCATCTATTGCTCTAAGTGACCTGGTTTGTTACATTAGTTTAGGTGCTTATAGCATGCACACATTTTCTAAGTATGCTACGAATACAATATCAAAGGTATTAGCAAATTAGTATTTAATACTAGCCGAGGTTTGAGTAAAGTGACAGTTTTTAAATACAATTTGTTGAATGAGAAGCAAAGATTGCTTTAAAGTATGAACTGTATTACTGGTAACAAAATTATCTCTTCAAGAACTTTTTATAGCTTTCGAATTATTCCTAGTTCATATAGGTCCCATGTAATATTACTGTGAGTGTCACATGCAGATACTTTACACAGCTCATAAAATGTGAACATTTGGTGCAATATATTATTACTATTACTTATATATTTTTCTTTTATGTTTTTGATAATGTAGCATTTGCTATCTATTTACTTTAAATACTTTATGTGATATAATTCTATTTTCTAGCTAGTGGAAATTTAAGATGAATAGCAATTTGTCTTTCCATCTAGAACCCCTTGAGGGTAGGAATCACATTTTAATTTGCTGTAATCCCTTATGCAAATTGATTGCCCAACTGATTTTATTGAATTGAATGTTTTTCTTGTCTAATTCAGGAATATAAAAAGACCTCTCTAAGTTCACAAGTGTTAATTATGTTTTAAGTTCTTTTGCAAAAGATATGTTGGGATTAATATATTACAGTTGTAAATATGTGGTTTAGCAATCTTTCCATAGACAGTGTCAGACAGGAATTTATCTAATCTTTAAAAATAAATACTTAAATTACTGACTGATTGACACACAAATTGAAACAAAGTATCCTGCATTAAATGCAAAAGGGGAATATTTCAGCTCAAAAGCATTGCCCTTGTTTAAGCAACAGTGCTTTATTAGCTAGTAAAAATATTAGCTATGCTAAATGAAAAGAATTGAGGCTGCCTTGCTAATTAAGAATTTTAATTAGTAAGATTTATTCAGCTATAGCTGATAGATACCCTTCTGAGAGTGTTGTATTCTCTCTACTTCATATCATGTATCCATTTCTGGGTAAACCTATTTTCTTCTTAGGGAACAGAAACCATTGTCTTATGTACATAACTTTCTTGATAATGGTGTTCATGCAGGATTCAGGGAATCAGGAACTTTTTCCCTCAAATCATAGTTTTTCTCTACTTTCTGAAATAGGTGGTTATTGGGGTACTGACATAAAAATGTATGGAGTAGACAATAACAATATTTATTTCTCAGTTTCTAGTTGATCTAATGCCAAGTAACAAAGCTTTGGAAACACATTTAGATAGCCTCTTTAAACAATCATATTGAGAAAATTCAAGCAATAAAATTAGGCTGCTAACCTACTAAATTCACGTAAAATGGATCTAGCCTTTTATATCAATGCAGGAATGATTTTTTTTCTGTAGTAGGATATTCAGTTGGTTTTAATTTGGTAAGTTTTAGGGACATGTATCATGAAGCGAAGCCTTACTTTATGTGCATGAAAAGACCAGAAGCATGCGCCTCAGGTCTAAAGGAAACAAGTAGCTCTAAAGAGCTCAGGGAGTGTCCGTTGTCCGTAACAGTAATGAGAAGCAGACGTTTTCCTCAGCTGTGTGACCCTGGTCCGCTCCATTAATCTCCCTGGGTTTCTTTTCCTTCATCTGTGAAATGAAGGGATTTGACTAGATGATTTTAAACTACTTCCAACATTCACGATATGCATTCCCTCTTGTGGGTTTTCCGTTTACAGAGACTGACTGAGGCTGTACTCAGGAGAGAGGTGATTCCACACAGATTAGACCTCAGAACGTGCTTTCCCTACCTCTACATCATTTCCTGCAGGACCCTGAGGAAAAACTAACTGATGGTAGATATTATTTTTAAAATATTTCAACCAATGTGTTTTTATTACTGGTGTATTGATATATACCAGTATATTGATAGTTAAATGTAATTTATCAAAGACAAATTTCTTTCACTAGCCACAACTGAATGTGAATCACAAATAATTGCTCATGAACATGATTTGGTTAAAATTTCCTCAGAGAACCATCACATAAAAGTTATTAAAAGTCAGTATCATGATTTAGAAGTACAAATCAACCTTTTAGGGTGTTTTTCTTTAAACCTATACTTACTGATGGAAAAAAATTAAACTAAAATCTATTAAAATTAGATCAGCTTAGGCGCAGTAAGTTCACCAAAAGGATGTATTGACACTGGAAAGTAAAACAAAAAAGAAAATTGATTATATGTTAAGGATTTAACATGATATACAATATAATTTGATGCAACATATTCTGAAAGTGAAAGTTGCTCAGTCGTGTCCCACTGTTTGCGACCCTTAGAATTCTCTGACTTCAGAATACTGGAGTGGGTAGCGTTTCCCTTCTCCAGGGGATCTTCCCAACCCGGGGATTGAACCCAGCTCTCCCGCACTGCAGGTGGATTCTTTAACAGCTGAGCCACAATGGAGGCCCAAGAATACTGGAGTAGGTAGCCTATCCTTCTCCAGCGGATCTTCCCAAACCGGGAATGGAACAGGGTTTTCTTGCATTGCAGGCGGATTCTTTACCAACTGAGCTATCAGGGAAGCTCTAACATATTCTAATTAGCCTAAATATGGTCTGTAAAATATGTTTACATTGACTTTATAATCTTAAACAAATGAAAACAACATAAATAAATGTTGAGGTTCTTATAAATGAAAGAATTTTTCAGATTTGTAATTTTTAAGTTAATTTACATTCAACATTTTTGTGAATGCTCAGGAACAGATAATAAGCAACACCTTTTTATTTGTGGGTGATACTAACTTGGATGAGGTTGCATACACAGGGGAGGACAGGGAAATAATTTTAATAAAGAACCTGGAGGCATTAGAAGTGTGGTAAGGAAATCATAAAACTGAGATTTAAGTTGTAAAAATGCAAATCATTACACAAGGGGAGGGAATAACCTAGTGCAGCCACTCAGGGGTGGGACGGGCCCAAGAAAACAGTCGGGGGCAAAATGAATCTCGGGATGATGGTGCAGCGCACACGAGATATGAACCAGCAATGATGACAGGGAGGAAACCATCCCTTGCGCCTTTGAACCACAAAGAGGCATTGTGGCATAGGAAGATGAAGGGCAGGGCACCTAAACATGGGATTTAGCTTCTGCTACACATCAGAAAAGTTGGCATGAATGCACGGTTGGACACACAGCTGCTTATGGGTCTGACTGCTAGGAACCTGCTTCAATAGAGTGAATTTCTGTTACAGGTTTGTTCAGTGGACTCCTTTTAAATTGATATAGAGCAAAGGAATACAGCACGAAATAGTGACTGTCCCTATGAGCAATGTCTCATTCCACATAAATAGCAGATAAGCTTCATTCTGATTAAACACAACTCAGCCTTCAAATAAGTCAGGTCATGGAAACAAACATTTCTAACACATAAAGATAACTTTAAAAATCTAAACAAGCTAGTTGCTATTTGGCTTTTAGTCACATACCACACTAAAAGAAGGCTGAGCACCAAAGAACTGATCCTTTGAATTGCTGTGCTGGAGAAGACTCTTGAGAGTCCCTTGGACAGCAAGGAGATCAAACCAGCCCATCCTAAAGGAAATTAACCTTGAATATTCACTGGAAGGACTAATGATGAAGCTGAAGCTCCAATACTTTGGCCACCTGATGAGAAGAGTTGACTCACTGGAAAAGACCCTGATGCTGGAAAGACTGAAGGCAAAAAGGAGAAGAGGGCAACTGAGGATGAGATGGTTGGATGGCATCACCAACTCAATGGATATGAGTTTGAGCAAGCTCCAGGAGACAGTGAAGGGCAGGGAAGCCTGGCGTGCTGCAGTCTATGGGGTCACAAAGACTTGGACACGACTTAGCAACTGAACAACAAAAACAACAACACATACCACAAAGCAACCACTGAGTTTACATTTGTAGTGCAAATAAATGAATCAGTTCAGTTCACTTCGGTCACTCAGTCGTGTCTGACTTAGCATGCATGCAATGCTAAAGTCCATAATTTTTCCATTGTTCAATTAGTTCATTGATTCTATAACTGACCCAGTGGCCATTAATCCTTTATAACAAGTTATGTCTCCTTATTTGCTCTTAGAGACTTTAGATTTATATTTTACAAAGCCTTTGATTATGTTTTTCACTGGCTTTAATCACCTTCTGTTAAGCATATAGTAGAAAAAATATCTAGATTTGTTTCCAGGTTCATATACACAAAATTTAGAAACCACAGAAATGATAGATTTTACAAGTAAAAATTCTCTTGTGAACAAATTACAATGTCAAGACGTGAGACTATTATTCATGTGTTACTCAAAACTTGATCTCGATTGAGCCCAATGATCAGAGTCATCACAAGATGCACTAGTGAAATGCCCTTTGCAAGACGATTCACATTCATCAGGGCCTATAAATGTAAGCATGTACATTCTTATGCAAGTAAAGAAAACACATAACTTTTATGAAAAAAATAGTCTTTGTTCGATTTCCCAATTTTTCTTTCATTCAGACAAATAATTTGGTATTTGGGTGTACTTATTCAGGTATGCCTATGAAACCTTCTGAGATGATAATTATGTAGGGAGCTGGATAATACTTCCCACTTATCTTGCCAAACAGCATAACATGAGCACCTTCATTAGACATAATGACTGTGAAACTGACGTGGTACAAAGTGAGCAGTGTTCTATGGGCTTTTTAATTTTACAGACTGGTTTTAACTAGGGAAGATAAAAACATTAGGATGCCAATTTTTCAGAATGAAACTTGTACTTAATTATATATTGCACTGATTAACTTAACGGTTTATTGTTCACCCTCTGTAATTTGCTGTATCTGTCAATAGATAACACTTTGGAGGACCATCAAGTGATTTAATTATCTTCATGGGCACAATCCAGGTAAACCCACTTAAACTTTTGTCTACATTTAATAAAATAAATGTGATTATAATTTATAACATTAATGCCATAAGCCCCAAATGAAAATTACCACGTACAAAAGTTATTATGCTCTGTTTGGCATTACTTGATTTGGAAAAAAAGGAGAGGAAATATCAAACATGTTTATGCATTTCAAGTAAATTTTAAAACATCAGTGAGAAAGCCTTGATGTTTGATATAGCAACTTAAAAAGGTATACTTTTATGGAAAAGAATTATCTTGGTTCCATGTACCATTTGGATCAAGCTGTCTCTTCTAATTGTTGATATCATAGCAAAAACTATTTAGAAATTATTGAGATATGGTCAAGGTTAGGGTGTTGAATGGCCTTTCTGGCTTTTTCTAACTTTTTTGAGAACACATTAAATTTAAGGTAGTTCTTGAACAAGCAGCTGAAGTTGGAGCCAAACAGATAAGTTAGTGTCTCAGAGGCCTCACCAGCATTTCAACCATCACCAGAAAATCAAATGAAAAAGAAGTCACCTGGAAAATCGAAGTATTGTATCTTGTTAAAAAGATCACCATATAGAGAGGGGAAGGCATTTCTCCTACATTGTCCAGTGAATTTCAATATTCTGGCTTTGAAATTCTTAAATGTGGAATTAAACTGCTTATGTATAAACCGGGAAGAAAAAAATGATAATATTTTCTTTAGCATTCAGAGATTTAGAGTATGAAACATGTATAGGATGATCAGAAATGGGAAGAAGTTATAATGCTGTGATAGAAAATGAGCCTGAGTGTTAGGAAAAGTCTGCGACCGATACATTAGAAAAGAGGCTCAAGTTCAGGGTGGAATAAACACGGGGTGCTTCTTGATCCTGACAGAGGCTGGGGCTTGACTTTCACAGGCCTCTGCACTCCAAGGTGAAAATTTGGCCAGAGCCTCAGGGCAAGTCTGTGACCAAAATGTCAAGGCCCTCAAAACCGAGGAGGAGAGAGATGGATACTGAAGAAGAGCTAGGGAAAGCTTGGCAAACATGCAAGAAAATGACACTTTAGTCTTGAACCTCATACACTAGAATCTCCAACCCAATTTGTTTGCAGCAAGTTGTATGGAAGTCAATGGGCAAATACATCTGGAAAGGTGCCAAAGTGTTCATATACTGAGCAAAGTCCAAAGGGGGCAAAGGGATTATCTCAGATGTGATCTCCAAAGTGTTAAGGCAGTTTGAGACTGGTGAAAATTTAAACTAAAAAGCTGAATGTTTACTTTATACATAACATGTAAGAACTGGCAGGAACAAGGTACTACATGTGTTAAAGTTCCTGCACTAATCCAGGGCTTTTAATATTGCAATTTTTTTTTTTTTTATCTTCTGAGAAAAACACAAGAAATTAAACAGGTAGAATATTATTGATATTAATGTCAAATGCACATTTTCCTATAAAAATGGTAAAACAGTTGCATAGATTTTAAAGAAAGAGTCCCAATATTGGGGACAGATGAGCAACACGTGTATATTGTTTGTTTGTGTATGCACCTGAATGTGTTATTGTTGCTATTATATTTTCAAGGACAGATACTTTGCCCCATTTCTGGAGGTTCTGATTCCTCAGGTATGGAATATTACCTGTGTATCTCAGTTTTGCTTTTATTTTTAATATCTTGAAGTGATACTGAAATACTTGCATGTTTTATAATTACTGTTTGAACAAAATTTAGAATTAAATGCAAGGCTTTCAGAGTAATATTGGTCCAAATAATAATTCTAGACAAAATAGCCAATTAATCAAGTTATTCAATCTTAGGTTTCTTGATATTAAAATTGGGTGTTTTACACAAAAATAAACTCAGAGTGGCTTAAGGACAAATACAAAACATCACACCATAGGACTCCTGGAAGAGAATACAGGCAACATATTCTCTGACATAAATTGTACCACTGTTTTCTTAGGTCAGTCTCCCAAGGCAACAGAAATAAAAACAAAGGTCACCAAATGGGACCTAATCAAATTCACAAGCTTTTGTACAGCAAAGTAATAAAAAACAAAACAAAAAGACAAACTACAGACTGGAGAAAATACTTGCAAATGATGTAACTGACAAGGGTTTAATTTCCAAAATATACAAATAGCTCATACAACTCAATAACAACAAAACATACAATCCAAGCTAAAATGAGCAGAATACCTTAATAGACATTTCTCCAAAGAAGCCATACGAATGGCCAACAGGCACATGAAAAGGTACTCAACATTGCTAACTATTAGGAACATGCAAATCAAAACCACAGTGAGGTTTTGCATCAGTCAGAATGATCATCATTAAAAAAAGTACAAATAAAAAATGTTGGAGACAGTGCAGAGAAAAGGAAAGCCTCCTATATATTATTGGTGGGAATGTACACTGATGAAACCACTATGGAAAACAGTATGAAGGTTCTTCAAAAAAGTAAAAATAGAGTTGCCCTATGATCCAGCAGTCTCACTCCTGAGCATATGTCCTGACAAAACTGTAATTTAAAAAGATACCTGTACCCCTATATTCATGGCAGTACTGTCCACAATAGCCGAGACAAAGAAACAACCTACATGTCCATCAGCGGATGAATGGATAAAGAAGTTGTGGTAAACATCTGTGGAAAAAAGATATATATGTAGTTAAAGCTTTTAAACTCTTTGGAGAGAAACAAAATGAAACAAATACATGGAGAGGCATACTCTGTTCTTTGGTGACTCAGCCGGTAAAGAATCCTGCAATGTAGAAGACACAGGTTCGATTTCTGGGTCGGGAATAAAACCTGGAGAAGAGAAAGGCAATCCACTCCAGTACTCTTGCCTGGAGAATCCCATGGACAGAGGAGCCTTGTGGGCTATAGTCTACGGGGTTGCAAAGTCGGACACGACTAGGTGACTAACACTTTCACCTTTCACTTTGTTTTTGGAAAAGAAGATCAAGTAGGAAAAGTTTAAAATTCTTCATAAATTAATCTGTGCATATAATGCAATTCAATAAAATTACCAAAATATTTTTTGAAACTTGACCAACTTATTCTGAAGTTTAAAAAGAAATATTAAAAATGACAAAAAAATTAGAAATGTTCTGAGAAAAAGATAAAAATGACCAATCCAAACTGATACTAAAAGCATTCTATAAAATTATCCATTTAAAAAATAAGGTCTGTGGTACATGAATACAGAGACTGTTTCACTGAGTAGACTGTTAGGATTATATGAATCAGCATTTGACAAATCAGAGAAGTGACCATGTAATCATTAGGAGAAAGACGGATTTTTCAATTAGCAATATTGGGGCAACTAAGTAGGCAGTTAAATCCTTGGGAAAATTACTTGGGAGTTTTACCATCAAAAATGTTCCCTTTTCTTAATACATAAAACAGTAGTGAAAACTTATAAAAAATTAAGGTAATAACCTGTCAGAAAATGGGCAAAGAATATGATGAAAATTTCACAGAAGACAGCAGTGAAGTCATTTAAACATATGACAAGATACTCACCCATGATAATCAGAGAAACAAAATATAAATTAGAACTATAATGCAATTCCAGTTTTCAGCTGTTAACTGGCAAATATCAAACAGTCTGAAAACACTGTATTGGTGAAGTTGTAAACAAACAGGAGGCCTCAGATATTGCTGATTAGAATGATTTTTTTGAAGAAAGCAAAGTGCAGATATGTGTTATGGTATGCTCCCATATATATTAATCAAAAACAGAGTATTTGCACAGTTATGCTTGTATGTTCATAGGTTACCTTTGCAAGTCTACACAGTGTCGTTGTTATTACTAGAAGCAAGTAGTAACTGATCTTCAAAAACATATCAAGTTGACTTAAGAGTTGATAACACATTGATGCTGGGTCATTAAATGTCATGTCTATAGAGTGAAGGAGAAACGAGTAAATGATTTTATATACAACCAAGGTAATCACGAGGGAAGAAAAAGAAAGCGTCACGGGGAAAAGGAATAGGAGAGGAAGTCAACAGTAAGTCTTGGGAAATCAGACGGTTATTAGATTTATTGGAGTGACCATTTTGTAATGTACATAAACGTTCAATCATTATGTAGTACACTTGAAACTAACTTTGAGAAGGCAGTGGCAACCCACTCCCGTCCTCTTGCCTGGAAAATCCCATGGGTGGAGGAGCCTGGCAGGCTGCAGTCCATGGGGTCGCGAAGAGTCGGACACGACTGAGCGACTTCACTTTCACTTTTCCCTTTCATGCGCTAGAGAAGGAAATGGTAGCCCACTCCAGTGTTCTTGCCTGGAGAATCCCAGGGACGGCGGAGCCTAGTGGGCTGCCGTCTATGGGGTCGCACAGAGTCGGACACGACTGCAGCAAATTAGCAGCAGCAGCATACATCAATTATGTTTCAACTAAAGAAATAATAAATGTATGTATGTATGTATGTATGTTCTGTGATTTGGACCCAAGTGTATTTTAGTTGAATTATTATTACTTTCAGTTAATCTTTACTTCAGTAATAATACTTACATTTTGCTTTATTACCTCTTTCATCCTAGCAATTAGAATAATTTTATGTTTAAATATATACTTACAATAATTTTTTGTGCTTTCTCTTTGGGTTGTACATTTCTTAGGGTAATTTTTCAGTTAGAGAACATTATGGATCTGCTTTATGACTATCTTAACAAATTTTAAGATGTATTTCATGCCCTCACTAAATGTTCCTATCACCTTAAACGGTGTTACAAGTTTTTTTTTTCTTATCATTGCTTTAGAGAGGGAGAGGATTGTTTCAATCATTATATCAAACTAGAATGCTGCATTCTGACATTGTTAATCAAGAGGATTGGGGAGGAAAGTCAAGAGAATGGTTTACATTTCCCACAATCCTTCTTACCTCAAGCTTTCTCCACCTACAAATAAGTCAGTGTTAGTGATGTTATCATCAGGGAAAACACTGAAATCAGGTAAAGGGGATTTTTGATTGGTCTATTATCTAGTCAACACTAACTGGAATCATGTCCTTCACATTAGTCCAAAGCGGGTCCTAGCCAGGTTTAAACAGCCTGGTAACCGTATTTCAACAGACCATTTTATTCATATAGATGAGGCAAACAAAAGACCCAGATTTATTTGCGAATTTTTAAAAATGAAGCATTTTTCTTTAACGTGTGCATCTTCCTAAAGTATAGCTATTCCCAGAAACAGACATGCTCAAATATAACTGAATCCTCACTGACTTACTGCTCAAGTATAACAAAAACAGAAAACCCAACTACAAACCCAGCAAAGTGAAGAAATGTACACATGCAGAGCCAACAGCCTTATAAAGTCCTGAGTATTTAAGGAGGAGACCAGAGTTTCTCCAGTTTCGGTGTCTAGTTTGACTAGAAAGTCATAAAACAATTTTTAAAATATATTTTCTATTAGAAGAGTGTGTTAGCTTTCCAGTCAAGAAGTTGAAGTCTGACTCAATTTTAACCTCTGTGTCTTGATTTGGTGAAGAATGGAAATGAAGAGTCAAAACAAAATTAATGGATTGAGGTCATAAAAAAGTAGCAAAAGTCTATAATTTGATGATGGAAAAAATGAAACTTGGTTGGTTTGCTCATGAATCACGATGCTGTTATTTAAATGTGAAAAACTCATAGTAGCAATTGTAACATCATTAGCAGTTCTCTCGTCCTTTTGTTTGTTTTCCATCGTTGGATTCTTGCTGCTCATTAAGATCCAGTTTGTATTCATTGTCTGTATTTCAGTTTATAGATATATAATTATTCAGAAAGTGACATGTACTCAAAGTATCTGTAACACAAGTCTTTTCTAAACAGCCAAGACAAAAAAACTTTCAGTGTTATTATTTCATTTTTTGCTAAACAACACAGAGATATCCCCCTTTTTTACAATGATCTCACTGCAGCTTATTTTTACTCTTTTACTTCCTTTTGCTTATGAAATACAGGGATGATTATAAAATAAAGTTTTAATGTTTTTGATCATACCTATTTGGTAGCAGTTTAAAAGAGTAAATTAAATATACTTAAAAGTATAGCTACATCTACCTGTATATAGATAATTGGAATATTTTCATGACAAAAATATCAATGGTAAGTTTATAGTTTTCTAAGCTATGTGAAGGATATTAGTAAATTAACTCAGGGAATCACTTGGATGGAATTCAAGATATGGATTTTTATGCTAATAGCTGACTGACAACTATGCTATGCTAATAACTACCAGTTTGTTATATTTTCATTAACCTTCCATGAAGATTAATACACTTGACCAGCAGGTTAAACAATTCTGACTTGTGACACTACATATTTAATTAGGAGAAAAAAATTTCCAGTCTCTGTAAAAGCTGTATTGTCTTCCCATGGATTTTCTGCTTTTGCTTAGCTAATAGTATTCCAGTACTTGAATCTGAATGTCTTTACTCAATTCACCAAATACCATGTGCAGACCCATAAGAGCAGACAGAATTTCAAACTGGATCTTGTGTAAAATCTAAATCTTCCTTCACTTTTCCTGTTTCAGCTGGGGGACTCCAGTGAGAAGAGTGGACCACAACTCACCTCTGTTCTCTTTAGGGTTTGTCAGCTCGTTTCCTCTCCCATCCCTGGATAAGATCTTCCCTAGATTTCCGGAGAGGAGAGAGGATGGAACGGCAGGTAAAGGGACATGACTAAGCTGGCAGCAGGTGGTTTAAAAGCTCCCTTCATTCTGTCCGTGGACTCTCCTCTTGTGCTCCTTGCAGGTCCAACCACTTTGATGCTGCTTGAGCTATTCCTCTACAGCAGTTCCTTGTTGCATCCTGTGGCATCTGGGGACCCACTCTCCAGCTTGATCTCCTTGCTGAGAGGATTTTAATTTCTCTTCCGAGGTCTACTGTGCAGGACCCACGGAGACAGCAGGTCAGCTCTCTGCACACCTGGTGGTACACATCTGGTTTGAGAGAACCGTGCTCTCGCCCTTTCCACTCGCTCGTTTTGGCACTGCAAGAAGACCTCAGTGCAACAGCGCTTTCCTGGTTCTGCCAGCAAAGCCTTGCCTTCCTGTCACATTATCTTACTAGAAATGAGACCAACGTCCACGGCTGACTCCAGTTTTTAAAAGTAGGAACCAAACCCAGTACTCGAGGTCTGTCAGTTGTGGGGAACACATTGCCTAAACTGCCAAATGGTATCTTTGAACACTTAACTTGGTCTGTGATTAGTAACTGGCCTCCTGTATTTGCCCAAACACTCTGAGAAAATGCCAAGAATAGTATTTTTTTTTTTAATTTAATTGGAGGACAACTGCTTACAATGTTGTGTTGGATTCTGCCATACAACATCATGAATCAGTCGTAGATATACATATGTGCCCTCCCTCTTGAATCTCCCTCCTACCCCCTTTAGGTTGTTACAGAACTCACGGTTGAGGTCCCTATGTTACGCAGCGACCTCCCACTGGTTGTCTATTTTGCATATGGAATGTATACCATTCAATGCTACTCTCTCAATTTGCCCAACCCTCTCCTTTCCCCACTGTGTCTACAAGTCTGTTCCCCATGTCAGCATTTCTGGACCTGCCCTGCAGAAATAAATTCATCTGTACCATTCTTTTTTTGATTCTCTCTCTCTCTCTATACACACACACACACACACACACACACATATATAAATCTAAAAGTTGGCTAGCTATTTTTATCAAAATTGTATCTAATAACAAATTATTTCAATTATTATTACATTTTTTTTTTTTTTTAAAGATAACACAGATGAGGGTGCCCAAAGAAGACATTATGGTGCCTGGCAGGTCTGTTAATTAAATATTTTATTGTGACTCATGAGGTCATTACACAGAAGTTTCTGTTTATTTGTTTTATATACTTGAACATTTATATCAATTTATATGCAGTACTGGAAATACAGGTTTTGCATATTTTCCATTCTTTCCTTTCAAATGTGAATAATTTGTAAGAAGCCATTTTTTTTTTTCATTGCCTTTCCTGCCTCTACCTATGAAACACTGATTTATACACAGTTTTACAAATGCAAATACATTCCAATCTGAAACTAGTAAATGAGAAAGAAAATAAAAAATAACTTATTTGAAACGTTAAGAAGCTAACATGTAACACATGAGCTCTTTGTAATCTAAACTAAAATAAATTAGTGGGTTACAGGCTATTTTGCAAAAAATTTCATTTTGTTAATTTTCAAAAGCCACCCTAGTTTAGAGTAAATTGACAAAAAGAAAATAAAACCAAAGAATGTATTACTTTTGAACTCTGTCATCTTAATATCTAGGGAGACTTAATACCTCATTACAAAGTCATTGATTTTGGTGCACAGAGCACAAACATTGCATATTACTTATCCAAGTGTTTTAAACTGAATCTGGAGTTAGTCTAAGCAGGTTTCTTTGAGTCCTTAGAACATGAAACAACTTCCTGAATTTCTGAACAATTTCTAATAAACTTGAAATAGAAAACATGACACTTTTCAGCATTAACCTTTATATATATGTTGCAGACAAATTTAACAGAGTGTTACTGGATTATTTCTAAATTCTATTCCCCAAATAGATTCTGGTTCAAAAATCAGCAGAACTTGGTACCTGATCAGAAAAATGACAGTATAGGCACTCATCTGATAGTATATTTTTATATATTGAGACAATTGTTTATGTATGCTTGTGAAAATAGACACAAGTCACATCTATAATACTGAAATTTGATAGAGCTAAAATTCTAGGTGATTCTAAAATTAAATAAAACAAATTCACCTTATGAACTTAAATACTAATAGCATAAAAATCTAGCTGCAAAAACAAGCAAACAGAATCCCCAAAACGCTAAATTTTCCTTTTGACTGGGAAAATAATCTCAGAAATGAAAAATAAGGACAAGATGTATTTTCTTCATCAGAATAGGATGGAATATCTTCCTATAAGAAAAGCTTATCTTGAAAACAATTAGAAAAATTCAATAAAAAATTTTTAAAACATTTATCTAAGGGTATGAAAAAGCTGCTGAAGTAATAAGAACTAAAAGGCTAAGATTCTAAAAGAGGAGAAAGGAGGTGAACTAAAGTGACTTTCTGCACTTCAATTATTTATCCAATTCTGAAACTGTTCAAGGTGAAGAGGGACTGAAGAGCTAAGCAGAAGTATTTTGAAAAGTTGAGGAGACTTTTCTCCTATCATTGTGCTGTCTTTAAAAATAGAGTTGGTTCATCTGCCTAACTACAATCAGAGCCTGTCATACAAAGTCAGAAAAAGAAAAACAAATATTGTATATCAATGCATATATATGGAATCTAGAAAAATAGTACTGATGAACCTATTGACAGAGAAGAAATGGAGATTCAGAAGTAGAGAATGGACCCGTGAACACTCTGGGGAAAGGAAAGGCCAGGGCACATTGAGAAAGCTGCCCTGACATATATACAGTACCATGAGTAACCCAGATGACTGGCAGAAGCCACAATACAACACAGGGAGCCCAGCCTGGAGCTCCGTGACAACCTAGAGGGGTGGCATGGAGTGGAGATTCAAGAGGGATGGAATATATATATATATGTATTATGTTTTATAATGACCTGTCTCTTGAGAAACCTGTATGCAGCTCAGGAAGCAACACTTAGAACTGGACATGGAACAACAGACTGGTTCCAAATAGGAAAAGGAGTATGTCAAGGCTGTATATTGTCACCCTGCTTATTTAAATTACATGCAGAGTACATCATGAGAAATGCGGGGCTGGAAGAAACACAAGCTGGAATCAAGATTGCCGGGAGAAATATCAATAACCTCAGATATGCGGATGACACCACCCTTATGGCAGAAAGTGAAGAAGAATTAAAGAGTCTTTTGATGAAGGTGAAAGAGGAGAGTGAAAAAGTTGGCTTAAAGCTCAACATTCAGAAAACTAAGATCATGGCATCTGGTCCCCTCACTTCATGGGAAATAGATGGGGAAATAGTGGAAACAGTGTCAGACTTTGTTTTTTTGGGCTCCAGAATCACTGCTGATGGTGATTGCAGCCATGAAATTAAAAGATGCTTACTCCTTGGAAGGAAGGTTATGACCAACCTAGATAGCATATTTAAAAGCAGAGACATTACTTTGTCAACAAAAGTCCATCTAGTCAAGGCTATGGTTTTTCCAGTGGTCATGTATGGATGTGAGAGTTGGACGGTGAAGAAAGCTGAGCGCCGAAGAATTGATGCTTTTGAACTGTGGTGTTGGAGAAGGCTCTTGAGAGTCCCTTGGACTGCAAGGAGATCCAATCAATCCATCCTAAAAGAGATCAATCCTGGGTGTTCATTGGAAGGTCTGATGTTGAAGCTGAAACTCCAATACTTTGGCCACCTCATGCGAAGGGTTGACTCATTGGAAAAGACCCTAATGCTCGGTAGGATTGGGGGCGGGAGGAGAAGGGGACGACAGAGGATGAGATGGTTGGATGGCATCACTGACTCGATGGACATGGGTTTGGGTAGACTCCGGGAGTTGGTGATGGACAGAGGGGCCTGGCGTGCTGCAATTCATGGGGTCGCAAAGAGTCGGACACGACTGAGCGACTGAACTGAACTGATTATGTTTTATTTATATATACGTATATACACATTTGCTTATATACACATATATGTTTGCTTTATTTTGTATATATATACATATATATATAATTATGAAGGATTTCAATTGATGTATGGCAGAGACCACCACAACACTGTAAAGCAATTATCTACAATTTAAAAAATTTAAAAAAAAAAGCAGAGTTTGGGACTTGGTAGTGAGAATCTGTGATTAACCCATCAGCTTTTCAGCTGAAAGTCTGGGAGGTTCTTCATTCTTCACTTTAGAAATAACTATCAACCTGAAGTTAATATGTAAATTACTATCTGGCCTCAACTCAGCTCAGCACCCTGATTGTTGTTTAATCATAAGATATTACCTTGTCTAGCAAAATGCCAGGCTGGATGAATCACAAACTGGAATCAAGGTTGATGGGAGAAATATCAATAATCTCAGATATGGAGATAACACCACCGTAATGGCAGAAAATGAAGAGAAACTCTTAATGAGTGTGAAAAAGGACAGTGAAAAAGTTGGCTTAAAACTCAACATTCAAAAAATGAAGATCATGGCCTCCGGTCCCATCACTTCATGGCAAATAGATGGGGAAAAAGTGGAAACAGTGGCAAACTGTATTCTCTCGGGCTCCAAAATCCCGTGGATGGTGACTGTAGCCATGAAATTAAAAGATGCTTCTTTTTGAAAGGAAAGCTATGGCAACAGTGTATTAAAAAACAAAACAACACTCTGCGACAAAGATCTGTATAGTCAAAGTTACGGTTTTTCCAGAAGTCATGTATGGATGTAAAAGTTGGTCCATAAAGAAGGCTGAATGCCAAAGAATCGATACTTTCAAACTGTGGTGTTGAAGAAGACTTTTGAGAGTCCCTAGGAAAGCAAGGGGATCAAACCAGTACATCCTAAAGGAAATCAGTCCTGAATATTCATTGGAAGGACTGATAATGAGGCGAAGTGAATGATAGAGGATGAGATCGTCGGACGGCATCACCAATTCAATCGACATATAGTTAAAATGCATGTAAAAGATATGAAAGGTGAGAGGTTGCATATGGACATAAAGTGCTCTATGTTGCTAGCACTGTAGAGGAAGTATTGAAGTGATAACTCATATGAAATTATAATGATTCAATAATAGATACTGTAATCTATAGTAATCACTAAAAGAACAGGAAGAGAAGCTATAGAAAATTAACAGGTGGAAAATAAAATAGCTAAAGCAGCACACGCGCACACACATATAAACACAAATAGATTAATCCAAAAGAAAGCAAAAAAGCTTTACAAGAGCAAAAAGCAGGTTAGCCAAATGTTGACAGAAAAGAAGTATTAGATGGCAAATATGAAGTAAAGTATATCTTTATAAGTACATTTGATAAAAATGAACAAAATACTCCAAATTAAGAATAAGATTGTTAGATTAGACATTTAAAAACTTAACAAACGCTACTAAATCAAATCCCTTATGACTATACAGTAGAAGTGAGAAATAGATTTAAAGGACTAGATCTGATAGACAGAATACCTGATGAACTATGGATGGAGGTTCCTGACATTGTACAAAAGACAGGAATCAAGACCATCCCCAAGAAAAAGAAATGCAAAAAAGCAAAATGGCTGTCTGAGGAGGCCATACAAATAGCTGTGAAAAGACAGGAAGTGAAAGCAAAGGAGAAAAGGAAAGATATACCCATTTGAATGCAGAGTTCCAAAGAATAGCAAGGAGAGATAAGAAAGCTTTCCTCAGCGATCAATGCAAAGAAATAGAGGAAAACAATAGAATGGGAAAGACTAGAGACCTTTTTAAGCAAATTAGAGACACCAAGGGAACATTTCATGCAAAGATGGGCTCAATAAAGGACAGAAATGATAGGGACCTAACAGAAGCAGAAGATATTAAGAAGAGGTGGCAAGAATACACAGAAGAATTGCACAAAAAAGTATTCATGACCCAGACAATCATGATGGTGTGATCACTCACCTAGAACCAGACATCCTGGAATGTGAAGTCAAGTGGGCCTTAGGAAGCATCACTACGAACAAAGCTAGTGGAGGTGATGGAGTTCCAGTTGAGCTATTTCAAATCCTAAAAGATGACGCTGTGAAAGTACTGCACTCAATATCCCAGCAAATATGGAAAACTCAGCAGTGGCCACAGGACTGGAAAAGGTCAGTTTTCATTCCAATCCCAAAGAAAGGCAATGCCAAAGAATGCTCAAACTACCGCACAATTGCACTCATCTTACACACTAGTAAAGTAATGCTTAAAATTCTCCAAGCCAGGCTTCAGCAATACGTGAACCATGAACTTCCAGATGTTTAAGCTGGTTTTAGAAAAGGCAGAGGAACCAGAGATCAAATTGCCAACATCCGCTGGATCATCAAAAAAGCAAGAGAGTTGCAGAAAAACATCTATTTCTGCTTCATTGCCTATGCCAAAGCCTTTGACTGTGTGGATCACCATAAACTGGAAAATTCTGAGAGAGATGGGCATACCAGACCATCTGATCTGCCTCTTGAGAAACCTGGATGCAGGTCAGGAAGCAACAGTTAGAACTGGACATGGAACAACAGACTGGTTCCAAATAGGAAAAGGAGTACATCAGGCTGTATATTGTCACCCTTCTTATTTAACTTATATGCAGAGTACATCATGAGAATGCTGGGCTGGAGGAAGCACAAGCTGGAATCAAGATTGCCAGGAGAAATATCAGTAACCTCAGATATGCAGATGACACCACCCTTATAGCAGAAAGGGAAGAGGAACTAAAGAACCTCTTGATGAAGGTGAAAGAGGAGAGTGAAAAAGTTGGCCTAAAGCTCAACGTTCAGAAAACTAAGATCATGGCATCTGGTCCCATCACTTCATGGCAGATAGATGGGGAAACAGTGGAAACAGTGGCTGACTTTATTTTTCTGGGCTCCAAAATCACTGCAGATGGTGACTGTAGCCATGAAATTAAAAGACGCTTACTCCTTGGAAAGAAAGTTATGACCAACCTAGACAGCATATTAAAAAGCAGAGACATTACTTTGCCAACAAACGTCCGTCTCGTCAAGGCTATGGTTTTTCCAGTGGTCATGTATGGTTGTGAGAGTTGGACTATAAAGAAAGCTGAGCGCCAAAGAATTGATGCTTTTGAACTGTGGTGTTGGAGAAGACTCTTGAGAGTCCCCTGGACTGCAAGGAGATCCAACCAGTCCATCCTAAAGGAGATCAGTCCTGGGTGTTCATGGGAAGGACTGATATTGAAACTGAAACTCCAATACTTTGGCCACTTGATGCGAAGAGCTGACTCATTGGAAAAGACCCTGATGCTGGGAAAGATTGAGGGCAGGAGGAGAAGGGGACGATAGAGGATGAGATGGCTGGATGGCATCTCTGACTCGATGGACATGGGTTTGGGTGGACTTAAGGTGTTGGTGATGGACAGGGAGGCCTGGCGTGCTGCGGTTCATGGGGTTGCAAAGAGTCGGACACAATTTAGCGACTGAACTGAACTGAACTCCTAAGAGCAACATCTTAATACGAGTCTATAGAGTGATTGAAATCCAAAAGACTGGATAATATCAATAGATAAACCATGCAAATATAAAGTAAAGGAAGCAAATTATATGGCTATATAAATATTACAGACAATATATATTAAAGCCAGAGTATTGCTGGAGATACAAGAGTAAAATTATATAGTGATAAAGAAGGAAATCAATTGGAAAATATGACCAATCTAAATTTTTATGCAATCAGCATGCAGATTCAAAATATATATGAAATTACCATTCACAATACTTCATAAATTGATAATACCTGCAGTTAAAACATATCAGTAAGGGCAAAGAAAATACTAATAACACAATTAACAAACCTGACCTAATTAACAGACATAATTGTCATATAGTGTGCCATCTATATAATGAACATAATTAACAGACCTAATTGTCACACAGTGTGCCCTACATTTAACACAGACAAAAACTCAAACTATTTTCAGGCACACACAGTGCACTTACCACAATGATAGGGGATGATCTTTGTAAAGTAAAATGTTGCCGTCTCATCTGGCCATTGCTTCATGGCCAATCTACCAGGTATCCTAGCAGAACTTCTGTTAACTTATGAGTGTATCTTACATAAGGAAAATGAGCAAAATTCTATGGCACTTTTCTGTCTTATGAGTTAACATTGCTCATGCAATTAAAGAAAGCTGCAACCTCATGACGAATGTCTCAAGGGCTGTTGTTTTTGTCATGGAAGATCAGTTATTTCTTTTACATAAAAAAATATTATATGTACAGAAAGAGGAAGGAAAAAATGTTTTCCTTTTAACTGAAAAATTAAGTTTACTTCCAAGTATTTATGTTGCTGATCTCTTCTTTTAGTTATGCATATATAATTTATATTTCCTAAATAGAAAGTCTCCTTGATGTTGACATTAGGATGAATGTGCCTATCTGGCAGTTGGTCCAAATTGCCATTAATAATGCGAAGGTCATAGGGTCTACTATTCATTGGCCAGTGAGTATTGTATCATATTATGCCTGTAATAAACCTCTAGCTTGGCTGGGCATTTTATAAAATGTGTGTGGCTAAAATGGGAAGTAAAATATAAAATGTAGATGGATCAGCACAAACAATTAGAAAAAAACTGCTTAAAGAGCATGCCCTTTGAATCAATAACATCATCTTTGTTTAACAAGCACAGCCCCTTGATTTATCAGAAAAGACTCAGATTCATCCCTCATTAATGAAAGACTGTGCTGCAGGCTTTGTTTACTTAGAAAACCAAATTGGAACCAATGCTGTTAGGTTGCACTTGTCTGTGGTCTCGATAATTTGCAGTGAGCAAAATATGTTTGCAGCCTTGACAAACTAGAAATTATGTATTTCATATAAAGCAAGTTATATAAAAGTGAAGCCAGCTCAATTTTAAGACAAAACCATAATCACTTATTCTTAAAGCAATCATCTGCAAATTATGATATTAAGAGAAGACTGGTCTAAAACAGAGCTAAAAATTCCATCTTAAAAAATAAAAATCTCATTTTGGGCTTTCCAGGGCCAGAAGTCATCAAAAAAGATAAATGTAAGATCATACAAAGTTTATCTTAAACTTTGTAAATTGGCAAAATCAGACACCTTAGTCTGAAGGAAGGTATATTTGATATGTAAGGCAAATAATTCAGCATGATATGTAGTTCATACAATGCTCAGAGAATTAATTTCACAGATTTATCCCTGGAAATTCATATTAAAGTAGGAACTCACTTTGAATTTTCTGATTTCTGGTCCGTATGTATCTTTGGCTAATGCACAGAAATGTGGGTAAGACTTGACATTTCAATTTTTAATTAATTATTCAACTAAATATCTTGCTTGAATGTACCATAGGAAGTGAAAGTAAGAACGTTGACTAAAATGTCATTATTTTTCACAAACTATACCAAAGGGCAGCTTAATGGGTAGCAGTTTCACAAATAATTAGACTAAATTATAAAATGTCAAAATAAATGAACAGACATGCCCTTTGATGTGTTTTCTTTATTTAAAACATTACTGATTTGCATATAGGCCAATTTGCCAAATTGGCAACATTTAGTTGTTCTTTCCTGCATTCATGTGAATCATCTTGTTTTATCTATTTAGGTGCTGTTTCCAATCTATAAAGCTGCTATTCCTAAGGTAAGATTCTGGAAGTTTTTCTTCTGCTGAAAGGAAATTTATATTTATCTGATAATTTCCCATTGTAAAATAAGGGTTTTTTGTATACAACATGATTTAATCAGTAATGTTAAAAACTTACCTAACCAAAATCAGTTCCGTCATTCCAGATTCCTTGAAATCTTCTCCATTAATTACTAATAATTTAAATGCCTACATGTATACGTGCAGTCCCAATTCCTGAATTATGTATTCAAAATAAGGGAATATAACCTTGTATACTTTCTTCATTACCTTCTACTATTTAGTATTCATAAAGTTACTACCTTAATTATTCACAACCCTTTAATGATCAACTTCCTATTGATTTCAGTTGTTACTTCTAACTCATCCTTTGAGCCATTAATACCTGATTTATTAACCCATCAGCATGTAATCAATGATTTTTCTGAAATCACTAATATCCTCTATCAGTTAACTTCTGTTTCTCGAAACCAGGAAATCTCAGTGGCGTACAAAACCATGCCCTTATTTCATGCACATGGATGCCTCTACTGGAGGGCTGAGCTGCTTTTGGCTGGGCTGGGGGACAGCTGCACTGAGTGTAGGTGATGTGTGCCCTGTGATCTCCTGTTCTTCTTGGGCTAGTAAACTGGCCAGGGCATGGTCTTTTCATAGCGATGGCAAACGTGCAGGATATGTGGAGACAACGAGAGGCCTCTTGAGGCCTACATTTGTAACTGGCAACTCACATTTCTGTGCGTGTTTACTTGGCCAGAGTAAGTCCCACAGCTGAGCCCTACGTGGAGAGGTTGGGGAGCAAATTGTCTTTTGCGTCACAAATGGCAAAGTTATAAAACAAAGGTCATCAGTGCCAGGAGAGGTGGCCAACTAGGGCCACGCAGCTTTCAACAGCCCGAAGGGTGATTTCTCCTAAGACGGCTTCCTTCTGTGACCTCTTAAGAACTGGTAGTTTCTTAATCTCAGTTCCCTTGATCTAGCTTTCCCTCTACTCTTCATTTTTTTGCATCTTGCTTCTCAAAAGTTGGCAATTCGTAAGCCTCCTTATAAAAGTCATTTTTTCCTCATTCTAATTTTCCTCCCTGAATGGTCTCTTGTAGTTACAGGGTATCTATTATTACATATATTCTGAAAACACTTAAATTTAAATTTTCACCCCTCATTTCTCACCCGAGTGTCAGACTCAATTTTCTGAATCTGTATTAGACTTTTTAGCCTGAAAGACTTAAAAATCCCAAACTCAGTATGTCCAAAACCTAATTATTGCTAGATATTTCAATTATCAAACCTATTCTGCTTTCTTTAAATATATCAATGACATCATCTTATACCTAGATACACCAGCTGAATTCTCAGAAACAAAGTTAGCAACTTTCCCTTTCAAATCCTCCAAATTTAATCAGTTGCTAAATCCTGTTGAGTCTACCAAATCCCTCTCCTAATATTTCCACAGCTCTCTCACTAATTTATTTGACAAATTTTATTAAAACTAAATTGCTGTCAAGGTATTGTGTTAAGCCATGTTAAATGCCCAGAAAGAACTTAAGTCTCATATAGGATGTAAATATTAAGATAATGATAAAGACCCAAATAGCGTGTATACCTTGAAGGGATAATTTTTAGTGAGGTGTATCAGGGACAAGGCAATGTTCTAACTAGCTTTTGGAATAAGTTATAAAACATACAAGTAGGATTTTATATGAGAAGAACATAAGATGGCAAGGAAGAAGACTTTTCAATATAAAGAAAATTAATAAGTATGATTTAAAAAAGTTGGAGTATTTAAGATGAAATCCCAGGAAGTTTGGGATATAGCCAGTATTTTGACTTCCTCTCGCTGTATGGGTCCAATTATTAAGTACATTAGACAGACATGTTCTGTTCTTTATATTTTAAGGGATAGGCACAATTTACACTAGAAGTGCCGAGTTCAGCGTCTACGTGCAGACAGTGCCTGGCAGTGGAAGTGGTACTAGTGAGGAGTTTTATTAGTGACACCAGTGTGTGTGAACTCTGCACACATATGTTTTATGCTGCAATATTTTTTGTATTGTTAGCTTTCAGTAACTTTGTTTCTTATCAACTTTTTGTGCAAGTTTTTAAACTCCCTAGTGTCTGGTGAGCTGATCAACATGCCTCCAATGTACCATTTCTCTACCTTAAGTTAATCACAACCAGTGTTACTTGTGTTCAGCAGAGCCCTGACGTTGATCAGATTTTCTAGAAGAGAACTTCAAAGTGAGGATTTTTGTGCTAGAGATTCACTAAGGAGTACCATTCAAGGTTAAAGAATGTGTCAGGCAGGAGAGGGAATTGTGTCCACATGGACACAATTTCAGGAAAAGTCCTATGAAGGGTGAATCTAGTCTCCTCCCCAGGGGGAGCTCTGTATTGTAAGTTACACCCCTAGAGACTATCTTCTTCAGCACAATGATCGTGGGTTTGTACTTATACACAGCTCAGTTATTGGAGAAATCCCACTTCCGGGGGGCTTCTAGCTGTCTGCATTTTTAGGCAAAGCAACTCCAGTGGTTGCGTGGTGGTCCCCCAAGGACAGCTGCAGTTGTAGGCTATGCGCAGAAACACAGAAGTTCCAAGACAGCAGAAGAGAAACTCACAGAAATGACGACAGAAAGTTTTTAGATGAAGCACTGACAGTGCTAGCTATAGACTAAAATGGGTAAAAAATATATATATAATTGAGTTTCAGGTAATATTTTCATGGAAAACTAAATGAATCTTCATTAGTTATCTCCCCTATTAGGGGTACAAACAATGGAAATGCTGTTCATATTCAGGCATTCTCATCTAGCAGAAAGTGACTTGAAGTGAGAGACAGCATGGAATAATGGTTAAGAGCACGGTGAAGTGAAAGTGAAAGCGAAAGTCGCTCAGTCGAGTCCGACTCTTTGTGACCCCATGGGCTATACAGTCCATGGAATTCTCCAGGCCAGAATACCAGATTGGGTAGCATTTCCCTTCTCCAGGGGATCTTCCCAACCCAGGGATCGAACCCAGGTTTCCTGCATTGCAGGTGTATTCTTTACCAGCTGAGAAATCTAACTGCCTTGGACAAATTTCAGCTTTGCTGCTTGTTAAAGAGTAGCCTTGGTAAGTTACATAACATCTTCATGTCTCAGTTCTGCATGAGTAGAATCAAGGTTAACCATAATATGTACATCAAAGAGTCTGTGTATTCAGTTAGAATTCCTATAAAACTCAGAGCAGTGTTTGTCTCATGATAAGTAGTAACTATGTTTAACAAATAAATACATGTAGTTGTGAAATATCTAATTAAATTAGTATCTGCATTCCCAACCATGTCTCTGGTATAGAATATTACAAACGAGATACATTCAAGGCCGGTGCATTTGAATGCTGGGTGTTAAAGGTTTTGAGCATACAGAAGTATACTATTTTTGGTACGTGCATTACACCTTTTTCTTCCTGTTGAAGGCAGGGGTTCCCGTGATGTGCATCTTGAAGGGAAGCAGGACCTTGCCTCATTTTTCCTCTCTGCTGGTTAAGGTATCAGCGTATTGGCCAGGTTCATAAATCAGATTCTTCCTTTCCAGGACCTTGACTCAGGATGGCGAGACTAAAGCTCCTGGGGCAGGTGAGCGCAGTACAGAGGCAGTGGTGGCGTTAATGGTAGGGGTGTACCAGCAATAGCATTTGAAGGGGACTGTTCCTTTAGAACGCCTTGGCCACCCTTTTGGCACCCATCTCCCTCGATTTCTGCTCACTTTCTGAGCCTGGTTTTCTAGTCTTCCCAGCTGCTTTGTGATTTACCCAATACTCTGAAAATAAAGTCCTTTTATGCGTTAGTCAGATAGCCTCGACTCTACTGCTGCAACCAAGAACCTATGTGACCCACAAGCCTTGTCTTGAAAAAGTATATGGAGAGGGAAAGAATATGAAAGAAAATGTATAGAAACTATTTAGTGAAAACAATCTGTCAGAGGTGTGTGTATGAACGTTGTTGTACATGGGTCTGAGAATTTCTAAATTAAGTAAATTTTAGAAGCTACTCAAATCTCTCATTCATAGTTGCCAATGGACAAGAAAATGTGTGCATTAAATGCAGCTTTTCTTGGATAGATATTAAAAAGCTAGTAGAATGTATGCTTGAGGTCAGTTTTTTAAAACTAGTGATCATTTTTTTGAATCAATGGCTTATACAGTCATATATTCTTGGGCTAGATTGTCTGGGTTTAAAATCTGTGTCCATCATATACTACTTTATTAGTGTCACTGAGCCTCTGTTTGCTTACTGACAAAAAAAGAATATAACTGCAAGTTCTTTATATGGCTGTTGAAAAGCTTAAATGAATTATTTGTATGTGAAGAGCTTAGAATGAAGCCTGCCCTCTGTGATACTTCCACTTTGATGATAGTAAGTATCTTCTCCCCTTCATCATCATCATTATTATTCTTGTTGCTATTACTATTGTTATTGTTATTTGATAGCTAACTTGTACTAGTATATGATATTTTCTCAAAATTCTTTTTATAACTAAAATCACAAAATATATCACCTTCTAATCCATATACCAGATTTCTAGTTCATTTGTCCTATTTGTAACACTGTCATTTTGGCCTTTTTATGTCTTCATGAATAAATATTACACATACAATAGTTAATATTTGGAAAGTAGTCTCATAGGAGTTAGGATTAAAAATTGGCCACACACATTAATATATCCCTACTTTATTTCTTATCCTTAAATCTGAGGCTTCTTTTAAAATTTGCTTAGAATTATACCCAAAATGGTTAATGTGTACAAATTAAGTACAGATATAATTTGTACACTTAAATGAAATAAATCATTTTTATTTTAGAAGCATTATATACAGTATTTTCAATTTAATAAAACTCTGATAAGGGATTTTAAGAAATTTCCATGTATTCCTTTTTATAATATTGAATTTCAGGTTAACACTGTAATATAGTATTATATAGAGACTATTTTGGCTGAGTCTGTATTATACCATTCTATACAAGATAGGATACACCAGATGGAATTAACTAAGAAATTCATCCAGTGGCAAGAAGGTGTATAGAAAAATTTCAAGGTCAGCATTTACACTATTTTCCACTTCCAGTTCTCAAGTAGCCTTTTAAAAACACACTCGGCACATTTTATCTGCAAGGAAGTATCAATCTAGGGAAGAAAATATTTTCAATTCTCAGTTCTTATGACAGCTTCAAGGGTAAAGTATTACAGAAGAGTTCTGAAAATTTTTAGGAGATGAAACAAGAGCTGTACTTCAGAATAATGAACAAGATACTGTGGCTCATAAATGCACCCTATGCCTAAAATATCAAGAAGAGTCATTTCTTATGTATTAGGTCACTGTTGTAGGAAGATGAAGTTTTCTACTTTATCTCCCTGGTGGTAATGCCATTCAATTTTCAAAGAAATTTGAATTTATAACTGAGGGTACTTTAATTGAAATTTTATAAGTCAGATAAGTTTTGAAAATTGTTTGATTTCTCAGAATAAATATAATTCATGCATATCACTAAATTTGATGCAAAAAATGTCTATCTTCTAGTATCGATATATCAGTATTCCAGAATCACAAATTGAAATGTCCATCTTTAAGTACACATATATTTTATCTGTTGGCTTATAATTATTTTAATTGAAGCAATGGAATACATTTGCACAAATGAATTGTACAAATGAAGTATCAGGTATGTATTTCAGCAAATGGACTTTAAGGTAATACTTAAAATAACTACAGTGGAAATATCAACTTGGAATATTTTAATGTTTAAGTATCACAATATACTATAAGCACAAAGTGGCTAATGCCATTACCATTTATTTCTGATTAAAACAAAGTTAGCCATAGCTACTAAAATAATACTTAACAGTAAACAGTTTCTCTTGTTTTTAAAGGATGGCAGCAGAAGTCAGGGTGTGGAAACAGAAGGACTTGAGGAAGATGCTGTACTGCTCTGTGACGGTCAAATAATTACCATGCTTGAATATATGCCACCTAGACATGCACATGCCCAAATATACCCTATACAGAAACAGTTTGAGTTTTCACTGGCAATGTCTTTTAAAACCTCTGCTACTTTTATGATCAGATCATTCTGTTTTCATGGGTATAATCTTATACCTAACAGTAACGTTGAAAAAATGCTGCTTACATAGCTTTTGATTCTATACGAAAACCAATAAGGGTTTTGTCATCAGCACCATAGTCTCCAGAATCTGAGAAATGTGTTATCTACTTGTCAAAAGGAACCTTGCTGATGTAGTTTAATTGAGAATAAAAGGTTATCCTGGAATTTCCAGATGGGCGCAATGGAACCACAGAGGGACGCAAGAAAGTCAAAGTCAGGAGAAGGAGAGGGGATGATGGAGACAGAAGTTGGAGTGTTGTACTTTATAGACAGAAGAAGGGACCGCAAGCTAAGGAATGCCAGCGGAGAGGAAAAGGAAAAGGACTGTTTCCTGGAGCCGCCAGGAGGGACTGGCACCACTAAACCTTGACTTTGGCTCCGGAACACTCGTGTCAGAATCCAACCTCCAGAATTGTGAGAGAATTAATTTGTTTTATTCAGAGACATTAAGTGTTTGGAAATCTGTCACAGCAGAAATAGGAAACTAATGGAATTTTCTACATACATTAGTTATTTTTTTATAATTTCACAAAATTAGAAGGCAGGCAATGCTAACCTAGCAGCAATGCTTCAGTATACATCTTCTAATTCATATAAACCATTCTGGTTCTGACCTAGGTGTTCAAACTGAGTTACTTATATTGTAGTATGCTTATTTCAGTTATCTAATTACTGGCTAGAAACATAATTATATTGCTTAAATTGTTATTTATATTCTATTCTTTCCAATCATAAACTTAACCTAATATCATCAATAATTTGGAAAATAGAAAAAAACTAAAAAAATTTTCTGATCTACTAATTTAATATGTTTTGATTTATAGATGTACGTCCTTCAAGTTTAAAAAATAAGTATAATGTAATTAATTATAATAGTTCTATGTGTTTATAATCATAACATGTATATGCTATTTTGTATGATTTTTATCATTTAATATCATTGACTGATTTAATAAACTTAGAAAGCGATGACTATGTTTATATATTACTTACTCATAAAAATGAGAGGGATTTTTAGGTTGTACATAGATTCTGGAAAGTTTTTTCCTAACTTCCAAATAGTTTAGGAAGATGTTATGGAAAAGAAAAGATTTCAGTAAATGAAAAAGAAGCCACTTGGTAACCCGAACGGGCAAGTGCAGTGGGAAAGGGATGCCAGGCCAGGAACGCTTATGAATGCGTCCGCAGAGATTTGGAGGAGTAGTGTCTGCATGCTCAGCTGTGTCTGACTCTGTGCAACCCTAGCCTATCAGGATCCTCTGTTCATGGTTTTTTCCAGGCAAGAATATTGGAGTAGATTGCCATTTCCTCCTCCAGGGGAATCTTCCCGACTCAGGGATTGAACCTGCATCTCCTGTGTCTCCAGAGTCGGCAACTGGATTCCTTCCCATTGAGCCATCTGGGAAGCCCATTGGAGGTAGAAGTAGAATAACCAAAGGAGACAAAAAGTCACCCAGAAGAGGTGTGAAGAGGAGAAAGTCACATCTGATGCCTAACACAGTCGGAGAGCACTTCAAGGTCTCAAATCAAAGGATAAAGCAATGGACAAATGAAGATGGAAAGTGAAGCAGAAGAAATCTCAAGTGTAAGGTGCCTGCAAGATGGTGGCTTCCTGGAAAGTGTTTACAGAAATTTTGGCTAAGCTATTATATGACTAAAACATGATATAAAGAGATCCTGTGTTAACAGGTATACAAAATTGTGAATGAGCTCAGTCGCTCAGTCATGTCTGACACTTTGCGACCCCATGCATCGCAGCATGCCAGGCCTCCCTGTCTATCACCAACTCCCGGAGTTTACCCAAACCCATGTCCATCAAGTCGGTGATGCCATCCAACCATCTCATCCTCTGTAGTCCCCTTCTCCTCCTGCCCTCAATCCTTCCCAGCATTAGGGTCTTTTCCAATGAGTCAACTCTTCGCATAAGGTGGCCAAAGTATTGGAGTTTCAGCTTCAACATCAGTCCTTCCAATGAACACCCAGGTTGGATCTCCTTGCAGTCCAAGGGACTCTCAAGAGTCTTCTCCAACACCACAGTTCAAAAGCATCAGTTCTTCGGCGCTCAGCTTTCTTCACCATCCAACTCTCACATCCATACATGACCACTGGAAAAAACATAGCCTTGACTAGATGGACTTTGTTGGCAGAGTAATTTCTCTGCTTTTCAATAGGCTATCTAGGTTGGTCATAACCTTCCTTCCAAGGAGTAAGCATCTTTTAATTTCATGGCTGCAATCACCATCAGCAGTGATTTTGGAGCCCCCAAAAATAAAGTCTGACATTGTTTCCACTGTTTCCCCATCTATTTCCCATGAAGTGAAGGGACCAGATGCCATGATCTTAGTTTTCTGAATGTTGAGCTTTAAGCCAACTTTTTCATTCTTCTCTCTCACTTTCATCAAGAGGCTCTTTAGTTCTTCTTCGCTTTCTGCCAAAAGGGTGGTGTCATCTGCATATCTGAGGTTATTGATATTTCTCCCAGAAATCTTGATTCCAGCTTGTGTTTCTTCCAGCCCAGAGTT
This sequence comes from Giraffa tippelskirchi, assembly GCF_054371585.1. NCBI lineage: Eukaryota > Metazoa > Chordata > Mammalia > Artiodactyla > Giraffidae > Giraffa > Giraffa tippelskirchi. The sequence goes on along the minus strand of NC_137280.1, from coordinate 174,600,280 downwards.
TCTCATGATGTACTCTGCATATAAGTTAAATAAGCAGGGTGACAATATACAGCCTTGACGGACTCCTTTTCCTATTTGGAACCAGTCTGTTGTTCCATGTTCAGTTCTCACTGTTGCTTCCTGACCTGCATACAGGTTTCTTAAGAGACAGGTCAGATGGTCTGGTATTCCCATCTCTTTCAGAATTTTCCACAGTTTATTGTGATCCACACAGTCAAAGGCTTTGGCATAGTCAATAAAGCAGAAATAGATGTTCTTCTGGAACTTACTTGCTTTTTTGATGATCCAGCGGATGTTGGCAATTTGATCTCTGGTTCCTCCGCCTTTTCTAAAACCAGCTTGACTATACATGAAGAATAAGATACTGTATACAGGAGTTAGATGCAGTTATTTTAAGGTATCTTGCTTAATGAATTACACTCTTGGTAATGTTGAATTCTTTTTGAATAAGAGAATGTTAGAGGAAGATTTCTCATCAAAGATGTTTAGCCATTGTTAAGCCATGCTGAAACAGGGTAGAAGAATGTTCTGGTAAATATAATTCAATGTAAATCCTTGACAGAGAATAAACTTTTCTTGGAACCCCAGAAGCCAGTGGATAGTATCATGATATGCTTTTTTTTCTTAAGGCAATCAAACACTGAAAATGACCACTGGCATTCTGAATAGCAAATGAGACTCAACAGGCTCAGAAGTTTCTCAGGGGTGAAGTGATTCTGTGAGAACACAACCGCTTTCTGCCCCGCTTTGACAGCTGGCGTGGGCGCACATCTTCATCTGCAGCGGTAGCCGGCCTCCCTGGCAGCCCGCAGGGGTCTCTCCCGGCCCTCACGCCCTTGTGTCCTCCCCTCCTACATGGACCACAGTTGGTCTGAGTGACCAGCAGCATAAGCAGAAATGATAAGACATGACTTCCACGTTCATAGTATGAAAGAGCACGGCTTCTGTCTTGGGAGCTCTGTTGCTCCTCTCTCCTCACTTTCAGATCACTCACTTTGAGGAAAGTCAGCTTTCATTTCACGAGGACACACAGGCAGAACAGGAAGAGCTCACGTGGCAAAGAACTGTGGCTTCTGGCCAATGGCTAGAGAGGAACTATTGCCTGCTGACAAGCACACAAGTAAGTTTGGAAGTGGATTCTCAGCCCCAGTCAAGCCTTGAGATGTTTGCAACTCTGGCAAACAGCTAACGGCAACCTTGTGAGAAAACCCGGTTCAGGGCCATCCCTCACTGCTGCTACAAGACTCCTGACTCCTAGAAACTGCGGTTATGCAACTGAAGGTAACTAGGACGCTGGCTCTTAATGCTTCTGCTAAATGAACACAGAGCACAGAAAAGGCTTCTGCACTGGAAATATTAGAGAGCTCAAGAGTAGAGTTTTGCCCGGTAAAGAAGGAGGGGGAAGGATAAGCTTTCCAGGCAGGGGTGACATTCCCGCATGTATCTCCTGCTTTCTTTGATTTAATGTTTAGGCTAATGAGATTATATAACTATTCCCCAAGTACACCTGAAATGTTTTTGCTCTTACCTTGCTTTCCCTCTATGTTTCACTGTTATACATTCATGTCTATTTATCCTTTAGATTTCCTTCTACTTTCTACTCAGAGATCAAATCATTTTGTGAATTAATGATTCATTTTGTAATTTCACCCACTAAAGTAATATTTTTCTCATTTGTGCTACCACAGAAAGCTGCACATCTCCTCTTCACTTTTCACTGTTGGTCTGTTTTATCATAATTGGATACTGGTTTTCTAAATTAGATTTTAAGCTCTTTGAGAGAAGCACCTATGAAAGAATTGTTTTTCTTATGCCTCAGCACTTATAGGATTGAATTGAATTAAAATAAGCTCTGGACATAAAAAAAAATTATAGAGTTACCTATGCTACAATTGTAGTAATATCACTGCATTTCTTCATGTTTAATGTAATATAGAGGAGAAAATCAACTTTGGAATCAAAAGAACATAATCCCACTTGGATTTACCAGATGGTAATTAGACAGTCTGGGGTTTGTTTTTCTTTCCCACCTTCTCTCTTTTTAAATTAAAAAAATTCTAGGTCTATTTTCTCATATACAATAGAATGTTAGACTTTCCTAAATAGAACTATAAATCTTACAAAATATGCATATAAAATAATCTCGTTCATGTTTCTTATAGAGACTCAATGCAAATTAGAAAACAAAAACAGCATTCTAGTTGAGATTTAGAAACATATTATAGATATCAATAGGATGAGTTAACTCTTTTGGATTAGTCATATTAGAATTTTGATGGAATTTGCAGCCAATTAGCATTTAATTTCTAGGCAAAACACAATTTAGTACTAATTCATTTTCAAATTGCTACTGCAGGATAAGAGAATGGCACATTTCTTGTGGTATTTATATGCTGAAATCACTAAGGTTGAGGCTAAAAAAACTACTTATTCAGTAAGTGGAACTTATACACAAGTGCTTAAAATGCCAACAAGTTCTGGTTTATATCAGTTAATTTCTCAAAAGACTTTTTTTTTTCCTTAAACAAAACATCATGAGTGTACAGCTGCGGAATATGTGAAAAGGAGTTTAATGGTATACTCTTCAATCAATGAGACATTTTAAAAATGCACACAGCATTGTTTCAGCAAATGGCCTACATGTAAACTTTCAAAATTTGTACTAATTCCAGTAGTTTAGGAGATTGAAAGAAAGTCAGCCATACCTGTGGGAGTTTGTTTACAGACGCTTAAATTACAAAGGGCAGTCTGCTCTATTCTGGAAACCTTTGGACTGTTATGGGAGATGAAGGCTGTTTTCAGTATCTAAGCAAAAGCCCTTTTAAACACATCAAAATTCACATTTGGGGCAAAATCAATAATGATAACTGAAAATGATTTTTTTCCTAATACACTACAAAGAGATACATAGCAAGCTACGCATCCTCAGAAATACTAATTGTTGATGAATATTCATCTCCTAGAAGAGCTTACATTATGTGGAAACTAAATTCAAAGCATGATTGTAAGTACCTTGAGAGCCTGTTTAAAATAAAAACACAAAAAGATAACAAGGTGATATATATTGTCACATTGGTGGCTTTATTATTTTTTACCGATATTGTTCCTCAAACTACCTTAGATTTGCCATTTTTTAAAGTATTTTTTATAATCCTTTCTGAGAATGAAATCCATTGAAAATGAGAACTTTTCCATTGTGTCTTGCCTTGCAAATGATTGCAAAATGAAGTCTTTGTCTAAAGTGCAGAGAGTGAGGCCGTATTATGGGGACAGCAATCTGTCAGGAGTGACAAATTTTGGTTCCAGCAAGTCTGCTCTAGTCTGGGTTCTGGGTCTGACTTTGGGGAGCAGTCAGATGCTGGGTCTGACCCTGTCATTCACATACACTCTCTGAGTTTTTATCTGTCAACAGTAATAACCACACTATTTACTATGGAGTTACCATGTGCCAGGCACTCTACTTGATACTTCCAAAAAACTTTGAATATAGTGGTGGTCCTTGTAGAACATACAGCCTCATGAATAAATGAGACAATTCAATAGACTCTAATTCTAATTACTAAAAAACCCGCAGAATTAGATATTGTATTGGGCATACGTAGTTACAGTGCTTAACATAGACGAAGTGAAAGGGAGATCAACAGGAGGAAGTATCATTTAAGTTATGATCTGAGAGATGAGATAATATGTGCAAAAGCAAAATGCAGAATCAAACAATTATTATTTTGGCAGATTGGCTCCATTTTAGAAGCCAAAATGACAAGTGAATTCACAGGTCTACTGCTTGGCTGGAGCTATTCATATCAGCAGTTCAAGTGATTAAATCTTGATTTTATAAGAGGAATCATCACTTTTACTGGTGAAAAAAGCATTTTCTTACCTACACAGGTGCATGGGACAGCTTAGATGCTATTCCTATGTTCTATAGAGTAGAAAAGTTACTTTATTAATTGAAGTTTTACAATATTCTATGAGATATGTGAAATTATTTTTAACTAGGCAATTCTGACTTAAGAAAAAATAATTTTATTGAAATCTAATACCTTATTTTTTAATATTATATAAAAATTGCATTACGTATATTAACATATTTAAATATATGCTCTGCTTAGTCACTCAGTGGTGTCCAACTCTTTGTGACCCCATGGACTGTAGCCGGTTCAAAATATAATTAAATATATTTTAAATGAAAAAACCCACTGTTGTTATCCTAGATTGGAGCAGACAGCCTTAGTGAGTATTTTAATTCAAGCAACAACTTCACTGAAAAAGCTGACAATTATCCCCCTTGTCTTCTCCCTTTTTGGGCATGCTCAGTTGCAAAGTCATGTCTGACTCTTTGTGACCCCATGGACTGTAGCCCACCAGGCTCCTCTGTCCTTGGGATTTCCCAGGCCAGAATACTGGAGTGGGTTGCCATTTCCTTTTCCAGGGGATCTTCCTGAACCAGGGGTCAAACCCCAGTCCTGCATTGGCAGGCAGATGCTATACCACTGAACCACCTGGGAAGCCCTTCCCTTTTCATACCTTATCAATAATCAGAAATAATAGTGGAGGCTTTCTGAAATATAGAAATGTCCCAAGTATTATCACAGTAGTGGACTGAAGGGAAGATCTATCATATCAGTAATGGTTTAACTGATAAAAAATAAGCAAAGAGGAAAGAAAAGTGTTTGTAAGGACCATAGTCCCCGACAGCTCTATCTGTCAGGGGTAAGTGGAGCAGAGGGCCAGGGCCACGTTAAAAGAGAAAAACCCTGAAATTAAGACTCCCTGAGAGACTTCAGTAAGAGTATGATTAGCTCAGCATTGCTTTCATCCTCCATTTCCCCCTCCCATTTCCTATAGACTTTAGTTTTAATAATGATTAAAGAATAATGCTTGAATCCCATCTGAATGGCTTTTGAGACTTAACTCACTAAATCTATTCATAGCACTGAGCTTGTAAGGGGGGTTTGAGCAGATCTGCACAACTAATCATGGAATATTACACTGATACTTCATCTCCCACATCAATACCAATTATGACTGCATAGAGAGTGCTGCGTATTATTTTAATAGGATAGAAATTTTTAATCTAGTCAGGTAGTTCTGGATGAATGTGTTTGTATGTCTATCATTAAAATTTGGTGGCTCATGCTGCTCAAGACAGACACATTTTGAATGTTTAAAATTTTCACAGATGTTATTTATCCATTAGAATGGAAAATTTCCTGCTCTCTACTATATAGATTCTGCCTCATTAACATAAATAAAAAATAAAGCATAACAACAACAATCTTGCTTAATGTGTACAAACAGAAATATTGTCATAGGCATCTGGCAATCAGTTGGAGAAGGTGAAAACTGCTAAATGAATGAAACTGGCAGAAGATAACAATTTTTTCTGAGGAAAAGGCCTGCTGTTAAGAGATTTTGCCTCTGTGTCCCATTGTTTTTTATTCTGAGTGTGGTTGTGATCAGCATGGACATTCAAATAAAAGATGTCTTCACTAATTATTTGTGCTAATAACATTTATAAAAAAATATTCCTTCTCTCAATTGACAAAGCTGGATTTCCCCTAAAGCCATTTTGCAAAACAAAATCATAAAGAAGGCCAACTTTTTAACATCAGGACCCATGTATCACAGCACTCCCAGGCATGGGCTTGAGATCACGATCATAAAAGAAACCCAGCTAAGAGACATAAATTCACCGCTATACTCAAGAAAATATCATCATATCATGACATAAATTTGATTATTACTACAGAAATTCCTTTTCATGTCCACTAGGAAATACTTCATGAATTTCTAAATTTTTTTGGTTTTGACTTACTAAAACTAGCAAAACATAAATGAGAAGATTTCCTACTGATACAAGCATCTCCCACTACCTGTCTCCAGACAATTTTGCCAACTTGCTCCATGTTAACTCCTTTCATTTCTGTCTTTCCAATCAGGCAGAATACTTTCATGAGGGCAGGGACAGCACTTTTTTTTTTTTTTAATGTAAAATTCATAATGATGACAGAGAGCAGTTATTATATTTTTGTTGAAGGAGTGAATAAAAAAAAAGTATATTTACATTCTTTCCCTGCAGTTATACTAAATTGTATCCTTGGACTGGCAAGATTGAAAAATTAAGACCAGGACACAAGCTCACAGCAGACATTATTCTCAATGGTGAAAAACTGAAAGGAATTCCCCCAAAGATCAGGAATAAGACAAGGGTGTCCACTCTCACCACTCTTACTCAACATAGATTTGGAAGTCCTAGCAACAGCAATCAGAGAAGGAAAAGAAATAAAAGAATCCAGATTGGAAAAGAAGAAGTAACACTCTCACAATGTTTACAGATAACATGATACTATACATAGAAAACCCTAAAGATACTATCAGAAAATTACTATAGCTAATCAGTGAATTTAGCAAAGTTGCAGGATACAAAATAAATACACAGAAATCACTTGCAATTCCTATATACTAACAATGAAAAATCAGAAAGCGATATTAAGGAATTAATCCCATTCACCATTGCAACAAAAAGAATAAATTATCTAGGAATAAACCTACCTAAGGAGAAAAAAGATCTGTATACAGAAAATTATAAGACAGTGATGAAAGAAATCAAAGATGACATAAACAGAGGAGAGATATTCCATGTTCCTGGGTGGGAAGAATCAATATTGTGAAAATGACTATACTACCAAATGCAATCTACAGATTCAATGGGATCCCTATCAAATGACCAATGGTATTCACAGAACCAGAACAAAAATTTTTACAATTCATATGGAAACACAAAAGACCCCAAATAGCCAAAGGAGTCTTGAGAAAAAAACAATGGAGCTGGAGGAATCAAACTTCCTGACTTCAGACTATACCACAAAGCTACAGTTATCAAGACAGTATGGTACTTGCACAAAAACAGAACTATAGACCAATAGAACAACATAGAAGGCCTAGCAATAAACCCATGCACCTGTGGGCACCTTATTTTTGACAAAGGAGGCAAGAATATACAATGGGGCAAAGATAGCCTCTTCAATAAGTGGTACTGGGAAAACTAGACAGCTACATGTAAAAGAAGGAACTTAGAACGGTTTGTAACACCATACACAAAGATAAACTCAAAATGGATTAAAGACCTAAATGTAAGACCAGAAAAAAACTATCAAACTCTTAAAGGAAAGCATAGGCAGAACACTTGATGTCATAAATGAAAGCAAGATCCTCTATGACCCACCTCCTAGAGTAATGGAAATAAAAACAAAGTAAACAAGCTACTTAAACTTAAAAGCTTTTACATAGCAAAGCAAACTATAAACAAGGTGAAGAGACAACCCTCAGAATGAGAAAAGATAATAGCAAATGAATCAACTGACAAAGGATTAATTTCCAAAATATACAAGCAGCTCATACAACTCAATATGGAAAAAACAAACAACCCAATCAAAAAGTAGGAAAAAGACCTAAACAGACATTTCTCCAAAGACATACAGATGGCTAACAAACACATGAAAAGATGCTCAACATCGCTCAATATTAGAGAAATGCAAATCAAAACTGCAATGAGATATCACCTCACAGCGGTCAGAATGGCCGTCATCAAAAAGTCTCCAAACAATAAATACTGGAGAAGGTGTGGAGAAAAGGGAACGCTCTTGCACTGTTGTTGGGAATGTAAAGTGATACAGCCACTATGGAAGACAGTATGTAGATTCCTTAAAAAACTAGGAATAAAACCACCATATGACCCAGCAATCCCACTCCTAGGCATATACCCTGAGGGAACCAAAATTGAAAGAGACACATGTATCCCAATGTTCACTGCAGCACTATTTACAATAGTGAGAATATGGAAGCAACATAGATATCCATCAACAGATGAATGGATAAAGAAGTTGTGGTCCACAAACAGAAGGGAATATTACTCAGCCATAAAAAGGAACACATTTGAGTCAGTTCTAATGAGGTGGATGAACCTAGATCCTATTATACAGTGTGTCAGAAAGAAAATTATAAATATTGTATACTAACGCATATATATGCAATCTAGAAAAATGGTACTTATGAATTTATTTGCAAGACAGCAATGGAGAAACAGACATAGATAACATACTTATCGACACGGGAAAGGGGAGGAGAGGGTGAGATGTATGGAAAGGGTAACATGGAAACTTACATTATCATATGTAAAATAGATAGCCAATGGGAATTTGCTGTCTGGCTCAGGGAACTCAAACAGGGGCTCTGTATCAACCTAGAGGGGTGGGATGGGGAGGGAAATGGGAGGGAGGTTCAAAAGGGAGGGGATATATGTACACCTATGGCTGATTCATGTTGATGTTTGACAGAAAACAGCAAAATTCTATAAAGCAATTATCCTTCAATTAAAAAATAAATTAAAAAAAAAGTCATAGGAAGAAAATATTCGAAAAAGATACGTCTGATAAAAAAGACTGCTATTCAAAATATACAAAGAACTTCTACTCAACAATAACAAAATAACAATCCAATGAAGAAATGGCCAAAAGTTCTGAACAGATACGTCAACAGAGGAGATATACTAATATATAAGAAATATATATATATATTTCTTAATATACACAGGAAAAAAATGTTTCACATCACTAAGTCATTCAGTGTTAGTCGATCAGTCACGTCCGACTCTTTATAACCCCATGGACTGTAGCCTGCCCGGCTCCTCTGTCCATGGGATTTCTTTGGCAAGAATACTGGAGTGGGTTGCCATTCCCTTCTCCAGGGGAACTTTCCAATCCAGGGATCAAACCCAGGTCTCCTGCATAGCAAGTGGAATCTTTACTGCCTGAGCTGCTGGCAAAGCCTTAGGGTACTGCAGATTAAAACAATGAGATACCACTGTATACCCATTAGAATAGTGAAAAATCAGAGCAGTGACAACACTAACAAAAGCTAACAAAGATATAGGGCCACATGAACATTTCTTCATTGCTGGCAGGCATGCAAAATAGCCACTTTGGAAGACAGTTTGCCAGTTTATAATAAAAGTAAATACACTCTTATCATGTGATCCAGTAATTGTGCTTCTTGGTATTTACCCCAAAGAGATGAAAATTTGTGTCCATACAAAAACCTATACATAAAAGTTGTAGCAGCTTTATTCAAAATTGTGAAAACTTGGATGCAACTAAGATGAACTTTAACAGGTGAATTCATAAACATACTGTGGTACATCAGACAGTATAGTTTTATTCATTACAAAAAAGAAATGTGCTATCAAGCCATGAAAAAAAATATAAAAATACCTTGAATCCATTGTACTAAGACAAAGAAGCCAATATGAAAAGGTAATATAAGTATGATCCCACCTACATGACATTCTGGAAAAGGTAAAACTATAGAGACAATAAAAAGAGCACTGGTTACCAGTGGTTAGGGAGGAGAGAAGGATGAACAGGTAGACAATCTCTAGGGCAGTGAAAAAGTACTCTGTATGGTGCTGTAATGATGGATATATGCTGTTATATAATACACTTGTCTAAGCCCATACAATGTATTACGCCAAGAGTGAACCCTAATGTTAACTCTGGGCTTTGGGTAATGATATGCCAATGTAAAACTCGGGTTGGGTATATTAGCAAGAGGAAGCAATGCATGTGTGGGATCAGAGAGTATATGGACTTTCTGCTCAATTTTTCAGTGAATCTAAAACTGCTCTAAAAAAATAAAGTTCATTAATTAAGAAAAAAACGAAATCATTTTTTCAAGTGGGAAAAATAAATCTGAACACCATCCCAAGTCAGAAAAATTAATACTTTTTTAAGTTTCTCACCCAATTTTATATTTCCTGGTGGCTAAATCTTCAGGTTCAATTGGCAAAGACAGTGAACTTGGGCAAGTATTTCACTTTTTGATGTACCATAAAATGTTATGTCAAGGCATTTTAAATTCTTTCTTCGCTTTAGAAATGAAGTAAGGCAGACTTTTCACTATTTGTACATAGTCTTAAGTAGTAACTACATCATCCAGGGTACTGTTTGCAAGCAACAGAAAACAGTTTTTGTTAGTTTAAGTAGAAAATTAGCTTCTTAGAAGGGTATTATGAGAATTTATTATTACACAATTTATTATTATGGAATTTCTGAGAGTTCTGGAAAACAACATTGAAGCCACATAACCAGAAGCAGTTCTTTAGGTGGCATTGCTGATTTGGTCCTGTGAAAACCCTAAGGCAATTGTCTCTGGTCATGGACAGTGTAGCTTGCATCCCCAATACTAGCAACCTTAGACAAAGGGAATGTGCATACTTAGAAAATTATGCAGACCACTTGAAATAAATAAGACTTGGATAAGAAGAATTCAAATTTGTCAAGTAATTCGATGTGGGAAATAAAGAGAACTGGGGAAGTCTGATTTCTCCTGTATTTCAAACTGGGCGATGAGAATAAGCAACAAAATGATAAGAGGTTTAGGGTGTGGAAAATACATTGAGTTTAAAATATTGCTGATACTTCCTTTCAAATTGAAATCTAAAATCTATCTATCACAAACCTTCCTGACGAGAGTGACAGATCGATTTGCTAGTGACAAACGTGACAGTGTTGAACACTCTGTCATGTCTTTAATATCAGTGTGCTGTGAACTGAGAGGATGCACAGTTTGGGAACATGGCATTCTAACTTTTGGAAACTCTGGGGAGAGCAGTCTTTGGAGGGAATGTAGCAATGCACAGCCTTGGAGCCCTGGTCTCCATGCTGTTGGTGTCAAGAGAATGAAGAGAACATATGGAAAAAGCAGAAGGTTTTCATCACTGATCTAGTTATTTTCAGCTTTCATTTTTAATAATAATGGCCTCACTTCAGCTTTTAGAGAGTTTCAAAGTTATCTCCTAATAGTAAACTAAGGAGAATAGAAAATTTGCTCATCTTGTTTTTCATGCAGCAATAACCTCTTTCACTGTTGAAGGAGAGTAAATTTGCGTTGCTCCAGCCACAGCTAGATTTTTTTTATATTGGATTATCAAGAAAAGAAATGGAATAATCTTGTCTCAAGGTCATTTCAATAGGATAAGATACCATCAATTTAGTCAGTTTAGCTTGCCAGTCTCATTATAAGTTGAAAGAGACAAGCTGACCTCTCAAACTACTCCTCAGGAAAGATTCACAAGCTTTTATGAGATAGTTGTCCCCCTAACTCATTATCTAGGACTGATGTACCAGCCTTTCTTGTTACTTATTAGAATACAATGGGAAACTAGCCCCTAAATATTATTTTCTCCCTTTTTGTGGACTTAGAATTGGTAAATGACACAGAGAAATAAAAACCAAAATCTCAGTGAGTTCACAAACATGATGGGGTGGGCACTTGATAGATATTTGCGTAATTCTTCATCTAGATTCATCTTTGAGTCACATAGATTGAATTCAGACATGCAATTCATTACTTTGCATCTCCTTGAGACAGATAAAAACAATTATTTATGATGTTATTCTGTCTTCATTTAAAATTTAGTGAGGTGTTTTGCCATTAACATGGATTTTGTAGTATGTAGCATGAATGCTTGGCAATTTTTCTTAGCATTATCTAGAATTTGTTAATTGATGGGAAATTGTCATTTTTGACATAATATTAATTTGTATGTTTATTGGAGGCATTAATCATTAACCATGAAAAATTAAATAACAAAGAAAATGCAATGTATTACACATATGTATGCAGATGATCTGTATTTTATACATACATACACATGGATATATAAAAACCTTGTATGTGTTTATACTAAAAATTGGAGTCAATTTCTGTAACATGCTTTATTGAAAGAAAGCTAGTAAAAAACATATTGAATCACCTGGTTTTTAGACCCAAAAGAACTATAAGAATTATATATTGAAGTCCCCAACCTCTACTTTTTATGTATTATTGTAGTTTTTTAGTTGCTAAATTATATCTGACTCTGTGAACCCATGGACTGTAGCCCACCAGGCTCCTCCATCCATGGGATTTCCCAGGCAAGAATTGCTTGCCATTTCCTTCTCCAGGGGATCTTCCCAACCCAGGAATCATATCTACATCTCCTGCATGGGCAGGTGGGCTCTTTACCGCTGAGCCACCAGGCAAGCCCTTTATAGATGATATCAAGAGAAATTAAAAGACTTGCCCAGTACTATAAGGCAGATGGTTACAAGGGCTCAGGGTCACTTTCTGGTTCATGGTTCAGTCTCCCACTAGAGAGGCCAATACTTCTGTTTGTATCTTTCAAGAAGAGAAGGGACGTCAGCATGAGCATAGTAAGAGATCTTCTACCCTGGAGCTTTTTAGTCAGTAGGCGCTATGCCTGTGGTGATCCGTATGAGCCCAAGGCTGTTCAGTCAGAGTCTTTATTCACATGCAGGTGGGACACAAACATTTTCTGGGTCCTTGTTAAATGAGCAATTAAACAGTTGAGGTGTTTTTTTTCTGTAAGTGTTCACTTCAGCTGGTAAAGTCTTCTGTTGCATGAGCTCAGGAGTCTCGATCTGTGTAGGTACCCAGTTTCTTGCCCACAGTTTGAGATGCCCAGCGTGCTCTCTCTGTAAGATGTGCGTGACTGAGGTTTTGTGACCTGACTCTGCAGAGACTGATGACAGTCAATGTTTCTAGGTGGTCATGTTTCTCCTTTCGCTACTGTAACCAAACATCAAATATCTCAGTGAATTCTTGAGAAGAACAGAAGAAGAATACAACATAGAAGGATATAAGTATTGAAGAATACAACATTTAAACACACACATATATATATATATATAAAATTCTTCAATGCTAACTGCATAAGATCATTTCTGAAATTGCTGTAGAATTATTTGCTATTAAACACTTAAAAAGTTTTAAATGTATCCTTGTTCAAATAAATATATCCTTATGTTCCTGAAATAGTTGTTAGAGTAATTTGCTTCTCCGAGCTAGTGACCTTTACAGAGAGAAGCAAGTCTGGACAGGAGTATGAAGTGATTAAAAGAAGTTGCTCAACACACTGATTTACTTTTATTTAATAGCCTGACATTTCATTAAAATTGAAATGATTGTATTGTTTATATTAAAACTTAGAAACATTTTTACTGTAAAAGTCATTTATCAAAGGAGTGGTCCATTGAGATAAGTTCAGATTTCACAGAGAGGTGATGCTACAACTGAAGAAAGGGGAAAAAAAAAAAGTTGGGGGCAGGGAATCAAATAGCAGTTTAGGTGGATTTCCATTTAGAAAATTATAATGATTAACCTAGTTCAGCTCATAACTGCCATGTATTAAAACCTAAAATACTTGGTGCTGGCAAACCAAAGTAAAAAGAAAAGTGAAATTAATTAAAATAATTAATTAAATTAGGTTTAAAAAACTTAAAGCATTAGGATAAAGCTTATTTTCAACTTCTGTATTAACTTCTAATGGGAAACTTCATTATTTTTGCTGTATGTTGTTTGAATGCAAGCTAATTATATAATTTTAAATGCTTATTGATTGCAATATGAAAACTGCAAAATATTTACAGGATCAATAGAAAGTCCATGATATTATATTTTAAGTTGGCACAAATAATTCTTTTTATATATTGAGAGTTATAATAGTATGCAATGTTACTGAGGCATATATGAAAGCATCTACTGTTTTTTTCTTCAAGAAATAAAGTTAAAAGGGTGACAAAATATGATTTGATTTCTTTCCTCATTCCCTGTTATACCCTAGTCTCTTTAACAGGTTGATCTAGAAAGTCTCAGATTCTTTCTATTTACATGTTTATTGAGGACAACATAGAAAATAACAGTCTATGAAGCTATTTATGAAATCGCCTTTACGTGTATTGAAAGACTCTAACCTAAATCTATTTTTATCAAGGAGCAGCACAGAGATTAATATTCTAGGCTCTGGTGCCAGAAGGCTAGCATATACATTCTTCCCTCACCATGTACAATCTGAGAGACCTTAAGCTAATTAACTAGACTCTCTATGCCTGCTTTCTCCACTGAAAAATACTGCAAAGTGGGAATGAGCCTAGACCCTATCTCCTTGGTTTTATTTTTTAACATTAAACCTGGCATAGTTATGCATATAGTGTGTTGGGCAGTACAGACATATGGTAAACTCTGAAAATTATTTAACTTATAAGTTGGGTTCCAATTCTATTTTTAAGATGGAATCCCCTTTGAAAACGGACAGTTTTTATTTTATTCATCTGCATTTTAATAATAGCATAATCTCCATTTGGAAGGGAAAAAAACTGAATGAAAAAATTTGTGTTTAACAAACAGCTTATATCTGAGGAATTCCTAGGACATTTACAAAGACCAGAAATTAATTCTAACCTGAAACAACTGACTTATTTATTAGAGGGTATATCTCCTCTTGAGTGAATGAGATATTTTGATCTCTATGAACTGCTGTATGTAGAAATGAAGACATGAAAATCTATTAAAGATTCAACTATTAACTTCAATTTATGCCTGAATCCTAGGGAAACTGCATTCTCACTCCAAGTTTTCTGAAACTATGTTTCATAGAATAAAGACACAATTCTCATTCTTCATTTTGAAGGGAAATTAAAGTTAAAATGTAGGCTCTTGGCTGTGCATTTGCATGTCCACTATATAATGACAGAGGGGGAAAGAAGAAATTCTTTCTTTGCTGTGTACAGTCCTTCAGCCATATTTGAACTATTCCTTTCATTCAAGGAAGAAACCAGCAAGTGCACGGGGATTAAAAGGTAGTACAGTTCCAGTTACATACACTGAATTTTTAGGTACAGAAATATTGTCTATGGCTAATTTTAAAGTTAAATTTAGGTATAAAAGCGGGTGAAGAGTATCTCAAAGGGTAAAAATCCAGATAGACGGCACACTTATGCCTTCAGTGCCTGAGGAATACCCATTTAACAGAAGGGTTATTTCAAGCTCTTGAAAAAGTTCTTTCTTCCTTCTTCCCTCTTCCTTTCTTTCTTCCCTTCCTCCGTTTCTTTATGTATCTAATATAGCTTTGTTTTTCTTGTATATAGTAGTCACTGTGCTGTGCATTAGAGCTCCATGACTTACGCATCTTCTAGCTGCAAGGTTGTACCCTTTGACCAACATCTTTCTGATCCCCACTCCTTGGCCTCCGATAAACACCATTCTACTCTGTCTCTATTAGCTTGGCTTTCTCAGAATCTACACACAAGTGATCTCATACAATATCTGTCTTTGTGTTGTTGTTTCGTAGCTAAATTGTCTGACTCTTTTGCGACCCCATGGACTATAGCCTGTCAGGTTCCTCTGTCCATGGGATTTCCCAGGCAAGAATATTGGAGTGAGTTGCCATTTCCTTCTCTAGGGGTCTTTCTGGCTTAGGGATACAAACCGCATCTCCTGCTTTGACAGGCGGATTCTGTACCACTGAGCCACCAGGGAAGCCCATTTGTCTTTGCATGATTTCTCTAACTTAGAATAGCACCCTCAAAGTCAATCCTTGTTTTCACAAAAGGAAGGGTTTTCTTTTTTCTCACAGCTAAGTAATTAATCCATTTAATATATTATACATATAACATCTTCTTTATCCACTTATCTATTGATGGGCACTTGGGTTGTTTCTACATCTTGGGTATTGTGAATAATGCTGAAATAAACACAGAGGTGTGACCTCTTTTTTGATATTCGGTTTTATTGTCCTTTGAGTATACACTCAAATGTGGGAATGCTGGATAATATGGTAGTTCTATTTTTAATTTTTTAAGCAACCTTCATACCATTTTCCATAGGGGGATGAACCAACTTACATTCCCATCAGCAGTGCATAAAGATTCCCTTTCCTCCACATCCTCACCAATGCTTTTCTTGTCTTCTTGTTGATAGCCATCCTAATATGTCTGAGATACTATTTCACTGTGGTTTTGATTTTCATTTACTTGATGATTAGTGCTGTCAAGTGCTATAGTTTATTTTTATATACTGTTGGCCATATACTGTTGGCCACTGTTTTATATACTGTTGGCCATTTGTATGTCTTTTTTGAAAAAAGTCTACTCAGGTACACTATACACTTTTCAAATTGGATTGTTTAGTTTTTGTTTGTTATTGAGTTGTGTGAATTCTTCACACAGTTTGGATATTATGTGGTAGGCAAATATTTTATTGCATTCTTTAGTTTGATGTCTCATTTTTTGGATTTTCTCCACTGTGCAGAGCTTTTTAGTTTGACATAGTCCTGCTTGCTTATTTTTGCTTTTGTTACTTGTGCTTTTGGTGTCATATGCAAAAAAAAAAAAAAAAAAATTGTTGCTAAGACCAGTATCGAGGAGATTTTTCCCTGATTCTTTCTAGGGATTTCATAGTTTATGTTTAAATTATGTTTATGCTTAAATTAAGTCTTTAACCCATTTTGAGTTAACCTTTTGAGTTGCGTAAGAAAGTGGTTCGATTTAATTTCTCTGCATGTGATTATTCACTTTTCCGCACACCATTTATCGTAAAAACTATCCTTTGCCACTCATTCTTGGCTCCTTTGTCAAATAATAGTTGACTGTATATGCAGGGCTTTATTTCTTTACTCTCTTCAGTTCCATTGGCCAACGTATCTATTTTAATGCCAGTACCATACTAGTAAAGGATCAGCCTGCAATGCAGGAGACCACCTGTAATGCAGGAGATGCGGGTTTGATCCCGGTAGGAAAGATTCCCTGGAGAAGAGAATGATGACTCACTCCAGTATTCTGGCCTGGGAAAGCCATGGACAGAGGAGCCTGGCTGACTACAGTCCATGGGATCACAAGAGCTGGACACGAATTAGTGATTAAACTAACACCATCACCATACTATTAAAATCACTAGTTTTGTGGTGTGAGTTGAAATCAGGAAGTGTGATGTTTCTGTCTTTATTCTTTCTCAGGATTGCTTTGGTTATCTAGGATCTTTTGTTGCTCCATAAACATTTTAATAATTTTTTTTTCTATTTCTTTGAAAAACATTATCAAAATTTTGATAAAGATTGCAGTGAATCTACCCATAGCTTTAGTTTATATGGGAATTTTAACAATATTACATTTTTAAATCAATAAAATAGTTACATCTGTAAATTACTTGCAGGTAGATACCATTGAAATTATCAGAGATATTTTTATTCATTAATCTCTCTAATCTGGAGGACATTCGTGGAGAAAGTATACACAATGGGTATGGAATGAAGCATAAGAGAAATGAGACTATGCTATCCTGTTTCAGTTCAGTTCGGTTCAGTTCAGTCGCTCAGTCGTGTCTGACTCTTTGCGACCCCATGAATTGCAGCACGCCAGGCTATCCTGCTTATTGCCAAATTCAGACTTAAATTGAAGAAAGTAGGGAAAACCACTAGCCCATTCAGGTATGACCTAGATCAAATCCCTTATGAGTATACAGTGGAAGTGACAAATAGATTTAAGGGACTAGACCTGATAGACAGAGTGCCTGATGAACTATGGACAGAGGTTTGTGACATTGTACAGGAGACAGGGATCAAGAAAATCCCCATAGAAAAGAAATGCAAAAAAACCAAAATGGCTGTCTGAGGGGGCCTTGCAGATAGCTGGGAAGAGAAGAGAAGCGAAAAGCAAAGGAGAAAAGGAAAGATATTCCCATCGGAATGCAGAGTTCCAAAGAATAGCAAGGAGAGATAAGAAAGACTTTCTCAGCAATCAGTGCAAAGAAATAGAGGAAAACAACAGATTAGGAAAGACTAGAGATCTCTTCAAGAAAATTAGAGATAACAAAGGAACATTTCATGCAAAGATAGGCTCGATAAAGGACAGAAATGGTATGGACCTAACAGAAGCAAAAGATATTAAGAAGAGGTGGCAAGAATACACAGAAGAACTGTACAAAAAAGATCTTCATGACCCAGATAATCACGATGGTGTGATCACTCACCTAGAGCCAGACATCCCGGAATGTGAAGTCAAGTGGGCCTTAGAAACCATCACTACAAACAAAGCTAGTGGAGGTGATGGAATTCCAGTTGAGCTATTTCAAATCCTCAAAGGTGATGCTGTGAAAGTGCTGCACTCGATATGCCAGCAAATCTGGAAAACTCAGCAGTGGCCACAGGACTGGAAAAGGTCAGTTTTCGTTCCAATCCCAAAGAAAGGCAATGCCAAAGAATGCTCAAACTACCGCACAATTGCACTCATCTCACATGCTAGTAAAGTAATGCTCAAAATTCTCCAAGCCAGGCTTCAGCAATACATGAACCGTGAACTTCCAGATGTCCAAGCTGATTTTAGAAAAGGCACAGGAACCAGAGATCAAATTGCCAATATCTGCTGGATCATCGAAAAAGCAAGAGAGTTCCAGAAAAACATCTACTTCTGCTTTATTGACTATGCCAAAGCTTTTGACTGTGTGGATCACAATAAACTGTGGAAAATTCTGAAAGAGACGGGAATACCAGACCATCTGACCTGTCTCTTGAAAAAACTGTATGCAGGTCAGGAAGCAACAGTTAGAACTGGAAATGGAACAACAGACTGGTTCCAAATAGGAAAAGGAGTCCGTCAAGGCTGTATATTGTCACCCTGCTTATTTAACTTATATGCAGAGTACATCATGAGAAACGCTGGGCTGGAAGAAACACAAGCTGGAATCAAGATTGCTGGGAGAAATATCAATAACCTCAGATATGCAGATGACACCACCCTTATGGCAGAAAGTGAAGAAGAACTAAAGAGCCTCTTGATGAAGGTGAAAGAGGAGAGTGAAAAAGTTGGCTTAAGGCTCAGCGTTCAGAAAACTAAGATCATGGCATCTGGTCGCATCACTTCATGGGAAATAGATGGGGAAACAGTGTCAGACTTTATTTTTTTGGGCTCCAAAATCACTGCTGATGGTGATTGCAGCCATGAAATTAAACGACACTTACTCCTTGGAAGGAAGGTTATGGCCAACCTAGATAGCATATTTAAAAGCAGAGACATTACTTTGCCAACAAAAGTCCGTCTAGTCAAGGCTATGGTTTTTCCAGTTGTCATGTATGGATGTGAGAGTCGGACGGTGAAGAAAGCTGAGCGCCGAAGAATTGATGCTTTTGAACTATGGTGTTGGAGAAGACTCTTGAGAGTCCCTTGGACTGCAAGGAGATCCAATCAATCCATCCTAAAAGAGATCAATCCTGGGTGTTCATTGGAAGGTCTGATGTTGAAGCTGAAACTCCAATACTTTGGCCACCTCATGCGAAGGGTTGACTCATTGGAAAAGACCCTAATGCTGGGTAGGATTGGGGGCGGGAGGAGAAGAGGACGACAGAGGATGAGATGGTTGGATGGCATAACCGACTCGATGGACATGGGTTTGGGTGGACTCCGGGAGTTGGTGATGGACAGAGAGGCCTGGCGTGCTGCAATTCATGGGGTCGCAAAGAGTCGGACACGACTGAGCGACTGAACTGAACTGAACTGAGGCTATTCTGTTTAGTTCTGGGTAAAATGAAAATGTTAATGCTTTAGGCTATATTTTTCCCTTATAACTTAGCTGCTTTGCTATATTAAAGTACTGATGTATGAAGTGAAAATGTTTACAATGAAATATTAAGGAAATACATCTGCTTGAAATATAACTATACTGACTATCCACAGATTTCATGTTACTTGACACGTTCAGAAATTCATTAATGAGTGATGAGTGTTGATGGCTATTCTTTATATTCTACAGAGGAATCAAAAATTTTAGTTCCCACACAGTTAAAAAAATGACTACACAAACACATAGAAAGATCTCTACCTGGGCAATTCTAAGATTTTTTTCATGGAAAGAAAGACTTTGTCTACAGGAGATTAACATTTCAGCATATTTGCCACTGAAATAAAAAATATCCTGATTTTATCTTCTATTCCAAATAAAACAATAGAATCTTAATTTTTATGATTATTTGAAATTTCACATTAGTTTTTCATTTATCACTTTTCAATAAATTAACTGATTTTTGATCAGGTTTTATATATGATGAAACATATCTACATATATTCATAACTGTTCAATTTCCAAAGGCAAACAGCACTGCCAGAATTTGAAATGGGCTTCCGGTAGAAGATGGCAGAATTGAAGGATGTGCACTCATCTCCTCCTGCAAGAGCACCCAAATTACAACTAGCAGTTGAAAAACCATTGACAGGAGGATGCTGAAACCCACAAAAAAAACGATAACCCATGTCCAAAGACAAAGAAGAAGCCTCAGAGATGGTAGGAGGGGCACGCAATCCCAATAAAATCAAATCCTATACCTGCCAGGTGGGTGACACATGGACTGGAGAACCATAATATCAAAGAAGTTCTTGCATGATTGTGAAGTTTCTGAACTCCAAGTTAGGCTTCCCAGCCTGGAGCTCTAACAAAGGGACTGGAAATCCCCAGGGAATCAGGCCTTGAGGGCCAGCAGGATTTGATTATAGGACTTGCAGAGGACTGGGGGAAACAGAGACAAAGAAAATTTTGCATGCATCAAGACTCAGAGGACAGGAGCAGTGACCCCACAGGAGATCGAACCAAAACTACCTGCTAGTGTTGGAGGGGCTCTTGTGGAGGCGTGGGTCATCAGGGGCTCACCACAGGGATGGGGGCACTGGAAGGTCCCCTTGGTGTCAACCCTCTTGGAGTTTGCCATTAACCCTACCATAGAGATCCTAGGGCTGGGATGCCCCAGGCCAAACTACTACCAGGGAGGGAGTGCAGCCCCACCCATCAGCAGATCATTGGATTAAAGTTTTACTGAGAAAGGTCTGATTTTTCCCTGTTCCTTCCATGAAGGAGCTTACACAAGCCTCTTAGCCTCAACCATCAGAGGGCAGACAGAAGAAGCAAGAAGCATAGTCTCATGGAGGCTAAAATAAAAACTATATTGCATAAAGCTAATCATGATGAATAAGTAGAAAGTTACATCCCAGATGAAGGGACAAGATCAGTTCAGTTCAGTTCAGTCGCTCAGTCGTGTCCGACTCTCTGCGACCCCATGAATTGCAGCACGCCAGGCCTCTCTGTCCATCACCAACTCCCGGAGTCTACCCAAACCCATGTCCATCGAGTCGGTGATGCCATCCAACCATCTCATCCTCTGTCGTCCCCTTCTCCTCCCACCCCCAATCCTACCCAGCATTAGGGTCTTTTCCAATGAGTCAACCCTTCGCATGAGGTGGCCAAAGTATTGGAGCTTCAGCTTCAACATCAGACCTTCCAATGAACACCCAGGATTGATCTCTTTTAGGGTTAGGGACAAGGGACAAGGGACAAGATAAGATCCTAAAAAAACAACTAAATGAAGTGGAGATAGGCAACCTACCAGAAAAAAGATCTCAGATAATGATTGTGAAGATGATCCAGGATCTTGGGAAAAGAATGGAGGCAAAGATTGAGAAGAGGCAAGAAATGTTTATCAAAGACCTACAAGAACTAGAGAACAAACCTATGGAGATGAATAATACACTAGAAGGAATCAACAGCAGAATGACTGAAGCAGAAGAATGGATAAATGACCTGGAGGACTGAATGGTGGAAATCACTGCTGCAAAACAGAACAGAGAAAACAGAATGAAAAGAAGTGAAGACAACCTAAGAGACGTCTGGGACATTTGCATTATGGGGGTCCCAGAAGATAAGAGAGAGAAAGGACCTGAGAAAATATTGGAAGAGGTAATAGCTGAAAACTTCCTGACCATGGGAAATAGTCAACCAAGTCCAGGAAGCACAGAGAGTCCCAGGCAGGATAAACACAAGGAGGAACACAATAATCAAACTGACACAAATTAAAGGCAGAGATAAAGTATTAAAAGCAACAAGGGAAAAACAACAAATAACATACACGGGAACTTCCATCAGGCTATCTACTGATTTCTCAACAGAAACTCTACAAGTCAGAAGGGAATTGTAGGATATATACGAAGTGATGAAAGGGAGGAACCTACAACCAATAATACTCTACCCAGCAAGACTCTCCTTCAGATTTGATAGAAAAATCAGAAGTTTTCCAGAAAAGCAAAAGTTAGGAGAATTTAGCACCACCAAACCAGCCTAACAACAAATGCTAAAGGAATTTCTCTAGGCAGGAAACACAAGAGAAGGCAAAGACCTACAGAAAAGAAACCCAAACAATTAAGAACATGGTAATAGAATCATACATATTGATAATTATCTTAAATGTAAATGAATTAAATGCACCAACAAAAAGACAGACTGGCTGGGTGAAAACATATGCATGTATTCATTTCCACTTACCACATCACTTTGCTTGACATCCTCCCCCTCCCCAAATTGCATGTAATTATTTTATATTGTTAAGTTAATGATGCTCCCATTATGGCTTGCAATTGTACTTATCTTTTATTTTTTGTCTGGCTATTGATTGGGAAAACTGATAAACATCTTTTACACTTGAGATTATGTAACTATTACTCACTTAATACCAATGTATCATGATTGGTCAACAGAAAAATAATAGAACTCTATATCACCAAAACTAGGGTGTAATAGAAAAAACTGCAGTCACTTTTTAAAATTCAGATGCATATCAGAATTATCTTGAATTTTTTTAAAAATACAAATGCTCAGGTATTGCTTTTTTTTCCTCCAGAGTTCCAGATATGTTTCTAATCAGTAGTCATGTTTAAAAGCAACTAGACTGTAAGAGAATTTTCTACTTTTTTCTAGTTTGTTTCACTTTTTCTATTTCATATTCAGTGCTCACATTTTATTGTTCATGGTCTCCAATTTCTCCATCTCTTTTTTTTTTTTTGATGTTCTTTCTCAAGTCTTTATCAAATGTAGTAGGAAAACTTTTGTATACGTACATATATCTATGTAAAAATATGCATAATATATATCTTAGAAAGCTTCTGAATTTTTGCCTAACTAAAAAATTATGACATTTTGATTCCACTTGTTTGAGTTAGTATGAATAGAATGCTAGATTTGTAATTAAAATATAGATATGCAGCAAGCAACAAAGGCTTACTGTACAGCATAGGGAACTATACAGTCAATATCTTGTAATAACCTAGGATAGGAAATAATTTCAAAAATACATATGCATATTTGTATAACTGAATCACCTTGCTATGTACCTGAAACACTGTGACTTAACTATACTTCAATAATATATGTATATATATATTTCAAAAAAAGGAATTTGAAATGGATAAAACTGTTACAGTATTTAACAAGTATTTTGTACATAAACCCTCCTCTATATATGGGGTTAATGGCCTTTAAGCTGAAACTATCGCACTAAAACTGCACCTAACACAGTCTGCCAGCACGGCAGTTTAGCCTAGGCTGCTTTAACTGCGCCCAGAAGACTTACAGTAGTCTACACTTGGGCAACATCATCTGCGCAAAGCTTATTTTATAGCAATTATTTAATACTTCTTGTAGTTCGCTGAATACTCCACTGAAAGGGAACAGTAGAACGGCTGTAGATGCGCCAGTCGTTTGCCCTCATCATCTGGTGGCTGAGTGGTACTGCACCTCACTGCTGTCGTGCAGCGTACTGAGAGGGCATAAACCACGTGTGGCTAATCCAGGCAAAGATAAACATTCAAAGTCTGTAGTATGGTTGCCACTGAATTCGTATCATTTTTGTACCACTGTAAGCCGAAAAATCACAAGTTGAACCATCATAAATCTGGGACCATATTTATAACTATAGCTATCTGTTGATACCTATCTATCTATTATCTATTGAAATCCATAGATCAGTTTCAGGATGCACTAAGAATAATAAAATCTGAAGAAAATAGTCCAGTCCCATTTTTGGCCCTCTCAATCCCCAGGTTCTACATCTGTACTTTGGTTCTACATCTGTACGTTCAACCTAGCATGGAACATATATTAACTTTGTGATTCATGCTTGGTTGGATTCCAGGTTGCAGAACTTGTAGGTACATAGGGTTGATTAAAGGACTTGACCATCTTCATATTTTGGTATCTGTGATGGGTCCTAGAACCAACTTCCCTCAGATATCAAGGGCAGACAGTGCTGAGGAATGAGAGAGAGAGAGAGAGAATGAGAAAGTCCAAGGTATCAGCACCAGTGTTTTCTACAAAATAGAGATCAAAGTACATAAACATTTAATAGTGATTTAAATTATTTTCAGATGAAATATTCTGGTCAGGACCTACTTTTATTTTAATTGAGTGAAGAATTATAACATAGTCCATTAGATAAAGGCTTGTAGTGTACTTGTTAAAAGCCGACCATTATGTGCAGACCCCATTGACTCAAATTTTAGGAAGATAGTTTAGGATATATTCATTGATTTCTGCATCTCATGATACCTTTCTGTTCATGTTGTGCTAGGAATTTGTGTTATGACTAACTTGTAAGCATCCTGCTGATTATTTCATTTATCCCACTATATATATTTAAGGTACTCAGTAAGACGGAGGAGTAGAAGGACATGTACTCTTCTGTGATAAATCCAAAATTGCAACTAGAAGGTGAACAACCATCAACAGGAGAATGTCAGATCTCACCAAAAAAGATACCCTGCATCCAAGGGCAAAGGAGAAGCCCAACAAGATGGTAGGAGGGGCGAAATCACGTTCACAATCAAACCTCATACCCTCCAGAGACACTGGGGGGGCACACAAAAAATGTGCACACCAGGACACAGTGCCTCCAAAAGGGACTGAGCCAGACCCGCCTCTGAGGGTCGGAATGTCTCCACTGGAGGCGTGAGTCAGCAGGGGGCTGCCGCAGGGACATGGGCTCTGGCTGCAGCAGACCTGGGAGGAGTGGCCTGCTGCCTAAGTCCTCTTGGAGGAGGTTGCCATTAGCCCCACAAAAGAGCCGCCAAGCCGACGACCCACAAATAGCAGAACAGTTATGCTGAACAATGTAATTCAAGATCACAGTAATCCAAGTCTATGCCCCAACCATGAATGCCAAAAAAGCTGAAATTGAATGGTTCTATGAAGACCTACAAGACCTTCTAGAACTAACACCAAAACAAAAACAAAACCAGAAAACCTCCTCTTCATCATGGAATACAAAAATAGGATGTTAAGAGATACCTGGAGTAACAGGCAAATTTGGCCTTGGAGTACAAAATGAACCAGGACAAAGGCTAACAGAGTTTTGCCAAGAGAACACACTGATCATAGGAAACACTCTCTTCCAACAACACAAGAGAAGACTCTACACATGGACATCACCAGATGGTCAATACCAATCAGACTGATTATATTCTTTGCAGCCAAAGATGGAGAAGCTCCATACAGTCAGCAAAAACAAGACCGGGGGCAGACTGTGGCTCAGATCATGAACTCCTTATTGCCAAATTCAGATATAAATTTAATCCAGTGGCCACAGGACTGGAAAAGGGCAGTTTTCATTCCAATTGAAAAGAAAGGCAAAGCCAAAGAATGCTCAAACTACCGCACAATTGCACTCATCTCACATGCTAGCAGAGTAATGCTCAAAATTCTCCAAGCCAGGCTTCAAAAGTACATGAACCATGAACTTCCAGATGTTCAAGCTGGACTTAGAAAAGGCAGAGGAACCAGAGAGCAAATTACCAACATCCATTAGATCATAAAAGAGCAAGAGGTCCAGAAAAACATCTACTTCTGTTTTACTGACTATGCCAAAGGCTTTGACTGTGTGAATCACAACAAACTGTGGAAAACTCTTCAAGAGATGGGAATACCAGACCACCTGACCTGCCTCCTGAGAAATCTGTATGCAGGTCAATAAGCAACAGCTAGAATTGGACATGGAACAACAGACTGGTTCCAAATAGGAAAAGGAGTACATCAAGGCTGTATATTGTCACCCTGCTTATTTAACTCATATGTAAAGTACATCATGAGAAACGCTGGGCTGGAGGAAGCACAAGCTGGAATAAAGATTGCCAGGAGAAATATCAATAACCTCAGATATGCAGATGACACCACCCTTATGGCAGAAAGTGAAGAAGAACTAAGAGCCTCTTGACGAGAGTGAAAGAGGAGAGTAAAAAAGTTGGCTTAAAGCTCAACATTCAGAAAACTAAGATCATGGCATCTGGCCCCATCTCTTTGTGGCAAATAGATGCGGAAACAGTGAAAACAGTGGCAGACTTTATTTTGTTGGGCTCCAAAATCACTGCCCATTTTGACTGCAGCCATGAAATTAAAAGACGCTTGCTCCTTGGAAGAAAAGTTATGACTAACCTAGACAGCATATTTAAAAGCAGAGACATTACTTTGCCAACAAATGTCCGTCTAGTCAAGACTATGGTTTTTCCAGTGGTCATGTATGGATGTGAGAGTAGGACGGTGAAGAAAGCTGAGCGCCGAAGAATTGATGCTTTTGAACTGTGGTGTTGGAGAAGACTCTTGAGAGTCCCTTGGACTGCAAGGAGATCCAATCAATCCATCCTAAAAGAGATCAATCCTGGGTGTTCATTGGAAGGTCTGATGTTGAAGCTGAAACTCCAATACTTTGGCCACCTCATGCGAAGGGTTGACTCACTAGAAAAGACCCTAATGCTGGGTAGGATTGGGGGCGGGAGGAGAAGGGGACGACAGAGGATAAGATGGTTGGATGGCATAACCGACTCGATGGACATGGGTTTGGGTGGACTCCGGGAGTTGGTGATGGACAGAGAGGCCTGGCGTGCTGCAATTCATGGGGTCGCAAAGAGTCGGACACGACTGAGTGACTGAACTGAACACACGTTATTGTATAATATATATTATACACACACATCTGTGAATCAGATATGAAAGTGTCATTTTGATGATGAATATAGCAAAATAACCCTATTCCTACATGCCTCAGGAGATAATGCTAACTCTTAAAAGTTACTGTATTTGTATCTGAATTAAGAAAAAAGTGTGTAAATTTGGATATGGAGGAAGTAGTTTGATAATAGCCATTCGCATCAGTAACGCCGATGCCAAATATAAATCTTACATGAAGTCATGTTTGCTTCTCTTTCTTGTCACATTCAAGAGGAGAATATTTAATTTTTAAATAAAATAAATGCCACTTGAAAATCATATAGTACTTTCAGGAACACGAAATATATAGTTCTAAAATGATTGGGTTAATAAAGCCAGAAACTTCTGTTAGAGCAACTTCATTATCTTCGAGATGAAGGATCAACATTCTAATTGTGGTATGTAATAGCCCTTGTCAGTTTTGTTTGAAAAGGAAAGAGATGACAAAGTCGCTTGCAGAGAAATGTTGAAGGATCGTACTGGTTTTCTAGGGCTTCCATAACAAATTACCACAAACTGAATAGCTTAAAACGACATAAATTTATTCTTTTATGTTTCTGGACACTGAAGTCTGAAATCTAGAAGCTCTGGGGAGTAATCTCCTCTTCCCTCTTCCAGCTTTTAGTACCTCTCAGCAGCCCTTGGGTTCCTTGGCTTATGGCCACATCAGTCCACTCTGACCTACCTCCATACAAACTTCTCTCCTTACTTCTAGAAAATCTCCCTATGTGTCTCTCACAAACACACATGTCATTGGAGGTAGGCCCTTCCCAGGAAGATCTCTTCACCTCAAGAGCCTTAATTTAGTTACTTTTGTGAAGATTCTTTTCCCAAGTAAGGCAAAAATCCACTGGTTCCAGGGATTTGATATGGGCATATTTTTAGAGGACAGTTATTCAACTCACTATACAGGTTTAATAGAATGTAAAGGGGAAAGGCCCTGGAGGAGGGAAAGGCAACCCCCTCCAGGATTCTTGCCTGGGGACTCCCCATGGACCGAGGAGCCTGGTGGGCTACAGTCCAAGGGGTCGCAGAGTCCATGACTGAGCGACTAAGCCCAGCACGGCGCATAGGAGAAAGGCAGGGAGAACGTGACAAGTGTGGTCAGAGAAGTTCTGATGAACACTGGGTATGCTCTAGTGCAGACATGCTCAAGTTTAAAGGTTTGCTTCCTTCTGATTATCTGGAGTACTCTGTCCATGGCATAATATATCAGTGAAACAATGCCACTTATCTCATCAAAGCAGGTTCAAAGCTCTACAAAGAATTGCTCTGTTCCCTTTAAAATCAGAGCTGTCAGATAATCTAACAAATCTTAGAGGAAATAAGAAAAAGAATGCTTTACACCTCCTTTCCCTCTCACCTCAAGCACTGTCTTACCCTTGTTCTAATTAAACTTACTTCTCTAATAACACTCTCATGTCCTCAGTTCATGAAGCTTCTTGAATTAGTCTACCTTTGTTAGGAGTGACCACTTCAATTGCTAATATTTTCAAATATGATGGAGATCCTTAATAAACATAGAAATATATTTGGTTGCAGGAGATTATGACAATGAGGTTTGTTCATTATTCTGATGGATTTGTCACATTTTCCCTGGATCTAAAAATGGTATTAAAATGTCATATTTCACATATGCTATTAAATTATTAAAAATATCCAATTCTCACAGTTAAAGCTTGAGGAAACTTTCTGCAGTCATATATAGTTCTAAGAAGAGTTGCCTACAGAATGTCATAGAATTTAATCAGTGTCTGAGTCTTACTAAGAGGGAAATTTGTATAAAATATTTTCAACAAGTTAACAAATTGATATATTTAAAGGAGTAAGAACAGACACATTATATTACTATATAAACCAAAATCTTAGCATCACAATAGTGGGATCCATTAGTGTAATTGAATTAAGGAAAAAAGGAAATTGCTAGTTATCCTATTGTCACACTAGACAAAACTCTATTGTTTGGATTTTAAACACAGAATGTGAATTAAGAGTTATACAAACATCAATGTATCTTTCACAAATTTAGATTCAGAGGGCACATATATACTCTTAAAGATACAATGTTCACCATTTTCTGTTCTATTTACTTTCAACCTTCTACACTTCCTGAGAATGTGAAGAAAATATGAAGTCTATCTTGGTATAATTTTATCATTTCTGAGGAGATTTTTCAAATGTAAAGAAAAACCAAAAAATGTTACACTGATGTTATGTAATCATTTATGTTAATTCAAGATAAATGAAATCTAGTATTCATTAAAATGGATTTTCCATTAGGCAAAATAACCAGATATTGCAACACTTTCAGTTCAGTTCAGTTGCTCAGTCGTGTCCTACTCTTTGCGACCCCATGGACCGCAGCACGCCAGGCCTCCCTGTCCATCACCAACTCCCGGAGTTTACTCAAACTCATGTCCAGTGAGTTGGTGAAGCCATCCAACCATCTCATCCTCTGCTGTCCCCTTCTCCTGCCTTCAATCTTCCCAACATTAGGCTCTTTTCCAATGAATCAGTTCTTTGCATCAGGTGGCCAAAGTATTGGAATTTCACCTTCAGTATCAGTCCTTCCAATGACTATTCAGGACTGATTTCCTTTAGGACAGACTGGCTGGATCTCTTTGCAGTCCAAGGGACTCTCAAGAGTCTTCTCCAACACCACAGTTCAAAAGCATCAATTCTTTGGCGCTCAGCTTTCTTTATAGTCCAACTCTCACATCCTTATATGACTACTGGAAAAATGATAGCTTTGACTAGATGGACCTTTGTCAGCAAAGTAATGTCTCTGCTTTTTAATATGCTATGTTGGTCATAGCTTTTATTAATATGCTATCTAGGTTGGTCATAGCTTTTCTTCCAAGGAGCAAGTGTCTTTTAATTTCATGGCTGCAGTTACCATCTGCAGTGATTTTGGAGACCAGAGAAATAAAGTCTGTCACTTTTTCCACTGTTTCCGCATCTATTTGCCATGAAATGATGGGACCAGATGCCATGATCTTAGTTTTCTGAATGTTGAGTTTTAAGCCAAGTTTTTCACTCTCTTCTTTCACTTTCATCAAGAGGCTCTTTAGTTCTTTTTCACTTTCTGTCATAAGGGTGGTGTCATTTGCATGTCTGACATTAGTGACATTTCTCTTGGCAAACTTGATTCCAGCTTGTGCTTCATCCAGCCTGGCATTTCTCATGATGTACTCTGCATAGAAGTTAAATAAGCAAGGTGACAATATACAGCATTCATGTACTCCTTTCCTGATTTGGAACCAGTCTGTTGTTCCATGTCCAGTTCTAACTGTTGCTTCTTGACTTGCATACAGATTGCTCAGGAGGCAAGTAAGGTGGTCTGGTATTCCCATTTCCTGAAGAATTTTCCACACTTCTTTGGGATCCACACAGTCAAAAGCTTTGGCTGATCTTTGCAGACCATTAGAAGTCTACAAATAACAAATGGTGGAGGATGTGGAGAAAAGGGAACTCCAGTACACTGTTTTGGGGAATGTAAACTGCAGCCAATTAATAGAAATGAGTAAGGAGAGTCCTCAAAAAACTAAAAATAGACTCCCATGATCGAGCAATTCCATTCCTAGGTGTATGTCCAAAGAAAACAAAAACATGCTTGAAAATGTGCATGCATCCCAGTGTTCATAGCACCATTATGTACAGGAGCCGGGACATGGGAGAAACCTCTGTGCATCAGCAGACGAAGCTACACAGAAGCTTTACGTGTACAATGTAATGTCATTCAGCCACATAGAGAACGAAATCTACTTTCAACAACCTAGGTGGACCTAAGGGGGATTAAGCTTACTGAAATAAGTTAGACAGATAAAGATAAATACTTTATGTAATATGTGGAATCTAAAAAATTGAATAACGAATGAACGTAGTAAAGGAGAGTCAGATCACAGATATAGAGAACAAACAGTTACCAGTGGGAAAAGGTGAGGGGTAAAGAGCAGGATATGGGTAGGGTGTTAATAGATACAAGCTACTATTTAAAAAATCAATAAGCAACAGGGGTATATTGGATAGCTCAGGGAAATATTGCCATTATTTTGTAATAACTTTAAATGGAGTATAATCTACAAAAATGCTGAGTCACTATACTGTACACTTGAAACTAACATAATTTTTAAATCAACTATACTTCAGTAAAAATGAATGATTATTATTATACATAAATATATATTTCTGATACTCAAATAAAGAACATTTTTTTATCCCTTTGTGCATAATGTAAAATTTTCACACATGAACACAAATGTAACAATAAGTCTTACAGAAGCAATATAATTTAAAATTCCTATTAAAAATAAAGCAGAAAAGAAAGAAAGAATAAAAATCTTTTGCTAGTTTGTTTAACCACAATATCACATTTGTTTATTAAACTTTTACTAATCTTTCTTCTACTAGATTTATTTCTCCCTTTTGTTATTGGATCCTATAATGACTTAATTAAATTTGGGCTGGATTCTATTACTGAAGAATCAAAGGACCATATTCATCATGTGTGTGAATGTAAGGTCACCACCTGTAGGATATTGTAATGTGTTATGAGAGATGTGGTAGGAATACACAAAGGTTAAAACCAAGTTTTAAACCTTATTCTCATGATCATCACAGAGATAATACAGTGTCCTCTTTGGCAAAAATAAAGGCGGCAAAATTCTTCAATGAGGTGAATCGCATAAATGAATCCCACGTGCTAAATGAGTTCCTTTTCTGGTAAACTGATTAATTCCTCTGAAAGTGAAAAGTTAAAGTGAAGTCGCTCAGTCATGTCCCACTGTTTGTGACTCATGGACTGTAGCCCACCAGGCCCCTTTGTCCATGGGGATTCTCCAGGCAAGAATACTGAAGTGGGTTGCCATTTCCTTCTCCAGGGGATCTTTCCGACCCAAGGATCAAACCTGGGTCTCCCGCATTCCTCTGAAGACATTTGTAAACATTAATATTGTTGCTAAAATTCTTTAGGTAATTTTACATGAAATTCCTAAAGAAATGTTAATTCTGGTGAAATAAGT
Source organism: Giraffa tippelskirchi (assembly GCF_054371585.1). NCBI lineage: Eukaryota > Metazoa > Chordata > Mammalia > Artiodactyla > Giraffidae > Giraffa > Giraffa tippelskirchi. The sequence continues at coordinate 174,568,577 of NC_137280.1, read as the reverse complement.
TAAGTTGGTATGACAATGACATAAACTTGAAACAGAGCACATAACAGGAAGTTATGAAAGAGGAATATGAAAACCAAGATAGAAATATTAAAACAAAGCTTAGTCAAATACAGTTTGCAGTTATAGCTCAGGGCACTCTCAGTCCACTTAAATAAGATGACTGAAACAAGGACAGGACTTTCAGAGAGACTTGTAGATTGAGAGAGGTTCCAGAAGATAGGCAATAAATAAAAGCAAATAACCAGAAACCAGAGTGACTGGGGAGGTTCGAGTCAGTGTATGAGAAGCATTTAGAAGATATTGTTAAAAGAATGCTTTAGTGCAATAATAAAAATGAATCAGTGATAACTAGGATACATTTGAACAGGCAAAAATAAAGTTTTTGACTAAATGCATCAGTATCATATATAACATGTATTTTTAGTTTGAAAATATGATAAGGAAATAATGTTTCAACATTGTCATAAGTTTGAGACAACTTTCTATAAAGTATTTATAGGAATTTGGGGAAGTAGCAAATAGATGATATAAAAATTGAATTATTTGTATATATACATATATATATACATACATATATACTCTCACTACATAAAGTATACACTAAAGCAGTATAGGAAATATAATAGAAATATTTAAACAGAAAGCCATTTTTTAAACTTATTCTCAGAAATATTCAGAAAAAAGCTAAATAAGTTTCAGTTTCAAGGAAAATTCATAATACAGCCTTGTCAAAGACTGTCAGAATCAACATTTTGCCAATGATTTGCATAGTTTGTATGACGGTTAAAATATTAAAATAAAACATTTTGAGAAACGTGGTTATGATTTACTCTGATTTTGTGAAAATTAGAAGGATATTTATTTATTGGTTGAAAAATTATGAACAAAGAAAATTAGAGTCTAAAATGATGGTTAACTCTAAAATGATGATTTAAAAATTTAATTATGTTTCAATTGGTTAAACAATAAATGTCCACTGCTGTCTAGTAGGCCTAGACTTCTCTTAATTGGCTTAATTCTTTAAAATTTCTGCTTTTTAAAACTTGCCTTAAATTAATATTCTAAAGGACAATTTTCCAAAGCAGAGTTAATAGATTTCTTCACATTATCTTGAACATCTTTTTGGTGTATAATAGTTTGTTTTATTTGATTTATGAATTGGCTGTTGAGAAATTGACAGTTTTACAGTATTTATAAGAGAACATATCATATTTTTCCACTTATGAAAGTCATTTTTGTGCATAAGTACAATTTTGTAGTTCTCTGATACAAGTTTTTACATTTCTTGTAAAGTTTCTTGCTAAGCTAATTATATTTTCCATTAGTATTATGAATGAGAATCTTTCCATTGTATTTCCTAATTGAGTTTTATTACAATACAGGAAAATATATTGGGTTTTGAATGTTATCCAAATGGCTTATTATATAAATTTCTTTATAAATTGATTGTCTTAGTTTTTTTAAGATACAATTCTATATGCAAGATGAAACTCAACAATGTCCATCAACTAAATCTGGCACAACAGTTGAAAGAGCTATGGCTTAGGTATAGCAGCAATTATGAAAATAATTTTATTATCTTAGTCACAATTAATTGTTCTTTATTAAGAATTAAGTGCCTACCATTGTTAAATGCACTGGTGATACAACAATTACAGAGAAACATCCCCATCTTCCTAGAGCTTATTATTTTAATGGAAATGGACAATCTAATTTCACACTGACAGTGGGGAAAAAAGTCATTGGAAAGTTTTGAGTAGGGTAGAGAATTGATCTGGCTTTTCATAAGGCATCCTATAACACTATACCAATATGTGCAGAGTAGATTATAGGGGATAAGATTTGCATCAGACCAATTAAGAGATGGTTGCAAATGGTCTACATGACAAGTGATGGTGACTTGCACTAAAGAAGTTCAATTCCTTATCATTAAACCATTGTGGGAAATTGCCGTGAATTCTGGATTTATTTGAATGAAAAGATGATAAGATTTGTTGATAAAGTGGATATGGAGTGTCAAAAAATTAATGAAAAGATTTTATATAAATATGAGTCTGATATATATAAAAAAACAATGACCACTTTTAGATTGCATTTTCAGAAATCTCCAATATGATAACAACTGGGCTACCCTTTATTCCTACCTGCAATTCTGTTTTCATTATTGGATATTATAATTTGAATACATTATAGGTTGAATGAAATCTGCACAGAGGAGTGTCTCCATTTTGGTCAAAGGCACTTGAATCATAACATATGAAGTACACTTAAAGAGCAATTGATATTTAACCTAATGACTAGAAGAGCCAGGTGAAAAATAACAGCTTTTCCAAAATCACTGAGTCATGTGGAAGAGAAATTAAGCTTTTAAAAAGTGGACCCCATGAGGAAGAACTAGTATCTGATGAGTTAGTGGGACACAGATTTTACTCACTCTGTGAATAAATGGTGAGATCTGAATGCTATAGTGAAATCTGAATTGTTAATGTCATGCTTGGTATAAAACAGAATAAACTGTCCTGCAATACAGTTTTTCTCTTCAATCAAGGTACTCAAAGCTCATTTTACATGATAGGTCATTAGAAATATTATGGAAGGATTTCTACGTAAATCGAGTGGCTCTTCCAAACTGAAGTATCGGTTATTCTGCAAAATTTTTGATTACTTCATTTATTGTCTACAATATTTATGGAAGGCTAGGACAATAAAAATACTTAGGGGTGATTTGAAGAATACTTATCTTGACAAACTCTAGATGACATAATTATTTTAAATGACTTTTTTTCTCAAAAAAATAGAATTAACAGTAAAACTGCTTCAGGTAATAGTTATATACTCTGCTACAAGTATTTCCATGTTATTTCTTTTTTCTCCAAAATACAGAAGCTTATCTCAAAGAAACATCTCTTTAAATATCTTATGTGAAAAAAAAAGTTTGCCTCCAAATAAGAATAGTTGTGATACTGCCTAGCATGTTTCATTTATTTCACTTGACTTGATATAAAAAATGCCTAGAGACATTTTCATTTCTTTTTTAAAAAAACTGGTTGGATTCAATTACAATATTCCTTTGATAGTAACAATGGAATTGATATAGTATTTATATAAGGTTAAATGTTGTAAAAATCAAATTTCAAACATTGGTTTATTTTTTTAAACTCTCAAATAGCCCATGTGATTATGAAAAGTTAAAGCTTCTTATGAAACTTGAATAAATATATGACAATTAACCTTATCAAATAAGTATATTATTATTATAAAACTGACAATTTGATAATTCTGTATGACAATTATTTTTCAAAAATAACACAATTCATTTTGGAACCAAAGTCAAAGAATGGATGCATCCATATATTAAAGCCGTAGCTGTAGTGGGCTTATCATTTACAGTTTAAATAATTTCAAACTGCCAACTCATTCATTCTCTGATACTGAAAATTCTGTAGCTTGACAGAATCTCAAGACACATACTTAGCTCTAAAGATGACCAACAGAAACATCTAACTAAATTACTACTCCACCACAAACATTCTACTACCGATTTGCTTTGCTTTGCCAAGTGTTCCTATCTAAAGAGTACAAGGTACCAGCCTTCAAACTTTTCTCCCTTGAATCCCTTTTTTTCATTAATAAGCCAATTCGGGGGGTTGAAAGTTTAGATTTATTAGGTATTCACATTTGAAGGAGTGATATTTATAGAGACTGGTTCTAATGAATAAATACTTTATTATGCTGAAGGAGAAGGAAGGCACGATTATGAGGTGTGGTATTACAAGGGAGAAGAGAACATTCCACAGAGAACTTGATTCATGAAGCTTGAGGGAGGGGAAGATACTGGGAAATGTGCCATTTTTATTATGGTATACATCTTTGTTATTGGGATAGGAAATAAAGACATTTCTTACCACTGGAGTTTGCCCAAGTTCGTTAAAAAAAAAAAAAAAAAAAAATCTTTTTCATTGAACAACAGCATAGCTTATGTCAGTTAACATGCAGTTTCACAGAAACAGGGGTATGAATTACTTGGCACGTGTAAACCATCACCAAATGGCCAATACCGAAATCAAATGGATTATTATATTCTTTGCAGTAGAAGATGGAGAAGCTCTTCATTGTCAGCAAAACAAGACCTGGTGCTGACTGTGGCTCAGATCGTGAGCTCCTCATTGAAATTTTCAGGCTTAAATTGAAGACAGCAGGGAAAAGCATGAGATCATTCAAGTGTGACCTAAATCAAATGTCTTATGATTATACAGTGGAGGTGACAAACAGATTAAAGGGATTAAATCTGGTAGACAGAATGCCTGAAGAACTATGGACAAAATTTCCTACCATTGTATAGGAGACAGTGACCGTATCATCCACAAGAAAAAGAAATGCAAGTAGGCAAAGTGGCTGTCTGAGGAGGCTTTACAAATAGCTGAGAAAAGAGAAGCCAAAAGCAAAGGAGAAAGGGAAAGATATATCCCACTGAATGCAGAGTTTCAAGGAGAGCAAGGAGAGATAAGAAATCAATCTGTGAAATTGCTACACTCAATATGCCAGGAAACTTGGAAAACTCAGCAGTGGCCACAGGACTGGAAAAGATCAATTTTCATTCCAATCCCAAAGAAAGGCAATGCCAAAGACTGTTCAAACTACCATACAATTGTGTTCATTTCACATGCTAGCAAGGTTATGCTCAAAATCCTTCAAGTTAGGCTTCAACAGTATGTGAACCAAGCACTTCCAGATGTACAAGCTGGATTTAGAAAAAGCAGAGAAACCAGAGATCAAATTGCCACCTTCCATTAGAAAGATCATAGAAAAAGCAAGAGAGTTTAAAACAAAACAAAACAAAACTACTTCTGTTTCATTGACTACACTAAAGCCTCTGTATGGATCACAAAAAAAAAAAAGAAAAACTGTGGAAAATTCTTAAAGAGATGGGATTACAAGACCACTTTACTGGTCTCCTGAGAAGCCCATATACAGGTCAGGAAGCAACAGTTAGAACCAGACATGGAACAACAGATGGTCCAACATTGGGAAAGGAGTGTGACAAGGCTGGATATTGTCGCCTTGATTATTTAACTTACATGCAGCCAGGCTGGATGACTCACAATATGGAATCAAGATTACTGGGAGAAATATCAACAACCTCAGATATACAGATGATACCCCTTTAATGGCAGAAAGTGAAGAGAAACTAAAGAAGCTCTTGATGAGGGTGAAAGAGGAGAGTGAAAAAGCTGGCTTAAAACTCAACATTCAAAAAGCTAAGATCATGGCATCTGGTTCCATCACTTCATGGCAAATAGATGGGAAAAAAGTAGAAACAGTGACAGAATTTATTTTCATGGGCTCAGAATCTCTGTGGATATTGACTGCTGACTGGCAGCCACTAAATTAGAAGACATTTGCTCCATGGAAGAAAAATTATGACAAACCTAGACAGTGCATTAAAAAGCAGAGACATCACTCTGCTGACAAAAGTCCATATAGTCAAAGCTATGGTTTTTCTAGTAAGCATGTACAGATGTGAGAGCTGGACCATAAAGAAGGCTGAGTGCCAAAGAATTGATGCTTTCAAACTTTGGTGCTGTAGAAGACTCTTGAGAGTCCCTTGGACAGCCAGGAGATCAAATCAGTCCATCCTAAAGGAAATCAACCCTGAATAATCATTGGAAGGACTGATGCTGAAGCTCCAATACTTTGGCCACCTGATGCAAAGAGCCAATTCATTGGAAAAGACCCTGATGCTGAAAAAGACTGAGGGCAGGAGGAGAAGGGGACGACAGAGGATGTGATGGTTGGATGGCATCACCGACTCTGGGAGACAGTGAGGCACAGGAGACTGTGGCGTGCTCCAGCTCACGGAGTTGCAAAGAGTTGAACATGACTTAGCAACTGAACAACAACAAAACCACGGAAATCAGTATATCACCGATTTCAAAATCTTGTAATAAGACAGAAGAGATGTCATATCCAAACACATGAGCAAGCAAGAGCCAATTTCCATCAGCAATAACTCCCCATGGTTGAACTGGTAACAACTTTTTGTACAGAAGGAAGTTTCCTTGACATAATAAGACACTGTATTTTGAAGTTTTTCAAGAGCTCTGGAAAGAGTTGGAGCAATAATGAGAAATGTTAAGTGAGCTTGTGTCTGAACATGTTCTGCAGCAAGTGAAGCTATGTGTATTATAATAAAAACTGAGAGGAAGGAGCACAGGGAGAACAGATACTGAATGAAAGAATGATCTGTTTTACTCCCTAAAAGGCCTAAGGCAGAGGACACAACCCCCTCTTCTCTTGAGTCTATCTACTCCTTTCTTGTCCTCAGAAGAGATGTGTAGAATCACAGTGTTCCACTAAAAAAAAAGACAACATGCTTCTGACTAAATCTATGTTTTGGGGCAAATTATCTTACTATTTGCATAAGAAATTATTTTCCAGACTAAGGCCAAGACCTGTGGTGGAAAACCTTAATAATTTCACAGATTTAGTATCTTTTCATAAACATACTAAAAATAATTGCTTTTATCATTCATCCAACAAATAGGTATTGAGTACATGTCTGTGTGTTCAACTGCTCAGTTGTTTGTGATTCTTTGCGACCCCATGGACTGCTGTAGCCTGTCAGGCTCCTCTGTCCACGGGATTTTCCAGGCAAGAATACCGGAGTGAGCTGACATTTCCTACTCCAGGGTATCTTCCCAACCCAGGGATTGAACCTGGGTCTCTTGCGTCTTCTGCATTGGCAGGCATATTCTTTACCATTGCAGCACCTGGGAAGCCCCATATTGAGTACGTATTACATGTAAAGACGTATGCCTGAGTGAAAGTGAGCAAGGGCAAGCAAGGTTAACTAACCTTGTCACTGTCAAAAAACACAAAACAAGGAACAAAAACCCCTCAATTATGAATAGTGTCTCTTTAAGAGAGTAAAAAAATGTTACTATTGAGCATATTTGAAAAAAAAAGAAAACCTTCTGAGCATTTTAGAAGTTTGAGTAAACTTTTTTTTTCCCCGAGTAAACTATTTCTATTTACATCACTGTGAAACTGTATGATCTCAGCTGATCTTTAAATTTATCTAGTGTCTTAAAATCTACTAGAAGGAACCTGACCAATGACCATGATTAAAAAAGAAGCCTGACAGCAACTTCTTAGAATAGAACCATTTACTTAACAACTTCCTTCCACCAATCTATTTCTATCTGGTCCATAGCCACATATAGTTCCTGCTTTCTTTCTTTGAACTTCATTTTGAGTTTTGGAACAAATGCATATTTATATCTTTCTCAGATTTTCAGTATTATTTTCAACATTGCAGTTGATAAAGATTTAGTTTGTGAGTTTTCTGTGTATTTATTTTAATGAATTTTGGTATGCTTTTGTAGCCTCAAGTTCTGAAGGGTCATCAACCAAGAGATATAAAGGAGGTCACATTAGCACTGATATGGAAACTCCGCTGATCGACTATCTTCTACCTGCACAACTGGAGGATTTCACCCCCCTGAAAAGTCTAGGTATTTTTTGAGACTCCTTAGGGAGTGTTTCACGTTTGTTCAAGTACTGGTTTTACATATCAAAGTATTGCTTCTCCTATGCCTTCACTGATGACTGATTGAATCGACTTGTCATTCATCATTCTGCCATGGTTGTCCTGACTGTGGTATCTCAGTGAACTTCAAGAAGCCAGGCTTTAGAAAGGCACTACTTTTCTTTCAGTCATTTAAGTGACCTTCATCAAAAAACAAAACAAAACAAAAAAACAGACTCAAGATATTGCATCCTATATGGTTAATTTATATAACATTCTAGAGAAGGCAAAACTATTTACACAGAAACTTTATGATCATTGTTATTTTTTAATATAAGCTGTATTTATTTGTTTTTTGTAACTTAAATTTTACTGCCCAGAATCGATCTCAGTGCTTCATAAGGTCTGGTCAGAGGAGATCAGAACTACCACAACTTTCACTGTAGATACTATTCTATTCATATGCACTTAAGATTATATTAGTTTTTTTTTTATATTATGTGACTTTACTTTTTGTAGATTCTATCTCTTCATATTTTCAGACATTTGATCAATATACATTGAATATTCTCATTGCAATCATTGGATAAGGCATTATCTTAAGGTCAGGATATAAGAAAATATTTCTCTAGATCAGTGTGATCAATTAATTAGAAACTTCTGAGTATAGCTGTTCAAACTATTAGGAGTTCACCTAACTGTGTAATTCTTCAACTCATATATCTTATTTATAAGACTGTCACGAGAAACTTTTATATATCTTACCAAAATCTGGAATTTTTGTCTGCTGCATTTTTCTGATTTTCCAGTCTAACACGTCTATCAAAAAGGGACAATGAATTTAGTTCAATGAGAGTTTTTCTTAGTCAATCTATAGTAATGATCACTGCTTTCTTCTCTGGTTGCTTTCAGATCACTCTTTATCCATCAGTTCTTATTTCTTGCATGAGATTGATGTGAAACACTCAGATTTTCAAAACAAATATTTTTCCTTCTCAAAAATCAATATTATAATTTTCCCATCCCCAATCTCATGATGTTCTTCTGTTTTCAATGAATCTTAATATATTTTTCCTTTTCAAGGAATATTCCACAAGTGAATAGAAGTTTAATAAGGAAATGAATATCTCTTCACCAGTCTATTAAAAATTTTATGGAAGAATTCATAAAAATCTATAAGAAAATGACAAAGCCTGATGAAAATATGTAAAGAATACAAATACCTCCCAAATAAAATGCAAATAAATGTTTTAATGAATATAAAAGCCATACATTCAGACAACAGATTCCTATTTCTCACTTATAAAGTTAACAAAATTCATTAATCTCTTTTATTTATCAAAAACATTTTGAATTCTACCCTTTATTCTAGGTTTTTATTCTTTGGATTGGGTATTCAGTGATATAAACTTAAGATATATAGATATTTTCTTGTGTTTGTGAAGGAAGCAAGCATATGGATATCAGGAGAAATAATGCAGTCAGAGGGAAATAGTTTAAAGGCTTTGAGACGCGGGATGGAAGAGAAAGCCAATGTAGCTTATGCATAGTGAATAGTGGAGAGATGAACACAAACAAAATTAGAGAGATAGGAAAGGAACCATATTGTATTGATTCTACAGTGATGCAGAGTATGGGGCACAGTTAGAGTATAAAAACCAAGGAAGGGTTATGGTTTGATTTATCCTTTGAAACACAACCATTTTTACTGCCATGTTAAGAACTGACTATAATGGCCAAGTGTGGAAATAGGGAGAATAGCGGTGGCTTGTGGAGTAATGAAGGCAGGAGATGATATCTTGGACTATTTTGCTAAAATTGGAGATGGTAATAATAAAATAATTTGTTTCAAAATTAAATTAAAATATTAAAAATCACGGACAAGGTTTTTGTGGAGTCACATAATATTAATATTCTACTCTATGCCTGTTACATTGTCTATAAACATGTTTAATTTTCACACATTTATGGTATTACTACAGTTGTTTCCAATTATAGTTTTTTTGAAGTTATTTCTTTATACTTTTGTTCATTTATCTCTTTACATTGATTGTTTTCTTTAATCTGTAGAAGCTGTTTCTATATTTTGATTATGAACATTTTGTGTATTATGTGCATTTTGGATTATTCAGACTTTTTAATTAAAAGGCAGAAATCATATATTACACACATTTTTGTTACTTAAAACTATGACTATACGTTGTTAATTAAGGCTAATTAGAGGGTTGAAAAATGCCATACTTAATGGTTGCAGAATAACTGCAAACATGACTATGTCATAATTTACTAACCCAGTTAACTTACATTGGTCACAAAGGTTGCTAATTTTTTTTTTTAATCATGAAAAATAATGCTTGTCATAAAGCATTTACTCTTTCATCCATTTTTAGTCTAGGATTCTAGAATCAGAATTAGTTGATATAAACACATGAAAATTTTAAGCATCCTAACATTCCTAATAAATACGAAAGTTATTTCTTTGCACTCTCTTCTTTTATGCACTTCCACTTTAAGTAATTCAATTGTAAATTAATGCTTCTGCATATTACAGTGTCTCACTTGATCTTTGTATAAAATTAAGCATTGCTATTTTGCTTAGTGAATTACTTCCTCTATAATTCCAGTGGCTATCATTTCATGCTATTTTTTCCCTTTTGAATGATAGTACGCTAATTTTGTGAAAATGGTGCTGCATGTTTAATACATCTCCAGCCCAGAAGGTTACAAAAAGAGAGATTGATGTTCACACGTTAATATTTAAGTATATAAATTAAAGATAACACTCCAAGGTTGCTCTTCAATCAAGGCATTTGTGCTGTGGTTCTCCCACTGATTTCTCTCACTCCCAACTTCTTTGGTCTGCTTTCCTCACTTCAAATGGTCTCCGCTCAAACACCAGCATGTCTGAAGGGACTTTTCTTACCACCCTTTATAAAACAGCCCTCTGTGTTCATCCTTCTCTATCTACTCACTCTGCTTTTTCCTCACATTCTATAGCATATTTTAGACAGCAAATTTTTTGTGTATGTTAATTTGCTCATTTTGCTTTTCTGGCACTAAAACATCTGCACTGTGAGGACTTTATCCGATGTGTTTATAGCTGTATTTTCAACACCCAAAATAGTTTCTGGAAGTTATGGGAGTTCAATAGGTATTTGTCAAGTTAGTGGGTGAACAAATTAATTGACTCTTACTCAAGCATTCACTGTGAAAGCGAAAGTGTTAGTCACTGTCGTGTCTGACTCTTGTGACCCCGTGGACTGTAGCCCACCAAGCTCCTCTGTCCATGGGATTCTCCAGGCAAGAACACTGGAGTGGGTTGCTATTCCCTTCTCCAGGGGATCTTCCCGACCCAGGGATTGAATCCAGGTCTCCTGCATTGTAGGCAGATTCTTTACCATCTGAGCCACCAGGGAGGTCCAAAGCATTTATTATTTCAAAGTAAATTTTGCTCTTTTACTTACTTTCATGTCAGTAGGGATAATATTGACAAAGAGATTCTAGATCTTTATTGTTTCCTTGTACTGCTGAGCATTAAACATTCTTTAACCTAAAATAAAAACAATTAAGAAAAACCAATTTGGGAGAGAGATGTATTTTAATGATCAATGCATAGAAAGTAAGGTACAAACTCTCCCATTGACATTGCTGTGTGATCTTGCCGATCAGCTTGTCTTACTTTAGTCAACCACATACTACATGATGCAGGTCAAGATGGCTGTAGCTGTCAAAAAGGAGACTCTAAGGGCAATTTACATGCTTTAAAGAAAAGTTTCAAAAAGATTCTAGAATCATGCTTAAACTCACAAGCTAAAATCTGTTATTCATTACACACAATCTTAAGAGCTGTTCGGAGTTTGGGATGTGATTGGTTGGCATGCTGGCATTTAACATTCTGCATAAGCCGCAGGCACAGCTAGAAATGCTGTTTAATGTTTTGAATCACCACTTTTATTACCCAAACTTTAAAAAATGCCCTACACGATAAATGCTTTTGATTTATATTAAAATGCAGAGGAATCTAATATAAGATAACTATAGCCTCATAATATTTTAGTTCTAGACAACCACTCCCTCACTCTGACTTATTTTATGATTTATGAAACATAAGACAGGTTATTTATCCTACGTAGATACCACCATGCATCCTAATTATTGATAGGCAGAGATTTTTCTTTATTACTAGTTTATGACCTAACTTATTCTCATTTTACTTCAAGTTCCTCATTTATCTACCTATTTTCCCTCTTTCTCTATCAACATGCCATATCAAAACTGGAAGAGGTGTTTACAATAATACATTAGAAGAACAATGTAAAAAACTAGACTCGATCACCAAAGTGTTCCCTAGTTGACTGACTGGGTCTCTTAGATTCATAGCTTAGATACTCAAGGAATTCAACCATCCTCGCCTATTCATAAACTTCTTCCATGTTAACATTAGCAAGGATCAAATCAGATTAGCTGTCAGTGGTTAACACAGCCTTGTATTATATAGAGCAAAATAAAACTAAGTGTAAACATGATAATTCAGAGGTTTTCCTGCTAGAGATGTATAAATTATATTCCTAACTTTTAAGCAACCAATGTGAGAAGACTACAGATCCAAGACTTATATCAAAGTTAATTATTTTCCAGCTCTTTGTGGCATTTGAGAAGTCTAGTTTCTTAGTTACTGTTTCTTAAAAGGGCACTATCATTCTTTAAAATCATTATAGAATAACTGGAACATAATGAAACCAAAAAGCCTAAAACAGTATCTAACATATTATGAAAGAGAATATATGTGTGCATGTGTTTGTATATGTGTGTTGGCATACTGTATGGGAAACTCTCTTAAAACTTATCTAGCTTATAAGGGGAAGAGAAGTTATATATAGACTCTCATGTTTGTGTAATGGTTTTATTGAATTCCTTTGGTTTGATGAAAAGCTTATTAATGCTGACAAATTCTAGGGATTCTCCTCAAGGACTATCTGCAATACTATATCATTTCCTAGGAAATTTATCAATTATGCCAACCTGAAATTTACTTATCTTTCAGGGAATTCTTAAAAATAAGGCATGCCATATTGGTAGGTGCAAAAGAATATCTAGTTCATTTTGCTTTTTTAAAGTAGTGTGTAATGGAACAAGCTAAATAAACATATCTTTTATATCAAGGAGTAGTGATAACGTAACTCTCCTTAGCAAAAGACTTCTGGTTAGTAGCTCGGTAAAAAGTTCTTTCTTTGGGCTAAGATAATTTTCAGCATAATGTAAGCTTTTTACCACCTGTTTTGGGTTTTGCTTATTTTCTGGGTACATGGAAACCTTCCCATTGTTGCTGGGTTTCTGTTGCCTTTATGAAATAGTGCTTCAAAATGGTTTATCTTGTATTACAATTGTAAATTCCGTGGTTAAATATGGTTTTGAAAATGAAAACCTCTTGTAATTGTTTTCAGTTATCATACTAAAACTAAAAGTATTGACTGTATGTAGTAAAATTTCTAAATCTATTTATTTACTTTAGTAAATTTGTTTTGACATTTCCATGAAAAATGGATGTGTTTTTTTAATCCATAATGAGCAGCAGGCAAAGCCACATAATTTTAGACCTTGCTGCAAACTGAGAAAGTTGTAACTCTCTTGTGACTACAATTTTGAAAAGTCATTTTTAATAAAATTACCTTTGTGTCTTTTTGGTCTCAAAAACATAATGTTTATATAGATTTGTATTGGTTGATTTAGTCACTAAGTCGTGTCTGACCCTATGTGACCTTATGGAAGGTATTTCACCAGGCTCCTCTGTCCATGGGATTTCCCAGGCAAAAATACGGTAGTCAGTTGCCATTTCCTCGTCCAGGGGATCTTTCCCACCCAGGGATTAAACCCAAATGTTCTGCATTTCAGCTGGTCTCCTGCACTGCAGGCAGATTTTTTACCAATTGAGACAAAGAACAGTCCCCATATATTTGCATGCTTTTATTTTATTGTGGATGTCATATGGAAGGTTTAGACATGAGTTATTTTGAAATCATTTCAGGCAATTTCCAATTTTGTGTTTACGAGTCTATCGAGTCTATTACCAGGATTTGAGAATTATTGGGACACATCTAGTTAATTGTGGTAGTGCAACATAATAACACAACAAATTAGACCACTGTCAGGTCACTGATCAGTGTCTCGGCATTCGGCCATCATGATTAGTAAAAGAAAAAAAACTGAATTGAACTGAAATGGTTAATTTCACAGAGCCTTTGAGCTACGAGTTTTCTGTATCTCTTTCAAGAATAGAAAATGCTAGCGTTGTGTGGGTTAAAATACATTAATTCCACATAAAGCACTCTACAAAAGGAAAGGATATTTGATTTGTTTGGCTTTAAAGTTTTAGCAGATGAACCTATCCCTGTGAGACTACAGACCATTTACCATCACTAGATTGATTTCTTTCAATGCTAAAGGCTTGATGGCACTTTCCAGCGCGGTTCATTGTGACTAGAATGATACTTCAAATACACATTAACTGAAGAGTCTTCAGAGGCTGTATTAAGGAAATGAAACTCTAAGTGACAGAAGGGATAATAGCATTTACTAAGAAGAAAAATTCTGATAAGGTTTATAGAAATAAAACTATTGTAATAATATCTGGGTTTCTTTATAGGTATTGAAATAAGTCTTGTGATTAGTGCTTAAAGGTTAGTGTTTAAAGATAAAAATAATTTTTTAGTATTTTTTAGTGTTTCTTTTAATTTGTTAAATGTGTGCTCTGTACCATTTTTCTGAAGTTGTTTTGTTTTCAAGGTGGATATATTTGCAAGATGGATGGATACCCCAAATGAAAATTGATATCAATTAAAGGGACTGTGGATTAAGAAACTCAAATCCAAAGGATACTACCAAATGACACTTGATTTTAAAAATCTTTATTTAAATTTTAAATGAAACAAAATCTCAAGAGACAATTATACAAATTAAGGACACCAAACTAAACACAATAGTTATCTTCAGATGCGAGAATTTAGGGCCATATGTAAATAATACCACTCTAATGGCAGAAAGCTAAGAGGAACTAAAGAACCTCTTGAGGAAGGTGAAAGGAGAGTGAAAAGGCTGGATTAAAATTCAACATTCAAAAAATGAAGATTGTGGCACCTAGTCCAATCACTTCATGGCAAATAGGGAAAAAGTGGAAACGGTGACAACTTTTATTTTCTTGGGCAATAAAATTACTGCAGACAGGACTGCAGCCATGAAATTTAAAGATGCTTGCTCCTTGGAAGAAAAGCTATGATAACCCTCAGTTCAGTTCAGTCGCTCAGTTGTGTCCGACTCTTTGAGACCCCATGAATTGCAGCACGCCAGGCCTCTCTGTCCATCACCAACTCCTGGAGTCCACCCAAACCCATGTCCATCGAGTCGGTGATGCCATCCAACCATCTCATCCTCTGTCGTCCCCTTCTCCTCCCGCCCCCAATCCTACCCAGCATTAGGGTCTTTTCCAATGAGTCAACCCTTCGCATGAGGTGGCCAAAGTATTGGAGTTTCAGCTTCAACCTCAGACCTTCCAATGAACACCCAGGATTGATCTCTTTTAGGATGGATTGATTGGATCTCCTTGCAGTCCAAGGGACTCTCAAGAGTCTTCTCCAACACCACACTTCAAAAGCATCAATTCTGCGGCGCTCAGCTTTCTTCACCGTCCAACTCTCACATCCATACATGACCACTGGAAAAACCATAGCCTTGACTAGACGGACTTTTGTTGGCAAAGTAATGTCTCTGCTTTTAAATATGCTATCTAGGTTGGCCATAACCTTCCTTCCAAGGAGTAAGTGTCTTTTAATTTCATGGCTGCAATCACCATCAGCAGTGATTTTGGAGCCCAAAAAAATAAAGTCTGACACTGTTTCCACTGTTTCTCCATCTATTTCCCATGAAGTGATGGGACCAGATGCCATGATCTTAGTTTTCTGAACGTTGAGCTTTAAGCCAACTTTTTCACTCTCCTCTTTCACTTTGATCAAGAGGCTCTTTAGTTCTTCTTCACTTTCTGCCATAAGGGTGGTGTCATCCGCATATCTGAGGTTACTGATATTTCTCCCAGCAATCTTGATTCCAGCTTGTGTTTCTTCCAGCCCAGCGTCTCTCATGATGTACTCTGCATATAAGTTAAATCAGCAGGGTGACAACATACCCTAGAAGTGTATTAAAAAGCAAAGACATAATTTGGCTGACAAAATCCTTATTGACAAAGCTATGGTTTTTCCAGTAGTCATGTACAGATGTGAAAGTTGGACCACTAAGAAGGATGAGCACTGAAGAATTGATGCTTTCAAAATGTGGTGTTGCAGAAGACTCTTGAGAGTCCCCTGGACTGCAAGGAGATCAAACCAGTCCATCCTAAAGGAAATCAGTCCTGAATATTCATTGGAAAGACTGATGTTGAAGCTGAAGCTCCAATACTTTGGCCACCTGATGCGAAGAGCTGACTCATTTGAAAAGACCCTGAAGCAGGGAAAGATTGAGATGGGAGATGGTTAGATGGCATCACTGACTCTCAACAGACATGAGCTTAAGCAAACTCTGGGCGATAGTGAAGGACAGGGAAAGCTGACATGCTGCAGTTCATGTGGTGGCAAAGAGTCAGACACGACTTAGGGGAAAGAAAAACAACAACAAATGTTCTACATTTTCCAAATATTTACTTTTAAAAAATAGGAAAAAATACATTAATCCATGATTGTTTAAGGAACCAAGCCAGTTAGGGCATTTAAAGAAATCATGCAACAAAAATTTCTGCTAATGAAGAGTTTCCCCGATGGCTCGGTGGGTAAAGAATCTGCCTGCAATGCAGGAGACACGTGGGTTTGATCTCCGGGTCAGGAAGATCCCCTGGAGGAGGAAATGGCAACCCCCTCCAGTATTCTTGCCTGGGAAATCCCATGGACAGTGGAGCTTGGCTGACTACAATTCAAAGGGTCGCAGAGAGTCAATGTATTTTCTTGGGTGGTAGGTAAAGTTAAATTTCTCACACTTCAATTAATCCAAATTAGATTTGTTCTTCATTCCCTATCTTCCTCATTCAATATGAGTTCCCCACACTGATTTTGTCCTTTTTTGAAGTTCTTTAGTGCTTTTGGTCCAAACTTCCCAAGCGGGTTAATTTGTGCATAGAGTTATATTCTAGTGTATGCTAGCTTTGTCTCTGCAAAGGTTCCGATATCCGTGTTTTCCCAGTCTCCCTACCATGGTAGGCACTCAAAAATACTTACTGATAGACTGACTTGAAATAATGTTTGCATGTCATAATTTATTATCGTAATATGCAGTGTTTTGGGAATCCCCAGGTGGCGCTAGCAGTAAAGAACCTGCCTGCCAATGCGATAAAGAGACACGGCTCCATCCCTGGGTCAGGAAGATCCTTTGGAGGGCACAGCAACCCACCCCAGTATTTTTGCCTGGAGAATCCCATGGACAGAGGATCCTGGCAGGCTATGGTCCATAGGGTCACAGAGAGTCGGACACAATTGAAGTGACTTAGCCACCATACATGCATGAGCAGTGTTTTAGTCTCCAATATAAAAGTAAATATCATTTTCCATTCCCAATGAACATTCATTGTTTTACTATGAGGCTCATAAAAATAAAAATACTCATTATGGAATTAAACTTTTTGATTTCTAAAATCTGATTTAGTTTACTCTGGCTTTAAATTAATCCTGAATAACAGTCTTTCCTCCCTTCCATTTATTGCTAAAATCCACACAAGAAAGAGAAATAAAAACAAACAACTTGAACATAAATACTTTAGCTGAACTACTGTCAAATTACAGGATAAGTTAATCATAATTATGAATTCAATGGCACTATTTTATATCAAACAAGCAAACATCAATAAATAAATCCAAGCAAACTAGATCTCACTTTACGATATCTGGGCTTTGCCTCATAAAGAGAGGCAAACACTTGCTATTGTATTCTCCCCACCCTTCCCCTGTATCTGCCTCTTGCTTTAAAGACCCAGTTCCTTTCCATAACAGAAACTTAACTGTGAGCTCTGTACTTAGGGCTGCCCAGAAAACTGATCTCTCTCAATTAATGGCTTAGACTGTTTGAAACTTCCAAAAAAATAAAGTTTACCGACACTGGAAGCAAAGCATTCAATTATGAGCCATTCTCAGGAACAAGGAACTTTCTTGGAGCCGGAGGGGGAGCAGACCCAGTGGCAGGCATGCTGGGGAGGATGATTTGTTGTTGCGGAGCTTTCTTCGGCCAAAGACTCCACACCGGGGAGATAACTGTGGGATGAGCACCTTGTAAGGACAGCAGAGCTACACTGGATCCTGGTGGGAATGGGACCACGTCTGGGGCTCTGAAAGTTGGATTTCCCTTGGGAACTAATTTGGTTTAGCAGTGGATTTGGTCTCATTCGAATGGTAAGAAAAGTTAAGACATACTCAGTTGTCAGTCCTGAACAGAGAGTGTTTATAAAGACCTTGTCTGCTTAGAGGATGGGACCATGAAAACATACCACAAAAGATACAGTAGAAATTTGAATTTCAAAATTCACTATTTCAGGTCCAGTATATCATCTAAGAAAATACATTCTTAACAAGATAAAAAAACTATTTACTATTAAGAAACGAAAAGAAAAACTATAATGGCAATTGAAATGCAATAGAAAGAGATAAAAATTTTCAGCTCATCTCAAATTTAATAGTCAATTTAAAATATACTCTAAAAGAGGGGAATAACAAGATTATTTCAGAAAGACAAAGTCCAGAAAGTACAATATGGAATTTCAAAATTACAGCAAACTGAGAAACAATTTAATGCAAAAAAAATTCAAAAATGAAAAGTAAAAACCATGAGTTAAAAGCCTAGTAATTCCAGAAATACTGAGAGTATCATTGAATGAGTGTGCTTGTGTGTGTGTATGTATACATCTGGGCAGGGAGCAGGGTAAGTGAAGAATGTGAGAAAACTGTCTAAAGTTATAGCTACAACCATTAAAGAGCTTATATTTCCTTTATGTTTAGATAAAATACAGATTCAAAAATAAAATATGTGTTAATAACAAGGAAATTAAAAAAAAAACAATAAAGAAATGAAACAAAGACAATCCAAAATAAAATTCTACTGGATAATATTAAAGAAATTACAAAATTCTAAGATAGGACAAAACAAAGATAATCTGTATGTTACTTAGAAGAAATAAATCTCAAACCAAATGACATAAAGGTGAAAAATAAAAATAACAAAATTAGTCCTTGAATACCAGATATACACAATAAAAAAGGGATATTATACTAAAAAAAAAAACAAAAACACCCAAACAAATAAAACAAGGATGATGCTAATTTAAAGTAAGTTTTTCAGTCACAAATGAAGCAGCAGAACCTAATTACACATTGATAAACTGTGCAATTTAGTTTGGACAGAAATGATTTGCAAAAAAGATAAAGATCTTTATAATGTATGTTAGCTTGAACTCCAAATTGACCCCAAATGACCCCTGACCTTATGATGTCCTCACCCCTTGAACATGGGCAAAACTTGTATCTGGAGATATAAATTCCACGATTAGGGTAGGTATTAGGGCAAAAGTAAACAAGTAATTATGGGCTCATATCGGTTATATGAAGACAGGGAGATTATCTGAGATGACTCTAACCTAGTCAGATGCACCTTTAAATGAGATAGGCTTTTTCTGGAGAGAGAAATTCAAAGCTTGAGAGAGACTAGGCACCAGTGATGGCCAGCAAGAAATCAGTGACTTCAGTACTAAAACTGTAAGCCAATAACCCGAGAGTGTGGAAGCAGATTCTTCTTCAGAGCTCCTACCCCTGCTAACACCTTCATTTCCGCCTTCCAAGATCCTGAGCAGAGAACCTAGTCATATCATGCCTGAACTTCCAATACAAAAATCTGTGAGTCAATAAATGGGTCTTCTTTTAAGCCTCTAAGTTCCTGACAATGTCTGAAGTAGCCATAGAAAATAGAAATAAAGTGTGCTAAATTACTGAATTAAGGAGATCTGGACAAGGTCAGCAAGGTATTATGGAGAAATGGATAAGATGAGGAGGGAAATTCAAAGTGCTTGCATTACAAAATCATGGGCCATAACCACAACGGAAACCCACAAGCAGAACTTAGAACCCTGTAAAAACTGCACTGTTCACGAGCAATCCTGGTTGCACTCCTAGCGCCCCTCAAGTCATGGCCTGGCATTTTGGGTATAGGTTCTGAGCTTTAGAAGGAGGTTTATCATTCAGGAAAAGAAAAGGATACAATTGGAAGGTGACGGTTCTGCATCCTTGGGGACCCATAAATATATCTCCAGTAACTTGCTCATAGCACCTCTGAAAGTAAATGTACCTGTGGTTCCATATTATTTATCCCTCTCACACAGCATCATATCTCTTGAAATGAGACCCTTGAAGCAGCAATGATTAATGCCTTCTTACTTTTTTTATATATTCAGGGATATACACCTGTCTGGGTTCCCAGGCAGTGCTAGTGGCAAGAGATCAGCTGCCAGTGCAGGAGGAGATGTAAGAGACACAGGTGGGATCCCTGGGTTGGGCAGATTCTCTGGAAAAGGGTGTGACAACTCACTTCAGTATTCTTGCCTGGAGAATCCCAAGGACAGAGGAGACTGAGAGGCTACAATCCATAGGGTCGCAAAAAGTTGGACATGATTAAAGCGACTAAACTATCCCCACCACCATCACTATAGACCTGCATGACTCGAGGTTCCGCTCCTGCAGAGGTTTCAGGTCAGCAGTCTGTGCTTAGGGTTCTTGGATGCACTTCCTCTAAGTCAGTTGCTGTCTTTGGAAGGTTTTCTTATGGTGCTATTTTTATAGTTGAATATACAATATCTTACTCACTCACTTAGGTAATAATTTCCCTGCATCTCACACTTAGAAATTTTCTTTCAGCCTTAATATATATATATATGTATATATATATATATATATATATATATTACAATATTTGTAAATAGGATTCACTCTAAACCAGAGAAAACTCTTGATCCTTTGTTAATAAAAAAGTGTTTAAAGTAGTCACTATGAAAAACTCAAATACATGAGGTTTATCAACTTGAACTAGCAGAGTAAACAATAAACCACAATAAACATGTAAAAATATCTAAATCAATTTGACCAAGATGAAAGAACTGAGTAAAAAGAATCCACAATAATAAAAATAAGCATCAATATGTTAAATTTTGATTTCAGAACCATTTAAAAAGATATGATAGAACATCATTAGAAAGCTTTTGCATGGATCAGAAATGCCATAGAACATATTGGTTTCTATTCAACCTACCATCAAATTGACTTCCCAGGTGGTTCAGTGGTAAAGAATTTGCCTGCAATGCAGGAGACATGGGTTGAATCCCTGGGTCAGGAAGTTCTCCTGGAGAAGGAAATAGCAACCCACTCCAGTATTCTTGCCTGGGGAATCCCATGGACAGAGGAGCCTGGCAGGTTACAGTCCATGGGGTCTCAAAAGAGTTGGACACAATTTAGCAACTAAACAACAACCATCAAGGTACAGTGTGCATACAATGTATCTATATATTTAACTACAGGGCCCATCTCTATTTTTAAATCTTTTTGCCTCTGATTTTAGTACTAAAAGTATCTTAGTATCTTTAGTATCTTAGGACTCTATTCTTTATTATCTCCTCACTTATACATTTCCTTAGGAAATACTGTTCATCTCAGGCAATTTGTCATTTAATTATATATATTCTACTAATTTAAATATTAGTATCATCCTCCAGATTCTGTTGATATATGTAACAAGAACGCTAAGGATGCAGGAAATATTGCTTTGCTTAACTGGTGGGGAATTCTTCAAAAAGTTACTCATGTTTAAGGCAGAACTGACTCTACAACTTCTATCTAAGCATCAACAATGCTGTTTCATCACTTTTTAGATTTAATCCTTTGAGAGCACAGAACATTTATTCATCTTTATACCAACAATATCTAGGACAGCATCTAGCATACACTAACTGCATTATAAAACTGTGCTGAATGAATGCATGAGTGAGTAGATGAATGGAAATTTGTCTGAGACCCAGGTGGAGTCCTAAGCATTATCTTCCTGTTTTCATCTGGACTCAGTACAACTTTAACTATGTGAGGCTGGGTTGTAGGAGGCAGGGGCTGCATGAACCCTGGTCTCCTTTCTGCATTCAAAAAGTCCTGGCAGAGGCTGCTTCTTCCAGTATAACAACTCTCTACACTGTTATCTTGGTTTCTATATGACCTGCCTGATAGAAAGCCTTCATGGTAATAGTTTTTTCTTTATTTTCATCACTATGATATTAAGCTTAGAGTTACTTGGGTGCCATTTACTATAATGCTGATGAAGGTTCTCTTTATGAGCACTTCTTTTTATTATCCTTATTATGTTTTGTAGGTTTCCATGGGGGTGTTTCATTATTTGGTGGTAAAGCATACCTATTTCATTTTATTTATAGCTAATAGATATTTTCTTATCAAAGTAAGATTTGTATTGTTAAATCCAAGTTCCTTTCTAGTTTCCTTTATTAGGAAAGAGTATTCAGAAGAACTTTACATTCAGAATGATGGACATTTAGTGAAATTATGAAATGCTGCTATAGCATTACTCTTCTAGGTGAATTAGGCTGGCATTTCTAATTAGGGCATTAGAGGTATAGGCATAGATTTTACAGTAGTTAAATATTTGCTGACAAGATAAGCATTGAGTAAAGAAATTTGATCCTGTTCAGCTTTTAATAGAAAATGTTTTCTCTTTAGATCTACTTGCTCTCTGGGAAGGTTTATAGCTAATCAAAAAAGATTCTTTTGCCTGCTTATTTTTAGGTGTATAGATGCCTCCCATGAAACAAATATTCAAATAAATAAATAATTTTTTCCATTGGGAAAAATAATCAATATTATTATAAGTTGCTTTACGATAGTACAGAAACGAATCTGGATAGTTCCAATCATACTCTATAGTTCAGTAATAATTAAAACTTAATAATATTACAACACATTTTGCTCTTTTTGGAATAAGTTAAATATTTTAATTACAGGTTAACAAATATTTTAACAAGCATCAACTGAATTCTCAATGCTTTCAATACAATATTTCCTATGTCAAAAAAAAAAAACAAAGCAAAACAAAATTGAGAACATTCTTCCCATTTTCCACTTTACTGTGGTGCCACGAGTGTGTGTGTGTGTGTGTGTGTGTGTGTGTGTGTGTGTGTGTGTGTGTGTGTGTGTGTGTGTGTGTGTGTGTGTGTGTGTGTGTGTGTGTGTTAGACACTCAGTCATGCCCAACTCTTTGAGACCCCATGGACTGTAGCTCACCAGGCTCCTCTGTCCATTGAATTCTCCAGGCAAGAATACTGGAGTGGGGTGGCATTCCCTTCTCCAGGGGATCTTTCCAACCCAGGGATTGAACCCAGGTCTCCTGCATCACAGGTGAATTCTTGTACTGTCTGAGAAACCAAGGAAAGCCCACTGTGGTGCTGCCTTACATATATTTTTGCAAGATAAAATAACAGGTCCTCTCCTGAGTCAAAGTAGTAAATTTTGTTTTATACAATTTCTTTGTATCTAAAAGCAAACATTTAAAAGTTTATATTTACCAAGTAATCCAGCTTGAAGATTGGTAACCATTTTTTTTTATTAAAAAAGAGATTTAATTTATATAATAATTAACATGACCCAGGTAATGTACACTTAGATTTATGGTTGTTGCTGGTATTGAGTTGCTACGTTGTGCCTTCTCTTTCATGCTTAAAAAAGGACTTTATGACAGTAACAACTAATCCAAGTCCTTAGATATGTTATTTGAAAAGTAGATTTATTATTTATAATTAAGTGTGTATTGCAGCTAAATGGCAATATGGTATTTGCTTGGTTTGATATGTTATTACATAATTATTGTTTGAAAATTCAATAAAATGTTAAAACAAATAAACCTATTAAGGACAATGTTTCTGTGTGTGTTATACTCTCTGTCTCTAGACTATGAAAGAATGCAGCTGTGCTGATTAATTGTTTTAAAACTACTTGCAGAGTTAATCCCCGATCTACCAAAAAAGAGTTTACAAATCAATTGTTTTGAATCTTCATTATAATTTTGATTCTATTAAAAATGATACTTATCAGTTATGTGCCATAATTAAATTTTGCCCTTTTCTAGAACACAGTGATTTAATAGAATTGTCAACCATGAAATTTTACCAATGTATAAAACATTAAGTTCTATTTTAGCTTCAACATGTAAAATTGCTCATTTCTGTATCCTTTAAAAATATTTATAGATTTGTATTTTATGAGAAAATTTCCAAATTGTCAATATTACCGTGGTTAAAAGATAGGTAAAATGTAAAATCAGTAACAAAATCCTCATTATGTCATGTATTTCATGACAGTAAAACTGAATATTTCTCTTGGGTTCAATGTATAATTTGTATACAGAGAAAAATTATAAATTTTTAGCCCCTAACATAATTAATTAGCCATTTTCACATTAATCTGTTTGAGAAGTTTTCTCTTATAAGATTATAGTTTATGTTGAATTTGTAGACAGCTGTTTTATAGAGTAATCACATTAGCTATAAAACTGTAATTATGCTACAAATAATATTATAATTTTATTATATCTACAAGTTATACTAAATGATGCACTTTTGCTTCCTAATTTTTACCTTATGTTTGTGCTCTTGTTTTTATCACAACACTATCTGCTTGTTTATATCCCTCTTAAGTTTAAGCCTAACAGAGTCCTTTGAACAAACTTTTTACACCTATTAGAGTTGAGTGAAACTCAGCCTTTCCTGAGATCCAATGCTTTCCTGGGTATACTTCCATGATTAACACCAAGTAGTATACAAGATATTATGGGCTTCCCTGATAGCTCAGTTGGTAAAGAATCTGCCTGCAATGCAGGAGACACCAATTTGATTCCTGGGTTGGGAAAATCGGCTGGAGAAGGGATAGGCTACTCACTCCAGTATTCTTGGGCTTCCCTTGTAGCTCAGCTGGTAGAGAATCCGCCTGCAATGCAGGAGACCTGGGTTTGATCCCTGGGTTGGGACGATCCCCTGGAGAACGAGATCTGAAGAACACTCCAGTATTCTTGCCTGGAGAATTCCATGGGCTGTATAGTCCATGGCATCAAAAAGTCGGACATGGCTGGGTGAACTTCACCTCACTTCACTTCAATCCGTACAAGATATTGACTATCTAATGATTGCACACAAACATGTCTTTGCATTTGACATCGAGAAGTTAAGTGGGATGTTAAATTGTTTCCAAAGTTACTTTCTGCAAAAAAGAAACTGCTCTTGACATGTAAATTAAGATGGGACTTGTAAACATTAAAGTTTTCCTTCATTCTCCCTTCCCTCCTCCTTCCCTTTCTCACCAAAGAAAACCATCATTAAAAAGAGAGCACAGGGAAAGCCAACTTTGTGCCAGTCTGGAAAATCTAAAACCCTCAGGTGACAGCAGACTTCAGAAACTGAAAACTTTCCTAAAAGACCACATTCAAAACTCTGTTTTAAGAACAAATCAGAATAACTGGCGATGGTAAGAGAATGAGAATATTATTAATAAGGGTCTCGGTACACGAAAGCCACCCACTCAGTTGCAGATGGTGCTTGTAAATAATGAACACAGGACGAGCAGGAGTGGATCAGCAAACTGTGAGCCATGCCAGAGGACTCATAAATCTGAGCCTGAACGATCATCTCAGGGCAGGCTAGGAGAGACTGGAAAATTACGTATCTACTATTCTTAGCTGTCTTTAGCTTAACCGTAAATTCTAACTCTATTCTTTGTCACTCTGTCTAGAGTATCTGCCAACACACAAACCCATGTCATGTTCTAAAACATTATTGATGTTACTAATAACATTCATCATAATCTGAAATTATCTTATTATTTCATGTGATTACTTACATATTTCTTGTCTGTTTTCCTTTTTTCCCCACTAGAAAGCAAGCTCTGTGAGAAAGGGTTCTTATATAGGCACTGTTCTGTATGGTAACTAATAGCCATATGTAGCTATTTAAATTTAAATAAATGAGTAATATAAAACATTCATTTTCCATATTTTAAATGCTCAGTAGCCACATGTGGCTAGCGGCTACCATATTTGACTACATGGACTATAATCTCTATTAGTAGCTACATTTATAGTCTGAAATAATTTTTTAAGTTCATTTTTCTTATTTAACCAACACAAGAGTACAAAAGTCAGTATTAAGTCCTCCCAAGTCAAATGAGGACATTAATTCGATTGTTTTATTTCTTTTTGCCTTCAGTACCACTTTCCTCAGCTTCCTGACTGGAATGAAGGAACTTAGACATTTGGGAAAGGATCGTGGCATTGTCTCTGTAGCTTCTCTCTGAAGTTGTTGAAAAGCCTGTATCTAGGACCAGATCTATAAAATTAATCGGTTATCTCTGAATCATTTCTTTCCAAAATTGTTTTTGCCAGAATTTGGTTATAAACGCTCACTGTGTGATGTTTTATTTTGAATGAAACTCTCCTATTTGTTGGGTTTATTTTGTAACTTTATATGTAAGCTTACATTTCTTCTGACACCCTGGCACCACCGACGTGATGGACATGAGTCTCAGCAAGCTCCGGGAGCTGGTGATGGACAGGGAGGCCTGGCGTGCTGCAGTCCATGGGGTCGCAAAGAGTCGGACACGACTGAGCAACTGAACTGAACTGAACTAACATCCTGAGGACGTTTCACTTCCCCCTGGAGGACTAGATTGTAGAAATAAGTGAAATTATGCTACAACTTAGCCTTCCATGGTGGTGGTGGTTTAGTCGCTAAGCTGTGTCTGACACTTTGAGACCCCAAGGACTGTAGCCTGCCACACTGCTGTGTGCCAGGGATTTCCAGGCAAGCACACTGGAGTGGGCTGCCATTCCCTTCTCAAAAGGGGGTCTTCTCAACACAGGGATTGAACCCACGTCTCCTGCATTACAGGCAGAGCCACTAGGGAAGCCCTATCTCATTAGTTCAGTTCAGTTCAGTTGCTCAGTTGTGTCCGACTCTCTGCCACCCCATGAACCACAGCACGCCAGGCCTCCATGTCCATCACCAACTCCCGGAGTTTACCCAAACCCATGTCCATTGAGTCGGTGATGCCATCCAAACATCTCATCCTCTGTCATCCCCTTCTCCTCCTGCCTTCAATCATCCCCAGCATCAGGGTCTTTTCCAGTGAATCAGCTCTTCACATCAGGTGGCCAAAGTATTGGAGTTTCATCTTCAGCATCAGTCCTTCCAACGTATATTCAGGACTGATTTCCTTTAGGATGGACCAGTTGGATCTCCTTGCAGTCCAAGGGACTCTCAAGAGTCTTCTCCAACACCACAGTTCAAAAGCATCAATTCTTCGGTGCTCAGCTTTCTTTATAGTCCAACTCTCACATCCATATATGACCACTGGAAAAACCATAGCCTTGACTAGACGGACCTTTGCTGACAAAGTAATGTCTCTGCTTTTTAATATGCTGTCTGTGTTGGTCATAATTTTTCCTCCAAGGAGTAAGCGTCTTTTAATTTCATGGCTGCAATCATCATCTGCAGTGATTTTGGAGCCCAAAAAAATAAAGTCAGCCACTGTTTCCACTGTTTCCCCATCTATTTGCCATGAAGTGATGGGACTGGATGCCATGATCTTAGTTTTCTGAATGTTGAGCTTTAAGCCAACTTTTTCACTCTCCTCTTTCACTTTCATTAAGAGGCTCTTTAGTTTTTCTTCACTTTTTGCGATAAGGGTGGTGTCATCTGCATATTTACCATATTCTCCTTCAATTTTACAATTCTTGTGCATAAGCAATGGTAAAACAAGATCCAAAACGGTTACTGTAGCCCACTTACTTCTTCAGCACTCTTTTTTCCAAACTGATACTAATATGTTCTGTCAGAAGTACATCCACTTTAGAAGGTCATTCTGTTCCGGGTCTAGACGGTTTTAGTTTGGTTTATTTTGATTTCTTTCAATACCATCTAAATTGTCAGGTAACATGACATGAATTTTGTTGATGGGTGGGGCTGTGTTCTATCCCTGTTGTTTGGCCTGAGGCCAACTGTCCACCCATGTCTCCACTGGAGACTCCTAGACACTCAAGACTCAGTCTCTTGTTGGGACACTGCTCCTTTCTCCTGGCTCCTCGTGCACACAAGGATTGGTTTGTGCCCTCCAAGAGTCTGTTTCCCCAGCCCTGTGGAAGTTTTGTAAGCAAATCCCACTGGCCTCCAAAGTCAAATTCTCTGGAGGTTCTCAGTCCCTTTACCGGATCCCCAGGTTGGGATATCTGTTGTGGGTCCTAGAACTTTCTTAACAGTGTGAGAATTTCTTGGTATAATTGTTCTGCAGTTTATGGGTCATCTGCTTCGCATTTCTATGGTGGGTAACGCTGCGTGGCCCAGGACTGCTGCAGTCAGAGCCCCTGTCCCAGCGGCAGGCCACTGCTGACCCGTGCCTCTGTAGGAGACACTCACTCAAAGGCAGGTCAGCTCAGTCTCTGTGGAGCCTCTGGGTCCTGGTGCACACAAGGTTTTGTTTGAGCACTCGCAGCGTCTCTGGCGGGTATGGGGTTTGATTCTAATGCAATTTCACCCTTCCTACCAACTTGTTTGTACTTCTCCTTTGCCCTTGGATGTGGGGTATCTTTTTCTGGTGGGATCCAACATTCTCCTGTCAATGGTTGTTCAGCAGTGAGTTGCAATTTTGGAGTTTTCCCAGGAGAAGATGAGCACACATCTTTCTACCCTGCCACCTTGCTTACCTGAACACAGCCCCACCCATCAACAGAAAACTGAATTAAAGATTTACTGAGTGTGGCCCTGCCCATCAGAACAAGACCCAGTTCCCACCAGTTAGTCTCTCATGTCAGGAAGCTTCCATAAGCCTCTCATCCTTATTCATCAGAGAGCAGACAGAATGAAAACCACAGTCACAGAAAACTAACCAAACTGATCACATTGACCACAGCCTTGTCTAATTCAATGAAACTATGAGCCATGCCATGCAGGGCCACCCAAGATGGACGGGTCATGGTGGAGAGTTCTGACAGAATGTGGTCCACTGGAGAAGGGCATGGCAAACCACTTCAGTATTCTTGCCTTGAGAACCCCGTGAACACTATGAAAAAGCAAAAAGATAGGACACTGAAAGATGAACTCCCCAGGTTGGTGGGTGCCCAATATGCTACTGGAGATCAGTGGGGAAATAACTCCAGAAAGAATGAAGAGACAGAGCCAAAGCAAAAACAACACCCAGTTGTGGATGTGACTGGTGATGGAAGTAAAGTCCGATGCCATACAGAACAATATTGCATAGGAACCTGGAACATTAGGTCCATGAATCAACATGAACATTGACATTTTAGGAATCAGTGAGCTGAAATGGACTGAAATGGTCGAATTTAACTCAGATGACCATTATATCTACTACTGTGGGCAGGTATCCCTTAGAAGAAATGGAGTAGCCCTCATAGTCAACAAAAGAGTCCAAAATGCAGTACTTGGATGCAATCTCAAAACCGACAGAATGATCTCTGTTCGTTTCCAAGGCAAACCATTCAACATCAAAGTAATCCAAGTTTATGCCCCAACCACTAATGCTGAAGAAGCTGAAGTTGAACAGTTCTATGACAACCTACATGATCTTCCAGAACTTACACAAAAAGAGATGTCCTTTTCATAGGGGACTGGAATGCAAATGTAGTTAAGAGATACCTGGAGTAACAGGCAAATTTGACCTTGGGGTACAAGATGAAGCAGGGCAAAGATTAACAGAGTTTTGGCAAGAGAATGCACTGGTCATAGCAAACACCCTCTTCCAACAACACAAGAGAAGACTCTACACATGGACATCACAGATGGTCAATACCGAAATCAGACTGATTATATTTTTTTTGCAGTTGAAAATGAGAAGCTGTATACAGTCAGCACAAACAAGCCCAGGAGCTGACTGTGGCTCAGATCGTGAACTGCTTATTGCCAAATTCAGACTTAAATTGAAGAAAGTAGGGAAAACCACTAGACCATTCAGTTATGACCAAAATCAAATCCTTTATGATTATTATACAGCAGAAGTGAGAAATAAATGCAAGGGATTAGATCTGAGAGACAGAGTGCCTGAAGAACTATGGAAGGGGGTTCGTGACATTGTACTGGAGACAGTGATCAAGATCATCCCCAAGAAAACTTTGCTGTATATCTGAAACTTTTTTTGTACAGACTTTTTGTATGCCTGAAACTAACACATGGTAATCTACTATAATTCAATATAAAATAAAAATGTTTTAAACAGTTGTTTTGTCCCTAAAACACTGATTCAAGAAAAACAAAGCTGGTGTTTTTTTCTTTTTTTTAATGTATAGTTAATTGGAGATTTTGCATCAACTTTAAAATGTCATTAATAGCTTTATATGTTGTCCATAGTCCCTCCAACAAAAATTTGCTTTGTTGAGATTCATTTCTCTAGGCAATATACAATGAAATGCTACTCAATTTTCATTATTGTTACTTACTTTTTCCTTTAAGCTTTTTAAGCTTCCTTTTTAAGCTCAATGTTTAACCAATGAGTACATAAAAGGAATTAATGATGAATGAAGATCTAATAAATTAGTACATCTATATGAACATTCTTTTATTAGATTAAAAAAGGAAACTGTCCAGATTCTCTTTTATGTCTAAGACAAAAAAAAAAAAAAGATGTTAATAAAAATAGCAACCATCATTGGTGAAACGTTTTACAAACACCTTACTGATAAAGGCAATTTTAAGTTCTTACATACAGAAGCAATATGGGCAAGTCAATTTTGGTTTACACATTTTAAAGACATAGTAGGAAATCCACATGATCAGATTAAGCAGCAGAGAATAAGCAAATGCCGTCTAATGACAAGTGCAGCTTTCCAAGTCCACCAAAAGGGTGTCACTGGTAGGTACATGGGCTATAAAGAGTAAAATTAAATCAGAACTTCTGAAAATTCAATATTCTGAGTAATTCCATATTTAGGTTAAGGATATAGGCTAGGAACAACCTTATATGAGCAAGTCCACCCCTAAAACATATGGGGGCTGAGAAAAGAAATACCATCTGACTAAACATTTTTTTAAAATCAAATCAATCCGTATAATAAAATACTATTCATAATAGACTCTATAGCCTTACTTTGACAAATGCATCTTCATGATGAAAAAAAAAAAAAGCAACAGAAAAAAATTTAGAGTTTTAAATGAAATTTTTACCAAAGATGACAAATCTCTGTATTTATACCAGATAGTTCTCTGGATGTTCCCTATTAAGATTTGTTAAATGTGGGAGACTTTATTCTCCTTGCCTTAGTTTCATGGACAGTGGGAGAAGACGAGACTCTTGAGTTGGAGACAAGGGAGTTCATTTACTCACAGCAATATTAATAGTAGTCTGAGTGACATCCTTTTACACAAGCTTACTGAGCCCCAATTTCCATTTGGTAACAAGGGCCACGTGATGTCTGGGCATACAATGTCTTGTAGCATAGGAATAAAACCCTGATCATAGGAAATGTCAGTCTTTTAAGGATTCTGCCAGCAAACTTGTTCAAACTTTGCATCTGAGAGAGACATTATCTTTATTATTCTGGACAGCAAAATCCTGCCGTTTTCCAAGAAGAATACATTATCTCTGTCTTCCAAGTCTATTTGCTACACAAAGATTCTTTAAAATGTAGTCTGAAATAAAATAATGACAATGCTTCGCCAGCAAAATGTGTAGAAATATGGGACATTCACGGAGAAATGTCTCCCAATAGTATTACTGTGTTTGACTGAATAATACAGAAATATACAGCTTACAAATCACTATAAAATTATTTTGTAAAAATTATGTATGCCTTGATTTCAGCAAAATCATTAAATATGGTGTTGTAAAACAACCCTTTTACATAGTTTTTGTTCTATTGAAAGTAATGCCAAATTAAACATCTTTTCTTTAGTCATTATAGTTCTTATATTTTATTGATATTAATTTGGTAAAATCTAAGAAGTTGAAGTGAAGTTGTCTATTAAAATTCTTGAAGTAATTTTTATATTCAGAAATAAGGATTTTGAAACTGAATTTTATATATTATCATCATAAAAGACAAAATATTTTAATTTCAACACATCATTCACTAAATTTATTAAATTATATTGCCATTTTACCACCTCTAAAATATATTTGCACGATAAAACAAAGAATCATCATACATATTTAATTATCAGTGCACTTCAGTTCAGTTGCTCAGTATATTTAATTATACATACATATATATGTAAATTATTCAATATTATAACATATTGTTCAGTTGCCATGAGGTATGTGAATTACGGGCTTCCCTGGTGGCTCAGTTGGTAAACAATCCACCTGCAGTGCAGGAGACCCAGGTTTAATCCCTGGGTCGGGAAGATCCCTGGAGGAGGGCATGGCAACCCACTCCAGTATTCTTGCCTGGAGAGCTCCATGGACAGAGGAGCCTGTCAGGCTATGGTCCATGGGGTCGGGAAGAGTCGGACATGACTGAGGACAAACACGACACTTCACATTAATTACAAGCCATTATTTATGGATTCTTTTAGAATCCTGCATTAGAACACAAAGAAAAGCAGTATAAGGACCATTGGCACTATTTCATTGAATCTATAACATTTATTCTGTATATGAGGAAGATCCTATCATCAAGTTTACTAATATTTTCTTCTGCATAAAATCTATTATTCCTATTCAGTGGAGTTTACATTCATCTTTAAGATTTCCATTTTTTGTCCTTTTAGTATTTTTGTTTTCATTATATTTATGCTTTTCTTTAAATTATTGAACATATTTATAATATATGTTTTTTGTTTGCTTTTTGTCAGTTGAGATTTCTGAACCTGTTTCTCCTAACTGCTAATTCTCAGATTATGGATCACATTTTCCTGGATTTTTATATGACTAGTATGTTTTGATTGAATGCTGGACATTGTAACTATTATGTTTTTGAGTATCTGTAACTTGTTGCTTTCCTTTAAAAGCACTGTTTTTATTTTTTTTTTGGTAGGAAGCTATTTCTGGATTAGCTTGATACTTTGATAACTTGTCAAGTTCACTGACTATGCTGCTGCTGCTGCTAAGTCACGTCAGTCATGTCTGACTCTGTGCGACCCCATAGACGGCAGCCCAACAGGCTCCTCTGTCCCTGGGATTCTCCAGGCAAGAATACTGGAGTGGACTATGTCTAAAGTAGTCTAGCAGTCTTTACGAATAGTTTATCACTATTGAAAATGTGTATATACCATTTCTGGTGACTCTTTAAAGCCCTAAGTGTTCAATAACATCTTCCTACCCTTCCTTGTCTGAATTCAAATGTCTTTACTATGTGAGTTTTGGCTGTTGTTTATCTTACAGATATAATTTAGTTGTTCACTGTCTAATCTGAGTATCATCCCATATAGTTATATAACTAAATACCAAAGAGGAGGCCATGCAGATTTCTGGAACTTGTTTTTTTGCCTAAAAATTATCTTGTATGGTATTTCTCCCTATATATTTCAGCTGCCTCTACATCTATGAATATCTATGATCTTTATCTTCTCAATACAGGCATATCTTGTTAATACTGCAGGGTCAGTTCCAGATCACTGAAATAAAATGAATACAGGGATAAAGAGAGTGACACAAAATTTGTTTTCCTAATGCTTATAAAAGTTATATTTACACCATATTGTGGTCTATAAAGTGTGAAATAGTATTATGTCTAAAAAAATGTACACACCTTATTAAAAAAAAGATCCATTATTGCTCAAAAATGCTAACCATCATGTGAGTCTTCAATGAGTCATAGTAGCAACATCAAAGATCACTGATCACATACCATCATGACAAATAAAAATGAAAAAGCTTGACATAGTCTGGAATTACTTAAGTGTGACACAGAGACATGAAGTGTGAGCAAAGGTTTTTGGAAAAATGGCACCAATAGACTTGCCACAAAACTTCAACTTGTAAGAAAGGCAATATCTTCAAAACACAATAAACCTAAGTGCAATAAAATGAGACATGCCTGTATAGAGGGAATCTGATTTATTTCCCCATCACTACACTAGAATCAAGAAAGTGCTTCCCAGCCCTCAGCACTCTGGGGGTAATTATACAAGTAATTATAAAATTCATCTTGTTTATTTTTCTTCCATCAGGATTACAGTCTTGTACTGCCTATTGTCCAGTGTCTAAAAACACTGTTTGGTTTTTTTTTTAATGGCAGGAGAGTTAGTCTAGTAACATATACCCAATTATAGTTGGAAGCTGAATCATCCAGTGCTTTCTTTTTTTTAATTTTTTTAACTTTTTGTTGTGATTTTCCACCCTTGACCTCTTGATGCCTATATTTTTCTTTAAAGCTTTGGCCTTATATACAAAAGCTCTCTTAACTTTCCTGTTTGCTAATTTCATTGACATTGCTACATTTCTCTACTTATTTTTTCCTTTTAACTATAGATCACAACATGCTACTTTTTTTTATATAGGTATCGATTTTTTTTTATTATAACCTTGCCCCTGTGGATGTTAACATTATTCAGAGTCTGGATTCTGCTGATTTATTTTAAAGAATTATAATTTTTGCCGCTAATAGCCACATTTTCCATTTCTGTTGAATTTTTTTTTTTTTTAATTTATTGGAGCAGTTCTAAAGTAGTCTTACTCTCTAGTAAGAGTGTAGTCTTAATTCTGAGGAAAGGGCTTTCTGTCACTTCAGTTAAATGTCCAGAGTGATCAGTGAATTCTCTCCATACTGGCTGGATAAACTGCAATGTATCCAGAAATTTGAAACCTCCAGAATTCCTATTCAGGATACAGTCCCTCAGTAGTTGTTCTCAGAAAGGTCTCATAGAATATCATCCCTGCACGTGCATATTAATCTTCAGCCAGGACTCAGAGGTTCCTATGCAGATTTCTGGGGCTCTTTCTCTTTGTATTTCCTTTATATCTCATATACTGCTTTTCAAATGTCAGCTCCCTCTGCTGATGCTGCTGCTAAGTCGCTTCAGTCGTGTCCGACTCTGTGCCACCCCATAGACGGCAGTCCACCAGGCTCCCCCGTCCCTGGGATTCTCCAGGCAAGAACACTGGAGTGGGTTGCCATTTCCTTCTCCAATGCATGAAAGGAAAAGTGAAAATGAAGTCGCTCAGTCGTGTCCGACTCTGTGTGACCCCACGGACAGCAGCACACCAGGCTCCTCTGTCCAGGGGATTCTCCAGGCAAGAACACTGGAGTGGGTTGCCATTTCCTTCTCCAATGCATGAAAAGGAAAAGGGAAAAGGAAGTCGCTCAGTCGTGTCCGACTCTGTGCGACCCTACGGACAGCAGCGCACCAGGCTCCTCTGTCCACGGGATTTTCTAGGCAAGAATACTGGAGTGGGGTGCCATTTCCTTCTCCTCAGCTCCCTCAAGAGTCCCATATTGCGATTACTTACTTCCTCTTTTCTCTTTGTGAATTCCGTCCTTTTGTCATGGTTCAGCAAGTTTCCCCAGGCAGACATCTTGGTGAATGTGATGCTCACTTAATGTACCTCCTTTCTTTTACAGAGAATAGACTTGCTCTACGTTGTTCAGGATCTGAAAGTGTTGCTGCATGTAGTTTTTCCAGATACACTGTTGTTTAGGTAGGGGGTTAAGTCTGATACCTGGTATTCAACATCTGAAGGGTATTTCTTCTGAGTGTAGGACTGAATATGGGAAATGTTTCCAGCATGTAAATATGTCATTAAACTGCCAACTGTCTGACTGCTTTTGTTGCAAAGTCAGCCATCATTCTTACTGCTCCTTTGAAGGTAATACGTCTTTTGTTTCTCTGGCTACTGTCAAAATTTTCTCTTGATCTTTGATTTTCAAGTTTCACTCTGATGCGATTGAATATGGTTCTCTTTATATTTATCCTGCATGCAATTAAACAAAAGATTTGTATCTGTCTGGAATTCACAGAGAAATTTTCATTAATTTTTAAAATTATTTGCTGTCATTATTCAAGTACTGATTCTTTATTGTTTTCTCTATTCCTCTCTCTCTGGGGTTCAAATATCACATAGGCTAGAATTTTTGATGATATCTCACATATTCCCTTTCACTTTTCCCTTTCATGCATTAGAGAAGGAAATGGCAACCCACTCCAATGTTCTTGCCTGGAGAATCCCAGGGACGGCGGAGCCTGGCGGGCTGCCGTCTATGGGGTCGCGCAGAGTCGGACACGACTGAGGCGACTTAGCAGCAGCAGCAGCAGCTCATGCCTCTTGCTGTGTGCTCTGCTCTGTCCTGTCTGCCTCTCCGCGGCCGTTTGAATCGTAGTCTGCCAGGTTACTCTATGGATGGAAGGCCACAATTTTTATATACTTCTCTTTATAGCTGAGATATCAGTTGTGAAAAGAGATCATGGTATCCCTACTGAAACTTCTGCAGCTTGACTCTGCTTGTTCTGCTTAGATAAAATTAGGTTAGCAAAGGCAAATTAAAGTGGACATGTCGGGTCAAAATAACACATATGTACCTAGATAGCATATTAAAAAGCAGAGA
This sequence comes from Giraffa tippelskirchi, assembly GCF_054371585.1. NCBI lineage: Eukaryota > Metazoa > Chordata > Mammalia > Artiodactyla > Giraffidae > Giraffa > Giraffa tippelskirchi. Next base: position 174,532,453 of record NC_137280.1, on the reverse strand, counting down.
CATTACTTTGTCAACAAAGGTCCATCTAGTCAAGGCTATGGTTTCTCCAGTGGTCATGTATGGATGTGAGAGTTGGACTATAAAGAAAGCTGAGTGCCAAAGAATTGATGCTTTTGAACTGTGGTGCTGGAGAAGACTGTTGAGAGTCCCTTGGACTGCAAGGAGATCCAACCAGTCCATCCTAAAGGAGATCAGTCCTGGGTATTCATTGGAAGGACTGATGCTGAAGCTGAAGCTCCAATACTCTGGTACCTGATTTGAAGAACTGACTCACTGGAAAAGACCTTGATGCTGGAAAGAGTGAAGGCAGGAGGAGAAGGGGACGGCAGAGGATAAGGTGGTTCGATGGCATCACTGATTTTATGGACATAAGTTTGAGCAAGCTCCGGGAATTTGTAATGGACAGGAATGCCTGGCGTGCTGGTCTGGGGTCGCAAAGCGTCGGACAGGACTGCGTGACTGAACTGGAAGCGTGTGGTTCAAAGTTACTCTTTCAATTCATCTCACGCCGTCTTCTCTCCACCATGTCCACAAGTCTGCTCTCTGTGTCTTTGTCTCCGTCGCTTCCCTGAAAATAGGTTCATCAGTGCCATCTTTCTCGATTCCGTATATATGCATTAATACATGATAGTTGTTTTTCTCTTTCTGACTTACTCACTCTGTATAATAGGCTCTAGGTCCATCCACCTTGTTAGAACTGAGTCAAACGCATCCTTTTCATGGCTGAGTGACATTGCACTGTGTGTATGCACTACAGCCTCTTTGTCCAGTCATCCACTGAGCGGCGTCTAGGCTGCTCCCGTGTCCCACCTGCTGTGAACACTGCGGTGCGTCTGGCTTTTTCAATCACGGTTTCCTCATGGTATATGACCAGTAGAGGGATTGTTGGGTCATTTGATAGTTTTATGCCAGTTTTTTTATGGAATCTGCATACTGTGCTCCATAGTGGCTGTATCGATTAGTATTCCCAGGAACGGTGCTAGAGGGTTCCCTTTACTCCGCACCTTCTCCAGCATTTATTGTTTATTTTTCTTTTTATTTCCATTATTTTAGGAGGAGGGTCAAAACAGATGTTGCTGTGATTTATACCAGTGTACTGCCTATGTTTTTCTCTAAGAGCTTTATGGTCTCTGGCCTTACATTTAAGTCTTTAATCCATTTTGAGTTTATCTTTGCGTGTGGAAGTGTTAGGAATTGTTTTAATTACATTCTTTTACATGCAAATCTCCAGTTTCCCACTTATTGAAGAGACTATCTTTTCTCCATCGTATATTCTTGCCTCCTTTGTTGATGATAAGGTGCCTAAAGGTCCTTGGATTTATCTCTGGGCTTTCTATCTTGTTCCATTGGTTTATATTTTTATTTTTGTGCCAGTAGCATGCTGCCTTGATGACTGTAGCCTGTAATATAGTCTCAAATCAGGCAGGTTGAATCCTACAGATCCTTTCTTATTTCTCAAGATTGCTTTGGCTTTTCGAGGTCCTCTGTGTTTCCATACAAGTTGTGAAATGTTTTGTTCTAGTTCTGTGAAAAATATCATTGGTAGTTTGATAGGAACTGCACTGAATCTGTATATTGCTTTGCATAGTACAGTCATTTTCACAATATTGATTTTTTCAGTCAAGAAACATGGTCCATCCCTCCATCCGCTCGTGGTCATCTTTGGCTTCTTTCATCAGTGTCTTATAGTTTTCTGCATACAGGTCTTTTGTCTCTTTAGGTACGTTTATTCTTAGGTATTTTATTCTTTTCGTTGCAATGGTGAATGGAATTGTTTCCTTAATTCCTCTTCCTGATTTTTCATTGTTAGTGTATAAGAAAGCAAGGGATTTCTGTGTATTAATTTTATATCCTGAGACTTTACTATATGAATTCATTAGCTCTAGTAATTTCCTGGAGGCATCCTTACGGTTTTCTTTGTATAGTATCATGCCATGAGCAAAGAGTGAGAGTGTTATTTCTGCTTTTCAATCTGGATTCATTTTATTTATTTTTCTTCTCTGATTACTGTAGCTAGGGTTCAAAAACTAAGTTGAATAATAGTAGCAAGTGTGAGCTTCCTTGCCTAGTTCTTAATCTTAGAGGAAATGCTTCCTGTTGTTCACCACTGAGATTAATGTTTGCTGTAGATTTGTCATATATGACCTTTATTATGTTGAGACATGTTCTTTCTATGCCTACTTTCTGGAGCTTTTATTTATTTGTTTTAATCATAAATGGATATTGAATATTGTCAAAAGCCTTCTCTGCATCTATTGAGATGATCATATGATTTCTATCTTTCAGTTTATTAATATGGTATATCACAATGGTTGATTTGCATACATTGAAGACTACTTGCATCCTGAGGATAAATTCCATTTGATTATTAAGTAAGATGCTTTTATGTGTTGTTGGATTCTGTTTCCTAGAATTTTATTTGCACTTATGCTCATCAGTGACACTGCCCTGTAATTTTCTTGTTTAGTGGTATATTGTCTAGTTTTGGTATCAGGGTGATGGTGTCCTCATTGAATGATTTTGGGTTTTCCATCCTCTGAAATTTTCTGGAGAGTTTAAGCAGGACAGGTGAACACTACAGGGAGTTTTAAAAATTGGTTCTAATTCAAATATTGAAATTACCCATTTATATAAACCTGAGTAGGTCATTTGACATTTTAGGACCTCCATTTTCTTGTATGTAAATTCCAGTAACTACATTTTCTCTAAAATGCTATTAGCTTGTGAGATGCTCGTGTGTGTGCCCCCACCTCTCTCTGGGTGTCGGTTTCTGAGCATAAAATGCAGTTCAGAGCGCCTGTGCTGCTGTGCTGTTCTCAGTCACGCGGTCACGTCCGACTCTTTGTGACCACATGGACTGGAGCCTGCCAGGCTCCTCTGTCCACGCGGAATCTCCAGGAAAGAATATTGGAGTGGGTAGCCTATCCTTCTCCAGGGGATCTTTCCCCCCTAGCAATCGAAAAGGGGTCTTCTGCGTTGCAAGCAGTTTCTTTACCAACATAGCTACCAGGGAAGCCCCCATAGTTTTTGTATATTTGGGCATTTTGGTGTACAGTGAAAGTAAAATAATATGAGTATAAAGAAAGTACCATGAAATACAAGAATGAGAAGAGTTTTCATTTTCACTCTTCAAGGACTACATTATGGATCGTTTTCTCCAACTAATTCTCAGAAAATCTCTCTTGAAAAAAACCTGAAACAGTGAAAATTTTTGTTGATATGGTATATATTAGTTCTATAAATCTCATTTGTGTACAGCTCGATAAAATCTGTAACTACTTCTTTAAACTCAACCCTTCAAATATGTATGGTACTTTGTAAGTGAACCAACTTACCTAATCAGTTCAGCTCAGTCACGTCCAACTCTTTGCGGCCCCGTGGACTGCAGCACACAAGGCCTCCCTGTCCATCACCAACTCCTAGAGCTTGCTCAGATTCATGTCCATCGAGTCGGTGATGCCATCCAACCATCTCATCCTCTGTCATCCTCGTCTCCTCCCTCCTTCACTCTTTCCCAGCATCAGGGTCTTTTCCAATGAGTCGGCTTTTCGCATCAAGTGGCCAAAGTATTGGGAGTTTCAGCTTCAACATCAGTCCTTCCAATGAACACCCAGGACTAATCTCCTTTAGGATGGACTGATTGGATCTCCTTGCCATCCAAGGGACTCTCAAGAGTCTTCTCCAACACCGTAGTTCAGAAGCATCAATTCTTTGGTGCTCAGCTTTCTTCACAGTCCAACTCTCACATCTGTACAAGAACTGGAAAAACCACAGCCTTGACTAGACGGACCTTTGTGGACAAAGTAATATCTCTGCCTTTTAATACACTCTCTAGGTTTGTCACAGCTTTTCTTCCAAGGAGCAAGCATCTTTTAATTCATGGCTGCAGTCACCATTTGCAGTGCTTTTGGAGCCCAAGAAAATAGTGTCACTGTTTCCATTGTTTCCCCTTGTATTTGCCATGAAGTGATGGGACCAGATGCCATGACCTTCCTTTTTTGAATATTGAGTTTTAAGCCAGCTTTTTCACTCTTCTTTTTCACTCTCATCAAGAGGCTCTCTAGTTCCTTTTCACTTTCTTTCATAAGGGTGGTGTTATCTGCATATCTGAGGTTATTGATATTTCTCCCAGCACAGCCCCACCCATCAATAGAACATAGGATTAAAAGTTTACTGAGCATGTCTCCGCCCTTCAGAACAAGACCCAGTTTCTCCCACAGTCTGTGGCTCCCATCAAGAAGCTTCCATAAACCTTTTATCATTATTCAACTCACCTAATAGATATAAAAAATAATAAGAACAGTAATAGCAGTGAATATTTATTAAGAGCTTATTTTAAGAAACTTAACCACATACCCATGTAATACACAGCATAAAATTTTAAAGATTTTGGATAGTTTATTAATACTTGTGCAAATGTAACAATACATGTCTTTATTTCAGTATAATTGGTATATATTTAGTGACTATTTATATGGGGCATTAAAAATATGTGATATCTGTTTATTAACTAATGATTGTCAAACTGCTCCTGAAGTATGTATTGAAGAACACATTTGCTGTTGCTTTTACAATATAGATTAAACACTTCAGCCTTTCAACCACATCAGTTCCACTGGAAATATATATTGATTTCACTGTTTTATTCTAATTATTTGATTATTCATTAAACAACATTTCAGTAATTTTTACTATCTGAAAAAGTTATTGAACTTTTACATTGTTACTGATTTTTTATCAAGTACATTTAACCTATCAGATGTACAATTTACTATAAATTTCACCCTGTAGTACTTAACCTATTTATTATCAAACTCAAAAATTTTTAAATCAACATCATACAGTCTTTGCATGAACAAAAGCCCTCTTATTCACTTTTTGCTTTCTCCCACAGTTTCCCACATTTCTCCACATGGCATTACATATTACATAACTTATAGAGTAGGTCGCTATTCTAAGAACCCCTGTAACAAACGTACATTCATTCTTTTTTTAGGATGCAGTAATTACTTATAGTCCTAAAGTTATAATTGCAATGTGAACAGTGCAACTGTTGCCAGGTAAAATGTACTCTTTTAGCACAGTATGTGTGTAGACATGATTTGGAGGTTTGTTGAATGAAAAAAAAAATAACTCATAACAAATGAGTCTACATGAATAGGGCTAACCAGAAAGCAATAGAAAGAAATTATTTTGATATAGTTAAAATCCTCAGAAGGGTTTCTGAAGAAATAAATTTATCTATAGCTTGTTCTTTGATGATTTTTTTTTTTTGACTGTGCCATGTGGTATGCAGAATATTAGTTCAGAATATTAGCCCCCAACCAGAGATCCAACCTGTCTTTCTGGACTGGGAGGGCGAGTCTCAATCACTGTACCACCAGGGAATTTCCTGATAATCTATTAAGGGACCTTATTTTTAGTGTTCCATGAATAGTGGACCCTGTATTGTTATAAAATGAATGATACTTTTTACTATATAAAGATTGCTCAATTCACATGTGAAACAAGTTTAAGAGTCATGTTGTAATAATTTCAGATAAAAATACACTTGGAATTTTATTCACAAAAATTAAAATATTTAATCTGAGAAATAATAATGACTTGAAGTCTAATACTTAGGCTCCTAAAATTAATAAGCTAAGCTCTTCCCCAGTGGTTCAGCAATAAAGAATTTGTCTGCAATTCAGGAGACACAGGAAACACTGGTTCAATGCCTCCGTCTGGACCATCCCCTGGAAGAGGTAATGGCAATGCATTCCAGTCTTCTTGTTGGGAAAATCCTATGGACAGAGGAGTCTGGCGGGTTGTAGGTCCTCGGGTTGCAAAGAGTCAGACATGATTAAGCAACTGAGCACACAGGTACTTCAGGCTAATGCAGGGCAAAATAACGTGTCAATGTGTGTGTGTGTGTGTGTTTGCGCGCTCAGTCACTCAGTCATGTCTGATTCTTTGCAATCCCATGGACTGTAACGTGTCAATGTGTGTGTGTGTGTGTGTGTGTGTGTCTGTGTGTGTGTGTGTGTGTGTGTGTGTGTGTGTTTGCGCGCTCAGTCACTCAGTCGTGTCTGGTTCTTTGCAATCCCATGGACTGTAGCCTGTCAGGCTCCTCTGTCCATGGGGTTTTCAAGGTGAGAACACTGGCATGGGTTGCCAGTCCCATCTCCAGGGGATCTTCTTGACTCCGGGATCGAATCCACATCTCTTGTGTCTCTTGTACTGACAGGCAATTTCTTACTACTAGCGCCACCTGGGAAGCTCTATTCAATGGATCCAAACAATGGATCCAAACAATAAATTGAGAAAATGAGTATTTTTACTTAAAATGTTGAAATTTGTTTTTTTAGATGTTTTGCTTTGCTCTGGTGTACTCATCTATCCTTAATTATTTTACTATATTTCTAATCAATAATATTAAACCAAAAGGCTGTTTTCCTTGTTCTATTTCACTGATACTGACACAGTTTAAAATATTGAGGAAACAGATTGAGTTTGTCATATAGCCTCTAAAGAAAATATATATTAGTTTAGCTCTGTGTGTGTGTATATGTATGTGAAAGTGTATATATATATATATATATATATATATATATATATACACACACACACACAAGAGAATTTACATGAATTTTTAGCAGCCTAAAATATTTATAATTGTCAAACTTTGGTTCCTTGTGTGTTGATATGATGGAAGTCTGTGTTTTTTGTCTTGTTTTCAAACTGTGCTTTACTTATGCTTCTTCTGTTTGTTTCTAAAATGATTACTTATCCTTTAGGTGGCATTGAATTAACATACTTCTTACTCAAATAAAAAGCAAGCCACTAAACTATATTCTGTTTTATTTACATGTCTTCTGTAGCCCAAAATGTACATTCAAACAGAAGCTGGAGATGTCATCTGCATTTGACACTGGCCAACTGATGAAAATGCTTTGTCCTATTGACTGAACCCCCACAATTAGAACTGTTCACCATGGCGGCTGCATAGAGTGTGTTTAGCTACAGTGACCTGTGCTGTTATATGTTTTGGAAATGGTCTTTATCCTCCCAAATAAAGTTGGTGCATCCAAATTTGGAAACTGACAGCAGTAATATTCCCTGACTAAAGCTGGAGCTTAGCCCTGTTATACTTATTAAAAAGCCTATTCATACAAATTAAATCCATTCCATATCCTGGCCTCTGATGACAGCTCCATTTTTTTCCTTGTCTGGTTTGAATTACCTCAAGTCTGTACCCAGAAAGAATTTATCCTTTTCAAGAGACTTCTCCAAGCCTATCATAAATTCACATGGGTCGTCCCATCAATGTAGTGAATTTGCATTATTATTTCATTATGAGTAGGAAAGAAAGCGGATTAGATCTCTTCCAGCATTGGCAGAGCCTAATTCAACCTGAACACATGATTAAAGCTGGCATTTATGACTATAACTGTCAAAGAAAACTAATTGTAAACTGAGAGCTGTGGATAATTATGGCTTTTGCTATTAAACCATTTCTCTCCTATTTATCACAGAACCAACTACAGACCTTACTACTGTTTGCATTTAGTTCTCTGATTACTACGAACCTATTTATGCAAATGAAATTTGATCTATATTCTCAAATTGAAAACTTTGTGTAAACTTAAGTTCAATCAGGCTTTAATGTATATGTCTTGCTTTTTCTTTCCTTTTTAAAACTTTTTTGGAAAAGGTGAAGTAACACTAAGACCACTGAGTCTAAGACACTTCATTTTACATTGTTTGAATTAAAAACTCTGAAACAGCTATCTGATAATAAGTTTGACACATATGCTATTTGAACTAACTTTTACAAGAGACTTTTAAAAATTATCCCTGATTATTTGCTGTATATATGCTAAGGCCTATAGACTATATACATAAAAGTTTATATATTTTACATTATATATACTTACACAGGTATGAATAGCTATGCACATACAAACATGCATATAGAAATATATACATACACATACAAATACATATACATGTATCCATGGAAGCATATGCCTACATATATACAAACAAATGTATGGATATATCACCAGTAAACACTGTAAGTTCTTAATGATGTGACGAATATTTTTATAATTTCATGGGAAGCTGTATGTGATAGTGGCTAATCACATAAGCTCTTAAGCATGTCTATTTAGGATTCAACTGCATTTTTACCCTTTACCAGCTACACACATTTATAAAACATACTTATTTTGAAAATGTATAAATGTTATTATGAACAGGATAATTAAAGGAAATAATTGCTATAAACTAACTTGTACATAGTAAGTGCTCAATTAAAACTTTCAGCAAGCTTTTTAATATTCTAGTATTGAAACTGTGGATCACTGTGTGTGTATGAATTTTTATGGAAATATATTTTGAAGTTGAAATACAACAATAGTGACAACTATAATTAAATTACATGCTTCAATTTATGGGACAGCTCTAATACATGAATTTGTATTTGTCAAAGGCAATTACTAAAAAGCTTAAGTAGTAGAATTTAATTTGTATAACTACAAAAACTAAGAATAATAAAATGCACATAAAAGGAAAAGATAATTTCTTTTGTTTAATGATCTGGTCATCAATTCAGAGAATAGTTTCACTGAATCCTATGTGATACTACCAATAATCAATGCAATGAATTGTATGTTGATAAGATAAGGCTAGAGAGTGGCCAAGATGGGAGAATAGAAAGACCCTGAGCTCACTTTCTCTCACAAGTCCACCAAAATCACAACTATCTGCAGAACAACCGCTGATGAAAAAGACGAAGAAACCAGAAAAGATCTTCGACAATGAAAGACATAAAGAAGGAACTGCAACAAGGTGGGTAGGAGAAGCAGACTCATTACTTAATCAAGTTCCAAACTCCTGCAGTGGATTACCCACAAACTAGAGAATAATTGTATTGCAGAGGATTTTCCTTAGGAATGAGAGTTCTGGGTCTTGCATCAGGCTCCCTAGTTCAAGGGTCTGGCATCAGGAAAATGATGCTCTGGCACCCTAGAGCGTTTGGTTTTGAAGGCCAGCAAGGCTTAATTTCAGGAGCCACATACAAGTGGGGGGAAAAGAGACTTCATTCTTAAAGGGCATACACAAAATAGCTTGTGCCCTGGGACCTAGGGCAAAAGCAATAATTAGATAGGAGGTCGGGTGAGACCTACCTGCTGGTCTTGGAAAGCCTCCCAGAGAGGCAGGGGTCAGCTACAGCTCACTGACACTGGTGGCAGACATATCTAGCCACAGGAACACTGCTACTGGTGGTGCCATCTTAACTCATTAGAGCCAGAACCTGCCCCCACCCAATAGCTCCGATGCTGCAGGCCAAACAACTAAGCTGGTAGTGACACAGCCCCACCCCTCAGAGGGCAGGCTGCCTAAAGACTTCCTGAGCCTATAGCCACCTCTAGATATGCCCCTGGACGTGGCCATGACTGCCAGAGGGCCAAGGCTCAGCTCTACTCACCAGTGGGCAGCACTGACCATTCCCACTGGGAATCCTACACTGGACCAGCCTCACCTACCAGGGGGCAAACACCAGAAGCAAGACAATTAGGATCCTGTGACTGTGGAGCAAGCACACCGCTAGCAGGCTAGACCCTGCCCCGAGGCCAGCGGGCCCTGCACCTGCCCATTATCAGGCCAGTGGAGCTTTCAAGAAGCCTCAGGCCCCGCACTCAACTTCCCCCTCCAACAATCTGAAAGGAGCTACGGGGTTCCTGGAGTCTGCAGTCAGACTCTGGAAACCAGCTCTTCCTGCCAGTAGTCTGGCATTAACCAGAGGATCTGGCTTCACCTGCCAGTTGGTGGACAATAGCCTCAGAGTCTTTGGGACCCTGAATCCTCTCACCAGTAAAACAGAACTGGCCCTAGGATTCTGCAACCAGACACCTTGTGACCAGGCCTTGCTAAACAGGAGCCAGAAGCAACCACACAAAGGCCTGGCACCCAGCTGGACCAGGGGATGCGCAAGCCTCCCGGATCACCCACAGAGCTGTCACAGCAGAGAGACCCAAGGAGTCTCAGCAGAAACCTCTAGAGCACACAGTTTCAGTGACCAGCTGGGCCAGGGGACGCGCAAGCCTCCCGATCACCCACAGAGCTGTCACAGCAGAGAGACCCAAGGAGTCTCAGCAGAAACCTCTAGAGCACACAGTTTGAGTGCCAGCTGGGCCAGGGGACGCGCAAGCCTCCCGATCACCCACAGAGCTGTCACAGCAGAGAGACCCAAGGAGTCTCAGCAGAAACCTCTAGAGCACACAGTTTGAGTGATCGGGAGTGCACTGCTGGCATGCATAGGATGTCTCCTACAGAAGGCCACTTCTCTAAGGTCAAGAGATGTAGCTAACCTATCACAGACATAAAGATTCAAATAGCAACTTAGATAAAATGAAGTAGCAGAGGAATGTGTTCTAGACAAAGAAAAAGTTAAAATCCCAGAAGAAGAACTAAGTGAAGTGGAGATAGGGTTCAGAGTTATGATTATAAAGATGATCAAAGAACTGAGGTGAATGGATGCTCAGAGTGAGATGACTGATATGAGAAGTTGTGTTTTTTTCTTTAATAAGAGTTAGAAAACATAAGGATCTGCCAAATATGGATAAAGAATACAATAACTGAAATGAAAAATACACTAGAAGGAATCAGTACTAGACTAAATGATACAGAAGACTGGACCAGTGAAGTGGAAGACAGAGTAGTGGGAATCACTGCCACTGAATAGAGAACAGCAAAAAAAAAAAGAACAAAAAGAAAAAACAAGAGACCTCTGGGAGGACAAGCGCATCACTAATATTCACATTATAGGGGTCCCAAAAGCAGAAGAGGGAGATAAAGGGCCTGAGAAAATATCTGAAGAGATAATAGCTTCAAACTTCCCTAACTCGAGGAAGGAAACAATCACCAAACTCCAGGAAGCAGAGAGAGCCCCGCACAGAGCGGACTCAGAGAGGAGCACACCAGGACACAGTGTCATCAGGACAAAAGTCACAGATACAGACTATGAAAAGCAACAAACAGCATACAAAGGAACTCCCACTGGCTCTCAACCGATTTCTTTTTTTTAGCAGAAACTCTGCAGGCCAGAAAGGAGTGGCATGATATACTTACAGTGATGAGAGAGAAAAACACACAGTGAGGGATATTCTACACAGCAAGGTTCTTGTTCAGATTTGATGGAGAAATCAAAAGTTTCACAGACAGGCAAAAGGTGAAAGAATCCCGCACCACCAAATCAGCTTTACAACAAATGCTAAGCAACTTCTCTAGGCAGAAAAGAAAAAGCCACAACTTAGTAACAAGAAAATTATAAAATGAGAAGCTCACTGGTAAAGGCAAACATACCATAAAGGGAGGCAGAGTAAAAGCACTTCTATGAAGGAAGTTGACAGCAACAATTTTACCTCAGCAAACAAAAGAATCTCAAATAAACAATGTAACCTTACACCTAAAACAACCAGAGTAAGACCCTTCTAAGGGTCAATGAAGATAACATTTTATTCACAATTTAACATTTAATTCAGCAATACTGAATCTGGAATCCATGGGCTATAAGATTCTGTACTATGCCAAGTTGTGACATTTAACCTACTCAATGAATAATTAAAATAATTAGTTTCTACTGTAAAAATATTAGTTTAAAATCAATAGCAGAACATGTATGCAATATTAAAAAATTGAGACTTTTGAATCAAATATTTGTGTTACTCTTTTGCTAATGAAATAAGAAGCCTTTTAATCCCGTTTTATGACCTTACTGATAAGTCTTTGCATTTGTGTATTACCTTTCCATCTGTGTGTGTGTGTGTGTGTGTATATGCATGCATGTGTGTGTGTGTGTTTTAGTTACTCAGTTGAGTCCATCTCTTTGTGACCCCATGGACTGTAGCCCACCAGGCTCCTCTATCCATGGAATTCTCCAGGCAAGAATATTGGAGTGGGTTGCCGTTTCCTACTCCAAGGAATCTTCTAGACCAAGGGATTGAACTTGGATCTCCCACAGAGAAAGCAGATTCTTCACTGTCTGAGCCACCAGGGAGGCTCTCACTTCTGTCCACGAGCATGAATATTTTGGCAGTTATATTAATTATGTACCTGCACTGTGAGTGCCACTTTTTCACTTATTATTAGTTCATAAACACTGATCTGTATTTTTATGTCACCACTGTATTATAATTTAAACAACCTCTTAAAATGCCACCGAGTAAACATTTTTTATAATTTACTTGAATGATATCTTACTTTTATAAGACTTTTAGAATATTTTCAACTTGTTATGTATCCAGAGCACTATAAAAACATCTCAGAGCATATATCTTTGCTTGAATTACTTATTTAGGCTCAATTATTTAGAATCTGATGACATTTTTGAAAGGTATGAAACAATCATGATTTTAAAAAAACTTTGCCATATTATTCTCCAAAAGGATGGTATAAGCAATAAGGGTTTAACTAATAGTTTTATAGTGTCTTTTCTCTATATTTATTATGTTGTTAATTTGTAAATAAATATTAAAATATATTTCTTAATGAAATACAAAGACCAAAGATAACAAATCAACAATTATGAAATCAAGTTCATTCTCTGTATATACATTAGGTGACATCTAATTTCTTGGTTTTCACTTTCTGATTGCCTGCACTTTGCTTATGGATCCTGAAGAACACTGATAAATAAATTATATGCTAGCATTTTAGAAGTCTTAATTTCATATTAAAATGAAAATCTAAGTCAACACCTCTGTAGCAAACTTTTTTCAAGAAATAAAGCATCACTAAATACAATATTAACTCCTTTAATTGAAGTTAAAATAAAAAAATAAATAAAAAGGTGCTTATTCTAATGTACAAAACAACATTTTTGTATACCTTTCAAATTATCACTAAAGCTTATAAAGTAAGTAGCTCAAAATGTATACACATACTCCCTAATTCAGATGATAGCATGCACAGATAAAAATTATTTACCCAATAGAGCTGGCATCATAATGAATGAAAGAAGCAAAATTTTCTCACAATGATATCACAAATTCCTATAATTCAGTGATGATTTATTAATAGAGTTTTACTAAAATGACTCTCAGTTGAACTTTGTTTAAATTTTCTACATGACACAAATTTCAATGTAGAATTATATATATTTCTTCCTTGTGTCAAAAACTTTCAAATATCTCACTAATGTAAAAGGAATTAATTCTGCCAAAGGGTCTAGAGTATCAAAAAAATTATTGAAAATGTTATTAAACATTTGTATGCATATCATTTATTATATATTTGTCAGAAATATGGCCTTTCACTATTTTTATTCATTGATCATCATTAATGATACTTCTACAAATGAAGAGCTATGCAAGTAACTTATCAAGTATACTAAAGCATAAAAAGGATTGAAAATGGAAAAAATGTTATAAATTTTCTTGTGTTCTCAAGAATATATGAACATAATTTCTCATAAAATATAATAGATATAACCAGAGTATCACTGGATTTAAGAGGAGTAATATGTCATTGCTCAGCTATAGTCTGAAGCCCCCTTTTACATTATTAAGCTAAAGAAAATAATATACTCCAAATGAGAGTAAGAAAAACTGAAGTCCCCAAATATTGAATAAGATCCTAGGAATTCAGCAAGTCTTAAATGACAGTGACTAAAAATTACTATCTACACAGATGCTTTCATGACTTCAATGGAGGTCAATGCAATGGGGATTAAGTGACATTTATAGTTGATGTAAGAACTCTTGATGATTTGGCTTAAGTTAACTGGTGGCTATACACAGAAACTTTTTTTTTTTTTCTATAGAAAGAAATTTAAATAAAATCTTTTCTAGAGAGCCTTTGCAGTACAGGGTTTTGACAGGATAGAAAGAACCATGAAAATATTTATTTTTGTTATTGTCTTACTTTCATTTCTTAACAATATGTGTCAAAATCATATATATTAAAACAAAACAAAACAAAACAAAAAAACTCTGTCTTTACCATCAATTGCTACCAAAAGCCCAAGGGCCTTCATTATGCAAATTCTGAGTGCCATAAAATGCAGAAGACTTATTTTCTAAAGAGGTAAAAGACGGTATCTATCCAAGGAAGGCCATTCATATCTGAATAGTATGAATTGCACATACTCTACAGAAAACAAAGGAATCAACAAATACATTCTGGAATAAGTACAAGTCCTTTCTGCTTCTGTTTTGGAAACACTAACAGTTATTCTTTAGGCAAAATACTAGAAGATCATTTTTTTGAAAAACATAGAAACCTAAGAGAAAACACTATAGACGTTAACATTGGGGATTTCCAGCTGATTTAGCTAAGGAACGCAAACATCGAATAAATCAAAGAAAGCAGTCCTTTTCAGTAAACTATCATCCAATAGTACACTGCGGCCAATTATCTTTGGGACAAGAGCCAACTGTTAATATTCTCCATACTCTTCATTCAGTGCCTACCTGTTGGTAGCCCTAAACTATTGTTAGTATCTTGAAACCCACCACAGTGGAAGAATTTTATATCACTGAAATTGGCTAACTCAAAAAATACAACATTAACCTTAACTGTCTCAGAGATATACTACAACTATTAGGTCCACTAAAAGAGGATTCCATATTTATAATAAACAAAAATCAGAAACAAAAGTTAAGTTTTCAAGAATTAAAATTATGAAACTGGAATAGAAAAATGCCAGAGAATTTTTGAAAAGATTCTGCTCCCCCAAACAAGGATAAATCAAAACACAATAAAATATAGGATATGAAATTTTAAAAAATTAAACTGCTACTCTAGTTGTTCAAAATCCTAGCAGTAGAAAATCCAAGAAGAGGCAGCAGAGAAAATTGAGTTAAAAAAAAAAAAAAAGGAAAATTGTTCATTATTACTTCCAAGAGCTAAAGTTAATGTGTTTCCTAGTTGAAAGCACTTACTAAATATCCAGATCATGGATGAAGACATATGCACACAATGATATATCACCATTAGATTTCAAATCATGAACACAAAAAACAATACTGCAAAGTTTCCTCTAAAAGCAACTCATCTTAGAAGAAAAGCTCAAAGAAAAGAATAATTTTTGTTGTTTTAATTTTAGGGTGGAACACTTGAAAGTAAAAAGAACGGTATTGTCAAGTTACTTAGCAAAAATGATATCCAATCCAGGATTCTACATCTAGTTAAACTCTTATACAAAGATTTTGGCATTGTTGTTCAGTCACTGAGTTGTGTCCAACTCTTTGTGGCCCTGTGGACTATAGCACACCAGGCTCCCACGTCTTTCACGATCTCCCAGTGTTTGCTTATATTCATGTCCAGTGGATTGGTGATGCTATCTAACCATCTCGTCTCATCCTCTGCCACTCCCTTCTCCTTCTGCCTTGGATCCTTCCCAGCATCAGGGTCTTTTCCAATGAGTCAGCTCTTCCCATCAGGTGGCCAAAGTTTTGGAGCCTTCAACTTCAACCCTTCCAGTGAATATTCAGGGTTGACTTCCTTTAGAATTGACTGGTTTGATCTCCTTGCAGTCCAAGGAACTCTCAAGGGTCCTTTCCAGCACCACAGTTTGAAAGCATCCGATCTTCGGTGCTCAGCCTTCACTATGGTCTAACTCTTACTTCTGTACATGGCTACTGAAAAAAACATAGTTTTGACTATACAGACCTTTGTCGACTGGTCTGTATAGTGATGTCTCTGTATAGTGACATCACTATAAAGTGATGTCTCTGCACTTTAATACACTGTCTAGGTTTGTCATAGCTTTCCTTCTAAGGAGCAAGTGTCTTTTATGGCCTGGGTCATAGCTTGATTGATTTACACAAGCCCCTTCACCACAACGAAGCTGTGATCCATGAAGGGGATACAAAGCTTAGGATTAAGAAAAATTTGGACAGGTAGCAAAGACTGTAGAGTCCTCAACCAAAATGAGAAATCAAACAAAAATTTTTAAAGGGGGGATACATGCGATGGGACCCAGGAATCAGGGAATTCAAATATGGCAGAGTGGCAAAGGGAGACTCTAGGATGATGATGAAGCCAGGTGCTGCCGCTGCTGTTGCTGCTAAGTTGCTTCAGTTGTGTCTGACTCTGTGCGATCCCAGAGACGGCAGCCCACTAGGCTCCCCCATCCCTGGGATTCTCCAGGCAAGAACACTGGAGTGGGTTGCCATTTCCTTCTCCAATGCATGAACGTGAAAAGTGAAAGTGAAGTCGCTCAGTCGTGTCCGACTCTTAGCGACCCCATGGACTGCAGCCTACCAGGCTCCTCTGTCCACGGGATTTTCCAGGCAAGAGTACTGGAGTGAGGTGCCATTGCCTTCTCCAGATGAAGCAAGAATCTTGAATAATTGTATTCTACAGGTAGAACAAAGTCCAAATTGAAGCTGGTGAGAGGAAGTACATAGAGACTCTTTAAGAAGATTCAACTGACAATACACCTGCTAAGTCAGAATGTATTTCAAGGAGATTTGGACACTTGGCTGGATATGTAAAGTTGCATAATATAAAACTATCCAAAAAAACAGCAAGAGGAAATAAGATAAATTTCACTCTGAGGAAAATAAGAAGTTTAGAAATTAAAAGAAATAATAACTAAGCTAAGGAAATAAAAGAAATAAATACTATTATGCTCCATGGTTCAGTGGTGAATAGCATTTATATACCCTATCATTGCATCTGCCATGATACCTTCCCCAACTTCACCACTTCTGCTGATAGATGGGGAACGTGGTGAATGGGATCATTCTATATACAGTGTTGGAGAAGGCAATGGCACCCCAGTCCAGTACTCTTGCCTGGAAAATCCCATGGATGGAGGAGCCTGGTAGGCTGCAGACCCATGGGGTCGCTAAGAGTCGGACACAACTGAGCGACTTCACTCTCACTTTTCCCTTTCATGCACTGGAGAAGGAAATGGCAACCCACTCCAGTATTCTTGCCTGGAGAATCCCAGGAACGGCGGAGCCTGGTGGGCTGCCATCTATGGGGTTGCACAGAGTCGGACACGACTGAAGCGACTTAGCAGCAGCAGCAGCAGCAGCAGCAGCAGTCATCATTTTAAACTCTGGATAATGTTCTAATGAGAAGGCCCTCAGCTCTCATGTCTGGCTTACTTTAAGGAGCTCTACAAGCAAGTGAAGTCAAAAGGCGAAATGGATACCAATTGCTTGGCTGAGTGTTAAGCTTCTGCCCCAGAATGAAAATAGATCTCCTTTGTAAAGACTGGGAGACTTACCTAAGGAAATCTCTGTTCATTAATTATCTGATAACTTAGCTAATCAAGCAGAGATTTCAGGCCACATGCGACAAACAACACAGATTGTACAGAATTAATTCAGAATTATTTTTAAAAATATTGGTTGTGTACCTACTGTGTTCTGGTAGGTGGTGGTTACAAGAAAGCTAACTTATAATATACTTCAAATTTTCAAAGTTTAAAAGTAGTAAGGAAGGAAGGCTTTAGTCCACTGTGATTTAGGAAGAGTTACAAGTCTACTGGGCTTCTCCAGTGGCTAACTGGTAAAAGAATCAGCCTGCAATGCAGGAGACGCAGGAGATGCAGGTTCAATCCCTGGGTTGGGAAGATCCCCTGGAGAAGAGCATGGCAATCCATGCTAGTATTTTTTGCCTGGGAAAATCCCATGGACAGAGGAGCCTGGCAGGCTATAGTCCATGGGGGTCTCAAAGAGTTGGACAGGAGTGAAACAACAGCATGAGCAGGAGAGGTTTACTGTGTGCTGAAAGTTTATTAAAAGATATACTTAGAAGCAAAGAAACAAAAAAGAAAAAAAAAAAGACTGTGTTTGTTTGTTTGAATTGTCTGATTAATTTCACTTCTTCCCTGTTTATTTTTTGCCTAAATGCACTGTAAACACATATATCTTGTGAGTTACAAAAATATTTTGTTTAAAATAATACAATCTGATTCTACTTCATTCCTCCCATTCTGCCATTTTATGATGTTTTCTTTGGGCATTTGCTCTTGTAATTATCTAGAGCACTATACACAGGCTGTGATGCCTGTGAGGACTTTGTAAATGGATGTCCCTGTCTTCCTAGTAAAATCATTAATCCATCCTTTATGTTGGTGTAGTAAAAGAAGCGGAGAAGGCAATGGCACCCCACTCCAGTACTCTTGCCTGGAAAATCCAGTGGGTGGAGGAGCCTGGTGGGCTGCAGACCCATGGGGTAGCTAGGAGTCAGACATGACTGAGCGACTTCACTTTCACTTTTCCCTTTCATGCACTGGAGAAGGAAATGGCAACCCACTCCAGTATTCTTGCCTGGAGAATCCCAGGGACAGCGGAGCCTGGTGGGCTGCCGTCTATGGGGTCGCACAGGGTCGGACACGACTGAAGCGACTTAGCAGTAGCAGTAAAAGAAGCATCAGGCATAGAATGTCTGAGAGGAAAAAGTAAAAGTGTTCAATTTGTCAAGGTCTAAAATAAACCAAACGGAGAAGGCAATGGCACCCCATTTCAGTACTCTTGCCTGAAAAATCCCATGGACGGAGGAGCCTGGTAGGCTACAATCCATGGGGTCGCTAAGAGTCAGACACAACTGAGCGACTTCATTTTCACTTTTCCCTTTCATGCACTGGAGAAGGAAATGGCAACCCACTCCAGTATTCTTGCCTGGAGAATCCCAGAGACGGGGGAGCCTGGTGGGCTGCCGTCTATGGGGTCGCACAGAGTCAGACACGACTGAAGTGACTTAGCAGCAAAATAAACCAAAAGCATGGAATAGAAAAAAAACAAAAACAAAACATAATTTAACCAAAAGGTGTTTAAATGAGAAATGACTAAGAGGTTTTACTGATAAAGAAGTAGATATGTACCTCATCAATTAAAAAATCAAAGCCTAACCTTTCCAGTGAGATTTTTAGATATAAAAGTAAAAAATGTAATATGCCATTCATGTGCTCACTTCCAGACACAGAGAAATCCAGATGATGTCAAATATAACAATACTGAAGTTTAAGAGTTCAGTAAAACTTGGTATGCAGAAAGTCTGCTGCTCAGAAAGAGCTCACAAAGTGTATGTTTGACTTGAATATGCTTTTTAAAATATGCTATCAATTAAAATGAAGGTTATTTCATATCCAATTCCAAACTTCTGAGTTTTCTAGAACAATCTGAATAACTGGCACATTGGACCCAAGCTGGATTGCAGTGCATACTTTCTAGCTTGCCACCTTCCTTGTCAGTCTGTAAGGTCTTCCAGGCATGCGACCAAGTCTTAGTTCACATGTAACATTGTGTTTCCTCTGTTGCTTTTCTTCTTCTTGGACAAACAAAAGTGGAACATAAAAGAGAAGGCTTCAAGGAAATCAGAGTGAGCGCTTTACTGTGGAAATGAAGAATATTCTTCATTTTTAATATATCAAATATGTGTGCCCAGAAAATTCAAGATAGCATTTTCATATATCCAACTATCAAGCCATGAAAAGTCATGTAGGGTCTTTAAGTAAAAGAAGACAAACAGAGAAAACCACATACTGTGTGACTCCAGCTATATGACATTCTGGAAAAGGCAATGATGTGATAGAGATAGTAAAAACATCAGTGGCTGCCAGTGGTTGGGGAGGCAAGGGAGAGTTGAATAAGTGGAACAAAGAGTATTTTTAGGGCAGAGAAAATATTCTGTATGATGCATTAACAAGGAATTCAATCATAATATGTTTATCCAAATCTATAGAATGTACAAGACCAAGAGTGAATGCCTATGTAAACCACTGGATTTGGGGTGGTTATACTGTGCCAGTGTAGGCTCATTAATTGTCACAAAGGTGTAAATCTGGTAGGGGTTGTCAGTAATGGTGGAAGCTATTAACGTGTAAGGACTGGAGGTATATGAGAAATCTCTGTACCTTTCTGTCAGTTTTGCTGTGACCCTAAAGCTCTTCTAAAAATCATCTTTGAAAAACAAAAGCAAATGCTGAGTACACTTTCAGTGCGATGAGAGATACGATAAAACCTCAGAAGTCTAATTACCGTTGCACGTGCTCATGCTCAGTCACTCAGTCATGCCAGACTCTCTGCGACCCCACGGACTGTAGCCCACCAGGCTCCTCTGTCCATGGGATTCTCCAGGCAAGAATCCTGGAGTGGGCTGCCATTTCCTTCTCCAGAGGATCTTCCCAACCCAGGCACTGAACCTGCATGTCCTGCTTTGGCAAGCAGGTTCTTCACTACTGCATTGTCTGGGAAGATCCTAATTATCATTGAGTGATACCTAAAGCATCTGAGACCAAAGGAACTATTTGTGGAAGCCTCCATAACACTTCTTTGGGAAAGAGCAAGGTTAGTGAATGGGGCCTTCTAGTGGTACAGCTCAGAAATCTCCAGCAAATATTCACTCTTAGAAGGGAGATCCACTCTACCCAGGAATTACTCTGAGCAAAATGGGCATGGTAAAAGACTATAGATGTTCCAGAGATGGCAGATGTTAGAAAGTGACAGCAAAATAAACCCTGAATAATGACTGCATCACCAAGGAAAACTAATGCTGTCATCCCTACATTTAGCACTCAAGAAACCAGAGAGATACAGGATTATGGAAAAGCCCTCTTAACAAGATAAGGTCTTAGGAGGGCCAACTATACAGAAATTCCATGTATAGCAGGTTACTGCTAGAGTCAGAGAAGAAGTGTACACATATGTGTGTGTGTCTGGGAAGAGACAGAGAGAGCAAGAGAGAAGCAATTTCCACTGAAAAACATTTACAAAGAAATAACTATTGCTTCCACAAAAACCTCTGATTATACTTGGTTTCACAAGAAATACTTTGAAATATTAAAGATCTAAAAGGCTTTTTAGAACACAGGAAATAAAGAAAATTTCTAAATTCTTCTCACACTTCAAGCATAAGCTTAATAATGATTTCTATTTTAATTTTAAAAAATTAAAAAAGACAAGTATAAGGGTAATACAGAAACAATCTAAATGTCTGTTATTGGATGAATGGTCAAAGAAAAGTAGTTACATATGTAATGGAATATTACTAATCCTTAAAAAAAGGACATTCTGCCATTTGCAATATGAACCTGAAGGACATTATGCTAAGTGAAATAATTCAGATTTAGAAAAAAAATACTGCATGGTCTTACTTTAATGTGAGATCACACTACTTTACTTACTTACTTTAGTAATCTAAAATAGTCAAATTAAAAGAAGCAGAGTGGAATGGTGGTTGCCAGGGACAGGAGGAAGGGGAAAGTGAAAAGATGTTGGTCAAGGAATACATTTCCACTTTGCAAGATGAGTAAGATTATAGTCAACAATATTGAATGTTATACTGGAAATTTTCTAAGAGGTTAGATCTTAAGTCTTCTCAGCATATACACAAAAAGACTACAGGGAGGGAACACAAACCCACCCTACCAGCAGAAAATTGGATTAAAGATTTACCAAGCATGGCCCTGACCACCAAGCAAGACCTACTATTCCCCACAGCCAGTCCCTCCCATCAGGAAGCTTCCACAAGCCTCTTATCCTTATCCATCAGGGAGCAGACAGAATGAAAACTATAATCACAGAAAACTAACCAAACTGATCACCATAGATCACAGCCTTGTCTAACTTAATGAAACTATGAGCCATGCAGTATAGGGGCAGCCAAAACCGATGGGTCATGGTGGAGAGTTCTGACAAAAAGTGGCCAACTGGAGAAGGGAATGGCAAACCAGCTCAGCATCTGGCCCTGAGGACCCTTGGTGGTATGAAAGGCAAAAAGACATGACACTGAAAGATGAACTTCCCAGGTCTGTGGATGCCCAATATGCTACTGGACAAGAGGGGAGAAATAGCTCCATAAAGAATAAAGACACTGAGCCAAAGCGAAAACAAAGCCCAAATGTGGATGTGTCTGGTGGTAAAAGTAAAGTCTGATGCTGGAAAATACAATATTGCATAGGAACCTGGAATGTTAGGTCCATGAATCAAGGTAAATTATAAGTGGTAAGGAGATGTAATGGGATGGCTAAAGTGAACATCAACATTTCAGGAATCAGTTAACTAAAATGGACCAGAATGAGTAAATTTAATTCAGATGACCATTATATCTATTACTGTGGTTAAGAATCCATTAGAAGAAATGGAGTGCCCCTCACAGTCAACAAAAGAGTCTGAAATGCAGTGCTTGGGTGCACTCTCAAAAACAACAGAATGATCTCTGTTTGTTTCCAAGGCAAAGCATTCAATATGATAGTAACTCAACTCTATGCCCCAAACACTAATGCTGAAGTGGCTGAAGCTGAATGTTTCCAAAAAAGACCTACAAGACCTCCTAGAAATAACAACAAAAAGATGTCATCTTCATCATGCTGCTGCTGCTGCTAAGTCGCGTCAGTCGTGTCTGACTCTGTGCGACCCCATAGACGGCAGCCCACCAGGCTCCGCCGTCCTTGGGATTCTCCAGGCAACAGTACTGGAGTGGGTTGCCATTTCCTTCTCCAGTGCATGAAAGGGAAAAGTGAAAGTGGAGTCGCTCAGTCGTGTCCGACTCAGTGACCCCATGGACTGCAGCCTGCCAGGCTCCTCCGTCCATGGGATTTTCCAGGCAAAAGTACTGGAGTGGGGTGCCATTGCCTTCTTCATCATAGGGGATTGGAATACAAAAGTAGGAAGTCAAGAGATACCTGTAGTAACAGGCAAGTTTGGCCTTGGAGTACAAAATGAAGCAGGGCAAAGGCTAACAGAGTTTTTGCCAAGAGAACACACTGGTCATAGAAAACACCCTCTTCCAACAACACAAGAGAAGACTCTACACATGGACATCACCAGATGGTCAACACCAAAATCAGATTGATTATATTCTTTACAGCCAAAGATGGAGAAGCTCTATAAAGTCAGCAAAAACAAGATCGGGAGCTGACTGTGACTCAGATCATGAACTCATTGCCAAATTTAGACTTAAATTGAAGAAAGTAGGGAAAACCACTAGACCATTCAGGTATGACCTAAATCAAATCCATTATGATTATGCAGTGGAAGTGACAAATAGATTCAAGAGATTAGATGTGATAGAGTGCCTGAAGAACTACGGTCGGAGGTTCATGACATTGTACAGGAGGCAGTGATCAAGACCATCCCCAAGAAAAAGAAATGCAAAAAGGCAAAATGGTTTTCTGAGGAGACCTTACAAATAGCTGAGAAAAAAAGAGAAGCTAAAGGCAAAGGAGAAAAGGAAAGAAATGCCCATTTAACTATATAGTTCCAAAGAATAGCAAGGAGAGACAAGAAATCCTTCCTCAGTATTCAATGCAAAGAAACAGAGGAAAACAATAGAATGGGAAGGACTAGAGATCTCGTCAACAAAATCAGATACCAAGGGATGATTTCATGTAAAGATGGGCTCAATAAAGGACAGAAATTGTATGGACCTAAGAGAACCAGAAAATATTAAGAAGAGGTAGCAAAAATAAAGAGAAGAACTATACAAAAAAGATCTTCACAACCCAGATAACCATGAGGGCATGATCACTCACCTAGACACAGATATCCTGGAATGTGAAGTCAAGTGGGTCTTAGGAAGCATCACTACAAACAAAGCTAGTGGAGGTGATGGAATTCTAGTTGAGCTACTTCAGATCCTAAAAGATGATCCTGTGAAAGTGTCTCACTCAATATGCCAGCAAATTTGGAAAGCTCAGCAGTGGCCAGAGGACTGGAAAATGTCATTTTTCATTCTAATCCCAAAGAAAGGCAATGCCAGCAAATGTTCAAATTACTGCAGAATTGCACTTATCTCACATGCAAGCAAAGTAATGCTCAAAATTCTCCAAGATAGGCTTCAACAGTACATGAACTGAGAACTTCCAGGTGTTCAAGATAGATTTAGACAAGGCAGAGGATTGATCACATCTAGTCACAAATCAAGCCTTGGTAGATTGAAAAATACTGAAATTGAATCAGGCATTTTTTTCCAACCCCAATGGATGAATGGAATGTTATATAAATGTGAATTTGTAAAAGTTATGCTATGCCTTCAATTTCTGAAGTGAGAAAGCAAAAGGTATATGTTATATTCATCAGAAGACTTCTATTTTGTTAGAGACTGGTAGGCTAGGCAACTTACAGAAAATAATGATGATTCAAGAACATGAGATCAAGAGATGATTGACTCAAGTTTAAATAACAGCCAGTTACCTATCCTTGAACTTAATTTACCTACGCCATTCTGACTTGCCCCTTGTCTCTCAAGTAAGTACCAAAGCGAAAATCACTTGAAATATGAGCGTATGTGAACTAGCCTTGTCAAGGTAACTTCTAAACATAACGAGTGTGCTTTGGCAAACCTTGGTAAGCACGAGCCATTCCATCAAGCGATTCTGTTACAAGATCTTGATGGCACCCTTGATTTCAAACCATTATGTTTGAGCAGTTACTGCCTAATAGGAATTTACCTCTATTAAATTGAATCAGAAAATTCCTGTCTTCTTCACAAGATGATTCAAATGAAACACTACATTTAGAATTGACTGGTATTGGAGATCTCTGCTTTAAAATGCCACCTGGCTAAAAAAATGTCTGATCCAATCTTTAACACCTCCCACCATCAATAATTTTGAAATTTAGAAAAATGCAAAATCTCATGATAGTCTAAACGGTTACTGGTTAAAAACCTATTTTCTAAATCAGGGAATTCACTCTAAAACTTTACAACCTATAATTATGGTACGCATTTGCTTCTTATAAAAGACTAAAATTCAAAAGACAGAAAATAGTTTGTAAATTTGTTGTTCTTTGTTTCCTAAATTAGAGACTTAGAGTCAGTAGTACTGCAGATACATCTAAGGTGGCCCATGTTATCCTTGCCTCATAGTATTTATGATCATTGCTAAGCAATATAATATGACAAAAGTGATGGGATATTACTCCCATGATCAAATTCCCTTGTATAAGACTTTGTCTTGCTAGCAAACTTTTTTTAGAAACTCTCCTTGTTGGCTTGAAAAAGTAAGCCCTCATTTAGGGAAAGCCCTACAGCAAAGAACTACAAACAGCCTGGAGGAGCTGAGGGTTACTCCTAGCCAAGAGCCAACAGGAAGGAGGTGCCCACTGTCCCACAACTCTAAGAAAACAAATGCTGCCAGAAACTGAGTGAAATTAGAAGTGGATTCTTCCCCAATCAAATTTTCAGATGAGAACACTGCTGTAGCCAATGTCTTGCTTGACGATGTCTGAGGACTTAAGCAGAGGATACAGATAGGCCACGTCCAGATACTTGACTCACGGGAATTTTGAGGCAATAAATGTGTGTTGTTTTAAGCTGCCAAATTTGTGGCAATTTGTAATTAAGCAACAGGTAACTAATAGAGATGGTGACTAGAAGATTATGAGGCCTTGTATTCTGCATCTTATATTAACAGTCCTAAGGAGAGTACTCTAAGCGGGGCAGGTAAGGGGGTGAAAGAACACCTAGGACAGCAGACTCTGCCAGGGCATGAGTTTTTCTGACGCATAAAAGAAGTGAAAGTGTTAGTCATTCAGTCGTGTCTGACCCTTTTGCGATACCATGGACTGTAGTCCACCAGGCTCTTCTGTCCATGGAATTCTCCAGGCAAGAATACTGGAGTGGGCAGCCATTCCCGTCTCCAGAGGATCTTCCCAACCCAGGGGTCAAACCCAGGTCTCTTGTATTGCAAGTGGATTCCTTACTGTCTGAGCCACTCCATGGGTAAGTTCAAATATCAGAATAATGCACCAGAAGTGGAAGAAATCCCTTGATTAACATAGAATTGCTACTCTTGATAATCATTGTTTGTTAGAGGCAAGTCGTGTTGGAATCTGTATATGGAAACTTGTTTTCTAGTTATCAGTAAGGGAAGAGAGCCAATAGCACCTTATAGCTTAGAACTGCGGTTGGCAAACTATACCCTGCAGTCTAAATGCAGCCTCTTCTCTATGTTTACAAATAGAATTTCATTATAAACAGCCATGCTCACTTGTTTACATATTGTCTTTGGCTGAAATGCTGGGGCTGAGTGATCGGGGCAGAGACTAGACGATCTGCAGTCTCAAATGTTACTGTCTGACTTCCTGCTAGAGAAGTTTTCTGACCTCTTGGTTAAAAAGTGAGATAAAGTAGAATTTTTCCACATATGTATACATCCTTTGGCAAATATTACATCTAAAGAGATCTTATTTAAATGTTAATAAGAAAAACAGAATCTTGAAAATATACTGTAATTTAAGTAATAAAAGTAGCTCTATGAAGGCACATGGAAATATTACACTTATGAAAATGACCTGAAGAAATATTCAGAATAAAAAAATTAGAACAAATGCTTTTGAAAAACAATTAATTAAAGATGTGACATCAGAAATTTTTTTAGAGATGAATAAATTGACCAGTTTTTTCAGATTAAAAACACTACATTTCAATAGCTTTAAGAAGAACACACTGAATTTTTAAATTCAACACACATACACACACATACACACACACTCAAAAGGGAAAACACAACAAAAATAACCAGGTTGAAGAGACATGTTGCATACACCACTATGGCAACAGGCCTTTCTTCTACAACAATAAACTGAGATTAAATTGGGGAACTTTGAAACATAAAAGCTTATAATATTTTTAAATTGACCCAACTTGATTTTCAGATGTACAAGCCAATACAGTATATAAGCAAATGCTTAGATATTCAGAATATATAATTTAAATATTAATTTTGTAATAATTATAAATTAAGAAAACATGAATGTATATGAACAGAAAACTTATACTAGAAAAGAACTGGCAATGAACCCTGAAACAAACTGTCCATAGTAGAAGCTAAGTAAATATTCCAAACTGGGTTAAAATGGGAAAAAATAATGTGTTTCAAATAAATAATGCCATTACAAGTTATCAGCTTTCTAGAAAAGTATTAATAAAGACAATGTGTTAAGTGGTTGGGAGACTGTGAGGCTGTAATTAGACAGCATAGTATAGAATAAAATAATGGCATAAGATAAGTTAGGTAGCCTTTTAAATAGGAAAAATAGGCTATGTTATATATAAAATATGCCTCTTACATGTTTTATTGTTGGGATGAATTATCCCTACTAATATCAGGACTGGAAGGATATAATCAAATTATTATCAGCATTATTCCTATGTTTAAGAATTATGGGAAACTTATGTTCATGTTTAAAGTCTCTGTCTTTTCTCAATTTATTAAAAACAACATATATTATTTTTGAAATAAAGTATATTATAAACATGTTTGAAATGAATATATAAAATATTTATTTTCGACATTAGTAATATTAGAGATGAATGGTATTTTTTTTGCATTTAATGTAGTTTTAATTAAAGTCAGAACTACTTTGACATCAAAAAAAATCATTGTGTAACAAGTTCAGAGCCCCATTTTTGTTTTATAATGAAACTGACTGCCTTAGAACATGGTATAAATTTTATTTGGTAATGAGGAATGTCAATGTTTAATAGCAACACCATTTCTGTCAAGTTATTAGTTCAAAAATTGGGTTATGGGTACACCAAGTTTGAGAAATAGTTGTTTTGATAGTATTAGCTCTCTTTTAAGCTGTAGTGCTTTGCTTCTGGAGAAGGCACTGGCAACCCACTCCAGTATTCTTGCCTGGAGAATCCCAGGGACGGGGGGAGCCTGGTGGGCTGCCGTCTACGGCGTCGCACAGAGTCAGACACGACTGGAGCGACTAAGCAGCAGCAGCAGCTTTGCTTCTAAAACACTTACCGGTATGAAATAATGTGCTGTCTTGATAAATAAGACATGGTCACCATGTTTTGTAATGCCAGATCATAAAAATTAAAATCCATGTTGGGCAAGTAGGTCAAAATGCTCATATGGCAGGATATTTTATCAGCTCAGTCACTCAGTCATGTCTGACTCTTTGTGACCCCGTGGACCGCAGCACACTAGGCTTCCCTGTCCATCACCAACTATTGGAGCTTGCTCAAACTCATGTCCATTGAGTTGGTGATGCCATCCAACCATCTCATCCTCTGCCGTCCCCTTCTCCTCCGTCCTTCAATCTTTCCCAATATCAGGTATTTTCCAATGTGTCTATCTGCATCAGGTGGCCAAAGTATTGAAGTTTCAGCTTCAGTATCAGTCGAATATTCAGGACTGATTTCCTTTAGGATAGACTGGTTGGATATCCTTGCAGTCCAAGGAACTCTCTGTACACAAGCTGTGGTTTTCTCCAACATCACAGTTCAAAAACATCAATTCTTCAGCACACTTTTTTCTTTATAGTCCAACTCTCACATCCATACACGACTACTGGAAAAACCATAGCTTTGACTAGATGGACCATTGTCAGTAAAGTAATGTCTCTGCTTTTTAATATGCTGTCTAGGTTGGTCATAACTTTCCTTCCAAGGAGTAAGCGTCTTTTAATTTCATGGCTGCAGTTACCATCTGCAGTGATTTTGGAGGCCCAAAAATAAAGTCAACCACTGTTTCCACTGTTTCCCCATCTATTTTCCATGAAGTGATGGGACCAGATGCCATGATTTAGTTTTCTGAATGTTGAGTTTTAAGCCAACTTTTTCACTCTCCTCTTACATTTTAATCAAGAGGCTCTTTATTCTTCTTTGCTTTCTGCCATACGGGTGGTGTCATCTGCATATCTGAGGTTATTAATATTTCTCCTGGTAATCTTGATTTCAGCCTGTGCTTCATCCAGCCTGACATTTTGCATGATGTACTCTGCATATAAGTTAAATATGCAGGGTGACAATATACAGCCTTGACGTACTCCTTTCCCTATTTGGAACCAGTCTGTTTTTCCATGTCCAGTTCTAATTATTGCTTCCTGACCTGTATACAAATTTCTCAGGAGGCAGGTAAGGTGTTCTGGTATTCCCATCTCTTAAAGAATTTTCCACAGTTTGTTGTGATCCACACAAAGTCTTTGGTATAGTCAATAAAGCAGAAACAGATGTTTTTGTAAAACTGTCTTGCTTTTTTGATGATCCAATTGATGTTGGCAATTTCTTCTCCGGTTCCTCTGCCTTTTCTAAATCCAGCTTGAACATCTGTAAGTTCACGGTTCACATACTGTTGAAGTCCGGCTTGGAGAATTTGAACATTACTTTGCTAGCATGTGAGATGAGTGGAAATGTGCAGTACTTTGAACATTCTTTGGCATTGCTTTTCTTTGGGATTCAAATGAAAACTGACCTTTTCCAGTCCTGTGGCCCCTGCTGGGTTTTCCAAATTTGCTCGCATATTCAGTGAGGCACTTTCACAGCATCATCTTTTAGGATTTGAAATAGCTCAACTGGAATTCCATCACCTCCACTAGCTTTGTTCGTAGTGATGCTTTCTAAGGCCCACTTGACTTCACATTCCACAATGTCTGGCTCTAGGTGAGTGATCACACCATCACGGTTATCTGGGTCATGAAGATCTTTTTTGTATAGTTCTTCTCTTTATTTTTGCTACCTCTTCTTAATATCTTTTGTTTCTGTTAGGTCCATACAGTTTGTGTCTTTTATTTTGCCCATCTTTACATGAAATCATCCTTTGCTAGCTCTCATTTTCTTGTAGAGATCTCTAGTCTTTCCCATTCTGTTGTTTTCCTCTATTCCTTTGTATTGATCACTGAGGAAGGCTTTCTTGTCTCTCCTTGATATTCTTTGGAACTCTATATTCTAATAGACATTTCTTTCCTTTTCTCCTTTGCGTTTAGCTTCTCTTCTTTTCTCAGCTATTTGTAAGGCCTCCTCAGACGATCATTTTGCCTTTTTGAATTTTTTTTCTTAGGGATGATCTTGATCCCTGCCTTCTGTACAATGTCACGAACTTCCAACCATAGTTCTTCAGGCACTCTATCACATCTAATCTCTTGAATCTATTTGTCACTTCCACTACATAATCATAATATATTTGATTTAGGTCATACCTGAATGGTCTAGTGGTTTTCCCTCCTTTTTCAATCTAAGTCTGAATTTTGCAATAAGGAGTTCATGATCTGAGCCACAGTCAGTTCCCGGTCTTATTTTTGCTGACTGTATAGAGCTTCTCCATCTTTGGCTGCAAAGAATATAATCAATCTGATTTTGGTGTTGACCATCTGGTGATGTCCATCTGTAGAGTCTTCTCTTGTGTTGTTGGAAGAGGGTGTTTGCTATGACCAGTGCGTTCTCTTGGCAAAAACTCTGTTAGCCTTTGCCCTGCTTCATTTTGTACTCCAAGGCCAAACCTGCCTGTTACGGCAGGTATCTCTTGCCTTCCTACTTTTGCATTCTAGTCCCCTATAATGAAAAGGACATCTTTTTTGGTCTTAATTCTAGAAGGTCTTGTAGGTCTTTATAGAATCATTCAACTTCAGCTTCCTCAGCATTACTTGTTGGGGATAAGAGACAAGGATATATTATTCTTGGTGCTTAATGCAAACACAAAATACAACATATATATATACACACACACATATCAGAAGTGGTAAGATTGGACTTCTTTGTGGCATTTGGAATTTGCATAATTGGGATAGCAGGGCAGTCTGACCTCTGGAGGAAAAGCTGAGGTTGGGGAGTGCAAATCAAGATGAGAGCAGGAGATAAAATACACCTGCATCCAGACCACTTAGCTTGGTCCAGAAAGGGGAAGGGGGCAGGTAAGGTGCAGGTCTTTATAAGGAAAAAAGTTTATATGTGTTAGTTAAAAATGAGGACAGTACACAGCTGGGATAACCAAGTGGGGCTGAAAAGGACTGCGGCTTCAGGGAGAGGCTTGGAGACAAATAAAAGAGGTTTGGCAACATATTCATGGTCATTAAAACTGCTGAGCTTCATAAATCTGGAGTCTGCCAGAATCATTATTCAGAGTTCCCCATGTGTAAATCAGTTTGTGGGCAAGTAACTGGTATATATAATTACTTGCTGTTAGTAGGGACATACATGAGAAGGAATAAACAGCACTGATGCAAAATATATACTTAGTTTTGTTTTTTAAATAATTTGTTAATGAGAAAGAAATTATTTTCATGGAAAGTAAATAGAGAAATATAAAATCATACCATTAAAAATAAGATGTAAAATATCTCAAAATTTATGTCTACAGGTCAAGCAGAAGTATCAGTCTAATTACTTTAAGTGAATTGTATATACAGGAAATTAATTTGTGAAGCAGCTCAAGAATAAAGTTTGTTAGTAAATGTGATAAATATTACATATTTTGAGAAAACTAGGTTGGCGATGGAAATAAAAAAGAAATAGAATAACTCATGACAGCATATTCCATAATAGTGTTAATTCAATCCAGAGTGGAAAACTTGAAAGTAACTGACACAAGCGACTTTTAAAAAGAGGGAACATGGATAAATTTGGAAGAAAGTAATGTGGAGTCCAGCTGCTAACACAAAGGAGGAAACAGACTTAGAAACATTTCGTACTTCTTGGCATCCTTCTACTATAAGGTTTTCAATATTTTAGTTGTTGATGTTCCTAATCCATTAGGGTTTTACTTTTTGGCAAGGTAAGAACAGAAAAGACTTCATTGTGCCACTATAAACAAAGTTTAAGTAATTATACCTCAAAAGCTTTCCAAAAAGGATTTCTCTTCTCTGGACTTTGAAACAGGGTGTTGGAGAAAGCTTCCTGGTGTGGTATTTCTCAGTTTTCATTTTCACTTTGGCTAAAAGGCCTATTTTTGCACTGCCTTTTTCTTATTTTGATAGATCCAAGTTGGTTTCATTTCTTGAGTAGCAGATTACTCTGAAATTATTGCAGGTGGCTAAGAGGATTTGGTTTTGTCTCAGGTTAGGCAGACTTCAATATATTGTATTAATAGTTCCATTTAGTGCAGCAGATTTTACTAGCTTACATTTGCTTGCACATTCTTTATGCACTACCAACCAGTTTATCATTTTGGTAATATGCTTTATAGATCTAATATATTTGAAATCAGTGAGAGGTTTGTCTAGATTAGAGCTTTGCTCTGAATAATGAAACGGAACACATTTCCCAAAATTAAACTGACCAAAAAAGTGTTTTGTGTTTTTTTTTTCATATTTAAGAGGTTGTCTTTCTCTTACCATAGAGCCACATACTATTCAATGAATTCAGTCTTACTTTTGAGTTCTTTTAAGTCATAACTCTGAAAAGATCTTCACGACACAGATAATCACGATGGTGTGATCACTCACCTAGAGCCAGACATCCTGGAATGTGAAGTCAAGTGGGCCTTAGAAAGCATCACTACGAACAAAGCTAGTGGAGGTGATGGAATTCCAGTTGAGCTATTTCAAATCCTCAAAGGTGATGCTGTGAAAGTGCTGCACTCGATATGCCAGCAAATTTGGAAAACTCAGCAGTGGCCACAGGACTGGAAGAGGTCAGTCTTCATTCCAATCCTAAAGAAAGGCAATGCCAAAGAATGCTCAAACTACCGCACAATTGCACTCATCTCACATGCTAGTAAAGTAATGCTCAAAATTCTCCAAGCCAGGCTTCAGCAATACGTGAACCGTGAACTTCCAGATGTTCAAGCTGGTTTTAGAAAAGCCAGAGGAACCAGAGATCAAATTGCCAATATCCGCTGGATCAGCGAAAAAGCAAGAGAATTCCAGAAAAACATCTATTTCTGCTTTATTGACTATGCCAAAGCCTTTGACTGTGTGGATCACAATAAACTGTGGAAAATTCTGAAAGAGATGGGAATACCAGATCATCTGACCTGTCTCTTGAGAAACCTGTATGCAGGTCAGGAAGCAACAGTTAGAACTGGACATGGAACAACAGACTGGTTCCAAATAGGAAAAGGAGTACGTCAAGGCTGTATATTGTCACCCTGCTTATTTAACTTATATGCAGAGTACATCATGAGAAACGCTGGGCAAAGAAACACAAGCTGGAATCAAGATTGCCGGGAGAAATATCAATAACCTCAGATATGCGGATGACACCACCATTATGGCAGAAAGTGAAGAAGAACTAAAGAGCCTCTTGATGAAGGTGAAGGAGGAGAGTGAAAAAGTTGGCTTAAAGCTCAACGTTCAGAAAACTAAGATCATGGCATCTGGTCCCATCACTCCATGGGAAATTGATGGGGAAACAGTGGAAACAGTGTCAGACTTTACTTTTTTGGGCTCCAGAATCACTGCTGATGGTGACTGCAGCCATGAAATTAAAAGACGCTTACTACTTGGAAGGAAGGTTATGGCCAACCTAGATAGCATGTTTAAAAGCAGAGACATTACTTTGCCAACAAAAGTCCGTCTAGTCAAGGCTATGGTTTTTCCAGTGGTCATGTATGGATGTGAGAGTTGGACGGTGAAGAAAGCTGAGTGCCGCAGAATTGATGCTTTTGAACTGTAGTGTTGGAGAAGACTCTTGAGAGTCCCTTGGACTGCAAGGAGATCCAATCAATCCATCCTAAAAGAGATCAATCCTGGGTGTTCATTGGAAGGTCTGATGTTGAGGCTGAAGCTCCAATACTTTGGCCACCTCATGCGAAGGGTTGACTCACTGGAAAAGACCCTAATGCTGGGTAGGATTGGGGGCGGGAGGAGAAGGGGACGACAGAGGATGAGATGGTTGGATGGCATCACCGACTCGATGAACATGGGTTTGGGTAGACTCCGGGAGTTGGTGATGGACAGGGAGGCCTGGCGTGCTGCAATTCATGGGGTCGCGGAGAGTCGGACACGACTGAGCGACTGAACTGAACTGAACTGAACTCTGAAATACCCTCTCCATCTATTTCCTTGTTTTCCTAAAGTTCAATCCCTCTATCAAATCTTTTAGAGGTACTCCAATCTACATTTGATAATTCTAATTTTTGATTGCCTTATCTATGTACATAGGTCATGAACCTTTATTTCGGTGGAAAGATATTACTCTGAACATTTTGTCTTGGGTAAAAGAGAACTGATAAGGAGAGACTTCTAAGGTCGTCAGTCTTGGAGTGAAGGAACTGTGTCTGACTATGTAACATTCAGCATGAAGAATGTCCCTGGGCACAGGCTGGTGCTTAGCTCAAGATCTGAAGGCTATAATCTCAAGTAATGGGTTATTTAACTGAATAATTGATATGGACCAAGTGCTTCTTGAATTCATTGCCTATATTAACCAAGCTAAACTTCGTAACAACTCTGTGAAGTACAAACATTAATATACAAAGGCAAGGAAATGAAAGTATAAGATGATAAACGAAGATCACACAGTGAGTGTGTGGCCAGAACTTAAAACTAGGCTATCTGGCACCTGAGTTTATTTTGTTAAATACCTACCAAACAGCATCTGAAATTGGGCTCCCATATCCATTCACCATGGTCCAAGAAAACTCACTGCCATCTTCCACTTTCATTCTTAGAGAAGATGCCTCATCTCAGGGCTCAGTGATAAGCTGCAGAGGAGGCTAGTTTTTCCAACACTATTTCCTTGTTGCCGTATAGAGTTGCTATAAATAGACTCACTTTCTAAAATATGGGTTCCAGGAGACTAATTTGATGTGCTCATGTATGTAGTCAGGCAGGGTTGAGACAGTTCTCTTTTACGGTGTTCTAGTTTTTAAAAAATAAACTAAGGCACTCCACAATACTGCTGTCATATGTTCTGTTTTTATATAAGTAAATAAAGAAATATACACACACTAGATATCCAACTAGAGGGTAAGCTTTTGTCCTCTACATCACAGAGATAATCAATTCAACTCTTTATATTTATAGACCAGTCTTAGGTCCATAAATCCTGTGTAACTTGTTTGTGGCTACAAAATTCTTCAGTACGGGAATAAGGGCAAGCACTCAGCAGGGTGGCTCCTGGGCTACTTATCTTTGTTCTATAACATACACATGGTGGGTTTAAGAAAAATAGCTTAATTTATTAGGCAACATAACTTTGTGATTCAGCCCTAGATATAGCCTTGATAAGAAATAGTCATATTCAAAACAACTTGAGTCAAAATTAATATGCTATATTAAAATGTATTTAGATTTAATATTGTTATCAGATAAAATCTACATAATTCATGAAGCTTCAGTCAGTGAGAGAAAAATCTTTGGTTTGTCCGAAGTCTGATCACAGTCACAGAGTGTACAGCATGTGGATAGAACACTTAATACATAGTTATACTACAGGTAACATTTGCTTGAACCGTCTGCTTTGATAACTCACATGTTGGCAGGAAAACCACTCACACATAATAATTAGAAAGTGCTTTAGATTCAGACAAACCTTGACTACAATGTTGATCAAACCATGTACCGTTTGTGTGACCTGATCACGTTAGTTAATAATGCCTCAGTTTCTTTGTCTGTGAAATGGAGGCAATGTTGAATATGATTGTTACTCTCAGTTAAATATATAAAGTGCTTTATAGTCTCTGACATACACTATATAGCTTAAGAAAAATAATATTTTAGTATCTTTGCAGTTGGTATTAAATGCTGAATGAACAAATCTATTGCAAATTTTTCCCAGAGGTGTTCTACAGAATTTGTCAATAGGCAAAGTATTTTTTCCTTCCAGTTGTATAGTCTTTTGGGGGAGAAGGTTGTGAAGAAAGTTCAGTTAAAGCAATAATTTTGAAATATGCTCTGGGGAGCTACAAGGCTAAGTTCTCAATTAATGTGTTGTGAAATAAATGTATGTGGGAAAATATAAAATATTACAAGAAAAATTACTAAAAATAAATGAGATTCTAAGAACTTTTAAAATAAGTGTTAAGAGAAGCTGCAAACATGACAATTAGATCTGAAGGCAGATTATTTAGCAGTTTACATAGCAGTGAACTTTGAGCAAGATGTAACTGAAGATCTTATGGGGGGAGAAGGATCTAATGGACTTTCCAAATGGGACTGAGGGCTCTAGAGAACACTTAGAATTGTGAGCGAACACATTCAAAACGGCTGATTACCAACATATCTCTTTAGCTGAAATAAAAAGTTTTGCTTATAAATTAGATAATATAAGAACATGTACAATGGTTTCTAAAAAAGCTGCTCTTCATTCTTCAGTGACAGCAAATATTAGATAAACACATGTTTATTTGAAACACCCTGTTATCAGGGCTTACAATGTCTTTCAAGTTTTGGGCAGAGATTTCATTGATAAGAGTAGTAATACAATAAAAAAAAAAATGCATCATTTAAAAAATAAACTTTGGGTTTCCCTCGTAGCTCAGTCAGTAAAGAATCTGCCTGCAATGCAGGAGACCTGCGTTCAATTTCTGGGTTGGGAAGATTCTCTGGAGAAGGAAATGGCAACCCACTGCAATATTCTTGCCTAGAGAATCCCATGGACAGAGGAGCCAGGCAGGCTACAGTCCATGGGGTCTCAAGAGTCAGACACAACTAAAAACTAACTTCGGGTAATTTATTATAGCCTTGAATCTACCATCAATTGTTAACCTCTGTGTCAGCAAAGGTTAGCGTTTTGGTGGTCAGTGATGATTTCTGTGCTTCTTGTGACATAAATGATGTCTTCCTCTTGCTTTCTACCAAAGGTGTATAAGTTTTTAGTTCATAAATTTGTTAGTTGGTTCAATTCATAAAAGAACAAAAGCAGGTTCCTGGTTGAATAATTTTAATTATTTCATATTTTATAATAATGACAAATGTAATTCATATGATAAAATTTATAAAATTCCATAATCCACTGATTTATTGAGGAGTATTTCCCAGGTTAGGCGAAGAATGGGCTAATCTGCAAGGAAAAGTATATACAAGATACTTTTAAATTAATCAGATTGTATAAAATAGGAGGTTTCCCAGTTAGGGATTTCTATAATTCCCCTAGGAAAAGTATCTCTAATTGTTAGACTTCCGCTGATCTGGGGAATGCCACCTTTAACTACTAACGCTTTCCTGTTTTTCACTGCCACTTATGACATTGTTATATATAGTTCAGCCAGACTTTCGTTCTTTTCTTTCCTACTCCACAATCTAAATATTCTTTGAACATATTACAAAGGCAATCATTTGGTAGAAATCTTAATTGCCACAATAGGTAGAAACTGTCAATGATCATATCGTGATATATACACTGAACAAACAAAAGGAATGAAAGCATGCTTTTCCAATAAAATTTTCTTTCAGAATTACTTCTAAAATGATGTATGTCCACAATTATTAGTGCATATATTCAAGTACTTAAGAATGGTGCAATTTATAGATGAAGGCAATATAATTCCGTGAATAGACTTTAGTCAGACAGGCAAGTGTTCAAATCTTGCTCTTAAATGACATTTTCAGTACATGAACCTAGCCATAAATCTAGAATTAGCATTTAAATTATCAATACTGCTTTCTTCTGTTAACTGTAAACAGACCTAGTGGGTTACCACTTTACCAAAAGTCCTTCATATAGTAATTATTGCCATTACATTATTATGTTTACAGTATGTGCTTATTTTTTCCTCCTCATTATTCTAAAACACTTTGTACATATCTCTAGCTTGATACTTATCTTATTGCTATGTGTCTCCCTTCTCTCTGGAATAAATATGGAACATAATAGAGGTGAATGGAAATATTTGCTAAATGAATGAATAATATGGTGTGAAGTAATGTTAATCTGTTTATATATAAATCAAATATGAACAATCTTGTTTTACACTGACTATAAAGGTGCAAACATGAACAAAAATTTTCTATATCTGAATATATTTTTATTTAAATGAAATCTAAAACTGGCATACAAATAAAAATAGAAATACTATTTCGGTTCATTACTGTCATTTGATTACATTATAATTAAATACGTTTAGCATCATATACTAAAATGATTCATTCTGCTACTTGATAACTTTAAGCATTTAAAAACATGATAGAAAACTGCTTTAAAAAATATAGTTGGTGCCACTACGTATATATATATAGACAGCTTGATAAAGTAGACAGAAAATTACCATTGAAGTAAGGATGACTCAGGTTCGAATCAAATTTTTTAAGTTTGACATATAAGAGAATGAAGATGGAGTACAGAAGAAAGGCATGCCAAGAAACAGTGAGGGAAGTTTGATGCAAAAAATGAATTGGAAAAAAGGAGGAAAAATTAACAAGGGAGATCAAACAAAGGCAGGATTGAACCAAAGATATGGAGACAATGAAGTAGTAGAAAAACAGCAAAAACAAGGAAAGAAACCTTTTTTCTTTTCATGCAGAACTACCGTGGGTGGCCAAGGAGCCTTTGTAAAGAGGGTCTGCCCAATTCAAATCAAA
Organism: Giraffa tippelskirchi; assembly: GCF_054371585.1. Classification (NCBI taxonomy): domain Eukaryota; kingdom Metazoa; phylum Chordata; class Mammalia; order Artiodactyla; family Giraffidae; genus Giraffa; species Giraffa tippelskirchi. Next base: position 174,494,312 of record NC_137280.1, on the reverse strand, counting down.
GGGTAAGTCAATTTCTGGTGCTTTTGATCCTTTCTGGAAAGTGATGGTGATATATAAGTAAGACGAAAACAGTTGGTTTTGCTGTAATCAAGAGTGGGTTTTGGAAGGTTGGTGTTTTTTGTTTGTCTTGGCAGATATTATAGTCTTTAAATATGCAGAGGGGAAGACTTAGGAACTGCAAGAGAAGAAGAAAGAAAAACTGAAGGGGGAGGAAGAAATCTTGAGGCGGGGAGAGAGGAGAGCCGTGTGGGTATGTGAAGTCTTCTGTCACACTAGAACATAGATTATGTACGTCCACACTTGGGTGAGTGATGTTCGGGGAGCCTCTCGGGGGTTAGGAACTGAGATCCACACCTGGGATGATGTAGTAGAATATCGGGCCAGCAAAGCAAGGATTGTGTGACAAGCCATAAATGAGCAAATGTAACCAGCAGTTATTATGTAAGGCCGTATTCCACCACAGCTGGGATAGATTTTCAGTCAGTTATATTGAGCAAATCTAAAAAGATAGGGCACCTGGGTTGACATCCAGCTTACAGTGATTTGAGATAGGTACACACAGTAAAATACTCAAATGGCGTGAGTCAGCTATTGCTAGAAATGACTCACTTATTCAAACAAACAAACTAAAGAAAGCTGATGTCTGAGAAGAGTTAAAGCCTATTTTGTTTTTAGCTATTTGATTAGCAATTATTAGTAACCTAGTTATCCTTCCAAATCTTTTAACCAGCTAAACTTTTCTAATCTTTTTTTTTGCTCAAGAACCCAGCCTTAGTCATGGCAAGAATAGTGAGGATGATCCAGGTCTATGCTACATCAGCAAAGACTGCCCTGACTCAAGCAGAGAGCTGGTACTTCACTCACTAGTGAATTCAGTTTTCAGAGGCAGTTCACCATCTGACCATTTTCCTAAAGGAGTACATTAATAGATAGGGGCTCCCAGTGTACTTATTTTGAAATACCATGCAACTTTATATCTGTAGGTAATTTTGGAAGCACAATCTATTTTAATATGTTTATCTGCTTCCTGCTCTTCAAACAAACTGGACTTAGTACAATTCTTCTATGCATCAATGATCATCCACTATGGACTAAACTTGAATAATAGCAAAGTTAAGTTTTCTGAAGCCTTAACCTTTAAACCAGTTTTAACTGATTGTTCAGGAATTATCAAGTGAGATGAATTAGAAGAAACACTAGTTAACATATTTCCATTTTGATAAGCATTTAATTGAAATATTCATTATATACTGAAAAAGCACAAATCGCACTTACTATAAAGGGAATTGACACATTTACCATCTCTCTATATATTAGTATACAGCTTATATAAATTCATCTTTCTTCTGGAAAACAATAGAAAGGGAACTTTGCTTTGTCTCCTTGCACTGTTAAAATGTATTTGGTGAGGGAAATTTAGATTTTTCCCTTGTCCTTTGATAGAACCTGGGACCCGAGACTCTCCACAATCACATCCTTCTGGTCCTTTGGATGTTAAAAGATTTTCAGTGCTTTAAGCTATAAACACAGTCTCAATATGGAGGCTCACATTTTATGGTCCCAGAAAATGATCAAAGCTGTGAACTTGCTTTAACGTTTGGTCCTTTCCTTTCCTCACAGCCAGGGTCGTAGCAGGGAAGATGCTTCCTTTTCTTTCTCTCTTCTCAGAGGGTGTTCCTTCTGCCTACTACTTGAACTGCCTGGTTCTCCCCTCAACATATTCACGCTCAGGGAGACAGCAGTGGGGAGAAGGAGCCGGTCTTCCGAGGCAGTGGCTGTCTGTGATTTCTGACTGTCTCTCATGGCAGTCCTGGCCCTTCAGAGGCCCCTGTCCCCTGCGTGCTCCTGCTGCGACGCCTACAAAGCTGTGATGTACCTGTTCCTCCAGGTGAGCCTTCTTCCCACAGCCCGTGTTTCCCACAGAACTTTCCAGGCAGTCTTCATGGGCAGTCTTTATCACGGCTCTAGGTTCTCCTTCCTGTGGTCCCCAAACGTTCTTGTGTCTAAACGTGTCTATGGTTGACTTCCCCAGGATCTTCCTCCTGCCCAGCTAGCTGCCTCAAGGCAGTAGCCATGGCCTCTGACTTTACTTTCCTGGCATGTTCCAGATGGCAGCACTGAAAAACTGGAAATGTATCTCAAGCTATCTGATGGATCCTGTTGGAGGTCCTGTGTAATTTGCAGAGAGGTGGGAGTCACAGCCTAGAAACACACTCTCCAAATCAGAAAGCAAAACACAACCCTCTTCACAAGCTTTCATTTATGGTCTGTTTCTACCATCTATCTGGGTCAGTAGTCCCAGTGAGAAAGGTCTTTATGTCATGAAACCATTCTCAAATATTTAATTTGATCTGCTGTCTTACTTGTATGGAAAATCAAATCCTTAAGATACTATTATGTTGCATATATATGTGTATAACAGCTATAAATATTGTTTTTATATAGTACTCTTTATTTCCTTAAATATATATTATAATCATTTCCTCAAGCCAATAAATATCTTTCTTTCATAAAATTTTAATAGGTGTAGATTATTCCTTTCTATGAATGGACCATATTTTATGTAAAATATTCCCTACTTTGGACAAACTGCCTAGGATTATTTCCCTTCAGATTTTACTACTGCTAACAGACTACTGCTAACATAAGCTCTTAATGAAAACAGTCATGTTTATTTCCTAAGGATAAATTCTTAGAAAGAATTGCTGAATCGAATGCATGCACAATTTTAAGAATTTTGGTATATACTTCCAAATTGTCCTCTGGAAACTTTGTCTCAGCAGCAGTGTGTTAAAGTTTCTGTTTAATTTACACTCGACAATAACTCATGTAATTTCTTTAGTCTTTTGCAGTTGATGAATACAAAGTAAATTTCACTGAGACTTTATTTTTATTACTAGTGTTTGAATCTATCTATATTTACATATGCACATACACATATATATTAGGCATTTTTAGTTGATTTTAGAAATGTGTTCATTTCTTTGTCCATTTTCTATTGGCACATAAATTTTGGATTAATTTTCTTTAAATATTGAGGGCATCAAAACTTTGGCTTTCTGAATCAGTCAGATTCCAGTCAAAAAACAGAAACCACATTGGCTACTTCAAACTAAAAGAATTTCATACATGAGATACAGTATAAAGTTTTGGAACCTCTGAAAGAACCAAAATGAGAGAGGCATGCTAGAGGACTAAAAATGATGACAGACTATTACCCTGAGGTCAGAAAGCCACAAACGTCCTTGAGTGGGAGCCAGGATTCTGAGACTCTGCTGCGTTGTTGTAGGTGCCGCAGAACCAATTGTTGTTGTTTAGTTGCCAAGCCATGTCCGACTCTTTGCGACCCCATGGACAGTATCCTTGTCAGGCTCCTCTGTCCATGGGATAAGGCACGAATACTGCAGTGGGTTGTATTTCCTTCTCCAAGGGTTCTTCCCCACCCAGGGACTGAACCTTTTTCTCTTGTGTCTCCTGCATTGACAGGCGGATTTTACTTATTTATTTGCTTATTGCCTGTCTCTCCAACTAGAATGTGAGTTTAACGAGGGATTTGTCTGTTGGTTTCAGTATATCGTGTCGAGGGCTTTATCTTCATTGTTCAGAATGATGGACTGCACTAAGAAGATTCTTAACAAATATTTGTTTAATGATTAAAAAGCTCAGTATTTAACTGTAGGTGTGTTTCTAGACTTTACGTTCTATGCAATGATTTACTTGTCCAAATGTGTAATAGTGCTGTGGTTTATAAATTACTGTATCTCTTCAGTGGACTTTAAAATTTGGAATTTCGAACATCCTTTTAAAAATAAACTTTTATTTTAGAATAATTTTAGATTTAAGGAACAATTGTGAAGTTAGTGCATTAGGGTTGCTAAACACCCTATTTCCAGTTTAATAATATTAATATTTTTACATTGGTATAGAACCTTTGTCACAGGGAATGAATCAATTATCTAAAGTCCATATTTTATTCAGATGTCCTTAGTTTTTATCTAATGTCTTTTTATTTTTTTGAACCAGGAATCCTTCCATGATACCACATTGCATTTATCTTGTCTCCTTAGGCTCTTCTTGGCTATGTAGTTACACAGACTTTTTCTGTTTTTGATAACTGTAGTGAACTGAATGTTTGTGTTCCCTCAAATTCACATTTTGAACTCCTAACCTCCAGTGGGATAGTAGTAACAAGTGGAGTATTTTGCATGTGATTAAATCATTTTAATGTGCTCTCATGAAAGGAATTAATGCCTTGTAAAATAAACCTAGGATCCCTTAATCCTTGTAAGGACACAGTGAAAAGAGAACAATCCATGAGCCAGGAAGTGAACTCTCATTAGATACTAAATCTACTGGAGTCTTGATCATGGACATCCCAGCCTCTAGAACAATGATAAATTTCTGTTGTTTATAAGCTAGCAGTCAATGGTATTTTTATTACAGTGGATGAAGATGCATTAAGACAGTGAACTTCACAGTTTTGAGGAATGTTGGTCAGGTACTTTGTAGATTATTTCTCTATTTAAAATTGTTTTTATGTTTTTCTCATGATTAGACTGGAGTATTGAGTTTTTGGAAGAAAAGCCATGGAGGAAAAGTGATCTTCTCATTATATACGAAGGGTGACATCACTTTATCCGTATGACATCACTCCTGATATCAGTGTTGATCACTTGGTCGAGGTGGTGTTTGTTGAGTTCAGTTCAGTTCAGTTGCTCAGTCATGTCCGACTCTTTAAGACCCCATGGACTGCAGCACGCCAGGCCTCCCTGTCCATCAATGACTCCCAGAGTTTGCCCAAACTCATGTCCATTGTGTTGGTGATGCCATCCAACCATCTCATCCTCTGTCGTCCCCTTCTCCTTCCATCTTCAATCTTTCCCAGCATCAGGGACTTCTCAAATGACTTAGCTCTTCGCATCAGGTGGCCAAAGTATTGGAGTTTCAGCTTCAGCATCAGTCCTTGCAATGAACACTCAAGACTGGTTTCCTTTAGGATAGACTAGTTGGATCTCCCTGCTGTCCAGGGGACTCTCAATAAGACTCTTCTCTAACACCACAGTTCAAAAGCATCAATTCTTCGGCACTCAGCTTTCTTTATAGTCCAACTCTCACATCCATACATGACTACTGGAAAAACCATAGCCTTGACTAGATGGACGTTTGTTGGCAAAGTAATGTCTCTGCATTTTAATATGCTGTCTAGGTTGGTCACAATTTTTCTTCCAAGAAGTAAGCGTCGTTTTATTTCATGGATGCAGTCATCATCTGCACGGATTTTGGAGCCCAAAAAAACAAAAGTCTGCCACGTTTTTCCACTGTTTCTCCATCTATTTGCCATGAAGTGATGGGACTGGATGCCAAGATCTTAGTTTTCTGACTGTTGAGCTTTAAGCCAACTTTTTCACTCTCCTCTTTTACTTACATCAAGAGGCTCTTTAGTTCTTTTTCACTTTCTGCCATAAGGGTGGTGTCATCTGCATATCTGAGGTTATTGATATTTCTCACGGCAATCTTGATTCCAGCTTATGTTTCATCCAGACCAGCATTTCTCACGCTGTACTCTGCATATAAGCTAAATAAGCAGGGTGACAACATACAGCCTTGACATGCTCCTTTTCTCAATCTGGAACCACTCTGTTGTTCCATGTCTGGTTCTAACTGTTGCTTCTTGACCTGCATACAGATTTCTCAGGAGGCAGTTAAGGTGGTCTGGTAGTCCCATCTGGTAGGAATACTGGAATCTTGTCAGTCTATGATAAAAAATTGGGTTTTATGCAACAATGGACACTTCAAATGTAATTCTGATAACACTTTTGGAATTTTAAGAAATCACCCTGGAAGAGAAAATGTCAAAATGAAGAGGACCTACTCTAGGTAAGTTGATACCACAAAAACTTTATTGCAGTCATTACAGTCCTAAACCACCAACTGGTTTTCATCAGGATGTTTCTACATATTTCATGGATTTAAAAATAACTATTTATAATCATTAAGTTTATCTTTCTTTTTACTAAGAAAGGATGCTTTGTCTTCCAAATGTGTATTTGGTGAAACACAGTGATAAAGTAAGTACAGGACATCAGACAGGTTTACCAGATTTTTAAATGAAATTATACAGTTTCTGATATTTTCCCCTAAAAATGTAGTTCAATATACAACTTCTTTTTTTCTTTCAATACTTAAATACCTTTATTACTTTTAAAAAATTATTTGGGCATTGATAGCTCGGCAAATGGAGAAGGCAATGGTAACCCACTCCAGTACTCTTGCCTGGAAAATCCCATGGATGGAGGAGCCTGGTAGGCTACAGTCCATGGGGTGGTGAAGAGTCAGACACAACTGAGCAACTTCACTTTCACTTTTCACTTTCATGCATTGGAGAAAGATAATGGCAACCCACTCCAGTGTTCTTGCCTGGAGAATCCCAGGGACAGAGGAGTCTGTTGGGCTGCCGTCTATGCGGTCGCACAGAGTCGGACATGACTGATGGGACTTAGCAGCAGCAGCAGTAGCAAGCAGCTTGGCAAAATACTTCTCCCACCCCAAAGCCTCACACCCTTTCCACATGTCCTCCCCAAAAAAGACAAAATACTCATCCTTTTGCCCATTCTAATCTAATTCTTAAAAACATGCAAGGTTCAAAATCAAATATTACTTTTCTTTCCCAGAATTCGTTAATAATCTTAAATCACAATGCATATACCCAATGGAATTTCTTTTTTAAAAATTAGCTTATCTGACTATTTTATGAGGGGAAAAAAAAATCAATTCAAGGCCTTTGAATAGGGCTGGGAGTGCAGAGCAGAGGAGCAGGGCTGGGTCCTGGGTGGGGTGGGGAGCCTGCCCCTGCACTGGTTTCTCAGTGATGAACATGAGTGTCCACCAAACAACTTGAAATAAGTTAAAGGTATCCTTTGACTGTATATATATTTATTAGATTGTTAAATATTGTTTTTATTTAAAAACGGAGTTCGTATTACCTGTTTGTTTCTCCCTTAGAAACAGGTCAAGCAAAAGCATGATGATTCTACAGATTCTCATGAAAGACATCTATTTTTTTCCCCAGAGAAATTTTAGTTTCTGACGGTTTAAAGTGTGGAGGGATGGATAGTATCAAGTATATATATTGTAATAAAAGGTACTAATTATTGCTGGCTTGGTCATTATGCTATTGAGTGACAGTTGATCTGCAATTGCCACCCGGCTGAAGGGCCCGTATCAACAAGACTGCTTTACACTCAATGGGAATGTTGAATATTGCAGAAGAATCTGAAGTATGACTGGAAAGCAGGTAGGATTTTTTTTTGACAATGTAGACTTATCACAATTGACTGCTGCTTAAATCTACTCTTAATACTGACCCATAAATAAACTTTAAAAGTTCATCTTCCTAAAGAAACAGATTATTTTAAAGCTTGTATAAATAGTATGATATATTCTACATGAAGATTTCTAAGTAACAGTCACATCAAGTGAATGTAATCAGAATAGTCTTGAAGTTTCATTATTTTCTACATATCAAAATTTTACAACTTTTCCCTTTGTTAACAATTCCCCAACAACCTGAGAATTGTGGGGAGCCAGGAACTGTTCAAGGATAAGTTTAATCCTTCATGAACACAGTAGCTCTATTTGTCACCCCAGCCTCCAAAAATTACCCAAAGGCATTTTTGTCTGAAGCTAAAATCCCATAGACGGAGGAGCCTGGTAAGCTGCAGTCCACGGGGTCGCGAAGAATCAGACAGGACTGAGCGACTTCACTCTCACTTTTCACTTTCATGCATTGGAGAAGGAAACGGCAACCCACTCCAGTGTTCTTGCCTGGAGAATCCCAGGGACGTAGGAGCCTGGTGGGCTGCCGTCTATGGGGTCGCACAGAGTCGGACACGACTGAAGCGACTTAGTAGCAGCAGCAGGGTGCCTTTAAGGGATTTTCAAGCAATGGAGTGAAGATGTGATTAATAAAAGAACTGTAAAACAGGGGTTGGCAAGTTTTCTATAAAGGGCCATATTGTAAATATTTTAGGCTTTGTGGGCCATACAATCTCTCACAAAAACTCAACTCTGCCATTGTAGTCTGAAAGAACCAATAGAATAATACACATATTAATGAATGTAGCTATGCCTGATGCTGGGAAAGATTGAGGGCAGCAGGAGAAGGGAGCGACAGAGGAGGAGATGGTTGGATGGCATCACTGACTCAATGGACATGAGTTTGAGCAAGCTCCAGGACATAGTGAAGGACAGGAAAGCCTGGTGTGTTGCAGTCCGTGGGGTCACAAAGAGTTGGACATGACTTAGTGACCGAAAAAAAAAAATGCTTCAATAAAAAATTTTGGTACACTGAAATTTGAATTTCATATAATTCTCATGTGTCACAAATATCACTCTGCTTTTGAGGTTTTTTTTAAACCTTCTAAAATGTGAAAATCATTCTTAGCTTAGAGACTATATATAAGCATGAGGTAGGCAAAGTCTGTTTTCTTAGCCATTTGTTTCCACTGACCATTGTTTACTGATCCCTGATATAAACACTTGAATCCTCTCAGAATTTATCCAGTAATTGAGCAATTGATGAAATTAAACCATCATCTCTTTCAAAGGATATCATATTTCTAGTTCCTGGGTAGTGTTATCATATTGACCTTCCAAATATTTTTTGCCTTTTCTTGGAAACATTGTTTTTGGAAGCTTTTGATTAGACTAAAGAAGTAGATTATTTCTAGAATTCCTGGACAAAATATATACCTTACTTTGTTTTGGTGAGGAAAGAAGTCTTGGTATGTGACAAGGATATTTCTCGCTTTTCCCCAGACTATGGATTTTTTTAACTTGGAGGGTACATAAAGCATTTCCATGAACATGTCTCATTTGCATATATATTATCATATATGGATGCATATATATGCCTCTGTGCTAAATAAACATAATATTCTATATATAGTTAAAGTAGAACATGTAAGGAAAAGAGTCTACTGATGGCCAGTCTTTCCTTTTGGTCTTTACTTTGGGGAATGCATGATTTGAAAGCTAGAGCCTACAAAGAATGAATGAGCTGGAAAAATAAAAGTAAAATGAGTAGAAACACAGAATTTCTTTCGAATAACTTGAGAAGTTTTCTAACAATGTGGTGGGTTGACCCAAAGCACTGATACAGCTTCTCTGGTAATTGAAAATGAAACTATCTTACTCAAAGTAACAAATTATCTATGACTTTTAAAATGCAAACTGTTTGTTTCATATTGGCAAAAATATTATAGAAGAGAAAAGATTCAGATGTTGGCAAGAGATTGTGCTGTTATGTTTATTTTATTTCAGGTTTACAGCGTGAAATGCACATTCTGAATATTCAGGCCCAATACAGTATCATCAAATAAAATATGAACTATTTAACACTGGTTGAAGAATTATTTTTCACACTGGATATAGTTTTGGCTTGTTTAACATATGCCTGGGGCTCATGTTGAATAGCATGAATTTATTTAAATATGTGTTTTACCATGTATATTCAGGCACATTGTGTATAGTGAATGACAATTCTAAAATGTACAGTGTCATGCAAAATCCATGACTTAATATAATTGACCTGAAAGCAGTAATTCTACATTTCTCTCTCAAGCTGGTCAGCAGAGGATAGGATGGGAATGTCTATTGAGATGTTTTAATCAGTGTACTTTCTCCACCCAAAATTGTTGTTGGATGGAGTCCAGAATGACTTTCTTTGTCTTCCTCATATTTATCAAATGTTAGAGTAAAATAAAAGAGCAAAAAAGACTTGTCATAAATAGAAAGCCTTAAAATTAACTATTTTTGTCATTCTCAGTTTTTTTCTAAGACCTCACATTTGGCTACAGAAATGCAGAGTGGTTTCCATCTTTTCAAGACACAATGAAATACGTTGTTCATTGGGACAGTTGGCCTGCCAAAATTCCTTGGCAAAGGGAAGCTTCTGGCCAACTAACTGTGATATAACAAATGATCTGACCAGATTGTCAATGAATTGAGATCTGAAGTTAGAGCTGCTTTGGGGATGGAGAAATTAGTTATTTCTCTTCAACTCTTGCCCCTAAAAGTATGAAAGCTCTGACAAGTGTACCACACATATTCAGAGAATTAATACCGTATCAAGTGATAATGTGCTTCTCATTTGTCTAATGCTATGAATTACTTATTTATTTTTGAGACATTTCATTATTAAGTATTTATTATGTCTGATTTTAAATATAGCATATGTTCATTTGGATAACAGGGCAAAGTTTAAAGAAAAAAATAACAGCTATTTATAATTACACTACCCACTCATATCCACCATAAAATTTTTGATACTTAGTAGTTGTTTTTTCTGAATTTGTAGATTATATGTTGTGTGTATTATATTGCATTTACTTTTATAGTTTCATATTATAGCATAAGTAATTCACCAAGTAATAAATAAATCCTCATAAATACTAGAGTATTATGTACTCTAGTATATAGTACTAGAGCATTCAATTTTAAGAGTATTCAATCACAACAATAATACTTGGCTGTTTAATGTATCTACTTGTCAATATATTCACAATTTCAATATAAATTGTTTTAATATTTATCATTGCTTCATTTTCTGTATTTATTTTGTAAGATAATGTGATCTATAATCCTGATATCTATGTTAAATTGTTGCCTTCAAAGGTTTCGTCCAGGTACATTTATTTTTTTTTAAATGTAGACCTCTATGAAGGAACTTTCAAAATCTTTGGTGGTCTCCACTGAGAGTCTGCATGGATTCAGTAGGGGCTGAGCTAATATGTGAGTTATACAATTTTTTTGTTTTCTTTACAATATCCTATTTGATGTGTACTTCCTGTACTTGAGCATGTTTTTTACATGCACTCTCTTCTTTACAGTGTTCTTAAGTTCTGTTCTATCTTGGGTAAGAAAACTTATTCATATAAGTTAAATTTTGCAGGTGTCTGGTAATCTATGGATGATGGTCTTCTATAAACAAATAAGCTAGCCACTCATCCATATGCCCATCCCATACTTTCTTCAATGCTCTGTTTTCAATCCCAGACTCTGCTTCTCAGTTTTCCATAATTTTTAACCACACCTACTAGGAGTCTAATCTAGGATAAACATAAATATATTATTTCATAATATATTATGAAGTAGAAGTTTAATGAATACCTAATATGTGTCTTAGAGAGTTGTAGACAAGGGAATACAGCAGTGCCCATGACATCAAAAGCTCTTTTCTCATGGAGTTATCAATGCTTGGTTAGAAGAGGGGAAGACAATGGATAAACAAAGAATAAGCTGAAAAAATCAGATAGTGGCAAGTACTATAATGTTATTTAAAATTAGGAAAATTGATAAAGTTAACAAGATGGTTACTTAAGACTGTATCATCAGAGACAACATCAAAGAAGAGGTGATGCTTAGTCTGAATCCTCAACATCCTGAAGGAGTCAGCCTTGTGAAGACTGGAAGGACAAGCCTTTCAGACACAAGAAGCAGGTCTTGTAAATGTTTTCAAGTAGGGACCAGGTTGGTGTGTTCAAGGAATATAAAGAAGCTCCATATGACTGAATCTTGGTAGATAAAAGAGAAAATAAGGAAAATAGATTTATAAAGGAAAAGAGAGAATGAGATATAAATGAATAAAACTATGATGACAGGCAAGCCTGCCATGCTGCAGTCTATGGGGCTGCGGAGAGTCAGACACGGCTTAGCAACTGAACTGAGCTGAACCGAAAGAGTCAGACACGGCTTAGCGACCCAACGACAAGTCTATGGGGCTGAGGAGAGTCAGACACAGTTTAGCGACTGAACTGAGCTGAACCGAAAGAGTCAGACACGGCTTGGCGACTGAACGACAAGAGAGCACAGCGAGGGTCTATGCTTCATTCTGCTTGTACGACGAGTCCGTCAGGATGTCTTAGAGAGATCAGGTGCATGATATGAAAGCTAGCACTGCAATTTAAATTTCTGCATTATGGACAGTTCATAAGAACTCAAGAGCAGAGGTGGGGATATTTACCAGCTATAGAAAGGCAACGAACACGAAGAAGATGATGACTTGGACTTGAGTTGCGATGCTGTGGATGGAGAGACGAGGACAGATATGAGATGTGTTTTATTTTGTTTTTAATTAAGTTACAGTTGGTTTACAATAGATTATTATTTTCGGGTGTACATCATACTTATTCAATATTTTTATACATTATATTCCATTTAAAGTTATCACAAATTAATGGCTATATTTCTCTGTGCTAGACTACATAAGACTGTGGTTTATTTTGCAGCCAGTAGTCTGTCTCTTCGGAGAAGGCAATGGCACCCCACTCCAGTCCTCTCGCCTGGAGAATCCCATGGATGGAGGAGTCTGGTGGGCTGCAGTCCATGGGGTCGTGAAGAGTCGGACACGACTGAGCGACTTCACCTTCACTTTTCCCTTTCATGCACTGGAGAAGGCAATGGCACCCCACTCCAGTCCTCTCGCCTGGAGAATCCCATGGATGGAGGAGCCTGGGGGGCTGCAGTCCATGGGGTCGTGAAGAGTCGGACATGACTGAGTGACTTCACTTTCACTTTTCCCTTTCATGCACTGGAGAAGGAAATGGCAACCCACTCCAGTGTTCTTGCCTGGAGAATCCCAGGGACGGCGGAGCCTGGTGGGCTGCCGTCTATGGGGTCGCAGAGTCGGACATGACTGAAGCGACTTAGCAGCAGTCTGTCTCTTCATCCCTGACTTGTATTTTACCCTTCCCCCATTCTCCCTTCCACTGGTAACTACTAGTTTGCTCTCTATATCTGCGAGTCTGTTAGTGTTTTGTTATAAACATTTGTTTATTTTTTGGTTTTCACATATAAGTGATAATTTAGAGCATTTTTATTTCTTTGTCCAGATTATTACACTAAGTGTAATACTCTCTAGGTCCATCTATATTGTTGTAGGTGGCATAATTTCCTTTCTTTTATTTTTCTTCTTTTTATGGCTCAATAATATTCTATTGTATATATATTATATATACACACACACAACCATACTGTCTTTATTCACTCATCTATTGATGGGCTTTTAGGTTGCTTCCATATCTTGCTATTGTACATAATACTGCTGTGAATACTGGGGTATACGTAGCTTTTCAAACTAGTATTTTCATCTTCTTTAGATGTATATTCAGGAGTGGAATTGCTGAATCGTGTAGTTCTATTTTTAGTTTTTTTTTTTTTAAGGAAACTCCATACTGTTTTCCTTACCGGCTGTACCAATTTGCAATCTCAACAATAGAGTACTAGGGTTCATTTTTTCCCATATTTTCACTAACATTTTTTTACTTGTAGGCTTTTTGGTGAGAGCTATTTTTGATGAGTGTGAGGTAATATCTCATTGTGTTTTTGATTTGCATTTCTCTGATGATTAGTGATATTCAGCACTGTTTCATGTGTCTCTTGACCATTTGTATATCTTCTTTGAAAATAAAATGTCTTGTATACAGGTCTTCTACTTATTTCTTAATCAGGTCTGGTTTTGGTTTTTGTGTTTACTGCTGAGTTGTAGGAGCTGTTTATATATATATTAGATATTAGCCCATTTTCTCCCATTTAGTAGGTTGTCTCTCCCATATGTTGATAGTTACCTTTGCTGTACAGAAGCTTTTATGTTCAATTGGATCACATTTGTTTATTTTTGCTTTCATTTCTTTTGCTTTAGGAGACAGATAACCCAAAATATTGCTACCATTTATGTTAAAATGTGTTCTTTCTATGTTTTCTTCTAGAAGTTTTATGGTTTCAAATCTTACATTTAGGTCTTTAATTAATTTTGTGTTTACTTTTTAATATGGTATGAGGAATATTTTTGACGATAGAGTTAATGATTTGACCTAGGCCTAGACAGAAGAGACTTTTGGCTCAAAAATCTGAGTTGTGCACATTTTTCTGGGGTGAAGCAGACTGACGGTAGGCCAGGCGGAGCTAATGGTGAAGAACCTACCGGCCGACACAGGAGATGTAACAGGTGTGGGTTCCATCCCTGCATCAGGAAAATCCCCAGGAGGAGGGCATGGCAACCCACTCCTGGAGAACTCCCTTGGACAGAGGAACCTGGTGGGCTACAGTCTATGGAGTTGCAAAGAGTCAGATGTGACTGAAGTGACTTAGCACTCAGGCACATAGCATGCAGGGCATATTTGGGAGAGAGAAATCAAGAATCTGTTTTGGATACACTAACTTCTAGATGTCAATATGCTATCCAACTGGAGATAATGAGGCAGCTTATATGACTCTGGAAAATTAAGACAGATAGGGACAGGGAATACTAGAAATAAAGACGTAGAATTTATTTGCCCTTAAAATGGCATTTGAATCCATAAAGTCAGATGCATTATCTATTGCAATACTATATAGTTTGGAGTATGAATCTAACTCCCAACTTATGCCATTATTTTGGTGAATTCAGTACTAATACAGACAACTCATGTAACTTCTTGTATTCACAGATACTTGACTTTTTCAATATCAGTTCAGTTCAGTTCAGACGCTCAGTCGTGTCCGACTCTTTGCGACTCCATGAATTGCAGCACGCAAGGCCTCTTTGTCCATCAACAACTCCCGGAGTCTACCCAAACCCATGTCCATCGAGTTGGTGATGCCATCCAACCATCTCATCCGCTGTCGTCCCCTTCTCCTCCCGCCCCCAATCCTACCCAGCATTAGGGTCTTTTCCAATGAGTCAACCCTTCGCATGAGGTGGCCAAAGTATTGGAGTTTCAGCTTCAACATCAGATCTTCCAATGAACACCAAGGATTGATCTCTTTTAGGATGGATTGATTGGATCTCCTTGCAGTCCAAGGGACTCTCAAGAGCCTTCTCCAACACCACAGTTCAAAAGCATCAATTCTTCGGTGCTCAGCTTTCTTCACCGTCCAACACTCACATCCATACATGACCACTGGAAAAACCATAGCCTTGACTAGACGGATTTTTGTTGGCAAAGTAATGTCTCTGCTTTTAAATATGCTATCTAGGTTGGCCATAACCTTCCTTCCAAGGAGTAAGCGTCTTTTAATTTCATGGCTGCAGTCACCATCAGCAGTGATTCTGGAGCCCCCCAAAATAAAGTCTGACACTGTTTCCACTGTTTCCCCATCTATTTCCCATGAAGTGATGGGACCAGATGCCATGATCTTAGTTTTCTGAACGTTGAGCCTTAAGCCAACTTTTTCACTCTCCTCTTTCACCTTCATCAAGAGGCTCTTTAGTTCTTCTTCACTTTCTGCCATAAGGGTGGTGTCATCGGCATATCTGAGGTTATTGATATTTCTCCCGGCAATCTTGATTCCAGCTTGTGTTTCTTCTAGCCCAGCGTTTCTCATGATGTACTCTGCATACAAGTTAAATAAGTTCCTATTTGGAACCATATAAGTTCCTATTTGGAACCAGTCTGTTGTTCCATGTCCAGTTCTAACTGTTGCTTCCTGACCTGCATACAGGTTTCTCAAGAGACAGGTCAGATGGTCTGGTATTCCCGTCTCTTTCAGAATTTTCCACAGTTTATTGTGATCCACGCAGTCAAAGGCTTTGGCATAGTCAATAAAGCAGAAATAGATGTTTTTCTGGAACTCTCTTGCTTTTTCGATGATCCAGCGGATATTGGCAATTTGATCTCTGGTTCTTCTGCCTTTTCTAAAACCAGCTTGAACATCTGGAAGTTCACGGTTCATGTATTGCTGAAGCCTGGCTTGGAGAATTTTGAGCATTACTTTACTAGCGTGTGAGATGAGTGCAATTGTGCGGTAGATTGAGCATTCTTTTGGCATTGTCCTTCTTTGGGATTGGAACGAAAATTGACCTTTTCCAGTCCTGTGGCCACTGCTGAGTTCTCCAGATTTGCTGGCACATCTAGTGCAGCACTTTCACAGCATCACCTTTGAGGATTTGAAATAGCTCAACTGGAATTCCATCACCTCCACTAGCTTTGTTTGTAGTGATGCTTCCTTAGGCCCACTTGACTTCACATTCCAGGATGTCTGGCTCTAGGTGAGTGATCACACCATCGTGATTATCTGGGTCGTGAAGATCTTTTTTCTACAGTTCTTCTGTGTATTCTTGCCACCTCTTCTTAATATCTTCTGCTTCTGTTAGGTCCATACCATTTCTGTCCTTTATCGAGCCTATCTTTGCATGAAATGTTCCTTTGGTATCTCTAATCTTCTTGAAGAGATCTCTAGTCTTTCCCAATCTGTTGTTTTCCTCTATTTGTTTGCACTGATCACTGAGGAAGGCTTCCTTATCTCTCCTTGCTATTCTTTGGAACTCTGCATTCAGATGGGAATATCTTTCCTTTTCTCCTTTGCTTTTCGCTTCTCTTCTCTTCCCAGCTATCTGTAAGGCCTCCTCAGACAGCCATTTCAATATCAGTGATCTTCATCTTACTCTACTTTGTCAGTTATTCCCACAACTTCATTCTGGACCTGAGGCCAGGTATGACTCATCACTTCAAAACTCGTACTCCACACCTTCTTTCATAATTACCGAGCAAGAGCCCAGACCGACCCCAAATCTACACTCTGGTCCCCTACGTGTGCTTACTCTCTCAGTTGTGTCTGACTCTTGCGACCCCACGGACTGTAGCCTGCTAGGTTCCTCTGTCCATGGGATTTTCCAGGCAAGCATACTGGAGTAGGTTGTCATTTCCTTCTCCAGGGGATCTTCCTGACCCAGGAACTGAACCCAGGTCTCCTGCCATGCAGGCAGATTCTTTACCAACTGAGCTAGGTTCCCCTATATAATACCAGATAAACACTGTTACCATTAAAACACTTCAACACTTGTTTAAAAAGTTATTTCTCTCTCCTATCTTTCAGGTTTCTTTTTTTTCAAAGAATGGAACATTTATGATTAATGTGGCCATAAGAATAAAACATTTGATATAGAACAATACACATAAAAACTTCTAAATTTTGAATTATTTTGACCTTGGAGAGTGGAGTCTGTTGGAATTGGTTTAAGAGCCCATGGTCATCACAGTCAACATTCTTGTAAGTCTATCGGGCTTTTTCATGGCCACAGAAAACAGCTTGAGCTCCCGCTCCAGGCAAGGTATTAACAGTCAAGGCAGGAGGAAATAGAAAACGGGAAATAGGTGGTATCAGTTACATGTGTCCCTTTGAATCTAAAAAAAACAGGGGCTTTCTTTCCATCTCTACTTCATTCTGTAGCATTAATAAAGACCACAGGGGGCTAATTGAATGGAGCATGAGTCAGAGAGACAGCAATTATAGTCATGAGGGATGGAAGATCAAGGGGAAGGAATTCTTTATTATAAGAGACATAATTATTTTTATTGGGCTAATGAGAAAAAGTGAATAGAGAAATGCGATTTGAAAGTTAACCACAGTGACAGAGGAAGAGGAGGGAAATGAGGATGAAAAAAGAAGACATTGGAGCAAACAGAATTAAGCACTACAATGGAAGAGCTGGCTTTGATAAACAGGAGAGAAAATCATTTTCTAATTGAACCTAGACTGATTTAACCCTGTTCATGTTTATTCTTTTTAAAAATCCACTTAAAATTGTTGGATTCCATATAAATTCTGACTCTCAATTCTCTGAATGCTTCTGAAACTATTCATTGATGGTCTTCTTTTTTAAATATTTTATTGCAGTATAGGGGATTACCTTACCTATACTTCACCTATACAGCCCCATTGTGGTTCCTGCTGATGTTTAGTCACTTCAGTCGTGTCTGACTCTGTGCGACCCCATGGACTGTAGCCCACCAGGCTCCTCTGTCCATGCGATTCTCTAGGCAAGAGTACTGGAGTGGTTGTCATGCCCTCCTCCAGGGGATCTTCCCAACCCAGGGACCGAACCCAGGTCTCCTGCATTGCAGGTAGATTCTTTGCCACTGAGCCACCAGGGAAGCCCTATACAGCCCCATTACTTCATGGCAAATAGCAGGGGAAAAGGCAGAATAGTGACAGATTTCTTCTTCTTGGGCTGCAGATGATGAACATAGCCATGAAATCAGATGATTGCTTCTTGGCAGGAAGGCTATGGCAAACCTGGACAGTGTGTTGAAAAGCAGAGACATTACTCGGCTGACAAAGATCTGTATAGTCAAGGCTGTGGTCTTCCCAGTGGTCACGTACCACTTGTGGTCACATACCAGTTGTGAGAGATGGATCGTAAAGAGGTCAGTGCACCAAAGAATTGATACCTTCGAACTGTGGTGCTGGACAAGACTCCTGAGAGTAACTTGGAAAGCAAGGAGATCAAACCAGTCAATCTTAAGGGAGATCAACCCTGAATTCTCATTGGAGGGACTAAACCTGAAGCTGAAGCTCCAGTATTTTGGTCATGTGATGTGAACAGATGGGGAAATAGATGGGGAAACAATGGAAACAGAGAGAGACTTTATTTTTTATTTTTTGGGGCTCCAAAATCACTGCAGATGGTGACTGCAGCCATCTGGAATTAAAAGACACTTGCTCCTTGGAAGAAAAACTATGAAAAACCTAAACAGCATATTAAATGGCAAAGACATTATTTTGCTAACAAAGGTCTGTCTACTCAAAGCTATGGTTTTTCCAGTAGTCAGGTATGGATGTGAGAGTTGGTCCATAATGAAAACTGAGATGCTTTTGAACTGTGGTGCTGGAGAAGACTCTTGAGAGACCCTTGGACTGCAAGGAGGTCAAACCGGTCAGTCCTAAAGGAAATCAGTCCTGAATATTCATTGGAAGAACTGAAGAGCTGAAACTGAAGCTCCAATACTTGGCAACCTGATGCAAATAACTGTCTCATTGGAAAAGACCCTGATGGTGGCAAGATTAAAGGCAGGAGGAGAAAGGGACAACACAGAATGAGATGGTGGGATGGCATCACCAACTCAATGGACATGAGTTTGAGCAAGCTTCAGGAGTTGGTGATGGACAAGGAAGCCTGGGGTGCTACAGTCCATGGGGTCACAAAGAGTCGGACACAACTGAGTGACTGAACTGAACTGATGGGAACAGCTGACTCATTGGAAAAGTCTCTGATGCTGGGAAAGATTGAGGGCAGAAAAAGAGGACATCAGAGGATGAGCTGGCTGGATGGCATCACCGATGCAATGGACATGAACTCTGGAAACCTTTGGGAGATGGTGAGGGACAGGGAGACCTGGCGTGCTGCAGTCTACGGAGTTGCAAAGAGTCAGACATGACTGGGTAACTGAACAACAACATAGGTGATTTACAATGTTGTGAATGGCCTTCTCTTTAGGTCCATTGTTGGTGTATCAGAATTCTCCCAATAAGCGGTATTTACTTTCTTTGAATACTTGCCATATGTGATCTCAACAACTCATATTTTTCACAAAATATAAAAGGAAGATGATTGAACACTGACATTTCCCTTCTAAATCTTTCCCGATGGCTTATATGGTATTTATTGGCATAACACATTGTTTAAATGCTCCACCACAAAATTCAGCATGTCCAAAATTAATCTGAGATATATCTATCCTTTTCCTCTATATTTCCCAAGTCATCAAAAAAAAAAAAAAAAAAAAACAGAACTGGGAAGCACATTTGTTACTTCAATACAGTGCAACCCACAATGCTATGATCAAGTATTAATCCTAAATATTTCTGTTATTTCATCCCACTTTTTGATACCTAAGTTCAGAGTTCATTCAACTCTCCTGTACTATTTCAACAGCATCCTAATAAGGAAGGTCACTCTGCTTAAATCCATGCCTCACACTGAAACACAAACGTCTTCTACTCAAAATTCTTCAGGTGTGCTCCATAACTCATTGGATAAACCTTCAGTTTCCCCCATTATTCACAGGATAGCTCACAAGAGTCTTCTCAGGGCAATGAATAGTATCATTGTTCTAGTCCTTTTATGTGAAACCTGGTCTTTATATGACTATAAGGCTTCATCTGTCTTTGCTCCTTTCCTCACACTGTATGTGTTAGTAAAACCAAAGTGTGTGGAGCTCCTGGAGACACTGCAGTGGGTGTAAAACTCCTGCCTCTACTCTTACTGTTCTTCTGAGATTCATTCCTACCCTGCTGTTTTGATCCATTTAATTATTGCTAATTCTTGCAATTTTAGTTTGGTACCACTTTTCAGATATTTCATGTCTAGTCATTATTTCTCTCCAAATTCTTAGCTTACTCTAGCATCTGTATCTTCCTCCAGAATCATCAAAGTAATTTCAGTCCCCTCAATGCTATAATACTTTCCAATTGTAGATTTTTGCATTAAGTCTTCAGGCTGTTCTTTCCTCTCCTCTCCCCCTACCTCACCCTCTTACATTCCAACAGTTTTGCTCTAGAACATTTTCCTTTTCACCGAGATATTACTACCTCTTAGAAATCTCTGAGTATCAGTCTTTATTTGATGCCCTTTATGTGACTTCAAATCATGATAACAATATCAAACACACACAGTATCTAACATTTGATAGATACCTTCTAAGTACTTTACGTATATTAAAGCATTTAATTCTCACATAATGCTGTAAGGTAAGCATGATTATTATCCCCACTTTAAAGGTGAGAAAATTGAGGTATTGGTGTGTTAATTATGTTGAGCAGTTAGCAACTGAAAGGGACAAACTTTACACCATGCCAGGCTGCCTTCGCTTTACTGTGTAGCTAGCGGTAAAGAACCTGCTTGCCAATACAGGGGACATAAGAGACGCGAGTTCAATCCCTGGGTTGGGAAGATACCCTGGAGGAGGGCAGGGAAACCCACTCCAGTATTCTTGCCTGAAGAACCCCATCGACAGAGGAGTCTGGTGGGCTACAGTCCATAGGGCCCAAAGAGTCGGACACGACTGAGGTGACTAAGCCATGCATGCGCACACTATACTTCTCCATGTACTACTTCTGATACACAGAATTAATTTACTTGCTGTTACCATTCGCCAGATATAAATTCTATGAAAACTTACTCATTATTGAATCCTCATCATCCATCTAAAAGCCTTTGAATATTTGATGCTCAAAGAATTTTTGATAAATGACAAAACGATACAGAACACTATCCAAAAGCAGAGCAAAATGCATCTTAACAGAACACAAGTTGCTCAATATTAAATTGCCACAAGGAATTACAATGAAGGTGAAGATATATTTCTTACCCACAAGGGCGATGTAATACAGAAGTTAGCTACAGCACAAATACATCTGGGCAAACATAAGTGATAGAGACATGCATATTCTCCTACTGACATGTCAAGATACACACAGGTGCAAGAATATCTGAAATAAACGAACCCAGGTGGATTTAGTTTGACAAGCTTTCCATGAGTTGAATCAGAAATGAAGGGGGTTTTGTGAGTTTACACATTTAAGAAAGGTGTGTAACCTAGAAAGCACAGTGAAAACGTATACTGTAACACCATATGGAGGATAAGTTAAAATGTTTTCATTCTTTTCGGTATTTATAGCATGTCATAGGTTGCATATAATAGTCTGACCCGCTACTCAGAGATGAACTCATAAAACCCTTTTTCTTTGACAAATAGTCCAGGCATGGGCTTAATTTTTATTTTTTATTGTCCCATTGTGCTTGTAGTTCCACATATACTCAGCAGTATCCCACATATCTTTCTACCTCTGCTCCTGGACATTTTTTCTCTTTTCTTTTACCCTCTTTCTTGTTTAACAGTATTCCTTGGCTTGTTATTCCATGGAGAACAACTTCACTAACTCAGCAATTAGTGCTTGCATTTCCAGTAACTTTTTAGTTCATCTCACGTAACAACCTCTTTTTGAAGTGAGGATGTGGGACTTAATGCTTTGCATCGTAAGCATTTTGGCATCTAACTTTAAATTAAAGGTATGGATAGTACATTTGTAAGTATTTATATTTTATAAATGTGAAATATATATGTATTCACTATATTTTTATATAACTGAACTCATTTTCAATGCTTACCATATAGGGTAACATGTATAACATGCCAGAAAGAAATAATCTGAATGATAAAAAATTATTAATTTAAAAAATATGGTACCTATTTTTAACAGAATTTTTTTTTTTTTTTTTTTTTTTTTTTTACTCTTTCCCAAGGGGGCTGTTATGAACTTGATTTGAGTGAACCAAAGTTTTCCCTAAGGAAATCCCAATTTCCTGCTTTGTGGAGAAGCTCCATTAACATAATGTTCTCACAAACATTATCGTCAAATTAAATGAAAGGGTTAAGTGGCCTTGCCTGACACTAACAGTATGTTTATCTGAATTGAAACATGAGGCCCTATACGTAGTACATGTCTTTACATACATAAGTCCATAAGAAACAAAATAAATGGCATGTAGACAAAGCCTATAATAATAAAAGGAAGAAGAAAAAAAGTCACCCTGTTGTGCTTTCATTTGGCCTTTCCTTACCTAACATTACATGTTATTTAATTTGTGTTTTATCTCTTCTCTTAGAAGGAGAGCAAATCTGGGACTCCTTCCTTCCCACACTGCTTCTCAGAAAGAGGTCAGTTCATTTCAATTCAGTTCAGTTCTCTAGTCTTTCCCATTCTATTGTTTTCCTCTATATCTTTGCAATTATCACTGAGGAAGGCTTTCTTATCTCTCCATGCTATTATTTAGAACTCTGCATTCAGATGGGTATATCTTTCCCTTTTCTCCCTTTGGGTATATCTTTCCCTTTTCTCCTTTGTCTTTAGCTTCTCTTCTTTTTTCAGCTATTTGTAAGACCTCCTCAGACAACCATTTTGCCTTTTGCATTTATTTTCTTGGGGATGGATGGTCTTGGTCACTGCCTCCTGTACAATGTCATAAACCTCCATTCATAGTTCTTCAGGCACTCTGTCAGACCTAATCCCTTGAATCTATTTCTTACTCCCACTGTATAATCATAAGGGATTTGATTTAGTTTGACCTGAATGGTCTAGTGGTTTTCCCTACTTTATCTTTGAAGACAGATATATTCAAAATAGGAGAGAAATAAAATTTTCACAGATGGAATTAGTGTATGTAAAATCATGAGAAATTTGTGTTACAATTTTTTGAAGTATTATCTTTTCAGTAAAAATTTTAAATAAGATGATATCATAGGAATGCAAAGTATCATAAGAGACTACTGAGAACAATAATATGCCCACAAGTTGGACAACATGGAAGGAATGAATTAATTCCTAAGAGTATACACTATACCAAGAATGAATCAGGATGAAGTAGAAAATACAAACAGACTGATTACTAGCAAGGGGACTGACTCAGTAGTAAAAACATCTCAACAAACAAATATTCAGGACCATATAGCTTCACTGCTGACTCCTATCGAGGTGTCAAAAACTTATATCAATTCTTCTCAAACTTTTGGAAAAAAATAAAAGTAGAGAACTCTTCTAAGCACATTTTATGAAGTCAGGATTACTGATACCAAAATCAAAGATGCAATAAAAAAGTAAATTATAAACCAATATTCCTGATTAACATAGATATAAAAATTCTAATTGTTAACAAACCAAACTCAACAATTAATTAAAATGATTATACAGCATGATTAAGTGGGATTTATTTGGGTGTTACAAAGATGTTTCAACACCCACAAATTAGTCAATATCATATATCACATTAACAAAATTAAAGGACAAAAATCATATGATCATCTCAAAAGATGCAGAAAAAGCTTTTGATAAAGTCAAGCATGCATTTGTGATAAAAACTCTCAGTCACACAGTGGGTATAGACGGAACCATACCTCAGTATTATAAAGACCATATATAAAAAACACAGCTAACATCACTAATAGTGCATAGCTGAAAGCTCCTCTTCTAATATTAGAAAGAAGACAAGGATGCTCACTCTCAGCACTTTTATTCAACACAGTCCTGGAAGCCTTAGTTAAGCAATTAGAAAAGAGAAAGAAAATCCAGCTAAATTAGAAAGTAATAAGTAGCACTGTCATTATTTGTAGATGACATGATACTACTTATAGAAAAATCCTAGAGTTCATCAGAAAACTTTTAGAATGAATAAATTCAGCAAAGTTGCAGGATACAAAACCAATATGCAAACAATCTGTTTTCTTTTTATATTAAACAGTGAATTATCAGAAAGAGGAATTTATAAAACAATTCCATTTACAATTGTACAAAAAATAAATCCCTAAGAATATTTTTAACTGAGAAGGCAAAAGATCTGTGCATTGAAAACTGTAAGACTCTACTGTAACTAACTGAAGAAGATACAGGTGGAAAAATACTTGTGGAAGTAAGTGGAAAAATACTCCATGTTCATGAGCTGGAAGAATTAATGTTGTTAAAATGTTCATACTATGAAAACCAATCTACAGATTCCATGTAATCCCAATCTCTATTTCAATGGTATTTTTCATAGAAATAAAACAAAAATACTAAAATTTGTATGAATGATAAAAGATCCCAAATAGCCAAAGCAATCTTGAGTAAGAACAATCTAGAGGCATTGCACTTCCTGGTTTCAAACTATATTACAGTGCTATACTAATTAAAACAGCACGACACTGACCAAAAAAGACACATAGGTCAAAGAAACCAAAGAGAGAGCCCAGAATTAAACCCCAGCATATACTGTCAACTGAATTTTGACAAAGGAGCCAATAATATACAATGGTAAAAGGACAGTATCTTTAATAAGTGGTGTTGGCAAAACTGGATAACCAAGAGCAAAGAATGCAACTAGACCATTTTCTTATACCATATACAAAAATTAAATCATAATGGATTAAGGACTTAAACATAAGGCTTGAGATTGTAAAGCTCTTAGAAAAAAACATAGGCAGTAAGCTCCTTGACATAGGTTTAAAGATGATATTCTTTAATCTGACATGAAAAGCAAAAGCAACAAAAGGAAAAATAAACAAGTAGAATTACATGAAACTAAAAATCTTCTACATAGCAGAGGAACCCATTAAAAAAAAAGTCAACCTACTGAATGGGAGAAAATAGTTGCAAATTATATCTGATATGGGGTTAATATCCAAAATTTATAAAGAACTCATATAATTCAATAACAAAAACAACAAGAAAACAACAAACAATTCAGTTAAAAATGGGCAGAAGATCTGAATATTTTTTTCAAAGAAGACATTCAGATGGCCAACAGATATATGAAAAGATGCTCAATGTAATCAATCATCAGGAAAATGCAAATCACAACCACAAACAGATATTACCTCATAATTGTTAGAATGACTATTATCAAAAAGACAAGAAAAATAAGTGTTGGGGAGGACGTGAAAAAAAGGGAATTTATGTACTGCTGATGAGAGTGTAAATTCATTCAGCCACTCTGAAAAGCTGTATGGAGGTTTTTCAAAAATTTTAAAATATAATTATCTTATGATCCAATAGTTCCACTTATGGGTATTCATCCAAAGAAAAGAAAAACACTAATTTGAAGAGATCTCACTTGCATGTATATTGAAACATTAACTGCAACAGTCAAGAAACAATCTAAGTGTCTGTCAAAGGATGAGTGAAAAAAGAAACTATGAACGTTACAGATATTTCACTAAGTGAAATACGTCAGAGAAAGACAAATACCGTATTATCTCTTTTACAAATGGAATCCCCAAAAATAAATACAAGCACACAGATGCCGAGAACAGATAGGTGGTTGCAAGAAGCAGGACTGGGCGCGGATGAAAGGAGTGGGTGGACTGCTTTGTTTTTGTTTTTTAGGTTAAACAAATTGAATGATTTTTTAAATGGATAGAACATAATATATTAAAAGGAAGAACACCATGAATGGGAGACCATCTGTCACACAGGAAAAAACACTATCTTTCACATAAATATAGTCATTTTTTAAATCAGAATTGCTGAAGTGACGGAGCTCTGCTTGGTGTTCTACATAGTTCCATCAGGAATTTGAGTCATTTACCTGAGCTATCAATGTGTATTCTCTTTCTCTCTCTGAACATTGTAAGATTCTGGCCCTGCTCAATCATCATTATGCTTCCCACCTGCTAGTAGCTGAATCAATAGTTTGTTCTCTACATGGATTTAAGAAGCGCATCTTGATTTCAATAATTGTTTTGTAGAACCAAGGGTTTTTAGGGCATGACTATGTTAAATACAGAACAACTTTACAATTGATACTAAATCTTGTTAGGCTTAGAAATTGTTAAGAGTGCCTTGAATATAGACAACCCATAATTTAAAAGATGCTATTCTTAATGACAATAACTGCTATTGAGTTTTAAAAAAAACTTAATTGAATATTCATTCTGTCATTATGACAGTATAGATGCTAGTCGCATAAAACAGGGAAATCATATATAATTATATTTAATTTTAGCAACATTATTATTCTTTCTTGGGATTACTATACGTAGTCAAATATGACAAAAATGTGGGAATTTGAAGAATATGAAAAATCATTTGGACTTAGGGGCACTTGGATATCTATGTCCTAATACTTAGGAAAGATTTCTTAGCAAAGATTTCTTCTGTTATCTTTAGCTACGAAAGAAACTGAATGCTATGCGTGGTTTATTGAAAAAAATTATGATTAATGTATCTTTTAAAGTAAATGATTAATGATAATAATAGAAGTAGAGTTCTTAAGAGTCTTAAGTTGCACATGAACAATTTTGAATAGTATTTCACATGCATCATTTGATTTAATCTTTATACATTAATGTTGATAATAACAACAGCTATCCTTGTTCAAGTATTTACTTGTATTTAGACAATTTGTAGAGGAAACTTCATAGTTTCAGAAAAAAAAGACATTAAAAACCCTCAGGCATAAATACAGTATTTTATATTGTTACTATACTTTGAGAGCAATGAGCCAAGATTCTTTTTCACATTTAACTGACTCTGCCCAATACACTACATTTCCTTCCAAAGTTCTTGAGACAAAGGCAAGGTATTTATCATTAACCATTCAATAAGTGAGGCTCCATGATCAGGAAAATCTCATAGACTTTGCATAATAAACTAAATCAGATCCTGCTGCACCCCCATATAACCCCTCTTCAATTATGAAGATAATGAGTGTATACAATAAAGAATGAAAACTCTAAATCATTTATGGCATTAAGAAAGGGATACAAATAGTAATTTCAAAAGACAAATATATGTACTTTCAAATGTAAGAACGTTGAACAGTGGCATCTTGATTAATTTCACTCTTCATTTTTTCTAATTCATTTCTCTTTTCTCACATTTTTAAGAGATGGCACCTCAGAACCAGAAAACTTCTTTAACTTAAAATTATTTACACTATGATCATCAACTACTTAGTTATTTTGAAAGAACTTTGAACAAACAAAACCACTTATTTCCTACTTGTTCTTAATGGTTTATAAGATAATATAATTATAATTTGTCCCTTTTCTTTCTTTTTCACTTATACAATGACACCATTGTTTTCAGATAATAAGATACATAATACTGTACTCTGCTTTTTCCCCTCTAGTAGGCTAGTACAATGTAAATGTTATCACCTAACAATGAAGATAATTGTTTTAAGAAAAAAGAAATGTTTTACATCTTCTGTGACAAAAATGATGTAAAAAATTGATGTCGTTACAACCACTAAACAGAATTTTTTTTTAGTTTGGGTTCTTGTCAAGAGGAATAAAGACATAGCTCTTAGTGCATTTTAGAAAGTATTCTAATAGTCTGCATTTAATAAGGCATATCTCTCTGTCCCCACAAATCTTTTGTATAATCCCATAAGAACGTACAATAAACTGCATTCAGCCTGTTGTCAAGAGCCTGAAACTATGAGGTCAGAGGCGTGAAGCTATTAAGATATAAAACATGTAATCTCAGTAATGTTTTACTTTGAATGCCATTTTACAAGGACTTTCCAATACCTCTTCCCAAGTTCATTGAGGTTCACAGGGGCAGTGTGAAAAAAAGACCAACAGGCCAAAAACTTGGGTCAAGTTCAAGCTTACTGACCGAATTCATTCAAAACTTTGTAAGGTACACGGACCTTGTTTTAATCCCCATTTCCTCACATAGAATTTGGCATGGATTAAGAACTAAATAAATATCTTTTAAATAAATAAACACATGAGCTCAAACAAACTGCTAACGTTCCCTGAGTCACAGATTCTTCAGTTGAAAAATGGAAATAATGATATCTGAACTGTGATGACAATAGGAAACTATATGTGTGTTTGGTTGGTTTGTGTGCATATGTACATGAACATGTTCTGAAGTTTGTGGTAGCTATAAAATACAAGTACATGTAAAGATTATTATTATTATTATTTTTAATACTGGAACCCTTTTTTGAAGGCACTAAGTGAGGAAAATGAGCACGTTATGGTCCTCACTCACTATGATAAACGTCAAAAAGCTTGCAAATCCAAAGTGAGGTTTATAAATACAAACAGTGAGAATACCCCTATGCTTCCCACTTATGATAAATTGTCCCAACCCAAATACTCACTCTGTTCCCTGAGAGGCAAGTTAAATACCACTTAATGCTGTCAATAGGATGTTCAAGAAGAAAACAGTGTCTTATGTGTCAGAGACGTTCTCACACACTGCACTGCCGTTAAATATTCACATCAATCAGAGCTTCATTAAAGGAAGTAGTGAGTTTAACATTTAGATTATCCGTAAATCTTAGAGCACTCACTGTGACTGGTAGGAGCTTGTCAAAGATGAGGCGGTGGGAGCCGTCCATCTGTGGAGCAGGCAATTCACGAGGTGTGCTGTCGGTGGAGAATTTAGAAACAATAATAAAACTTGACTAAAGTTGGTCTGCTTTTTATTAACACCATGCCTCAAGTCAGTGATAAAATTGTCCTTCCAGAAAAAATCTGTTGTTTTAAGTGCTAAGCAATTGCTATGGTTACTATTCAGTTTTAATAATATATATGTAAACTTCAAATTAGCACATTTTTATTACTTATCCTTTGGTAAACATTGTATTCTATATGAAATTTAATTTAACTCTCAGTTATACAGCTGGGCTTGATACATGCATTTGTTTCAACAACAAGTTTTTAAAGATGTGGAATCATTTAAGCTCTCTTCAAGCATACTACATGGTTCCATTTAAACAGCAGAATAGAAATAAACAAGATAGTCTAGTGATTGTAAAAAAAAAGGAACAAAACTTGATAACCTATACTTTTATTTGTGTTAAGTATTGGAAGCTGTTGGAATTACTCCTAAAGAAACAAAGATGTAGAGCAATATGACACTTTCTGGAATTTACTGTGAAATAGGATTTTTATAACTCTAAGGCAAACTTTTTTCTTATATTTTAGATTACTAAAAATTACATAAATTGGTTGTATCATCTGAAATAACTTTTTTGAAATTAAAATTAATGAGAAGTGTTTCTCAATCACTACTATAAGTAGATGTAGTGTTACTAGTTATATTTAGCTATAACCATAAATATTTTAAGAAGATTCATTTTGATAAAGTCATTCATATAGCAACAGATTAACACTTTCAAATAGAAAATGTAAATTTATTATAACTCATTACAACCATAAATATACGACATTTTCATAATCTTTAAAAGACATAGTATAAACTAAGAAATACTAACTCACTATAATATTTCTTCCTGTAATATGTAATAATTCTACATTTACATTCCTTAATTTGTTTTACTGATATTATATATACATGCAGTTCAGGAAATACCACCTTCACTCTCCTTGTTCTTTCTGGACGTTACTCTATGACTCTCGTTTTATGATTATTACTTGGTAATGACCTACTCTGTGTCTCACTTATGCTAGGGATGCTCCTGACGATTCCTGACCCACAAACTGTTGTATGAAGAAAAGACTGTTGAAACAAGGTATGTCTATTTTCAAACAACATGGAAGTAATGGATTGTTTTTAATAACAGACAGATTCACTTCTCAGTTGAATGGGACAATACCAAAAGGAAAAAAATTAAGGTTGGTGGCTCAGATGGTAGAGAATCTGCCTGCAATGCAGGAGACGCGGGTTTGATCCCTGGGTCAGGAAGAGCCCCTGGAGAAGGGAATGGCAACCCACTCCAGTACTCTTGCCTGGAAAATTCCATGGACAGAGGAGCCTGGCGGGCTACAGTCCATGGGTTGCAAAAAGTCAGACATTGAGTGATTTTTAAATTACAAGAAAATAAAAGGGACTAACAACACCTACCACTGGCAAATATACAGAATAGCTAGTGGTACGAGTCTAAACTGGTACAATATTTTGCAAAAGAATTTAGTCATAGGCATACCCTGTGATCCAGCAGTTTCTTGTAAGAGTGACCTTTGCTGTTGTTCAGTCACTAAGTTGTGTCTGGCTCTGTGACCCCATGGACTGGGGCATGCCAGGCTCCTCTCTCCCTGACTCTCTCCCAGAGTATGCTCAAATTCACGTCCAGAAGGCTGATCTAGCAGCTTCATTCATGATGGTTAAAAACTCTACACCACCCAGTTTCTTATCAACTGTAGAATAAATGAATTATCTGTGACCTATCAATAGAATTAAATGTTCTAGAGCAATGAAAATGAAAAATCTACTGCTAAATGCAACAAGATGCATTCTCACGAAATTCACTAACATACTTTATATAAAGTATATATAAAAAATAATTCCTACAAAACTTATATTAAGTTCAAAACTGGACAAAACTTTTATGGAAAAAAAAATATTTTAGGGAGCATCAGAAATCAGGAGAGTAACTAATTTGGGAAGAAGTATTAGTAACTGGGAGATATCTCAAGGAGGAATTTTGGTGTGCTAGTAATATTCGATTTGTTAAAGTTTTCTATATGCATGTTCTACTTCCATAAAAAGTGTTTATAATAAATGATAATACATAGCACTTACTGTAATTTCAAGAACATAGAAAGTCTAAACAAGAATTTTACTTGTATAGCAGAGCCACAGAGATGATATCTCTAACCTATAACAGCACTAAACATAAATTGGTCATATAGCAACCTTTGTCGTAAGGCACTGGTATAGACATTTATATTTTATCAAAAATGTTTTGGATGTAAAGGTCATTAATAGGCAATTTAGATAAAATTGGATTTTGAGATTGAGGGGAAAAAATCTATTACTTTTGTTTCTTATATGAAGATTTGATATCTCATTCACAACTTAAATCATTATCTCACGAAGAATTACTAGACTGCCTAGTGGAATTACCAGTTAAAGAGATATAAAGAATATTTGTGTTACATTATTCTTAGCATTTTCTTTATGAGTTTTCACAGATGTTGTGAAATGTATGTTAGGGACAGTCACCTTGCCAGACATATAATTAATACTTTTCACATCAAGAACCTATTGAAAGTTACATCATACCTGCACTATTTTGAGCTTTTCTAATTAGGTATATGCTATTATTTGTTGTAGCTGATTTTATTTTTTTCCAAGAAAACTCAAACAGGTAAATTTTCTGGGTAAAAACCGTTGAATTTTCTTCAAGGACAAAGGATAAGGGAACAGTAACAATGTATCATAATGGCAAGAAGTATAAATGTGTGCTTTTCTTTTTGATTTCCTAGATTATGCATAGTGATTAATATTTATAATAATTAACACATTAATACATAATGTTGCATAAGTCAATTTTATTATTACAATTATATGCAAAATTTCATCAAATATGAAATTATTATAAGTTACTGGTAAGTTAAGAATAAAAGCTCCCATACCAATGTTGTTCAAATTATTTAAATATTATCAAAAGTTTTAAATGGGGAAAAGAATTAGTAAACCAAAAGGATGAAATTTTAAAGTGCTTGACAGACAACTAAATCAAGGTTAATAAACTGTGTCTTTTTAGCAAACAAGAAATGTTTCAAGACAGTGTCTATATGATACCATTAATTCTTAAATCACTAGCAAATTACAATTCCATATGCAAACAAACTGTTTTTCATAATGTGAGATAATTGTCGTAAGTATGTACATAGAAATTATGGAAGGTTTTAGTGTGCTGACATCACTGAAAAATCTGAAAAAGAATATGATTTAAATATTTTGCTTTGATACCAATTTAGAATATCATAGCTTGGGTCACGGAAAGACACTTAAAAAATAATTTTTTTCCAACTACTACATAGCAAACTATGATTGGGTAGAAAGTTAATTTTCTTCCATATTATGTAACTTATTAAAGGTAATTTACTTTCATTCCTATCAGTCATGCAGTTAAAAAAAAACATTTATATATACCACTGCTCCACCTGTAGGCGTCTATTAAAAAAATAATATCCTAAAATGCAACAAGCAGTTAAAATATCTTGGGTCTGCTATACTTTTCAATACTGTCATCTCCATGAATTAAATTTCCATTTCTTAAAAAAGTATAATATGTATCAGTCTAGCAATTACCTGTCCTGATGAAAATTTGGGAATTGTTTTTATAGATCACTTTGTTAATACCACTTAAAAATGATTGTGCTATGTGCTCAGTCATGCCTGACTCTTTGCAACCTTGTGGACTATAGCTTGCCAAGTTCCTCTGGGCATGGAATTTTCCAGGCAAGATACTGGAGTGGGTTGCCATTTCCTTCTCCATTTAATTAATCATTAAAAATGATTAATATATTTAATTAATGTATTTTGAAGCTTGTTTCTAAAACCAATTTTCAAATTAAAAAAATTAGAATCTGATCATTTCAAGTATTTCTCATGAAGTTCTATATGAAAATCTATGCTTGGGACATAAAGTTTGACTGGATTACCTACATTAAAACTGGGGCATCATTCACAAAGTATTCCCGTTGGAAGCTTAATGAATAATTTTTTTTCTGTTGCTTTCTTAATTTTTTTAATCTGTTCTAAATACAGACACAGTCAGTTGCCCCTTGCCTGAAATTCTTTACTATTGGGAAATGAAGGTATGACTTTTTATCCTGGAATTTACTGGTAGGAAAGTAAAAGACCATAATGTTGCACATGAAATATATGGATCAGATACCCTCACACAATTCAGGAAAAAGTGTGAAAAGTTGGCTCTGCCTGCTGAGGTATTAAATGAAAGGGACATGTATATTTTCTTTTTTAAAACATTTTTGATGATATTTGTTTAATTTGCGGACTTTGCAGGGGCTTAGTGGTAAACAATCAACTGCCAATGCATGAGATGCAGGAGACTTGGGTTCAGTCCCTGGGTTGGAAAGATCCCCTGGAGAAGGAAATGGCAACCCACTCCAGTGTTCTTGCCTGGAAAATCCCATGGACAGAGAAGCTTGGCGAACTACAGTCCATGGGGTCGCAAAGAGTCCGACATGACTTAGCGACTGAGCACAGCACGACATTCACTTTTTAGGTTCAAGTCAATGACTTCAATGAATTAAATATTTTAAAGATTTTATCTAGATAGATAGAAATGAATTTTTTTAAATGTAGCCACAATATAGTATCTGATTTAAAAATTACTATTTTCTTAATACTATCACAAAATACACAGATTAAACAATAATTTGACTTAATATGGATACAAATGAGATCAATGTTTGCCAGGTCTCTTCTAACTGTTTATTGTGAATAATTTATGTGTATTTAATTATATTTTTCCATAATACCTCTTTTTTGACTTGCAATTTTTTTATTGAAAAAATGGATTGTTCGGTTGAATCTCTCAAAGCCTGGATTTCTCTGACCGCAGTGTCATTGACTGGACATGTGTACTCATAGTTTATAGCTCCTGAAAACTGACAGGTAAGTCTTGAGGCTTGATTTTACTTCAGGTGAGAGACTTCATACATGGTAAGGTGTCATTTTCTTTCAGACAACATCAGCTAAGAGTTTGGGAAATTTATTGTTGGCAATTAAGACTACATTGTCCTTATTCCCAGAGTGTTGTTACTCTGAGTGATGATGAGGTTTCATTTTGATGAGAATCAATGTAAAATATCCTGTGGCAGAAAATTTGAGGATGATACAAAGCATCTTCTCTCTGGGGCTCCTGTTTGGATTAGATTTATTCGGTAACGGGAAATCTCCATATTTTACTGGGGAGACATAAGCAGACTCATTAATTCTAATGAGACCTGCTGAATACTTAGCAATGCTAAGCTACTGTCTACGTGATCTTCTACCTATATTTCTGGAGAAAAAGTTTGTTTTATCTTGTCCTGTACTGAGTTTTTATGAATTAAAGACAAAGTTCTGTCAATTCAGTAGAAAGTAGTACTGAGAATTTGTGCTTTAATTCTCCAAATATTAGATGTGGCTCAGTGGTAAAGAATCCTCCTGTCAATTCAGGAGATATGGGTTTGACCCCCAAGTCGGGATGATCCCCTGGAGAGGGAAATGACAACCCACTCTAATATTCTTGCCTGGGAAAACCCATGACAGAGGATCCTAGCAAGCTACAGTCCATGGGGTTGCAAAAGAGTCGGGCACAGTTCAGTAGCTAAACAACAAACACCTCTGGGCCAGGCACTGTTTTAGAAAATGAGGGTATAAGTATTAGTGAAAACAGATATGTTTTTTCTTTTCATAGCACTATGGTGATACGAAGAATATAGATAATAACCAAATAATTCTCCTAGTTAATATACAATTACTAACTGAAAGTGCTCTGAAGGGAGAGAACATTACTTAACATCATTAAAACAAAGGAACTGCATTTCAAGATGTAGCAAGAAGTAATGAAGGCAGTCCAGAACCAGGCACATTTGGGAGGTGATTAGTATCCACCGGTACTGTTTATGGATTTCTCATGGCAAAAATACTGGAGTGAGTTGCCATTTCCTCCTCCACTGGAGGAAAAAGGATAAGGGGGTGGCAGAGGATGAGGTGGTTATATACCATCACCGACTCAATGGACATGAATTTGAGCAAACTCTGGGAGATAGTGGAGGACAAAGGAGCCTGGTGTGCTGCAGTCCACGGGGTCACAAAGAGTCAGACACAACTTGGCACCTGGGTAACAACAAGTAACCAGCATGAGAATTTGTGGAACATAAAAATATATTTCTCAGTTTCAATCCCAGATATTCATTAAGGAAGGAAACTATTCTGGAAAATGTTTCTGAAAAACTTTGCAATATCGTCCTCACACTTTTTAAAATTAGACATTGAATACAAGGATTATCCCTGAAAGGAAGAGAGAGATGAGAGATATAATTTCTAACTCACAACTGCTTGTAAAACACAGGCCTTCTCATCCCTCTTGTTTGCCCATATGGTCCACATGGAACATATTGGGTAAGCAAAGAACTATATCTGGTCACAAAAAGTTCTGACTTCTGGATAGGTCCAAACATAATTTTAACTGCTGTTTGCAATTCAAACTAAATAGTGTAGTGATTATATTAACTACATCAATATTAGGCTAACTAAGTCGCTTTGTCTAGAAATAGAGAAGTTTCTCATAGGCCACATGTAAAGCAACCATAAATAACCATGTGCAAAAATATGAACGCAAGCTGAACATATTTAGAAATACAATATCCCCTACATCATGAAGTATTTCTCTACTTTGGCAGTTCTTTGTGTGAGAGAGTCACCAAAGACACTTTAATATACAGAAACCACAACTTTTTTTGTAATAAATGGGAAACAGAAGAATTGGAAAACAGAATATAGGAAATAATTTATGAAGAAAAAGATAGAAAACAAAAGAACCATTTTTTACTTATAAACTTTTGCAGTCTGATGCCTGTCTTGCTCATATGAACCATTTTTCAGAGAAGGTAAGTGATGACAGATGTGGCTTTGTTATGGAAAGAATGTAACGTCAAGCAGCTGAGCAACTACACTTCTTAAAGAAATTAATCCCGTCTTCCTAATTGGACCCTTTTCATCTCCTCTGTCCTCCTTAAATTTCTAAATGGCGTTTTAGGTAAATGATAACAATCTCGCTGGCCTCTAATGGTCTTAGTGATATTACGTTCCCAACTCTTTCTGTTGGTGGTATTCATAAACACCTTTGTAGTACAAGTGCCCGAGGTAGAATTATTTATTTGAAAACATGGCCATTTATTTATGATATGTTATCATTTCCATATATATTCTCCTTTCTGTTACTATATATTTTCTTTCTTGTTATACTTCTTTTAAAGGAGAAATAGGCGAAGTGAAAGTCGCTCAGTCGTGTCCGACTCTTAGTGACCCCATGGACTATACAGTCCATGGAATTCTCCAGGCCAGAATACTGGAGTGGGTAGCCTTTCCCTTCTCCAGGGGATCTTCCCAATCCAGGGATCGAACCCACGTCTCCCGCATTGCAGGCAGATTCTTTACCAGCTGAGCCACAAGGGAAGCCCAGAAATAGGTTAGACAATGATAATATTGGTAATTCTATTTTATAGGAGATAAAAATACCATTTTTATACGTTATATATTTAACCATGACATTTGAGATTCCTGTAGCATGAGAATAACATCTTTAAGTTGGAAGGGGCAGTTCTGCATTTCTACTAGGTAGGGCTTTTATACCGAAACCTTTTTAAAAATAATCCATAATAAATAACTGGACAGTCAGTGACAGAACACCAAATTAAAGGCCCTGTGTGTGTATTAAGTCACTTCAGTCATGTCCAACTCTTTGTGACCCCATGGACCATAGCCCGCCAGGCTCTTCTGTCCATGGGATTCTCCAGGTAAGAATCCTGGAGTGGGTTGCTGTGCCCTCTCCAAGGGATCTTCCTGACTCACGGACTGACTCCGCCTCTCTTACATCTTCTGTGTTGGCAAGTGGATGCTTTACCACCAGCACCACCTGGGAAGCCCGAAGGCCCTCTGGGACCTTTTTACTTTCCTCAAAGACCCTCTGCGGAAGGTATATAGAGGGTGGAAATTATATATATATATGTGTGTGTGTGTAAAATACCTTTCCTATTGCTATATGTATTGGGTTGGCCAAAAAGTTTGAGTTTCTCCCTAAGACGTTAAGGAAAAACTCGTACAACACTTTGGTCAAGCCTGTATTTGGTGTTTTGTCACAGCACCGTGAGGATTCTCCCAGTGACACTAGGGCCCTGAGGACGTCACTGCGTGAGGATGCTGATGAAGTGAGGAGGAAGGGAGTGATTTCTACTCTGGGAGCCCACTGAGGTGCTCAAGGAGAGACTGATTCCAGTGATACCTCCCTGGTCTGGAACAACCGTCTTCACACTCCAGTGAAACGGCTCCTCACCTCTGCGTGCTGTCGCCTGGCCTTGCATGTGTAGACTTTCACCTGGGATTCTCTCTTTTCCTATCCATCTTCTCACATCATGATTAAGCTCCTCAAGGCATTCCAGATCAGTGTTTCCAAGAGAAATACTATTCATGACACATAAATCATTTACAGTTTTCTAGTAACTCTATTACCAAAATTAAAAACAAATTAATTTTAATAATGTATTTGATTTAAACTAAGATATTAAATGTTATTTCACACACATCAGTGTAAGAATCATCAATGTGTATCTTACGTACCTTTGTTGTATTGTTAACTAAACGTCCAGAATCTGCTATTATACACATACAGCACATGTCAGTTTGAGCTAGCCGTATTTCAGGTGTGCAATAGCCACAAGTGCCTTTGTTGTTTTCAGTCACTTAGTCGTGTTCCACTCTTCGTGACCCTGTGACACTCCGGGTTCCTCTATCCTCAACTATCTCCTGGAGTTTGCTCAGATTCAAGTCTGTTGAGTTGGTGATGCTATCTAACCATCTCATTCTCTGCTGCCCAATTCTCCTTTTACCTTCAATCCTTCCCAGCATCAGGATCTTTTCCAATGAGTGGGCTTTTTGCATCAGGTGGCCAAAGCATTGGAGCTTCAGTTTCAGCAGCAGTCCTTCCAATGAATACTTATGGTTGATTTCCTTCAAGATGGACTGGTTTGATCTCCTTGTATCCCAAGGGGCTCTCAAGAGTCTTCTCCAGCCCTACAATTAAAAGCATGACTTCTTCGGCAGTCAGCCTTCTTTATGGTTCAACTCTCACATCCATACGTGACTACTGGGAAAAACCACAGCTTTGACTACATGAGCCTTTGTCAGTGAAGAGCTGTCTCTGCTCTTCGACACGCTGTCTAGATGTCTCTCAGCTTTCCTTCCAACGTGCAAGTGTGTTTTCATTTTGTTGCTGCCATTACCACCCGCAGTGATGTTGGAGCCCAAGAAAATAAAATCTACCACTGCTTCTACTTTCCCCCCTTCTCTTTGACATGAAGTGATGGAACCAGATGCCATGATCTTAGTCTTTCTGAAAGTTGAGTTTCATGCCAGCTTTTCCACTCTGCTATCTCACCCTCATCTGGTACTTTTATCTCTTGAAGAATTTTCCAGTTTGTTGTGATCCACACAGTCAAAGGTTTTATCATAGTCAATGAAGCAGAAGTAGATGTTTTCCTGGAACACTACTGATTTCTGCATGATCCAATGAATGTTGGCAATTTGACCTCTGGTTCCTCTGACACATTTTTTAAAATTAATTTACTTTTTATTGAAGGATAATTGCTTTACAGAATTTTGCTGTTTTCTGTCAAACCTCAACATGAATCAGCCATAGGTATACATATATCCTGTCCCTTTGAAACCCAGTTTATTCATCTGGAAGTTCTTGGTTCAAGTACTGCTGAAGTCTAGCTTGAAAGATTTTGAGCATAACCTTGCTAGCCTGTGAAATGAATGCAATTGTATGTTAGTTTGAACACTGTTGGACATTGCTTTCTTTGGGATTAGAATGAAAAGTGAACTTTTCAATATTGCGACCACTGCTGAATTTTCCAAAATGCTAACATACTGAGTGTAACAATTTAATAGCATCATCTTTTAGGATTTTTAAATACCTCAGCTGCTATTCAGTCACCTCCACTAGCTAATGTTTCCTAAGGCTCACTTGACTTTACATTCCAGTGTATCTGGCTTGAAATAAGTGACCACACTATCATGATTATCAGGGTCATTAAGACCTTTTCTGAATAGCTCTTCTGTGCATTCTTGCTACCTATTCTTAATCTCTTCTACTTCTGTTAGGTCCTTACCGTTTCTGTCCTTTACCATGCCCATCCTTGCATGAAACTTGAAGAGATCTCTAGTTTTTCACATTCTATTGTTTTCCTCTATTTCTTTGCATTGCTCATTTAAGAAGGTCTTCTTTTCTCTCCTTGTTCTTCTCTGGAACTCTGCATTCAGTTGGGTATATCTTACCCTTTCTCTCTTGCCTTTTGCTTCTCTTCTTTTCTCAGCTATTTGTAAAGTTTCCTCAGACAACCACTTTGCCTTCTTGCATGTCTTTTTCTTGGGGATGGTTTTGGTCACTGCATCCTGCACAGTGTTATGAACCTCCATCCATAGTTCTTCAGGCACTCTTTCTTCCAGATCTAATTTGAATCTATTTGTCATCTCCACTGTATAATCCTATGGGATTTGAGTTAGGTCATACCAAATGGCCTAGTGGTTTTCCCTCCTTTTTTTTTTTTTCCAATTTAAGCATGAATTTTGCAATAATGAGCTCAGTGATCTGAGCCAGAGTCAACTCTAGGTCTTGTTTTTACTGACTGTATGAAGCTTTTCCAACTTCAGCTGCAAAAAAATGTAATCAACATAATATAGGTATTGACCATCTGGTGATGCCATGTGTAGGATGGTCTCTTGGGTTGTTGGAAAAAGATGTTTGCTATGACCAGCATGTTCTCTTGACAAAACTCTGTTAGCCTTTGTCCTGCTTCATTTTGTACTTCAATGCCAAACTTGTCTGTTATTATGGATATCTCTTGACTTTCTACTTTTGCATTCCAATCCCCTATGATACAAAGGTCTTTTTTTTTTTTTTGGTGGTGTTACTTCCAGAAGGTGTTGTAGGCCTAAAATCAGTCAATTTTAGCTCTTTGTCATCAGTGGTTGGGGCACAGACTTGGATTACTGTGATGTTAAATGGTTTGCCTTGGAAATGAATCAAGATCATTCTGTTTTTTTTTGAGATTCCACCTAAGTACTGAATTTTGGACTGTTTTGTTAACTATGAGGGCTACTCCATTTCTTCTAAGGGATTCTTGCCCAGAATAGTAAATATCATGGGCATTTGGGTTAATTTTGCCCATTGCCATCCGTTTTAGTTCACTGATTCCTAAGATGTTGATGTTTACTCTTGCCATCTCCTGTTTGATCACATCCAATTTACCTTTACCAATTCGTGGAGCTAACAGTCCAGGTTCCCATGCAATATTGTTCTTTACAGCATCAGACTTGACTTTCACCACCACACATATCTACGCTGAGCATCATTTCTGCTCTGACCCAGCCACTTCATTCTTTCCGCAGCTATTAGTAATTGCCCTCTGCTCTTCCCCAGTAGCATACTGACACCTCCTGGCCTGGGGGGCTCACCCAGCATCTATCTATTTGCCTTCTAATACTGGAGTGGGCTGCCATTCCCTTTTCCAGGGGAGCACATTTTGTCAGAACTCT
Source organism: Giraffa tippelskirchi (assembly GCF_054371585.1). Classification (NCBI taxonomy): domain Eukaryota; kingdom Metazoa; phylum Chordata; class Mammalia; order Artiodactyla; family Giraffidae; genus Giraffa; species Giraffa tippelskirchi. The sequence continues at coordinate 174,453,977 of NC_137280.1, read as the reverse complement.
TCACTGTGACTCTTCCATCTTGGATGACCCTGCCTGGCATGACTTGTAGCTTCACTGAATTATGCAAGCTCCTTGGCCCCGACAAGGCTGTGATTCATGAAGGGACACATGTGCATAATGGCTACCATATAGGAGAGCACAGCTCTGATTATTCCTCCTTCATGTAGCCACAGGCCTACATCAAGCAATCAGGTTCTTTATCAAGGATACCCCTCCATTTTTATACACTGAGAAACCTACTAATGAGACGACCAAGTCCAATCCTTAGAAAGCCAAATATCACCCTTTCTTTTAAAGTTTACCTGATCTGTACAAAATTGGCGTGAGCCTCTATAACTCAGTTCATAAACAGAACATATGAAACTTCATTCGCAGTCTCCTTTCACCCCACACCTAGACATCAGGCTTGTACATTCTTTCCTCTTCAAACTCTTAAGATATCTATTTGTTGACCAAGCCCTTAAGCTGCTCTTAATATAAATTAGGCAGATACAGGAAACAAACAAGAGTTCCAAACTCAGGAGAAGTTGGGAATCATATAATCCATACATCATGTCCACAGGAAATTAGTATGTCCATAGTAAAAGCCAAAAGCAAGGTTGTATTTGTTCAGATAGAGCTATATTCTAATTCTTCCTGTATCATCCGTCTGCACACGAGCTGTTACTTCAGTGTGTGTAGTGTTAGTCGCTCAGTCATGTCCGACTCTTCGCAACCCCACGAACTGCATCCCTCCAGGCTCCTCTGTCCTTGGGATTCTCCAGGCAAGAATACTGGAGTGGATTGCCATTTCCTACTCTAGGGAATCTTCCCAACCCAGGGATCGAAGCCGCATCTCGTATGTGTCCTGCATTTGCAGGTGGGTTCTTTACCACTAGAGCCACCTGGTAAACCCTAGAATACTGGCGTGGGTCACCACGCTCTTCTCCAGGGGATTTTCTTGACCCAGGTTTCAAACCCAGGTCTCCCACATTACAGGCAGATTCTTTACTGTTTGAGCTACTTGGGACCTAAAATTTTCACTATAGGAACACTTTTTGCTCTAATACAGGAACAATAATATTAATAGTCCTTGATATTAAGAATTACAATTGCAACCATCCCTTGAATACTAGCATTGGACCAGATTTTTTGCTAAGGATTTCACATTCATTATTTATTAAATACAGGGACTATATCTCACCAAATGTGGTAATACATGTACTATTTCTATCTTATATTTGTTTATCAATATAGTCAGTATAATATATTAACTATTATGATTATAATGATTGCTTTATTATTTCTCATCTGTCTTCAGTTTTCTTAATTGATGATAACATCCCAATTTTCATCATAGACAGAAAATCTTCAGTGACAAAACAATGTGTATTATATGAATCCCCAGGGTACAGTTTGTTTATTTCTTATCAACTTCTGATGCTCAGCTGCTCAATAAATAATGAATAAATTAATGAATTAATTAGTGAGCCAAAAAAGGGAGAATTTCTGAATTCAATAGCCATTGTATAGCAAAGTAAGATTATATTAATTATGTTCTCTATTTCATTTAGAGAGCAGCCTCCAAAATTTCTCAAGCAAACCAAGAGATGTATGTTGCACCATCAGTGGAACAAAAAGAATGTTTATTTAAATGGAGGAATCAGACTCTTTGACAATGAGACCGATTTGATTCCTCAATGCTCTTCTCCTTCCCCTTTCCACTAGTGACTAGGTTGCAGATGTGCCACCTGGCTTGTTAAACAGCTGTACACACACAGTGGTCAATTCTCTGGCTGCAGAACAGATTCATATAAAAGAGGCTCTGCTCTTTCTGAGCTTTTAGATATGGGAATTTATTGAATCTGCTTCCTTCTTTTTTCAAAATCTTACAAACTATGAAAGTTTTTGCCTCTACCATCAACATGCAAGTTATAAACAAACCATACCAAACCATTTGTGAGCAAATGTTGAGGTAATGCCCTTTTGTGTACAAACTTCTAAACAAAGTTAAGTGGCAATGACATCAGCATTTTTGAGAAAATTAGATATTCATACATAAAAGAAATGAGACATCTATTTTACACTACTCAGACTTAAATCAAAATAGATTAAAGACTTAAATATGAGTAGACACTATAAAACTCCCAGAAGAAAATACTAAAAAAAAAAAAAAAAAGTTGCTGGACAGGGCTCTTGGCAATGATGATTTGGGTGTGACATATAAAGCACAAGTAACAAGAGCAAAAATGAACCTGTATGACCATAACTAAAAAGCTTCTGCACAACAAAAGAAACAATTAACAAAATGAAAAGACAACCTGTGGAATGGGAAATGGTATTTGCAAACTACGTATTTGACCACAGGCTAGTACCCAATATATATAAAGAACTCATATAACTCAGTAGCAAAAAATTTCCAAATAACACAATTAAAAACTGAGCAGAAGATCTGAATGGACGTTTTTCCAAAGAAGATATATGAATGGCCATAGGTACATGAAAAGATGTTAAATATCACTAATCATAGGGAAATGGAATGAAAAGCACATGTTATTATCTCACACCTACTAAAATGGCTACCATCAAAAAAGAAAGGGATAACAAGTGCACAGCTACTGTGACTGCAAATTGGTATAGCCACTATGGCAAACAGTATGGAGGCTCCTCAAAATTAAAAATAGAACTGCCATACAATTCATCAACTTCAACCCTTAAGATATATCCAAATAAAACAAAACCCTATGTAGAGAGATATCTGCACCCCTATGTTCCTTGCAGCATTATTTACAATAGCCAGGCATAGAAACAATATATGGCCAAATAAAGATATATGGACAAAGAAGTTGTAACACATATACAACAATGGAATATTTTTCAGTAATTAAAAAGAAGGAAATCAGCCATTTGTGACAACATGGATGGAGCTTGAGAGCATCATGCTAAGCAAAATAAGTTAGACAAAAAAATACAAATTCTGAATGATTGCTCTTACACGTGGCATCTGAAAACAAAACAAAAAGCCCAAGCAAACTCAAAAAAGATCGGGATATGTAGTTATAGGAGGTGGTAGGTGGCGGGAGGAGGGAATGGTTGAAGGTGGTTGAAAAAGTACAACTTTCATTTATAAGACAGGTAAATAGTACGAGATCAGCAGGTAAAGAATCCACTGGCAATGCAAGAGATTCAGGTTCAATCCCTGGGCTGGGAAGATCCCCTGGAGGAACAAATGGCAACCCACTCTAGTATTCTTGCCTGAAAAATCCCATGGACAAAGGACGCTGGTGGAATACAGTCTAAAGGATCTCAGAGTCAGACACGACTGAGCAACTGAGCACATGTAAGTACTAGGTATGCAATGCACATGTACAGTTAACACTGCTGTGTATATATATACATATACATGCATGAAAGTTATTAACAGAGTAAATCCTAACAGTGGTCATCATAAGAAAAAAAATTTTTTTTTTCTCTTTTTTTGTATCTCTATGAGATTATGGAGGTTAAGCACTTGTAATCATTTTACAATACACTTCAAGTAAAAGCATTATGCTGTGTACCTTAAACTTATATAGCCATTTAGGTGCCAGTCGTGTCCAACTCTTTTGTGAGCCCTGGACTATAGCCCACCTTGTTCCTCTGTCTAGGGGATTTCCCAGGCAAGGACACTGGAGTGGGTTGCCATTTCCTTCTCCGGGGCATCTTCTCAACCCAGGGATCAAAATCTTGTCTCCTGCATTGCAGATGGACTGTTACCAACTTATATAGTGCTATACGTCAATTTTACTGCAATAAAATTAGAAAAAATTAAGAGAAAAATAATCAGCATTTTGTATTAAATGCTATTTTGAGTGACATTCCATTTTCTTTACTTTTCTTGCCCTATTAAACTTTACTTAAATGGAAATATTTTTATGTAGTTATATTTCCTATTTACATGCTACTTTATATTGCTACTTTATATGAGATTGTATCCCTGGAGTAGGAATGGCAACCTGCTGCAACATTTTTGCCTGAAAAATTCCATGGACAGAAGTCTGGTGGGCTATAGCCCATAGGTCTCAAAGAGTTGGACACAACTGACAGACATGATTCTATTCCGAGTTACATATCATTATTTTGCATCTAGGCCATTTATTTAAAGAACTTCTACATTAAAAGAACAAAAAACTACAACACTAAAGGACAAAATTTTCATTGAAATGGCTCAGGAATTCCTGGTCTAAAAATTTTCAGGATGTTTCCAATGCCAGTATTAGAATGTAGACTTATGACAAATAAAAGAGCTATAATTCTTTACACCTGTGAGAGATTTAAAATGAAGTGTTTACTTGAAGAGCGAAATACGATTCAACGTTTTTCCTCAAAGGAAAATTGATATAAAAATGTACCACCTCTCTCCTTTCTCCTTCATTCCTTCTTTCTTTCCTTCTCCCCTTCCTTTCTTCTCTTTTTCTTTCCTTTCTTTCTTAGCAGAGGAATAAAGCTTCAAATATTGATACCACTGGAGTCCAAGAAATGAGATCCATACTTTGGAGCCCTATAGGATTAAAGATTATTGCCTGAGAGGACAAAGAGTTTGTCTCAGTAGACTCTATAACTTCTTCAATAGAGTAAAAGGTATGCCTGGTCCTGCTATCGAGCTTTCTGTGAAGTTCATACTCTCTCTGATCATCACATCGTGACAAGGTATCTCACATATGGGAACAAGAGCACAGATCCACAGACACACTGCTCTGTCCTTCCATGCATGAAGATTCAGCAAACATGATCTGGATCATCCACAATACTTAATGGAAATAGCCAAAAAAGAGACCTGATCTTGCAGTACACTGACAAGAATCTTAGCCTGAACATGCTTGAAAGACCAAGACACCATTAAAAAAAAAAAAAAAGGGAAATCATCAAATTACCAAGAATTACCAAGCCATCCTAGTTTCAAGACCTATACAGTTCAAAGTTGAGTTAGAGGACTCCAAGCCAGGAAGGTTTATAGACTTCTAATTCCATCTTCAGGATATTTAATTTCTTGCTTAAACTATTTTTTAAATGACAATTACAGGGAATCAAAAAACAAAAGCAAATGAAAACCAAAAAAAGCAAAATCTCTGCTTTATTAAGCTTTATGCATTCTCAAAGAGTTATCTATAAAGTAGAAGAATCTTGTTGAATAAATGAAGGTTAAATCATCAATAGCAAGATCATTATTTTCTCATTAGAAGATCCACAAAAGGATGCAGTGCTGCCCTTGCTGTATTAATTTGCAAACATAAATACTTGAAGGTAAACGCTTGGAATATGCATCTGGTCCAAAGTTAAAATAGTAAATGAAAGCTAACTTCTATTTCTTTGAAATCTGTTTTTCTCCTAGATTATAAAGCAGATCAAATTATGATTTGTACTGAAAGGAACCTTTACTACTATATTTACAATATTGTGTATAATACTGTACTATATTTGAATATGAAATCATATTTAACATCTGTGACACTTAGTCCATTCATATAAATACATAAGTGTCCTGTTACTAGTAGTTCATCCCATTGGTTTCACTCCATGTTCACTATGAAACAAGTTTGGCATATGCATATATTAAGTGAGATTCTTCACATATTTAGCACAACAAATACACAGCAAAGTACCTAGAAATAAGAGAATCGTGTCTAACTTTTGATGAGAAATTTTAACTTTCTGGGCCTTGCTGTTGTTGTTCAATGCTCAGTCGTGTCCGACTCTGTGACCCCGTGGACTGCAGCACGCCAGTCCTCCCTGTCCTTCGCTCTCTCCTGGAGCTTGCTTAAACTCACATCCATTGAGTCACTGATGCCATCCAACCAGCTCGTCCTCTGTCATTCCCTTCTCTTGACTTCAATCTTTCCCAGCATCACCATCTTTTTAACGAGTCGGCTCTTCCCATCAGGTGGCCCAAAGTATTGGAGCTTCAGCTTCAGCACCAGTCCCTCTAATGAATATTTGGGATTGATTTCTTTTAGGGTTGACTGGTTTGATCTCCTTGTAGTCTAAGGGACTCTCAAGAGTCTTTGCCAACACCACAGTTCAAAATAATCAATCCTTCATTGTTCAGCCTTCCTTATGGCCCAACTCTCATATCTATACATGACCTACCGGAAAAACATAGCTTTGACTAGACGGACCTTTGTTGGCAAAGTAATGTCTCTGCTTTTTAATATACTGTCTAGGTTTGTCATGACGTTTCTTCCAAGGAGCAAGCATCTTTTAATTTTGTGGCTGGAATCACCATCTGCAGTGATTTTAGAGCACAAGAAAATAAAATCTGTCACTGTTTCCATTGTTTCCCCATCTATTTGCCATGAAATAATGGGACCTGAGGCCATGATCTTAGTTTTTTGAATGTTGAGTTTTAAGCCAACTTTTTCACTCTCCTCTTTCACTTTCATCAAGAGGCTCTTTAGTTCTTCTTTGCTTTCTACCTAAGGGTGGTGTCATCTGCATCTCTGAAGTTACTGATATTTCTCCAGGCAATCTTGAATCCAGCTTGTGCTTCATCTAGTCCCTCATTTCGCATGATGTACTCTGCATATATTAAATAAGCAGGGTGACAATATACAGCTTTCAGGTGATCCTTTCCCAATTTGGAACCAGTGTGTTGTTTCATGTCCGGTTCTAACTGTTGTTTCTCAACCTGCAAACAGCTTTCTCAGGAGGCAGGTAAGGTGGTCTGGTATTCCCATCTCTTGAAGAATTTTCCACAGTTTTTGTGATCCACACAGTAAAAGGCTTTAGCATAGCCACTGAAGAAGAAGTAGGTGTTTTTCTGGTACCCTCTTGCTTTTTCTATGATCCAACGTGTGTTGGCAATTTGATCTCTGGTTTCTCTTCCTTTTCTAAATCCAGCTTGAACATTTGGAATTTCTTGGTTCAAGTACTGTTGAACCTATCTTGGAGAATTTTGAGCATTACTCTGCTAGCATTTGAAATGAGTGCAATTGTGCCGTAGTTTGAACATTCTTTGGAATTGCCCTTCTTTGGACTGGAATGAAACTTGATCTTTTCCCATCATGTGGCCACTGTTGAGTTTTCCAAATTTGCTGGCATATTGAATGCAGCACTTTAACACTTTTAGGATTTGAAACAGCTCAGCTGGAATTCCATCACCTCCACTAGTTTTGTTTGTAGTGATGCTTTCTAAGGACCATTTGACTTCACATTCCAGGACATCTGGCTCTATATGAGTGATCACACCATTGTGGTTATCTGGGTCATTAACTTCTCTTTTTTATAGTTCTTCTGTGTATTCTTCCCACCTCTTCTTAATATCTTCTGCTCCTGTTAGGTCCATACCATTTCTGTCCTTTATTGGGCCATTTTAGCATGAAAGTTTCCCTTGGTATCTCTAATTTTCTTGAAGAGATCTCTAGTCTTTCCCAATCTGTTGTTTTCCTCTATCTCTTTGCATTGTTCACTGAGGAAGGCTTTCTTATCTTTCCTTGCTATTCTTTGGAATTCTGCATCCAGATGAGTATATTCTTCCCTTTGTCCTTTGTCTTTCGCTTCTCTTTTTTTCTCAGCTATTTTGTTATGCCTCCTGAGACAATCATTTTCCCTTTCTTTTTCTTGGGGAGGGTTTTGATCACCATCTCCTGTACAATGTCATGAGCCTCTGTCCATAGTTCTTAAGGCTCTGTATCAGATAGAATCCCTTGAATCTGTTTGTCACCTCCACTGTATTTTCATAAGGGATTTGATTTAGGTCTTACCTGAATGCTCCAGGAGTTGGTAATGGACAGGGGAAGCCTGGCGTGCTGCAGTCCATGGGGTCGCAGAGTCAGACAGGACTTGAGTGACTGAACTGAACTGAACTGAATGCTTCAGTGTTTTTCCTACTTTCTTCAATTTAGCCTGAATTTTTGCAATGAGTTCATGATCTGAGCCATAGTCAGTTCCTGGTCTTGTTTTTGCTGACTGTATAGAGTTTCTCCATCTTTGACTGCAAAGAATGTCCTTAATGGCCTTAATGTCCTTATTTGTACAATCGTTTATTTGAAAAAAAAAATAGGTTAGAGCTAGATGTTCAAGGTGTTATAATTTTTTCCAAACAGGGCACAGAGACACATGCTTAAGAATCTACCTATATTATTTCTTTCTTTTCAACATAAAAGAGCTTATTAATTGATTTACTTATTTTCTTGATACTTAAAGATGTATTATTAAAGAAAAATAAAGTCAGTTTTTTATTATTTTTTTCTCCAGCTTTTGCTTCGAGGAGCTTGTTTGTTTTATACATAAGAAGGTATGAAGTATTTCTCTGAAACTGCATGAAAAATAAGAATAAATCAAAACTATAAACCAGTTTTGTACCAGGTTTCAACAATAAAGAAATGCCTTTGGTTCTTTACATTACCTTTTGAACTATACACAGTATTATAATTGACTGATCTTGTTACCTTGAATTCCAGTTTATCCCCATTTGATTCTAAGCAATTATCTGTCTAGATGAACTAAAGAAATAAATCATCTGCATTTTATATGAGGTGTTGACATTTATTGATTTAATGTTCTCTTAAATTCTTTCAGGGAAACAGTTTTTAAATTATAATAATAAGTGGACAGAAATTAATGGACCTAACAAGAGCAATGTGTTGGTGTATAATTCATCGTCAAAATTTTGTGAGTGAATTTTATTTCACCCTTTTTAGTAAGAGAAAATTATGGCTCAGAGGCTATGTAGCTATCCTTTGTAACTCACACTGCTCCTTTCTCAGGAGCAATTTGAGGACACTGCACTATTAGTGAAGGGAAAGTCCCTCAGTTGTGTCTGACTCTTTGTGACCCTATGGACTCTACAGCCCATGGAATTCTCCAGGCCAGAATACCGGAAGTGGGTAGCCTTTCCCTTCTCCAGGGACTCTTCCCAACCTAGGGATGGAACCCAGGTCTCCCACATTTCAGGTGGATTCTTTAGCAGCTGAGCCACCACTGAGAAATGTAATTATTCATTTTAGACCCTGACATGTATTATGTTTTCTGTTTTCACAAGACTAAAAGTCCTTCAAAACAAAATCTTTCAAAAAAATATTTTACTCTAAATAATTTAGGAAGAAATAGATAAACTATTATGAATACAATAAATGATTAACATTCAGACACTTCTGTATTAATATTTAATACAAAAATGTGTTGTAATGTAACATGCAGTATAAACTTTACTAAACATTGTATATAAAAACATGAAGCATAAATCATTCAGATTACCTTTCTTATAATCTCCAAGAAAGCTGTGAGTACGTATAAAATGTGTCTTTCTACAAATACATAATCAGCCATCTTTCACCTCATAATTCCTTTCATGTTCTTTACCTTGTGCTCTATCAGTTTTACCCAATCCTTTATCTATCCTCTTGATTTTTTGGCTTGTTTTTATCTTTAAAAAAACAGAGATACAGCTTCTTCGCTTCAATATGCAAATAAATTATATTTCAAAATTGTTACAATTTATTAGGTTTGATTGGTGGCTCAGTGGTAAAGAATCCACCTGCCAGTGCAGGAGACGTGAGTTCAATCCCTGAGTCAGAAAGATCCCCTGGAGAGGGAAATGGAAATCCACTCCAGGATTCTTGCCTGGGAAATCTCATGGACAGAGCAGAGGAGTCCTAGCAGGCTACAGTCCATGGGGTTGCAAAAGAGTCGGACATGACTTAGCTACTAAACAACAGACAACATAGATACATGCAAGGTAAGTATAAAATTAGAATATACCACTTTTCCCATATCAGTTTCATATTTAAGCATCTTTAATAAAATCAGGATTCTTCTAACATTAACAGCAATAAAAATTTTGTTGTCAATAGAGATTAGGTTAAGGGAGCAATTGATAGATCATAACAAGTTCACTCAAAAAAAAAGAAAAAGAGAAGTGAGCTGATTTTGCCTTAATAGGAAATATAGAAATGTTGCAAAGAGTTCAAGCGTCAAAATTTTACCTTCAGTTGAATTCTTGCCTTATTTGAAATCATAGTGAAGGGCTGCCTCCTTTTAGACACCTGTGTTTAACCATACTGTTTTCTGATACAAACTATTTTTCTTCTGTTACAAGTGTCTATGTTACGTTGTTAAATCTGAAGTCTGAGGTCAAAGAAGAAAGTATCACTTCATGATTCAGATACACTACAAGAGGCATTCTCCCATACCCCTGGGATGCCTGAAGTGCTCTTGTGAGTTTCCAGAGCTTAGCCCTCCAAAGAACTAAGATGTGGAAGGCTAAAGTGAATCTAAGACATGGGTAAAAGCAACTTTTAGGTTCTCACTATTGTGGAAAATAAACCCCCCATCTTGAAATTTTACTTCACATTGATTAGGCAAATAAATCATGCTTGAAAAAGCTGTTCCACTTCAAAATCATTGGCTTTTGTACACTGTTCTCAGTTTGATTTTTGAAAAACCTCTCTTCCCTGCCAGTTGTGCTACCCCAATGGTCTTTTGGCATTATCTGTTGAGTTATTGTATGAGCTCAGTGTACCAGAAATGCAAGCAGCTGAAAAACTTACATTAATGACACACACTAGTTTTTACATGGAGAAACAAAAAACTTTAATGGAAGTGTGGAAATCGATCCGAAGAAAGTACAAAAGTGACTTAACTTGGCAGGTTTAGATTTACTGAGGCTAAACGGACTATTCAGTTGGATAGTGAAGTTCAGGAAATACAATTATTGTTGTATTATATTGGTGCCTCTTGGGATTTGGCCTTTGAGGTTGCTTCGGTACATATCTTTTATAAAACATCTTTGTAAAAATCTCTCCTTACCCTTCTGGTGTGTAGGTCATGATATTTAGTCAGTTCCTATTGATGTCCACCAAATATTATTTTGCTAATTTTAAGAATTTGAAGTCTCATATATCCAGTGGCACACTCATTTAAAGCCCCAGCACCTCTCACCAGGATGGTTTGCATTCTTGATTAATCCCTGGAGCATACAGGATAACTCATCCTAACTAGCTGTATGAGGAAGTGGAAAATCTACAGCAAGACGGAAGCCCTGTGGTTTTTCTGAGAAAAGCACCTACCCCTTCAGTCTCACTTTTTTTTCTATGATGTGTACTACTAGTCACTAAAAATCAAGTGATATTTTTCTATTATTTGATTTGGTAAAATGGCTTTACTGTCTTCAGTTTATAAGACCCTAAATTCTTAAACTAACATGTTTCATAAATCATCAGACAATAAGAATGCTAGTGGCTCTTTACAAGATATATTTGGGAGGGCCTTTTTTAAATATTCAAACAAAATTAGCATTTGAAATTTTATATTAAATTTGTAATTTGAACTTATAGGTCATACAATTTTAATGTGATTATAGTTAGCATATGTAGTGAGATGTTTGACACTTTGCAGTAGAAAATTTGTGGTGACTGAGGGTTTTCTGTTCAATGACAGTCAAGTGTTGGAGAAGCAATTATTTTATGCTGAAAGCAACCATATAACCTTATGATTACACCCATATGAATGCCTTTAGCGTTTACTCAGATGAGTACATAGCAAGATGACAAAGAACCATTCAATCAATAGACACAGACGCCACACTTCTCAGTTAGTGCTGTGGGTAATACAAAGCTGAAAGAGACCTAAGATATAGAACTTTAAACTCCTAAGATATAGAACTTCAGTGCACTAGATTTTTCACGTCACTTCCAAGGGCTCACAGAATACCTATAATTCAGATTATACATCACTAGCTTATATGGAAAATGTTAAGCAAAATCTTGGGTTACCACAAAAAATTTTAGCAGGGCCAACACCATTGTGAGAACAGGCATTTTAAAAACAGAGAGAAGAAAGCTGCTCTTGTTGGAAACCTCATCACAAACCCCAAGTCAGGACTGCTTCACCATTCTGAATCATCCTGTAAATCTGATTATTTTATAAGGGTGATCAAGTGAAGAGAAATTACAGAAAATTCAGGTTCAGGCTTTGAGTAACTGCAGTTTAGATAAATGCTGAGGCTTCATAAGAAACGAGCATCTCGTAGACTCAGAGTGGCAAGTAATGGATACAAATTCATGATAATTCATTCAGTAGCAGCTTGATCACTAAAATGGGGGCAAACAACAAAAACCAGAAAACATACAAACATTGAAAATATGACTTTGGTGGATTTTCTTAAAGATAGCACCCTTTGCTGCGTAGCTCTGCTGAAATGTTATCACATCAGAATGCTACCTGTTCTATGTCTAGGAGGACCTGTGACTCATGATACTTCTTCCCTTTTCCCATTTGTGATTCAGGATCCTGGCTGGATTCCTGGAACACAGTGGATATTTGGATAATGGGTTAATCAAGTATAATAAATCAAAGTAGGCCATATATTATGCAGTTAGTGGCTATTTGGTTATTTTCCATAATGAGAAATATTATAAATAATCTGAGTTTCTCAGTTTTTTTCTACCAAACACTCTTTTCATATCCAATTCAAGACATAAATAACTAGTTGTATGACTTCATTAGCCTGTAATGAAAGAGAAGTTATCTCTCTCGCAATTGCTCTTTTAAATGCCCATTTGTATTTCTCTTCAAATTTCTTCCCAGGAAATATTGAATGAGTGCTTGTTAATTATATATGTGTTCAAAGATGGGTTGTACCATTTGTAAGAAAGATCAAATTTTGGCCTTTCATGGAGCTTCTATTTTAGTGAATGAAAAAGACATGAAACACAAAATTACATGATGCAATATCAGATAAATACAAGAGGAAGTGAGAATAAATAATAATAGAGGTGATTTTTAGACAGAGTTAATCAAGGAAGGCCTCTGTGCAAAACCAGCACTTGAAAGTAAAAGGCAACTACAAAGATCCCACAGAAGGAAGAGCTTTGTGAAGCAGAGGGTTAGAGGGAAATCCAGTGAGGGTGGGGCGAATGGGAGGGAGATTGATAAGCAATGTAACTGGAAAGGTAGGAAGAACCAGATGTCCTGCAGTTGTGGAGACATCTGGATTTTACTCTGATTGTGACAAAAGCCACCAAAAGTTTTGAAAAGAAAGTGATCTGATCTAATTTAGGCACTAAAATGATCATACTGAATGCTCTGTGGGAAAGAGGTAAGAAAATGGAATACAGCAAGAAGAGTCTATTGCAGCCTGTGGTGGCTGAAGTGGGATGATGTTAACATAAAACTGGAGAAAACAGTTTGGATTCAGCATTTATTTTCAGGGAGGAACAATGCGACTTCCTGTAGATGAGAATTAGGTATAAGGGAAAGGAAGGAGTCAAATATGACTCCTCATATTTTGGCTTAAAATAACCAGACATTTTGATGGTATCATTTATCCAAGTAGGGAAGAAAGGGAAGTTGAATTTGAATATACCATTTTTGCATTGTTTTTCAACCTGGGTATCAAACGTACTGGCTTATGCATTTAGAATTCTTTAGGAGAGTAAATTAAGTTGTCCTTTTAGTAAGTAAACTAACACTCAGTATGATAACATATATCAGTAATCCTAAAAGCAAGTGTCAGTAAACAAGGAAAAGGCTTTACTGAGAATTCTCTTCAGAAGTCATATAAGTGTTTTCAACATTATTATCATTCCTTTGTTGTGAAAGAAAATATTTTACCAAAATCTTGCCTTCTTTATCCACATACGCTCCCAATGGACTATTGTAATGTACCAAAAGCCCCAAGGAAATACTGACAAATGACTATAACCATAGTGTATAAACATATTTAAGTGTTTCATTCAAGGTGAAATAACAGCTCATCTAAACTTCCTATTGTTAAATATTATTACTAAAATAAGTGCTTTATCCAGCAGAATAAGGATATCTTGGGTTTCCCAGGTGGCACAGTAGTAAAGAATCTGCCTGTCAATGCAGACATGGGTTCAATCTCTGCGTCAGGAAGATCCTCTGGAGAAGAAAATGGCAATTCATTCCAGTATTCTTACCTGGGAAATCCCATGGACAGAGGAGCCAAGTGGGCTACAGTCCACAGGGTGGCAAAAGAGTCAGATATGACTTAGTGCCTAAACAATAGCAACACAGGGACATCTTAACTGACTAGATGTTCACAAATTTTATTTCCTTTGTCTTTTGAGGTAACTTCATTAACTGTTTTCGCTTTTTTTTTTTTTTTTTGCATTTTAGCTACCCAGCATTCATTCTCTTGGTTTAGTCAAATCATTTCATTGTACTTTTATAGAAATCTGTATCTACTACATGATTGGTCTTTAGATCAGGATATTTTCTTTTGTTCTTTACTGAAATGATAGATTTGTGCCATCAAAACAAATTGGAATTTTTCTTCTATTACTTTCCAGTAAGAATAGAGTTCAGAAAGGAAATAATATAGATGCTTTTATTCCAAGGACAGAGTCTTAATGAAATCTTGAGTGGTCCCTATGAGAGAAATATCTTTTCCTTCCCAAGTTTTATTTTTCAGCTGTTATTTATATTGCATGCCCTTTCACATCCTTCAAATAAATGTCTTTTTTTCAAATCCAGTTATTCAGATTTGGTTTATAAATTCTACAGACATAGAAATTTGATATATGATATACTATATATATGAGGCTTTCTTTTATCCAAAGAATTTTAGTATTGCCTTTTTTGAGGAAATACAAAAGCCTGTGGTGTTTAAGTATACTCACAAAAAATCTGGAAATAGTAAATTTTTACAAAATCATCTTGCAAAAAGGTGGCAACTGAGGCACCATCAGTAATTGATTCATGCTAAAATAATGCTATTGTTGTGGTTCAATCACCAAGTCGTGTCCAACTCTTTGCAACCCCATGGAATGCAGCAAGCCAGGCCCTTCTGTCCTCCATTATCTCCCTGAATTTGCTTAAATTCATGTCCACCGAATTGGTGATGCTATCTATCTAACTCAACCTCTGTCAACCTCTTCTCCTGTTGCCTTCAATCTTTCCCAGGATCAGGGTCTTTTCCAATGAGTCAGTTCTTTGCATCAGGTGGCCAAAGTATTGGAGCTTCAGCTTCAACATCAGTTCTTCCAATGATTATTCAGTGTTTTGATTTCCTTTAGCATTGACTGGTTTGATCTCCTTGCAGTCAGAGGGATTCATAGAAGTCATCTTCAGCACCACAATTAGAAAGCATCAATTCTTTGGCACTCAGCCATCTGATACAACTCTCACATCTGTACATGACTACTGGAAAAACCATAGCTTTGACTATAGGTACTTTTGTCGGCAAAGTAATGTCTCTGCTTTTTAATATGCTCTCTAGGTTTGTCACAGATTTCTTTAATTCTTTCGTTCAATTTCAAGCCTGAAATCACCATCTGCAGTGATTTTGGAGCCAAAGAAAATAAAGTCTGTCACTGCTTCCAATTTTTCCCCCTTACATTTGCCATGAAGTGATGGGACCAGATGCTGTGATCTTAGCTTTTTGAATGCTTTCAAGCCAGCTTTTTAACTCTCCTCTTTCACCCTCATCAAGAGGCTTTTAGATCCTCTTCACTTTCTGCCATTAGAGTGGTATCATCTGCATCTTTGAGATTTTGATATTTCTTCTCACAATCTTGATTCCAGCTTGTGATTTATCCAGGCTAGCATTTTGTACTCTGAATAGAAGTTAAATAAGCAGGGTGACAATATACAGCCTTGTGTGTATTCCTTTCCCAATTTTGAAGCAGTCCACTGTTCCATGTCTGGTTCTAACTGTAGTTTTTTAACCCATATACAGATTTCTCAGGAGACAGGTAAGGTGGTCTGGTATTCCTATCTCTTTAAGAATTTTCCACAGTTTGTTGTGACCCCCAGAGTCAAAGGCTTTAGCCTAGTCAATGAAGCAGAAGTATATGTTTTTCAGTAATTCTCTTGTTTTCTCCACGTTCAACAAATGTTGGTTATTTGATCTCTGGTTCCTCTGACTCACTGAAGCCTAGCTTACACATCTGGAAGTTCCTGTATTATTGTACAAGAATTCATGTACTTCTGAAGCCTAGCTTGAAGGATCTTGAGCACAACCTTCCTAACATGTGAAATGAATGCAAGTGTGTGGTAGTTTGAACATTCTTTAACATTGCCCTTTATTGGGATTGGAATGAAAACTGATCTTTTCCAATCCTGAGCCACTGTTGCATTTTCCAATTTGCTGATACATTGAGTGCAGCACTTTGATAGCATCACCTTTTAGGATTTTAAATACCTCAGCTGGAATTCCATCACTTCTACTTGGCTTTGTTAGTACTAATGCTTCCTAAGGACCACTTGACTTCACACTCCAAGACATCTGGCTTGAGGTAAAGGACCACAACACTGTGGTTTTCTGGGTCATTAAGACCATCTTTGTAGAGTTCTTCTGTGTATTCTTGTCCCATCTGATTTCTTTTATTTTTAATTGGAGGATAATTACTTTACAATATTGTGAAGGATTTCTGCCACACTTCAACAGGCAACAGCCACAGGGATATGTATGTTCTCTCACTTTTGAACCTCTGTCCTTCCCTCCTCTCCATCTTCTTAACCTCTTCTGCTTCTATTAGGTCCTTACTATTTCTGCCCTTTATCCTGCCCATGCTTGCATGAAATGTTGCCTTGGTATCTTTAATTTTCTTGAAGAGAGCTCTAGTCTTTCCCACTCTACTGTTTTCCTCTATTTCTCTGCATTTTTTGTTTAAGAAAGCCTTGTTATCTCTCCTTCTCCTGTCAATAGAGGATGAAATTGTTGGATGGCATCACTAACTCAATGGACAGGCATTTGAGCAAGCTCCTGGAGTTGGTGATGGACAGGGAGGCCTTGCGTGTTGCAGTCCATGGGGTCACAAAGAGCTGGACATGACTGAGCAACTTAACTGAACTGTTATCTCTCCTTGCTCTTCTCTGGAACTCTGCATTCAGTTGGGTATATCTTTCCTTTTCTCCCTTGCCTTTCACTTATCTTCTTTACTCAGCTATATCTAAAGCTTTCTCAGACAACCAATTTGCCATTTTGCATTTCTTTTTCTTTTGGATGATTTTGGTCATTGCCTCCTATACAGTGTTATGGACCTCCATCCATAGTTCTTTAGGCACTCTCTCCACCAGATCTAATACCTTGAATCTATTATTCATTGCCACTGTTTCTGACCTAAATCAAATACCTTATGATTATAGGCATTGGATTTAGGTCATACTTGAATGGTCCAGTGGTTTTCCCTATTTTGTTGTCAATTTAAGCCTGAATTTTGCAATAAGGAGCACATAATCTGAGCCACAGGTAGTTTAGGTCTTGTTTTCACTGACTGTATAGAGCTTCTCCAACTTCAGCTGCTAAGAACATCAATCTGATTTCAGTATTGACCATTTGGTGATGTCCCTGTGTAGAGTCTCTTGGGTTGTTGGAAAAGGGTATTTGCTATTAGCAGTGTGTTCTCTTGACAAAACTCTGCTACCCTTTATCCTGTTTCATTTTGTACTCCAAGACCAAACTTGCCTGTTATTCCAGGTTCCTCTTGATTTCTTACTTTTGCATTCTAATTCCCTATGATGAAAAGGACAGCTTTTCTTTTTGGTGTTGTTTCTAGTAGATGTTGTAAGTTTTCATAGAACCTATAATTTCAGCTATTTGGCATCAGTGGTTTGAGAACAGACTTGGATCATTATCATGTTGAATGGTTTGCCTTTTAAACAAACCAAGATCATGTTGAAACAAGTTAATTTATTATTGACACATTATGTAATGGTCAATTCTGATCATTCAAACTGTAGTTTTTGATGAGATAAAAATAATATATATTAAGATAAATTTGACTTCAAAAATTTCAAAAAGTACAACTTCCTGTTCAGTTGCTCAGTCATGTCCAACTCTTTGCAACCCCATGGACTGCAGCATGCCAGGCTGCCCTGTCCATCACCAACTCCCGGAGTCCACCCAAACCCATGTCCATCGAGTGGGTGAGCCATCCAACCATCTCATCTTCTGTCATCCCCTTCTCCTCCTGCCTTCAATCTTTTCCAGCATCAGGGTCTTTTCCAATGAGTCAGTTCTTCACATCAGGTGGCCAAAGTATTGGAGTTTCAGCCTCAACATCAGTCCTTCCAATGAACACCCAGGACTGATCTCCATTAGGATGGACTGGTTGGATCTCCTTGCAGTGCAAGGGACTCTCAAGAGTCTTCTCCAACAAACACCACAGTTCAAAAACACCAATTATTTGGTGTTCAGTCTTCTTTACAATCCAACTCTCACATCCATACTTGACTACTGTAAAAAAATAGCTTTGACTAGATGGACCTTTGTTGGCAAAGTAGTATCTCTGCTTTTTAACATGCTGTCTAGGATGGTCATAGCTTTTCTTTCAAGGAACAAGTGTCTTTTAATTTCATGGGTGCAGTAACCAACTGCAGCAATTCTGGAGCCCAAGTAAATAAAGGCTCTCAATATTTCTATTGTTTCCCCATCTATTCGCCATGGAGTGATGGGACGAGATATCCATGATCTTAGTTATTTAAATGTTGAGTTCTAAGCCAACTTTTTCACTCTCCTCATTCACTTTCATCAAGAGGCTCTTTAGTTCTTCTTCACTTTCTGCCATAAGGGTGGTGTCATCTGCATATCTGAGGTTATTGATATTTCTCCTGGCAATCTTTATTCCAGCTTGTGCTTCATCCAGCCCAGCATTTCTCATGATGTACTCTGCAGAGCAGTTAAATAAGCTGGGTGACAATATACAACCTTGTTGTACTCCTTTCCCAATTTGGAACCATTCTGTTGTTCCATGTCCGGTTCTAACTGTTGCTTCTTGACCTGCAAACAGATTTCCTAGGAGGCAGGTATGCGGTTTGGTATTCCTATCTCTTTAAGAATTTTCCAGTTTGCTGTGATCCACACAGTCAAAGGCTCTGGTGTAATCAATAAAGCAGATGTTTTATTCTGGAACTCCCTTGCTTTTTTGATGATCCAACGGATGTTGTCAATTTGATCTATGGTTCCTCTGCCTTTTTAAAATCCAGCTTAAACATCTGGAAGTTCCCAGTTCATGTTCTGTTGAAGCCTGGCGTGGAGAATTTTGAGCATTACTTTTCTAGCGTGTGAGATGAGTGCAACTGTGTGGTAGTTTGAACATTCTTTGGCATTGCTCTACTTTGGGATTGGAATGAAAGCTGACCTTTTCCAGTCCTGTGTCCACTGCTGAGTTTTCCAAACTAGAACCTTATAACATAACAAATCCTCTGAAGGTTTTATTTTACTTACTTCTAAAGTAGTAAACACCTTGGTAATGTACCATTTTAACTCTTTCATCAACTCAGGTAAATTGGGATGACATACTCCTTCAGTGTGGGCTTCCCTGATGACTCAGTAGTTAAGAATCCACCTGCAGTGCAGGAGCCTCAGGCGATGATGGTTCAGTCCCTTGGCCGGGAAGATCCCCTGGAGAAGCGCATGGCAACTCACATCAGTATTCTTGCCTGAAGAATCCCCATGGACAGAGGAGCCTAGCAGGCTATAGTCTATAGGATCGAGTCACAGAGAGTTAGACATGACTCAAGCAACTGCACACATGCACTCCCTCAGTGTAGCTCTTCATATTTACAAATATCTATTTTCCTATCAGTAAATTTCCAAATACAGCTCTGATGACTTCTATAGCCTGTTCAGAGCTAGTCACGGAGTCTATATACTTGATAAAACATTATGGAATGCATTTCCCCATAATTCTCTAGTATTGTTGACATAAGCTCTATCTGGAAATTCAGTATACTCATTTATACCTGAAATAAATTTAAGAAACCTGAAATGATGTGAAGTCATTTTAATGCACTTCTGAGTCTTATAAAAGTATTTATTTAATACTCTCTGAATTTCCAAGGACATATATATTTCTGTTATTTAATTTTTAAATTATTTGCTTTAAAATAAAGTGAACATTCTCAGCATATGAAATCCAGGTAACTCTGATTGGCAACAACTATTTAGTACATACTGAAAGTTATCTTCTGAATTTTAAAGCATATGCTTTGAGAACTGATCATGTTATCTAAGTTATCAAACTTATTAATGAAGCATTATTTGGTGTATTCCTTTAATATTTTTTGACATCTGCAGGGTCTTCAGTGATAGCTTGCTTCATCCCCAATATGGGTAATTTGTGTCTTGTCTGTTTTTGTCACTCTTGTCAGAAGTTTGTCAGTTAAATAAATACTTTCAAAGAACCAACTGTGTCATTGATTTCTTCTACTGTTTCACTGTTTTCAATTTCATTGATATCTGCTCTTATTATATCCCTCCATAGGAGTTCTTTGGGTTATTTTGCTCATGGTTTTTCTAAGTATTGAGCTGGCAGCTTAGATTATTGATTTGAGAATTTTTTTTTTTTTTTTTGCTTTCTAATATATGCATTCAGTGATATATATTTCTCTCTTCGTGCTAAAATAGTGCTGGTGCATGCTAAGTCACTTCAGTTGTGTCCAACTCCTTGCGACCCTATGGACTGTATCCCGCCAGGCTCCTCTGTCCATGGAATTCTTCTGGCAAGAATAATGGAGTGGGTTGCCATGCCCTTCTCCAAGGGATCGAACCCGCATCTCTTACGTCTCCTGCATTGGCAGGCAGGTTCTTTACCACTAGCACCACCTGGAATCCCCAAAGTAGTGCTATGTCCCACAAATTTTGATATACTATATTTTATCTTCATACATTTCAACATATTTATAAATGTCCTTTGAGACTTTCTCTTTGACTGAAGATCACCAAATTGTGATTTAACAGCATATTCTTTAGTCTCAAGTGTTTGGTGATTTTCCAGTTATTTATTATCAACCTCTAATTCGATTCTAGTATGATTGGAGAACACACTGTGATTTCAGTTCTTTTACATCTTCTGTTATCTATTTCATAGCCTTGGATAAGGTCTATCTTAGTACATGTTCTTTGAATGCTTAAAACATTGTGTATTCTGCTGCTGTTGAATGGTGTGTTCTAAAAATGTTGATTGACTTTTGTTGGTTGATAGCTTTTTCAAGTTCTTTTATATTTTCACTGAGTTTTGTCTAGTTCTTCTATGAGTTACTTAGAGTGTGTTACGGTCTCCAATTATAGCTGTGAAATTGTCTGTTCTCCTTTCAGTTCTATTTTTTTTTTTTCATATGCTTTGCAGTTTTTTGCTTGGTTTATACATAATTAGTATTGCTGTGTCTTCTTGGTATATAGACCCTTTTTATCATTATATCATGTTCCTCTCTGACTTTGCTAATTTCCTATGCTCTGAAGTCAACTATACCTGATGTTAATATATCCATGTCTGCTTTCCTTTGATTAATGTTTACATGGTATAAATCTGATATTCTTGTACTTTCAACCTGCCTGAATTGTTATATTTGAAATGAGCTTAAAAAACAGCAAATGCTTGAGTCCTGTTTCTCAATTAATTACGCTAACATTGCTCATTTGAATTATATATTGAGCCATTTACATTTATTATAATTATAAACCTGTTAGAGATCAAGTTTACCATTAAAATTTTTGTTTTCACATAATTGATTTATGATTATTTTTTCTGTGATTTCTTTGTTTTCTTCTAGTCTTCTGTGGGTTATCTGAACATTTTGTTAATTCCATTTTTATTTATCTACAGTGCTTTTGAGTGTATTTTCTTTGAATAACTTTATAAGTCACTTACTCTAAGCACTTAATTATATACACATATCTTACCACATTCTACTGATGGTAATATTTCATCAGAAACTTTACCTCACTTATCTATTCTATCTCCAAGTTCACTGATTCTTTCTCTGTGCCCTCCATTCTGTGGTCTTATTTCGCTTTTCATTTTGGTTTATATTGTATTTCAAATTCAAAAATGTTCATTTTTTTATATATTTTTAAATTAATTTATTTATTTTAATTGGAGGCTAATTACTTTACAATATTGTAGTGGTCTTTGCCATACATTGACATGAATCAGCCATGGATGGACATGTATCCCCATCCTGAACCCCCCTCCCACCTCCCTCCCCATCCCACCCCTCTGGGTTGTCCCAGTGCACTGGCCCTGAGTGTTCTGTTTCATGCATCATACTTGGACTGGTCATCTATTTCATATATGACAATATATACATGTTTCAATGCTATTCTCTCAAATCATCCCACCCTCACCTTATCCCACAGAGTCCAAAAGTCTGCTCTTTATATCTGTGTCTCTTTTGCTGTCTTGCATAGAAGGTCATCATTACCATCTTTCTAAATTCCATATATATGCATTAATATACTGTATTGCTGTTTTTCTTTATGACTTACTTCACTCTGCATAACAGGCTCCAGTTTCATCCACCTCATTAGAACTGATTCAAATGTGTTCTTTTAATAGCTGAATAATATCCATTGTGTATTGTACCACAGCTTTCTTATCCATTGTCTGCCGATGGACATCTAGCTTGCTTCCATGTCCTAGCTATTGTAAAGAGTGCTGTGATAAACATTGGGGTACACATGTCTCTTTATCTTTAATACATTTTGAGTTTATTTTTGTGTATTATGTTAGAAAGTGTTCTAGTTTCATTCTTTCACAGGTAGTTGACCAGTTTTCCCAGCACCACTTGTTAAAGAGATTGTCTTTTCTCCATTGTATATTCTTGCCTCCTTTGTCAAAGATAAGGTGTCCATAGGTGTGTGGATTTATCTCTAGGCTTTCTATTTTGTTCCATTGATCTATATTTCTGACTTTGTGCTAGTACCATACTGTCTTGATGACTGTAGCTTTGTAGTATAGTATGAAGTCAGGTAGGTTGATTTCTCCAGTTTCATTCTTCTTTCTCAAGATTGCTTTGGCTATTCGAGGTTTTTTTGTATTTCCATACAAATTGTGAAACTATTTGCTCTAGTTCTCTGAAAAATACCATTGGTAGCTTGATAGGGATCACATTGAATTTATAGGTTGCTTTAGGTAGTATACTCATTTTCACTATATTGATTCTTCTGGGCCATGAACATGGTATATTTCTCCATCTATTTGTGTCATCTTTGATTTCTTTCATCAGTGTTTTATAGTTTTCTATATGTAGGTCTTTTGTTTCTTTAGGTAGATATATTCCTAAGTATTTTATTCTTTTCGTTGTGATGGTGAAAGGAATTGTTTCCTTAATTTCTCTTTCTGTTTTCTCATTGTTAGTGTATAGGAATGCAAGGGATTTCTTTATGTTAATTTTATATCCTGCAACTTTACTATATTCATTGATTAGCTCTAGTAATTTTCTGGTGGTGTCTTTAGGGTTTTCTATATAGAGGATCATGTCATCTGCAAACAGTGAGAGTTTTACTTCTTCTTTTCCAATCTGGATTCCTTTTATTTCTTTTTCCTCTCTGATTTCTGTGGCTAAACCTTCCAGAACTGTTGAATAGTAGTGGTCAGAGTGGGTACCCTTGTCTTGTTCCTGACATTAGGGGAAATGCTTTCAACTTTTCACCATTGAGGATAATGCCTACTGTGGGTTTATCATATGCGACTTTTATTATGTTGAGGAATGTTCCTTCTATGCCTGCTTTCTGGAGGGTTTTTTTTATCATAAATGGATGTTGAATTTCTTCAAAGGTTTTCTCTGCATCTATTGAGATAATCACATGGTTTTTATCTTTCAATTTGTAATGTAATTGATTGATTTGCAAATATTGAAGAATCCTTGCATCCCTGGGATAAAGCCCATTTGGTCATGATGTATGAAGTTTTTAATATGTCGTTGGATTCTGTTTGCTAGAATTTTGTTGAAGATCTTTGCATCTATGTTCATCAGTGATATTGGCCTGTAGTTTTCTTTTTTTGGTGGCATCTTTGTCTGCTTTTGGTATTAGGGTGATGGCGGCCTCAAAGAATGAGTTTGGCAGTTTACCTTGTTCTGCAATTTTCTGGGAGAGTTTGCGTAGGATAGGTGTTAGCTCTTCTATAAATTTTTGGTAGAATTCACCTGTGAAGCCACCAGGTCCTGGGCTTTTGTTGGAAGATTTTTGATTACAGTTTTGATTTCCGTGCTTGTGATGGGCCTGTTAAGATTTTATATTTCTTCCTGGTTCAAGTTTGGAAGGGTATACTTTTCTAAGAATTTGTCTATTTCTTCCAAGTGGTCCATTTTATTGTCATATAGTTGGTGATAGTAGTCTCTTGTGATCCTTGTATTTCTGTGTTGTCTGTTGTGATTTCTCCATTTTCATTTCTAATTATGCTTACTTAATTCTTCTCCCTTTTTTTCTTGATGAGTCTGGCTAACGGTTTGTCTATTTTATTTATCTTCTCAAAGAACCAGCTTAGTTTTGTTGATTTTTGCTATAGTCTCCTTTGTTTCTTTTTCATTCATTTCTTTATATGTTTTATTTGGTGAGACTTTTTAAAATGTTTAAAATTGTGTGCAATTGTTGGATATAAAGTATGTCCAAGATGGCTACTACTAAAGTCTTTCTCAGATAATTTTAATATCTCTTTCATCTCAGTGTTGGTATCTATTGATTGTCTTTTTCATTCAATTTAAATTATTCCTGATTGTTGATATATATGATTTTCAATTAATAGC
This sequence comes from Giraffa tippelskirchi, assembly GCF_054371585.1. Taxonomy (NCBI): domain Eukaryota; kingdom Metazoa; phylum Chordata; class Mammalia; order Artiodactyla; family Giraffidae; genus Giraffa; species Giraffa tippelskirchi. The sequence goes on along the minus strand of NC_137280.1, from coordinate 174,429,524 downwards.
TACCGAGTTTCATGATAAGATTTAAAATTTTATTTGCCTGATGACTAGAACATTTAACTTCCACTTGCAAAAACATGGATGGGCTTGGAGGGGATTATGGTAAGTGACACAGTCTGACAGAGAAAGACAAACACTGTGTGATATTACTTACGTGCAGAATCTAAAAATACAACAAACCAGTGAACAGAAAATAAAAGAAGCCGATTCACAGATACAGAGAACAACCTAGCGGTTATCACTTGGGAGCTGAAAAGAGAGAACGGTAGATGGATATAGGAGATTAAGAGTTACAAACTATTATGTATAAAATAAGCTACAAAAATATATAACACCAGGAATATACCCAATATTTTATCATAACTAAGGATGGAGTGTAATATTTAAAAATTGTGAGTAACTCTATAATATACCTATAACATATAAACCATTTTACATCAACTACACTTATATTAATAAAAATGTTATTTAATGTCATATCCATAAAGTCAATGATTAAAAACGACACAAATCAATATTGGTAAATATTGAATAAATATTCCTACTAATAAAATAAAAACAAATAACCTTTGGGAAAAATACAGAACTGGAATCAAAAAGCAGAAAAATTTAGTAAGGGAATCCAGAGACTGCCTTAGGAGATAGAAAGTGCTAGAAGTGAAAGCAGAATGTTAGGAGTATTTGAGTTCTGAGAATCTAAACCATAATCTTACTTTAAGTAATGAATGATGGATAGTGATGGGATTGGTAGTAGAGTCAAATAAAAAGGGAATATTCTATTATAGCAATTACATGGACATTTCTTGCTCATATTAAAGACAATTATGATAGAAAAGCATCATTCTGTCATATAAAGATTGTAATTTGTGTGCCTCTGAATTCTATCCTTTCAGCTAAAACAACATTTTTCTTCTAGTGTTCTTTTTCTAAGAAATCAGTGTCTTTGTGTAGACTAGGGTAATGTTATTGGGCTGTTCCATCACTTAATCATAAGAGATATTTTGTTCTCTAATTTTTTCTTTTTCTGAGCAAAAGTTTGTAGAAAGTGCTCAGCGAACATTTGCAATTCTGAGAGGATGCTGTTTACTTTCTAATCTTTTATTATACCTAACTAAATCTCTGACCTTAGGTTTAAAATCATCAATAAAAAAGATGCATACAACAGTTAGAAATGTTGAAATGTCTTCTCCATGTTCAGTTCAGTTCCGTCGCTCAGTCATGTCTGACTCTTTGCGACCCCATGAATTGCAGCACACCAGGCCTCCCTGTCCATCACCAACTCCCGGAGTCTACCCAAACCCATGTCCATTGAGTCAGTGATGCCATCCAACCCTCTCATCCTCTGTTGTCTTCTCCTCTTGCCCTCAATCCTACCCAGCATCAGGGTCTTTTCTAATGAGTCAGCTCTTTGCATCAAGGGGCCGAAGTACTGGAGTTTCAGCTTCAAAATCAGTCCTTCCAATGAACACCCAGGACTGATCTGCTTTAGGATGGACTGGTTGGATTGCTTTGCAGTCCAAGGGACTCTCAAGAGAAGAATTTTCTTTAAAGGTGGTAGAAAGGTCTAGAAAGCCTATAAGATTTTCTTTATATTTATGACTGTATTTTCTAAATATGCTTTATATATATTTTGGAACAGTTTGGTATTTGTAGAAAAATTCACATTATAGTGTAGAAAAATTGAGAATATAGTATAGAAAGTTCTAACATATACTTTGTATATGTATATGTTCCCATATATTATGTACAGTTTCCCTATTAACATCTGACATTATTAACATTAATAAGGTTATAATATTATTAATGAAGTTTAATTGAAACACTATTGAGACATTATTATGTATCATTATTATGCATATTATAATAATGAAGCATTATTGATACATTATTATTAGCTAAAATTTATACTTTTTCAGATTATTTTAATTTTTGTTTAATGTATTTTTCTCTTCTAGGATCACATCCAGGTTCCCCATGTCTTTTTAGGTTCTCCTTTGTTGTGCCAAGTTTTTGGGCTTTCCTTGTTCTGATGGGTTTGGCAGTTTTAAGGTTTCCTGGTCAGCTATTTTTTAGAATTACACTCGAATTTTACTGAATTTTTTCTCATTATCAGGCTGGAGTTACAGGGTTTGGTCTTGTGTGGAGGAGCATCACAGGAAAAGTGCATTTCACGGCATACTATTACTATAGTTTATCACTGCTGATCTTGACCTTAACTACCTGGCTGAGGGCATGCTTGTCATGTTTCTCCACTGTAAAGTTTCTCTTCTTCCCTCTTTCCACACTACACTTAAGTTACAATGATCTTCCTGAATGCCAACGATTACATGCATTATTTTGAAGTCTTCTCTATGGAAAATTTTTATCTCCTCACAAATTTGTTTATTTATTCAGTCATTCACTTCTGCAAGTATAGACCAATGGATATTTATTTTATACTTTGGGTTATAACGCAATATCATTTTATTTTCCTACTCAAGTTATTCCAGTTTTGGCCTCTGGGAACTTGTTTAGTTTCTCAGCATCATTAAAGTGAAGTGAAGTGCTCAGTTGAGTCTGACTCTTTGCGGCCCATGGACTGAAGCCCACTAGATGCTTCTGTCCATGCAATTCTCCAGGCAAGAATACTGGAGTAGATAGCCATTCCTTTCTCCAGGGGACCTTCCAGATCCAGAGATTGAAAGAGGGTCTCCTGCATTGCAGGTAGATTCTTTACCAGCTAAACCACCAGGGAAGCTCGCCTATCAATTTGTATGTGTGTGTGTGTTTAGGTACTTTATTCTCAGGCAATAGAAGAATGTTTCAGGCTCATCTTGCCTATTTTCTGTCCCAGTCCTAAAATAAGCCATTTCTCCAAGGGAGCCTTGGTGCTTTAGTCTGGAGAATGGTATAGACATCACAGTCTGAGAGCTAGGACTGGAGTCTTGACTAATCATTTTTGATAGAAAAGCCCTTTGGAAAAGTTCTAGGCTGAATTGTGTTCGACTTTTCAAAGTGCTGTAGAATAATCAATGAAGTCATTAACTGTCCTTGGTAAAATTCTGCCAGAATTTCAAATATTTAGTTATATTTACATCATAAAATCTGTACATGTCAGAAGTTGGACATAAAATCAGATTGTCATTGAATAACTGAGAATATCATATGCAAATGACAGGAAATAATAGAGAAGTAATAGATAAGAAACTTGGCACTAAACTCCACCTTAGTTTTTATTGCTCTTGGTAAATAAACATAGTTCAGTCAAGAGGGTAAAAGACAGTAAAAGCTTAGGCAGCACTTGAAGCAAAGAGTAGGTATGATCATCATCAAAAGGAATTACTCAACTGCCCAGGCCCTGGGATATTGAGTATGAGGACGTTAAAAGCTGTTGTGCACTGTTCAGGAAGTGACATGGGCTGAGTGCGATATAATGAAAGCATGAAAAATGATGGGAGAAAACTAACCTGATCACCATTAAGGATGCATATGTGCATGCCAAGTCACTTCAGTTGTCTCCAACCTTTAGTGAACCATGGACTGTAGCCTGCCAGGCTCTTCTGTCCATGGGATTCTCCAGGCAAGAGTACTGGGGTGGATTGCCATGACCTCCTCCAGGAGATCTTCCTAACCAAGGGATTGAACCCACGTCTCTTACAACTCCTACATCAGCAGGCAGGTTCTTTACCACTACTGTCACCTAAGAAGCCCACCGTTAAGGATAATCTTTATTAAATAATGCTATAATACGTTCAACTTTGACAGAGTGCCATATCATAAGGAATAAGGGTAGTTTTGTGGAGTTTTTCCAGAAAGATAAGAAGTTACATAAGTTTTGGGAAGTGTTATAAACATTTCTTGGAAGAGAGAGATTATTACTGCACTTTAGAAACTGATGGCTAAGCGATTTAAATTTAACAAAAGTGACAGAAGAAAGAGGGCCTAATGTCACATGAGGACTACCATAAGGGAAGGGAGGAGCCGTTTAAGGGACGAGAACATAAGACAGTCATAGTGAAAATTTTTCAATCATTTAGTGTCTTTTGCTTGATTATATTAAGAACCAGTGCTCTTCAGCTTACAGTAAATACAATTATTGTACCTTCCCATACATTACTTCTACTGATTTCAATGTTTTAAGTTAAATATATAAGAACACTGTATCAGAGGATTATGTACTTCTACACATTCTTCAGAAAGCTCCATATCCATATAAGGTCCTAAATAAATATTTTGTGAAAAATTAAGCATTTAAAGTACAATATTTATGATTTATAATTAAAGAGCCTTACACTTATCATAAGAACTCCCACAATATAGAACTAGGCAAAACTGAAATCCTCTATCCTTCCTCTCTATTTCTATTCCCACACTCACATATTTTCCCAGTATGGTGATTATTAGTATATTTGCATATCTAAAATATATATGACAGAAATACTACTAGCTAAAATCTATTGAGTTGACCCAGGCAATCAGATAAGTATTTTCCATATTTATTCACTCTTAGTTTTATAAAACACTTTAAAATGGTATTATTATTATTATTTCCATAATAACATAAAAAGAAATAATATAACAAAAAGAAAGAATATGGTACTTATACTGTCAGTAAGCACTTGTGTGATATCAGGCTGCTTTACTAATATCTGCAGTTGGTATGTGCCATTTTGGAATTCTCCATCTCACCTGCTAGCACCAGTGGGTGCTCTGCCCTGATGAGAGTTCTGCTTCCTCCTGTGCCTCTGCTGGGCCTCTTAGCCAGCCAATCAACAGCCCCAACCACTGGCACCCACGGCAGCTACAACCCACGTGCAGCCCTGCTCACCATTCCTCCACAGCTGTCACTGCTCCACCAAAACAGAGGGCAGCCCACATAAGGGACACCAGTTGATTGTCTGGCTCTGTGCCCAGGCAGCACTGTTCTGAGCCTCACAGGACATCTTCTAAATAAAGTCAATCCTTTAAGACTGGGAGTTAATTGATACGCCTAACACATAGAAACAAAAACAAAAAATTAGGCAAAATGAAGAGAGGAATGTGTTCCATCTGAAAGAATAAAATAAAACTGCAGAAAAATAACTAAGTTGAATGGAGATACAATGAGAATCATCCTTACAGAGCAGCAAAATGAAAAAAACTAACTAAAGAAGTACAGATACCATAACACAACTTTGGGACAATATTAAACACAGTATTATTTGCATTTTAGGTACCCCAGAAGGAAAAAAAGAGAAAAAGTGTCAGAAAAAAGTATCTGAAGAAATAGTAGTTGAAGATATCCTGAACCTGGGGAAGGAAAAAGACGTCTAGGTCCACGAGGCAGAAAGAGTTCTAAATAGGGTAAATCCAAAGAGACATATACCAAGACACATTATAATAAAAAATGGCAATTGTTAATAAAAAATGAAAATTCCTAAAAGAAGCAAGAGCAAAACGACTAATGTAGAAGAAAAACCTCATAAGGCTATTAGCAGAATTTCTCAGCAGAAACTTTCCAGGCCGGAAGAAAGTGCCATGACAAAGTCTAAGTACTGAAAGGAAAAACACTGCCAAGAAGCCTCTCCACAGAAAGGTTATCATTCAGAATTGAAGGAGATGCCAAGAGTTTTACAGGTAAAAGAAGCTAAGATTTCATCACCACTAAAATGTCCCTATAAGAAATATTAAAGGGATTTCTTTAAGGTTAAAATAAATTTCATTAGTTAATAACAGGATAACTTACAAAGCAAAACTCTCACTGAAAAAGGTAAGTATATATTGGGTTGGTCAAAAGTTTGTCCAGGTTTGTCCATAAGGTGCAATGGAAAAACCCAAACAAACTTTTTGGCCAATCCAGTAATAAAGGTCACTCATTTATAAAAGAAGCATACAGGTTAAAATACAAAAGTTAGGAAAGAGAAACTACAATTATAACAATAATTTAAGGAAAGCAAAAAATTAAAAATTGTAAAATGAGGCATTGAAACTATAAAATATGGGGGTTGGAGTAAAATATGAAGCTTCAGAATATCTGTATCTAAATTGCTGCCAACTTAACACAGGCCTACTACTTACAGGATGGCATATGTAATCCTAATGGCGACCATAAGGAATTAACTTAAGTAGATATACAAAATAAATTAAAAAAGGAATATAGATAAAACACTAAAGAAAACTATCAAATGAAAGAAAAAGAAGAAAGGTACAGAGAAGAACCATAAAAACATCCAAATAATACACAAAAAATGGCAATAAGTACATGCCCATCAATAATAAAAAAATAATAAAAAAACAAGAAGGAAATGGCAACCCACTCCAGTGTTCTTGCCTGGAGAATCCTAGGGATGGCAAAGCCTGGTGGGCTGCCGTCTATGGGGTCGCACAGAGTCGGACACGACTGAAGCGACTTAGCAGCATCAATAATCACTTTAAATGTAAATGGAATAAATGTTCCAATTGAAAGACACAGAGTGACTGAATGGATTAAAAAAATTGAATATATAAGGAAACAAAAACAGGACCCATCTATATGCTGCCCACAGGAGGCTCAGATCTAAAGATGAGTGGACTGAAAGTGAGCAGAAGGGAAAAGGTGTTCCATGCAAATGTTAACAAAAAGAAAAAGTCTGGGCAATATTTATATCAGACAAAATAGATTTTAACATAAGACTTTAAAATAGACTTTATTTTTAGAAAATTAAAAAATAAATCTAGAAACAAATGAAAATAGAAATGTGATATAGCAAAATCCATTGGATGGCAGCAAAAGCAGTTCTAAGTGCCATGTCACAGCAATACAGGTATACCTCAAGAAACAAGATAAATCCCAAATAAACAACCTAACTTAATAATTAAGAAATATAAAGAGAGCATGTCAAAGCCCCAAATTATAAGAAGGTAGAATAATAGAGATCCATGCAAAAATAAATTAAAAAGAGAGTAAAAAAATAGACAAGATCAATGAAACTAAGAGCTGGTTCTTGTAAGATAAACACAATCGGCAAACATTTAGCAAACTCATCATAAAAAAGAGAGGAAAGAAATGCCATCAGAGATGAAAGAGAAGGTTCAACTGATACCACAGATAGACAAAGGTTCATAAGAGATGACTATATACATTACACACCAATGAATTGGACAATCTAGAAGAAATGGATAAATTCCTAAAAACATAACAATCTTCTCAGACTGAATCTTAATGATGTAGGAAATCTGAATAGAACAGTGACTAGAGTAAGGAGATTAAACCAGTAATCAAACTCTTCCAAAAACAAAAGCCCAGGACCAGATGGCTTCACTGACATATTCTACAATACATCCAGAGAAGATTTAATACTTTTCACAACATTTTCCAAAAAACTGAAGAGAGGAAATCTTCCAAAAATATTTTACAAAGCCAGTGCTACAACAGATATCAAAGTTAAGCAAGTACAACACGAAAAAGAAAAATACAAGTGATATTCCTGATAAACATACATGCAAAGTTCTTCAACAAAATGTTAGCAAACCAAACTCAAAAATATATTAAAAATGTCATAGACCATGATTAAGTAGCATTTATTCCAGGGAAGCAAGGCTGGTTTAACATACAGAAGCTATTTAAAATGGCCATTTAAATTTTAAAAATAAGGGATACAAATCATATGATCATCTTAAGAGATGAGAAAAGGCTTTTTATAAAATTCAACATTCATTTATAATAAAAAGTGTGAACAGAGCACATATAGAGGAAATGCATCTCAGCATAATAAATGTGATATGTCACAAGCCCACAGCTAACAGCCTATTTAATAATGAAAAGCTGAAAATTTTTACTTTAATATTAAGAACAAGACAAAGATGTTAATCTAGCCACTTTTCTTCACCAAAGTATTAGAAGTCTTAGAGCAATTAGGCAAGAAAAATAAAGAAAGAATATATAAACCGGAAAGGAAGAAGTAAGACTGTCACTATTTGCAGATTATATGACATATATAGAAAACCCTAAATACTCCATCACAAAACTATTAGATCTGTTGAATGAATTCAGCAAAGTCACATGAGGCAAAATAAATATACAGAAATCTGTGGCATTTCTATACACTAATAAAAACTAGCATAAAGAAAAATAATCCCACTTACAGCTGCATAAAAACAATAAAATACTTAGGAATAAATTTAACCAAGGAGGTGAAAAATCTGTATACTGAAAAGTATAACATGTTCATAAAAGGCACTGAAAAAGACACAAACAAATGGAAAGATACTCCAACATCACAGATTGAAAACAGTAATAATATTGTTAAAATGTAGATATTGCCCCAAACAATCTACAGATTCAATGCAATCTCTATCATAACTCCAATGTCATATTTCACAGAATTAAAAGAGACAGTTTTAAAATTTGTACAGAACCACAAAAGGTCCCATTTAGCCAAAACAATCCTGAGAAAGAAGAACAATGTTGGAGGTATTATTTGCTCTCATTTCAAACTATATTAAAAAGCTACAGTAAGCAAACTGTATGGTTCTGGCACAAAAACAGATTCACAGACCAACGGGACAGATTTGAGAGCCCAGAAATAAACATACATGTGGAAAACTAATTTATTACAAAGGCACAAAGAACATATAAGGAGAAATATTAGTTTTTCAATAAATGGTGTGGGAAAATTAATAACCATACAGAAAAGAATGTTAGTCCACTAAATTATACCATATGTAGAAATTAACTCACAATGGTTAAAAGACTTTAGATATAAAAACCATAAAAATTTTTTACATGAAAACTTAAGCAGTACCTTCACTGACACTGGTATGAGCAATACTTTTGTGTATCTGACTCCAAAGTGAAGGGAAACAAAAGCCAAAATAAACAAATGGGAATTCATCAAACAAAAAGCTTCTGCACAACAAGGGAAAAATCATAAAATAAAAAGACAACTTACTGAATGGGAGACGATATTTATAAACCATATATTTGTTAAGAGGTTAACATACAAAACGTATTTTAAAGAAAAACTCATATAATTCAATAACAAAAATCAAACCGTCCAAATGAAAAAATGAGCAGAGGACAGGAATAGACATTTTTCCAAAGTCAAAGACAGTAAAAAGGCACATAAATAGATGCTCAACATCATTAATTATTAGGAAAATGCAAATCAAAAGCACTATGAGGTTATCACCTCTCACCTGTTGCAAAGGCAATTTTTAAAAAGACAAGCAGAAAGAAATGTTGGAGATGATGTAAAGAAAAAAGAACCCTCAAACACTGCTTGGTGGGACTAAAAGTTGGTGTGATATATAGCAATTAGAATTGTGGTATGGATGGCAATTAGACTTGTAGTGTACATACAGATGACAAAAATTATAATGCTATACACTGACACATATAATATTAATAACTATTATTTTAAAGAATATGATACTTGCTTAATGTATCACATCAAAGTAGGGCCTCAGTACCTATTCTTAACGAAATACTAATATCCATTCCAATTTTTAAATTTTTCCACAACTTGCTTTCATTGCTAAGTAATAAATGTTATATCTCTTTCCATACTAGAATACAAAGATAATTCTGATACTTTTGAACAGTTGCACAAAACTGTTTTATGAAGGTAGGGAGATTTATTAAACCACAATTTTATTGGTGTACATAAATGATAATTTTTCAGTGAAAATCTTTGTAAGTATATTCCTATACTATTTTCTGCAGTAACTTTAGGATAAATTTATAGAATTAGAAATACTTATTCAAGGAGTTTCAGCATTTGTAAGATTACATCAATTTATACGTGCAGTTTTTCTGGAAGAGTAATGTGTTCCCCTTCAAACAGTTGACAACAAAACTAATTATCAAAGTTTGATCAATAGCAATCTGATAATTGAATAGTCTTGTTATTATAAGTGATTCTGATTGTACTTTCATTTGTTAACAGACCATTCACCTTCCTTAGCTATTAACTGCTTCTTCATGCTCATTGCCCATGTTTGTACTAGATCTAATTTGTTGTCTTATTGTAAAAATTTCTCAGTGTAATAACAGCATTAGCATTTATATGTCAGAAGGGTAAGTTTGAGTTCAGTTCATTTGAGCCACTCAGTTGTGGCCGACTCTTTGTGGGCCCATGGACTGCAGCACGCCGGTCCATCACCAACTCCTGGAACTTGTTTAAACTCATGTACCTTGAGTCTGTGATGCCATCCAACCATCTCATCTTCTGTAGTCCCCTTCTTCTTCTGCCTTCAATCTTTCCCAGCATCAGGGTGTAAGTTCACTGTTTTCTGTTGTTTACTGTTGCCAATTATATTTGTACTTTCTGTGAGTGTTCACTTATTTCCATAGAATTGTCAACATTTCATATAGTGAAATTTATCAAACTTTTTCATTTTTTTATTCTTTAATTTGATATACTTAGACCTTACCCAGTGTATGAGCATAGGCAATATCCACACATTTTATCTGTCATTCCATTTTTTAAAAATTTTCCTTTTCGACTCTTTTATTCATTTGTAATTTATTCTGTTGCAATCTTTTTTTAGCCTATAGGCCCCAACAATTTCTTGAGTAGTGTCTCTTTCCTTCACTGATTTCAATTACTTCTACATAATAATATTAAGGGCTTCGCAGGTGATGCTAGTGGTAAAGAACCCACTTGCCATCGCAGGAACATAAGAGATTCCGGGGTGCGGAAGATCCCCTGGTGGAGGGCATGGCAACCTACTCCAGTATCCTTGACTGGAGAATCCCACAGACAGAGGAGCCTGGCTGGCTACAGTCCATGGGTGGCACAGAGTCAGACAAGACTGAAGTGACCTAGCATCCTGTAATATATTAAATATTCATGATGTAATTTAAAATAGAAACAAATATGGTATAAATGTTATGGTGTTCATAGTGTTGCATTCATCTACATTTTTGAAATACAAGGAATATTTTACTTTCAGAAAAGCGAGTGAAACTTTTGCTAGGGGACCAAGAATTTAGAACTTTGCAAATACCAAAAGCCATGCCATTTTTTAAAAGATTAGAAACACATGAGGAAAGACTATAAGCATAATTCTAAGATTTTAAAAGTTGTAAGTTCTACTCTCTTCAATGTATACAGAGAAATATCCTTTCCTTTTCTATATCCTTTTGGACATCTGGATGCAAAATAAGCTTGGGGGGTTTCCTGTGCTGCAGTCTTAACACTGCTCATTCTTCCATATTTATCAAGCAAAACTACTTAGAAGTATCATAGATCTATGGCCCATGTTGCTATCAGAGATAGCAAAATAGAAATATCAAATCCCCACTACAAAACACTGAAGCTAAGCATGCCTAAATATTATTGCATAGTAACATCGTTGCCTACCTGGTCGTGAATTCTGTGTGATTTTCTGATTCACTCTATTTATAGTCTATCTAGAGTCTTTCTCTTGGTGCTTAGAAAAGTTACACAATACACTCTTTATTTAAATGTAATATGGACCAAAAAAAAAAAAAAAAAACAACTGAGAGGAAAAATTCAAAGCCCCTCTGACTTTCCACAGAGAAATTTGGGGAATTAGGCATAAAAAATATATCTCATTTAGGCAGCATGACCCTTATCTCAATAAGCTGTACATTAGACATGGAATTGGTGCTTTTCTAAATGGATGAAAACCTCCAGCCCCAAAAGTTTATATGATTTTCTCATGCTTCTGCAGATGCTAAGCCATAATTTCTGAGTTCATATCATGCATGCAACCATCAGTCTCTCTGTTTACAGGCATAAATGGCAGGCTTATTTGTTTCTTTTTAGATGTAGTGCCCCTTGGAGTATGAATGTGTATATACACAAATCAGGAAAAAAGAGAGTATGACAGAATTCTAGAGGGCAATATTTAATTTTGCTTTAAAAATGAGCTCTCACCTATTTCTCATACTGAAAATGAAGCCTGTAATTTCCCAAAGGTGTGCAGTGGGAAATAGATAATATAAGGAAATTCATCAGTGGATTCTTCTCCTAAAATGAAAAATATGGACATGGAAAGAAAGATTGTTTCTGCTAGTCATGGCAGCATTTAGGAAAGCATGGAAAGAGGTCTTAATAGTAAGTCTGAACTTAAACAAAGTTACAAACTCAATAAATTCATTTCTTTCTCAGGTTCAAGTGTGACAGAAAGATGGAAACACATAGATAATGAGTGAATCAAAGGGACAGTGGTTATTTTCCCCCTCACCTCTCACCACGGTGAGCTCAATTTTATTCCTTAGGTAAAGAAAAGGGCATCAAAAATCAAGAATTAAAAAAAAAAAAAAGCAAACAACAGTGACTTTTGAAAGAACTCTGACCAGATATGTTCTCTGTGAGTATCTTTATTTATTTAGTGGGCAACTTCTGTCTAGATATGAGGATATTTATTATTTACCATTATTTTTCACTGTACCTTAGAACCAGTACTGAGTAGTATCCAAAAAATAAAAGAATAAATTAGATATGATTAAAAATAGCAAGCTAATATATGTGATTTCATTTAAAGAAAACATAACTAGAAGATCAACTCCTGTGTTAATCTGGCTATCCTGCAGCCACTTGCCAGTATTTTCAACTTAACTTCTTTATCAACAGTAATTTACCTCATTTCTATTTCTTAACATTCCTCTTTGTAAGGAATCTGGATTTCTTTTCATCTTTAAAAATTTGAAATTTCTCTCTAATGACAATATATAATAATTAAGCATGTGTAAAATAGGGAATCTGTATCTTGAAATGCCATTGCACATACATTCTATTTTACTGTTCTTGCAGTGAATTATGAGTTTTCTACTTAAAAGTAATGAAAGTTACATAGCAACACTGAAAGTAGAAGAGACACCTTAAGATATTCTATCATCTAATTCATTCTTCTACTCCTGCTGCAAATAAATCTGTCACATGGCTAAATTGCAGCTCAAATATTAGATGAGTCATTCCACATATTAAGATTAGACAGATTCACTGAACTGGGAATTCAGAGCAGGGAAAGGCAAAGCACAGACTGGAAGTTTGATGAACCAGACTGCAACAGGTAAAGATATGGTGAAAGATGGTTCAAATAAACACCTGCTCTACAGATGACTGGGACTCCAAAATTCTAGTAAAATCAGATCAAACACACTGCAAAGTTGTTTAGGCTGCTATTTTAAAATAATTCTTGGAGACTGGAACATAGCTAAAGGTCATAAAGAAAACTATAGGCTTAGCTTACCAATTTGGGCATTTGGAAAGTAAACATCATTGGATAATTCTACAATTCTTTTAAGAGTGAAGGGGTCTGATAAATACCATAACTTCATGAGGCATAGCACATATTTTTACCACTTTTATTCAGTGTAGGGAAATTTCTTAAAATCAGAAGATTACATCCATCTTACTTACATCAACATCCATCTTAAGCTCAGTGTATTTTTGGATTCTCCCCTTTATGGTGTAATAATAACTTTAGAATACACAGAATAGACCACCCGACTGTCAGGAATGTACACAAAAGCAGCTTGATAATAATGTAGGAATTTCAATCTTAGAGAATTAACTGTATTTTCTTCCTGGAACATAAAAAAATAATCCTCTAACATATTGCCTCTGAATCCTGGATAATCAGGTAGACTGGTTATCTAAGTGATTAGATAATCATAAATATTGGTTAGATATATCAAAGATATTGATTAAATAATCAATAAGCCTGGATAATCAATTAAATGGTTTTTAATTAAAAAAGAGTTTCTAAAAGGAACGTAAATCCTGCTTACGTTGAATCCGTGTCTTTTTGATTGATTGCAAAATTGGCTTAAATCTGGGAAGAGAATCAGGCTTGAAGCCCTTTCACATCTGCTATTGCTGACCTTGCCTCTCCTGCCGTTACACACTGTGGCTCATCAGGCAGAGACTAAGCATACAAGACTACTGCCTCCAGCACTCAGCAAGTTGGACAGGTCATATGCATGGCCCAGTGAGAGACTACTGTGGCCCATTCTCCTTACTGACTGTCCACTCTGGAACACTAGATTCACCACACTATTAGTATACATTTGTTCACAAACTTGCTGACTCTAGTTTCCTAAGTCAGCAATATTCTATAAAAAATATTGGAGATATCAGATGCATTCAGTAATTGAACCATCAAAAAACACAAAAGCTATCAGAGTTTAACGTGACGTAAATGAACTCAACACATAAACAGAAGGAAGAGGATTGGATATGAGATATAATTTTCTGCCTTTGTTAGGAAATATATAATTTACATAAAGTATTTCATGAATTTAATGGATCAACGAAAAAGCAAGCGAGTTCCAGAAAAACATCTATTTCTGCTTTATTGACTATGCCAAAGCCTTTGACTGTGTGGATCACAATAAACTGTGGAAAATTCTGAAAGAGATGGGAAAACCAGACCATCTGACCGCCTCCTGAGAAACCTGTATGCAGGTCAGGAAGCAACAGTTAGAACTGGACATGGAACAACAGACTGGTTCCAAAAAGGAAAAGCAGTATGTCAAGGCTGTATATTGTCACCCTGCTTAACTTACATGCAGAGTACATCATGAGAAACGCTGGGCTGGAGGAAGCACAAGCTGGAATCAAGATTGCTGGGAGAAATATCAATGACCTCAGATATGCAGATGACACCATCATCATGGCAGAAAGTAAAGAAGAACTAAAGAGCCTCTTGATGAAAGTGAAAGAGGAGAGTGAAAAAGTTGGCTTAAAGCTCAACATTCAGAAAACTAAGGTCATGGCATCCGGTCCCATAACTTCCTGGCAAATAGATGGGGAAACAGTGGCTGACTTTATTTTTCTGGGCTCCAAAATCACTGCAGATGGTGACTGCAGCCATGAAATTAAAAGACACTTACTCCTTGGAAGGAAAGTTATGATCAACCTAGAGAACATATTAAAAAGCAGAGACAACATTTTGGCAACAAAGGTCCATCTAGTCAAGGCTATGGTTTTTCCAATGGTCATGTATGGATGTGAGAGTTGGACTATAAAGAAAGCTGAGTGCCAAAGAAATGATGCTTTTGAACTGTGGTGTTGGAGAAGACTCTTGAGAGTCCCTTGGACTGCAAGGAGATCCAACCAGTCCATCCTAAAGGAGATCAGTCCTGGGTATTCATTGGAAGGACTTATGTTGAAGACAAAATGCCAATATTTTGGCCACCTGATGCGAAGAGCTGACTCATTGGAAAAGACCCTGATGCTGGGAAAGACTGAGGGCAGGAGGAGAAGGGGATGACAGAGGATGAGATGGTTGTATGGTATCACCAACTCAATGGACATGGGTTTGGGTGGACTCCAGGAGTTGGTGATGGACAGGGAGGCCTGGCATGCTACAGTCCATGGGGTCGCAGAGTCAAACATGACTGAGCAATTGAACTGAACTGATTTCATGAATTTTGGTAACTTTAAAAAAGTAAATCACTAATTTTGAAAGCATTTTATGTTGCAACTGAAGATACAAGACATATCAATAGTTAAAAGATTGTCTTTCCCAAAGCTATGTTTTCCCACAGGTATTTTTAATGTAGCAAAAGAATATCTGGATCCCATCAGTGATAGTAATTTGATGAAAGTTGATCTCAGTGAATAATGAGGCTATATCTAAATCTAAAATGGAGTTTAAGACCATTCAACTTGAGCAATTCTGATGTGTTCAGCTTTATTCTCATTCTTGGTAAAAATGGGTTTGGGGCTCATTTTGCTATTTTTGACAACATACTTTTATTTGATAACATGTCAAGTCACTTGCATACAACAACATGAAAATAGAAACCACTTAAGTGTGAGTGAAGACTTACTTGCTGCTATTTAATAAAAATACCTTATCTCTCTATAACTAGAACAAGATTATTATAGTGATAACACAGCTTTTATGTAACGTGAATATTTTTAAAGATTCATAATAAAACATACTCATGTTAAAAATTAAAAGAGTACAAAAGGAAGGGGAGGGGTAATACAGAAGTGAGAAAGTGGGCGTACAACCTATCAGGTGTAAGACAGACTCAAGGATATATTGTGCCACATGGGGAATAGAGTCAATGTTCTGAAATAACTGAATGGAGGCATGCATGCTCAGTCGCTTCAGTCGTGTCCAACTCTGTGTGACTCTACGGGCTGTAGCCCACCAGGCTCCTCTGTCCCTGGGATTCCCCCGGCAAGAACATTGAAGTGGGTTGCCATGCCCCATGGGATCTTCCCAAACCAGAGATCGAACTCATGTCTGCCTGCATCTCCTGTAATACAGGAGGATTCTTTACCCACCGAGCCACCTGGGAAGACCAACTGAATGAAAAGTAGCCTTTAAAAATTGGATTAAAAATTAAAAAAAAATAAGGCAGTCCAAAATGAAATACAGTAAAATGTGAGTCTTATGGGAGTTCCACTTCCCACAGATACACTCGCTCTGTGTGTGTTTGGGGGGGGGGGTATTTTTTTCACATAATTACACGAGGAGAGAATTAACTAATGGAAAAGAACAAATAGTATATGTGAAAACACACCTCTTACAACTACATATAAGAAATAGATAAAATTTTTACCTATCAGAGAATGCATATTAAATTTGACAATCATAGGATTTAGGAAGAATGCAGGGAAGGAGAAACTCCTAAGGCTATTGAAAGAGTTAATAATGTGGCACTAACAATATTTTAAGCACTTGCAATTTGACTAGTTTCTTTTTACTTAATGACTTCCAAGTGACCACTATCTAAAACAAGTGACTGATATTTCTGTAGGTTTCTGGGTGCCAGTTTTTTTCCAATTTATAATTTGTCTTTCAACTGTGTCTTCAATATTGATTTTGCAGGTAAGTTTCAATTTTTATCACTTTATGTCTTCAAATTAATTGGTTCTCCTTTGTCTTAGTTTTTGTCTAGCTTTAAAGGGATTTCTTTCATAAAAAAGAAAGGCTTACTCTTGATTTATGTTTACTGTTTTATGTGTGTTTTTGTTTACTGGTTTGTTTCAAGTTTTTACTATAAAATATTAATCATAAACTAAAGTATAAAGACTTGTAAAACATCCTACATACGATTTTTACAAAGGTTAATGTTTTGCTGTTTTAGCTTTATGTATTTTTTCTTTGATTAACTATTTTAAGTTAAAACTATCATGATATTTCACCCATTTTATGTAAATACTCCAGTATGCATACCTAGAAAACATAAGCACAGATACTGCTTTATAAGAATTTCAAACATTCAGGTATAGAGCATTTTTCCTTCTTTCTTCATTTTTATATAATTTTTGAAGGCTAGTTTCCACTTACAGTTATTATAAAATATCAGCTACATTCCTCATGTTGTATAGTACATCCTTGAGCCTATCATACAGTAGTTATCATTCTCTGACTTATCTCTAGCATTATGTCCTCCAACTCCATCTGCGTTGCTACAAATATCAAAATATCATTTGTTTTTATTGATTAGTAGTACTCCATTGTATGCTTGTGTGTACATATATGTATACCATAGCCTCTTTATCCATTTATATGTTTACAGACACTGAAGCTGTTTCCATGCCTTAGCAAAGTAAATAATACTTCTTTGAACACTGGGTTCATGTGTTTTTTAAATTAGTGTTTTGGGTTTTTTTGGACATACTGCCAGGAGAGAAATCTCTGGGATATATGGTAGTAGTATTTTTAGTTTTCTGAGAAACCTCCATGATGTTTTCCATAATGGTTGCAGCAATTTACATCCCCACCCCACCGGCAGTGTAAAGGGTTCCCTTTTCTCAACACCCTTGCCAACATTTGTTGTTTGTAGAAGACTATTTAAGTGAGTTATCAAAACTGGTTTTAGAAAGATTTCTACAAGAAAAAAATAAGAGACAAAAAAACTACCGCAATTTTTAATATTTTAAAGGTAAGCCTTTTGAAATTCAAAGCAACTGGCCCACCATATGCTTATATTTTCTGACCTAGTTTAACAATAAAGGATATATGCTCCTTGAGAAATAAACACTTTTGAGAGGTTAACAATTTTGAGATATTAACTGTTTTGCAATAATCAGATTCAGTCTGGCTAATCAATGTTTTTGTGTGACAAAAGAAAAAAACTTCTGCAGACCTCCTGGCTATATGTCTCTTTTCCATTAAGCATACACCAATGGCAGAGACTTTGAAGAGTTGTTGAACATATATCATGAGAAGGATTGTCATAAGCAGCCAAACTCATAATAATTAATGGAAGTAATTGATTGACTCCTAAATTACTGCATTCAACACAGAAGTATTATTCAAGTATGAAATTAAAATAAAAAGTTTCTAAGTCACAAAGCAGTATTGATATATATATATATATATATATTTTTGATTTCTGAAAGAAATCTATTAAGTGCTAACGATTTTAAATGGTCCAAAAGAGCTAAAATTCAGATACAACAACATTTAAAGTACTGATAGATTCCCCTTTCGTCTTCCCTCCTGACATCAGATTCATATACACTTCAAATTCACATTTTTAGAACTCATTTTCAGCACAAGCTCTTGTTAATTTTAACCCATAATTATGATACCCCAAAATGGTAGCCTAAAGTACACTGAAAAATATAACAAATTGGACTCGCTGCTTTTATCTATATGCATTTTCTTCTCTTTTTTATGTCAATAATCTTTCCAATCAACTTTTATTCAGAATTAAGACCCAGTGGGGGGCTGGCGTTTTAAAATTGTTTCTTGTGCAACTCCTAATAAAGTTGTCATTGTTTAATTTTAAAAATATAATATTCAATGTATATGTTTTAATCTTTCATCACTTTCATTATATTATCTCTTTTATTCATATATATATATATATAAATGCACTTTCATCAAAGACATGAAAAAATAAAATTATAAAGTGGGACAAATATACATATATATTATATATATAATATATATACATAATACAAACAATAAATACTTCACATATCACAGCGTAAAGAAAGAGACAAATAATTTTAGGCCTAAATATAAATGGTGTTGTCTCTTCATAATTTGGGTTTTATATGTAATTCAAAAAGAAATGGGAGAAAAGTCCACTGACTGATAACAGTAAATATCATAAAAATGATATTTTACCATTACTTTACCCTTCATTCACTGATTAGGATAGATAATGGTTTGTGATGTCAGAGAAACAAGGCAGAAAACTGAAAAGTATAACTGAAAAATATCTTCCTCTTAAAAAATGCCAGATATGCCACTTCCATGCAGCCTAAATATTTTGGTTTGGGTTTTTAAAATTTCAAACTCTATTTAAATTGTATTTCAAACACAAAAATATTAAAATATTGTCAATGTGACAAATTCACTCTCTCTCTAAATTATAAGCATTTGAATCTAACTTGAATTTGATAAAATCTTTCCTAGGATCTATTAATCTCACATCAAAATTAATTTACCTTAGTTTCAGTTAAGTTTTGACAAGAAATTTATATTCAAATTAGAACATAATATCCAGTTATAATATTTCAAATATTAATACAAAGTTTCTAAACATATAAATGTAGCTTCTTCTGGATTTAGAGTAGCAAATAGTTCAATCCTAGTGATTACTTTTTAAAAAAATATATTACATAATAGTGCTTTGCAAAGTATATTGTATACAGTGCCAGTTCTATCACATCAGAGCTACTATAGCGCAATATCAGAGAGTATTACGGTAAAAATATTTAGGGAATAATTTAATCTGGTATCTTTATTGCAGAACATCTCTGAACCCTTGATGTTATAATTTCAAAAAGGGTTAATATGGTATACCACATTGCAAACATATTGATCATAGAATCACTTTGCTTCAAGACGAATCTTGGAGAAACAGTATTTTAAAGCACAAATTTTGGCAGACACTGAAGTGTTTTGCTGAGAATTTTTTATAAATATTAGGTAATATTTTAAATAAAAAATACCTGTAGCCTAATATATTTAAATTTTGTATTTGTGATTTAATGTGAATAGGGGCCTAAGGAAGACTGCTTAGCATAAAAATGAGTAGTCAAAGGGGACAGATTTATATTTTTAATTGTAATTCTATTATTATTATGTGTGTAGGTTTTCAGTGAATAACTTAAACCATTCTTAATATCCTAACACACTATGAAAATAAATGATAGATGGGAATACCAGACCACCTGACCTGCCTCTTGAGAAATCTGTATGCAGGTCAGGAAGCAATAGTTAGAACTGGACATGGAACAACAGACTGGTTCCAAATAGGAAAAGGAGTACGTCAAGGCTGTATATTGTCACCCTGCTTATTTAACTTATATGCAGAGTACATCATGAGAAATGCTGGGCTGGATGAAGCACAAGCTGGAATCAAGATTGCCAGGAGAAATATCAAAAACCTCAGATATGCAGATGACACCACCCTTATGGCAGAAAATAAAGAAGAACTAAAGGGCCTCTTGATGAAAGTGAAAGAGGAGAGTGAAAAAGTTGGCTTAAAGCTCAACATTCAGAAAACTAAGATCATGGCATCTGGTCCCATGACTTCATGGCAGATAGATGGGGAAACAGTGGAAACAGTGGCTGACTTTATTTTTTAGGGCTCAAAAATTACTGCAGATGGTGACGGCAGCCATGAAATTAAAAGACGCTTACTCCTTGGAAGGATAGTTATGACCAACCTAGACAGCATATTAAAAAGCAGAGACATCACTTTGCCAACAAAGGTCCATCTAGTCAAGGCTATGGTTTTTCCAGTGGTCATGTATGGATGTGAGAGTAGGACTGTAAAGAAAGCTGAGTGCCGAAGAATTGATGCTTTTAAACTGTGGTGTTGGAGAAGACTCTTGAGAGTCCCTTGGACTGCAAGGAGTTCCAACCAGTCCATCCTAAAGCAGATCAGTCCTGAGTTTTCATTGGAAAGACTGATGTTGAAGCTGAAACTCCAATACTTTGGCCACCTGATGCGAAGAGCTGACTCACTGGAAAAGATCCTGATGGTAGGAAAGATTGAGGGCAGGAGGAGAAAGGGACGACAGAGGATGAGATGTTTGGATGGCATCACCGACTTGATGGACATGGGTTTGCGTGGACTCAGGGAGTTGGTGATGGACAGGGAAGCCTGGCGTGCTGCAGTTCATGGAGTCGCAAAGAGTCGGACACGACTGAGCAACTGAACTGAACTGAAATGACTTTAAAGAATGTCAGATAAACATGGTCCTATTTGAGTATTATCAGAGATGTTTCTTAGGAAGAAGTGAACTTTTTCATAGAAACTGATTTTCTAGAGTCAGTATATGTTAAAGTAGCCTATTGACCCACTGCAAGAAATAATGTATTTAATTTAATGCAGGTACTTGGCAGTGGTTTTTAATTGCTTCTATTCAATGGCACATTTGCAGAATTGGCTGGTAATAAATATACCATTCAGAAAAATGAGTGAGAGATGGGACTGAAAAATCAAACCCATTTCTTTGGTTTAAGGCCTATCTGGGAGGTCAGTACCTCTCAAACTTGAATGCATATAATGATTCCCTTGGGGTGTTTTTTAAATCATTTCCTGGGCCTCACTTTCTCCAGAAAATCTACTCAGTAAGTCTGACACTGGTCCATAAAACTGATTTTTTTCCAAATGCTCGAGGTCATTCTAAAACTTCTGACCCATGGCCATGGCTTGTCCAATATTAGATTAGGTGAATCTTACAGACTTGCCTGATCACTTCCTTCTATTACTGAAATGGCTACATTCTCTCAGTTGACCAGATTTTAGTAGTATTCATATTATAATTTTATCTCAAGGCAGATTCATCAAAGAATAAAAAAGGTACTAATACTTTTTCTAGAAATGGAACACATTTTAATAATACTGGAGGTTAAAAGGAAATAAAATGCAGCATAAATGTGCCATATTATTTACTGATGACCAGCATACTGTGACATCAGGCTAAAGAAATTTTTCTCCTCAGGTATGCTTCTCAAGAAAACAGAACTTCGAATTATAGTTTCAACAACAAATTATAATCTATTTTCACATTTAGTTACACATATTCATTCAACAGCTATTAAGATATCACTGACTCGATGGAAATGAGTTTGAGTAAGCTCCAGGAGATGGCGAAGGACTGGGAAGCCTGGTGTGCTGTAGTCCATGGGGTTGCAAAGACTCGGGCATGACTGAATGACTGAAAACAACATGCTTCATGCTGGATACAAATACTCAGATAAAACATATCCACCTTCGAGTTATTTCAGTCAATTGACTCAAGATTCCATGTCTGCTCTATATTCAGGCACTCTGAAATCAGGTACGTGATGACTGATGAAATTTTTATATAATTAATATACATTTAATAGTTGAATCTATATTTGCCTATACAGTTTTTATTTTTTAGCTTTAATATACTATTTTTAGGTTTAATTGTTAGAGAATTACTAATGCTTTAGTATTGTTCTGTTCTTTACAATTATTGACCATTTTTGTTCAGGAATCTGCCTTAAAGTCACTAAATTGCCCTTTTTTCCAAATGAGCTATAAAGACAGATCTTGATTTCAACAGGCAATTGTGTTATGGTGCATGCCTTTCACTAAGGCAGTGAAGGCCTGCTTTTTATGTTTTGAATTAGAAATCAGTATTTAAAGAAGACCTATCAACTTCTAAGAAATAGGAAATTCCATAGATAATAGACTGCTGCAACCATTATAATATCACATTTATCCACAATTATATTCACATATCTTGACATTTTATATATTCATGGTTATTTATAGGTAGACAGATATAAAGGGACAGACTGACATAACAGAAGCTATTTTAATATTGCCAGCCTACATTTTGCACGTGTTTCAATAATGAGCTTGAGTTATTTGTGGAGAATTTTTCTCACCTTCGTAGATAT
The DNA here is from genome assembly GCF_054371585.1 of Giraffa tippelskirchi. NCBI lineage: Eukaryota > Metazoa > Chordata > Mammalia > Artiodactyla > Giraffidae > Giraffa > Giraffa tippelskirchi. The sequence goes on along the minus strand of NC_137280.1, from coordinate 174,406,745 downwards.
ACTTACTAGCTAACTTCCATGAAATTATTAATTACAGCTTGGAATAGCAATTAATTAAAAATTTAAAAAGTATACACATGTATATACTTAAACACATGCAAACATAGTATATATAAACATACATACATATGTGTGTGTATGTATTTGTAAACTCAGAATTTATCCATACAAGATTGCTTTCTTCATTTATTAACCATTCATCACAGACTATTGACTCTGGGTAAGGAAATGTACAAGAAAAATGGTGGCAATAAGAAATATCACTTACTTGATTAGAGTTATTCAATTCTTTTTCAGGAATGCATTTCAAATACCTAAACCAATCAAACAAAATTTCTAATCTGTGTGTTTCAAGAAGGCTTTATGAGTTTTCTAATTTACTATCCAATGACATACAGAGTTTCTATAGCAACTGTGTTAAGAACACAGCACTTGTGTTCTAGCACTTGAAAAAAAGAGAAATGCTCCATAGGTACTCAAATACATTTTAGAAATTATATAATAACCTGTCTTTCAGTGAGCAGCATACCACAACATACACACAAGTAGAACTTCATATTGTCTTTCCTGGAGAATGATTATACCTATATTTATATCTATACCTATGTTTATATACAAATCCATTTTCAAGGAAATTAGCTAGAGAAATTGTACCTTATGGCAAATTGCATTTATTACTAAATAAGTGACTGCTGTTCTTCATCACAAGTATCCCCACTGTTATTTATCTTTATTTAGAAGACAAGATTATTGAATTCACTTGTTTGGGTTTTAAAAGAAAATATATAGAGACATTTTAGATTTACAATAAAATTCAGAGGAAGACAGAGTTTGCATATACCCACTGACCTGACACATGAATGTGCTGTGCTGTGCTTAGTTCCTCAGTCATGTTTGACTCTCTGTGACCCCACGGACTGTAGCCTCCAGGCTCCTCCGTCCATGGGATTCTCCAGGCAAGAATACCAGAGTGGGTTGCCATGCCCTCCTCCAGGGGATCTTCCCAACCCAGGAACTGAACTCAGCTTTCCCACATTGCAAGTGGATTCTTTATCATCTGAGTCACCAGGGAAGCCCAAGAATACCGGGGTGGGTAGCCTATTCCTTCTTCAGGGGATCTTCCCAACTCAGGAAACAAACTGGGGTCTCCTGTATTGTAGGTGGATTCTTTACCAGCTGAGCTATCAGGAAAACAGCATCCCCCATTATTAGCATCTTTCATAAGAATGACAATTTTTTTTTTTAAACCAGGGATCAATCTATGTTGACACACCATAATCATCCAAAGTGGATAATTCACATTACGATTCACTCCTGGTGTTGTATATTCTATGGGTTTGAACAAATGTATAATGACATATATACCATCATCATCATATTATTATAGAGTATTTTCATTGCCCTAAAAATCCTGTGTTATCTGTATATTCATCTGCACACCACCACCAAGTCCAGAAACCACTGAGTAGTTTTTGCTTTTGTTTGTTTGTTTGTTTTTTACTGTTTTTAAGGTTTTGCCTTTTCCAAAATGTCATACAGTTGGAATCATACAATATGTAGCCTTTTCATATTGGCTTCTTTCGTTTAGTAATATCCATTCAAATTTCTCTCATGTCTTTTCACGTCTTTTTAGCTCATTTATTTTTCATGCTGAATAACATTCCATTTCTTGATATACCAGTTTATTTATCCATTCACCTGGTGAAGGATGTGTTGTTTGCTTTCTAGCTTTGGAAATCATGAATAAAGTTGCTATAAATACCTATGTTCAGGTTTTTGTGTGGACACATTTTCAACTCCTTTGGGTAAATACCAGGGAATATCATTGTTGGATCCCATGGTAAGATTATATTTACTTATAAGAAATTGCCAAACCATCTTCCAGAACATCTGTAACATGTTGCATTCCCATCAGTTAATAAGCAAGACAATTCCTGTTGCTTCACATTCTTACCAGCATTTGCTGTTCTTAGTGTTCTGGATTTTGACCTTTCTAATTAGTGGTATTTCATTGTTGTTTTAATTTGCATTTTCCTATTGCTATAGGACATGGAAGATTTTTTCATATGTTTATTTGTCATTTGTATATTTTCCTTGGTGAGGTGTATGCTAAAGTCTTTGTCCTATCTATTCATCAGGTTGTTGGCTTTTTTTTTTTTATTGCTGAGTTTTACTATTTCTTTGCACATTGTGGATAGTAATAGTCTTTTATCAGATATTTTGAAATATTTTGAGAATATTTTCTCCAGTCTGTGGCTTCTCTTCTCATTATCTTGAACATATAGCATTTTGCGGGGGGGGGGGGGGGGTTAACTTAATGAAGCCCAGCCTATCAATTATTTCTTTCACAGATTATGCCTTTGGTGTTGTATCTAAAAAGTCATCACCATATCCAAGGCCATCTAGGTTTTCTCCTATGTTACCTACTAGGCATTTTATAGTTCTGATATCTAACTTTAGTGTGTGAATAATTTTCAGTTAATTTTTGTATGGGTCTGCAACACACTAAAAATTTACAGAAACAACAATAAAAAATTCTTCCTTTCACACTAGATAGTTTGGAAGCACTGCTATAGGCTACTCAGTTCAGTTCAGTTCAGCTGAGTCACTCAGTCGTGTCCAACTCTTTGTGACCCCACAGACTGCAGCACACCAGGCCTTCCTGTCCATCACCAACACCTGGAGCTTACTCAAACTCATGTCCATTGAGTCGGTGATGTCATCCAGCCATCTCATCCTCTGTCGTCCCCTTCTCCTCCCGCCTTCAATCTTTCCCAGCATCAGGGTCTTTTCAAAGGAGTCAGTTCTTTGTATCAGGTGGCTGAAGTATTGGGAGTTTCAGCTTCAATATCAGTCCTTCCAATGAATATTCATGACTGATTTCTTTTAGGATGGACTGGATGGATCTCCTTGCAAGTCCAAGGGACTCTCAAGAGTCTTCTCCAACACCATGAAGTGATGGGGCCAGATGCCATGAGATTAGTTTTCTGAATGTTGAGCTTTAAGCCAGCTTTTTCACTCTCCTCTTTCACTTTCATCAAGAGGCTCTTTAGTCTTCACTTTCTGCCATAAGGATGGTGTCATCTGCATATTTGAGGTCATTGATATTTCTCCCGGCAATCTTAATTCCAGCTTGTGCTTCTTCCAGCCCAGCATTTCTCATGATGTACTCTGCATATATGTTAAATATGCAGGGTGACAATATACAGCCTTGATGTACTCCTTTTCCTATTTGGAACCAGTCTGTTGTTCCATGTCCAGTTCTAACTGTTACTTTCTGCCCTGCATACAGATTTCTCAAGAGGCAGGTCAAGTGGTCTGGTATTCCCATCTCTCGAAGAACGTTCCACAGTTTGTTGTGATGCACACAGTCAAAGGCTTTGGCACAGTCAATAAAGCAGAAGTAGATGTTTTTCTGGAACTCTCTCTAGGCTACTACTTGGCATTGATCCCATTTTTCCCTCTTTCTATTCAAGGCTCTTTTATTTAAGTAATTTTGAAGATTTCATAAATTCCCTGTTCATTGCAGTCACTGCCAAGTGTCGCATCCTTGCCTGTTTTGTCTGTTGATGCCTTTAATTGACCACTTTCACCATGCCATCACCACATGTGCTAATAATCCCTAGTAGAGGAATGAAGATCTCTCTGTTTTGATGATCTAGATAAGTAAAGCTGAATTATGTTCCCAAGTATTTCTCACAGATATGTTGTCTGTCTACCATTCCTATAATTCTTTCTGCGGCCTCCTTTTCCTGGACTTTGATTGGTATGCATGAAGGCAGATGAGCTATCTACTTAAGTGGTTCACTCATTTTGCCCATGAATTTTTGGCTTCCAGACTCCTATCTTTTCTTTGTTTATCTTCACTGTCTTTCACTCTCCCTGGTCAACTCAATGATCATATATATATTAGTGAACATTGTTGCTAAAAACTACATTATAACTATTTTAAATACTTTACACCTAGTTTGAGTTTAATGTCATTGAGCACTGAATACTAGCTTTGAAAACTGAAATATATATTGTCAGAAACCTATGTCTGTTGAAAAATATACTCAAGGCATCTCAAAGCTTCACTTTTACTAAAATGAAATATAATTTAACTGTAAAGGCAACTTAATACTTACATTTTATTTTAAATAGTTGACATTGTCATAAACCCAAACAAGGACATCAAAACTATGATTGTATATTGAAGATCTCACATATCTACTGACTTTTCTAAGTTTTATAGGTTAGACTCAAAACTCTAAGAAACTAGATCATTCTAAGCATACTCTACGGAAGTAAAAGAGAAAAGAAGTCTACTAGTCTACCAGCATTTCAGAACTGTGACACACAGAGGTCCACATGACTATGCACTATCTCAAACTTTAATTACAAAATACCCTTTAGATATTTCAATTTGCATTTTGTGGTAACTAATTCATAGAAAGCTAAAACTTGGGAGAAAAATATAGAGCTTGAAGTGTACTCATGACAAAGGCATTGGGCCATCCAGGAATCTAGGATAAAGAATTGGAAACCAGCAAAAAAACTTAGAATTGTTACCAATGCCAGCTATCATTTCAATATACATAAGGTCTTAATGATTACCTGTGCTATTGGACTTTCCAGCCACATTCATACACAAAGATCAAGTATTTTCCCATGGTATCACCCTAAAAATAAACAATGTATATAATTGATATAATGTATATAATTGCACTCAATATGCCAGCAAATTTGGAAAACTCAGCATTGGCCACAGGACTGGAAAAGGTCAGTTTTCATTCCAGTCCCTAAGAAAGGCGATGCCAAAGAATGCTCAAACTACCGCACAATTGCACTCATTTAACACGCTAGTAAAGCAATGCTCAAAATTCTCCAAGCCAGGCTTCAGCAAACCATGAACTTCCAGATGTTCAAGCTGGTTTTAGAAAAGACAGAGGAACCAGAGATCAAATTGCAAACATCTGCTGGATCATCAAAAAAGCAAGAGAGTTCTGGAAAAACATGGATTTCTGCTTTACTGACTATGCCAAAGCCTTTGACTGTGTGGATCACAATAAACTGTGGACATTTCTGAAACAGATGGGAATACCAGACCACCTGACCTGCCTCTTGAGAAACCCGTATGCAGGTCAGGAAGCAACAGTTCAAACTGGACATGGAACAACAGACCATTTCCAAATAGGAAAAGGAGTACGTCAGGGCTGTATATTGTCATCCTGCTTATTTAACTTATATGCAGAGTATATCATGAGAAAAGTTGGGCTGGAAGAAGCACAAGCTGGAATAAAGATTGCCGGGAGAAACATCAATAACCTCAGATAGGCAGATGACACCACCCTTATGGCAGAAAGTGAAGAACTAAAGAGCCTCTTGATGAAAGTGAAAAAGGAGAGTGAAAAAGTTGGCTTAAAGTTCAACATTCAGAAAACTAAGATCATGGCATCCAGTCCCATCACTTCATGGCAAATAGATGGGGAAACAGTGGAAACAGTGGCTGGCTTTATTTTTTAGGGCTCCAAAATCGCTGCTGATGGTGATTGCCACCATGAAATTAAAGCTTAGTCCTTGGAAGGAAAGTTATGACCAACCTAGACAGCATGTTAAAAAGCAGAGACATTACTTTTCCAACAAAGGTCCATCTAGTCAAGGCTATGGTTTTTCCAGTGGTCATGTATGGATGTGAGAGTTGGACTATAAAGAAAGCTGAGCACCGAAGCATTGATGCTTTTGAACTGTGGTGTTGGAGAAGAATCCTGAGAGTCGCTTGGACTGCAAGGAGATCCAACCGGTCCATCTGAAAGGAGATCAGTCCTGAATATTCATTGGAAGGACTGATGTTGAAGCTGAAACTCCAATACTTTGGCCCCCTGATGTGAAGAGCTGACTCATTGGAAAAGACCCTGATGCTGGGAAAGACTGAAGCCGGGGAGAGAAGGTGATGACAGAAGATGACGTGGTTGGATGGTATCAGTGACTCAATGGACATGAGTTTGGGTAAGCTCCGGGAGTTGGTGATGGACAGGGAGGCCTGGCGTGCTGCATGCAGTCCATGGGGTTGCAAAGAATCGGACATGACTGAGCCACTGAAGTGATAATTGGTATTATTAGAAATCACTTTGTGAGTAATAAAAATTATTATTCACAATTGCAGTGAGTTTTCCTGATGAGTGTTCCAGCAGTGTCTCTTTTGGAAGCAGGTCTCTCTTTTGCTGCCGAGCTGCTGTCTGAGTGTGCTGAGCAGCACTGTCAAGATTTCCGTACCCAAGCATCTTCTCTCTTCCCATTTGAACACTTGTGTTTAGGGTCATGGGAATGTTCACTGTGCCAATAGGAAAGATCAATTTAAAAAATCTGATCCTGTGCTACTCTGAGAAAAAAATTTTGCTTTCTGATTTTATCATACAAAGCACTTTCATTCTTTCACAGACTAATAAAATGAACTGAACTGAAGTTGAGCCCCCTAAATGAACTTTGCAGTAACACAAATTGTCAGTTTTTGGTCATGTGTGTCGCCCACTTAGAGGAAGGTCGAGTCTCTTGCTAGGCAATGGTGTTGAGCTCCAGTAAGCCCTCATAAATTCTCATCCAGCCCTGTGTTTGCATGGTACTCAGGATACTGAAAATATTTACAGCTGGGCTGGTCAGTGTCCTCTTATGTTATTTCCATTTACTTAACTGGTAATTTTGAATTCTTTTTCAAACTTTCAGAAATATTTGTTTTCCCTGAACAATAGTGAAACTTTTTTTCTTTTTCTGGGGTATATATTTTTCCTATTCTTTCTTCCATGACTTCAACATTTTCAAGTAACTGAGCTGTCAAAATGATGGGACTTTTCACAGAATACTTCTAATATGGAGACCATCATGTATAAAAATCAACTTCTATCTCTACTCTTAATCTTTGATTTTTTTCCATTGAGATTTCTTTGTTGTAATTCACCTCTCAAATAACATACGTATGTATTGATAGCTTCTCATTTTAGTTATGGACCTTTTCACAAATAAGCATATTTAATAATCATGAGAATTGTTTAACAATCAAGTTATGTCAGTCTTCACTACTTTGTGCATTTCTCTAGCATCTCTCCTTTAATTTTTTTTTCCTGCTAAGACTTTTTCAATAATCTTCTCACCACTTAATTCTAAATCTTTGCTTCTAAATATATGAATCAAATGCAGATGATTCTATAAACTTCATTTCAACATTAGATAATAAATTACGTATAGCAGATTAGCAGGTAAATCTGTTATCTGAATGTGACAATACTTAAACTCAGGACAGATATGGCAAATCTCTAACAAACAAAAATTTCCAATAAAAAGAAATGGAGTTAAATTTTTAATCATGTTCATAAAGGTGAAAACTTTTTGGTCAGAAGGATTTCTAAAGGGTTGAATAGGATCTATCTTGCCCTTATATTGAGTCATGCTTGTATAAACGTTTTAAGGCAAAAAATATAAGGAGTAATATGCACTAAACAAAACCAAACAAAAGATAATGAACACCTTTAGTCTAAATGACTATTTTCTGGTTTTACTTTGGGGTTTTAAGCCTATTTTTTATTATTTCTTTCAGCCAGATGCCAATTGAATTGTAAAACTCTAAGAATTTTAAGGTAAAATATTTTTCTAGTTAGAGTATGCCATCTTGAAAAATAACAAGGTAAGTTTCTCTGCAAAAATTAACTTGGAAACGAAAGAGAACTTTGTTAAAAAAAAGTGATGGTGGTACAAGTAGTTGGATGGATAACCCCATTCATCACCATGACATACAGGCAAGATCAGAATTCATGTAATTAATCCTTCTGAAAGGTTTTATTTACATATGTTTAATAAGGTTCTCTGCATCATACTATTAACCAATGGGTTTCAGGTAGAATAACAGAAAACATGTTTATTTTTTTAAACTAAATTTTCTTTGTGCATAGTTGGACCACACATACGAGTTTTAAAATTCTGTTGGCATTCTCATATTTATTTCTAAACTAAATTTTTAGAAAATATTTTTCAGCTCTTAGCCACTCCCACCTTTATCAGTTCTGTTTGACCTGGAAATCAATAAAAATATAGTATTGCAATCCTCATTCTAGCAATTAAACTTAAAATATATTTTTATTTTCATCAAAGCAGCTATCTAGCCAAATTGGTATTTTTTCCCTCCAAATATTCAATATTCTCCTTATCTAAGCTTATGATACTTCTACTGACTGAAACTATTTGAAATAGTAATTTCCACTCTGCTCTAAATAGCTATATATTTAAATCAGATGTTTCACATTAGTAGCAGTGGTAGATTTAAAACTGTGGAATGTTTTCTTCCTGTCCTGTCCAGTGTTAAAGATATCAAAATTGCTTTTAACATCGTAAAATCTGCATCTTTAATACAGAATTGAGATTTCTGGTTCTCATAAAAATTGGGATATCTGCTATCTCTTGATCACCTTTCATGCAGAATCCTCCCTTTCCATGTTAGGACATATGCATGTGCTTCACCTACTCAAGAATGCTGCTTCCACTTAAGTTGTGGATTGATTCCCATGGGCATTTGAGCTTATAATCTTTAATCTGAAACCTATCTTTAATCTCTTCTTGTTCTTTGATGACTTTCTGACAATGTCTTGAGCCTGGCAATGATTTTTGCTTCCATCCTCCTTGCTCTCTTACTGTTTAAAAGGTTAACTTGAAACGTAGCATAAACATGATATGGTTTAGCTAAATTGCTAAACTCCCACGTGTGTTATAAATCCATTAAACAGATGGACCATATTTTGTATCAAACTATGTGCCGTGCTATTTAGTAAAATACCTAATCACATAATGATTTCTATAAGAGAGTGTGCTATTCCATTATGGTTTGGTATTTGAGGAAATGCTTCTATTTTCCAATAGAAATTCATTTAAAATGAATGTGTATTACAGAGGGCTTGGCACTTTGGGTTTATGTTGTTCTCCTCAACATGTTATTGCACTCTTTCAGAAAGCTCACAAGAAAATACTTGGTTGAATTCGGGCAATCATGTTCAAATACCAGTTTTCATTCCAATAACTTGAGTTAAATATTTGCAAATAATTTGCAGAATGAGAGAGGACCCAGGGAGGAAATATAGAAAATTGCCACAGGCATCAATTTTCATAAGAACAATTTTCCTCTGCTTCAGTCATGAGTCATATACACTATGGAAACGCAACTAAAAATTCAGAGGGCACATGATACGCCATGAACACTGTAGTTTCATTATGTAGTAAATTGAATATTTAGGAGAAAATATCAGGGATGAAAAAATTAAACCATGTAGACTGTAGAAGTCAAAGGCCTTAAGGAGTTTAAATTGTGACCTCAGATTCTTCAAATGTAGTTTCAGTTCAGTTCAGTTGCTCAGTCATGTCCGACTCTTTGCGACCTCATGGACTGCAGCATGCCAGGCCTCCCTGTCTATCACCAACTCCCGGAGTTTACTCAAACTCATGCCCATTGAGTCAGTGATGCCATCCAGCCATCTCATTCTCCTCCTGCCCTCAATCTTTCCCAGCATCAGGATCTTTTCAAATGAGTCAGTTCTTTGCATCAGGTGGCCAAAGTATTGGAGTTTCAGCTTCAGCATCAGTCCTTCCAATGAACATTCAGGACTGATTTCCTTTAGGATTTACTGGTTGGATCTCCTTGCAGTCCAAGGGACTCTCGAGAGTCTTCTCCAATACCACAGTTCAAAAGCATCAATTCTTCGGCGCTCAGCTTTCTTTATTGTCCAACTCTCACATCCATACATGACCACTGGAAAAACCATAGCCTTGACTAGACGGACCTTTGTTGGCGGAGTAATGTCTCTGCTTCTTAATATGCTGTCTAGGATGGTCATAGTTTTCTTCCAAGGAGCAAGCGCCTTTTAATTGCATGGCTGCAGTTACCTTCTGCAGTGATATTGGAGCCCAGAAAAATAAAGTCAGCCACTGTTTCCACTGTTTCTCTATCTATCTGCCATGAAGTGATGGGACCAGAAGCCATGATCTTTCTTTTTTGAATGTTGAGTTTTAAGTCTACATTCTCACTCTCCTCTTTCACTTTCATCAAGAGGCTGTTTAATTCTTCTTCACTTTCTGTCATAAGGGTGGTATCATCTGCATATCTGAGATCATTGGTACTTCTCCTGGCAATCTTGCTTCAAGCTTGTGCTTCAACCAGCCCGGCAATTCGAATGATGTACTCTGCATATAAGTTAAATAAGCAGGGTAGTTTAGGTACTTTCTAAAACACAAAGAATAGATATGTATGCAAATTAGTTTATTTGATTGACAGAATAAAACACACTTTAGGAAAATATTTTAGTTACCCCAAAACTACTTCAGAATAGCTTAATTAAACAATTCTTAGCTAAAAAGTTGGCTTTAACATTCTCATATTAATGTACAGCTTAATATCTGTCTACCATCCTTTCTACTATATAGACTGGAGTTAAAAAATCCTCATGGAAGCAACAGAAATAATTTTGAAAGTTCTACCTACCGTATTAGGGAAACATCTGAATTTATTAGGCTGTTTATTTCCAATCAGTCCTGCTATTTTAACATTTCACCTCTAATTTGTGTTGTGTATTCATACCCCTAATTTACTTTAGGGAAAACAGTTTTAATAAATATTTCTTGAATTAAATTGTAATCATATTTAATATTTTTCATTGATTAATTATGCCAACTATTGATAAATATGAGTTTGTAAAAATATTTGATTGGAAACATCAATAACTTTTTTAAAACATCTTATCTCTATCATTCCTCTAGCAATATGATATTATATTTCAAGTTATTTTAATTTTTTACCTATTCTGCTGTAGTGTATTGGCCCTTATAATCTCTTAGAAAAATTGAACTTCAAAATGTGATGAATTTTCAAACTGTACAATTTTAAAAAAATGTTTACTGAAGTACAGTTTCTTCATAATATTATAAGTTTTGCTATACACTAAAGTGAATCAGTTATGGATATACATATATCCACTTTTTTTTAGATTTCCTTCCATTTAGGTCCCCATGGATCACTGAGTAGGTAGAGTTCCCTGTGCCAAACAGTAGGTTTTCATTAGTTACCTAGCGGTGTATACACAGTGGTGTATACATGTCAATCACAATCTCGCAATTCATCTCATCAGCACCCCCTTCCCCCTTAGGTAACCTAAGTTTGTTCTCTATACCTGTGACTCTATTTCTGTTTTGTCAATAAATTCATCTATACCATTTTTCTAGATTCCACAAAAGCCACCATGGACCAGAAAAATCCAAGTGAGAGGACACATTTGTGTTATCTCTGAAGAAACTCACTGGAGATAACTCTCCCAAAACTTGACCCAACAGATAAATGCTTCCTGTTTGGGGGTGAAGAATGTAGCCTTTTCACTGTGGAAAGCAGAACTGCTGAAACTCCAAAGGATGAACAACAAAATCCCATCTTAGCAAACGCCAGTCAGGCTCCTCTAGGTTCTCTTCTTGGATGGACTCAATCTTTACTTTCTAAAAGCTATTGCAGGAAATTGGCCCAAACGATTTTATTGATAGAACCATACCCCTCCCACTTCACACACACATACATATACACGCTAAGTGACTTGAAAAATATTACCATAGTTGCATTGTTTCTACCAGCTTAAGATCATATACCTAAGAAGACCTCAGTTCCCTTTAAAATGCCTGCCTGAGAAAGCTTAAGGCTGCCAAAAGAATTTACTATTTCCTCCAGCCAACATCTGAACACAGGGCCTCCGTCTCTGAGTCTCTATGGGAGGGTGGAAGCTTAGGCTCCAGAAGTACCAGTTAGAAAACCTAGATGCCTAGTCACACGGACCAACTCCCATCCCTGAATTTTGTAAATCTCCACTTCCCTGACTCTGCTCAAGTCCGTACAATTCTCCTTTCCTCTCTCACTCTCCCCTTAAAATTCTGTCACCTTTGCAAAAACAGGATTTTATGGGGGACTTTCTTACCAATTGCAATAATTAATCACTGAATAAAATTTGTCCTCAGCAATTTAACTAGTGTCCAGATTTGTGTTTGACATGGTTCATATAAGAATTGAAAATTAGAGGCACAGTTTACCACTTAGGAAAGCTGAGGAGTTGCCTATCTTTGACTAAGCGCTTGAACAGAAAAAAAAAAAAAAAAATTACAATAAATTAGTAACCCAAACCTATAACCTGAATTAACCATAAGAAAATATTATACCAAATTTCATAAATCATGTTATATCTTTTTATTACTTAGAATTTATTGAACTAAAAGGAAATCTGCACTGCAAGAGATGAATGCAAAATTTAAAACTGTTAAGAAAAAACTGGAAAAACATAAATAAGAATAAAATTAATGAAGGACCCATTGAATGAAAAATATCAAAACAATTTGAAAAACCTGTAAGTCCATTTGAACATTAAAGAGAAAAAGTTAAAATGAAAGAAAAAGGATTATAGGATTATATGTAAAACAAAAGATAACTGAAGTCAATTAATGTTCTTAAAATTGAAAACAAAGCATCTATACCATGACAGTGTTTGTTTTATTGTCAGTATTATTTCTCCATTTTTCTTTCCAATAGAAATCCTAGTTTATTGTTTTCAAACATTCACTATTCTCCTACCTGGTTAAATGCCTCAGAAGATCCTGATTAAGCCCAATTTCTAATAGGTCTTACTGGGTATAAGGAAAATTCTACTACAAAGCTAATGATTTAGTTCTGGAATGGGAATATACCCCAATTTGCCTGATTGAGATTTTTTTTTTAATTTCATTTCCCTAATAAGAAAAAAATGTTTATCTTCCTCAACTGAATTATGTTGCATGTGGATATTCTACCAATAACATATTATGACATATTGATGATAATACAATATAAATATACTATCTTATACATTATTATCCATTATGTATAATTTTGTATATAGGCTACCAGTAGAATTGAACAGTAACAATGTTTATTTATTTTTTTAATTAGTTTATTTATCTATCTTTTAACTTTACAATATTGTATTTGTTTTGCCATACATTGACATGAATCCACCATGGGTGTACATGTTTTGTTTTACTTTATATGACTAGCTTGCCTGTTTTGGTTTACTAATTGCTTTCCATTTTGTTGATGCTTGAATACCATCAACAAAATGCTCATCAAATATGAGCAGCTCTTTATCTGCTCATATTTATTCTGGAAATTATACCTTTATTTAAATTGTATTTAAATTTTTCATAAGTTGCATATCTACTCTTAAAACTGATAATTTTAAAAAGTAAACAAGACTATAAAAAATGAGTAGGTTTGTTATGACAACTTTTTTCTCTGTGAAATGTTGGGAGTTAGGGTATTAGTCAATGTCAATAATATTTAATAAGGCAAACTGGCTTTGAAAGCACCTTTACCTTTGAGAATTTGTCCTTTTTTCAGTCTGGAGTTTTTGACTGATATTTAATAATATGTTGCCATGGTAGAAGATAAGAGGTAGAATGTATGTAAGTTGTGGAATTCAATATTGCATATTAAGGTACTTTCATTCTTATAGATCAATTTTTATTTATGGTTTGATATAAAACTGTCACATCATATATCTTTCAAAAGAGGTAATATTTTGACAAGGCAGGAAATTGCACACCAAAATATATTTTACCTACATAAAGACTTAATACACACACTTTCTCTCTCTTCAGAATTTGAAAATTGATCACTTAGAGAAGGATACATAATTTCAAATATCTCTATTAGGTGCCATCTAATGAACAGAAACTTAAATATAAAATATACATTGTACATGAGATATTTAGGATTGTAAATCCACTTCCTAATATTGTTAACACTCTCAGTTGCCTGTATCCCATGGCTTTCTAATAATGGTAATCTACTTTGCCCCCTGTGTTAGGGATATAATTATGTTAACAGCTTTCCTACACAGGCACCATACATTGCTATTACGAAGCTAACTTCATTTAATTAGCATCGTGTAGTAAATTAGCAGTTATAAGGACTGCTGGGTGCAAGGGGATCTCCATTTTCTCACCATTTACTTAACCCTCAGTCAATGTTAAGATTATTTCTCACCGAATTTCCATAGCAAAGTCACCACCACCCCCCTCAGATGCTGTGATTCAGCATTCGTAGGGATTTGGAACAAACAGTTTTCTCCAGATGCCCAGAAGTTAAGATTATTGAAACCCCTGTCCTGCTCCTCGTTGGAAAGACACAGGAATGCAGAGAGACCATGCCCATGTGAATGCATTCTTTTTCTTTTAAGCAACTATTTTTTTTAATGACTTGATAAAAACAGTAGTATTAGCTAAGGAATAAATGGAAAGGCAGAATGATTCCTTTAAAGGAAGTTCCCAGGTTTTATTAGCATATTATTGAGAAGACTTTTTTTATGCCTAGTGCTTGGTGAAAACGTAAAATTAAACTATGCTATTATTTATACCATTATTGGGTTTATAGTGTGCTATGAAGTTGACTAATAAGTTTTGTGTTGGAGTATGTGCTTGGTAATTCATTGTGTTTCAACCACATTGAGAATTATTTTCAGAGCAGCAAAAACTACTAGTTTTAAGCAGAAATTATCAAAATCATAGAGCATCAGAAACAAACATTTTATTTATTTGCCTGTTATAGAAGAGACATGATACATATTTAAAATGTCATCTCATCTTGGCACTTCAACATAAGTTAATTCAATAGCTACATAAGAAAAACTCTATAAATAACTTCTAATTTGTGGTTTTATGATCAGAGTCTGTAACTAATAATTCAGTCTCCAGGCATAACTGAGGAAAATCTCCTCAGTAAAACATCATAATAAGTAAACTAAAAAACTTCTGATGTCTACTTTCCTTTTCCCTATACATGTGCCCTGTCAAATCATCATAAACACCAAAAATTACACAAATACAGAAAACAACACATATTATGTTGAAAGTGAAAACTATAATCAAAATGTTCACTGGTCTTCAAACAAATGAGAATGATGGGGTTGCACTTTAGACTGTTCACGTGTCTCCTCACCCAATGAAAACACAGATGAGGTTTGCATCTAGATGCTGTGAGCAGAGGCTCTCTCGGGGACGCATTTCTGCCGGATGCTATGCTGACCCTGGAGAGACACGGTCTGGCACCAGCAGCATTTCTGAAGCCGAAGGGGACTTCTGCTGTCTTTGGAAGCAGCTCCCAGAGCGCGGGGTCTGTCTCCTCAGAGGGCCAGGGTTTTGCTCCTCTCGGCCTACTTGGTTGGCCTGGCTCTTTGCCTGAGTGGCTCTCAGACTCTCCTATCTCTCAGAGACTCAAGCCAGCAGCAACCTGCCTCATGATTCTTTAAGGCTCTCTGGCCTCATTCCTGGGAAGTCTCAGTTCCCAGGGGTCTGGGAAAAGACAGGGGGCCTGCTGTGATTTCAAACAAGCGCAGCGGCTCTCCAGGCCCCGAGGGGAAGACGGCCAGCGCACACTTAACGTGCGTCCCGCAGACAGTATTAACACTGAGGTCTGGCGCTGTCACTGCTATTCTGAAACCTGGTGTCTCTGGTAATTGCTCTGAGAGGACAAACAGCACAGCTGACATGTGTGTACAGGAACTGATCTCTGGGAAGCAATGCTGACCGATGAAACACTGAAGTCATAAAGCCCCATTATATTCCTACAGAGCTTCTTTTGAGACATATTTGTCTACAGGGTCTCCGTGAAGACACACCTTCCTAGCCTCACCTTCCCTTCCTTCTCAATCTTGCTTTCTTTGTAACTTATACCCCACAAAGAATGGAAGGCATTAGGCTCAATTTTCTAGGCAAATAAATCAGTTATTTATCTATTTGAAGAAAATACCGAGGTCTCTGGCCAGCGAGCTGAAAATCAGAATCAACACATTAAGCTTGTGCCCTTTATTCACTTGTAAACTCCTCACTCCTTTAGTCACATCCTAGCTACTCTTACATTATACACAACTTAAATATGCTACATATTTTGGTTCAAAGCGCATTATATTGGGAAATAGCAAGCTTGAAAAAATGATGAAGGATTTATACAGTGTTGCCTTTATGAGACAAAGATAACAGTGAGATGGCAAGAAGAAAAACTAAAAAATTAATAAACATGATTAACACCATGCCAAGAGCCTTAAACCCTTCAATAACTCTTGGAGCTGTTACTGCTATGAAAAACAATACAAAAACTGATTTTGTAATAATGGTCTGGATGCTAAAACAAAACTCAAATTATGTTTACTATATCCTACCTAAAGAAAGAAGGCAATTTCCCTAGGGAATTCTCGACAATCAAAATGAAAATATCTTTATGTTCACATAAAGCCAGACATTTTGACAAATATAGCCATATAGAACAATTTATTCTCTAAAATTCTAGATTATACTAGATTATACTTAAAATATTTTGTCTTTTTCAGGAAACTAAATATTTCCATGGCAATCTGAAAACATGTAGAAAATATTGTACCTAGGAAAGACCACATGGTGACAACCCACAACTACTTTTTTTTCAGCTCTGGCTGTTTGAATCAGATTAATATTCCTAAATACAAACCACAAAAAGAGAAAATCTAAATAGCCCCATAACTAAGAAGAACAAATAAGAAAAAAAAAAATCTGACAAAGAAAATCCCTGAAACTGTTGGCTTCACTAATGAATTCTACCAAACATTTACAGAAGAATGAACACCAATCCTTCTCAAACTTTTCCAAAAAATTAAAAAGGAGGGAATATTCTCTGAACCATTCTACGAGGTCATCATTATCCTGATATCCAACCCAGACAAATGAAAACTACAGACCAATATCCTTTATGAACATTATTGCAAATATCCTTAACAAATTACTAGCAAAATGAATTCAACAGCATATTAAAATAATCATATACCAAAAATCAAGTGGGATTATTCTCCTGGAAGGCAAACATCCTTCAACACATAAAAACAGATCATTGTAATATACCATATTTACAGAATAAAGGACTAAAAATCACATGACTATTTTAATTGATGCAGGAAAAGCATTTGACAAAGTTATCCCTCTTTCATGATAAAACACTCAACAAACAAGAAATAAAAGAAACTGACTTGAACGTAATAAATTACATGCATGAAAAATCCAAAGCAAAAATCATCCTTTTAAGGTAGGCGAGGCCAAGCTATGATTTAGAAGTTTAGGTGTATTAAATGCACTGTCAACTCATGATCTTTTTAATTTTTGATGGGTTATAGGGACAAAATTATAAATTTAAATCAAAGAATATCTGTATTATTAAAATGTCAATGCCATAAAAATTGAATTAATTTAACTCCTATAAAAACACAATGATTTTGTGTAGAAATATAAAAATCCACCCTAAAATTCATAGAGATTATCAATGGACCTCAAGTAGCCAAAACAATTCTGAAAAAAGAACAAAGCTGGAGGATGCACACTCTTGATTTCAAAGCTTAATACAATGCTACAATAATCAATACTGTGTGGTACTGGAAAAAATACAGGTATATAGACCAAAGGAATAGAATAGAGTATCTAGAAATAAACCTCTGCATATATTGTCAAATGATTTCTATCCAAAGTGCCGGGATCATTCAACAGAAAAAAAAAAAAAAAAATCACAGTCTTTTCAAGAAATAATGCTAAAAAAACAAGATATACACATGTAAAAGACTAAAGTTAGACCATCACTTAACACCATAAACAAAAATTAACTCAATGTATCAAAGATCTATATGTAAGACCTAAAACTGTAAAACTCTTAGAAGAAAGATTAGGGCAAAAGCTTTAGGTTTGATAATGATTTCTTGGATATGACACCAAAGGCACAGGTAACGAAAGAAAATGTAGACAAATGGAACTTTATAAGAAAATTTTTAAAGTGTGTCTCAAAAAACACTATCAATAGAGTAAAAAAGAAACACAAAGAATGGGAAAAACACTTGCATATCATATACCTGGTAAGGAATTAATATCTATACTATATTGAGAACTTCTAAAATTTAACATAAAAAAACAAACAACCCAATTCAAATACAGAAAAGACACTGAAATAGACATTTCTCCAAACATACATGAATGGCCAATAAGCACATGAAAAGATGCTCAACATAACTAATTATGTGGGAAATGCAAATTAAAAGTACAGTGAAATATCACTTCACACTAATTGGGATGGTTACTATTATTAAAAAAAAAATTACAAAGAGAATATGAAAGAAAGTGAAAGTGAAGTCGCTCAGTCGTGTCCGACTCTTTGCGACCCCATGAACTGTAGCCCACCAGGCTCCTCCATCCATGGAATTTTCTAGGCAAGAGTACTGGAGTGGGTTGCCATTTCCTTCTCCAGGGGATCTTCCCGACCTGGGGATCGAACCCAGGTCTCCCGCACTGCGGGCAGACACTTTACCATCTGAGCCACCAGGGAATCCCCAAAGAGAATATACAGAAATGTTAACCCTTGTGCACTGTTAGTGGGAATATAAAATGGTACACCTGCCATGGAAAATAGCTCCTCAAAAAATTTAAAACAGAATTATCACATGATCTAGTAATCTACTTCTGGATATATATACTCAAAATAATTCAAAGCAAGGTCTCAGAGAGTTATTTATATGCCCATGTTCATAGCAGCATTATTCACTACAGCTAAAACATAAAAGCAACACAAGTTTCTATAAACCCATGAATGGATAAACAGAATGTGTCATATACATACAATAGAATGTTATTCAGCCTAACAAAGGAAAGAAGTTGTGATACCTAGTACAACATGGATGAATCTTGAGGAACATTATGCAAAATTGGAAAAAGACAGTGTCTCTATGACGATATGATTCCACTTACATGAAGCACTTAATTCCCTTAATGCTCTTTAATCAAGAATATTCCAATCTCAACATTTTCTCAAAACCATTTTTAATTTTTTATACTGCTAGGTAAGATGCTACAGAAAAACCCAAATAGACTTTTTGGTCAACACAATAAGAAAGCATTTTTGTTTTCTTGGAGTTAGGTTTTGCAATTTTATTTGGGTAAGACATTATTCTGTTTGATTTAACTCACTAGAGACGGTATATATTTTTAGTTAGTTAATTCCTTTTATCACTATATCTTACTCTAATTTCCATCTCCCCACAGAAAATTCTATTAATGGATTTACATTATATATTTTAACTTGAACATGTACTTACAATGTACACTATTTTTTTCTGTGTATGCTTTTTTTTTCCTTCTGCAAACTATCTACTTTCCCTTAAGTTATGGGAAACACCTGTAAGAGACTGGACAGGGTTTATAGCAAGTTAATTATGTCATTCATGGCCTAGTCTACCATCTTGTTTTTTTTTAATCTATTTGTTTTTGGTTGTGCTGGGTCTTCATTGCTGTGCGTGGGCCTCTTCTAGTTGCAGCAAAGGGCAGCTAATTTTCTTTGCAGGGCATGGGTTTTTCATTGTCTGACTTCTCTTCGTTGCAGAGCACAGGTTCTAGACACACGGGCTTCAGTAGTTGCAGCACACGGGCTCGGTAGTTCTAGCTTGCGGGCTCTAGGGCATGGGCTCAGTAGTTGTGGCTCAAGGGCTTAGTCGCTCTGTGGTGTGTGGAGTCTCTCCAGACCAGAGATTGAAGCCATGTCCCCTGCATTGGCAGGGAGATTCTTAACTACTGTATCACCAGGGACATCCCCATCTTCTGTCTACAGATGTAAAGTATGCCATTTTTCCACTGATGGGCCACCTGGTACTTATTGCATTGGTCAGTCCATCACGATCACCTTAGGCTACCATTCTTACCCACCATATGTCAGTGTACGCATAGTACTTATGATACTTATTTTTCTTCTTCAAATCTGAGTAGTGTGCTTACTCTAACT
Organism: Giraffa tippelskirchi; assembly: GCF_054371585.1. Classification (NCBI taxonomy): domain Eukaryota; kingdom Metazoa; phylum Chordata; class Mammalia; order Artiodactyla; family Giraffidae; genus Giraffa; species Giraffa tippelskirchi. The sequence goes on along the minus strand of NC_137280.1, from coordinate 174,386,893 downwards.
CAAGAAGTCAAAATAACTACAACAGAAACTGTTGATACCTTTAAATTCACATTTTCCATCAATCTGTATAAATGTTTGCCTATTATTTGCTATGGTCAGTGTACATAAAAGCTTGAGGAAAGACAGTTCACCATCATAATTAATATAATACTATTAATACACTGTTATAGTTGAGCCTGTAGTACACTACCTCTAAGCAAAATAAATATCCATCAAATCTATGCCAGTGAAAAGAATAGCACATTACTACTGCATACATGCTGACCTTCTACTTTAGAGTAAAATAGGCTTATGATTTATATCTATTCTAATTAGCTAGAACATAAGAGAAACTGTTAGCCAATTTGGTTAAAATAGAAAAATAAACTTACAAGCTGTTCTTGTACTTTAGTTACAATTCAAAGTGTTGTTGATAATCTAAAGATGGTTTTATGATGTAGATAATTTAGTTTCAAGGTGAAGTATGGAATGGAAATAACCAGCTGGAGCATTTAGATATAATGCCTTGTTTAAAACTACCTTTATAAATTAACTTTTTTTCTGAGTAAATTAGACTGTATAGTAAACATGATTATTAGAATTTATATTTATTAATTTTAAAAATTCAATAATATTTTATAAGGTAAATGATTTGCAAATAACACAATTTTTGTTCAGCTAATGTTACCAATCAAGTATTGACTTTGATCTTAGATTTAAACTTTTAAGCTCAAAGAATTATACAACCCTTTTACTAAATAAGTAAAAATGTCACTACAAAGCTGAATAAAGAATATGTTTCCTATTAAAACTACACTTAGAAGTAGTAAAAATATAGTAATTTCTTTTTCTCTTGAATTCTAACTCAGTCTAACAAATTCGGTTGTGGTAATAGAGCTTATGAAATTATCTACATGAGTTTATGTAAATCACACAAATACATTGTTAAAGGTAGATTCTGTCATCATCTAGAAAAATGACTAAAATCCCTAAATGGCAAAAGAGTTTCCAAAATTTGACTAGGTGAGAAAAATTTGGTTTAGTGTTTAATACCTCTTTTCATTTATATTAGCAATCAGAAGGGAAGAATTTTTTAAAATTTTCTATAAAATACTAATCTTAGAAATAAAATTATACTTCTTGAGGGCTGACCATTTTAAAAAGAATATATGATAACCAAAATATTGATTTTTTGATTTAGGGTTTGGTTATTTATACTAATAATCTGATACCACTAGAATCTCATCAATATTATATCAGCAATAGGGTATTTAATATCCAAGATCTAGTATTCTGGTCACTTCTTATATCTATTTTTCCTTCCCATCATCCATTCCTCTTTCCTCCTCTCTCCTGCCCTCTCCTCCACTTTTTTTTCTTTTCTCTGTCTCTCCGTCTGTCTTCAGTTGAGACCCCTAATTTAACTTGTGAGCCTAACCTCTAGCGCACATGTTGAACTTCTCATGGCTCAATTGTTCGCCTTCTCTGTAAAGCCTTAAAGAGATACAAAAACACTTTTACCTCTCTTTCAATAGATTCTTCCTAACTCGGAAGTATTACACATTGCATTTTCCTCAATTATTTAAATATGTATCTGCCCTTATCCCCTGACCAAGAAACACCCTGGAAGGCAGGTCTAATGTTCTGGTTGTCATCACATCCTTAGTCTTAGTACCATTTGTGAAACACAGATGATTTGTAATGAGTGGTTGTTTAGTAGATGGATACATATTTTTAGGCCATTTTTTTTCCCTAGTGGTTCAAATAAGCTAATCTTATTCTCTGTGGAAAACCTCAAAGAGGAAAGACAGAGTATACAGACTAGAAACTGTACTTTCCCTTTCCAGATGCCCAGCGCAGGTGGGGAGATACTGTAACTAGGAGATGCTTTCCAACATAAAATCTTACTCCTTTGCATTAAGAATCTCAGGATTCTACCACTTGTCTTCCCCACCAGAAAACTTTGGGAAATTCTTAAGTGCTGCAATTGAATCAGGGAATTTCCTGAATTATGTTTGTCTTCTCCCACTTATTTTTTGACATAGGTAAAATGTTAGACCATGCAGTGATAATAAGTATAGTTACTACCATAGCAACAAAAGCAGCTAAACAATAACACAATTCATTGATGGCTTTTCATAAATAAAACAGCTGGCAGACACTAAGCATTTATTGGGATTACAATTTATTTTTCTTTGTGGGTATGTAAATCCCATTTTTGAGCAAAACACTTGACAGCTCTACATGAGTACCAACTTTTACACGGTTAATTTATAAGAAACACTACAAAGCATCTAAATGACCTTATTTGAAAATACTGGGCAATAAACACATTCCTAAAATTCGTATTTCAAAGGTAAATAAAATAGTTTTGTCCATCATTATCAGAGAAGAATATTAGGAAGTGAGTGTAGGAGCAGAAGGAAACATATCAACGGGATACAATTTATCAATGATTTGCTACCTGCCAGACAACGTACTGAGCCTTTAAAGATTTCTCACATTTATACCACTTCATACTCAATGAAGAAATATTGCTATTATGCCCACTTTACATAAAAGAAAATACATAAGAAAGGCCAAGTAACTTTTATATTGTGACTCAGCAAGTAAATGTCTGGATTAGATTCAAACCCAGTTCTGTCTGCCTGATTTAAAAGACCATGCTATTAATTACTAATTTCTCCATTTTCAAAGTAAGATGCTTTCTTCACCCCTATGCCAGAAGTATTTGCTCTACATTTTCTCCCTCACTGGGAGTTTGGCTTCTTCTAGATTTATTAGTTAGCTGCTTTAAAAGGAAAGTAGGTTAAGGATTTGAAAAGTAATTGCAATTTTGTGAAGGACAGAGAGATATCTCTGTTGGAAAGAAGATAAGAATATCTGAAGATCTCTTTTTCCTGTCTTATTTATTAAGGAAAGATTCTATAACTGAAGAGAGAAAAATCTAGAAATAACTACTGCTATGTGAGGATCACTCCCTGTGTATAAATCATCGTTAAGTACTTTACATATATTATCATGCTAATACTTAGTTGCTCAGTCATGTCTGACTCTTTGGGAACCTATAGACCATGGCCTGCCAGTCTCCTCTGTCTATGGGATCCTCCAGGCAAGAATACTGGAGTGAGTTGCCATTTCCTTCTCCAGAGGATCTTTCTGACCCAGGGATCGAACCTGCATCTCGTGTGTCTCCTGCACTGGCAGGCGGACTCTTTACCACTGGGTCACCTAGGAATATTATACCTAATCGTTAAAACTCTGCCTCAAATTAAATGTTAGTTTCTTGCTTTACAAATGAGGGAAACTGGGACACAGAGAGATTAAATTAACTGCTGAATGATTGCAGAGCTAGGACTTATAGTTGTCAGGTCTTATATATAAACGCATATAAAGAATAAAATGCCTTCTAGCAAAATGGAGAAAGAGAGATAGACAATATTGAGGGGTAAAATAATCTTATGTGCAAATAAAAGAAATGGCATCATTAGCATAAGACAATGCTGTAGAAAGGAAGATATTTTCCCCTTAGGATTATGAATTTAGAGTTTCTACTGATGAAGCAATAACCCACTTTAAAGGATGGTATTAATTTACCCCCCTTCATGGATCACAGCCTTGTCATGGTGGAGGGGCTCACATAACTCAAGCTATGACCCATGCTGTGCAGGGCCACCTAAGACAGATGAGTCACAGTGAAGAGTTCTGACACACTGTGGTCCACTGAAGGAGGAGATGGCAACCCACTCCAGTATTCTTGCCATGAAAACCCCATGAACAGTATGAAAAGGCAGAAAGATATGACACTGGAAGATGAGCCCCCCTGCTCAGGATGGAAGGTGTCCAATATGCTACTGAAGGAGAGTGGAGGGCAATTACTAATATAGCTCCAGAAAGAAAGCAGCATCTGGGCCAATGCAGAAATGACCCTTGGCTGTGGCTGTGACTGGTGGTAAAAGGAAAGTCCGATGCTGTAAAGAACAGTATGTTCAGAAACCTGGAATGTTAGGTCCGTGAATCAAAGTGAATTGGACGTAGTCAAGCAAGAGACGGCAGGAATGAACATCGACATCTTAGGAATCAGTGAACTAAAAAAGAGAGGAATGGACGGATTTAATTCAGATGGACACTATACCTAATACTGTGGGCAAGAATCCCTTAGAAGGAATGGAGTAGCCCTCATAGACAACAAGAGTCCAAATGCAGTTATTGGTTGCAACCTCAACAATGACAGAATGATCTCAGATCATTTCCATGGAAAAAAATTCAACATCACAGTAATCCAAGTTTATGCCCCAACCACTGATGCTGAGGAAGCTGAAGTACCCAGTTCTATGAAGACCAATAACACCTTCTAGAGGTAACAACAACAAAACAGATGTCCTTTTCATTACAGGGAATTGGAATGCTAAAGTAAGAAGTCAAGAGTTTCCCAGAATAACAGGCGAGTTTGGCCTTGGAGTACAAAATAAAGCAGGGCAAAGGCTAACCGAGTTTTGTCAAGAGAATGTGCTAGTCATAGCAAACAATGTTTCCCACCAACCCAAGAGCCAGTTCTACACATAGACATCATCATATGGTCAATAGTGAAATCAGATTGAATATATTCTTTGCAGCCGAAGATTAAGAAGCTCTATACAGTCAGCAAAAGTAAGACCTAAGGCTGACCGTGGCTCAAGTCGTGAGTTTCTTCTTGCCAAATTCAGACTTAAATTGAAGAAAGTAGGGAAAATTAATAGGTCATTGAGGTATGACCTAAATAAAATCCTACGATTATACAGTGGAGGTGATGAATAGACTCAAGCATTTAGATCTGATAGAATGCCTGAAGAACTATGGACAGAAGTTCCTAACATTGTACAGAAAGCAGTGACCAAAACTATTCCCAACAAAAAGAAATGCAAGAAGACAAAGTGGTTGTCTGAGGAGGTTTTACAAACGGCTGATGAAAGAAGAGAAGCACAGGCAAGGAAGAAAGGTAAGATGAAACCAAATGGAGGCAGAGTCTCAGAGGGTGGCAAGGAGAGATGCTCATGTGCTCAGCCTCTCAGTTGTCTATGACTCTTTGCTACCCTTTGATGGTAGCCCACCAGGCCCCTCTGTCCATGGGATTTTTTAGGCAAGAATACCGGAGTGGGTTGCTATTTCATTCTCTAGGGTATCTTTCCAACCCAAGGATCAAACCTGTGTCACCTGCATTGCAGGCAGATTCTTTACTTGCTGAGGCATTTAATAACACAAGGAGAGATAAGAAGGCCTTCTTCAATGAACAAGCCAAAGAGATAGAGCAAAACAACAGAATGAGAAAGACTAGAGATCTCTTCCAGGAAACTGGAGATGTCAAGTTTCACAAGAACATTTCATATAAGATGGGCACGATAATGGACAGAAAAGGTAAGGACCTAACAAAAACAGAAAAGATTAAGAGGTGGCAAGAATATACAGAAGAACTATACAAAAAAGGTCTTAATAAACTGGATAACCACAATCGTGTGGTCACTCACCTAGAGCCAGACATTCTGGAGTGTGAAGTCAAGTGGGCCTTAGGAAGCATTACTACAAATAAAGGTAGCAGAAGTAATGAAATTCCAGCTGAGCTATTTAAAATCCTAAAAGATGATGCTGTTAAAGTGCTGCACTCAATATGGCATTATTTTGAGAATCTCAGCAGTGGCCACAGGACTGGAAAAAGTCAGCTTTCATTCCAGTCCCAAAGTAGGGCAATGTCAAAGAATTTTCAAACTACTGTACAATTCCATTCATTTCATGCTAGCAAGGTTATGCTCAAAATCCTTCAAGCTAGGCTTCAGCAAGCTAGGCTAGGCTTTCATGAACCACGAAATTCCTGATGTACTAACTGGCTTTTGAAAAGGCAGAGGAACCATATATCAAATTACCAACATACATTGGATCATGAAGAAAGCAAGGGAGTTCCAGTTAAACATTTACTTCTGCTTACTGACAACCCCAAAGCCTCTGACTGTGTTGATCACAAAAAATTGCAGAAAATTCTTAAAGGGATGGGAGTACCAGACCACCTTATCTGTCCCCTGAAAAACCTGTATGCAAGTCAAGAAGCAACAGTTAGAACTGGACATGGAACAACAAACTGGTTCAAAATTGGAAAAGGAGTACGACAAGGCTGTATCTTGTCACTCTGCATACTTAACTTACAGGCAGAATACACTATGCAAAATTCCAGGCTGGATAAATCATAAGCTAGAATCAGGATTGCAGGGAGAAATACCAATAACCTCAGATATGCAGATGATACCACTCTAATGGCAGAAAGTAAAGAGGAACTAAAGAGTCTGTTGATGAAAGAAGAGAGTGAGAAAGCTGGTTTGAAATTCAACATGAAAACTAAGATCATGGCATTTGGTCCCATAACTTCATAGCAAAAACATGGAGAAAAAGTCAAAACAGTGATATATTTACTTGGTCTCCAAAATCACTGTGTACTTTGACAGTGACAAATTAAGACACTTACTCCTTGGAAGGAAAACTAGGATAAATCTAGATGGCAGATATATTAAAAAGCAGAGACATAACAATATAAGCCCCTTTAGTCAAAGCTATGGTTTTTCCAGTAGTTGTGTATGGATGTGAGAGTTGGACCATAAAGAAGACTGAGCACCGAAGAATGTATGCTTGTGAATTATGGTGCTGGAGAAGACTCTTCAGAGTTCCTTGGATGGCAAGCAGATCAAATTAGTGAACTGTAAAGGAAATCAACCCTGAATATCCACTGGAAGGACTTATGTTGAAGCTGAAGCTTCAATACTTGGCCACCTGATGGAAAGAGTGCCTCATTGCACAAGTCTCTGATGCTGGGAAAGATTGAAAGCAAAAGGAGAATTGGGCAGAGAGGATGAGATGGTCAGATAGTCAGTGACTCACCAGACATGAATCTGAGTAAATTCTGGGAGAAAGTGGAGGACAGAGACTGGGATTTTACAGTCCATGGGGTCACAAAGAGCTGGGCATGACTTAGCAACTGAACAACATCATCAAGGACACAGTGAGCAGAGAATCTCCTGAGGATTGCTGAAACCACCCTGAGTACTGGGCCCTATCCTCTGAGTGCCTGATGCACTAGGTCTTGGGTATAGAATCTGCATTTTTAACTACTTTTCTGGATATGCTGATGATGATGCTTTGAGGACGATGCTTTGAGAACCACTGCCCTAGGATGACACTTGCCACCTCAGTCATCATGCACATTCAGTTATGAGTCACTGTGTCTATCATCCAAATTCTGTTATATAATGAAGATGGGTTTTACTTTAAATCACTCCTGTAAATGTAGCCTGTCTGGCTATAGCCCATGGAATCACAAAGAGTCGAACACAGCTTAGTGACCAAACGACAACTAATTTACCAATTGATAGTTTACTATCAGCTAGTAAACATTTAGATTCTATTTGTTTATGACCTAATCTCCATTCTTACAAGAGTCTTGTGAGATAGATAAGCTATACATTTCTAACTCTGGATTATAGATGATGTAAGAGAGACTTAGTTTCAAGATCCTACCAAGAGTAATGCAGTTAATTGGTGAATAGAGTAAGAATTCAAATGCATCTCTGGTTAATATCTTGCCCTAAGCTCTTATTAAAGGAGAATCTTCTGTTAATGTTATCCTATTAATAACATCCTATGAGTTGAATATAATTTACACTTAAGACAATATGTCTCATCAAAAAACAAACAAACAAAAAACAGATTTTTGGACTAAACAGTGTCTAGACCCAACCAACCAGACTTTAGTCCCATACAAGAGTTGTCAAAGACACTAAAACCTTGTGACAAGACAATAGCTCTATCAGTTGGAAATCACTGAGAAGTTGAGGAGAAATAGCTGAATGATCTTGTAAATGTGGAGAACACTGCTTATTACTGAAGCATATGCATCAATAGTTTGCTACTTCTAGACCACCCCTTAGTTCTGAGAACGAGCTCCAGTGTACTGTGATATCAGATCTCATTCACTAACTAAACTTAAAAACTGAAGACTACTATCAGTGCAACTGGTTGTGGCTGAGATAAACAGAAACTTAACTATGTTTCTGACAGCTTATTGTTATCTCAGGGGAACATAAAAATCAACAATTCAGTATGCCTTCTATAGTCTTTTAGAATTTTTTTACTTGATGAAAAAATACAGACTGAGACATAGAAAAATTAAGGGAAATTCATGTTCTCACATGCAAATATAATGCTAAAATGTTGATTTATAGATCGATGCCAACAGGAAGGAAATCTCTACGGAAAAACTATAGGAATTTGCAATATTTTCCAACAGTGACTGAGCTCATGACATAGAAGCCACTCTTTTCATATTTGTGGATGACAGATTTAGGAGAATTATCTAACAGTGGCAGAGTTCAAAAATCTTGATAGGCTAGGATGAACTGAAACCAATAAAGAAGAATTTGACAGAAATAAATATAAGATTCTCCATTCAGATTAAAAACAGTTTACATAAACCCATAGTCAGAGAGTTCTATCCTGAAAGCAACTCAGTTAAAAAGACTGGATTTTTAAATTGGTGACAGTAAATGTGAGATAGAAATTTAGAAAAAAATAAATTCTAGGCTGCTTTTTATAAGGCTAAGTGGCGCTAGCGGTGAAGAACACCCCCGCCAATGCAGGAGACATAAGAGACATGTGTTCAATCCCCGAGTGGGGAAGATCCCATTTGCAAACCACTCCAGTATTCTTGCCTGGGAAATCCTAAGAACAGAGGAGCCTGGTGGGCTACAGTCTGTGAGGTCGCAAAGAATTGGACATGGCTGAGCACCCACACATACATACACATGCTGCTTTAACAGCTCTGTTAAATGTATGAAATTCCAATATGGCAATGTTTTTCAATTGGGAGTCAGGATCCATTATTGAGTCTTGAAACAATTAATGGGTCCAAAGACCCTGATGGCTTGGACTGTAAAGAATCCACCTGCAATGCAGGAGACCTGGATTCAATCCCTGGGTTGGGAAGCTTCCCTGTAGGAGGGCATGGCAACCCACCCCAGTATTCTTGCCTGGAGAATCCCCATGGACAGAGGAACCTGGTGGGCTATAATCCATGGGTTGCAGAGAGTCTGACACAACTTAATGACTAAGCACACAAAGAGCAACTTATTTTATTTTTACAACTAAAAAGGAAGATAGTCGGATAGACCTGGATGGCTGAAATAACATATACACAACGTTATTGTTTCTAGATAGGAATAATGACAGAGACAGAGGGATAGATTATTAGCTCCATGGGGGCAAGAATTGCTGACTGTTTCAATTATTTTTGACTCCCCACTAACGAGATATAGAAGACTGAATAGCACATGAGTGCCATGATCCTAATTATGATGAAAAATGTTTTGTTTTGCTTTGTTTTTTTTTTACTATGGGTCATGTTGAAAAAATTTAAGAGTCAAGCTTACTGTCACTCAGGATTATCAAAACACAAGGGCACTGAAGCACCGAAAAGCTTTTAAGGTATATATTAAAAATATTATGGAGGCTTAGATGAAGCTTACCAGGATGGAGCTGTCTGGCTGCAAAGCTATACCATATTTTAAACTATGGAAGTAGTGATGTTTAGAAGCACTGACTCATTTGAAGAGACCCTGATGTTAAGAAAGATTGAAGGCGGGAGGAGAAGGGGATGACAGAGGATAAGATGGTTGGATGGCGTCACTGACTCAATGGATATGAGTCTGAGTAAACTCCGGGAGTTGGCGATGGACAGGGAGGCCTGGCGTGCTGCAGTCCATGGGGTCGCAAAGAGTTGGACACGACTGAACTGAACTTAGTGATGTTTAACTCTCAAGTATTCTGGGACAATGAGAGATGTCTTTACATAATGAAAAGCTTTTAAATGAAAGAACAAATATTTCAATAGTACTTGTGCTAGAAGCTTGGCAAACTCAAAAAAAAATGTATTCTTAATATTACGAAAATGCCAAAAACAGCAATGTTTGCAAAAAATATTTCCAGTAGGAAAATTTCTTTCTGCACTTTCATTAGTGGATGGTATCTTGATACCAACATTTCTGAATCAGATAAATTCTATCATTCATAAGGGACGAATGTCAGTTCTTTCCTAAGTCTACTTAATCTTTTCTTGGTATTAGAGAGTTATTATAATAAAGGAATTAAACAATTAGTAGGTTAGTGGGTTAGTTGTGCTAGGAATTGTGTAGCTTGCACTGCAAGGGAATCGAGAAAACAACTGCATTATGGTAATAACATATAGGGCTTCCCTAATAGCTCAGTTGGTAAAGAATACACCTATAATGCAGCAGACTCCGGTTCAGCAGATACCTGAGTTGTGAAGATCTGCTGAAGAGAAAGGCTACCCACTCCAGTATTCTGGCTTGGAGAATTCCATGGACTGTATAGTTCATGGGGTTGCAAAGAGTCAGACACAACTGAGCAAACAGTTTGAACAAGTTTGAATAACATATGAATGTAACCACATTTGCTGCTTTCTGAAGGTCCAAAAACCTTCTTTGCAATGACCATCTACGTAATGGAGTTTTGCCTATTTTCTTTTAAAAAGAATCAATTATTCTTTCTGTGATAGCTTAGGTTAAATTGAATTAGATGTTTTAAAACCAATGCAAATTCTAATTGTCAGTTCAATTCAGTTCAATCATTAAGTTGTGTCCGACTCTTTGCAATCCCATAGACAGCAGAATGCCAGGCCTCCCTGTCCATCACTAACTCCCGAGGTTGCTCAACTCATGTCCATCGGATTTGTGATGCCATCCAACCATCTCATCCTCTGTCGTCCCCTTCTCCTCCCGCCTTCAATCTTTCCCAGCATCAGAATCTTTTCCAGGTGGCCAAAGTACTGGAGTTTCAGCTTCAGCATCAGTACTTCCAATGAATATTCAGGACTGATTTCCTTTAGGTTGGACTGGTTGGATCTCCTTGCAGTCCAAGGGACTCTCAAGAGTCTTCTCCAACACCACAGTTCAAAAGCATCAATTCTTCTGCACTCACCTTTCTTTATAGTCCAAATCTCACATCCATACATGACTACTGGAAAAAACATACCTTTGACTAGATGGACCTTTGTTGGTTAAGTAATATCTCTGCTTTTTAATAAGCTGTCTAGTTTTGTCATAACTTTTCTTCCAAGGAGTAAGCGTCTTTTAATTTTATGGCTGTAATCACCATCTGCAGGGATTTTGGATCCCAGAAAATTAAAGTTGCCACTGTTTCCACTGTTTCCCCATCTATTTGCCATGAAGTGATGGGACCAGGTGCCATGATTTTAGTTTTCTGAATGTTGAGCTTTAAGCCAACTTTTTCACTCTTCTCTTTCACTTTCAAGAGGCTCTTTAGTTCTTCTTCGCTTTCTGCCGTAAGGGAGGTGTCATCTGCATATCTGAGGTTATTGATATTTCTCCCAGCAATGTTGATTCCAGTTTGTGCCTCATCCATCCCAGCATTTCTCATGATGTTCTCTGCATATAAGTTAAATAAGCAGGGTGACAACATACAGCCTTGATGTACTCCTTTCCCAATTTGGAACCAGTCTGTTGTTCCATGTCCAGTTCAAACTGTTGCTTCTTGATCTACCTACAGATTTCTCAGGAGACAGGTCAGGTGGTCTGGTTTCCCATTACTTTAAGAATTTTCCACAGTTTGTTGTGATCCACACAGTTAAAGGTTTTGGCATAGTCAATAAAGCAAAAGTAGATGTTTTTCTGGAACTCTCTTGTTTTTTCAATGATCAAATAACAGCCAATGGTGAAATATTTTACAAAAAATACAAATAATTTATTTTTCCTTGGAGTCAGATTCACATTTTATTATTAGCATTTTCATATGGTCTATATTCTATTATTATCATTTTTTTAAAACACTAATTTTTTTTTTTTTAGAACTTAGGTTTTCTTTTATTATTAAGGCAGTATACACTTCTGGTAGACAATTTAAAAACAGAAAAAAAAAGAATAAAAATAAATTACTTGTAATTTCAGTTTCTTAAAGCAAACCGATTGCTTATTTTTCAGTGTATATTCTTCAGTTATTTTGCATATGTAGACTACTTTTACCTGGGACTCTATTATGATCAGTTTCTAATATATATTCTTTCCATTAATCTGGAAGATGATACTTACACACTATTTGAAAAATACCATATTTGTAACTTTATATAATATGTACTTTTATTTTTAACTATTATTTATTAGTAGGGAAAGTTCCACATTATTAATATTTTTTCGCTAAATAGTTTTAGCTAATATAGCTCTTCCTTTTATCAGATGTAATCTTGTATTTTTTTGACAAGTTACAAAAATAACCTAATTGGTATTTTATTGAAATGTCATATCTATTATCTGTGGAAGGGGAAAAAAAGGCATCTTTATATTTCCTTCTTTCCATCCATAAACGCACTATATCCCTCATACATAAAACATATAAAAATGATTCTCTTTCTGAAAATGATCTTTAAGTCTCATAGAATCTCTCTTATTGCCCATCTTGATCAGTTAATTTGTCCAGAAAATATAATAAGATTATACGTTATTTAAATTTTATTTTCCGTGAAGACGGAATAAAGAAGAAAAATAAAAGAGCTATACTAAGGGAAATTCTTAGGACCCAAATACTTTGAGAAATATGTTGCAACTTTTGGTTAAATCTAAATAAATCCTTTCGGAAAGTTATCAATATCTAAAATGGAAATGATAAAAGAGGGTATAAGTTTCATCACAGTCTGAAAATCAAACTGAAACAGTATAGTCATCAGAATTCTATTCTATTGTTATTATTTCCTAGTCAAAGTCATCTTTAGTGTGATGAAACACTCATTATGTTGGACACAGTTTTACATGAAATGTAAATGAATAATAGCAAATCATATTGTTCAGCATAAGATGGTATTAGTGGTTTTGTGGTTTTCAAATATTAAATTATAATTTCAGGGATATAAGAAGACACTATTAAAAAGAAAAAGTTCATTGTAGATGTCAAAAAACAGTCATTAAAACTATCCATAAATTAATTCTACTTTGAAAATGATAGCAGTGTACCTTGTTGGATTTAAATAGAACTGAAAATCAAATATCATGATAAGCAGAACTTCTTCAAAACAAAATTAGGGTAAGATAGTTGAAATGAAGTGCTTCCCTGGTGGCTCAGCTGGTAAAAAATCCACTCGCTATGTGGGAGACCTCGGTTGAATCCCCAGGTTGGGAAGATCCCCTGGAGGAGGGCATGGCAACCCACTCCAGTGTTCTTGCCTGGAGAATCCCATGGACTATCATGTGGTCACAAAGAGCTAGACTGAGCAAACTTCACTTTCAGTTGAAAAAAGATAAGTAATTTTGCTCATTTAAAGAGTTATCCATGAATTTTTAGATTTATACGTCATAAATGCTATCTATTGTGAGTTTCATAGAACTATGTATTAGTTGTCAATATCTCAAAATAGTTTTAGACAGACTCAACAAGCAAAACAAAGAGCCGAGCAAGAGAGGACATTCAATTTCTCCTTTAACTGAGTTTACACCTGCAATTTCAAGAGAACAAATGATCAGGTATGCCTGGCATTATTTAGAAAGACAACATGTTACAATGGAAGTGAGAAGGAACTCAAAATGGTCTTGACTAACTAATGTGCTCAGAAAATTCTGCCTGCTTGAACAAACAGAAAAATACACAAATCAATAATGTCACAGGATGAAAACTCAATAATGAGGAGAACTAGATACACTACATCTAAAAGAATACATGCAGCACTAATGAAAAGGAAGAAAAATAAATATGCATTAATCTCAAAGACTAAGCATTGAGGAAATGTTTACTTAGTATGTCTCCTGTGCCAAACACTGCTTTTAGAACTGGAGGATAAGGTAATAAAAGAGATAGACAAAGTCCCTCTTCTCACAGAAATATTTTGGTGCAGGCATGGGTTTATTGAGATGTGGAGGGATTTGAAAGTAGAGAATATAGCTAATAAACTACTAAATTATTACCTCATAAGAACAACAACAGAAAAAGAACATGGTAATTTTAGATAGTGGTAAATGTAGAAAGAAAACAAAACTGGATATGAGCAAGAATAATTTGTTCTTGGGCTCAATGCTTCAGGAAATAAGAGTATAATAAGTGACTTTGTAAGCACAGTCCATCTTGACTTTAAGTGCATGCAGATAATTAGGGGTTATTTGTGGGAGTAATTTAAAGTGGTAAAAGTGATAGTGAACAGAGTCATAGAATGAAAGCTGAATTTTCTTAGGTGGGTATTAAGTATATTATGTATCCTACTTGCTATTCATTCTTTAAAATGTATGCTCTTGAGCACGGGAATATGGAAAGTGACACTAGAAATTTTAATTTAGTAACAAAATTGGACTTTAATAATAAATGTTAAATATTGGATATCAAATATTGATTAATGGCCGTTTTGAAATATTTTCAGTTTTAATCAATCAATACATTTGTTTCTGTATCATGATCTAGGTACTGTAACCAAGATTCCTCAAATACACAATGTTGTGAAAGCTTTAAGAGAATTATATATTAGTAGAAATTAATGCTAAAGACTGAACAAAGCAAATATTTAATACCATAGGACAAATATATAGTATTGTAGATATTTAAGTGAGTTGTGACACAGGGAATCTTTGTGATGTTTCACAATCATGAAGAATGAAATAAAAGTTCTAAAATATTTCTGATGTGTGTGACAGTCACATAGGAAGCACACTAAAAGTTAAACATGAGCATTTGAAAGATAAAAATCAGTCACACATGCTTCATACTGACATATGAACACGCACATGTACTAAAGCATATTTTGAAAGTTTAGAATATATGATCAAATATAGGGTTTATTCTTTTTCTCATATAAAGGATTGATTACTGAAAAAGTGATTTACTTATCAAACCAATTTCAAAGATTTTGTTGAAAATATTAGATTACTCACCTTATATTATAATGTTTACAATTAAGAATAAGAAATAGGAATGCAAACTCTAGGGACTATTATATAACATGTTCAAGAAAATTTGGAACATCAAATGTTACACTAATGAGTTCTTGCTTCAGTACTCATAAAATAAAATAAATTTATTCCCTTGTGAGGCAATTCAAAAAATAGCTTTCACGACCAAAGTCATTAACTGATTAATATGCTCATTCTTTTTTTTTGACCATCAAATTAGTGTCCACAATATAAGACTTTTGAAACCTCTATATTTATAAAATGATTAAGCTACACTTGTTTAGTAACAAGATAAAGCATAAACACAGACATTATAGATGCCAATTATTAATACCTATTCACTATTAATTATATGTCCTAGTTCACAATTTTCATGTACAGTACTTATACTAATTAGATAATTAGAGTATGCAATTAGAATTTTGCTGCAATATAGTGTGAAATACCTTGGCATATTTTAGACACTAAAAAAAAAAAAAGAAACATAATCATCCAATCTTTTCCTATATAAGGATAATGGTATCTTTTAAAGGAGATTAAATCATATGATACAAACAAAGGTAATATTTTTCAAAACAATTTCTCTGGATTCAGTTTCTGTGGAGATGCTCAAAGAAAAAAAATAATAACTACGTCCCATCACACACAATATAGGAATTCTCTGTAACAGTATCAGGAATATTATCTCTGTAAAGATTATCAGTGATATTGCTGTATTCCCTTTGAAAACACAGCAAAACTGTGATGGATTAGAAACTCAAAGTTAAGGTGGCAAGTAGTGGAGAAATAAGTTGATAGCCTTACATTTCTGTAGACAGGTAAGATAGCTACCAATGTACCTCCTTTTCCCCACTAATTAAACCCCTGGAAAGTACACATAAGTTAATTTTCATAGAACACTGAACAGTGTTAAATGTGATGACAGAAGGTCCTGAAAGGTAGTCTCAAAATACCTAGGCAACTATTATCAACTGCTGAAGTCATTAGATAAAGTTAATGAGGAATTCTATAATAGATCAGGCTGACAATTCCTGAATTTATTAATCATTCTTAACGCACTAAAAGTGAGACAATCACATGTATTACCTAATGTGATACAATATGAACTATACACACTACAATTATATATTATTGAAAGGATGGGCGTAAGGGGCAGGGACAAGTAACACAGGAATCTAAATAGCAGTTTCTAGGCAATATAAAGAATAAAGGTTCATAGTAACCTATGGAGCAGGTAGCCTCCATAGGAGGCTCCAGGGAATCTATCCAACCCAGGGATCAAACCAGGCTCTTCCACATTGCAGGTGGATTCTTTACCAACTGAACTATCAGGGAAGCCCATGCTATGAAGCTGTAATCAGCCAAATTCAGAGTTTGGGAAATTCTAAGGAGTACACAATTAAGCAGCATCAACCATTATATGACATGAGGGAAAAAAAAAAAAACACACACACAGATAGGGAATGGTTATAAAGGAAATTTAAGACACAGCAACCAAATAAAACATATGAAACTTATTATGATCTTGACTCTCTCATGGATTGTAGAAGACATTTTTAAGATAATGAGGAAGCATTAGAAATTGACCAGGTTTTAGATAATAGTGTGCTGCAGTCCATGGGGTCACAAAGAGTTGGACACGACTGGACGACTGAACAGCAACAACACAGAATTATTACTTTGTTTGATTATGTTTAAACAAAATGTCCTTACATTCTGAGATACACACAGAACTGTTTATCTGTAGAGTGATGTGAAGTCTGAGATTTGCTTAAAAATAAAACTGAAGCAAATGAACATATAAAGAAAAAAGTCTGGGTATGGGGGAAAGCAGATAGATATTGGCAAAATATTGATCACTGTAGTAGGCACAGGAGGCAGAAAAATGACCAACCCTACCAAAGTTTAGAAAACTCAGCAGTGGCCACAGGACTGGAAAAAGTCAGTTTTCATTCCAATCTCAAAGAAAGGCAATGTGAAAGAATGCTCAAACTGCCACACAAATGCACTCATCTCACACGCTAGTAAAGTAATGCTCAAAATTCTCCAAGCCAGGCTTCAGCAATACATGGACTGTGAACTTCCAGTTCAAGTTGGTTTTGGAAAAGGCAGAAGAACCAGAGATCAAGTTGCCAACATTCGCTGGATCATCGAAACGCAAGAGAGTTTCAAAAAACATCTATTTCTGCTTTATTGACTATGCCAAAGCCTTTGACTGTGTGGATCACAATAAACTGGAAAATTCCGAAACAGATGGGCATACCAGACCACCTGACCTGCCTCTTGAGAAACGTGTATGCAGGTCAGGAAGCAACAGTTAGAACTGGACATGGAACAACCGACTGGTTCCAAATAGGAAAAGGAGTACGTCAAGGCTGTGTATTGTCACCCTGCTTATTTAACTTATATGCAGAGTACATCATGAGAAACACTGGGCTGGAGGAAGCACAAGCTGGAATAAAGATTGCTGGGAGAAATATCAATAACCTCAGATATGCAGATGATACCACCCTTATGGCATAAAGTGAAGAACTAAAGAGCCTCTTGATGAAAGTGAAAGAGGAAAGTGAAAAAGTTGGCTTAAAGCTCAACATTCAGAAAACTAAGATCATGGCATCCGGTCCCATCACTTCATGGCAAATAGATGGGGAAACAGTGGCTGACTTTATTTTTCTGGGCTCCAAAATCACTGCAGATGTTCTTTGCATACAATCAGAGATGTCACAATGTAGTGTATTTGAGTAACACGACCTTGTTAAAAAGTAGAAAAAAAAGTGGGTTGTGTCCTCATGAAAGATTTTTGGTCACATATTTGAAGGAAATATACCACTAATAATAAGACCATCAATTAGCAGAGGAGGGAAGATAGCACACTCTTTATGACATTATGTGTTGAATATTCACCATTAATTTTGGAATTCTGGAAGTGAAACAGTTAAAATAACAAATCCCTCTGTAGTAAACACCAGATTTTTAGACCAAAAAGTCAAGGGATGATAATCTATTATTTTCTTAAACTGTAATTTATAATATTTTATTTAATAAAATATATTCTCATAACAATTTTCATCTGTCATGGTAGAGTGTGACTTTTTTATATGACAAATCTTGTTTTATCTCCCAACCTTATTGTTTTTATTTAATTAAGCCTAAAAGATTAATAGTAATTTTTTAAAGCACTGTTCTAGACAAACATCTATCCACCAAAGCTTAACAATGAAATACATTTTTTGGACATATTAAATATTTATTACAGGTTTGAAGTTGCCTCCTTTTTTCTTTCAAGGAATGTAAAATATATAGATAATTGGGTTAGTATATAAACAGATTATACTTGGCATATTAATATAAAATGAATTCAAAATCCTAACTGAATTTTGTCTTTTATATTTTTCATTCTTTCCTTATAAACCTATGTTTTGTATGTCTAATAAATAAAATCAATTTTTCTTATTCTCATAACCAAAACAACCACTACCCCACCTAATGTTTATGTATTAGCTTGCCAGGGCTGCCATAACAACATACCCAAACTAGGGGATTTAAACAACAGAAATTAATTTTCTCAGCTTCTGTAGGCTGAAATTCAAGATCAAATTGAGGGCAGAGCTGGTTTCCTCTGTTGCCTCTCTCCATTGCTTGTCAATAGCCCCTTCTTGCTGTACCTTCACAAGGTCTTAGATCTCTGTGTGCTGGTGTTTCTCTTTCAATCTGCGTCCTATTCTCCTATTCTCTTCTTAAAAAAAAAAAAAAATTTTGTTATGGGGTATAACTGATTAGCAACGTTGTGATAGTTTCAGGTGAGCAGCAAAGGCACTCAGCCATACACATACATGTATTCATTCTGCCCCAAACTCCCCTCCCATCTGGGCTGCCACATAACTGAGCAAAGCTTGTGCTACACAAGGACGTCCTTGTAGGTCATCCATTTTAAGTATAGCAGTGTATACATGAGATTGTGATTTTTTTTGAAGGGTAGGTATTTCCGCCCCTCCGCCTCATAGTCCGAAAAGGGCTTCCCCGGTGGGCTGCTGCTGCTAAGTCGCTTCAGTCGTGTCCGACTCTGTGCGACCCCATAGACGGCAGCCCACCAGGCTCCGCCGTCCCTGGGATCCTCCAGGCAAGAATACTGGAGTGGGTTGCCATTTCCTTCTCCAGTGCATGAAAGGGAAAAGTGAAAGTGAAGTCACTCAGTCGTGTCCGACTCTTTGCGACCCCATGGACTGTAGCCTACCAGGCTCCCCTGTCCATGGGACTTTCCAGGCAAGAGGACTGGAGTGGGGTGCCATTGCCTTCTCCCCACGGTGGGCTACTGGTGATAAAAAAAAACAAACAAAAAACCCTCCTGCCAATGTAGGAGACACAGGGACCAAGGTTCTATCCCTGGGTCGGGAAGAACCCTTGGAGAAGGGCATGGCAACCCACCCCAGCGTTCTTGCCTGGAGCCTCCCATGGACAGAAGCGACTTAGAGCGGGTACACACTGGCAAGGGACACGCGCACACGTACTCTGAAAGGCAATTCCCCACGTCCTCAAAGATACTTAATCTGATTCCAATACACTTCAAAAGAAAAAAAAAAAAAAAGACTACTTCACAGTACAAAGAAAATGGAGATTACTTAGTGACATGTTTGCCTTTACACCATTATAAAGTAAATAATAATATAAAGGAAATTATAAAGTAATAATGCAAGTGACGTAGAGGAAAATGTTTTTCTCTAACTTCAGAAACAGATAAGCTTACCTGAGACGGTTCAACTTCCCGCATTGCAGCTACCGTGATTCATGATTATCTGTGGTAAATTTAAACTGCCGGTTCAGCCTTAAAACAAATTTTAATTTACCTGAGGCCTCACACTACAACCAGTTCGCTTTAATTTGGACCGACTTTGACCCAGCCGGATTTTAGGTCGGACTCAGTCTGACCCCGGAACCAGTTCCGTTTCTAAATTGGATCCCCGTCTGACCCGGAACCAGTCAGACTTTTGAGTCCGACCCAGTCAGACTTAAGTGGTTTCTGGACCCAGTCTGGAGAAAGAAGTGCCCAAACTAAGTCTGAAAGCTCATTATAAATAGGCTGCAGAGCTAAAATCTGGTATCTGAGAGTTTAATTACGAACCATTTTGAGGCAGCGAGAAAGCGGGGTTCTCAAGCAGCTTAAAGGTACCTCAGCCTGGTTGCTTGTTGCTCCTGGCGACCTTCAGGAGGCTTTTTCGGTCCCTTCTCTGGATAGCAGAATTGTGAAGAGGAACTGAGGTATATTTTAAAATTTAAGAATTTTTTTGAGCAAAAATCTATTTGACTCGACAGTGCCAAGCCCGAAATGGTTTCTAATGTTCCACCTGACCGGAACTGCGAGAGCGACTTTTATAGAAGGAAGGTAGAAACAAAGTAAGAAAATTGAGTGGCTATAGCTTGTGGCCTCCCGGACGTTTGGACTTGGTTATCCTTAGCATTTTGATTGCACAGCCTTAAGGCTTTTACAGGCTTAGATTTTGGTTTGCTTACAGTAAGCAGCCAAGGTATTAGAGCCACATCAGTGAATGGCCTCCCTGTTTAATTAATATAACAGACCAAATATATCATTAGTTCCCCATCACTGACTTCTAAAACAAGATTCAGATTTAGCTTTATGCAATTCTAGTCTAAATGAATTTATAGCAAACAGCAGAGGTAAAAGCGTTTTGAACTTCTGGAAATTGGTGATGATAGTGGCTATATTTTATTTTTGTTTTCTGTTCGGTCACCTTTCAAGAAAGAAAAAACACACCAAAACACGTAACTTTTGTTACAATTATCTATGTCATAATTGCAACCTTTTGTGAGCGAAGTTGAAAAACGTTACTTAAATTTTTACTCTTAATTAGCTCATTTTACATAATAGAAAATCTCACCAAATTAATAGAGGATCAAGGATGAGATATATTTTTTAAACTGGCACTATTAATGTGCCAAAATTAGTAATTAAATTTTTACTAAGAAATTCCATATATAAGCTCTACATGGTAGCAGTCAAAATGATTCTAATAAAGTAAGCAGTGATTATTCTGAAAAAGTATAACTGACTTCTGACTTGTACATATGAATGGGTTGTTATTTTAATTTATAATGCTATTACATAATAAAGCAGTATTTTAATATCCATAATGAACACTGCCTTTGACTGTTGAGGGTAACTGATTCAGGTACATAGTCAAAAGTTTTTGAAGTCAGATCTACATACATGTTTCAGACAGACTTCTGTCTCACTGTTGTCTCCATTAGAGAAAGGGATGCAACTGTGTTGGTCAGCTCTTAAACTACAGAGAAACTAAGAGTTCACAAAGTAAAAACTTTTTAACTTCTTGTTGACTTTTATATATGGGATGAGCAGTTTAGTTATAAGATTTTTTTTAATTTACTTTTTATTGAAGGATAATTGCTTTACAGAATTTTACAGTTTTCTGTCAAACCTCAACATGAATCAGCCATAGGTACACACACATCCCCTCCTTTGTGAACCTCCCTCCCATCTCCCTGCCCATCCCACCCCTCTAGGTTGATACAGAGCCCCTGTGTGAGTTTCCTGAGCTAGACAGCAAATTCCTGTTGGCTGTCTATTTTACATATGGTAATGTAAGTTTCCATGTTACTCTTTCCATACATCTCACCTGCTCCTCTCCTCTGCCCATGTCCTTAAGTCTGTTCTCTGTGTTTGTTTCCCCATTGCTGCCCTGTAAACAAATTCTTCAGTACTATTTTTCTATATTCTGTATATGTGTGTTAGAATATGATATTTATCTTTCTCTTTCTGACTCACTTCGCTCTGCATAATAGGTTCTAGGTTCATCCACCTCATCAGACCTGCCTCAAATTCGTTCCTGTTTATGGCTGAGTTATATTACATTGTGTATATGTACCACAACTTCTTTATTCATTCATCTGTCGATGGACATCTAGGTTGCTTCTGTGTTCTAAATATTGTAAACAGTGCTGCAATGAACAATGGGGTACATGTGTCTTTTTCAATTTTGGTTTCCTCAGGGTATATGCCTAGGAGTGGAATTGCCAGGTCATATGGTGCTTTTATTCCTTGTTTTTTAAGGAATCTCCATACCGTCTTGCATAGTGGCTGTATCAATTTACTTTCCCACCTGCAGTGCAAGAGTGTTCCCTTTTCTCCATACCCTCTCCATCATTTGTTGTTTGTAGACTTTTTGATAAGGGCTATTCTGACCTGTGTAAGGTGATATCTCATTGTGGTTTTGATATATATGATCGACAGAGAAGGCAATGGCACCCCACTCCAGTACTCTTGCCTGGAAAATCCCATGGATGGAGGAGGCTGGTATGCTACAGTCCATGGGGTCGCTAAGAGTAGGACACGACTGAGCGACTTCACTTTCACTTTTCCCTTTCATGCATTGGAGAAGGAAATGGCAACCCACTCCAGTATTCTTGCCTGGAGAATCCCAGAGACGGGGGAGCCTGGTGGGCTGCTGTCTATGGGGTCGCACAGAGTCGGACACGACTGAAGCGACTTAGCAGCAGCAGCAGCAGCAGCAATAATGATCGATGTTCAGCATCTGTTCATGTGTTTGTTAGCCATCTGTACATCTTCTTTGGAGAAATGTTTGTTTAGGTCTTTTTCCCACTTTTTGATTGGGTTGTTTTTCTGTCTTTGAGTTGTATGAGCTGCTTGTGTATTTTGGAAACTAATCCTTTGTCAGTTGTTTCATTTGCTATTATTTTCTCCCATTCTGAGGGTTGTCTTTTCACCTTGCTTATAGTTTCCTTTCCTGATTAAGTTTAATCAGGTCTGACTTGTTTAGTTTTGTTTTTATTTCTGTTACTCTAGGAGGTGGATCATAGAGGATCTTGCTTTGATTTATGTCATCAAGGGTTCTGCCTATGTTTTCCTCTAACAGTTTTATAATTTCTGGTCTTACATTGAGGTCTTTAATCCATTTTGAGTTTATCTTTGTTTGTGGTGTTAGGAAGTGTTCTAACTTCATTTTTTTACATGTACCTGTCCAGTTTTCCCAGCACCATTTATTGAAGAGGCTGTCTTTGCCCCCACTGTATACTCTTGCCTTGTTTGTCAAAAATAAGGTACCCATAGGTGCAGGGGTTTATTTATGGACTTTCTATCTTGTTCCATTGGTCTATATTTCTGTTTTTGTGCCAGTACCATACTATCTTCATGACTGTAGCTTTGTAGTATAATCTGAAGTCAGGAAGCTTGATTCCTCCAGCTTCATTTTTTCTCAAGACTGCTTTGGAAATTCGGGGTCTTTTGTGTTTCCATATGAATTGTAAAATTTTTTGTTCTAGTTCTGTGAAAAATGCCATTGGTAATTTGATAGGTATCACATTGAATCTGTAGATTTCATTTGGTAGTATTGTCATTTTCACAATATTGATTCTTCCTACCTAGGAACATGTAATATCTCTCCATCTGTTTATGTCGTCTTTGATTTCTTTCATCAGCATCTTATAATTTTCTGTGTACAGTTCTTTTGTCTCCTTGGGTAAGTTTATTCCTACGTATTTAATTCTTTTTGTTGCAATGGTGAGTGGGATTGATTTCTTAATTTCTCTTTCTGATTTTTCATTGTTAGTATATAGTAGTAATAGTAGTAGTTTAGCTGCTAAGTTGTGTCTGACTCTTGCAACCTCATGGACAGAGGATCCTGGCAGGCTCCAGGGGATTCTCTAGGCAAGAATACTGGAATGGGTTGCCATTTTCTTCTCCAGGGGATCTTCTCAACCCAGGAATCGAATCCAGGTCTCCTGCATTGTAGGCAGACTCTTTACCAACTGAGCTACAAGGGAAGCCCCCAGTGTATAGAAATGCAAATAATTGTTTATTGATTTTGTATACTGCAGCTTTGCTGTTTCACTGATTAGCTCTAGTAATTTTCTGATACTATCTTTAGGGTTTTCTGTGTACAATATCATGTCATCTACAGTGAGAGCTTTACCTCTTCTTTTCTGCTCTTGATTCCTTTTATTTCTTTTTCTTCTCTGATTGCTGTAGCTAGGACCTCCTGAACTATGTTGAATAATAGTGGTGAAAATGGACACCCTTATCTTCTTCCTGATCTTAAGGAGGGGTGCTTTCAGTTTTTAAGCATTGAGAATAATGTTTGCTGTAGGCTTATCATATATGGCCTTTACTATGTTGAGGTAGGTTCCTTCTATGCCCATTTTTTGAAGAGTTTTAATCATAAATGGGTGCTGAATTTTGTCAAAGGCTTTTTCTGCATCTATTGAGATTATCATAGCGTTCTTATTTTTTAATTTGTTAATATGGTGTATCATATTGGTTGATTTGCATATATTGAAGAATCCTTGCATTCCTGGAATAAACCCAACTTGATCATGGTATGAGCTTTTTGATGTGATGCTGAATTCTGTTTGCTAAGGTTTTTTTGAGGGTTTTTGCATCTATGTTCATCAGTGATATTGGCCTGTAGTTTTCTTTTTTTGCATTGTCTTGTCTGGTTTTGGTATCCAGGTGATGGTGGCCTCATAGAAAGAGTTTGGAAGTGTTTCTTCCTCTGCAATTTTTTGGAAGAGTTTTAGAAGGATAGGCATTATCTCTTCTCTAAGTGTTTGATAGAATTCTCCAGTGAACCCATCTGGTCCTGGTCTTTTTTTGGGGAGGGCGGGGGGTGGAATTTTGATCCCAGCTTCAATTTCAGTACTTGTATTTGGGTTGTTCATAATTTCTGTTTCTTCCTGGTTCAGTCTTGGAAGATTGAACTTATCTAAGAATCTGTCCATTTCTTCCAGATTATCCATTTTGTTACCATATAGTTGTTCATAATAGTCTCTTATAATCCTTTGTATTTCTGCATTGTCTGTTGTAACATCTCTTTTTTCATTTCCAATTTTGTTGATTTGATTCTTCTCTAAGAAATATAATGCATAAATATAGAAAAAGTAGTCAAATCACACTATCCTATTTTATTTTCTATCATCTTAATTTTCTTGATATTGCTATATTTATATCACAGGCTTTTTATTACTAGAAAAGTCCACTATTGTTATGATGAATATTGTATTAATTCATCAAACGCTACTTTCTATTTAGTAAAGTATGCATTATATTGGAGAAGGAAATGGCAACCCATTCTTGCCTGAGAAATCCCATGGACAGAGGAGCCTGGTGTGCTATATTCCATGGAGTCTCAAAGAGTAGGACACAACAGCTAACCAACAATAAAGACAGCATGTGTATATGCATCTTGCCATAGCATTAATTTTTAAATCTCTTCATCTTATTTTTTAAACTAATTTTTTTAGTCTCTGTATGCCCAGATTCCTTCACAAAATAAAGAGTAGGAATTCTCCAAGTTTTCATAAATCAAGATGAATACAATGTCAAATACAAAATAATGCTAAATGTAATATATAAAATATATGACAGTATGTAAATATATAAAATAGTAAAAGGGACTTCCCTGCAGGTCCAGTGGTAAAGACTTTGCCTTCTAATGCAGCCAGTGAAGGTTAAATCCTTGGATGGGAGGCTAAGATCCCACATGCCTTGCAGCCAAAAACCAAATCTTAAAGTAGAAAGCAATATTCTAACACAAATCAAGATTTTAAAAAAAGAAGCCCACATCAAAAAAAAAAAAAATTATGTGATTACTGCTTTTAAGAAAAATTTAGAGATATATCTATTTAGTGAAACATTATAAATATTTTAAGTCTTAAAAATGTGTAGTTACCATTCTTTTGAAGTTTTTATTCCATATCTTTTCACCATATAGTACAGCAGACATTTTGGAGAATACAAACCTTTTTGAAATAATGAATAAATATCATCTAAGCATGCGTAGTGAGACACCTAAAGAAGAGAGGTTATATAAATGCTAGTGTCCTTAGTATATTCTTATAATTAAAACTGATAGGGTGAATAATATCATCTAATTAGAGAGATTGGCCTGAAGAGAAAAGATGATTTTGGATAAAGTTCAAAAGAATTCTGTCATGTGTCGTTTTAGGAGGAGGAGTCATTTTTAAGGAGTCAGAGAAAGAAAATCTGTGGGTATAGGAGAAAAATTAGAAAATTGTGATGTCACTAAAGTCAAGAAAGAACTCAAGAAGTAAGAAATGGCAAGCTGTGTCAGCCAAAATTTACTCAACATTGATGACATTATTGTCAGCTACCTGGAAAATGGTACAAAACTGAAAATCATGAGGGTTTCAATCAAGTAGACAAAAAATAGGCACTAAAATAAGAAAATAATATTCTTATAAATTTATATATAAAATATAGAGTGCAATTAAATATGTCACAAGGATGAAATAAAATTTTTATCTTTAAAATTTTTAAATAGTTAAAGAAGATGTGGATTCAAAGTATTTCTTGGGTTTGGTAACATGATGTTGATTGATTATATTTGAAAATGATTTCAGTAAAGTGGTAAGATTTAACTTTCATAGGAAAGGGGTTGCAGAATAAAAGAGAATAAATGAACAAAAGGTGTGTAGAACTCATTTTAAAAATTTGTGAATAGAAGGAGGAAATTAAAAAAAAATAGTATCAGTGGTCTGAAATTCCTAGTAAGCTTGTAAAACACGTAGTAAAAATAATAGATTGAATATATTAAAAGATCAAGATACTTGGGATGTCAGAATGAGTGGAGGAAGCGGTCCTCAGAGACATAGAGATGATGTACTTGAGAACTGGTTATGAATCTTTGTAGAATAGGAAGTTATAGCAGGATAATTTAAGATTTTGGATAGAGGCTACAACAAGTGCTAAAGTCTTAAGTGAAGGTATGTGTGTGGGGGGGTGTGTGTGGGGGTGTGTGTTGAGAAGGGTAGGGAAAGTATTGGATAGTGGTAGTGATGAGGCAAGAGACGGAAAATGACAACCTGGTCATATAAAAACCAAAAATACTTTAGGTAAATATTCTTTATCCTCTTGTGATGGTAATATTTTCTAAGTCATTTGCTCTATATGAGATTTAGCCTTCCTAAAGACAACAGTGCATAATATTTGATTTTCTCCACAAATAAAAATAATTGCACAGAGATGATACCCAACAGGAAGATGCATTATAAATCATATAGTAGTTAAAGATTATCTATGATTCACTGTATGAGTAGTAGATATTCTTTGCTAAATTGGATATTAGACAAACCCAGAGTTAAGAGTAAAAGCTTAGTTCTAAAGAAATATCCTCATTTAATTTGCATCTCTATTTGAAAAGTATTAGAAAGAAAGTAACAATTATTTTAAAAAAAACACCATAGTGTTACCTTTTTAATCTCAAAATCATCTTAATTATAGTTCAGATATTGAGCAATATTCAGTGGCTGTCATCACTACAATTTGTTAGACTGCACTGAGGCTACAGAAGGCAGATAAAAAGCTCATGGTCTTGTTATTAGACACACTGTACAGTTTTATTGCAACATAAATAAATTTTGTCATTTCTGATTTTTTAAAAATATCTTTCTTCCTAAACTGAAAACCATTAATAGAATTTTAAAAGATGAGCATGTTATACTATTTTATATTATCATTATTTTTTCAAAGAAATACCAGAGTATAATATTGTACACATACATGGTTTAAAACCCAGCTTAAGATATAAAGCACACAAGGTATTGAAGCACGTTTAAAACTCCCTAATTCATTTCCATTCCTCTTCATTCCTTCATTCACAAAGGATGATAGTATTACATTTCCATAGATGTTCTCAAACCTTTATAACATATGTTTGCAGCCACAAACATTTTATGTTTTTGCACTGTAGATTTAAAGTTAAAACAAGTAGTTTTGTGTAATTTGTTTTTTCAGTTAGTTAATGACAGTCATCTGTGCTGATAGTGTAACTCAAGTTCATAATTGCCATTAATTATTAGTATTTTACTATACAGTTTACATTTGAACGATCCTAGGGTTGAGTTGAGTTACTGACTTCCCACACAGTTGAAAACTGCATATAACTTTGACGCCTCCAAAAGTTTATTAATAGCCTATTGTTAACTGAAAGCCTTACTAATAACATAAGCAGTCAACTAACACATATTTGTATGTTATATATATTATATACTATGTTCTTATAATAAAGTAATCTCAGTTCAGTTCAGTCGATTAGTCATGTCCAACTCTTTGTCACCTCATGGACTGCAGCACGTCAGGCCTCTCTGTCCACACCAATTCCTGGAGCATATTCAAACTCATGTCCATCACGTCGGTGATGCCATCCAACCATCTCATCCTCTCTCGTCCCCTTCTCCTCCTGCCTTCAATGTTTCCCAGCATCAGGGTCCTTACAAATGAGTCAGTTCTTTGCATCAGGTGGCCAAAATATTGGCGTTTCAGCTTCAGCATCAATCCTTCCATTGGATATTCAGGGCTGATCTCCTTTAGCATTGACTGGTTGGATCTCCTTGGAGTCCAAGGGACTCTCAAGAGTCTTCTCGAACACCACAGTTCAAAAGCATCAATTCTTCAGAACTCAGCTTTCTTTAGAGTCCAATTCTCACATCCATACATGACTACCGGAAAAACCATGGCTTTGACTACACAGACCTTTGCTGGTAAAGTAATGTCTCTGGTTTTTAATAAGCTGTCCAGTTTGGTCATAGCTTTTCTTCCAAGGAGCCAAGAGTCTTTTCATTTCATGGCTGCAGTCACCATCTGCAGTGATTTTGGAGCCCCACAAAAAAATAATGTCTCTTACTGTTTTCATTGTTTTCCCATCTATTTGCCATAAAGTGATGGGACTAGATGCCGTGACCTTAGTTTCTGAATGTTGAATTTTAAGCCAATTTTTTCACTCTCCTCTTTTCACTTTCATCAAGAGGCTCTGTAGTTCTTCTTCAGTTTCTGCCATAAAGATGGTGTCATCTGTGTATCTGAGGTTGTTGAAATTTTTCCAAGCAATCTTGATTCCAGCTTGTGCTTCATCCAGCCCAGCATTTTGCAAGAGTTACTATGCATATAAGTTAAATAAGCAGGGTGACAATATACAGCCTTGATGTACTCCTTTCCCGATTTGGAACCAGTCTGTTGTTCCATGTCCAGTTCTAACTGTTGCTTCTTGACCTGCATACAGATTTCACAGTAATGTAGTAATCTAGATAAAGTAATATAGATCAAAGAAAATTTTATTAAGAGAATCATAAGAGATATGCATTTATATTACTGGGTTGTATTTATTGATACCATAATTTTACATCTGTTTACAAAATAAGTTGCCTATCAGTACATATATCAATATTGTTTTATACGATTCAAAATACTATATATTGCTATATGTATTATTA
This sequence comes from Giraffa tippelskirchi, assembly GCF_054371585.1. Lineage (NCBI taxonomy): Eukaryota > Metazoa > Chordata > Mammalia > Artiodactyla > Giraffidae > Giraffa > Giraffa tippelskirchi. Next base: position 174,357,668 of record NC_137280.1, on the reverse strand, counting down.
ACATGTAGTATGTAATATGTGCTATTAACATGGCTCAATTGTGTCTGACTCTTTGCGACCCCATGGACAGTGACCTGCCAGGTTCCTCTGTCCATGGGATTCTCCAGACAAGAATACTGGAGTGAGTTGCCATGCCCTCCTCCAGGCAATCTTCCCAACCCAGGGATCAAACCCAGGTCTCCCACATTGTAGGTGGGTTCTTTACTGTCTGAACCACCAGGAAAGTGCATTACTAACACTAGACATCAAAAATTAGAGGGTAAATGGGGGGAAACCCACCACAGTATTGTAAAGTAATTATCCTCCAATTAAAATTAATTTTTAAAAAGGTGATAAGGGATATACATATACATATAGCTGATTTGCTTTGCTGTACAGTAGACTAACACAGCATTGTAAAGCAACTGTACTCCAATAAAGATTTTAAAAAACAAATGGAAAAGAAAATTTATTGGGGGGAAAAGAAATTCATATTTATTTACAAGTATAGCAATTCCTGCACTGATAACAAAGAAGAAGCCATGTGCTTTGTTTATGGTAGTCTGGCCTAAATGCTAATGAAGAAATCATTGAACATTTTATGGTATAGGATATTAGACATATGTGTAAGACAGTATTGGAAGCATTGTTTCATTTCTTAAAAAAAGCACTTGTGATGATAGGCTGACATGTAGTTTCTCCAATTATGATAGAGTATCACATGCTATAGTAATGTAATTCTTTGAAAGCAAAGCTATAAAATAGTAAAGAAGCTAACACATTACTAATTTTATATCAACACCACTTACTTTATGCCTATGTAGGATAGGCTATCATCTTCAATACAAGGCTTGTACACAATGAAAACTTAGATAATGATGCAAAAATGTCTCACAATTTTGCTATACAGTTATTAAATCTTCACACAAAGATACACAAATGTATCATACAAATGTATGGCCTCATGATTATTTACTATATATTAAGTGGAAGTGGATCATCATAAAGATCTTCGTCCTCATTGTCTTCATGTTGACTAGACTAAGGAGGAGGAAAAAGAGGGATTGGTATTGATTTTTCAGGGATGGCAGAGGCAGAATTGGTGGAAAAGGTCAAAGGCGAGGCAGACACATTCAGTGTAACTTTATGGAAATACATTACAATTTCTGACTTTTTTTTTCATTTCTCTAAAAATATTTGTATACAGTACCAATTCCTCTTCTACTCTTTGCTGTAGTTTTAGTGCCCATATCATCAAAGCATCCATGTCATAAAAGAAGTCAAAGCATCTTGAAAAGTCAGAACCCTTCTGCTAGATTGTCTCATCTCAATTAGTTGTCTGGCACTGCTGCTTCTACATCTTCTTCCTGGTCTGGCACTGGCTCAGAACACTCACCTCCAGCAAGGTGTCTTTTGTTAATCTCTCTGTTGTGGTGTCTATTAGCTCTTGAATGTACCCAACATCCTTCACCACCCTGCCCCCCACACACAGACCCTTTTTTTTTTTTTTTTTTAATCACATCCACAATGTCTCTCATGATTTTTTGATTGGCTCTCTCAGAATACTTTGAAGTCAGCACAATATCTAGTGAATTTTCTTTGACAGGAATTTATTGTTTTGGGTCTAATGGCTTTTACTATAACAATGATGGCATCTTCAATGGTGTAATCTTTCCAGACTTTCAAGATGTTTTCTTTCTTGGGATTTTTTTTTTTTTTTTCCCACAGCATTGAAAATCCTCCCCATAGAATGCTGTGTTTAATGAATCTTAAAGGTCCTTATGACCTCCTGATTTAGAGGCTGAATTAGTGATGTTGTATTTGTGGGCAAGTAGACCACTTGAATGTCTTTGATGTTGAACTGATGGACTTTTGGTGTTGAACTCATGGCCAAGGACATTGTCCAATATCAAAAGAATTTTAAAAGGAAGTCCCTTACTGACAAGGGACTTCCTTGCTTCAGGGACAAATCATCAATGGAACCAGTGCAGAAAAAGTGTTCTAATTGTCTAGGTCTTCTTGTTGTGCAACTGAAATACTGGAAGCTGGTGTTTTTCTTTTCCCTTCAAGGCTTATGATTAGCAGCTTTATATATAGGGCAGTTCTTATCATAAACCCAATTGCATTTTCACAAAACAGTAAAATTAGCCTGTTCCTTCCCACCTTAAACTGTGGTATTTGATTCTCTTCCTTGCTAACAAATATCCTTTGTGGCTTTTATTTATTTATTTTTTCCAGAATAGGGCATTTTTATCTGCATTATAAGCCTGTTGAGACAGATATTTTTTCACCTCAATGATTTTCTTAATGTTGTCTGGGAACTTATTTACTAATACTTAGTTGGCAGAAACTGCTTTTCCTATTATCTTGACATTTTAAAAAAAGCCAAATCATCTTTCAAAATCATCAAATCATCCTTTGCTGCCATTAAATTATCCATCTTCTGATTCCTCACCTTTGTCTTGCTTTAAATTACCATATAAAGACTTTGCTTTTTCTCGAATCATATTCGAATCTATAGGTACCTTACACCCACGTAAAAGCTGCACTCAATACAAGAGTAAAAGGTATTTCAAAAAAGTGGAAGGTTTTTGTGCCTGCTGATGTATCTATAGTGACTGTTTCACAAATTTCCTTTTCTTTTTTTACAACAGTCCTTACGCTAATTTTTTTTCTTTTTTTTAATGTTGAAATGGCAGGCAATTACACTGAAAACCTCAATCTTTGGTATATTTCAAACAAATTAACTTTCTCTTGGAACATTATGTCTTTTCTCCCTAGAAGCACTTTCAGCACCACTAGAGGCACTTTGTATGGGTTCCATGGTGTTATTCAGGCTTTACTGTGTGTGTGCTAGGTCACTCAGCTGTGTCTGACTTTGCAGCCCCATGGCCTATAGCCTGCCAGGCTCCTCTGTCTATGGAATTTTCCAGGCAAGAATATTGGAGGGGGTTGCCATTTCTTACTCAGGGTTTACTATATTGCACTAGACATGATTAAAAATACACAAGAACCTCAAGAGATCACTTTATACAGCAATACACAATTTATTGGAGAAATGAACTGCCCTCATGGAGATGTATCACACAGTATTTTAAATTGACACAACACTTGAGTTCAGCATAATAGCAACAGGTGGTGGCTTTAAAATTATCATAGTAGAACAGAATGTACTATAATTAATTTTATGCAGGTATGGTTTATTACTGCATCTTTACTTTATCTCTGTTTCTCTTGACTGTGATTACCATGTATGGTAATCATGTACCATGTACATACCATGTATGGTATGTAAGGATGTGCATATGTAAGGATGTGCATATGTTTTGACAAAGTTTAACTTTTTATAATAAATTTGTGTATATTTTATGGTAGTAAATGATAAGATAGGCTGGTGCTACATATATTTTATTTGTTCATGACATACCTTTAATTTTAAAAATATTTCTAAGCTATTAGTTTGTCTGTGAGTTTTTTCAAATTGTTACAAGCCTCTAAAATTTTTCCCAATCCTTATTGAAAACACTGCATATATGTGGATCGACACAGTTCAAATGAATTGTTCAAGGGTCAACTGTACTGTAAAATCATGATTCATTATAAATTGTTCTGGCAATGGACATATGGGTTTTTCATTGTTTCAGTCCTGTAAATAATGTTGCCATAGTATTATAGGTGTTTACTTTAGCACATATGCATGTGTGTCTGTTAAGAATATATGAAAGGAAAGAATTTTTGCTTTATGAAGATGTTGCAGTCATCTTTATTAAATATACTAACATGCTGATTTTTCTTGGCTGCCTATTAATAATAGTAATTTATTATTATAAATAATATGAATAGCATTTATAAATATAGCATATGATTATGATATGCTATGAATACATATAAAATAAATATAAAATTATAATATTTTAAAATATATATATAATTTTACTACATGAAAGTAACTATCCATTGATAGATGAATAGAGAAAATAGATGTTGTTTGTATATGCCACATATATATATATATGAATATTGTTCAGCCATAAAGGGAATAACATCTTGTCATTTGGAGCAACATGAACAGACTCAGAGGATTTTATGTGAAGTGAAATAACTCAGTGAAAGATGAATGCAGTATGATTAATTTCAGTGATATGTGAAATCTAAAAACAACAACAACAAAAACCCAGACATACAGATATAGAGAACAAATAAGCAGTCACCAGAGCTAAGAGGGTTAGAGGGATGGGTGAAATAGGTGAGAGAGATTAATAAATACAGGCTTCCAGTTACAAAACAAATGAGTCATGGGGCTAAAATGTATAGCATGAGGAATAAATTAGAGTATTATATAATAATACTAGTAGTAGTAGGTAGTGATTTTTTAGTAAAGATATTCTGAATCCCAAATATATTTATGTATATAGCAAGATCCTTCTATTTTGTCATTTGTTTCTCCTTATTTTTTATTTATAGAAGCACAGATGGTTTTCATTTTAACATGGTCATATTTATAAGTTTTTTCTTCTCTGTTTTTGTCTCTATCTTGTTTAAATATCCTTTGGAAACTAAAATTTAAAAAAATTATACATGAGTGTTATATTTTGCTTGATGTGCATCAGCCTTGACATTATCTGTAACTAATTTTAAATTGTCTAGAGAATTTGTTTTTATATACAGTAAACTAAGCACTTTTTTTTTTTCAAATATCTGAAACTACACACCTTATCCTGATTGGTCAAAACCATCTCTGCTGTATAGCAAATATTCATTCAACTTTGAGCCAAATTCTAGGATTTCTACTTTGATCATTTGGCATCTTTATTTATTCCAGTGTAATACATTTTCCTAATAATATGAGTTCATTAATGTTTTGACATTGACTAAGGTAATAATTGTGGGCTTCCCCAGTAGCTCAGTGGTAAAGAATCCACCTGCAGTGCAGGAGCTGCAGAAGACACCGGTTCGATACCTGTGTCAGGAAGATCCTCTGGAGGATGGCATGGCAACCCACTCCAGTATTCTCGCCTGGAGAGCCCCCATGGACAGAGGAGCCTGGCGAGCTACAGCCCATAGGGTCGCATAGAGTCAGATACAACTGAAGCAACTTAGCATGCACACAAGGAAATAATTATGAACAAATCTATGGACCAAATGGTCCAGGTTCAAATACTCAGTCTCTACAAATACACAAATATATACGGTATATATATATAACGTGTGTGTATACACACACACACACACACACACATGCACACATACGTATGTGTATATCAAGTAAATTTCCAGACTGGATAAATCATAAGCCAGAATCAAGATTGCCAGGAGGAATATCAACAAGCTCATATATGCACTGATGATACCATTTGAATGGCAGAAAGTGAAGAGGAACTAAAGAGCTTCTTGAGGAGGGTTAAATAGCTAGCTTAAAACTCAGCTTTAAAAAAAGAAAACAGGATCCTGGCATCTGCTCCCATCACTTCATGGCAAATAGAAGGGGAAAAAGTGGAAGCAGTGACAGATTATTTTCTTTGGCTCCAAAGTCACTGCAGATGGTGACTGCAACCATGAAATTAAAAGACGCTTACTCTTTGGAAGGAAAGCTCTAACAAACCTAGACAGCATATTAAAAATCAGAGACATCACTTTGCCAACAAAGGTCTGTATAGTCAAAGCTATGTTTTTTCCAGGAATCATGTATGGATGTAAGAGTTGGGCCATAAAGAAGATCGAGCACTAAAAAATTGATGCTTTTGAACTGTGATCCTGGAGAAGATTCTTGAGAGTGGCTTGCACTGCAAGGAGATCAAACCAATCAATCCTAAAGGAAATCAACCCTGAACTGATGCTTCCAGCCAACAGTGGAAGAACTGATGCTGAAGCGGAAGTTCCAAGACTTCGGCCACCTGATGCAGAGAGCTGAATCAATGGAAAGAACTCTGATGCTAGGAAAGACTGAAGGGAGATGGAGAAGATGGCCGCAGAGGATGAGATGGTTATATATCATCACCAATCATCAATGACATGAATTTGATCAAAATCCAGGAAATAGTAAAGGACAGGGGAGCCTGGCATGCCACAGTCTCTGGTGTCACAATGAATCGGACACAGCAATGACTGAACAGCACCACTACCATTATATAAAGATGGGAAATTATCTATTTTTTCATGCCTCTGTTTTCTCATCTACAGAAAGAGAATTACATTACTTGTATAATTGTTACGGTGATGAAATAATAGTTTAAACATAATCATTTAAAGATAATGTTGGCAGGAAGAAAGTACTATGTAAGTGTAAATATTATCAATATTATTCTTGATCAGCAAATATGTCCACTTCTGTCTCCAAAAATGTTGGTTCTTGTCACTTTTATATATATGGAATAGACAAGAGCCTTGCTGGGGTCCTTGAACCCCTAGAACAACATGGGGAGCCACTTGTCCCCAGTCCCCAAGCCTTCCACCCAGCATCAAGGAGCTGCATGCAGAAGCTCTCAGCTTAGTACTGTTTGGCTAATGCCCTCTCTATTCGCCCCACACTGTAGTGAGCCCAGTGTCTTGGAAGTTGCAGTATAGGGCTGGATGTCTCTCTCCAAGGCCTTCACTTTGGGAGAGCACCCTCCCCAAGCTGCTGCCTGGGGATGAGGTTGCAACCTTGGGAATCAAGTTTCCTCTGTCTGTAGTTCTTCAGGCACACTGTTAACTAGATCTAATCCCTTGAATATATTTGTTAATTCCACTGCATATTTATAGGACATATGAAAAGGCAAAAGCTTAGGACACTTGAAAGATGAACTCCCCAGGTCGGTAGGTGCCCAATATGCTACTGGATATCAGTGGAGAAATAACTCCAGAAAGACTGAAGAGATGGAGCCAAAGCAAAAACAACACCCATATGTGGATGTGAGTGGTGATGGAAATTAAGTCTGATGCTGTAAAGAGCAATATGGCATAGGAACCTGGAATATTAGGTCCATGAATCAAGGCAAACTGGACGTGATCAGACAGCAAAAGACAAGAGTGAAGTCGACATTTTAGGAATCAGCAAACTAAAATGGACTGAAATGGGTGAATTTAACTCAAATGACCATTATATCTACTACTGTGGGCAAGAATCTCTTAGAAAAATGGAGTAGCCATCATAGTCAAAAAAAGAGTCCAAAATGCAGTAATTGGATGCAGTCTCAAAAACGACAGAATGATCTCTGTTAACAAGGCAAACCATTCAATATCACGGTAATCCAAGTCTATACCCCGAGAAGTAATGCTGAAGAAGCTGAAGTTGAACAGTTATATGAAGACCTACAAGACCTTCTAGAACTAACACCCAAAAAAGATGTCTTTTTCATTATAGGGAACTTAAATGCAAAGATAGGAAGTCAAGAAAAACCTGGAGTAACAGGCAAATTTGGCCTTGGAGTACAGGATGAAGCAGGGCAAAGGCTAATAGAGTTTTGCCAAGAGAATGCACTGGTCATAGAAAACTCCCTCTTTGAACAAAACAAGAAGACTCTACATATTGACATCACCAGATGATTAATACTGAAATCAGCTTGATTATATTCTTTGCAGCCAAAGACAGAGAAGCTCTATAGAGTCAGCAAAAACAAGACCGGGAGCTGACTGTGGCTCAGATCATGAACTCCTTATTGTCAAATTCAGACTTAAATTGAATAAAGGATGGAAAACCATGAGACCTTTGAGGTATGACCTAAATCAAATCCCTAATGATTATACAGTGGAAATGAGAAATAGATTCAAGGGATTAGATCTGATAGAGTGCCTGAAGAACTATGGATGGAGGTTTGTGATATTGTACAGGAGTCAGGGATCAAGATCATCCCCATAAAAGAAAAAGAAATACAAAAAGGCAAAATGGTTGTTTGAGGAAGCCTTACAAATAACTGTGAAAAGAAGAGAAGCAAAAGACAAAGGAGAAAAGGAAACATATACCCATTTAAATGCAGAGTTCCAAAGAATAGCAGGGAGAGATACAAAAGCCCTGCTTAGTGATCAGTGCAAAGAAATAGAGAAAAACAATAGAATGAGAAAGACTAGAGATCTCTTCAAGAAAATTAGAGATACCAAGGGAACAATTCATGCAAATATGGGCACAATAAAGGACAGAAATAGTATGGACCTAACAGAAGCAGTAGATATTAAGAGGTGTCAAGAACACACAGAAGAACTATACCAAAAAGATATTCACGACCCAGATAATCACGATGGTGTGATCATTCACCTAGACCCAGACATCCTGGAATATGAAGTCAAGTGAGCCTTCGCAAGCATCACTACAAACAAAACTAGTGGCAGTGATGGAATTCCAGTTGAGCTATTTCAAACCCTGAAAGATGATGCTATGAAAGTGCTGCACTCATTATGTCAGCAAATTTGGAAAACTCAGCAGTGGCCACAAGACTGGAAAAGATCAGTTTTCATTCCAATCCCAAAGAAAGGCAATGCCAAAGAATGCTCTACCTACCACACAATTGCACTCATCTCACACGCTAGCAAAGTAATGCTCAAAATTCTCCAACCCAGGCTTCAGCAATATGTGAACTGTGAAATTGCAGATGTTCAAGCTGGATTTACAAGAGGCAGAGGAACCAGAGATTAAATTGCCACCATCCGTTGGATCACCGAAAAAGCAAGAGAGTTCCAGAAAAACATCGATTTCTGTTTTATTGACTATGCCAAAGCCTTTGACTGTGTGGATCACAATTAACTGTGGAAAATTCTAAGAAATGGGAATACCAGTCCACCTGACCTGCCTCTTGAGAAATCTGTATGCAGGTCAGGAAGCAACAGTTAGAATCGGACATGGAACAATAGAAGGTTCCAAATAGGAAAAGGAGTACGCCAAGGCTGTATATTGTCACCTTGCTTATTTAACTTAAATGCAGAGTACATCATGAGAAATGCTTGGCTGGAGGAAGCACAAGCTGAAATCAATATTGCTGGGAGAAATATCAATAACCTCAGATATGCTGATGACACCACCCTTATGGCCGAAAGCAAAGAACTAAAGAATCTCTTGTTGAAAGAAGAGTGAAAAAGTTGACTTAAAAGTCAACATTCAGAAAACTAAGATCATGGCATCTGGTCCCATCACTTCATGGCAAATAGATGGGGAAACAGTGAGAGACTTTATTTTTGTGCTCCAATATCACTGAAGGTGGTGACTGCAGCCATGAAATTAAAAGACGCTCATTCCTTGGAAGAAAAGTTATGACCAACCTAGGCAGCACATTAAAAAGCAGAGACATTACGTTGCCATCAGAGGTCCATCTAGTCATAGCTATGGTTTTTCCAGTAGTCATGTATGAATGTGAGAGTTGGATTATAAAGAAAGCTGAGCCCCGAAGAATTGATGCTTTTGAACTGTGGTGTTGGAGAAGACTCTTGAGAGTCCATCCTAAAGGAAATCAATCCTTAGTGATCATTGGAAGGACTGATGTTGAAGCTGGAACTCCAGGACTTTGGCCACATGATGCGAAAAGCTAACTCATTTGAAAAGACCCTGATGCTGGGAAAGATTGACGGCCAGAGGAGGAGGGGATGACAGAGGATGAGATGGTTGGATGGCATCACCAACGTGATGGACATGAGTTTGAATATGCTCCAGGAGTTGGTGATGGACAGGGAGGCCTGGAGTGCTGCATTGTATGGGGTTGCAAAGAGTCAGACACAACTAAGCAACTGAACTGATCTGAACTGGCTGGCTCATTGGTTTTCTGTGCTTTCTCTAGTTTAAGGCTGATGTTTGCTATAAGATGCTAATAATCTGAGCCACAGTCAGCTCCAGGTCTTATTTTTGCTGGCTTTATAAAGCTTTTCCTTCTTTGGCCACAAAGACAGTAATCAATTTGATTTCGGTATTGACCATTTGATGATGTCCGTGTGTAAAGTTGTCTATTGTGTTGTTGAAAAAAAGGGTATTTTCTATGTCTAGTGCATTATCTTGGTGGAATTCCGTTATCTTTTACCTGTTTCATTTTCTTCTCCAAGGCCAAATTTTCCTGTTACTCCAGGTGTCTCTTGACTTCCTATTTTGCTTTCCAATTCCCAATAATGAATAGAACATCTTTTTTTTTCTGTTAGTCCCAGGAGATTTTCTAGGTCTTCATAGAACTGATCAACTTTAGCTTCTTTGGCATCGGTGGTAGGGGTGTAGACACTAATTACTCTGATGTCGAATGGCTTTCCTTGGATATTATTGTTGTTTTATATTTACTATGTTTAAATTACATACATATTTATAAATCCTGTAACTCACTATTTTTCTTTTTTTTTAATTTTTTGAAGTATAATTGATTTACAATACTTTAAATCTACAGCCCAGTGATTTAGTTATACATATATATGTGTGTATATATATATATATATATATATATATATTCTTTTTCAGATTATTTTCCAGTCACTATTTCTTATGTTTCATCCCTTCTTTTCTATATATTATTTACACTATATTTCCTATTCAAATTCATTAGACATTTATTTGGTAGGTATTCATAAGTGGCAAACTCTAATCAATTAACATTTGTTTAAATTAGCTTTATTTCATTTTTTTATTCAATAAAAATTAATTGGCTATAAAGTTGTACATAGACAGTTAATATAGTGTCTCTATGTTATTAAGTCCTTTTCCCCACAGTCCTTATTGTTCTGTTCTTGTTAAGAGTCTATCCTTGTGACTGATATTCTTGTGTCAGTCTGATCATCATAATTTCTAGTAAAATTGCATTCCCTTTGTGGCTGATTTAAAATATTTTTTCTGAAAGAGGACTTTTTAAAGATGGTGATACAGGAGGTTCCTGAACTTCCTTCCTCCGACAAACATTAAACATACAGCTATACTTGGAACACTTCTCTCTGAAAGAAATCCAGAAACTAACTGAGTGACTCCTACATATTGGATGAACAAGAAAAGACCCATTTCAAAAGAAGTAACAAAGTCTGTGTTTTCCAGATAAGTAAAAGCTGAAAGAGTTCATCACCACTAGACTGGCCTTATAAGAAGTATTAAAGGGACTTCTTCAAGAAGAAGCAAAGGAACACTAGTTAATGAAAGGAAAACATATGAAAGAATAAATATCACTGGTGAAAGTAAGTGAAGTGTAGTGACAGTCACTCAGTCGTGTCTGACTCTCTGCAACCCCATGGGCTCTACAGTCCATGGAATTCTCCAGGCCAGAATACTGGAGTATGTGGCCTATCCCTTCTGCAGGGGATCTTCCTGACCCAGGATTTGATCCAGGGTCTCCTGCATTGCAGGCGGATTCTTTACCAACTGAGCTGGCAAGGAAGACTGGTGAAAGTAAACACATATTTAAATTCAGAGTACTCAGAGTACATAAGTCACTTATAAATCTGTGAAGGTTAAAAGACAAAATTAATAGTAATAACTATACAATAATCTGTTAATGCTTACACAAAGTAAAAAGATTAAAGTGAGACATTGAAAACATAAAGTATGGGCGAGCAGTGGTAAAAAATACAGAGCTTCAGTTTGCTTTTGAACTTAAGTAGTTATCAGCTTAAAATAGACTATTATATTTTATAAATAGTTTTATGTAAGCTTCATGGAAAACACAAAGCAAAAATCTGTAGTAGATACACAAAAGAGTAAGGGAAAGAAATCCAAGAATGCCATGGATTTGTGATGTGTGGTGTGATGTGTGGTGAAATCATCAAATCATGGAAGAAAAAATCAAGAGAAAAGAAAGTAACCAAGTAATTACAAAAAAGTCAGAAAACAGTTAAAAAAATGGCAATATTAAGTCCATCAGTTCAGTTCAGTTCAGTCGCTCAGTCGTGTCCTACTCTTTGCGACCCCATGAATCACAGCACACCAGGCCTCCCTGTCCATCACCAACTCCCAAAGTTCACCCAAACTCATGTCCATCGAGTCGATGATGCCATCCAGCCATCTCATCCTCTGGCGTCCCCTTCTCCTCCTGCCCCCAATCCTTTCCATCATCAGGGTCTTTTCCAATGAGTCAGCTCTTCTCATGAGGTGGCCAAAGTATTAGAGTTTCAGCGTCAACCTCAGTCCTTCCAATGAACACCCAGGACTGATCTCCTTTAGGATGGACTGGTTGGATCTCCTTGCAGTCCAAGGGACCCTCAAGAGCCTTCTCCAACACCACAGTTCAAAAGCATCAATTCTTCAGCGCTCAGCTTTCTTCACCATCCAACTCTCACATCCATACATGACCACTGGAAAAACCATAGCCTTGACTAGATGGACCTTTGTTGACAAAGTAATGTCTCTGGTTTTTAATATGCTGTCTAGGTTGCTCATAACTTTCCTTCCAAGGATTAAGCGTCTTTTAATTTCATGGCTGCAGTCACCACCTGCAGTGATTTTGGAGCCCCCAAAAATAAAGTTTGACATTGTTTCCACTGTTTCCCATCCATTTCCCATGAAGTGATGGGACTGGATGCCATGATATTAGTTTTCTGAATGCTGAGTTTTAAGCCAACTTTTTCACTTTCCTCTTTCACTTTCATCAAGAGGCCCTTTAGTTCTTCTTCACTTCCTGCCATAAGGGTGGTGTCGTCTGCATATCTGAGGTTATTGATATTTCTCCTGGCAATCTTGATTCCAGCTTGTGCTTCTTCCAGCCCAGCGTTTTTTTATTAAGTCCATACCTACCAACAAACTATTTAAGTAAATGGACTAAATTCTCCAGTCAAAAGATACAGAACTTCTTTCAGGAAACAAGAAAAATTTCAAATAAGCAGTAACTTTAAACTACAAAGAATTAGTTAAAAAAAAAAAAAAGAAGAAGAAGAAGAAGAAATGAAGCCCCAAAGAAGAAGAAGAATAAATAAAGCCCCAAATTAGTAGGAGGAAGGCAATTACAAAATCACAGTGGAAATAAGTTAAAAAGAGACTAAAAACAGAAGACTCAAAGTCAGAAAAGAAACAGATGATGCAGCTGATACCACAGAAATGCAAAGGGTCTTAAGAGACAGAGTATACATCAGGCCGGCTCGAAGAAATGGAATACTCTGCATTTATTTAACAAGGTTAGCATCTCCCTAACACCAGAGCCAAATGAAGATGATACAAGAAAGGAAGGCTAAAGATCAATATCCCTGATGAATATAGATGTAAAAATCGTCAACAAAATATTAGTAAACCAAATTTAACAGCACGCTAAAAGGATCTTACACTATAATCAAGTGTGATTTAATGCTAGAAATACTTGTAAATCATATATCTGATGAGTTAATATCCAACAAATATAAAGAATTAATACAACTTGATAGGAAAAAAATAAAGCAGTTTGAGTTAAAAATGGGCAAAGGAACTAAATAGATGTTTTTCCAAAGAAGACATTCCAAAAAGAATACCTGGCCAACCGTTACATGAAAAGGTGTTCAGTATCACTTATAATCAGGGAAACATAAAACCACAGTGAGCTGACACACCATGCATGCTAGAATGACTATCAAAAGCTCAAGATAACGTGTCAGCAAGGATGTTAAGAGAAAGGGATGCTTATGCACTGTAGGTGAGAATGTAAATTGGTGCAGCCACTATGGAAAGCTGTCCCTTGGACAACAAGGATATCAAACCCATCAATCCTAAAGGAAATCAACCCCAAATACTCACTGGAAGGCCTGATGCTGAATCTCTGATATTTGGTCACCTGACGTGAAGAACTGACTCATTGGAAAAGATCCTAATGCTGGGAAAGATTGAAGGCAGGAGAAGGGGACAGCAGAGGATGAGATGGTTGGAAGGCATCGCTGAATCAATGGACGAGTTTGAGCAAACTCTGGGAGACAATGAAGGACAGGGAATCTTGGCATGCTGCAGTCCATGGGTTCGCAAATAGTCAGATATGAGTTAATGACTGAACAACAATGATTAGGGAAAGCATTATGAAGATTCCTTAAAAATTATAAATTAGAACTACCTTTCAATTTATCAATTCAATTTCTGAAAAGAGAATCTTGAAGATATATCTGCATTTCCATGGTTATTGCAGCATTATTCACAGTAACCAAGATAAGTAAACAACCTATATGTTTGTTAAGGGATGGCTAGACAAAAAAAAAAAGGTGTATATATGTGTCCAATATAACATTATTCAACCATGAGAAAGAAGGAAGTACTGCCATTAGTGACACCGTGGTTGGACTTTGAGGGCATAATGCTAAGTGAAGTAAGTTAGACAATGAAAGATAAATGCTGGGTTAAATCACTTATATGTGGAAAATAAAAGCCAAACTCATATAGACAGAGGCTAGCATGTTTACCAGGGATTTGGGGAAAGGATGTGAGAAATGGGAAGATGTTGCTCAAAGAACACAAACTCCCCATTAAAAGGAATAAGTTCTAGGGGCCTAATGTATGGCACGTTCATTAGAGTTAGTAACACTGTGGTGTATAGTTGAAATTTGAAAATAAAATACAACAAATCTTATAGTAATCTGGGGCTTTTAGGGCAACTGACCTTCTATGCACTCAAAAATCCATGTAAAACTTAAGTTGGTCCTTCATATACATGGTTCCTCTGTATCTGTATTTCCACATCAACAGACTCAGCCAATGGTGGCTCATATAGTACTGTGGTGTTTACTACTGAAAAAAACTTTGGATAAGTGGACCCATGTAATTCAAACCCATGTTTTTCAAGGGTCAGCTGCAAAATCTTTTTGCCTTTGGCACCTTAAATTTTTATTTCCACTTATATAAATATTCATTTTGTATTTTTATTCTTTTAAATCTTTCATTGATTAATTAATGACACATCTTTCATTAATTCTGGGAAATTATCACCTATTATCTCTATGAATACTGTCTCTCCTCCATCTTTTTATCTGTTTCTCTAGAACTACTATTAGTATTCTCAAATATTTTCTGCCTCTTCTCCTTGTTTTAAAATTTTTATTTTCCATTTATCTTCCATCTCTGCCAATTTAGGTAACTTTATCTGTTTTATTTTTGAGCTTACTAAATTTTTCTTAGCTGTATCTAAACTGTTTATCTAATTCATTGACTATATAATTGCAGTAATTGTACTTGAAATTTTAAGAAATTATATTTGATAATTTGAATAATAATCTTCATAGTTTGGAGGGATTTCTTCTGTTTTTTTTCCTTTTCATATTTTTGTTTCCGACTAAATTTTAGCAATATATTTTAGACTACATATTCCAAAATCCCATTCTGAAAATTTTAGGTATCTAACTCTTCTCAGTCTTTCATTGTACCACATTTATTTTTGTGTTGACTCATTTTATATTGTGTTATACGTAGAAATTTTGTGCAGTCCTAATTGAGGGTCATGATACAAATAAGTTATCTTTACTTCTGATTGATATTACAAGGATCTTCAAATCTATAAATTCATGAGAGTGTAGATGTTTAGTTATAATTTCATGGGAGATATTTTCCAAATGGAGTTCAGGTTAAACTCATGATTTTTCTTTGTATATTCTTCTTGTGGTAGATAACTTTCTGCTGGTATTATTCTGGCAGTTTAGTTCTGACTTCCCACTTTCATGGCCCCCCAAGGCTTCAATATCTGTACTGATGCAGCCGTAAATATCCAAATTCTTCAATATTAGGGTTTAGGAAAGTTCTGAAGTTAACTACACATTTAGTTCTAATTAACTGCTTTAGTCTTGGCTTTATTTTCATTTTGGTACCTAGAGATTTTCTTTACTTTCTTGTGAGCTAATTCATATAACTGAGAGACTTTATAATTTGTAAACTAGCATTCCTAAATGTCTCTTATGAGGATATTATTTGGATTGTTTATTCTGTCATTTCATTTAATAGTCTCTCTCAATTAATGTGTGTGTGTATGTGTGTGTGTGTCGGTAACTGAACATTTTTACTGATGAACAGGACCAGTATTGACGTCACTGCTGGGAAAAAAAAAAATTACCACAGCTCATACATGCTAATATGCATTTTATGCTGTCAGCTCCAATAGGAGATATATGTGCTACATACAAGGTACACTTTTTTCCCCACTTTATGCTTTGCAAAGGGCATGCAAATAAAATGCTTCCTTCCTTTAGAAATGATTATTCAGTAGAATATTTACAGTTTGTAGTGACTTAAGTAGGTTAAAAAAGTCAAATGGGCTTCAAACGTCACTTTACTTGATTTTACTTAAGTTATTTTAAAGATTGCATCTTAAATTTGGAAACAGTTTCTCCTGGATTCTTAAAAAAGTCTCTGGAGGTAAGCACTGACTATGTACAAAACACCACCTTTAAAACTAAGAGAAAAAGATGATTGTCCCTATTTCAGCTCTAGAAAAAGGAATATTAATAAAAGACTTTTATGAATGGTACAAAAATGAGTATTTGAACTCTTCTAAAAAGCCTAAAATTTTATTTTAATGGAAAGCATAACCTAAGTGAGAGAAAAATAATATGGCAAAGATTAATATCTTACAATGACTAGACAAAATTTTCTGAGTGCTCCTTTATTTCTTTTCCATTTTCTTTTATTTTATTTCCATTTGCTCCTGAACCACTAATCACCTAATTTCCAAAAGCCAGAGTCAATACTGAAGTCATTTACTAGCCTGATAGTCTGAGTATCATATGCCACATTACATAACTATATATGCCAATATAATCAAAATCTTAATGAAACCCAATTAAGCTGTCTGTGCCATGGCTCTTCAGGTATCTTGTCTCTTTATTATAGAAGTCAATCTCATTTGTTAAGCCTTTTATAAATTTGAACTAAGCCAAGAAATATTTAGCTAAATGTTTTATTGAGATCCTGGGAAAATAAACCAATTCTTTTCTCTATGTTCTTAATTTTTTTTCCTATTTCCCCACTACCTATTTCTTTGTTCAGTCCTATGCTGTATAAAATTCAAGTTGGTTTGATTTTTACTGCTGTGTGAAATATTATATGCACATGAGTGATCAAATATATGTAGCATTTAAAATTAAGTTATTAATGAATGTCTATACAATCACCACCTTGTTAAAAAAAGAGTGTTTTTGGCACCCTTGACATTTCTTACTGTTCCTCTACAAAAATATTTCTTCCTGAAGAAATGATCACTCTCCTGATCTCTGTTATAACAATCCCTTGCTTATTTATTTTTTATTTTACTATGTATTTATACATTTATAACATTGTTTTAGTTTGCCTGGTCTTGAACTCTACATAGATTAACTCATACTATATATAAATTATGTGCCTTGTCTTCTAAGCTAAATATTGTGAATTTGTTTTATATTGTTGCACAGTGCCTATATTAGACAGGGTTCTCTAGAAAGCAAAAATAAGTGTGTACTTATATATAGGGAGATACATTTATTAGAAGAATGGGCACACATGGTTATGGAGATTGAGAAATCCCATGATGTATTGTCTGAAAATTGAAGAACCAGGAAAGCAGGTGGTATAATTCAGTCCAAGTCCAAAGAGCCAGGGCAACCAATGGTCTAAGTCCAAGTCTGAATCCAAATGTCTGAGAACTAGAAATATTGACTTCCAAGAGCAAAACATAGACATCCTAGTTCAAACGGAGAGAGAATTCACCCATCCTCTGCCTTTTTTCCTATTCAGGACCTCAAAGGATTGGATAATGTCCCCCAGCATTGCTGATCTTGACCCAAGTGCTGATCTCGGTTGCTTCCGTGTCCTGCCTATTGCAGAAACCTGCTGCAATAAACCCGGGGTGCATGTACCTTTCTGAATTACCCTTCTCTCTGGATAGGGCTCCCTGGGCGCTTAGATGGTAAAGCGTCTGCCTGCAATGCAGGAGACCCGGGTTCGATCCCTGGGTCGGGAAGATCCCCTGGAGAAGGAAATGGCACCCCACTCCAGTACTCTTGCCTGGAGAATCCCATGGACTGAGGAGCCTGGTGGGCTACAGTCCATGGGGTCGCAAAGAATCGGACACGACTGAGCAACTTCACTTCACTTCGCTTCACTGGATATATGCCCAGGACTAGGATTGCTGAATCATATGGTAGCTCTATTTTTAGTCTTTTAAGGAAACTCTATGCTGTTCTCCATAGTGGCTGTACTGATTTACATTCCCACCCTCTCAAGCGTTTATTGTTTGTGGATATTTTAATCATGGCCATTCTGGTGGTGTGAGGTGATACCTCATTGTAGTTTTGATTTACAATTCTCTAATAATTAGTGATGTTGAGCACCACTTTTCATGTGCTTTTGGCCATCTATATGTCTTTTTTGGAGAAATGTCTACTTTGCTCTTCCACACAATTTTTGATTGAGTTTTTTCATTTCTTTGATATTGAGCTGCATGAACTGTTTGTATGTTTTGGAGATTAATCCCTTTCAGGTTGCTTAATTTGCAAACATTTCTCCCATTCTGACGGTTGTCATTTTGTTTTGTTTATACGGTACAAAAGCTTTTTTAAGTTTAGTTAGGTCCCATTTGTTAATTTTTGTTTGTATTTTCATTACTCTAGGAGGTGGATCAAAAAAGATCTTGCTGGGATTTATGCCCAGGACTGTTCTGCCTGTTTCCTCTAAGAGTTTTATAGTATCTGGTCTTACATTTAGATGTTTAATTCATTTTTCTGTATAGTCTTAGGGAGTGTTCTAATTTCATTATTTTACATGTAGCTCTAGTTTTCTAGCACCACTTATTGAAGTTGCTCTCTTTTCTCCATTCTATATTCTTGCCTTGTATATATTAGATGACCCTAGGTGCATGGGTTTATCTCTGGACTTTCTATCCTATTTCATTGATCTATTTTCTGTTTTTGTGCCAGTACCATACTGTTCTTCCATCAACAGAAGGATGAATAAAGAAGATGTGGTACATGTATAAATGAAATATTGCTCAACCATAAAAGGAACAAAATTGTGCCTTTTGTAGCAACATGGGTGGACCTAGAGATTGTCATTCTGACTGAAGTAAGTCAGATAGAGAAAGACAAATAAAATGTGTTACCACTTATATGTGATATCTAAAAAAAAATGGTACAAATGAATTTATTTACAAAACATAAATGGAAAAAAAACCCATAAATTCACAAATGTAGAAAACAAACTTATGAGTACCAAGAGGGAAGAGAAGAAGGATAAATTGGGATATTGGGGTTGACATATACACACTACTATATATAAAATAGATTATAAAGACTAAATAATAATAATAACTAATAAAATAGAAAACTAATAAGGACTAATAAGTAGAGCAGAGAAAACTCTATACAATAGTCTGCAATGATTTATATGGGAAAAGACTCTTAAGATGGTTATATGTATATGTATAATGGATTCATTTTGCTGTACACTTGAAACTAGCACAATGTTGTGAATTAACTGTACACAAGTAAAGTTTTTTTAAAATGCTAATTCATTCCAGAAACACTCTCACAGACAAACTCAGAAATAATATTTTACTAACATTCTGGGCATCCATTATTCTAGTCAATCTTACATAGAAAATTAACCATCACACAACCTATTCTTTTCTGAACAGGCTCAAAACATGTTATTTCCAAAATATACCACTTTGGCATATTAATTATTTGGGGCTTGAAAGCACCAGAGAAACAGCAGATGCAGGAAGAACTGTCTGAAAAATCCCCTTTCTATCTAAAAGCCAGACATAAAATAACATGAGAAAGATGTCCTCTCTGTACAAGGAAGAGAACATTCTTATCGTTGGAAACTGAGGGATGATGCCAAAATCAATCGGTACAAACAAATCTATTAAAATAACCCTTCAGTCAATTCAGTTCAGTTCAGTCACTCAGTCTTGTCTGACTCTTTGCAACCCCATGGACTGGAGCACGCCAGGCCTCCCTGTCCATCACCAACTCCTGGAGTTTACTCAAACTCATGTCCATCGAGTCCGTGATGCCATCCAACCATCTCATCCTCTGTCATCCCCTTCTCCTGCCTTCAGTCTTTCCCAGCATCAGGGTCTTTTCCAATGAGTCAGTTCTTCACATCAGGTGGCCAAAGTATTGGAGTTTCAGCTTCAACATCAGTCCTTCCAATGAATACTCAGGACTAATTTTCCTTAGGATGGACTGGTTAGATCTCATTGCTGTCCAAGGGACGCTCAAGAGTCTTCTCCCACACCACAGTTCAAAAGAATCAATACTTCGGTGCTCAGCTTTCTTTATAGTCCAACTCTCACATCCATACATGACTACCTGAAAAACCATAGCTTTGACTAGGCATACCTTTGTTAGCAAAGTAATGTCTCTGCTTTTTGATATGCTGTCTATGTTGGTCATAACTTTCCTTCCAAGGAGTAAGCGTCTTTTAATTTCATGGCTGCAATCACCATCTGCGGTGATTTTGGAGCCCAGAAAAATAAAGTCAGCTACTGTTTCCACTGTTTGCCCATCTATCTGCCATGAAGTGATGGGACCAGATGACATGATCTTAGTTTTCTGAATGTTGAGCTTTAAGCCAACTTTTTCACTCTTCTCTTTCACTTTCATCAAGAGGCTCTTTAGTTCTTCACTTTCTGCCAGAAGGGTGATGTCATCTGCATATCTGAGGTTATTGATATTTCTCCCAGCAATCTTGATTCCAGCTTGTGCTTCCTCCCACCCAGCATTTCTCATGATGTACTCTGCATAGAAGTTAAATAAGCAGGGTGACAATATACAGCCTTGACGTACTCCTTTTCCTATTTGGAACCAGTCTGTTGTTCCATGTCCATTTCTAACTGTTGCTTCCTGACCTGCATACAGGTTTCTCAAGAAACAGGTCAGCTGGTCTGTTATTCCCATCTCTTTCAGAATTTTCCACAGTTTATTGTGATCCACACAGTCAAAGGCTTTGGCATAGTCAATAAACTAGAGGTAGATGTTTTTCTGGAACTCTCTTGCTAAGTAACCCTTATCTTCTATTAATTTCGTCCATGTACTTCCTAGTCACTTTCTCATAATTCATTACCCCTAGGTCAAATATCTTTGTTTTGTTCACTTCTCCACAAATTTACCACTTTTTTGTTAGAAAGTGTATATAAGCTCTTGGTCCTGGTTTTTTTTTTTTTATTTTCATTTTCCTTATGAAGACCCCTTTGTGTACTTAAAAATATTAAGTAAAATTTTTGGCTTTTTTCCTGTAAATCTGTCTTAGGTAAGTTTAATTTTCAGGTTCAGTCATAGAATGTAAGATAATAAATTTTTTTCTCCCTAATATTTTCATGTTCTACAGTTTTATATTCCTTGAACAAAATGTATCCATTCTATGAACGGTAAACATATAAAATTTCAGACTAGTTCGAAAAAATCCTGCTGAAAACAATTTTGTACATTTTCTGGTACATGGGATCAAATGTTTTTCTAGTGTATGTCTGCATAGAATTGAATTGCTACACTATAGAACAAGTGTAATTTAAACTTTCCTAAATAATGTTCCCAAACAGTGTACTAGTTTGCATCCACAGTATCCACGTTGTCATCTGTACTTAGCATTTTCAAATACATTTAAATGTTTGTTAATCTGGTGGGTTTTTAATGGAATATAATTGTGGTTTTGCATTTCTCTGATTGCTAAATGAGTTGAGACTTTTTCACATATGTTTGAGGGATTTTGGTTTCCTTTTTTCTGTAATAACTAAATTAAATTTTTTCATTTAGAAAGCACATTTAGTAAAGCATATTCAATCAATTTAATCTTGTCTTTCAAACCTTTCCAGCTATAAAGTTTGCTGACTCTGTGCTTTTTGTTAGAATCATATATATCCCCGTGTATAGTAGTTAAGACTTCTTTAGAATTCAGATCACTGAGTTAAGTTTTAGGAAATATGATGGAGTTCAAAAGAAAGAAGATATAATACTTAGATGAGTAAAACGTTGATCTCAGAGAGTTTGTTAATAAATTGGAGCTGATTTTCTGAAAACTTATTAAAAATTTTAAGGTTATATAGCATAAGAGAATTATATAGTAAATTGAAACTAGTTTATGAAGTTTTCAGGGAAAAAGTATATTTTAACTTAGATTTGAATCTTTCAGTGTAAAAAATAAAAGTTTTATTGAGCACTAGCCAAGTACTTGGGACTGTTTGAAGTACTTAGGAATGATAAGTTATGAGAAAAATGTCTTCAGATAATGATCTAACTATCCAATATACTTAAACGGATGAGATTATCACAGATAATCATAGATAAAGTAATGGTGAAAAAATAGTAGAAAATATAAATTACTTTGAAATACCCCTGGGAGCATTGGAATTCAGAAAATGGTCTATCTGCAGACAGAAGAAAAAAAAAAAAAAAAAAGATAACAGAGATAGGTATCTTTGTGTTTAAAATTAGTGAGTTATGGACTGTCAAAAGAACACCAAAGTGGGTAAATGGATAAAATTTACCAGTTTTATCCATTGATAACATTTATCAATGGGTAAAATTGAGGCAAGGGAGAATTGATAGAGGAGGAGCATACTGAATATTCCTTCAAAGGGAACACTAAGTTTGACACTCATTGCCTGTACATAAGACTTAGTCCTTCTAGTATTTTAAATGATGTCAATTTTACCTGGAGAAACAGTGGCATTAGATCAACATTGGTCTCCAGGGTAGGGTCTGATAATATTATCTCTAATGTTTAAAATTAAATGTCTACTTTTCATGCTTACAAGAAATATCTGTTTCCTTATGTGCACACAATCCATTCTGAAAAAAATATTCTGGCAATTATTTAGTTTGTTCAATGAATCCAGTTAATTAAAGTATCAAATTCTATGGGGCTGGTATTACATGGAATTTCCTTATTTTTTTTAAAAAAAGATGACATTGTTGCTGTATAAGCAGAAATTATGGTCATGATGTGAGCAACAGTCAGGTACAAGTCTTGTTTTTGCTGACTGTTTAGAGCTTCTCCATCTTTGGCTGCAAATAGTATAATAAATCTGATTGCTGTATTGACCATCTGGTGATGTCAATGTGTAGAGTAGTCTCTTCTGTTGTTGGAAGAGGGTGTTTGCTATGACCAGTCCGTTCTCTTGGCAGAACTCTGTTTGCCTTTGCCCTACTTCATTTTGTACCCCAAGGTCAAACTTGCCTGTTACCGCAGATATCTCTTGACTTCCTACTGTTGCATCACAGTCTCCTATCATGAAAAGTGTATCTTTCTTAATGATAGTTCTAGAAGGTCTTGTAGGTCATCATAGAACCATTCAACTTTAGCTTCTATGGCATTCACAGTTGGGGCATAAACTTGGATTACTGAATGGTTTGTTTTGGAAATGAACTGAGCTCATTCTGTCATTTTTGAGACTGCACCCAAGTAATTCATACCAGACTCTTTTGTTGACTATGAGGGCTACTCCATTTCTTCTAAGGGATTCTTGCCCACAATAGTAGATATAATGGTCATCTGAATTAAATTCTCCCATTCTCATCCATTTTAGTTTACTGATTCCTAAAATCTTGATATTTACTCTTGCCATCTCCTGTTTGAGCACTTATAATTTACAATAATTCATGGACCTAGCATTCCAGGTTCCTATGCAATATTGTTCTTTACAGTGTCACACTTTCATCACCAGACACATCCACAACTGGGCATAATTTCCACTTTGGCTCAGCTGTATATTGTCACCCTGCTTATTTAACTTATATGCAGAGTACATCGTGAAAAATGCTGAGCTGGATGAAGTACAAGCTGGAATCAAGATTGCTGGGAGAAATATCAATAATTTCAGATATGCAGCTGACACCATCCTAATGGCAGAAAGCAAAGAGAAACTAAACAGCTTTTTGATGAATGTGAAAGAGGAGAGTGAAAA
Organism: Giraffa tippelskirchi; assembly: GCF_054371585.1. Lineage (NCBI taxonomy): Eukaryota > Metazoa > Chordata > Mammalia > Artiodactyla > Giraffidae > Giraffa > Giraffa tippelskirchi. The sequence goes on along the minus strand of NC_137280.1, from coordinate 174,333,957 downwards.
AGCTAGCTTAAAACTCAGCATTCAGTAAACTAAGATCATGGCATCTGGTCTCATTACTTCATGGCAAATAGATGGGGGAGAAATGGAAACAGTGACAGACTATTTTCTCGGGCTCCAAAATTACTGTGGATTGTGACTGCAGCCTTGAAATTAAAAGGCACTTGCTCTTTGGAAGAAAAGCTATGACAAACCAAGACAGCATATTAAAAAGCAGATACATCATTTTTCTCTAAACATCCATATAGTCATAGCTATGTTTTTTCTAGTAATCGTGTACAGATGTGAGAATTGGACCATAAGGGCTGAGTGCCGAAGAATTGATACTTTCCAATTGTGGTGTTGGAGAAGATCTGAGAGTGCCTTGAAGCAAGGAAATCAAACCAGTCAATCCTAAAGGAAATCAACCCTGAATTTTCACTGGAAAGACTGATGCCTAAGCTGAAGCTCCAATATTTTGGCTACCTGATATGAAATGTTGACTCATTGAAAAAGAACCTGACACTGGGAAAGATTGATGGCAGAAGAAGGGGGCAACAGAAGATGAGATGGTTGGATGCCATCATTGACTCAGTGGACATAAGTTTGAGAAACTCTGGGAGTTAGTGAAGGACAAGGAAGCCTGGTGTGCTGCAGTCTATGGGTTTGCAAGTAATACATCAGGACTGAGTTACTCAAAAACAACAGCAACCAGAAACTCTCAATTCTCAGTGACTTTTAAGGACAGTTGATTGTGTTTTTTACTATTTATTTTCTTTTTTTTTCCTCATGCAAAAACATATCCTAGTTAACACAGCAACTCTATTTATATGAACTTGAGAGTCACAATTGGGCCTAGCCCAATGGGGCATACATAATTTGGAGTATTTTCTGAACAAGGAAAAATAAAGCTCAGGAGATTTGTACAACAAACGGAATATTTTGCCAAGCAGTGTTGCAAATATTTACACACACAATTTGTAGCCAGAACTCCTCAATGACTTCATGCGACAATAAGGATCAAGGAAGTACACTATATGCATGAAAGGTTGAGCATTAGAAGCAGTTAGCAACACTAAGCTTCTAAAATTGCAGCATCTGCTAAACGCCTAAAATTACTACATCTTCACTTCACATAACAGAGACAACATCTTTCACAATGGATAAACTTTCAGGTTATTCTCTTTTATTTATCAAAATTGTATAAGCAATTGAAATTTTCTGATTAATTTTTTATTGTGATCAATAATTTTTTGCCACATTTTTTTAATTGAAGGATAATTGCTTTACATGATTTTGTGGTTTTCTGTCATACATCAACAAGAATCAGCTATAGGTACCCCGGTATCCCTTCCCTCCCAAACCTCCCTCCCATCTCCCTCCCCATCCCACCCTTCTAGATTGTCACGGAGCCACTGTTTGAGTTCCCTGAGTCACAGCAAATTCCCATTGTCTATCTATTTTATATATTGTGTTGAAAATTTCTGTGTTACTCTCTCCATACACCCTCTTCCTACCCCCTCCCTCCTTGTCCAAAGCTCTCTTCTCTATGTCTGTTTATCCATTGCTGCCCTAAAAATAAATAAATCAGTATTATCTTTCTAGATTCTCTATATATGCATTAGTGGTCCACTGGAGAAGGGCATGGCAAACCACTTCAGTATTCTTGCCTTGAGAACCCCATGAACAGTATGAAAAGGCAAAAAGATGGGACACTGAAAGAGGAACTCCCCAAGTTGGTAGGTGCCCAGTATGCTATAGGAGATCAGTGGAGAAGTAACTCCAGAAAGAATGAAGGGATGGAGCCAAAGCAAAAACAATACCCAGCTGTGGTTGTGACTGGTGATAGAAGCAAAGTCCGATGCTGTAAAGAGCAATATTGCATAGGAACCTGGAATGTTAGGTCCACGATTCAAGGCAAATTGGAAGTGGTCAAACAGGACATGGCAAGAGTGAACGTCGACATTCTAGGAAACAGCAAACTAAGATGGACTGGAATGGGTGAATTTAACTCAGATGACCATTATATCTACTACTGTGGGCAGGAATCCCTTAGAAGAAATGGAGTAGGCATCGTGGTCAACAAAAGAGTCCGAAATGCAGTACTTGGATGCAATCTCAAAAACAACAGAATGATCTCTGTTCGTTTCCAAGGCAAACCATTCAATATCACAGTAATCCAAGTCTATGCCCTGGCCAGTAACACTGAAGAAGCTGAATTTGAACGGTTCTATGAAGACCTACAAGACCTTTTAGAACTAACACCCAAAAAAGATGTCCTTTTCATTATAGGGGACTGGAATGGAAAAGTAGGAAGTCAGGAAACACCTGGAGTAACAGGCAAATTTGGCCTTGGAGTACAGAATGAAGCAGGGCAAAGGCTGACAGAGTTTTGCCAAGAGAATGCACTGGTCATAGCAAACACCCTCTTCCAACAACACAAGAGAAGACTCTACACATGGACATTACCAGATGGTCAACACCAATATCAGATTGATTATATTCTTTGCAACCAAAGATAGAGAAGCTCTATACAGTCAGCAAAAAAAAGACTGGGAGCAGACTGTGGCTCAGATCATGAACTCCTTATTGCCAAATTCAGACTTAAATTGAAGAAAGTAGGGAAAACCACTAGACCATTCAGGTATGACCTAAATCAAATCCCTTATGATTATATAGTGGAAATGATGAATAGATTTAAGGGACTAGATCTGATAGAGTGCCTGATGAACTAGGGACAGAGGTTCATTACATTGTACAGGAGACAGGTATCAAGATCATCCCCATGGAAATGAAATGCAAAAAAGCAAACTGGCTGTCTTAGGAGGCCTCACAAATAGCTGTGAAGAGAAAAGAAGTGAACAGCAAAGGAGAAAAGGAAAGATATTCCCATCTGAATGCAGAGTTCCAAAGAATAGCAAGGAGAGATAAGAAAGCCTCCCTCAGTTATCAATGCAAAGAGATATAGGAAAACAACAGATTGGGAAAGACTAGAGATCTCTTCAAGAAAATTAGAGATACCAAGGGAACATTTCATGAAAAGATGGGCGCCATAAAGGACAGAAATGGTATGGACCTAACAGAAGCAGAAGATATTAAGAAGAGGTGGCAAGAATACACAGAAGAACTATACAAAAAAGATCTTCATGACCCAGATAATCACGATGATGTGATCACTCACCTAGAGCCAGACTTCCTGGAATGTGAAGTCAAGTGGGCCTTAGAAAGCATCACTATAAACAAAGCTAGTGGTGGTGATGGAATTCCAGTTGAGCTATTTCAAATCCTCAAAGGTGATGCTGTGAAAGTGCTGCACTCAATATGCCAGCAAATCTGGAAATCTCAGCAGTGGCCACAGGACTGGAAAATGTCAGTTTTCATTCCAATCCCAAAGAAAGGCAATGCTAAAGAATGCTCTACCTACCGCACAATTGCACTCCTCTCACACGATAGTAAAGTAATGCTCAAAATTCTCCAAGCCCGGCTTCAGCAATACGTGAACAGTGAACTTCCAGATGTTCAAGCTGGTTTTAGAAAAGCCAGAGGAACCAGAGATCAAATTGCCAACATCTGCTGGATCATCGAAAAAGCAAGAGAGTTCCAGAAAAACATCTATTTCTGCTTTATTGACTATGCCAAAGCCTTTGACTGTGTGGATCACAATAAACTGTGGAAAATTCTGAAAGAGATGGGAATACCAGACCACCTGACCTGCCTCTTGAGAAACCTGTATGCAGGTCAGAAAGCAACAGTTAGAACTGGACATGGAACAACAGGCTGGTTCCGAATAGGAAAAGGAGTACGTCAAGGCTGTATATTGTCACCCTGCTTATTTAACTTCTATACAGAGTACATCATGAGAAACGCTGGGCTGGAAGATACACAAGCTGGAATCAATATTGCCAGGAGAAATATCAGTAACCTCAGATAAGGAGATGACACCACCCTTCTGGCATAAAGTGAAGAAGAACTAAAGAGCCTATTGATGAAAGTGATAGAGGAGAGTGAGAAAGTTGGTTTAAAGTTCAACATTCAGAAAACTACGATCATGGCATCTGGTCCCATCACTCCATGGCCTATAGATGGGGAAACAGTGGAAACGGTGTCAGACTTAATTTTTTTGGGCTCCAAAATCACTGCAAATGATGATTGCAGCCATGAAATTAAAAGACACTTACTCCTTGGAAGGAAAGTTATGAGCAACCTAGATAGCATATTTAAAAGCAGAGACATTACTTTGTCAATAAAGGTCTGTCTGTCAAGGCTATGGTTTTTCTGGTAGTCATGTATGGATGTGAGAGTTGGATGGTGAAGAAAGCTGAGCACTGAAGAATGGATCCTTTTGAACTGTGGTATTGGAGAAGGCTCTTTAGTCCAAGAGCCTTCTCTGCAAGGAGATCCAACCAGTCCATCCTAAAGGAGATCAGTCTTTGGTGTTCATTGGAAGGACTGATGTTGATGCTGAAACTCCAATACTTTGGCCACCTCATGCAAAGAGTTGACTCATTGGAGAAGACCCTATGCTGGGAAAGATTGGGGGCGGGAGGAGAAGGGGACAACAGATGATGAGATGGCTGGATGGCATCACCGACTCGATGGACATGGGTTTGGGTGGACTCCGGGAGTTTGTGATGGACTGGGAGGCCTGGCGTGCTGCATTCATGGGGTTGCAAAGAGTCGGACATGAGTGAGCAACTCAACTGAATTGAAAGAATATTTGTATTTCTTTTCTGACTTACTTCACTCTGTGTGAAAGGCTCTAGTTTCATCCTCATTAGAACTGACACAAATGTCTTCCTTTTTAAGTCTGAGTAGTATTCCATTGTGTATATGTACCAGAACTTCTTTATCCATTCATCTGTTGATGGACATCTAAGTTGCTTCCATGTTCTAGCTATTGTAAATAGTGCTGCAATGAACATGTATCTTTTTTTTTTTTTAATTTTTTTTGAACATGTATCTTTTTAAATTTTGGTTTCCTCAGGGTATATGCCTAGGAGTAGGATTGCTGGGTCATATGGTGGTTTTATTCCTGGTTTTTTAAGGAATCTCCATACCATCTTCCATAGTGGCTGTATCAATTTCCATTCCCACCGACAGTGTAAGAGCAGTCCCTTTTCTCCACACCCTCTCCAGCATTTATGGTTTGTAGGCTTTTTGATGATGGCCATTCTGACTTGTGTTAGGTAGTATCTCACTGAAGTTTTGATTTGCATTTCTCTAATAATGAGTGATGTTGAGCATCTTTACTTGCATTTGTGAGCCATCTATATGCCTTATTTGGAGAAATGTCTCAAGTCTTTTTCTCACTTTTTGATTGGGTTGTTTGTTTTTCTGATATTGAGTTGTATGAACTGCTTGTATATTTTGGAAATTAATTCTTTGTCAGTTGTTTCCTTTGCTATTATTTTCTCCCATTCTGAGGATTGTCTTTTCATCTTGCTTGTAGTTTCTTTTGTTGTGCAAAAGCTTTTGAGTTTAATTTGGTCCCATTTGTTTGTTTTTATTTTTATTTCCATTACTCTAGGAGGGGGTGTCATAGAAGATCTTTGATTTATGAAGAGCTTTGATTTATGTCTGCCTATGGTTTCCTCTAAGAGTTTTGTAGTTTCTGGTCTTACATTTAGGTCTTTAATCCATTTTGAGTTTATCTTTGTGTGTGGCATTACGAAGTGTTCTGATTTGATTCTTTTGCATGTAGCTGTCCAGCTTTCCCAGCACCACTTATTGAAGAGGTTATATTTGCCTCATTGTATATTCTTGCCTTCTTTGTCAAAAATAAGGTACCCATAGGTGTGTGAATTTATCTTAAGTGATCAATATTTTTTAATCATTTTATCAAAACAGGATTTTTAAGTTAGTGTCAGGACAACTAAGAACCATCATCACTCACTAAAATCATGGTGCCTGTTTGAATGGGACAATAATAGCACCACCAGTAGATCATACTGCTTCAAAGGTTTATATTTAAACTGACCAGACATCAATTTAATGATCATTTATTGTTTTGCTATCAATATTTAGATGCGTTCTCCTTTTAAATACAGTTGACTGATTTTATTCCAATTAAATATAACATTCAGCTCTTTGATACCTATACAAAATATTTAACTTTGCGTTCATGAAAAATATAAATATTAGCAAGGGTGTTCAAGCTCCTGAAAAACAATAGAGTCACACATGTACTTGCTAGAACTCATCTGAACCATATGGAAATAATGAAAAATAATAATTTGGAGGTGATGATTCAGCATTTTTCTCAATGAGAATGTGCCTCTGAGAATAAATACCATAAAATCTTAAGTAATCAATCTATATTTTAATGCCTTAGAAAGAAGAGTGGGGATTCTCCAAAGAATTTCCAGATCATTGAGAAAGAAATGAATAACGTTTGTGCAAGTGGTTGGGAGTAGGAAAGTTAAATTGAAGGATTATATTTATTAGAAAAGAGACTATTGAGAAACATTGACTGTGAATGATTTATAAGAATTGATATAACCCTCTACAGTATTATATATGTAAGACAACACATTCCATATTTTGTAATAGTTTAACAGATGTAAAGCGTAATTTTGACAAAATGTTCCTCTTTACCATTTAATTACAACTTAACTCATGAGGTGTAAATCTACTGTACAAAATATTTCATACTATAAGTACATGTGGAAGTCCTATGAATCATCACACTATTTTTCAGGGATACATGTGAGGCTGATTTGCCTGTTTTCACTATTACTTTGTGTTAATAATTTTGTCTTATAAAAAACATTTTTAATACATTAAAAATTTTTGAGATAGTTCTGCTACTGCTAAGTCATCTCAGTCGTGTCTGACTCTGTGCGACCCCATAGATGGCAGCCCACCAGGCTCCCCTGTCCCTGGGATTCTACAGGCAAGAACACTGGAGTGGGTTGCCATTTCCTTCTCCAGTGCATGAAAGGGAAAAGTGAAAGTGAAGTCGCTCAGTCGTGTCCGACTCTTAGTGACCCCATGGGCTGCACCTGCCAGGCTCCTCCGTCCATGGGGTTTTCCAGGCAACAGTACTGGAGTGGGGTGCCATTGCCTTCTCCTTGAGATAGTTCTAGGGTTACAGAAAATTTGCAAAGTTTTCATATATCCCTCACTCATCATGTTACATTTGTCAATGTAAAAATTAAATGGAATTATTCTAGAAGAATAAAAGTCATTTAAAGATTAAAGAACTACAAAGGTAACCTTTAAAATATGAATAGAGAGATGAATTATATATTACTAGAAATCAAGTGTGCTTGAACAAATAAATATATGCCGGCTAAGAATCATAGTTATTTGGTTCTCTTAGATAGCTTTTAATAATCTTTTCAGCCCAGGAAATCAGAACATTTTTAGCTGACTTGAAAGGCAAAGACTGATGGGTTTGCCAGGATAGAGACACACAAGTCACTTAAGGAACCCTAGAAATTGATACAATTTTTTTCATGAGATAATAACATTTTTCAATTCATTTGTTTCTATTCTGATTAGTTAGGAGACTATTTTGAGAGGATTCCAGCAGATTTATTGCTAATTAGTTTGACTCATTCAAACTTGTTGCCTAGTACAGAATATAGTGACAGCCCTTACGTGGGGTTATTTTTATTAGGAGAGTAAATCACTGTATTAAGTCCCTGCTAAGTCGCTTCAGTCATGTCCGACTCTGTGCGACCCCATAGACGGTAGCCCACCAGGCTCCCCCGTCCCTGGGATTCTCCAGGCAAGAACACTGGAGTGGGTTGCCATTTCCTTCTCCAATGCATGAAAGTGAAAAGTGAAAGTGAAGTCGCTCAGTCATGTCCGTCCATGGGAGTTTCCCGGCAAGAGTACTGGAGTGGGTTGCCATTTCCTTCTCCATATTAAGTCCCTACTTAAATGGAAATTTTTAAGTAAAATTTCCTTCATCTAAATATGTGTCCTTCTTAAATAAGAAAGACAATGTGAATTAAAAATGGTAACTATTTTCTTGCTAGGCTTTAACAATTTACATGAATTGTTCAAAATATTTGTCCATTCTTCTCATTGAAATGAGAAGCTGTACGTTTGTATCTATCAATTACACTGTATTAAAATTATACTCTATTAAGATCAATTATGCTCTTTAAATTTTCCTATAGTGTATTTTTAAGTAAAAACAACATAGAAACTTTACTTTTTTTTCAGAATCATGGTAGAAAAAATTATGCAAATATTTACAGTTAAATCAGCAGAAAGATTTCCTTTATTGAAAAAAATTCCTGAAGCATTTCAAAAAAGCAATTTTTAAAACAAATGAGCACAGTCTTCATTCTGATTTGTTAGTGCTTGTCCCACCCCTAAAATAGCCTGCTCACCCTGCTGTCAATACCACCCCATGCCAATCCATTTCCCAATTTTATAAATTTTATTGTTTTTAACCAGTCATCTGATCACACCATACTTATTAAATAATTTTTTTTAATTTAAAAATTCATAGCATTCTAACTGCTGAAGAGTGGTTTGAATCTCAGTATATTTTACAGTGCCAACCAATCTGGGACTCGGGTCTCTCTCGTTGAGAATTAGGGTCAGGTATGCCAGCGTATTTGCAGCACCCTTATTTTCTCATGCCTATTCCTTACGTTGGTATCTCAACTTGAAATACCTATTTGCTTACTCTCCATTTTTAGTGATTCTATTAGGCACCTCCTCTGTGAATTCTTCCCCATCCCACCAGGAACACCTTCTTGCCTCTTTACTTAGTGCTCAGCTTATTCCTAATTAGTGTGCACCCTATTTGGATATTGCTTGTTTAGCAATAGTGTATGTGTGTGTGTGTGTGTGTGTGTGTGTGTGTATACAGATAATCTAGTTTTTTTGAACTTAGATCTCTGAATCAGGAAGATTCACATCTGGAACAAATGCAAAGTCTACATCAAGATCCTGAACTCTGAGCCTTATGTTGTGATTTAGTAGGAAATTTTAGTGTCTCTTGAGGAAGTGTATAAGTATATGTTACCTAAATCAGGGAGGGAAGTGAACATTGGTGTCCCAAAGCATTGCCTGTGGTAGATTATAATCCTCTTTCCAACCTCTTGCTGCACTGTTTTGAGAGGATGATATAACCCTGTCTGTTGCCATGTGAGGTGCAGTCCTCTCTATTAAATGATTATATTCCCCGACTCCGCTGACTTCTGGTTTTTACAATGTCACTTGCAGTGTGACGCATCTAGTAGGATGTGTGCAGAAGTAATGAGTATACCACACTCAGCAGGATCTGTAAGAATGACAGTGTGGTTCAGCGCCTTTCCTTTCTCCCTTCTGCTTTGAGAACAGTATACTATAAATGTAGGCTGTTGCCTCCTTGCTAGAGTGAAAAAGACCTTTAGAAGACCACGGGGATGGAGACACATATGAACTGCAGTTTCTTCAACTTTGATGTAACATGAGCAAGAAATAAACCTTTGCTGTTTCAAGTCTCTGAGATTTGGGGGTTACCTATTCCCAAAGCATAAACTACCAACAGCTAGCTACTAACTACCTGAAGACCATTTTCCCATGACTGCACTTATACCACCTGACACAGTCTGCCACAAAGTTCCTACTAAATAGATACTTGATATGCACGTAAGTGAAAGACATGAAGATGTCTAGTCATTCATCATAGAGCATCTTTTTTGAGAAAAGTCCCAAAATAGATTTTTTTTTTGTCTCTACATCTGAGTTCTCAAATGACTTCAGGACTCTTTTAGAGGACTGAGATTTCTTCTGCTGAAAAATTACCATTGTCAAAATAAGGATGCATTTGGATTGTTTGTATTGATTATTCCATTAATATGTCTGAATGGATGAGAATTTATATCAATGCAAAATGTCTAATATCTCCTTAAAATCAGTAAGGAAAAGGTCAAAAATGTCATAGAAAAAATAGGAAAGAAGTTGAAATGACTCAAATGAAATTTGTATACAAATTAAAATTAATAAGATATTTTCAAATATTAACAAGTTTAACATATATAACAAATTGTGATAACCCATTGCATTGGCAGCAAAATAGGTAAAATCATATATTGCTGATAGAACTTTTCAAGATGATAGCTTGGCAATGCCTAACAACATTTAAAAAACACAAAGTTTTTATTTTTTTAACTTTTTATTGTATATTGGAATATAGTTGATTAACAATGTCATGATAGTTTCAGGTGTAAAACAAAGTGATTCAGTTAAAAATATATATCTATCTTTCAAATTGTTTTCCCATTTAAGTTGTTATGTAATATTGAGCAGAGTCCCCTGTGCTATACAATAGGTCCTCGTTGGTTATCTGTTTTAAATATAGCAGTGTGTACATATCAATCCCAATCTCCCAAACTATCCTTTTACCCCACCCTTCCCCCTGGGTAGCTACAAGTTCGTTCGCTAAGTCTGTGAATCCGTTTCTGTTTTGTAAATAAGTTCATTTGTATCATTTCTTTTTAGATTCCGCATATAAGCAGTATTATACAATATTTTTCTCTCTGTGTCTGACTTGCTGCATCAGTATGACAGTCTCGAGGTTCATCCATGTTGCTACAAATGACAGTATTTCATTCTTTTTAATGGCTGAGTAATATTCCATTGTATATATGTGCCACATCTTTATCCCGTCCTCTATCGTTGGTCATTCAGTTAGCTTTCATATCTTTGCTATTGTGAACAGTGCTGCAGTAAACACTGGGATGTGTATCCTTTCAGACTATGTATTTTCTCCAGACAGATGCCCAGGAGTGGGATAGCAGGATCATATAGTAGCTCTATTTTTAGTTTTTTATAGAACCTCCATACTGTTGTACTGTAACAATTTACATTCCCTTTAACAGTGTAGGAAGTTTCCTTTCTTTCCACATCTTCTCCAGCATTTATTGTTTGTGGATTTTTTATTAAAAAAAACACATAGCTTTTAGTTCAGCAATTCTAACAACTTATCATATATATATATATATAATATATATATATATATATATATATATATAACCAAAATTACTTGTCTGCGAGAACATTCAATACAACATTTTTTGCAATAGTAAAAGAATGGAAGTAATTTAAATGTCTGTCAGTAGGGAAAATAATGATGTATTTATATAGACATTATAAAAGATGAGCGAGTTTTTCTGGAAATAAAATATATCATTATATGAAAAAGTAAAGAAGAGTGTATTATGCTGCCATACAGATCAAATTTGGCAATTTATTTACCTCAATACATGTGATATATAGTTAGGGTGACCATATATTTTATTTTGCCCAATGAATTTCTGATTTTTCACCTGGTGCCCTGGCATAATGAAAACTTGTTCACCCATTTACTCTTAAAAAGGCCTCGTTTTGGCTAATAAACTATAGGTTACCAGCTAAAGTTTAGATAGCATATGCCTAGAATATTATTTAAGTGTTTACAGGATACACAACTATGGCTGCCACCAGATGCTTGTGGGCCTAAGATGGAAAAACACTTCATTTGCTCATATGTCATGTTTTTGTAAATGTATTATACCATGTGTGTGGATTGATAATTCATAAGGGTATAAAAATTGGAAGAGTTGTGTGTGCTCAGTCTTGTCCAGGTCTTTGTGACCCCATGAACTGTAGCCTGCCAAGCTCCTCTGTCAGTGGGGTTGTTCCAGCATTAATACTGGAGTGGGCTGCCCCTTCCTCCTCTGGGGTCTCTTTCCCAGCCAGGGATCAAACCTGTTTCTCAGGCATCACAGGTGGATTCTTTACCACTGAGCCACCAGGAAGTCCCATAAAAATTTGAAATTCATAAAATATCTTTCCGTAAGATTTTTATAGAATGTGAAAATATTGTGAAATACAGGAAAAATGATTAACAACAAAGGACCGTACTGTGTAATGTTAAGAGAAAGAAGGAAATGGGATCAACATTAAAGAATATTTAAGGTACAGTGATCTAGAATTGCATTCTGCTGCTACAATGCCAAATAGTGGCCCTAAAGCAAAGTATAATTTTCTCACTGACCTCTTGATGTTTTGCAAAAATAAAATATGTGAGGTAATTACAATGGCTTCCAGGAATTAAATAGACTCCTAATTCACAAATAAATCTTGCGTATTTTCAGTTCTCTCCAGAATATAGTGTCTATTTGAACACCATGGAAAAGCTCAAAAGATTTTTTTTTTCCTCCTCAAAATTCAATCTATTTTTTTCTTCAGGCCAGAAGGTTATCATAAAATCAAGTATTGTAGGACGAGCTTCACTAATTATTCGTTAGAATATAAGCTTCTGGTATGACGGCAGCTTTTCCTGACTAATTCACTGTGATACCCTCTTAGCTACAGTAGCGCCTGGCATATTATAAGGATACAATAAGCATTTGTTGAATAAATGAAAAAATGGATTAATGAAGGAAAGATTACAATTCTCATACTCTAGTTTGGTATATAAATTGGCATAAAGTTTTCTCAGGCTGAGGCATTTTAACAGAACAAAGTTGAAAGTATACTTTTTAAATGAGCAATTTTATTTCTGGAAATTTATCTGGTGAAGATACAAAGCACTAGAATTTATACAACATATATCCTCCATGAGACTGCAAATAGTAAACTGTCATAAATATTATTCATATTTAGAAGAATAAATTATTTTATATTCATAAGTTGAATATAATTCAGGCATTGAAAACAGCAAAGTACATATATATGTACTGAGTTTAAATTAATTTATAAGAAAGGAAAGACAGGGCAATAAAGGAAAGAAAGATGGAATGAAGGAAAGGAGCAAACTATTAGCAAAGACTCCCCAGATTGGCACAGTCAAATATGAAAGCTTATAGTCAGCAGTGAAATCCACTAAATAAATATCTTTTATATATATAGCTTTTAAATTCACTATATCAAACATTTCTATAATGTATAAATGCATTTAGTATATATATTCATTTGATCATAGTTGTGTTTTCCTGTTTCTAAGCTCTACAAAAGCTGGTATTCTGATTTTTGTGTTCATTTCTTTGCCTCTTGTTCCAATTCATACCAGACACTCAAAATGATGTGGGTTTATTTTATTTTATTTTTATTTTTTTTGGTGGTGCTATCAAGAGATATCTCAGAAATAATGTCAAAGATCAGGTATGGAATAATACCACATATTCTCTGTCATGTCAACTAGACAGATTTCAAATAGGAGGGTTGGACAAGTTTCTCCTAATAAGTCCAGAGGCCCAGGCCTCAATATTTTGCTGACAGTACTTTGAACCCCCGCTGCTTTATTATGTACATATGAAAAGGCACAGGCCGACACTCCAGTTTCTTTTGTACTTTTTCCTTTCCTCTGGCAATCTAAGCAGGGTAGCCATCTCCTGCCCTTTGTAGGTAATGCCATTGACTAAGATCATTATGCAGATAATGCTGTTGGTTAGGTAATGCAGTTGACTAAGATCATTATGCAGATGTGTGACGCTTCAAAAGTCAATCTCACAAACATCTCCTGTTCCCCTCCTCCTGCCTCATGAACATAATTTAACTTTGATTTGGTTGGAATCCAACTCCTATCATGCACACTGTGTGTGATGCTACTTGTCTTGTCTCATCTGTCTTTTGGTTAAGTAAAACTGTCTGATTTTAAGCTGCTGAGAGTCCACAATGCTTTACTGTGTTGTAATGGAAGGCATGGTTTCATAATGAATTTTAAAATTCAAATGACCATAACACTAAACGTGGTAGAGATTGTGATTTTTATAACTGATTTTTCAAAACAGTCTTTCTTTGGAAAAAACTAATTGCCACTATGGTTATTTGTTTTTGTTTGGTTTGGTTTGGTTTGGTGATATTGATAAATAAGAAGTTTTAGAAATAAAATGTTATATAAAATTTTTATATAGGATTGCTTGTGGAGACTCAGTTTCACTTTACTGACATTTACACAAAACACATTTCTCAGTATTCTTCTGTTAGAATACACAGAATGGAAAGTGACTCAGAGCCTGAAACCAACCAGAAAAACAAGAGCCCTGAGTACTTGCCTCTCTGCCAGCACTGCTGGAAGGACCTTGATGAGTTAGCAGATGATAAAAGTTATGATTGGGTGAAAAGTGACCCACATTACATTTTTCTATTATTTTTAAAGCCTAAGAAGACCTATTTAATTGAACTATTCATTTAAAAAAATTTGAACTCTCTGAGTAAGAAGGAAACATAGACTGTAATTTAAATATTCCTTGACCTCCTGCTTTCAAAGAGGTTAAAGCACACTAATATTAAGGTAAAAATCTATTTCCAAATAATTATAGTCCTTGGGCTTGTGAGAGGGTAATATATTGAAAGGCATTAACCGTAATAGGTATGTGATAACTGCCATTTGACTGACACTCAGGTACTACTTGAAGGACTTCTCCAAGGACGGAAGATTCTTTCTACCTCATAAAAACTTGGATGCCCCCAAAGGAGGAAGGAGTAAGTGTTCTTGAGAAGATATTTATTTGAATATGCTTTAAACAGGAAATTACAGGAAAAATTATTATACTATTAAAATTAAATTCATATGATAAAAATAATATTTATAGTACTTTCATAATTTGTTCAATGTTTTGCACATGCAAAAATTTCTTAATTTCTCCAAAGAACCTTGAGATATAATTTTACAAATAAAGAGATTAGGGTTTAGAAAGGTTAAAAACTTCCCAAAGGTTCTATCTCTAGAAATAGTAAGGCTCAGATTCAAATATAGGCAATTAAACTGAACATAGTAAGTTATAAAAACTAAAGATACATTTCTACTGAAAGTATTTTTCTTTTAAAATTCTGAGTGTCTAACTGATATATGAGAAAATTATTTGAGTTCCCATTTTACCTACTTTTAAATAAGTTCTCTCAATTATAAGTGATGTTTATATTGGTGATTAGATATTATTAATGGTATACAGGTAAAGTCAATTCCCAATTACCATGTATTTTGCCTCTTAAGAGATGTGCAATCATTAATAGTGAAGTACAGGAAGCCATCTGATAAACAGATGCCTTTGTTTGTAATATGTTGTACATATACTTTCTCTTAATTTGTCCTTGTGATTCATAAATAAACATTAAATGTAGGAAAGGCAGATTTTTGCTTTATATTTAATAAAAACTACTTTAATTACTTAAGGAGAAATTTATCCTGACTGATATACTTAACATAGTACTTGCTGTATAGAATTTGGTTAATGAAGTAGTCATAATTATTATCAATAATTAATCACTTTAATAATTAAGTGAATTATTAAGTCTAAAATTACATAGATATAAAACTAGCTATAAGATGTTTAAAAGGAAAGCTATGCTTTGGGGCATTACATAAGGTGTGGACAACTTGTCCTAATATATTTCATATGAGGTAAAAATAATTTTAAGAATTAATTTTTATCTACATTCTATTTTACATTTGGTTTATGACTATTCTCACTTTGTATATTGATTTTGTTTTACATTGATCATTTATTTGTAGAAATATATTTGTACTAAAAGAAGGAAAAAGAGTTTTATGCAATCAAATGCATTATCATTTCTAACAAATATGTGATAAAAAAGTAGGCCTCAAGGCACAATGCTTACCTTTCCTAATTCAAAGAATGTATTATTTAGAATATATATCCTACTGAAAGCTATCTGGGGAGAGATAAGAAGTATGTGTAAGAAGATAATTGAGATTTTCAAAGGTTTATGGAAGTTATAAATGATTTGTGAACTATACATACTTGTGAAATATTCTGGGGAGACACGGACAAAGGAGACAGGGTCTGGACCTGAATGAGTCCAATTTGTCAGAAAGTGACAGTCAGTTAAAAGAAAAACAAAGCAGATTAAAGTGACAAGATATAATGACAATTATGAGAGAGGTAAGTGCCTTCTGCAGTAGGATAAAGAAAGGCTGTGTGGATGCAAGAAGACCTATGAAAGCAAAGCATCAAGAAGATTATGAGGTAGGATTTAATTGCTGATACTTTCTTGTGTTTCATTTGCATATGTATAACATACTACTTAAGAATTTTTACAAGCTGCATGGTTATGAGAGAAAAAGAGAACAAGAAGAATGTCTAATTGAAGGGGTTTTTAATAAGCCTTGAAGGTGTTTGCTTAATTTATACCTATATTTGCTTGTATCCCAGTTAAGGTGATGTTGTAGAAACTCAATATATTATGTAACAGACTATTAAGCTATAAATAACATTATAAATAAAACCAATCTAATTATACCATGAGAGGCTAAGAATCAATTCGTAAACTACCAAAAGATCTAACTGAAGAGACATATGTTTTCCTTAAAATAATGAAATATAGAATGTGTGAAATTTATTTTGTAGTCAAGCCTGAGATTTGGGGTATGTCAAACTTGGACAAGGCTATATGTTTTCCATGAAAGATATAGAGGATTACTTTTAGTAAAATTAGAAGCAGAAAAGTTTCAAGTTATTTCAGTCATGAGTATGCCACAGCTAAATTAAAAGCCACAGTTTTATATCTGGAATTCAAAAAGATTGTTTCAAATTGGAGGGCTTTCAATTACTTGTTTAAACATGGATGTTAAGTCACTGAGAGATTTCCTCTGATAACAAAACATAATGGACTATACAGATGTTAGTCTGAGAATTAGTAACTGTGTTACTATTAATAGTGAAAATACCTTATGACCCGGACCCCACTCACATGGAAAAATAAAAGAAACAATGAAAACTAGTTTCATCTCTTGCCTACACTTTATGTAAATATGAGTCACATTACTCAGAGCTTCAAACTCGGTTACAAAGGGAAGCTAGGATTTGACACTTTCTTGTAAGCAATACGGAGAAGGCAATGGCACCCCACTCCAGTACTCTTGCCTGGAAAATCCCATGGATGGAGGAGCCTGGTAAGCTACAGTCCATGGGGTCGCTAAGAGTCGGACACGACTGAGCGACTTCACTTTCACTTTTCCCTTTCATGCACTGGAGAAGGAAATGGCAACCCACTCCAGTATTCTTGCCTGGAGAATCCCAGGGACGGCGGAGCCTGGTGAGCTGCCGTCTATGGAGTCGCACAGAGTCGGACACGACTGAAGCGACTTAGCAATAAGACAGGGCAGGGTTAAATCTGGAAGAATTTACTTGTATGTTTCCTGTGTATTTCTCTTCATATCTTCCATTATTTCATTCAAACCCTAAGCCCTTTGCCTCTTCTTGTTCATCATACATAGAAAGGACAATTGAATACTTAGAGAAAGCATTGCCTAAGTGATAAATTGAAAGGTTCTAATGTGCATTTGGAGAGCAAATATTTTCTCCACCCAAAGATCATTTTGCTGCTGCTAAGTCGCTTCAGTCGTGTCCGACTCTGTGCGACCCATAGACGGCAGCCCACCAGGCTCCGCTGTCCCTGGGATTCTCCAGGCAAGAACACTGGAGTGGGTTGCCATTTCCTTCTCCAGTGCATGAAAGGGAAAAGTGAAAGTGAAGTCGCTCAGTTGTATCCGACTTTTAGCGACCCCATGGGCTGCAGCCTACCAGGCTCCTCCGTCCATGGGATTTTCCAGGCAAGAGTACTGGAGTGGGGTGCCATTGCCTTCTCTGAAAGATCATTTTGGGTCTCTGTTAAATGGAATAGTCCAATCAGTCCATCAAAGGAAATCAGTCCTGAATATTCATTGGAAGGACTGATGTTGAAGCTGAAACGCCAATACTTTGGCCACCTGATGCGAAGAACTGACTCATTTGAAAAGACCCTGAT
The DNA here is from genome assembly GCF_054371585.1 of Giraffa tippelskirchi. NCBI lineage: Eukaryota > Metazoa > Chordata > Mammalia > Artiodactyla > Giraffidae > Giraffa > Giraffa tippelskirchi. The sequence continues at coordinate 174,316,278 of NC_137280.1, read as the reverse complement.
GCTGGGAAAGATTGAGGGCAGGAGATGAAGGGAACAACAGAGGATGAGATGGTTGGATGGCATCACCGACTCAATGGACGTGAGTTTGAGTAAACTCCGGGAGTTGGTGATGGACAGGGAGGCCTGGCGTGCTGCAGTCCACGGGGTTGTTGCAAAGAGTCAGACAAGACTGAGCGACTGAACTGAACTGAAACAGAATAGGGAACTTGCAGATTGAAAGGATGGAATAGAGAAGCGAGAGCCATTGTCATGGAAAAGGACAAATTCCAAAAAGTTACTGTTTCTGGATTCTCATCTATTCACAGCCTCTGGACCACTTGTCATCTAACAATCTGAGGCATTAAGTTCATCTGAACACAAGTGGTTAGTCTTGGCCATTCTGTATTGCAGTAGAACAGGAGAGAAACATTTTCCCAGTCCCATTCTATGGCAGAATTAAATAAAATTAGTTTTCCTATAATCTAGTTCAGTGTTGAATCCCTTGCCATTTAATATATACTATTCAAATGACTTGTTAGTCCCAAATATGTGTGGTCTTTCACTTAGCAAAGTGTTCATGTATATTTTTTTAAAAAATAGTTTACTTTTCTAGATACCCTGACGTAGTACAGTCCTCTAGAAGTTCTCCTCATAAAAAAGGGGGACAATTAATCTCTTTAAAAATAAAACATTTTTTCCTGTGAGTAAAAATCAGCAAGGAATTCTTATGTAATTTTTTTATGACATTTGCTATTGGTTTGTGACTTTCAGAATGTGAAATATCAGCTTTCAAAAAATCACATGAGACTACTACTTCAAAAAATGAGCGACTCGTTTTTCAGTACTGTTATTGATATTCAAAATGGCAGTGTATTTATGTATGTTCACTTCTCCAGAGTAATGAAGTTTAGGCTATCCTTTAAGGAAGTTAAGTAAGAACACTTGTAACTTATAATGTTACAAGTCTTATAATGTCTCTAAATAAAATGTCTCTAGAGTCTTATAATGACTCTAAATTTCATTTTTAGAAGAATTTTATACTCAGGCATGTTTTACTTAACATCTCAGAATGGCAAGTGGATGAATATACCTGTACCACTAAGGTCAATGAAACATTAATTTATAGCAACACACAGAGAGGTGAGAAAAAAAGACCTTGGACAGACTTTAGGTGGTAGGAAATGATGAATAAATTTTAATAGAAATTTAAATATCACACAGGATTTAGTTTGTAGGTATTATCCCACGACAACTTAAGTATAGGAAAATACCTTTTCCATTTTTATATATAAGAAATCTGATGTTTTATATTGGTAAGATCCTCTGGAAATAATACAGTGCATGGCCTCAAATTAAAATAAGTAATCATAGTCTCTGATTGGGTAATCTCAGCTATGGAAATTTGATTTAAGGAAATTATCCAAAAATGTAATGCTACACATTCAACAACATTTGTTAAACTTTTAATTTATAAAATAATAAAATTAATTAAGTGAAAATCTTATGTCTAAAGAGGTTTTAAAGGTTACATCAGCTGAAGGGAATGTTACATAGATATTAAAATTTACAAATATGAAGAAGAAAGGAAATTTTTCATGAAATAAAGCATATAATAGACTTTTAAAAATTGGTATTTATAACATATTACACAAGGTCAAAGTGATAGAAAGAAAAAATATACCTATTTTATTACAGCCAGCAAAATTGTATTGAATGTGAGTTGTATTGAATATATTTTACTGTGTTGAATATACATGATTGAGGCTGAAACAAGTTCATATCAATTTTAACCCTTGAGGTAGTATTAGAATCACATCATTTTTGGTGTCTTACTTTTTTCAAAATTACTTTAAAGTTTTTGTGTTATTGGAAATGTTATTTTTTAAACAAATAGGAATTCTAAGTTAAATATAATATCTGACCATTATATAAATTAAATATTACAATATTTAACTATGACCTCTTCCCTCTATCTGTCTAAGAAAGAAAAATCACGATTCTATATTTCTGGCTCAATTCTTTTTTTTCTTAATGAGGTTAGGCATACAGTAGGAAGTTGATAAAGATCTTGTTGACAAATGAAAATTTCTAGGAATTAAAATTAGCCTGCTTATACTAATCAATACTTGGAAGACATTGAGGCACACACATTCATTAGAAAATCATTACTGCACATAAAAGATGTATTTGAAGCCACACTAATGTAAATCTTTAAAAGATATGTTTATTGCATGGCTTAATAGGTGACGAGTGATAAGGAAGGAGTCGTTAGCGCCGTGTTTGTAAAGTGTGCTAAATGGACCATCGCAGTTCTCTGTGGTCTGACACGGTTTTCTGCAGATAGAGCTGCTGCTGTTTGTGGTGGGATGAAGGAGGGGAGAGAGAAACAATTTTCTTTATCCATGTTTCCTAAATTGGAAAAGTGAAATTTGTATTCCATTGAAATTTTTAATTCAAGTTTGTTGTATCCTTAACAATTTCTACACTCTTAAATTTTCCCATGAGCTACAGAAGCACACTGTTGAGTTCGTCTCTGTTATCCGTCTTTGAACACGGCTCAGTGATTTTGGTCCAAGTGTTTCACATCATTTACTTTTTATGGATTATATTTAATAATTTAAAATATATCACATTTTACTGCTATTACCCTAATTTAAGATATGAATCAATGACTAAAGAATGGTTCATTTAAAGTTGTGGGGATAAACAAAACATTGTGAAAAACATATTTTGAATGATACATGTAGGAACTGAATGCACACACAGAATGTGAAGACCACGTGCTGGGAAAACTCTAATTTTACAGAAGTGGCTATCAGAGACACTTTTAAAAAATAGGAAGCTTGAGACTGAATATTTTAAAATAATGTTACAAGACAGTTTCATTGTGTCTTAAAAGGTTACACATAATACACTCAGAAAGAAACAGAATAGCTATTGGAAAATATTTTTAAATACGATGTTGACAATGTTATTAAATCAATGACATATAATGGAGGAAAAACATTTTACTATTATATTAACCAATCATCTGTTTATTTTAGGTGATTGATATCAGTACACAGTGTGTTTATATGTGTATGCACACAAAGCTTATCTACATATTATATATGTAGATACACAAATATACAAGTATCTGTGCATATATCTTTATTTAAAGAAGTGCTCCATTTATTAATGAGATTATATGCATTATAAAAAAAAGCCTCCTCATTTTATAATCTATGCAGTAAATTTAAAGAGGATAAAAAATGATAAAGATGTCTGAGTAGTAAAGAAGTGTATAAATATATCAGTAGGACTTTTGAGTATTCTCAGTGATTTTGCCTCAGGGAAATAAACCCCACCACCCCATATCATAGGATAGTTATTACCCCATCTGTCAATTACTTGCCAATTCATGCTAAATTTCTCCAAAAATGGTGATATTTACTTTCCTCGTTTCCTCGCCTGATACCCATTTCTCCACCACTCCAATTTGACCTCAGGCACAGTATTGACTCTGTAGTAACTCTTGATAGGGACCATGGTGGGTATATTTAGCAAGTAGAAAAACAAGCTGTATTGGAATCTGATTAAATTAGTGATGGGTCTGGAAAACAGAATGACTAGGAACCATTCATTCAGCTTATGCTTGACTGACAACGTTTCCACCCAAAATGCTTCCTAAGGTCAGAATCTTATACTTTCATTTGATGCCTTCCTAACTCTGCCAGACCTGCTTTTGATTAGGTATTTAAAGATAAAAGTGTATTGGGTTAACTGTCGGATACAAGTGAAGGATGAAAGCAAGGATTCCATTTCTTGTAATTTCCTTTCTAGAAGGTCCAGACAGCTGCTAGTCATTATGTTTTAAGTATAAAAAGAGAGAGAGGGAGAGCTGGGGAGGAAGGAAGGAAAAGAGAAAGATGGAGAGAAGGAGGAAGGAAAGGAGGGAAGCAGGGGCGAGGGCAGAAGGGGGGAACGGAAAAGGAAAGAGCGAAGAAATAGGGCTAGTGTTGTCTGCTTTATTATAGCTGTCTCTTGATTTGCATCTCACTGTTAATATAGATGTCGGGTAAATCCCACTGAGTTTCATATATCTGTTATTAACTATCCTTCCTTTATTGGCTAATTTACAATTGCACTGAAACGAGGCTATATATCTCAGTGATAATAGTTCTAAACTGCATTAGGCACCTAATCTGCTTATGATCACTTCTTGGTATAATAGTAATTTTAAAAATGGATTTTAATTTTAGAAGTGTTCCATGGATTCTAAAATTTTAAAATAAATGGCTACCACCAGCAAAATGGCTTTTGGATAAGTGGATAATCATAATCTTTCTAGGAACTAAACTAATTAGCTGCCCCCACTTTCCTAAGGAGAAATCTTGGTACTTTGCACATTTCTTAGTAGCTATTTATTTGACAGAAGGACCATGACAAAGCAAGTGAGGCTACTTAGGATCATTTAACATGGTGTAGTAAAATAGAACCATGGAGTCATGGATTGAATTCCTTATATTAGATAGGATTCTGAGAATTCAAAATGAACAGAATTCAAAAGAGCATAGTGCTTAAAACTTTTGTTGGCTTTATTTTACTTTATTTGGTGGAGAAAGCAATTTCAAAGTTTATTCAAAATAATATCACAATTCAAAGATGAAGCAACACTAACATTTTGAAGAACAAAGATGCTAATTCAACTGAATCAGTGTGGCAGCCCTAATTCTTAGGCTTTCAAAACCTTTACTATAGTACATACAGATTGGGTTGAGGAATTTTATGATGCTTTGTAAGAATACTTCCAGTACACATATGACATGCCTTCAGCAAACACACATATTTATTTCAAATAATTTTGCTTAGAATTTCAAGATGAAATCGTACTCTTAAAATGCAATGATATAAATGAATAGCTGCTTCATTTTAGGACAATGATTCTAGACTTAGAAAGCTAAGAGAAAGATGGCCTAAAGGCTATAAGGCACATAAAATGATTTGACTCCTACTGAGAAAAATGTATACAGGTCAAGAAGCAATAGCTAGAACTGGATATGGAACAGCAGACTGGTTCCAAATAGGAAAAGGAGTAGATCAAGGCTGTACATTGTCTACCTGCTTATTTAACTTATAAGCAGAGCGCATCATGAGAAATGCTGGGCTGGGTGAAGCACAAGCTGGAATCAAGATTGCTGGGAGAAATATCAATAACCTCAGATATGCAGATGACACCACCCTTATGGCAGAAAGTGAAGAAGATCTAAAAAGCCTCTTGATGAAAGTGAAAGAGGAGAGTGAAAAAGTTCATAAGGCACAACTTAGAGTGGCTCTGCTATGGGATTTAAAATTTTAAAATATGACGTCTTTTCTCCTTTCCCAAAGATTTATCAAATATCCATTTCATTTTGAGCTTTGTGCTGGGTAGACACTTCCAATTATCCTTCACCCACCCAATGATTGTGTCTTTTAGTGTTTGTCAGAATCCTAGCCTCAGGAGTTAGGAGATATATATATATATATGTGTGTGAGACTAGAATACCATGGACTACCCTGATATTTTGAACTTAATTCTCCACTTTAATTTCTCATAACTTACTTGTTTATAGTTAAGTCTAGCTATACAGATATATTTCTAAATTGTGTATGGGAGGTAGTATGATGTTGGGAAGGGGAGAAAGTCCATAGCAGTTTATATTTTCATATTGTTCATCTCAGCTCAGCTCAGTTCAGTTGCTCAGTCAAGTCCGACTCTGTGACTCCATGGACTGCAGCACACCAGGCCTCCCTGTCCATCACCAACTTCCAGAGTTTACTCAGACTCATGTCCATTGAGTTGGTGATGACATCAAACCATCTCATCCTCTTTCATCCCCTTCTTCTTCTGCTTTCAATCTTTCCCAGCATCAGGGTCTTTTCCAATAAGTCAGTTCTTCACATCAGGTGGCCAAAGTATTGGAGTTTCAGCTTCAACATCAGCCCTTCCAATGAATATTCAGGACTGATTTCCTTTAGGATGGACTGGTTGGATCTCCTTGCAGTCTAAGTGACTCTCAAGAGTCTTCTCCAACACCACAGTTCAAAAGCACCGGTTCTTCAGCACTCAGCTTTCTTTATAGGCCATCTCTCACATCCATACATGAACTGGAAAAACTGCAGGTTTGACTAGATGGACCTTTGTTGGCAAAATAATGTCTCTGCTTTTTAATATGCTGTCTAGGTTGCTCATATATTTTCTTCCAAGGAGCAAGCATCTTTTAATTTCATGGATACAGTCACCATCTGCAGCACTTTTGGAGCCCCCAAAAATAAAGTCTGTAACTGTTTCCATTGTTTCCCCATCTATTTGCCATGAAGTAATGGGACCGGATGCCATGATCTTAGTTTTCTGAATGTTGAGCTTTAAGCCAAGTTCTTCACTCTCATCTTTCACTTTCATCAAGAGTCTCTTTAGTAGTTCTTTGCTTTCTGCCATAAGGGTGGTGTCATCTGCATATCTGATGTTATTGATATTTTTCCCGGCAATCTTAATTCCAGCTTGTGCTTCATCCAGTCCAGCATTTTGCATGATGTACTCTGCATATAATTTAAATAATCAGAGTGACAATAAGCAGCCTTGATGTACTCCTTTCCCAATTTGGGCCAGTCCATTGTTCCATGTCCAGTTCTAACTGTTGCTTCTTGACCTGAATACAGGTTTCTCAAGAGGCAGGTCAGGTGGTCTGGATTTCTCATCTCTTCATATTGCTAGAAGCCTCCAAAAGTGATTTTTGTATGCAAATCTCTAAATCTCTCATTTACTTGAATAATGTTTTTAAACATTTTGGTGATTATATTTGACTGTTGTACATAATAATCTACTAAAGAATTTTGAGAGCAGGAGTCAAGGCTTATTTAAATTTTTACCCTAATTATGTTTTAAACATATGTATGGCTGAAAAAATATTTCTTTAATTAAAATTTATATAAAATACATGTAGATTTTTTTCTGAAATAGTGTTCTGAAGAACTGTAGATGAAGGAATTTCCTAACATTCTTATAAAAAAATTGTTCATGTCTATCATAAGTTCCTACTTAAATAAGAAGACCTGAGATACTTTAAAATAAAAACATACCACAAGTGATTATTTGAAAATGTTGAGTGTACTTTTCTTCACTCTAGGTAATTGTATAGAATCTTTAAGATATTTAAGTTGACAGTACCTCAACTAAAATAGTGACTTTTAGTATACCAGTAAAATAGTTCTGGCTACTAGAGGAATATGTTTCCATTTATTATAAAGACAAATTCTAACTTATCAATTTTAAATCAACAGTCTTTTTAAAGAAAATATTTCATTTCTTCAGTGTGATAGATTCTGTTGAATATATATTTTCAGGAAAGATTAAGGGAAATTTTGTCAATTGAAATGTTTTTCATTTATTCCTTACATATCCTATCAGGTAAACTTTCCTTGACTGAATTGCAATCAAGTAATAATTCATCAGATAACAGCAGTTTCCTTGGAGCAAGTAACGATATAGAAGAAATAGATTATCATTTTCAAAGAGTTTGACCTTTTATCAAATCTGTAAAAGCAAAGGGAGTTAAACGCTCTTTGGCATATTTCACAGGTCCCAATTACAAAAGGCTATAGTTATTATTACAGAACAATCTGAGTCAATTAGGCTGCTAGAACTTCTGCTGGACTACCCTTAGCAACCCTCTCAACGTGCTGTTAACAGTCCTGAGCTGTGGCTTTCTATAGCACTCTCAGCATTTGATTTGGTTTACAAAGAGAAATGAATTATAACCGTCTCCTAGAGAGTGGAATTACATTGCTAACATGCTGAAGTAGTCTTTGACTAGAAGTTAAATGAGGAAAAATCCTCAGATACCTTAATATTGTCCACCATCTTCACAAATGTACTGATGGGAAGAAACTAAGGAGACAAAAATAACATTATAAAAATGTAGCTCTATTATCGTATCTGTGCTGGAAACCAAATCTTGAAATATTACTTCCATGTATTTTATATAATTTCTACCTTATACTACTCCATAAGCGAAACACATATATTTTTAAAAAGATTAAAACATTTAAGAAACCATGATTTATATATGTGAGTAAGCAGTATTAATTTTTAGCACTTGTTAAAGTGTGATTGTAAAATAATGTGGATGTTTTTATAGGCTTTACATGAAACCCATTTTAACTTCTCTATTCCTCTCAACTACTAGTGTAACTTAGTAGGTTATGACCAATTATTTATATCACGTTTTAGTGTTTAAGCTAGTGGAGAAAATGTTGATAGTTTTTATTACTATTAGGAGCTAGGTAGCAACACCTGTCTTCATTCAAAGACCAGCAATTCATTAAAGAGATGGTTCTCAGAAATTTGCATCACCTGGTGGGCTTCTTAAACCAGAGATTGCTGGGCCTCAATCTCAGAGTTTCTGATTCAGTGTTGGAGCAATAGAATTTTCATTTTTAACAAGTTCCCTGGTGACATTCTTGCTGCCTGAGATGACAATGTGAGAACCACTGCTGTAAAGAATAATTGTTCTCATACTTACAATATGAAAAAGTTACCTTGGGAAGCCATGAAATATACAGATCCCTGTGTCGCTGTCTAGACATTCAGATTGAATAGAATTCTGAATAGTTAGAACTACAGTTTAACTTCCTCAGAGTACTGAGGGGACAACTAGCAGGTATATCCACTTAGTTATTTATTCATCTAATATTCATCTAGTTTCAGCTTTGTGCCAAGTACCATTCCAGACCCCAGGGATACCATGGTGAACAGGACAGACATGATCCCTTATAGGCTGGCATGTTAGAACGGAGTGGACAAGGAGACAATCATGTATTGCTCATAAGAGCAAAATGTTGTAAATCCTACCTGTTCCCAAAATATCCATCTATACACTAGAATATTATGTAGAAGTTAAGTTATATGTCTTCAAAAACTGATGTGTTTGAAAGATCAGAGCACCCTTTCCAGTGGAAAAAAGCAAGTTCCAGATCAGCACATAAAAATTGACACAATATATATAAAATCAAAGTTCAGTTCAGTTCAGTCACTCAGTCGTGTCTGACTCTTTGTGACCCCATGAACTGCAGCATGCCAGACCTCCCTGTCCATCACCAACTCCCGTAGTTTACCCAAACTCATGTCCATTGAGTCGGTGATGCCATCTAACCATCTCACCCACTGTCGTCCCCTTCTCCTCCTGCCTTCAATCTTTCCCAACATCAGGGTCTTTTCCAATGAGTCAGCTCTTCGCATCAGGTGGCCAAAATATTGGAGTTTCAGCTTCAACATCAGTCCTTCCAATGAACACCCAGGACTGATTTCCTTTAGGATGGATTGGTTGGATCTCCTTGCAGTCCAAGGGACTCTCAAGAGTCTTCTCCAACACCACAGTTCAAAAGCATCAATTCTTCTGCGCTCAGCTTTCTGTATACTCCAACTCTCACATCCATACATGACTACTGGAAAAACCATAGCCTTGACTAGACGGACATTTGTTGACAAAGTAATGTCTCTGCTTTTTAATATGCTGTCTAGGTTGGTCACAACTTTCCTTCCAAGGAGTAAGTGTCTTAATTTCATGGCTGCAGTCACCATCTTCCGTGATTTTGGAACCCAAAAAATAATCAGCCACTGTTTCCTCTGTTTCCACTTCATATATTTGCCATGGAGTGATGGAACCAGATGCCATGATCTTAGTTTTCTGAATGTTGACCTTTAAGCCAACTTTTTCACTCTCCTCTTTCACTTTCATTTAGAGGCTCTTTAGTTCTTCTTCACTTTCTGCCATAAGGGTGGTATCATCTGCATAGCTAAGGTTATTGATATTTCTCCCGGCAATCTTGATTCCAGCTTGTGCTTCCTCCAGCCCAGCATTTCTCATGATGTACTCTGCATATAAGTTAAATAAGCAGGGTGACAATATACAGCCTTGATGTACTCCTTTTCCTATTTGGAACTCGTCTGTTTTTCCATGTCCAGTTCTAACTGTTGCTTCCTGACCTGCATACAGATTTCTCAAGAGACAGGGCAGATGGTCTGGTGTTCCCATCTCTTTCAGAATTTTCCACAGTTAATAAAGGACAAAAATGGTATGGACCTAACAGAAGCAAAAGATATTAAGAAGAGGTGGCAAGAATACACAGAAGAACTATACAAAAAAGATTGTCACAACCCAGATAATCACGATGGTGTGATCACTCACCTAGAGCCAGACATCCTGGAACGTGAAGTCAAGTGGGCCTTAAGAAGCATCACTATGAAGAAAGCTAGTGGAGGTGATGGAATTCCAGTTGAGCTATTTCAAATCCTAAAAGATGATGCTGTGAAAGTGCTGCACTCAATATGCCAGTAAATTTGGGAAACTCAACAGTGGCCACAGGACTGGAAAATGTTAGTTTTCATCCCAATCCCCAAGGAAGGCAATGCCAAAGAATGCTCAAACTACCGCACAATTGCACTCCTCTCACACGCTAGTAAAGTAATGCTCAAAATTCTCCAAGCCAGGCTTCAGCAATACGTGAAGCATGAACTTCCAGATGTTCAAGCTGGTTTTAGAAAAGTCAGAGGAACCAGAGATCAAATTGCCAACATTAGCTGGATCATCAAAAAAGCAAGAGATTTCCAGAAAAATGTCTATTTCTGCTTTATTATTATGCCAAGCCTTTGACTGTGTGGATCACAATAAACTGTGGAAAATTCTGAAAATCAAATTTAAAATTAGGCATTTCTATTATTAAATTTATAACCATAAAAGAGTGTGAAAAACATAACAAGCTATAGCATGGGTAGGTATCAGTATTGAGAATATTGGTTTTTGTTCTTCTATTATAAGTAAAATATTCATATGCTTTTATGAAATTTAAAAAAAATTACAATTTAGTGGGCAAGACAATAGAAAATTGGGCAAAGTGCTCTCCCTCATGAAAGAAAGAATAAAATTGACAATAAGATAATTGACTCTCAACAACATTAGTTGTCAATGAAATGAACATTAAAATAGTCATAAGATACCTATTAGCCATCATATAAATGCAAGGAGGAATAAAAGTACAAGCTTTGCTTGCCTGGTTCAAAAATGATTGCCTAGGAAATATCAGACCAAGAATTGTGACCAGATTTAAAGTGTCTGCTAACTCGTTACACAGAAATAGACTACAAAACAGAAAGAGCCTAAACAAACCCATCAACTTCAGCTGCATCTGCTTCGCAAAGGATATTTCAGGGAACTATGCTGTAGAATTAGTATCAAAAGCTAGTCTTTTGTATTTTCCAGTACGTACTTTCTCCTTTCAACCATACTTGCTCTCCCGTATTCCCACCATCCAGCTTTCCTAAAACACGGATGCTTGACAAATTTTTCCCAGCTTGTAGCATGTAACACTCACAAATAATTTCAACCCAGTCCCTCCCCTCAGGTGTGCTGTCTCTGATCACTTAGTAAAGAATTCTCTGTTTGACATGGCTTATAGGAGGCAAGACATGTAGCTTATCTCCTGTTATTTCCTTTATGTGCTGTGTATGCTAAGTCGCTTCAGTCATGTCTGACTCCTTGTGACCCCATGGACTGTAGTCCACCAGGCTCCTCTGTATTGAAATCTACTCATAATAAGGGCTTCCTAGATGGTGCTAGTGTTAAACAATCTGCCTACCAATGAGAGGTCTCAACAGATGTGGTTTCCATCCATGGATTGGGATGATCCCCTGGAATACGAAATGGCAACCTGCTCCAGTATTCTTGCCTGGAAAATTCCATGGACAGAGAAACCTGGCAGACTAGCATCCATGAGGCCACAAAGGGTTGGACACCACTGAGCACACATGCACACACATTGGAACCGATATCAAATTGCCAACATTCGTCATAGAAAAAGAAAGAGAATTCCAGAAAAACATCTGCTTCTGCTTCATTGATTGTGCTAAGGCCTTTGACTGTGTGGATCATGAAAAACTGTGGAGAATTCTTAAAAATATGGGAATACCAAACCACCTAACTTGTCTCCTGACAAACTTGCATGTGAGTCAAGAAGCAAGTTAAAACTGGACATGGAACTGGTTCAAAATTGGGAAAAGGATATGAAAAGGCTGTATATTGTCACCCTACTTATTTAACATGTACACAGAGTATATTGTGCAAAATGCTGGGCTGGATGAATCACAAGCTGAAATCAAAATTCCCAGGAGAAATTTCATTAACCTCAGATATGCAGATGATATGACTTAAATGGTAGAAAGTGAAGAGGAACTAAACAGCCTCTTGATGGAGATGAAAAAAGAGAGTGCAAAAGGTGGCTTAAAACTCAACATTCAAAACACTAAGATCATGGCATCTGGCCCCATCACTTCATGGCAAATAGAAGGAGGAAAAAGTGGAAAGAGTGAAAGATTTTATTCTTTTGGGCTCCAAAATCACTGTGGACAGTGACTGCAGCCATGAAATTAAAATGATTCTTGCTCCTTGAAAGTAAAGCTATGACAGACATACATAGCGTATTAAGAAGCAGAGACATCACTTTGCTAACAAAGATCTGTATAGTCAAACTGTGAATTTTCCAGTAGTTATTTATGGATGTGAGAGTTGGACTATAAAGAAAGCTGAGCACTGAAGAATTGATGCTTTTTAACTGTGGCATTGAAGGAGACTCTTGAGAGTCCCTTGGATTGCAAGGAGATCCAACTAGTCCATCCTAAAGGATATCAGTCCTAGGTGTTCATTGGAAGGACTGATGTTGAAGCTGAAACTCCAATACTTTGGCCACCTGATGTGAAGAGCTGATTGGAAAAGACCCTGATGCTGAGAAGCATTGGTAGCAAAAGGAGAAGGAGGAGACAGAGGATGAGATGGTTGGATGACATCACCAACTTAATGGACATGAGTTTGAGCAAACTCCGGGAGATAGTGAAGGACAGGGAAGCCTGGTGTGCTGCTGTCCATGGAGTCACAAAGAGTTGGACATGACCAACTAAACCACAATTTATAATAAAGAGACAGAGACAAATATGTAGGGATGAAAGTGTTAGTCACTCTTCTGTGTATGGGATTCTCCAGTCAACAATTCTGGAGTGGGTTGCCATTCCCTTTTCCAGGGAATCTTCCCCATCCAGGTATTAAACACGTATTTCCTGCATTATAGGCAGATTATTTATCGGCTGAGCCTCCAGGGAAGAGAAATCTAATTAAAGATAAGTAGAAAATTTTAGATCTATGGCCAAAGGTGCCTTGCTAATATTTCACCCAAAGTTAGATTCATATCCCCAAACACTTCTGGAGCTGGAAAATTGAACTTAAACCTGAAGAGCTTGCCATAACTAATTTATTTCATGGCTAGAGAGAAGACCCTAATGTAAACGCCTGTGAATGGGCCAGCCACCAATAAGATTCCCCAATTAACTGAGCTTGTCTGTCTCAGTTCCTTCTCTCAAATTGTCCAGTCTTTAAAGATAGTTCTCCCATACTGAGTGCATTAGGAATGAAAATCTGCAAGAGATATCTTAGAGCACAGCATAGTGGTCCTCTAACTTCAAAGAGCATGAAAATCACATGGAGAACCTGTTACAGCACAGAATCCTGGGTCCTATCACTGGAGAGTCAGATTCAGCAGGCCTGCGGTGGAGTCTAGGAATGTCTTGGAAGTTCACAAGTGGTACTGCTGCTGCTAGTTGGTGATCACAGTTGAAGAACCTCAGTAACAGTGCATTAGAATCACCTGGGGAATATTTGAGAAAATACTGCTGCCTCAGTTCTGTCCAAACCAATTATATCTGTCTCTGAAGGTGGGGCCCCATTCACTGGGAATTGATCAATTATTTCCTGGTGATTCTAATATTCAGCTTTATCCATGGCAATGTGAAGTAGTTGTCTGACATAGATACTCCAGACCAGGAAAATTTGTTCCGTCTTAATTAGTCTCTGAACTAGTTCTTAAATTTTAGATACATATACTTAGCCACTGGAAGTATATGTTTCTGAATACTTAGAAGAGAAAACACATTTGCAGCCACAGATTTTTTTTTTTTAGAAGACTTTTAGTATATAACGATGTATATGCTTTTGGGTCATTGCAAAATGCCAATAATATTTTCCTTTTAAATAAGAATTGTTTTTCAATTTCTTAATACAAGATAAATTTACATTTGGGTTTCCCTAGTGGTTCACATGGTAAAGAATCTGCCTGCAGTGCAGGAGACCCAGGTTTGATACCTAGGTCAGGAAGATCCCCTGGAGAAGGGAATGACTACCCATCCAATATTCTTGCCTGGAGAATTCCATAAGCAGGGAGCCTGGAGGGTCCATGTGGTTGCAAAGAGTTGGACATGACTAAGAGACTAACAACAACAACAACAAATTGATGTTGTGACTCCTCACTTTTTCTTTAAATCTTAAAATTTTACCAGAAACCATAGTAGAGTACTGCTTTGATGTACCTTTGTTAGGGCCATTTATAGAAAATTCATGTAAACAAATTTAACTTGAGATGATTACTTTCATTTTGAAAAAAATATTTTTTCTCTTTTATTTTGAAATACACAGAGATGCACACACAATATTAAGCGTAATAATAAAGAAGCAATCTCCTGTACACCAGTTAATCAATTTAAGAATTAAGACTTGGTTCAAAGCTTCAAGGATGACCATTACTAATCACATGGGAGGTAATTAATAACCTAAAGTTTCAATTTATCATCCCTTTGGTATTTTCATTGTATATAAAAACTGACATTTCCTACAGTAGTATGTGTCTCTCCTTGTTTGAAATTCTAACCAATCTTTAGTATTGTCCAAGGAGTTGTAAGTCCTTAAACAACCTAATTCTTATAGTGTGTAAGGTAACTTAATAGGGGAATTTAATTTGACTCAATATTATTGTAAATTCATATACTAAATAAAAGAACACACCAGTAAATATAAAGAGAGTAAATACCTAAAATGTTGGGAGATGGTTTATCTCAAAGACCTTCAGAATGTGTCTGGTCTATTTGGTCTACCATAAATGTCCTTCTCTATGACCCCTCCCACTTTTAGACTGCAATACAGGTAGAAGTGGATCACTGGCTTGACAACGAAATTGCAAAATCCTACCTACCCATTAAAAGTTATATCAGTCAAGCTGATCACAAGATGTTAAGAACCTAATGTTTATTAAACACCAATATCTTGCAGCAATTGGTAACTAATGTCTCCCTCTTACTGATCTTATCAACACATACTGAATTATATGGTTTTATATCCATGTATTTAGGGGATATTAGGATGCTGTATGCCACTTGGAATAAAATCTAAATTGTGTAGTATGGTTTAAGTACACCCTTATAACCTCATTCTCTGTATTTCAGCCTTGCTTTTCAATTTCTCAAGCACACCATGTTTTTGCCTCTTAAATAACACATTGTATTTTCACTTTGTAAAGAAACCCGCCCTCTGAATTATAAATGAGCAAATAAGTGCATAATGGTGAATTTTCATTGATACTACCTATTACATTTGTCATGCTTTGAACTTTAGCCCCTGGGACCTACATGTTCCCAGATCCTCTTATCAATGTCAAAGCAGGATCCATGACATCTTTTTGGTATATCTTACATCACATGCCACAAAGCAGTCTCTTGCAAAATTAAAGCATTTTATTTCTCTTGACTTCCTTCTGTTATTAAAGAATCAATGGTTTCCCTTACTCAACTTTTTCCATAGTCTGTGATTCATGCTGGATTCATATGCACAGAATATTTTTATACCTTCTTGCACCTTACTACTGATATTTAAAATCTTATAGTTTATGCAGTTTGCTGAATTGTATACCAATGCATTCATATTTTATCTTTTTAAACTTGAAAATAATAGTAGATCTTATCTTGTTATATGCTTACATTTAATTTCATCTCAGGATTTGCATATTTTGACTATATTTTTTTTTTACTTGTGTAAGATTAAATGATGAAATCCTCTTATGATACAGTACTTATTAAGTGTTAGCAGCTAGGATTGGTGTTCCACAGATATGATTTAATTCATTCTTCACAACAACACTATTAAGCCAGGAATAATTATTCCCAATTAACACAGAAGGAAATTGACCTCAGTAAGGTTAAGTAATCTATTTAAGGTTGCACTGCTAATAATTAACCCTAAAGGGTCTGTTGATTCCAAACAAAGATCTTAGCTACTAAATTCTGCATTTCAATCTTTTTTAGACCACACTACATCCAAAAGATTTTACTGATGCATTTTACTTACAGTTTTGCTTCTCTCTGATATTTTCTAGAGCTTTTTTTTCTTTCTCTCTCTTTCATTATGATATATCCAACATAGAAACTAGACCCGTATTGATTTTTAAATTACGTACTAACATGAGAAAGAGATCCCGAGACAGACAGATAGATGGACAGATGCAAGAGAAGAACTCTGAGTCTGTCTCATCTGTTTGGTTTATGATGCTGTAATTTTCATAATTTTTGACTTGCCCAAGTGAATAAATATAAGTGAAAGTGCATTAGGAGATTTTTGTGGTACCCTAGGGGACACCTACAATGTACTGTTGGCACAGTGGGTTATGTACTCTTACTGTTGACACAGTGGACTGTCAGTTACATATGAAGTACAGATTTTGGCTTTTCAAGTGATTGCTAGTAGTCTTTCCACTGGGCTAGTGTTTGGGTCCAGCTTTAATGTCCCTCATCATAGAGTTATGATGAAGGTATGTTCAAATTAGTGTGGCAGGGAGAATTCTGGTCTCACTGTCTCTCTCCAACCTCACTTATTCCTTCCTTCTCTCTGCCCTAGTTTTGTTTTCTATTCTTGCAACTATACACATTGCCAATAGGAGGGGTTATATACCTGGTTATCTAATTAAAAAGCATATCAGTTATGCAGGAAGGATTTTTCCCCCCCAGCTTTAAAATTTGAGGGAGTTTTGTCTTGGCTAATAAAAGAATGTGTCTTCACATTTAGTTTTATAGCAAACACATTAAAAAAAGTCTCATATTAAACTCTTGTAAAATGTGACTAGCTTCTAAGCTTGATCCTTCTCTCAGCCTTTGTTCTAAGAGAGTGGATCTGAAAAGGAAAAGATGATAGAAATTCTTGTTTAGACTCTCTTGCACACAAGAGGGATGTTTAAATTAAATTGTATGTTATGACACTCAAATGGAGGAGGAAATGGCAACCCACTCCAGTATCCTTGCCTGGAGAATTCCATGGACAGAGGAGCCTGGCGGGCTACACAACTGAGCAACTAACACACACACACACACACACACACTTGAAACTGATTGGACTTTGTTGCTCACATAAAATCCAGTGTTTCTAAAAGCACTCAGTAGACTGTAAGATGATTACCATGGTCTGACAGTCAAGTTTTGCCACACCATAAGGCCATTTATATTTATAATTATGAATATACAGTTTATTTTTGAAGACTCTACCAGTACACACTCACCAGTAATGGTAAGTACTAAGTACCTTCACTGATCTCTATTTCCTTAAAAGCACTTTGGTAGATCTGTTTCCTCACTAGAATCTTCAACTGAATACCACTTGGACTTTTAATGTTGTCTTCAGAACTAGTCTCTGTTACTAAATGTGTGTGTGCATGCTAAGTTGCTTTCGTTTTGTCTGACTCTTTGTCTGCAACCCTATGGGCTGTAGAACACCAGTCTCCTCTGTCCATGGGATTTTCCAGGCAAGAATACTGAAGTGGGCTGTCATGTCCTCCTCCAGGGGATCTTCCCAACCTAAATATATACGTGCAGTTAAGAAAATTAGAGGATAATATCTTGGGAAGACATCATAATTTGGCTCACTTAGCGCCCATTTCCTACTCTTTCTCCGTTGCCTGGCTTTTCTCAAGTAGAAACATAAAAATTCTCATTTTCTCTGGCTCTCTTGCATCTGGAATGGCCAATGAGTTATAATAAATTCTGATGCCACGGCCTATTCCACCTTCTTGCTGTCTCTCCCTTAATGCTGACAAGGTGTTTGGAGCTACAGAGCTATTGTGCCTAGTGGTGACTGCCACAGAAGGAAATAGGGACTCACAGATGTCTTTGCTCCACAGAAAACCAGACCAGTCTCTTAACTACTTATCTTCAGAATATATATCATATAAAAAGTATTTAAGCATTATTTAATACATCTGACATAACATGAACTATGAATGAAAAATACTGCTTACCTAGTTCATTAAAAAAATGAAAAAAAAAACAAAACTAGGTCTCTAAGCATGAAAGAAAATTGAAGCTAACGGAAAATTTTCAGTGTCCAATTTTGAGATGAGAAAGAAAATTTGGACTGTCAAAAACAGTTATTAAAGCAATCATTCTTCTTAAAATATACCCCTTTGTAAGTATTAATAAGTTGGACACGTGTTGGTCGGACGCATCCTGTCATTTGTCCCACCTCCTCTTCTTCCTAAGAGTACATGGAATTTCCCACCTGTAATATTTGCAAAGGATGGATTATTCCACCTCCATTTCTGAGGATGCAGTATAATGTTGACTAAATCCAATTAACATGACCCATTTTCTGGACAAGATAATTTTTCCAGATAAGTGCATATGAAAACATCAGGGCAAGTAGCATTGATATATCACGGTGAAATGGCTTTGATTTGGCTGTTAGAGATCAGACTCTCTCTTATTGCTGTATATGAGCATGAGAGCTTTTGGTAGAAGATGCTAGCAGCTAAATTGGGGCATACATTATCTGCTTGCTTTGTAAGTTAAAGTATCAAATAAAGGCAATTATAATAATTATTGATATTTTGTCACTATTATAGTATTGTGTCCTCTTTCTCACTTTCACTTTCACTATCTTTCATTACATGTGGCTAAATGAAAGTCTGTTCTGTCTTCTTGGGTAATTTTACAGTTTTGTATAGAGGAGCAAGCGATAAAATGAGAAGTATAACATTACTCTATAAATTCACTGTCCTGTACCTGTGTTTTTTAATCTTTTGTGTCAAGAAATGTTAGGGAGAGAAAACTTAAGACAGTTTTATACTTGAAATTTGGAACAAGCTTTGATTCAAATTACTTCAGTCCTTGAACCATTCAGTAAAGTCATCTAATAAATTCAGTTTATTTTAAAGCTTCAGTGAGAGTTGAAGAAGATGATTTGCAAGATTCTGACAGTAAGGCTTTACCTTCCTCACATCTTGGCACAGGCTTTTCATAGGATGAGTCCTACATAGTCCCTGAGCCAAGATACAATGTATTTGAGAACACCCCTCTGCTTTGATGGTAAATGCAGAATTAGTCTTATGTGAAAATTCCAGTATACATTCCATCTAGAGATAGTCCAGGGCATATGTTCTCAAAACCAGTCTATTTATCTGATTCCTGAGAATCTTTATTATTCTATGTGGTCACCCTCTCAGAGGCCAGACTTTTGGTTCTCAAAATTTAGTGTGCCTGAGTATCACCCAGGAAAGCTTGTTGAAAATCCAGATTGATCCATGCCATTCTCCCCAGAAGCATCTGCTGAGATGGTTGGAAAATCACCACCGAGAAATATTAGGATAGACATCCCCAGTTTCCAGACGCTAGCTATCTGAAGCTGGATAGACTACCACACTTGACTTTAAGTGCTTATAATGCCTGAGAAAGCTCATTTCTGCTGTAGTCTTTCCTTCAGATGAGATGTAGTTAGGGAAAGATTCACAAGCAGAACACTTTCAGAATAAGCAAAGTGGACTACCCTCTCTCTCATGCCTTGGAAGCAACTCATAATGATGAGAAAAACAAATATGATACTTTATCTTTCTTAAGAAGCTTGAAGTCTACTGAAGGAAGTAAGAAAAATTGCAAGTAACTATCACAGAGATGTTGTATTAAAAGAGAATGGAGAGAGTTATACATTGAGAGAAGACAGTGCTATGGCAATTGAAAGATAATGGAAAGCATGTTCAACTTGAGGTTTTCTTACAAAATCAATGTTTTATGCAAATGCTTCTCTTTTGGTGGTCTTCAACTTGTTTTTAAGAGCTATGCTCTAGGAGTCAGGTAATCAACATGAGGTAACAATGTGGTATCAATTTCCTAACATAAACTTTACAGAGTTTAACACTGAATATATGTCTTGAGATATGAATATTACAGAAAGTTAACATATACTTCTTGAAAGTGTTAGTTCTACTATCTGGATTTGCCTTCAAAATTAATGCAACCACTTGAAAAATAATGAAGACAGTAATGAATTAGACAAGGTAGTTGTAAACGGTTTACTTCTTGGTAGAAACAGTGATAGAAGAAGGAAATAAACGGAAACATTTTTGTAAAGTAAACTGAGGTGGACAAATTGAGGTTATAGGACATGACATATAATCATATAACGGATGGACCATTGGACAATGACTATAGCAAAGGAGGTAACCTTTAAAAATAAGGTGGTACAGCAGTCTCAAACCCTAACAATCTCAAACTAAAATTAAATGGTCAATTCAGTTCAGTCACTCAATCGTGTCCAAATCTTTGCGACCCCATGGACTGCAGCACGCCAGGCCTCCTGGTCCATCACCAACTCCCAGAGTTTACCCAAACTCATGTCCATCAAGTTGATGATGCCATCCAACCATCTTATCCTCTGTCGTCCCCTTCTCCTCATACCCTCAATCCTTCCCAGCATCAGGATCTTTTCAAATGAGTCAGTTCTTCGCATCAGGTGGCCAAAGTATTGTAGTTTCAGCTTCAGCATCAGTCCTTCCAATGAATATTCAGGACTGATTTCCTTTAGGATGGACTGGTTGGACCTCCCTGCTGTCCAAGAGACTCTTAAGAGTCTTCTGCAACACCACAGTTCAGAAGCATCAATTCTTTGGTGCTCAGCTTTCTTTATAGTCAGGCTCTCACATCCATACATGACCACTGGAAAAACCATAGCCTTGACTAGATAGACCTTTGTTGACAAAGTAATGTCTCTGCTTTTAAATATGCTGTCTAGGTTGGTCATAACTTTCCTTCCAAGGAGTAAGCGTCTTTTAATTTCATGGCTGCAATCACCATCTGCAGTGATTTTGGAGCCCAGGAAAATAAAGTCAGCCACTGTTTCTACTGTTTCCCCATCTATCTGCCATGAAGTGATGGGACCAGATGACATGATCTTAGTTTTCTGAATGTTGAGCTTTAAGCCAACTTTTTCACTCTCCTCTTTCACCTTCATCAAGAGTCTTCTAGTTCCTCTTCACTTTCTGCTATAAGGATGATGTCATCTCCATATCTGAGGTTATTGATATTTCTCCCGGCAATCTTGATTCCAGCTTGTGTTTCTTCCAGCCCAGCGTTTCTCACGATGTACTCTGCATATAAGTTAAATAATCAGGGTGACAATATACAGCCTTGATGTACTCCTTTTCCTATTTGGAACCAGTCTGTTGTTCCATGTCCATTTCTAACTGTTACTTCCTGACCTGCATACAGGTTTCTCAAGAGACAGGTCAGGGGGTCTGGTATTCCCATCTCTTTCAGAATTTTCCACAGTTTATTGTGATCCACACAGTCAAAGGCTTTGGCATAGTCAATAAAGCAGATGTAGATGTTTTTCTGGAACTCTCTTGTTTTTTCGATTATCCAGCGAAAGTTGGCAATTTGGTCTTGGTTCCTCTGTCTTTTCTAAAACCAGCTTGAACATCTGGAATTCACTCTTAAGTGCTCACTGATTCACCTATCAGTGGGCACTTATGTTGCTTCTATATCTTGGCTATTGTAAATAATGCTCCAATGAACATAGGAAAGCATACATCTTTTCTAATTAGAGGTTTTACTTCCTTTTGGGTAAATACTAGGAGTGTAATTGCTAGGTCATATAATAGTTATTTTTTCAGTCTTTTGAGGAATCTCCATTCTGTTTTTCATAGTGGTTGTGTTGCTTTACACGCTCACCAACAGTGTGCAGTGTCCCCTTCTGTCCATGTTCTCACCAAAACTTGTTATTTGTTAATAGTCATTCTGATAGGTAAGAGATGACATCACATTCTGGTTTTGATTTGCTTTTCCCTGATGATTAGTGATGTTGAGCATCTTTTTATGTGCCTGTTGATCTTCTGTATGACTTCTTTCAAAAATGTCTATTCAGATCCTTTTCACATTTTTCAATCAGGCAGTATTATTTATATCTTTCTCTCTTCCTTCCTTTCTTTTGATGTGAATTGTATGAGTCCTTTTATATTTTAGCATATTATACCCTTATCAGATATATCATTTGGAAATGTCTTCCACCATTCGGTAAGCAATATTTTCATTTCGTTGATAGTTTCCTAAAATAGTGTTGTCAGTCAATCATACTTCAAAAACAAGCACAAAAACTTACAGTAAAAGAGATTAAATGTATGGTTGTCAGAGGCATGAGAGTAGTGGTAATTCAACCAAAATAGTCAAAAGGAAGAAACTTCCAGTTATAAAGTGAATAAGTACTTGGAATATAATGTACAATGGGGTAAACATAATTAAAGCTGCTGTATATTGCATATGAACATTGTTACAGGAATAAATCCCAAGTTCTCATTTCAAGAAAAAATATTTCTACTATTTCTTTCATTTTGTATGTATATGAGATGATGAATGTTCATGAAATTTATTGTGATAATCATTTCATGATGTAGTCAAATCTTTTTGCTGTATACCTTAAAAATGAATAGGATATATATACTTTTTGCTTCCCTGGTGGCTCACATGGTAAAAAAAAAATCTCTGTAATGCAGGAGACCTGGGTTCGATCCCTAGGTAGGGAAGATTCCCTGGAGAAGTGAATGGGAACTCCCCCTCCCCCACAGTATCTCAGAGTAAATAATACAAAATGCTGGGCTGGATGAATCACAAGCTGGAATCAGGATTGCTGGGAGAAATATCAACATCCTCAGATATTAGATGTAAACATTGCAATGGCAGAAAGTTAAGAGTAACTAAAGAGCCTCTTGATGAGGGTGAAAGAGGAGAGTGGAAAAGCTGGATTAAAGCTCAACATTCAGAAAACTTGGCATCTGGTCCAGTCACTTCATAGCATATATATAGGGAAAAAATGGAAACAGGGATAGATTTTATATTCATAGGCTCCAAAATCACTGTGGACTGTGACTGCAGCCACAAAATTAAAAGATGTTTGCTCCTTGGAAGAAAAGCTATTAAAAAGGAAAGCATATTAAAAAGCATATTCAAAAGGAAAGACATCACTTTGCTGACAAATGTCTATATAGTCAAAGCTATGGTTTTTCCAGTAGTCATGTACAGATGTGAGAATTGGACCACAAAGGCTGAGCACTGAAGAATTGATGCTTTTGAATTGTGATGCTGTAGAAGGCTCTTGAGAGTTCCTTGGATAGCAAGGAGATCAAACTAGTCAACCCTATAGGAAATCAACCTTGACTATTCATTGGAAGGATTGATCTTGAAGTTCCAATTCTTTGGCCACCTGACGCAAAGAGCCAACTGTGCAAAAGACTGTAATTCTGGTAAAGACTGAGGGCAGTAGGAGATGGGGGTGGCAAAGGATGAGATAGCTGGATGGCATCACTGAATCAATGGGCATGAGTCTGAGCAAACTGCAGGAGATAGTAAAGGATAGGCAAGCCTGACATTCTGCAGTCCACAGGGTCACAAAGAGTCATACACGACTTAGTGACTGAACAACAGCATATGTTTTTCACACACACACAGACACACACATACATATATACACACATATATATGTGAAAAAGAGAAGAAATAAAAGGAAACAATGTGTGCAAACTTTGTGTCATGAAAGATATATGGACTCAGTATAATGGATGCAGAAAATCTACAGTTGAATAAAACTGTTTGTTCTTGAAGTTCAAATTATTTGGGTATAATTGGCTAGGATAATTTTATTTTCAATTGTTGTAGTAATTTTGGAGGCTTTGTTAAAAATAGGAAATTTAACATATGTTATTTTATAAATATTATATTGTAGGTCAATATTGATGAATTATTCTTTCAAAGAATGCTATTATTCACAATGGGATTATGTAAACATTATATCTTAGTTATTAACATACAGTACAAAAAAATTGATATACAATATTTAATTAAGCCTTACGCCTTCCAGTTGGAGAAATATATGATAGGGTATAGAATAGTCTAAGAAAGGACATACAATGTCAGCTAAACCATAGTAGGTTTGTCCCTTCAAGGAATATTTTTCCCATGACTCAGAATATAGTTTGCCACATTTCTTGCAAAATTG
The DNA here is from genome assembly GCF_054371585.1 of Giraffa tippelskirchi. Classification (NCBI taxonomy): domain Eukaryota; kingdom Metazoa; phylum Chordata; class Mammalia; order Artiodactyla; family Giraffidae; genus Giraffa; species Giraffa tippelskirchi. The sequence continues at coordinate 174,292,111 of NC_137280.1, read as the reverse complement.
TAGCAGTCAGGACCACATTTCCATTAACAAACAAACTTTATGTATTTTTTTGACATTAGTTTTACAAGTTTCTCAAAAATAATGCTAAAATTCTGTGAAATTTTAGCTGAATATCAGTTTTGAAAGCAGAACTAAGCAAAGGATTACCACATATATTAACTACTACATGAATTTTTATTTACTTCAAATTGTAAGTTCAAGATAAATATGATTTTATCTTTCATTAATCACATAGAGTGAGTTAAAATATTATAAGATGAATCACAAGGTCAACTCATTTTCCTTTCATTCAGTAGCCTTCTTAGCAGTTTAACATTTTCTCCATGGTAGTATTCTTATTCTAAACAGTGTGATTTTTGTAAAGATGCTTTCCCTAGATTCTAACATGGATTCATCAAGGTGTTTTAATTGTATGAGAATTTCACAACCATAATGTTACTTCCTCTTCATTGAGAGTTTAAAAGTCTATCTTCTTGAATACCTTTACATTGGGAGAAGAGAAAGATTTCCAATAATAAACCTCACTTTGCACATCACAGATACAGAGAAAGAACAAAGTCCAAAGTTCATGGAAGTAAGGAAACTAGCAACATCGGAGCAGAAATAAATGTGACAGAGACCAGAACAATAGAAAAGATGAATAAAACTAATGAATTTTTTAACAATGATAAAATCAGTACATGTTTAGCTAGGCTCAAAAAAGAGAGAGCTCAAATAAAATCGGGAAACAAAGAGGAGACATTACAATTTATACCACAGAAATACAAAGGGTCGTAAAAATTACTATGAACAATTGTATTTAACAAACTGGATAACCTAGGAGAAATAGGTAAATTCCTACAATCATACAACTTTCTAAGACTGAATCTTGAAGAAACAGAAAATCTGCAAAGACCAATAGAGAGTAAGGAGATTGAATCAGTAATCAAAAACGTTCCATAAACAAATGTCCAGTACCAGATGGCTTAACTGGTAAATTATACAAAATATCTAAGGAAAAAATTAATGCCAATCCTTCTCAAACTTTTCCAAAAAATTAAACAGGAGAGAATACTGCCAAACTAATTTTTTGAGGTCAACATCTCTTGACACCAAAGCCAGATAAAGACATTACAAGAAAAAAAAAAAAAAAGTCCTGAATAATGAATAAGGGTTTAAACTTTACTCAGCAAAATATTGGCAAACCCAATTCAATAGAACTTTTTAAGGATCGTAGGCAATAATCAAGCGGTTTTTATCCCTAGCAGTCAAGGATGACTCAACATATGCAAATCAATACATGTGATAAATCACATTAGTAGAATGTATTATAAAATTCATATGATCATTTAAATAGGTACAGAAAAAGCATTTGAGAAAATTCAACATCTTTTCGTATTTAAAAATCTCAACAGAGAATTACAGAGGGAATATACCTCAATATAATAAAGATCATGTATGACAGACCCACAGCTAATATTATACTCAAAGGTAAAAGGTTAAAAGCTTTTCCTCTAAAATAAAAAAAAAAAATAAGAAAAGGGTGCCCACTGTCAATACCCCTATTCAGCATGTTTCTGGAAGTTCTAGCCAGAGGAGTTAAATAAAAAAAGAAATAAAAAACATCCAAAACAGAAAGGAAGAAATAAAATTGTCTTTTTGCAGATGATATGATCTTATATATAAAAAATCCTAAAGGCTCCACTTAAACTATTAGAGCTAATAAATGAATTCAGTAAAGTTAGAGGATGCAAAAACATAAATATCAAGATATAAGATTCATTTTTATACACTAACAGTGAAATATCTGAAAAAGAAAATAATTCCCCTTGCAATAACATCGAAAGTAATGAAATACTTAGGAGTAAATTTAGCCAAAGAGGTGAAAAATCTGTACATTGGAAAGTGTAAGACCTTGAAGACACAAAATAAATGAAAAGTTATTTATGTTCTTGGATTAGAAGAATTAGTATCTTTTTATATTTTAAAATGTCCATACTACCCAAAGTAATCTATGGATTCAATATAGTATGTATGAAAATTTCATTGGCATTTTTCACAGAAACAGAAAAAGCAATCCTAAAACTTATCTGGAACTCTGAAAGATTCCAAATAGCCAAAGAAGTCTTGAGAAAAAGGACAAATCTGGAGGCATCATAATTCCTCATTTCAAATTACATTATAAAGCTCCATTAATAAAAAATCATGATACTGATATAAAAATAGACACATAGACTAATGGACCAGAATCAAGAGTCCAGAAATAAGTCTCCACATATACAGTCAACTAATGTTTGAAAAGGAAGCCAAGAATACTCAATGCAGAAAGAGTAGTCTCTTCAATAAATGGTGTTGGGAAAACTGGATAATCGTCTGCAGGAGAATGAAATTGGACCCCTATCTTATATCATTCACAAAAATTAACTTGTAATAGATTAAAGTTAGACATAAGGCTCCAATCTGAAGAACTCTTGGAAGATTACCAAGGAAAATGAACTTCCTTTTCCTTTGTCTTGCCAACAATTTTTTTTGATATTACACCAACAGCATAAACACTAGAGGAAAAATAAATCAGTGGGGCTGAATCAAATGGGGGAAAAAAAAAAACTTGGCAAAGTGAAAGAAACAATCAACAAAATGAAAAGGCAACCTATGGTATGAAAGTAAATATTTACAAACCATCTATAAGATGTTAATATCCAAAATATGTAAGCAATGCATGCAACTCAATAGTAAATATATATATATATGATTATAAAATGTACTGAACAGACATTTTTCCAAAGATGATATCAATAGACAACATGTACATGAAAAAAATTCTTAATATCACTAATCATAAGAACCACAATGAGACATCATTTCATATCTGTTAAAATGGCTATTTTCAAAAAGACAAGGGATCACAAGTGAAGGAGAATGTGGTGGAGAAAATGGAACCCTTGAGCTCTTCTGGTGGAATTGTAAATTGGTGCAGCCACTGTAGAAAATATTGTGGATGATCCACAAAAATTAAAAATAGAACTACCATATGATCCAGCAATCTCCTTTCTGGATATATATTCAAAAAATGAAATCTGGGCTTTGAGGAGATATCTGTAGTAACATTCATTTCAGCATCATTCACAATAACAAACATATGGAAATAACCTAAGTGTTCATCCCTGGATAAAAGGATAAAGATGTGTTTGTGTGTGTGTGTACATGTGTGTGTGCGCTTTCAGTTGCTCAGTCATGTCCTGCTCTCTGCAACTCCATGGACTATAGCCTGCCAGGCTCTACTGGCCAAGGAATTTTTCCAGGCAAGAATATTGGAGTGGGTTGCCATTTCCTACTCCAGAGGATCTTCCTGACTCAGGGATTGAACTCACATCTCTTGTGTCTCCTGCATGGGCAGGCAGATTCTTTACCAACTATGCCACCTGGGAAGCTCAAATATGTGTTTACAATGGAATATTACTCTGCCATGAAGAAGAAGGAGATTCTGCCATTTGTGATGACATGGATGGACCTTGAGTCATTATGCTAAGTGAAATAAGTCTGAAACAGTAGGAGAAATAGTGTATGATCTCATCTGTATGTGAAATCGAAAAAGCTGAATTCATAGAAACAGCGAGTAGGCTGGTGCTTGCTAGGGGCTGGGAGATGCAGAAACCAAAGATGCTACTAAAGGGTAAAACCTACCAGTTACAAGTTGAGTGAGTTCTGGAGATCTAATGTACAGAATGGCAACTATAGTTTACAAAATGCTGTATTAAAACTTCAAAGTCGTTAATGACATGTTTTCACCAGACATACACACACACAAAGGTCATTATGTGAGGAGATGGAGATATTAAGCAACAATATTTTGGTAATTTTTGTTGCTGTTTATGCTCCTTTATTTTTAACTGATTCTTCCTGCTTTTATAGATGTTAAGTGCATGGGGTGGGGAAGATTAAATGAGATAATGTACTGTGTCAGTATGGGATTGAGGTCAGCTTAAATATTTCACAATGTATATGCATCACAATGGAGAGGGAAATGACAACCTGCTCCAGTATTCTTGCTTGGAGAATCCCATGGACAGAGGAGCCTGGCAAGCTACTGCCTATGTGGTTGCAAGAGTCAGATATGACTTAGCGACTAAACCACCACCATGCATAACAAATCATCATTTTGTACACCTTGAACTTATACCATGTTATATGTCGGTAATATCTCAATAAAGATGGAAGAAAATATATTGTATATATGTTAGCTTGACACTTCATAAGTGTGTTTCATGTACACATTGTAGAAGATACTTATGAAAATAAATATATCCTATAAACATTGCCATGATATTAAGACTTTTGTGTATTCTTTAAACAATTCTTTACAATTGTTTTTGCTCTGTCACTCTAACTTGCTTTATCTTTCATATACTCTCTGTTTACCACTTTTATTGCGTAGAATTCTGTGTTGTGACGCAGCATTTCCTGTAGCTGTTTTGAAGCAAATGTATCATTTGTCCTGTCTTTCAGTATCCACAATGATATTTTGCAAGTATCAATAAAAATATGTTTTACTTTAGAAACTCTGATTTTCTTTTAGACACTGTGATTTTAATTATGCACAAATGATTTGATGTTTCTGTCAACATCATAAAGCCTTAAGCTATATTTTAATCAATAAATTGATATTTTTACGTTCATTTACTGGAACTGATTAGGTATTCATTTAGTATACTCATGCATAAATGTTAAGATGCATAAACACATGGCAAACTGGTCAGGGTTATTCATAGCATGCATTTACAAAAGACAGTTTTCTTATCACTGAAAATTATCTTATAGTTAACCCCATTACAGTCCCAAATAACTTAATGTCACAGTAAAATAAACCTCTCCAGTGACAAAATGTGGTCCACAGGAAAAGGGAATGGCAAACCCTACAATATTCTTGCCTTGAGAACCCCAAGAGCAGGATGAAAAGGCAAAAAGATAGGACACCAGGAGATGAGCTCCCCAGGTTGGTAGGTGTCCAATATGCTGCTGGAAAAGAGCAGAGAAATAGCTCCAGAAAGCGAGCCAAAGCAGAAATGATGCTCAGTTGTGGGTGTGTCTAGTGGTGAAAGTAAAGTCTGATGCTGTAAAGAATATTGCATAGAAACCAGGAATCTTAGGTCCATGAATCAAGGTAAACTGGACGTGGTCAAGCAGGAGATGGCAAGAGTAAACACTGACATCTTAAGAATCAGTGAACTACAATAGATGGGAATGGGTGAATTTTAACTCAGATGACCATTATATCTACCACTGTGGGCAAGAATACCTTAGAAGAAATAGAGTAACCCTCATAATCAACAAAATAATCCATGCAATCCATGGGTGCAATCTCAAAAATGACCGAATGATCTTGGTTCATTTCCAAGGCAAATCTTTTAACATCACACTAATCCAGGGCTGTGCTCCAACACTCATGCTGAAGAAGCTGAAGTTGAATAGTTCTGTGAAACCTACAGTTCAGTTCAGTCGCTTAGTCGTGTCTGACTCTTTGCGACCCCATGAACTGCAGCACGCCAGGCCACCCTGTCCATCATCAACTCCCGGAGTCCACCCAAACCCATGTCCATCAATTCAGTGATGCCATCCAACCATCTCATCCCCTGTCGTCCCCTTCTCCTCCTGCCCTCTATCTTTCCCAGCATCAGGGTCTTTTCAAATGAGTCAGCCCTTCACATCAGGTGGCCAAAGTATTGGAGTTTCAGCTTCAAAATCAAGGCCTTCTAAAACTACCTCCCCAAAATATGTCCTTTTCATCATAGGGGATATGAATGCGAAAGTAGGAAGTGAAGAAACACATGGAATAACAGGCAAGTTTGGCCTTAGTGTGCAAACTGTAGCAAGGGAAAGGCTAACAGAATTTTGTTGAGAACACACTGGTCATAGCAAACAACCTATTCCAACAACCCAAGAGATGGCTCTACACATGACCTCACCAGGTGGTCAATACCTAAATCAGGTTGATTGTGTTCTTTGCTGCTGACGATGGAGAAGCTCTATACTGTCAATCAAAAACAAGACTGGGAGCTGACTGTGGCTCAGATCATGAGCTCCTTATTACAAAATTCAGACTTAAATTGAAGAGTGTAGGGAAAACCAATAGGCAATTCATGTATGACCTAAATCAAATCCCTTATGATTATATAGTGGAGGTGATGAATAGACTGAAGGGATTAAATCTGGTAGACAGAGTACCCAAAGAACTATGGACAAAAGTTCATAACATTGTAATGGAAGCAGTGGCCAAAACAATTCCAAAGAAAAATAAATGCAAGAAGGCAAAGTGTTTACCTGAGGAGGCCTTATAAATAGCTGACAAAAGAGACAGAAAATGTAAGAAAGAAAGGGAAAGATATATCCAACTAAATGCAGAGTTGCAGAGAATAGTAAGGGGCGATAACAAAGGCTGCTTAAAATGGGAAAGACTAGAGACCTCTTCAAGAAAAGTGGAGATATCAAGGGAACATTTCATGTGAGGATGGGCACAATAAAGGACAGAAATAGCCAAAAATCTAACAGAAGCAAAAGAGATTAAGAAGACGTGGCAAGAATACACAGAAGAACTGTAAAAAATATCTTAATGACATGGATAAACATGATGATGTGGTCACTTACCTAGAGCTAGACATCCTGGAATGTGAAGTCAAGTTGGCATTAGCAAGCATTACTACGAACAAAGCTAGTGGAGGTGATGGAATCCCAGCTGATCTATTTCAAATCCTAAAGGATGATGTTAAACTGCTGCACTCAATATGTCATCAAATTTGGAAAACTCAGCAATGGCCACAGTACTGGAAAAGGTCAGTATTCATTTCAATCCCAAAGAAGAGCAATGTCAAAGATGTTCAGTTTCACAGTTGCACTCATTTCACATACTGCAAGGTTATGCTCAAAATCCTCCAACTTGGCTTCAACAATACATGACCTGAGAACTTCCAGATGTACAAGCTGGATTTAGAAAAGGCAGAAGAACCAGAGATCAAATTGCCAACATTTGTTGGTTATGAGAGAGAGCAATGGTGTTCCAGGAAAAAACAAAACAAAACAAAACAACAAAAAAAACATCTCTTCTGCCTTGCTGACTATGCTAAAGCCTTTGTGTAGAGCACAACAAAGTGTGGAAAATTCTTAAAGAGATGGGATACCAGACCACCTTTCCTATCTCTTGAAAAACCTATATGCAGGTCAAGAAGCAACAGTTAGAACCAGACATGGAACAATGGACTGCTTCAATATTGAGAAAGGAGTACAACAAGGCTGTATATTGTTACCCTGCTTACTTAACTTATATGAAGAGTACATCATGTGAAGTACCAGGATGGATGAATCATAACTTGGAATCAAGATTGCCAGGAGAAATATCAACAATCTCAGGTATGCAGATGACACCACTGTAATGGCAGAAATCCAAGAGGAGCTAAAGATCCACTTGATGTGGGTGAAAGAGGAGAGTGAAAAAGCTGGCTTAAAACTCAACATTCAAAAACTAAGATCATGGCATCTGGTCCCATCATTGCACAGTAAATAGAAGGGGAAAAAGTAGAAACAGTGACAGATTTTATTTTCTTTTTTTCAATAATCACTGTGCATATTGACTCAGCTGTGAAATTAAAAGATGCTTGCTCCTTTTAAGGAAAGCTATGATAACCTTAGACAGCATGTTAAAAAGCGGAGACATCACTCTGCCAACAAAATTCCATAGTTAAAACTATGGAAAAAAAAAAAAAAAAAAAACTATGGTTTTTCCAGTAGTCATACATGGATGTGTTACTTGGACCATAAAGAAGGCTGAGCACTGAAAAATTGATGCTCTAAATTGTGGTGCTGGAGAAGACTCTTGCGACCCTTTGTACAGCAGGAGATCAAACCAGTCAATACGAAGGAAATAAATTCTGAATCTTCGTTGGTGGGATTGATGCTACATCTGAAGCTCCAATACTTTGACCACCTTATGTGAAGAGCTGACTCATTTGAAAAATCTCTTATACTAGGAAAGATTGAAGGCAAAAGGAGAAGAGGATGGCAGAGGATGAGATGATTGGATAGCATCACTAACTCAATGGACATGAGTTTGAGCAAACTCCAAGAAATAGTGAAGGAAAGAGGAGCCTGTTGGCTGTAGTCCATGGGATCACAATGAATCAGACATCACTTAGCAACTGAACAACAACAACAAATTACCTTCTGAAGTATGGTATCTGGAGAAATATTTTAATCTTTAATTTTTACACTATAAACTATTTTTTTAATTTTTCTGTTGAGCAGACTATATTTGAAATTCTTTTGAAATGCACAAATTGAAAAACATATGGAAAATTGTTAGTTGTTGGAGAACTTATAGTTGAATAAATGCTATCACTGAGGTAAAAATCTCAAATAATAATCACATACCTAGTTATATGGAAGAATGTGATTTAAATTATGATATAATACAAATGCAAACAATATCATTTTTCTATTTCCTTTCTGATTTTTAAAATTATAGATAAAATATTTCTTTGAATACAAATTTTCCTAAGTTCTGTGACAAAGTATTTGAAAACTTGTTAAGAGCAATAGGAAGTTTAAGGTTTTACACTATTTGCAAACTAACCATTTAGCCTGCCACAGTTTTTTCAAGCGTGCTCCACAGAAGGCACCTGTCTTCTAGATGAGAGAGCAAAGGAATTCACATCACTGTAAACAGTGTGAACATCACAGTTTTGCACTGGTTCCCCTTCCCCTTGTACATCAAATCCTATGAGACGATACAGAGGGATCCTGACATATGCCTTCACTCAGAGTGCATTACAGGACAGAGCTCAGAAAATCCACATCCTGTAATAAGCAAAAAGCATGTCTGTTTTCTCTGAAAGGAGACACACTCTGCTCCGGGTGGGTAGGCTAGATGTGCAAAAATGTGAAAGATCTGTTGAGAATGGTCTCCCAACAATATCCACCCCTTGATGCTACGACATCCTGGGACTAAATTCTTTTCCATGACTATACACTTTGTCAGGATAGAGAATAGAATGAAATCCATTCAGTCATCTCATTCAGCAGTGAGACTTCAAGCTGCAGAGGGGTACCAGCCTGCATTGTCTCATCCAAGCCTGTAAGTGTCCCATATTGAAAAAAATTCCATAAAGCATCAGGGTGAACTTAAAATAGCCTGTGATTTCTTCCATCTAATTGGCATTTCTGTATTGACATTTCCTTTTAGCTAAGGTATTTATCCAGCTACAACATGACATAGGTAATTGCACAGGCTTCATCCGGTCCCCAAAGAGTGCCCCTAAGACATTTATATCATCCACACCTACCCTGGCTTAGTGAGCTGTGTGTGAGGTGAATACCTCTCAGGGTTATGGTGGCATCACTGATGTCTTTAGCTAAAATTGTGGGCATATGTCGTTACACCTTTTCTAATTGTACGGCTTCTACTATACAGAATACTGCCTGCACTGTATACATGGATAACAAGTCAGTCGCCTTCTCAAAGAAATTCACCCAAAAGAGCAAGATTTACCTACATTGGGAGAGATTACCTCAGTTGTCTGAGGGCTATTTGGTCTATAGGTGGTGTTTCCTAAGGCAATTGTGGGTCTGTTATAACTACTGTGAAAGGACCCACCACTGTTCTGGGAAGGAGGCGAGTTAATGCCTGGCTTCACACAAGAAATACAGTCCCAGAGATGTACATTGGGTCCCTGAAGAGTAATTGTTATTTACTAAACTGCTATTCAGAATTGCTGGGGAACCCCAAATGAGACCGACAAGAGGCAGAGGGCACAGGTTGGTGGCGCCTCCAGTACCTCCATTGTTCATGGTGCATCTCCCTTACTGCTAGGAAGTCTCCGCATCCCCAGTTCAGTATGGCTAATTGGATCTGCCCTTTGTTCTCAGGGGAGTAGCTAAAGGAAGTCAGCCCAATCTGTTCTTTGTCCCAATAGTCAGGTGGTATTTTCGATGGGACGGGGTGACATCCAACGGGATGCTTAGCCTCAGTGTACTACTTTTCTATTGCAGTCTAACAAATCAGTTACAAACTTAACATCTTAATGCAATACATGCTTATTACACAATATATATGTGAGAAATCTGGGCACAGCTCATCTGAATTCACTGACTCAGGCTCTTGTTAGGCTGCAATTCAGGTGCTCTCTGGGTCTGTGGTCACATCCAAGGCTTGACTGGGGAAATATCCACTTTCAGGCCTGTTTCTGTTAGCAGAATTCATTTATTTCTGGCTGTACAACTAGTATCCTCATTTCTCAATGATGTATGGCTAGTTCCTTTCCATATGACCTTTTGTATGAGCCCTCTTATACATACTAGCTTTCTTCTTTAAGCCAACAAAGTGATTTTCTTTCACCATGATAGCAAACCAGTCTTAATATTGGGTTGGCCAAAAAGTTCATTTGGGTTTTTCATAGCAAGCCAGTCTTAATATTGGGTTGGCCAAAAAGTTCATTTGGGTTTTTCCATAAGATGGTATGGAAAAACCTGAACAGATTTTTTGGCAACCCAATATTTCAAGTAATGTAATCACAGGAGCTCTAGCCCATCAACACAGCTATAAAACATAACTTAAAGGAGATAAATGCCATTCTTTGCCATATATAATACTACTGTTTAGAAGCTAGCCTTAGAACCCATTACATTCAAGGAGGAAGAAATTCAGTTACATCATTGAGAAGGGTAGGTTATGCAAGAAGCCAGTGTAGATTCTGCCTGACTCATGAGCTGCAGGAATGAGGGTGGGAAAAGGAAATACAGAGTGTATTTTTATTCGAGAGGAACATGAGATTGGCTCCAAAAGCAAAAAGATCATTTAGGGTATTCTGTCACCCGTACTTTCAAGGGTCTAATGTATTCCCTGTAAAAGTAATAGGGTGATTTTTCTCCCCCTACCTCTGCAAAATTGTTTCACTTTCCAGGAATTATAACTTTTATTCTGATCACGTCCTTCTTGTAACCAGAGCTTTCATCTAGAAGAGTCAGGAGCAAGGGAGAGGGAACTTTCCTAAAACTAAGAGAGACCTATCAAGTCCTTTGCAGGTGTCTCTGTGGGAGACTTGCCAAGCTACATATTCAACTCATTACGTCCAATATTTGCCACAAATGAGAGGATGCGTCCTTTCTCAGGACATCTACATTCTCATGACCAAACGGAATTACTTAGGTGTTTAAACCAGGGAGAGATGATGGATGTAGAGGTAGAAATCTTCTGAGCAATATTTCCGGAGGTAATCCAATTACTGGACAATACCAGATGCCTATATATCTTGGGTGGACTTCCCTGGTAACTCAGCCGTAAAGAAACCGCCTGCCATTGCAGGAGACCCAGAAGATGGGGGTTCAATCCCTGGGTCAGGAGGAAGATCCTTTGGAGAAGGAAATAGAAACCCACTTCAGTGTTCTTGCTTGGGAAATCCCATAGACAGAGGAGCCTGGTGGGCTGCAGTCCATGAGGTCACAAGGAGTCAGGCACAACTTAGCCATTAAGCACGCCCAGATGATGATTAAATGAGAAGCTATGATTTACTCCTACAGTTTGTGACCTCCAAGAGATGTGCTTTAACCTGCCAGTTTAGTCTCCAACTGGGGTTAGGTTAGAGGGAGAAGACGGAAACAGTGTACAGAGGGACAGAGTGACTATGACTTAATAAACTGATTTATTAAGCAAGGCTTGGCATTTGCTTTCATTTTCAAGTCATCATTTTTTTTTCTAAAGCAGAAAATGTTCTAGTGTTTTCTTTCGACTCAAAACTCTTGAACTGCAATTTGCTCATTGCAGACAATGTTTGTTTCAGCTTTGGGACACCTTGGTTTTGTTGTCATAGAGCTATGGCCTTTAGGAGGAACTGTGGGACTTGCTTCCCCATCGTCATTTAATTTCCCCTTCCCATCACTCCCTCTCCTTTCAGAGCAGAGTGAATTATAAACAGGCACCATTTAGAGAGTTTGTTTTAATGCTGTCTTTCACTGCTCAGTCCCTAAATATCAGTTCTTATGTTAATTAACAGGTCGATCTCTGGGATATCCTTCCTCCTGGTTTCCCACTGCTAGGGCGAAAACACACAGGACCACGTCCCAGGAGTCATCTTACATTTCCTACCCCGGTGCAGAGTGCTCATCCTTCCTCTTTCAGAAAGTCTCTTCTGCCAACATCACATTCTCATTTCCAAACTGTCAAAGAACTGTGAAAGTTCGGAGATCATAGCCTACTTGTGAGCTAACCAGTGAGCCTGCCCCTGCTTCATAGATGCTGGCTGAAACGGCTAGACGAAGAACCTTATGTTTCATATCACAGCAAGCATTGTGAGAATCAGTGCACTTCCAGCCAGTTCTACTTCAATTCTACTTACCTCAGTTCCATCAGGTGACGAAGATGGGCTCAGACTGATGTCTGCAAGGGCATCATTGTCTAAGTCCCTGGACTAGAATGACAGCTTCATAACAGATGCCTGCCTTTTCTAGAGTGAAAAGAAGTGACTTTATTGAGACCACTCATGCATTATTTAGCCACAGGGGGAAATAATTTTGATTTTAAATAAGTTAATGTTTATGAGGTATAATAATAAATATTAAGTAAAATACTACAATTTTTAAGTTTATAGTTGCTATGGATTTTCCTACACAAAGCTTAAAGTTTATAAATTAAAAATAATCTAAGTAGAAGTGAAAAACCAAACAAAACTCAAAGCATACATTTGATGATGTAGCAAATACTAGCTCAATGCTTCTTTCCTGAATAATGGTATTTTTAGACTCAATAAAAATGTAAAATTGACTGAAACTTGACTATGATGCTATCTCTTTGGCAGGCACTTATTTTAGTAGAAGAGCATGCATTTCTTAAAAATAAATCCTCAATGAAAGTGGATAAGTAGGAGAGTTGCATTCAATGTTTACTAATTGGATGTATATAAGGAGAGGCTGTTGAACACTTGAACTCTTAAGAGAGAATGTTAAAGATTGGACTAAATGATCTCTTATTTTCTATCTGTGCATGGAGTCAACTCTTCTTTTAAAGATTTATTTACATTTTCCCTTTGCTGTCATGTGCAGACTTCTCACTGCGGTGGCTTCTGGTCTTGGAGCACAGGATCTGGATGAGCAGGCTTCAGTAGCTGCGGTTCGTCTTCGCTAGAGAGGTCATTTAGTAGTTGAGGCACATGGGCTTAGCTGCTCCACGGGATGAGGGGTCTTTCCAAAGCAAGGGTCAAACTGGTGTCCCCTGCACTACAAGGCAGATTCTTAACCACTGGACCACCAGGGAAACCCCAACTTTTCTTGATTTTAGGATTCTAGCAGGAACCTCTTATGTTTAATTTGTTGGTAAGATTGCAGCTAAAAATACAATAGTATCCACTTTGAAAATCACTTCACATAACCTGGAATACATGGGACTCCAGTAATATGGGGAAATCCTCCCTAAAGTTTAAGTTTTAATAAATTTAATTTAAGGAAAATAATACAATTATAATATATAATCAGTGTTGTTGTTTAGCTACTAAGTTGTGTCTGACTTTTTCTGTGACTCCGTGGACTTTAGCCTGTCAAGCTCTTCTGTCCATGGGATTTCCCAGGCAAGAATACTGGAGTGGGTTGCCATTTCCTTCTCCAAATGTATAATCAGAGGAAACATTAATATACTAATAATTATTTTTTTGGAAATTTAATAGGTTAACATGAAGCTCAGAGAAGTATTTTTTGAAATCAGATTAAAATATTCCTACAGAGAATTTTTCTTGCTGTTCTCCCTCAAATTTATCTTAACTTTTGCATTTATTCCCTCAACTTCCCAACAATGGATATATGTTAATCTCAGATTTTATGTCAAAACTTTTATTGTCAATATGTAGACTAATCTATCGTTTTAAATAAATGTATGCATATTTTCAGTAATGACCTAAAGTTTGCATGCTCAGAGAGGGCATTTGAGAAGTGTATATAAATGCATGTACATATTCACACTCTTGTATTTATTTTGGCAGCATTGTGAATACCTAGATGTACTAGAAAAAATCTAGGCTAACAGCAACAACAGTGTAAGCACTCCCTGTCCTTCAGTTTTCAGAAAGTTTATTTCTACCAACATTCATTCATTCTTTTAGTCTTAGACTATTTTGTTTTTATTTAATCAAAAAACTACATCTTGCTTTAGTACAATATCATTTTCTAAGATAATAGATGTGTAGTTCTTTAGTTTTTCTTTGTTTTTACTCTTTCTGCTACATGATAAAGCATAACTTTGTGGATCTCATGTGGATTCCTTCGTTTTATGAGTTAATGTAATTTTTTGAGGTGTCAAGTTTCATGATATTTGAGCACATAAATCATTTAGAAAACAATAGCTCTCCCTAGAAATGCCTAGGCTGGTTCCCATTTTTTGTCTTGGGAACTTTTTTCCCCATTATTATGTGGACACTTGGTTACATGAACAACTGTTCTTACCGGTCTCTTCTTCCATGGTATGAAGTCGTTGGTGCATTAAAATGTAGTCCACAGTGTGAATACTTATATATTTTGACATTTAGGAAGAATGTGCCTTTCTATACTGTAACCCCTAGCAGTGTTTTAGTTGATATATTTCTAAAAATGGAGCAATTCATTCATACTATGTCACTTCAGGCTTAAGGGACACATAACATGCCTTTCACAGGCATAAAATTCAGTTGTCTTATTTCTACCGCATGAATTATGTTTAGAAGCTGTAGAGTCACCAAATGCTTTAATGCTTTTTGTTTCTCCCTTTATGTATCCCTAGGTAGCCACATCCACAGAGCGGACAGGAATATTGAGAAATGGCAGAATCTATATGTAGAATGGCATCTTAAATATATGAAGTAGTGCTTTCTTTTTTAGGATCTCCAGAAACAGAGAATCTCCAAATTATTTAGGAAATTTGCCTAAGTTTCACCAAACATAGTGTTAAAAAGTTCTTCTGATCTCACTTATATCTCCTGTCTGTAGTTTTTTTTCCCTCATGTCATTTGAGAAAAATGGGGTTCTAGTCACATTTTTATAATTAAACAAAGAACAACAGCAATAATGTTACCCACAGTTCTCCTCTTTATGTTTGATGATTGAAGCGTTCCAAGTCTTTCTGCTATTTTTTTCTGTCATAAAATTTGAAATTTGGTAACAGTCAGGAATACTCCAAGGAAACTATGTGGGTTGCACAATATCCTAAAGCCTTGCAGACATTACTATAAAGTTTGTTCTTGAATTTAACTAGTGTGTGTTCATGCTTTCTAGTTCTATACAGAACAGCTATTTGGCCAGGTTTGAAAAAAAAAGCAGGTAAAAATTATAAAATGTTAAATGCATCTATTTATGCATTTATGCATAAATGCACATGTAATGAATTTTGACAGATTAATATGTTTGTATAACCAACATTCAATCAAGATAGCAAGTATTACCATTACTGCAGAAGTCCCCTCATACCTATATTCTGTCAACCCTTATCCATTAGGCAACCACTTTGCTGATTTTGAATGTCATAGATTAGTTTTTGTTGTTCAGTCGCTAAGTTGTGTCTGACTCGTTGCAACCCTGTGGACTGCAGCATGCCAACCTTCTCTTTCCTTCAGAACTATTTCCTGGAGTTTGCTTAAATTCATGTCCATTGAGTCAAATGATGCTATCTAACCATCCCAGCCTCTGCCACCCCCTTCTCCTTTTGCCTTTAATCTTTCCCAGAATTAGGGTCTTTTCATCTCTTCACATCAGGTGGCCAAAGTATTAGAGCTTCAGCCTCAATTCTTCCAAAGAATATTCAGGGTTGATTTCATTTAAGACTGACTGGTTTTATCTCCTTGCAATCCAAGAGACTCTCAAGAGTCTTCTCCAACACCACAGTTGAAAAGCATCAATTCTTCGGCGCTCAGCCTTCTTTATGGTCCAACTCTCTTATCCATACATGACTACTGGAAAAACTATAGCTTTGACTTATATGGATGGTTTTTGGAAAAATAATGTCTTGCTTTTTAATATGCTGTGTAGGTTTGTCAGAGCTTTCCTTACAAGGAGAGCATCTTTTAATTTCATGGTTGCAGTTACCATCTGCAGAGATTTTGGAGACCAAGAAAATACAATCTGTCACTGTTTCCACTTTTTCCCCTTTTATTTGCCATGAAGTGATGGGACAAGATGCCATGATTTGTTTTTGGAATGCTGACTCTTAAGTGGCTTTTTCACTCTCCTCTTTCACCCTTATCAAGAGGCTCTTTAATTCCTCTTGGATTTCTGCCCATAGAATGGTATCATCTGCATATCTGAGGGGATTGATATTTCTCCCAGCAATCTTGATTCCAGCTTGTGATTCATCTAGTCCACCCTTTTACATGATGTAATCTGCATAGAAATTAAATAAACAGGGTGACAATATATAGCCTTGACGTACTTCTTTCCCAGTTTGGAACCAGTCCGTTGTTCCATGTTCGGTTCTAACTGTTGCGTCTTGATCTGCATACAGGTTTCACAGAGAAGATATATGTTACAAGTAATAAAGAAATACCTAACATTTCTCCCGTGGTGGTTGTGTTGTTTTACATTCTCATCAACAGTGAATCGAAGTTCTAACTACTCCAGATCCCTATTGATATTTTTTTGCTGTCAATTTGTGATCTTAAACATTCTAGTGGGTAAGAAGTGGTGTATATTATAGGTTCAATTTCCATTAATCTGATGAGTGATTTTGAACATATTTTACATGTAATGTCTGTTCAAATCCTTTGCCCATTATTTTAATGTGTTCTCTCTCTCTCTCTCTTTTTTTTTTTTTTACCATTCAGTTACAGTATTTACTTGTGAACTGGTGTCTCCTGCATTGCAGATGGATTCTTTACCAACTGAGCTATCAGGGAAGCCTGATAATCTGGATACACATTATCAGATTTATTACTGATAATATTTTCTTCTGATATGACTTGCCCATTTATTCACTTAATATTATTTCTGAGGAGCAAAACTTTGTAGTACTGTTAAATTAATTTATCAATTTTTCAGTTAATTTTTTGTTGTACAATAAATCCCCTACATATGAACAAGTTCCCTGCTGAAAATGAGTTTTCAAGTCCAGTTTGTTCGTAAGACTAACAAAGACAGCCTAGGTACCCAACTAATTGGGTAATTGGCCATGTACTGTGTTTGTTATATCCTGTATTAGTGGCTCAGTTGTGACTGACTCTTCATGACCCCAAGGACTGTAGCCCACCGCCAGGCTTCTCTGCCCATGGAATTCTCCAGGCAAGAATCCTGGAGCGATTTGCTACAGTGACTATATACAACTGTGGTGTAAAAATGCTTTTCACAGAAATAATACAGAGAAAGCAAACACAAACATAGAGAAAACATTTTCAGTCTTACAATACAGTACCTTGAAACGTACAATAGTACAGTTCAACAGCTGGCATACAAGGGCTGGCAGTGAGTGAACAGGCAAGAAGTTACTGACTGCAGGAGAGAGAGACAATGGAAGATGGTAGAGCCGAAGGACCATCAGCAACAGGACACAGGGAGAAAGCTGCAATTTCACTTATATCTGATGTTGACGGCACAGCTTTTCCTTCCCTGCTAGATTCAGTTCTATCTGTAGCAGATAGAACTTGATAAAACCACCCAGTGATGTCTGGGTAGTAGGTCTTTTTTTCTCTCATCGTAGATGGCATGGTAATACTGCATTCTGAATGGCTGCTACAACCTTCGTGTACCATTCCACATTCGGGCCCTGTGCCTCAAAAACTAACAGTGCCTCCTCAAATAAAGAGCATCCACTGGCCATTTCCTGGGCCGTGAATCTCTTTGGTTCGTCCGTTACTTCTTCTCCCTCTTGGCTCTCCTCATTCTCTCTCTGGGCCTCCGATTCCATTAGGTCTTCATTAGTCAGCCCCTCTTGTTGCACAGCAAGGACTTCAGTGTCGTAAGAATCAGTGACGTCTACCGTCTTTTTGCCTCAGTCCATTCTTTCAATTGTTTTCACTTTTGTGTCCCTCTTTAATACTTGGTGCTTCTTAGGAATGCCAGCTACGTCACGGCTGCTTTTATGCTTGCTTTTGGACGTCTTGGGCTTGAAATAAAGACACTGCACTGCTGTACTCTATTTAGTGCTATGTGGACAGTACACAAAAGCACAACCACTGGTAGAGGACACACACGTGTGACAGTGTACACCAGACATGCGAACTAACGTGATTGGACATGAGAATTCACACTTGCATCTTTGAAAGTTCACAACTCGAAGGTTTGTATGTAGGGGACTTACCATATATAAAATATATATGCTCACCCTGAGATCATAAATTTCTCTTCAATTTCAAATTCTATTTGTTTATTCAGTTATCTTTTTACTCCATATAAATTTTAGAATCAGTATGCTAATTTCAACCCCCCAAAAAATCATGCTAGAATTTTAATTAACACTGAGGTAAATCTGTAGAACTACTTGTGGACTAATAACATATTATACTATTGAGTACTACATACTTCTACTTATAAATCATTAGTCTTCCTAAATAAGATTTTGTGTTGTTTCATTTTCCAAAAGTTTTGTAATTACTAGATTTATTTCTAATAATTTTTCCATAGTAGTGTAAACCAGTTTTTATTAATTTTTTAAAACATTTGCTAGTTTTTAAAATAAAGTTGATTTTTTCTGACCTTATATCCTGAACGTGTCTAAATTCACATTTTTAAAAAATTTGCGTATTTCATAAAATTTTTAAGCTAAGCAGTAATGTCAACCTTCTAGCAATGACAACCATACTCTGCCCTTTCTGATATTTTTTAAAATTTATTTTTCTTGCTTTATTAAGTGAACTAGAATTCTGATACTAAAAAGAAGTACTAAACATGAGCATCCTTGCCTTTTTGTGATCTGAGAGGGAAAGTGCACTATTTTACCACTAAGAATATCATCAGCTATAGATTTTTCTTAATGAGCTTTGACAGGTTGAGGAAATTCTATTCTTAGATTTTTGAGAGTTTTTTAAAATCATGAGTATTGATTTTGGTAAAATGCTATTTATACATTTTATAAATCTATTGAATTTCTAATTGATCATGCGATTGATTGCATAGACTGCCCAATATTACAAAAAGGGGACCTACATAGTCATTTTCAGCCTCAAACTCAATTTCCTTGGATATAATTATTAACCATGACTAAATTCTGGCAAACTTCTTATAACTACCTTTTGATGTTCAAATGTTAAATATCTCTTTAATTCCTAATAGGAGAGTGAATAGTTGGAGGCCTGAAGAATAATAATGGTACTTAAGGATAAATATAATCAATATTCCAAACAACTTTTTTTTTTAATAAATTCATTTATTTTAGTTGGGGGCTAATTACTTTACAATATTGTAGTAGTTTTTGCCATACATTGACATGAATCAGCCATGGGTTTACATGTGTTCCCCTTCCTGGACCCCCCTCCCACCTCCCTCCCCATCCCATCCCTCTGGGTCATCACGTTGCCCCAGCCCTGAGCATTTGTCTCATGCATCGAACATGGAATGGTGTTCTGTTTCACATATGATAATATACATTTCAATGCTATTCTCCCAGAACGTCCCACCCTCACCTTCTCCCTCAGAGTCCATAAGACTGTTCTATGCATCTGTGTCTCTTATTCTGTCTCGCATATAGGGTTATCATTACCATCTTTCAAATTCCATATATATTCATTAGTATACTGTATTGGTGTCTTTCTTTCTGGCTTACTTCACTCTGTATAATGGGCTCCAGTTTCATCCATCTCAATAGAACCGATTCAAATGTATTTTTCTTAATGGCTGAGTAATATTCCATTGTGTATATGTACCACAGCTTCCTTATCCATTCGTCTGCTGATGGACATCTAGGTTGCTTCCATGTCCTGGCTATTGAAAACAGTGCTGCGATGAACATTGGGGTACACGCGTCTCTTTCAATTCTGGTTTCCTCAGTGTGTATGCCCAGCAGTGGGATTGCTGGGTCTTATGGCAGTTCTATTCCCAGTTTTTTAAGGAATCTCCACACTGTTCTCCATAGTGGCTGTACTAGTTTGCATTCTCACCAACAGTGTAAGAGGGTTCCCTTTTCTCCACACCCTCTCCAGCATTTATTGCTTGTAGACTTTTGGATAGCAGCTATTCTGACTGGTGTGAAATGATACCTCAGTGTGGTTTTGATTTGCATTTCTCTAATAATGAGTGATGTTGAGCATCTTTTCATGTGTTTGCAAACAACATATTTTTTAAGTGAGGGGATTGCTTTATATCTGACTTTCAGTTCCTAAGACAATATTTACATATATTTTTCCAATTAAAATATTAGTTACATTCTACATGAAAACTTTATATTTTTCCTTCAGAAAATAGCACCTTGATTTTTTTTCTCTGTTTGCCATGTCACAATCACCATTCACTCGTATCATTGTTTTGCTCTCAAGTATAATCATGGGAATATAATGATGGGAAATGGGCTAGAGTATCCTTTTAAAATAAGAATACTCTTTACCATTTCCCATGTAGTGAAAACAATCTGTGAGCATTCATAAAATTAATAAAACATTTGTGGGAGAAAAAATTAGCAAATTACATATCTGATAGGGGTGTATATCAAAATAAATAAAGAAATTATACAACTCAGTAGAAAAAGACCAAGCAATTTGATTAAAATTGGATAGAGGAGCTGAATAGACATTTTCTGAAGAAGACATACAAACAACCAAAAGGTATATGTAAAGAGTTTCAACATCACTAATGGTTACTCCTGGAGTTTACTCAAACTCATGTCCATTGAGTCAGTGATGCCATCCAACCATCTCATCCTCTGTCATCCCCTTCTCCTTCCACCTTCAGTACCACCTTAAAAGTTGGTGATGGACAGGGAGGCCTGGCATGCTACAGTCCATGGGGTCACAAAGAGTCAGACAAGACTGAGTGACTGAACTGAAGAGGCTTATGGAAGCTTCCTGAGGGGAGAGACTGACTGAGGGGGAAATTGGGTCTTGTTCTGATGGGCAGGGCCATGCTCAATAAATCTTTAATCCAATTTTCTGTTGATGGGCTGTGTTCCTTCCCTGTTGTTTGACCTGAGCCAAACTATGGTGGAGGTAATGAAGATAATGGTGACCTCCTTCAAAAGGTCGGCCAGTGCCCCAGACCCTTTGGCAGGCCACCGCCGACCCACACCTCCGCCTGAGACTCCTGGACACTCACAGGCAAGTCTGGGTCAGTCTCTTGTGGGGCCACTGCTCCTTTCTCCTGGGTCCTGGTGCTCCCAAGGTTCTATTTGTATCCTCCCAGAGTCTGTTTCCCCAGTCCTGAGTAAGTTCTGGCAACTCATGATGGGGTTAATGGCAACCTCCTACAAGAGGGCTTATGCCATACCCAGGTCTGCTGCACCCAGAGCCCCTGCCCCAGAGGCAGACCACTGATCACCGATGACTTGTATCTCCACAGGAGACACTCACACACTCAAACGCAGGTCTGTCTCAGACTCTGTGGGGAGCACAAGGTTTTGTTTGAGCCCTCCAAGCATCTCTGGTGGATATGGCATTTGATTCTAAACACGATTTCGCGGCTCTTACCATCTTGCTGCGGCGTCTCCTTTGTCCTTGGACACGGGGTATCTTTTTGGTGGGATCCAACATTCTTCTGTCGATGGTTGTTCAGCAATGAGTTGTGACTTTGGATTTTTTGCAGGAGAAGATGAGTACACGTCCTCCTAATGAAATATTTTCATCCATAAAAAGAAGGTGGTGGTGGTGGTTTAGTTACTAAGTCACGTCTAACTATTGTGACCCCGTGGACTGTAGCCCGCCAGGCTCCTCTGTCTGTGGGATTGTCCAGGCAAGAATGCTGGAGTGGGTGCCATTTCCTTCTCCAGGAATCCTGCCATTTTTGCAACACAGAAGGGCCTGGAGGGCATTATGCTAAATGAAATAAATCGGACATATTACTCTGTGATCTCATTAGTACGCAGAATCTAAAAAACCAAACCAAAAAAAAAAAAAGCCGAGACAACAAAAAGCCACAAATTCTTAGGAAGACAAACTTGATTGTTCATTGCCAGAAATGGGGGTTAAAGGAAGAGGAAATAGTTGAAGGAGATCAAAAGGCACAGACTTCCTGTTATGAGATGAATGACGTTGGGGGATCAATTACACAGCATGGTGACTCTAGTTAGCAATACTTTTTTGAATATTTGAATATTGCTAAGATACCCGATGTGAAGAGCTGACTCATTGGAAAAGACCCTGATGCTGGGAAAGATTGAAGGCAGGAGGAGAAGGGAATGACAGAGGATGAGATGGTTGGATGGCATCCCCGACTCAATGGACATGAGTTTGGGTGAACTCCAGGAGTTGGTGATGGACAGGGAGGCCTGGCGTGCTGCGGTTCCTGGGGTCGCAAGAGTCAGGCACGACTGAACGACTGAACTGAACTGAACTGAAGAGAGTAGATCTTGAAAGAGTTCTCATCACCAGAAATAATTGTAGCTACCTGAAGTGATGATGTTAACTGTAGTAATCACTTCACAATATATGCATATATTAAAATATGTTGTAGACCTTAAATGAGTAAAATAGTGGTCACTGTGTCTGACTCTTGTGACCCCATAACTGTAGCTCACCAGGCTCTTCTGTCCATGGGATTTTCCAGGTAAGAATACTGGTGTGGGTTGCTATTTCCTTCTTCAGGGGATCTTCCCAACCCAGGAATTGAATCTGGGTCTCCTTCATTGTAGGCAGATTCTTTACCAACTGAGCTACAAGATGTCAATTATGTCTCAATAAAACTGGAAACTATTGAAAATCCTCATAACACTTGAGAAATATTTTCAAAAAGAAAACATTATATTATATGTGCTTTTGAGTAATCTCTTGACTTTCCATAATTTAATTTAGAATAGTGAATTAATTTTTAAGAATTTTATTCTAAAAATATGTATATACATATCTGTATACTTTCAGATGGTGTTCTGCACTGATAACATTATCTTACAAGATGATTAGCCTTTGAACAAAGCAGTTAGCTAAAATTTAAAGCTGTCATGCTTATTATAAAGTCAATCTACTACAGTTTCATTAAAAAAAAAAAAAAAAAGAATCACATATACAACTCTTGCAAGTGTTTGGCAAAAAGCAAACAGCCAGATCTTGAAATGAAGTACTTTGAATCATACTTGTATGTGCTCTTTTTCTTTTTCCTTTTGTATCCTTTGGGCATGAAACCGTGTTCCCTTGCCAGTATGTTCAGATGTGCTGTGATGTGGGTGTAGGATGCTGCAGTACCTCCCTGTGTTCTATCTGAACGGAAAGAAGTGACACTTTAGGTATCCAGGGGCTCATCAAGCCCCATATGTCTTGGTTTTCAGTTTTAAATGCAAAATGACAACCATTTTAGAGAGAGACAGCACTCGCCTGGTCTAGTGGCCGCAATGCAGTCATAATTTGTTACAACTAAACTAACCTGTTCTGTCAATGTGCACTTGAGCTGGTTAATGTTTGTTATTCATAGATGCCAGCCTACTCCAGGCAACCACAAAAAATGGTTTCATGAAACTTAGTAGTTCTTTGCAAATAAAGTGTTAAACTCTTTCTGGTCGATTCACTAATAATCTTACATATTTGAAATATTTCTGTACTGTTTTGATTTTACTATAAAGAAGAAAATCTACTTCTCAGTAATGTATGAGGCCAGTGAGGTTGGAATTCAAAAGAATAAAACTTTTTTTTTTTTTTCTCAAGTTTTCTCTTACAATTTTTTTTTTTTTCCTGCAGTGAGATCAGATTGTTAATACTGTTGGAAATTTCATTTGTGATCTTATCATTTGATGCCTAGAATTGTCTTTCCTTAAGTATACCCCAAAATGTCAAGATATCATCTGACAAGTACATGAAATTTGAAAATCCAAACAGACCATTTAAACATTCTGAATAATTTTTTAACAGTTTTTTTTAAATTTGGAAAATGATTGTCTTCCAGTGCCCCACTAGTAGCAAATCCCTACCTCCTTTCTTAAGTAATTGTTTTCCTCTCCAAAAGAATCATGGTCATAAAAGTCAGAGTGGTATTGAGTTTGCATTCCTCATGATCTACAATTTCACTCTGAGATGCTGAATATAAAGCTATAAAAATGAATTGAACTGAGAAAATATAAGAATCACTACATGCAACTAAATCCCAAATCTTTGGGGTAAGTATCTCAGTATACAAAACAGTATTTGGGAAGACTGCAAAGGATATACAAAATATGTCCATACATAATTTTTTCTCATGTATATATGGAAATACCTTATACAAGTGGCAACAACCTATATAGCATAGGAGAAGTGATTAAAATATGTATTAAACCATATTTATAAGTAATTATTTTAAGATATGAGTAATCATTGTTAAGAAACTAGTCATATTTGTTTATGGAATTTGTTAACTAGTTTACATTTAAAACATAAGCATTTTTTAATTGGACATACTATTAAAATCAGTTTGAATGTACTGAATGGTTATGTGTTAACTGAACAATAGAGAAGAAGAGACTATTAATTTATGCATGGGAAAATTCATTTAGGAGAATTAAAGTTAAAATTCAAGTGAAATTTTTTAAACTTGTAAATAACAAATTGGGAAATTTGAATGAATTTCCTTGGAGTCATGGAGACCACTCTTCCCCCAAATAAAAATAGGAAGCTTTCCATGCTCAATGGACTCTTTTCCAAATGCTTTTTTGTTTCCTGCTAATTGATCTTTTTTCCATGAGTTCTTATTAGCATTCCAAAAGACATGAATGATGTGACCTCTTTTACTCTTGCATGGTGATTGTTCACTTCTCAGAGTTCTGATGAAGATGGTTTGAAAGAATATCAATTCTAATTATGCATTTAGAAGGTGAAAAAAATTAAAAGCAATTTTAGCATGCAATTTTGCAATCTTAACTTTTGTTAAGATTGTCAAACTAGCAATTTGACTACTATCACATTTGTCCCTCTAGTCATCTATACCATTTTTCTCCATAAGAATACAACTGCTTTGCCTCTCAGAACATCCAAATTTATGTTTCCTTTACTTATTTATTTTTACTAACACTTGAGCTCTCAGATAGTGAAATGCAAAACTCCACATGTTAGTAATTGGGCATGTGAGTTCACTGCATGGGTGTGTGTATACTAAGTCATTTCAATCATATTAGATTTGATGTTTTCTTGCAAGCACATCTAAAGCAATTTCTCAACATAGAAGTATCCATTTATAAATCTAAATACAATCAAACACCTAACTAAAACCAAATTCTGAAGATATAATTTAGCATATGCCCATATTAATAAAGAAGAATGGTTGGAGATGAAAATTTGTTGTTCCATTTTGTTTTCACTAAATTATTGCTATTTTCCATCTTTGAAGTCAGTGTTCACTTTAACTTTATACCAAAAGTTTACATTATTGTGAACATTTGACAATTTGTAATTGAATGCTTACAGGCTAAAGAGGTTCTGCTCTTTCATTTGATGGATTGTGTCATGCCAGACTCTGGCAGTGCATTTTATTTGACCTTTCTCCTTAACTCCATTCATCTTAAATCCCTTGTCACATGAGTGACAGGCCATCATTATGTGATGGAACACAAAACTTCAAAAAGATGCATCACCTTGTCAGATAAATGTAGATCAAAATATTTTAAAAAAATGTTTAGTGAGTTGGAGGGACACAGGCTAAATTAGATTGTAATGTTGAAAAGTAGTATAAACTTTTGAAATCAAAGATTATTGTTGGAATAACTCTAATAATACTTACAAATGAAAAATCAGAATTATTTGTATGATATTTCTTATAAATTAGAAGTGAAAGGGTACAGAATTTTCTAAAGAAGGTCATTAGTGAGGGAAAATAATTTAACTACATGTGTGTGCATAAACACATATACACGAACACACACATATGCCCATAGTTTAACTTTGAGCATTTATTTAAGAAAAAAAACAACAAAAAAAACCACTGCTCTTTATAGGGAGATGTACAAAGCTTCATTCATTTTGGGTTGTGATACTGTCAGGGATTTGATACAACTGATGATGGGCAGCTTTATATTCCTTGAAGAGAAATCATCTATCTACTCACAGAACAGACACAGTTGAGGTGAAAAAAGGAGTAGATGGTCTCATGGTTTGTAGGTCATTCATCTCATACCCAAGACTTTTTATTACGAAGTCCTGAAAGATTCTCTGCTTTGTGTGTTTATACCAATAGGCAGAGGCCATTCGTATTGTAAATCAATGAACTAGTGTCCTATTTTGACAGGATCTGTAGTGATTTAGTAGTGGAATATAAGCTCAGAGTAAAGACATTGACCTGACACAATTTTATCCCTTCTCCTGTGAGTGAATTTTTTCTATCCATGGAAGAAAAGAAAAAAAATACATGAGAAACAAAATAATGAAGTTAGAGATACTACAGCCCTGGAAAAGAAATTGCAAGAAGTGGAGATCTGAGTCCTCTATAACAAGATACTGGACTTTGATAATATTGTTTATCTATTATAAGAGTGTACCAGTATACACACACATACAGATACATGTAGATAGATACATACATACATACATTAGAATTAATATTTTATTTGTTCATTCACGTATTGGTATTTAGTCATTCTAAGTCAGATATTGTATATTTTTGAATAATGAAGCCATCAAAGACAACACAAAATGACTCAACATCTCCAAAGTTTAACATATATGAATTATATATGAATATATATGTAAATATATGTATGTATGCGTGCTAAGTCACTTCAGTTGTGTCCGACTCTTTGTGACCCAGTGGACTATAGACCTCCAGGCTTCTCTCTGTCCATGGGATTCTCTAGGTAAGAATACTGGAGTGGGTTGCCATGCCCTCCTCCAGGGAATCTTCCCAACCCAGGAACTGAAGCTGGGTCTCATCTCTCCAGTATTGGAAGGTGGGTTCTTTCTCACTAGCACTACCTGGGAAGCCCTCAGCCCCCCCCCCCCAAAATACCAGAATATTAACGCTGAATATTGTGTGTATCAGATTAAAATGTAGAATGACACTTGTAAACTATTTTGCTAGATTAGGGTAGTGTGACCTGGTTGGATAGGGATAGGGCAGAATTAGGGGGAAAGGAATAAGCAAAAAAGTAATGCAGATTTTTAATAAAATAATGTATTACAGCAGCCGTAATGCAACTATGCAACTTTTCTTTTAAATGGCCCAAATAGTTCCATTACCACTGTGAAAAAACCATTCACATTGTGGTTAGAAAAGTTTGTTTTAGCAATTTCCATGCTTAAGGGCTTTCACTAAACAATAATTCTATGGTGGTGACTTTTTAGTGTGTCTAATTGTCCACAAAGTAAGCTTGAAACTGGCATTTCATGTCATTTAGAATTAAGAATTCAAAATATAATAATAATATAATAAAATAAAAGATTTACAAGGCTGGCCACTCAAGAAAAATAGGAACTTTAAATTGTCAAAGAGCTTTATATATATACACACACATATTAAAATAACATGACTAAAAATACAAAAAATTAAATAAAAATACCATAAAACATATTGATTTGAAATTACCTTTGCTGTTATAGATTTCTTTTTTAGCAGTCAGTTTTCATCAAGTTTATTATTTTAACATTCCTAATGCAAATGGCACTAGCAAACATTTGAAAAGTGAAAGTGAAGTCGCTCAGTCATCTCTGACTCTTTGTGACCCCATGGACTGTAGCCCACCAAGCTCCTCCATCCGCGGGATTTTCCAGGCAAGAATACTGGAGTGGGTTGCCATTTCCTTCTCCAAGGGATCTTCCTGACCCAGGGATCGAAGCCAGGTCTCCTGCATTGTAGGCAGACGCTTTACTGTTTGAGCCACCGGCAAATGTTTAGAATTTGTCTAATATTTTCTAAAGTATTTACATATTTGTTCTCATTGCCAAGAAGCAATTGCCCTTTGTACATATGTTATAGATGTGCAACATTACCAAAGAACTCTGGCTTTTAAAACCTATTTGTATATTTGTGAGGCAGAAAGGAAAGATTCTCATTGTAAGCCCATCTGGAAACTAGTGCAACCCTCAGGATAGGCTGAGTTTTAGCTGGCCTCTGAGAATATTTACAAAAACTGATGAAATTTCATCATTACAGCTCTCAGTGATTGAAGCCAACATATCCAATAAACCTCTATTGAACTTTGTGCTGAGGTTATGAGCATGATGCAGAGATAATTTGGAATAGAGTAGGCGTATTTTGTTTTGGTCATAATGAGTTTTTGTTCAAAAGAATGTGTGCTTATA
This sequence comes from Giraffa tippelskirchi, assembly GCF_054371585.1. Lineage (NCBI taxonomy): Eukaryota > Metazoa > Chordata > Mammalia > Artiodactyla > Giraffidae > Giraffa > Giraffa tippelskirchi. Next base: position 174,263,816 of record NC_137280.1, on the reverse strand, counting down.
AAATAATGGGACTGATTTTTCTTTCTAGTCTCATAAAACTTATAAAGCTGCTTATAAAATTAAGAAAAACGTTTCCAATATTTTAAAGAGAGTCAACCTGATGAGGTAAGCATGGGTCTATTGTTGACGACTTTGAAGGGGGCAATGTGTAATTGTTTTTGATATACTAATTGGAAAATTAGCTTTAATAATGTATAACCACATTTTGTACAGAAAGGTATGTTAAAATTTCCTGTCAGTACTATCTTTAATCTTTATACCAATTCTTTATACCAACATATTTAATAATTGCATGATTTCTTAAGGGACAGAGTTATTACTCATTTTCTATTGAAATGAGAAGGTAACTTGGTCTAGATACATGTCCCTATGATCACTGAAACATGACAGAAAATGTAATTTTCTATTTTCAGCTAAATGCTCCTGCAAAAAAGGATTTTTTTAATCAGGAACTATATTATGTTTAATCAATCCTTTTATTTTAAGAATAATGAGGTTTGTTATTAGTCTTCTCTGGGGAAATAAGCTTACTTTGTAAGATTTCAAGCAAATAAGAGTATTATCTGTAAAAGTGTCATTGACAAAAAACCTGTATCTCTGCACATAAGTAATGAAGAAATAAAAATAAAATTGATAAAGATCTCATATAAGATTCTTTTAAAAGTCTGTGCTTGGTCATGGTTTATTCTGACACCCTTATAATGCAATCACAAATACTAAAGTTGTTTGCCATTTAATTAATATTTTCACATTTATTTGATGATGTTGTTAGCTCTATCTAGTGCACTAAACAATAAGACTTTTTTTTTACAAAACAGCTGCAGGACACCCGAATCTTCTTCAACCCTCAGTACCAAGTAATCTACATTTTCTGAATGAAACATATATATATATATATATTTTATTGGCATTCATAATATTTGTTAGAGAAAATCATTTGCATGTCCAACTTTCTAAGTCAGATCCACCTTTCTTATTTCAAATTTCAAGCATATTTCATGTTGCTCATTCTAACATCTTTTCCTCACTTTCTGACACACGCATGACCCTTAGTAATCCAGCCAATCAGTTTTGTTTATGATCCCAATCCCAATTGTCCCCAATCTTATCAGGGTCCATAATATTTTAAAGTAAATATCTCATTTATGTCTGATAAACTACTTGTTCAGTGTTTACAAATAATTTTATCAGCACCTGACTAGAGAAGTGTACTGGTGAAAGAAAGCAAATCATCACTTTGACAACAGAAAGCAAAGAAAAAAACTCTTTGAAATGCCTCAAAATGGCATAAGAAAATTCTAAAGAATGTATTTAAAGAACCATAAAGAGTCAAAGGAAGTGAGTTATATATTTTCTGTTTACCTGGAAATGTTAACAAAGAGAAAAGTAAAAATACTGTTTAAGATTCAGGAATTGGGAGTGGAATATAATAGGATATAAACAGGTAACAAAGTTCTTGATGGGTGAGATTAAAATGAATAAAAAGCCAAAAAGAAAAACTCCACACAAATGTTATGGTAGAGAAAGAATAGGGTTTCAATGACTTGTGATGATGGTGACATAAGGGTGATGCATTCTAACATGGACAGCCCTCTACCACAGACAGAAAATAAAACAACTAATGTTTATTGAATTATTTAAGACATAGTTCTGAGGGGTTTTCTTTCACTAATTCACTTAGTAGTCATAAAAAATCTGTAAGGTAAGAGATAATAGTGTTCTATTTTATAGATAATAAAACATAACATTTCCAAGATCAACAAATCAGTTAATGACAGACCCAGAACTGAAACATAATGTGTATCATTATGCAGCCATGTTTCCCTGCAATTGAGAAAGAAAGGAAAGTGTGTTACCTGGGAATATCAATCAGTTCAGTTCAGTCTCTCAGTCGTTTCCGACTCTTTAGGTCCCATGGACTGCAGCACACTAGACTTCCCTGTCCAACACCAACTCCCAGAGCTTTCTCAAACTTATGCCCATTGAGTCAATGATGCCATCCAACCATCTCATCCTCTGTCATCCCCTTCTCCCGCCTTCAATCTTTCCCAGCATCAGGGGCTTTCTAATGACTCAGCACTTTGCATCAGGTGGCCAAAGTATTGAAGTTTCAGCTTCAGCATCAGTCCTTCCAATGAATATTCAGGACTGATCTCCTTTAGGATGGACTGGTTGGATCTCCTTGCAGTCCAAGGGACTCTCAAGAGTCTTCTCCATCACCACAGTTCAAAGTCATCAATTCTTCAGCACTCAGCTTTCATTATAGTCCAACTCTCACATTCATATATGACTACTGGAAAAACCATAGCTTTGACTAGATGAACCTTTGTTGGCAAAGTAATGTCTCTGCTTTTTAATATGCTGTCTAGGTTTGTAGTAGCTTTTCTTCCAAGGAGCAAGCGTCTTTTAATTTCATGGCTGCAGTCACCATCTGCAGTGATTTGGAGAATAGCGATACGAACGGCAAAGCGAAGCCGCTCAGTCGTGTCTGCCTCTTTGCAGTCCCGTGGACTGTAGTCCACCAGGCTCCTCCATCCATGGAATTTTCCAGGCAATGGTATGTGTGAGTTGCTATTTCCTTCTCCAGCAGATCTTCCTGACCCAGGGATGGAACCCTGGTCTCCCACATTGCAGGCAGACGTTTTACCATCTGAGCCACCAAGGACTGGCAAAGCTATAATTAAATGGTGCAGAGTATTCTATGGCAACTAGAAAAAGGGTATCCATCTCCATGATCTCAGAACTTACTTCTGAAATTAACTAAATTTAAAATAGGGCTTCCCTGATGGCGCTAGTGGTAAAGAACCTGCCTGCCAATGCAGGTAGATGTGGGTTGAATCCCTGGGTTGGGAAGATCTCCTGGAGGAGAGCATGGCAACCCACTCTGTTATTCTTGCCTGGAGAATCCCATGGACAGAGGAGCCTGGCAGACTACAGTCCATGAAGTCACAAAGAGTTGACATGACTGAATTGACTCAGCACACACACAAAATTAAAATAAGTGAAAAAATAGTGCAAAGGATAGAAGGGAGTAATTGGACTTGAAGTGTTCTAAGGTTCTAAAATTATCAAGTAAGATGGAATAACTTTATATGAATAACACATTTTTAATACATCTTAGAATATAGTGTCATTATCTACACAGTAATCTCTTGAGAATCCATTGAAAGAATAATAAAAATAACAAAATAATTATAGTCATTTTAAACATATGGATACCAAATGGCAAATAAACATCTGAAGATCTATTCAACTTCAATAGTCACCAAGGAACTATAATTCTATTCCTAGATACATACTCAAAAGAAAATATTTCTCTGTGTGTGTGTCTATGTGTTTCACCAAAAACACACTTATAAGTATAGGAAAACTCTTCCATTAGCCTGAATTGGAAGTAAGCCAAATATTCATCTACATTGAGATGAATAAATACACTGTAGTATAATCATACAAAATTTTATATACAAACATGAGAGTGAACAGTCTAAAACTACATGGGTCTCACAAATACAATGATGAGTGGAAGAAGGCAGAAACAATGTATGCTACACAAATTCATTTACATACAGCTCAAATAAAGTAAAAAACTAATCTATGGTGTTAGAAGTCCGTGGTTATTTTGTGAGTGGAAACAGTAATGGGAAAGAGTTTGCACGTAGAGGTAAGGTGTGGTTAAGACTTTGTTTCTTGATCTGTGTGCTAGTTAAGCAACTGTTCCATCTGTGGAAAACCATTAAGCTGTGTATTTGTGAACTTTTATTTATATGAGTATATTTGTGAATGTTTTATTTCTATTAAAGAGTTCCATAAAATTAAATTTCCTAGATGGAATTAGATATAGTGAAATATATTCCTATTTTTTTTTTCCCAGTGTCAAAGCATGAACTGATACCTAAAAGGACATTGTTTATTTTTAGTAATACAATCAACAAGAGATAGTCAATTATCTGTACCAGTTTTATTATTCAATTTTTTATTTATATACATAATTTAGGAATCACAATTTAGCATTATGATTATAGGTTGAGAAAGAAAATGAACCTTATGCACAAGCATGGCCATTGGTGCTAAAACTTTTTAAAAGCTGTGTACAAATTTTTTAAATGTTTCATTACAAAAGTTATGTTCATCTAATTGATTGTGAGAGGAAAAACACATTTTTAGCCTCAAATGTTCAAAGCAAATAGCACATGCTGCCTTCAAGTAGTAGTACTAAAATTAAACAAATTTTCCATCTCATCTTCAGGGTAATGAGTCTCATAAAAAGGCCATTTTTCCTCTGTTCACATTTACATATTTTATTTTCAGAAGAAAAACTCAGATTTCTTTCTTTTGGAAAAATGCAATTTGATTCTTAATGTTTTTAGTTGATTCTTAAGCACTAATAATGAGCATGAAACAAAAAAGTTACCTTTAGTATATATTTATTGCTACATAGGAATAAGTCTTTGTAAGTAAAAACATGAAAATGAATGAATAATAAGAACGTTTCCTTAAATTGGGTATAATTTCTAAATTCTTTACCTGTATGTAGCACATTTTAACTCTACACTATTTTGAAAATCAGCACAGTTTTAGTTTTCTAAGGAATTTTGCTGTCACTGGAAATTCCATGACAATTATTGGCAATTAAGATGTATGAATTTAAGTTCCATTATGTTGCCTGAGAATTCAAAGGTACAGATATTGGTTAAAGGAAGGAAATGTACCATAATTTTATAAACTCTTCTCTCTGTTTTTCCCTTCTCTTCCTTCCCATGCGACATTCTAGCCAAAAGAAAGCTGTGGACCATTTTTTTTGTTAGTCCTGTCACCTAGAAATATGAAAGAAATAAATGATACATAATTTTATCATAGAGTCATTTTGTAAAAAATGCAAATTAAAATCATTTCGAAGCAGCTCTTATGGATGGGGGGAAATGTATCGATAACTATGGCTGAGGGAGGCAGAATAGTGGTCTTCCAAAGATGAACTTGTGAATATGTTGCAAAACATGCAAACAGAAGGTGACCTTCTGGATGCCATTAATGATGCAAAATTGCCAGATAGGTTAACTATTCTGGACTATTTGGGAGGGCAGAATGTAATTGCCAGAGTACTTAAAACTGCCCAAAAAAAAGGTAAAAAAGGGAATCAGAGAAAGAGATATGAGGACAGAAGGAATGTCATTGATGTGGTGTGAGAAGGACTGGACCTTTGTAGACGGAGAAAGAGGGCCAGGAGCCAAGGAATGTGGGCAGCATCTATCAGCTGGAAATGTCAAGAAAAGAAATTCTCCTTTAGGCCCTCCAGAAGGGAACCCAGCCCTGCCAATGCCTTAGTTTCAGCTTGGTAAGAACTGTGGTGAACTTCTAACTTACAGAAATATAAGAGAATACATTTGTGTTGCTTTAACTTACTAAACTTGTAATACTTTATTATATCAGCAGTAAAAAAAAAAAAAAAAAAGGCTAAGACAGTTCTAATGAGCTGTATTTTCCAAGCAACAAAACAGGGATGCTGTTACAATCAGCGCCTCAGATTTCATGGGCATGGACTAAGCACCAAAACAAGTGTTCAGCAGATTTTATAAAGCTGGATAAGGAATCTCAAACTTATTCCGGTTTATAAAATATAAAACGTGCTTCCACCAGCACATTTCTGTTGGAAAGCAAAAGAATATGCTTCACTGTGCACCATGGGGAACTGGCAGAACCAAGGTTGGTTCCAACCAGAGTCCCTAATGCTGTCACTGAGGCCTGAAAAGCACCTGCTTACACATCATCTGCTTTAGTACCTCTGTCTCCGGTTATTGGGCAATGTTTCAAATAGTACATTTTGTGCCAGTCCAAAGCAATTCTGTACACATTCCCTGCAGATCAGGCTCTAAGAGCCGAAGGTCACTGTGAAGTAGCAATAACTTAGAGGTGTTTTATTGAGAGATCTAAGGAAAAAGATTAAGCTATGAAATATGATTTGAGATACAATTAGTCCCTGCTATTGCAAATATGAATGAAGACTCAAGTAAAGGAAAATGTTGAATTCCCTTTTTGCTGATGCCTATGATTGTGTTCTCTCAGGATACAAATAAACAGAGAAAAAGAATCTATCAGAGTCAAGTATGTTGGAAAACAGCTTAAGCTCACTCCTGCCAAAGTTGGCATCAGAATTGAGCTGTCTCTGGTACTCAATTGCTAGCAGCTGAAATGTTCACAGAGAGAATAACTTCACACAGAGTTACTGAATCTGTAAAAATTGTTCATTCATGAATTGGCAAGAAATAGATGTAGGAGACAGAGTATATAGACTGAAATTCCAATGTGGGAATAAATAATTACTGAAATATAATTTTAATTAGATTTGTTCCCAATGTCTACATACAAAATATAAAAAAGAAGAAAGAGATTAGGTTCATTCACATGCAGTGTATGAATCACTTTCAAACAAGGAGTATTAATTTTGCTACTAGAAGCCAGAGTATGACATGGTCACTGGATTAATTGGATCCGTATGAAATAGATCAGGTTGTGTAGCCTGCCTTAGTGATTTTCTTCCCCTCCCCTTTTACAGTCAAACTAGTGAGGCAGAGGTTGACTGACTGTTTTGGATAAAATATCAGAATGAAGTCTCCGCAAATCTGAACTTTTCCAGGTTCAAAACACTAGGGAAGTGAAAGTGACACATATGTATTTTATAACTTATTTTCACTGCCTCTGATTATTTCAGATTGAATGGAGCTATGGAAATATGGGACCTTCTGACATCTCATGACTGATGAACTATAGGTCTGATTTTTATGATGATTGATTTTATTTTTCAATTGTTTTGATTTCTGAAAATTTAAACACCCACTTAGCATGAGATTGATAATGGTTATTTGTCATGTAGAAATTCTGACTTAGATTTATGGAATTGCTTGACATATTTCAGACCTGCTTGTACGTAAGAATCCCTATTATTTTGTTCATATATGAATTTGAAATGAATCAAGAATATTTGCTGTTAGATTAACATGAGAAGGGCAAGTTCTTATTACTGGCACCACCGATTTTGGTGACCAAAAAATACTGTAGTTTATTATGATACTCCCAGAAGAATGTATGTGCATATATACACATACATATATATTTATTTCTCCCCCTCAAAATAAGCCCTTCTAGCAATATCACATTTATTTAGGAATGACTGTTCTTTGGGGATGAGCCACTATCCAATGATCAAATAAGTTTTTAAATAGTAATTGCACATAAGAAAAAGAAAGAAGAGTTTATTCTTGGACCCAGCTGGCTAGCAGTGTGAGTTCATCAGGTCTAAAAGACTTTTCGCTTTCACCTGAAATAATCATAGAAATTTTGAGTTGGAACTGACCTAAGACATAACCTTGCTTAACCACCTACCTAAAATAGAAATTATCAATGTCAATATTCTCTGACAAGTGGTCATTCATTATATGTTTCAAATACTACAAGTGATAAGAAACTCAGTTCTCTTTGATTCAGATAATTTTATTGTTGAATAGACCAGTTTTCTAACAATATTCTCCTGTATGGTGAGGCATCTGCATCTTCTTAATTCATATCCATTGATCCTTTATCTGTTTAGTCTTAGAGCTCTAAGACTGTGGTAGCTGTTACTATATTCCTCTCACTTTGTCTCAACTTCTGTTACTCTTAATCCTATCTTTGCTCTTTAGACATGTCCTCCAAAGATGTTGTGTACCTTGCTCGCCATGTTTTGGATACCCGCTGATTTTTCAATAGACTTTTAAAACTTTGGTTTGAGAACATTATTGGATTTTTCTAGTGTAGACAGATTTCAGGGTTAGATACTGGCTTTCAGTCTTTCAAATACTATTATTCCATTGAAGACCATGCTTTGTATTGTTTAAATCGTCTTGTTTTCTTGGGCCTCAAGTTAGACTTTGGGCTTATTTCATTTTATTCTGTCTGAATTAGTATTCAACCAGACTGTCCTCTGATTCCAGAATCGCCCCACCCCAGCCCCATTTTATTTGCAGTTGATTTTTTTTTAAACATGAATGCAACACTTCACAGTTTCCAGTGTCAGGGCATATTATTGCACTAATTTTAAAATTGTCTTATGCAATGCAGAGGTAGTTATTCCTCTAGTATCATCTTTTCAAGGCTGGGTTCTGAGTCTTCATCCATGTCATCTATTAAAAAAAAAATAAGTTTTACAAGAATGAGCCCAACGACTGATTTCTGTGGCATATTTTAAGAAGCCTCTTTCCATTAATCATCATACATAATGTAGTATTTCCTTGACTTGATATGAAGACCTTTTGTTACTTGAATAGATGTTTCCTGAAACAACACACAATGTCATTAAAATTTCTAGGCATTTTCTCATTATACCTATTCTAACTCAAGCATATTCATACATGTTCAGTTTCTTTTAATAAACCCATTTTAGTTTGAAGGACATTCTATACCCTAGCAAGATACTGGAATGGGTCACCATTCCCTTCTCTAGGGGACCCTCCCAACCCAGGGATCGAACCCAGGTCTCCCGCATTGCAGGGAGATTCTTTACCAGCTGAGCCACCAGGGAAGTTAAGTAATCATTATTTTCTATTCTAGATTTCCTAAAGTTATTATTTTTGATTAGCATCATTTTATAAAAAATTGTCTTTGGAGACGGACACTTCTTCCATCTTTTGCACACAGTATTTTCAAATATTGGTTTTCTGCCAAATTTAAAGAGCTTTAGAAGCAAGGAAGTTATAATAAGTAACTAGTTGCTATTATAACTCATTGCCAATTCTGTAGCCTATAACAGAAGTTCACAAATATACCCACCATCTTAAATATAGCCAGTGGTATTGTCATAATGTTGGTGCTGTGTTTAATTTGGAAACTCATTCATAGATATATAGTCTAAGTTTTCTGGATATTTACGTGGGTATATATTTTTCTCATGTCCAATTTTTCTATTTAGTCTCTTTGTAATTAAAAATATATACATTTTCTTGGAAATAATACAATCAAAAAAACAATTTTATTATGTGGGAGAACCAATAAAATCAATTAAAAGCCTAAATGAATAGACATGAGGACAAGGCACAATAGATAAATCAATGGATTTTACAAAGATTCTTATGTTTAACATTTTCAGATAACAGTGTATCCTGAGTCTATAGGATTATTTTCCCTCACTGACATTTCCATTTCATTATTAAAAGTACAACTTCTTAAAATAGAGTTTGTCAGGAAAAGACTGTACATATTAGTGTTTGATGGGGCTTCCCTGGTGGCTCAGTTGGTAAAGAATCTGCCTGCAATGCAGGAGACCTGGGCTTAATCCCTGGGTCAGGAAGATCTGCTGGAGAAGAAAATGGAAACCCACTCCATTACTCCTTTGCCTGGAGAGTTCCATGAACAGAGAAGTTGGGCTGGTTACAGTCCATGGGATCGCAAAGAGTCGGACATGACTGTGTGAGTAACTTTCACCTTCACATCATTAGTATTTGACTCTTGTTAATCTCTGGACAATATAGAGATTCAAAAATGACTAATACGTTCTTCATGAGTCCTAAAATATACCTGGATATCTATACAAACAATAAAGCAAAGCAATATAACTGCGGTTGAATATACATGTAATAATAACAATGCTATGAGTGTTCCAAAGAATATAATGTTTGAATATTATAAACAAGGAATTATTTGTGTAAGTGTTATAGACCAGTGTCCTTTCAAAATTCACACCTGAAGCCCTAGCCCCCAGTATGACTGTGCTGGGAGATATAATTTAGGGGAATAATTAAGGTTAAATAAGGCCATGAGAATGGAAACCTAATCCACTGGGACTGGTGTCCTTATGAAAAAAATAAAAAGATGATATCAGTTCTCTCTCTCTGCATATACAGAGAAAATTGCACATGAAGATGCTGTGAGAAGGCTCCCTTGTAAGCACGAGGGAGAGACCTCAGCAGTAACCAACCGTGTTGGCCCCTTGACCTTGGGCTTCTGGTAGACTCCAGAGTTGTGAGAAAATAAGTTTCTGTCGTTTGAGTAATGTAGTTTATGGTATTTTGTTACAACAGTCTGATAAAGTAGGTGGCTATTAGTCTGCTTTATTAGCAGACTAATAGAGTAGGTGACTGCAGTCCGCTCTACCACACAAGTCAAGTGGGGCTCCTAGTCTTCATTCAAACGAAGCGATTCATGACTATTTTGCTTAGAAATAACTTATGATTTTTGTTCTTATGATGTAACATGTATGTGAAATTGATGGTTTTATTATAATATATACAAATCAGAACTGAACTTGTTGAAATGGCATCTAAGAACTGAGAATGGCATTCATATGCCAAAGTTTCTGAAAATCATTTTACATATATTATTGTCTGTAATCCTCAGTAACTAGGTTTTTCTCCAGTTTACAAAAATAAATAAATAAACACTGAGGAAGAGAATAATTTTAGTTACTAGGCAACCCTCACATTTAGGTATACCTTAAGCCCTAGAGCTTAACCATCACATTAGACTGATTTGGGGAGAGGGCAGCTGTTATGATGACTATATAAGACATATTTAATTAAAATTAACCAGGGCTTCTATAGAAGTTGTCTGTTTTTGCAGTGTAACACACCCTAACGTCTAGTAGCTTGAGTTACTGAGTAGGCTGTGTGTCTGTGTCCTTCCACAGTTAGAATGTGATGTGAGAATAAATGCTATACGGAGTAATAACTATGATGAGATATTTTGAGAACTTTGGAGAAAAGTGACCTGAGTTATGAGTTCAACCAGTTGGATAAGTATATGGCATATGCTAAAATTTTACAGTATGGCTTTAGCTTCTCTGTGATACTTAAAAAATGTCCTAGTTCATGTACACCCTTTCAAAATATATACCAAGAACCCAAATATAAAGCACATACTAAAAACAAAATAAAACAAAATAGAACCCTGGAATATGAAAGGAAATTTGCTGAAACATTATTGTTACTATTATTACTGTTATTTATGTCAGTTTGCCTTTTAGTGGCTATTTGTTTTAAAGATAACTGTAATATGGAAAAAAGTGAGCATATATTTAATTTAAACCTTGTTGTAATCCACGGGGGCTTCCCTTGTGGCTCAGCTGGTAAAGAATATGCCTGCAATGAAGGAGACATGTATTTGATTCCTGGGTTGGGAAGATCCCCTCGAGAAAGGAAAGGCTACCCACTCCAGTATTCTGGCTTGGGGAATTCCATGGACTGTGTGGTCTGTGGGGTCGCAAAGAGCTGGACAGGACTGAGCGACTTTCACTTTCACTAATCCATGCATATATCAAATAGTGAAAACAAGATTTCACCCTTACTTATACCCTCTATAGAAAATAATTACAAAACTAATAAAGCAAAAGTTTGTTGGGTAATCAGAAGGAAGTAACAGTATAAATTTATTGCACTCCAAAATAACATTGTACAGCAGTCTTACACTGGGCAAGATAAGTGGCAAAAACTGTAATAACAAAATAAAAGAATCAGAACCTAAATCTGGACAATAGATGGAGTAGAAAACAGTTATATGGATTGCATCTCAATTTTGGCTTCATGAAGTATAACCTGTCTGGGTCAGAGACTTCCTCCCCAAACCTCAAATATCTGAGAAAACATGACTTAAGAGCAAGAGAAGCTACTGCCACAAGGCTGAACAGCATAAGGGGCCGCCTGTCGCCCTCTGTGTCAATGAGAGCAGGTCTCTGGCAAGAGAGACGTGTGGGTTTTGAAGTGTAGGAATCCTCTTCTTCGCTTGTGAACTTGGGCTACTCTTGAACTTCCTGCTGTGGTTCAAGCTGTGCCCTCGTGGTTCTAGCCCTCTTTGGTTCTTCCTTTCTTTCTACCTTGGTTAATCCTTTGCTCTTCCCTTCTTCATCAATTTTATCCTAAGTCCCTGCTTGGGATTTTCCAAATCTTGAAAGTATGTAAATGAATCCGATTCCCAAGGAACTCTGATTCTGGTGGAAGTGAAAGAAAAGGCGATAGGAGGGGGATCACTCATTTACGGAGAATCTACCTGACATGCCTCTTTTTGTTCAAATATCACAACAGTGAGATTGGCCCTTTATAACATTTGCAGAAACTGAGACGCATATTTTTTAGAAAGCTACCAAAGGATTGGAGATAAGTAAGCAAATTATCTTTCAAGTTAGAAGATAAATGCATCAGCAACTTTAAGACTGTGCAGGTCTTATTAATGAAGAAAGACACTCAACGAATTTAGGTACGACTGTTGGGGAAACGGGAGAACTGAGTGGCCACAAAAGGCTTGGTGGAGAAGAAGTTAGGAACTTAAATTTAAAGAACAGTAGATTTAAACTGAATCATAATATGGGAAATGGTGATCTGGGCACGCCAAGCTGTATTTGGAAAGTCAGGGTACCTTGGGAAAATATGGGATCCAAATATCCCATAATTTGTGAGATATAAGTATCACAGGATACGCAATAGGAATGGAAGTCACAGAGTTTGAATGGATTGCAGGAACAAGATGAAGAAAGATCTAGTAAGATATGGTACGAAATTTAAACATTATCCTGAAGGCAGTGGTAATTCACACAGAGATTTTTAGCAGAGTAATTGCACAATCAGATTGCACTTCTAAATTTACTCAGAAATAAGGAGGAATGGAGAAAAACAGTATAGGAGAGAAGTGATGATAAGTACTCAAGCAGTGGTAGTGTGAATGGTAGCAGCACTTTGAGAGAAATCTGAAGTAACTAATTTTGTGCCCAGCACAGCCCCTTTCACAGAAATAGAAAAATGGCACTTATAAAACCATGCTTGGTGATTGGCCTATACATTTACATATCTCATACATGTATCTGCATATTTAATGAGGAAGAGGAAATAGTTGGCATTTGTATATCACAGGAGCACATTGCTTTTAGAATAAGACACACAGGGGGTCGCAAAGAGTCGGACAGGACTGAGTGACTTCACTTTCACTTTCACTTTCAGAAGTTCCGCTAGTATTCAAAGCATACTAATGCTTTACCTAAACGGATTGCTGTGTGCACTGCACTTCCGCTTATATTCTGCATACTTCCCACAGCAATCATGGTCTTCATACTGTGCAGGCAAAAAGTTCTATAGATTTCTATGACATTAATTGCATTTTCTTTACATAGTAACTCTCTGTTACAAACCAAACTTTTAAAGAGTAATCTTATCTAATTGAAACAAATCTATAGTAAAATCGTTATAGATCATTTACTGGGATATGTTTTTGCTATCATTTAAGAGAAAATTAATCTAACACTCTAAAAATATAATGCCACAACCAAACATCACTCCCTGTTTTTCTTTTAGTTGCATGGAAATTCTCAGTTATTTAAAGAAATTGCTATGTGCATTAATTACAAGTTTTATCAGTAGTTGTATGAAGTTTTTCAGCCCCAGAAAGGAATTGTGGTTAAAGTTTGGTTGTTATTTTAACATTATATTAATATGCTTCTTCGTGTTACAAAGTGAGGGGGAGACTTATAAGTGCTTTTGTTTAAGAATATATTTCATCCTACTCATTTTCTTTTTTTCCTTGATATTTACTTCTTAAATGCAAACTATCATTACATCATTATATTTTAAAATATTATTGTATTAATTTCCCCATATTTTATTCAACGTCCTTCAAATATGATTTTTAAAGCAAACATATGTGCTGTTCTGAGACTTTTATTCTTTGACTTGCCTTCTAAAATTTATTTTATCATGTGTTTCTCTATGTTATAAACATGCTCAAAACAATCTATTCTTCTTCTAGTATTTGAATCATTGCCTTTTTTCCACATGCACATTTAATTTAAAGTCCTTTTGTTTTCTGTCAATCTCATTGCATCACTTGCCTTTTGCCATTCTGGAACACAGGATACAAAAGTTCCTCTTCATTCTGTTTTCGTCTATAATTCCGGCCAAGTATGTTCATAACACAGTACATTTCTCTGCTTTTAAAACAAATAGCCAAACCTATAAAATAGGCCTTATTCTTGTCTTCCAACACTGAGGTTATTGCAGTTTTCTATTCTAAGTTTCTGAAAAAATCCTAAGAAATACTGAGCCCAGGTATAAAGGTCAGGTAGCACCATGTACACAGATACTCAATAACAATGTGTTTCCTGAGTCACACAGCACAGAGAGTCAGGGACTGTGAGAAATTCTGACTGAAATCTATAAAGCATGAGCAGTGTGGATAGGCAAAAATGCAGGTTTTCTCCTTCTTCTTCTGCCAGTGCATAAGCTTAGTGAGAGAAAAATAGCCATGTACTTCATCACGGTAATCAATACAAATTTATGTTGAAAATCTTTTATGTGCAGAGCACTGTTCCAAATCCTTGGGAATGTAAAAAACTATAAAACACAGATCCTGCTTTTAAGTATCTGTGATTTAGGTGTAGAGTCATTATGTCTATAATACATAAAACATACTTTTTGATCCATAAAGAATGCAGGAGATATTTCCCTTACCATAAAAAAAAAAAAAAAAAATGATTGGAAGTTAAACTTTCTGATGATTTCCAATGATGCTTTCACTTTTCTTTGTTCTGTCCTGTTTCCTACTTCTTTTTTTTAGGGAAAATCTTGAGGCTTAGCCATTCTCAGACTGGGCTATAATATTGTAGGGAAGGAAATTCCCCTAAACATGCACACATGTTAAGTACAGCTACAACATCTTTCAATAAACTCACAATAACATCCTCTCTGATCAGCAGGAGCAGTTCCATGCAGATAAATTATAAACAATTCTATGAAACAATAAATAACATTAAAGCACTTCTATTTATATGAGCATAGCACAAGTTGGCATCATCTGTCTTTACATCTTGAGCTTCCCTAGTGGCTCAGTGGTAGAAGGATCCACCTGCAGTGCAGGAGGTGCCAGTTTGAGCCATGGATTGGAAAGATCCCCTGGAGAGGGAAATGGCAACCCACTCCAGCATTCTTGCCTGGAGAATCCCATGGACAGAGAAGCCTGGAAGGTTACGGGCCCATGGGATTGCAAAAGAGTCCAACACAACTTAGTAATTAAGCAACAACAATCTTTACATAGATGTACTAGATTAAATGTAAGATGAATCATAAGCAAAATAAAATTATACCTCCATAATGTATTAAAGTATTTTTAAAGAGGGGATTAATGTAAAAGTAAAACTATAAAGTGGATTGAAATGTTGGTAGATATTCAGAGTATTGCTAAATACTTAGAATGCTTAACTTGAAAAATATGTGTACTAATTCATGCTCTTCATGTATAAGAGTATTTACAAATCAATAAAGAGAATGAACGTCTTATAGTATTAAACGAAAGAATGAGGAGCTCAATTTGATAGGAAGATCCAAAGCTTATGTTTTTTTTATTCTCTCTATCTGATTACATGTATCTATTAATTAGCTATCTATTCATCCATACATATGCATGGTTCTAAAGTAATTTTTGAAGAAGTGTATAGTTTGTATACACAATACAAACCTCAATATCAATAACCTCAGATATGCAGATGGCACCACCCTTATGGCAGCAAGTGAAGAACTAAAGAGCCTCTTGATGAAAGTGAAAGAGGAGAGTGAAACAGCTGGCTTAAAGCTCAACATTCAGAAAACTAAGATCATGGCATCCGGTTGCATCACTTAATGGCAAATAGATGGGGGAACAGTGGAAACAGTGACTGACTATTTTTCTGGGCTCCAAAATCACCACAGATGGTGACTGCAGCCATGAATTAAAAGACGCTTACTCCTTGGAAGGAAAGTGATGACCAACCTAGACAGCATATTGAAAAGCAGAGACATTATTTTGTCAACAAAGGTATATCTAGTCAGTTTAGTTCAGTCGCTTAGTCATGTCCAACTCTTTGCAACCCCATGAAGCGCAGCACGCCAGGCCTCCCTGTCCATCACTAACTCTCTGAGTCCACCCAAACCCATGTCCATTGAGTAGGTGATGCTATCCAGCCATCTCATCCTCTGCCATTCCCTTCTCCTCCTGCCCTCAATCTTTCCCAGCATTGGGGTCTTTTCCAATGAGTCAGCTCCAGTGAACACCCAGGACTGATCCATGGATGTGAGAGCTGGACTATAAAGAAAGCTGAGTGCCGAAGAATTGATGCTTTCGAACTGAGGTGTTGGAGAAGACTCTTGAGAGTCCCTTGGACTGCAAGGACATCCAACCAGTCCATCTTAAAGGAGATCAGTCCTGAGTATTCATTGAAAGGACTGATGCTGAAGCTGAAATTCCAATACTTTGGCCACCTGATGCGAAGAGCTAACTCATTTGAAAAGACCCTGGTGCTGGGAAAGATTGAGGGCAGGAGGAGAAGGAGACGGCAGAGGATGAGATGGTTAGATGACATCACCAACTCGATGGACATGGTTTTGAATAAATTCTGGGAGTTGGTGATGGACAGGGAGGCCTGGCGTGCTGCGGTTCATGGGGTCGCAAAGAGTTAGACACAACTGAGCAACTGAATTGAACTGATAGTTCATATTTTCTTTATTTTCTCCTGTATTTTGTAACTTTCTACAAAAATGATATTGATGTTATTAAAACAATCAGAAATAGTGTGGTAAGTTTGTATATAAATTTCCACAGCCTTCTCGAAAGCTATTTGTGCCAAAATATTTCAAAAGACATATTAAGGACTAATGCTCTGTGAAAATTTCATTTCTGTAACTTCTTCCGAAGAAATCAGTCAAAGACATATCAAAAGTTATTCACACAAGTAAATTATTATCAGCATTGATTATAAACATTTGGAAAGAATCTGTTCATCAACAATTAGAAAATACTTAAAAATATTGTTTGAAATAATTATGAGATAGAATATTATGCAACCAAAGACATCATATTTGAAGGCAGAATATTATGCAACCAAATACATCTTATTTTGAATTAATATTTAATGTCTTGAGAGAAAGTTTATAGTATAAGGATAAATAAATACAAACACTGTATAACATATACTGACTCATGCAAAAATGTACATTTAGGCACACATAGCCTTTGTATGTTCATAGAATAATACTATAAGTAAATATATTAACATGAAGGTTCTCCCAGTAGAATTTCAATTTTATTATTATTTTTTTTTATTTTACAATATCTCACCATGAAATCATATTGCTATTACAGTCAGATAAAAAGATAAATGGTGCATAAATTGGGGCTAGATATCAATCTGTTTATCAGGTTTTATAGTAATGGATACAAAAATCCGGTAGGGCATTTTTCACACTGAGCTTTACATAAAGATGGAAGTAAGAGAGCGAAAGTAGAAGAATAGGAAATGTAGTTAGTTCTCTGTGGGTGTGTGAGTTTCTTAACTACTGGAAAACACTAAGCAGGCATCTGTGGTTAGAAGATAGATTCATAATTTAGGGATGAGGAAGCTGGAAGCTACTCAGAAGTCATTTGATTTCCAGCAGGACTAGATGAGCACTGATATCCTATTGTCGTGGGGCTGAAAAATAGCCCGGAGGAAGTGATCCTGAGTAATTTCCATGTGCTGTGTTTATGTTGCGGCCTACCGGAGAGTTTTTCTGTAAGTACTGTTATGAGTCTGGAGTGCCAGCAGGCTCGCTGGCCTGATGCGTGCTCCAGGATGCCAGATTCACAGATTAGACACACAGGGTATGTATCGAGTTTTGATGAGGATTTCACTAATTATGCTATCTCAACCTTATGTAACTACCAAGGGGCTCAGGAGGGAAAAAAAATAAGCCCTGTTTGTTTCCATAAATACCCAAAGAACTTATGCTATCATATTCTTCAATAATTTCCAGGTTTTTAATAGTGCGATTTTGAGATTTAACAAAAGTCAGTGGACAGGAAAAGACAGGAAGTAAGGATAGGCATATTTTTTCTAAATGTCCCAAGTAACAAAACATATCCAATCTTTGAGTGAGAAGTCAACATGTAATCTGACTGGCCTCTATGCTTCTATTCAGCCCCTGACTATCCCTTGCCCACAAAGCAACCACAAGAGTCTTTTTGAAACCAAACACATTTTATCTTGCCCATACTGTAAACCTCCAGTAGCATATTAAACTTCATAGTGCATCCTACACCACGAAGATGCCCTGCATCTGGGCCCTTCTCGCTCCATCCTCGCCTTGTGACATTCTTCCCTCTCTGACAGGACTGACTCAAATGCTTTTGTTGACTTCTCAAACACTTCAGACCAATCCAACCTTAAGATTTTTATACCAGTGATTCTAGCTGAACTACATTCTACTTCCTATGACTGTTCTATGAAGAGTTCATGCTATGGAGAATGTATTCTAACCTAAACTTACATGTAATTCTCTCACAATGTTTTGCTGACTGTCCCATCTTAACCTTGTTTCTCAGGTTCCTGCTTAATCACTTCCTGCTTAATCACTCTAGCTTTATGCTGGATCTGTGAAATTATGGTTTGTGTCTCATTTAGTCACTACATTCTCTATGTCTAGTTATTGCTGAGTACAGAGCAGGGTCTTGGACTTCCCTGTAGCTCAGCTGGTAAAGAATCTGCCTGAGTACAGGAGACCTGGGTTTGATCCCTGGGTCAGGAAGACCCCCCTGGAGAAGGGCATGGCAACCCACTCCAGTATTCTTGCCTGGAGAATCCCATGGATTCATCCCAGAGGAGCCTGGTGGGCTACAGTCTGTGGGTTCACTAAGAGTTGGACACGACTGAGCGACTAACACTACTACTATAGGCTCTCTCTCTCTATCTCTCCAATTGTAAAGGTCATTTCCAGTCCAAAATAACAGTGTCAGAAACAATACCTATGGTTCAAGGTTGCTGTTGCAGGTGTATAGAATATGTGAAATAAGCAATAATTTTCTGGAATTTTCACTTAAACCATGTTACTGTACAATTGTTAACCAAGACTTGGCTAGAGTGTGCTTTTATCTGAGAAACATCAAAGAAAGGGTATTTCACGTTAGAAAAGGAGCTAATACAGAATTAAGGAAAAACGAAAAACAAATAATGCATACGCATATTGGATATAATCTCACTTAATCGTCAAAAGAACTCTGGAATATTTTAAAATATTTTTATCATTGTATCCTGCTTCTTTAACTTATATGCAGAGTGCATGCATACGTGCTCAGTCGCTTCAGTCATGACCGACCCTTCGCGACCCTGTGGACTATAGCCTGCCAGACTCCTCCGTCCATGGGATTCTCCAGGCAAGAATACTGGAGTAGGTTGCCATGCCCTCCTCCATGGGATCTTCCCAACTCAGGGATGGAACCAGTGTCTCATGCGTCTCCTGCAATGCAGGCAGATTCTTTACCGCTGAGCCATGGAGGAAGTCATATATGCAAAATTCATCATGCAAAATGCTAGGCTAGATGAATCAGAAGCTGGAATCAAGATTGCCAGGAGAAATATGAATAACCTCAGATATGCAGATGACACCAACCTAATGGCAGAAAGTGAAGAGGAACTAAAGAGCCTCTTGAAGGTGAAAGAGGAGAGTGAAAAAGCTGGCTCAAAATTTAGCATTCAAAAAACTAAGATGATGGCATCTAGGCCCAATACTTCACGGAAAATAGATAGGGAAACAATGGAAACAGTGACGGACTTTATTTTCTTGGGCTCCAAAATCACTGCAAATGGTGACTACAGCAATGAATGAAAAGACTCTGGCTCCTGGAAGAAAATCTATGACAAACTTAGACAGCATATTAAAAAGCAGAGACATCATTTTGCCATCAAAGGTCCAGAGAGTCATAGCTATGGTTTTTCTAGTAGTCGTGTACAGATGTAAGAGTTGGACTATAAAGAAGTCTGAGTGCTGAAAAATTGGTGCTTTAGAACTGTGATGCTGGAGAGGATTCTTGTGAGTCCCTTGGACTCAAACCAGTCAACCTTAAAGGAAATCAGTCCTGAATATTCATTGGAAGAACTGATGCTGAAGCTGAAGCTCCAGTACTTTGGCCACCTATGTGAAGAGCTGACTCATTGGAAAAGACCCTGATGCTGGGAAAGAGTGAGGGCAGCTGGAGAAGGGGGTGACAGAGGATGAGATGGTTGGATGGCATCACCGATTCAATAGACATAAATTTGAGCAAACTCTGGGAGATAGTGAAGGGCAGGGAAGACTGTCATGTTGCAGTCCATGGGGTCGCAAAGAGTCAGACACAACTGAATGATTAAACAACAACAAATCAAATACTGGAGCTAAGACCCACAGAAAAAAAGGGGCAAAACTGATGGCATTATAGCTCATGATAGAAATATTATTTAATTCATATTCTTCTAATTCAAAATAATTTACATCAAACCAGGTTAGAAATATCTTCATAAAATATTTTATAAACAGCAAACCTCTTCCTTAAAATCAAGATCTTAATTAGAACCCCAATATGTAAAGGGACTTTTTTCTATGGCTTCCGTGGAAAACTGAATTTCCCCTTCTGAGCTTCTCACATATTTTCTTTGTATATTTTCATGTGTTCATGTAGGTTTAATCAAACCTTAAAGGCTTAGGTGTCAGTCTGTCTTCAAAAGTCACTCTGCCTGCCTGATCTCTGTATGTTTCTATGTTGGTTTCTTACCTTCTCTCAAATTTAGTTAGAGGAAGCACATGGGGGCAAGGATATTGTTGAGAAGAGGAAATTTGTTTTCTAGCTTTATTTGCTCATGCTCATTTGGAATACTTTTAAATGGGCTGATATAAGTGGTGCTACATGATTCATTTTGTAGTTAGTTTCCAGTTAACATTATAAATGTAGTACTATTACAGCCTCCACGTGCTGATCAGACACATGGCACATGTGTACATATATGAATACATACATGTGTACATGCAATAATCCATTCTCCTTTCCCCAATTTATGTTCCCTAATTATTACCATTAATTACATATAAAGTCCATGGAATTATACTATATTATATATTATACTATATATACTATACCGCCCGTGGAATTCTCCAGGCCAGAATACTGGAGTGGGTAGCTATTACCTTCTCCAGGGGATCTATCTTCCCAACCCAGGGGTCGATCCCAGGTCTCCCGCATTGCAGGTGGATTCTTTACCAGCTGAGCCACCAGCGAAGCCCAATTATTACCATAGTTTTTTTTTGTTTTTTTTTTTTTAAATATGCCACTTATTGAATCAAAGAGAAAATTGGAGAATAAGGAATATTTACCTCCTGTAACAACCAAGAGGGATGCAAGCTGCAAAACAGTGCCTGTCATGGGCAGCTCAAATGTGATGCACAAAGTTAAGATGTAGTTTCATACCCTGACTTGGGAAATTAGGACAGTGACATGTAGCAGTAATCTTCAGGGTTGTACTGGAGATAGAATGACCTCCCAAGTAGAAGGTCAGGTGCCAGGCTGGGTTGGATGTTACCACCATCATGGCAAAAAGGTTTGCCTCTTCACAGCTGTCCTCCTTGTACACAGACCTTCCAGGCCTCCTAGTTCTCTAGCTACTTGCTATCATGGGCTGGCTTAGGAATTCACGATGTCAAACATATAAATCTCAACAATACAGTTGTCCTTCCCTCTACCCAGGGTGTATATTTTCCCCAATTATACCCTCCAAATTATCTGATTACAACCCTTTTCTGAACAAGCAGCTACTTGTATAGCTTTCTCACAACAGCGCAGCATCTAGAAAATGTATATCCCTGTCTCACAGCTTATTGTTTGTTCAGTCACTAAATCAGGAATCCTGTATGAAAGCATGCAGGTAGTATTTTCTGGTTTTTTGAACACAAATGAGTTTTAATATTCTAGTAGTTTGAGAAAATAGCAAGAGACTGTGATATATAACATATACTAGCATTAAAAAGTGATAGAATATGGTTCTGTATATAAATTAACTGCTGAAATTATAAAAAGATGTGATCATCTGCTATTTATTACTTTAGAAAAAGATATATCAGAATAATATCAACTCATTGTATTAGATGCTATATATATATTATCACTCTATAATATTTAACAAATGTATATTGAAGTTGCATAATGAAGCAAAGGATATCACCAAATATCAAGTAGAGGTCAGCAAATGTTTTCTGTAAAAGGACAGATAGTAAATATATTAACCTCTGAGAGCTATGCAAATCTCTGTGATAACTATTCAACTCTATCATACAGAACAAAACTAGCCACACACAATACGGAAGGAAATAGATGTAGCCAGTTTCATATAAAATTGCATTTTCAAAAGTAGAAAACAGGTCTTATTTGGCTCAGGGGCCGTAGAAAGCCAATCCATGGACTTAGATTGTTAACCAGGTTGTAGATGATGCAATGACTGAATACTATCTGGTGTCCATACATCGGTGCAAGGAAATAACAAGCATAGTATTTGTTCAGCAAGGAATTAATGGTGCATTCTTCGATATGGAGATATTTTCCTGAAAGCAGATTGAATACATAAAAGTTAGAATAATTTTAAAGGTATGTATATTTTACCCATGGCCTAAAATATATTTTAGCTAAAGCTATAAATATATAGAAATTTCTTTCTTGTTTCTTTCTTCCTTCCTCCTTTCCTCCTTTCTTTTTCCTTTACTTGCTTTGATTTTCTTTAAGTTTAGTTACTTTTTTTTTCTTTTTAAAACCTTTTATTAACATCTTTCAGAATGCAGTTCTTTCCAAATATAGTTTCAGTTCAGTTCAGTTCAGTTGCTCAGTCATGTCCAACTCTTTGCGACCCCATGAATTGCAGCGCACCAGGCCTCCCTGTCCATCACCAACTCCCGGAGTTTACCCAAACCCATGTCCATTGAGTCAGTGATGCCATCAAACCATCTCATCCTCTGTCTTCCCCTTCTCCTCCTGCCCCCAATCCTTCCCAGCATTAGGGTCTTTTCCAATGAGTCAACTCTTCGCATGGGGTTTAGGAAATGCTTTTTGAGAGGAATCATGACAACAGTGCATCTTGTTTTATATAATATTAATTGTTGCTGTTGTTCAGTCTCTCAGTCGCATTCGACTCTTTGCAACTCCATGGACTGCAGCACACCAGGCTTCCCTATCCTGCACCATCTCCCAGAGTTTGCTCAAACTAATGTCCATTGAATTGATGATGCCATCCAACCATTTCATCTATTTTATAATAATAGATGTTGTTTTCTTTTCAGTGGCTGTATTCTACAGATAATTTTCTGAATTATCCATTTGCCATTGCTGAAATAAATTATTTCTTCATATATTAGTCAGTGTAGATGCTAGCTGAAATAACTCAGCCCTGATATAGAAAAGTAAATTTCTTAAAAAATATGATATTAAAATTTTTTGAAGATTCAGTTAGTAAAACCAGTAATTCCTTACAACCAGTCAATAACTATTATCTTTGATCATTGTCTATGTTCTATAATTTCAAAGTTTGGAAAATTTGCTTCTATTCTCTTCTGACACAATATTGAAGTATGATCTTGAGCATTTGCAAACTGATTCAAATGTATTTGAGATTTAGTGTTATTTAAGGTCCTTTCTTCACCTGGAATTTATCAGTGACAAAACAGCAGCAAGCCGGAAACCCTTTAGGTAAGTCTCCTATATTTACCATTCTGCAAATGAAGCTATTTAGGTTACGGTGCTGGGAAATAGTCAGAATGCAGGAAACCTTCAGAAGCTGGACAGGAAGAAAGAAAACAAAACGAACAAAACAACTCCATAATAGTCCTTTCATCACCCAGGAAACAAATCTTTCTTCATCATGAAATACCATGGCATCAAATTAGACATTTTTTTCTTATATGCTATCTGTTCTGTTTGGTTTATAAAAGACCTGATGAAAGAATTATGAGTCATCCACTCGGTTGTGATGTTTTGACAAAGTAGGGGGACAAATAAAGAACATGAAGCATGGTTGTAGCAAACCTAGAAATGCAGTCTTTTCCAGTGGTTTGTTACTCATGAAAGTTTTGTTTGTTACTCATGAAACCACCTAGAGCCAAGTTACATCTCTATCAGTCAGAGAATAAAACACTAGGTACTTCTGAAGCAAGGAGGTTTATAAAATTAGTAAATAAATGAATAAAATAAGTGATTGACCTAAGTGCCAGTTTGAGCCCATATTTTGCTTAAATTTGGCACCTTTTTTTTTACACTTACTAAATCATTGCTGTATTTTATATATGCGGTTTATGTGCATGCACACATACATATGTACAAATACATGTGTATGTGTGTGTGTGTGTGCGAGCTAAGTTGCTTCAGTCATGTTTGACTCTTTGTAACTCCATGGACTGTAGCCCCCCAGTCTCCTCTGTTCATGGGATTCTCCAGGGAAAAATACTGGAGTGGGTTGCCATTTCCTCCCCCAGGGGGATCTTCTCAACAGGGGGACTGAACCCATGTCTCTTGTGCCTCCTGCACTGGCAGGCGGGTTCTTTACCATATATATCACAACAGGTTAAACCTTTGCTTTAATACTCTAATGTATCTTTAACTCGTTTAGGCAAAAGTCCAAACTGTAGTCACTAGTATGCACACAATATGTTATTTTCTGTTGCTAACTTTCAACATCTTTTCCAGGGAAGTACCTACTTACCATAAGTTAAGCAGCCCAGTAGCTACCTTTTGGCTGAAATTGTACAAGCCGCCACGCATTTGGTAATTCTCACTTCTATATATATACAAACAAAACAATATAGTCTCTTGCCAAGAAGGCTATTATATTATCTCTTTAAAGAAAAGGCTAATACTTAATTCTTGCCTCAGTGCCCAAGACAGTTCACTGACTGCATTAAGGGATTTGGAGTATGGGTATGCATGGAGAAAATGAACCATCCACCAGAGACAACTACAAATGTATTCTTTTATCTCAGTGCTATAGAAACATTTCAGGAGCTAAAGAGTAGCAAAGTGGACACTAACTTTGGAGTCAGACATGCGTTGGTGCTAAGTTGCTTCAGTCGTGTCCAACTCTTTGTGACCCCATGGACTGTAGCGCACAAGGCTCCTCTGTCCATGGGATTCTCCAGGCAAGGATACTGGAGTGAGTTACCATTTCCTACTCCAGGGAATCTTCCCAACTCAGGGATCAAACCTGCGTCTCTTACATCTCCTGCACTGGCAGTGGGTACGTTACCACTAGTGTCATCTGGGAAGCCCTAGGAGTCAGACAGGTTTTACACCTGGATCTCTTTCTGACTTTGTGATCTTGGTCAAACTGCTCAGATTAGGTCTCATTTCCTAATTGTGTAAAAGGTTATAATAGCACCCTCAGGTTATGGTTCCACACATACTTATTACTACCTGATGAATAATAGAAGTCAGTATTATTGTTATTAATTGGATTTCAGAAATTTCTTATTTATAGCCGTATGAATAACTTGATATAAATCCCTTTGCTGAAATCTCTATTGAAGATCACTCTAGCAGAAGTTCATCAGTAACTTAAAAATAGTTGCTGTGCATTTATTAAGTTAAGAGGCTCATGTTATATTTAGAAGCTTGTAAATGCCAACTAGATTTAGAAATTACATCTAGGTTTCTTAACTTTTTCAACTGCTTGAATGTGAAGTCTATATTTCTTAAAAAGAGTTTAAATTTTTGAAAGTCTCTTATATAGAAACATCATTTAAAAACTCTCCAACTATGGACTTAGATCATATAGATGTTTTTAACATTAATTTGAATAGTTCTTTATGTGCTTATTACTCGTGTGTCCTAATGACAGAAACTCTAAGAGAAGAATCTAAAACAATCTCCTAATTAATAGGTAGAAAAAAAGAATGACAAATAACCCTAATAAAAATTTCCTGGATACATTATTTCTGTTTTTTCTGAAAGAAGTTGAATCTATTGTTATTGTTCAGTCACTAAGTCATCTTCAACTCTTTGTGACACCATGAAGTACGGCATGCTAGGCTTCCTCATTCTTCACTATACCCAAGTTTGCTCAAACTCATGTCCATCGAATCAGTGATGCCATCTCATACTCTGCCTCACCTTCTCTTTCTCTCAATCTTTTCCAACAGCAGAGTCTTTTCCAATAAATCGACTCTTGGCATCAGGTAACCAAAGTATTGGAGCTTCAGCATCAGTCCTTTCAATGAATATTCAGGGTTGATTTCCTTTAAGATTGATGGGTTTGATCTCCTTGCTGTCCAAGGGACTCTCAAGGGTCTCCTCCAACACCACAGTTCAAAAGCATCAATGCTTCAGCGCTCAGATTTTTTATGGTCCAACTTTCACATGCATACATGACTACTGGAAAAGCCATAGCTTTAACTATGTGGACCTTTGTCAGTTTTAATATACTGTCTATATTTGTCATAGCTCTTCTTCCAAGGAGCAAGTTCAGTTCAGTTCAGTCACTCAGTCATGTCCGAGTCTTTGCGAGCCCATGAACCGCAGCACGCCAGGCCTCCCTGTCCATCACCAACTCTCGGAGTCCACCCAAACCCATGTCCATTGAGTCAGTGATGCCATCCAACCATCTCATCCTCTGTCGTCCCCTTCTCCTCCTGCCCTCAATCTTTCCCAGCATCAGGGTCTTTTCCAATGAGTCAGCTCTTCGCATCAGGTGGCCAAAGTATTGGAGTTTCAGCTTCAACATTAGTCCTACCAATGAACACCCAGGACTGATCTCCTTTAGGATGAACTGGTTGGATCTCCTTGCAGTCCAAGGGACTCTCAAGAGTCTTCTCCAAGGAGCAAAGCTGTCTTAATTTTGTGGCTACAGTCTACCATCCACAGTGATTTTGGAGCCCAAGAAAATAAAATCTATCACTCTTTCCACTTTTTCCCCATCCATTTTCCATGAAGTGATAGGACTGTATGCCATGATCTTATTTTTTTGAATGTTGAATTTTAAGCCACCTTTTCACTCTCCTCTTTCACCTTCATCAAGAGACTCTTTAGAATCTATTTTGGCTACCATTATTTTTTCTATTATTCCATAATTATTTTTATTTAAAGGTTCTGCTTGATAGTATTTCCCTTTAAATATAGTCTTGTGATTGTTCCTATTTATAATTATGACAATAAATATTATTCTTCAGAGCTACAAAATTTTTGTGCATTTCACTCCTACATAGAATATTTAGCATAATAGCTCTAAATTAGGATAGAGTGTCTTGATTCAATTGTTTAAAGAAGTGTTTGCTTCATTTCTTTACAGTATAATTGTCTGATAAAAATATATATTTCACATGTCAACCAAAGTTTGCCTTTGAACTGGCAATACGAAATTTATTTTGAATTGCATCCTTATATATTAACGTAATTGTACTATCAGTAAAATGCTTACCAAAATTTGGAAAGTTTATAAGAATAGTTCCATAAACTGAGAAAATGATTCCATAGCATTCTAGCAGGTAGTACCACTCACATATTTAAAGTGGTAATAACTTTAACTTTACATTCATTTTAAAGAAATTATAAGCTGTGGTACATATACACAATGGGATATTACTCAGCCATTAAAAAGAATACATTCAAATCAGTTCTAAAGAGGTGGATGAAACTGGAGCCTATTATACAGAGTGAAGTAAGCCAGAAAGAAAAGCACTAATGCAGTATACTAACACATATATATGGAATTTAGTAAATCGGTAAAGATAACCCTGTATGTGAGACATCAAAAGAGACACAGATGTATAGGACAGTATTATGGACTCTATGGGAGAGGGCGAGGGCGGGGTGATATGGGAGAATGGCAGTGAAGCATGTAAATTATCATATGTGAAACGAATCGCCAGTCCAGATTCGATGCATGAGACAGGGTGCTCAGGGCTGGTGCACCGGGATGACCCGGAGGGATGGAATGGGGAGGGAGGTGGAAGGGGGGTTCTGGAAGGGGAACACATGTACACCCATGGGATATTCATGTCAATGTATGCTAAAACCAATACAATATTGTAAAGTAAAAACATAAATAAATTAAAAAAAAAAGAAATTATATTTTCCAACCATTGTTTATGGTAAACAATTGAACAAGCTACAAACATAAAAGATGTCTGCTAAAAAGGGGTTTTATGTATGCAGTCTATTAAAAAATAAATGATCTTTACTTCAATATAGATTAATTGCATTACCAAGGCCAAGTGATATTTTCTCTCAAGGACAAGAGCTTAGTTAAGGAGTCCAAGGTTCATTTTGTTAGTTAAATGAAAATAAATTGGTGACAACTTAAGAGTTAGCATCTAAGAACTCACAGAGAATTACTCAAACTTTAAAAGGATATTAAAAGTACTATAGGGAAAGATACCTCTTTCAGAAATCCAACCCTGGTACCATTTCTGCCAATCATATCTGTAAATCATTAGACACAGACACACACATATATTTGATGTTCAGCCAGCTTGCTCCCTTACTACTTTTGATGTGTTTTGTATTCATTCCATTTGCTTTATGCTTATAACTTTCTAATCATTAAATAATTTTGACTATTATTTGTGTTTATACACATATGTATAGGTGTATATGGAAATAAATCACATACTGTGAAAAATATTTCTGAGAATGTGAGTAATAATAAATGAGTATTGAAACTCAAATTATTTCTAAAGTGATAGCTGTGTGCTCACTCAATCGTGTCTGACTCTTTGCAACCCTGTGGATTGCAGTCTTCCAGGCTACTCTGTCCATGGGATTTTCCAGGCAAGAAACTGGAGGGGATTGCAATTTCCTCCTCTAGGGGATCTTCCTGATCCAGGGATTGAACCCATGCCTCCTACATTCCTGAATTGGCAGGTGGATTCTTTACTATTGAGCCACCTGGCATATCTATTAGAATGCAATTCTATATAAAGAGAAATCATATAAATGCAATAAAATTGCTCTTAAACAAAATAGAAGGACATCTTGAGTAAAAACAGAATGTATGTTGATTGGGGAGAAAAGTCTGGAGAATATGGTATATAAAGAAGACTCACTGAATCACTGACGTATGGTGAGTGTAAAGAGAACTATTTGGAAGTAAGTCTAGAGATCTCTAAATGTAAGCTAAAGAGAAGGACTCTGAGAGGCAGTAAGAATCACTGAAGATGCCTGAGCTGAGGATACATGTGATCAGATCTATGATTTAGGAAGATATATGCCATCCACACCCACAAAGAGTTTAGGTATATAGAACTTAGAAGGAGAAACCACACTGTTCTCATTCAGTCTCAGTGTTCATGAAGAGAAATACCAATAAACTGAGTCCATTTGCTCTAATGAAGAGGAAGGATGAGAGGAAAAAGAAGGAGGAGGAGAAGAAGGGGAAGAAGCTTAAACAAAGAGTGGAAAAAAGGAGCCTGATCAAGTAAAGAAAAGGGCACCTTCTTTTTCAGTAGTAGCATCCAGATCCGACAAAGCCAACCTGTGTTAACACTGTGTGTGTGTGTTCAGTTGTGCCTGAGTCTTTGCGATCTCATGGACTATAGCCCTCCAGGCTCCTCTGCCTATGGAATTTTCTAGGCAAGAATACTGGAGTGGGTTGCCGTTTCCTACTCCAGGGGATCTCCTTGAGCCAGGGATCAAACCTGCGTTTCCAGGGTCTCCTGCATTGGCAGCTGGATTCTTTACTACTGAGCCACCTGTAGAGACATGTTGACATTACCTTAAACTAAATAGTTTTTGTTGTCTTGAGATCTTATATGGTAGAGAATGCTATCGTCTTTGAATTCAGTAATAAAATATATCAAGATAAAAATAAATATCTCAAAGTATGCTAAGGAATCGTAAATTGTTCTCAAAGTTAACAAGTGATGTGAGAATAAGTTCTGTTCTGAAGCATAAAAAAGTTAAACAAAAGGAAATGTGAGAATTATACATACCTGGGATTTCATCAAATCATTGGCATTTGGAGGTTTGTGGTTAACATGTTTCATTGCTTGTGTCCACTCTGTGCCTGGATTTTCTTCAGTTTTCCTCTAATTATTGCTTAAGTAATTATGGTCAGCTAGTTGAATGGTTTTGAACCCAAGGAAGGAAAAAGAAAAGTTAACACCAGCTGTTTAAAAGAGTCAGACACGACTTAGTGACGAAGCACAAGAGCAATGCAAGCATGAAGAGACACTTCTAAACCGACTTGTCTACTGAAGGGTCAAAACAAGCGCACCTTGAGAACAATAAACAAAATCCACTTATGTCATGGTCAGAAACAGTCAGTTCCCAAACATGGAGAGAAAACGTCTTACTCCTGAGCATCATCGTCCATAAAACAAAGAAATACATGTTGCGATTCCATGATCTTATGATTATGTGTCTGTCTGTGCTCAGTTGCTCAGTTGTGTCCAACTCTTTGCGACCCTGTGAACTGTAGACTGTCAGGCTCCCCTGTCCAAGGCATTTTTCAGGAAAGAACACTGGAGTGGGTTGCCATTTCCTCCTCCAGGGGATCTTTCAGACCCGGGGATCAAACCCATGTCTCCTGCATTGGCAGGCAGATTCTTTACCACTGGGCCCCATGGGAAGCCCTGTAATGACTTGAGAGCAAAGGAGAAACTCCTATAGATAAATTGGGAAAAAATATCTGAGTCATGGGGAGAAATAAATTTAAAAGAACCTCATAAAAATGAAAAAATAAAAGATAATATGCCTCTTTTTTGCATGGAATTTGAAAAGATTAATGTAGAACAAAACCATGGCATCCAATAGGCTCAGAGAAGCTACCTCCTTTTCTAGTCATAAGACAACTATATACCCATATGCTTCATTCCATTAGAAAAGTAATGATTAAATCTGACCACACATTATAAATTCCTAGTTTTCTAAATATCCAAGTCTTTGCCACACCCATGGAGATTCTGATATAGTTGCTTTAGAATAGGGATCAGAGATGGGTAATTTTTCAGTAGCACCCTAGGTGATTCTAATGTGCAGGACTTGGAATCATTGCATTAAATGGAGGGAATGTTGATCATATTAGTTTATTCCATTCTGGACATCATGGTAAACTCCTAACTGGGATCATCTTATTTAATCCTACTAGCTATACTACATGGCAGACGTTACTCTCCTCGTTTTGCTGATGGAACAAGCAGAAAAATTAAATAATTGCCAAAACAGTATGATTTACACTTATTGAAACAAAGACTCAAACTAAAGCTATATATATTCAAATTCTGCCTCTTTACTATCTAACTTTTGTATCTAGGTTGTAATGATAGAGCAGTCTTTCTTTTCCTCTGCCCCTTCTGTCATATGTCAGGGGGGTTGTCATGTGTCAGGGGGATTGTCACTACATCAGAAACAAGTAAAATGTGAAAAACGTAGAGAAGAATGTGAAACTTTTGCCTCCACCAGGGTCTGATCCATAGATATGTTTTGTGAATTGTCAAAAGTATTTAATATTTTTATTTAAATAATTTAAAGTACAAATATTAGAAATTTTGTTTTAGAAGTTAGATTATAGCTTTTCTTTAAATGTTATAAAATCTATACAATTCGGTCTCTAAACAGATGAAAGTCTTAAGCTATAAATGGGTTGTGCTTTCTCCTACTAACCGTAGCTTCTGCAGATGTCTATTGTCTCCTATGCCAGTGTTTCTCCCCGATTAATAATGTTCATACAATTAACCTGAGAGTCCCATCAAAACGCAGATTTTGATTTAGTATGATTGAAGGACGGGACAGAGATTCAGCATCCCCGGATGCTCCTGGTAGTCTGACCACGACTTGAGTGTCAAGGTTATATATGACCTGCCATATTTACTTACATTACTTGACTTTAATGAATCAATTAATTTTGTGTCTCCCATTATGGTTATCCTATGTAGTCTCACATAAACGAATTCACATATGCTTTATTGGATAAAGATAAGAGCATGCAGTTCTAATTAATTTGTCTGCTTTTCCTCGAAATGTATTTTCTTTCTAAACTTGTCATATGGCATGTAAGAAAGAACAGAAATCCATCATAAATTTAGAGTTTAGACTATAATTTAGATTCCCCAGCCCAAATTTCCTCAGGTGAGGTTAAGTGAACATTTGATTCACACACACACACACACACACACACACACACAGTGTATTACATTGCAAAAGAGAAGCTCAGAGTGCAAAGAATTCTTTCCAGCACTGTGTATAAGCTGGCCCACCCAAGAATGTAGATATCAGACTGCAGTTTCACAAGGCCTGGGGGTTATGCATTCAATTTCAACAAGAGGCCAGTTGCAAGATAATAGCTGTTTTCCAAGTGGTGTACTTTGTAGCTTTGCCCGGAAGGCAACAAGTCCTAAACCTTGATGATCACTTCCAGGCAGAAGCTGCCTTCTTTTGCCAGAGACTCCAATCATTAAAATTTTCACATCTGAAGATTTCTAGTATAAAGGAGTCATTGGAGTCGTGAGGTCCCCCAGTAAACATGCTTTTCTATATCAGCTCTTTTGATCAAGAGAATTCCTTCTGCACTTATGAAATGGGGAAATACAAGTACGTAAAACATCAACCAACTGAAAATTCAGTGACAGAAGCCACAAAAAGTCAGTACACTGAACTGGCCCAAAGGGCCACCTGCACAGGTGCTATTTTCTCAGTATAAAAAGTTCTCAAATGCTGTAAGTTGTACTTGGGTGGCCCCTTTGCCCATGAATCTAAGTAGGATGGTTACATGGGTACATATATGCAACACTGCCATAACATTTGAGTCCCCTCTTTCGTCAAGCTTACGTAGCCTGAGTGGTGAGTAAATAAGCCCTTCAGGACTTACAGGAGACAGCAGGACACCAATCCTACCCTGTTCACCGTTATAGCTCCTGAGTTTGGGACAAAGGGACTGGAAACGGTCAGCTGAAATTTGAAAGCAGTTCTACTATTCCAGTAAGCAATGCACATCTGCCTTTGGTTTTCAGGCAGCGAGTAGCTCTATGGCGTGAAACCTCAGTATTTTCTGTTCACCCCAAATCCTCTTCTGGGCAGCCCTGTCTCAGTTAATGACACCAGGAATTTCAGCTTTGGGTGCTCCTGGCTTTGATAGCCACAGCCATATTGCTTTCCAGCTGTGTCTATATGGTTTATACTCTTGGCTGATTTACATTTGACGAACAGAGGAGTGCTTCTTCTTTATGCGGTTCACATGAATCTGAGGAAACGGCTGTTCCCTTAGTAAAATACGATTAAAGTTTTCACCTAATTTCAATGTAATGGCTGAGAAAGTTTCCTCGGTGGGAGGGATCACCCCAAGAATTTATCTAGATTTCTTTGGGCCAGTTTTCTATTCTCCCTTGCGTTAGACCTTATCACTAGTATAAATCCAATCTAGAGCAAAAGTATCCTAAATAACAGTCAGTACTTCATGTATTGTCCCCTATGGGAATTAGTATGTCACTGGGAAAATTCCCTAATTGGGTCAAAACTCTCTTACAGCAACCAGGAAATACTTGAAAAATCTCTGAATACTTTTCGTGTTATGTCCAAAGGGAGATGAGTTTGGCCTAAGAGACTGTAAGGAGTCTGGGGTGGGAGTGTGGGACTCAGCCTTAAGGCAGCATAAACGTTGCCATTCTTCATCGTTTCTTGATGAATAAACAGTGAGTGTTCTGTACCCCATCCTCCAAGTGAATCAGCTGTTGTTTTAAAAGCCTTACCTTTATTCTTAGCAGTCGTAAATTTGTCTCCACTATATCAGTAAATAATACATAAGAGAGAACAAAAAGCACACGTAAAAATAAAGAAATGTCAGGTTGGATAACATGATTAACATCTCGGGCAAATTTTATTTGTAAGCCAAATGCCTGAAACCAAAATATGGAGAGACTGGAAATCCTCTTGGCTGAAGTTTTTTCTTTTCTGCAGTTGCCCACCGCTTTGAGTGTATACGGTCTTGGAAAAGGGGCAGGAAGTCAGGGTGCTTGTGGGTGGTCCCCGCTCCTGGTCCCTCGGGTCTGCTTCCTTCCTCAGAAGAGCTCTGGGCGGCCCTCCTGTTACCCGCCCACTCACCCCCACAGCGCTGGGCTCAGTCGCTGGGTTATCGGACCTTGCAATCCATCAACAGCAGCAAAGCCAAGAACAAGGCCTCAACTCAACAATCTGTTGGAAGACAATTCTCTGGGAATGGGGTCTCACCCTTCTACACCCTGACTGTCTGCTCCCGCCCCATGGAGTTCTTGTAGTCTTTATTTTGATTATTCCTATCCATTCAAAATCGTGTTCCTTCTGTGGCACCTCTAAGGTTGAACTCAGGCAAGGAGCCAGCCGCCTGACCTCATGTACCATCTTGACAGCAAGGGCA
Source organism: Giraffa tippelskirchi (assembly GCF_054371585.1). Classification (NCBI taxonomy): domain Eukaryota; kingdom Metazoa; phylum Chordata; class Mammalia; order Artiodactyla; family Giraffidae; genus Giraffa; species Giraffa tippelskirchi. The sequence continues at coordinate 174,229,705 of NC_137280.1, read as the reverse complement.
TCTGGTTTGCTTTAATCTTTTTAGAGTTGTTCATTTTCTTGTCCCTTTTGGCTCAGAACTGATAAACTCATCTTCACTGAGTGATATTGAATGTCTCTCTTTTTACTTACTGTGTAATTGGATTCAAAGCTGATCGCGTTAGGCACTAAACAATCAATATATTATTTTTTTCTTCTTGCTTTTGTTGTCGTTGCTTGTTTGTCTCCTTAACCCAAATCTAGTTCTTATCTTGTATTCTATACCATTTTACTCTGATATAAAATATATGCCCCAAACAAGAATAATAGTAAAAGACTGTCTGGATTGAATTTCACGATAAAAGGTATTTTTAATGCAGAGAGATTTTTTTTTAACATTCAAGAATTTTTCCATCAATAATGTAAGCTGCTTATTTTAAGTTGCAGCACCGTTAGAGACGTGCATGATAAATTGCTCCTGAATGCATGCTGTCCCGCAGATTTGAAACATGAGTACTATGAATATCATATTGGCTACAAAGTAGCACAGCCCTTACAAAAGAGCTTGGCAAAATATGGAGTGTGTTCTGTTTACTGGTGTGTGCTATCTCACCATTTAATGAGAAGATTACTTTAGAAATAGAAGGAATGACAGGTCCTGACTTTGCTAAATTGTGAATCCGCCATCTTCCTTGATTTGCTCTGCTACGGTCTAAGTTGAAATCCAAGGCTACTCCTTTGCAACTCAGAATCATTCCATCCAGACTCTGCCTGGTAGTTTTACATGCTTGAGTCATTTCTGATTTTACGCTTTTCAATAGAAATCTATTCCTTCTTGGTGATCTATCAGCTATTGTCTCAATCATCCTTTTTATCAAAGATAGTTCTTGAGAAAGTGACTATTGATTTAAAGTGTTTCTTAAAGCGTGGTCCCACTGGAATAAAATTTTCAACTAAGGTCCAGTAATACTTTTTTAAATCAGACTTCCTAGGTGACTCTGAAGTCCACAGAGGTTTGGAAAGCACTGCCATAAACTAGAGGAATGAGTAACACTCAATTATAGGCATCTATTGAAAATATAAAGGAAAAGCATTTTAGGCAAGTAGGAGTTGATTTCCTTCAAAACAAGCAAAGATGCTGATCAGTTATGACACCTAGATATAATGGTTACCAGAAATCTGTTTAAAGTATTTTAAAATGTTCATTATAGACCTTAGGTATCATTCCCAGGTACCTAAGTGGTAAAGGATCCGCCTGCCAATGCAGGAGACACAAGGAGACATGGGTCCAATCCCTAGGTCTGGAAGATTCCCTGCAGACGGTCATGGCAGCCCACTCCAGTATTCTTGCCTGGAAAATCCCATGGACAGAGGAGCCTGGTGGGCTACAGTGCATGGGGTCTCAAAGAGTTGGGCACGACTGAAAGACTGAGCACATAGTGAAGACACCAAACACTTAAATAATCATTGCATAATTTTTATTTCTTGAATTCATAGGCCATGTCACCTTTGTTTTTGGAATCAAACCGCAGATTCATTAGCCCAATCACTCCATACAGTGTAATAGTGAGGGCTGTGGGATTTGGGCCACACTGGGGAATGTTTCAACATATGAATCTGGGGGACATAAACATTCAACATGCATCACAACCCCTGCTTTAAGTGAAATTCAGGCCCTTCTCAAAGGAAAATATTTCCCTGCTAGCCTCTGAAGCCAATCGTTGTCCTTCTCTTATGCCCTCAAAATCCAAGCTTAAGGGAGTGGTCCTTTCTACTCTTCTGCTTTAGCCCCTCTGTGTTTTAACCATTTGGGGAATATTATGGCCATACTGTACTTTCTCTGAAGCTATGGTATACAGGCTTTAGAAACTGCCCAGGTAGTCTGGAGCCCTGTCTTCCACTCACTACCATGCTATATAGAATTTTTTTTTTTTTTTACAGAAAATTTTAAAAGGGCCGTCTTTGCTTAGTGTGAAATTCCTTTGTTCAAAGAGAGTTGTGCAAATACTGTGTATGGGTCTCACCTCCCTCACAACCTCTCCGTCCTTTTGTTTTAGACCCGGGCAGAAGGTCCCTGTGAGGGGCTCCATAATTCAAGAGGCACCACATATTACAAGTGTAAAATTGGACTTAGTGTATTTAGAAAAATTTAAGAATACATGAACGGTTTTCCACTCAGTTCTAAAGCTAAAGGGTGGCATAGGGCAATTCAGTTGTATTAGTGACTACAACCTTTAGGATCCCAGAGAAACATGTCTCCTCATCTCTTCCCTATATCTTTAAAATAACAGGTAAATGAGGTATGCTGCCACTAATATTTTCAGGAATAGGCACTGCTTTGGAGTAAGAGAAGAATTCCAGTAACAAAGTGCTCGTGGAACAAAAAAGACATTAATAAACTTCTTTTTTCTTATGTAGCATAAATGTCAATTGATTATTATGTAGAAAACTATTATTTCCAACTTTCTCAGTAATGTTACTGCATTCATTTTCCTTTTTCTTCCATGTACTAATTTATTTTTCAGAATTAATCATTAGCACAATTTTGATAATGTTTACACTAGTTGACTGAGGATACTTTTGCAGTATTCCGTAATTCAGGTTGAGATACATTTGTACATATGTAGGTCCAATTGCTAATGGATGAAATTATGCCAGCAATTATTTTTATTAACAACAGCTTGGGCACTGAATGTTGAGATTAAAATGTTATTGTTTTTGTGAAAACAAAAATAAAGTGGAATAAAAATTAAAATGAGGAAAAATGAGTTAAAGAATTTTTATTAAAAATTTCAGTATGTATTAATTATAATTTGTGCATGCCTTTTAATTTTAAAGATATATTTAAATTTTGAAAATATACCTGTTTTGAAAACATGAAGAAAGTATCTTAACATTAGTGTTAGCATTTATTTACATTTGTGTAAAATCTTATCCAAATTTGAGTGCTTTGAATACAAATAAAATTGTTAAGTCTTTTGCGTTATCACTATTAATCAAATGCCATTATTTGAAAATCCTGGTCATAACATATTTACTCTATCTGCTAGTTTATAGATTATGCACACTTTTTTTAATTTCTCCTCCAAACATCACTAGCCCATAAGTTCATTACCCACACATGTCTTATTGTTAATTTATCTTTGATATATTGGTTGCTTTTAGGTAAATAAAATAATAACTTTGCACTTTTTTTTCTATGTGGTAATAAGTTATGTTTGTCAAGGTATATATTTTATTTACCCATTAGCATGATTTATTACTTTTAAATATATGAATTCGCAGTACCAAATGTCTCAGGTGTATTTTTGCCATGAATAGTATGTGTGTGTGTGTGTGTGTGTGTGTGTGTGTGTTAGGGACCTACTCTTCCCCAAATTTTGTCAAATGGAGACTCAGAAGTGAGAGTGAAATTTTTTATTGGTCTAAATTCTGCTGTACTCTGTGTCTGTGTGTGTATCAGGGTGTGTGTGTGTGTATCAGTTATGAGAAAGCTTTGCCGAAGATGTAAGATGGTAATGAGAAGAAAAGAGAGGTTCTAAAATAACTTGATTAAATAGCCTAGTTATAAAATCAAAGCAAACACCATAAAACTTTATGAAATCACATTGACAGTGCCAGAATATTCAATAAATTGGGTGTATTATCTGAGAATTAATATTGATCCCCCCATTCTTAGCATAGTATTTTAGATACAACTTTTTGTGGTTTTTCAAAAATGTCAAGAATATATAGCTGTAAGAGCAAAGCAATCTGACATCGATGGGAAAGAGACTATTTTGCAAATGCAATCTGAGTGTTTTGTGAAATAGGTTTCTTTTCTCAAAGAGTCAACGTTTTTTCAAATGAAATATTGATAGAATGCACTTTCATCTCAACAAGCTGTACGCGTCGAAACAGTTAGAAAAAGGAGGGAATTGTTGAATATAGCTTCTTTATTAGGATTGAGCAATTATTTACAAGGAAATATTCAAGAGATGCTGGGAATGATTGAGGACGGAAGGAGAAGAGGGTGTCCGAGGATGAGATGGCTGGATGGCACCCCTGATGCTGTGGTCATGAAGTTGGGCTCCAAACTCCGGGAGATGGTGAAGGTCAGAGAGGCCCGGCGTGCTGCAGTCTGTGGAGTCACAAAGACTTGGACACAACTGGGACAACAGCAATTTATGAGAAAAAAAGATACGTATCATCCACTATCAGCGGAGTTACATCTGCTTCCACTGATGGTGAATGTTTTAACTAATGCTTCCCGACATTCATTTCTAACTCTGCCAATCTCTCCCAGACTTCTAAATATCTCTATCTTATTTCTCTATTGATTCCTGGGAAATTTCTTATTAGTATGAGACACATCATTCTAATTTTTTTTTTTTTCATTTTCAAACAATAATTCGGAAGCTAACCCAAATGCAAATATGAAGGTTAATAGTCAGTGTGAATTTAAATCACTTCAGGAATCCTGAATCAGCTCTATCTTATTTTTGACAATGTCAGTCTGGCTGCTCCTCTTCCATCCAGCCCTAAAATAATATTTTGAGGTTTTCTCAAAAGGAACAGCAAGTAAATGTCCCTCCATAAAATAATCCTTACTTTAATGTGTAACAAGTTTTTGATTATAAGCTCACATACATTAAGGTAATAATATGGCCAACGGATAGGGTATTCAATACCACTTGTTACTCAAAAATCAATGACTAAAGGATAAAATCAAGATCATGTTGAAGTGTACTATTTGATATTTTCTCATGTTAAGTAGATCACAGGAAAAGATTTACTCTTGTGATAACTTGTGTACTCTTATAATTACCCACCTTTTGGGAAGTTTCTCACAAATAGAGAAGGTTTGAAGTTACTCATATAGCATTTCCAGAAGCAGAAGAAAAATGCTTCAATTTAATCAGAAATATTTTGTCCCCAGTTTCCTGACAATGTGTCACTAACCAAACGTACTCCAATAATTATACATTTTAATATCTTTGGGGACCTATTCAGTAATGAATTAACACTCATTCTGGGATCATCTCAGCTTTTTGGTTTCTCTCAGGGCAGGGTGGTCATTAAATCTTAAATCAGTAAGAGAAACATGTGAAAAATGACCACCTCTATTCATTTAGCTTATTCATATTGTGGTATCATCAATTTTAACTAATGTTATTAAATGGAAACTTATTTGCTGGAAATTTTCAGGAAGAAATATTTATTCTCAGAAAATACTCCAGACCGAAAATTTAAAAATTAGTGTGGGAATGGACATGGGGAAGTGTTTAAAAATTAGTGTGGGAATGGACATGGGGAAGTGTTTAAAAATTAGTGTGGGAATGGACATGGGGAAGTGTTTAAAAATTAGTGTGGGAATGGACATGGGGAAGTGTTTAAAAATTAGTGTGGGAATGGACATGGGGAAGTGTTTAAAAATTAGTGTGGGAATGGACATGGGGAAGTGTTTAAAAATTAGTGTGGGAATGGACATGGGGAAGTGTTTAAAAATTAGTGTGGGAATGGACATGGGGAAGTGTTTAAAAATTAGTGTGGGAATGGACATGGGGAAGTGTTTAAAAATTAGTGTGGGAATGGACATGGGGAAGTGTTTAAAAATTAGTGTGGGAATGGACATGGGGAAGTGTTTAAAAATTAGTGTGGGAATGGACATGGGGAAGTGTTTAAAAATTAGTGTGGGAATGGACATGGGGAAGTGTTTAAAAATTAGTGTGGGAATGGACATGGGGAAGTGTTTAAAAATTAGTGTGGGAATGGACATGGGGAAGTGTTTAAAAATTAGTGTGGGAATGGACATGGGGAAGTGTTTAAAAATTAGTGTGGGAATGGACATGGGGAAGTGTTTAAAAATTAGTGTGGGAATGGACATGGGGAAGTGTTTAAAAATTAGTGTGGGAATGGACATGGGGAAGTGTTTAAAAATTAGTGTGGGAATGGACATGGGGAAGTGTTTAAAAATTAGTGTGGGAATGGACATGGGGAAGTGTTTAAAAATTAGTGTGGGAATGGACATGGGGAAGTGTTTAAAAATTAGTGTGGGAATGGACATGGGGAAGTGTTTAAAAATTAGTGTGGGAATGGACATGGGGAAGTGTTTAAAAATTAGTGTGGGAATGGACATGGGGAAGTGTTTAAAAATTAGTGTGGGAATGGACATGGGGAAGTGTTTAAAAATTAGTGTGGGAATGGACATGGGGAAGTGTTTAAAAATTAGTGTGGGAATGGACATGGGGAAGTGTTTAAAAATTAGTGTGGGAATGGACATGGGGAAGTGTTTAAAAATTAGTGTGGGAATGGACATGGGGAAGTGTTTAAAAATTAGTGTGGGAATGGACATGGGGAAGTGTTTAAAAATTAGTGTGGGAATGGACATGGGGAAGTGTTTAAAAATTAGTGTGGGAATGGACATGGGGAAGTGTTTAAAAATTAGTGTGGGAATGGACATGGGGAAGTGTTTAAAAATTAGTGTGGGAATGGACATGGGGAAGTGTTTAAAAATTAGTGTGGGAATGGACATGGGGAAGTGTTTAAAAATTAGTGTGGGAATGGACATGGGGAAGTGTTTAAAAATTAGTGTGGGAATGGACATGGGGAAGTGTTTAAAAATTAGTGTGGGAATGGACATGGGGAAGTGTTTAAAAATTAGTGTGGGAATGGACATGGGGAAGTGTTTAAAAATTAGTGTGGGAATGGACATGGGGAAGTGTTTAAAAATTAGTGTGGGAATGGACATGGGGAAGTGTTTAAAAATTAGTGTGGGAATGGACATGGGGAAGTGTTTAAAAATTAGTGTGGGAATGGACATGGGGAAGTGTTTAAAAATTAGTGTGGGAATGGACATGGGGAAGTGTTTAAAAATTAGTGTGGGAATGGACATGGGGAAGTGTTTAAAAATTAGTGTGGGAATGGACATGGGGAAGTGTTTAAAAATTAGTGTGGGAATGGACATGGGGAAGTGTTTAAAAATTAGTGTGGGAATGGACATGGGGAAGTGTTTAAAAATTAGTGTGGGAATGGACATGGGGAAGTGTTTAAAAATTAGTGTGGGAATGGACATGGGGAAGTGTTTAAAAATTAGTGTGGGAATGGACATGGGGAAGTGTTTAAAAATTAGTGTGGGAATGGACATGGGGAAGTGTTTAAAAATTAGTGTGGGAATGGACATGGGGAAGTGTTTAAAAATTAGTGTGGGAATGGACATGGGGAAGTGTTTAAAAATTAGTGTGGGAATGGACATGGGGAAGTGTTTAAAAATTAGTGTGGGAATGGACATGGGGAAGTGTTTAAAAATTAGTGTGGGAATGGACATGGGGAAGTGTTTAAAAATTAGTGTGGGAATGGACATGGGGAAGTGTTTAAAAATTAGTGTGGGAATGGACATGGGGAAGTGTTTAAAAATTAGTGTGGGAATGGACATGGGGAAGTGTTTAAAAATTAGTGTGGGAATGGACATGGGGAAGTGTTTAAAAATTAGTGTGGGAATGGACATGGGGAAGTGTTTAAAAATTAGTGTGGGAATGGACATGGGGAAGTGTTTAAAAATTAGTGTGGGAATGGACATGGGGAAGTGTTTAAAAATTAGTGTGGGAATGGACATGGGGAAGTGTTTAAAAATTAGTGTGGGAATGGACATGGGGAAGTGTTTAAAAATTAGTGTGGGAATGGACATGGGGAAGTGTTTAAAAATTAGTGTGGGAATGGACATGGGGAAGTGTTTAAAAATTAGTGTGGGAATGGACATGGGGAAGTGTTTAAAAATTAGTGTGGGAATGGACATGGGGAAGTGTTTAAAAATTAGTGTGGGAATGGACATGGGGAAGTGTTTAAAAATTAGTGTGGGAATGGACATGGGGAAGTGTTTAAAAATTAGTGTGGGAATGGACATGGGGAAGTGTTTAAAAATTAGTGTGGGAATGGACATGGGGAAGTGTTTAAAAATTAGTGTGGGAATGGACATGGGGAAGTGTTTAAAAATTAGTGTGGGAATGGACATGGGGAAGTGTTTAAAAATTAGTGTGGGAATGGACATGGGGAAGTGTTTAAAAATTAGTGTGGGAATGGACATGGGGAAGTGTTTAAAAATTAGTGTGGGAATGGACATGGGGAAGTGTTTAAAAATTAGTGTGGGAATGGACATGGGGAAGTGTTTAAAAATTAGTGTGGGAATGGACATGGGGAAGTGTTTAAAAATTAGTGTGGGAATGGACATGGGGAAGTGTTTAAAAATTAGTGTGGGAATGGACATGGGGAAGTGTTTAAAAATTAGTGTGGGAATGGACATGGGGAAGTGTTTAAAAATTAGTGTGGGAATGGACATGGGGAAGTGTTTAAAAATTAGTGTGGGAATGGACATGGGGAAGTGTTTAAAAATTAGTGTGGGAATGGACATGGGGAAGTGTTTAAAAATTAGTGTGGGAATGGACATGGGGAAGTGTTTAAAAATTAGTGTGGGAATGGACATGGGGAAGTGTTTAAAAATTAGTGTGGGAATGGACATGGGGAAGTGTTTAAAAATTAGTGTGGGAATGGACATGGGGAAGTGTTTAAAAATTAGTGTGGGAATGGACATGGGGAAGTGTTTAAAAATTAGTGTGGGAATGGACATGGGGAAGTGTTTAAAAATTAGTGTGGGAATGGACATGGGGAAGTGTTTAAAAATTAGTGTGGGAATGGACATGGGGAAGTGTTTAAAAATTAGTGTGGGAATGGACATGGGGAAGTGTTTAAAAATTAGTGTGGGAATGGACATGGGGAAGTGTTTAAAAATTAGTGTGGGAATGGACATGGGGAAGTGTTTAAAAATTAGTGTGGGAATGGACATGGGGAAGTGTTTAAAAATTAGTGTGGGAATGGACATGGGGAAGTGTTTAAAAATTAGTGTGGGAATGGACATGGGGAAGTGTTTAAAAATTAGTGTGGGAATGGACATGGGGAAGTGTTTAAAAATTAGTGTGGGAATGGACATGGGGAAGTGTTTAAAAATTAGTGTGGGAATGGACATGGGGAAGTGTTTACTGCATTTTGTGAGCACTAAACTTTATCTGTCATCTCCGATGAGGCCAAATGACCTTCTTGATAGAAAATAGCAAGGAGGTAATATTTTGAAGTATATTCTAACCTCCATTCAGTTATAAGTAGTACACTTTGTTTTATTTTTTAAGTGACATATTTCATGTAGGAGAATTTTTCTTTTTGAACCTAATTCATTGTTGGGTGTTATATTACTACTTGAAGTTTTAACATCATGAATGACTAATTCAAGTAATCAGAGAAAAATATTATGGAATGAATAACTTAACAGTTGGTTGTATCACAAAAATTTAAATACTTAAAATCATTCTTATAAGACCAAAGATAAGAGCAAGAAAATAAAGAGCAAGAAATCTTGGAGGCTCAACCTTGGCACCTGTTGGAAGGTTGTGTGTTAAGCTGGTGCAATTATTATTGTCTTAATATAACCACAGTGTTATGGCCAATCTTATTTAATAAACATTTCAGAACACCAAGTATTTCTTAGGCACTATAGCACACCAAGGCTCCCTGTCCATCACCAGCTCCTGGAGTTTACTCAAACTCATGTCCATTGAGTCGGTGATGCCACCCAACCATCTCATCCTCTGTCGTCCCCTTCTCCTCCTGCCTTCAATCTTTCCTAGCATCAGGCTCTTTTCCAATGAGTCAGTTCTTTGTATCAGGTGACCAAACTATTGGAGTTTCAGTTTCAGCATCAATCCTTCCATTGAATATTCAGGACTGATCTCCTTTAGGATGGACTGGTTGGATCTCCTTCCAAGAGACTCTCAAGAGTCTTCTCCAACACCACACTTCAAAGGCATCAATTCTTTGGCACTCAGATTTGTTTATAGTCCAACTCACATCCATACATGACTACTGGAAAAACCATAGCTTTGACTAGCTGGACATTTGCTGGAAACATAATGTCTCTGCTTTTTAATATGCTGTCTAGGTTGGTCGTAGCTTTTCTTCCAAGGAGCAAGTGTCTTTTAATTTCATGGCTGCAGTTACCATCTGCAGTGATTTTGGAGCCCCCAAACTGTGTAGAGGGTGGGTATGGAGGAAGTGTCAAGAGATACTTCTATTTTCTACCTTGTTCAGCTAAAGTTCCATTTATTTTCTGTATATAATTATATAAAAGTATAGAGCTGGAAGACATGCTTAAATTTGAAAAAAGTAGTATCTAGATGATTAGACAGACTAATGTCAACAGACATTAGTTGAGTATAAGTGTGAAAGTTGCCCAGTCACGTCTGACTGTTTGAGACCCCATGGACTATACAGTCCATGGAATTCTCCAGGCCAGAATACTTGAGTGGCTAACTGTTCCCATCTCCAGGGGATCTTCCCAACCCAGGGACTGAATCCAGGTCTCTTGCATTGCAGGTGATTCTTTACCAACTGAGCTACCAGGGAAGCCCTAATTGAGTAGGGGCATGAATAAATATTATCAGCTAGAGTAAGGGGCAGGAAATAAAAAAAAAAAAAAAAAAAAAGCTCTGAGTTGTAACAGTTAAAGTTCAGGTAGAGGAATGCCAAAACAAGACTGAAATTGGCCAGTAGATAAATACATCAGTGCAACACCATAAAGAGAAATCAACTGTTTCAGTTTCAGAAAGGAGAGATGGTAAACAGTCTTAACTTTAGTTGAAGGTCAAGTAAAATGAGGCATTCAAAAATGCCCATTGGAATTAGAGACCCCAGGGAAAGTCATTACTATAAAGTGATGAAAGTGAAAACTATCTTCTTGTGGATTAAGTGGAACTGTAGCCCTCTGATTCCTTTAAAACAGAAAAGAAAATTATGAATCTATCAAAGTATAGGCTAACATTTTACTTTGTGTGGGTCAATATCAGTGATGAAATTAGCAACATTAATAAGCCTAGAAATTTCTAGGCAGATAAAGCTGAATCTGAAGAGGAAATGCAGCACTTTACAAAGTAATTCAGATATTTTTGGATCTAGAGAGTTCATGGGCCAAGAAAAAATGCTGACATTGAAAAATAGAAGGCAGGAGTAAAAGATGTGAGACAAATGGGGATTCTCTTTCAAGTCTGTTTGAACTCACTATATCATCTGAACATTCTTTGATTTAATTATATTTTCAACACTTTTTCTCTCTTTATGATTTTTTAGGGAAAGCTATCAACAGATTTTAAATTAATGGATTTGTACAATAAATCACTTTTGTGTGGGAGAGATAAAAATGTAAGTCTCTGGCTTTGTTATCAAGGGGCTTATATTCCTAGACATGCATACATGAAGCTTTCAAAAATCCTAGGGAAGAACAAAGAAGATTATAAACAAATCAATGCTTATGTTAATATATTGCTTAAGCTACAGTTCAATGCATGCTATAGGAGTTAAAAAAAATGATAGATTTCTTCTAGACCTGGCTCTGAGCTTTCACTGTCATTCTAAGACGTGTACTATCTCTTGAAATTGTCAAGATAAATTGCCATTGATTAGAACATGCACAGAAACGAGCAGCATTACCATGTAACATTAAATCAACTTTTGATTAACTGTTTCATTTAGTCCAAGGTATTTCATAACTGCCAAAATTCTTACGACACAAAAGTTTCTCTACTCCACTAACTTAAGACATTTCTGAAAATCTCATTCAGAACTTCCATTGTATTTTCTCTATTCAAATTTTTTCTTCCACTTGTACAAACATTTATATTTTCTGACAAATCATTTTGAATTTCTTACCTCTTGTTCTTTCCCTAGTCCATGGCTTTATGTGTGTGCCTATTCTTGACTACATGTCAGTTACATTAGAAATAAAGGTAATACTTCAGTGATAAGCAAATAGAAGAGTCATGTTTGCTAATGTTCACTGATCAAAAACAAAAAAAAAAGAAGATAGAAAGTATATTATGTGCTTTTTTATGTTAAAGCTTGTAAAGTTATTATTTGACCAAAGCATACATGGTAAAACCTTAAAAAAGTTCCATAATTCCATGTCTGCAAACCCTAAGGTTATATACATTTTGGAATCCAAAATTAATCAAATTTTAGAAAGATAATACATGCATAAAATGCATTATATAATATTTCCAGTAAGTTCTGAAGCAACATCCTATGTGTGTGTGTGTGTGTGTGTGTGTGTGCGTATGTGTATGTACTCAGTTGTGTCTGACTCTTTGTGAACTTATGGACCATTGCCCCCCAGGGTCCTCTGTCCATGGGATTCTCCAGGCAAGAATACTGGAGTGGGTTGCCATTTCCTTCTCCAGGGGATCTTCCGGACCCAGGGATCGAACCCGCGTCTCACGCCATCTTCTGCATTACAGTTTAATTCTTTACCACTGTGCCACCTAGGAAGTCTGCTACACCCTATAGTTACATAAATCAATATTACTGAAGTTAAGCTTAAATAGTCACCCTATTTAGGACAAAATAATAAATTATCAGTGTTTAGCTGGAGTCAAGCCATATAGTAATATACTGATAAATTATGTGGGTAAATACATACTGCAAGTATTCTAATACTTCTCAATTCAGAGAAAACATTCATATTTCAATCCATTCTTCCTTTCTCCTTTCTCTCTCTGCATTTCCCCATGCGGTAAATGTTCATTATGTCAGGTTGTTTGGAAATCTTAGTGAACAGGTCACTTCATTGTTAACACCTTCACTGTCATCAGGTTAGAGGCAGATATGTGATGATGAGTGAGAAACAGGATTTTCAAGTCATGAGGCAGAACTTCGATAGGCTGCTTTTAAAGAGAGATTTAAGTTTGCCTTCTTCATTAGATAGACTTCTATCTAAGGGAGTTGGTGATGGACAGGGAGGCCTGGCATGCTGCGGTTCATGGGGTCGCAAAGAGTTGGACACAACTGAGCGACTGAACTGAACTGAACTGAAGCAGTGTCTAATTGAGTAAAACTGCCATAACCTTTTGCTGATTTATGATAAATGGATCATGGTCAAGGAATGAAGTTAGTTGATCACCCTTTTTTACCATATCTGGGGGATTTTTTTCCGCTTGTGTTCATAAACACTGCTCTCTTCATACTCATGATTTAAGAAAGTTCTTCATCATCCCTGGGATTGTGCAAGAGGAATATTGCTACAAGTGTTCACCATTCATGTTTTTTTTGTTTTCTCCAAGGATTATGATTTTTGTCAATTATTATCAAATTTGTCAGCTGCTTCATGACTTATAGAAATCTTTTGCTATAGGTTTTCAGATACTTTACACAGTGATGCCTCCTGACTTTCTGAATATTCATACTTTTTAAAATATTTAATTCTTTGTGATATATTCTAGCCTAATAAAAATATCAGTTGCCATATGAGTTTCCTTCTTTACTGTTCAATCTACTTAATCATTACCAGTCATTATCTTTTTTTTTTAATTTGTTGCTTGTTTCATTATAGTGTTTGCCCATTTTTTCATCAGTTTTTGTAACCACTACCAGCCTCCAGTGTAAAATCTTCAATAACTTTTGTTTCTATTTCTTTAAATTATATGCTAAAGACTTAAAGTACTATTGGATTTTCTCTATCACATTCCTCATTAGGATACCCCACAAACACACCCTGATGAAGATTATACAATAACAGCATTTGCTGAGATATTGATAGTAAAATTTGTTGTAATTTTCATTTTTTGATGTTACTCATGGAGTTGTATTTAACAATTTTTGGCAATTTCATTGTTTAATTTAACATAGTGTCACAAAATACAAAACAAAAAGCTAAATAATGATGAACAGAAGTGTGTAACTACTAGAATATACAATTTCAAATGGTGTCTCCTATCAGTTCAAATAAGATTGTTGCACAAAATAAGTTTTATTGCCAAATTTACACAAAAAAGTAAAGAAAAAGAAAATTTAGTATTTGAACTTTACAGGCTTTGAAATTTCCCTGAAAGATTTCAGATCTATATTGATTTAATATAGACATTTTACTGTATCTTGAATATATCAGTTAAGGGGAAATACCTCTTGATAAATGAATACTCATGATTAAAAGTAGATATTAATAAAAGACATATATTAATTGTTTAACTCACTCCATTATGAAAACTGAAGCATTACACGTTTATATTACAGCTTACATTGTAAGATTTTCGTTAATAATCAACATCTCCATGTGTGCCAGAAATGCTAAGAAACGTGTTAAAAAATTCATCATTGTTTACCTGTATTAAATAATTCATTTAGACTTATAGCCAGGAAGACCTACAGAACTGTTCATAAAATGGTTCATCTCACAGTCACTGACTTTTTTCAATAAGGAAACATGCATTTTTATATACAAAGTATAGCACGAATAATAGATTGTAGCTAGAGCTACATTAATTTGAATTTTTTTTATTTTTTTCTGTTTTGAGTGCTTTATATGCAATTCTCTTACTTTTAACACTTTTTTACTTTATTTTTATTTTATATTATTTGTTGAAATGGTTTTCATTCACATTCCTAGGATAATAGTAATTTAGGGTATTATTCATAATACTTATTTGTTTATGAAACAAATTTTTATTCCTTTGCTACATTGTGCCAGTCACCATTATAGGCATTCTGGAACTAGCAGTAAAGAAATAAAATCTCCTGAACTAATAAGAATTAAATGTGATAATACAATAAGATTTTTAGAAGAGTACCTGGCATACAGTAAGTACTTAATAAATTATAGTCAGTAATAATTTACTGGTGACTATATTTTACTATTAAACAACTCTTCTACTGGCAAATACATGCTCTAAATACATACAATTACAATAGTATCACTTTATATGGAGACTGATGCTTTGAAGTAAACACAGCATGTTAAAGAGGTGGAGTGTTCTTTAGTTAGGATAGTCAGAAAAAAATGCCTGTCAGGAACTGAAATTTGGACTTAAGCCTGAATGAAGGGAAATAACAGCAGAACCTCCTGCAGAGTTCCGGGGAAAGAGTATTTTGGGTAGAGTGATATTTAGTGCAATGCCCACATGGAAGGAAAGAGACGGGTATGTTCAGAGACTTGGAAAAATATAGCTGGAACAAACTACACCAGGAAGAAGCAGGTAGGAAGTGAGGTCAGAGATGTGTGGGTTATTACATGCCATAGGTACCACTCTAATGGCAGAATGTGAAGAGAGATTGAAGAGCCTCTTGATGAGCGTGAAAGAGGAGACTGAAAAAGCTGGCGTAAAGCTTAACATTCAGAAAACTAAGAGCCTGGCCTCCAGTCCCATCAATTCAAGGCAAATAGAAGGAGGAAAAGTGAAAACAGGGACAGATTTTATTTTCCTGGGCTCCAAAATAACTGCGGACAGAGACTGTAGCCATGAAATTAAAAGACACTTGCTCCTTGGAAGGAACGCTCTGGCAAACCTAGGTAGAATTTTGAAAAGCAGAAGAATCACTTTACCAACAAAGGTCTGTATAGTCAAAGCTACGGTTTTGCTAGTACACATGTGTGAGGGTTGGACCATAAGGAAGGCTGAGCAGCGAAGAATTGATGCTTTTGAATGTGGTGGTGGAGAAGACTCTTGAGAGTCTTTGGACAGCAAGAGATCAAACCAGTCCATCCTAAAGGAAATCAACCCCGAATACTCACTGAAAGGACTGAAGCTGAAATTGAAGCTCCAATACTTTGGCCATCTAATGCGAAGAGCAGACTCATTTGAAAAGACCCTGATGCTGGGAAAGACTGAGGGCAGGAGGAGAAGGGGACGGCAGAGGATAAGATGGTAGGATGGCATCATTGACTCAATGAACATGAGTTTGAGCCTGGTGTGCTGCAATTCATGTGGTTGCAAAGAGTTGGACACACCTTCGCAAATGAACAACAACAGCATGCTATAAAAGGAGACTGAGTTTTATGCCAGTTGCTGTAGGAAGTGGAGGATCGTAAGAGGAATGATGTTAACAGATTTGATTTTAAAACCTTATTCTTGCTGCCCTTTACTCATGTGTAGGGAGAAGAAAACCATTTAGGAATCTAAAATATCAGTCAGTCCTAGTTATATATAATTTTGATTTGGGCTTTTATCCTGTGGAGATGATGGAATCAACTAAATTATAGATATAACACTAATGGGATATGTTCATGAATTAATATGTGACATAGCAGAAGGAGAGGGATCAAGAATGGGTTTTTTAATTGAACTTCTGAATAGATAGGGCTCACTATTCTAGAGAGTACTGTAGGAGATACAGATTTCATGAGTGAATGAGCTAGTGTGGTGGGGTGTGTGCAAACGCACCTCTTTTTGCTAACTATTCAAGTGAGACAATGATTTTTAAGTATAAATCTATGTGATAAATTCCCTAGATTATATTGCCAGTGGGAAAAAATCTGCAACAGCCTGTTTGCTTTCTTTAATCAGTCACTGATTTTATTAGCGTACAAAATATTTCCTCTTTTAAGTTGGGTACCTGGCAATGAGAGAGAAATTTCATGATCTGTAACAATAAAGAATTCCTTCCAATTTTATGGTACATTACTAACCTTCTTTTTCTAATTGGATTTTGAGCAAACTTTGTATTTTAGTTCACTTTCTTCATATGTGTTTTAAGATTTTATGTTACTTCAATCTAGTTTGAGGACTCTAAATCATAGATGAATAAATAAGTAAATGAGTGAATTAATTAACAAATATCTATTGCTTTAGATTCAGTCCATCAACAAATTCAGGTAAATACCAACACCGCATACAAAGTTCTCTAATTAAAATGTTTATAGTATCTAGCATTTGATGAAATTAAGCCATGAGCCAAATCTGACCTGTTTACCGTAAATTCCTTACCTTCTCTTTCCTAAAGAATTAGTATGTGAGTAACGGAGCACATTTTTTCTTACCAAATTGACAAAAATAGTTGGTAAAATGCAAAAACAGCCACAATTTGCCTCAGAGCTTGCTCACATTTAACATAAATAAAGTGGCAAAAAAGTATGCTAATTGATATACAGACCAAGAAAAGTCTTATACCCATGATTTAAGAAGTACTCTTTGAGAATGTTAATTTACACCTTCCTTTTCAGCTGCTGAGTTAATGGAGAAACAATGCATGCATTTACTTTTAGCCTTAAGAAAGATGCATGAGACTTATTTTACTCTTTTATGCTTTCAGAGCAGCTTATAATCTGGCCCTTAAATGCTTTACAAACACTGAACTCACTTGTCTGTCTGCCCTTGAATAATAGCACAGCCCCACACCTATTTCAAGGAAACCATGGATTGCTTCCGGCCCATCTCCTCTTTGCAACACAAGAGGACTCTGCAGCAGGCTGCCTAGCACAAGGCACTCTCCACTGAACACTGGCTGTGTGCTCTTGGACAAGCTGCTTGTCTTCTGAAGCCTCCTTTCTTGTTTACAATCTAGACATGATATAATACTTTTTCATACACTTGTTGATACTAAGTCATTTAATTCTTCAAAAAGAAGTGCTAAATTAAAATTAGCCCTATCACAGTACCATTTTTCCTTCTTCTGCATCAATAACAGGAAGGCTCACAGGAAAAGCAAATAATGGTAATTAATTTAAAGGCATTTTAGTAATTTATTTTGGAGACTCTGCCTCCAGCAGAGCGGCAGCAAAAAAGCCTCGATTCACACAATAAAGTGAGAAAGTCAAGAGTGTTTAGAGACCATATAGAATGTGGCAGGCACAGTAGTGAGTCAGCATCAGTTGTGTTTTTTTTAATTTAGTTTTACATTAAGGAAGATAGAGCAAATGTAAAATAGTCTCATTAGCCTTGATACTAAGATGGAGAATGTTGAGTGATGTGCAACAATCACCAGTGGCTTGAATAAACCACATTAGCTGTGGTTCCAGATGGATAAATATAAATAAAGTAAATGAAGAGAGAGGGAAGAAAGGAGTTCAGAACAGAAAGAAGACCAAAGATGATGTGTAAATAATCAACAAGCATATGAAAAGATGTTCAACATCACTAATCACTAGGAAAATGCAAATCAAAACCACAATGAGCAGCCCCCCCAAAAAACAAATCCACGGTGAGCCATCAACCACTAGGATGGCTGCTATAAAACACACACATATATATACACATACACCAATGGAAAGTAAAATGCTGTTTATCAGGGCTTCAGAAAAAGAGGATTTGCTGTTTAATTTGTATTGAATTACAGATTTGAAGGTGGACAAGTTCTGAAACTATTTTGCAATGATGTAAACTTGCTTCAGTTCAATTCAGTTCAGTCACTCAGTCATGTCCGACTCTTGGCAACCCCATGGACTTCAGCACACCAGGTCTCCTTGTCCATCACCAACTCCCAGAGTTTACTCTAACTCATGTCCATTGAGTCGGTGATGCCATCCAACCATCTCATCCTCTGTCATCCCCTTCTCCTTCTTCCTTCAATTGTTCCCAGCATCAGGGTCTTTTCAAATGAGTCAGCTCTTCATATCAGGGGGCTAAAGTATTGGAGTTTCAGCTTCAACATCAGTCCTTCCAATGAATACTCAGGATCAATTTCCCTTAGAATGGACTGGTTGGATCTCCTTGCAGTCCAAGGGACTCTCAAAAGTCTTCTCCAACACCACAGTTGAAAAGCATCAATTCTTCGGTGCTCAGCTTTCTTTATAGTCCAAGTCTCAGTCCATATGTGACTACTGGAAAACCATAGCCTTGACTAGATGGACTTTTGGTGGCAAAGTAATGTCTCTGCTTTTTAATATGCTGTCTAGGTTGGTCATAGCTTTTCTTCCAAGGAGTGAGCATCTTTTAACTTCATGGCTGCAATCACCATCTGCAGTGATTTTGGAGCCCCCCAGAAATAAAGTCTGACACTGTTTCCACTGTTTCTCCATTTATTTGCAATGAAGTGATGGGACCAGAAGTCATGATCTTAGTTTTCTGAATGTTGAGCTTTAAGCCAGCTTTTTCACTCTCCTCTTTCAATTTCATCAAGAGGCTCCTTAGTTCTTCTTCACTTTCTGCCATAAGGATGGTGTCATCTGCATATCTGAGGTTATTGATGTTTCTCCCAGCAATCTTGATTCCATCTTGTGCTTCCTCTAGCCCAGCATTTCTCATGATGTACTCTGCATATAAGTTAAATAAGCAGAGTGACAATATACAGCCTTGACGTACTCCTTTTACTATTTGGAACCAGTCTACAGTTTCATGTCCAGTTCTAACTGTTGCTTCCTGACCTGCATACAGATTTCTCAAGAGGCAGGTCAGGTGATCTGGTATTCCCATCTCTTTCAGAATTATCCACATTTTATTGTGATCCACACAGTCAAAGGCTTTGGCATAGTCAATAAAGCAGAAATAGGTGTTTTTCTGGAACTCTTTTGCTTTTTTGATGATCCAGCAGATGTTGGCAATTTGATCTCTGGTTCCTCTGACTTTTCTAAAACCAGCTTGAACATCTGGAAGTTCACGGTTCATGTATTGCTGAAGCCTGGCTTGGAGAATTTTGAGCATTACTTTGCTAGCATGTGAGAAGAGTGCAATTGTGTGGTAGTTTGAACATTATTTGGCATTGCCTTTCTGTGGGATTGGAATGAAAACTGACCTTTTTCAGTGCTGTGGCCACTGCTGAGTTTTCCAAATTTGCTGGCATATTGAGTGCAGCACTTTCACAGCCTCATCCTTTAGGATTTGAAATAGCTCAATTAGAATTCCATCACCTCCACTAGCTTTGTTTGTAGTGATGCATCCGAAGGCCCACTTCTCTTCACATTCCAGGATGTCTGGCTCTAGGTGAGTGATCATACCATCGTGATTACCTGGGTTGTGTGGGTCTTTTTTCTATAGTTCTTCTGTGCATTCTTATCACCTCTTCTTAATGTCTTTGCTTCTGTTAGGTCCATACGATTTCTGTCCTTTATTGAGCCCATCTTTGCATGAAATGTTCCCTTGGTATCTCTAATTTTCTTGAAGAGATCTCTAGTCTTTCCCATTCTATTGTTTTCCTTTATTTCTTTGCACTGATCACTGAGGAAGTCTTTCTTATCTCTCCTTGCTCTTGTTTGGAACTCTGCATTCAAATGAGTATATCTTTCCTTTTCTCCTTTGCTTTTCACTTCCCTTCTTTTCTCAGTTATTTGTAAGGCCTCCTCAGACAGCCATTTTGCTTTTTTGCATTTCTTTTTCTTTGAGATGGTCTTGATCCCTGTCTCCTGTACAATGTCACAAACCTCCCTCCATAGTTCCTCAAGCACTCTATCAGATCTAGTCACTAAATCTATTTCTCACTTCCACTGTATAATCAAACTTGCTTAACACCACTGACCTGTTGGACTTCCCATGTGGCTTTATGCTAAAGAATCTACTTGCCAATGCAAGAGAGGTAAGAGATGGGTGTTCGAGCCCTGGGTCAGGAAGATCCCCTGGAGTAGGAAATGGCAACCCACTCCAGTATTCTTGCTTGGATAATTCCATGGACAGAGGAGCCTGCAGAGTCCATTGGGGTCCCAAAGAGTTGGAGAGCACTGAGCACACACACACTGATTTGTACGTCTACAACAGTTAACATGGTGAATTTTATTTGTCTTTGCCACAGTTTTAAGATGCAAGAATTTTGCTATCAGTCCATAGGGGTGGGATGGACTTGCACTTCACCCAAAATTTATTCAGATGTTAAGACTGATGGCACCATGTTAGAGGGTATAAGAAGGCTTATTAATCACATAAAAATGGAACTTTCTAAAGAAAGCAAGATAGCCCCCAAAACAGGTTAAATAATGGTATGAAAGACCAGGAAAGAAGACCGGTTTTGTTTGTCATGGCGCCCTGGGGGAGGGGCCGAGTGAGGGTTTCTGCATGTGAGTTGGAGCTTGTGTGCTGTGTACATTCCTGCAGTGCTGAAGGCAGGGATATCCATGCTTTCTTCACTCATCCAAATGTGGGGCAGAATGGGAAGGAAAATCGGTGGTGCTCAGAAGCCATAAGTGGTCAGAAAGTAAAGTCAGACCGTTAAAATTCCCTGTCGTTACAGACTACTGCGACTCGTGATGTTTGGCTGAAATGCGCCATGCTTTACTTAATTATACTTGTGCTTGTTTAAGTAAGCTGCTGCTGTCCCCTATGATAGCCTTGACGCCATAAGTGAGTGAAATTTTCATTTAATGCTTTGTTTGTAAACTCCTCATTGTCAGTTTTGTATAGTGTCTTGTATTGTGGCTTTTATGTAAAGAAACATGCATGACCTTCACGTATAGCGGAGATGTCTGTGAAATGAGAGCCTCCTAGATTTCTTCACCCCAAAGAGGGAAAGCTTGAATAAGGAATTTTTGTTGTTTCCATTGGCCACAGAAGACAAGCTACATCATTGGTAATAGACTGAGTCTGTAAAAAAAAAAAAAAAATGTGGCGATAGGGCCAATTCTTGGCCAAGGAATCCAGTGATGAGTATCTAAAGTTTAGCCAATTATGCTGACCCTTCAGTG
Source organism: Giraffa tippelskirchi (assembly GCF_054371585.1). Taxonomy (NCBI): domain Eukaryota; kingdom Metazoa; phylum Chordata; class Mammalia; order Artiodactyla; family Giraffidae; genus Giraffa; species Giraffa tippelskirchi. Next base: position 174,208,360 of record NC_137280.1, on the reverse strand, counting down.
TCATCCTGGATTATGCACAGCCTGATTAATGGATGAAAAACAGCAGCTTTCTAAGGAGCTTCGTCACGTGTATAGTGGAGACACAGTTCTTCCGTGTTGGAATCCCCTTCGTTGTACATTGAAGCCAAGATGGCTAGGACAGAGCTGACCTCGTTAAAGAGCGCCATGGCACCTGGCAAGGGACTGAAGTCAGGAGAAAAGGCCACCCCTTCCTGCAGGCAGAATATGCCAGGGAGCCCAGTCTTGTCTCCATCCTGTAGCAGGGAGATCTTGGCAACCGTGCCAAACTTTCAAGTGCTCCAAGGCATACTTGGGCAGCTGGGTACCAAGGGTCATAGACTGAGGGCCCAGGAGAGCCTCTGTTTCCAACAGAGTGCAGTAGCAGTCTCCACTGTACACCCTAGTGATACACAGAATAGGGCTAAGGAGAGTTTCTTATTCATGCGCAATGTGCAGCTATCATGAGTAGCCCAGAGATTCAAAGATGCATAAAACAAGGTTGCTAAAGCCTCAAAAGGAAAAGTGTCTTTGGGAACACTAACAAGAATGCTATTGTCTTGCAATTTGGGCAAATTCTGGAGACTTTGTTGTAGGGGGCTCATTCCAAGTGGGCCGATTTTCAAGTAACAGCCAGGATAGGGTTAAGCAAAATTTAAGTTAAAAAAAAGAAAAAGTAAAATTGATAAATATATTGCCTCTAGAATCCAAAAAATCCTAAAAGACATTGGACTTGTTTCAATTGTATGGGTGCTGAGATAGCTAATAACTGTTTCTTGACAGTGTCCTGGATGGAACAGAATTTGGTTTATCAAACAATTTTTAGGAATTTAACTGAGGTGACAGGGCCTTGTACTATGTGTGGGGTAAAGACCCATTCCCTTTTAATGAGTTTCTTTGTGAGTATTGACCTGTCCTGAATGAGGGTGTCAAATGAATCTCCTTGGAAGATGATGTCTTCAGTGTGATATCATACCTGTGTTCTTAGAGAATGTCACTTGTGGTTAAGATCTTTATTGCGAATGCTATGTATGATGCCATTGTTGTTCAGGGTACTACAAGACGAGCTGAGTAAAGGTATTTTGTGTCCCTTCAAAGAGGAAGGCAAACTGCAACTAAAAGCCCATTGCCATATGAACCAGATAGGACATATTAGCCAAATCTATGACTGCAATATATTTACCTGCTGCTGATTGGATGATATCAGTAATTTTAATCACATTGATAGATATACAGAGACACACAATTACATGACCTAAGGGCAGTTTGAGGAGGGCCTCATTCCCATACTCTTGTCTCTACATACCCTAAATCAAAAAACTTCTGATTTAGATTTGGGATGAATCTACAACTGAGACAAGGGAATACCCCTTAAATGTAGTACAGATCAAAGTATAAGCTTGCCAGCAGTTAATAATCACCCGCACAACATGGAAAGTGAAAATCCATACAGGTTATTTATATTGTGATGAAGTTAAACAATAAATAATATGTTTAGGGAACAATAAATTGTTTCACACTCATGTAGATATATATATATATATATATATATATATATATATATATATAGTAGATGTGTATAGAATGAACCTCCCCCCCCTTTTTTTTCCTCTTTGGGACTAGAATAGTTTTTGATAAACTAGAAAACTGGCCCATCATTCAGGAATACTCTTTATTGAATGCTAGACTCTAAAATACTCTATATGCCATTTGTGAAGTCTCCCTTCAGCAACTTCTAACTTGGGAATTGCACAATATTGATTAATTTAACAAATATACGTGGAGCATCTACAATTTTGTGTTATGGAGGAATAAAAGGATTTAGAGATCCTAAGAACAGGATAGATTTTCATAAAGTCTTCTTTTCTGATATATAATAAAAATATGAAATCATAATATCTAAAGTTTATAGGTATGCTAAAATCAAAGAGGATTTCATTATCTTTGGACAAGTCTAAAATCTGATCTAATCATCTTTCTCTTTTACTGTACTTGCCTCTGTTGGCCCTGCTTTATCAAGGAAATAATTGGTCCTATCATTACATCGATTATATAGGCGTTCATCCTCAGTAATGCACTGTGGTGCTAGTGGTCCAGAGGTCAGAAAGACTTACGGTCATTGCACTTGTGGAGCCTATATAGGTTGCCAGCTTGCAGAGGGTGATTTTCTGTTCCTACTAGATCTATTTCTTTTTATAGCCTTGAGAATGTAACAGGGATTTGTGCAGACTATACAGAAAAGAGCTCTGATTATAAATTAAAGCATGACCCATACATTTTAGAGACGGTACATTTCAGTGCCCTTCTTATTATTTTAAAATACGTAATTTTAGGTAGCAGACGTGAAATATTAATTTATAAAAAACACATCTATATAGTGGTATGAATTTTGTCTAGAAAAAATGTCTGTGTTAACAGTCCAATCTTTTATGAAATCTTTAAATGATTGTCTACCAGTAGAAGCAGGAAGTTCTACGACCGCCTTTCCATGTGTCTCATCAATGCCTCCTTATTTCTACCACCTATTCTGTGATAGATGTTAATCCCAAGTAAATTTGTCCTAATAAAGGTGATTCTGTCCCTTTCCAACTAAAGAGATGTGACAGCCTGTGAGGATAAAATCAATGTTAATTTTCAGTGAATTGTGTCCATATGAAAATAACCAAGTGTTCCAAGTATAAGGAGAGAAAAAAACAGTAAACAAAAGAAAAAGTGAGGCCTCTGCTCAGCTTTTTTGTTTGTTTCCATTACAAATAATTCCATCTTTAATGATCTGTTCTTTAATCTCTCTTTGTCTTGCTTCATTATGTTACAGAAAATTGAGTAGTGAAAAAATTACATCCAGTCGACATTTGGATGATTTGTTTTTACCTATGAAATTTACTATATATTATAGTATAGTATAAACATTCAGTTCAGTTCAGTTCAGTCGCTCAGTATTGTCTGACTCTCTTCTTGTTCCCCCCATGAACCACAGAGCGCCAGGCCTCCCTGTCCATCACCAATTCTCGGAGTTTACTCAAACTCATGTCCATTGAGTTGGTGATGCCACCCAACCATCTCATCCTCTGTCGTCCCCTTCTCCTCCTGCCCTCAATCTTTCCAAGCATCAGGGTCCTTTCCAATGAGTCAACTCTTGGCATCAGATGGCCAAAGTACTGGAGTTTCAGCTTCAGCATCAGTCCTACTATGTTAAAACATTTCCTTCTCATCTTCTACCTACTCCTGCTCCTACCCCTTTACTTATTTTTTCTTTTATCACCGACTCAATAGACATGAGTTTGAGCAAACTCCAGCAGATAGTGAAAGACAGGGGAGCCTGGCAAGCTGCAGTTCATGGGGTTGCAAAGAGACAAACATGACTTAGTGACTGAACAACAAATATTTGCAAATGCAGTGAAACTTTTCTAGGGTTAGCATCCAGGGATCAAAGACTAGCTAGATCTCCACTCATTTCCAAATACCAGTTTTTCTTTTATGGGGATGTGTAATAAGCACAGTGATTAGGGCTAATTTTGTATAGTCCTCACTTCAATTTATAACTAGGAACTCAGAAAACTTTTCCTTCCATAGAAACCGTTTTAAAAATGATCGGTAGGTTCCTAAAGTTTCTAAGCATACCTCATTTAACTGATAACATGCGTAAGTAATTAAGGAAATCTTAGTATATAAAACATATATATATATATATATATATATATGTTCCCTTGATATTTCCAATTTTCCATAACATATCTCATGCTTCTCTCCCTGCAATTATAGGCACAATTTGACTAACAAAAGACAAAGACACTAATAATATAATGAGAAACAGATATAAACAAATAATAAGAGAAAACTGTGGTTGTAAAAACAAAAGCCCTATTCAAGATTATAAGTAATTAGATGTATAACAGGAATATTTTATGTAAATTTTTTTCCATTTTTTTGGAAAAAAATGAATGATAATCTCAGAATAGTCATTAGGATGTGTAACAGGAACCTTCAGACTTTGCTAGTGGACAGTATATATTTACAGGAAGGTAATTTGACAGTTTGTAAACATCTTAAAAAATGTTAATAATCTGTAACACAGAATTCCACTTTTAGAATATTTTTCTAAGGAAATATTAAACAAGCTTTAAAGGATGGTTTACAAATCCATTCATTCAACAAATATTGAACATCTGCTATGTATCAGGCAATGTTCTGGTCACTGGACATATAGTTTAAAGCACTTACAGCACACTTATGGTCTAATAGGGGAGTTGATAATTAACTCAATGGCCACAAATAGGTACATGGCTGCAAATAAAGGAAAGTTCTATAAGGTTAAAGAATGTGGTATTATCACACACTTCTCTACTTCTCTTAAGGGTTATTTCTCTAGAGAAGGTAACATTTGAGCTAGAATTAAAGGAACAAATTGTGAGTGAACTAGGCAAAGAGAATTTGATAGTGAAAGCAAGGACCAGGACTGATGAAGACATATTTTGTTCAAGAAATGTTCTGTGTGGAGAAGTAAAGAGTGACAATGGAAGGTGAGGCTGGATGGTAAGCAGAGTAAGAACTTCACAAGCTAACTTATATTTTTTTATCACACACACACACAAAGAAATTCAATGAGCAAACAGTAGGAAACAATAGAACTCAATTTTTCTCTTGAAAGCAACCCTCCAGCTATAGGGTAAAGAACAGCTTAGAGAGAGTCAAGGAGAGATTATAAAAATCCAGTTAGGGGGCAAATGCTGTGCTGTGAAGTAGAAGTGACTGGCTTATATCAAGGTAGTGCAGGGCAGATGGAGAGAAATAAATAAACTCAAGTACTATATAAGATGGGAAATCTGTAGGATGTATAATGAATGGGATTTGGGGAAGAAAGGAGAGGGATTCTTTATTGTTTTTTTTTTATTAATTGATTTATTTTAGTTGGAGGCTAATTACTTTTCAATATTGCAGTGGTTTTGCCATTCGTTGACATGAATCAGCCATGGCTTTACATGTGTTCCCCATCCTGAACCCCCCTCCCACCTCCCTCCCCATCCCATCCCTCTGGGTCATCCCATTGCACCAGCCCTGAGCACTTGTCTCATGCATCGAACCTGGACTGGCGTTCTGTTTCACATATGATAATATACATGTTTCAATGCTATTCTCTCAGATCGTCCCACCCTCACCTTCTCCCACAGAGTCCAAAAGACTGTTCTATGCATCTGTGTCTCTTTTTCTGTCTAGCATATAGGGTTATCGTTACCATCTTTCTAAATTCCGTATATATGCGTTACTATACTGTATTGGTGTTTTTCTTTCTGGCTTACTTCCCTCTGTATAATAGGCTCCAGTTTCATCCACCTCATTAGAACTGATTCGAATATATTCTTTTTAATGGCTGAGTAATATTCCATCGTGTATATGTACCACAGCTTCCTTATCCATTCATCTGATGATGGACGTCTAGGTTGCTTCTATGTCCTGGCTATTTTAAACAGTGCTGCAATGAACATTGGGGTATACGTGTCTCTTTCAATTCTGGTTTCCTCGGTGTGTATGCCCAGCAGTGGGATTGCTGGGTCGTATGACAGCTCTATTTCCAGTTTTTTAAGGAATCTCCACACTGTTCCCCATAGTGGCTGTACTAGTTTGCATTCCCACCAACAGTGTAAGAGAGTTCCCTTTTCTCTACACCCTCTCCAGCATTATTTATTGCTTGTAGACTTTTGGATAGCAGCCGTTCTGACTGGCATGAAATGGTATCTCATTGTGGTTTTGATTTGCATTTCTCTAATAATGAGTGATGTTGAGCATCTTTTCATGTGTTTGTTAGCCATCTGTATGTCTTCTATGGAGAAATGTCTGTTTAGTTCTTTGGCCCATTTTTTGATTGGGTCGTTTATTTTTCTGGAATTCAGCTGCAGGAGTTGCTTGTATATTTTTGAGATTAATTGTTTGTCCGTTGCTTCATTTGCTATTATTTTCTCCCATTCCGAAGGCTGTCTTTTCACCTTGCTTATAGTTTCCTTTGTTGTGTAAAAGCTTTTAATTTTAATTAGGTCCTATTTGTTTATTTTTGCTTTTATTTCCAATATTCTGGGGGGGGGTGGGTCATAGAGGATCTTGCTGTGATTTGTGTCAGAGAGTGTTTTGCCTATGTTTTCCTCTAGGAGTTGTATAGTTTCTGGTCTTACGTTTAGATCTTTAATCCATTTTGAGTTTATTTTTGTGTATGGTGTTAGAAAGTGTTCTAGTTTCATTCTTTTACAAGTGGTTGACCAGTTTTCCCAGCACCACTTGTTAAAGAGGTTGTCTTTTCTTCATTGTATATTCTTGCCTCCTTTGTTGAAGATAAGGTGTCCATAGTTATGTGGATTTATCTCTGGGCTTTCTATTTTGTTCCATTGATCCATATTTCTGTCTTTGTGCCAGTACCATACTGTCTTGATGACTGTGGCTTTGTAGGAGAGCCTGAAGTCAGGCAGGTTGATTCCTCCAGTTCCATTATTCTTTCTCAAGATTGCTTTGGCTATTCGAGGTTTTTTTGTATTTCCCTACAAATTGTGAAATTATTTGCTGTAGTTCTGTGAAAAATACCATTGGTAGCTTGATAGGGATTGCATTGAATCTATAGATTGCTTTGGGTAGTATGCTCATTTCCACTATATTGATTCTTCCGCTCCATGAACACGGTATATTTCTCCCATCTATCTGTGTCCTCTTTGATTTCTTTCATCAGTGTTTTATAGTTTTCTATATATAGGTCTTTTGTTTCTTTAGGTAGATATATAACTAACTATTTTATTCTTTTCATTGCAATGGTGAATGGTATTGTTTCCTTAATTTCCCTGTTTTCTCATTGTTAGTGTATAGGAATGCAAGGGATTTCTGTGTGTTTATTTCATATCCTGCAACTTTACTATATTCATTGATTAGCTCTAGTAATTCTCTGGTAGAATCTTTAGGGTTTTCTATGTAGAGGATCCTGTCATCTGCAAACAGTGAGAGTTTTACTTCTTTTCCTATCTGTATTCCTTTTATTTTTTTTCCTGCTCTGATTGCTGTGGCCAAAACTTCCAAAACTATGTTGAATAGTAGTGGTGAGAATGGGCACCCTTGCCTTGTTCCTGACATTAGGGGAAATGCTTTAAAAGTGACTTTGAAAGTGGCTTGTTGAAATGACTGATAAAACATGAAGCTCAATCAGAAAACATAGGGAATCATGGCTGAAGACAGTTTTTGTAGCTTGTTGGGGAGGGAAGGTCAGGAGTTCAGTTTTTGTGCTTGTTGTGAAAGAGTTGCTTCTGAGAATTCTAAGCGGCCATGCCAGTAATTGACTTGAGTATTCAGGGCTAGAGTTCCAAGAGAGGTCTGTAATGAAGATATAAATACATACTTCACAAGTATTTGATTATTATTAAAGTTATAAATATGAATGAAGTTTTCTTGAAAAAGTATAGAATGAAGAAATATAAGAAATGGAGATACAGGACTTTATTTTTTTGTGGACCCTGACATAAACAGTAGTGCATGGTTCTGCAGCAGAAACTGAAAATAATAGTCACACATCTCTAGAAAACACTGGAGAAAGAAAAGCTAAAGGCTAATGGAGGGAGTCTCTCTGTACAAAAAGTGACCAATATTTATAGCTAAATATGAATAGATGATGGCAAAAACTGACTAGATTTAGGACCTAGAACAATGACACTATTCTCATGGTGTAAGGGAAAGGAGAACCATGCGGGAATGAGTTGAGGAATAAATAGATGTTTGAAAGTGGAGATCGAAACACTACTAAAGTAGAAAAGAATTTAGTTTTATAGTTGAAACATGGGGTTAAGGAAGAAGTTTTGGTTTATTGTGGTTGTTATTTTTTTTATTTGTTTTGCTCTAAGATGAGAAAGATATGAGATAATTCAGTGGAAATGGAGGGAGAAGGAAGCACAGACAGTGAAATTTTCTAGAAAAATAAGAGGTATAGGCTATACCATGTCAAATAAATGGGCATCCATTATGCTACAGGATGCTTCCAGTATAATGTTCATTAAATTTATATTTTTGTTTCTGTTTTTTTTTTTTTTTTTAATTCTAGTGGAAAGTTAAAATTTGCCTAAATGTTAAGCCAATAGGGAGTTGACTTAATAGAACATTGTATACATATGAGTAAACTATAATTTGGACTTTAAAGTTATCTAAATTTTTATTTTTTAGACTGAAATGTTTTAATAGTAGTAGAATTGTTAGGTGGCTCAGTGGCAAAGAATCTGCCTGCCAATGGAGGCAATGCAAGATGCGTGGGTTCGATCCCTGGGTTAAAAAGATCCTGTGGATAAGGAAACGGCAATCCACTCTAGTATTCTTGCTTAGGAAATTCGACGGACAGAGGAGCCTGACAGGCTGCAGTCCATAGTGTTGCAAAGAGTTGGACGCGACTGAGCACCCAGAATTGTCCTGAAGTTTATCTTTTTGCCTTATGTTCAACACAGTGTCTTGCACATAATGCATTTTTGATAAGCATTTACTAAATAACTAAGCAGACAGTTACACCTTTTCAAGTAAAAATCCTCCTACACAAGCAGACATGCAAGTATATTGACATACCGACAGCATTTTGTCATCCTCTATAAATCAGCTTAATTTTGATTCCAAATCCTCCTTTCACAGGGACTTGTGAAAACTCTCATCTCAGCGTCCACCTTTCAGGAGCTAGACAAGAATTTCAGGGAGGTAACTCTGGCCATGGGAAATGTTATCAATGGTCTACTAGGTTCTGGTTTCCGTGATCCTTTCCAGGCTGTTATTCTGTCTTGTTTGGCTGTGAGAATCTTAGACTGTAGGCATATAGTGTAGGAATGGGCCTGGCAGTGCGTTAAGCGTCCTTGCCCCTGGAGAATACCCCGACTCCCTGCCAGTGTATTGCCAGCGAGCCAACCAGGCCCCAGTGGCTTACATGACTCATGCCTCTCTCTCCTGTCTTCAGAAATGTTTACTCAGTAAAGCAACTTCTCTTCTTCATCCTTATTCTTCCTCATGTCTATGGATTTTTGATAGTAATCAAAAATCTACAATAAAACTGCCCTGAATCATAAAGCACAGAAAATGCTACCTCTTGGAAATAGGGAAATCTTACGGCCATAAAAAGAAAGATCTCAAAAATTATCTGGTCATATATATTAGCATATTAAAAAGCAGAGACATTACTTTGCAAACAAAGGTCTGTCTAGTCAAGGCTATGGTTTTTTCAGTGGTCATGTATGGATGTGAGAGTTGGACTATAAAGAAAGCTGAGTGCAGAAGAATTGATGCTTTTGAAATGTGGTGTTAGAGAAGACTCTTGAGAGTCCCTTGGACTGCAAGGAGATCCAACCAGTCCATCCTAAAGGAAATCAGTCCTGAATATCCATTGGAAGGACTGATGCTGAAGCTGAAACTCCAATACTTTGGCCACCTGATGCGAAGAGCTGACTCATTTGAAAAGACCCTGATGCTGGGAAAGATTGAGGGCAGGAAGGGAAGGGGATGACAGAGGATGAGATGGCTTGGATGGCATCACCGACTCGATGGACATGAGTTTGGGTGGACTCAAGGAGCTGGTGATGGACAGGGAGCCCTGGCGTGCTGCGGTTCAGGGGGTCACAAAGAGTCAGACACGACTGAGAGACTGAACTGAACTGATATATTAGTTCTATGAAAAAGTCATGAGAATATTAGATAGATACATACATAGTTAGATAAATAGATGGAGAGACTAATAAAGTCTCTGTATAGGCCTGGCGTGCTGCGATTCATGGGGTCGCAAAGAGTTGGACATAACTGAGCGACTGAACTGAACTGAATTGATAGGGAGTTAGTACATTTTTTTAAATTTGTTTTGTTTTATTTTTTTAAAAAAATATTTATAATTTCTTTTAAGCTATTTTACTTAATAAATGTGATAGAGAAATACTGGAAAAATAGCCTTAATATTCTGGGAACATAAATGATCTTCCTTAGAAAAGTAAAGCAAAGCCTAGAGCCGATACATGGCAGAGTCTGCTAACAATGCCAGTTTCTAAATGGCCAGAGATGTGCGTGTAGGAAACCCCTGCTCCGTGTTGGCTCTGAGAAGCTCTGTGTAACTGTTGCCTTGGGGATACACTTTTTTGTGCTCCACTTTTGTGGAGCTCCACTTTTAAGTATTTTCCTTTCCTAAAGAGTCATAGTGTGTGTGTTACATATGGAATAATATATATTTTTTTTTTTAGTGGAATCCATCCTGCTTTGCATTTATATAATTTTGGATGTATTATGAAAAGGTCTCCAATTACAGTTGGAGGACAGGGTCTAATAAATCACAGAGGAAGGAAACCTTATACGGGAAAAGGCATTTTTCATACCTTTACCACTTCTAAAATATATCATCCATCCATAGAAGTACTGGGGTTACAGAAACGGCTTGCACGTAATAATAACGCTTTTGAGCATATTCTTTAATCGACTGAGCTTTAGAACACTTGGGCTCTCTCCCTGTTGTAATGCTGTCCATCTTGGTCTTCTTTCACTTCACTTCTATCAGCACTTTGTGACTGGCAATGAGAATGTGGCTTTCTTCTTTTCCCCTTAAGTATTCGTTTGCTATGACTAAATTCCTCTTGCTAATACCGACAGGCATTTTACCAACAACAGAGTGCACACGGCTTATTGTTCTTGACCCTGCTCTGCTGGACACGGGGCTACCCACCAAAAGAGCATATTCTGATCTTCTCCGTAGAGAAAGTCAAAGCGAAGCACGAAATGATAGCTACCTACTGTTATTCCGGTTTGATTCTAAGAATTACACATGACTCTTCTTTCATCTTCACTTTGTATAAATTCTCTTTGGTCCGAAGGCAAAAGGACTAGGAAGGTAGAAGCACAGGTAAAGCTTGCAAATATTCAAGGCCAGGGGTGCTGTTAAAACAAAACCTCACCTCAGTGAGAGCTATGTATACATTTGAAAAGCCTATCTTTTGTTCCCTTGTGCCTTTTGGAAGCTGAGGTCTAGGAAATAGTTGTCAGATATCAGTCCAGACCTTCAGCTTAAGGATGTTGGGCAGTAGCTACTGGACACAGAAGTAGGAAAGAGAAACTGGAATTAGAAGAGCTTGGGATTCAGGGAAACTGCACAAAAAAAAGGCTGAGCAGGGATCCACAATAGAGAGAAAGCCAGGTATCCAGAGCCAACTAAAATTGAAGATCACTATGAAATAGTAGCTTGGAAGTCATACTGGTATGGTGAGCAAAAGTTCCAGACACCTGGATCCTAGGAGTTATTTTAGAGCATAGCTCCTGCAAAATGTGGAACCCACAACAGTGAAGGGAGCAGAGAATATTTTAGACTTTGCTCACAGCCACTGTTCAATAAAAGTGAATAAATTTGACTGGAGTGTGTAGCCTTTCCCTTCTCCAGGGGATCTTCCCAACCCAGGGATCGAACCCAGGTCTCTGTATTGCAGGCAGATTCTTTACCAGCTGAACCACAAGGGAAGCCCAAATGTGTGAGCACCTTATTTTTAATCACATTTTCAAGCCTTTTCAAGGAAAATGTCTCAATTTAAAGCTGTCTTTTTCATAACTCTCCACTAATTTCTTTTTTATCGAAAGGAAACCTAGTCTCTGGTTCAAAGACTTTAAACAGTGTTGTGCATTTCATCACCTTTATTTTATATCGTTTCCTCTTTATGACACGTTTTTTCATTTTTAATAGCATAAAATTTCCTGATAAACATACTTAAAGTTAATTAACTTAAAGATACATGTTAAGTAAATAATAATTTTAATATATTGTTAGTGAAGCTGGTACCTAGATATGGCAAAATCCTGAAGATGACACTCAGATGACAGACTTCTGGGAAATATTATTTTGACTGCTTACATATACTCCTGTATATACCCCAGTTTCTTCCATCAGGTATAAGCTATGTCTATTTTAATAAAAGACTGAGAATACTGAACACACACATGCACACACACGCACACACAAGTAGATGTTACTTTGAAGGGTGTGGGGGAGGGGAATCTGCTTCCAGCATTTATTACCCTCTTATCCCCAAAATTCAGTGTTCAAAAAAATGAAAAAAAAAAAAAAATGTTCAAGCTGGTTTTAGGAAAGACAGAGGAACCAGAGATCAAATTGCCAACATCCACTGGATCATCGAAAAAGCAAGAGAGTTCCAGAAAAACATCTATTTCTGCTTTAGTGACTATGCCAAAGCCTTTGACTATGTCTATCACAATAAACTATGGAAAATTCTGAAAGAGATGGGAATACCAGACCACCTGAACTCTGTCTTGAGAAACGTGTATGCAGGTCAGGAAGCAGCAGTTCGAACTGGACATGGAATGACAGACTGGTTCCAAATAGGTAAAGGAGCTCATGGGGTCACAAAGAGTCGGACACGACTGAGCGAGTGAACTGAACTGAACTGAGTGGTGAAAATTATACAGGATTTTTTTTTAATAGATTTATTTTTCTGTGTTTTCCTTGCAAGTAAATCTGAAATTATGTCAAAGCAAAAAGATAAAAATTAAGTTAAAAACAGTGCAGGCGCAGCACACTAGTTTTAAAAATTGTCACAGGATCAGGAGCCACACTTCAGTGAAAGATCAAATTGGAGAATCTGAGGCTAGGGATGTAATAAGGTAAAGAAAGACAAGCTTTCAGGGATCAGTTGTTGCATCTTTCTGACTGACTTTGCTAGGTGACTTGTCTTTCAGCCAGACCTTTTAAAATCAGTCGCATGGATACTTGCCAAGACATGGACTCCTGTGCTCTAAAATTGTGGCCTGGAACTGAACAACAATAAAACTCCACACTTCCTTGAAAATGCTAGTGATTTTGACTGTGTATCTCTATCCCTTAGCTTTATCTATGACTAGAAAGTTGACATTAGTTAACTGAGAAAGTACTGTATATTTCCATTTTAAAACATGAATTTCCCTTCAGTAAAATAATCATGCTGCTTTTATAAAGTTTTTAGTGGCTCTTATATGTAGTAGTAATGTGTTTAAATTTGCCAGGTTTGCCTGACTTTCACAATGGTTTTAAAATAGACATAGAAATCTTTTGCATATGTTTAATTAGTATTTATTCAAGGCTGATATAACCTACAAGCTTAATTATTTAAAAAATAAACAAGATTAAATTACAAAGTATCCTAACTGTGCTGATTTAGAAATTAATCTCAATTCACTTCATTGGAAAACTTTGAGAGACAGTAGACTGTAGTCAAATGTAAAAGGTATAAATAAACTGGAGTTTCTTTGAAATATATTCCTTGATTCTAGTATTTCATTGTTAGCATTTGGAATTTGTGTTTTGTTTGTTTGTTTTGTTTTTGTTTTTGTAAAATATCAGTGTATTTTGCAAGGTTTGAAAATGTCATTCGATATTATTTTCAGCTTATTTTTTTTCACTGGGGAATATACAGTAAGACATGGCTTAAATGGCCAAGCTGACCTTTAAATTAAAAAAAAAAAAATTAAGAAAAGCAAAGAGTGTTAGTGTTTTTGATTTGACAGATCTCAAAGACAAGTTAAACCTCTTGCTAGCAGTTAGAGGGAAAAACAAAGTAGGATGTTTACTTATAACTTTTTCTGAAGAAAATGTTGACTCTGAAAGCCAGCACTACAAACAAAGCTTCTACTTGGAATTTCATAGCTACTATTGCTTATATCAGTAAGTCAATGGTGACAACAAATGATAAACACTACAAATAAAATTCTACTGAAAATAAAAATTCGTTATTTGGGATCTACAAATAACCTAGAAAAGAACTTCATTGATAGGAAATTTCTGTATAGCATGAATATATTTTTGTTTAATAAATCTAATTTGCCATGGTTTAATGTATGCATGTGTACGTGTGCTAAATGAACTGGGGCCTGCCAGGCTTCTCTGTCCATGGGATTCTCCAGGCCAGAATACTGGAGTGGGTAACCATGACCTCCTCCAGGGGATATTCCTGACCCAGGGATTGAACCCTAGTCTCTTGCATTGGCAGGCGGATTCTTTACCACTAACACCAGCTGTTAGTTATCCCAGGCTTCTGGCAAATGTAATATAAGAGGAGACAGTTATAGTCAAAAGATTCTTATTCTTATTAAACACTTATACATGCCAGGATAATTTGAAAATATTTTAACTAACACAGAGTTAATTTTAAATATTATGTCAGTATTTGAGTGATCTGCTATGCTGATATTTATAGAGGAGAAGAGTATGTACAGAACATAAAACAAATGATAAAGTTTAAAAAATGACAGGAAGAGAGTCAGTTGTCAGAAAATACAGATTATTCAACCTCATTCTCTTACTTCTCTTGAATTCTCATAGAAACTAAAAATAATCAAAGTATTGATTTAAAGAAAAATTTGGTAGTTTACAGTAGGTCAATTTATGAAAATCTCTTTCTTTTCTTTATAAAGATAGATGCCTTATAGTTTATACAGGTCCCATAAACTGGAAAATCACATGGACACAGGAGCCTGGTAGGTTGCAGTCCATGGGTTCGCACAGAGTCAGACACGACTGAGCAACTTCACTTTCACTTTTCACTTTCATGCATTGGAGAAGGAAATGGCAACCCACTCCAGTGTTCTTGCCTGGAGAACCCCAGGGATAGGGGAGCCTGGTGGGCTGCCATCTATGGGGTCGCACAGAGTCAGACACGACTGAAGCGACTTAGCAGCAGTAGCAGCAGCATAAACAGGTGCCCTTTCTGATTCAATTAATAATACAAGTTTTTGTCATATTTAAGAGTCTAATATAATTTTAGTGTGCTGAAGATTAACATTGCATTGTGTCATTTCTACAATATATATGCTTGTATGCATATTTTCAGTATTTTTTCATCTTTTGATTGAATTAAAATAAAGTTCATAAAGATTACACACAGTTGAAGACAGGACAGTCCAAGGCAACATTGTCTATAAAATGAACACCTAGAATGACTTGCCAAAGCTACATAAATTTGTTTTGGTTCTTATTTGCATTAAATAAATATTGTATTGAAATTTCATTTTATAATGCTCCCATATTCTATTTTAAAATAATATTTTAATTCTTTAGAAAACTAATAGATAACAAGATTTCATAAGCTTCTTTGATACATACGAATTTTAAGCACAGAGTGAAGGGAAGAGACAGAGAGGAAAATACAGAAGAGAGAAAAATAGATATTTTTAGTGTAGAAAACTAATGACACTTAAAAATTTTTGATGAATAAACATGAGAGTAAACTAAAAGAACCTTTGTTTTAAGAGTAATGGACAACTGAAACATAATTTCTGTTGAGTCTTGTTGGAGAGGAGATAAAGCAGAAGAAAATAAGACTCTTCTACAGGAAGGATGAAGATAATTCCAACCACACTGAGTCCATTAGAGCAAACTTTATGTTGGCTTGTTTTGTTTTTTTTTAATTCATGAATGTCATGTGCACTGCCTTTTGCCTTTGGCTTCCTTTCATTTGAAACCCTAGGAAACCTGAAACTCAAAATAAAATCCCTACCCTTTGCCTACCCTCTGTGGGTTTGGAAACTTCTCTAGGGTTAAGTTCATTTTTTCATTCCTACCACCCAGCATAAGAATTGGACACTGAACCCAAATGAAACCACAAAATTGGTCTCCAGACAGTCATGGCTGTGAAGAGAGAGCAAGATGTTGTTTCTAGATTCACTGAAGGGTTCAGGGTTTTGAAAAGTATTCACATTTTATCTCTATTTTCAACCTTCAACTAAAGAATCTCTCAGATATAAGGTTTTGGTTTTAAGACAGAAGTGTGGCTCTTAACTGCTGAAACTCTCTTGAATAGATACTCAAAAAAAGATAGTTGTACATATTTGAATCTTATAAAAAATAAATTTAAAATTTATCTTAATTTGCATTATAAAAAGTGATGAAAACTTATGAAGTACAAACTCATCTCCTTTTTGTGGACTCAGATTGATGGAATATCACTAATTCACTCACTAGACTATCCAGACATGGTGTGTGTTAAGTCGCTCAGTCATGCCTGACTCTTTGTGACCGCATGGACTGTAGCCCCCCAGGCTCCTCTGAAATGGTGTTCTCCATGCAAGAATACTGGAGTCAGTTGCCATTTCCTCCTCCAGAGAATCTTCCCAACCCAGGGATGGACCCCGGGTCACTTTCACCTCCAGCATTGACAGGAGGTTTCCTTACCACTAGCCCCACCTGGGAAGCCCCAGGTGACAGGATGAGTGGTGTACAATATAGGCATTTAGGTAGTTAAATAACTTGAGAAAATTAAAATACACAGTTTTTGGCATAAATAAAATTAAAAACATGATAAATGTTATTATTGACTTTCATAGGAACTAGAATTACAATTATGCTGTTAGTAATTGTGAGAATGAGCAGAAGTAGACAAAAACATGTTTACTTTCTCAACTTGGAAAATATTCTGTTTTCTACTGTCTCTTACCTATAAAATAACGGTCATCTTCTGCTTTTGTATTTGGGTGCCACTAACTGCTTCTCATTTAAAACTGTATAATTTATTTCCTTTAAATATCAACACTGATATACCAAACCCAAAATATCTTCGATTGATTAGAAGCCTTATTAGCATTAAACTTTCACAGTGTCATCCTTCAGGATTTGTCACCTAGAGCCAGACATCCTGGAATGTGAAGTCAATTGGGCCTTCAGAAGCATCACTATGAACAAAGCTGGTGGAGGTGATGAAATTCCAGTTGAGCTATTTCAAATCCTGAAAGATGACGCTGTGAAAGTGCTTCACTCTGTATGCCAGCAAGTATGGAAAACTCAGCAGTGGCCACAGGATTGGAAAAGGTCAGTTTTCACTCCAATCCCAAAGAAAGGCAATGCCAAAGAATGTTCAAACTACTGCACAATAGCACTCTTCTCACACACTAGTAAAGTAATGCTTAAGATTCTCCAAGCCAGGCTTCAGCAGTACGTGAACGGTGAACTTCCAGATGTTCAAGCTGGTTTTAGAAAAGGCAGAGGAACCAGAGATCAAGTTGCCAACATCCGCTGGATCATCGAAAAAGCAAGAGAGTTCCAGAAAAACATCTACCTCTGCTTTATTGACTATGCCAAAGCCTTTGACTGTGTGGATCACAATAAACTGTGGAAAATTCTGAAAGAGATGGGAATACCAGACCACCTGACCTGTCTCTTGAGAAACCTGTATGCAGCTCAGGAAGCAACAGTTAGAACTGGACATGGAACAACAGACTGATTCCAAATAGGAAAAGGAGTCCGTCAAGGCTGTATATTGTCACCCTGCTTATTCAACTTATATGCAGAGTACATCATGAGAAACGCTGGGCTGGAAGAAACACAAGCTGGAATCAAGATTGCCGGGAGAAATATCAATAACCTCAGATATGCAGATGATACCACCCTTATGGCAGAAAGTGAGGAAGAACTAAAGAGCCTCTTGATGAAAGTGAAAGAGGGGAGTGAAAAAGTTGGCTTAAAGATCAACATTCAGAAAACTAAGATCACGGCATCCAGTCCCATCACTTCATGGGAAATAGATGGGGAAACAGTGGAAAGAGTGGCTGACTTTATTTTTCTGGGCTCCAAAATCACTGCAGATGGTGACTGCAGCCATGAAATTAAAAGACATTTACTCCTTGGAAGGAAAGTTGTGACCAACCTAGACAGCATATTAAAAAGCAGAGACATTACTTTGCAAACAAAGGTCCGTCTAGTCAAGGCTCTGGTTTTTCCAGTGGTCATATATGGATGTGAGAGTTGGACTATAAAGAAAGCTGAGCACTGAAGAATTGATTCTTTTGAACTGTGGTGTTGGAGAAGACTCTTGAGAATCCCTTGGACTGCAAGGAGATCCAACCAGTCCATCCTAAAGGAGATCAGTCCTGGTTGTTCATTGAAAAAACTGAGGTTGAAGCTGAAACTCCAGTATTTTGGCCATCTGATGTGAAGAGCTGACTCATTTGAAAAGACCATGATGCTGGAAAAGATTGGGGGCAGGAGGAGAAGGGAATGACAGAGGATGAGATGGTTGGATGGCATCATCGACTCAATGGACGTGGGTTTTGGTGGACTCCGAGAGTTGGTGATGGACAGGGAGGCCTGGTGTGCTGCGATTCATGGGGTCGCAAAGAGTCGGACATGACTAACTGAGTGACTGAACTGAACTGAGTGCTGAAGAATTGGTGCTTTCAAATTGTCATGCTGGAGAGGATTCTTGAGAGTCCCTTGGACAGCAAGGAGATCCAACCTATCAATCCTAAAGGAAATCAACCCTGAATACTCATTGGAAGGACTGATTCTGAAGCTGAAGCTTCAATACTTTGTCCACTTGATGTGAAGAGCTGACTCATAGGAAAAGACCCTGATGCTGGAAAGATTGAAGGTGGGAGGAGAAGGAGGTGACAGGATGAGATGTTTGGATGGCATCATGGACTGACACATGAGTTTGAGCAAGCTCCAGGAGATAGTGAAGATAAGGAAGCCTGGCATGCTTCAGTTCATGGGGTTGCAAAGAGTTAGACACAATTTAGCGACTGAATAACAGCAACAATGTTTTTCAGTACTGCAAAACAAATTCCAGATGAATTAATACAAAATAAATGTGGAGAGTAAATCTTTAAAACTATTAGGGCACAATGTAAGAGTAACCAGCCAACTGTTAGTGCTTAAAATGTAAGCGTTTTCCCATATTTCTGAAAAGAAGATGAACAATCTAATTAAAAGCTCAAAATGAATAAAAACAGGCAAACATCTGAATGATTAACATATATGTATGAAAAAGTGATTCTTTGTATGAAAAAGTGATTATAAATAAATATAATTTATTTTTGTTTAACGTTGTGTTTCCCAGATTATGTAGTTTCTGTTAGGCCTGAGGATCACACTTTGACTCACAAGATATAAAGAATCTCACCTTGTGCAAAAGGATGTGTCTAATTCTTGTTGGCAATTGATAAATTGTAAGTTTCATAAAAAGTGAATCAGATAAATGAAGCATTCTGCAATCACAAATTGAAATACTATTCTACTTTTAAAGTGAAAGAACCAAATTTACATATATCAACCTAAATACATTTGGGAAAATGCTAATTTTCAGATACCTTAAAATATTTACCCTAAACTAAAATGAAACATGTGAGTAAAATAAAACAAATCCTACTACTGGTATGTGTATGTGATTATTTACATAACATACAAAATATCCTGTGTATTAAATATTGCAACCTAAACATAATAGTTTCCTTTTGTATTGGAGGGCTTCCCTGGTTGCTCAGTCGGTAAAGAATCCACCTGCAATGAGGGAGACCTGAGTTCGATCCCTGGGTCAGGAAGATCCCCCTGGAGAAGGAAAAGGCTACCCACTCCACTACTTTTGCTTAGAGAATTCCATGGACAGAGGAACCTGGCAGGCTACAGTCCATGGGGTCACAAGAGACGGACATGACTGAGTGACCTAGAACAGCAAACTTGTATAGGAGAAAAGAAGTATGGATGGAGTAGGTTTTATCTATAATTCTCTAGATATTTAATAATGAGAGGTATAAGACAAGTATTACATTTACCAGTTAACAAAATATAGGCATTTAAAAACCTAGGTGGTATGTACATGAATTCATAGCATATTATGTTTTGCATGTATGAAGCATTTCATAGTTAAAATAGTTTTAAAATATAGTCAACCTCAATATCAATTTCTAAGTGGAAAGAATAGACATTTCTTACTAAAATTATTTTTTAATGTAATGGCTTTTCCATATATATATATATATAACATAATTATCATTCTGTCATCAACTGAAAATCAAATCAAAACTTTTATTTTCTTCCAGCTTTATTTAAATACACTTGACATATAGCACTTAATAAGTTTAAGGTGTGCAGTATAATTTTGACTTACATACATTTGATTTACATTGATTTGACTTACATACATTTTACAATGATTATTGCAATAAGTTTAGCGAATATTATATCATACAGATACAAAATTAAGTGACTAGGAAAAAAAACAATCCTTGTGAAGAGAACTCATTGGATTTTCTGCCTTAACAGGTTTCATATGTAATGTACAGCAGAGTCAGTTATATTTATCATGCTGTGCGTCACATCTCTAGCACTTATCCTATAACCAGAAGTTTATCTCTTTTGACTGCCTTCATCTGGCAGCCTCGTCCTCCACTCCCTTCATTTGCAACCACAGATACGATCCCTTTGTCTATGAGTTTATTTGCTTTTGAAGTTTAAGTGACATGGAACACTTAGTCCCTGTTGTATAACATAGCGATTCGATATTTCTGTCAATTCAAAATGATCACTCTAAGTCTAGTTAAAATACATCACACAGAAAACATTACACAGTTACTGTCTATGTTCCCCATGCTGTACATTCCAGAGCTGTGCCTCGTTTATTTCGCAGCTGTAAATGCTTACCTCCTTATCTCTCTCACTTGTTTTACTGGTTTCTTTCCTCCATCTCCCAAGGCCCCTCTCCTCTGATAATCACCTGTTTCTTTTCTGTATCTGTAACTCCGTTTCTGTTTTTTATCTCATTTTTTAGATTTAAGTGAAAAAATACAGTATTTGTCATTCTCTGTTTTATTTCACTTAGCTTAATACACTTTTCCATCCTTGTTCCATATGGCAAGATTTCATTCCTTTTTTTGTGGCTGAGTTAACTCGATCTCTATCTCTCTCTATCACACCTTCTTTATCCATTCATCTCTTGATGGGCATTTAATTTGCTTCCATACCCCCCCTACACACACACGTAGGAAACATCCCATCCAAAGGCAACATAATATACATCATTTTCAATTGTACATGGAACCTTCTCCAGGACAGCTCGTATGCTATGTTACAAAAGAAATCTCAGTAAATTTAAGAAAATTGAAATCTTATCAAGCATATTTTTCTATGCAGGCTGAGACTGGAAATCAACCTTTCTTGTAAAACGCAAAAAAACCCACACAAACAAATGGAGGCTAAACAATATGCCTACTAAACAATCAATGGCTCAGTGAAGAAATAAAAAAATTCAAACAAAACAAATGAAAACAACAACAAAAATTCTTAGAACATAGCTGTGCTGGTTAGTTTTACATGTCAACTTCCCTAGGTAAACACTAATCTAAGTATCACAGTAAGGTGTTCTGTAGTGTGATTAATATCTATATCACTTGACTTTAAGGAAAGGAGATTGTCCTCAGTAATGTAGGTGAGACTCATTCTGTCAGTTAAGGAGATCTTAGAGCAAAACTGGGGTTTCCCTGAGCAGGAAGAGATTCTGTCTCAGGACTATGCAGCATTAGTCTCTGCTCGGAGAATCCCAGGATTGGGGGAGCCTGGTGGGCTGCCGTCTGTGGGGTCACACAGAGTCAGACACGACTGAAACGACTTAGCAGCAGCAGCAGCAGAGTTTCTAGCCTCCACTGTGTCCTATACCCAGTTGAGGGGTAAACCTTATAAATCTGAGCCTATTCATGAGCATATGATTTCTCTTTTCAGTGATTAATCAAGGGTTAAGCACATGGCTAAATTCTGGGCATTGATACCCGATGATATGTCTACTGGACCTTCTACCGGCAAACTAGAAGAGCTAGTCCCTTTTCTCCCTCTGGATGAAATACATGGGATTGTTGCAACCTTGTTTCAGCTATGATAGGAGCTAGCATAATTA
This sequence comes from Giraffa tippelskirchi, assembly GCF_054371585.1. NCBI lineage: Eukaryota > Metazoa > Chordata > Mammalia > Artiodactyla > Giraffidae > Giraffa > Giraffa tippelskirchi. The sequence continues at coordinate 174,186,707 of NC_137280.1, read as the reverse complement.
AGGGAGTAGGCGATGGCACCCCACTCTAGTACTCTTGCCTGGAGAATCCCGTGGACGGAGGAGCCTGGTAGGCTGCAGTCCATGGGCTCGCGAAGAGTCAGACGCAACTGCAGCGACTTACCAGCAACAGCAGCAGCATAATTAAGCCTTTTAGAATATCTCGCATTTCCATACTTGTAACCTAATCTAAACTAGATATTTCTGTTGCTTGTGGCCAAAGTCACCCTAATGTATATTTTATTCTCTTTATTTAGAAATTGTGACAAAATACGTAGCTTGTCAACTACAAAGTTTACTGCATTTCAACTGACAGAGTAATTCAAAACTTGAACATTAAACTCAGAACATGATAGCATATTCAGTGAAACCTAATATCTTGGTAGAGCCTCTTCAAAGACCTAGTTTGAGTGAATTCAACTAATGACACTTAATTGCAGATTTTGGGGGCTAGTTTCAGTCAGTTGAAGGCATTATTAATGTAAAGTGCAAATGGATATGAATTCTTCTAATCCTATTCTCATAATACTAATACAGTATAGGCCAATCTTTGTTAACTACTTAAAATACTTTTCAACCACATCTGATGAATTGCATAGACTGGTAGAAATATCTATTTGTAGAACAGCGTACTGTCTTATCAGGTTGCTTACCTTTGGTTTTTTATTCAGATTAGGAGTATTTATGGGAAAATTACCTGAGAGGCAATGATTACTAAATAATCATTCATTTTCTTTTCTTTATTGCCTAAACTAGGAATATTAACTGTTTTATATTATAATGAAAAAAGTGTATAATGTCTTTTGCTGTGGATATGTGCTAAATATTGAAATGACAAAAAAACAATAACAACAGCAAAAACAACTTTTCAAATCTCAATGAGGTGTTTAAAATTCTAATAACTAAATATATATTTCTATGAATTGTATCTGTCTTCATTTACATAATTACCATGCAGTTTTAGTTAACTGTCTGTTTTCAGTGGCCAGTATGGAATGGAAGGTCTCAACTGTTTTTATTTCAGGATGAGTTGGTATAATATTCTGTATCTCTCCTATGAGTTTCCTTTTACTTTTCTTAGTGCGTTACTTAGATAATAAACAATAGCTTATTAACTATTCTAATGATCACACAAAAGAATGGGTTTATGTTCAGGGCTTTTGCACTGTTGGGGCTGCGTCACAAGATACCTGGTTTCTTCACTGGGAAGCAACCAGAAGTCCTCTGTGTCTCATATTGTATCTTAGGTCATGTTACACAGAGAAGAACCCTGTAATCTCTTGCCTGTGTGAGTTGGTGTGGGGAGGTATAGGTCAGTTTCAGCTGCTTCTTGGAATTCTGGGGAGTTGAGTGACAGAAATAGGCTAGGGTTCTTACCTCTCGGTCTATTTTCACCAAATCTTTTCAGAACGTCCCCCGTATCCACCCTCTGGTCTGCTCCCCATATCTGATGGAGCGAGGAAGACCAGTTTCCTGCCCACACAGTCTGAAAGCAGGGTCCGAACTTCCCCTCTACTTCCTCTGACACAAGCAACTAACTTTCCTGTGTTAAACCAACCCCTATATTATGGCCTTGTGGCTCAGCTGGTAAAGAATCTGCCTGCAATGCCGGAGACCTGGGTTCGATCCCTGGCTTGGGAAGATTCCCTGGAGAAGGGAAAGGCTATCCACCTCAGTATTCTGGCCTGGAGAATTCCATGGACTCTATAGTCCATGCGGTCCATGGGGGTCACAAAGAGTCAGAAGCGACTGAGCGACTTTCATTTTCACTTCACTATATTATGGCCTTCGGAGAAGGAAATGGCGACCCACTCCAGTATTCTTGCCTGGAGGGGGCAGGGGACAGGGCCGAGGGAGCCTGGTGGGCTGCTGTCTGTGGGGTCGCACAGAGTCAGACACGACTGAAGCGACTTAGCAGCAGCAGCAGCATATTATGGCCTTAGGCAATACCATAGACTTCAAATTCCTGAGAATGTCTGAGGTTTTGTGACATTAATTGTCTTCCTTGTTAATAGAATGCCTCTATATTTCCCCTGCCACAGGCAGACTTAGATGTTCCTCAGCCTGAAACGCAGCTTATGAGGTGTTTTTCATTTGGCCAACTTCTAAACAACAGTTGTCTAATATTCTTTTCTTGGTGTCTTTCTGGTTTTATAACTTTTAAATCATGTCTATGGAATATCAGAAAGGAGGAAAAAATAAATGTAATGTGTCAGTGTCCCATAATATAAATGCAGATACCCAACAAAATGGCACTGTCATGCTTGCCAAACACTTACATTGGCATTATATGTTATACTATACTTAATAATCATTATATAAGAGAATTAAACTAGATACAATTAAAATTTATACCATTTCACAAGGCTAATTTTAGTTATATACTGTATTTACCAATTTCCTTGTGAAATACATTTACACTTTTTTTTAACTTTAAAAATATTCAATGGCAGACATTAAAAAATAAAACAGTTTGGCTGATGAAATTAATATTTAATAAACATAGCAGAAGTATAATAAGTGCATTTTGTCCCTCTCTAGAAAAATCAGATTTTACCAAATTCACTTCACCATGCACAGGTAATATGTTCTTACATCATATCTGTTTTGAAAACTGATAAAATAAACCTGTAAAATGTACAATCTTGCCTTCATTGATTTAGTGATACTTGAACTACATAATGATGGGCTTTCCTGGTGGCTCAGCGGTACAGAATCCACCTGCAATGCAGGAGCTGCAGGAGACGTGGATTCAATCCCTGGGTTGGCAAGATTCCCTGGAGGAGGGCATGGCAACCCACTCCAGTATTTTTGCCTGGAGAATCCCATGGACAGAGGAACCTGGTGGCCTACAGTCCATAGGGTCACAAAGAGTTGGACATGACTGAGACTTAGCAAGTACACATTCTCATGCTACATTATAATATCTGAAAGCTGGAATATTCTCAACTTAATAAATATTCACTGGTTTTAATAATAAAATACATACTGATTTGACCAGAAAGCCAAGAATCTTTGGCATAAAATACCCAAGAAAAACTAAATTTTTTTTAATAGTTTGCTTGCTACTAATTTTGAAACAAAGGAATCTCTAAGAAGAATTCAAAACAATACTTCCTTATGTCAAAACCAAAATTCTGAATAGCCATTTATGCCTCCTTCACAGTCTAAGTATGTCATAATAATTGCTGGGCATTTTCAGAACTTTTTAGCAAAGGTAGTTATAGTATTATCCTATGCAACATGATAGACTTGAGCAACCCTGTGTGTGTTAATTGTGGAATTTCTGGCAGCATAACAAATGAAAGCTTGTGATTCAGAGTTCCATAGGTTTTTCATAATACATTCAATTGAGAATCATTTTTCAGTTGCTATCATTCCATGATAACATTACTTACAGTATTAAACACTTTTCTTGGATAGCTTTTATTTGAAAATTCAAATAAAAGTCTGATATTTAGCTTACTATTCAGAGTTTAGACGTAGGAAAGGATAACGCTAACACATTTTTTTTGTGATTTAATGATAACATTGAATATATTGACTGGGTTGAGCCATACTGTACATCATAAACTATTATTCTTCAGTCAGTCAGATTGCTATGTTTGTGAAGAAAGTGTAGTTTATTAACTTTTATGCAGAGTGAATTATATTTTAATTCAAATATATCTGACAGATTCACAGGATAGGCGGAGAGGGATGATCTGAAACTTGTATTTTCCATTTTAACATGTTCCTATTCTCAAACCTGTAAGGAAGCAATAGAGAAGCCAGTGTGTTGTTTATGCCCAATAGCAATATTCCAGACTGAGACAACATTATGGACTTGTACCTGAGAGTCACAGAAAGAGAATTTTGAAGAGAAACTCTAGTAAGCTTATATACGAAGAGCACCTAAATAGCTGTGGGTCATTTTTATGCGCCCCTCTTTTAGACTGTCTGTCTTCTATTTTCTTATCAGTGACTGGGGCTATGCATCTTTGGCCTTAGCTTAGAAAAAGTGGGACGTCTGTTCAGGAGTGTTGAGACACAGGTTTCCCTGTTCCCCTTGCATTTCTGCATGTCTTGTTAGCAGGGGCACAGGCTGTGTTCTGGAATATTTTTTTAAGAATTGGTATATAGTGAAGAGCCTTGGAAGACAGAGATATCATCACCCTTTAAAGCAAAGGGCAGGTTTGCTTACATCCTTGAATGCTAGATATAATTTCACTCTCTGGATAGTTTGCTTGATAGTCTCTGGAGCATAAAGTAAGACATTCTTGCTGTCCAGAGTAATCCATTGCATGCACAGATATCATTTGGTCTTCTTTACATTTCCCTGGGGAATTTGGGCTTGAGGAAAATGCACAAGAAAATGCTGATACTCTGACTTCTGCTTTTACTGTGAGTGATAAAACCATTTTTGTCTCTAACCCAGGTGTCTTGCACCTTCTGCCAGTTTCTATTAAACTATCCTAGATTAACTTGTTGCCTTGCAAGTCAGGTAAAAATTCAGACTCTCCACAGACACCTCCTTTTATCTTGCTTCAAGTTCCTTCACTCACATTTCCCCAATTTTTTGCTGACATGGCTACATATCTTACTTTCACTTGCTACCTCAGACTTTTGGAAATATTGAAAGAGGTCTTGTTTAAGAAATTCATAATGCCTGAAGAGAAAAATTTCCTGGTTTAAGATAGACTAACTTTAGAAAAAAATAGATTTAGTCGATGAAGTGAAAAATTATATTCTTAAAACATTGTTTCACAAAAAAAATTGCATTTGACTCAAGTATGTGAAAACACAGAATTCATTTTTGCATTTTTTCTTTGACCTTAAAACCATTGGTGTCAAAAGTACATTACCACCCACTGCTAGAATTCACACTTTCTCAGTAGGACCATTTTGAGTATGAGGAAGCACAGGTCAACCCTATTTCAGTATGGCTTGTGTCAGTTTTATGTGTGCATGCTAAGTCTCTTCAGTTGTGTCTGACTCTTTGTGACCCTCTGGACTGTAGCCTGCCAGCCTCCTCTGTCCATGTGATGCTCCAGACAAGAATACTGGAGTGGTTTCCATGCCCTCCTATAGGGGATCTTCCCAACCCAGGTATCAAACCTGCATCTCTTATGTCTCCTGCATTGGCTGGTGGGTTCTTTACCACTAGTGCCATCTGGGGAGCCTCTGTGTCAATTCTATAGATCTAGTCAAATTCTAGCCTGCCTCATCACAGAAAATCTATTTCAGTTTTGTACTTCCTAAAGAGACATTCGTACCAGTGTGAAATGTTCTTCTTTATGTTTTTAATAGAATTAAAAGCACTTAAAAATCTGTTGTGAATGCAAGTGACACTAATTTGATTGCTAATTCTGACATGTGCTTTGGTGCATATTCATATTTATTACCTGCAGTTAGTGGCTATGGATGGGTGGAAAAGGCAACCAAGTCAGTGTTCCTCTCTTGGAGCTAGAAAATGAATCAGATGTCTAGCCTTGGGTATTAATATCTGGCAAATAACTTTGAGTTATATTTTAGTTTGATTTTATTTGTTGTAAATTGTGACATGTTTGATATTATAATAAAATTTCAAGCTTTGAGATATTATCAAAAGATTATATTGGCTTCATATAGTTGAACACTACTCTTTCAAGAAATTACAGTATTTCCCTCTGCTATACAGACAAGTTTCAAGAAGCATATGCCTATCTTTGTACAGAAAATCATGATGCCATCAATATTGCCATATATGCTTGTTGAAGTAACAAAAATAATCCTGACACTCAATTTGTTATTTTATTGATTTGTGGGCAAATGACATACTACAAAGTTTTTTGTTTTTTTTTTGTCTTTAAGCCATCTATTTTTGCCAAGTTTTAGAACTATACATTTCTTTGTAGGATTACAGTCTATAGTATATGGTTTCTACATTTTAGACAAGGAAATTAAAGCATAGAGAATGGTGGTTTCTTGTTATGTAAGGATGCTTAATAGGGCATCTGATACTAGAATTCTAGTTCATAGTACTATATCAATGGCATCAGAATTACTATAGATATTATATATATATGTATATATATATATACATATACATATATATTCATATTCACACACACATATTATTTGGCCTGAATCTAGGAAATTCTGTAATATCTGGCATAGAATCAGTGTCAGATGATTCAATCAGGTCACAGGAAAAGAAAAGGTATCTCAAAAAGAAGTGGACACGCCAAACAAGCAATGCCATGGGAAGATTTTTGAATAAGGTGGGCATTGGTGGACAGTCATTTTGTAAGCAATCTAAAAATACACTAGAAAGATTTCTAAGAATCTACATATATTGTATCAGGTTTATATTGATCTGTTTCACTCATATTTTGAAGTATTTATTGTTTTCTTGGCAGAGATATGACTAAAATGAGTAAAGATAGACTCAATATCCAGTAAGAAGTATTCTTTAAAATATTATACTAATAATTATATAACTACAAGAGAGATTCTGAAGGACATATGAGAGTATAGAACAAAAGTACTTACCTAGTGACAGAGTGTGGCAAAACTTTCTGGGACATACTGATAATTTAAGGTCCAGAGGATAAGTGTGAGAGCAAGCAAAGTTTTTGGAAAAGTGCCTAGGATGAAACTATTCTTGTCACATTCAAGGAACAAGAGTAATTCAATATGGAAAAGACTGTGGATATATTATGAAAGTGCCAGTTGTATGAATACCCAGAAAAAAGGGATTGAAAAGAATAACAAAAAAGAACAAGAGAAATACCATTTATTTATTTAGAGCATGTGTGTTGAGTCCTGTGTATATGCCAGGTCCTTTGCTTAATATTCTGGAATATGAAAAAAATTAAGTAGTTCCTATTCTAATTCAGAAAAGGTACACATTGAAATAAATGTGTTAACATGACTATAAGAAACAATTATTGCATATTTGGGTTTCATAGTTTGATAAAATATTAAATATTAAAATATTAAATGGATTTCAAAGAAAACTAAACAATAAAGCAGCATATAAAAGGTACTAAAACTTCAATATGCAAATTTTTGCTGAGTGTTTAGAGTGTAGCCTTCTGTTTTTAATCATTCTGCATCTTTAACATAAACTAACAAGAAAATAACACATGTTAGTTAAATAATATGGGACTAGCCTATGTGGAAGGTGGCAAAGAGAACTTTTGTTGAACATAAATTTCCAGACACTTGTGTTGCTAACAGTACAGTTATAGGTGTGTGCATGTGCATAGTTGCTCAGTCACGTCTGACTCGTTGTGACACTTTGGACTGTAGCCCGCCAGGCTTCTCTGTCCATGGGATTCTTCAGGCAAGAATACTGGAGTGGGTTGCCATTTTCCTCCTCCAGGGGATCTTCCCAACCCCGGGATCAAACCAGAGTCTCCTGTGTCTCCTGCACCGCAGGTGGGGAAGCTCATAGTTAGTGTTGAGTGTGTTCAGTTGTCGTTGCAAATTGACAGCCCTTGCCAGTCTTCTGATCATTCAGCATATTCTTTCATGTTCAAGCACAGCCGACAGTTTACTTGAACAGTTAGCGTCAAAAATTTCCTCAATTGTCTTTTCCCATATGTACAGAACAGTTAGATTATAAAAAGGAAAAAAAAAATGTTTATGTCTCTATTTCCATCTATTTTACAAATACTTAAAATGAATTGTTGATTACTTAGGTTGCTGGCTAGAATTTGACAATGTAAACAAGTTTCTAACTTTACCTGTGTTCTTTTAGTGCTAAAGTAGGCAGGTGATGGTGAAATTTTTCACATATTGCTCGGATCCGTAGGGCTTATTCCCTAGACAGTTTATCAAAGGTTAAGATTATACTTTTGCCAATGAAAACAATAAAACTTCATTTCATGTACTTTGCGGGCTCTTACTCCATACTTTATAGACATGACCTGAATAATTCTCTCTGTAGAAAGAGATTATAAAGTGACTGTTGTGCAGTTTTTATTCTTTCTTCTTTACTAGTCTTTTTTCTACTCCACCTTTCTTTATGAGAAATTTATTTATTTATTTTTTTAACAAATAAGTTGTTGAAGTTGTTTGGCAATCCATTGAATTACCCGATCACCTAGTTTACTAACAGAATTTAGTTCAAACTATTGTTTTCCACTTTCCACCACAGATTAAAGGAACTTTACAAGAGAGGAGAAACACAGTACATTAATAGATCAAACTACAGTAGAAAACATAGACCCTCAAAAAATTGGTTCTAGTAGAAAAAACAGTTTGAAATCTTATGTTGAGGGCAGATTCTTGTATATCCCTTCAACTAACAGAGAATTTGTACTTTGTTTTCTTCCTAGAGGAAATACATAGTGGGAGATTCAACAAGGGTTTTAGCTTGCCCCTTCCATCTGGGGAAGTGTTCTCCAGGGACTCTCTTCCTATGCAGTTTGAACTTGGCGTTGAATGCCCGGTGTGGAATGTAGGTTTCTTTGTAAAGTCTTAACAATGAAGCCTTAATCAGTAAACATGACTTTGTGCATTTGTTTTATCTAATATACAAACATTACTAAATATGAGTGGAATTTAAATAACTAAAACATGAAGTAATGAAATATGAAATTTAAGTTTGCTATTTATCATCTTTTTGTTTTGTTGGGTGAATATATACTACCAAATGAAATAGATATACTTTCGAACATGCTGGTTCATTTGCCAGGGTTAGAAGTGAATACTCAATGATTTCCACCAGTTAATATAAACACTGACCGGAACACAGGCACAGCTCTCCATATACCATTAAACAACCACAGATTTATCATTCCTGCTAAGGTTTTGCTCCTGGCATCTAATTAGAAACCATAGGCCAATGCCTGCTTTTATCTACTTGTTTTGATTTCCTCTTTGGATCCCTTCACTGGCACTGTACTTACGACTCCCTGCTGTTTATATGCTTCCTAGCATTTTTTATCTTGTTTTTTCTCTCACCGTGGTTCCACAGTCCAACTGAATGATATACTTCCCCCTACAAGGATAATCCACGTCTTCATCATCACTCAACCATCCTGAACATGGTTTCTGTAATATCTTGATATAATAGGGAAGAAAGCAATCACCAATGACCCTGGGATATTTCAAGTTGGTATAGAATGTTAATAAAATGCACCATATGCTTCTGTGAGCCAGGGTTTATTCCTGAGATCTATGCAAGGCACTAAAGTTTTGGGTCAAATGATGATGTCATCTAGCAGAATGGTTTTCTGGAGAAATTAATGGAAAGAGTCCTTATTACGTAGTTATTCAGATCCACACCAGTATTCTTCTCACTAGAGCATTTATTAAAACAAATGAGTTTTGCTTCATATGGATGAGGCTGAATTCAGCCCTCCCTTAAATAGAGTAAGACTGATATGCTAGGCGAAGGCAACGGCACCCCACTCCAGTACTCTTGCCTAGAAAATCCCATGGATGGAGGAGCCTGGTAGGCTACAGTCCATGGGATCGCTACGAGTCGGACACGACTGAGTAACTTCACTTTCACTTTTCCCTTTCATGCACTGGAGGAGGAAATGGCAACCCACTCCAGTATTCTTGCCTGGAGAATCCTAGGGACAGCGGAGCCTGGTGAGCTGCCGTCCATGGGGTCGCACAGAGTCGGACACGACTGAAGCGACTTAGCAGCTTAGCAGATATGCTAGGAAGACAAGATATTGGGGTATAAATGATAGCCCATTGGCTAATTTATAAATCTTGCAATTTTTTCTAAAGAGAGATAAAATAGTTGAGAGTGATCAATCAACCATCTCATCCTCTGTCATCCACTTCTCCTCCTGCCTTCAATCTTTCCCAGCATCAGGGTCTTTTCAAATGAGTCAGCTCTTTGCATCAGGTGGCCAAAGTATTGACGTTTCAGCTTCAGCATCAGTCCTTGCAATGAATATTCAGGACTGATCTCCTTTAAGATGGACTGGTTGGACCTCCTTGCAGTCCAAGGGACTCTCAAGAGTCTTCTCCAGTACCACAATTCAAAAGTATCAATTCTTCGGCGCTCAGCTTTCTTTATAGTCCAACTCTCACATCCATACATGACTACTGGAAAAACTATAGCTCTGACTAGATGGACCTTTATCAGCAAAGTAATGTCTCTGCTTTTTAATATGCTATCTAGGTTGGCCATAGCTTTTCTTCCAAGGAGCAAGACTCTTTTAATTTCATGACTGCAATCACCATCTGCAGTGATTTTGGAGACCAGAAAAATAAAGTCAGCCACTGTTTCCACTGTTTCCCCATCTATTTGCCATGAAGTGATGGGACTGGATGCCATAGTCTTCTTTTCTGAATGTTGAGCTTTAAGACAACTTTTTCACTCTACCTGTTTCACTTTCATTAAGAGGCTCTTTAGTTCTTCTTCACTTTCTGCCATAAGGGTGGTGTCATCTGCATATCTGAAGTTATTGATATTTCTCTCAGCAATCTTGCTTCCAGCTTGTGCTTCATTTAGCCCAGCATTTGGCATGATGTACTCTGTGTTAAGTTAAATAAGCAAGGTGACAATATACAACATTGACATACTCCTTTCCCTATTTTGAACCAGTCTGTTTTTCCATGTCCATTTCTAATTGTTGCTTTTTGACCTGCGTACAGATTTCTCAGGAGGCAGTTCAAGTGGTTTGGTATTCCCATCTCTTTCAGAATTTTCAAAAGTTTGTTGTAATCCCACAGTCAAAGGCTTTGGCATAGACAATAAAGCAGAAGTAGATGCCTTTCTGGAAGTCTGTTGCTTTTTCTATGATCCAGCAGATGTTGGCAATTTGATCTCTGGTTCCTCTGCCTTTTCTAAATCTATCTTGAACATCTGGAAGTTCATGGTTCATGTTTTGTTGAAGACTGGCTTAGAAAATTTTGAGCATTACTTTGCTAGCATGTGAGATGAATGCAATTGTGTGGTAGTTTGCACATTCTTTGGCATTGCCTTTCTTTGGGATGGGAATGAAAAGTGATCTTTTCCAGTCCTGTAGCCACTGCAGAGTTTTCCAAATTTGCTTTCATTTTGAGTGCAGCACTTTAACAACATCATTTTTAAGGATTTGAAATAGCTCAGATGGAATTCCATCACCTCCACCAGCTTTGTTCGTAGTGATGCTTCCTAAGTCCCACTTGAATTTCAGGATGTCTGGCTCTAGGGGAGTGATCACAACATCATGGTTATATGGGTCATTAAGATCTTTTTGTATAGTTCTTCTCGGTATTCTTGCCACCTCTTCTTAATATCTTCTGCTTCTGTTAGGTCCATACCATTACTGTCCTTTATTGTGCCCATCTTTGCATGAAATGCTCCCTTAGTATCTCTAATTTTCTTGAAGAGATTTCTAGTCTTTCCATTTCTATTGTTTTCCTCTATTTCTCTGCTTGGTCACTGAAGATGGCTTTCTTATCTCTCTTTGCTGTTCTTTGGAGCTCTGCATTCAAATGGATGTATCTTTCCTTTTCTCCTTTGCCTTCAGTTTCTCTTCTTCTCTCAGGTATTGGTAAGGCCTCGTAAGACAATCAATTTGTCTTTTTTGTATTTTTTTTTCTCTTGGGGATGGTTTTGATCACTGCCTCCTGTATAATGTTATGAACCTCCATCCATAGTTCTTCAGACACTCTGTCTGTCAGATATAATCCCTTTATTCTATTTCTTACTTCCACTATATAATCGTAAGGGATTTGATTTAAGTCATTCCTGGATGGTCTAGTGGTTTTCCCTACTTTCTTCAATTTAAGTCTAAATTTGCAATAAGGAGTTCATGGATGAGCCACTTCCATACTCTTTTCCATCAGTTCAGTTCAGTTCAGCCACTCAGTTGTGTCCGACTATTTGTGACCCCATGAATCGCAGCACTCCAGGCCTCCCTGTCCATCACCAGCTCCTGGAGTTTACCCAAACTCATGTCCATCGAGTCAGTGATACCATCCAGCCATCTTATCCTCTGTTGACCCCTTCTTCTGCTACCAATCCTTCCCAGCATCAGGGTCTTTTCAAATGAGTCACCTCTTCGCATGAGGTGGCCAAAGTATTGGAGTTTCAGCTTCAGTCCTTCCAATGAACACCCAGGACTGATCTCCTTTAGAATGGACTGGTTAGATATCCTTGCAGTCCAAGGGACTCTCAAGAGTCTTCTCTAATACCACAGTTCAAAAGCATCAACTCTTCGGCACTCAGCTTTCTTCACAGTCCAACTCTTACATCCATACATGACTACTGGAAAAACCATAGCCTTGACTAGATGGACCTTTGTTGACAAAGTAATGTCTCTGCTTTTTAATATACTATCTAAGTTGGTCAAAACTTTCCTTCCAAGGAGTAAGCGTCTTTTAATTTCATGGCTGCGATCACCATCTGCAGTGATTTTGGAGCCCCCCAAAATAAAGTCTACCACTGTTTCCACTGTTTCCCCATCTATTTCCCATGAAGTGATGGGACCAGATGCCATGATATTAGTTTTCTGAATGTTGAGCTTTAAACCAACTTTTTCACTCTCCTCTTTCACTTTCATCAAGAGGTTTTTTAGTTCCTCTTCACTTTCTGCCATAAAGGTGGTGTCGTCTGCATATCTGAGGTTATTGATATTTCTCCCGGCAATCTTGATTCCAGCTTGTGCTTCTTCCAGCCCAGCATTTCTCATGATGTACTCTGCATATAAGTTAAATAAGCAGGGTGACAATATATAGCCTTGATGTGCTCCTTTCCCTATTTGGAACCAGTCTGTTGTTCCATGTCCAATTCTAACTGTTGCTTCCTGACCTGCATACAGGTTTCTCAAGAGACATAGTGGCTGCATTAATTTACCCCCCCCAACAGTAGAAGGGTTGCTTTTTCCCCTCACCCTCTGCAGCATATTTTTTTTGTAGACTTTTGGATTGTGGCCATCCTGACCATTCTGAAGTGTTACTTCATTGTGGTTTTGATTTGCATTACTCTAATAATTGGCAATAGATTACTATATTTTATGACTTGTATCTATGATATTTCAGAAGTCTAAACAATTAAAATGGAATTACCAAAAAGATAAAATTAATATTTACTTACTTTGAGTCCATTACAATAGAATCTATTTTGTAGCCTTGGTTTGAGAAAAATGGGGAAATATGCATTTTTGCTCTATAACAAATTAACAATAAGTTAAAATATTCTGTTTGAATAATATTTTTTAGTAATCATAGTCTCTTTCAAAGGAAATTTAAATTTGTAGTTTCTTGGTGAAAAATTAGTAGTTAAAATTACTTAGAAAAGAGCATGGTGAAATCAGAAATATATGATATCATATGGATTATGGTCTATTGGTTAATGACAATATTTTGCCATCATTATGCCATTATTTAACATGATCCATTAAAGTATGTGTTTATGTAACTATACAATGTATACATTTATACATATATATGCAATATATAATGTATATGTTTAAATAATTATATAGTTAAAGATGTATCCATCCCTTTTCCTTAACTACATTAGCAGTTTACCTAGTTTTTTCAAAGTACACAGGGCCTAGATGGAAATGACATGCTGTTTAAAGTCAATAAAAGAAAACAGACAGGTTTTGTAGGACAATACTGAGAGATTTTCATTTTATTGGTGATAGAGATGACTTGAATACCAATTCTCATAGTTTAAAAATCTCAAATATTAAAACATATTGAGAATAGATGAAATTTCACCCATCTGTATATATGTATCTATATTATATAAGTGTATATAATCTAGTTATTTTAAAGTCTCATTGCCTATGTGTTTCAATGGTATTATTGCTATAAATAATTTGGCACTTTTTTTTTCTAAATTTATTTGGAGATTTATTTCATAGCTCTTCCATTATATATCATTAAATGTTAAGAATTTGTAATTAAGTACCAAGAATATTTTCAAGGCAAAATATTAGTAAGACTGAAAAACAATAGAGTCATCCAATGTGCACATACAATGGAAGTATAATTTTACAAGTTTTCATAACACAAGTTTTTATTTTAGTAGAAATATTTCTTGTTTCAGGGAAATACTGAGATACCTGAGATTATTTTACAAGGTAAAATGCTCATTTACATTGCCTTGAATTTCAATTATGTGGTTAATATTTTTAAACAGCATTACAGTAGATAGGACTTCCTAGGTCACATTTTAATAATCCTCATTCTTCAAGCGGCATCCACTTTTCACATTGCATACTAATTTGGAACAGTCCTCTGTAATATATGTACATAAGACTGTTATGTCTTAGAGTTCCTGGGTTAAAAAAAAAAAAAAAAAAAAAGACTTGACTTTATTTTTGCCCAAATATAACTTTGATAAGTAATTAAATCCTATATTCTATTCTATTATTGTTATATTTGGTTTGTTAATTTATTATTTTTCATATGCTTTATCTGTAATTGATTGAATACTAGGACTAAATGATGTAAGATTAAATAAATAGACAGTCAGAAAGACAGGCATAAAGATAGATAAATGGGAATGGAATGGTAGAAATAATCATTGCTTCACTGTCTTTGTGAACAGCAGGTGATTGCAGTGTGTTTTTTACAGATGTAAATAAAATTCCCAGTCACTGGTCACTGGGCAAAATCCTGAAAAATTTATAAATCAAAATGTACATTTCTCGACTAAGAAACTAAGTATTATATTATTTATGCTAAGTGTTACTTCAGAGATGAATGTCATATCTCTGTAAATAGTGTTCCTTTCTGACTGATTAACATACAGGGTGTCCAGACACTGGGAAAGGATTTCCTTCTTTGATATTTATTACCTATAAATTCTTATTTTTTTGTAGAATGTTTTCTTATAAACTTCACCTCATTTCAGAAGAACAACTGTAAAAATGGTCAAGTTCAATGCAGAACATGTTGTAGTGAAAGTAGCTCAGTCGTGTCCGACCCTTTGTGAGGCCATGCACTACACAGTCCATGGGATTCTCCAGGTCAAAATACTAGAGTGGGTAGCCTTTCCCTTCTCCAGGGGATCTTCCCAACCCAGGTCCCCTGCATTGCAGATAGATTCTTTACCAGCTGAGCCACAAGGGAAGCCCAAGAATGTGACATAAGACCTGAATAATTGGTGCAATGGGAAAGGTACAATTGTTAGATTATGGTATGCCCTTGACCACGACCTGAGCAGATTTAGTGGCAATGCCACGTTTCTATTGGTAAGAGGTAGAGTTCCAACTCTAAGTTGTGGACATTTTCACTATCAATCAATCTGGGAAATACAAATATCATGAAGAATTTGAATAGCAAAGAGTCATAGATAAGATAGGTTTCAAATATAGTATCACCAGTCTAATAATGATCACAAATGTTGTGTTCTCTTTTTAACAATAAGATGTCTGCACTTAGAACCATTGTCTTTATTCTCATCAGCATTATTTTATCATCATGATATTATATTATCATTCCCTGGCAAGAAATCTCTGGAGTCAGGTCAGGAACTACATTTTTAATGGTTACCCTGAGCTACTCATGTTTGTTAAAGTAATTAAGCCCTGCTTAACATAATGCACTGATGGGAGGGACTGTCTAAGGGGAAAACTGGGTCTTGCTCTGGTGGACAGAGCCATGCTCAGTAAATCTTTAACCCAACTGTCTGCTGATGGGTGGGGCTGTGATCTTTCCCTGTTAGTTGTTTGGCCTGATATGACTCAGTCCTGGAGTCTGCAGAGGCTACTGGTGACCTCCAGAAAGGACTTATGCCAACGTGCACCTTCCAGGACCGTTGCTGGCAATGTGCCTATGCCCGCAGCAGGCCAGTGCCAACCCACGCCTCCGCCAGAGATCCTCAAACGTTCACAGGCAGGTCCGGCTCACTTTCTTGTGGGCTCACTGCTCCTGTCCCCTGGGTCCTGGTGCACACAAGATTTTGTTTGTGCCCTCCTTGATGAGGGTGAGAGAGGAGAGCGAAAATGCTGGCTTAAAACTCAACATTCAAAAACTAAGATCATGACATCCGGTCCCATCACTTCATGGCAAATAGATAGAGAAAAAGTAGAAACAGGGACAGATTATATTTTCTTGGGCTCCAAAATCACAGTGGACCATGACAGCAACCATGAAATTAAAAGACACTTACTCCTTGGAAGAAAAGCTGTAACAAACCTAGCAGAAGCATCACTTTGCTGACAGAGGTCCGTATAGTCAAAGCTATGGTTTTTCCAGTAGTCATATACGGATGTCAGATTTTGACCATAAAGAAAACTGAGCATTGAAGAACTAATTCTTTTAAACTGTGATGCTGGAGAAGACTCTTGAGAGTCCCTTGGATTGCAATGAGATCAAACCAGTCAATTGCAGAGGAAATCAACCCTGACTATTCATTGGAAGGACTGATTCTGAATCGGAAGCTCCAATGCTTTGGCCATCGAATGTAAAGAGACGACTCATTGAAAAGACCCTGATTCTGGGAAAGACTAAGGGCAAGAGAAGGAGTGACAGAGGATGAGATGATTGGATGGCATCAGTGACTCAATGGCATTGAGTTTGAGAAAGCTCTGGAAGATAGTGAAGGACAGGGAAGCCTGGTGTGCTATAGTTCATGAGATTACAAAGAGGTGGACACGAGTTTGCAACTGAACAACAACAATGATAACTTAAATGCCCATCTTCTAAGTTCCTGCTTCTGTAGCTACGCAGTGTGAGCCGGGAAAAGTAAAAGAAATGCAAAAAGCGAAATGGCTGACTGAGGAGGCCTTACAAATAACTATGAAAAGAAAGGAAGTGAAAAACAAAGGAGAAAAGGAAAGATATACCCATTTGAATGCACAGTTCCAAAGAACAGCAAGGAGAGATAAGAAAGCCTTCCTCAGTGATCAATGCAAAGAAATAGAGGAAAACAACAGAATGGGAAAGACTAGAGATCTCTTCAAGAAAATGGGAGATACCAATGGAACATTTCATGCAAAGATGGGCTCAATAAAGGACAGAAATGGTATGGACCTAACAGAAGCAGAAGATATTAAGAAGAGGTGGCAAGAATACACACAAGAACTGTACAAAAAAGATCTTCACGACCCAGATAATCACGATGATGTGATCACTCACCTAGAGCCAGACATCCTGGAATGTGAAGTCAGGTGGGCCTTAGAAAGCATCACTATAAACAAAGCTAGTGGTGGTGATGGAATTCCAGTTGAGCTATTTCAAATCCTCAAAGGTGATGCTGTGAAAGTGCTGCACTCTCTATGCCAGCAAATCTGGAAAACTCAGCAGTGGCCACAGGACTGGAAAAGGTCAGTTTTCGTTCCAATCCCAAAGGAAGGCAATGTCCAAAGAATGCCCAAACTACCACACAATTGCACTCCTCTCACACGCTAGTAAAGTAATGCTCAAAATTCTCCAAGCCAGGCTTCAGCAATATGTGAACCGTGAAGTTCCAGATGTTCAAGCTGATTTTAGAAAAGTCAGAGGAACCAGAGATCAAATTGCCAACATCCGATGGATCATCGAAGAAACAAGAGAGTTCCAGAAAAACATCTATTTCTGCTTTATTGACTATGCCAAAGCCTTTGACTGTGTGGATCACAATAAACTGTGGAAAATTCTGAAAGGATGGGAATATCAGACCACCTGACCTTCCTCTTGAGAAACTTGTATGCAGCTCAGGAAGCAACAGTTAGAACTGGACATGGAACAACAGACTGGTTCCAAATAGGAAAAGGAGTACGTCAAGCCTGTATATTGTCACTCTGCTTATTTAACTTATATGCAGAGTACATCATGAGAAACGCTGGGCTGGAGGAAGCACAAGCTGGAATCAAGATTGCCAGGATAAATATCAATAACCTCAGATATGCAGATGACACCACTCTTATGGCAGAAAATGAAGAACTAAAGGGCCTCTTGATGAAAGTGAAAGAGGAGAGTGAAGAAGTTGGCTTAAAGCTCAACATTCAGAAAACTAAAATCATGGCATCCGGTCCCATCACTTCATGGCAAATAGATGGGGAAACAGTGGAAACAGTGGTTGACTTTATTTTTCTGGTCTCCAAAATCACTGCAGATGGTGATTGCAGCCATGAAATTAAAAGATGCTTACTCTTTGGAAGGAAAGTTATGACCAACCTAGACAGCATATTGAAAAGCAGAGACATTACTTTGCTAACAAAGGTCCATCTTGTCAAGACTATGGTTTTTCCCGTGGCCATGTATGGATGTGAGAGTTGGAATATAAATAAAGCTGTGGTGAAGAATTGATGCTTTTGAACTGTGGTGTTGGAGAAGACTCTTAAGAGGCCCTTGGACTGCAAGGAGATCCAACCAGTCCATCCTAAAGAAATCAGTCCTAAATATTCACTGGAAGGACTGATAACTGAAGCTGAAAATCCAATACTTTGGCCACCTGATGTGAAGAGCTGACTCATTTGAAAAGACCCTGATGCTGGGAAAGATTGAGGGCAGGAGGAGAAGGGGAGAACCAAGGATGAGATGGCTGGATGGCATCACTGAGTCGATGGACATGGGTTTTGGTGGACTGCGGGAGTTGATGATGACAGGGAGGGCTGGCATGCTGCGGTTCATGGGGTCGCAAAGAGTCAGACACGACTGAGCGAGTGAACTGAACTGAACTGTGAATGATCACTCGAAAAATATTGGAGTAAATTGAGGGGTGAATGTTTTTCTTCCTTTGTGCTCCTAAATTCTGAATGGTAAATTCAAGAACTGCTTCAAGTTGAGGATAGTTGCCCTTGGTCCTAAAGAGGAGGATGGAACTGTGTCAGAGAGGCTGCAAGGAAAGTTGTGTGCCTGTGGCGTATTACAGAAGGCACATCCAGTTACTGTTTCATGTTTATATCTGTACTGTTCCATGTTAATATCTGCTGTTTCATGTTAATATCTTCTTCCTTAGAACATTCCAGGAAAATCTTGAAGAAAGATCGGTATTAGCTTGGCTCCTTGAAACATAGCTTGATAATGGGACAGAGTAGTAATTGGAAAGTCATAGTTTGAAACCCATCCACCAATAAAAGCTCACAAGTGCACTAAAGGATTAATGAGAGATTAAGCAGTAGTAGTGCTGTAAGGATAGGATAAGTGAGCACTTTGTTGGGATTTTTCTTTCACTGAGAAGAAAAATAAGAAAATTGTAATGAGGATGAACAAAAAAGAGAAGGATGGGAGAAAGCAAACAAAGACGACATCATTTCTGCAAACCATAACCCTAAAGTGGAATGACAGTTCTTAACAATTTGGAAGTTTATGTGCACTCTAGTATTTTATGTATGTAGAGTTTATGATCTATTTTCATATACCTCATCTCATTTTATATTCACAGAACCTTCATGAGATAGGTTTGGCAGGAATTGCCATCTTATTTTTTAATGAAAAAAATAGACACCTAAACTATTTCCCCTGATTTTCTTCCCAGTTTTAAAAGAACTTACTTTTTCTAACTAAAAAAATAATAAAGAAAAATACTAGGAGTTATACTCCTTTATTAATGAAACACAGCTAAAGCATTGTGAAATCTTTGTTTTCACATTTATTTGATAAAAAGACTGAGATATAACATCTATAAAGTAAATAGCACAGAAAGAAAGATTATTTAGTTTAGCATAGTTGGCTAAGTTGAATAATAATAACATTTTCAATTTTGAGTCTGTGGATAACAGCCATGGTATCTTTTTTTTTAATTGGTTTATTTATCTATTTTATAACTTTACAATATTGTATTTGTTTTGCCATACGTTGACATGAATCTACCATGGGTGTACATGTTTTCCCCTTCCAGAACTCCCCTCCCACCTCCCTCCCCATCCCTTCCCGCTGGGTCATCCTGGTGCACCAGCCCCGAGCACCCTGTATCATGCATCGAACCTGCACTGGCGATTCGTTTCACATGCAGCCATGGTATCTTGAAAAAGAAAGTGGTGATAAGGTATTCAGTATAGGCTCTAATAATACTAAATGGGATGTGGGTTTGCAGCATCAAAGTACCTATATCCAAGTTTAGTAATGAACTTCTTCTCACCTCAAAACTGTCTTTTTTCTTGCCTGTTACATCCATTCTTTTTCATTTAGCCTTCTTATTACTGGGTAATAAATGATATGAATGTGAACATAAAATTGTCTTAAGCTGTAAAGTCACACCAGATATTATGTGAACCTAGAAGAAATTTCATATACTACTAAGAGTATACTATTCCTTTTCTTTCTATAATGCCACAAATGATTTCAATGAAAATGAGTCATAGTACCCAAGAAGAACTAGATATTGAACTTTATAAAAGTACAAGCAGACCTCACCGACAGGCAGTTCATCATGCTTCTACATTTAGGTATTAATTTCAATTTCAATCTTCCTGTAAAACAAAAATGAATATTTTTTTTTATTATGGAGTAATGGCCTTGCCGAAGTGACATAAATTACTGTTGGAGACATTAAAATTGCAGACTAAAGGCTACTTCCCACTCCTTTACATGGTGTATTTCTTTCCAGTGGAGTGTGGATTGCTTCTAAAAATACCCTAGATTTTAACCAAACCAGACTCTCCACTTTCCATATAGAATTGCTTCAACATTCTTAGACAAAGGATGTCAGAGGTCATTGGTGTGTTATTGTGCCTCCCTTGGTATCTCTTTCGACGTTCTCTCACTGACGGCACTACCATCTATGAATCTGAAGCCCGCTAGAGCTATATTTTGGCAATCAAGGACAAAGTTAAGTCATCGTCAGAATTATGAGTTTGACAAATGAAATTTTTGTTTTCTTCCTTTTTTATCCTCATCCCAATTATGTTTTCTAGATTTTATCTATGTTTAATCAGAATTCTTTTAACACCACTACATAGTTTATTGAGTATAAATAGTATCCTAAATCTATTCAGGTTACAGGAGTTATGATTCTGAATATTGCAGTGTGGTTTTCTTTAAGGAACTTTTGGTAATGTTGAGGAAAAGTGGAAAACAGACAATTACAAAACAATATGATACTACCATAAAGTCCGCAACTATGGAGTGCTTTATTACAGAGGGCATCTAAGTAAGGACTGGGAGATGTGGAAGCCTTCCTAGAGTCAGTAACATGGAAGCTGAGGCTTGAAAGATGAGTTGGGATATAGGACTTGCCTGCAAGTAAGAACAGCAAAACTGGAGAAACCAACATTTGACAAGGTTTCAAATTTAAGGAATAACATGGAGTTTTAGGCACTGCAAACAATTCAATTCTAGTAAGAATATGTATGTTTTTTAATTCCAGTTTTAAAAATATGAAAATAATACATAAATGTTTAAAAAGTTAAATAGTGCAAAATAATTTAGAATAAAGTCATCTTTAGAATACAAGCTATCAGTCCTATGCTCCCAAAACAGAAATCACCAGCTTATTATTTTATACCATTTCAGTCCATTTCAGAAAAATGGGTATGTATACATTTATGATACAAAAATTTCTATATCATTTTATATTAATTTTTTTGCTGATTTTATATATCAATATATATGTTTACATCTTTCTTTTAAATAAGATAAGCTTTGTATTAGAAATATTTATTAGATTATTCAAAAATTGTTTACTGTGGCTATAAATAACATGTTATCTATGTTAGTTGATATATAAATTTAAATTTTGATAGATATTACTACAGTTTTTCCCGAATTATTCATTCCAATTTAGTTAAAAAGTATGAGAGTATGTGTTTTTATGCTGTTATAAACTAATGATATTTAGGCTGAACCCTGTAAAACTTCAGATTTATAGGATTAAAATGGTTGAATATTGATTATTTAACCAGATTCAACTTAATACTATAACATTTATCTTTGCCAAAATCCTAACTGAAATACTTTTTGAATTTCTATAGTAAAAATAAATAAAAACATTTCAAAGACATTTTTCTGTATCTTTTATATCCTTCAAGTATTTTTCTGTCATTGTTTCCCTTTGTCTTATTAGTTTGCTCATTTTATGATATATATATATTTAAATTGCAAAAAATCATTACTATCACAAATTTTGCAATATTTTCCTGAACTTTGTATTATTTTCTGTTCAGAGTGAATCTTATTATGGAAATCATAAAAACTTTTATAAGCAAAATGATTAATCTTGAGCTTTCTTTAAGGTTTAGAGAAGTCTTTCCATCTCTAAGATGAAGTGTCTGTGTGTGTATGAATCTATTATATTCCTCTAGTACTTTTAGATTTTCATTTCTTAAGTTTAGAATATTGATCCATTTGG
This sequence comes from Giraffa tippelskirchi, assembly GCF_054371585.1. Lineage (NCBI taxonomy): Eukaryota > Metazoa > Chordata > Mammalia > Artiodactyla > Giraffidae > Giraffa > Giraffa tippelskirchi. Next base: position 174,164,557 of record NC_137280.1, on the reverse strand, counting down.
GCTTTTTAAAAATAATAGAAGTTTGGCAGAAACCTGTACAATTCTATAAAATAATTATCCTTCAATTTTAAAAAATAAATAAATTTAAAATTAAAAAAAGAAAATGATGCATTCTCATTTAATAAGTTGTAAAATTATCAAACACATATTAAAAAACATTTTTTGCAATGATTTGAATTGCATCATGAAAATATACATATCCATTAGATTTTTTTATACTCCCTGGTTTTCTATTATGATCTGCTGATTTTTTAGCCTATTCCTTTGACTACTTTTGGCTTCCCAGGTGGCAGAGTGGTAAAGAATCCACCTGCCAATGCAGAAAACGCAAGAGACTGGGGTTCAATCCCTGGGTAGGGAAGATCCCCTGGAGAAGGAAATGGCAACCCACTCTAGCATTCTTGCCTGGAAAACCCCATGGGCAGAGGAGCCTGGTGGGCCACAGTCCATGGGGTCACAAAGAATAAGACAAAACTGTGCGCACACACATGCAGCTCTGAATTCCAATTCAGCTTGACAACTCTAAATCATGGTAGTGTATGTTTAATATTGATTTTGGAAAACTGTCTGCTAAAAATTTTCTACATAATTTCTTCTATTCTCATTATTTATTTATTATTAGTTATTTCTTCTATTTTATACATCTATTTTTCCTCGTTGAGTCAAATTTTTATTTTATATATTCATATTTACAAACAAAATAATCTGTTATTTTGTGGAGGAACAATACTCACGTGTGCTTGCACATAGGCACAATCAGCACCTTTATAATGTAAAGACAATCAGTGCTTTTTAGTACAAGAACAGTCATGTGTGTCCATCTATGCAAATCTCCATTTAGGTACTTCAGTTGATGTTAAGCATTTTATATAATCCCCTTAGACTGGTAAAAACATCATTGAAATTTTACATTTCAGCTAAAAAAGAAAGTAACAACAATCACAACAGACTGTTAACTTTAGAGATTCGGTGGTCTCTTGCCACAGTCATCAGAAGTTTCAGGCTCCAAAGACAAACACAAGTATTTTTTTTTTTTTGGTCAGTGTTCTGATTGTTATCTTCATAATATGTACTTCTCAATGAATCAAACTTTTAATATTATATCTTCCAGACATCAAAGTTGGTGAATTATATTAAGTAAAATACCTTATCTAATATCCTTTTACCATTTATATCATTATCTTTATATCACTTCTTAGTCTATGCTGCTGCTGCTAAGTCGCTTCGGTCGTGTCCGACTCTGTGCGACCCCATAGACGGAAGCCCACCAGACTCCGCTGTAACTTTTAATAATAGAATTCAAACTTTATTTCTCGTTTCTCTTAATGAAGAAACCAATGCCTCTGTGGTTCTCTTTTTGTGTGCTGCTTCCAAGTTTCTGTTAACTATAAAATCACATTTCTTAAAATTTATAACATGTTGGCTCTGTTTTGCAATTATTAAAACTATGATACTTTGCTTAAATATTGGTTCAATTTTTTAAATAAGGGGAATTTTAATATTATAATTTGAAAAAGCTAAAATTCATCTAGAATTGAAAGAGAGAAAATGATCTCTGACAGGAAAGAGTAAAAGCAGTCCTTCCCATAATTAAGATGGAGAGACAGACAGAGGTAAAGCCAGATGCAGAGGAAACAGAAAACATCGTTTGTCCCTAGTTCATGCAGCAGTAAAATGCCTCAGCAGCATCTTATTAAGTGCCTACTGCTTTCTCACTAGCAATGCTGCAGGCATACTTTAATCTATCACTGCTGCTGCTGCTAAGTCGCTTCAGTCGTGTCCGACTCTGTGCGACCCCATAGACGGCAGCCTACCAGGCTCCTCCAACCATGGGATTTTCCAGGCAAGAGTACTGGAGTGGGGTGCCATTGCCTTCTCCTCATTTATCACTAAACATACTCAATTGCTAAACTGCCTTAATTCATGTTAGCGTCAGGGCTTCCCTGGTGGCCGAGACAGTAAAGAATTTGCCTGCAACACAGGAGACCAGGGTTTGACCCCTGGGTCAGGAAGATCCCCTGGAGGAGGGCATGGCCACCCACTCCAGAATTTTTGCCTGGAGTGTTCCATGGCCAGAGGAGCCTGGTGGGCTGCAGTCCATGGGGTCGCAGAGTCAGACATGACTGAGCAACTAACACTTACCACTTACTTCCCACTTCTCCTAACCCCACTTTCAGAATAGATTCTCCTTTTAGACCCTCTGAACTTTCAGCAGAAACTTTGCTTTGAAAAAATTGTTTCCCTCCTCTCCTACTTGAGTAGCATTCCCAGGTTCCTGCCTTCCTTTTGTTGAGTGACACTTTTGAGAGTTAATAAATCTGACCTTGTCTGACTACTGGCTAGTTCTTGGTAGTCTTCAGCTGACTGAAAATTTGGAGATTACATCAAGATCTTTCTGAGATTTGTTGCTGAGGACCAGGATTCTTAACTAGATAACAGTGCATATATCAAAGACCATTTGTGCCCTCTGATATGATTGAATTTGGTACTGAACTAGAGTTTTGATGTGTTCTTTAAGCCTTTCAGTATGACATCTCAGGATATGTGTTTGCCTATCTTTTGGTGTTCTCTTCTGAATTTTGGCTCCTAAGCCTCTGACTGCCTGTATTTTACTGATTTTATATGTCTTGCTGTTGCCTATTAGATGGAGGTGCCGGTCGATCATAATGATCTTATGTTTAACTAGTCTAAGAAGCTGAGGAGTTCAGACAGTTTCTTCAGTCAGGCACTCTTTGGAAAAGCTTGTTTTGGGGACACATTTTAAAAACCATATAAGGACTTGCCTCCAGCCATTTTTGTGTCTCTGAAACCTCCGTTTAGCTGTTTTGTCATAACCTTGCTGATAATGTTTTTTGTTTTTTTTTTTTTTTAACTAGATTCTATAGATAGGAAGTTAAACAAGAATCATTCTTAGCAACTGTATATTTATCATGGATCTTCTTATTCTCAACAGCCCCTTTACTGAGTTGGAAGCCAATTTTTTCCATGTATATATACTACTCTGCTAATTTATTTGCCTGTCTCTTTAAATGACACAGTCTAACCAGGGATAATTTGGAATTAGTGTGGCCACAGGAATTTGTGAAACTTTTAGCACAAGATTGTTCATGTATAGCTTGTTTTATATAATAGAAAGAGAACAAAAGTACAGGGCAACATTGTCTCCTTTCCATAATTAGTATAATAAAGCTCCTAAAGGCAACTAAGACTCCAAATCTTCCCTAAAAGGATTCGAGCAGAGATGTGGTGGGTTGAATTGTTTTCCCCCAAAGTGTATGCCCAAGTCCTAACCCCAACACCTGTGAATGTGATCTCAGTTGGAAATAAGAGTATTTGCAGGTGTAATCAAGTTAAAGTGAGGTAGTACTTTGCCCTAAATTTGATTGCCACTGTGTTTATAATGGAAGAAGAAGGCGATTTGGATACAGAAGCACAGAGGGAAGAAACCATGTGAAGTCAGGGGCAAAGCTGGAGAGACACAACGAGAAAGGCAAGGAATCTCAAGGATTGTTGGCAACCACTAGAAACTGGAAGAGGCCAAAGGATTCCTTCCTACAGCCTTTAGACAGAGCAGGGCCCTGTGGATATCTTGATACTGAAATTCTATCCTCCAGAATTTTGAAATTTCTGGTTTTTTAAAGCCAAGTGGTTTGTGGTAATTAATTTTGGAAGCCCTAAGAAACTGATACAAAAGACAAATGAAAATAACAACAATAGCAAAAAAAAAAAAACCAACTTGAGACTGCTGCTTTTGTGAACAGCTCTAAATCCTCTCCTACTTGTCTTTATCCAACGCTTACATTTCCTGACCCCCCTTTATTTCTCGCAAACTCCCAGGGCCATGCCAGTCCCCACAGACCCTCTGCCTTTTCCCCACTTCAACTATACCTGACAATCCCAGGCAGTCACAATTCATTTTTTATTTGTCTAAAGCCAAAACATTTCCCACTCCTTTTTTTCCTGTTTCTCTATTTTTTCCCTTCACTTGAGAAATTTAAAAGGTAAATTGATGAGAAAAAAATAATCATTCTATCATTATGTGAACATTCTAGGAATGTCTAGTTCAGATAAACAGCTAAAATGTGTAAGGGAAAGTTAATTAACTGTGATTCTTTCGCTTTAAGAAATGTGAACAAGTAAATTTAAGTAATAGCTTTTGTTACTATAGTTACAAGATAAGAAGAAAAGGCTTTGATTCAAGATAAAACAGAAGCTTTCAAAAATGATTTAAAGATTTTTAAAACTTTGGTTCATGAATATCAGATTTGTATTTTGTATAGTTTGAAATTTATGTAGTGTTTCTGATAGGTAGGTAAAATTCCGGACTAACTGAAATGAGTTAGTAATCTTATTTTAAAGATAACTCTATATCTATTATATTAATTATATGAAATGCTAAATGCTATGCTAAGTCACTTCAGTCGTGTCCGACTCTGTGCGACCCCATAGACGGCAGCTCACCAGGCTCCGCCGTCCCTAGGATTCTCCAGGCAAGAATACTGGAGTGGGTTGCCATTTCTTTCTCCAGTGCATGAAAGGGAAAAGTGAAAGTGAAGTCGCTCAGTCGGGTCCGACTCTTAGCGACCCCATGGACTGTAGCCTACCAGGCTCCTCAGTCCATAATCTTCTCTAAATAAGACTAAACATAAATTTCTCATGATTCAAAGTTTCTAAATACATTATCATTCTGCTAAAACCCATTTTAAATTACAAGCGAGAAAATAATACTTAACTGATATTACAATGATAAATGGCTTTTTAAAGTTTTTTTTTCATAAAAACTTTATTGAGATACAATGATAAATAATAAACTGCACATATTTAAAGCACACAATTTGATTGTTTGCACATATGAAGCATCATTCTGTCAAGAAAAAGAATATGTCCATCACTTTCAAAAGTTTTCTATTCCCTATTTTAATTTCTGCTTTCTAACCTCTCCTGTCCCAATACTGTCTCCAGGAAAGACTGATCTACCTGTTTATAGATGTTTGTATTTTATAGAATTTTACAAAAGTGAAATTATACCATATTTACTTTGTCTGGATTTTATTACTCAGAATAATTATGTTGACATTTTACCCATGTTATAATGTGTATTTATACTGCATGCCTTTCTCTTGCCGAATAATATTCCATTACGTGGCTCTTCCATGCTTTTTTATTGGCTTTCATGGCAGTGAAGCCAGCTCTCCCAGGTGGTCAAGACGGCTTTCCCTGTGAACTGGTAACTATATGTCAGACGTGCCTGGGAAAATCTCCCCTAACCTCACACTCAGTCTTATTACAAACTGACGTTCAATATCCGAAAGGACTCAATACACAGTCTAATCATCAGCATCTATGCACTTTCTTTTCTCAACATCCTCTTAAATAATTCTTGCCTAATCTAAAACCTGAAAGCATAATTTTCTATAAGCAATGTCATAAAAAGAGTGTTCTCAAATCTTGATGTAAAAGGGGTTCATCAAGTACTGTTAACAATCAGAATGCCAGTGAACGTTCTAGGGATTCATCCTTGGATTCATCATGTCTTTGAATTAAAGCAACATAAAACATAGTAAAATGTAAAATGACCATGGAATTAAAAGACATGTGCTCCTTGGAAGAAAAGTTATGACAAACCTAGACACTGTATTAAAAAGCAAAGATATTACTTTGCTGACCAATGTCTGTATAGTCAAAGCTATGTTTTTTCCAGTAGTCGTGTATGGATATGAGAGTGGGAAAGTAAAGAAGGCTAGGCTCAGAAGAATTGGTGCTTTTGAACTGTGGTGTTGGAGAAGACTCTTGAGAGTCCCCTGGACTGCAAGGAGATCCAAGCAGTTAATCCTAAAGGAGATCAATCCTAAATATTCATTGGAAGGAGTGATACTGAAGCTGAAGCTCCAATACTTTTTCCACCTGATGGGAAGAGCTGACTCATTGGAAAAGATCCTGATGCTGGGAGATTGAAGACAAAAAGAGAAGGGGGTAGCAGAAGATGAGATGATTGGATGGCATCACCGACTCAGTGGTCAGGAATTCGAGCAAACTCCAGGAGATAGTGAAGGACAGGGATGCCTGGAGTACTGCAGTCCCTGGGGTTGCAGAGATGGACATGACTTAGGACTGAACAACAACAAAAACGTACTGAAATCACTGTCTTCTAATACTCTCCTTATTAGACAGAGACCACACGTGTGGGTTCTTGCATATGCCTCTCCCTAGCCCCCCACACCTCCCCTCAGACAGGCACATTTTGTAAGGAACTACACCATTCAAGAAAGTTGGATCGAGTGTATGATTGAGTGAGATATTGGGAGCTTTCACCAAAGTCATCCAGAACTTGACTACGGTTTCTCATGGTTTAATCTTTATTATTTTGTTCTTTAGTTTCAAACCTCTTGTTTACTTCTTTTGCTGGCTCCTTTTAAGTATGCTACATATAGGACCTCAATTCTTAATATTGCTTTTTACATCGTTAGTCACTTCTTGGTATGAGGCAAACATCTGCCTATAATTTAGTCATAATTTTGCTAAAATATAGCAAATTGACTATTGCTTTTCCTTTGGATGCCAAACAATTTCCTTTGTTACCAATTGCTTCTAAGAGATCAGTTGGCACCCTAAGTGTCTGCACTCAGCCATTAGGATCCTTTTTAGAAGGCAAACATCATGACAATCCAGGCAAACAGAAATCTAACCACACCATCATGTCATTCTCGTTGTGGCTTTATCTTTTATAACAAAACTTTCACAGACTCAGAATTTTGGGACGTCTTGGGGAATATATGCACATATTTGAGGGCTATCTTACTTTTATAGACTTTACAATCAACGTGGAATACATAGACTCAGGCCTAAATTTATTTCATTTAGATCTACCTAGTGGTCTGTATACAAAAACCATCATGACCTGATGCCAAAACACACTTGATCAATAGTATCAAAGATTTTAATTCTGTTTGGCAATCTCATGGGTTACTTTGGTCAAAGAGTCATTAGGTGAACGCTTATTTACTAGTCCTAGATTTCTGGCACAAAAGTCTTGGTTATTACCGACATATGGGAATAGATCTGTTATCTTGGCAAACTAATGTCTGTCTTCATGAGAGTCCCTGAATGACCTAGTTTTGTTTTGTCTTTCCCCTCTTCTATTTTCTATTCATGCCCTCCTCTCTCCTTCCACCCCTCATAACCACTGACCTGTTCCTTCTCCTGTGTTTTTACTTTATACAGAATTTGATGTAATGAAATCATGTAATATGCTGTCTTTTGAGACTGGCTCCATTCACCTACTGTAAAGCACCTGAATTTCATTTATTGTTGTTTTTATTTGTGTTCTGTTCCTTTTTATTACTGAGTATTCCATTTTACAGATGTAATTCGATAGATCCTTTACTTTGAAAACTCCACTCTGAATAGCTCTGTGACATTTTCTTCCAATTTTACTTTCATTTTCCCCTCTTTTTCTTCTTTCTTTCTAGCACCTTTTCTATTTTTGTTGTTGTTTGCTTTTTTTTCTCAATTATTTGGAAAATCTTTTTTTCCTGCTATATTTGAGAATGAAAGCTTAGTTTAATTAATATCAATAGTTGATGTAGAATTTCCTTTTCTTTACAATATATGTGGATGCAGTTTTTTTTTTTTTGGATGTCCAAGATATATATTTCTTGCATATGAAATGCAAGAGTATAAAAGGGGACTCAATATAGTATGTCATTACCACATCAGAACTGCCAGTTTCTCTCAGAAAATGTATTTAAGTTCTTTTTAGAGAAGAGTTTTCAGTTATATGTCTGAGAATATGTACTTGACTGCCAAGTACTATGCATGAGTCCAAAGATATAAAAAGTAGTAGCTGGGGTAGCTTTTCCATAGATAGTCCTTCAAGTTAACATTGCTCTTCTCTCTTACCAGCTGCTTGTTTCTTTTTGTATATAGGCCTAGCAATTTCTCTGCAAGTCTTTACTGATAAACCTATTCTATTTCTGCTCTAACATTTTCCTCTTTGTCCTCCAAGAAATAGCTTCTTTGATTTGGTTTATCTGTCTAAATATATCATTTAGTGTGTCCTTTAGTGTCATTTTTTAAAAGGTCCTCACATTTATAACATACAATTACTGACAAAAAAGACTGCATGCTCCCATACTGAAATATTACTTTCATACTCAACTTCAGCTTTGCAATAAAAATTTGTAGCTTAATTTCTCTAAGATAAACCATATGACCACCTCATAGTTCAGTTCAGTTCAGTCGCTCAGTTGTGTCCGACTCTTTGCGACCCCATGGACTGTAGCACGCCAGGCCTCCCTGTCCATCCCCAACTCCCGGAGCTTACTCAAACTCATGTCCGTTGAGTTGGTGATGCCATCCAACCATCTTATCCTCTCATCCCCTTCTCTTGCCTTCAATCATTCCCAGCATCAGGGTCTTTTCAAATGAGTCAGTTCTTTGCATCAGGTGGCCAAAGTATTGGAGTTTCAGCTTCAACATCAGTCCTACCAATGAATATTCAGGACCAATTTCCTTTAGGATTGACTGGTTGGATCTCCTTGCTGTTCAAGGGACTCTCAAGAATCTTCTCCAACACCACAGTTTAAAAGCATCAATTCTTTGGCACTGAGCTTTCTTTATAGTTCAACTCTTATATCCATACATGACTAATGGAAAAACCATAGCTTTGATGAGACAGACCTTTGTTGACAAGGTAATGTCTCTGCTTTTTAATATGTTGTCTAGGCTAGTCATAGCTTTCCTTCCAAGGAGCAAGTGTCTTTTAATTTCATGGTCGTGGTCACCATCTGTAGTGATTTTGGAGCCCAAGAAAATAAAGTCTGTCACTGTTTCCATTGTTTCCCCATCTATTTGGCATGAAGTGATGGGACCAGATGCCATGATCTTAGTATTCTGAATGTTGACTTTTAGTGACATTAGTTTAGTTAGTTAGTTAATTAATTAGTAACCTCAGAGTTACTAATTAACTATATATATATATGAACTCTATTTATAAAGTATATATTAAATGAAATATATATGTACACACACACACACATATGGATATATGAACTAGGGCTTAAAAGGTAACTCAGTGGTGCAGAGTCCACCCGGCACTGCAGGAGTGGCAGGAAACAGGGGTTTGATCCCTGCATCGAGGAAGATCGTCTGGAAGAGGAACTCGCCTGCCACTCCAGCATCTTGCCTGGACAATTTCACAGACAGAGGAGCCCGGTGGGCTATAGTCCATGGGGTCACGAAGAGTCGGCATGACTGACTGTGCACTCACACATATAGGAACTCTTTCACATTTTAATTGGATTCATTATTTGGTTTAAATTGTAGATTACGGAAGCTAAGTAATAACTTCCTAGCATATTCTCTCTCATAGGTTTCTTAATAATTAATTGTATTCATTACAGTACTTTGTAATTATAGTACATTACAGTACTATATTGTTTCGTAACTGAACAAATACCAAACAATTTTACCTTCTACCTTTAGCCTTTTGCTAAATATAGATCAGCATTTATAATGATATAAAACGTTTTACCTTAGACAGAATGAACTTCTAAAAGTTTTTCTTAGAGTTCATGAGTTGGATGAACAAAATCAAACTACTTTGAAATGAACTACTTTTTTTCTATTTGCAGAATCTGACAGCCCAAATCGTTTAATTGTTTGTGAAGCTTTTCTGCCACTGATGAAATCAATGTATTCACACCTAATGCTCCACTATTCATTCCTGAAGGAGAATATGTAGAAATAAAATTAAATGAAATTGTTATGGAAATAATTTAACTGAACAATCATGCTTTACAGAAGGATGTGTATAAACACTCCAGATTCACACAGTAAAATAACTACTTTAAGCATATTCTTCACAAAATAATAATAACTCTTTGAAGTCAATGCCAGTGTGTCTCCAGCAGATCTGTGTCCTGCAGCTCTGCCCTTCAGGGACTGCTGTGACCTCCATAGGGAACAGTAAATATAAACAAATATTTTAGGCAGTAGACAATTCATTTTCAACTTTCCTGAGAAGTGGAAAGTCACTAAATTTTCATTAACTATATCCTCTGTTACCCTGCTTTTGTAGCCCATTGCTCGTAAAAGGAACCATTACAAAATAAAATACAAGTGTGAGGTAGTAAAATAAACAACTAATTGTACGATTTACCATATCTAATAAATGACAGTGTCATTATGGCAAGGATATTTCATCCATTTCAGCATTTTTTTGAGTGGTACTTAGTATACAATAAATGTATTCATTTTTAAATTTCTCAATGAGTTTTAGCAAATTTACAGAGTTGAATAATGATTAATACAGTCGAGAACATTTTCATCATTCCAAAACCAAACCTCATGCCAGTTGAGGTGACTGTTCTCACCCTCAGGCTGGGGAAACTACAAACGCCTTCTTTCTCACTGTAGATATGCCTTTTGTGAACACTCCATATATTAATTGTAAATGGAATCATACAGTATGTGGTCAGTAAGATCTAACTTCTTTTGCTGACACTGTTCATCCCTGTTATAGCTTGCTTCCATACTTTGCTCTTTCTTCTTGAAAGCTTTTTGACAGGAATTTTGAGACTACTCCCACACATACATCACAAACACCTAACACGGGGACTCTCACAGTTGCCCTTGAATTCCCCCGTGAGTGACTGACTGGCTGCTTCATGCATCTCTCACTGTGCCTCAGCACGGATGGCACTTCCATCAGTGCCTGGAAGGCAGTTGTGTCAGATTCTTCTCCCAGCTCCACCTGGGCCTGGAAGGTGTTGGCTGTCAGAAAAGGAAGACGGATTATCCCAGGTCTTTCAGATTTCCCAACATGTTAAAGTGAGAACTCGGTTCACTGTACATGTGGTGCACATATTTCTAGACCATAGCAAATGTTGGAAGTTTAAGATGAGGGCTTCCAAACCTTCAGTTCAGTTCAGTTGCTCAGCCGTGTCCACCTCTTTGTGACCCCATGGACTGCAGCACGCCAAACCTATTCCATCCTATTCTTGTTGTCCTCCTCTTTGGATTTTCCATGTACACAGTCCTATTAGATGCAATAATTCATCAATTCAAGGAGGATATGAGGTGAAAATTGGAGACCTAGAGGTCTATATTGCTTTACCTAAAAAGAAGAGATAAAAATGGGGAGGGATGAGGTAAAGGAGAGATGTGGGTAGTCTTGGGCAATACCCTATAATTATGAGAACCAGCCTGATAAAACCTGCCGTTTTGTGCACTGAGGTAATTTTATCCTCATATTTCAAAATAACTCAGGTCTAGTTTATAAAGCCAGTCTAAAAAAATACATTGTTAAGTACCATATAAAGAACTAGTCAAGTTACTATACTCTATTTCTACTTAATTGTCTAGCAATTAGAAACGGAAGAAAGGAAGGAAATGGGCGTCACCTTTGCACCCTGTTTGTCAATCAAAAAAAAAAAAAGCAAATGAGTTGATTGTGGTTAGAAAGCTATTACAGAATAAGGAAGCTTCGGGTTAGCATTAAACCTGGGAATGTGCAAATTATTTCTTGCTAGTCACAAAGATATGCTAATGAAGATCATGGTGAGAAACCTCTTGTTCATCAGGAGGCTTCAGAGCTGGCATTAATCCAGAGGCTGGGTGAATGCTGTCCACTCGGCACCAAAGACTTTCTTTCCTTAATTTCTGTCATTTGGTATTTTATATTTGGGCCACAGAAACACAGTATGCAGCCATACAAACTGCTTTATATCAGGCAGAAGCTGCAAGAGTAATATGCTGATCAAAGAGCCAAGTAGAGTTGGAAAAAAAAAAATGAAAAACAAGAGTTCAAAGATCTTCCAAACCAGTTTTGATATCAGTTCAGTTCAGTTGCTCAGTCGTGTCTGACTCTTTGCGACCCCATGAATTGCATAGGTAATAATTAGAAAGGAAATACATTGCATGACTTGGGCATAATGATAAAAATGAAATGAATGAAATGCAAATTAAGGATTCTAAGATAACAGCCTTCTACCACAAAAATAAATCTTCTAATTTTCACTCCTTTAAATTATTGGAATTAAAATTAACTATCCAAAACAGAATTCTATCTTCTTTTGTGTATTTAAGTAAATAGTGAACTAATATATGGATCATTTTCATTTTTGAGCACCATTTTTTATATTCCTCAGTTCAAATATCACCACCTTTATTTTGCAGATTTAGGATGATTAGTAATTCATGGTAATTCTGATGCAAGAAATAATTTTACTTAATTGGGAGGACAAGAGAAAAGCTTCCTTTTAAGAACATGGGCCTCTTAAAATGAAAATAAATTTGAGAGGGGAAAAAATCATATAATTACATTATATGTAATTTTCAGGTATATTTGCAGGAGAATTTGGTAGGTCTTTGTGCTCATGCCTCTTAGTCATATGACTCAGCATGACCTCAGATTGTCCCATGTGAACCTAATTGGCATGGTCTATTCTGTGGATTCACCCATCTGTGTTCAGAGCTTCATCTATTCCAATCACTTATGTCAATAAAATATCACAGAATGTTGTAGCTGGCATACTGTGAGTGGGAAGGCAATATTTTAAAAAAGCATTAATATTGTGGAAAAAAGGATGGATTTTCCTGGTACAGTCAATTTTACAGATTATATTCTCCTTGCAACCAAATAGCCATCTCTAATTCCCATTTTAGTATAAGCTATTTAAGGACCATAAGTAATCCTATAGTAGGTTCTATTATGAGTCTCTAGGCTGATTCTTCACTAAGGAACACAGAATAACTCAACATATCTAAAAATATTTCTCTAATGTAACACTTAATAATTCAAGACACTTATTACCAAGTCCTTAGTTTTCCTACTTGAGAATTCTCAAATTTCACTTTATAAAAGAATTATATTTTTAATTCACTGTTTTACTTATCTTTAGATATACAAGGTGATGATAGGTGCATTGTTATAAACAATCACATGATATTAATAGAATGAAAATTTGCAGTTCACATCCCAAAATTTACCTACATATTTCGAGTCAATGACCTTGCACTTTTTTATGCATTTTACATTTATATGTGTTCATATAGAAATATATCTGAAGGAATCCATATTATATATATATATATATATATATTCATATATATATTTATATTTCTACACTTTTCTTTTATACACAAATTACATGCTTTGGAATTTTCTACATAACGCATTTTTTCTGCCTTTCTTTTAAACTTTTATACATGATTTTATAGTACGATTACAACATAATCAATCTAGTGGTTTCCCTGGGGGTATAAATTGAGATTGCTTTAAGCTTATTAAAAGTGTCGCTAAAAGGAACATCCTTATATATGTTTTGTGGTTATTTTTCAGGAAATATCTATATGTATATATATATAGAGAGAGAGACAGAGAGAGACAGAAACAGAGAGTGACAGAAAAAGAGAGAAAACTGTAGAATTGTTCACATAAAGATTTATTTTTAATTTTTCTGGATAATATACCACTAAATCCCAGCAACTGGAGACCGCAAAGTTGTTTCTATATCTAACTCAGTAGTCCAGTCTCCATCCGGTGATTCATGCTACTCTCATGAAGCTTGAGTTTTGATGATAAGAAATTGCAGTTGTACCTATGTAAAAATTGTGATAGCATAGCCCATATTTCCAAGATAGCTATCTACATTTAGTTATATTTTTCTAACTTTTGTAATTTGATTGAAGGAAAATTCAGGTTAAAAGAGTCACACATTTTGGAGTCTGACAAGTTTCTAACTTGTCAACTACTCTATAGAATTAGGTAAGGCTAAGTTGTACATAAATTCACAGCAGTGTTGAAATTTACTAAGGCGGGGATTCATTGAATTGAATAAAAAATACTTATTCTGTATCTTCTTTTAGTTTTACCATTTATTTGGCGATATTACACACCAAAGATTAACATTTAAGATGGGGAAATGCAAAACCCCCTCATGATTGACTAATGAAATTGGTAGGTGGTTTAATGGCTTGGAAAGATGAGAAACTACATTAATCTTTTATTTTCTGAAATCACGATTTTCTGAGGTAAGATAATAAATGTGGTTTTACTTCATATTTTTAGACTCACATTCTGATAACCTCCTAGTTAACTTTCATGTGTCTAACAAAGACTGTCTCTTCCACTTCACATTGAAATCACAAAATTATGATTACTTCTCTAGAATAGTCATTTCTATACGAATAGAGACTGAAAATATTCAATGATAAGAGCAAAATCAGTTTTAGTCTGACTTCCATCTCCTCTAGGTCAGGGGTTCAACAGAAAATGTCAGAGAGGATTCCTCAGAAGATTTGTAAAAAGAAATATGGTCTCGCTTTAGTGACAATATAATCTGGATTTGATTACCACTTTTTACAAACTATGTGATCTTGGATAATTAATTTACTCAACCTCTCTGCGTTTCAATTTTCCTTTCAGAAAACAGAGGATGATAATACTATTATTTTCAAGGAAGACTAAATAAGCTATTTCATCAAGTAAATAGCTTAGCACAGTGCTTGGAATATTAAGCACTAGATATAAATTCACCTTCCTAACATGAGGAATTACATAACAATTCCAGTTTTACCTAACTATAATAATTAAAAGTTTTCCTAACCATTTTTTTTTTCCTTTTTAAAAATTTGCAATTTTCCTTGTGACACAAATCAGCTTTATCTGTGCATGATAGTTATCAAACTCATGCTCAAACTAGTCTGGAAACCAGGATCTCAGGTTGGGCTTAGGTGATGACAGGCGTGCAAGGATGAACAGAGCACAGGTCACTCCTGCAATCATGCTATTTGCACTCTCTCTGGGTTTATTTGACATCAAGCATTGACGTATGTACAACTTAACTACCCATGTGTGTTTGTTTTTTAACCTATGCAGAAGATCATTTCACTCCTTATACCTACCTTACAACAGTTGGAAAATTGAAGAAGTTAATATTACACTGAAATCTTTGTTTTGTGACCTGTGAAATAACATAACGTTTTGAAGTTTTTCCTTTTCCATTTTTTTTCCTAGATGAGAAGGATGAGAAATATTTCTTTCCTAGATGAGCAGCTTTTTGTTGCTGCTCCCAAATGTTACTTTCTATCTTTCCTTAAAATTTTGCCTGAAAAAATGATGTTCTTCTATAAATTTGGATATGTGTAGACATTGATAAACACAAAATTATATTTTATTATGATATTCTAGACATATAGAGTATCAATATAAAATCAGATAATATGAATACATTTTCACTACAAAAACTCACCTGATATTTTAAGGTATGTCACACACATTTACCAAAAAATAATGCAAATGACTTGTGGGTTTTTGTTGTTGTTGTTGCATGGATGTGTTTGATATCTGCTGAGCTTACCTTTTCTCTGATCACTGAAGGAATCAATAGAGAAACTGTGGATTAATCTGCGTCTCAGCTGTTGGCAGGTGGAAATGAAATCTCTTCTATGTCACTGAACTGTTCACTATGGTTTGAGGACAAATAAAATCAAAACTTTCTGTTGGACAATAAATGTTTTCTGAAGACTTGATACAGTCCTTCTCATGGTATTTGATCTGTATCATATGTAGGCTGTGATTTTTTTTTATACTTTCCGACCAATCCTTTACCTGTTGACTTAGGTCCACTTCTTATTCTGAGTATAATTTATTGCTTTTAGGATTATCACTATGTTTTGTTGTTGTTGCTAAGTCGTGTCTGACACTATAGACTGCAGCACGCCAGGCTTCCCTGTCCTTCACCATTTCCTGGAGTTTGCTCAAACTCATGTCCGTTGATTTGGTGATGCCATCCAACCATCTCATCCTCTGTCGTCTCCTTCTCCTCCTGCCCTCAATCTTTCCCAGCATAAGGGTCTTTTCCAATGAGTTGGATCTTTGCATCAGGTGGCCAAGTATTGGAGCTTCAGTTTCAGTACCAGTCCTTCCAATTAATATTCAGTGTTGATTTCTTTTAGGATTGACTGGTTTGATTGCCTTGCAGAACCACCATTTGAAAGCATCAATTCTTCAGTGCTCAGACTTCTCCCTGGTCCACCTCTCACATCCATACACGACTACCAGAAAAATCATAGCTTTGACTATACAGATCTTTGTTGGCAAAATAATGTCTCTGATTTTTAATATACTATTTAGGTTTGTCATAGCTTTTCTTCAGAGGAGCAAGCTTACTTTTACATTAATTCCCTGTTGCAGATTATTTCTAATTCCTAAATCCTATTTGATTACTCTTCCAGGGTACAGTGTTTATGACTCTAATTTAGTCTCTGTAATAGTCAATGTTCATGTCAGCATTAGACACTTGATTATGTTTTTATTGATATGTCAGAGGTTAACCAACTTGCCTGGAGTCGTAACAAAGCAGATGTGAATACTGATATTTAGATGTAGAGCGTGTGCATAAATGAGCCTTTTGAGATTCACATGGCAGTTGCACAATTAATAATCTTGAAGTTGTGTATTCTAGACTTGTGAAGGACCTAAATGAATAACTAACATTGTTATCCCACAGTCTGAACTATATATGATGGGTTTTTAAAAATTAACAATATATTATTGTACTCGTTTTTAGGTGAGACCACTGTTAAAGAGAGTACTTGCCTTCCTAAATGGCTTCCCAGGTGGTGCTAGTGGTAAAGAACCTGCTTGCTAATGCAGGAGACTTAAGAGACATAGGTTCCATCCCAGGGTGGGGAAGGACCCCTGTAGGAGGGCATGGCCACCCACTCCAGTGTTCTTGCCTGGAGAATCCCATGGAGAGCGGAGCCTGGCGGACTACAGTCCACGGGGTCACAAAGAGTCGGACGTGACTGAAGTGACTTACACTCATGCACTTTCCTAAAATCATAATTAAACTTTGTCGACATGTGAAGAGTTTTTGTTCTTGTTGTTTGTAGTTAGTATTTCTCTTGCATTAGTGTTTCTTAATTTTAAAGGTTTAGCCCATTTCTTTGAAAAGAATGTGATTGTAATGCTTGGGCTACTGAAGAGCAGTGGACACAGAAGAGGGCTGCAGTTTAAACTAGCTCACTACTTATAGATTCTGTAAGTTTACATTCTTAGTATTTCAATACTCATTTCCTCTTCATAAAATACAAAGATTATATTAGATAACTTCCAAGTTCCCGCTGGACTCTGAAATTCTAACTGAGGTCAACGCTGTATTGTTGACCCCTTTCCCAGGCTCCAAGCCAGTCTTTACTCTTCAGGTCGCCAAGCTCTGCCATGTGCCGGCACCTTGTTATACAATCATGTTCTCCTCTTGTAACATTCTGGCCATCTTTTTACCCTTAAGAAGTCTGAAAAATTACGGATCATTTAGCTAACAGGATTGTCTCTGAGCTTTTAACCATGGTTCCTCAAGGTTGGCACTATGGGAATTTTGGCTTGGATAACTATTATGTTGTGGAGGGCTTTCCTTGACGTTTTAGTACCTTTAGCATTGTGGTTGGTGTGAATAACACTAGATAGGAAGAGCACATTCCTCCTATTGTGACGCTCAAATATGCCTTCAGACACTCTTGAATATCCCTTTGGTGATACCACTAATATACTTACAAACAATATTAATAAGATAGTGTGTTCTAGCTTTCTTACTGCCTCTGTGCTTTAACATTTTTTTCCTCTTATGGACAAATTTTAAAACTTGTCTCCAGAATAAGTGTAATTGTCCCTAATTTGTAGCCCCATAGGGAATGATTCATGATGTCTATAGTCATCAGCTTAGAAACTACCAAAGTTGACTTCATGGCATTTGGAAATACATCTGTGGAAACTCTGAGAATTATTTATCCTTTATTTATCCTAGGTTCTTCCTAGTTTGGAGTAAATCTTAAATTTCTTAACCTAATCAGTTCAGATGATATGACTCTCTTCTGGGGAAAAAAAAAAAAAAAAAAACAACCCTTAACCAAAACCCCCTGCTAATATCTTTACTTTTAGAGAATGAAAATTCTAAAAAATATGAAGTAACTACAGTTTTAAGGTTTGTTTTCTGGGTTTTTCCTGCTCTTTACACTTTTTTTCCTCTCTCTATGGGTGCAATGCATTAAGTATTGTGGCTTTCCATTAAGAGCTTAATTTTATTTAAGAGAGACTTTTGTAGCTCATTATAAAATCCCACTGCTGTGTTACAATTGGTGCTTCTAGGGAGAAACACTTTTTTTTTTCTTTGCTATTGTTCCAATTTATATGAGGTATCATTTCTAAGATATTGAAAACACTTTTCTGTCTTTAAATAAACTGTATAATGATTTAGGGGTAGAGAGAGAAGGAGGAGAGGGAGAGACACACCAAGAGGGATTGGGAGGGATAAAATGAAAACAGAAAAGCTTCAAGAATTCTTTAGGAATACCAATAGACTCAGAAATAGATCATTTGCCTAACTTTCCATCTTTCAAAAGCAGAAAGGAATTTTCTCCTACAATTGTTTCATTGGTTTCTTACATATAGAAAAAAGGAATGCCTGGAATAAAAAGCTATTCCTATTGTATTTAAGATGGATAATCAACAAGGACCTACTGAAAAGTGTGGGAAACTCTGCTAAGTGTTATGTGGCAGCCTGGATGGGAGTAGTAGTTTTTAGAAGAATGGATTCATGTATATATATGACTGAGTTCCTTTGCTGTCCACCTGAAACTATCATGGCATTGTTAATTGGCTCTACTCCAATATAAAATATAAAGTTAAAAAAAAAAAAAAAAAGGCAATTGTTGCCTTTCAGACTCCATAGCAGCTAAGGGTAATCTTGTCCCTCTTTTCTTAATACATAGCCATGGCAGTCATTTTCTTTCCTTTCTCCTCCTCTGTTCTTTGCTCATGTCAATTTCTAGTGAGCAAAGTAAGTCTGGCTAGTTCGAGATCAATGCAGATGATGTGGAGAGCCTGAATTTAGTCTAATGCATAAAAACAAGTCTGGGATGAAAGACTGGGCATGTCTTAGAGATGTCTTCATTCTAACATAAGTAATACTGAGAAAGAAAATCTGACCCAGAAATCACATTTTAGAAGTTTGAATTCCCACTCTTCCTTGTGGTTCCCAAGCTGATTACTTACTGCTCAGGTCACCAAGGGTTTCAGAGTGGTGCCCGCAAATTATAGGTACTTCTCAGAGTCTTTGAAATAATCTTTGAACAAATGTACTTTTCAAAATTGGGAGAAGAAAAACAGTGATGTCTCTAACAAATAACTGTAAGAAAATGTATGTGTTTTTAATTTAAAGATAAGATACTTAGGCATGAGGGTTAGGCCTGAACAAAAAGAGTTGATGCTAAAGCAAGATTAATTCTTGGATTTTTTTTTTTTTTTTTTGCTGACCCAAATTATCAATATACTAGCAACTAAGAGTACTGTAGCATGTAGTGCTTTGGGATTTTGTTTGTTTGTTTAACATAGAAATGAAGTAAGTATTCCTTCTAATGTTACCCTTATTGGCACTGTTCTAAGTGAAGAAATACCTCTCTGTACATGGCAGAGGTATGATAAAAAAGAAGTCAAGCTTTCCTCCGATAACAGCCTATCATCATAACCTGCTGACTTAGCAGGTTGTATCAGAAGAGACAACCAAAGTAAACAAACAAAAAACATACAAACAAATCAAAATATAATTGCACATTATATGAGAAAAAACATGGAAAAGACTTACATTCAGGACCAGAAGGTCATGTTAAATTCTGACATTTCTCATGGGACTGTAAACAGGTCATAACTGGTATGACTTGAATTTCCATGGCTAAAGTGATATTCCAGTTCCTACAACATAAGTATAAAATGTTTAAATGCTACATAATAAAGGATATAATATCATGTATATGTGTGTATGCATACAATATATACATACAATAGAAATATTTTTGTAGAGCTCTAACAAGATGTTTATATTCTTTATACACATTAAAAATATTTACTTATATTCATTAATTTAAGTAAGTTGCTTTACAATGTTTGTTTCAGGTGGATAGCAAAGCAATCAGTTATACGTGTGTGTGTGTGTGTGTGTGTGTGTGTGTGTATAACTTTTTTCAGATTCTTTTATATTATGTTATTATAAGAATATAGTTCATGGTGCTGCTATAGGGGAGGTCCTTGTTGTTTATTTATTTTATATTTAGTGCATATCTTTTAATCCAATATTCTTAATTTATCCCTCTCTCCCTTTTCCTCTTTGATAAACATATGTTTGTTTCTACATCTGTGGATCTATTTCTGTTTTTTAAATAAGTTCATTTGTATCATTTTTTTTATATTTCACATATAAAGAGGTATCATATGATATTTAGCTTTCCCTCTCTGATTTACTTCGTTCGGCATGATAATCTCTAGGTCCATCTATGTTGCTGCAAATCACATTCTTTCATTATTTTCATGGCTAAATAATATTCTATTGTGTGTGTATGTGTGTGTGTATAGCACATCTTTATCCATTCATCTTTTGATGGATATTAAGATTGCTTTCATGTTTTGACTATTGTAACTAGTGCTGCTGTGAACATTGGGTACATGTGGTAGAGGAGTTTTCTCTGGATATAAGCCCAGTTGTGGGATTCATGTATCATATGGTAATTCTATTTTTAATTTTTAAAGGAACCTTCATACTGTTCTTCATGGTGGTTGCACCAATTTACATTCCCTAAAAATATTTCTTTTAAATTCAGTATTATGAAGGGACTCTTATACAGAACTATTTTAACAGTATCAAAAGGTGCTAATTAATCTACATAATGCTAGTTTAGAGAGATTTCAAAATATGCTCAATACTGCATAAAAACATTGAAACTGGTTAAAATCATGCTATAAAACCAAGGTTAATTTGTCCATATTTAAATGAAAATTAACCA
Source organism: Giraffa tippelskirchi (assembly GCF_054371585.1). Classification (NCBI taxonomy): domain Eukaryota; kingdom Metazoa; phylum Chordata; class Mammalia; order Artiodactyla; family Giraffidae; genus Giraffa; species Giraffa tippelskirchi. Next base: position 174,143,719 of record NC_137280.1, on the reverse strand, counting down.
CTGCTTTACTTTTACGACATTTGTTTGTGTATTTCTAGTATTTGGGTCTTAAACTTTTAATATATCTTGTTATGCAGCTCACCTCACATGCAGTTTGGGAAACTGACTTTACTACTAATTTCTCCAAATGGCTCTCTTTACATTTTGTTTGTATAGTTCTACAACACCTTGGGAATAACTTAAGCCGCTTTATGGTGTTGACTTTCTCTTGTAATTTTTAACAGCATGTATTCAATTTTCCTATTTATTTATTCTGTGAACTTCAAAGTTTAAATGTCCATTTTTATTTCTAGAAGTGGTTTGGATCTAGATTTTCTGACTAGATCAGATATTTGGATTCTCTGATTCACTAATATCTTTATAAAATTAATAAATTAACAAAAGTTAGATCTGTTTGCAATTCTTTGAGAATGGCAAATCTTAGATGAGTTTTGTTTTTCTTTAGAAAAATCATTTGATTTTTAAAATGTCTTTCTCTAGTATTTCAAATAAAAATTTTCTATTGGAGGTAAAAGGCATATCATGCAAACAAACTCATTGTACTAACTTATTTGATCCTTTTATGAAGCCAACTATTATCCCCATTTGACAAATGAGAAAACTTAGACCCAGAGAGAAGTATTTTCCCCAAGATCACACAGTTTGTAAGCTGGCAAAGCCCTGATTCCAAAGTAGGCAGTCTGACTCCAACTCCTGTGCTGTTTGCTACTATCCTTCTATTCTCAGCAGACAAGTAGGCATTCCACTGTGAACAGTTTTGCCTCTTTCTTATGAGAATACCTCTGTGCAACATTCATTGTATGTGTTTGGCACCTTTCCATAACAGAAAACCCTGTATAATGGAAAGAGATCTGTATTATTAATCTAAATAACTGTGGTCATTTCAGAAATTTACCTGCTTTATGATGTTGGGCAAAAGCAATTAGTCTGCTTTTGTATCAGTAAAGGTGGATATTACTTGCCCAACTTCTAATAGATTTGTGAGGATGAAGAGATTACATTATATTTAGGAAAAGTCCATTATAAATGTTAAATGCTCTGTTCATATGATATTATTTTAAGTCTGTTATTTCATCACCTTCTCTGAATCTATTCTCACCATATCCCTCAACCTTTCTCTTCATTACGGTAGTCCTATAAAACTATAAAGATCATATTGCATGTGATATGTGTGCTTATACATATATACCAAATTTTCCTGGAGGTTACTACGTCAATTTCCTTACATTCCTAAACTATAAGGCTCTCCAATCTAATTTTTCCCCTGGTCAAATTTATCCAAATCAGCTTGTGCTAAAATCACCAGGTGCTTATGTTCAATAGGAAATTCTAACATCATTTATTTCATCTCTTTAGCACTTTTCAACATGTTGATCACTTTCTCCATCTGAAGAATTCCATCTTGGAGAGGTGCCTCAAACAGGAACACCTGCATTTCTTTCTTTCTGACTACTTATTTGTCTTTGCTTGGCATTCATTTTCCATGGGAGAAGGGAATGGCAACCCACTCCAGTATTCTTGCCTGGAGAGTCCTGTGGATGGAGGAGACTGGTGGGCTGCTGTCCGTGGGGTCGCACAGAGTCGGACACAACTGAAGCAACTTAGCATGCATGCATACATTGGAGAAGGAAATGGCAACCCACTCCAGTATTCTTGCCTGGAGAATCCCAGGGATGGGTGAGCCTGGTGGGCTGCTGTCTATGGGGTCGCACAGAGTCAGGCACGACTGAAGCGACTTAGCAGCAGCAGTAGCAGCATTTTCCATGAACTTGTCATTAAATTTCTTCAAGATGAAAGCCTAGGCATTCATATTCTTAGTCTATTTTAGCAATGTACCTGATATCAAACACATACAAAGCTTCAATTTCACCCTATCTACTAATGGATTGCAAAATTTTTACCAAAAGCCTGACCTTTAATAAGAATTTTAGACCCATCTTTGATGATCTCCATAGGCCTAATTAATATTTCATCTTTGAAGTTTCAAATTAACTCATTTCAAAATGCATTTACAATCACAACCATGGTCTTATAGATCCTTCCATCTCGAGTGGTACCATCAAGTCTCTAGTTGTGCAAAAGATATATGTAGGCTTTTTCATTCCTTGTTATTTGCTCTCACTCTGTATATCCAGTCTAATCATCAAGCTCTGTCTACTTTTTTTTTTTTTTCCCTACATATCTCTCAAGTCTAGGAGGAAAGCTGTTGGATACTCCCCAATACAAGTCATTTAGCTGGTGTTTAGCAACTACCTCATAACCTGTGTCCACTATCTCCAGCTGTGGTATGTTAGAAACATAGCTACAATAATGTTTTATTTATACCTCCTTGCTGTGTAATTTTTCTGTGCTCTCTCATTCAAACTCTGAATTCTAGTGTGTGATTTAATTTGGTAACTTCACGTCAACTGAAAAAAAATGACACAACATGAGAACTGTGAGTCCAGTTTTTTGGGGGGCTTATTGAGGACTATAGTGCAGAGACAGTCTCTCAGAGAGCTCCGAGGAACTGCTCTGAAGATGTGGGGAGTGATCAGTATATCTATGATTTTGTGCAGTCAAGCACACATCTCTGTAGAAGGTTGCTGCTAGTCATGAAGAGTAGATATCTCCATTAATGACTTTAGTTCTTTTCTAGGATTGAGGAGAAGAAATAAATAGAAGTCTATTCTGACAGTTTTTCCCAGGGAACAGCATATCTCAATCATGAGCTCCACCCTGAATTTTCAGGGTGTCCTGAAGGTCAGTGAACTGTAGTGGCTAGTTACTTCATTCTTGGAGAAGCAGTGAGTAGCATTCTTTGGTTGGCATACACAAAGAGAGACTTGAAAAACACTTGAATAGTCTGGCTTGTCTTTATTTTCTTGAGATCTTTGCCATGACATCATGTGACAAAACTGTAGTTAGCCCATTGGATGACAAGCGATGCATGATCCAATTGCTGTAGTTAAATCAGCAAATAAACAAACATCCTCTAGAAACAGACTCTAGCTGTCTGGCATTTGACTGAACATGCTGCTTGTTCTAATTCATAGAAAATCTACTATTTCTTAAAGAATATATAGAGAATCATTCTATCTGAGCATTTAAAACAGATTTTAGGTGTTTTTGCTTGTTCATTTCTTCCCTAGTTCATCAGACATATTTTGAGTGGCTGGTGGTGGTTTAGTCACTAAGTAGTGTCCAACTCTTGCACCCCATGGACTGTAGCCTGCCAGGCTCCTCTGTCCATGGGATTCTCCAGGAAAGAATAATGGAGTGGGTTTCAATTTCCTTCTCCAATATTGTGAGTAAATGTCCCAGTGGAATTATTTCTGATCAAGATGGAGCTCTCAGTTGGGAATGATTTAGTTCCTAGTGTCCTCAAATTGCAAACTACCCAGTCAAAAATGATAAGATTGATAGTACTTGGCTGTTATTGAATATATAGGCTTAGTTACATTCTCCACTCCAAAGGCCTTTATAGTATTGCTTTATAGCATACTCTTAAATAATAAAGTGAAAAAACAGAAATCTAATATACTATCTTTTGGTCTCTGAAGGAAGCAGTCAGAAAATCAAGATGGTACGAATTACGGTGTAACTTCTTCCATTTGCTCGTTTATTCTCTCATGTTGTTTTCTTTATGGTGATTTTAAATAGTGAGTGGGAGATCAAGAATGAAATGGCCAAATACAGATATGAATTAGGGAACAGATGTTTGTAACTTCCATATGTTCTTGAGGAGATATATGTGCACAGAAGTAAAAAACAATCAAACATGCTGTCTTTATTATTATGGTTCATATGGAAAAATCTCTTTTGTCCCAGAATAGTTGTCTATTCAGTATGATTGCTAATTGAATAGACGTAGGTCTTAATATTTTACATGCTTTCTGCCCTCCAGTCAGCTACACTCCCTAACCTCTTATAATCTGGCAAAAGGCAACAAGAATAATCCCAAACAACTGCCAAATAAAAAGAGATATTAAATATTAATTGTGAGAGTTGGACTATAAAAAAAGCTGAGGGCCGAAGAATTGGTGCTTTTGAACTGTGGTGTTGGAGAAGACTCTTGAGAGTCCCTTGGACTGCAAGGAGATCCAACCAGTCCATCCTAAAGGAGATCGGTCCTCGGTGTTCATTGGCAAGACTGATGTTGAAGCTGAAACGCCAATACTTTGGCCACCTGATGCGAAGAGCTGACTCATTTGAAAAGACCCTGATGTTGGGAAAGATTGAGGGCAGGACGGGAAGGGGACGACAGAGGATGAGATGGTTGGATGACATCACTGACTCAATGGACATGAGTTTGAGTAAACTCCAGGAGTTGATGATGGACAGGGAGGCCTGGCGTGCTGCGGTTCTTGGGGTCGGACACAACTGAGTGACTGAACTGAACTGAGATATTAATTCTTTAAGAAGAAAAATGTTTTTGAATCAAAAACATATTTGTTTTCAAAGATAGGGCCCCCGTATGGTGGCACTAGTAGACACTCAGTATATCTCATCTTTTCTTGCCTAGCGGCACCTATTTGATAAACTGGCATACTTATGGTAGAATGAAGCCAGTCAATGGACTGAATGGCTGAGGGGTCTGCTGAGCAATGAAAGGTTAATTCCTTGACTTATTTAGAGTTCCTAGTCCAATATAATTTTCTGTAAGATGATGCAATAATTTCTGTAAAACTGGAAAGCTTTATGACAACTAGATCCAAACACTTGTTAAGTTAAATCATATATATGGTTACCACAGTAGCCAGCAAGAAGGGATCAAGTACTATTCTCATCTGTTACCTATACTTTGGGCTACAGAATATTATCAGTTTAGCTGCATACTGGTTATCATCACAAATGTGAGTGGAAGAGAGAAACATGGAATTAAAAAAAATTCAAATTAAAGAAGTACTTATGAGTTTATTGGAAAATTTGTGCATTACCTTCTGCTTGAGAATTTAGACAATTGCCTTCATTATCAAGGGACATGAAACTGAATGCCTAGAAGTTTGCAATGGCTGATCCCACCATCTTGTGTGTATGTGTTTGCACATGTGTGCACATGTCCATATATGTGTGTCTGTGCACATTGTTACATATAGATGTTTTATGAGGGCCTTGTAAAAATATTACAAGTGAAATTGTCTGCTACTTTCTTCCTCTTTTCCTTGAGCTCATAACAACATATTTCAACAAACAAAACATCATCAGTTTCTCCAGTGATGTAGAAGATATAGATTGTAGGGACAGGGAAGCCTGGCGTGATGCAGTCCATGGGGTCATGAAGAGTCAGACACAACTTGGCAACTGAAAAACAATATAGATTGTAGGAGGAAGCGATTAGCATTTTTTTTTCATTTAGACTCTTCTTTGGGCTAATTCAGACTTCTCAATAACGTTTAAAAATACTATATTTTGAAATGTAGTTTCACTCTTAGTTAGCTAGGCAAATGTCATAGCAAGGAATCCAGTTTATGATTGACCCTAATGTTCTAGAAACACTGGGTTCAGATCATTAGGAACATATCAGGTTCTGAGAATTATCTACCTCTTGGCCCTTACCCTTTCTTTATATTCAATGGAAATTGTATCCTATAAGGCAAATAGGTTCTTAATGCTTATACATATGAGTCCATCATCCTTTTAGTCAAAATTTGGGTTTGACTTGCTGTCCAGAACGATGAAATGCCTGAACAACTTAGCTTGCTGCAGTTTTGTGGATGTTGGTAGAGGACTGAAAACTTCTAGGTCAGAGCCTGAGTCCTTGAGGGCAGTGTAAGCCAGGCTACATTAAACTTCAACACCCAGCTGTGTTATGTTATTATGGAGGAGCCCTGCTCATACAGAGACTGAACCTTTTATAACTGACGGTAAACATGCCTGTCATTTGCTTTGGAGGGAGACACTATTTCTATCTTTCAAGATTATTTACTATACAAAAATCCTTGAAATGATAATCGGGAACAAAAGCAAGCTCCGTTTTTTGTTTTTTTGTTTTTTTGTAATGACCGGTAACTGTATTGGATTGATTTTCAGGGTGTTAACATATGAAAGTTGTAATGATATGAAATGTGTCAGAATAAGACATTCTTAGAAGTGATAATATAAGCCCCATGAGGCAAAATACCCTAATTAGTTTTTAAAGCTAATTATATCATTTTCTTATTTCTCAAAAAGAGGCAGCATGAAATTCTTAGAGTTCTTGAGTAATCCTGTGACAGAGAGAGTTTCCAGAGTTGTCTATCAATGTGTTTGGATAAGTCGTTAGACTCTAAAGCTAGCTATTTGGAAATAGGAAAGCCACATTGTAAAACAGTAATAGCATGAAAATTAGTAACTGTTTTGAATTAGATTTTAGTGCTTAAATATTATCTGTGTTATTTGATTGGAGCTTTAGGAAAAGAATGGGGTGAGAAGACATTGCTCTCATTTAATTTACTTAGCAATTTTTAAAACAAATTTTATTGCCATAGGTATACATATACTCCCTCCCTTTTGAACCTCCCTCCTCTCTCCCTCCCCATCCCACCCTCTAGGTTGATACAGAGCCCCTGTTTGAGTTCCCTGAGCCATACAGCAAATTCCCGTTGGCTCTCTATTTTACATATGGTAGCAGAAGTTTCCATGTAACTCTTTCCATACATCTCACCCTCCCCTCCTCTCTCCCCATGTCCGTGATTCTATTTTCTATGTCTGTTTCTCCATTGCTGCCCTGTAAATAAATTCCTCAGTACCATTTTTCTAGATTCCGTATATGTGCATTAGAATATGATTTTATCTTCCTCTTTCTGACTCTCTTCACTCTGTAAAATAGGCTCTAGGTTCATCCACCTCATTAGATTGACTCAAATGTATTCCTTTTTATGACTGAGTAATATTCCATTGTATATATGTACCACAACTTCTTTATCCATGCATCTGTCAGTGGACATCTAGGTTGCTTCCATGTTCTAGCTATTGTAAATAATGCTGCAATGAAAAATGGGGTACATGTGTCTCTTTCAATTTTGGTTTCCTCAGGGTATAGGCCTAGGAGTGGGATTCCTGGGTCATATGGTGGTTTTAGTCCTAGTTTTTAAGGAATCTCCTTACAGTCTTCCATAATGACTGTATCAATTTACATTCCCAGCAACAGTGCAAGAGCATTCCCTTTTCTCCACACCCTCTCCAGCATTTATTGTTTGTAGACTTTTTAATGAGGGCCATTCTGACTGGTGTGAGGTGATATCTCATTGTGGTTTGGATTTGCATTTCTCTAATAATGAGCAATGTAGAGCATCTGTTCATGTGTTTGTTAGCTGTCTGTATGTCTTCTTTGGATAAATGTCTGTTTAAGTCTTTTTCCCACTTTTTGATTTGGTTGCTTGCTTTTCTGTCTTCGAGTTGTATGACCTGCTTGTATATTTTGGAAATTGATCCTTTCTCAGTTCTTTCATTTGCTATTATTTTCTCCCATTCTGAGGGCTGTCTTCTCACCTTGCTTACAGTTTCCTTTGCTGTGCAGAAACTTTTAAGTTTAATCAGGTCCAACTTGTTTGCTTTTGTTTTTATTTCCATTACTCTAGGAAGTGGGTCATAGAGGATCTTGCTTTGATTTATATCATCGAGTGTTCTGCTTATGTTTTCCTCTAACAGTTTTATAGTTTCTGGGCTTACATTAGGTCTTTAATCCATTTTGATTTTATCTTTGTGTGTGGTGTTAGGAAGTGTTCTAATTTCATTCTTTTACATGTAACTGTCCAGTTTTCCCAGCACCATTTATTGCAGATGCTGTCTTTGCCCCATTGTATATTCTTGCCTCATTGTCAAAAACAAGGTACCCATAGGTGCAGGGGTTTATTTCTGGACTTTCTACCTTGTTCCATTGGTCTATATTTCTGTTTTTGTGACCATACCATACTGTCTTGATGACTGTAGCTTTGTAGTATAATCTAAAGTCAGATTATATTGACTTTTATTTAGCAAATATTCATTGGCAATCTATATGGAGTGGGCACTGTACATGAAGCTGATGGTAAGAAGCTGATTTATTGGGAAGATAAAGAGGCTTAAATCTCCAGATATCTCACCTGATTGGGGTCCCTCAGCTTTTCAGCAATAGAGTCACTTGTTCATGTCACTTTTGTAAATTTTGCAGAGATAAGTCTGCAGACTTTTCCCATTCTGATTTCTACTCGGTAAAGACTGCTGCCTTTTTACGTACCACTTTGCTTTTATGTTAATTATAGTTTTCTTTGGGCTTTCTTTATGGGTGGCATTGAACTGGCTAGAGATATTTGGGGATCTAAGGAAAAAATTGAAGTGATACACTGTTATTTCTACACATAGTTAAGTTTTTACTATGTGTCCTAGTAAATGAATACTTTCCTGGAAAGTTTTTCCCAACCTGTATCAATTACCCATAATTCATGCCATAAAACTGTAATACCAGAGGCAATATCTTGATATGAAAATATTTGATGAGCATTGAGAGATAAACATGGTTTTAAATATATAGTATCAGAAGCTGGTCTGGATTTTTTTTTCTTTTTCTTCTTTTTCTTTTTTGGCATTTTGTGATGTCCCAGTATATATTTGTATTTATTTTTTCCATTTTTAAGATGTAAAATATTTGTGTATATGTTTTAGTCCTAATTTCATATTTACTATGTATAAAGAAGACTCTTGAGAGTCCCTTGGACTGCAAGGAGATCCAATCAATCCATCCTAAAAGAGATCAATCCTGGGTGTTCATTGGAAGGTCTGATGTTGAAGCTGAAACTCCAATACTTTGGCCACCTCATGCGAAGGGTTGACTCATTGGAAAAGACCTTGATGCTGGGTAGGATTGGGGGCGGGAGGAGAAGGGGACGACAGAGGATGAGAGGGTTAGATGACATCACCGACTCGATGAACATGGGTTTGGATAGACTCCGGGAGTTGGTGATAGACAGGGAGGCCTGGCGTGCTGCAATTCATGGGATCGCAGAGAGTCGGACATGACTGAGCGGCTGAACTGAACTGATGTATAAAGTTGAATCTGATCTTATCAGGGACACAATGATGAAACAAAAAGAGTCTTACTTATCAACCTGGAGCTTAGAGTTTCACAGAGAACATAGATATTAATAAAATATACACAAATGATTTAAAATTCTAGGAAATATAAGTGCCCCAGATGAACGGTCCATAGTACAATGAAAACATTCTCTAAGAGATCTGGCTTTATATGAAAGGTGACATATGTCTTATATGTTTAATTACTGCTTGAAGAGAGATCTGAACTAGATACCCATCTGAATAAACAGATGACAGTGGTATGGGTAAAAAGGCGGTTACTTGATATGAACTGGAGAACATCTAAGAAGACCCTTTGGAAAAAGTAAACAGATTTTTTAGTTTAAATCTTTCAGAAGAATATCCATTTTTAAAAGTGTTTGTACCTCTAATTACGGCAGAAAGTGAAGAAGAACTAAAGAGCCTCTTGATGAAAGTGAAAGAGGAGAGTGAAAAAGTTGACTTAAAGCTCAACATTCAGAAAACTAAGATCATGGCATCCAGTCCCATCACTTCATGGCAAATAGATAGGGAAACAGTGGAAACAGTGGCTGACTTTATTTTTCTGGGCTCCAAAATCACTGCACATGGTGACTGCAGCCAAGAAATTAAAAGACGCTTACTCCTTGGAAGGAAAGTTATGACCAACCTAGACAGCATATCTAAAAGCAGAGACATTACTTTGTCAACACAGGTCTGTCTAGTCAAGGCTCTGGTTTTTCCAGTGATCATGTATGGATGTGAGAGTTGGACTGTGGAGAAAGCTGAGCACTGCAGAATTGATGCTTTTGAACTGTGGTGTTGGAGAAGACTCTTGAGAGTCCCTTGGACTGCAAGGAGATCCAACCAGTCCAACCTAAAGGAAGTCAGTCCTGAATATTCATTGGAAGGACTGATGTTGAAGCTGAAACTCCAATACTTTGGCCACCTGATGTGAAGAGCTGACTCATTGGAAAAGACCCTGATGCTTGGAAAGATTGAGGGCAGGAGGAGAAGGGGGCGACAGAGGATGAGATGGTTGGATGGCATCACCAGCTCAATGGACATGGGTTTGGGTAAACTCTTGGAGTTGGTGATTGACAGGGAGGCCTGGCGTGCTGCGCTTCATGGGGTCGCAAAGAGTCGGACATGACTGAGCGACTGAACTGAACTGAATTATATTGTAACACACAAGAAAACTGCCAAGGTATTGAGGCTCAGCCTGTTTACTGTGTAAGTAAAAATACTGCCTAAGATAAACTAATTTCCCTTTATCTCTCTCTCTCTCTCTTTCTTTCTTATTTTGTCTTTCTCCTTCCTTCCTCTAGTAAAGAAACTTTTACTGATTTCAAGAGAATATTAGTTTTTTAAAGAGTTATTTTTTAAGCCCATTATATTAATAAAGTCATAAATTGCTACAGTTTTTTAAGGTCTTTGGATATGTGTGGATAAAGCTTAGGTTTGGCTGGAGACTACCTTTTAGTTGAGCTTTAGATATCCCTAAACCTGATTTTTAGTTATTTATTTCTTCTCAGTTTCAAAATGTTTTATTATAATCACTGAATTCTTTCAGTGTTTACCCCAATGGCTAATTCAACAACTCAATGTTTTAAACAGTTTTGAGAAAGACAGCCGTATAATAGACAAATGTGGCTGATAGAGATGTCACATAGTTGATGTGATTCTTATTGATAATAGATTTCTTATTCTATGAAGTTCTCTTTTCTTGTTTTCATCGATACTTTCCTCAATATTTTTTTTTTCTCTAAAATTAAAAAAAAAATTAGATGACAGTATGAAGAAAATTTAGTGGTTGCATTTAGTGCCTTGGGCAGATCCCTTTCAGCAGACTAGTCAACCTGTCTACTGTAAGCTGAGCTGCTACTGGCTCAAAATAGCTTTTCTTTTCCTGAAAAATCACCCGAGAAATTGATCTAGATCAAAGGTTCTCAACTTTTAGGGGACATCAGAATATTCTGGAAGGAACGTAAAATCATAGATTGCTGAGCCACATTCCACTTCCAGATCTTGAGTAAAGAATTAAAATTTGCATTTCTAAGATGCTTTTGTGTTTGGTCAGAGGTACTAGGCTTAAGAAAAACATGCTTTCCTGGGTCTCTTTGTATTCCTGCAATGGAATGACCCAAGGGGTAAAAATTTAGGACAATTCTTGGGTGATATTTTTGCTCAAAAGGCATTCTTCTCTTGGAGAGAACCAAGAAAAGGCTTTCTCTGGGGCCACAGTCTTTCTCAACTCTTTTTCTTTCACTAGATTGCTTCCTTCACTTTCTTAAAGGACTTCCCAAAAGCCCTCTGTGCTAATAAATCACATACTAGAAGCCCAGACTCAGGTTCTGTTTCTGGTAATTGAACCTAAAGAAGACTAAGAGAATTAATTTTCTTCAAAGTAATGAAATAATTTTTATACTCATTAATTGCCTTGATTCCATGTTAGTATTCTTACCTTGATTTGTTAAATTGAGACCTGAGTGAAAACTCACTGTGGTTTGAGGATCCACGCTGAGATATTAGGGCTTTCCCCATGGCTCAGTGGTGAAGAATCCGCCCGCAAGGCAAGGGACACAGGAAATGCCGATTTGGTCCCTGGTAGGGAAGATCTCCTGGAGGAGGGCATGACAACCCACTCCAGTTTTCTTGCATGGAGAATCTCATGGACAGTGGAGCCTGGCAGTCTACATACAGTCCATGGGGTCTCAAAGAGTTGGACACGACTGAAGTGACTTAGCGTGCATGCACATACTTGATGTTGAACATACCTTCTAGCACTACGTCTAAGAATATAGAAATATAGAGTAATTAATAGAAAATAGAAAAAATATCTTTTTTTTGAATCAAATTGTATTTATTTGATACATTCTTCTAATTTAAATATTCAATTTGTAGGATTAACTATTTTAGAAAAAATATCTTACTTAGGTTAGTCTACCTGGATTATATAATTGCTGTGCAAATCATGTACTCCAGGCACATTTTTATATTTTCCTTTTTGATGTTCAAATATTTATGTATCTTCTATAATTTGTTTTTATTCTGGTAATTTTTTGGCACCAGTGATATCATGCTACTCATCTAACAGATAAGCATTTAGGCTTGATTTAAATAAATTAGCATGGAGTGAGGTCCTCTTGTTCTTGTTTTCAGCTAGCTTCTCAAGGAAAGTGGAAGGAATCATTTTGAGAGATCAATGAGAAATTCCTATTAAATAACTTTAATAAACATAAGGCTTAGTTAATTAAAGGAGGGAAGGAATTGCTTATCATGTGGTTACATTCCTATCCACTAATGTACATACTCTTGTCTTTCACAACTCTAAAGGAACAAGAAAGACACACACGCTCATCCATGTTTTACGTGGTTATGTGACCATGTGAGTTACAGATTAAGAAATGGTGTTGTAAAATAAATGTTTTGTGATTTCATAAAGGGTAAATTATTTTGCTAAGCTTAATTCATATTCCATACAGGGAGAATATTCAGAGAAAATATGCACTTAACTGTAATATTGCTAGTATTTTTTCACGTAGGATTCTAATTTAGCAGAATTTTAATTTAGTCTAATTTAAACATCTCAGTGCAACAAGTGAAAAAAACTCAAAGGGCTTATAGAAAGGAAAAGAGTACCATTCACCAAATATGCCATCAATAAAAGAGAGGATATGTATGGTTATATTGAATTTAAAGTCTGCTTTTCTAAAGGAAGCTAAATTTTGTTTTTTATGTAACTGAAAACATGATGCATTTTGAATTTAAAAAGACAGCAGAGACTATCAGAATTTAAATGCCATAAACTAATTGTTAAAGATTTTATTCTTTAAGGAATTTGGAGGTGCTTTCTCTTAGTTTTCTTATTCTCAAATCAGCTTTTCAACCTCTGAGATCAGCCTAGGTATTTTCAAATACCAGTTCTAACATGCATTGCCTCTTTAAATATGACTATGTTACATAACTTTGCAATGTCTTGGGGTTCAAGACTGTGAAATAGGAAATAGATTACTGACCTCATCATTGCTGGGGTAATTAACTAAATTTATATCTGCAGAGAGTAATAACAGTGAGTACCTGTCACATAACTCAGCAAATGTTTATGCATTTGTTATTATTGTCCCTAAGTACCTATTTTCCCGGGTTTTTTGTCTTTAAATGCCATCAAAAGCATTTATTTCAAATTTAAATATGTTTGCTTTTTGGGAGATAAAACTTCTAACTCTTGCAAAAATTGTCAAACAAACGACATTTCATCTTGTCACTTATAACACAGTTTAAGAAAAGAAATACAAAAATGTATTTAGGAATTAAAATTACTATACCAGTGTTTTAGACTAAATAAGAGATTGGAAGTACTTTTATAAACCATAAGCCCAAAAATATTGATGGTGACATTATTTTTATTTATGCTTCTGTGCTCTATTCTGATGCTGGGAAGGATTGAGGACAGGAGAAGGGGTTGACAGAGGATGAGATGGCTGGATAGCATCACCGACTCAATGGACATGAGTTTGAGCAAACTCTGGAAAATAGTGAAGGGCAAAAAAATCTGGTGTGCTGCAGTCCGTGAGGTCGCAGGGTCAGACACGACTTAGTGACTAAACAACAACCGTCCACTCTAATAGTCATTTTAATAGTGGGAAATTTTTGATAATTCATAAATTAATATATTAATAATAATAGATTTATTTTCCATAAAATGTAAACTCAATTTTTTGTGCTTATTATGTAAACAAAATAGAGCCCTCAATCTTAGAGCTAACATTCTCGTGAGGAGAATGCAGACAATAAGTGAAGTCACTCAGTCGTGTCCAACTCTTTGCGACCCCGTGGACTGTAGCCTACCTGGCTCCTCCGTCCACGGGATTTTCCAGGCAAGAGTACTGGAGTGGGTTGCCATTTCCTTCTCCAGGGGATCTTCCCTACCTAGGGATAGAACCTGGGTCTCCCGCATTGCAGGCAGACACTGTACCCTCTGAGCCACCAGGGAAACCCGCAGACAATAAAAATGCTAACAAATAAAATTTTAGACACTGTTATGTGCTATAAAATAAAGGAGCAAAGCAATGTAATAAAGAATAACACGGGGAAAGAGGTATTGTGTTGGCCATGGTGATTGGATTAAGGCCTCTCTGGAGACCTGAAAGATGAGAAGCCCAGCTTGCATAGATCTAGTACTAAAAGCGCAGTCCAGAGATGAAGAAATTACAGGATAAAATACCTGAGCATATTTAAGAGATACAATAAAGGCCAGTGGAAATGAAATGTAATGAGTGTGTGGAAGAAAGGAGAGAAAAGTGACCAGAGATGCAGGCATCAGCCAGAATATGTAGTACCTTGCAGAACAGAATTTAAGTTGATATATTTATGCTGGTTGCAGTGGTAAGCCACTGGAGAATCCTAAGAAGGGGAATGTGTCCTGAGATTTATGTTATCCGTAGCTACAAACAGCAGAATATCAGAAATCCTGAGAGCCCAGCTTATTAAAGTCCCATCTGTCAAACTGTAATATATTTATCATTTTAATGAGCACTAATCATATTTTGATGATATTATATATTCAGAAGTTATCTTGTAAATCATTGGGTTTTCATATCACTGACAACATTAGGACTCAGAGGTACAGGGGTAGGGAATACAACTTTGGTAAAGGAATCACCCTGCACGTCTCTAATCAGCCACTGTTCCTAATTATCTGAGCAACTATTCACATAGGTATCTTCATGTTGCTTCTCTCGCTAGGATTGCAAGCCTCAGTGGAAACTTGTTGTATTTATTAAGTAGTAAGTTAACATCACAGTGCTTCAAGCAACAATATATGTTTTTAAATTTCTGTTACAATTTCAGCCTGCCCACCTGCCTTAGCTGCTGAATCCTCTGACAATGAAGCCAACTTACAAACTGAATGCTGGCATAGGTTTGTCAGCTTGGCAAATAATTTTATTTTTCCTCCCTTGTTCAGTAGAAATAATAGGTTATTTTCTTATAGTATAACAATTAAAGAAAAGTAAGTAGCAAAAATGGTACAGAAACTTAATCATGGAACATTTATATAGGCCATACTAGATCATCTCCTTTCAGAACAAGAAAAGCCATTACTGCTTCAGATGCTTTAAAGTTTCATTGAATATACTTTCTGAGAGACATCAATTGCAGTAGAAAGCAATCTCAAAGGGGCCTATTTGATAAGCTTTAACTGGATGCTATGCTATGCTATGCTAAGTCGCTTCAGTCGTGTCCGACTCGGTGCGACCCCATAGACGGCAGCTCACCAGGCTCCTCCGTCCATGGGATTTTCCAGGCAAGAGTACTGGAGTGGGGTGCCATTGCCTTCTCCGTTTAACTGGAGAATGACACTCAAACACTTACACTGATACTATACAGAGGAAGAAACTGTCATTACAAAAGACGTGAATGTTCGTAATCCAAGTATCATCCAGTGAGTCACTTTCCAGAATAGGAAAAATGACTGGTTAGAGTAGAAAGTAAAGGAGGGAAGAGTAGTTCTTCTGTTCCTTTTATGTTGGGAGACCAGCAGGGCAAATTTCCCTAAAGATATTTTCCCTTTAACAATTATAAATATGACTTTTATTACAAATGCACTTGTAATCAAAGAAAGGTGGTAATATTTTTAGATGCATTTCATTGTCCTTAACCACATACAGAGATAAAAATCAGTC
Organism: Giraffa tippelskirchi; assembly: GCF_054371585.1. Lineage (NCBI taxonomy): Eukaryota > Metazoa > Chordata > Mammalia > Artiodactyla > Giraffidae > Giraffa > Giraffa tippelskirchi. The sequence goes on along the minus strand of NC_137280.1, from coordinate 174,128,042 downwards.
ATGACATACTGCTTCAATTGGTTTGTCTCAAGAATAATTAACTATTGCTCATTTTCTGGTATTCATTTTTGTGTACAGGGACCTTAGCCAATGGTCGATACTTTATTTTATGTTAGAACGCAGAAAAGAATGTCTGCCTTTCTGCCATATTTAGAATCCAGAAATAATGATGTTTCTATAAACCGTGCTGCACATATGAACTATAAACTAGATGGTCAACTCAAAATAGTAACTGATTGAATGCAATTATGTCTCAGCTTACAAGTGCATGTGACTATTGAATTATTAACAAGTAATAGGATTCTGAGTATCTTTTATATGTTCAGGTATATTTAATTTAACTTCACAAAAGAATTGTAAGAAAGTACATTATTTTAGCCCACATTTTGGCTTTCATTCTAGATTTCAGAGTTTTAAAGCATTGCACCTTTTATTGACTTAATGGTATTTCATTTATGTTACATGGCTATAGGAAGGTTTTTGCTTTACTTTTCTTAGGCCAAATTGCTGTATGGAAATAAAACTCAATATGATGTATTAAATATCTTTCCTTGGAAAGGAAACATGTGGATTGGTCCTCTGTTTGTTCAGGAAGGAAGAAAGCGACTGTGGAAACTGTAATACTGTAAAAGCTGTGAGAGGAGGAAATGTCCTAACGTTGAGACTTGCTCATATTATTCATTCAGTACAATTTACTGAACTGAATTTTAGGAAAAATGAAAGTTTATGCCTGGAAGGTTTGTTACTTATTGGCTACCATTACACAAATATCTGTTCCTACACAGATGTACATGAGAAAATAATCTTGAAAAGCAAAACTGAAATATAGTTTTGTGCAAAATGTATGTGAGTGAACTCTTATCAAAATATATTTTTGGGTAAAAATTGTTTCTAGGGTTGTATAGGAACTATACTTTGAATAAACTTTTTAAATAAAGCAAATGAAAGCAGGCATGTACTTACACAGTGCCATTTGATTAAATATAACATTGCATTTTTATCACTTTCCTCTCATTGACCTTTTTATCATTACTCTTCTATGTAGTAAAACTGGAAACTTTACATTAATGAATGTCATATGTATATATAACATTAATTTGAGATAATCTTGAATTGGTACAATGTTAATAATGTATCCTGAAAATTGGCCATTTTGCCTGTCGAGATGGACTTGGAGGGCATTGCTGAGTGAAATAGATAAAGACAAATACTATACAATATCACTTATATGTGGAATCTGAAAAATACAATGAACTAGTGGATATAACAAAAAGAAGCAGACTCGGAAATATAGAGAACAAACTAGAGGTGGAGAGGGTCAACAGATGGGGTGGGGTGAGTGGGAGACACAAACTGTTGGTTGTATGGCTCAAAGATGTATTGTGCAACGTGGGAAATATTTTGTAATAACTGTAAATGGGAATAAATTTTAAAATTATTTTTAAAACAGTCATTAAAACGGGATGACAATTTAAAAAAATAGGCACCAGAAATAAGCCAAGTTTGTTCTAGGCATAAACAAGGAGCTGTATCAGTACAGAAGAGAGGTACATAATGAAGCTTGAAAGGGATTCAAAGACCATGGTGTTGGAGAGGAGGCAACACTGAATTTTAGAGAATAAGGAAGCCTTGGGCAGGCATAGAAGACTAGACGTGTGTGTGTGTGTGGTGGTGCTTGCAGATGGCAGATCAAACCAAAGGAGCAACTCTAAAGACAATGGGTCACGCCTCTTTTGCCTCTAAAAAGGAGAAATGTCTCTCAATTAACAGAAAGTGGAGGACACTTAAAATAAGTTCTTTAGCTCTGGAATATCAAAGAAAAATTAAGGTATCAGCAACCCTTAACTGAGTGAGAAATTAGCTAATAGAGCCCCTACATTGGTGGGATGGGATAAAAGATCCTTGATAAATATAAAAGCACAATGTGAATATGAGATTATTATTATTACTACCACATTGTAAATACCAACATCCCTATCTTCTACAGATGTAGAAGATGTAGAGGCATCTTCTACAACTCATTCTCTTTTTTTAGACAATACACTGGTAATGAATTGGGTATATGAAAATATCTAAATATGCTACAAGAGTGAGAAGATTATTTTTATTGTTTAATTATAAGCATTGATTAAAGTTTCATTAGGCCCTGTCTTGCAAATTGAAAGCTCAATAACTAAAATTTTTAATCTCATGTGCATGTGTTGTTATATAAAGTTGTTAATAATTTTCAAGAATAAATATCTCTATTTTTCTGAGTCCATATCAAATATTCAGATTCATATGGTAAAACCACCAAGCACTTGCTACCATTTCCCAACCTCTAGCTATGTGCTGATTTGAAGAAAGTGAAAGTGAAAATGTCAGCTGCTCAATCATGTTCAACTTGTCACTCCATGGACTGTAGCCCATCTGGCTCCTCTGTCCATGGGATTCTGCAGGCAAGAATATGGGTTGCCATGCCCTCCTCCAGGGGATCTTCCAGACACAGGGATCAAACCTGGGTCTCCCGCTTTGCAGGCAGATTCTTTACCATTTGAGTTACCTGGGAAGCCCAAATAATTATAAATAATGTAAAAGTAAAGATAATCGAATAAAGAATCTGAAATCTGAACTAAATTTGAGTGTTAGTCATCAAGACTCAAAGAGATCCCTTAGTGTTCATTGGGTAAACCATATAATCTTTCCCAAAGATCTGAAATCAATTAGTTAGGTTTAATATTGAAAGAAATTATCCATTTTGTTTGAAAACTGTTCCTCTGTCACTGAAATTTACCTACAGTGAAACTGAGCTCCAATTCCATGCTGAGAAGCAGTATATTGGCCTCAGATACAGAACTGTGAGAAACTTGACCTAAGTGAACTGCTGAAAAAGGGGAAATAGAAATTGGTGTATAGCATGGTATATTATTAAAAGTAGAACATTCTGATTAGCATATTTTCCCTCCCATGACCATCTCGTTAGACTTTATCATTGAGGTTTATTTATTTATTTTGCTCCAAATCTACCTGTTACTTTGTGTATAATATGTACACATACACACACACACACACACACACACACACACACACACACATATATGTATATAGACCATTAAAGAGGCAATTATTTTTCCCAGCTTAAAATCGGTTAAGATACAGAATTTCCCAGAAATTTTATTCTTTGCCTGTATCTTTAAAACATACAACTTTATTTAAAGTATACAGAGATTTTAACTTATTTTATTAATACACAATGATGTCAGTGTTCTGGCGGGATAAATATACTTAGTGGCTCAATATAATTCTTTGATGTGGAAAATAAAACTTTGGAAAAGTGGGACAAACTAGATATGAACATATTATCATTTAATTTAATAGGTTTACTAAATTATGTTGTATGACAATGGCCATGCTTAATTAACTAAATCTAATGTATGAATTTCTAGGAAAAAATACCAAGAGCAGTTTTCATCATATCTATGCTCTATTTAGACAAGTTGATTTGTTATTATTTGATGAAGTATACCTATCTTAAATTAACTATATCTTGCCTTAAAGAATTATTTGAGTTCTAGAAAACATTACATTCTACTTAAAAGAAAACCCAATAATAAAATCAAATGTATTTAAATATTGCCTTTTCAATTCCCTCAGTTTTCTCATTTGGAAAATCAAAATAACAATTGTACATATCTCATATAATTGTTTCATGTTAAAATATAATAATAAATGCAAAAAAGTACAACTATTCATGGGGCATTTATGAATATTCAATATTTAGCCAATAGCATCTCAGTACTCTAAGTAGTATGTTTTTGATCATGTATAGATAAATATTTTAAAAGATGTATTGACAAAATTATTGCAATCTGCAAGAGGATAAGTAAATTAATGTCAAAGTTCTTTTATGCAATAATTTCCCAGTCTTTCTACATACACTTCTTTGCATTTATATAATTTATGTATATTTTATTCCATCCATTTTGTTAATAGTAATGGACATAATATGAATAAAGTATTTTTAATCAATCTCAAATAAAAAGCTTTGAGGAATAGAAGGTCACATGAGATGGTCATTTCCATACTAAGAATGAAAAATTACTCAAGCTGCAAAATTATGATCTTGCAAAATTTAGTATAAAATCAGTGCCTCTCTGTCACACTTACAAACAAACACACATAAAAGAAAATACATTCCAGATAACCTCAGGTTCTATTCAGGAGAGAACAGACTCAAAACTTACCTCATCCTGGTAGAATTTCTCAGGAGGAGGAAACCATAAAAGTGGATAAAGAGATACTACTTGAATTTTAGCAATCATTTAATAGTGATGTGTGGGCTGGTATGAAAGAATAGAATTCAGCATCCCCAAAAAACTAAATTGCATTTGCAGGTACTCTTTTAATTGTTGTTCTTCATTATATGTGGTAATGGTGAAGGAGACAGGACTACTGAGAGTAATACCTCTACAGCCCTCTAATTATGTGGTTATTAAATAAAAAAAGAAAAGAGAAGAAAAAGCCTCTAGTCTTTCCGGGTAGAATAGCAGAGACAAACATCTTGGACACACTAGGCTTCCACCTTCAAAACACTGATGGGGTTGGCCAGTGAAATAAGAGATATGTTCCTAGAGAATTTTGTTCACCTTGAACTCATACATTGTTATGTGTCAATCATATCTCAATAAATCTGGAGGAAAAAAGAACTCCACACAGCATAGGGCTGCAGCAGTACAGAAGCTAAGAAGGGGTAAGGAGTCTGGAAGAGGTTTTCTGAGACACGGAAAACAGAGAGCAGAACCCGAGTACAAAAACCTCCACAGAAAGCCAAAAATCCGGAAGAGAAACCGTCAAGAATCATGAGATTTACCACATATTTGTAAAAATTAAATTGTGAAACAAGGAAGATTTTGGAATCTCCTCAGTGTTCAGATCTTTGGTCCAAGTTCTACCCCCAAAACATTAAAAAAAAAAAAGCCAGCCATGATCTGAACCATATTAGGTAGTATTAGTCACTCAGCCATGTCCAGCTCTTTGCAACCCTGTGGACTGTATCTTGCCAGGCTTCTCTGTCCATGGGATTGTCCAGGCAAGAATGCTGGAGTGGGAAACATATTAAGCTGGTAACAAAACTCAGACCCAGACTAAGTACAGGTTGAACTGATTCAGCCCCATTGTTTTGTAATAACAGGAAAGAAATCTGCTCTTTTCTTGATATTAACATTATTTACTTAAGTCTCCATCATTATTTTATATAAAACTTTCAGTATAAAATCAAACATTATAAATTACATTTAAAAAATCAGGAAAATATAACCCAAGTTCAAGAGCAAAAATGGTCAATAGAATCAGTCTCAGAGATTATCCAAGTATTAGAATTATCAGAAAAGGACTTTTGAATCATTTTGTATGAATAATCAAATTATGTATTTGAAAAAGTGCAAAAAAAATGTAGGCTACATACCATGGGGTCACAAAGGGTTGAACACAACTTGGTGACAAGCACACACACACGGGAAAAAAGAAACAATAAAAAAAGCAAAAAACTTCAACCACTGCCTCATTCCTTAAACAGAATTAATTTGAGGTAGAGCATAGATGGAACCACAGCACCCAGATCCATAAATGTCTGGAAAAACAGGTTGTAAAAAATCTATGAGAACTTAGCGTAGGAAAAGTTTTCTCAGACTTGATGACAAATGCATCTACTACAAAAGGAAAAAAAAATAAAAAATTGGAGTTTATCAGATTAAAATGTCTGCTCCCTAAGTCACCATAAAAATACTGGGTTGGCAGACTACAATTGGAAAAACAACGCATGTGACAAAGAATGTGTCTATAAAATATATATAAAGCACTTCTACAAATAAATGATAAACAAATAATAAATCACCTAGAAGATATTCAGATAAGCAGAAGATATTAAGAAGAGGTGGCAAGAATACACAGAAGAACTGTACAAAAAGAACTTCATGACCCAGATAACCACAATGGTGTGATCACTCACCTAGAGCCAGACATCCTGGAATGCGAAGTCAAGTGGGCCTTAGGAAGCATCACTACCATCAAAGCTAGTGAAGGTGATGGAATTCCAGTTGAGCTATTTCACGCCCTAAAAGATGATGCAGAGAAAGCGCTGCACTCAATATGCTAGAAAATTTGGAAAACTCAGCAGGGGCTATAGGAATGGCAAAGATCAGTTTTCATTCCAGTCCCAAAGAAAGGCAATGCCAAAGAATGTGCAAACTACTGCACAGTTGCACTCATTTCACATGCTAGTAAAGTAATGCTCAAAATTCTCCAAGTGAGGCTTCAACAACAGTACGTGAACTGAGAACTTCCTAATGTTCATGCTGGATTTAGAAAAAGCAGAGAACCAGAGATCAAATTGGCAACATCTATTGTATCATCAAAAAGCAAGAGAATTCCAGAAAAACATCTACTTCTGCTTCATTGACTACACTAAAGCCTTTGACTGTGTAGATCACAACAAACTGAAAAATTCTTAAAGAGATGGGAATACCAGGCCATCTTACCTGTCCCCTGAGAACCTATATTGCAGGTCAAGAAGCAACAGTTAGAACCGGACATGGAAAAAAAGACTGGTTCCAAATTGAGAAAGGAATTTGGCAAGGCTGTATATTGTCACCCTGTTTATTTAACTTATATGCAGAATACAACATGTGAAATGCTGGGGTGGATGAAGCACAAGCTGGAATTAAGATTGCCAGGAGAAATATCAGTAACTTCAGATATGCAGATGACACCACCCTTATGGCAGAAAGTGAAGAAGAACTAAAGAGCCTCTTGATGAAGGTGAAAGAGGAGAGTGAAAAGGCTGGCTTAAAACTCAACATTCAGAAAACTAAGATCATGGCATCTGGTCTCATCACTCCATGGCAAATAGATGGGGAAACAATGGAAACAGTGTCAGACTTTATTTTTTTGGACTCCAAAATCACTGCAGTCTGTGACTGCAGGCATGAAATGAGAAGTCGCTTGCTTCTTATAAGAAAAGCTAGACAGCATATTAAAAAGCAGAGACATTACTTTGCCAACAAAGGTCTGTCTAGTCAAGGCTATGGTTTTTCCAGTAGTCATGTATGGATATGAGAATTGGACTGTAAAGAAAACTTAGCACTGAAGAATTGATGCTTTTGAACTATGGTGTTGCAGAAAACTCTTGAGAGTCCCTTGGACTGCAAGGAGATCCAACCAGTCCATCCTAAAGGAAATCAGTCGTGAATATTCATTGGAAGGACTAATGTTGAAGCTGAAGCTCCAGTACTCTGGCCACCTGATGCAAAGAGCTGCTTCATTAGCAAAAACCCTGAAGCTGGGAAAGATTGAAGGCAGGAGGAGAAGCGGAAGACAGAGGATGAGATGGCTGAATGGCTTCGCTGACTCACTGGACATGAATTTGAGACAGGGAAGCCTGGCGTGCTGCAGACCATGGTGTCGCAAAGAGTCTGACATACCTGAGCAACTGAGCAAATAATAAATTAAAATTGAATTAATTAATTCAATTAAACAGGGCAATAACTTTAATGTACACAAATAAAATACAACAAAATTATTTTTTTCAGGACAGTCTTAGTTAAAATACTAAAAATATACTGCCTTATACCCAATAGAGTGGCTAAATTTTCAAAAATATACATTGACAACACCAAATGTTGGTATGGAGTTAAAAATACAACTACACTGTGGCTGTGAAATTATGTTACTAGATATCTACCACCACGAATAGAATGTATGTCCACAAAAACACTCATACAAAAATTTTAATCACAACCTCGCTCATAGTAACCAAAACTGGAAACTATTCACATATCTATAGGCAAGAGAATAGATAAGAATATTAGTGGACTATTCATACATTGTAATACTACTCAGTACTAAAAATGTAATAATAATGAACTCCCAATACTTGAAATAGCAACATGATTGAATCTCAGACACTTTATGTTGAGTGAAAGTAGCTAGATTGAATAAAGTATGTATCATACAATTCTATTTATAAAGTAGAAGAACAGCCAGAATCCATCCATAGCATTAGGAATGAGAGTATAATTTGGGGGCTGGGACAGAGAATTTGTTGGAAAACTACACGAAGCAAGGTTTTAGAGTGATGGGAATTTTTCAGTCTTGCTTTGAATGGTGTTCTAGAACTATGTAAAATTTGCAAAGCTGTCAAAATGAATTCTTATTTCTGTGCTACTTTATTTTATGATAATAACACATCATTAACACACACACACACACACACATATATATATGTTTCACATTTGGAAATCACACCATGTTAAAATATATATTGTTTTAATTATAATTTATACAATATTGTCAACCTTGCAATTTTTTTCTTATATAAATAGTTTCCTCAACCAGGAAGGCTTCCCTGGTGGCTCAGATGGTAAAGAATCTGCCTACAATGCAGGAGACCCAGGTTCAATCCCTGGGTTGGGAAGATCCCCTGGAGAAAGGAATGACAACCCACTCCAGTATTCTTGCCTGGAGAATCCCATGGACAGAGAAGCCTGGTGGGCTGCAGTCCATGGGGTCGCAAAGAGCCGGACACGACTGAGAAACTAACACTTTCACACTTTCAACCAAGAAAGCAATTTTTCTCTAAGCCTCATGGATGTATGAATATTTTAAATTTAACTTATTCTTTTCTAGTCTTAATTGTTACAAGGAACAGGAGAGACATGACTAACAGAAAATGGGTAAATTTAATCACTGTTAACTAAAAAGAGAAATAGTAGGATAAGACGGTAAAATGGTTTCTTCATATTTAAGCAATTTTTGTTCTCTTTTTTATTGCATCTGTTTTAATATTTTAATAATAAGTATATCGATATTTTGCATTAGTTACTTTGTACAAGGTATTAAGTCATATGTGCATGCTCAGTCATGTTTGATTCTTTGCGACCCCATGGACTGTAGCCCACCAGGCTCCTCCGTCCATGAGATTATTCAGGCAAGAACACTGGAGTGGGTTGCCACTGCCTCCTCCAGGGGATCTTCCTAACCCAGGGATCAAACCCTCGTCTCCTTCAGGTACTGCATTGGCAAGCAGATTCTTTACCACTGAGTCACCTGAGAAGCCCAGTTAGTCATATATTTATGATTATATTACTCTAAACTTTAATGTAAGAAATTTCTAACATAAACAGGTTACCTTAAGGAAAAGCACTTATTTGTTCAATAAACACACAACTATTGATTACCAGTACTCTCTAGGCCCTTGGAAACTCATATTATGACAGAATGAAAGAAAGGAAATAAAAAATTTTAAAAGATAAATTTTTTTAATGCTTATTTTGCTTTATTTTTCTTTGTGTTTTCAATTACGTTTATTAAACTGAGGAAGAAGGAGAATGATTAAGTTCTATATATAGGAAAATAAAATGGAATTCAAGTACATATAATGGAGACTTGGAAAAAATAAATCAGAAACAAAAAGTTAATAATGTGAGCATATTGTATACTAGTAATAAGGGACATTCAAAAAGCTTACACCTAAAGGCTTTTCTTTTGTCTGTAAAGTAAGAGAAAGTAAAATCACCTAGTGTAGTTGAGGCTCTGTGATGAGAACACTTCTTGTATTTCTTTTCCCCAATACACAGTCAATTAAAAAAATCAAAGCTTTCTAAAGGAGACACTGATATCAAGCTTTAATTCACTGATAGCCTATTAAACTGTTTAACAGTAATAATTTTCCTATGCTTATTTCAGAAATAATAGCAGGTAATTATAATTCTTCTACAATGTTGGGTAAAAACTGCTAACTTATTTGAGATTTGTAAATTCACAGGTATTTTTTTCTTAACTGTTCATGAGAAAGGGGGCCAACTGGCAGAGGAGGAAAATCCTTAGTTTGTTTCCTCTCAGGACACATGAAAACTACTACACGTTGAGCAACTATCTGTGAGAATGACCTGACATCTATCAGAAAAGATTCTCCAAAACTAGGGTATAAAGGAGAGATATAAAGTGAGAACTAGACTCAAGGGATTAGATCTGATAGACAGAGTTCCTGAAGAACTATGGACGGAGGTTCGAGAAATTGTACAGGAGACAGGGATCAAGACCACCCCCAAGAAAAAGAAATGCAAAAAGGCAAAATGGTTGTCTGAGGAGGCCTGACAAATAGCTGTGAATAGAAGAAAAGTGAAGGGCAAAGGAGAAAAGGAAAGATATACCCATTTGAATGCAGAGTTCCAAAGAATAGCAAGAAGAGATAAGAAAGCCTTCCTCAGCGATCAATGCAAAGAAATAGAGGAAAACAATAGAATGAAAAAGACTAGAGATCTCTTCAAGAAAATTAGAGATACCAAGGGATCATTTCATACAAACATGGGCACAAGAAAGGACAGAAATGGTATGAACCTAACAGAAGCAGAAGATATTAAGAAGAGGTGGTAAGAATACACAGAAGAACTATACAAAAAAGATCTTCACGACCCAGATAATTACGATGGTATGATTACTCACCTTGAGCCAACATCCTGGAAGGTGAAGTCAAGTGGACCTTAGGAAACATCACTACCATCAAAGCTAGTGGAGGTGACGGGATTCCAGTTGAGCTATTTCAAATCTTAAAAATGATGCTGTTAAAGTGCTGCACTCAATATACCAGAAAATTTGGAAAACTCAGGAGGGGCCACAGGACTGGAAAAGGTCAGTTTTCATTCCAATCCCAAAGAAAGGCAATGCCAAAGAATGCTCAAACTACAGCACAATTGCACTCATCTCACATGCCAGTAAAGTAGTGCTCAAAATTCTCCAAGCCAGGCTTCAACAGTATGTGAACCATAAACTTTCAGATGTTCGAGCTGGAGTTAGAAAAGGCAGAGGAACCAGAAATTAAACTGCCAACATCCACTGGATCATCGAAAAAGCAAGAAAGTTTCACAAAAACATCCACTTCTGCTTTATTGACTATTCCAAAGCTTTTGACTCTGTTCATCACAACAAACTCTGAAAAATTCTTAAAAATATAGGAATACCAGACCACCTGACCTGCCTCTTGAGAAATCTGTATGCACTTCAGGAAGCAACAGTTAGAACTGGACATGGAACAACAGACTGGTTCCAAATAGGGAAAGGAGTACATCAAGGCTGTATATTGTCACCCTGCTTATTTAACTTATATGCAGAGTACATCATGAGAAATGCTGGGCTGGAAGAAGCACAAACTGGAATCAAGATTGCTGGGAGAAATACCAATAACCTTAGATACTACCACCCTTATGGCAGAAAGTGAAGAAGAACTAAACAGCCTCTTGATGAAAATTAAATAAGAGAGTGAAAAAGTTGGCTTAAAGCTCGACATTCAGAAAACTAAGATCACAGCATCTGGTCCCATCACTTCATGGCAAATGGATGGGGGAACAGTGGAAACAGTGACACACTTTGTTTTTTTTTACTACAAAATCACTGCAGATGGTGACTGCAGCCATGAAATTAAAAGATGCTTGCTCCTTGGAATAAAAGCTATGACCAACCTAGACAGCATATTGAAAATCATAGACATTACTTTGCCAACCAAGTTCCATCTAGTCAAGGCTATGGTTTTTCCAGTGGTCATGTATAGATGTAAGAGTTGGACTGTAAAGAAAGCTGAGCGCTGAAGAATTGATGCTTTTGGACTGTGATGTTGGAGAAGACTCTTGAGACTCCCTTGGATTGCAAGGGGAGATCCAACCAGTCCATCCTAAGGGAAATCAGTCCTGAATAGTCATTGGAAAGACTGATTCTGAAGCTGAAACTCCAGTAGTCTGGCCACCTGATGCAATGAGCTGACTCATTGGAAAAGACCCTGATGCTGGGAAAGATTGAAGGCAGGAGGAGAAGGGGACAACAGAGAATGAGATGGTTGGATGGCATCAGCAACTCAGTGAACATGAGTTTGAATACATTCTGAAAGTTGGCGATGGACCGAGAGGCCTGGCATGCTGCAGTCCATGGGGTCACAAAGAGTTGGACACAACTGAGTAACTGAACTGACCTGAACTGATGATATTTTAGCTATTCCATACTAATAACATGATTATTGCCTCTCTAAAGCCTTAATATTTAACAAATGATATAATTTTAAAATTTCTTGTTGACCATATCTAAAGGTGGTCCTCTGGAAATTGGCTCCTGAATTTATGTACACTAAGGATGATTGTTTTCTGAGTGAGTTTGAGCATCATTTATCATTCCAGTTTCCTCCATTATTCCACGTCTGAATTTATAACACCACCAAAAATTCCACATCTTATTTGTCTTCCACAAAAGCTTTTATCGCCAAGGTGGTGATTTTTGGTGACTTGGGATGGACCAGAGGAACAAAAGCCAGGGAAAAAGCTACAGGAGAGGTGTTGTCAGTCTGTAAGTGAAGGATGTTTGCGATAAATGTGATTCTGAGAGGGTGTGTTAGTAAGGGTTCTCTAGATTAGAGCCAACAGAATGTCTGTGTGTTTGTGTGTGTGTGTGTGTGTGTGTGTGTGTGTGTGTGTGTGTGCGCGCGTGTGCATGCGTGCACTGCTAGGCATGTTGGGGTGGGGTTGTTTATGAGAAAGAGACTTTAAGGTTGGCTTATGCAGTCATGGGGACTGATAAGTCCAAATTCTGAGAGCCATCAAGACAGGCTAGATAACCAAGGAAGAATTGATGTCGTAGATGGAACCTGAAGGCAGTCTGTAGGCAGAATTCATTTTTCTTTGAGGAACCTCAATCTTTCTCTAAGAACCTTAACTGATTGGATGAGTTTGGAGATTTTGAGAGTTAACCTGCTTTATTCAAAAGTATACTAATTTAAATGTTAATCTCATTTAAAAACTACTTTCACAGCAATATCATGACTGGTACTTGACCAAATATGTAGTCAAGTTGGCCTATAAAATTAACCCCATAAACTGCCCTCAAAAACTGTAAAGCTAATGTTTGTGGTTTAAATATATTTAAATGTAAACATAATTACTTTTGTTTTGAAGTTTTTTAAAATGTTTAATTGCACAAAAACTTTTATATATTTAAATTTTGCAAAATTAAAAATAGAAAATAAACTGATTACCTTTTTAAAATTTAATACTAGTTTTTGTAATAATAAATGCCTATATTATTTATTTTTTAATGATTGATGCTACTTAATGATTACAAACTGTCATCTGTGAATTCAGTAGAGATTATGCTCATTGTCCCTTTTCAATATATGTATATGGACTATATGTTCTTGTAAAAATTAGGGTTGAAAATAGTTCTTAGAGTGAATCTTGAGATTGCTTCATCCAAAGAGATGAATGCAAGAGTAGGGCATGTTTGTATTTTGTGACAATATAAAATTCAATGCAATTAAGTACATTCACCAAAAAAAAAGAAAAAAATTTCCATCTTGGGGTGTAAATTCCCACTTTAATTAATTTGGCAGAATGTAATTTATATAGAACACGAAAGTTTTACCTAGAATGTTCAGATATTACCATCATTATTACTTCATTTCTCTGTCAACTATAAAAGGCAATATTTTAAAGTTTAAAAGACATATAAATTTAATCTAATCAAACAACCAAAGAGATACTGAAAGCTATTGTTCACTGATACTATCATTAAGACAAAAACACTCAAACAGTGCTAAAATAGTGACATTTTATGTTTAATGAGGTTCCTTTTTTAACAGATTATAATAAGAGAAGATGCTGATTTTCAGATGAAATACTTTTGTCTCTGTATCTATGGCAATATAAATCATTCCTTTATGGTTATTATAATGCTGAGCAATGATAAAGTCACATACACACATAATGAATACAAATGAAAGGTAATAGTTAGCTAAATAATGTGTGCCATATAGATGTATGAAACACTAATTTAGAAATTTCTAGCAACCAAAGGGAATATCAGTGAGAAATAACCTAGAGGAAGAAAAAATCAGTTTGATGAATTGGGCTATATTAAAGAAGTTCTGAGACTTTTTATTTTATCAACTTCTGCAATAAAATAGACAAAACTTTCATGTGAGAAAGTAATATTTTACTCTTGGAAAATGAAAACTTCGAACCTTTTCCTTAAGGGAAGAACTTTGCATTTAAACCATTGGCTCTTTAGAGACATTTCAGGATGAAAAAAAAATCAAAAGATTCATTTTACTTGGAGCATTAAAAAAGATGAAACACATGGGGCTCCTGGTATTCCTCTCATTTAAGTTCAGTGTCATGATGGTTTGATAGGGCCTGAACATTCATTTAAAAAGATATGCCAAGTAATTAAAAATATTGCAGGTAAGTTGAACGTTTGACCTATTTGCTTATTTTAAGTTCTGCCTCGGGATCACTCCTATTTCACAATGTAGGCTATTCCACAGAAGTTATAGGCCATGCATATCTTTTAGCATGATAAATGTTGGTATTAAAAGGCTACAGTACATCCCATTTGAGGCAGCACTTTATATCAATGTAGAAACTTACTGTGAGATTGAGAGTTACTGCAGTATCCCAAGAACTCAAGGAAAGTCGTACTCAGATGGGATGAATACTCAGATGGAACAACACACAACATCTCTACAACAGTATCATAAAATGTGTTCTAAAGTAATGCATTTTCATTTTGATAGCAACATTTGGTCATTTATGTTTTCATTCATTCATTCATTCACTCATTCTCAGATGGTAAAGAATCTGCCTGCAATACCATAGACTTGGGTTCCATCCCTGGGCTAGGAAGATCCTTGGAGAGAGAAAGGCAGCCCACTCCAGTATTCTTGCCTGGAGAATTCCGTGGAGTTGCAAAGAGTCCACGAATGAGCAACTAACACTCATCTGTTTAATACATATTTATTGAGCATCAATTATATTTCCAGGAATTCTTCTTAATTCTGAGACATAGCTGTGAATAAAACAAACACTTTTCCCCAACCCCCATTTAGTGAGGAGAGATACAAGAAAAGTAAAATAAATAAATAAATTAAATAAACAAAATACATGGTGTCTTAGGTGGCTCACAATAAAGCATGATGGGAACAGAGAGTGATGGATGAGAATGTTGAGATGCAGTTTTGGAAAGCACTGTTCCGAAGGTCCCAGTTAACACCTACCATTCGAGAAAAGATCCAGAAGATGAGAGAAGGGCCACATGTTGATAACAGGGAGAAAAACCTTCCAGGCAGAGAGAATAGCATGCACGAAGGCCCTAATATTATTGGCAAATTCTATAAACAGCAAGAGGTTCTATTGCTGGGGTGGAGAAAACGAACAGAAAAGGGCTAGACTTTTTGAAACCCTATAGACTACAGGAGGGCTTCCCAGGTGGCACTAGTGGTAAAGAACCCGCCTGCCAATGCAGGAGACTTAAGAGATGCAGATTTGATTTCTGAGTTGGGAAGATCCCCTGGAGGAGGGCATGGCAATCCACTCCAGTATTCTTGCCTGGAGAATCCTATGGACAGAGGAGCCTGGTGGGCTACAGCCCATGGGGTCTCAAAGAGTCGGACACGACTGAAGTGACTTAGCACGCACGCGTGCACGCAGCACAAGGCTGTACGAACTGTGGCTTTTCTTCTGGGCTTTTCACTTATCAGAAACCATTGAGGAACTTGAGTTAATGCGATGTGACAGGTTTTAATAGCAAATAGTGACTGCTATATTGAGAATTCGCTGTATGTGGGTGAGGAAGAAAGCAGTTACAGTAGTTAAAGGACTTCCACAATAATTCGGGTGAGAAATGACAATGGCAGGTTAACTGATGGAACGTGTCAGATACCACATGAAATATGACTGTAGAGTAAATATAATCTAGGCGTTTCCCTCTTGGACAAAGGTCTTCTGCTTTACTTGCAACTGACAGATGAAATGCAGAATTCCCTGTTAAATTTTAATTTCAGAAAACCAGTAAGTCATTTGTAGGATGTGTGTGTGTGCGTGCTAAGTCACTTCAGTCATATTCGACTCTTTGTGACCCCATGGACTGTAGCCCACCAGGCTCCTTTGTCCATGGGATTTTCCTGGCAAGAATGCTGGAGTGGGTCGCTATTTCCTCCTCCAGGGGATCTTCCTGACACAGGGATTGAACCCTTGTTTCCTGAGTCTCCTGCATTACAGGCAGATTCTTTACTACTCAGCCACTAGGGAAGCCGCATTAATAGTATAATTATGTCTTATAGAATACATTATTAATGCAAGTATATTTCATGCAGTAAAAAAATACACTAGAAAGTTATTTTGTTTGGGGTTGAAAATGTAACTGGTAGTCTTGTATTTGTATTCACTGAATCCAGCGGCTGTGCTTCTATACTTTCACCAGCTACATCAGCTCTTTACTTGCATCCTATTGGTGAGGGTGTTCTTATTATTCCCTGAGATTCAGATATGATTTTCTTCTTCCAAACTCAGTTCCCCAGAAGGAGTAGATTTTTCTTGGTCCTTGAGAGCTGGCGAGTTTGCTATCCTTTACCAGAAGCCTAAGATTTTTGCTCCAGTGAGAGATGGTTCTGAGGGACATGGGTATGGGTTTGTGTTTTTCTCAAGCAGGGGCTAATAACCTCCTGTGTCCTGCGTCATATAGAATATTTCTCTTTGGTTTTCAGCCCTGCCCCCAGTCCTTATGAGCACCTTTTGGCAGGCTGTGAACGTTTGAGTTTGGAGCTCCCAGGTTTTCCAAACAAGTGTTTCACATTTGGCCTTTAAGAATTGATTAATACTTTATCTACTTTCTTCTTACCCTTTTGTAGAGTAACCAAATTTTTCCATGTTTTCCTAAAGGTAAAAACTTGCAGAGTCATCCCTTCCAGGAGGGCCTTGTCATGCTTTGGTGTTCAATTTATTTGGTTGCTTTGTGGCATCCTGTGTCTGTCTGAGAGTTTCAGAAAAGTTATGGTTTTGTGGAATACTTGGTCTTCTGTCGTTGTTTGGGTGGAAACAGTACTCTTTGAAGCTCCTACATGCTCAATGGAGTAAGATTATTAAAAACACAAACAAAATTTAGACAAATTATCATTCTACTTCCCCCCTCATACTTTTTTTTCTATTAAACATCTGGGAAGATGTGAATCAACTGTAATATATGTATATGTATAGGTGTGTATATATATATATATATATGTATAGGTGTATATATATGTGTGTGTGTGTGTGTGTGTGTGTGTGTGTATGTGTTCTTTCCATCTCCTTTCTCTTTAATAAATAAGTTCTAAACCTGGGACCATGTCTTATTTGCAGAAGCATTTTAATCTGTGTAGTTTTTGCAGCAGATACTTGTACGAGGCATGCTCCATTAATGCATAAATATAAATGTTTCAATAAGCACCGATTTTTTTTTATCTTGATCCTTTATTTTTTTCTGCCCAGAGGTAGTTTCAAATACTTAAGTTAAAAAAAAAATAATTTAAGCTTTTAGTACCAAATGGATTTTTATTGACATATAATGTCTATTGTATAAATATTTTCTTTAGTTTCTTAACTTCGACATTTAAGGTCAGCAATGTTTGATAGCTATGCTATTTTTCTTACCTCTATCTTTGCCTCTTTTTGAAACAAATCTACCTTAACAGATAGGATTTTAGAAGATTTCCCCTAGAGAATTACTTAAAGCTATTTAAGCTGCCATCAGCTCCTGATTTAGCATTTTTAATAAACTTCCTAGGGCAAAGCATTAATTTCCCTGGACCCTCTTTATCCTCGATGTAAAAGTATAATGTTTAATCGAGGATGGATCATTGTTCGCCTGCTGCCTTCCCTGTGTTTTTATGAATAAGTTGTTACAAGTTCGGGGAATGGAGGAAAGCCGGGGTAAAATAAAAGTATTCCCAATACTTAAAGTTTGTTGCTAAATAAAAGCAGCAACTAATACATATGAATGCAAATAGAATTACTTTTACCACATTAGAGTGAACGCATTAAAGAAACATATGTCTTCTGAGACAGTTTATAGCCAAGTAGTTGCATTAAATTGCCTATGTGCTTATTGATCCTTATCTAAAACTCATCTAAAAACAGAAGTTCCACTGTCTTAGCAAAACTGTGGTTCACATAGTGACCCAGAAATTTGGGGCATTAGCTTTATTAGGAACACTTGGATTAGTAAGCCAACCCTCAACAGTTTCTCATGATTATAATGGGGAGTTAATCTAGGAAAAATAAGTATAATTATTCCTACTTTCATTATGCATATACATGTAAAAATTCAGAAGCCAGTTATTTCATAGCATACCAGATTATTATTTGTGAGAGTTCCTAGTCTCAAGCTTGGACCCACCTAAAACCCTTTCCAAGAAAATGAGAAATGAGGTGAAAAGGTATATATTACCAAGAAAGTGGTGTAAGGAATTCTGGCAAACAACATATTAATCACATGCATCCTATCTTTGCTAAAATCAAACTTTCTATCGCAGTTTCTTTATTTGTTTTGGCCATGCCAGGTGGCTTGTGGGATCTTAGTTGAACCTGGGCCCTTTGCAGTGAAAGGGCAGAGTCCTGACCACTGGACTGTCAGGGAATTCCCATCATGATTTCTAATAAGATCTAATGCAACTTAAGCTCTGGGAGTTGGTGATGGACAGGGAGGCCTGGCGTGCTGCAGTCCATGAGGTCGCAAAGAGTCAGACACGACTGAGCTGAATATAACTTTTTCTGACAAAGCATACATATTCTATGTTAAGGTGAAGAATATCCTACCATACGCCATGAGTCAAACGTGAGCCAGAGCCATTGATAGACTTTTTACCGTCATAAATTATCATTTTATCTCTCATGTGTCATTCTGTTATCCCTTCTTACTGAGGGTGACCACATAATTTATAAAGTCCAAATAGAACACATTTGAGCATAAAAGATGGCACTGAGTGGACAGAATGTTTTTACAACAAGCCTAAGTTGAGACTATTCCAGGAAAGTCAAGATATATTTGGTAAAATATTGAACAAATTTCATGCTTATGGTTTGATTACTCATTTTCCTTCTACTGTAAAATGTGTTCCAAAATTATCAACATTTTCCAAAATAGAATGTGTATGCTAGTAAAATGATACCTATGAAACATTTAAAAAATAAAGTGAAATCCATCAATTTAAGGTTAGTTTTAAAAATAGTAAAAAGTAATCATTTTCAAAAGAAACTGGTGCTAGGTTATAGGCATTTCAAACCAAGCATTTTGAAATATATCTAAAATTAAGGGGTTTTTTTAGACAAAATCAGTATATTTCACATGTAAACATTCCATAATCCACAAACTTCTACAGATTGAAAACTCATATATAGACTCAGTTTTTCCAAAGGATGAGATTTAATAGGATATAAGTATATACACCCATGGACTCCTCCCTTTTATATATGTTTCTGATTTAATTTTTAAACTAATAGACTTTTTGTGTAGTTAGAAGGTTACAGGAAAATTCAGTAGAAAGTACGGGGTTCTCGTATATATCTTTCTGCTACTCTATTTTCCCCATTAATATCTTGCACCACTATGTTACATGTGCTACATTCAATGAACAATAATTGATATTAACTAAAGTCAATAATTTACATTAGGATTCACTCTTGGTGTTATACATTCTATGGATTTTCATAAATCTGTGACATGTAATCATCATTCTACTATCATAAGGAATAGCTTGACTGCCTTTAAAATCTCCTGGGGGAAACCCATAGGATGTAACTGAACTTAACAACAGCATCAACCAACTGTATATACTTGGCATCTATAAACTAGCTCATCCAACAACAGCACAATTCACATTTCTCACAAGCTCATTTCAAACATTCACAAAGAGAGACCACATTCTGTGCCATAAAACATACCTTACCATATTTAAAAGTATAGAAATTAGGCAATGTGTATTCTCAGACCATGATGGAATTAAATTAAAAATCAGAAACAGAAAGAAAACTGGAAAATTCCAAAATGTATAGAGATTGTATAATGCATTTATAAATGATACTTGGAATAAAGGAGAATTCTCAAGAAACTTTAATAATATGCATTTTTATACTTTTTAATTTTTATTGTGGTATAGCCGATTAACAAAAAATGTTGTGATAATTTAAAGTGAACAGCAAAGGGATTCAAATATATATCCATTCTCCCCCAAACTCCCCTCTTATCCAGGCTGCCACATAACATTGAGTAGAGTTCCATGTGCTCTATGGTAAGTCCTTATTGATTATCCTTTTCAAATATAGCAGTGTGCACATACCCATCCCAAACTCCCTAATTATCCCTTCCCTCAATCCTCTCCCCAACCCTGGCAACCCTCAGATTGTTCTCTGAGTCTGTGAGTCTCTTTCTGTTTTGTAAGGAAGTCCATTTGTATCATGTCTTTTTAGATTCCATATATAAGGGATGCCATATGGTATTTCTCCTTCTCTGTCTGATTTACTTCTCTCAGTACGACAATCTCTAAGACCATCCATGTTGCTGTAAATAACATTTCATTCTTTTTAATGACTGAGTGATATTCCGTTGTATAATAGGTACCGCATCTTCTTCATCCATTCCTCTGTTGTAATAATATTCTGATTAAATGAAAATTTGTGGAATGAAATGAAAATAATATATACAGAGATATTTATAGCATTGAATACATATACATTAGAAAAGAATAAAGATCTAAAATCAGTCACCTAAGTTTCTACCTTAGGAAACTTGAAAAAGAAGAGCAAATTAAATCCAAAGTAAGCAGCAAAAAAGAAATAATAAGAATTAGAATAGAGATCAATAGCAATTGAAAACAGGAAAATAATAGAGGAAATCAACAAAACCAAAAGCTGGTGCTTGGAAAAGGTCAATGAAATTGATAAGCCTCTAACCAGAGTAAATAAGAAAAAATAGAGAGAGGACCCAAATTGCTTACATCAGAAATGAAATAGAGGACATAACCTTTTGAAAAAGAGATTAATACAAAAAAGAGGTTAATAAAAAAAAATACTGAGAACTACTCTATGCCCACAGATTTGATAATATAAACAAAATGGACCAACTTTAGAAATAAAATCTACCAAGACTAACACAATAAAAGAAGACATATTTATTAAAGATATAGAGTCAATAATTAATAACCTTCTCAAGCTGAAATCAATAGGCCCATATAGAGTTCAGAGAGTTTCTTGTGGGGGCAGAGTACAGGGAAGATTCTTGGTATGACAGTATAATGATGGATGTAATTACATAGTTCTCAATAGAACATGTAACATCAATAGCCTTAAGGTACACTTCAGATTTTAAGTGATTATGATGTGCCTATGTAGGTTCATCCTTGCTAAAAACTGTACCATTTTAGTAAGGTACAGCCTTGGGGAAGACTAGCCTTGGGGAAGGCTAGGTTTGTGTGCCTTCATAGATAGTTTATGATAAATCTCTATTTTATTCTATATTTTTCTATAAACCTATAACTTCTAAAAAATTGCTTTCAGTACATCCCTTTGCTACATTTGTCCATCCTTCCCTACCCCTTAAGGTCATCCTTCCCTACCCCTTAAGGTCATCCTCCCCTACCCCTTAAGGTCATCCTCCCCTACCCCTTAAGGTCAACCACTCATCTTTTTACCATCTTCACAGTTTTGTCTTTTTCAGGATGTATTATAATTAAAATCATATTAGAAAACACTTTTATATTGGTTTCTTTCACTTAGCAAATACTTTTTAAGTTCCTCCATATATTTTCATTATTTGATAACCCATTTCTTTTTATCGTTAAATAATAGTCCATATTATTAGAATTACTTGGTGCATAATTGTTGGAATTATTGGTGCATATTTCTGAATGCACCACAGATTGTTTACCTATTAATGTCTATCTTGATTGGTTCCAGATTTTAGCAGTTAGAAAACTTTTGATAAGCACTCGTGTAGACATGTTTTCAGCTTGTTAGGATAGATACCAAGGAGTGCCATTAATGGATCACATGGTAAGAGTGTGTTTAGTTTTATAAAAAACTGTCAATATGCCTTCCAGAGTGGATGTACTATTTTGTGTTCCCACAAACACAAATGAGAATTCCTTTTGCTCCATAGCATTATAAATATCAGTGTAAATAATCTCAATAAATGTAGAAAATGCAAGTGATAAGTCTTTTGAAATTTTGCCTAGAATGAAGTGAGCCCTTTCAGACTTCATAAGCATCTTACAATCACTAATTTGTTCCTTCTATCTCCAATCAATTTTTCTCATCCATAATGAACCGATCAATTTACACTCTCATTCAATTCAGTTCAGTTCAGTCACTCAGTCGTGTCTGACTCTTTGCGACCCCATGAATCGCAGCACGTCAGGCCTCTCTGTCCATCACCAACTCCCGGAGTCCACCCAAACCCGTGTCCGTTGAGTCGGTGACGCCATCCAACCATCTCATCCTCTGTCGTCCCCTTCTCCTCCTGCCTTCAGTCTTTCCCAGAATCAGGGTCTTTTCCAGTGAGTCAGTTCTTAGCATCAGGTGGCCAAAGTATTGGAATTTCAGCTTCAGCATCAGTCCTTCCAAAGAACACCCAGGACTGATCTCCTTTAGGATGGACTGGTTGGATCTCCTTGCGGTTCAAAGGACTCTCAAGAGTCTTCTCTAGCACCACAATTTGAAAGCACCAATTCTTTGCTGCTCAGCTTTCTTTATGGTCCAACTCTCACATCTACCCTTGACTACTGGAAAGCCACAGTTTTGACTATGGCAAAATGATGTCTCTGCTTTTTAATATGTTGTTTAGATTCGTCATAACTTTTCTTCCAAGGAGCAAGAATCTGTTACCTTTGTGACTACAGTCACTGTCTGCAGTGATTTTGGAGACCAAGAAAATAAAATCTGTCACTGTTTTCACTTTTCCCCCATCTGTTTGCCATGCAGTGATGTGACCAGTTCCATGATGTTAGTTTTTTAAATTTTGAGTTGTAGGCCAGCTTTTTCACTCTCCTCTTTCACCCTCTTCAAGATATTCTTTAGTTCCTCTTCCTTTTATGCCAATAGAGTGGTATTATCTGCATATCTGACATTGTTGAGATTTCTCCTGGCAATCTTGAGTCCAGCTTGTGTCTTCCAGCCCAGCATTTTTCATGATGTACTCTGCATATAACTTAAATAAGCAAGGTGAAAATATACAGCTTGACATACACCTTTCCCAATTTTGAACCATTCCATCATTCCATGTCCAGTTCTAACTGTTGCTTCTTGACCTGCATACTGGTTTCTCAGGAGACAGGTAAGGTGGTTGATTGTGTTGAATTGGTTCATAGGTCTACTATATACTTCTACTTTTCTGTCTACTCAGTCTATTAATTTTTAATCATTTTCTATTTAAATTCCAATTAAAATCTTAAATATCTACTTAAAAATAGTTGTAATATATAATGGAACTATATGTAAATTTGTTCTGTATTTACCGAGTCTCCTGTTATCATTTTCATAGTTTAAAAAATAAAAAAGAAAGATTCCCTCAAAAAAAAGTAATGCAAATCAAAAGTACAATGAGGTATCACCACATACCAATCAGAATGGCCATCATGAAAATGTCTACAGTTAATAAGTGATATAGAGAATGTGGAAAAAAGGGAACCCTCCTACACTGTTTGTGGAAATGTAAATTGGTATAGCCACTGTGAAGACAGTATGAAATTTCCTTAACAAACTAAAAATAGAGTTACCAGTGTGAGATGGAATGTCAGTGTAGTTTATTGTTTTTTCATTTGTTTGCAAATATTTTCTTCCACTCAGCAAGGTTGTCTTTAATGTTCATTGACAGATAAATGGATAATGATGTGATATGTATATACAATGAAATAATGCTCAGCCATAAAGATGAATGAAATAATGTTATTTGTAGCAACATAGATTAACTTAGAGATTGTCATACCAAGTGAAGTAAGAAAGAGAAAGACAAATGCTATATTATATCACTTGTATGTCAAATCTAATATTTTATCCAAATGAATTAATTAAAAAAAATACAACACAGAAATAGACTCACAGACATAGAAAACCAACTTATGATTACCAAAGGAGAAAAAGAGTGAGGGAGGCATAAATAAGGATTTCAGAATTAGCAGATACATGCTACAACATATAAAACAGAGGAAAAACAAGGTCCTACTATATAGCACAGGGAACCATATTTGATACCTTGTAATAAACTATAATGGAAAAGATTATGAAAAAGAATGTATATATGTATAACTGAATCACTTTGTTTTACACAAGAAACTAACACAATAAGAAATGTGTTCTGGCTTCAAATAGAAAGGGAGTGAATTCCTGTCAGCTAACAGAGAATGTCCACTAAACTAAAACAGTAAAACTTTATTATTTTTCTGACCCTTATAAGCACCATTCAATAAACATAGATTATCTCCAATGTGTAAGATTGTAAGAGGCCCCAGTCAGAGGCAGAGAAAGACACTGCTTCAAATATGACTGTGGAAAAATTCTTCCCGAGTAATTATGACTAGGCTATTCATACTTTATAAAAATTGCATTTTGATATATGTTAGAGAATAGTGGTTTTTCCCTAGGTAGTGTTCTGCAGTCAAGTGATTCATATTTCTTTTCATTCTTAAACCTAGATTTGAATGGCTATTAGTCTATAATGTTAACTAATTGCTTTTCTATACTTGAAAAGAAATATTTATAAATGCCTAAGAAATCAAAATCCACATGACATCTGTTGCTCACAGCCAGAACATTACTCATTTACTTTTATTGTTCAAAATGATTTACATTTGATGTAAGGACAATTAACCACACACAACATGAAAGATAATCACATAATTAAATGTTTTTCATAGCACCAGAACACTTTAAAAATATTACTGCACAAAGTTGGTTCACACTGTGAGGGCAACTTTAAGAAAATAGTACAAAAGAAGATTTTAATATTTTAAAAATGTCTTTTTTCAGATATGAGAATAAGCTTAAGATTAGAAGGAAAATAACAATATTTTCTTTATTCCAACACCAGCATTTATTTTTAAATCTTATCTCTTATTTTTCAAGTATGTTTTTGAAAGAAAAATAGATTCTTATTGAACTCCTAATGTTTGGAAGAATGAGGATAACACATAAGCCATAACCATGAATTATATTAATTCAACTTCTATACTGTTGGGAAGCTTGGTTCTCTGCTGGGGAATTGACATTCCAGTCTGTTTACAACCTGACTGTCGTAGGAGACTATTTGGAAGACAGTGTTGAGCCTCTTTCTCAGGTGATTGTGGATGGGAGTGGGAGGAGGTGCCAGGGCATAGTCCCTGGGGAGGAGACAGCTGACTTCGGAAGCATCAGTTCTGGAACAAGCAAGAGCGCCTGATTTAGTCTTCTGCTCACAGTCAGACTTACTCTCCATTTTATGTTAAAAAAAAAAAAAAGTTTATATATATACAAAATAAAACTTTAGAGAAAGTGACCCCGTAGTCTTTACTGACAACATCAGCGCTGACTTTTAATCCCAGCACTGTCAAGTGTAAACCATATTCACTGTGATCTTCAGAGGGAAAGGGCAGAAGCTCAGCCCACTAATTTAGGTAGGGCGACGGCAACTCTGGATCCAGGGGCAGTCATGTGACCAAATCCAGCGGACAAGGGCATCATATTACTCACCGAGAATATTTTAGCTCAGAGAGAGTGATGTGGTTCAGGCAGTGTCAAACTCTTGGAACTTTTGCCTGAGTGATTAGGAGTGAGGCAGATACTCTTTGGCACTGGAATCACTGCAGCGACTCGAGAAGCTCAGAGCACAGAGAATCACCAAGACGAGTCATTTTGCTTAGGAAAGGAGCTGAGCCTAAACAGAAGGAAACAGAGCTGTGAGGCAGAGAAAGATCAATAACGATGAAGTCATCTGAGCTGCTGGAGCCAACCACGGGTGATACTTCTCTCCCTAATTTGCGACAGTTTCTCTCCTGGATCAAACTGTAGCCAGGCTCCGCTGAGCCCTTTCTGGATTAGGCCTCAAACTTGGCCTATGAAGTCTTGGTTCTTTTAATAGCCAAGGCCTCATTCCTAGGATGACCCTAGTCCCCCTTACAGGGTCTGCTGATAAAACAAGGTTGCCCACTAAATTTCTGTCTGTGCACAAGTTGGCAACACCTGAAGAGAGTGTGCCTATCTCTGAGTTTCTGTGGAAGGTTAGGGGCCTAATAGAGATGAACACCAGTTGGAATGTTTTACTTCCCTGACTCTACCAAGCTCTACTCCCCACTTCCTACTCCTCCCCTCCCCCTTTAAAATCCCCAGGCAACTCTATACAAATCAAAGTTGAATTCAGTTCACACTATACTCTTTTTTTTTTTTTTTATTGCAATAGCACGTTACTGATTAAACTATGTCCTCACTGCTCTAACTATTCTTTGGCATAGTTTGCTTTTGACCCTGGCTTACAGTAACCGATAACCTAGCATGTAGCAGATTGAGTTTTGTTGCTCCATCACTTTCAAACAAAAACAATCATAATTAATTTATTCTGTGTGCTGCCTAGAGCTTGATTTCCCTTCTCCATGTGCCAATGCACATATTTTGCAAAGATGATCTTGAAGGTACCATTGTGAGGCAGATCTTCCACGAAGATTCCTCTTTAGGAGGAAGCAAGCATAAAGCTTGTTTGTTAGTTACTCTAATTTGATCCTTGCTAAAATAATAAGTTCAGCGTTGTTTTAACTGTGGAGAAAGAGGAATCACAGATGGGCAGGAAACACAAGTAGAGGAATGACATATAGGCTAGGCAGCATGAATTTAAAATATTTAACAGAGACCCCAAAGAAGTTGGAGAGGAAGAGAGAAAACACGGTAGGAAGATATAAAGGAGAAAATTGGGCCTTTTTAATATTAGTGGAGAATTAAAAGCTTCTAATTATTTTAAATTGAAGTGAAATTGAAGGACTTAATGAGTGTCGTAAGGAAGGGAGTGCACAAATTGTTTGGATAAGAGAAGTGTAGGTTCTATTTTGATCCACAAGATCAGAACAAGAAGAAGGCTAATGGAAAGTTGGATATAGTTTACTTATTAATAGTAGCTATTCTAACACAAGCTAAAGCTTATGTTCTTTCTCAACTCTGATCATGTTTTTAATATTTTGAAGCTGTACTTTTCTTTGCTTGGAGTGAAGGCAACTTAGTTTTAACTATTACCGAGATTGAGATTACTGTTGCAAGCAATTTTGTTGCTTTGATGTACAATAGTTAAATGTAACTATTGACCTACAGGTTCAATAGACTTAAAAAATTACTCAGATAATCAATACCCATTCCTGCAAATGTACTCTGTATCAGCATGGCAGGGAGTCTCTATTTCTATGAAAACTATATATTGAAATAAATAATGCTAATCTTCAGAAGATCAGTGGTTTCTGAAAGTGAGGAGGGAGTTGCGTAGAACAGAAAGGCCTTTTAGAGTCATAGCTTTCAAACTGGATTGCTCACTGGAATCAACAGAGATGCTTTAAAAAAATCTGGCACCCGCTAATTTAAAAATCTGATGTCTGATACTCCCTCCAGAGATTCTGATCTAATTGTTCTGAAATTAAAGCTATTGGGTTTAAAAAGAAAATATCTCCTCAGAAGGATCTAATATGCATCCAAGTTGAAAATTACTCTTTTGAGAGCCCAGTTCAGGGACAAGTTTGTATGCATTGAGAGTCTCCAAGGTAGTTGCATAACACTCGAGAATTACAGGTTGAATGTTGGTAACACACATATCCTCTAAAAACTAAAAGCTCTCTGATGAGCTAAATTAAACTCTGATGAGTTATTGGAATTTAAGCTATATTTATAATATTTACATAGCAAAAATGTGTGAAACTTCTTAATGAACTTTGGAAAAAAACATGCAACCACTGCAGGTTATGGGAATACTTGTATATTATTAATTCAATTTAGCAAACATTCCCTTATGAAAACTATTTTAAATACATTATACAGCTTAAAATGCGTTTCTAATTTTTAGGTAAATTGCTGCAATTGAGAAAATTGTAATGTATGTTAAGTTGAACTAATTTGTAAACTTTTACAAAAGTACTTGATAGTATTTTTTTTTTTTTTTTGTAGATAAAGATGTGTTAGTTTTCAGATTTGTCTATTATTCTGGAAATTGTGGCTAGTTATGTTTTCATGGTGGTATTTCTAAGATTTATTTTACTTGTTCTTGTAGATAATTCATATTACTTGTAAGATATATTTAACTGTTACAAATAATTCTTTTGAGAATATATGTACTCCCTGAGAAGAAAAATATTTTATTGTCAAGTAAATTGTAATTTTGTTAAATTTTCCAAGAAACAACCTAAAATCATCACCTTGTCAAATAAGATATTAAGAGTATTTTAATAAACATACCACTTATTAGCAAGTGCTAGGAAAATGATTGTGAATATAAACTAAAATCAATAATACCTGGTACTAAACCAGGTATTTAAACTTTGAATTTTTAAACTTTATTATTTTAAAAATATATAAAAATTTAAGAAACAGTATGCACACATAAAAATTCATTACATAGTAATAAATATTATTTGGTTCAAAATCCTTAGTTGTGGATAAGGACTAAATTCATACAAGTAGAACTGTTCACTCAAAGAATATATGTTATTTTAATTTGGAAGGACACTAACAAATTATGCTACATAGTTTAATCTAATTAACATTCCAACACCAAATATGTGAGAATATATGTATGTATGTTCACCCCACCTCCTTTTAGCATAAACATTAATCTGAGAGATATGAATTATATTTTATGAAACTTTCAGTGCACTGAATCATAAGTGTATTAAGCATGTTTTCATACATTTTGAAGTTATTTTTCTTTTCTATAAGCTTGGTGATTGTAATATTTGCCAACTACTTTTGTAATAGGATATTTTTATCACACTGATTTATACAAAGGCTTTGAATTTTTTTAAATATTCTATAGTGCATGAATGACATACATGTGTATATGTACTTTTCTTTCACGTTGTAAGTATGTTTTCCTGGTTCATTGTTTGATTTGGCCTTTTTGGTATTTTAAGAAATACAAATTTTAAAGTATTATGTAATTAAATTTATGATTTATTTTTATTGCAATTTAATTTTATATCTGTTTAGGAGAGCTTTTCTCATTCTGAGATTATTATGATATAATCCCCATGTTTTAACCTATTTGAATATTTAATTAAAATGGAAAAATTCCTAAAAAAATACATTGCCAAAATTTTAAAATGAAGAAATAGTAAGTTTGGTTAAATTATATCTGATGAATAGAACTGAGTATTCCAAAGTAAAATAAAAACCTAGATATCATCACTATGAATTTCAAAAAGGAGAAGAATCAACCCAGCTGAAACCTAGATTTTATACTTCTGGCCTTTTGCAAAGTGAGAGAATAAGTCCTTCTTTTATAAGCCCCCACAATTGCTGAAGCTGAACAGTTCTATGAAGACCTACAAGACCTTCTAGAACTAATACCCCCAAAAGATATCCTTTTCATTATAGGGGACCAGAATGCAAAAGTAGGAAATCAAGAGATACCTGGAGTAACAGGCAAATTTGGCCTTGGAGTACAGAATGAAGCAGCTCAAAGGCTAACAGGGTTTTGCCAAGAGAATACACTAGTTATAGCAAACACCCATTTCCAAAAACACAAGAGAATATTCCACACATAGACATCACCAAATGGTCAACACCAAAATCAGATGATTATATTCTTTGCAGCCAAAGATGGAGAAGCTCTATACAATCAGCAAAAACAAGACCAGGAGCAGACTGTGGTTCAGATCATGAACTCCTTATTGCCAAATTCAGACTTATTGCAGAGAGTAGGGAAAACCAGTAGACTATTCAGGTATGACCTAAATCAAATCCCTTTTGATTATACAGTGGTAGTGACAAATAGATTCAAGGGATTAGATTTGGTAGAGACAGAGTTCCTGAAGAACTATGGACAGAAGTCCATGACACTGTACAGGAGGCAGGGATCAAGACCATCCCAAAGAAAAAGAAATGCAAAAATACAAAATGGTTCTCTGAAAAAATCTTAAAAATAGCTGAGAAAAGAAGAGAGGCTAAAGGCAAAGGAGAAAAGTAAAGATATAACCATCTGAATGCAAAGTTCAAAAGAATAGCAAAGAGAGATAAGAAAGCCTTCCTCAGATATCAATGCAAAGAAATAGGAAAACAATAGAATAGAAAATACTAGCGATCTCTTCAAGAAAGTTAGAGATACATAGGGAACATTTCATGTGAAGATGGGCTCGATAAAAGAAAGAAATAGTATGGAGCTAACAGAAGCAGAAGATATTAAGAAGAAGTGGCAAGAATACACAGAAGATCTTCATGAGCCAGATAAACATGAATACAAAAAATTCTTCATGACACAGGTAACCATGATGGTGTGATCACCCACCAAGAGCCAGACATCCTGGAATATGAAGTCATGTGGGCCTTAGGAAGCATCACTACGATCAAAGCTAGTGGAGGTGATGGCATTCCAGTTGAGCTATTTCACGTCCTAAAAGATGATGCAGTGAAAGTGCTGCACTCAATATGCCACAAAATTTGGAAAACTCAGCAGTGGCAACAGGACTGGAAAAGGTCAGTTTTCATTCCAATCCCAGAGAAAGGCAATGCCAAAGAATGTTCAAACTATCGCATAATTGCATTCATCTCACAGGCTAGTAAAGTGATGCTCAAAATTCTCCAATCCAGGCTTCAAAAGTACATGAACCATGAACTTCCTGATGTTTGAGCTGGATTCAGAAAAGGCAGAGGAATCAGAGATAAAATTGCCAAACATCTGTTGGATCATCGAAAAAGCAAGAAAACTTCACAAAAACATCCACTTCTGCTTTATTGACTATTCCAAAGCTTTTGACTGTGTAGACCACAACAAACTGTGGAAAATTCTTCAAGGAATGGAAATAGCAGACCACCTGACCTGCCTCTGGAGAAATCTGTATGCAGGTCAGGAAGCAACAGTTAGAAGTGGACATGGAACAACAGACTGGTCCCAAATAGGAAAAGGAGTATGTCAAGGCTGTATATTGTCACCCTGCTTATTTAACCTATATATGGAGTACATCATGACTAATGCTGGGCTGGATGAAGCATAAACTGGAATCAAGATTGCTGGGAGAAATATCAATAACCTCAGATATGCAGATGACACCACCGTTATGGCAGAAATCAAAGAATTAAAGAGCCTCTTGATGAAAGTGAAAGAGGAGAGTGAAAAAGTTGGCTTAAACCTCAACATTCAGAAAACTAAGATCATGGCATCAGGTCCCATCACTTCATGGCAGATAGATGGGGAAACAGTGAAAACAGTGACAGACTTTATTTTGGGGGGCTCCAAAATCTTTACAAATGGCGACTGCAGCCATGAAATTAAAAGATGCTTGCTCCTTGGAATAAAAGCTATGACCAACCTAGAGAGCATATTGAAAAGCAAAGACATTACTTTGCTGACAAAGGTCCGTCTAGTCAAAGCTATGGTTTATCCAGTAGTCATGTATGGATGTGAGAGAGTTGGACTGTGAAGAAAGCTGAGCGCCGAAGAATTGATGCTTTTGAACTGTGGTGTTGGAGAAGACTCTTGAGAGTCCCTTGGAGAGTAAGGAGATCTAACCAGTCCATCCTAAAGGAAATCAGTCCTGAATATTCATTGGAAGGACTGATGCTGTAGTTGAAACCAATACTTTGACCACTTAATGCGAAGAACTGACTCATTTGAAAAGACTCTGATGCTGGGAATGATTGAAGGCAGGAGGAGAAGGGGACAACAGAGGATGAGATAGTTGGATGGCATCACCGACTCAATGAACATGAGTTTGAGTAAACTCTGGGAGTTAGTGATGGACAGGGAAGTCTGGCGTGCTGCAGTCCATGGGGTCGCAAAGAGTCGGATATGACTCAGTGGCTGAACTGAACTGAAATTTACAGTAATTTGTTACTACAGACATAGAAAACAAATGTAGAATTCATGATATGCATTCCCTTAACCTGTCTCTTAATTGGTATATTTATGCCATACCCATTCCAATTGGTAATTGATATGGCTGCATTAATATCTATTACTACCTTATTTCTATTTACTATTTCTTATACTGTTACTGGTTTCTTTTCAAATCATGTCTTCTTTCTAGTTTAATTGAGAATTTTAAATGACTCCATTTATTCTCCTTTCTGAGCATATCTATTACTTTCCTTTTCTTTCTTTCTTTTATTTTTGTGAATGCCCTAGATTTGTAATTAACTTTTTTAGTATACATTTATACACAGTAGTAATATAAATTTACAATCACTTTTCAAGAATACTCCACCACTTCATGTATAATGCAGAAAGCTTTTAACTGCATACTCTTAACTGTCGTTCTTTTCAGTTATTCACTAGTCATAGTACGCCACTACATTGTTGCTGTTATTATTTTGAAGAAATACAGTGGTTTATTATTTTAGTTAAGAAAAAGAAAATGAAAATATCATGTTTTACTTTGGTATTCCTCCTCTAATGTTCTTGTTTTATGTAAATATGAATTTCTACCTATATCAATTTCATTTTCTCTGAAAAAGTTATTTTAACATTCTGTTGCAAGACGGGTCTATAACTATAGGTAACACATTCTCTCAGTTTTTGTTTTTGTCTGGGAAAGTATTTTTTCTTTCACTTTTAAAGAATAGCTTCATTGAATAAAGAACTCTGGATTAATGAACTTCTTCTTTGTACATTTTAAATACTTCACTGTTTTCAAATTAATTGCATGACTTCTGAGAAGTATGATATCATTTTTATCTTCTGTCCTATTTCAGTGCAGTTCAGTTCAGTCACTCAATCCTGTCCAACTGTTTACGACCCCATGGACCATAGCGTGCCAGGCCTCCCTGTCCATCACCAACTCCTGGAGTCTACTCAAACTCATCTCCATGAGTCGGTGATGCCATCCAGCCATCTCATCCTCTGTCATACCCTTCTCCTCCTGCCCTCAATCTTTCCCAGCATCAGGGTCTTTTCCAGTGAGTCAGCTCTTCACATCAGGTGGCCAAAGTACTGGAGTTTCAGCTTCAACATCAGTCCTTCCAATGAACACCCAGGATTGATCTGTGTTAGAATGGACTGGTTGGATCTCCTTGCAGTCCAAGGGACTCTCAAGAGTCTTCTCCAACACCACAGTTCAGAAGCATCAATTCTTCGGCACTCAGCTTTCTTTATACTCCAACTTTCACATCCATACATGACTACTGGAAAAAACATAGCCTTGACTATATTGACCTTTGTTGGCAAAATAATGTCTCTGCTTTTAATATGCTGTCTAGGTTGGTCATAACTTTCCTTCCAAGGAGTAAGCGTCTTTTAATTTCATGGCTGCAATCACCATCTGCAGTGATTTTGGAGCCCAAAAAATTAAAGTCAGCTACTGTTTCCACTGTTTCCCCATCTATCTGCCATGAAGTGATGGGACCTGATGCCATCATCTTAGTTTTCTGAATGTTGAGCTTTAGGCCAACTTTTTCACTCTCCTCTCCCACTTTCATCAAGAGGCTCTTTAGTTCTTCTTCACTTTCTGCCATAAGGGTGGTGTCATCTGCATATCTGAGGTTATTGATATTTCTCCTGGCAATCTTGTTTCCAGCTTGTGCTTCCTCCAGCCCAGCATTTCTCATGATGTACTCTGTATATAAGTTAAGTAAGCAGGTGACAATATACAGCCTTGACATACTCCTTTTCCTATTTGGAACCAGTCTGATGTTCCATGTCCACTTCTAACTCTTGCTTCCTGACCTGCATACAGATTTCTCAAGAGGCAGATCAGGTGATCTGGTATTCCCATCTCTTTAAGAATTTTCCGCAGTTTCTTGTGATCCACACAGTCAAAGGCTTTGGCATAGTCAATAAAACAGAAATAGCTGTTTCTGGAACTCTCTTGCTTTTTCAATGATCCAGTGGATTTTGGCTATTTTATCTCTGATTCCTCTGCCTTTTCTATAACCAGCTTGAAATCTGGAAGTTCATGATTCATGTATTGTTGAAGCCTGGCTCGGAGAATTTTGAGCGTTACTTTACTAGCATGTGAGATGAGTGCAATTGTGCAGTAATTTGAGCATTCTTTGGCATTGCCTTTCTTTGGGTTTGGAATGAAAACTGACCTTTTCCATCCCTGTGGCCACTGCTAAGTTTTCCAAATTTGGTGGCATATTGTTCTATCTAGTGTGGTGCTTTTTCTTTAGCTCTTTAAGACTTTCTATTTCATTCTGGCTTTCTGAAATTTAAATTTGGTATGCTTAGATGTAGACTTTTTTTTTTTTTTTTTTCATCCTGCCTGAGATCCTCTGAGCTTTCTAGATTTATGGTTTAGTATCTGTCTTTAGTTTACAAAATAATCAGCCATTACTCTTTATAATCATTTTTCAATTCCTTTCTCTATTTTTTTCCTTCTGGTATTCTCATTACATGAATATCAAAATCTCTTAACATTAGTTAGTCTCACATTTCCTCAATTTTTCCATTCATCTTTTCACAGTTCACTTTGGGAAGTTTCTATTCACATATTTTCAAGCTCATTGCTTATTTCTCTCAGCCATATCCCATCTACTGATAAGTCAGTCAAATTCATTTTTTTCTCTTACAGTATAGTTATTTTATTTTTATTTCTCACATTTCTTTTTGCTCCTGTCTTATGCTAAGTCTTTGCTTACATTTAATATATGTTGCTGCATGTTACTTTTTTTTTTTTTTCGTTTAGAACCTTATGCCAAAAACTTGGCCTCTGTGCATTGGTGTTGAATCGAATTTAAGAAATGAGTTTTGAGTGAAGTATAAAAGAATAGCTCTATTGCTCTGTCAGGCAAATGGGGACACAGCAGATGCATGCCTTCAAAACTGTGGAATTTGATGAGTGGTTTTATTGTAACAGTGGTTCAAGAGTGAAGTTACTGATAAGAGTCAAGGTGTATATAGGGCCTGCATTCCTTTAATCTGGCCTCAAATGGTCTCCTGATGAGCTTCTGGTTCTCAAAAGTTATCAAACTGTCACATTCTCTGGAATGAAGAATGCTTTATCAAGTAGTTAACGTTTTCCATTTGTTGAGGGGTTAGTTCTGTGCATGCGTGCGTACTAGGTCACTTCAGTGTGTCCACCTCTGTGCAGCTCTATGGACTGTAGCCTCCCAGGCTCCTCTGTCCATGAGGATTCTCCAGGCAAAAATACTGGAGAGCATTGCCATCCCCTTTTCCACAGGATCTTCCTGACCCAAGGATCGAAGTTGTATCTATGTCTCCTGCATTGGCAGGCGGGTTCTTTACCACTAGCACTCTTGTAGAAATTGCTAGTCAGTCAGTGTAGGACTCGTGAGACCTGTGTCTTGTTTTCAATAAACATCTCACTCCATTAACTTAAAACTATACCCTTTGTCATGAATTCCTGGATTGTGCCCTTAGTCTGATAAATTATTAACACTAAGATCAGGAAAGGGCAGTAATTAACTTCTGTTCCATATGCCTGAGGGAAAAGCAACTGGTGATCATTAATAGTTATCCCATACATCTCATCTATTGTAAAGTGCCAAAGAATGCTCAAACTACCGCACAATTGAACTCATCTTACATGCTAGTAAAGTAATGCTCAAAATTCTCCAAGCCAAGCTTCAACAATACGTGAACCATGAAATTCCAGATGTACAAGCTGGATTTAGAAAAGGCAGAGGAACCAGAGATCAAATTGCCAACATCTGCTGGATCATCAAAAAAGCAAGGGAGCTCCAGAAAAACATCTATTTCTGTTTTATTGACTATGCCAAAGCCTTTGACTGTGTGGATCACAACAAACTGTGGAAAATTCTTAAAGTGATGGGAATACCAGACCACCTGACCTGCCTCTTGAGAACTGGACATGGAACAACAGACTGGTTCCAAATAGGAAAAGGAGTATGTCAAGGCTATATATTGTCACCCTGCTTATTTAACTTATATGCAGAGTACATTATGAGAAACTCTGGACTGGATGAAGCACAAGCTGGAATCAAGATTGCTGGGAGAAATATCAATAACCTCAGATATGCAGGTGACACCACCCTTATGGCAGGAAGTGAAGAAGAACTAAAGAGCCTCTTGATGAAAGTGAGAGAGGAGAGTGAAAAAGTTGGCTTAAAGCTCAACATTCAGAAAACTAAGATCATGGCATCTAGTCCCATCACTTCATGGCAAATAGATGGAGAACCCGTGGAAATACTGGCTGACTTTATTTTTGGGGGCTCCAAAATCTCTGCAGATGGTGATTGCAGCCATGAAATTAAAAGATCCTTACTCCTTGGGAGAAAAGTTATGACCAACCTAGACAGCATATTAAAAATCAGAGATGTTACTTTGGCAATAAAGGTCCATCTAGTCAAGGCTATATGGTTTTTCCAGTGGTCATGTATGAATGTGAGAGTTGGACTATAAAGAAGGCTGAGCACTGAAGGATTGATGCTTTTGAACTGTGGTGTTGGAGAAGACTCTTGGGAGTCCCTTGGACTTCAAGGAGATCCATCCAGTCAATCCTAAAGGAAATCAGTCCTGGGTGTTCATTGGAAGGACTGATGTTGAAGCTGAAACTCCAATACTTTGGCCACCTAATGCAAAGAGCTGATGCACTGGAAAAGACCCTAATGCTGGGAAGGATTGAAGGTGCGAGGAGAAGGGGACGACAGAGGATGAGATGGTTGGGTGGCATCACTGACTGAAAGGACATGAGTTTAAGTAAACTCCAGGAGTTGGTGATGGACAGGGAGGCCTGGCATGCAGCAGTCCATGGGGTCACAAAGAGTCGGACACGACTCAGTGACTTAACTGAACTGAACTACATCTGGTCTATTGCTAAATGGCTAGGCGGTATCAAAAAGGCTGGTGACTTAATCCAAGGATCAAGAGAAGCCATACAGATGTTAAGTTAAGCATTTTGACCTTTAAACTGATTGGTTAGAAATAACTATTTTAAAGACAGAAGCCAACCAAAAAGGTACAGATTAATACTGGTATGCCAGTATTAATATAAATGTTGTAAGGATATAAATGTTATAAGAATATAAATGTTGTAAGTCCTACCTTTGAGGGACTCTTTGCCCCCTCTCAGTGTCTATGCTGAGAGCTTTGTACTTTCCTTCTCTTTAATAAATCCTCTTCTCTTGCTACTGTGAATGTTTGCATGTTCGTGAAGTTCATCCTTTGGCTCCAGGAATAAGAACTTGGATGATTTCTATAGAAGAGCTCCAAGATATTAAGTGTATCCCTTGAGGAAGAACCAGGACCCTGCCCCAAGACTGCACTATTTTTTGACTGCTTCTCCTTTGTCTCTGCACCCCCTCCTTTCCCTAATTAACAACTGCTTGAATCTGCCCTTTGACTCCAGCAAGGTCATGAAGGCTCAAATCCATTTTCTACAAATAAGAAATGGGGGACGTGGAAAGGCTTTTGTGCCCAGGAGCCTCACAGCATCCTACCCAGTTCTAAGCCTTTGCCATATTCAACACAGGTCTTTTAAATTCCTATACTAATATTTTCAAAAGCTTTACCATCTCCACCATAATCTGGTTCTTGGTGCTTTCTTTGCCCTGTTTTTCCTGCCTTTGAGTATGTCTTATAAGTTTCTTGCTGAAAGACAAATATGATTTGTTGAGTAATGAGAAATGAGGTAAAAACAAATTTGAGCAAGATTTTTCTGTTTCCTGAGTAAGGATTTGTGAAATAAAACTTGTATTTTTATGGCAATACAGGAAGAATTTAAACACAAAGATTTTCTCTGCCCTTTGGCCTCACCTTTCTCCCCATCGTGCATTGTGTGTATCTGCATTAAACATCAACCAAACCTCTGCCACTGGTAGAAATACTGATCAGTCGTAAAGAGCAACATCCTAGCGTCAACAAAATAACTCCCTGAAAGGTAACATTCCTTCTTGATCTTGTAAGGGGCCACAGTGATGCTTAGTTCTGAATTGTGTGAACTTTCAATAATACATTATTTAATGTACAGCTCTCTGTTTCAAGAAAACTTATATAGCTGTGAAATGGGAATCCAAGTTCTTATTCACAGAACCAAAAAATGAACTTTGTAAACACACAAGCACTCAGAGTTAAACAGAATTAGTTTCAGAGAAAAAGAAAGTACAAAGCTCTCAACATAGATACTGACAGAGGGTGAAGTGCCCCAAAAGGTGGGACTTACAGCAGTTTATATCCTTCTTAGTGTTGATTTGTATACTTTTGATTGGTTCTTACTTTTAATATGTTGTTTTTAGCCTATCAGCTTAAAGGTAGCAAGGTTTAACTTGACATCTTTATGGCTTCTTTTCATCCTTGGATTCTTAGTTTTCTTAGACATTAATTAGCCATTTTGCAGTGGACCAAATGTATGGGCTAACGATTAATGGTCACCAGTCGTTTTTCCCTCAGGCATATGGATCAGGGGACAACAAAAGATGAGATGATTAGACGGCATCACCGAATCAATGGACATGAGTTTGAGGAAGCTCCAGGAGTTGGTGATGGACAGGGAAGTCTGGCGTGCTGCCGTCCATGGGGTCACAAAGAGTCGGACACGACTGAGCGACTGAACTGAACTGATATGGAACAGAAGTTAATTACTACACTTTCCTGAATCTAAGTGTTGATAACTTGTCAGACCAAGGACACATTCCTCTGAGAGCCAGGAATTCAGGACAAAGCATATTGTTTTAGGTAAATGGAGAGGGATGTTTGTTGAAACAGAGGTCTCAGAGATCCTACACCAACTGCCTGACAGTTTCTACCTCAGCTGTCCTTTGACTTCTAAGGCGCTGTACAGAGCATACTCCAGGGGATCTTCCCCTGGAGAAGGAAATGGCAACACACTCCAGTATTCTTGCCTGGAAAATTCCATGGGTGGAGGAGCCTGGTGGGCTAGAGTCCATGGGGTTGAAAAGAGTCAGACGCGACTGAGCGACTAACACTCATGCTCACAAGCTTTCTGAGCTGCTCTTCTTGGGTTATAATCTGCAAATTTGGCTCAAATAAAATTTTCTATTTCTTTCTTAGATTGACTGATTAATTTTTCATCCACTGTTTTTTAATGTTTGCTATCACTCTACACTTCAGAAGTTGCAATACCCTCTAATGTCTTTGTTTTTGTCTTCCTTGTATTTGGGTTTCTCTAGAAACTCCTTCTAAAATGGAGTATGTGTCATGAAGCTCCCTCAATTTTAATCCAGTGTTTTTATACTATTATACTGGAATCCTGTTGATGTGATTGCAAGATATACCACAATCTATATTATCTATAGGGGCTTCCCCGGTGGCTCAGCTGGTAAAGAATCTGCCTGCAGTGCAGGAGACCTGGGTTCAATCCCTGGATTGGGAAGATCCCCTAGAGGAGGGCATGGCAATCCACTCCAGTATTCTTGCCTGGAGAATCCCCATGGACAGAAGAGCCTGGAGCCTGGCTACAGTCCTTGGGATCGCAAGGAGTAGGGCATGACTGAGTATGTAATCTCACACACATATTATTTACGATCTTATTATTAAGGCTTTTTTTTTTTTCCTTAGTGGATTAGACTGCTTGGGATATGATCTCCAAGAGCACTTAGCATTTTTTTCCTCCACTTTTGTAACACAAAGAACGCTGAAGTAAGATGAAGTGAACTAATTACCCTTCCCTCAGGTAGGTTTGGCCACCTAATGGGAAGAGCTGACTCATTTGAAAAGACCCTGATGCTGGGAAAGATTGAGGGCAGAAGGAGAAGGGGAAGACAGAGGATGAGATGGTTGGATGGCATCACCGACTCAATGGACATGAGTTTGAGCAAACTCTGGGAGTTGGTGATGGACAGGGAAGGGTGGAGTCCTGCATTCCATGGGGACTCAAACAATCAGACACGACTGAGCGACTGAACAACACCAACAGGTAGATTAAGGCTCTGGTGAGTTTCCCTTGAGGGCAGGCCTTTGTTATGAAGAACAGAATGATTTGGGCATATTTAAAAATGGCTCCTTTTTCCCTTCCCTCTGCGGGAAGCAGGAAGGAACTTCTCTTATTCTCACTGAGTAAACTTACTGGAGCACCTGGAGGTAAATTTTACAAAAATGGGTGTGGAGGGGTGGCGTGTCTGAGATCTCAGTCATTTTAAATCTGAAGCTAGCCCACACTCAACTTCCAGTAACTCATCAATTGCTGTTTAAGCATTCCTACCAGTTACTGGCTTTAGATGCCTCTGCTCGTGTTAAGCTGAGATGTCTGTATTCACTTGCCCTTCCAAATTCCAGGGCAGGAGTTTGCCCGGTCAACTTCTCTCATGGATCTGGAAAGAGTTGTTAGTATTCACTTCTTCAGCTTTGTTCCTGTTGTGAGACTGGGAGGAACAACTTCCAAGATCTTTATATGGCGCAATGGGAATGATAGCCCAGTTTTGTCTAAATTGATTTTGTGGTTTAATTTTCAGTTTAATTCCAATATGTTCATGGAGTATAGAGGTATTTATTG
Organism: Giraffa tippelskirchi; assembly: GCF_054371585.1. Classification (NCBI taxonomy): domain Eukaryota; kingdom Metazoa; phylum Chordata; class Mammalia; order Artiodactyla; family Giraffidae; genus Giraffa; species Giraffa tippelskirchi. Next base: position 174,087,649 of record NC_137280.1, on the reverse strand, counting down.
CCCAAGTATAATACCAGTTTTTGGTAAGTATTCCCTATGAACTTGAAAAGAATATGTAGGATACATATTTGAAAAAAAAAAACACACTTTTGGTGTAGTGTTTTACATATCTCAGTATGGCCATGTTTATTATTCAAATTATATCCATACTCCCTAAAAATGAATGCTCTTTTAAAAAGCTGAGTGATTGTTACTCTCTCTATAGATTTAGCTCAAAATTTGCACAGATTTTGGATAATGTGGGACCTTTCTTTTTCTACACATAAATCTTTATTTATTTATTATTTTTGGCTCCATGCATTTTAAGACTATACAGTAATAGACATCACCTGAGACAATTATCTCATCTTTCTAGCAAATCATCATCATTTTGAAATATCTTTATCACTGATAGTGTTTCTGGTTCATACCTTAAAGTCTGTTTGTGTAATATGAATCTAGTCTTCAAGCTTTCTTTTGATAAATATTCGGTTCATTTCAGTTCAGTTGCTCAGTCGTGTCTGACTCTTTTGGACTGCAGCAGGCCAGGCCTCCCTGTCCATCAGCAACTCCCGGAGTTTACCCAAACTCATGTCCATTGAGTCGGTGATGCCATCCAACCATCTCATCCTCTGTCATCCCCTTTTCCTCCTGCCCTCAATCTTTCCCAGTATCAGGGTCTTTTCAAATGAGTCAGCTCTTCACATCAGGTGGCCAGAGTATTGGAGCTTCAGCTTCAGCATCCGGTCCTTTATTTGAATATTCAGGGTTGATTTCCTTTTGATTGACAGGTATGATCACCTTGCAGTCCAAGGGACTCTCAAGAGTCTTCTCCAACACCGCAGTTCAAAAGCATCAATTCTTCGGCACTCAGCTTCCTTTATAGTCCAACTCACATCCATACATGACTACTGGAAAAACCATAGCCATGACTAGACAGACGTTTGTTGGCAAAGTAATGTCTCTGCTTTTTAATATGCTGTCTAGGTTGGTCATAACTTTCCTTCCAAGGAGTAAGCGTCTTTTAATTTCTTGGCTGCAGTCACCATCTGCAGTGATTTTGGAGCCCCAAAAAATAAAATTAGCCACTGTTTCCACTGTTTCCCCATCTATTTGCCTTGAAGTGATGGGACTGGATGCCATGATCTTAGTTTTCTGAATGTTGAGCTTTAAGCCAAATTTTTCATTCTCCTCTTTCAATTTCATCAAGAGGCTCTTTAGTTCTTCACTTTCTGCCATAAGAGTGATGTCATCTGCATATCTGAGGTTATTGATGTTTCTCCTAGCAATCTCGATTCCTGCTTGTGCTTCATCCAGCCCAGCATTAGTCATGATGTACTCTGCATATAAGTTAAATAAGCACGGTGATAAATATTGGTATGGCCTTTTTCCATTCTTTCACATTTATTCATTCTGCATTTTTAAATTTTATCTATTTGTCTCAAAGACATATCATTAAATTTCACTTTTTGTTTCCAGCATGGCAATTTTTTTTCCTTTTATTTGAAGCATATACTCCATTTATACTGAACTTCATTATTAATGTATTTAATTTTAAAAGTATTATCTTACTGTTTACTTTCTGTTTACATCCATTTTGTTTTCATTTATGTTTCTGCTTTTGGATTGGGTTTAATTTTTTAAGTTTTTTTAACTAGTTTTTTTAAACTAGTTATTTTAGTTTAAATTTTTAAACTAGTTTTTAGTACGATTAAGAGATTATAACATGTATCCTTGACTTACCAAAGTCTTAAAATTATTAATACTATTTACATGTTTGCCATACCCTGATTTATCTGCAAGATTAGTGTACTTTAATTCTATATTATAAAGATCATGATACATAATTTTTGAAATTTTGTGTATTTTAATATTTAGTTGGATATACCCACATATTTACCCTCTTTACATAAAACTGTCTTCTTTTTTACATAACTTTTATAGCTGAAAGTGTCCATTTTTATTCTATCAGTGATGAAATTACATGTTTTTGTCTGAAATTATCTTTATAAAATCTTTCTTAACTGAAAATTATTTTTATTTATAGAATATTATAGAAGTTGACACATTCAAGAAATTATTCAGTTGTTTTCTGATTCCCCTTGTTTTGGTTAAAATGTTTTAAATTGTCTATATTTCATATTTTTGGTTCAAACTCTCTGGATTTCAAAAATTTTGATGAATATATTTTCCAGAAGATTGGTCACCAATTGTTCCATTTTATTTCACTTTACTTTTTCTCCATTGCTTGTATATGCCTTGTTTATCTTTTATTATCTTCTTTATGTCATATCATATATCATGTTCTCTAGATACTTGAATAGTTTACTAGATATTCTTTACTTTTACATTGATTTTCTGCCTATTAATTTATTGGTTTTAATTTGTTTTATGTAATGTATCATTATAATAAATTTAAAGTTTGTATCATTAGTCCTGACACTAGTTATTTTGTTTTTTTACATTTTAATTTTAATCTGACACTACTATTAATTTACAGCTATTTCTCAGCCTCTTCATGGTCTCTTTATCATGTGAGTTTTATCATTTTTGCCCATTTGAAAAATCCTGTTGATATTCTTAAAGAAAAAAAAAATAACATTTGTCATATTTTCTAACATTTTGAATTTGTTTTATTAATAAAAGTATCACATAGTTTTTAAAACAAAACATCGGTAGCTTTCAATGATTTCCTCTTACCAAAGACATCCACCTGGGAATCGGTATTCTTCACCAATCTTCCCTGGTCATTATTAAAGTTTAGTATTTAACTTACTTCATTACTTTACTTTTCAATTATTCTGGTGAATTTCTTCCTCACTCGTATGAATTAGACAGCTTATATTCTTCACCTCATGTTTCATTTTGTTGTTCTTTATATCGTTGTTCCTGTTGATGCTATTGTTGTTTGGCTGATTATGTGATTCATGACTCTTGTTGGTGGAAAATAGCCTCTGATAGTTTCTGAGAAAAAAATGAATGGCAGTAATTTTTTAAATATATATTCAAAATCTGAGTAAAAAGTTTTATTGTACTCTTAAGCTTGATGGATAATTTTCTGTGTATCTCTCTGGCTAAACATTATTTTTCCTTCAGTATTTTCAGAGCATTGCTCATTTGTACCATTTTCTTCTTAATGTTTCTTGTGTGTGTCTTTATTTTGGTGCCATTCCTTCTCTTTTCTTGTCACCCCATTTTTTTTTTTTTCCACTGCCACCCATTCTTCTTACTTCCTTAGCCATACTGGGTGTCACCAAGGCAATGTTGTTTTTGGTTCATCCTGTCCAGAGAGCAAACTCATGTTCTGCTGAATTGAGGGGGGTTCACCTGAGTTTGGAGGGGAAACAGAATTTCATGGCCTAAGGGTTTCATAAAATCACTTTCAATGAATCACCTTCTCTCAGTCCCGCTCTGCACTTTGGCTTCAGCCATCCCTGGCGTGTTAGTGCTCAGCTTCTTGCATTGATCAGTTTGCTTCCTGCTGATATTCTTTCTTTGGGCATTGATGTTACAGGCACTAATTAAAAGCCCTTTGTATTATTGGCTATCATACTAGAAGTGATTCATGAAAGAGAATTCTTATAACCGTGTGGATTCAAACAATTTAAAAATCAGAGATTTTTTTTAAACAGCATTGTATATTTTACCTTTGTAGCAAAATGCATTATGTCCAAGTTTCAGTTCTTATTTGATTGATTGTTTTCCTTTACTTTATAAGTGGCTCTCCTTCACTTTTCAGATCTTCATTCAAATGTCACTAATTCGATCTTCCCTAACAATATCACCAACCTCATCCCTTGCTATAAGTTCTAGGAAATCAATGTGTTTTTACAGTGATTTCCTAGAACTTATCTAAAGTAATTCATTATATTTCACACATTTCCATTCTTTTATCAATCTTGTTAAACACCGTATACCAAATACATTGAAAAGTGCCAGTTTAAATGTATATAGTAAGTGCACCATGGATATTTGATGAAAGAAAAAATAAATGAATGAGTATGAAATTTTGTACATCGCATGCTTTGATTATGAAAAGATGTAGTGAAAGAACAGCTATTGTCACAAATCACGTTACTTGTACGAATCTTGGCACATATTAGGTACTTAACTAATGTTGATTTAAGAGAAATGGGAAGAATCTCACTTAGCACTGCAGATGGGATTTTCTGTAAATACATCATATTTCTAATAACTAAAGCCCGTGTGTATCAGACTTTGTGGTATGTGTTCACAGGATTAACTGTGTGATACCAATTCTTTATATTATTTTTCAAAATACCCTTTCTGAATTCAATTAGTAAATATTAACGCTTCCTATTTCAATTTGTAAATATAAAATCTTAAAATATGATCTTGTCACAACTTGAGTTTTTAATGTTATGCTAGTTTTTTTGGTCTTTTCAAGTACTCTAGGACAACATGAGTTCTTTGATGTATCAACCCAGAAGCAAAATTTGTTCTTTTAGATGACCTTTTTCTTCTCTTCAGAAGAATCAATATCCTGCTGTTTTACTATTTGTGAACTTTTACACATTATTGTAAATTTATTGTTAAAAAATACAACAAAAGTAAGGTCCCTCAAAGGACTAGAAAAGAAAAATTGAAAGCTTTAAAGCATCAGAGTAAAATGCATATTTCATGTCATAGTGGTAAGTGCTGCATTATATTAGCAATTTAGCTATAGGATCAGTGACTTTTCTGTCCTTTATTGAATTTCTAATATCATAAGAAAGTTACTAATGTGATAAAAGTCTTAAAGTATTACTGACTTTCTATCATGCTTTTGAAGTGAATTTTTATAGTATTAGCAAAAACAGAGTTTCAGAATACCATATAAACTGACCAAAATGATAATAAAAAAAAGCTTAAAAAATCAATAATACAGTTTATTCAACTGATCTATTTGAAGCTTCTCATATTTCATTTTCAGATCTTTCTCTCTTAGTGGCTCTTGCTCATTGATAAGAAGAGAAGTTGCAAAATCCCAACTTCCTCTGAAACAACATCTAGTTTTCAATAGATTATCTTGCTAAGAGAAGACTCTGAAAATTGCTAGTAGTCTTATTTGCAGAAAAGAATGATAAAGTATTTGCAGCACAGTAAATATTACTGCCAGCTTTAAAAGATACCTGACAAAAAAAAAAAAAAGATACCTGACAAAAATAAAGTCCACTGAGTGTATATGTATGTCTTGTACATATGGAAAATTTCAGTTGTGACAGACAGAATGTCATATATTATTTTATTTTCTATAATATAATATTAAATATGAAAAATAGGGAAAAATGTTTACTTTTCTTGTGTCCTTGATACACGAAATAGTTGTTACTCTTTACCACCCATTCAGTTTTACTAATGTAAATTTGTTATAGTTGTTTGTAATAAAAATATAATGTAAATGGGCCACAAAGACAGATTTTAAAAACATACACATTCAAAATATTTTCGGTAGTTCGGCTTTTCCTTAGCAGGAATCCTGTATTATTTGAAAAAAGAAAATTCTTAAAATTTGTTTGCTGATGGAGGATTTTTATACTCTCTCAAAAACTGCTACTTTGGATTACTACTGTTCCGTACTAGTTGTCCGAACACTTTTCTTTTGCATTCACTGCAAAATTAAACACCAAAAACGTTATTTGGAAGATAATATTTTTAAAAAGTTGTTAATATTAATAACTTCTGGAAAAAATTACAAAACTTCAGTTCCATAACTTTAGAAAAAGATCACAAACATTATTCATGTTCCCTTGATTTGTTTCTATGTTTGACCACAAATAGAAATTGATGACATTAGTGAAATGAGTAGAAGTACCTGTTATTTTCTTGAATCCTTTGTTACTTTATGTTTCTTCTTCACTGCGTATAAACCATCAGGATGATTTTAAATCTTATATAAAGTTGGTTTTTAACTATATTTGTTTGCTTTGTGTGTCCTCTCCTGGGACTGTGAAACTTTTAACTTAAGATCTATTTTAGAACTTGATGGTTTTCCACAATTCTTTCGAGTGTCATAGTTTGCCTTTGATTAAGAGAATGAGGATTTGTGAAGATTACCAAAATATCTATTATAGCAAGTCTTGAATCAAGGACTCAACTCATTCCGCTCTTACCATCCCCATGCTCCTTGACACCTTCACACAGTGCTCACACTGTGCTGATAGTGCTATGCCCACTTCTTTTCCTTACTAGAGTGTAAACCATATGTGGGAACATTCTCTGTAGACCGTGACATTTGGAACATAATCCAATGTGACTCAGAAAATACAGAAGCAATTTTAAAACACATCTTAAAAAAATTAATCCAATCATTTATTGCTAACATCACTGTTTCTCCCAGAAAACTGTCTTACTGAATTTAGTCTTTCATAGTTTTGTTCACAAGGCTTGTTTATTTGTTAAGATAAAAGTTACAGTGCCACGTAGGCATCCTGTTAAAAATACAATTTCCAAATAATAACATGGCAGTGACTTCCAGATAAATATCACCTGAGACACACCTATAGATCAACAAGTCAGGTTTATTATTCATAACAACAAAGAAGATACTTCTTGGTGAGCTGTGGGCAGTCTCAGTAATATATTGCATGAATCAAGGCAAGGTTTAAGGAAGTGGGGATTTGTTCCGGAAGTGTATGATATCAAGAATGCCGGTAAATCTGTGATTGTGTATAATTAAATCTTGAGTATTGGGAAGGAAGACTAGACAGGGCAAAAGTATAATTTATAAACACGCTGCAGTGGGAGATGCTTGTTATTTTGTGCCTTGATAATATTCTTGTTTTATTATGTGTATTCAGACATAATTACATAGTAATATTATTTTTGCTCTGATTCATCATGTTCAAAGTGACCTGTCCGATGTTAATGTTCTTTGAAATGATTTATGTTCAAGAGGAGACAGTTCACACTTGGCCGTGAGTGACAGGACAGCTCACAGCAATACCAAAGCCTCACTGATGTTACCAAACAGCTCCTGGGCGTCAGAGTTCACTTTTTTCTTTCTCAATAATAGCATATTATTGTAATATATGTACTAGCAAACAAAAGTTTCATTAAATTTATTTTGGACTTTGTATCACAAAAAAACAAGTACTGGAGACTGCCTTAGATTTCTGGAATGATTTTTTTTCCAAAGTTATGTATAATACTCATTTTTTTTTTAAAGTAATCTAATGAATTGATAGAAGTAGAGAATCAAATGTAAATAATTATTTTGCCTGGGAACTTAGTCACCATACATGTAAATGAATCAATCACGCTCTTCATTTTACTAGAATTGTGTCATTGCTTTTAACAAAAAAATGCCAACATACATAAAAACAACTTTCCATGTTTTTTAATGAAACTAACTTACAGTCTTTAATACTATTTTATTACTTAATGCCAGAGACTTCTGACAGCTTGAGGCTTATTTTTGCTGATCTTCTAATTGAATATTCCAGAAAGAACAAGTTTTCAGATTCTTCAATGTGTGGTCAACTGTAGCCCTTTTCAGAAAAATTATGTTATAGATACAGAAATATCATTGTGCACTTGTAATTGTCAATATAAGTGTTATTAGTTGTGTTGATTACAGATGCGTGATTGACAAATCAAGTTCAGAACAGGGACTCCAGTGTGGAAGTTTGATCGTCTCTGCATGAGAATTCCATCACTGCAGTCCTGTTTTGGAAAAATAGATTAAAGTTTCATGAATGTGAAATTTGAAGCCACATTCCTAGAACTCTCAGTGAAGGACCTTTTAACTAATTTAATGAAAATGCTCCTTCTTATGGGCCTGAGGAATAAAGTCTTGGAAATTGATAAGAGACTGCCTAAAGGCAAAAGAAAAGGCTGAGCCATAGTGAGATGATCATTTCCATGAGTTAAGCTTCAAAACTTAATCAGAGAACCAATAGTAATTTTATTGGCTTTGCAAATCTAGAAAGGAACCTGAGCTATTGTGCAGGATAGAAAACAACTATTCTCAGGCAACCAGGTGCCTTAAAGTCCCTAGTTCAGTCTCAGCAAGGATGCGGGCTTCCCAGTTATTTTTGTCATTTGTCCTGCCCAACCTCCCCCACCTCACCCAAAATTACCAGGTAGGACTGAAAGAAAAGTGTTCAGACAGGAGAAAGAATTTACAGCTGATACTGAGTGGAAAACGTTAATTGGCTATTTTCTATGTAAGGCCACTACTGCAATTGCTAACTGTATTCTGGTCACAGAAGAAGCCATGTGTCTAGGAACACGATGATATAGCCCCTGTTACTGGTCAATTAAGAGATAACAGCAGTGTGGCTGTGATTTGCCTCTCCATCTGCAGCAATCTGTCACTAACTCTAAAAGCCACTTATCCTAGGAAGACAACCCTAAAATAACCTGAAGAATTAAGTATGAAATATAAACAGCAAAGGGCAATTTCAGACAAGAGTTGGGCAGCAACAAAATCAATTTGACATTATTGCACATTATTTGGTATGTCCTAAATACTGTTTCTATTTCATATAGATGTTGAAGATAAATTTTATCTTAAATCTTTGGAAAAACAATGGGAAATTATCTTTTCACAAGTAATAGAGCATTTGAAATAATTTACACTGTATTATTCCTCAGAAAACTTTCAGATTTGCAAGTAAGATAGACATTCTGATTTCCCAGACTTAACTTCATGTTAAAACATGCAAACAAAGAACAAACCAAGGCACTCATTTTCAACCAGACTTAACAGTATCTATTATATCATTCCAGATAATTTCTAGAGTAAGTTATTACATGTCCTTTTTCTCAATTAATGTATAAAGAAAATTTCTTACTAGTTTAAGACAAAAGAACCAACTGATTTACGTATATTGATCTAATTAAACCTTTGGGAGGGTACTATGTCTACTTCCATTTTATGTATAAGGAAACTCATCTATATAAGAATTGTTAGATTACTTGCCAAATTTCACATAACTCATATTTGAATACAATCTATGTTTGTAAGCTACTTTACAATTCAGTAAGAGTAGTATAAAAAATGTAATCATCAAGTTAACACAAGATAATTATATAGTTAATCCCCCTTACAAACTTATAATAAATAACCATTCCCAGTTGATACAGGATAATTACGTAGTTAATCTCCCTAACAAATGTTTATGTGAATAATATATATTGAAAAGGAAGCCAATCATAGTGACTTATGGAGGAAATTCCAAATTTGTCTATGATATTTCATTTGTTTGTTTAAGGGTTTAGATGTCAGTGTTAGTAAATAATAGTTTACAGGAGGTTATCATAGAAATAGTGTTTATTAACAATATGATCATCATAGTTTCCTATTTTTTAGACCATAATACAGAAATACTAAATGAGAGAAGAATTACATTAGAAACTTAGTTGAATTCAATATAGTTGGTTTTTATGAATGGAAAAGACTAGAAAACTTATCTTCCTCTCCTCTTGATTATCTTAAAAAACATTTCCCCTTAAATAATTTGATTAAAACCAAGATCTTATATTCCATAAGACATGGTGAGCTATTATGTGTTTTCATTATCCTCTCAATACAAACATTCAAGTATATCATAACTATGAAAATAATTTTCAGAGTAGAAGTAACTAATCATGATCTTCCTTTTTAAAAATGTCTATGGATTCTAAAAGAGAGTTATTCTTCTTAGAGCTTAGTAAAGTTCTCATATTCATTTTCAAGAAAAAATGAAAGGCCACTGAAGCCTGAAACCCAAACATTTCTTTGCTAAAAAAATTGTTTGAAAAATTGACAGCTATAAAAATAAGAGAAAAAGAACATTTAATACCCAAGATCATACAATCCTATCAAACTCTTCAACAAAATAAACATAGTCTTCTCTTTTGCTATTTTCTATCAGATTTGTACACTTTACATTGCTTTAATAGTTGAAAAATGCTTGGTAAATTTCTCTTCAGGAAATCTGTTTCAATCTTCAAATTTACATTTGACATTTAAAACTATCATTACAATTCTCACCACTGATGCATATCATAAGTTACACTATTTTATTTGCTTTAGCTTCATGCATATGAGAACATGCTGTTAAATTTAAAATATCAACTTTACAATTCTTCCATCTCATCAGGTGAGCTATTTGAAGCAAAACTCCCTGTCAACAACATGTGATACATAAATTTGATGAGAGTGTTTTTCAGTTAAGTTCCTACTGGATTATAGTTTTCAATTTAACATTTCAAAATATTTGTACTATTTCCTAAAATTCTGGTTTCATTTGAGATCATTTTGGTTTTGGTATGATATGGGAAACTTAGCAGTTATTTTTGTTTGGAGGTGATTGTTTTTTGGAAACAAATGGTGGCTCTGTTAATGCTGAACATTGCCTCTGGAAGTGGGCATGTAGAACTACTCGGATAGCAACATGGCGAGGAGGATACTTGATATCGGTGGCCGGAGACAGTGTTCTTAAGGGAGCTTCTTGTATATAGAGAAAGAAAAATAGTAACTATACAATAAATTATCTTAAATTTTGGTAGTGTACGTCTGGTCAGTTCATAGTAAATTTATGTGGCAAATAATCCATCAGTATTTGCAAAATTAAATTATTATCTAAACTACAGCCAAAATCCCCCAAATACTGTAAGATTTCCAAAATATATAAAAGGCTTCTTTTATGAGCTAGATCAGACATATTTTGAATAGACATGTTCAAAGTATTGAGATATGCTTAGTGTGTGAGGACTCTCTGCTAGTCAATCAGATTGTCTTTCTCCCACAAGATCTTGATCTCTACTGAAGATTACTCCTACAATACTGCTTAAGGAGTAATCTGTCAGGTCTTCCACATCAAGAAGTGTTTAAATCTTAACCTAAAGAATTATAGGCCTCCAAGGAGATCCAACCAATCCATCCTAAAGGAAATCAGTCCTGAACATTCATTGGAAGGACTGATGCTGAAGCTGAAACTCCAATACTTTGGCCACCTGATGCAAAGAGCTGACTCATTTGAAAAGACCCTGATGCTGGGAATGATTGAAGGTGGGAGGAGAAGGGAGTTACAGAGGATGAGATGGTTGAATGGCATCACCGACTCAATGGACATGAGTATGAGTAGATTCCAGGAGATGGTGATGGACAGGGAAGCCTGGCATGCTGCAGTCCATGGGGTCACAAAGAGTCAGACACGACTAAGCAACTGAACTGAACTGAACTAGAATCTAAAGAAACACTTAACTGTCTTAATAAAATAATGTGGTAGCAATAATAGCTTTTTATCCAAACAAATTCACTGTTTAAAGTTGTATGTGTATAGCATAACAAAACAAAATTGTGTGTGGTGCTTGTATCTCATTTGTGACCCAAGTAAGCAATTCCTAAGAATGCTTTTAAGGTAATAACAATATGTACTAAAATATGAACTTAAAGAGAAATATTCCCACATAGCTAAATGTATGTTTTCATTTGAAAGGTAGACTACCTTTGACTAGCTTAGGTTGACGATCAGGTCTGGCACAATTATTTCATCATTTAAACTGCCTCCAAGTATCTAAATTGACTAACTTTAAAGACATCACTGTAGGTAAGTGGGGAAGCTATATTCCTTTAAAGAATGGCTTGTGAAATAACATGGAACATTGATCGCAGCAACAAGAGAACATAATACTGTTCTCATGGGGATAAACACCAAGTTCAATTTCACTGGAAAGTCAGAAATCACAACAAGGGAAATTAATGTTCTACTATAAAACTTTAACCAAAGTACCTATACCATAAGATTCGCACAAGGTACATTTTCTTTCTATTCTACTTCATATTTTTAATGTGTTCTGGGTTAATAACTTTCTGTTGTTATTTATACTTGCATTGCCTTGATGCTTTTTGGTAGTTTATTACATTGGATACAGATATCAGTTGATAAAAAAAAGTATTTCTTAATTAAGGTAAGATTCATAAAAGTGATTTAAAGAAAATGATAACTAGAATCAAATTTATACTAGTAGTGGCTGTTTAGAACGAACGTGAACGTGAAGTCGCTCAGTCATGTCCGACTCTGCGACCCCATGGATTGTACCCCACCAGGCTCCTCTGTCCATAGGATTCTCCAGGCAAGAGTACTGGAGTGGGTCACCATTTCCTCCTCCAGGGGATCTTCCTGACCCAGGGATCGAACCCAGGTCTGCTGCATTGCAGGCAGATGCTTTAGTGGCTGAGCCACCAGGGAAACCCAGGGAAACAGCCCAGGGAAGCTGTTTAGAATATTATGCAATTATCTTAGAAATACAATATTAAAACAATAAAATATTTTATATTTTATTAATATATTAATACATTTATGTATATATATATATATAAACATTTAAAATGAAAAAGCAAAACATCTCAGGTGCATAAGTTAAGGTTTTTTTTTTTGTTGTTGTTGTTAAGAGTTCTGTTATTTCTATGCCTTAATATTACTTTCTAACATTAAACATTGTTTATCATTTTAATTGAAGTATATTTGATTACAATATCATGTTAGCTTTAAGTGTACAGACACACACAGGAGCCTCGTGTTTCATGACCCCTTTCAATGCTCTGGGAAGAACCCCGACAATGGATTCACAGGGCCATATGTTCCTGTCAATTTTGTTGAAGCAAGATACTTTAACCCCAGCTTAAAACCACTGCTTCTTTCCACTCTAACTTCCCCTCCGTCTTTCTTCTCCTTGAATCATGGTGTGTTGTGGCACTGTGAAAATTGTTTGGATCCAGCTAAGTGAAAGTTTTGGAATATATTTAGTTTGAATTTTTAAAAGATATAATTAGGTGGTTCCCATTTCTTTTGTACAGGGGTAGTTACTGTTAGATGCCCACTGTAGGCATAGGTTCTAGAAATGGTTCTACTGCTGCCCCCATTGCTGATGGCATATTGTGTCACAAAGGTCTAGGAGGTTTGGTGGGATGGATGAGTCCTGGGGTGCCTGGCATAGGACGTGTGGGACAGTAGAGGAGAGCTGAATGGGAGCCAGAAACCGGTCTGTGCAAAATGCTGCCCAACATCAATTGTATCAAATTTGGCTTACACCAAATTTATCAACACTTAGTCAAAACTGAAGTTCCTTCCTGTGGGGTACATAAGTATAAATGCTCCATATAATTTTTGATAGGATGTTAAAAATGTATGAGACACAAACTTGGATCTGTATTAAAAATAGTATATATGTCTATGTATCACATGTTTTAGGTGTCTCAACAGTTGAGAATAACAAAAAAATACTTACTTTGATTGACTCTACCAGAGGAAGATTGTCATATCTCCATTCTCTAAGTAGAAAAAGTATTGCAAAATGTCATTTTGCAAATGAAGCAGCCAAGCAGGGATTAGCCTGCAAGATGTAGAAACAGCTTATGCTGCTCAGTACTGAAAAAAACAACTCGATCCAAAAAGGGGCAGATCTAAATAAACGTTTCTCCAAAGACATATTGATAGCCAAAATACAAATGAAAAGATGCCCAACATCACTAGTTATCCAGTTCAGTTCAGTTCAGTTGCTCAGTTGTGTCTGACTCTTTGTGACCCCATGAATCGCAGCACACCAGGCCTCTCTGTCCATCACCAACTCCCGGAGTTTACCCAAACCCATGTCCATCGACTTGGTGATGCCATCCAACCATCCCATCCTCTGTCATCCCCTTCTCCCCCTGCCCCCAATCCTACCCAGCATTAGGGTCTTTTCCAATGAGTCAACTCTTCACATGAGGTGGCCAAAGTATTGGAGTTTCAGCTTCAACATCAGTCCTTCCAATGAACACCCAGGATTGATCTCTTTTAGGATGGATTGATTGGATCTCCTTGCAATCCAAGGGATTCTCAAGAGTCTTCTCCAACACCACAGTTCAAAAGCATCAGAGAAATGCAAATCAAAACTACAATGAGGTATCACCTCACAGAATGGCCAGTATCAAAAATCTACAAACAATAAATGCTAGAGAGCGCGTGGACAAAAGGAAGTCCTCCTGCTCTATCGGCAGAAACGTAAATCATTATAGTCATTATGGAGAACGTATGGAGGTTTATTAAAACACTAAAAATAGAGCTAACTTACGATCCTGCAATCCCACTCCTGGGCATATCCCCCCAAAAACCATAATTCAAAAAGATACATGTACCCCAATGTTCATTGCAGTACTATTTACAATAGCCAGGACATGGAAGCAGCCTAAATGTTCATCAACAGAAGAGTGGATAAAGACGATGTGGTTGTCCAATTATGCAACAGAATTTTGAAAAAATGTAGCTAAGTCATTTCCAACACTTTCGCGACCCCATGGACTGTAGCCCACCAGACTTCTCTGTCCATGGGATTTCCCAAGCAGGACTACAAGAATGGTTTACTGTTTCCTTCTCCAGGGGGTTTTCCCAATTCAGGGATCAAATCTGCATCTCCTGCTTGACAGACATATTCTTTACTGCTGAGCCACCCAGGAAGCACATTGGAATATTTCTCAGCCATAAAAAAGAACAAAATAGTTCATTTGCGGCAACAAGGATGGACCTATATACATTGTTATACTAAGTGAAGTCAGTCTGACTCAGTAAAATGAATATCATATGATATTGTTTATATGTAGTTCAGTTCAGTTGTTCGGTCATGTCCAACTCTTCACGACCCATGAACCACAGCACGCCAGGCCTCCCTGTCCATCACCAACTCCCAGAGTCCACCCAAACCCAAGTCCATTGATTCTATGATGTCATCCATCCATCTCATCCTCTGTCATCCTCTTCTCCTCCTGCCCTCAATCTCTTCCAGCATCAGGGTCTTTTCCAATGAATCAGCTCTTCACATCAGGTGGCCAAAGTATTGGCGTTTCAGCTTCAACATCAGACCTTCCAGTGAATATTCAGGACCAATTTTCTTTAGGATGGGCTTGTTGGATCTCCTTGCAGTCCAAGGGACTCTCAAGAGTCTTCTCCAACACCACAGTTCAAAAGCATCAATTCTTTGGCACTCAGCTTTCTTTACAGTCCAACTCTCACATCCATACATGACCACTGGAAAAACCATAGCCTTGACTAGACAGACCTGTGTTGACAAAGTAATGTCTCTGCTTTTCAATATGCTGTCTAGGTTGGTCATAACTTTCCTTCCAAGGAGTAAGCATCTTTTAATTTCATGGCTGCAATCACCATCTGCAGTGTAGAGTCTAAAAAAAAGATTACAAATGAACTTATCTATAAAAATGAAGTACAGTCACAGATATGGAAAACAGATTTATGATTACAGGGGATAAGGGTGGGAGAGGAACTGATTGGAGAGATTGGGATTGACATCTACACACTACTGTATATAAAATAGATACTGTATAGCATCAGAGATCTCTACTCAGTACTTTGTAATGGCCTATATGGAAAAAGAATCTAAAAAATGAGTGAGTTTAAAAAAAAGGATTATTGTTGTGAGAATGTGGAGAATGTGGAACTCAAGTTCATTGCTGGTGGGGATTAAAATGGTTGAGCTGTGGAAAACCCTGGGAATTCCTCAAAAACTTACACATAGCATGACCATATACCTAGTGATTCCACTCTTAGATCTATACCCTAAAGAAATAAAAACAAGTATCAAATACTTGTACCTAATAACCAAAAGATGGAAACAAGCTAAATGTCTATCAATGGATCAATGGATAAACAAATTATGGTATATATATGTATATATATAATGAAATATTACTTGGTTACAAAAAGTAGCTAAATACTGATATTACATACAGCAACATAAATGAACCTTGAAGAATTTCTGCTGTGAGAGACAGACCAGACAGAAAAGGTCCCATATTATACAATTACATTTATATGAAATATACAGATGCGGAAAATCCATAGAGATGGAACACAACTTGTGATTGTCTGGGCTGGGAGTGGGAAGGAATGGGAAGTAACTGCTTAATAAGTATAGGGTTTCCTTTGATTTCCTTTTCAAATCATGAAAATATTTGGCTACTAGGTAGAGATAATTGTTATGTAACATAGTGGGTATATTAAATATTACTGAATTCTTCACTTTAAAAAGGATAATTTTATATTATGTGAATTTTACCTCAATAAAATATATGTCAACAACATCATCATATGAAGAATTAAAGAGCATGTTGCCAAAATAATCAAGAGAATATATTACAGTAGTGTGAAAATGAGTTAATTCATGTTAACTCCATTAATTCATGTAATTCATTCAACTCAGTATATTTATTATTATTTTTTGATGATTTTAATTTGTCTCCTTGTGGTAAGCTGAATGATGACCCTCACGGATATCAGAGTTAAAATCCCTGGAACTGCACAATTACTTTACATGACAAAAGTGATTTTGCAGATGTAAATAGTTAAGGATCTTCAGATGGAAAAATTATCTTAGATTATTTAGGTAGGACCTAAATGATAGGGGGTTTTGAAGGCAAAAAGGCTGGGAAAGATTGAAGGTGGAAGGAGAAGGGGACAACAGAAGTTGAGATGGCTGGATGGCATCACCGACTCAATGGACATGAGTTAGAGTAAACTCCGGGAGTTGGTGATGGACAGGGAAGCCTGGCGTGCTGCAGTCCATGGGGTCGCAAAGAGTGGGACAACTGAGAAACTGAACTGAACTGAACTGATATATGCACATGTGGATATGCATTGCAGGGGGAGTCTTGACCAACTGAGCTAGGAGGGAAGCCTATGTGCAATATGCACACACATATACAAAACAGATTTTTCTCTAGAGTCTTTGAAGGAATCATGGCCCTAATGACCCTTAACTTTAGCATGAAACTGATTTTGGACTTTTGTTCTCCAGAACTGTAAGAGAATGAAACTATATTGTTTTAAGCCACTAAATTTGTGTAAATGTGTTACAGCAACTATACAAAACTAATACACTCCTTAAAACATGCTTTTATTATGATTTGTGATTTAATTTTTCTTTTTAAAATAAACATTTACTTTCATTCACATTTACATTACTAATTTTGTATACTTTTTTTCTCTAAGATGGCTTCACAAATTAAGTTTCTTATCTCACAAAAGCTGACTGTAATTCTTGGTAGAGTTAAATAGATACTTTGAGAAAATCCATTCATATTCATCAATGTTTCCAGTGAAGTTATTAATGTACATATATGCTAAATGTCTTTTCATTGCCAGGCTCTGTGCTAGTAATGACGGGAAGCAACGCAGCCGTGTGTGTGTGTGTGCGTGTGTGTGTGTGTGTTAAGTCACGTCAATCAAGTCTGGCTCTTTGCAACCCCATGACTGTAGCCTGCCAGGCTCCTCTGTCCATGGGGATTCTCCAGGCAAGAATACTGGAGTGGATTGCCATGCCCTCCTCCAGGGGATCTTCCCCACTTAGGGATCAAACCCATGTTTCCTGTGGCTCTGGAATGCAGGCAAATTCTTTACCAGTGAGCCACCAGAAACGACCAACACAGATATAAATTAGACTAACTGTCTAGTGTGTAAGGTCTTGCGGAGGATACTAGGGGCACAAGTTGGTCTGAT
Organism: Giraffa tippelskirchi; assembly: GCF_054371585.1. Lineage (NCBI taxonomy): Eukaryota > Metazoa > Chordata > Mammalia > Artiodactyla > Giraffidae > Giraffa > Giraffa tippelskirchi. The sequence goes on along the minus strand of NC_137280.1, from coordinate 174,070,190 downwards.
AAGTGAGTTGGTAGCCCTATACTCTTTTGGACAAGCTACATAAGTGTTGTAAGGCTGATTTTCTTTATCACAAAAACATAGAAAGTAAGTTAAAAGTAATAGCAAATATAACTTGTGTTCTCATTAAATATGTTTTATTATTTTAAACTCCAGAAAATATAGAAATCTAAAAAGATCATGTAATATCAATCGTTGTTTAAAGACTTTTTAACATAGTATACCATTTTATTCCCTATTGGGTATCAAAGAAATCAAAGGATATAATATTTATAACAATTTAAATTGGAATGTGGAATTCAGAATTAGCAAGGGATTTTATACATGGAGGAAGATATGAAAAATCTACTTATTTCTGGAAAGGGAGTCACACCTGGATTCCTTGCTTTCCTCCCACATGCTTAATTCTCTGTCAAAGTGAGACACTCCTTTTTCAAAAAGTGTGCTGTACTCATCTTTGAAGAAAGAGAATCACTCTTGCTCTCAATCTCTCAGTCGCCATATTTCTCTCTGTTATTCTACAGAGAAATGTAGGAGCCAGACCCCTTATAAGAATTACGCACAATAGCAAGATTTCTAGTGGTCACTGTTTAGAATTTCTATTTTAACATGTAATTAGGGCCACTTGACATTTTCTTGACATAAAAAAGGGAAATAAATTAAAGCTAATGACACTACAGGAGAATGATACTTCTCAAATTAGTTCTTAATTTCTCTTTTATCAGAGGTACACTAATAAGCAAGCTTGAATAAGTTCTGCTAGGATGGCTTTATCTGATGTTTCCTTTTCCATGGGTAGAAATAGCAAAAGTGTGATTTGATCAATTTTAAAAATTTTTGAGAAAGTTTATTGTCATATATATGAGGTCTCTCAGAAATTATATATATATATATATATATACACACACACACACACACACACATGCATATATATATGCTTATATGGTTGTGTATATGTTTATAAAAATAAATGTACATATATTCACACACATACATATATATACATATATATGTGTGTAAATATATGTGTGCATATATACATATATATATAGTGTAAAATATCTTTACATGTAGTGTAACCTACATGCTTTTGCTTTTTAGTACAAAAATGCCTGCTGATTTAATAAATCTCAAATATTACATTGTGTTAACCATTTTATAAACAGTTTTACATGCCAAGTGTGAGAAATTAGTGAAAACAATTTTAATTAATTTTAAACTAAATTAAAAAAAAAGAAATTATTGCAATGTTGTGTTTTTCATGTTATATGCTATTTAATAGTGAGTTTTAATGAGCTGAATGGCTAATTGATGCTTCTTAAAATAGACCTAAGGTAAGATGTACTTGTTTTCCTTTTTTTTTCGGGACTGGTACAAATTGCATGACTATTAAAACATGCCTATACCAAAGGAAAAAGTATATTTTATTAAAGAACAAAATAAATGTATACTGTAAATTTTTTTAAAAAAGAATGAATGAATGTATGTGCATATGAGTTTGTGGAGTGTGTGTGTATATATATATATATATATACACACACACATATATATATATATCTGTGCATGCATGCTAAATCTACTGGAGTGGGTTGCCATGCTTTCCTCCAGGGGATCTTCCCGACCCAGGGACCAAATTCAAGTCTCCCACGTCTCCTGCACTGGCAGGCAGTTTCTTGACCACTAGCGTCACCTGGGAAGCCTGTATGTCTATATATATGTGTGTATACAAATTTGCATTAAGTAATGGGGAGGAATTGTTTTTCTGAAAAAGAAAAGTATTTCAATAAAATTTTAGGTCAAAGTATAAAAATTAGAACAGTACATTTTTAGAGGAAATCAATTTCATGGTGTTGAAATAGTCAAGTATTTCTTAAATAGGTCACAAAACTGTACTTGTAAAAGCAAAATTATAGACTGAGTTGCAATAAGCAAAAAAACACTTCTGTTCTTCAAAGTATTCATTATGGAAATGGAAAGGCAAGTCGGGAGTGAGGAGAGCTTTGAACAATATATATATAACTCACAAAGAGTGTAAATCTAGATTGTGAAAAGGCATCACGCAAATCATAAGAAAAAGACAACTGAAAAGAAACAGGACAAATGTCATGACCAGACAGTTTACAAAAGAAAAATCAAAATGGCTAATAGATTTATAAGATGCTCATTACTATTATTCATTATGAAAGTTCCCGCTAAAAATATACACTGCTGCACATGCACCAGAATAAAGAAATTTAAAAAGAGAGAAAGCATCAAGCCTTAGTGAGGCTGTGAAATAAGTTACTCCATAGAAATTCACCTCGGTGAAGTCATTCAGGAGAAGTTCGTGGAAGTTTCTCGTAAACTTGAACATACACCTACCATATTACTCAGCAATTCAACTTCTAGGTATATTTCCATAGATTTCCAAGAAAAGTGCACCCAAATATTCACAAAAGTCATTGGTCAGACCACTACTTTAATCACAATAGTGAAAATCTGTAAATCAGCATAGTAGCTTATCTTGAGTAGAATGGAATACTACCCAGCAATGAGAATGAATGATCAAAAACAACAAACCACAATATGAATGAATTTTACAAAAGAAGTCAGACACCAAACAGGATTACTCTATTAAAACAAAGTACAAAAGCAACAAAATACAAAACCAATTCATCGTATTAGAAATCAGGCCACTGCTGCTGCTCTGGGAAGGAGGTAAGGAAATCTGAGATGGGTTCTTAATCTATGAGCTGTCAACAACTGGTAAGTTTGATTTGTAAAAAAAAAAAAAAAAAAAATCATCAAGACTTATACTTCTGTGCATTTTATTGCACATATATTTTACTTCTATAAAAAATTTAATATGTATGTTACATTCCCTACATCAATTCTGATTTTCAATCAAGTTTAAGATCTCTTAAAATACACATGCCCATTTTTTTCATTGCTCCTTCCTGTAATTTTCTCTATGCTCCATGTTTTTGGCCACATTTCTATATACTCAGGTCCTCTATGTATCATAATGATACAATGTAAAAATTTCAATCTAAACATGATATTTTTGTATTTAAAGAAGCAAAACTCCTAATAAATGACTCTTCACATAAGATTCTATCCTAGATTGAAGTTAAGTGTTGTCTTTTTTACTGGAAGTCGGCATATGGTGAGAGCATAGTACATATAAAGTAAATTAAAAAAAAAAATACAAATTGTGAATGGCAGACTTGAAATTGCTCAAAGGCATTTTCTAGATTAGATCATCAGTTTTAATATGATTCTTGCTGTGTTTTCTTTTTTTTTTTTTTTTTTTCTTTTCTCTGTCTCTCTTTCACTTGGGAAATCTGTATTGTTGTGAAACAAATGCTCAGCTCAGGAAATCCCTGGAAAAGCATTGCTTACCTTCTAGCAAATGATTTTTGACACCGTTTTCTGGCCCGGCTATTCTGAAAATATCAAAGTATGTTTTGAATTGCTTATTATTTTAATTTTTCAGAATACAGCATAATTATTCAGGTGGGCATAGAGAAGGTCACAAGCATTCCTACTATATCAGTTTATACTTTTTCTTATGTTCTACAAAGCTCCAAGTTTGTATATAAAGAAATATCCTTATATTAATTAATGCTTATATTAATGCACAATGGTAACACACATTAGTTACTAGAGTTTAAAAATTTGCACTCATGGTCAGTAGCTCAGAGTTCAGAAGATTTTCCTGACCCCTGCTCTTCCGCCTATCCAGGCCAGTATAATATTGTCTTCACCCTCCCAGTTTGGCCGTCCTTGAATTCGAGAGTTGCTCTTTTTCCAGATACAACCGAACAAGTTAGCTCTGCCTTTGGACTTAAAACACTCATGGTCTCTTTGATCTTAGATTCACTCCTGATGATAACTAGGTGACCTGAGAGGTGAATGTATCGACATAGCTGCCTAAATGACACAAAATGCTAGAATCCTAGTGTCAGCATCCAAAGCACTTTCTTATCACCATTCCCCACCCTCCCCTGAGTGTTGATCATTCCAACTGGAGGTTTACAAGCTGAATAATATGGCTTATTGTAAAAGGTCCTCCTACTAGTGAACTAAACTCTACTTTGAAAGTAATTGGACACTGTGTACATTTTGTCTTTTTAAGTGTACTTTGATGGTCACTGAAAAGTGAACATTCTTTCCTCTCCTTTTATTATATTTTTTTCATCTGCTTTAAAATTTCACCCGGTGATATGTCTCTGAAAGGAAGTTAGCTTTTACTGAGCACTCTGCTCGATATGTTTTGCCCTCTTGCCCAGCCTCCCTAAAACTCCCGTGACGGCCAGGCCAGAGTCTGTAGTAGACGTAAAATGAGGGCACTGGTGTGATTTTTGCTCCCTCTCTTCACCTCAAGACAGTCCTCACCATCAAGGGTAACAAAACAAGTGTGAGTCTAGTTCTGGAACAATCAATCCAGCAACTCACAACAGTGTTACCTAAGAAAGCATAACGGCTAGTCTTGTCTAAGTGTCTCAGCAGTAGCATTTTCTGAATTTATGTGAGGTGACTCATATATAGAAAAAAAAATTCAGGAATTTCTATTCTTTAAAAAATTAGCCCCTTTATGTGGTGGCACTAGCTGTAAAGTAGTAAAGCCAAAGCAGGAGACATAAGAGATGCAACTTCGATCCCTGGGTCAGGAAGACCCCCTGGAGGAGGGCAGAGCAACCTACTGCAGTATTCTTGCCTGGAAAGTCCCATGGACAGACGAGCCTGGTGGGCTACAGTCCGCAGTATCACAAAGAGTCGGACACAACTGACGTTGCTTAGCGTGCAAGCATGCATGTAGCATATTTTTGCATATTTCTTCTTTAAGTTTTTACTTGCTTGTTAATACCAGATTTTTGGTCAGAAGCATTACAACTTGCTAGTTTAACTGTCCTTCAATTTACTCTTTACAGTATAAAAAATATAAGTGAAGATTCATGCCAGATGAATTAAATTCATCCTTTAAAAGTAAATATATCATATACTAAAAGAGTTGTTAATAAATCCATGTGTGGACAGTGCTTTTCAGTTAAAATGAACTGTTATATAAATCCCATTTTCATTTTTAATCCTACAAAATTCTGGAAACTTTTCTAGAGTATCTGTGTTTATTTCTACATTCACTAAAGGAAATTGAACATGCTTTCTGATCCTCCCTTGATTCCAATGGGTGTTTTATTTTTACCACACCATTATATGGCAATGTCTTTAGCTAAATGCCCCATCTTATGATTTCCTTAAGGGCTTGGGCTGGGTCTTGCTGGGGGTTAGCATAGGATGTGCCACATAATATGTATTTATGAATGAGTTCTAAATATAATGAACAGAGTTGCCCAAAGTTACCAGCTAGTGAATGGCAGAAATATTGTGTTAATTTGGTAATCCAATTGAAGTTTCAAGCTCTTCACTGAAATATATTTCCACCTAACCCTATAATTAGGCAACAAATCAATTAGATAAGGCCTCTGCCTTAAATGACACATACTTTCTATAACCTATAGCCAAATGACAATAGCAATGAGATAAATATCAGGAGGTTTTCACTTCCCAATTGAGCAGATTAAGCATCTGCTTTACCATTATCATTTTTTAGTGGTAAACACTCCAAACTCCTCCTGTTACTGCATTTTCAGATTTAAGTTGCATTGTATTTTAAGTTTCAGAAAATATGTGAAGAAAAGGTATTCTTTCATTACCAAAAATAAAAGTTGAATACCAGCTGACTTGTAGGAATTTGAGGGTGAAAATTCATAGGGATTGAGGGAGAGGCTCAAAAAGAATTCAGAAATAAGTGCCTTATAATGTCTATTTGTGAAGATAATTCAATGAGTAAACTAATTTTCTTCCCTAATAAAGTAAAAAAAGAAAGAAAATGAGGTAAAACAATTGTTGACTAGCTTGAGAGAATGAAGTGTTGGTTGAATGAACTTAAAGATTAATGCTGAATTCATAAGAATTGCAATTTTTTTCTCCATTCAAAGTAATAATGGCATCAAAAAAGACTAAGTTTGCTCCTAAGCTCATACATTTTTGGAATGATGTGTTTTAAAATTGAATGTAGTTTGGAACTGTGTGGTAGAATCACATATATGCAATTTATTCAGTAAGTCTTTCAATAATTATTTGAATCATGACATCTAGCTCCTTATCTTCAAAAGCAGTAAAATCCACAAGTTATACCACAGAAAGTACAAATATGTGGAACCAAAGGGTATTGTGTTTAAAATGTGAATCTAGTGTCTTTCATTAGAAGAAGAAAACAGGACAGAAAAACTAGGTGGGGGAGGGTATAATTTTCTCATCAAGGCTATTGGATGAAGGCTATTTTCTATAATTTCCCAACAATAGGGCCAAAGTGAATTTTACAAAGTCATCCGGTCCAGTCCTCTGTCCTTGAGGCAGAAGTATATCATTGCAGTAGACGAGAATCAGTACTGTTTGTTGAGAACCGCCCCCCTCCCTGCCCCCAGAGATCATCCCTAGCCTCCCTCATAACCTTTGAATCTTTTTCTTGTGGCTATTTTAAATGGTTGAAACCCATATCATATTCTGAAGCCTTGAGTTCCCTTTAGGAGAAATGAACAAAAACTTCTGACACGAATCAGCCCCCATTTAAAGATATCTTTGATCACAGGTCTAGAGATTACTATAAAGTAATCAGATAGGAGAGAACCACATAATTTAAATATAAAAAAGCCAAACACTATATTATTAGCACACTGAGTTAAAAACTGCTCAAATGGCATATTCCCTTTCATAGGAAAGACCCACTATCTAGTGCTTGGTAGAAAAAAGTGTATATAATGGTTGTAATTGTGTAGATGTTTTAGCATGGAGGATCTTTGAAAGAAAAGAATTATACTCCTTTATTTCAGTAAAGTTCCCTTCCATGTGTAGTAGGTCAGAGAAGGCAACTGTTTAACAGGAGGTAAAATGTTTAAAAATAACAACGAAAATCAAAATATTATGTAGTTGCTACTTATAAAACTTACTGGTGGAGAACATGTTTAAGGAGTTCCTATTTACACTGAGTCCTGGTGAACGATGAATTATTCTGAGACCCTGAGCTAAGATTATCTTTATCCCCAATATGTCATACATACTACAAGCTAAAAATCAATATATCTTAACTCCTTTATTTGTTTTTCTTTGCTAAGTTGTGGCCCTGTTGTATTTATTTTAATCCCATATTGACTCCTCTCTTTGATTACTCTATTTTCCATAACACACACAAGTGTTAGAGACTTACTATATTTTATGGCTACAGATTTGCCAAATGTATAGTGTAATAAACAAATTGCATATCTTAAATATATTGATTTGGGGGATTTTTAAAAAATTATGCTATAACATTCTGCTATAAACATTCTTTATAATATTTGAAACTATCTTTAACAGACTAAATTTAGATATTTAGAACCCATAGATTTAGTATGTAGAATCATATAATGCATTCAAAGTTTACAAACATTTTTATTTCTTGTTTTTGGTATTTTTATGTTTATTTTCTTTAATTTATGGTATTTTAATAAAGCCCATTTTATTTGGATAATTTGTGCTTTGTTTTTCTCATAATGACAATATTGAAACTTATATAAAGAGTTTATAAAACCTCACCATATCTATCTTCCATCATTAACATCAACAATTTTCAGCATATATATTTTATACTTCCTCTTTCTATACAGTATATTACAGCAAACAAGAGGTATTTTATTATGTTCCCTGTAATACTGAATATTAAAATAATTTTTTAAAATAATAATAAGAACTGATCACTCATTTCAAAATGGTCTTTTCATGAAAATTGATAATACCTAAATAACTAAATTCATCAAGGCAAGATGCTATTTCTAGAATTGACAATGTGATAATAAGAAATAAAAATCATTAAGACACCTGGACAATTCTGAGAGGCAGACGTGTTATTATCATATCCGATGCAATTATATTAGAAATGTAGATGAAATTTGTGGACCCAATATATCTACTAAGCAGGCAGGAGTATACCATAGATTTGTTTCAGGAATTTATTGTGTTCATACCATATTAATGTAATTTAGATAAAAATTAATAAGTAATTAATATTAATAAATATGTCTCCACTTATAAAACTTTGGGCAAACCCCTAGCAATTCATCAACAAGGAATAGAGGAAGAAAATTAAAATTTTATGGCATAGAGAAGTTAAAGCAAAACAGCTTTCAAAAACTATCCCAGAGAGAAAACTAAAAATTTAACAATTTAGAAGAATTTGTTTATATAATTAGCTTATACTGAGTTAACTAATTAAACAGAAAAAACAAGCCTATAAAACATATTTTGAACAGTAGAGCCAACATGAAACAGTATTTTTTTAAGATAGTAGTTTTGGATAATTTCTCGGGAAGTATTGAAAACAAATAATTCTCAATCTTCTCTGAGCATGTATTCTAGTGTTCCATTTATTCCTCTTGTTTTTGCATTGACACAGCTCAGGCTAGGCAACTGTAACACCTTTCACCACTCCCACTGATGTTCAAATATAGTCAGGAAGTCGGGTCCATAAATCATATGTCAGTATGGTGGAATCTCCTCGAGGGTATATAAAGTTTAGTAATGCTGTGTGAAAGTGATATTATAATACAAACTTTGAACAAAGTAAAAACAAAACCCAATTAAAACAAGTTTCTTAATGTGTTGGGAACATAACATTAGCAACATATCTAATAATTTTAGCATAATTTCACAAACATGTATTATGAATGACTAGAAATGTAGATTCTTAGTGCAATGATATCGCAAGGGAGATATTAACATACCAGATGTTCTCAATTCTGTTACTTAAAGTGTCTAAAAAATATTCTCAATAAAATTACCCATGAATATATACTGGTTTTTAGGAAAGTGAGTTATGCTGTGACCAAGCTTTCTTTCCAAAAGCAGTTGTGAAAAATGCTCTGGAGTTTTAAAACAACCAGTATCTTAAAGTTCATTGCTTTCCATAAAGCTTTTGATAGCCATCCCCTTCCCGCTTTATTTAGGCTTATTCAAGAAAGTTATTTCTATAATCTCTTTCAATGAAGTCTTGCTTTGAGTATTATAAGGAAAATCCATGAAGAAAATTAAATACTGACTCAGTGATTGGCCTAATCCAATACAGTGGCATCTTTTTTCATTTTTCATCTATTTTTTTTAAAAAAATTCAGACATTGCAGATAGAAATTTGTGAAAATTAAGATACTCCTAGGTATAATAGTAAATTTTTTGTGAAAATTTTGATCCTAGCTTACTCATATCATTTTTGGCATACTGAAATTTAAGGGCTTATTTAAACCCTAATTCTAATGAAAGGAAAGTGAGGTTTTATATAAAATTAGTAATAATCTATTTAAGTTCTAATCTATATATGCATCTAAACTATGTATACATTATCTACACTATACATAGAATACATTGTGTGAATACACACACATACCTTACGACACTTCAAAACTATTATTTTACTTATTTTCCAGATGCAAACATACAAAATAAGGGAATTCAGTAACTTGCTCAATATTATGTCCAATTAAGTGGTAGACATATATATTAAGAATATCCTATTTTGCTTAACTTATTGCCCAAACTATCTCCTTCAGTGTGTTCAAGATTGGACTAATCTTTAGAATAAGGAAAATGAACAGGTTTCAGAGTTGTCTGTAATTTCCAGTTGTTGTTGTTGTTTTTTCTTTCTTTCTTAAAGAGAATGAAGGGACCTACAAAACTCAGTTCATTATTTTGCTGTCACAGGATTTTTCTGTTATTTTATTTTTTTTAATGTCAATATGCTTGGACATAGAGAAAGCAAACACAAGGACGCAAATGCATGAAAAAGAACAAAATGCACAGGACCTGGTCGGCTGAACTGAGCCTATTTTCCTTCACTAATGAAGATGACAGGTTTAATTAGCTTATTTGGTCAAACGATTTGAAGTGAAGAATCTTTGCTGCAAGGAAAGCAAAACTCACGTAGAACCTCCTCTGCCAACCAGTGTCGAGACTGTGCTGGCGTGCACCCACAGCGCGATGGAGTAAAGCTCCCTAAATCCTTAGGGGACAGTGGTCACGCAGACGCTGCTGGGAGTCCGCTGACCTCCCTCCGGTCCCTTTCCTAAGCAGCCACTGAAGAGTGATTGAGCGCATAGCAGGAGTGGGTGCTCCAGGACCTGTTCCAAACCACGTCCATGTTCGTTCCAACTGACCCCTGCCCAGGCACACTTACGGTTACGTGATTTAAAAGCCACTGCTGGGGTCAGCACAGATCACATTATTTCAGAGGGACATAGACAAGTACAAATGAAATATTTGACTGATCATTGGATAAAACAAGGCCGTTTAAGCAGACCTGCAAAAGAAAAGAAATTTCAATAGTTTTTATGACCTTCCAGACAAGTCTTACATACAAAATTAAATGATAATGATAATTTTGCATGGGAAAATATGTAAAACATATATAACAGAAAACATATTTCATAGCTTTAATATAAAAGTAATTGAGTATACAAATATAGAAAACTGGAAAATATATGACAGTTAACTGAACAACCCAAGCAAGCAGGAAATACGTTTTATAGTCTAATTTTTCAGTTAATCAGGAAAATTAAAATTACTATGACAGTATATATTTCTCAGCAAAGATTTTAGCATAATTGATCTCGTATATAGTAAAATCCTACAATTGTTAAGTGTCTCAACCATTTTTCTCACAAATACAGTAAGATACTTAACAGACAGATATGTAATATATTGCTTGATAATTATACTGAAAGTTACTTGTGTTTTGAAGAGGTTTCAATATCCATTTCAAAATTAAGGGACATTCTCAAGACTAATTTGATATTAATTGTGATAATTATGGTAGAATATTTTTTTCCTTAATTCCAATTTTATGCTTATGTTATCCTAGTCTTATATTTTATTATATATATATTTATTATACTTTTCTTACATCTTTTTTGGGAAGATGTGCTATATACATATATATTTATATATAACCATATATATTAAATTAGGATAGGTCTTAAATATTCTAACTTTTAAGAGCAGTTAGGTGGTCAAATCAGGTTTTGCCTCTAGATTATTATCAGATAGATTTTAATGAAGGCTTTTAAAGATCTTTTGCTATATCTTCTAATACTTTTCAATGGAGTGCCACTATACAAATATGCTGTTTTAAAATTATAATTGAATTTCTCTTGGCAATAGGGGTGTGAGTCATTCATATTTGAACCATAAATCCTAAAAAGGTTTTTAATGAAAGTATGCATCACTTTGTAATTAACCAAAACTACAACAAATTAAAATGCTGATTGTGAAGGCAAAATGACAGTAATCCATAGTTATAATCAAGAATAGCAGCAGTTGAAAACCATAGCCATCTCAAGACAAAATTTTTATGAAAAGCAAAAACCACAAACGATTTCTTACTTGAATTGAAAATGAGTCATAAAAGCGCATCCATATTATATACTTACTAAACTTTAGTGGTTATTTATCTTTTATTTCATAATTTACAGGTTCTTTGTACATAAACACAAAATTATGTGGACTTTTCTGTCATACTTTCTACAAAAAAATAAATTAAAAAAAAATACTCAGGGTTAAGCTCAGTGACCTAAGTGCAGAGCACTTGTTAGTCCAGGCTGGGATCATGTCATAAAAATGAGGAACGTGAAAGTCGCTCGGTCGTGTCCGACTCTTTGGGATCCCATGGACTATACAGTCCATGGAATTCTCTAGGCAGAACACTGGAGTGGGTAGCCTTTCCCTTCTCCAGGGGATCTTCCCAAATGAGGAGGAAGAGACAAAACAAAGGAACCAAGTAACAAAGCAAAACTAAACACTGTAATTCAAAACTCCTATTGTCAGCATGCTCCTGCATTTCTTTATCATTGATTTACAATCTCATCTTAGTTTCAAATACACAACATAGTGATTTGATATTTTCATAGTTTATAATCCATTTAAAGTGAATGGGAAACAACGTCTCTGTCTCCATGTGCTATATGATATACCCCTGCTGCTTGTCCATTTTTATACATGGTAGTTTATACCTCTTAATCTCATACCCTTATATTACCCCTCCCTCTTTTCCTCTTCCCACTGGTAACCACTAGCTTACTCTCTACGTTAGTGACTCTTTTTCTGTTGAGTTATATCAATTCCTTTGTCTTATTTTTTGATTCTAAATGCAAATGATAAGAGAGTATTTGTTTTTCTCTGACTTATTTCATTAAACAATACTGTGTAGGTCCATTCACATCATTACACATGGAAGAATTTCATTTTTTTTAATAACTGAATAATGTCCTAGTGTATGCATATGCCGCATCTTTATTCATTCATCTGTTGATGAACACTTCGGTTGATTCCATCTATCGCCACTGTAAATAATGCTTCTATGAACATTGGGGTACATATATCTTTTCAAATTAGTCTTTCAATACCTTCAGATGTATACCCAGGAATGGAATTGTTGGATCATCTGGTAGTTCTATTTTTCATTTTTTGAGAAGCATTTATATTGTGTTCCATAGTGGCTTCACTAATGTACATTCTCATCATTAACAGTGTATAAGAATGCCTTTTCTCCACATTCTTGACAAAATTGTTGTTAGTAGACTTTTTGATGAAGGTCATTCTGAAGGTCATTTTGATGAAGGTCAAGCTGATGTCTCATGGTTTTGATTTTGCTTCTCTAAAGAGCAATTTAAATTTAATTCCTATATTTTAATGCCATTAATTGAGCATTTTTCATTCTAGAGAGAGAAATGTAATTACAGAGATACCTGTTCTTACTAGATGGTACTGACTGAAGACTCTAGTGGCAAAATGTAGACATTTGAGGAGCCCAGATGATACGTTGCTGTCATGAATTAATTAGCATAATGTTTAAATTATATGAATTGCCTAGGTTCAAATGCCGTTTCCTCAGATGTCATACTAATTGTTACATTATCTCTCTAAATCTTTATTTCCTCAGTTTTGGAGAATGAGAGTAGTTTTCATCTCCTAGAACTGCTGTGAAGATTAAATGGTATAACACATACATACTACTTTACATGATAAGAAAGAAAGTGAAAGTTGCTCAGTCGTGTCTGACTCTTTGCGACCCCATGGACTATACAGTCCATGGAATTCTTCAGGCCAGAATACTGCAGTGGGTAGCCTTTCCCTTCTCCAGGGGAACTTCCCCACCCAGGAATCAAACTGGATCTCCTGCATTGCAGGAAGATTCTTTACCAACTGAGCTACCAGGGAAGCCCTTTACAGGATATACAACACATTTTAAAGACTCAATTATTTTTCACTCTTTAATGGCTAAGTAATATTCCATTGTATATACATACCACACCTTTATCCAATTCTTTGTCAATGGATATTTAAGTTGCTTCTATGTCTTGGCTATTGCAAACAGTGCTGCAGTGAACACTGAGTGTATGTCTTCTTCTGAACCTTGTTTTTCTCCAGGTATATGCCCAGAAGTGGGGTTGCAGATCATATGTTAGCTCTATTTTTATTTTTTTAAGGAATCTCTACACTGTTGAGATGATGCTGTCAAAGTGTTGCACTCAATATGTCAGCAAATCTGGAAGACCCAGCAGTGGTCACAGGACTGGAAAATGTTAATCCACATCCCAATTCCCAAGAAGGGTAGTACTAAAGAATGTTCTAACCATTGGACAATTGCACTCATCTCCTATGCTAGTAAGGTCATGCTTAAATCTTGCATTCTAGGCTTCAGGATTACACAAACCAAGAACTTCCAGATGTCCTAGGTGGATTTAGAAAAGTAAGAGGAAGCAGAGATCAAATTGCCAACGTTCGCTGGATCACAGAAAAAGCAAGGGAACTCCAGAAAAACATCTAGCTCTGTTTCATTGATTATGCTAAAGCTTTTGACTGTGTGGATCATAACATACTGTGAAAAGCTCTTAAAGAGATGGGAATACCAGACCATCTTACCTGTCTCCTGAAAAACCTGTATGCCCATCAAGAAGTAGCCATTAGAACCTTGGATGGAACAACTGATTGGTTCAAGATTGAGAAAGGAATAAGACAGAGCTGTCTGCTGTCACCCTGTTTATTGAACCTATACTCTAAGCACATCATGAGAAATGTCAGGCTGAATGAGTTACAAGCTGGAATCAAGATTAGTGGGAGAAACATCAACAAACTCAGATATGCAGATAACATCACTCTAATGGCAGACAGCAAAGAGGAACTAAAGAGCCTCTTGATGATGGTGAAGGAGGAGAGTGAAAGAGCCAGTTTAAAACCTAATATTAAAAAAAAATACTAAGATCATGGCATCTGACTCCGTTACTTCATGGCAGATATAAGGGGAAAAGGTAGTAGAGGAAATAGTGACAGACTTCCTCTTCTTTGGCTCTAAAATGACTGCGGATGGTGACTGCAGCCAGGAAATCAAAAGACACTTGCTTCTCGGCAGGAAAGCTCTGACAAACCTAGACAATGTGTTGAAAAGCAGATATTACTCTGCTGACAAAGGTCTGTATAGTCAAGGCTGTGGTCTTCCCGGGGGTCACGTTTGGTTGTGAGAGCTGGACCATAAAGAAGGCAGAGCACCAAAGAATCGATACCTTTGAACTGTGGTGCAGGAGAAGACTCCTGAGAGTCCCTTGGCCAGCAAGGAGATCAAACCAGTGAATCTTAAGGGAAATCAACCCGGAATACTCATTGGAAGGACTGATGCTGAAGCTGAGGCTCCAGTGTTTTGGTCATCTGATGGGAACAGCTGACTCATTGGGAAAATCCCTGATGCTGGAAAAGATTGAGGGAAGAAGAAGAGGGTATCAAGAGGACGAGATGGCCAGATGGCATCACTGATGCAATGGGCATGAACTTGGACAAATATTGGGAGATGGTGAGGGACAGGGAAGCCTGGCATGCTGCAATCCATGGTGTCATGAAGAGTTGGCCATGACTGGGTGGCTGAGCAACAACCACACACTGTTATGCATTGTGGTTGTATCAATTTATGTTCCCACCTACAGTGTTGGAGGGTACACTGTCTTCACACTCTCTCCAGCATTTATTGTTTGTGGATTTTTTTTTCTTTTGATGATAATCATTCTGACTACTGTGAGGTGAGGCCTTACTGTAGTTTTGATTTGCATTTCTCATAATTAATTATGTTAAACATCTTTTCATGTGCCTGTTTGCCATCTGTATGACTTTTTCAGAGAATGTCTACTTAGGTCTTCTGTCTACTTTTTGATCAGGTTGTTTGGTTTGATGATATTCAGCTACATATGCTGTTTGCAAATTTTGGTGATTAATCCCTTGTTAGGTATGTCATTTGTAAATATTTTCTCCCATTCTGTGGATTGTCTTTTCACTTTTTTTATGGTTTCCTTTGATGTGCAAAAATTTTTAAGTTTAATTAGATCTCATTTGTTTATTGTTGTCTTTATTTCCATTGCTCTGGAAGACGGATTGAAAAAGATATTCCTGTGATTTATGACAGAGTGTGTTCTGCCTATGTTTTCCCATAAGAATTTCATAGTGTTTGTTCTCATATTTAGCTTTTTAATCCATTTTGAGTTTATGTTTGCATATGATGTTAAATAATGTTCTGATTCCTTTAAAAAATGTAGCTGTCCAGTTTTCCCTGCACAATTTATTGTGTTTCTTCATTGTATAGATTTCCTTTGTCATAGATTAAGTGACCACAGGTGCATGGATTTATTTTGAGGCTTTCTATCCTGATACATTGATCTATATTTCTATTTTTTGTGCCAGTACCATACTGTTTTGATGGCCATGGCTTTGTCGTATAGTCTGAGGTCAAGGAGCCTGATTCCTCGTGCTCTGTTTTTCTGTGTCAAGATTGCTTTTGCTATTTAAAACCTTTTGTGTCTCCACAAACTCTCATTCATATTTGATGGAGAAATAAAGAGCCTTATAGAAAAGCAAAAGCTAAGAGAATTCATCACCATCTGACCAGCTTTGGAACACATGCTAACAGAACTTCTCTAGGCAGAAAAGAGACCAGCAACTTATATATATATATATATAGACTTAGGTCTATATAGAATATATATATATATATATATATATATATACATATATATATATATATATATATATAGACTCCTATATCAAAACTTCAGAGGAGCAACAAATCCCAAAACTACAATTGATACACACAAACACAAAAGAAATAGTAACCTGGATACAACACTAAAAATGGTCACCAAACCAAAAGAGATGAGAACAAAAGAGGAAAGGAAGAAAAAAAGATCTAAAAGACAAACCCAAAATAATTAAGAAAATGGCGTTAAGAGCATACATATTGATAATTACCTTAAATGTAAATGGATTAAATGCTCCAACCAAAATACATACACTGACTGAGTGGATACAAAAACAAGACCCATACATACACACATATATATATATGCATATATAAATGCTGTCTGCATGAGACCCACTCAGACCTAGTGACACATACAAACTGAAAGTGAGAGGATGGAACAAGATACCCCATGCAAATGGAAAAAAAAACAAGCTGGAGAAGCAAAATTCATCTCATTAGATGCAGAAAAGCTTTTGACAAAATTCAATGTTCATTTTTGATAAAATCTCTCCAGAATATGGGCATAGAGAGAACGTATCTCAGCATAATAAAAGCCATATATGACAAGCCTACAACTAACATCATACTCAACAGTGAAAAGCTGAGAGATTGGGAGCAAGATAAGGAGGTGAACTCACCATTATTATTCAACATAGGTTTTGAAGTCCTAGATACAACAATCAAATAAGAAATAAATAAATAAACAAAAGGAATCCAAATAGGAAAGAAGTTAACCTGTCACTATTTGCAGATGACATGATACTTTACCTAGAAAATATTAAAGATGCTACCAGAAAACTACTAGAGCTCATCAATGGATTAGGTAAAGTTGTAAGTTACAAAATTAGCACACAAAAGTCTGATGCATTTCTATACACTAACAACAAAAGATTAGAAAGAGAAATTCAAGGAACAATCTCACTTTCACCACTTTAAATATATATCATGCCACTCCTTTCTGGTCTGCAGAGTTTTTGCTGAGAAATCAGCTGATAACCTTATGGAAGTACCTTTGTATGTTATTTGTCATTTTCCCTTGTTGCTTTTAATATTTTAATATGGTTAATATTTTTTCTTTGTCTTTAATTTTTGTTAATATGATTACTATGTGCCTTATTGAGTATTATTTAATATTACTCAGCCATTAAAAAGAATAAAATCATACAATTTGCAACAGCATGGATAGACCTTGAGATTGTCATACTGAGTGAAGTAAGTCAGAGAAAGGAAAATGCCGTGAAATCACTTATGTACAGAATCAAAAAAAAAAAATGATACAAATGAATTTATCTACAAAATAGAAACAGACTCACAGACTTAGAGAACAAACTTATGATCACCAAGGGGGAGAATGGGTTTGGAGGGATACTTAGGGAGTTTGGGATTGGCATGCACATACTGCTATATTTTAAATGGGTCATCATTAAGGACCTACTGTATAGCATAGTGAACTCTGCTCAATATCATGTAACAACCCAAATGGGAAAGGAATTTGAAAATAAATACATACATGTCAATGTATATCTGAATCATTTTGCTGTACACCTGAAACTAACACAATATTAATTAATTATACTCCAATATAAAATAAAAAGTTTAAAAATATTTTTCATTATCATTAATCATTATTGTCTATAGCACTGTAAGTATTTCCTACCAGTGTGTGAAAAAAAAAAAAAAATCAGAAAAACTCTCTAAAGTTTCCATAGTAAAATACTGAATATATCCTCCTGCTTCTTCCAAAATCTTTTTGTTTTAAACCTCATGCCACATTAGAAAATTGATATCTTTTACAAATTGAGCTTGATTCTGCCCTTGTTTTAGAGTTCATAAAAAAGATACTAACATGTTTCCTCAATGATAAAGAGATGCTAATCTTTCATAGAACTGTTGGTATTTCAAAAGCATTTCTAGTGGTTTTATATGATCTATGAACAAGATTTATAGCACACAAATGCTGGACAGATATATAAATGCGAAGTACCACTTTTTCTCTTTCTTATTCACTCCCATGCATACATACACATGTTCTTAAATATTTTGATAGAAGTCTACATCAAGTCCAAGAAATATAAGTACGTAAATTTAATCCTATGATAATAATTTCTTCTCATATTAATTTCTCAAAAAATGAATGAATCTATGTTTCTATTGCAAATTATATGCTTGAAAGTATGTGCTTAGAATACTGCCTTGTCCAGACAGTATTTTATTGGGATCTATTTCTCTGTAGGTCTACAAATAGCGTGTTTTCAAATGTATTGTTAGCATTTAATTTGGATAAAGCTTTATATTCACAGTGGTTTCCTTCCTAAAGTGGGAATAGTCAGTGTAATACATTTTCTATACATTGATAAAGTTTGAACAATCTGGATGGATAAAAAAGCAGGAATAAGCTTTTGGAATAAGCATATCCATGAGAGGAGACTACTTTTCCTTAGAGAGAGGCAACTAAATTTTATTTATATAGAAACTATATATTAAATTTTGTAATTAAATTTAATTGACCAAAATATCCCTTTATTATTAAAATGGAAAATAATGCTTTAGTTATATTTTATTTCCAACCCTTATGAACCATATAGATTACTCTTTAAAAATGTAACTAAAAAGTAATCTTTTGAGAATAGTATAAAAATTTGTAAGTATAATTATAAAACACAGAGTGGATTTTATATAATTATATAATCTCTTTCAAATTACAGGAAGTTGCATTTTTTTCTCTAGTTTATGAATAGTGGAAGTGACTACTAAGTAGATATGATGTCAATGGTCACTTGCTTCTTATATTGCCAATGATGGTCAAGTAATAGACTGCTTCAGTGCTTGTTGTATAGGCGCTGCCTAAAAATAAAAAAAAATAGAGAAACTCAATTATGAGGCCTACTTAGTAGAGTTGCTGAAATTCAGCCTCTGTACACTGATGCCAGATTAAATCTCAGAGATGGAGTTTTGGGTGAAGTAGAAAGAAGTAGCTTTATTGCTTTGTCAGGCAAAGGCAGCCATAGAGGGCTAATGCTCTCAAAACTGTGTGTCCCAACCTGGAGTGGGTAGTAAGGAGTCTTACAACAAGGGTTCAAAGAGCAGAGTGTGATCAGTTTGTGGACATTCTTCTGATTAGTATTTGGTGAAGTAATTGAGAGTCAGCATCATCAACCTTCGGGTTCCCATCAGTCTAGGATCTGTGTTGTTGCTGTCAGCAGTTTTCATCTGCTTGGGGGTCTGCTTCCTGTAAAAACAACTTAAGAATGTGTGTCAGGCATTTATCTATGTCTTCCAGGTAATTGTGAGTTCCGTGGTTATGCTATGTGGCGGATTTGTAGTCTAAATTGTCACCAGTTCCCCCATCCCAACAGTTATTCTCCGTTTCTACATCTTCACCCTTCCCAATCATTAACTCTCGAATCAGCCTTTTACTTCAGAAGACAAGAACTCAGCTTCTACATGGTTTCAGTAGCTCTAAAGTGGAATCTAAAAATCTATATACTTTACTCCTATCAGTCCTTCTTAAAAAAAATAGCAAACAGCCCAACATGTTCCTATTAACATACAAAAAACCTAGAACCCAAAGACATTAGAAAACTTCTTCAAGTCCATAAAGCTACAGGGGAGCAGGATCACAGCTAGAAACATTGGATCTTCTGATTCACATTCTTGTTCTGCCTCCCCAATAACAACATATTGTCATTATATCTCTTTCAAAGTTAATATTTATAGTATGTTCTAGTGTGTGCATCTTTCTAGTTATAAAACAAATATCTTGCAAAGAAAAAAAAGAAATCCCTGGAAGGCAAGAAGTGTTTTTCCCCAGGATTATTGAAATATATGGACATATAACATTATATAACTTAAGGTGTACAGGTGATGGTTTGAAATGATACATTTTGAAATGACTCCCACAATAACTCTATACAAAACATTCGTTACCTCACTGTTACCATTTTATGTGTGTGGAGGGGACAGTGAAAACGTTTAAGATCCACTCTTAGAAGCTTTGAAGTGAACAATAATAATCACCATGCCATACATTAGATCCTCAGAACATACTAATCTTTTAACTAGAAGTTTATACCCTTTGACCAACATCTCATTTCCACAGCCGCAGCCCCTGGCAACAATATATTTACTTTGTTTCTGTGAGTTTGGCTTTTCTACATTCCACATAGAAATAAGATCATATTATATTTATTTCTTTCTGTCTGACATTTCACTTAGTATAATGCCTTCAAGATTCATCCATCATATTAGAATGAAAGAGTTTGCAGTGTTATAACTGACTCATGTTCCATTATATATAAATATATATATATGTATATATATATGTGTGTGTGTGTGTATATATATATATACACACACACACACACACACACACACTACTTTAAAAAGGTTCATCCATCAGTGGACATTTAAGTTTTTTCCATTTATTTTTTGTTTTTTTCCCCATTGACTATTATGAATAACACTGCAACAAGCACGAGATGCAGATGTCTGTGAGTGAAACTGATTTCTTTCTCTTTGGATATATAACCAGAAGTGAAATCTCTGATCATATGATAGGCTCAGTTTTAGTTTTTGAAGAACCTCCATAATGTATCCCACAGTGGCCAGTGGCCTCATCAGCATACATTTCCACCAGCAAAGCATGAGGTTCCCTTTTCTGCATATTCTCGTAGCACTTATTATCTCATGTCTTTTTGTTAATACCCATTCTAACAAGTGTGGCGTGATATCTCATTTTGATTTGCATGTCCCAGGTGATTAGTAATACTGAGCACCTTTTTCACGTACATGTTGGCCACTTGTATTTTTTCTCTGGAAAAAAACATTTATTCAATTATTTTGCCCATTTTTTAACCAGATTTTTTTTTCTATTGATTTATGTGAGTTCCGCAAAAAAGTGTGTTTTACTCTTCATATCCCTGGTGCTGAGAGAGAGAGAAAGAAAGTTTAATAAATATATTCATAGATTTTCCATTAAATTAAATTGCTATTTCAAACATACTACTACAGAAAGAAGGTAAGTCCAATACTACTAGAATATGCATTTGGAGTTAACATATCAGAATTGGAGTGATATTTTGCTGTGCAGATGTGGTAGTTACTGACTGTGTTTCTTTTGAGTAAAGAGGACTAAAACTTTCAATGGTCTTTGACCAGTGTTTTGTCCCTTTCTTCATTTCACTGTGTCAACTAAAAATTGGCACCTTCCAAGAGCATTGCCAATGACTGAACAACAAAAGCATTTGCCATCTGCCTCTTCAGAGATCGAACACCACGCTGCTGTAGCTGTGACCTTCCAAACCCCCAGAGGGAGTTCAGGGTGGAGGGAGGCACTCTGTGCTCCAGGGAATCTGGTGGACAGGTCTTTAGGTAGTTGGATGTTTTTAGGAACAGATTTTGTGATCTTAATCCTTGCATCTCTTCATATCTAGAGAAGCACTAAATCCCTTCCTAATGACATCAGACCCTCATGACTAACAAAAAACCTTTTGCAAAATGTGTGCTTCATGGTATTGAACTCCCCCTTCAGCAAAACCATATATATTGATCTTCCGCCACTGCTGCTTTGGAGCAGTCTCTCAGGGCTCTCTGAGATGCTGCCTCCAGGGCTCCAGTCCTCATCTTACCCTCAGTATAACTTAGCTCACAACTCAAAAGTTGTACATCTTTTTTAGTGGACAACTGTATATACTCTTCCTTGCTGTCTTATCTACTCCCTCAGCACGTTTAAACTGACAAAATGTATAGTTGTAACTCTAGGCTAAATACATTCAAAGCTTTAAGCCAAATTTTATACAGCTCAACTTGAATATATCAAAGGCGATCCTAACTCAATCTGTCCAAGACGAAACTGATCATCTTCCTTCCATGAATGGTTTGCTTTTGAATTTTCTATTCCAGCCACTAGTATCATCAGCCATCTTGTTGATTAAAACAGAAGCATGGTATTTCCTAGAAATGCTACATACTGCCCCAAAGAGTTCCAGCAAATACCTATATACTGTGACACACCATCTTTAAAGTTCTCCTTTGACCTAATGGCAAATTCAAACTTCAAAACAGAGCTAGTAAGATTCTTTACTAGTTTGATCTTACTATTTGTCTTCTTGATATTGCACAAGTGTTTTCCTCTACTCACCACCTCTATGCCACCTCCCCTACCTTCCAGACAATTCATCTCTTCTCTCTCATCCCCTGTAAACTTTAGCGTTCCTACCCTCTACCACTTCTTCAGGGCAGACTTCCTTTCATCCAAATGTCTGGATTGGCTATCTATTCAGTTCACTGAAAGCATTCTATTGCAATTGGCAGTTTATTGGTCAGGATCCTCATTTGTGCTCAAATAAGGCCTGTTGCTTCCCTGGTAGCTCAGCTGGTAAGGAATCCACTTGCAATGCAGGAGACCCCGATTCGATTCCTGGGTCAGGAAGATAGGCTGGAGAAGGGATAGGCTACCCACGCCAGTATTCTTGGGCTTCCCTTGTGGCTCAGCTAGTAAAGAATCACCTGCAATGAGGGAGGCCTGAGTTCAATCCCTGGGTTGGGATGATCCCCTGGAGAAGGGAAAGGCTACCCACTCCAATATTCTGGAGATTTCCACGGGCTATATAGCCCATGGGGTTGCAAAGAATCGGACAGGACTGAGTGACTTTCACTTTCATTTTTCTAGAACAGTCATTCTAAATGTAATTTATGGTCCATAGTCAGTCTACAAACTCTTACTAATGTAAGATGAAATAGGTAAATAAATTGAAAATAAGTGTTTAGAAACTCCTTTAGCAATTTTTCAGAATAATCTTATATTTGATGGAGGTAATAATAAAGACTTTGGCCTTGTATTTCTATTTCATTTCTCTGTTAATTCATTTTTGCTGTGTCAGTGATAGGTTGGGAATCATTACAATTGAAGCAGGGATCTGTGGCCTGTGTCAGCTTATTGCAATATTGTATCTGCTGAACCCAGCATAGAACTTTACTCATTGTAGTTACAACATGTTTGTTGATTTATTATTAAATGAATGAAAATACTAAGAAATATAGCTATATATACAAATCTCACTTAAATTTGGTAACCAATGCTTACGTGAAGCAAACACATGAAATCTTAAAAAGCAAGAAATATGAAACATAATACTCATGAAAAAGCATTCTATTTGGGAGCAACTAACAACTTGCTCACTTTCAAAATAATCATATTGAATAAAACCAGATTCTGAAACACATCACTGAAACGTTATTTTTAGGTAGTTAGAATAGGAAAAAGGTGTCCAAAATGGTGGTGGCTAAAAGACAAAGAAAGGAAAAAGCCTGTGAAGATGGAACAAAGGGAATCCGTGGACTGGAGTGAGAACTTTAGCTGAAACAAACAATCCCCCTTCTTGGCTAGGCCAATTTCCATACGGCAGGCTCACGGGGGAGGAGGCAAATGTATAAAAGGAGGAAGCATAGAAGGATTGGGGCCTCTCCTTTGGGGTTGGCCCACCCTCACGCCTCGAGGGTGTACTGTTCTTTGTTTTTCCTAATAAAACTGAGCTGTAACGGAGCTGTAACACTGGTCCACAGTTTCACATCTTTGCTGTGGCAAGACAAAACCGAGGAAATTACACACATCGTCAACATTAACATTTGCAATACCTTTGATTAACCAGTTTTTAAACTGAAATTACGAATGCTTAAGAATATTGAACATTTTAATTGGCAAAAGATGGATAAAGGAAAAATCTAAAACTCTGTTTTATGGCTGTGAGTCTTTCTCCTATGAAGTCTTAATTTTCTCTAATATTTCCTTACTCTCTAAACTCTTCCCTTCTACTTTTTCTTTTCTTGGGTGATACTTTCATAAGAAGTGAGTGAATGTGTCTATAAAGGCAAACAGTACAGAAATCAACTTTTATCTGCTAATGCCATAGTGGATTCTATACTTCTCCATTCAGATCCTATGTTTAGGACTGAGACACTCATTTTTAGCTACTGCCAGGGTTTTTGTTGCTGTTGTTTTTAGTCACTAAGTCGTGTCCAACTTTTCTGTGAGCCCATGGACTGTAGCCCACCAGGCTTCTCTGTCCATGGGATTTCCCAGGCAAGAATACTGGAGTGGGTTGCCATTTCCTTCACCAGGGGATCTTTCTAAACCAGGGGTCAAACCCGCATCTCCTGCATTGGAGGCAGTTTCTTTACCACTGAGTCAATGGGGAAGTCCTGCTTTTGATAATTCACAGTATATTCACTCAGTAGAAGTTGGCCTTTGCTGACAAAGGCTACCTCACTCAAGGTTATACTCATTTCTTGGGAGTTTCTCAAATCCAGTGCCTAGTGATGTGGTGGTACTTATGACTGGTCTCATTGCTTCAATTTGGAACAATGTAAGTTCCTCCTAGTTCCTTTGTGTCTCATGGGAGGGACTGAGTTCTTTCTTTTTTTTTTTTTTTTTTTTGCATTTCAATATCTCCCACTACTCAAATGTGTTTTCTCCTTTCCATATAGGAATAGTTCCAGAGAGCACTCTCTAATAAACCACATAAATGTATATATACATCTCAGATGCTATTTTCTGGCTTAAGAGAGTGAATAAAACATGTTAAACTAGGATCACATCTTATAGAGGAAGTCAAAAGTCATATAAACTGAAATAAGTTTTAAAACATTGTAGAAGTCATAAAAGAAAAGCATATAAGCTAGTGGTTCAAATTTATACTCAGCCTACTCACAAAGTATTAAAATGAAAATAGGATAACAGGATCTCTGTGGGTAAAAACACAACAGTGATTACCTGAAGCCGGGGTGCTAGAACTTCATTCAACAAAAGAATCGCGTTAGTTAAAAACTTATAACAAATTCAGTTGATTTGAGGCAGGGCTTAGGAATCTGTGTTTTACCAAGATATTCAGAGATTCAGGGTAGAGAATATACATTAACAGCCTTCTCAGAATTGCTCATAGCGGCTGTAGGTGAAGTCTATGTGTCTTTAGCACTGAAGCAAAAGAGGAAATACATTTGTGTGTTTTTTTTTTTTTTTTAAAGCAAGAAAAATTCATGGAGAGAAGAAAAAATTTTGTTATTTTTTTTTAAAGATCATATACAACTTTGCATAGCACAATTTGTATTGGCTCAGTTAAAAAAAGAAAGGCTTTTTTTTTTTCTCTTTAATAAGAAGTGAATCAGATTACCTTGTGAAAGTTTAGCTCATACTGTAAACTATTTTAGTATATGCCCTTTGGACTATGTGAAAATCAGTTCTGACATTTTAGAGTGAGAGCAATTATTGTTTTTCTTTGTAGAGAGGATTTACATCGTTAATGTTTGGAGTTTTGACCTCAGTGCTTTTGTTAGTCTGTAAATTTCCCCTTGGTGATCTTAATCAGTTCCAT
The DNA here is from genome assembly GCF_054371585.1 of Giraffa tippelskirchi. Taxonomy (NCBI): domain Eukaryota; kingdom Metazoa; phylum Chordata; class Mammalia; order Artiodactyla; family Giraffidae; genus Giraffa; species Giraffa tippelskirchi. Next base: position 174,044,702 of record NC_137280.1, on the reverse strand, counting down.
GCCTTCAACTGTACTTAATCCTAATGACTTCTAATTGCTGTTGCTGCTCAGTTGCTCAGTTGTGTTCCACTCTTTAGTGACCCCATGGACACTAGCCCACCAGGCTCCTGTGGCCATGGAATTCCCAGGGAAGAACAGGGAAGCCTAACGTGCTGCAGTCCTGGGAGTCGCAAAGAGTTGGACACGACTTAGTGACTGAACAACATAACAAAGAATACTCGAGTCGGTTGCCATTTCCTCCTCCAGGTGACCTTCTCAATCCAGGGATCAAACCCATGTCTCCTGCACTGGTAGCAGTTTCTCTGCCACTGAGCCAAATATGTGTCCGAAAACAGAGGGAGGGGACAGTTAGCACTTATTAACTACCTACCAGGCACTATGTTAGGTAATTTATGAATACTGCAGCCATGAAATTAAAAGATGCTTGCTCCTTAGAAAAGTTATGACCCAACCCAGGCAGCATATTAAAAAGCAGAGACATTACTTTGCCGACAAAGGTCATCTAGTCAAGGCTATGGTTCTTCCAGTGGTCATCTGTGGATGTGAGAGTTGGACTGTAAAGAAAGCTGAGCATCGAAGAATTGATGCTTTTGAACTGTGGTGTTGGAGAAGACTCTTGAGAGTCCCTTGAACTGCAAGGAGATCCAACCAGTCCATCCTAAAGGAAATTTGTCTTGAATATACATTGGAAGGACTGATGTTGAAGCTGAAGCTCCAATACTTTGGCCACCTGATGTGAACAACTGACTCATTTGAAAAGACCCTCATGCTGGGAATGATTGAAGGCGGGAAGAGAAAGGGATGACAGAGGTTTTAGTGTTTCTTCTTGGATACAACAGTAATAATTTGATATGCAATGCATTAATCATACCTCCCAGTTTGCCATGCACAATATTAAAGGAATGTGTATTCCAGAATAAAGGTTTAATCTGCCTTATTGAAGATACTCATTTTTAGATACAGTTTTTTCTTTTTCTACAAGTACTTGATGGTGAAAAATATACAATTCTGCTAATACAATTGTGTGCTACTACCTGAATTCAGGTTAAGACTCTAGCAATTTAGTCACTAGTGCCTGAACAAACCATACTGAAGCCAAGGCAAAATGAAAAAAGTTTGTGTGTTTATGAACTTTACATATTTTTAATATTTTAACACATTTATATGTTTATATGTGTTTTTATATGTTTTGGGGCTTTCCAAATGGTGCAGCGGTAAAGAATCTGCCTGCCAATTCAGGAGACACAGGTTCCATCTCTGGGTTGGGAAAATCCTCTGGAGTAAGAGATGGCAACCCACTCCAGTATTCTTGCCTGAAAACTCCCATGGGCAGAGGAGCCTTGCAGGCTACAGTCCATGAGGTCCCAAAGAGTTGGACATGGCTAAGCATAGCTCACACATATTTGTGTTATTATTTTTAATAGTTAATTTTTCCAGAACATTAATGTAGTTTAAAAATAATGAAATGTTGAAACTCTTTCCCTAAGACCCCAATATTGCATTGGTGTATATTTAAATTTTCATTTTTTATCACATATTTCTGTATAAATTTAAAATTTTAAAATATTACACTAAAATACTATCTGTATGGATTCTTGAGTGTTTGGTGTTCCCTTAAGTTTTGAGCCCAAGGGATGTGCCTCTGTCACTTTTATTGATGACATCAGTGCAAAACCAACACAATGAAATAGGCAAAATGACATATTAATAGATTATACATATAGTTTTGACTTCCTAGACCTCCTAAAAGTGTCTCAGTTACTGTCTTTGGGTCACATTTTAAAACCACTGCTTCAAGCTAAAATAATTAAAAAGTGAATTTGAAATAATGTTACTTCTAATAATTCATTCCCCCTCCAATCTCACACACAAAAAGTAAAGCATTTTGACTTTCAAGATTGTCACTATGTAGTATAGGGAAGTATATTAATTCTTTAAATATCCACATGCTTAAAACACTGTTACCAGGGACTTTAAACAGGGATAGTAAACAAAATAGGAAGAACAAGGAAAGGAAAAAAAAAAAACTTTCTGTGTTCATTACTTATAGTAAATTAAATAAAATCTCTATGCCTATGCTGTTCACATGTAGTTCAATGAAGGTCTTAGAACGAGTTTGTGAATACTGGCCGTATCATAGATAATTATGTGTCAAGTGATTGTGAGGTTTTTCAAACTGGCAATTTCTGTTGCTGTTGTTCATTATAATTAGAGTGAGACATTTCTAATTACATATTTCCAAAATTACAAAGTCCTTGAAATTAGGATCATACTTTTTACACATTGGGATACCATACATCATTAAGTGTCATGATTTAGACTTAAATGTTTATTAAATTGAATTTCCTGCATAAGCTGAAAGCCTACTATCATGGATGGTATGATTTTATTTTCAAATTCTCAGAAAATAAAAATTTTTAAACTCAAATATCAACCTATTTTTCATATTATAATGAACTCACATGAAATTCTAGAAGGTTACAAAATTATTTTCAAAAACAATCATGATTAGAAAAAAGTTTTTAGCAAAAACCATAAATTTATATACACAGTAAACAATCATCCTTAATCTTCATTTGATCAAAGTTATATGTGGATAAAAATGGGAACAGTTACACACTTTATTTTGGGGGCTCCAAAATCACTGCAGATGGTGACTGCTGCCATGAAATTAAAAGACACTTTCTCCTTGAAAGAAAAGCTATGACTAACCTAGTCAGCATATTAAAAAGCAGAGACAGTACTTTGTTGACAAAGGTCCATCTAGTCAAAGCTATGGTTTTTCCAGTAGTCATGTATGGATGTGGGAGTTGGACTATACAGAAAGCTGAGCACTGAAGAATTGATGCTTTTGAACTGTGGTGTTGGAGAAGACTCTTGAGAGTCCCTTGGAATCCATCCTAAGGAAATCAGTCTTGAATATTCATTGGAAGGACTGATGTTGAAGCTGAAACTCCAATACTTTGGCCACCTGATGCGAAGAACTGACTCATTTGAAAAGACCCGGATGCTGGGAAAGATTGAAGGCAGGAGGAGAAGGGGATGACAGAGGATAAGATGGTTGGATGACATCACCGATTCAATGGACATGAGTTTGAGTAAACTCTGGGAGTCAGTGACGGACAGGGAGGCCTGACGTGCTGCAGTCCATGGGGTCGCAAAGAGTCTGACAAGACTGAGCGACTGAACTGAACTGAAATTATATATACTGCCACATTTTTCAAAAGAAAAAAAAGAAAACTTGTGTGAATCAAATTTTAGAAAAAATTAATTAGAGATAGCCTTTAAAATTCTGAATCTTCTTGGTTAAAGATATTTGGTTAATTATTAAACCTTTATATCTAATTGGAGAGGGAAATGGAAACGCACTCAAGTATTCTTGCCTGGAGAATCCCATGGACGGAGGAGCCTGGTGGGCTACAGTCCACCGGGTAGCAAAGAGTTAGACACGACTGAGCGGCTTCACTTTCTTTCTTTTTGTATGTAATAGTAGAGCAAGGAAACAGTCAATATGTAATGCTAATTTTCTTGCTACACAGAAGATTTGCATATTATATCAAATTAAGAAGTTGTCTTAGGCCATACTGCCAAATGTGTAGAAAAATGATTTTGTCAAATTAATGTTAAAATATAAGTTGTTATTAAAACAAATTTTAGACTGTTAAGTTAGAAGTGAGTGAGTGGTAAAGTCAGTGTCAGAGTCTAGGAATCATATGATTATAGTGTGTAATATAAACTAAAATGTACATTTATTAGGTATCATGGTATTCAATGTTGAAAGTAAAAGCAAGATAATTTTCAAGTAACACAGAGTAGGGACAAACTGTTTTAATCACTCTGTGTTTAATGACGATGAGAACAAAACCATAACTTTAGTCTAGGAAATGTTTTCTAGTATTTATTCTGTTCAACCTCCCTCAGGTGGTAACAATCTTATTGTTGGATGGAAAGAAAGACTAAGACCTTCACATAAACTAGAAAGCCAGAGGATTTATAAACTGACATTTTATTCCACAGAGGCTTTTATATAGACTCACTGCATTTCTTAGTAAGGAAAATTCTTTCAGCTCACTAAAGGATTTAGAATCAAAAGTTCAAAAACTGAGCGTTTTTATACTGTTTCTACTTTCATAAGTGCTAAACGTTATGAAACTAAATCAGGGTTAGGGTGGAATGAAAGTTTCTCTTTAACAAGATAAATGCAATCAGTTTAATGAACTCTTCTTGGAGACAGGGATGAGATGGAAGAAATTATTTGTTCATTATGCTAATTAAAATAGGGGATCTAAAGTCTATGAAAACAAAATTGATTAAAGCATATTCAGTTTGCCTGCTTAGAGCTGTGAAGCACAAAATCCATACTTAGTGTGCAAAGCCATGGATATTGGTTGGAGGCTGCACATAATTATTATTATTTTTGCATGTGGTGAGTATGGTTTTTGGTTTTTACCTATGATTGTTTGACATATTAAACACATATGGAAAATAGAAATTCAAGAAGAGGGAGATCACTGAGCAAGGCAGAAGGAAACTCTTAATGTTCCGTTGCAATTAAGCAGCATATAGACTAAGGCACATAGGAGAAAAAAAAAAATTCCTGATGGGCTTCTTTTATGAAACTGCTAAGAAGCCCAGCTGAAATAGTGTTCACAATATAAATGTTGGCTTGACAACAGAGAAACAGGGTTTTCACCAGCTTTTTCCTATTAGCCAGTCGGAGCGAGCTTGCAGGGGTATAGGAGTTTAATCATCATTTAACAGTTCTTTTTGATCCACCCCCTACCCACGGTGAGGACTGGAAAGTGTTCTCCTTGCACTCATAGTTTCAATTGTTAACAAAAGTCCCAGTGTATGAGTGAATATGCATGACGTTGAACTCTGAGCTGTTGAAAAGAAAATAGAAACTTTACTTCTGAATGAGGCTGAATGTAGATCAACCTCTTTCCTAAGAGTCAAGATATCAAATGGACTAAAATTTGGAATTAATTTCAGGTGAAGCTTACTATGCTTTATTAGAAGTTTCCAAACATTTTATATGATGAAATAAATTTCAAATTATAAGTAGAGAACTCGTGAAAACTTTGGGATTTTCTGCAAGCTTTAAAAAAAAATATAGTTTGAAGGAAGTGATATGTATTTATTAAGTAGATTCAGTACTACTCATTGGCATTTTACCAGACCTATTTCATATAACTTAAATAAAGTTTTCTAAGCCAAGCAGATAGAAAACAGTTTTCATGTCTTACCACTTTATCAAGTTCTTCTTTTTGTCTTAAGACTTTGCTTAACCATGTGTTTCACTGTGAGGTTTTATTCAGCATATATAGACAAAATCAGTTACACTCAGTATGAACTTTAAATACTCTCTCTTTTGATTATAAGTTCTTTGAAAACATTTTCAATATCTCAGATTCCAAAATAGCAATGATATTGACAAAAGCACCAAAAAATATAAAACACTGTATCAATATCAATTTGGTTTATTTGTACCCTTGGACATTAGGAATACTATTCTCACTCATATTATTAATACGATGTGATACAGTGAATGGAAGAATGGAACTCAAAAGACATCAGTTTGGATTCTGATACTAACACAATCTTGGGACATTGGACAATGCATCATTACTCTACTTATATTTCCTTATCAATAAAATAGAAGAATATCCTGATTCTTTCAGTGTACTCACAGTGTTATCTGGGGATGATATATACCAGAATATAGTGGACTAGCGCCATACCCAGGAATCACTTGACTCCCTTCTAAACAAACAGATTCCAGGACCCAGAGGTGACTAATATAATGACATCTAGGGATACACACCAAGAGCCTGATTTTTAACTAATTCCCCTGCTAAAGTTTTGATTGAAAATTTCAATATAATTCCTAAGGAATAATATGCTAATAAGTAGTTCTATATATTATTTATATTTTTGTATTAGTGGAACTCTCTTAGAGACTTTATTTTCCTTCAGAAAAATTTAGCCTACTAAAATAATAGTGCAAAAGGAATACACCATTAAATTTTGATCCCTGTTTAAATAGAATATTCTTATTCCATTATCAATATTACTGTTGTTCTTATAATTGTCATTCAGCTTTACCACTTGATGTAAGTAGCACACACTCTGAATCTTAAATTTAACTTTTTATATTTGAGCTTGAAACCATTTAGCTCAGATTGGGACTTCAGCTCACATGGCTAGGACTTAAACCCAGCCAAAACCCACAGTACCTAGTTTCAGGACCTCTTTAGGACCAAGACCTAACTCTAAACCTTTTCTTACCCTAATCACTGTCCCTTCGTGGTTGCCAGCTGAAACCGTGTACCTCAGATTGGGACCTGAACCAAGACAAAACCCTGCTTGGGACTTGAACCCACGTGACTGGGAATTGAATCTGGCCAAAACCCAGTTTGGGACTTGAATCCACGTGACCAGAACTTGAACCCAGCCAAAACTCTGCCTGGGACTTGAACCCACGTGGCTGGGACTCAAACCCAGCCAAAACCCACGGTACCTGGTTTCAGGACCTAATGAAGCTCCGGTTCTTAATGTCTTATCACAGAAAGAATTCAGTGAGAGACAAAGTGATAGGTAAGAAGTGGATTTATTCAGATTTGGAGAGAAGCACGCTCTACAGACAGAATGTGGGCCGTGGCAGAGGCAGACGCAAAACGTGGCGTGGTTAGTTTTTGTAGTCTGGGTAATTTCTTTTGCTAATGAGTGCGGGGATCATTCCAATTATTCTTAGGAAAGGGTGGAGATTTCCAGAAATTGGGCTACCACTCGCTCCTCCGTCTTTTGTCAGGGCCTTGGAGCTGTCGTGGCACCTCTGGCTGTGTCATTTAGCTTGCTGACTGAGGATCAAAGCCTAAGCAAAGTCGACCTGTCTGCCATCTTGGACCCATTTGATGATAAACTGTTTATGTTGTGTCCTTGGGCTATGTCAGTCTTTCAAAAGTTGTGCCTCGCCCCTTCCCCTCCTGTCACACACTCACTCAGTAGTGACTTGGCTTGAGGTCCGTTGTCCTCAAAGTGTGTCCTGAGAATGAGAAGCAGCATTATCATCTGGGAACTTATTCAAATCAGAACATCTGGTATGACACCCAACAAGCTCAGTTTTTGTTAGTCTTTCAAAGTTCTTGGGAAGCATGCCAAATTATGGGAGTCACTAATGTAGGATAAGTGGGCTAAGGGCAAGTGTTGTAGGATAAATTGACTTACCCCTTAGGATATATCCTACATTAACCCTGGTTGATCGTCAGTGGGAAAACGAAGCAAATACTGTTTAACATGTTGCATTTATCTTTTCTTGATTCAGGATAATTGTGCTGAGACCAGTGCTGCTTTTCACAAGTTATCCTATTGTCAGGCCACCGTATTTATGTCTTCTCAAATGCAGCCCAGAAAGTCCTCTGATTCTTATATTTGGGATTGACTTTAAGACAACTCCTGATAACCCTTAGAGATAAATTTTCTGGCAGGAGGTATCTGGTTCTTTGAGAAAAAGGCTTGATCTTTTCTCTATACCTAATTGTACTGAAAGATTAGCTATCTTTTCTCTTCTATTGGGAACAGAGATAAGGGAGCTGACTGGAGTTTATTTTCAGCTGGAAGCCTACAGGGGAATGAAAGTTATGTTAATGGTATGCTAAGAATTCTATTCTGACACCATTTGAGATCTGCCTCTAAAACATATAAAACAACTCTATGTACATAATTTTGATCCAGTTTCTTGTAGTCACAATTTGGGAAAGGTAATATATGAAAAATTAATTTTCTTTCACCTGTTTTTACTAGACTTATAATGGGAAAACACCTATGCTATTATGAAAACTTGTCAAAGCAAATCATTTTTTTTTTTAAGATAAGGATGACATATTCTAGACCAGTGTTTACCAAAGGGTGGTGCTTATAACATTGATTTTATTTAGTACAATGTAAAGATTTCAGCTGAGATGCACAAAAAAAGAAGCTACATCCGGTAATCCCTCCCTTCCTCTTATTTTCTGTCCTTCCCCCCGCCCCACCACTTTCTCTCCCTCTGCTGTGATTTTGCTGTCCTGGATTCTTTTCTTAAATGAACCGCTGCTGCCAAGTACCTGGCTGTTATCACTTCTGCCCACCAGGGTTCTTCCTGGTTGCCTTGACTGGGTATTTAGGAGATTTCCTAAATGTAATCCCTCCCGGGAACATCACAAGCAGCTCTGTATCCTCCAGGCACAGAGTTAAAGCAGGAGACCTCAGATTCATAAAATATGATACTGCTCTCAGGGATATGACTGACTAGACCCGGCATTATTCAGGGCCAATCAAATTGCCTGTCCTGGGAGCTGGAACAAAAATGCGCAAACCATAGGCTAGTGAATCTATGGCTAGAAGAGCTATAAACTTGGAGGCTGGGTCAGTTACGTCTTGTTCTGTACACTGAGAATCATAAGACTTTGGTCCTCAGAGACAAAAAAGTAAAAAACACTGCCCAGAAAATTTCAAGGGATAGAGATGGGAAGAGAGAACCTTGATGCTGTTTTGGTCCTGATTCTAATTTATTGCTAACGTTAGGCTTTGCTCATGCACTAGGGTGCGGGAAGTAACAATTAAACAAATCCGGTAAAGTGTCTGCCTACAGTGCGGGAGACCTGGGTTCGATCCCCAGGTCGGGAAGATCCCCTGGAGAAGGAAATGGCAACCCACTCCAGTACTCTTGCCTAGAAAATTCCATGGATGGAGGAGCCTGGTGGGCTACAGTCCATGGGGTCGCAAAGAGTGGGACACGACTGAGCGACTTCACTTTCTAATTTATTGCTAACGTTAGGCTTTGCTCATGCACTAGAGTGCGGTAAGTAACAATTAAACAAATCCTCCTTTTGTAATCAGTGAATTAAATGGAATCCTCTTTCAGTTTTTCAAGCAAAAAGATTGAATATATATAGTATTATATTTGTGTTTCTTATCGTAAATGGACACTTAAGTTGGTCTTATAAACTAAGGTTACAAACCTAAAGAATATATTGCATACTTTTGTAGTCAAAAGAGTTCTGGGTTCAGAATTTTTTAAAAAAATAATTTTTGTTCATTTATTTATTTGGGGGACTGCGCTGGATCTCAGTTGCTGCACGGGCTTTTCTCTAGTTGCGGCGAGCGGGACTTACTTACTCTCTGGTTGCGGTGCTCAGCTTCTCCTTGTCTCCGCTCCTCTTGTTGTGGGGCAAGGGCTCTAGGGAGCATGGGCTTTGGTATTTGCCGTGAGGGCTCAGGAACTGCGACGCTGGGCTCTAGGGCACAGGCTCAATAGTTGTGGCGCACAGGCTTCATTCTTCTGTGGCGCGAAGGATCCTTCCGATCAAGGATCGAACCTGTGTCTCCTGCACTGGCAGGTGAATTCTTTACCAGAGAAGGTCCCTGAGTTCAAAACATTAACAAAACACAAAATTTTAGAACCATTGCCCTTCTTTTCTGAAGGACTGTATTTGTGTTATTTATTGATGTTTTAAGATACTATGGCGCCTTCAATATTTCTTATTCATTGTGACTTTAAATCATGTTCTTTAGAAAATAGTTCAAATAGTTTAAATGTTAAGTATGCTTTCCGATATTTGTTAAATATTATATCTAAGAGGAAACATACAAGAGGTGCTTGATAACAGTATACTGCTCTCATATATATATGTATGTATATATACGTACTATACTTATTATTGGATGCTTTCATTTATTCTAACCCATAAATGAGAACCAATTCATTTTTAAAATAATGTTAACATCTTCAAATCTTAACATAATTCTAGATAATCAAAATCATCAGAAAAAGAATATTATTAGATTCAGGAAGAGAAAAAAAGAACATGTTTTACTTTAGTGTAAACTGAATGGCATAAATCCAACATTCAAAATTAAAAAATAATGTTCGACATAAAAAAACAGGCAAAGATATTCCAGAATAAAATAAATTTGTTGTAAGCTCTATAATGTTATAAATATGTGAGTGATTTTTTAAGGAAATTTATATATAATTTTTTGTTCTTAATTTAATTGTAGAACTGAGATTCAATGCATAAATATATAACAAAACAATTTATAACAAGAAAAGATGGAAAGTTGGAATATATGCTTATTCCAAGACACTTTCCTAAATTCACACTTTTCTTCTGAAATGATACTTTTTATGGTTCTTTCTTCAAATTGCAATCACTTGGTGTATTAAAACTAATTATAACAAGAAAAGATGGAAAGTTGGAATATATGCTTATTCCAAGATACTTTCCTAAGTTCACACTTTTCTTCTGAAATTATACTTTTTATGGTTCTTCCTTCAAATTGCAGTCACTTGGTGTATTAAATCAGATATACAATTAATGTTATTTATCTGCAACTCATTTTTCAGATAGCTTTGCTGTCACATTTAGTTTTGGATTTCTAATTTTCCATGTGTTTTTGGATAATGATATTGTTTTAGATAAACTTCTTATACTTTCTATTTATAAATTTTTAATTGGGAAAAACAGGGATACTGACATTTATTGATTCCCTTTTGAGTGTCAATCGACTTCTATGGATTATTCAGTTATGCTAGCCCCCCAACACATACTCAGCAATTTACATTTTGAGATTGAGATTTTCCCCTAAGTATCTGAGATTCAGAACAATTGAGAAGCTTGCTGAAGAATTCAGAGCTTTGACAATTGAAGCCTGAATTTCAATCACAAGCCTACCTTCTTTCTAACACATCTGTCACCTGTTTCAAGTAAACACTAGTGTGCTGAATACATGGGACTGAATTTCACATCACTGAGTGAATGATTTGATATAAACATTTGTTTGATCAAGTAGGACTGACTTTTAGAGCTTGAAAGGTTTATATTTTGGCCATGTCAAAGTTTATGCATTTGTTGAAATCAAATGGAGATGTGTAAAAGAAACGCTAGCTCTGCCTTATTAATTCTATGAAAGTAAATTATAGAACTTTTGAATCTATGAAACATTGTTTTACAGATTTTTTTTAAGATAATTAAGGATATATATTTGCTTTTCTTTTATGATGCATGAGGAATAGGTCTAAAGCATAAAATGAGCGTCTTAACTCATTTATTGTGCTTTTCATCAGGCATTATATTCTCCTACTGGAGAGTTAAAATATTCAATATATATAATCTGTACCTAAAAAAGATAGGTGTTGATATTAACATATATTCCCCATTTCACTGTTAATTCAATTATATGAGAGAAAAATTCACAGTTATTATAAGGAGATTACTAAAATTTGGTTAGGTTTACAATTGTAGGCTATAACATCCATGCGTGTTTTGTATATTAATAAGCAGAAAGTAATGAATTCTATCCCGCGAACAAATATACTTTTACTCAGAATAAAGCAACCACAGTAGGCAGAGTTTGCTGACATCTGTTTTCTCAACTAAGTCACAACTAAAAAGGTATCCAGAGCAAGCAATCTTAAGTTAGGAATCTCCTGAGACAGTAACTCCTCTCTTCTGAGACTGTGTCTGAGCGCCACTAGAAGGCTCTGTTTGTACTGGGTGCATGCCACGTGTATGTGCTGCTTCTTCCTGTATGCTCAACTGTAACAAGGGCACGGAGACCAGGAACTCATCGTATTAAGAAAGGTCTGCGGTCTACTGAAGACTGAAGGGCAACTCGAGATGAACACATCTTGTCATATCTTAGAGTAATTAAAAAAAAATATATTACTCTTTAAGCTTTCTGATCTAAACAACATCTGGGGAGCTGAGCTGCAAGATATGGAGGAAAATGGCTCCTTCCTAGTGAGCTGGAGCCATCTTATCAAAATTGTTTATTCAAAAATAAACAAGTAAAGGAAAAGAAAGGGAAGAAAGGGAGGGAAGTAGGAAGTAGAGAAGGGGAGAGAATGTAAAGAAAGAAAGAATCATATAGGCCATTTGTTCAGTCCAGAATAGCTGGAAAAATTGTGACTTGACAAAGAATGCTAATTTTGATTTCTAAAAGCAGTCCAACAAATCTTTTCTAATTTAACTTCCAAACAATTTTTCATTTATTACTATACCGTTGATCCCCCTTCACTTTGATCCTCAGTCTCTGCTGACTTTTTGTCATAGGCATGTATCAGTTCAGTTCAGTCGCTCAGTCGTGTCCGACACTTTGCAACCCCATGAACCTCAGCACACCAGGCCTCCCTGTCCATCACCAGCTCCCGGAGTCTACCCAAACTCATGTCCATTGAGTCGGTGATGCCATCCAACCATCTCATCCTCTGTCATCCCCTTCTCCTCCTGCCTTCAATCTTTCCCAGCATCAGAGTCTTTTCAAATGAATTAGCTCTTCACACAAAGTATTGAAGTTTCAGCTTCAACATCAGTCCTTCCAATGAACACCCAGGACTGATCTCCTTTAGGATGGACCGGTTGGATCTCCTTGCATGACTGATACAAATTTGTTTCATATTTTTATTGTTTGTAACTTTTGGTGCATTCAGAATCTTACACCAAACCACTAGATGTTTTAAGAGACAAAAATACCAACATTTTTTTTTCCATATAGTAACAAATATTAATGTTCTTACACAGATCTCTTGTCTAGATGTCAGTGAATTTCTGTAAAAGTTATATATCACATTTAATTAATTAAATAAGTTGAAACTTATTATATGGAAACTGGAGCAATTCACATGAACTTTCCATTTATAACAACTAAAAATTTAGTACACTTAAATCATGCAGTCTTCTAAGGCATCTCTTCCTGCTTCAATACAAATAAGTGATACTTATGTATCTACAGAGAGTAGAAAGTATTATTGCTTGATTTAAGTTACTGTAAGAGCAAAAGCAATGTCTTTTGGTATATACATATATATACACACACACACACATATATATATACACTATATATGTAGTACAGAGCTTTATAAAAATATATATTTTCTACAATGGCTTTTATCAAATACAACACAGACTTATCTCTTTCACTCATGTATTTTCTCTTTGCAGCGGTACCCAAAAGTTAACAGGGAGTAAATAAGATGTTTTTTGGCTTCAGGATCAATACTCTACATTGGACAAATACATAACTCAAAGTGAGTTATTTAAGCATCAGTTTTTCTTTGAAAAATGTTCAGAGTAGCAGCATCAATGAGAACTATCTCAAAAGGGAGCAGAAGGGCCATTTGGCCTACGCTGATAGACATCTGTAAGTGTTGATGCTCACATTAAAGCCTAGATCTATCTGTGTACAAAACTTACACATACTATAAGCAACTGCATTTTGGTGCCTCATAGTAATACATGTAAGCACTACGGGCCATATTCCCTTGCTTTGGAATCTGCATGACTAGTCCTTTTTGTGTATTGCCATGTTCTGGCTTCTGAAAAGTGATGCTAACTCAAGAAATGATGGATCATTTATTCTAGGGAGAGGAAGCAATGTTGTACAAATACATTGCCGAAATAACATTACCTAACAGTACAGTCTCAAAAGTCAGAGGCTAAAACAATAAGCATTTGCAGTTTTGCTCACCAGCTTACACGCCTGCTCAACCATGCTTCTAGTTTGTCTCACTCGTGCATCTGCAAGTTAGTAACAGCGTTTTTCTCGTCTTCCCTAAGCTCTTCCCTGTTTCTGGGGCTTCTTCAGCGGAGACAGATAGACTGACTTGGAGTTGCTCTACACGTTCTTTCCAACAGTGTAGGTAGGAGTCCAAGAGAAGTGAAAAAACAATGAAGTCATTGCACTCAAATTTGGGACTGAAAAATCATGTTCGCCATACTCTATTGGCCAGGCTTAGTCAAAGGTTTATCTCAGCATCATTGTGAGGACTCTGAATAGCCTCTTGTGGAATCAACTCAATTATGGATAGCAAGAGACGTGGAGAATTGGATGATTTTTTCAATAAATCTACCACAGGGGATCTTACATATGCTTTAACAGACACAAAAATGTCTCCCAAAAATGTTCAATCTTTATTTATAATCTTTACAGTTTAGCATTCAATTTTTGGTATACTAGAAAATTGCTTAAAATTAACTCAAGCTATCTCAATGAAAAATTCAACTAAATTTTTCTATTATCATTTTTTAAAATAGAAGATTTGGATGGTAAATGTCACAAGGTGAGCAACAATAAAGTTACATCTCTGTGTTTCAAATCTAACACTAAACCGAATAACCACTGATATCCTAAAACAGTAAACTCAGCAACTTGGTATTTTGCTCTAGGAATTCCTCTTCTGAACAAATATCAATGGAGCAAAACTTTTTTTTTTTAATTAACAAAATGCCAGGTCCATATGTTACCAGCTTCTTCATTGGAACTCCTGTTTACATCAACGGGAATAATTTATGTAGCATATGGTCTTAAGAGGTAACTTTTATTTGGAATTTTAACTCCAAAAACAATAAAGGGCTTTCAATTATAATTTTGCCTTTTCCTTCAGTTATTACTCTTTTAAGGGATCAGAGGCTTATTAGCAAGAACATTGTAAGAAATTTTAAAAGCCGACTAATTTACACACAAGATAGTTTTGCAAAGCTGATATAGTCAATATATTAAAATAAAATAATATTATGCAAAAGCAATATGTGATAAAATATTTTTATTATATATCAAAGTAAAAACAATTTCCTTTAAGTTAATTCTCAACTTTTTCTTATTTTATTTTTATGCATATTTGATATCTGAGGAAGAAAAACATAGCAGAATAAAGGTTGTTCTTAAAGTTTTATCTGAAAATGAAATGGAAAAATATTAACGTCATAAACAACCTATGGTTTACTTTACCAAAATAAATTTTAGTGGGCTAACATAATCCAAGAATGTACAAAAAATGCAGCATAAGAGCACGAACATTAGAGTCTGACACAAATAGGTATTAATTTAAACGTGGAAATGCACGAACTGGATAGCTCTAATTTTTCTTGCCCAAGCCACAGTTTTCTTACTTGTAATACAGGAATAACAGTGGTTGCACGCATCGATGACATGCGGATTAAATGGCTTCATGTATAAAGAGAATTTTACATAGTACCTGACAAAATCATCATCCATTAAGAAAATACGCACTAGGCAAGCTGAAGCTTTTGTGTTTCGTCCTTATTTTTGTCTTTATTGATGCTAACGTTCTCCTTCACTTTTACTTTCTCCTTCACCTTTTCCTTATATCTTTTCTTCCTCTCCCTCCTGCTTTTTCTTCTTCTTCTCAGTATTCACATTAATATTGGAAAGGTAATTACTAAAGATGCAATAAAACTAAATCAATTCACTGCTTATTATCTTATCATATTTTCCCTTCAATTAGACAAGTGTGAGTACTGTACACGATCACAGGTCTAGTTAGCATTGCACTTGGTAACTCAGGCTGTTTTGTTCTTCCTTTCTTTCATTCAGAGAATCTTGCACATAGAGCTTTTCATAAACCATAGGAATCAACTCACTGCAGAAAAATCACATTAATGACCTAGCAAGAAATTCACTATCACTTTTGCAAGTTACAAGAGCCCTTTAGTGAGGTGGGAAATTAAGATGACATTTAAGGCTGATTTCCTATTATGTTTTCTTCAGTAAAATATTGGACTGCTGGAAAATAAGCCGTATATGGTGCATGATAATACAGAGGGCAGCAAGTGAGTTAATTAAATGTGTAGAGTGATTTTTCTTTCTTCAGAAAGAAATCCATAAAGGAAATGTAAGAAATAATTTTGTGAAATATTTTAACATCCCCCTTAAAATGATGAATTTTTTAAAATGTATTTTTAAAAATCTCACAGGTGAAATGCCTCAAGTAATTATGGGGAAAAAAGACATTATTAGCGGTTGTCAGTTTTCTTTCTGGATATATATTATAGAAAAGAAAAGAGAGATAAATGCTACACTGCATGTTTTGGGGAAGTAAATATTCGTAAATATAAAGTATATTTATGGACTGCACCCAGATAAACAGATAAATACTAGACATTTAGGAGCTTCCCAGGGGGCACTAGTGGTAAAGAACACGCCTGCCAATGAAGGGGACTTAAGAGGCACGTTCTGTTCCCGAATCAGGAAGATCCCATGGAGAAGGGCATAGAAACCCACTCCAGGGTTCTTGCCTGGAGAATCCCACGGACAGAGGAGCCTGGTGGGCTACAGTCCATGGGGTCACAAAGAGTCAGATACACTAAAGTGACTTAGCACGCGCGCGCACACAGTAATACAGTACACGCAAAAATTCAACTCATAAAGATAAATTTTATGATTATTAGAATATTTCGAGTCTGGCTGAAATATGACTTTAGTTAATTGCCTTCTTAAGTCTACAATGAAATAGATTTAATAGCAGTTTATCATTCTTCTTTTATAAATATATGCCTATTGGCAACTTGTTTCTTACCAATTGGTGAGTTTGAGGTTCATACTGATATTTGGAAGCAATCGTGGTGTGGTGTGTATTTATGTACATTTGTATATGAGAGGGTGGGAAGTGACGGAGGGAAAAAGTGTATTATGTACCAATTTTGGATTCAGTTAAATGGATGTGAACTATAGAAATTTAAGACACGCTTCCTATCAGTATTCTCTCTGCATGCCTAATGAATTGGGACATTCATTTGCATTAGTCTCATAGCACAAAAATATCTGGGGAAACAAAGATTCCATCTAACTTTTCAAAAAAAATCACCAATATTTTATACTGTAAATATTAATTTTATATCATATTGTAAAAGTTTCCTCTGGAAGAGTGTGATCAAAAATTCCAGTGGCTCTTTTAAACCTACTATTGTTTTTCTCTTATAAGTTATGACTAAAAGAATTTTAAAATAAATGTCAAGACTTTTGTTGTATTTATTATGAAGGTTTAAAGTATATAGATGTATATTTATATACCACATAATTACAGATACCCTCCTACAGCTAATCATGCATGCATATCCATTACACTCAAAGCTTCCATTCCTTAATCAAGCATTCTGTGATTACGCAAATTTAAAAGATAACGAGGTACACCCTATAACAGACAGCAAATCAGCCTTGTTAAATATGTCCTGAAAAATGAGAAAATTGAATCTTTGGTCTTGAAAATCTTAAGGAACTTTCATAATTAGTGAATTAGCCACACAGAGGAAAGTGGCACATTTTCATATATTGTATTAGTTATCTCTTTGTGTTTATTTGGCTTTTCCCTTTCCTCGTTGTTGGTGATTAAATACTCCCTAAATTTCTGGTCACCTCCAGCAATCAGAAAAATGATGAAGTAGATAAAAGAGAGCTTCAATCCAAAACCATATTTGTCATGACTATTGCCTATTGCTGGTTCAGAATTTTGTTTTTAAAGATTTTCTCTGCATGAATCATTTGCCTAATGAAAACTGTGATACTTTCAAGAATCAATGCAGAATTTTAGGTTTTGGTACTTTCTCAGCCAGATATATTTGGAAGCAGAGTAGGTAACTGCGTTTTTCATACTTTTCTCTTTCTTGTACAGTGTTGATCCCTTCCATGTAACTTTGCTTTAATCATTGCAGTGGACTGCAGAATGGTCTTATGCAAGTCAAAGTACATTTTTACTAAAAGTTTTCATTTTTTCCCTTTTGGAAGGAAACTCATGGCTTGGGAGGAGTTGGAACAAAATGAAAATGTGTTATGTTTTCCAGCTATTTCTGTTCATAGGTCCTTGCTAAGGGTGGGTTAGTAAATACTTCCACTTGAAAAAACAGGAATACATCATAACATAAATATTATTTTCTGTAAAATATAAGAAGAGTGATTACAGATTATTTTAGGAGACTAGTAGGTGTTCAACAATTCAGTGTGATTTAGGATTAGTAAGAAGCCTCCCCATCCTAGGATATTTTGTCTAGCTGTATGTGATAGAAATTGAAATGTTAGTCATTCTTTCAATGTGAGCATAATGTGAGAGGCATATTCGTTTTAGGTGGAATAGAAAGTCAAAAGTATAAAATAAATATTCAAGTGCTAATAGTTGTGAATTTTATTTGTCAAATGGTATTCTTTCAAATATATTACACCTTGTTGATTATTTGCATCAGATACGTGTATTTGAAGACTCTCGTAGTGTTTCCCTTTTCTAAAATTCTCATTTTCCTTCTTTTCAACAGTCTCTGTATCTCTTTGTCATTCAAATGTTTATATCTCATAGTCTTTTTGATCACTACTGCAATGTATATCTTTTGGGGATATATGGGATTATATTTGAAGATTTTTTTAATCATTATATATTTATTTCTTCAAATGTTTCTAGTCATTGAACAAATGATATTCCCCTCCCTTTGGGAAGGTAGTAGATAGAACCTAGAGTAAAAAAAAGTCAATTAATTAGGTGAAGGGAGATTTTAGCTTACAGTAGGTACTTTAATTTGAACCAAACACTTTTGAAATGAACGCTTCACATAGACATAGACGTGTTGCATTTCCAAAGGCTCCGTTTGAAGTGCTCTGCCAGGCTCTCCAACGCTGCTGTTGCCGCTCAGTTGCCCAGTCACGTCTGACCACTGGGGACATCTAGTCTTTACAGTGCAGAGACTAGATTAATGGGCAATAAGCTACTGACAGTAAACTGTAGAGTAGGGAGTGGCACAGGCTAAGCCTGAGACACGAAGGCTGTGGCAACATGGATTCTAGACATGTTGAGAGGAAATTCAGTGTCAGATGGCTTGTTCTTGGCCTGTCATTTAGAGACCTGGCCGGAGACCATCTAGTGTGACAATGGAGAAGCCACAAGTTACAGCTGGCATTTTAATAAATGTATACTCAAAACAGTGTAAGTTTGTAAACATAAAGATTATTATAAAAGAGCAAACGTTTATATAAAATTTAATAGCTTATTATTCAGATATTTATTGAGCCTCTACCATGTTACATAGAAAGAAAACAATGTCCCTACACCCACAGAACAGACTTCTAGAGAGAAAGGAGGGCTAAGATTGAGAATTTTCAGATATCAGCAGAATTAGTTGCTTCTCAGGTGGATTGAATTTGTTATAGAAAATAACATTACATTTTTGTAAAACTGAGTAGTGAATATATGCAGAGAATGTAAATTTAGAACTTAGAATTCTTACACAGTGTTTCGATCTTTCGATCCTTTATAAAACTTCAGAGACAAGTGAAAAGGTGAGGGACTTCCCTAGTGGCCCAGTGGCTAAGACTCCAAGCTCCCAATGCAGGATGCCTGCATTGATCCCTGGTCAGAAGGAAATGGCAACCCACTCCAGTATTCTTGCCTGGAAAATCCCAAGGACAGAGGAGCTTGGTGGTCTCCAGTCCATGGGGTTGCAAAGAGTTGGACATGACCAACCTAGACAGCATATTAAAAAGCAGAGACATTACTTTGCCAACAAAGGTCTGTCTAGTTAAGGCTATGGTTTTTCCAGTAGTCATGTATGGATGTGAGAGTTGGACCGTAAAGAAAGCTGAGCGCCGAAGAATTGATGCTTTTGAACTGTGGTGTTGGAGAAGACTCTTGAGAGTCCCTTGGACTGCAAGGAGATCCAACCAGTCCATCCTAAAGGAGATCAGTCCTGGGTGTTCATTGGAAGGACTGATGTTGAAGCTAAAACTCCATTACTGTGGCTACCTGATGCGAAGAGCTGACTCTTTTTTTTTTTAATTAGTTTATTTATCTATTTTTTAACTTTACAATATTGTATTTGTTTTGCCATACATTGACATGAATCCACCATGGGTGTATATGTTTTCCCCTTCCAGAACACCCCTCCCACCTCCGTCCCCATCCCATCCCTCCGAGTCATCCTGGTGCACCAGCCCCATGCACCCTGTATCATGCATCGAACCTGGACTGGCTATTTGTTTCACATATGATAATTTACATGCTTCAATGCCATTCTCCCATATCATCCCACCCTCGCCCTCTTGCATAGAGTCCATAATACTGTTCTATATATCTGTTGTCTCTTTTGATGTCTTGCATACAGGGTTATCTTTACTGATTTACTAAATTCCATATATATATGTGTTAATATGCTGTATTGGTGTTTTTCTTTCTGGCTTACTTCACTCTGTATAATAGGCTCCAGTTTCATCCACCTCATTAGAACTGATTCGAATGTATTCTTTTTAATGGCTGAGTAATATTCCATTGTGTATATGTACCACAGTTCCTTATCCATTCGTCTGCTGATGGGCATCTAGGCTGCTTCCATGTCCTGGCTATTATAAACAGTGCTGCAATGAACACCGGGGTACACGTGTCTCTTTCAATTCTGGTTTCCTCAGTGTGTATGCCCAGCAATGTCATATGGCAGTTCTATTTCCAGTTTTTTGAGAAATCTCTGCAATGTTCTCCATAGTGGCTGTACTAGTTTGCATTCCCACCAACAGTATAAGAGGGTTCCCTTTTCTCCACATGCTCTCCAGCATTTATTGCTTGTAGATTTTTGGATAGCAGCCATTCTAACCGGCGTGAGATGGTACTTCATTGTGGTTTTGATTTGCATTTCTCTGATAATGAGTTATGTTGAGCATCTTTTCATGTGTTTGTTAGCCATCTGTATATCTTCTTTGGAGAAATGTCTATTTAATTCTTTGGCCCACTTTTTGATTGGGTCATTTGTTTTTCTGGAATTGAGCTGCAGGAGTTGCTTGTATATTTTTGAGATTAATTCTTTGTCCATTGCTTCGTTTGCTATTATTTTTTCCCATTCTGAAGGCTGTCTTTTCACCTTGCTTATAGTTTCCTTTGTTGTGCAAAAGCTTTTAATTTTAATTAGGTCTCATTTGTTTATTTTTGCTTTTATTTCCAATATTCTGGGAGGTGGGTCATAGAGGATCCTGCTGTGGTTTATGTCGGAGAGTGTTTTGTCTACGTTTTCCTCTAGGAGTTTTATAGTTTCTGGTCTTACGTTTAGATCTTTAATCCATTTTGAGTTTATTTTTGTGTATGGTGTTAGAAAGTGTTCTAGTTTTATTCTTTTACAAGTGGTTGACCAGTTTTCCCAGCACCACTTGTTAAAGAGATTGTCTTTTCTCCATTGTATATTCTTGCCTCCTTTGTCGAAGATAAGGTGTCCATAGGTGCATGGATTTATCTCTGGGCTTTCTATTTTGTTCCATTCATCTATATTTCTGTCCTTGTGCCAGTACCATACTGTCTTGATGACTAGGGCTTTGCTGACTCATTTGAAAAGACCCTGATGCTGGGAAGGATTGGGGGCAGGAGGAGAAGGGGACGACAGAGGATGAGATGGCTGGATGGCATCACCCACTCAATAGGCATGAGTTTGGGTGGACTCTGGGGGTTGGTGATGGACAGGGAGGCCTGGTGTGCTGTGGTTCATGGGGTCGCAAAGAGTCGGACACGACTGACCGCTGAACTGACTGAACTGAGCGACTTCACTTTCACTTTCAGGGAACAAGATCCCACATGCTGCAATAGGAGTTCTCATGATGCGCTTAAAGTTCCTGCATGCCTCAGGGAAGGTCCACAATCCTATGTAGCACAAAGAAGACTGGATGCAGCCAAATAAAATAAATTTTAAAATATACTCAAAAAAAGACCTTAAAAAAAAAAAAAGGACAAAAGCAGAAACAATTATATTTTTAAAAGAAACACTACATGTTATTTGTCAGATTCAACTTTTTTTTTTTTTTAATTAGCAGCAGTGGTTTTCACATGACCCCTAGTTGTTTCTGAATTAATTTTATGGAGAAATCAAGAGTAATCATATTCTGTTGAAACTTAAGAAAATATTCCTATTCTTTACATAGAGAAAGGAAAGACTCTAGATAGACAGAAATGTGAATATGCAAACAGACACACTTATTTCTTAACAGCATCCCCTCCAAAATATAACATTTATCTGCTTAATTGAGAATAACTCTTATATTGATAGTTCCTGGTACCTTGTTGATGCTCATTTTATATTTAAAATGTGTTAAGCTACTCATCAGCAAGTGTTAGATGTACTGTAGTACAACTAGGTCTTCCCTCATAGCTCAGTTGGTAAAGAATCTGCCTGCAATGCAGGAGACCCCGGCTTGATTCCTGGTCAGGAAGATCTGCTGGAGAAGGGATAGGCTACCCGCCCCCCCCAGTACTCTTGGGCTTTCCTTGTGGGTCAGCTAGTAAAGAATATGCCTGCAATGTGGAGACCTGGGTTCGATCCGTGGGTTGGGAAGATCCCCAGGAGAAGGGAAAGGCTACCCACTCTTCAGTTTTCTGGCCTGGAGAATTCCATGGACTATAGCCCATGGGGTCACAAAGAGTCAGACGCAGCTGACTTTCACTTTAGTACAGCTAGGTTTATAATACTTATTTAGTGATTATTTTCATGTGCATGTTTTCATTTTAATTCTATATCCCCTGAGGAACTTTAACTAAAGTTAGGTAAATTGCCATTGTTCTACAGAAAAGTAGAAAGTCCTGTTGGTAGTAGAACTATACTCACGGGATCCTAGAGTTGGGTTCCTGTTCTATTAAAAAAAAAATGAGATCATTAGACTGCACAGAAACTGAGATATGGAAGACAGACACCCTGAGAAAGTGAGGGGAGTACCAAAGACACATTTTCCTTTATTTTGCAATTTTGCCCAGGGCTTGCTTTGTTTTGCAGTCATGATTTATGACTACGGGAGATCCCTGAGCACTTACATGATTTCACATTATCATCTTTCTACTTTCTGGAAAGATTTAAGTACATTTGAACAGCTGACATTGACACAAAGTTTTGTTTAGCATGGAAGTGCTCCAGGAATTTCAGATCATACTTGGGAGACTACTTGTCACCTAATGGTATTATACATGACACTTCTATGAAGAAATTTACAATATTTAACCATCTGCAAATATGTATAAAACAACAGAGGGAGTGAAGACACACAGCGATGCTTTATTTACCCTTTCTTCCTTAGGCTAAATGTAAGAAGTTTGTCTTTGATGTCTTTAACATACAGGAGACCACGGCTGCTAAATGCCAACATAGTCACCCACACAGAGTTGACAGTGATTTAGGATTTGTCGGCTGGAGTCAAGGCAGGAAATGCTTGTTTCAAATGACAATACTTTCTATCCTGTTCACCTCCAAGAAGATTTGGAGTAAATGCAGGCTTTTATTTTTATCAGAAAAAAAAGACCTCATCATAAAAAAACAGACTGACTTGAGCAACTTATCCCTAAATGGGAGGAAGGGTTGGGAGAGAATTTCCCAAGATAAGTTTTCCTTTTCTCATTAATGTGTTGTTGTATGTCAAGTCACTTCAGTCATGTCTGACTCTCTACGACCCTATGGACTGTAGCCCGCAGGCTCCTCTGTCCACGATAGTCTCCAAGCAAGAATACTGGAGTGGGTTGCCCTCCTCCAGGAGATTTTCCTGACCCAGGAATCGAACCCAAGTGTCTTATGTCTCCTTCGTTGGCATATGAGTTCTTTACCACTAGTGCCACCTGTGATTGTATATGAAGAGGAAATGGGAAACAGGGCTGTTAACTAGTCAAAGAGCTAGGTAAGCCATTGTTTACTTAACTTCTACTTAGTATAATATATAGAACTATAAAATACAATCTATTTTATGACTTTAAAATACAACTAAGGGAAATCAGGAAAAGCATGCCTTCAGATTTATTTATAATTCTATGAATGGCTTTGCATGGCCCATTTTTAAGTTTGTGAAAACATTACTTGCATTATTGCTATTTATAGTACAAATTGTTTAGGAAACTAATGCTGAAAAGTTTTTGACTACACTGTTCTGAAATAAAACAACACAAAGACATGCCATCCTTTAGGATACACACATGCTCAGTCTCTGCCATGTCCAACTCTTTGAGTCTGCACAGACGATAGCCTACCAGACTCTTCTGTCCAAGGAAATTTTCATCCGCGAGTACTGGAGTGGGTTGCCATTTCCTCCTCCGGGGAATCTTCCAAACCAAGGTGTATCCTGTATTGGCAGGTGCATCCTTTACCACTGCACCATCTGGGATTCTCATGCTTTAAAATAGGCACAGGTTATAACATGTTTACAGCATTTTGGAGAGAAAATATGCAATAAATGTATATAAATTCATAAATATATCCAAGTAAAGAAGGAAAAAACAAAATCATGTAAAATCATAATAAGAATAAATATTTGCTTTGCCCTATAAGATTCAATAAGGAATCAAAGTGATTTTGAGACAAGCTGGTTGGGAAGCAAATTATTTTTACAGAATTGAAATCACGAATATTTGAATTTTGACATTTATAAAGGCATTTAATATTGACAAGCTAAAGAAGAAAAATCATATGATTATATCAATTTACAGAAAAGAGCATTTTACAAAACATCCATTCTAACCCATTACAGCACCCAGCTAACATCATACGTAGCAGTGAGTATCATTCCCCTAGGACTGGGAACGAGGCTTTTTCAATACTGCACTAGAAATTGTAGCCATTGAAGTAAATAGAGAAAAATAAATAAAAGTATATATAATGGAAAATGAAAAAAAAAAACTGTCTCTGTATGCAGATGACATGATTGCAGAAGTAGAATAATGTAAGGAATCTAAAGAAATGCTCGGAGAATGAAAAGCATATAAAGATCGCATGATGTAAGACTTTAATTGGGGTCTGACTTCATTTTTGATGTTTGACTGCAACATCTTTAAGCCTCCTTCCTCCATTTTCTCCTTGTGAACCATATCTATGTAAGCTGATGAGAAATCCTAAGTGGAATTTCTTCTGATGCCAGTGGGGAATTCAAACTACACAAGACCTTCCAGTGTTCAGGAATGCTTACCCTGACTGCCCCCTCTAACCACAGTCTAAACACAGGCCAGTGTTCCTTCCTTCTCTCTCAAGCTGTTTAGGACCTACCTGAGATGCCTGGACTAATCCTCCAGAGACTTCAATAGTGGTAAACCTTTTCATACTGTTTTGGTGGATATGTGGTATTGTGAGTCTCAAAAACTGAACCAGACTTTATGTGGAGTCCATCCGCTTCTCTAGATGATCAGAAAAAGACTTAGATGTGTGTGTTACATTGATTGTGGTGATAGCTTCATGCCAGTCCACACATGCATGTCCAAATTCATTAAATTTTGCACATTAAATATATTTGCTACTGCTAAGTCACTTCAGTCGTGTCCGACTCTGTGCGACCCCATAGACGGCAGCCCACCAGGCTCCCCCGTCCCTGGGATTCTCCAGGCAAGAATACTGGAGTGGGTTGCCATTTCCTTCTCCAATGCATGAAAGTGAAAAGTGAAAGTGAAGTCGCTCAGTCCTGTCCGACCCTTAGCGAACCCATGGACTGCAGCCTACCAGGCTTCCCTGCCCATAGGATTTTTCAGGCAAGAATACTGGAGTGGGTTGCCATTTCCTTCTCTGATTAAATATATTTAGTCCTTTGTAATAAACTATTCCTCGATAAAGATGCTTTAAAAAACAATGTGAAGAAAAATAAACTACATTTTGAGGAAAAATATTTATAAACTATGTATATAAATATTTATATAACTATGTATAAGATTAGTATTTATAATAAACAAAGAACTTTAAATATTCACCACTGAAATATGGATGAGAGACATGAATAGACATTTTACTGAAGATACTTAGCATCAGTAACCACCAGGAAAAGGAAAATTAAAACTACAAAAATATATCACTGCATACTTACAAGAATACCTTTAAAAAATAGTGATAAAAACAAATGCTGGTGAGAACATGGAGAAATTGTATCATTCATACAGTTCTTGTGGGAATACAATGATATAGCCAATCTACAAAATAGTTTGTCGCTTTCCTCTAACTAGATATGCAATTGCTATAGAAAACAGCAATTGCATTTTTAGACATTCATCTTAGAGAAATAGAATTTTTGTTCACGCCAAATTCCATACACGTTTTCATAGAAATTTTATTTGTAATATGTAATATTGTTTGATTTTCTTCAAAAGATGTATGTATAAACAACTGTGTATTAGAATGTTGTTGTTTAGTCACTAAGTTGTGTCCAACTCTTTGCCTTCTCATGGACTGTAGCAAGCCAGCCTCTTCCATCCTCCACTATTTCCTAGAGTTTGCTCAGATTCATGTCCATTGAGTCTGTGATGCTATCTGACCATCTCATACTCTGCCATCCCCTTTTCCTTTTGGCTTCAATCTTTCCCAGCATCAAGGTCTTTTCCAAAGAGCTGGATCTTTGTGTCAGGTGGCCAAAGCATTGGAGCTACAGCTTCAGCATCAGTCCTTCCAATGAATATTCAGGGTTGATTCTTCATTTAGTATTGACTGTTTGATCTCCTTATAATCCAAGGGACTCTCAAGAATCTTCTCCAGTGGCACAGTTCAACATATCAATTCATTGGCATTCAGCCTTCTTTATGGTCTATCTCTCACATCTGTACTTGATTACTGGAAAAAAATATAGTTTTGACTATGCAGATCTTTGTTGGCAAAGTGATGTCTCTCCTTTTTAATATGTTGTCTATGTTTGTCATAGCTTTCCTTCCAAGGAGCAAGTGTCTTTTAATTTCATGGCTGCAGTCACCATCTGTAGTGGTTTTTGAGTCCAAGAAAATAAAATCCGTTACTGCTTGCTTCCACTTTTTCTCCATCTATTTGCCATGAAGTGGTGGGACCAGGTGCCATGATCTTAGTTTTTTTGAATGTTGAGTTTTAAGCCACTTTTTTCACTCTCCTCTTTCACCTTCATCAAGAGGCTCTTTTGTTCCTTTTCACTTTCTGCCATAAGAGTGGTGTCATCTGCATATCTGAGGTTGTTGATATTTCTCCCAGCAATCTTGATTTCAGCTTTTGATTCATCCAGCCCAGCGTTTCTCATGATGTAGTCTGCATAGAAGTTAAATAAACAGGGTGACAATATATAGCCTTGTCTTACTCCTTTCCCAATTCTGAGCCTGTCAGTTGTTTCATGTTAGGTTCTAACTGTTGCTTCTTGATCTACATACAGGTTTCTCAGAAGACACAGAAGGTGGTCTGGTATTCCCATTTCTTTAAGAATTTTCCACAGCTTGTTGTGATACACACAGTCAAAGAATTTAGTGTAGTCAATTAAGCAGAAATAGATGTTTTTCTGGAATCCCCTTGCTTTATGATGTTGGAATCCAATGATGTTGGAAATTTGATCTCTGGTTCCTCTGCCTCTTTGAAACCCAACTTTTACATCTGGAAGTTCTCAGTTCACATACTGCTGAAGCCTGGCTTGAAAGATTTTGAGCATAACCTTGCTAGCATGTGAAATGAGCACAAATACAGTAATTTGAACATTCTTTTGCATTTTCCTTCTTCGGGAGTGGAATGAAAACTTACCTGTTTCAGTCCTGTGGCCACTGTTGAGTTTTCCAAATTTACTGACATACTGAGTGCAGCACTTTAATGCATCATCTTTTATGATTTTAAATAGCTCAGCTGGAATTCCATCACCTCCAC
The DNA here is from genome assembly GCF_054371585.1 of Giraffa tippelskirchi. Lineage (NCBI taxonomy): Eukaryota > Metazoa > Chordata > Mammalia > Artiodactyla > Giraffidae > Giraffa > Giraffa tippelskirchi. The sequence goes on along the minus strand of NC_137280.1, from coordinate 174,017,322 downwards.
TAGCTTTGTTTGTAGTAATGCTTCCTAAGGCCCACTTGACTCCATGTTTCAGGATGTCCAGCTCTAGGTGAGTGATCACAACATTATATTTGTATGTATATGTACATGGACCAGTAAATGTCACTTCAGTCGTGTCCACCTCTTTGCAAGCCCATGGACTGTAGCCTGCCAGGCTCCTTTGTCCACGGATTTCTCCAGACAAGAATACTGGAGTGGGTTGCCATGCCCTCCTTCAGGGGATCTTCCTGACCCAGGGATCAAACCTGTTATATCTGTTATGTCTCCTGCATTGGCAGGTGGGTTCTTTAACCACTAGCACCTAATACAACTCAGCAATAAAAAGGAATAAACTAGATATACGTAGTAATTTGAGTGAATCTCTAGGGTATTATACTGAGTAAAACATACTGATCTCCAAAGGTATGCATAATGTGTGGTTCCACTTACATAACATTTTTGAAAGGAGAAGTGTCTCAAAGTGGAGGACAACTTAGTGGTTTCCAGCGGGTAGAAACAAGCAGGAGGAACATAAGCATGATTAAAGAAGGGCACTGGAGAGGACGCTGGTGATGCTGAAACTGTTTAATATCTTGCTTGTGTAAGTTTAGTGTAGAAATAGGTACATATACACAAATGAAAAGAAGTAAAACGGGAAATCTGAATAAGACTGGTGGGTTATACTAAAGTAAATATGCTGATTTTAGTATGATAGTATAGTGAAAGTTGCTCAGTAGTGTCCAACTCTTTGCGACCCCATGGACTATACAGTCCATGGAAATCTCCAGGCCAGAATACTGGAGTGGGTAGCCTTTCCCTTCTCCAGGGGATCTTCCAAACCCAGGGATCAAACCCAGGTCTTCCACATTGCAGGCAGTTTCTTTACCAGCTGAGCCACAAGGGAAGCCCAATACTATACTATAGTTTTGCAAAATATTACCACTGGGGGGAACTGGATAAAGCATGGCTTTTCTATTTCTTATAACTGTATGTGGATATAAAATTAAATCAGTATGAATTTTAATTAAAAAAACATAAAAAGTACATTTGAAAACCAAAAAGGAAAAATTAAAATGCATTTAGTTGTATTAAAGATCTATTGATTCAGTATATGTAACAAATGTTTCACTCTCTTTTATGTACACTCCAAAATATCATTTGTTAAGCCATATGTTCTTCAATTACAAATTATTTTTTTCCCTAAGAAGTACAAATCATAATGTCTTCAGTATAAGTAATGTTTTTCATCACAGTTGCTCTTGCATACATTGGATTTAGTGAAAAAATATATGCAATTAAGAGCTATGAAATCTGGAGATATAAAAACTAACATAATTTCTAAGGGAAAAATAAAATAACTACTTTTGTCATTTTTCAGGTTTTCCAAAAATTATGCATATATTTTTGAAATTCCATTTTTGATGAATATAGTCCAATTAGTTTGTGGAATGTTTCATTTATTTTTTTATGATGATTTCTTATGTTCTGACTCAAATTATGCAATTTTTGAAGGATATCATAGTCTTGATTTTTTGCCTAAGTGTATTTTATTCAGGAGGCCTGTAGTGTTGGTTTGACTCAACACTGATAATGTTGTCTTTGATCAATTTGATTGCTAGATTCTCCATGATATAATTTTAATATATCCCCTTATACATAATAAGTAACTTGTGTAAAGGTAGTTTTGTACAATATAGATATCTCTCATCAACATTTCACTGCACCTACACTCCACCTGTAACAATTTGCAGTCATCTTTAGAAGAGATTTTCCTGTTTTTTTACTGATCTATGTTAGAAAAAATATTGTACCTATGATTAAATATACAATGTGTGTGACATTTTGTATGTGTATATATGTAGATATACATACACACACACACACACACACACACACACACACACACACACATATATATATGTATGTATGTATATAGGCTTCCTGGTGGCTCAGATGGTAAAGAATCTGCCTGCAATGCAGGAAACTCAAGTTCAATCCCTGAGTCAGGATGACCCCCTGGAGAAAGAAATGGTAGTTTACTCCAGTATTCTTGCCTGGGAAATCCCATGGGCAGAGGAGCCTGGTGGGCTATAGTCCATGGGGTCACAAAGAGTTGGACATGACTGAGTGATTAACATTTTCACTTTCATATACATATATATATATATGTATATATAATATTTAGAGCTCCATGTAGAAAGTTGTTTTTTTTTTTTAACTTTGTGTAAATCCTATTTATATTGAACAGTGATCTTATATTTGTGTGGAATTTCTACTTTATGGAATTTATTGATTTTTCTGTCAGTTAATAAACAATCAGTTGTGAATATTTTAGTGCATTGGAAAAGAGGATTTATTTTCTATTATTAGGGTGTAAAGTTTAATATGTATTATGTAATATGCCTAATTTTTTATACAACAAAAACTAATATATTTGAAATCAGGTTATATCTTTGGACAAGAGGAGTGGGTTACACTGGAGGAGAGTATACTATAAATGTTGAGTTACTGTTAATGCACTACTTGTTCCAGGACATTGTCCAGTAAATTTCCATTTGAGCTAATCTACTGGCTTTTTGGACTTCCATTGGCACAGTGGTAAAGAATCTGCCTTCCAAGATGGAGATGCAGGTTTGATCTCTGGGTGGGGAATATTCCCTGGAGAAGGAAATGGCAACCCACTCCTGTATTCTTGCCTGGGAAATCCCATGGACGGAGAAGACTGGTGGGCTGCAGTCCATGGGGTCGCAAAGCAGTTCAGACACGACTTCATGACTAAACGCCAACGACAAATTGGCTTTTTACAATTCTGACTTGTGCCTTTTCCAAGCTTCCTAAAACGTAAAAAATAAGAAGAGTTTATAAAGGTTTTTCATATGGGCACTGTGGAAAGAAAAAAAGGCAACTTTCTTCTAGAATGTACATTACTGATTTCTGTAGCATAATAGGGTCATGCAATTTTATTAGTGTTTGTGTAAAAGGTCTGAAAATTAGGGTCAAAATTAATTGGAATTATTTGAGGCAACTTTTTTTTTTTTTTTTTTACTAAACTTTAATGCAGCTGGTGTATTAGTCCCTCAGTTGTCTTACTCTCTGTGACCCCATGAGTGCAGCCTGTCAGGCTCCTCAGTCCATGGAATTCTCCAGAAAAGAATACTGGAGTGTGTAACCATTCCCTTCTCCAGGGGATCTTCCTGACCCAGGATTGAACCTGTGTCTCCCGCGTTGCAGGCAGATTCTTTACCATGTGAGCCACTAGGGAAGCCCTTAATAAGTTGGGGTAATTTACAAAGGGTTTTGAGAATGAATATGGCATTACTTCAAAGGATATACAGTTTATGGGAGAGGTAGGAAAGAGAAAAAAAAAAAATAGCTTCATCTCTGTGTAGTAAATTCTTCTGTGTATGAGAGCATTGTTCAAGTTGCAATACAACCAGGAAAGGAGGCTGATGGAAATGCTCCGAAAATGTTGAAGGAGAGAGCTCAGGAATGTGAATCACAGGAGAAGTGATAATACAGGAGGTCATTGGGTACTTTTAGGAAGAGCATTCGCAGTGGTTGTTGGGGAAGAAAAAATACTAAGTTAAGATGGAACATACCCTCTTGGTGAATTTGGATAGAAGAAAGACATAAGCTATATTTATAAATTTGTTAAGTGTGATAGGAAAACTAGCTAGTTTGTGGCTTCAGGTGGAGATCCAAGCCAAAAAGCACAAGTTGAAGAAAAATTTTTTAGAAATTTAAATACTTGGACTGCCATAATTCTGGAAAGATTAGATCAAAATTACAGGGAGAACATTTTTTTTTTCTTCCGGCATGCCAAATAGAGTGAGATACAGATGCAATTAAATTTAAGAGACTTGAATTAAAATATATTCTCTAGTATTTTTAGTTTTGCCTTTACCTCTGAATCTCTGCCACAATTGCTTGTCTTTTTCATTCCTCCCACATACTCATTCTTTTCTCCTCCTTCCTCTACTTCCTCATTATCTCCTGTTCCTGATTCCTCACTTTTTTAATCCCCCGTTCTAATCTGACTCTTCTATCCAACTAGCATCTGGTTAATTACTGCCACTCTCCTTTCAAATTCACATTTTCACATGAATCTACCCTAAAAAATTTTCCTTTTCTTTTTTATATTCTTCTGCCATTTGACTTCTGTGTTTCTTCCTTAGAAAACGTCTAACTACCATGCCTCTTAGACTGCAAAAGATACAAACGGAAATCATGAAAGAAGGTGGCTAAAGTAGGCTGGAGGGTGGACCATTACTGTAAAATCAGTCTCACATAACGGTCAAGACATTATCTCAAATGAGGCCTAAAATTGGAATCGGAAGGAAAATCGTAAACCAGGCGTTAATAAATACGAGTGTGTCACCTAAAAGAAAGTTAAAGTGTTAGTCACGCAGTTGTGACTAGCTCTTTGGGACCCATGGACTGTAGCCCACCAAGCTCCTCTGTTCATAGAATTCTCCAGGCAAGAATACTGTGGTGGGTTTCCATTTCCCTCACCAGACCTCCAATATCTTCACCAGGTTAGATCTTCCTGACTCAGGGATCAAACCTGGGTCTCCTGCATTGCAGGCAGACTCTTTACCATCTTATAGTCAACAGTAGGGGTTTGAATAGTGCTATCGGCTTATATGAAATTCAGTGGAGGAAGATTTTTGTTTTAGTTTGCTAGGAAAGTGTGGAAGTTTACTGATCTAGATGGGCCGTGGGAACGTGGACCTGCAGTCTGACTGATGGGGTTGCATGAGAGAAAGAAGAACCTCTTTTTCAGAGAGCTGTTGAGATACTGTGTTTGGGATGAAGGTGTAGTTTTCTGTTAGTGCAAAGAGGGCATGAAAAATAGGGATGCCTTCATAGTTCTCAACGTCTTCCTCATGAAACCGTGTTCCCAAAATTGGCAGAAATTCTAACAGGCTGGCCAACACTTGTCTTCAACTTCCAGAGCAGATGGAAGCTATCAAAAGTTTCAGAAAAAATCATGATGTGGAATCTATGGGAAAAGATTTTCTCTGCTTCTTTTCCCAACACTCATCTACAAGGGCATTCTACTGTGTCACTATACAATAATGGCCTGGAAACTGTGTGACTGGAGGAAAAAAATATTCTTATGAAAGAGAGGGCTACAGTAGAAAGGGAGGAGATGAAAATGCAGACCTACTTTACTATACTGTTCTGAGGAACTAGAGTTACAGAGTTTTAAGATATGAACTGCTGGAAAGCAAAGAGAACCTGCGTTCCTTTATAAATTCCTGCCTTCCTTTACACCTAGGCCTTACTCAGAGGTCCCATTTAAAGCCAGTTGCCTTCACAGGAGACAATTAGACTCCCTTGCTTTGCCAACTCAAATACATGTTTTAACATATGGTAATTTAGATGCAGTTGCTTGTCGCCTTAAATATCCTTCTAAGACCATTTACTGTTTTTATGGCCAGTTTTAATGTGCTGCCATGTTTGTGGTATTGGCTGCCAGATACTATTTTAATACTGGCATATATATCTCTTGCAAGGAAGCAACCTGCTCCATTATTATTAAGTTATTTTTTTTGGCAGTAAGTTCTGACTGGCTCAAAGACTATGTTGTAGAAGAAGAATGTCCTTTCACAGTCATGGTTCCCTCCTTGACGCTTCTCTGATAAACTTGTTTTGTGTTATCTCCTGTTTTCTTTGTAGAGCTTTTCTTCCAAAATTTCATTACAGCCAGGGTGACAAGGATTTTGTTGTTGTTGTTTAAGCCAGTTGGCATGTGCTAAATTGCCTCTGATAGAAGAAGAACTCAATCAAAACTGACATTGTCTGTCTAGTGTTTCACTAAAAGCCCACTAGGTTGTGATATGTTTTAATGTTTAGACTTCAGTTCTTCAGTGAACGTTAAATCAAGAACTCTGGCTTGCATACCAATTCAGGGAATTAGCGCAGAGCTTGGGAACTCTTGAAAATAAGGTGTGACCCTCCTGAAGATAATTCTGGCTTCCAGGCTTTCATGGAGGATATATTAATTCATTAAATTATTCAAGCATGCTGCATACAAATGCTGACAGGGCTTCAAAGGTTTGTGGTCTCCTATTAATCACTTTATTATTCATATCATTCTTTCACTAGAGGCATTAGAATGCATTTGATTAATATCTCATTTCTATTGTTCTTATGAACAATGCTCACTGGGTCTGTCTAGAGAACTTTGTTTCCTTTTAAGTAAATGGGAATAAAACAAAAGAGGATTACTGAATCTTGGTGGTATTTTCTGTGAGTGCACAGTGTCTCCTGACAAGCCTGGCTATCAAACCTAATTCAGCCTGTGGCTAGGATGGATGACGGTGGTGTGTGGTGTCTCATCTTAACCTGACAAGAGATGAAGACTCATTGACCACCTGCCTGAAGGCACATAGTAACACCTCTGAGTGATCCCTGGCTACTTCATGGTTCTTCCCTTTGGTCTCCTTTCACTGAGAGCCCATTCATTTGGTCTGAATGTCAGATCAAGGGGAACTGTTTCTCTCATCCATGCCTCAAACATGCAGGGAGATGAGGGACATTTTAGAAGTATCTTAAAGCCCCGGATATTAAACTCACTATTGCATATATTCCTTTCTCTAATCTTGAAGGCAAACAAACCATTAGGTAGTTCTTAATGGTTTGTATGCCAAATATTTTGCTTCAATTTTCAAAGCATAAATTATTTTAGAACCTGTTTTGATTTTATTTAGGAAAAACTCAAACTTGAATGTGTTTCATTTACAAATCTTATGGTCTTTGAACATTATTATTAGTGAATGTGTTGAAAGTGAAAAATACCATTTACTATAAAAAAGGAAGATAAGAAAACTATGCCTGAAGAATAACAGAAAGAGTACACACAGGAACATGCTTCTTGTTCAAAAATATTTACTTTCAGTTGCTGATATTTTTTCTGTAGCTCTTAGATGCAGCACTTAATTTTTTAATACAGATAATTGCCCCTGACATTTGGATCCTACCTTCTCTGAAATGCCTCCTGTGCGGTGAGCTGTTCACCACAGGAAGCTCCACAGAACATGCTGCTCAGAGCTAACTCCTCAGCATCCAGATGGCTTGATCAAGGTCCTTTATAAGCTTGATTGCATGCACCTTTCCTAGCATTTATTGACCCCGCTGCTTTCCTTCTGTTCACTGCATCACCCTTATATGCTTGTTCATTTTCTGCCTTCCTGAAATTAATAAATAATCAACCAATTGGGCAGAAGATTGCCCCCACAGAAGTCAGCACCATCTCACGCATCCGTATTTCAGTTTTCTGGCTGTCTTAGTTCCATAAAATCTAGCTGTGACCAGCCGCATATTGGTTGTGTGAAGAAGAAGAAAGCAGTCATTGAATGAGAGCTGATGCTTACGGCTGAGGGCAGGTCAGCAGATTCTCAATACTGCGAGAGCAGGAGTAGAGAGAGGCTGGGGGAGCATCGCTGCTTTGTGCACATGACGTCGTTTTTAGTACCCTTCTTACACTCCCGTGTGTGTTAGAGGGAGACGGGAAGACACAGGAAGAGACATGGCATTTGGGAAGAGAATACAGCGGAATGCACAGCTCACAAGTTTTAAGTTCAGAAAGACAAAGTTCCAAGCTTGCCTTTGGCGCTTAGGACGTTGGGCGAGTTAACCCTGAGTTTCATTCCCTTCATTTGTTAAATAGAGAAATATTGCTTGGTTTGTTTAAAGGTTTTGTGATTTCATCTGAAGTTCCAGACCCTATATATGACCTCAATAGTTGGAATTTTTATTTCCTTTTAACTTTATTAGTCCAAGTTCTCCTCTCCTGAGGAGGTGTTTTCCACCTAGACAATGGGAAGGATCCAATAGAATATGTTGTGTGAATCTATGAGTGAATAAGTAAACCATGATACTGCTTCAGAGAAATGCTGAAATTTAGTTAAGATAATTTCATAAATCTTAATATTTCTAATAAGGCTAGTTGTGCAGTTTTTCAGAATTCAGCAAAACTTGGAGAATTAAATTAGAATTGTGCTCAAAGATAGCCAGTTAGGTACATAAACAATAGTAACGCTTACAGCTCACAGGTTGAGGAGAGAGAAAAGCTGAAATATATTTGAGTGTGACCTGTTCCACAGTTCTCCAAGTCAAGCTGATTCCATTGCTATTATATTACAGAACAGATTGGCATTCAGATAGATAGACACTTTGAGCCTTAATAGAAAAAGTAAAATTACATTAAAGTCATTGTGTTTTAGAAGGCATAAATGTGTGTAATACGTTTCAGAAATATTTCTATTAAAATGGTTACTTTCAACTGCTTGAAAAGTTAAGCTTCAGTTATCTGTAAAATTAACATATGTATACAGATCATTCCCCATCGGTGTCAGATTAATAGAGTTCCGCCTATTGTCATTACCATTCGCCCTCTGCTTCCATTTGGCATCTTTTCCCCTCCCGAAATAGGCTACAGTGATGCATAGGTTTTCTAAGGAAGGCTCCTTTTAGGAAAGGTAAGAAGAGCTGCTTTAAAATTAGCAAAAGCTATCCTCGAGCTATTCCAGGTGACCATTCAAACTTTTATGCTTCATTATGATGTCAAGGAATTTCCCAGGCTCAGCCCGGCATCAGTACCATTGTATAGGTTTGCAATCTGAGCCAGACATCTGTGAGTGAACTCAACAAGCCCCAGGGCAGGAAGACTGGCATTTTTCCACCTGAATGCCATTTAAGTAAAAGCAACACAGAGGAGAAAGACAGGATAATCTGTTTTCTTTGTAATTGGTGTGGGCTTGAATGTATGCAATTTATAAGCTAGCTCTAAGACTGTTCATTTTCAAAAAGACAATGCTTCCACATAATGTAGCAATCATCAAAGAGCTGGATGGTGCAGTAACGTTTTAACTATGTGAATGGTCTAAACTTTTCCTTATAGCTTTCCCGCATACTGCAGCTCTGCCCTTCCAAATAGACCTCCGCATCCTTCACCACACACATACACACACATACCTAAGGTATGTGGCCATTTCCTTGCTCTCTTGACTTATTTGATAAATGCTTTAAAGTATAGTCACATAAAAAGTAAAGTCTCAGGTTCCCTTTAATGACTCATTGAGTGAAAAAAGATTTACAGATGGACTGACAAATATTGAATATGAAAAGAAAAGCCAATTATAAAAATCATACATATGTTAATATACACTCCTATATAAATCCAAAATCAAAAATTTGTAAGAAAGTAAGAAAGAATTAATGCTATCTACAAGTAGAAAGTAAATAGGAAACTAGTTCCAGTAAAAATTTTGGAGAGTAACTTGAATAAATTATTGTGAATACTGATACAAGTTATTTAGTGTAGGTGCCAGACAGAAAGTTCAGCTGGTGGCAAACTGTGGAGATACAGAGATATACTATATAGGACTTTATCCTAGCAATGGGACTCTCCTTCTTTACTGCTCTCGCTTTTTATGGAGCAAGGATAAAACCAGCTGCATATTCAGGGAATAAATATTTCGGGCTCAAGCATTAGTCAGGTTGAGCCTATATGCCAGTTTTGAGGAGATTTCAAGGAATTACCATCTGCCTGATACTTGCAGACATTAATGGTTTCAGCTCCTGTGGACACATTGAAAGTGGGCAAATCCCTACCCCTGAGAGGAAGGACAAGTTCCCAATCTCAATGGGTCATTGAAAAACAACTGGAAATGAATCTCTGAAGTTTTCTCATCTGATTTTCCTTATTGCTTGTCTGCACAAATGTTTACATACCTGCTGAACAGCAATTTTAAATCTGAGATCTTATTATTAGAGAAAATATGAATTTTATAGAATTCATTTAGAAAGCATAGAATTAAGAATGTACAACACTTTTCTTCCTTCAACCCTTCATTTTGCATGTGAAAGAAGAGAGTTTAAGGACTTTATTTGTTGGGATTTTTTAGTCTTTCTTGGTTTGTGCTTTTGGTCTAGACTTATCTTCTCAATAACTAATCAACTTTACTGAAATAAAGTATGTTGTGTGTCTCACAATTACCAGCTGTAGGGTACTCTTTTTCTTCTCATTTTTATACTTCCTTTTAGTACAAATTCTGTAATGAACCAAACCCCTACCAGTTTCAATGATGCAATTTCTGTTGCTACATCCTCAGTACTAGGAGGTTCAAGAAAAGTTTGTAATTCAGCCTGCCAGCGGAAGTTACTATGTAACAGGGACCTTTTTCTCTGCTACTTTGACACTTACTTGTTACTATCCTATCTTGTGAATCTACATCCTTGGCTTTGCTGAAGATTGGATCCAAAGAACAAGCCAATGGTAGTCTCCAGTTAACCAAATATTCCAATTGTAAGAAAGTGAAAGTGAAAGTCACTCAGTCATGTCGGACTCTGCGACCCCACGGCCTATACAGTCCATGGAATTCTCCAGGCCAGAATACTGGAGTGGGTAGCCTTTCCCTTCTCCAGGGGATCTTCCCAACCCAGATATCAAACCCAGGTCTCCCGCATTGCAGGTGGATTCTTTACTAGCTGAGCCACAAGGGAAGCCCAAGAATACTGGAGTGGGTAGCCTATCCCTTCGCCAGTGGATCTTCCTGACCCAGGAATTGAACCGGAGTCTCCTGCATTGCAGGCGGATTCTTTACCAACTGAGCTATGAGGGAAGCCCAAGTGCACAATCCATTTCTGTGTTTTATGAAAAGGCTAAGAGAATGACCTCCGGCATGTTCCCAGAGCCTTATGAAGTGTTTACTTCAGCTCTAAAACAAGCAAGTAGAAAGCAAACCAGTCTAAAAAGCCACCAAAGGAGACAGCTAAATAAACCAGTGCTGTTGTTGTTTAGTCACCCAGTTGTGTATGACTCTTTCACAACTCCATGGACTTAGCCCACCAAGCTCCCCTGTCTATGGGGTTTTCTGGGCAAGATTATTGCAGTGGGTTGCCATTTCCTCCTCCAGGGCATCTTCCTGACCTTGGTGTCTCCATGGTTCCACATCTCCCTGTATTACAGGAGGATTGTTGACCTCTGAGCCCCCGGGGAAGCCCAAATAAATCATAGCAATGTATATCTATACTGAGGCAAAGATACTCAAATAAGGAAGTGAGTCTAAGGACAATATCCCCCAAATATTATTTCAATATTAAATGCATAAATAGCTGCAGATTGATATTGTAATATTAAAAAATAATAATGAAATTCTCCCATAGAATATAGTATTTATAATTTGGGTACTTAAGGAACATGCTCAAAATTCTCCAAGCCAGACTTTAGCAATACGTGAACCGTGAACTTCCAGATGTTCAAGCTGGTTTTAGAAAAGGCAGAGGAACCAGAGATCAAATTGCCAACATCTGCTGGATCATTGAAAAAGCAAGGGAGCTCCAGAAAAACATCTATTTCTGCTCTATTGACTATGCCAAAGCCTTTGACTGTGTGGATCACAATAAACTGTGGAAAATTCTGAAGGAGATGGGAATACCAGACCACCTGACCTGCCTCTTGAGAAACCTGTATGCAGGTCAGGAAGCAACAGTTAGAACTGGACATGGAACAACAGACTGGTTCCAAATCGGGAAAGGAGTACATCAAGGCTGTATATGGTCACCCTGCTTATTTAACTTATATGCAGAGTACATCATGAGAAACGCTGGGCTGGATGATGCACAAGCTGGAATCAAGATTGCCGGGAGAAATATCAATAACCTCAGATATGCAGATGACACCACCCTTATGGCAGAAAGTGAAGAACTAAAGAGCCTCTTGATGAAAGTGAAAGAGGAGAGTGAAGAAGTTGGCTTAAAGCTCAACATTCAGAAAACTAAGATCATGGCATCTGGTCCCATCACTTCATGGCAAATAGACGGAGAAACAGTGGCTGACTTTATTTTTCTGGGCTCCCAAATCACTGCAGATGGTGATTGCAGCCAAGAAATTAAAAGACACTTACTCCTTGGAAGGAAAGTTATGGCCAACCTAGACAGCATATTAAAAAGCAGAGACATTACTTTGCCAACAAAGGTCCATCTAATCAAGGCTCTGGTTTTTCTAGTGGTCATGTATGGATGTGAGAGTTGGACTATAAAGAAAGCTGAGTGCCGAAGAATTGATGCTTTTGAACTGTGGTGTTGGAGAAGACTTTTGAGAGTCCCTTGGACAGCAAGGAGATCCAACCAGTCCATCCTAATGGAAATCAGTCCTGGGTGTTCATCGGAAGGACTGATGCTGAAGCTGAAACTCCAATACTTTGGCCACTTGATGAGAAGAACTGACTCATTGGAAAAGACCCTGATGCTGGGAAAGGTTGAGAGCAGGAGAAGGGAACGACAGAGGATGAGATGGTTGGATGGTATCAACGACTCAATGGACATGTGTTTGGATAGACTCCAGCAGTTGGTGATGGACAGGGAGGCCTGGCGTGCTGCGGTTCATGGGGTCGCAAAGAGTCAGACACGACTGAGCGACTGAACTGAACTGAATGAATCATATGAATGTTTAAAAAGTCCCCCAGAATACAGAACAAATTCATGAAAGTAGTTCCCCTTCGGGGATGAGGAAGGGGTTAGCACTGGGGATGCTGATCTAGAGAACTTACACATAATGACTCCTCTTACAGGAATTGATTAAATTATTTTTATGTAAATCAATCAGCTTTGCTACCTATCTTGTTGAGTCCATGAGAATGTAGGAGGGATTTATGAATGGCCAAAAGAAAGGGCCAGTGCTATTCAGGAGCCTAATCTTTTTTTTTTTTTTTTAACAATAGAAAAGAAAGAAAGAAAATGAAGTCACTCAGTGTTGTCTGACTGTTTGCCACTGTAGCCCGCCAGGCTCCTTGGTCCATGGAATTTCATACCTGTCCTTTATTAAGCTTCCTACTAAGGTCCAGGCAATGTGCCAGGAGTTTTAAATACATTAATGCTAATCTATTTTTTAAATTGAGTTATAACTGACATACAGTACTATGTTGGTTTCAGGTATATAGCAGAGTGATTCAGTATTTTTGCACTCTATGAAATGACCACCATAATAAGTCTACATACCATCTGTCACCATTCTTAATCATTATGCTATTATTGACTAAATTCTCTGTACTCTACATTATGTCCCTGTGACATTTTATTTTATTTTTGTGCCTCTTAATCCTCTTCGCAGATTTTATCTATCCTCCCATCAGTCTACCCTCTGTCGCCCACCTGTTGTTCTTTATACCTTTGAGTCTATTTTTTTATGTTTGTTCATTGGTTTTGCTTTTTAGATTCCAGGTATAAATGAGATCATATGTTGTTTTTCTCTGACTTATTTCACTTAGCATAATATCTCTAATGTTTTCACAAATGGCAAGGTTTTGTTCTTTCTTATCACTGAGTGATATTCCATTATATCCACGTCTCCCAGATCTTCATTGCCCATTGATTTATAAATAGACTCTTAGGTTGCTTCCATGTCTTGGCTATTGTAAATAATGCTGCAGTGAACAATGAGGTTTATGAACTTTTCCAAATTAATATTTTTTGTTTTCTTCAGATATATACATAGAAATGGAATTGCTGGGTTATATATAGTTCTCATTTTAATTTTTTGGAGAAAACTTCATACTGTTTTCTATAGGGGCTACCCCAATTTACACTCCCACCAAGAGTGTACAGGGCTTCTCTTTTCTCCACATCCTCATAAATACATGTTGTTTCTTGCCATTTTGATAAAAATCTTTCTGGCAGATGTGAAGTGGTGTGGTTTTGATGTGCAGTCCCCTGATGATTAGTGATCTTTGCATGTGCCTCTTGGCCATCTCTATACATTCTTTGAAAAAACGACTGTTCAGATTTCTGCTCATTTTTTAATAGAGTTGTTTTGTTATTAATGAGTTGTATGAGTTATACATATTTCAGATACCAACCCTTAATCAGGTATATCATTTGTAAGCATCTTTTCCCAATTATTAGCGTGCCTTCTTGCTTTATCGGTTGTTCCCTTTGCCGTGAAAAAGCTTTTTATTTTGATATACTCCCATTTATTTTTGTTACCCTTGCCAGACAAGACATATTCAAACCATATTGTTAAAACCAAAATTAAATAGATTATTGCCAATATTTTCTTCTTGAAGTTTTATGATTTCAGGTCTTATATATAAGTCTGATTCATTGTATATGGTGTAAGAAAGTAGTCTAGTTTCATTCCTCTTTAAATTTTTTTTTTTTTTACTTTTTGGCCTCACTGTGGGTGGGATCCCAGTTCCCTGACTCGGAATTGAACCCAAGACCCCTGCATTAAAAGCACAGAGTCTTAACCACTGGGCAACCAAGAAGTCCCTAGTCCCATTCTTTTGTGGTCCAGTTTTCAAAATAATTCAATGAAGAGATTTTTTTTTTTTCTCTCTTGTATATTCTTGCATCTTTTGTCCTATATTAATGCATTATATGAGTATGGACTTATTTCTAGGCTCTCTAGCCTGTTCCATTGGTCTATGTGTCTGTTTTTGTACCAGTATCATACTGTTTTAATTACTATAGCATTATAGTATAGTTTTAAGTCTGATAGTATGTTATCTTCAGCTTTGTCTCTCTTTTTCAAGATTGTTTTGGCTATCCAAGGTCTTTTGTGGCTCTGTAGACATTTGAGGATAATTTTTTCTAGTTCTTTAAAAAATACCATGAGTATTTTGATATAAATCTCATTTAATCTATAGGTTGCTTTCAGTAGTATGAACATTTTAGCAAAATTGAATCTTTCACTACAAACACAGTACACTTTTCCATTTATTTGTGTCATCTTCAATTTTATTCCTCAGTGTCTTAAAGTTTCAGTGTACAGGTTTTTCACTTCCCTGGTTAAATTTATTTCTGGGTATTTTATTTTTTTCTATATAATTTTTAAATGAATTTTTCTGTCAATTTACTATTATTTTAAATATATAAAAAAGCAAAGGATTTCTGTATGTTAGTTTTGTGTCCTGCAAGCTTACTGAGTTCAATTTTTAGATCTAATAGTGTTTTGGGTGGAGGTTGGGGGGGTTATCTATCTATCTATATATCTATAAATAGTATCTTACTATCAGCAAATAGTGACAGTTTCACTTCTTCCTTTAGAGTTGGGATGATTTTATTTTATTTTTTCTTGTATGCTTTCTGTGTGTAGGACTTCCAAAGCTATGTTAATAGAAACCAATGAGAGTGGGCATACTTGTTTCACTCCTGGTATTAGCAGAAAACCTTTCAGATTTTCACCATTGAGTGTAGTGTTAATTGTGGGTTTGTCATATGTGGCCTTTATAATGTTGAGATATGTTTCCTCTATACCCATTTTGTTGAGAGTTTTTTGTCATAAATGGATGTTGACTCTTTGGAAATGTTTTTTTTTGCATCTGTTGGGATGATCATATGATTTTATTCTTCATTTTGTCAGTGTGCTGTCATAGTGATTGATTTGCAAATATTAAGCCATCCTTGCATCCCTGGAACAAATCCACTTCATTCTGTTGTATAATCCTTTTAATATCCATTAAAGTTTGTTTGCTAATATTTTGTTGAGGATTTTTGCACTTATGTTTATCTATGATATTGACCTATTGTTTTCTCTTTTTGTATTGTCTTCATCTGGTTTTGGTATGAAGGTGCTGGAGTTGTAAAATGAGTATGCAAACATTCCTTCCTCTTCAATTTTTTGGCATAATTTGAGAAGGATGGGTATTAGCTCTTCTTTAAATATTTTTTCAAATTCACTTGTGGAACTATTTGGACTTCGGCTTTTTATTCTGGAGGTGGGAGGGTGAGGTGCAATTTATTGATTACTGATTCAGTTTGGTTACCACTGATCAGTTTATTCTTATTATCTGTTTCAATCATGGAAAATTATATGGTTATAGGACATTATCCATTTCTCCTAGGTTGTCTAATTTGTTGGCATATAAATTGTTCATAGTATTCTGTTATCATCCTTTGTATTTCTATGCTATTGCTTGTAATTTCTCCTCTTCTATTTATGATTTATTTGAGTTCTATGTTTTTTTCTTGATGAGTCTGGCTAAATTTGTCAAATTAGTTTGTTTATTCAAAGAACCAACTCATAGTTTTCCTGATCACTTAAATTATATTTTTGCTCCATTTCACTTATCTCCAACCTAATCTTTATTTTTCCCTTCCTTCAACTAACTTTGGGCTTTACTTTCTCTTTTTTTTTCTAGTGCCTTTAAATGTAAATTTAGATTATTTCAGATTTTTCTTGTTTCTTGAAGGAGGCTTGTAACTCTTTGAATTTTCCTCTTATAACTGCTTTTGCTATGTCCCGTGGATTTTGGATATTTGTGTTTTCACTTTTTCATCTCCAGACATTTTTTTGATTTTCTCTTTGATTTCTTCATTGACACATTTCCTCTTTGGTAGTATGTTTTTTAGTCTCAATGTGTTTGTGTTTTGTTTTGTTTTGTGTTTTTTTTGTAGTTTTTTTATTATATTTTTTCTTGCAGTTGATTTCTAGTCTCATACCATTGTGATCAGAAAAGATGCTTGGTATAATTTCAATCTTCTTAAATTTATTGAGACTTTTTTTCACTTCAGTTCATTCAGTCATGTCCAACTCTTTGCAACCCCATGGACTGCAGCATGCCAGGCCTCTCTGTCCATCACCAACTCCCGGAGTTTACCCAAACTCATATCTATTGAATCTGTGATGCCATCCAACCATCTCATCCTCTGCCGTCCCCTTCTCCTCCCGCCTTCAATCTTTCCCAGCATCAGGGTCTTTTCAAGTGAGTCAGTTCTTCGCATCAGGTGGCCAAAGTATTGGAGTTTCAGCTTCAGCATGAGTCCTTCCAATGCATAGTCATCACTGATTTCCTTTAGGATGGACTGGTTGGATCTCCTTGCTGTCCAAGTGACTCTCAATGTAGTCTGGGGACTGTTACATATATACTTGAAAAATGCATATTTTGGTGCTTTTGAATGGATGTATATATTCTATTTATATACTTATTTATTTCATTTTGGTTTAATGTATTATTAAAGGCCATGTTTTCCTTATTAATTTTCTGTCTGGATGATCTATTTATGTAAGTGGGGTATTATAGTCCCCTACTATTATTATATTGTGATCTGTTTTTAAATTCCTCTTACTATTTGCTTTGCAATCTCAGAGCTCTTAGTTTGATACATAAATGTTTGCAAATGTCATATTCTCTGGTTGCATTCACCCCTTTATCATCATGTAATGCCCTTCTTTGTCTTCTGTTATAGTATTTATTTTAAAGTCTATTTGCCTTATACGAGTATTGCTACCTCAGCTCTCTCTTTTTCTATTTGCATGGAGTATCTTTTTCCAACAATTCATTTGTAATCTATGTGTATCTTTAGATCTAATTAGAGCCTCTTGTAGACAGCATATAGATGGGTCTTGTTTTTTTGCTCCACTCAAGCACCTGTGTCTTTCAATGGAGACATTTATGATAGGAGTAATTAAAATAAATTTAAAGTAATTATTGATAATTATTGATAATGACACACTGGTCATAGCAAACACCCACTTCCAACAACACAAGAGACAACTCTATACATGGACATCACCAGAAGGTCAATGTAGAAGTCAGACTGATTATATTATTTGCAGCTGAAGACTGAGAAGCTGTATACAGTCAACAAAACAAGACTGAGAGCTGTGGCTGAGATCGTGAACTCCTTACTGAAAATTCAGACTTAAATTGAAGAAAGAAGGGACAACCACTAGACCATTCAAGTGATAAGTGAAGTGTAAGTGGCTCAGTCATGTCCAACTCTTTGCAACCCCATGGGCAATAAAGTCCATGTTATTCCCCAGTCTGGGATAGTGAAATAGGTAGCCTTCCCCTTCTCCAGGGGATCTTCACAACCCAGGGATAGAACCCAGGTCTCCTGTATTGCAGGAGGATTCTTTACCAGCTGAGCCACAAAGGAAGCCCCTAGACCATTCAGATAGGACCTAAATCATATCCCTTATGATTATACAGTGGAAGTGACAAATAGATTCAAGGGAGCAGATCTGATAGAGTGATGAAGAACTGTGGATGGAGGTTTTTGGCATTGTACAGGAGGCCATAATCAGAACCATCCCCAAGAAAAAGAAATGCAAAAAGGCAAAATGGTTGTCTGAGGAGGCCTTACAAAAAGCTAAGAAAAGAGGAGAAGCAAAAAGCAAAAGAGAAAAGGAAAGATTTATCGATCTGAATGCAGAGTTCTAAACACTAGCAAGAAGAGCTAAGAAAGCCTTCCTAAATGATCAAGGCAAAAGAATAGAGGAAAACAACAGAATGGGAAAGACTAGAGATCTCTTCAAGAAAATTAGAGATACCAAGGGAACATTTCATGGAAAGATGGCCTCAACAAAGGTTAGAAATGGTATGAACCTAACAAAAGCAGAAGATTAAGAAGAGGTGGCAAGAATACACAGAAGAAATAAACAAAAAAGAACTTAATGACCCAGATAACCACAATGATGTGATCACATACCTAGAGCCAGACATCCTGGAGTGTGAAGTCGCCATGAATAAAGAGGGTGGAGGTTATAGAATTCCAGCTGAGCTATTTCAAATCCTAAAAGATCATGCTATGAAAATGCTACACTGACTATGAAAATGCCAAATTGGAAAACTCAGCAGTGGTCACAAAGCTAGAAAAGGTCAGTTTTCATCCCAATCCCAAAGAAAGGAAATGCCACAGAATTTTCAAACTACCACACAATTGCACTCCTCACACACACTAGCAAAATAATGCTCAAAATTCTCCAAGCTAGGTTTCAACAGCACATGAACCAAGATTTCCAGATGTTCAAGCTGGATTTAGAAAAGACAGAGGAACCATGTCAATGTCCATTGGATCATAGAAAAAGCAAGAGGATTCCAGAAAAGCTTATGCTCTGCTTTATTGACTACACCAAAGCCTTTGACTGTGTGGATCACAACCAACTGTGGAAAATTCTTCTAAAGACAGGAACACCAGACCACCTTACCTGCCTTCTGAGAAATCTGTATGCAGGTCAAGAAACAACAGTTAGAATCAGACATGGAACAATGGACTGGTTCAAAATTGGGAAAGGAGTATGTCAAGGTTGTATATTGTCCCCCTCTTTATTTAACTTATATGCAGAGTACATCATATGAAATGCCAGGCTGGATGAAGCACAAGCTGAATCAAGATTGTCAGGAGAAATATCAATAACCTCATATATGCAAATGACACTACCCCTATGGCAGAAAGCAGAGAGGAACTAAAGGGCCTCTTGATGAAAGTGAAAGAGGAGAGTGAAAAATTTGGCTTAAAATTCAACATTCAAAAAAGGAAGATCATAGCATCTGGTCCCATTACTTCATGGCAAATAGATGTAGAAACAATGGAAACAGTGACAGACTCTATTTTGGGGGGCTCCCAAATCACTGCAGATGGTGACTGCACCA
Organism: Giraffa tippelskirchi; assembly: GCF_054371585.1. Classification (NCBI taxonomy): domain Eukaryota; kingdom Metazoa; phylum Chordata; class Mammalia; order Artiodactyla; family Giraffidae; genus Giraffa; species Giraffa tippelskirchi. The sequence goes on along the minus strand of NC_137280.1, from coordinate 173,997,940 downwards.
AGGAAATTAAAAGGCACTTGCTTCTTGGAAGAAAAGTTATGAAAAATCTAGACAGCATATTAAAAACAGAGACATTATTTCACTAACAAATGTTCGTCTAGTCAAAGCTATGGTTTTTCCAGTAGTCATGTATGGATGTGAGAGTTGGACCATAAAGAAACCCGAGCACCGAAGAATTGATGCTTTTGAACTGTGGTGTTGGAGAAGACTCTTGCGAGTCCCTTGGACTGCAAAGAGATCAAACCATTCAATCCTAAAGAAAGTCAGTCCTGAATATTCATTGGATAGACTGATGCTTAAGCCAAAACTTCAATACTTTTGCCATTTGATCAGAAGAACTGACTCATTGGAAAGACCCTGATGCTGGGAAAGATTGAAGGCGGGCAGAGAAGCGGACGGCAGGATGAGATGGTTGGACGGCATCACCGACTCGATGAACAAGAGCTTGAGCAAGCCCTGGGAGGTGGTGATGGACAGGGAAACCTAGCGTGCTGCAGTCCATGGGGTCGCATTGAGTCAGACGTGACTGAGCGACTGAACCGAAATATTGATAAAAATGTCCTTATTGCCTATTAATTGTTCTCGTTGTTTTTGTAGTTCTCTTTTCCTGTCTTTCTTTGTGACGGTCGTTTTGGCTTGTCTGAGGTCAGATTTGGAGAAGGAAATCGCAGTCCACTCCACTATTCTTGCCTGAAGAATCCTGTGGACAGAGGATCCCGGCAGGCCATGGTCCGTAGGGTCGCAGAGAGTCAGACACGACGGAAGCAACTAAGCACGCACACACATTCCTATCTTCTCTTGATTCTTCCATGGTGATATGATGGATTCCCTTAGTGTTATTTTAATATCCCTTTGTCTTTATTTTTTGTGTCTTCAGTGCACGTTTTTGGTTTGTGGTTACCAAGAGGTTCATATATATCAACCTGTATGCATAGCAGACCATTTTAAGCTGATAGTCACTTGAATTTGAACACCTGAAAACCCTGAAAACCTTCCCACCATATTTTATGTTTCCGATGTTGTGTTTTACATTCTGTTATTTCATGTCCTTTAAATACTTACTGTACTTGCACAGTTAGTTATATGATGGATTAGTTGTGTCCACCCACCACATATTCACAAGTTTTTGTTTAATTTTATAGTTTGACCTCTAGATCTACAGTTCCCCACCCATAGACGAAACCACACACAGACCGTGTAGTACTGTAGGATAAATATTGAAAAAAATTCACGTATAAGTGTATCTGTGCAGTTCAAACCTGCATTTTTCAAGGTTTACCTTTGGTTGATTGTACTACTTTTGTTACTAATATTCATGCTAACTTCTTAAGTGGCTGATCCACTGCCAAACGTTTGCCTTTACCAGTGAGATTTTTTTTTTTTTCTTTCATATATTTTCTTATTTCAAGTTGTGGTCTTTTTATTTTATTTAAAGAAGTCCATTTAACATTTCTTGTAAGACAAGTTTAGTGGCGATGGACTTCTGTATTTTTTAGTTTTCTGGGAAACTCCTTATCTCTTGTTCAATTCTGACTGATAACCTTGTTAGATAGTTTGATTCTATACTGTAAGTTTTTTTTTTTTTTTTTCCCTTTCAGCACTTATTATATCCTGCCATTTTCTTCTGTCCTATAAAGTTGCTGTTGAAAAACAAGCTGACAGCCATTACAGAGTTTCCCTTATATGTGATTTTTTTTTCCCTCTTGTTGACTGTAAGATTTTTCTCTATCTTTAATTTTTGCAATTTTAACTATAATATATTTTGATGTGGATCTCTTTGGATTCATGTTGTTTGGGATTCTATACTTCCTAGATTTTTATGTCTATTTTTTTTTTTTAACAGGTTAGGGAAGTTTTCAGGTGTTATTTCTTCAAATAATTATTTCTGTCTCTTTCTCTCTTTCTCTATAACACAACTTTTAGTATGCTTGATATTGTCCCAGAATTCTATTATACTATCCTCATTTTCTTAAAATATTTTTCTCTCTTTGTTCTGTTCTGATTGAGTGATTTCCACACTTTCATTTTCAAAATTGTTTAGTCATTCTGCTATATCAGTCTTCTACTTACCGTATTCTTCATTTCATTTATATTCTTTAGTTATGAATATTTTCTTATGTTTTCTAAACCTTTGTTAATATCCTTGTGGGGTTCATTCATTCATTTTCTGAGTTCAGTGAGCATCTTTATGGCCATTGCTTTAAACTCTTTACCAGGTAAATTACTTATCTTCATCTCATTAGCTCCCACCCTGGATTTTTGTCTTAGTCTATCATTTGGAATATCTTCCTCTGTGTCCTCATTTTGTTTGACCTTCTCTGTTTGTTTCTGAGAGTTAGTCAAAACGGCTACCTCTTCTTATCTTGAAGTAGTGACATTATATGGAGGCATCCCCAGTATAGACTGCCTGCACCAGTGTTGCCCTGATGGATGGCTGGAGTGAGCGTGGGATAGGAGGAGTCTGGAGGCACTCAAAAACAATGATGCTCCTTGGTGCCTCTGACCCCTAATAGGGTTCCGGCACCCCCCTGCTCTCTTTGTAGACATTTTAAGTTTAGTAATTGGATTTTCTTCCTGCATATACTATGTGTTCTTTAAACGGCTGTGATTTTGCTTTGTCCTAGGCTGGGTGAGTCTGGGCTCACGTTCCTCACTGATATCCTTCCCTACTGCAGGTTGCTGTGATGAGAGTGGAGTTCCATGGATACCGTGTCTCTGCTTTTCTTATCTATATATATGTGGTCCCTCTGTATGCAGAAGCTGTTCAGTCATCCCTCACATCTTCTTTGGGAGGAATTGCTTTATATGTCTATGTTAATTTAGAGTATCTGTGGGAGGAGGTAGGTTCAGGGTCTGTCTTTGATGCAATCTTAGACCTGCTTTTGAGGCTACTTTTTTTTTTTAAGTATAGCATTAAATTCACTTACTAATTTTCAATGACAGATTATCTTCTAAAGCAACACACAAACAAGTAGACCTTACTGCTCAATATATCTGTCTTCTCCTTAAACTTTCCTGTGGAAGCATAAGTTGCAATATCAACTCCAAGGAGTTTATACTGTGTATACCAGTGTCACTGATCATTCCCTGTTACCAGGAGGCACTGGTTTATTAGGATATGTCTGTTTCGAAGTGTGCAGAAAAAATGGCTTTAATTTATACTCTTAGTTGTTATCTGGAGTAAAATAGAAATAAAGCGATTTCTATTCTCGGTATTTGTTTGAGGACTACAAGTGCTGATGGCTTGAGCAAAACCTAGATTTATTCAGGCGTGTGCTGTGGTGTGCTTATTTGCTCAGTCGTGTCCAACTATTTGTGACCCCATGGATTGTAGCCTGCCAGGCTCCCCTGTCCATGGGCATTCTCCAGGCAAGAATAATAGGATGAATTGCCACACCCTCCTCCAGGGGATCTTCCCAACCCAGGGATCGAACCCAGGTCTCCCACACTGCAGGTGAATTCTTTACCATCTGAGCCACCAGGGAAGCCCAAGCATACTAGAGGGGGTAGTCCATCCCTTCTCCAGGGCAACTTCCCAACCCAGGAATCAAACTGGGGTCTCTTGCATTGCAGGTGGATTCTTTACCAACTGAGATACCCGGGAAGTTATTCAGGCATACTCAATCTTGAAACAAATGTCTTCTCAGTTTTCAAAGAACCAGCTTTTGAATTAAGGACGCCAAAGCTCTTGGTGATACGCCAAGGGGACACTTCCTGCTAAGTGCCACCCTCCCTTCCTGCCCCTCCCTGTGAATTTCCCTTGTTCTCTCTTCTGGTTCAGGACCTACCTCTCTCCAGCTACAACCTCAGGGCGAGATCCCTGCTGATCAGGTTACTAACTTAAAGATCAGTTTCTACTTGTTGGAATTGCTAGTTCACTGTTGTTTGTTTAGTTGGTTTTGCACTTTTAGTGACTTAAGATGAGAAGCTCAAACTCTATGATGAGTGTATCTGAAGTTATAGTGTTGAATTCATTTTTAAAGCACTAAGCAAATAATTCAAAGATTTCATTACCAAGTGTCAAACAAGACTTTTCAGATAAAACCACTTAAGTTCATGACCATGTCTTCTCTTCTCTTCTCTGGGGTTTTTATGTATTCGATGTTTTCTTTCTTTCTTTTCTTTAATCTGTGCTTTTCATTCTTATTTTTTACGGTGAGTAAGTCCTGTCCCTCAACTTCTAAATGTGCTCAGGTTCTCTGTCATTTAAAACTAATGATTTAACTAACAAACAAAGTGTGTCTCAGCTATTGTTTACCTTTTATTCTTTGCTCTTGAGGTCCTAATTTCCTTACCTGCCATTCATTTCACCCCTCAGTCTAATTTGTTTTTTTTTACTTCAACTTCTCTCACCGAGGCAGAGGATTTCTTGGCATTAAGGTAACAAGTTGCTCTGAGAATCTAATCTAAACTTTAGGGCTCAACCCCAGGAGAAAAAATGCATATACAGTATACTCTTCCAAAAATTTGCCAGAGGCTATTTATATGTTTGTCCTGAATTAAATACACAGAAAACAGAATCCATGAGTTCAGGAATCACAGCTCTCTTTTTCTCTATTTTATTCTTAATACAAGCATAGTTTCCAGAAGCCAGTAAGTATTTAATAAATAAGTGCTACATAATTAATCAGTGTGTTAGGTGGCATGCAATATGGTGAGTATTTTTCACTCTGCTAATTTATTGAGTACTAACAATAGACCACGCAATGTACCAGCCTTTTTGTATAAGTTTTGTATGTGTAACCCACATGAATTCTGGAATCAATATCTATCCATTATTACCCAGGAAGCATTCAAACAATCCAATTTAAATAGCTACAAGAACAAAATCATTCCAGTCCTTACTTGAAACACATTAAAGAGAATGCAATTCATAACCTCTGGTAATATTTCTTAGAACGTTAATTTTCACAGGTCAGACTTCTCTGAAACTTTTTATTCACCAATCACATCCTAATTTCTCTTTTTGCTCAAACTGTCCTCTATCAATTGTATTTCACTTCATCTTTTTTCCCTCTCAGAACTTAATAATTTAGATTGGCTTTATCTCTTTATCTAAGTAATTTTATTTCTCTTCAAGTGTTAATGAGCCTGCCTTTTTGTGCCTGTCATTTTATATAGCACAGAAGTTCAGAACTTGTCTGAAGATCATTTTTTTTTTTTCCTACAGAAGTTGGAAGATAGAGGAGGGGATGTGTGAGAGGAGATAGCATTCTGTTTCTGAACCCTAAATAACTGTAGGGCCTCTTATTACCCTTCTGTAAGTTACCAGAAGCAAAAGCTCAAGATATAAAGCTATTTGGCCACAGGCTCGCTAAGGGCTTACCCAGTATGCTTCCAGATCCATTTATTCCCAAAAGCCTGTCCTTTAGCGTCATGCTACACTGCTTATTTGAAACTGCATTCATTCATTCAATACACATCTAGGGTTATCTACCACAGGGAAGTCTGGTGTGCTGCAGTCCTTAGGGTCCCAGAGCAGGATATGACTTAGTGACTGAACAACAGTAACCATGTCCCAGGAGTACCGACATTAACAGAAAACTATGTCAAAACTCTTGACCTAATGGATCTTATTTTCAAGTGGAAGGATAAAAAAATAAAGAGAAAAAATAAACAAAAAAATTAACTATATAACATATGTAAGGTGCTACAAAATATAGAACAAAATAAGGGGGTATCTAGAAAGGAAAAGGTGATAAGGGGTTGATGCTTTAATTAGATCGGTTGTTGTCATCCATATGAGAAGGAGATATTTGAGCTGTGTCTTGAAGGAACTGAGAGAGTGAACCAGACAGATAAATAAAGAGAAATCCTTCCAAGCAGATGGATGGTCATTGCAAAGACTGACTGTGATTCTGGATGTTTGGAAACCGACAAAAAGGCTATCAAGGCTAGATTGGTGTCAGCCAAGAGAAGAGCAAGGGAGAGACAGATGTATGAGATACTGAATATTTTGTGTTTGTGTATGTTTCTCAGTTAATGGTACATTATTTTACGAAGTTCTCCAAAGGGTTGGTGAATCAAAAAGGTTAAATTTCACTCCCCCAGGGAAAAGAGAGCTGGTAGACGATTTGCTGCTAACATGACTGTCTATTGCTTACCCCTTGACATTCTTTCCTCTTATCCCCCAAAAGAGTACATGCTCCTGGACTGGCTCATAGGTCTTGGGATCTGCAACTTGTTTCCATCATTATACCATATTTCTCAACCTCAGTAGTTGGTAAATGTTCATTGAAAAAAAAATGGAAAAATATCTGGAATCTGTGTATTTAGCAACACAATAGGACATTTTGTCATGTGGACCACCCATCAGAGATATAATCCGTACGTTGACTTTGACTGAACATTTGTCAGAAACTTTCTTGAGACTGACATTTCAGAGTCAGGCTTTCTACGTTCTCAAAATTCTATCCTTGTCAAAAGTTAACTCCCCTAAATGGCATTCCTGAGTTAATCTTTCAGTTGTTCTTGACTTTTATAAGGGAGATATTTGTAAGAAGTATGTACATGAAAAGTGTATTTTATCTCAGAAAATAATAATCATGTGTTATTAAGTTATAATATCTATTCCCTCTCACAGGAGGATCCATTTGACATAGTTTTGCTAGAACTCAGTACAAGAAAAACATATTTTACAAATTAACTTTCATGCATTTTTTTGTTGTTGTTTTCTTAATGAGAATAACCTACGTGCAACCCTTTTCTCACCGGCCTGACTCCTATAAAGTTTAAAACTCTCTTGAATATTTATTGAAAATATGTGATATAAAGGACACTATATAAAATCAATCTGTGAAGTGTAAAGTGATTGATTGGGTAGTGATCCTGTTTTCACAAATCCTGCAGTGAGTATAAAACTTAGATGTAAATAGCAGTGGCATAAGAAGTCAGGTAATAAGGACATTAATGAGGTTAAGGGGATAGGTTATTTTCAACAGTGGAGAATTATAGAACTTAACTCTTGAAAGTAAGTATCTATCATCTCTCTCAATGTTTTTTCCTTTCATCTTTTTATTCTGTATGTCAAAGCACAGTTATGTCCTTTTCACAGATAGTCAAGGAATATATCATTGCTTTAAACAATCATTCCAAAACATTCCAAATCCTTATCAAACATAGCGTCACACATCCTGATCATTCCCTATATATTTTAGAATTTAACTAGCTTCGCTGGTGGCTCAGTAGTAAATAATCTGCCTGCCAATGCAAGAGGCATGAGTTCGATCCCTAGGTCAGGACGATCCCCTGGAGAAGGAAATGGCAACCCACTCCAGTATTCTTGCCTGGAAAATTCCATGGACAGAGGAGCCTGGAGGGTTACAGCCCATGGAGTCACAAAAAGAGTCAAACATGACTTAGCAACTAAACAACAACAATTTTAGAACTTGTCCTAAAATGTATGCTAACAAAGTTTACTACCTAAGAATGATGAAACAAGCAAAAAAAAAAAAAAAACCTAAAATTTTTTTAGTGGGAATTTCCTAGAAAATAAACAAAACAAAACAACAATTTGTCCTGGATTATATATTAAGAATTTTCTGCCTTTCTAAAGTGAGAGAAATAAACCAGATAAATCACAGGGTCAATTGTTCTCATAGGTCTCTGTTTTGCTATTGATTTTCCACGTGAGACAAAGCACAGCTATGCCTAAATCTGTGTGCATTTTGACAAGGGACGATTGTGGTGTGTGCGTGTCTCTATGTGTTTCTGTTTCTATCTTGACTGGGATCAAGAATCTTATCCACGATTTGATTGGTACATACATGAATCTGACTTAGTGTGAAAGAAGTAAATTCAGCAACAAGACAGACAGTAAAAGCATGCTTTTGAAAACAAGACTGAGTTATAATTAAATGTTTTAGAGACAACGGAAGTAATTATGAGGTTGCAAACAAAAAAGCTGTCTTCAGATCCAGTATACACAAGATATAATTTTGGTGATTTCCACATTTAAAATTTAGTACTTTGTGTATTAAGAGTAAGTTTGCAGTTTCAAAGGGCTATCACTTATTCAATATCACTTAATTTTGTAGAAAATATAGTTAACTGAGCCCCACATCAGTTACATGAAACCCCATTAGAGGTTCATTGTCTCACTTTCTATCACAGATAACAGGTAGGTGTTGATGAAATCATAATTATTGGTCAAAGACTGACAGCTGACCTTCAGCATCACAGCATTATCTCTATTCATGATAGAGGAATTTGAACATCATGGACTAAACTGTTTTTATCATTAGGCTTACATATAAAAAGGAAGGCATAGCTACTAACTATTTCTGAGTTGGTCAGTGTATCTAGAGACTTTTCTTGGCCCAGATTTTCCATTTACCAACACTATGATCAAGGCCCCAGCATCTCTCTCCAGTGTAGAAAGCCTGTTAGAATGTCATGATTCCATAAATATGATAAACACTGCTAAAAGAGCCTTGGCTAGCTAATTCATCTCATTTCACAGTTTGGAGAGGAGGCAGGCTGGCTAAGTTTAGCAGTCCTTTAAAATAAGGGTTCCATAGCAGTCTTTTTGTTCATACAATAAGCTCTCCATGATGAAAGAGGATCTTACATAAAATACCTTTATGATCTGAAGAGTACATCCTCATTACATTTTTAGATCTCCATTTCAAAGACTTCAGGCCTCCTTTCCTCTCCTGAAGTAAGACCTCTCTAAAGAGCATCACAGATGGGCTGTCACATACTGGGTCATAAACTGCATATTGGTTGATTAGAGAAAAATAAAAGGCAACATTGGGATTTGCTCCCCTGGAAGTTGGTATTCTTGCCACTGACTTTTGCCCTTACCTGTCTGTGGCACCTCTCTCAGCATCCCATCTGATTTCTTTTAGATCAAACTGGTATAAAAAAAAATCCCTGTAGGTGGCTTTATTCTCATGGTAAGGCTTGTGAATTTGAGTTCTTTGTTTCACAAAAGCCTGACAAATTCAGCCTTCACTCAGTCTCTGAACACAGTTGTTAAGCAACTAAACAAGAATAGTAAAAATCTGACAGCTGACAGGCTTTGCATAGATTTTTCGTCTGCGAATGGATCATTTCAAAGAATTTGAGCCTAGTGATTTTGACAAACACTCAATTGATTTATGTCATAGATTGCTATCATATCACCTGCAACTTTACATTCAAAGTTTAAGGAGATTTACCCTAAGGTCAAATGGACCTGAACAATAAACATTCTTCATCTTAAAAAGATTGTACTTTGAGAATATCATAACTTAGTCGTTCATTCACTTCCTGCAGAACTAGTAACATCTCAAGACACTCCCTTCTACAAGCAACAACAGTCCCTGTTTCCTCAGATTCTAGCCATTCTTAAAGAAAATAGCAGAGGAAAGTAAAACTGAATTAAAAAATGAGAAACTTGTGAATGTGGATTAAATAAAGAATACAGATAGTGGACATCTAGAAATTACATATGAGAAACCAAAATCAGGTTAGAAAATATACTTTACTAACACCAAAAATATAGATTTAATAGCAAGGCATAAATTTACATTTCTCTTCCATGAAATTATATTTTTAATAAATGAAGATGTGTTTTAGGTGTCTTGGTTTCTGTGCATATTTTTTCCAGATTACTTATAAATAGTGGGGAAAAGAATGAGATGGGAGCAGGTGGTTGGCAATATTTTGGGCAAGGAGTTAATATTGAAGCAGCTGCTGATAATTTGCCTACAGTATTATTCATCATTTTAAAAATGAAAATGATTGTAATTACCCTGATATGTTACATCATATGTGACTAAAAGGAGGAAGAGATGATGGAGATGGAGAAAATGTCCATACCCCTGTAGTTAGGTGCTCATTACTCTGTAAACTCCTGAGAGACTGGTTTCCATGGGATGTTGCCCCAATGGATGCAGCTCAGGTAGGTAATAAAATCTAGCAGAAGGCCTGTGCGTGCCAGTGGCCACCTGATCAGAACTCATTTAGTGATTGTCATCACTTTGCAGCAACCATGCAGTTAATACCCAGTGTATTTGACACCTGCTATGTTAAATTAGTACTTGCAGAATTAACACCTGCTGTCAGCGACCCGGCATGAATGTTGCTTTCTTCAGAATAAAGGGAAATGAATTATTTCCCTAGAAATTTGTGTAAATTATTTTTGTGGATGAAGAATTACTTGGAAAGATCTTGGGACTGGCAGTCAAGATTCTTCTTTTTTTTTTTTATAGAGTTAGCACTGTTAGTAACTCGGAGTCTCTTTCTGGCTGTCAGAATACAGGACTAAAAGATGAGCTTTCTCTCATCCCTAGAAATAAACAAGACACTAGAGGGAAATGTGTTTTCTAAAGTATGAAAACTTATATAGGTGTGAAGTGTTATGTTAATTGTCCATTAATAATCATAATAAATTTGTCATTTTCAATTCTTATTATTTGTAAATGGGAAAATATCTCTTACAGTACAATTTCTTATAGTAGGGAACAGTGTTTATTTATGTAGAACCCTATACCTATTTATATTATAGTGAATATAATATTATATAGTGTCTTTTAAAAAACATTTTATCTATTATGATTTTTATTAATATTATGTAATTACATATTATATTATAAAATGTAATATATACATGTATACCATGGGCAAATTACTTCTCTAAAATCTGTCTACTTGTGAATAAAACAATAATAATAATGGTATTATTATGGTGTAGTAAATAGGCACCTCAGCACAATGCCTGTTGAAGGATAACCCTTTCCTGAACAAACCAACAAGCAAAAATAAAGAATGTAAAGCATAACAAAACAAACTCAGCAACCATTTTACTGCAAAGACTTCCAATGTGAACCACAATAATAATAAATGTATAAGACTTGAAACTTAACTTTGACTTGCTTATTCATTTTGACTCAGCAAAGCACTATGCTGCTAAGTATAAAAGACAGATTCTTACTTCATAGTGTTTAAATATCTTGAGGATGCAAGTTTCATCATTTCCTATAATACAAGGAAAATTAAGTACTTATTCTCAAGGAACAAAATGATAAAATAGTCGACACTGAGAAAGTTTCATTTTGAGGAGTAATATGGGATGTCTGGGGCCTCCCTGGGGGGCTCAGCGGTAAATACTTCATCTGCAATGCGGGAGATGCAGGTCCAGAAGATCTGGAGGAGGGCATGGCGACCCTCTTCAGTAACCTTGCCTGAAGAATCCCATAGACGGAGTAGACTGGCGAGCTACAGTCCATGGGGTCGCAAAGAGCTGGACACAACTAAAGGGACTCAGCATGCAAGCTCGCACACACAGGGTATTTATTAAGAACTTGGAATTGAAGCGAGAAAGTTGCGTGACCTCTACCAAGTACCTTAACCTTTCTGTGCTTCCGTTTCTCTCTCTATAAATTGGGGATGTGACACTATCTATGCATGAGGTTAGTATAAGGATTAAGTGTTTTGGAACAATGGTTAGCACATACTAAACATTCTAAAGATGTTCATTACATAATTTAAAATGGAAAGTTTGAGAAAGGGTTTACCAAATTTGAGAAAGGGTGATATTAATCTGGACTGGGCCTTTGTGAAGTTATACTTAGAATCAATGGGTGAAAGCTACTCCATATGACAAAACAATGTGCACATAGGTAGAAGACTTGGAAATTGCTGATCGCCTATATATTTGTGATAAATTATAATTGGAGATAAAGCTGGGAGTCAGAATGGGGTTCTGCCCATGGAGTGCCTGAAAACCATAATCAGAAAGATGCATTATAATTCATAGGTGATAATAGCCATTGAAAGCTTTAGAAAACAAAAATGTCCATGTTTTCAGAGGATCCAGAAATCAAGGAATAGTGGGTGAGTTTAGGAAAAGAAAGGATCGTACATAATAAAGAGGATTGGAGAGAGAGCTCAGTGATGATATTAGTTCCTAGCCTCATATCAGGATCTAAGTTAGTAATTACAATTGAGACAATTACATATAAACCAGCCAGCTCGTAGAACCCAAAACCTTATTTGATTTTGCCTTGTCTGAGACTCAGGCCGTGGTCATGGTGCTGAATACTTCTTGACTGTTGGCTATGTGATCTATCAGGAACTCACCGGTACTGTGATTTGAGAAATGCAGTTATACAAAACTTGAAGAAATAACCATTTTAGAGGTTAAACTGTGCAGAAGCCTTCCATGTAGGTAGTTCCTAGAAATCTTCTTGACTGGATCCACAGAGACCCAGGTTAAGACCATTCTGCTCTTAAAACTGTCTGCAAGGATGGAGAAAAGCACACTTCTGGAATTCAATCAAATCTAATGACTTTAAGGCTGGAGTCAATAACACTTTTTTATACCAGACATCAGAAATCTAGAATTCAAGACCAAACTGGGAAACTTCTTTCTTGATAAACACTGGAAAAAAAAAAAAAAAAAAAAAGGATGATAATTGAGCTAATGTTAATAGAAATGGTCTTTCCTTTAGTAAATGACAAAATTCAAATCCAAGTTTGCTTCAAGGGGCTCCTTAGGGGAGTACATTTGTGAAATGATCTTAACTCAATAAAGGAAGGAGATTAGGAGTACATCACAGCAGTGGTTATTCAAACCTGTATCTTCCTCCTCCTTCTGCATGTGGGTCTTAGTCCCATGGAGAGAGAAAACACACATTTAAAAAATGTGAAGTAATTTTATTTAAATTCTTAATGTACACTAGGGCATAGTCATTATTGTATTGACAGTTTTCATTTACGGACTACTACCCAGTTTCAGCTTCCTGAAATGGTGTTTAAAAATTGCTGTACCAGAGAAAAATTAGAAGTGACAAAATGGCGTTATGGAGCACAAAAAATTTATAAAAGGACAGAATATAGGAAGTGTATCCTGTGGGCCCTCAAAATAATTGAGGTACTTTGTAGAGGGCTAAAGTGCTGATGCTTCAGCAAATGAAGAGCACTAAAGTCAGCAATGTTGACATAAAAGGCCAATATGACTATTCAGCCCACCAAACTTTACATTAGCTTTCACTCTTATTTGGGATAAATTCAAAATTCTTAAAGTGTCCTACAAGACTCTATGTCAAGGCTCTGTGGCCTTTTCATTAACTTTGTGCCCTTGTCTCTTCCTTTAAAGGCAACTCCATCAGCCTGTGATCTCTGTAGCTGCACATAGCTTCTGATTGGTATAAGGCTCCGTTGCCTTCTTAAAATTCTTACAATATAATCCTTGATTTGTAAATGAGATCCAGTGGATAACAGAGCAAGTAAGGAGACCCACACAACATGTATGCTGCTGCTTGCAGTCCCACTCTCTTATACCCTTTATAATGAGCCCTTAGGGCAGAGTTCAGGGGCTTCAGAGTACATGGGTCTTCACAAGGTTGCGATGAAAACAGGGCAAGCATGTTGCCTCTATAACTGAGCAAGCAGCATTGTGCTGATCACGGACCTAAGACGTCGCTCATCCATTTGAACAAGAACTTATTTTGAAAGGGAAAGGACAATGATAGTCTTAAAAACAAACAAGTGATGGAAGGAATCCTATCATGTCTTTCCTTCCTCATACGAATACTCATTTAAACACTCCTGTATTAGCTAACTATTTATGCTGAAGATAATGACAAAGAAGGAATACAAAAGCTACAGTAACCCACAGTTCCTTTCCTTTTAGTTTTGTTTTTACTCAGCAGGAAGCTGAAGGTTCCTAGAGTAGGAAATGGCAGCCTGCTCCAGTATACTTGTCTAGAAAATTCCATGGACGGGAGAGTCTGGTGGGCTACAGTCCATGGGGTAGCAAAAAGTCAGACACGACTCAATGGCTGAACACATGTGCATGCAAGCTGAAGATAGGGTGGATTGGGAAAACTTGCATCAGAATGTGACATAGAAACAGTTGAGTTTGTTGTACTGTTCACACTATTCTGATTTTATATATATATATGTATATATATATATACATATACTACAAAATGCAAATTGTGTAATTTCAATATTCCACATGAGTTCAGTGCTCTTATGTTTGAACCTAAAACTGCTATTACACAGTATGAAATTAATCAGGAAAATTGATGCTAATAATTTAGAAGTTTTCTTTTTCTTCACTCAGAACTATATTACAAAGTGCATTTTAAAATACCTCAATAAGTCTAAAGAAGGACTGGAAGGAAGAGAAAAGATTTATTTTGCAGGATCCTTAACAGTACTTTTTTCCTTTTTGTTTACACAAGGGATTCCCACATTTTTATTTTACATGGGGTGCCACCAATTACGTAGACAGCCCTATCTATTCTTGCCATCTCTCTTGCTCCTTTGCAAACCATACTTGCTCTCTTGCTTTCACCTGAATGTGTCAGAATCTCTCTCAATTGCAAGGCCTTTATACCAACTCTCCTTCTCCCTGGCAAGCTCTCTTCCCAAACATCCACAGCAGGCCTCCCATTTCCTTCAGATTACTTCTTCCAATAAAATTTTCCCATTAAAGCTCTCCCTGTCGAGGCTGCTTAAAGTGTAATCTCTCTCAGTGAGTGAAGTCTCAATTTTTTTTCCTCTGAAATGTATAATATAGTACATATTAATTTGCTTATTGTCTATCTGTTTGATTTGTTGTGAGAAGGCATAAATTGCCACCCAGAAACAAAGGTCTAGGGAGATACAGGGTAACGTATTTATGATTTTCCCTATAGAAAACATCATTTTAACCAAATGGCAAATTTTGGGCCTCTTTCCTTTTGAGTTAATATTCAAAATGTGCTCAAACGTTGCTGTCAAATCAGATCTTAATCTTAATATAAAATTTTAACTCTTTGGCGAGAGAATAGACTCATATGTTACTTGTGTGATAAAATATAATTAAACATAAAAGCTAAGATTATAGCTTATTTAATTTTAAATCTTTAACCTGTTTAAAGCTTGTAGTCTACTTTTTTACTTTTTACTTTTATTTTTTAGTGAGCAGTAAGCATTCTGAGTGGTGAATGGCAGGTGTTCACTGTAATTTAACAAAGCAGGTGTCAAATATTGTTTACTGGGGCTAACTGCTACTCCTTCTGGAAAGCTCTTTACTTTGGGGTTTCTCCTAATTAAAAATATCTAGCCATCACCTGTCAATTTTGTCTCAGTGAGACAGTGAAACCTTTAGGGAACATGACTTGAGCAATCTTTCAGATAAAGAAAGAAAGGGGGAAAAGATTGCCATTAATTATTTACAGATTTTTTTTTCTCTACTGTCAAAATTAGCTGCATAGTATAATTAACTCCTGTAAAAAATACTGTTCAGAGTCTGAGACTGGTACAATCTGATAAATAAATTGAATCCCAAAGATGATGCATAACAGAGAGATAAAATGCAATGTTAGGTCATAAATTCACCTGTCTTGCATTATTCTATTTCCTATAAAGCACCAACACAGCTAATGTATTTTGAGAATGCCCCAAAGAGGCACATAAAGTCCAGTGAGTAATTTAATAATAAAGTGTATGTTCTAATGATAGAGGTTTTCCTAGCATTCTGTGAGATAATACTAACTTCCAATGAACTGCATTTGTGGGTCACAGCTTACATGCCTTGCATGATGACTGTGTTTTTTTAAAGACTTCGTACACACCTTTATTAGTATTGCCGGGATCGAACTTCAACTTCATTAAAAAAAAAAACAACTTGGTTAGTGGTACTGCTTTTATAGGGAATGGGGTCATCACATTAAGGAAGTTTCCTGATTAAGTATCTGAAGTATACGTTCATATAAAAAGATTACATGTACTTATTAGCCATCTGTTTTTATTTTTATCTCATCATATTTGTTTGGATTTTACCCAAACATGCAGCTGTATTGTGCTGCACTTGCTTAAATATATAAACCTCAGTTGTTGAGGTCTATCAATATTAAGAAGTGCATATTAGATTGGATCATAAAAAGTTGATGAGGTAAACACTGGCTATTTAATGTCTAACCTAATATATCCCTACTAAGCTTATCTGAAGATCGATTTTTAATTGAGCTTTATTTTTTTTTAAATTTGTTCTTGGGGGACTAGGTATCTATAGTAAAACACGTAGGGAAATGATCTGAGTGAATTTTCTAAAGCAAAGTGGGAAAAGTTAATAAAAATGACTTTCTTTCAAATCATTTAAGTTTGAACTATGGAAATGTATTTAGTCAATCTACATTATATTTCTTGTGGTTTTATAGATTTGAAATTTAAATTTTCTTATTGTGGGCAGTAGTAACAGAAACCAAACACACACGCACAACACACACATCAAGAAATTCCCAATCAATGGTTTAAAACCTAAATATAAGACACGGCACCTAGAATGCTTAGTGGAGAGCATAAGCAGGTAAACAAATACCCCATCCTTTTGGATGGGAGAAGCAACAACTGTACAATCATGTGTAATTGGTTCCAGAAAAGCATAAATCACAAAATTTGTAATGATTAAGACACAGATTATCTAGAATATTTGATACTATTATTGTTATTAGTACTGTTTGTAAGGATTAACAGTGATGTTTCTAGATTTATAAGTTTGGATGTTTTAGAGACTATATAAGAGCGCAAGTGAATTGTACATTAATCAAAATGCAGTCGTGGTAGGTTATTAAAGTTAGAATTCTTATTGCTAATACTCCAATCTAAAAAAAAAATCAAAACTGTAACGTGGGGCTGCATTTACCATCTATAATGCTCATTTTAACAAAATGAATCTAATAAATGATTATAGAAAATTGTATATAGAAAACAATTTAAGAACCAAAAATCTATTGAAGAGATCAATCAGTATCCATATACTATTCTTTCTAGTAAAATCAGAAAATACTTCAACACAGTGAAAGCAGTTTATAGAATATTGAAGTTTATAAAGACATAATTTCATCTGATTTTATCTTCTTACTGCCCACAGTAATGGTCTGGTTATTTTATCCACTTAAATATTAGAACTACTCACTTGAATCTACTGATTATAATAAAATTGAATACTTGATATTTGACATTAAACAGCCAATCCATTTTATTATAAAGATCCTGCCTTAGATTGCCCTTATAGCTATTAAAATTTAACTTGTCTTGTAATTTAGGCAATGAGGAATCTGTTTAATCAGTTGTAATAATTTTAAGTGACTGTGTTTGACAAGCAGTACTTTTCTGCTTTCAATTAGTCCCTAATGTAGACAGCAGATCTGATCATTCAAAAACGAGTTGTTTTTTTTTTCCTTAACCTGAATTATCTGGTTTGGTTTACTACACTGGCTGAGTTAATTGAAAAGTTGCCAAATATCTATTTCATGCTGTGCTGTGCACACAAAGCAATAACATATTTGATATACCAAATGATTTCATAGATAAATATAATGAAAACAAGACACTTTATTGCCATATTTATATTCATTCCTCAAAACCTGGCCTCACAAATCTTGTCTTCCATTTTGGTTACCATTGTCATCACTACCATTTGCCAAGACCTTACTGATGAGTTGACAATTTATAATTATCATCCAAGTCAATAATTTATAAATTCTTAAAGAGAAGATTTGGAGAAACTGCCATCTTAGAAATCTATACCTAATCATTTAGAGTAAATTTATTTGTTTAGCTGACATATTTCCTACTTTGATAATCAGATTTTAATATTAGATGATGTTGTTCCTTCCGGATTACGTGTTTCTATAGCTATTTTGCTTATAATGTCACTTTTATTACATACACTTCAAATCCTACTGCAAATGCAACCTACTATTCTGAAGTTTTTAAATGTATGTTACATAATAATTTGACTTTTTCCCCCTTCCAGAAAATTAGGGTTTCTTTTGCTTCCCTTGTTGATATTTTTGTGAAACTCCTTCAAGTATCTAATGTAACTTTATCGGTATTTAGTGAATGAGTGAAAGTTGCTCAGCCATGTCTGACTCTTTGCGACCCCATGGACTATACAGCCCATGGAATTCTCCAGGCCAGAATACTGGAGTGGGTAGCCTTTCCCTTCTCCAGGGGATCTTCCCAACCCAGGGATCAAACCCAGGTCTCCCGCATTGCAGGTGGGTTCTTTACCAGATGAGCCACCAGGGAAGCCCTACTGGCATTTAGATGCTATATATTTACCTTTTTTTGGTTAAATGGTATATGTCATAATAATAAATTGCTGAAAAATATAGGATCAAACTTGCTTGGAGGATTCTAGCTTTCATGACTTTATAATACCGATTCTCATTTTCATAGAATGAATATTCAGATCAACTAACTACAGTTAATTTTGGCACTCCTTTATTTTCTTAAAATAAAACACAATTTGGCACTCCTATGAAGGAGGCTGGAAAATTGAATCTTGCAAATGTTGCCAAGGCTCTTCTCCCACTTGGTAAGACTATATGGGAATTCTGGGTGGTATGGAGTCCAGAAAAACACAGAGTGAAATAATTGTCTTGAAAAGTCAGTCCACGCTGATTACTGCTCACATGGTCCTCAACCTTGACCTGTACCATCCTGGCTGAGTCCCAGGTCAATAATTCTGTTCATTTTTGCTTTAATAAAAGTGGACCACTAGCCTACTCTCAGCCTTCGGATCTTCTATCTGGGTGTCAGACCACAGTCCAATTTTCTAGCCTACTATAGGGGATACATATCAAGTTCTGAGAAGAATTTCTCCTACAGAGAACTGCCCATTAGATTTTTAGTAAGATGTGGGTTCCTGAGTTGAGATGGATTCATGAGAGGGTGGACCTCATCACCCATCAGCCGCTGCTGCTGCTTCTAAATCGCTTCAGTCGTGTCCGACTCTGTGCGATCCCATAGACGGCAGCCCACCAGGCTCCCCCATCCCTGGGATTCTCCCGCAGCTTTGTTCCAAACAGTTCTCTACAAATTAGCCTCACTGAGTCATAGTCTTACTACATATTTTTGTGGGAATCAATCACTTAAATGTGTCTTGGCCTTATTTTGAAGTTTTTCAAAGTTGTCTTATTTTCACTTGGTATTTGCTAAATATCTCAGCTAAAACTCCTACTTTAATATTCTGTGCTTCAGTTTCTTCATTTGTAAAAAAAAAAAAAAAAAAAGGAGCATATTTTTTAGACAAATAAGTTATTTCATGTTTAGAAAATAGAGCTTTTAAAAAAAATTAGATTTTTTTTTAATCTAAAGCTGAGAAGTCTGCCTGATAAATGAATAGGTGTTTAAGTGGCTGGAGGGAGGTTGGACAGAAGCAGCAACATTGGTTTGTAAGTTTGAAACTCTTTCTGTATTTCTTTCCATCCTTTAAATTATTGTAACTACAGATACTGATCTCTATGTTTTGACACTGATATTAACCTGAAGTTAATTTGTAGCTGTGCATTAGCCAAAAAAAAAAGCAACTGATTTTCGTCTCTAATTTCTTAATTTTTAATGATGCAGAATAGAGAATCCGAACATTTGAGGTTTTTATCTGATAAAATTCTAATTAATTTGGATCCATCTATCTTATTATTTCAGATAAAGAATTTTATGTGATGTAGCAGGCATTGTTAGTTGCCTACATGCTCTATCTTATAGCTGTTAAAAATAATTGTTGTTTGCTCTTAGGGAATTATAATTCCTTGTACCAATGACACTACACTAGCTTTAACCAATATACATGAGAAAAAGCTGTATATTTCACTAAAATGTAATGCCACTAGATTACTAATTTTAGTATATAATACGATTTACATTTTATATAAACACACATACATATGCATAAAGTCACATGGATTACATGGTAAATTGTATTTTCTAAAACAGATTATCAATTTCTGGATTCAAAGAGAAGTGAAGTCAGTGTATTAAAGAAAAAAAAAAAACTCGTTCATACAAAAATCTAATGAAATTAAAATATAAATATGAAAAATAAAAATAGACCAAGGAAAATATGATAAACTTCAACCTAAGGAAAAGCAATATAACCATAAAATAAGCATATTCATTATTGAGAATAAGAGAGTCAACTTCAGAAATCAAGACAATTGTTAAAGCAGGGCTGGTAAAGAAAAGTATTTACATGGAATATCTCTCAAAGATTTCATTGATTCTTCCATCAGCCCTTCCATCAGTGAGTAAAGTAGGAAGACCTCAAAACTGAGATAGAATTATCTCTGAAAACCATTGATTTACAGGAAAAAAAAATGTAAATGGCTATGAATTATTTTTTCTGTTTTAATGAGACAGCAGAGGAGAAGAACCAGGAAATAATGATGATTGCACTAACCTATTTATTTAACAGAAGAAGGAGGTAGATAATTTGCAACTTTTCAAAGTTACTTAGGTGTAGAAAGTTACAAAAGATCCTTGTCCTCAGCCTAGCACAAAGAACAAGGCAGATGTGCTACAAAATAATAGTTTCTGTGAATTTATTAGGAAGCTGAGGGTGAAAAAAAAGCAAAAAACCTGAAGAACTAAAATGCAGAGAGTAACTTGCAAGAATAGAGATGACCTACCACACATTTCAGCGCTGTTAGAATATTGGGCCAAAGTGAAATTCACATGGCATGAATTTTTGGAAAATACAGATCCCATTAGATTGTTAAGTAACTTTCATTTAGGCTCTAAAATTAACTGGTATTGCAACGAACCATTCAACAATCACATCCTAAAGAAAATCAAATTGCAGATACTGGTTTAAGAGACAAATAAGATAACAGGAAACTATGAAAATAAGAATAGGTAGCCATAGGAGAAGAAAGCCAAATCATTAATATCTGTCACAATTTGATAAAGAGAACCCTAAGTTACCTCAGTCACAGAGCAATTCTGCAGCTACTTGTCAATGTTTCCTATAGACCATACATACATAGTCAAGGCTGTGGTTTTTCCAGTGGTCATGTGTGGATGTGAGAGTTGAACTATAAAGAAAGCTGAGCACAGAAGAATTGATGCTTTTGAACTGTGGTGTTGAAGAAGACTCTTGAGAGTCCCATGGACTGCAAGGAGATCCAACCAGTCCATCCTAAAGGAGATCAGTCCTGAATATTCATTGGAAGGACTGATGCTGAAGCTGAAACTCCAATACTTTGGTCACCTGATGCGAAGGGCTGACTCATTTGAAAAGACCCTGATGCTGGGAAAGATTGAAGGTAGGAGGAGAAGGGGATGGCAGAGGATGAGATGGCTGGATGGCATCACCGACTCAATGGGCATGAGTTTGAGTAAACTCCGGGAGTTGGTGATGGACAGGGAGGCCTGGCGTGCTGCAGTCCATGGGGTCGCAGAGTCAGATACGACTGAGTGACTGAACAAACTGAAGTGATACTTGAGTGAATGGATATGTTGTGTTGCACCAAAATAAAGGCCAGGCACGAAAGCAGAAAACACAACCTCTGAGATACGTGATATCTTCTCTACGTACAAAACAGTGAAACACCGAAGTTTGAAGTCAAATAAGGAGAATTAGTTCAGATCAGGCAGTACAGAGTTTTCTCAAGAAGCAATCCATGGGTTTTCTGCATTTTTACATATCTTGTGATCAGAGGCATTGACAGTCTTTCCCTTTAGATTATTTTTTAATAATGTTTTGTAACAAAAAGCCATGGAAGGTAGGGGAAGCTGTCTGCCTCTAAACGAAAGGTCCAATATTTTGCTTTACAGTATAATAAAGATAAAATCTCCCTTTGCAGCTAAAGTTCTATAGGTTTGCTTGCAACTCATTATAAAAATTTGGATTTTCTAAGTTCAGAATTTTTGTATGTACCCACTCCATGTATAGCATCCAGCTGGCCCACTTTCACCTTATTGCCAAGGGACTTCGTTGGGAAAAAGGTCTAATGTGAACATGAAACTCATACTATCTGCTTTCCTGTAAGTAACAAAATCTGTTGTCTCTAACCCAAGAACCTCCAGTCTCCTGCCAGCATCCGTTAAATCATGACAGACTAATAAGTTGGTTTGCAAATAGAGAAATTTTTCAAACTTTTCACAGCTCTTGGTAATTTTCACCAAGTGCAAGCATAAGCTATTAAAAGCTAGAGGCAAGAAAACAAGGATGAGAGAGAGTCCCTGCTGTCCTGAAAGACCAAAATGGTACTGGAGGTGAAAGAAAACGTCCCAATGACACCAAAATACGGTGAGCAATCTGAAACCCCTAAAAGAGAGCTCTGTCATTGCTGAGCCTCCGATCTCTTTTGAAGGGAAAGATCTGATTTCACAAACAAAATGTTTGAAAGCAAAATTAAGTTAATCAAACTAAGGATGCAAAATAACTCCAAATATAGTTGAATTAAATAATAGGGAGAAAGAGAGTCAATTCTGCAAACTACCAATTCTCCACAATAAGTGACAAGCTCTATTATGACAATAAATATCATTAATTTAATTAAATAACATGACTAAGAGACAAAATTATCAATAATGAAAAATAAAAGATGTCTTGAAGGTTGGAACTGTCAGGAACATATTTTAACATTGATATTAATGCATAAAGGGTAATTATGAATAATGTCCATTGCAGAAAGAGAATGCACCAAAAAGAGGTAAGTAGAAAATATGTACGTAACGGAAAAAAACAGAAGTAAAAAATAGAAAATATCAAAAGAAGGATTCTGTCGATGAGCCTAACTGTATTTTGATACATTAGATGAAAGAATCTGTAGATATGAACATAGGGCCAATAGAAATTATAAAATTGAACTACCAATAGAAAAGTATGAAAAACATAAAAATGTGTATTTGAGATATATGGTCAATTACAATTGATATAATCCATGTACAACTGAGCATCCAAATAATAGGAGAGACAGGATAAGGTGAAGATAATTTTTAAAACGATCATGGAAATGATTTTTCATAACAGTAGAAACATTTCAAAGAAGAAAAAGAAAAATTAAGCAACATACAAACTTCAGGTAACATATGCAGGATAAATACAAAGAAAGATATCTAGGCATACTAAATTACATTGCCAAAATGAAGAAAATAATTTTTTACTATCCAGCAAGGAAATAAAATTGGCTGTTTGCAGACGTCAAGATCTTATATGTTGAAAACCTTTCACATTTCACCAAAACAATCAAACAACAAAAATCTATGTCAAACTAATAAAAAACTTCAGTAAAGTTGCAGAATACAAAATTAATATACACAAATAATTTGCGTTTTTTTTTTAACAATGTTAAGGTATCTGAAAGAGAAATTAAGACAATCCATTAAGATTTGTGAAATTAGGAAAATCCCATTTCTAATAGCACCTAAAACTATAAAATACTTATGAACAAATTTAATCAGGAACTGAAAGATATATACACTGAAAAAATTATAAGAAACTGTTGAAAGAAATTGAAGAAGACATAAATGGGAAGATACCCTGTGTTCTTGGATTGAATGGATTAATACTGTGAAAATGTTCATTCTACCAAGATGATCTACAGACTCAATGCAATCCCTATTAAAATTCCTATAGCATTTTTCACAGAAATAGAAAAAACATCCAGAAATTTGTAAGGAGCGACAAAAGACTCAAAATAGGTAAAGCAATCTTGAGTAAGAACAAAGATGGAGACATCATCCTTTCCTAATTTCAAGTTATATTACAAACTAATAGTTATCAAAACGACATGCTGCTGGCATAAGAACAGACACTCATCAATGGAACAGAATAAAAAACACAGAAATAAACCACATATACATAGGCATAGCTTGGAGATATACTAGCTAGCTTCCAGACCACCTAAAAAAGTGAATATGAATATATTGCAGCAGAGAAAGTCATGTGACTTCTGGTTTCATTTCCTAGTGTGTGTAAAAATTATGTCCACACTATACTGTAACGCACGAAGTATGCAATAGTATTATATCTAAAAATTAACGTACATACCTCAGTTTAAAAATACTTTGCTGCTAAAAATGTTAGACATCATCTGAGCCTTCAGCAACTAGTAATCTTTTTGCTACTGGAAGGTCTTGCCTTGATGCTGATGTCTGTTGACTGATCAGAGTGGTGGTTCCTGAAGGTTGGGTGGCTGTGGCAACTTACTAAAATAAGGCAACAGTGAAGCTTGCCATATTGATTGACTCGTTAACAAACAATTTCCCTGTAGCAAGTGATGTTGTTTCATAACATTTTACCCACAATAGGACTTCTTTCAAAATTGTGGTCAATCCTCTGAAACCCTGCTCCTGGTTTATCAACTAAGTTTACGTAATATTTGAAATTCTTTATTGTCATTGCAATAATCTTCACAGTGTCTTTTCCAAAAACCGCTTTTTTCCTCAACTTTAAGAAGCAACTCTTATCCTTTTAAAGTTTCATCGAGAGGTTGCAGAAATTCAGCCACATCTTTCAAGCTGCACTTCTCAGTTTTAGCTCCCTCATTATTTCCACCACATCTGTAGTTAAAATAGTATCATCAAAGATCACAGACCACAGACCACCAAAACAAATATACTCATAATGAAAAAGTTTTAAATATTGCTAGAAATATCAAAATGTGACACAAAGACACAAAGTGAGCAAATGCTATTGGAAAAAATGGAGCCTATGGTCTTTCTCAATACAGGATTGCCACAAAATTTTCAATTTGCAAGGAAAAAAAGCAAAAACCAAAACGGGCAGTATCTGTCTGGTGCAAAAACACTGAAGTGCAACAAAGTAGCATGCAATAAAATTAAGTATGCCTGCAATTTAACTAATCTTAGACAAGGGTGATGTGAGTGCATGCTAAATTGCTCTGTCGTGCTGACTTTTTGCAGCCCCAATGGTCAGCCCACAAGGCTCCTCTGTCCATGGGATTCTCCAGGCAAGAATACTGGAGTGGGTTGCCATGCCCTCCTCCAGGGAATCTTCCCGACACAGGGATCGAATCAGTGTCTCTTTATGACTCCTGTATTGGCAAGCGGGTTAAAATACAATGGGAAAAGACTAGTTTATAGTGAGAAAAGACTTGTTTCTTCCATAAATGAGGTTGGGAAAAATGAAAACCATGATGGAAAAGAATGAAACCAGAGTCTGATCTTGCAGTACCCACAAAAACTTACCTGAAATGAATTAAAGATCTAAATGTAAGGCCTGAATCATCAAACCAGATGACACCCAGAAGAAAGCCTAGCGGGGAATAAAAAAACAAAGCTCCTAGACATTGATCTTGGAGACTTTTTTTGTTTGTTTTTTGGAGGTTACACAAAAAAGCACAGGAAATGAAAGCAAAACAAACAAAGGGAAATACATTAAGCTTAAAAGCTTCTGCAAAACGAAACCATCAACAAAATGAAAAGGCAATCAACAGAACAGGAGAAAATATTTGCAAACCACATAACACATAAGAGGTTTACATCCAAAATATATAAAGAATTCATACAACTAAATTGGAAGGACTGATGTTGAAGCTGAAACTCCAATACTTTGGCCACCTCATGTGAAGAGCTGACTCATTGGAAAAGACCCTAATGCTGGGAAAGATTGAAGGCGGGAGGAGAAGGGGACGACAGAGGATGAGATGGCTGGATGGCATCACCGACTCGATGGACAAGGGTTGGGTGGACTCCAGGAGTTGGTGATGGACAGGGAGGCCTGGCGTGCTGCAGTCCATGGGGTCGCAAAGAGTCGGACACGACTGAGCGACTGAACTGAACTGAACAACTAAATTGCAAAACAAGAACATACACACAGCAAAAACAAAATCCCAATTAAAAGAATAAGCAAAGATCCTGAGTAGAATTTTTTCCCAGAGACATCATACAAATGGCCAACAGGCACATGCAAAGGTGCTCAACAAAACTAATCATCAGGAAAATGCAAGTTAAAGCCATAAAGAAATATCATCTCATACAAGTCAGGATGTATATCGTAAAAAAAAGATAAGAGAAAACATTTTGGTGAGGATGTAGAAGAAAGCGAAATTTGTATATATTGGTGGGAATGTAAGCTGGCACAGTCACTGTGGAAATCAGTATGGAAGTTCTTCATAAATTAAAAATACAATTACTGTTTGATTAAACAATCTGTCATGGATATATATGCAAAAGAAATTAAAGCAATATCTTGAAGAGATATCTGCACTCCCATTATCACTGCAACTTATTGACAAGAGCCAAGATATGGAAACAGCCTACGTTCTCATCAGCAGATGAATGGATAAAGAAATCAGGATATAGATACAACATCACTTAGAATATAACTTATCTGAAGTGACTTGATTAAAATGTTGCCTCTCAAATGCCATTGCTCCTGTGTTAGGTTTCTTTGCTGTAGAAAAACAACTGATCACTACTATGGTTTCTATTATTCTGAATCCCTGGCCAAACATTTTCAATACAAAAACCAAACAGTATAGATCTGATTGGTTCAGTTGTCAGTTCAGTTCAGTTGCTCAGTTGACTCTTTGTGACCTCAAGGACTGCAGCACACAAGGTTTCCTTGTCCATCACCAACTCTTGGGGCTTGCTCAGACTCACGTCCATCGAGCCAGTGATGCCATCCAAACAATGCTCTGCCATCCCCTTCTCCTCCCGCCTTCAATCTTTCCTAGCATCAGAGTCTGTTCTAATGAGTCAGTTCTTCACATCAGGTGACCAACCTATTAGAGCTTCAGCTTAGCATCAGTCCTTCCAATGAATATTCAGGACTGATCTCCTTTAGGATGGACTGGTTGGATCTCCTTGCTGTCC
Source organism: Giraffa tippelskirchi (assembly GCF_054371585.1). Taxonomy (NCBI): domain Eukaryota; kingdom Metazoa; phylum Chordata; class Mammalia; order Artiodactyla; family Giraffidae; genus Giraffa; species Giraffa tippelskirchi. Next base: position 173,971,387 of record NC_137280.1, on the reverse strand, counting down.
AAGGGACTCTCAAGAGTCTTCTCCAACACCACAGTTCAAAAGCATCATTTCTTTGATGCTCAGCTTTCTTGATGGTCCAACTCTCACATCCATATACGACTACTGGAAAAACCATAGCTTTGACTAGACAGACCTTTGTTGGCAAAGTAATGTCTCTGCTTTTTAATATGCTGTCTAGGTTGGTCATAGCTTTTCTTCCAAGGAGCAGGCATCTTTTAATTTCATGGCTGCTGTCACCATCTGCTGTGATTTTGAAGCCCAAGAAAACAAAATCTCTCACTGCTTCCATTGTCTCCCCAACTTTTTGCCATGAAGTGATAGGACCTGATGCCATGATCTTAGTTTTCTGAATGTTGAATTTCAAGCCAACTTTTTCACTCTCCTCTTTCACTTTCATCAATAGGCTATTTATATCTTCTTCACTTTCTGCCATAAGGGTAGAGTCATCTGCGTATCTGAGGTTATTGATGTTTCTCCCAGCAATCTTGATTCCAGCTTCTACTTCATCCAGACTGGTATTTCACAGGAAGTACTCTGCATATAAGTTAAATAAGCAGGGTAACGATATACAACTTTAGCATGCACCTTTCCCAATTTGGAACCAGTCCATTGTTTCATGTCTGGTTCTAACTGTTGCTTCTTGACCTGCAATATAGGTTCTCAGAAGGCAGGTCAGGTGGTCTGGTATTCCTATCTCTTTAAGAATTTTCCACAGTTTGTTGTGATTCACACAGTCAAAGGCCTTGACGTAGTCCCTAAAGCAGAAGTAGATATTTTTTATGGAACTCTCTTGCTTCTTTTATGATTCAACGGGTGTTGACAATTTGATCTCTGGTTCCTCTACCTTTTCTAAATCTGGCTTGAACCTCTGGAGGTCCTCGGTTCACATACTGTTTAAGCTTGGCTGGGAGAATTTTGAGCATTATTTTACTAATGTGTGAGATGAGTGAAATTGTGCAGTAGTTTGAACATTCTTTGGCATTGCCTTTCTTTGTTATTGGAATGAAAACTGACCTTTTACAGTCCTATGGTCACTGTTGAGTTTTCCATATTTGCTGGCATAATGATTGCAGCACTTTCACAGCTCCTCTTTGAGGATTTGAAATATCTCAGCTGGAATTCCATCACCTCCACTAGCTTTGTTCATAGTGATGCTTCCTAAAGCCCAGTTGACTTTGGACTACAGGATGTCTGGCTTTAGGTGAGTGATCACACCATCATGGATATCTGGGTCATGAAGATCTTTTTTGTATAGTTCTTCTCTTTATTCTTGCCACCTCTTCTTAATATCTTCTGCTTCTGTTAGCTCAGTACCATTTCTGTCCTTTATTGAGCCCATCTTTACATGAAATCTTCCCTTGGTATCTCTAATTTTCTTGAAGAGATCTCTAGACTTTCCCATTCTATTGTTTTCCTCTATGTCTTTGCCTTGAGCACTGAAAAAAATTTTCTTATTTATCATTGCTAATCACTCCTATTTTTTAAATGACTGCTTGGTTTTATTTCTTTGCTTATTTGTTCATTTTATCATATGTAGATGTGGAGCTTTGTCAAAATGCTTTTTATAATTATTTGAGGGTATCCGAGCAATTAGCAGGCAATGGTTTAATATCTGACTTCTATTTTCAACTTTTCTAATACTGAACTATTTTTATTTATCTGGAATACAGTATTTTGTCATTTGTTAGAGTTACAATTATCCTTTTTTTTTTTTTTTTTTACTTTTTTGTTATGTAGGTTAATAGTTTAATTTAGACTCAATTTCATTTTATAGTATCCATTTTCCCTGTTATATAATCAAGGTTTTCTTCATCTGATAAAATACATTAGATACATTTTTCTTTTATGTATTCCCTGAACCTTACTCCTTGGAAGGCTAGTTATGACCAACCTAGACAGCATATTAAAAAGCAGAGACATTACTTTGCCAACAAAGTTCTGTCTAGTCAAGGCTATGGTTTTTCCAGTAGTCATGTATGGATGTGAGAGTTGGACTGTAAAGAAAGGTGAGCGCTAAAGAATTGATGCTTTTGAACTGTGATGTTGGAGAAGACTCTTGAGAGTCCCTTGGACAGCAAGGAGATCCAACCAGTCCATCCTAAAGGAGACCAGTCCTGGGTGTTCATTGGAAGGACTGATGTTGAAGCTGAAACTCCAATACTTTGGCCACCTGATGCGAAGAGTTGACTCAATGGAAAAGACTGTGATGCTGGGAGATTGAGGGCAGGAGGAGAAGGGGATGACAGAGGATGAGATGGCTGGATGGCATCACTGACTCGATGGACATGGGTTTGGGTGGACTCAGGGAGTTAGTGATGGATAGGGAGGCCTAGCGTGCTGTGGTTCATGGGATCGCAAAGAGTTGGGCATGACTGAGTGACTGAACTGAACTGAATTGATTCCCTGAACCAGAATGTGTATTGTATACATAGTCTATGAATGTTTGACACATTATGCATATAAAACTCATTAAATATGGTGCATTTTGAGGGGCAGTATTTTTTTCTTTCATTTCTTTAAACTTTATTGGTTGTGCCATAATTTTAAATAAGTTTAAATACATTCTACCATATGTACATCATTTTAATTAGAATCATTGCTAAAATTTTTTAGTTTAAAATTTTAAATATTTGTATAAAATGTTATTTGGAATATTCAGTTAAATAAAATCTGCTCTATTCAAGATAGGTAATCTTACCCAGTGGTTCAGATAGTAAAGAATCTGTCTGCAATGCAGGAGACACAGGTTCGATCCCTGAGTAGGGAAGATCCCTTGGAGAAGGGATTGGCAACCCACTGCAGTATTCTTACCTGGTGAATTCCATGGACAGAAGACCCTGGCTGGCTACAGTCCACAGGATTGCAAAGATTCAGACATGACTGAGCTACTAACACCAACACAGACCAGAAATTATAAGATGATTCAAAAAGCTTAGAATATGTTAGGATTTTCAGTTCATACTACAAAGTTGTCTTCTGTAATTTTGCAGTGATAAACTGAAGTTGCTTTATTTACAACAACCAAGAAAGGGACACAACCTAGGTGTCCATATGCCCATGACTGGTGAACATATAAAGAAGATGTGATACAATACACACACACACACACACACACACACACACACACACACACACAGTGTAACGTTACTCAGCCATAGAACGGAATGAAACTTCGCCATTTGCAACAACATGGATGGACCAAGAGGCTATTATACTAGGTAAAATAAGTCACATAGAGAAAGACAAATGTCATATGATCTCACTTATAGGTGGAATCCAAGAAACAGGGCAAATGAGCAGAATAACCAAACAAAACAAGCTCGTGGACCCAGAGAGCAAACTGGTAGTTGCTGGGCAAGGGAAGAGTGGGGTGATATGGGAATGGGTGAAACAGATGAAGGGGATTAAGAAGTACAAACTTCCGATTATAAAATAAATAAGTCACAGGGATGTAGTGTGCACCGTAGGGAATGTGATCAGTAGTACCATAGTAACTTTGTATGGTGACAGATGGTGACTAGATCTACCCTGGGGATCGTTTTCGTAATGTATAAAATATTAAACCACTAGGCTGTACTAAGTGTTAAAGTGTTAGTTGCTCAGTCATGTCCGGGACTCTTTGATACCACATGGACTGTAGCCTGCCAGGCTCCTCTGATTTGCCAGACAAGAACCCTGGAGTAAGTAGCCTTTCCCTTCTCTAGGGGATCTTCCTGACCCAGGGATAGAACCCATGTCTCCCGCATTGCAGGCAGATTCTTTACCATCTGAGCCACCAGGGAAGCCTGAAGGTAATATGATATTGTAAGTTCATTATATTTCAGTATGATATAAATAAATAAGCAATTACAATATCAGAATCCGTAGCATAATAATTGAATAAACACTTAAATTTCTCTGATGACCCTTTTTGCTTCCTCATTGTTTTCTCTTTGAACTTTAATATCATCTCCTCGTCTCCAGCTCTCTTACTATCATCCTCTGTGTTAAGACAGTGGAAAAGGAAAGCGAAGGCAGTGCATGCTGAACAATCAACCAAAGTCAACGTAGTTGGGACCTTAGTTCTAACTTAAAGGAACCGAGCTCAGATTTGCCAAAAACAAAAACGCAATCTTAAAACATCATGTATTTTATCATATCTGAAATAGATCGCCAGTCCAGGTTCGATTCATGAGACAGAGTGCCCAAGCTTGGTGCACTGGGATGACCCTGAGGGATGGGATGGGGAGGGAGGTGGGCAGGGGGTTCAGGATGGGGGACATGTGTACACCCATGGCTGATTCGTGCTGATGTATGGCGAAACCACTACAATACTGTAAAGTAAATAGCCTCCAATTAAAATAAATACATAAAAAAAAACAGAGTATCTCACAAACTGTACTAACATTAAATAACATAGAGTCTACACTAAAGATGTAGAGGATCCACCACAGTTTATAGCATTTGCAAAAATAAAATAACCAACATGGATTAAATATTGGACTACATGTTCATATTGTCTGTTGAAAGTAGGCAACCATGGCCAGACTTTATCATTCTACTTTTTCCTCCTGAGGAGCATTCAACCTGATCACCACATTGAATACCAAATTCACTTTAAAATTTGAAATACGTATTGGTGCACTCACATCCTAATTCTGAATTGAGGCATGGTAATTTATAAATATCCTCAAAGTAAAAGAAAATACATCATACGGAAATCATATCTAAGTTGGGAAAAACAGAAAAGGAAGTAATATTTCTTTTTGACACCTAGAAACAGGATTTAATTCTAACAAAAGCTGTGCTTTAAGCCTTTTCTAGCTAAACTTAGCAAATAAGAAACTGTTAATGAATTATCTTATTCTTCTCTCACAAACCAATCAATAGTAACTCCTTCCCTCTAAAGATAATTAAAGTTGATCTAATTAGATTGCTTTCCCTTACAAACATCTTATAAATAAAGTTAATTTATTATCACAGCTAGTTCACCTATGGGGATTATTATACCATAATAATGGAATTATTGCTGTAAATCTTACAACAAACTATGTACAGATATCTGATATTTTTGCTTAAAACATGATTTTTCTTTGCTATGAGATATAAACATAAATAAATCTCATTATCTGTGGCACTAGGGCACTTGGGCAAAGACATCCAATTGTTGTTAGATAACTGTGTATGAATATTTTACTGTATTACTGAATAATATATACAATATTTTATATTCATATAATGAACTGTAAAGAATTACTGTACACATAATCTTACTGTCATAATCAAACTGAAAGATAGAGAAAACTAAAATTGAAATATTTATGTGCTTTTTTGATGCTTTCAACCATTTAATAAAGACTCAAGATTTTAATTCTGTATTTACTATGTTGGTTAATAGTTTATGGTAGTGGACTATGATTATAATGGTACATATGTAGGATATTAATTCAGAGTTTAATTGACATGTGGACAGATGGTAGCCGAGAGAGTAACAATTTCTTTGCTGCTGTTACATGAACAGAGCCCCAAACCTGCCACTGTCGCAGTGTCATCCTGATATGTGGCATGAGCACGTCACCGGAATATTTATTTTCTTCAAAACGATTAAAATATAATGTATATTTATTTGCAAAATTTTTCGATTTTCCTGTGTATTTCCCATTTCCTTTGCTCAACACTGCTACTTGTATGTAAGAACTGCAACCTGGAAAAATTTCCCTTTTTCCTAAAATTAATGTGAAAGCACTTTTAGTGAGGGGATTTTGATACAAAAAACTTGCAAGTTTTTAACTTTTGTTTTACCTTCACTTAGAAATTATTGTTAACTATAGTTGTTTAATTTTACATTCTCTACTGAAGCGTTTGTTCTGTATTTTTTTGTTGTTGTTTTTTCAAAGTTTTCTTTATCCTACTTTTTCATTCCTTTATAAGAAACGTGTCCTTTTAAAAATCTGGTTTTTTAGAAGACTGTTTTTAAATACTCTCTGCTTTTAGAATATTTTTAAATATTTATTTTTTGAATAGATTTTTATTTATTTATTTTATTATTATTATTAATTTTTGCTTATCTGCCTGTTCTGGTATCGGTCTTCCTCGATCTGATACTTAATTATTTATGACAAGCTCTTAACTTTAATCTCATTGATTATATTTTTTGCCACCTCTCTCTTTTTAGTTCTGAAGCTAGCTTCAGTTCAGTTCAGTCGTGTCTTACTCTTTGCGACCCCATGGACTGCAGCATGCCAGGCCTGCCTGTCCATCACCAACTCCCGGAGTTTACACAAACTCATGTCCATTGAGTCGGTGATGCCATCCAACCATCTCATCCTCTGTCGTCCCCTTCTCCTCCTGCCTTCAATCTTTCCCAGCATCAGGGTCTTTTCCAATGAGTCAGTTCCTTGCATCAGGTGGCCAAAGTATTGGAGTTTCAGCTTCAGCATCAGTCTTTCCAATGAACTCTGCATTCAAATGGGTATGTCTTTCCTTTTCTCCTTTGCTTTTCACTTCTCTTTTTTTCATAGCTATTTGTAAGGCCTCCTCAGATAGCCATTTTGCTTTATTTGCATTTCTTTTTCTTGGGGATGGTCTTGATCCCTGTCTCCTGTACAATGTCACGGACCTCCATCCATAGTTCATGAGGCACTCTGTCCATCAGAATCTAGTCCCTTAAATCTATTTCTCACTTGCAGTGTGTAGTCATAAGGGATTTGATTTAGGTCATACCTGAATGGTCTAGTGGTTTTCCCTACTTTCTTCAATTTCAGTCTGAATTTGGCAATAAGGAGTACATGATCTGAGCCACAGTCAGCTCCCGGTCTTGTTTTTGCTGACTGTATAGGGCTTCTCCATCTTTGGCTGCAAAGAATATAATCAATCTGATTTTGGTGTTGACCATCTGGTGATGTCCATGTGTAGAGTCTTGTCTTAATACTTGCTGGTGAATGGCAAATTCAAGTTTTGTTTTTTGAAATTTAGTTTTTCAAATATTTTTGATTGGCCACAGGTTGAAACTGAGGACCCATGAGTACCATATCAAACCCATGGATAAAGAGTCCTGATTATCTACTGAAAGCCTTGCCCTAAGCAATATCTTTGAACTCACCAGTTGACTATTCTAGTAAAAATGCTACTCTAAATTACACTTAGGAAAAATAGAGGCACTTCCAAAAGCATGCATCTCAGTGTTTCTCAAAATCCTTCTAATAACTGGGATATGTGCAACATTTGGTGAAATGTAGGAACAATAATGTGGTTTGGTCTAAGTTGTACTTCCATCACTAACTAGATATTTAAACTTTGAGAGAATAGTAAAATTTTGGAATTCACGATTTTGTTACTTATAAAACTGAAAAAATAGTATTTAATATATTCTTGTAATGATAAAATAGTGTTATTTCTGTTAAATTGTTAGCACAGGCAATGGAACATAGAAAGTAATCAATTATAACTCATTGATTTATTTAAAACATACTTATTTTGTTTTATCTATGTCTAAGTATTCTTTCCTGATATGGTGAATACACAAATGAATAATATAGACACATTCACTAAGCTCATGAAAATACAATGAACTAACAAAAAAGTAAATATATTATATTCCAGAATTGCCACATGTTATAGAGAAGAATAGCAAAATTATGCTGGATAAGAGAGAGAGTGACTATATGGGAGAAAGAATGATTTTGCATAAAGTGGCTATGGGAAAGTTTTCTAACAGAGTGAAAGAGTCTGGATCACGCAGTGTATTATAGATATCAGAGTTATTCTATTTTGTCAAGGAGAAACTGCATGAGAACATTCAGCATAGGGATGACAGAATCCATTTTAAGTTTTACAGAGGTCAATCTTACTGCTCTAAAGAAAACAAAATGTGGATTGGCCAAAAAGTTCCTTTGATTTTTTTAAGTAAGACTGAAAGACATATTTTTCATTTTCACCAAGAACTTTGTTGAACAACATACTCACTGTTTGTTCCACTACCTCCTGAAGTTTCAGGCAACTTCATAATTTCATCTTCCCCAGACTTTTTATCTTTTTGATCAAAGAGCTATTCCAGTTACCTTTTACAGTCTTCCAGGTAATTGAAATATTTTTCATTAAGACAATTTTGTAAAGACTGAAATAAATGGACATCTGAAGATGCAATGTCTGGTTAATAAAGCAGATGAATCAGAACTTCCCAGAAAAGCTATAAGTTTTTGCCTGATCATTAAAGAAACATGTGGTCTTGAATTATCCTTATGGAAGATTATCCGGTTTTATTGACTAATTCTGGATGCTTTTCAATGAGTGCTACGTTCAGTTGATCTAATTGGCAGCAGTATTTGTTGGAATTAATTGTTTGCTTTTCCATAAGGAGCTCATAATAGAGGACACCCTTCCAATCCCATCATATACGAAACATCACATTCTTTGGATGAATAACTGCCATTGATGTAGTTGTTGATAGTTCATTTTGTTTGACTCAGGATCTCTTTCATTCCACATTATTGTACAAAATTCACTTTTAATATCCCATCACAATTTGTTTTAAAAGCAGAATGTTTTCTTTATGTTTATGTGGAAAATCACATGTGGAAATTCAGTTAAGGTTCTTTTGCTTAACTTATGCAGAACCCAAACATCATATAAATACAATCAAAAAGATGCAAATGATTTTGAAAGATTGACTTGACTATTTTGAGTATATTGGCTATCTCCCGCATGGCATAGCATTGATTTTTCTCAATTAATGTCTCGATTTGATTGCTATCAAATTCAACATGGTCTATCTGACCATGGGGCATTATCTAGAACAAAACCTCCAGCATGAAAGTTCACCAATCTCTTATAGCACATTGGATCAGTCAGAGCACCTTCTCTATACATGGCACAAATCATTTTTTGGCTCAGTTGTGCTTTTACCTTTCTTAAATAATAAAGCATAATATACTAAAATATGCCTTTTTTCTTCCATCTTCAATATTAAAATGGCTACAGAAAAATTCACCAACTTTGATACGTATTTTAGATACATGCTGATATAATGGCTATCACAATAAAAATTAACAAAACTGTTTTGAATGAAGTTAAAATCATCATAGTCAACAAAAGTGTCTGAAATGCAGTGCTTGGATGCAATCTCAAAAACGACAGAATGATCTCTGTTCATTTCCAAGGCAAACCATTCAATATCACAGTAATTCAAGTCTATGCACCGACCAGTAATGCTGAAGAAGCGGAATTTGAACTGTTCTATAAAGACCTACAAGACCTTCTAGAAATAACACCCCAAAAAGATGTCCTTTTCATTATAGGGGACTAGAATGCAAAAGTAGGACTACAGAAACACCTGGAGTAACAGGCAAATTTGGCCTCGGAGTACAGAATGAAGCAGGGCAAAGGCTAATAGAGTTTTGCTAAGGGAATGCACTGATCATAACAAGCACCCTCTTCCAACAACACAAGAGAAGACTCTACACATGGACATCACCAGATGGTCAACACCGAAATCAGACTGATTATATTCTTTGCAGCCAAAGATGGAGAAGCTCTATACAATCAGCAAAAACAAGACCGGGAGCAGACTGTGGCTCAGATCATGAACCCCTTATTGCCAAATTCAGACTTAAATTGAAGAAAGTAGCGAAAACTACTAGACCATTCAGGTATGACCTAAATCAAATCCCTAACGATTATGCAGTGGAAGTGACAAATAGATTTAAGGGACTAGATCTGATAAACAGAGTGCCTGATGAACTATGGACGGAGGTTCGTGACACTGTATAGGAGGCAGTGATCAAGACCATCCCCAAGAAAAAGAAATGCAAAAAGGTGAAATGGTTGTCTGAGGAGGCCTTACAAATAGCTTTGAAAAGAAGAGAGGCAAAAACCAAAGGAGGAAAGGAAGGATATACCCATCTAAATGCAGATTTCTAAATAGTAAGGAGAAATAAGAGAGCCTTTCTCAGGGCTCAATGCAAAGAAATAGAGGGAAACAATAGAATGAAAAAGACTAGAGATCTCTTTCAAGAAAATTAGAGATACCAAGGGAACATTTCATGCAAAGATGGGCTCAATAAAGGACAGAAATGGTATGGGCCTAACAGAAGCTGAAGCTATTAAGAAGAGGTGGCAAGAATACACAGAAGAACTGTACAAAAAAGATCTTCATGACCCAGATAACCACAATGGTGTGATCACTCACCTAGAGCCAAACATCCTGGAATGCAAAGTCAAGTGGGCCTTAGAAAGCATCACTATGAACAAAGCTAGTGGAGGTGATGGAATTCCAGTTGAGCTATTTCAAATCGTGAAAGATGATGCTGTGAAAATGCTGCACTCAATATGTCAGCAAATTTGGAAAACTCAGCAGTGGCCACAGGACTGGAAAAGGTCAGTTTTCATCCCAACCCCAAAGAAAGGCAATGCCAAAGAATGCTTAAACTACTGCACAATTGCACTCATCTCACATTCTAGTAAAGTAATGCTCAAACTTCTCCAAGCCAGGCTTCAGCAATATGTGAACTGTGAAATTCCAGATGTTCAAGCTGGTTTTAGAAAAGGCAGAGGAACCAGAGATCAAATTGCCAACATCTGTTGGATCATCGAAAAAGCAAGACAGTTCCAGAAAAGCATCTATTTCTGCTTTATTACTATGCCAAAGCCTTTGACTGTGTGGATCACAATAAACTGTGGAAAATTCTCCAAGAGATGGGAATAACAGACCATCTGACCTGCTTCCTGAGAAATCTGTATGCAGGTCAAGAAGCAACAGTTATAACTGGACATGAACAACAGACTGGTTCCAAATCAGGAAAGGAGTAATCAAGGCTGTATATTGTCATCATACTTATTTAACATATATGCAGAGTACATCATGAGAAACACTGGGCTGGATTAACCACAAGCTATAATCAATAATCTCAGATATGCAGATAACACCACCTTATGGCAGAAAGTGAAGAAGAGTTAAAGAGCCTCTTGATGACAGTGAAAGAGGAGAATGAAAAAATTGACTTAAAAATCAACATTCAGAAGACTAAGATCATGGCATCTGGTCCCATCACTTCATGGCAAAAGATGGGGTGCAAACAGTGGCTGACTTTATTTTTCTGGGCTCCAAAATCACTGCAGATGGTGACTGCAGCCATGAAATTAAAAGACACTTGCTCTTTGGAAGAAAATTTATGACCAACCTAGACAGCATATTAAAAGGCAGAGACATTACTTTGCCAACAATGGTCTGTCTTGTCAAATCTATGTTTTTTCCAGTAGTCATGTATGGATGTGAGAGTTGGACTATGAAGAAAGCTGAGCGCCAAAGAATTGATGCTTTTGAACTGTGGTGTTGAAGAAGACTCTTGAGAGTCCCTTGGACTGCAAGGAGATCCAATCAATCCACCCTAAAGGAGATCAGTCCTGAGTGTTCATTGGAAGGACTGATGCTGAAGCTGAAACTCCAATATTTTGGCCACCTGATGTGAAGAACTGACTCATTGGGAAAGACCTGATGCTGGGAAGGATTGAGGGCAGGAGGAGAAGAGGACGACAGAGGATGAGATGGCTGGATGACATCACCGACTCAATGGACATGGGTTTGAGTAAACTCCGGGAGTTGGTGATGGACAGGGAGGCCTGGCGTGCTGCGATTCATGGGGTCGCAAAGAGTTTGAAACGACTCAGCGAGTTAACTGAACTGAACTGTAAACAACTAAGCACTCATTGAGCCATCTTACAGAAAAAAAAAAAGAACATTTTGGGTGACCCAACACTACTATTTTATAAGCAGTGTGTAATTTCCTTTACCAACTGAGCTATCAAGGAAACCTAGAAAGAAGCAGGGAAATTAATTATTTAAATCCATGCAAGAAATGATGTGAGTTTAATGAAGTAGTAGCAGTAGAAATAGAGAGAAGGAAAAAATATGTTTAGGTCTTGAAGGTTGATTGAATATGCAGCGATGGGAAAGACAAAAAGACTAGGATGATTCCTAAATTTATGTCTTTTCACTCCTTTGAGATGTATAGAAAGTAGAGCAGAGAGGTATCAACATATAGTAATTATTGTTTTAATATGCTGAGTTTGAGTAGGTATGGCATATTCTAGGAGCAATTTAGAGTAGACAGGTGGATATACATGATATACTCCTGAGAGAGGCCTGAGCTGGTTGTGATTTGATAATTATCATTGTTTTCTGAAACTCAGGATATAACCCTCATGTCTGCTTTGTATACTACTGTTTTCCCAATATTTCTTTTTTTTATTTATTTTTTTCCCCAGCTAGGCATTCAGTAAATATTTGTTGAGTGAATGAATCCGTTTGTATTCGTCATTTAGAGGTGTTGATGAGGTCACCTGAGTAGATTATATAGAATGAGAAAAGAAGACCAAGAACAGAGCCACAAGGAAGAGAGGCGTTTACATTATGTCATGTCAATTCCATTACAAACAATGGACATTTGGGGAGGAATGGCCATTGAGTTAACTGGAAACCTGGAAAAGAAAGCATTTAGAAGGAAATGAGGAAACTTCATAAAGATTGTCAGAATGATGTCAGTGGCTACAGAGGTCACGTCAGGAAACAAAGAAAAATGATCTGCTGATCCTGGTGTCAATACAAAGATTGGGGGTGACCGTAAGGAGAGTAACTATTTAAATGATTAGATAGCAGCTAAATCAAAGTATGTTGAATGATGAAGGAGAAAGGAACAAGGGAAACACACTAGCTTACTTGCTGTGAAACAAAGACAAAATGTGTGTTATAGCAAAAGCAAGGTATAAAATTACCCATTATATACTAAATGGAATGAGAGAATAAGATGGAAAAAATGAGGATACAAGAAAAGCCAGGCATAAAAGAAGTGAAAATTTAAGTTCAAATGCTACTTCTATGTTTATTCAATAGTGTGCTTCTAAATGTCTGCACATTGTTGAGTGGGCAGTTATACGTAGGAGGATTAGACATATTTTAGTTAAGAAGGCTTTTGGTCAGTGTCTTGCAGTGAATACTAATGAGGCACATTGCGTACATTGAGACTGATTTTCATTTGTGCATCAACCTTGTTAATAATAGCATCTAATTAAGACATTCATTAAAAGTCTATAATGTTAACTTAATGGGAAAAAAATTCCAATACAATGCCATTAAGGTTTTGTTACCTTAAAATTATACAAGTATAACAAATGCCTGAATTAGTTGGTAAAAGAAAGAAATATTATAAAATTTAGTTTAATATTGTTTAATGTAGGGATAGCGTTTTCCAGTGCTCATGCTTTATCTCAGCAACATATAAAATACTACATACATTTTAAAGCAGACACAGGAGCCTGACGGCGACAGGCCGTGGAGTCACAGAGAGGCGGACGTGACCTAATGACGAGACAACAGCTTCAGTACAGGGCAGGAGAGTAAGTTTCTGCTGGGAATGTGAAAAGATAATATAGAAAATAAAACTCAAGGTAAACCTTTATCAAACCTTTGTGCTAGTTCTCGTGCAGGTAAAATTCTCATTATTCGGTTTCCTTCAGAACTGGAAGTGTAAGTTGAAAATGGAAATTTGCTTAGTTTTAAAAGATTGCTTACATCATGTAGTATTAGAACAAAGAATAAAGAACAAAGTTAAATTTTGTTCAGATAAAAGACTTGATTTCCATGCAGTAGGTACAATCATGATACTTTTAGTTCTGATTGCAGCTGGGGTTGCATTTTTTTTCCCTCTTAATTTTAATCCTGTGATTCTCTGTTTTTTTTACATATTCTGTTTTTCCTTAAGTACTTTGATGGATAACATTTTATGATTAATAATGTTAATACTTATTAACTATTAATAGTAAAATTAGTAAAAAATATTCACTAGCCATTAGTACATAATAAAAGACTTGACACAGTTCTACAATTAAAAATCAAAGAAGTTAGAGAAGGCTTGCGTCTAATGCACATTAGCAATTGCAGTCCTCCTCAGTAAGTTCAGAATGCTGAAAATTAACCCCAACTAAAGAGCCTAGGGGCTTCCTGGGTGGGTCAGTGGTTCAGTGGTAAAGAAGCCATCTGCCGATGTAGGGGACATGTGTTAGATTTCTGACCCAGGAAGATCCCCCATGACACAGAGCAATTACGCCCATGCGCCACACGTACTGAGCCTGAGCCCTAGGGCCCAGGAGTTGCAACTAGTGAGCCCACACCCCCTCACAACAAGAGAAGCCACTGCAATGAAAAGGCTGTGCATGGCAGCTAGAGAGCAGCCCCCACTAACAGCAACTAGAGAAAAGCCCACGCAGCAATGAAGACCCAGCGCAGCCAAAAATAAATAGATACATAAAAATAAAATTACATATATATACATATATATAAAAACTAATGAGCTTAGGAATTTGCCTTTCCTTTTTGGATTCAGATGATATAAAAAGTCTTAAGCAAAATGCTTTATGAAATATATCTATTCAAAACCCAAGTCGTTTCTATAAACTGATGCTATTCTGGATTATCAGAGAAATATAAGTCACGTCTGGAGAAGGACATGGCAACCCACTCCAGTGTTCTTGCCTGGAGAATCCCAGGGACAGAGGAGCCTAGCGGGCTATGGTCCATCAGTCTCAAGACTTGGACACGACTCAGACACTAAAACGCCACCACCATAAGTCACGTCAGTCTGCTGGACTGTCAGTCTGGAAATTTTGACTGGCCTGCTATTGAATGGGGATAGGCGGTTTCCTTTTCAAGTTTGTACCAAAAGACTTACCCCAAGTAAGCTTCCCGCCAAGCCAAGGTGGAGATGGGGCTTCTTGATCAGGTGCTGCAGTGTGGGAGTGAGGGGAGGGAAGGGCAGGAAGCAGGGCTGAGAGAGGAAACAAGGGAAATAAGGTGGCTGCTTGAGCCCGAGACTAGATGAACTTGGGCCGCACAGGGAAGCGCTGAAGTGTAAATGCAGTACAGAGTTAGCATCACGTTGAAACAGGAGGAGTACTTTTCATTCCCTTGTGTCAGTTAGTTGCCTGCGGGCTGCCTCGGAGCAGGAAGAGGAAGCCTCAAGGCCCCCGAATGCAGCGTGTGTACATCCAAGAGCAATCCCTGACAGAGGGGGAAGCTCCAGTGGTTAGCCAACATTCACAGCCAGCTGGAAAAGCCTGTCTGTTTATTTTTTGAACATTCTTCTCTACTTATTCACATGTTCCCTTAGGTCTTGGCCTTACCTAGACTTTCTAAGTTACTAGAAATTGTATTTGGATGTCTTCAAAGTACGGGTAGTTGATTTTTCAACTATTACACATGCAGATAATTTTTCCTTTCACTAAAATCAAAAGCATAATATAGTCACAGATTGGATATTTTGTTGTTTTTATATCCCAAATGCCTACTTCAGAGTTTATTGATCAAAGAAATAAACATGTGAACAGAAACTGAACCATAATTTCTGAGTAAACCATCAATATTTTTACAGACTAGAAATAATGAAACTACCAAACACATTGCAGTAGTTGTTCCATTTGGTTAAAATTTTACTGAAACACATGCTGAATAGCACAAATGTAGCAGAAGAGCTAAAACAAACTTAGAAAAATAAATATATCGCAATGCAATTTTCCTCCAGTAAATGAATAATTATATACGGAATAGCCGACTATGCTCTAAAATATTTTCTTTCATTTTTACATACGTAAAAATTGTTCCTAGTTTTTGTTCAAGTTCATCGCAATTTCTAGAAAAGTTTTTTACTGGAGGATGTGTGGGGCAGCTAAAACTCCCGGTGCTGCAATTTGTACTGAGTGTATAGCTACTCATAACCTTTATCCTGGAGGGGATACTCAAGCCTTTGAAGGCAGCCCTAATCTCTTAGCATTGGCCTCCAGAATGTGATGTTGTTGTTGGATTACTATCTCAGTGGGTGGTTCTGTGTGTGGGAGAGCAGTTTCAGCATGTGTAAGGCAATATGCAAAGGAACTCAGAACCTAGCAAATTTATCTAAACATGTTTCAAGTGAAGCAAATAAACACTAATTACAAAGTCAAACACAGGGGAAAGCAATGACTTAAAGTTGTTCATGGAGGAGGTGGGAGATGACAATGGATGCTCAAAACATAGTGGAAATAGGGCACAGAAGTATGGGAAAGTTTAAAATATGAAGATAAAATGATGTATGGGAGGAGATGTGAAATATTGTCTTATGAATAGTAGACCAGGTAAGCTGGAACTGGGTGCTGTTGTAGTGAACGAGAAAATAGTAAAAACAGGAAGGGAATTATAGATGGTCTTTCATCACAGGCTCAAGGAATTATTCTTATTCAGAGAGCTAAATATTTGACTGACATTTGAAATATAGAATGAGATGAACAGAGCTGGACCTGTAAAGATAGACATGGCCATTTTGGTACCTAATTGCACAGTGAAAGAGTGATTTGGAGAGGCAAGTTTAGCAACAATGTTAATGTGGCTCTGAAGTAGATACTCTAAAAATACAGTGAAGATTTAATTTTATAAATGCTATTGAAAAAATTGCAGATGTTCCAGTCCTGTTGCACATTGCATGCAGATATCTTTTTGTTACAAGCACATCATAGATGTCACTGAAAGGCTAAATCCCACCTCTTCCTCCAAGAAATAAAGAAGAAAGAGTGTACATATGTGCTGGATGCATATATTGCTTCTGTTTCTTAGCCAAAAAGAGTATGTGCATATATGCTATAGGTAAGGTTTCCATTCTTATTTCAAAATAGTGTTGACATCATAAAACTTATAACAAAACGGAACCACCTTGACATTTAGGAGATACATACATATGTATATATATATATATATATATATATATATATATATATAGTTATTCCATATTTTGTGGATCACAGACTTGAAAATTACTACAGGCTATTGCCAGAACTAGATTTCCCAGGTGACTCAGTGGTAAAGAATCTGCCTGCCAATGCAGGAGATGTAAGAGATGTGTGTTTGATCCCTGGGTCCGGAAGATCCCCTGGAGGAGGGCATGGCAATCCACTTCAGTATTCTTGCCTGAAGAATCCCATTGACAGAGGGGCCTGGTAGGCTACAGTCCTTAGGGTTGCAAAGAGTCAGACACAACTGAAATGACTTGCACACACACACACACACACACACACACACACACTGCCCACACACACACACACACACACACACACTGCCCTCCCACACACACACACACTGCCCAAACACTGAAAACAGAATTTCATACAACGCCAAAACAGGAAACACAGAAATCAGCTGGCTGCATCGTGGAGAAGGTAGAAAACAGAGCTTCAGTAGGAATTAAACTGTTTTGATTCAAAGTGTCCTTGTATTTATAAGTCTCATTTCCTTGGCACAGAAGCAAGATTGTGAACACGAAGGGCAAGGATGGTGTCTTTGCAACCATAATATCATGCACTGTGTACAGCATTTTCAAACAGTGTGTTCTAAATTGAATTATTAATATTTAATTGAAAAAGTCAAAGAACAAAAAAGGCCGTTTGCAAGGTACAAATGGATTGGATTCCTAAAAGTCACATAAGCCAGTGACTTAGAACACCAGATGCATGTTCCTTATCGGAACAACAAAAATTGAATTCATTCACTTACTCATTTCAATAATTATTTATTGAGTGCATACTTAGTCACTCTGCTAAATATTGCTAATAAAAATTGAAAAGATATTATTCCTGCTCTTAAAACTGCCTTTTTATAGTTTAGTGGTGAAAAAAAAATGAGCAGAAATGAATCAACATAGCCTGTCAAATCCATAGTATAATAGATATATGATTGAGGTCCCATGGAAAAAGAGAAGCAGGTGCTTTTTTTCTACTGAGGTGAATACATGATTGAACAGAGAAAACTGGCAGACACTTAGGCTATATAAAATGTCCATATATGCATACAAAGTTGAGGAATCATTGACAAGTTTTATACATTTGAGGATTATGATACTAAATCATCCATATCCTGATGGGGACAAGACAGGAAGAAGAGAGAATAGTTAAAAAGGATTTTTATAAGAGCCAAGGTCAAAAAAGTGAGACTACAAACTAAGGCAGTATCATAAAGCAAAAACAAAACAAAACAAACAAACATAAAAAAAAACCTTGTATTTTTTAGAAGAAATTAGGGCAACTGTATTTTAAAGGGAGGAATCAAATCCAGGGAACTTCTTACTTTTCAGGTTAAGTAGCCAATTGGCTGGATGACAGTGTTTCATGCCAACACATAGCGTTCTGTTAGCTCACAGTATTGCCTTGGTATTGCGCTTTCACATCCACAATCTGGTGTCAGTGATGTTGCCGTGGGATGCGAGACTACAAAACCAAGTTGAGATGTCCCTGAACTTCCATGTTCCTGTCCCAGTGGTTAAGGCAGCTCGATGAAGCTGAGACTGTAAAAACAGAGAGAAAGATGAGACACAGAGAGACTAAGAGAGAAAGAAAGACACAGAGAAATAAGCTTTTTAAATATTGTTTCCTTCAGTCCCCTGGGAGGAAAATATTTGAGCTAAAGCACTTTCGTTTCATTTGTTTCTAAAATGCCCTTTGTTTCATCCTTTGTGTGCCATAGAAAGATTTAACCTGCAGAAACTCTGCTGTAACTTATGATTATGTTCCTACGTTAAGCTATATTTTCAGTTCAGTTCAGTCGCTCAGTCGTGTCTGACTCTCTGCATGGACTACAGCACGCCAGGCCTCCCTGTCCATCACCAACTCCTGGAGCTTACTCAAACTCATGTCCATCAAATCGGTGATTCCATCCAACCAACTCATCCTCTGTCGTCCCCTTCTCCTCCTGCCCTCAATCTTTCCCAGCATCAGGGTCTTTTCCAATGAGTCAGCTCTTCGCATCAGGTGGCCAAAGTATTGGAGTTTCAGCTTCAACGTCGTCCTTCCAATGAACACCCAGGACTGATCTCCTTTAGGATGGACTGGTTAGATCTCCTTGAAGTCCAAGGGACACTCAAGAGTCTTCTCCAACACCACAGTTGAAAAGCATCAATTCTTCGGCGCTAAGCTTTCTTCACAGTCCAACTCTCACATCCATACATGACTATTGGAAAAACCATAGCCTTGACTAGATGGACATTTGTTGACAAAGTAATGTTTCTGCTTTTTAAGATCCTGTCTATGTTGGTCATAGCTTTTCTTCCAAGGAGTAAGCATCTTAATTTCATGGCTGCAGTTGCCATCTGCAGTGATTTTGGAGCCCAAGAAATAAAGTATGTCACTGTTTCCATTGTTTCCCCATCTATTTGCCATAAAGTGATGGGGCCAGATGCCAAGATCTTAGTTTTCTGAATGTTGAGTTTTAAGCAAGCTTTTACACTCTCCTCTTTCACTTTCATCAAGAGGCTCTTTAGTTCTTCTTCACTTTCTGCTATAAAGGTGGTGTCATCTGCATATCTGAGGTTATTGATATTTCTCCCGGCAATTTTGATTCCAGCTTGTGCTTCATCCAGCCCAGTGTTTCTCATGATGTACTCTGCATATAAGTTAAATAAGCAGGGTGACAATATACATCCTTGACATACCCCTTTCTCAATTTGGAACCAGTCTGTTGTTCCATGTCCAGTTCTAGCTGTTGCTTCTTGACCTGTGTACAGATTTCTCAGGAGGCAGGTCAGGTGGTCTGGTATTCCCATCTCTGTAAGAATTTTCCACAGTTTGTTGTGATCCACACAGTCAAAGGCTTTGACATAGTCAATAAAGTAGAAGTAGATGTTTTTCTGGAACTCTCTTGCTTTTTTGATGATTGAACAGATGTTGACTATCTGATCTCTGGTCCCTCTGCCTTTTCTAAATCCAGCTTGAACATCTGGAAGACCTCAGTTTACGTACTGTTGAAGCCAGGCTTAAAGAATTTTGAGCATTACTTTGCTAGCGTGTGAGATGAGTACAACTGTGCAAATATAGCTTTGCAACAACACAAGCTATATTATATATATATATATATATATATATATATACATATATAAAATAAGGGTTTTTTATATATAAGAATATCTTCAAAAGTTTTGAATTAACACAAGATCTTCCAGAGAGAGCAGCCATTATATAATCAGGTGCTATGGCAGATGAGGTTAAATCAAGTTTCTGTCTTCTCTTGTTTTATAAGTAAATGTAAGTGAAACAATGGAAGATGTGACATAGTGGACATTATAGAAATTGAACAGGCCAATATACTTGTTTTTAAGCTCTATTTTTCTTTGTCTCTTCATATTCTCATTTTCTCTGCCAAATTCTGTTTTTCTTTGATAAGCCTTATGTTTAGGACATGTTTTAGCACAATCACTTCTCATAACAAGTGTTATAGCGTGAAATATCTATTTAATGTATTCATAAGAAGGCTACATTTTAGTGTCAGATAACAAATTAATCTTTATGTGTAGATAAGGAAGTATTTCAATCAAATTATTGCCAGCAGGCCCAACACTTCTGAGAGATATTAAGAGGAAAGTGAGAACATGTAACAGATTAAATGTTTTTAGCAAGGAAATAAAATAATTTCCACCATTTCTCAATTCCTGAGTATTTCAAGGCAATGGAATACAACAGTGAATCAAGTGAGACATAATGGATGTGCAACTTCAGTGAACTATTACCGTGGCTGACTTGGACTGAGGTCAGTGGAAAAAGAAAAATCAAAACAATAACAACCAATAGGTATGCGACCTACTAAGGTATTCTTGCCTGGAGAATCCCATGGATCGAGGAGCCTGCAGGGCTAACGTCCATAAGGTCGCAAAGAGTCAGACACAACGGAAGGAACTGAGCAAGCCCACAGTAGCGCTTTTCCAGAAATTCATACATATCTCCAATTACAAAGCTATTGTTAATCTTTTCCTACCAGTTTTTATCCTTAATTAAGTCATATTGCATCGTATTGCATGAACTCCACCCAAGGTATCTTCCCAATTTTTTACCAAGATAGAGCTAATTAAACTATGCATTGTTCTACCTCCAATTACTATTTAATTATATTTTTATAGTTTTTCAATCATAAAGTCATTATGATAAAATAAGTGCCACATTTCCACATTTGCAGAATACACAATTAGTATATGCATGGATCAGACTAAGCCAGATATATTTTTATCTTTGGTTAAAATCCTTGTTCTAATTTAACAATACATTTTCTCCTTTGAATTATTCTAGGACAGTGCTGTTTACATCATAGAAAAAAAAGAAGGAAATTCTTTTAGTGTGTTATAAACCATTTAAATCAGTTCACAAATTTTTCTATACTACTGCCAAATGTGTATCAAAAATACTATTTTTGCATTTTCGGAAACTATTCTAAATTTTTTCAGTAGATGACGATATAAATTTTGTTTAACTGCAGTAATTTCAGTTTGATCTTGCAATTTGAGCATTCTTTTTAAATAACTCTCATTTAGGTGAATGCCTATTCTTTAATAATTCTTTCCTTTTCCTCCTCTTCTCCAAGTTTAAATGATCCCTTGTGTCCTATTGGTCGAGGCAGAGAAAATTCCTCTGATTCGGGCTTGATGTTTTTCAACTGCGCTCAGTCCTAGTATCTACGGTGACTAGTTTCTTTGCTAAGAACTAAGTCAAAACCCGCTTCCAGTGATTGAAGCAAAAGAAGTTCATGGGCTGCTCCCTCCGCTTCCCTCTCTCTCTTTCTCTCTCTGCTTAGCACGGTCCTGTAGCCTCCTGAGCTGGCTTTGGGGCACCTTTGCTTTTGCTCCTACGCCTGGCGCCATGGATTTCTTGCGGTTCAGATGTAAACACACACGGCACTCAGTCCAGGTTGTCTGCTGGGCCACCCTGCTCCACCCAGCACCACTTTGCACCTTCCAGCAGAAAGTTCCTTCAGGCAAGGCATCTGGTTTAAGGCTCTTAGCTAAATATCACGCCTCCACAGGGACAACCAGGCACATTCTGGTCTCCCTATAACTCAAGAGAACTAGGGGAAAAGAAAAACTCCTAGGTTTATATATCAGTTATTTTACTGCAATGTCCCACCCAGGCTGGTCTGAGGAGCCCTTAACATGTTCTCTTTTAAGATCCTTAAACATAAAATTTGAATTCCAGCAAAAACCCCATACCCCTTTTCTCCCAAAGTAGCCTAACGCACCACATTTCACCAAAGACCAGAGTTGAGATCCCTTTCACACGTGTCTTTCTTCCCCATTTTTTCTTTCCATCTTGTAGAACCATCCTTGTCCGTGGGGAAATTCTTTTATTCTTCCTTCCATTTTTAATTGAGATTAATCTGTCTTACAACCTCTTCCCTAGGACAGAGGCCCTCATGGCTCCTACTATGGGCACAAAGTCTATCATTTATGTGGTGGCTGAGAGTTGACCTGAATCATTCAGTGTTGATAATTGATGTGATAAGAAATCCAGAATCATTTCTCTCTATATAAACATGCTTTTAAGCATGTGTTGGTGCTGTAAAATAGGATTTTAGTTGTAAGCATTTCTATTATTAAAAATTTTAGCCATACTAAGGATATTAAAATCCTATTTTGGATCAGAATTTGAATATTTTTTATTTATTCTTATTAAAATAACTGTAAAGCATTCCCTTTCTCTCTGCCCAAACTGCTACCTCAAAAACAGACAAGCAAACAAAAACATAGAAGCCTCAGCTAATTGCTTCAGGCTGACTCGACAAAAGATACATCATCAGAGATTCATTAATATTTCTCAAATTGTTGCCCATGTTTTACATTTTGACACAGTTATATGTTTGCATCCATGGTTAACCCAGTGTGTTTTTGTGATATGAACGTCAAAACATATCAAATTTGTGTTTTAATTTTAAGGTTTAATAATTATTAAGGTTTAATAATTTAAACCTTGTTCTACTTACCCAGTTTTCTGTTTATGCGTCCATGTATGGATTCTGGTTAAGAATCTCCTAAATTTGAGCACAGAGATTTTTCTGTATATGCTTTTGTTATCATTTTCTGAGCAAAAGAACAATGTTTTAATCAATTCTACACAGGGGACAACGGCAAAGTATTAAGAATCTTTTTACTGAAGAGAATGGGAAAAAATAAGAAGGAATAGGAGGATGATTAAAATAAGTACCAAAAACACAGAGAAAATGCTCTTTAAAATTAAAAGTTCCAAACAATAATTGTATTGGTGTAAGGAATTATTTTTTGATGTTTTTTAGCTCTGTCTTTAGGTTAGAATTTCACCCCCCCCCCCAAATGCACTGATCTTCACCTCACTTGATTCCCCCCAGTGTCCATCAAATGCTTTCTCTAATCCACTTTCAATGCAGCAGTCAGGGAAGTCTAAAATGCAAATATGATCATGTCACTCCTCCATTTACAGCATTCTGAGGTTTCCCACTTGCACGTATTAAAAATGCACAATTCCTCGCATAGGATTCAAGATTCTTTTATGATCTAACTACCACTGAATCCCTCAGTCTCATCAAGGGCTATTTTCTGTCCCAGGGTATGTTGATGTCTTATTAGTTATACCCACTCAGAAGCCAGAGAGCAGGAAGATCCTATTGATATAGTGGAGCAAGATTTAAAAATCTGGGCCACAGTGCTTGGTGGAAAAGGACGAAGAGTGAATCTAGAAGAGGAAAAGGGTAACTAGGTAAACAGGAGCAAAGAGAATGAGGACAGTGGGGATATCTTAACTCGGCTGGATTGGTAGTTTTCAATTCCAGTTAACAAGCGATCTCAATTAGTGACTCCCTTTGTTTATTTTCCCAGTTCGATATTTTTGCTTCCTCCTCATATTACATGCTTGCAGAAAAAAAAGAGATTACATCTCTTGTTTCTGTATAGCCAAAAGAAATTGTTTTAACCTTTAAAAATAACATTTTGCTTCAATTATACGGGTGTGTGTGTGTGCATTGACTCTATTGTTAGTGTTGTTTGACCCTCACAATGATTGATGCATGAATAGTCAATAAATGATTCAATTATTACGATAGATGAAAATGCCAACTAATGTACTCATTTGATGCTGTTACACATCTCTGTTGCCAAATATGATGCCATCTGTAAGTTGATTACATAGCCTTATTATTAAACAATTGGATTTTTATTTATAATGCAAGAAGTCAAGCCTGGTGAAGGTATAAAGAAGAAAGTAATTATATTACATAAAAAGAATAAAATTGTCTATGTTGAAATTAAATTCTTTCAGGCTTGTATCCATTTGGGTGCATGCATGCTAACTCCGTTCAGTCATGTCTGATTCTTTGTGACCGTATGAACTGTAGCCCACCAGGCTCCTCTGTCCATGAGATTCTCCAGGCAAGAATACTGGAGTGGGTTGCCCTGCCCTCTTCCAGCGTTCTTCCTGACCCAGGGACCAAACCCATGTCTCTTATGTCTGACTGCATTGGCAGGAGGATTCTTTACCACTAGTACCACCTGGGAAGCCCTTTTATCAATTTATTATTAATGTTAATATTTTCTATGTTTATTAAAAATCAACAAGCATGAACTAATTATAGAATTATTTAAATCCAATCTACAAAATATAATTATACCTGCATTTTTCTTGTTTGTATACTTTGCTCTATAAGTATTTTGCTCAATTTTGCTCACCATGACAGAGAAAAACCATTGTCTTTGTTTTTACTTGCATCAGAAGTTAAGCATTTTCTGCATTATACTCTATAAGACAGTACACACAAATTATCCCACTCTTCAAGCACTAATATACTCTAAACAAGAAAAATATATTCTTTTAATTTAAGTTGATTCTAGTCACCAATGAATATCAGGATAACTTTATCTGTCCTACACCCACCCACCCACCCAGAAATATACGTTAATGGAGATTTGTGACAAGTTCTCACTGTGAGTAATGTTCACTCAAAAGTAACCCAAGTTTACGCTGCTTACCAGATACGTCACTTTTCTATGCTTTTAAATGCCAATATCTCTTTTTCTGTATTCTTAAACATATATTATGCATTTTCTCCTGAACTTCACTGTAGCTGATGAAGTTTGTCTAAAATAGGACCATTAGACAAAACTTCCCACCAAACTTCCTCCACGTCCCACCAAAAATTTTACTAATCCATTTCCCTAATTCCTCACTTCTTTAGATGGGGTTAAGTATCTCCACAATCCTACCTGAGGCTTCAGTGCATTCTGGATCTTCGTCAGTTTTATCTCAAGAACTCTTCCGCTCATCAATATCTCACTCTCTATTGTATTATTTCTAGTGGGAAACAAACATGGTATTTCTTTTTTTTTAAATAGCATTTCTTATCTTAAAAATTAATTCTTTTACTCCTTAAAACCCGTTCTTTTGCTGCGGTGATGCCATGCCCTTATGGATTTCTTTCTAACTCACAGTACACACATATTCATACTTTCCTGCCTTCTCCTCTCTTGGATTTGACTACTCATTGCCCTGTGGTGGTGGTTTAGTCACCAAGTTGTGTCTGACTCTTGCGACCTCATGGACTGTAGCCCTCCAGGCTCCTCTGTCCATGGGATTCTCCAGGCAAGAATACTGGAGTGGGTTGCCGTGTCCTTCTCCAGAGGATCTTCCTGACCCAGGAGTCAAGCCCGGGTCTCCTGCACTGCAGGCAGATTCTTTACCACCTGAGTTATGAGGGAACTCATTGCCCTGGTGTCCTATAATCTTTGTCCTATGCCCTCTTTTAGTATTTTTTTCCTCTATGTGACATCATTTGACTTGAAGGTATTAAAGAAAATCTATTTCTCATGACTTCTACATGCATCTGAAGTCCTGGACATCTCCATACAATCCAGATGAGCATCTCTAACTGCCCAACTGACCTTCTCATTAAGATTGAATATAGTGCCTTAAACTGAATAAAATATAATATTTCTTTACATATCTATTTTCTCCACAGTCTCTCAACTTCAGCCAATTTTACCACCATTTACTAAGTTTATTCAAGGCAGCAGTCTATAAGATATACCTGTTCATTGATTTTGCCTAGTTTGATGCACATCCTATTTTGGAGAATGATTATTCTCTCAACACATGTAATAAATCTGCCCCAACTGTTTCCTCTGTTTTATAGATATTGCCTTGGCTCCCATGGTGGCGTGGTGGTAAAGAATCCACCTGGCAATGCAGGAGATGCAGGAGATGCAGGTTGGATACCTGGGTTGGAAAGATGCCTTGGAGGAGGGCATGGCAACCCAGCCTAGTATTCTCACCTGGACAGTCCCATGGACAGAGGAGCCTGGAGGTTTACAGTTCATGGATCACATAGAGTCAGACATGACTAAAGAGACTTGGCAGGCAACCACTCATAGATACTGCCTACCTCGACCATTCAGCTCCAGTTACACTGCTTCTTTCCCTGGTGGCTCAGACAGTAAAGAATCTGTCTGCAATGCAGGAGACCTGGGTTTGATTCCTGGGTTGGGAAATCCCCTGGAGAAAGGAATGGCTACCCAGTCCACCGTTCTTGCCTGGAGAATTCCATGGACAGAGGAGCCTGGTGGGCTACAGTCCACTGGGTAGCAAAGAAGCAGACAGGACTGAGTGACTAACACACACACACACACACACACACACACACACACACACACACTGCTTCTTTCTGGGAACATCTATTCTAGCTGTTCTCTCTGTCTGTAACATTCTTAACTTTGTCATTTGCTTAACTGGCCTTAGTTAATGTTTAGATCTTTAGCTCCAACTTAACTACTTAAATTTACCCAGAAAGAGGCTGACAAAGATGCTGCCCTTGATCCAACTTTAGACAAGCTCCTCTAAGGTCTTTTCTCAACTAGTATTCATGTAGTCCCAGTTCGTGCTTGTCCCGCCTAGCCCAGTTTTACCAAGAATCCTACTAAGCCAATTTAGACAGAAAAACTGATGGTTGGTATCTGAGCATCTTGTCATGCCTTCAACAAGAATCCTCTGCAGTCAGTCTGGCAATAATCTTCCTACACTTGACATCTTATTTTAGTCCTTTCCGTTCACCGGTCCCTTCCCTCCACTCATTGGCTTCAAACCTCCAGCTGTCTGTCAGTATTTGCAATTGAGCCTGGTTTCTCTTCCCTATTGAAATATCCTTATTAAATAATCTTCAATAAAATCTTCCTGTTTAAAAAAGTATCAGATTATTTTTTTCTTTAACAAGCTTTGACCATATCATTCAATCTCAAGTAGTCACCCAGCTACTATCCTTCTTGAAAAGTCATAGGGAAAGTGTTAGTGGCTCAGTCATGTCCTACTGTTTGTGACCCCATGGACTGTAACTTGTGAAGCTCCTCTGTCCATGGAATTCTCCAGGCAAGAATACCAGAGTGGGTGACCATTTCCTTCTCCAGGGGACCTTCCTGACCCAGGGATTAAACCCGGGTCTTCTGCATTGTAGGCAGATTCTTTATTGCCTGATCCACCAGAGCCCTGCTTATATTAAATTATTTCTTTATATAGTGCTTACATTGTCAGGTAGTTTTAATATTCTTTCCTACATTTGTATTATTTCCTTTATTTCTTTCAGAATTTCCCCCTTATTTCATTCTTTTCCTCCCTTCATTTTTTCTCCTTTGTTCTCCTTTATCTTTCTCCCTTTTTCATTGCCTCTCCTTGCCATAAAGGAAGTTTCACAAAAGCAGGCATATGATCTCTCTTTTCAATTACTGTATTCTCAGAGATTGAAGAACAATCATCACAGAATAAGCTAATAAACACTTATTAAATAACCGATTGAATTATTACAAAGACTTAAGTATATACTAAGGTAGAGATAAAGACAAAGGAGCTAAAATTTAGAATAAAGATAAAGAGATACTTGTTTATAGTGGAAAATTACTATACAGGACTTTATAAGTGATATGATCCTCAAGAGGGGTAATGTTCTATGGATTTAAGGTAGATATTCAGAGAATGAAAACAAGCAAGGTCATGTAAGAAGAAATAGAAATCATTAATTAATTATCACTTTTCCAATTAATCTGACATCTCACAATACTATTCAAATCATACCTCATATTTACTAGCAATAACAATAGGACTTTAAATATTCTTGATACTCTTCTCACATCTTGCAAACAGAATGGATACAAGAAATGTTTACTCCGGGATTTTCAGTATATCTTAAAAATATTCATTTATAAGATGATTCTCTTAGCTACTGCTACAGATAAAGTAGTATAGAAGTGACCATTGATAGATCAGACGCAAGGTCAGCAATATCTGCTCCCTATTGCAGGATAAGTCCATAGTTCTCTTTTCAGTATTTTATGTCTGTGAATATAATATTACGTGTTCTTCAGGCTGATAAGCTCTGGGAGATTAACTGATGTGTGAATCTGTTAGGATAACCTGTGGAGCGATTTGTTGATTTAAAATAAAATGTAACTACAAAGACTACACAAATGTGTCTTCTTTACATCATAATAAAATTTACTTAAGGAAGATTTTATTTTGAAACTTCCTTATTGAAGCTATATGCAGAGTAATTGACAAAAGACTTTGATAGTATGAGGCATGTAGCTCCATGACAAGCCCAAAAGTATTTTTTAAAAGAACAGTTTTATGGACTACAATATAATTTTTCCAACATAAAGGTACTTATTTTAAAGTGTGATAAGAGGACGAACAAATCATCAAGAATATAGTATGTAAATTTACACTTGGAAGTCCATCTGGGTCTAGGACCTTAAACTGCAATTATATTACTGAGTTTGTTTGGTTTAATGTGCTGACATCTACATGTCTGAATAACTGCTCACAATGAGATTAATCTTGCAGGGTAAATATGTACTTGAAATGCTCAGGTGGCCTAGTCAGAATTAGGTCAGGTTTGAAATATATCTTGTTGGGAATTTGTTTTCCTTAGGCTTAACTATGTCTTTCAAAGAGTAACAAGGAAGAGGAGAGAGTAGACCTCAGATGTCCCAGGGAGCTCCAGAGAGATTTCCCCAGTGGAGAGCAAGAGACTCAAAACAGAATGGTTCAAAGTGGTCTTGTTGATTTGCTAAGATTAAGACTGTGTGGCTGCTGTTGTGCTGATTTGTTTCATTTTCACTCTATAAAACATTTAGTTTCTTTCCTATTTTCTAGACATTTGAGGCCATGGATTTGCCAAGTATAATATTACAAGGTAATGATGTAGGGACTTTTTGTTTCCATCGCTTTAGCAAAATATTTTGTATCTACTTGGGATTCAAAATCTTTACCCCAAAAAACTATGACTGATCCGAAAACCACAAGGTTCTCTTCTTCCGGACAGAAGAATATAAGGCAAAAATCCCGGATTGTTCTTTTCATTTATCATCTGCCCCTTTGCCGCTAAGATGAAGCTATCATTTTAAGCAAAGCCATGACAAAGTAAAGTCAGTGGTGAACAGCATCATCATTTAACGTCAGGGTGCACCGAAGTCTGTGGCAAGTTTAATGGAGACTTTGATGAGATATTAATCTTTTTAGCCCTATCTTACTGAACTGGTAGATTCCTCAGTCCGTCTGTCTTTAAGAGTAATTCCCCTAAGGTCTGACTGAATGTGACTAAATCTGAACTAACCACGTTTGTGGGTGCATGCAGAGGACTAAGGAAGCTCAACAAAACGTGGCTGTAACTTCCAACAAATATATGCAACCAGTTCTGTTACACTATCTGTTAGTCTGTTATTAATGTGTTATTAATGTATTTAAACATATTTATTGAGCTCCTTCTATATTCTACATTGAGGTATATAGCAGGGTATAAGAAGTAAAGCTACTTGCTCACATAGTGCTAACGACCTAACATAGAAGAGAAAGAAAATACATTATCAAACAAACAGAATAATTTAAAATAGCATCAAGTGCCATGAAGGTAATCACACAGGGTCGACATGGTGAGTAGGGATGACTTCATGAGGTCAGCTACTTCAGTTGTGGTGACAGATAACTGTAGGCCAAGTGACATCTCTGAGGAGAAAGCATTTTATCAGAGCTGCATAAGGAGAATGGACCAAGTGAAAACTTGGAACCGGAAAATTCATGCAAAGTGAGCAGTCAGTGTTAAGGTTCACAAGCAAGAGAGACATACAAGTTTCATAGATTCTGGAAAAAAAAGGCTAATGTTACTGTACCACAGTATACCAAAGGAGGCATGACAGGCAAAACGTCTGATAGAAAATCAGGACCCAAGTTATGTGGCATCAAAACCACACATGTGGGAACTTGAACTTTATTTTGTGTATGCTTCCCTTTGTACGCAGCACATACTGTAAATAGTATAATGACATGATCTTCTGTAAAATTATTTTCCTTTGTTTCATTTCCTTATACCTATTTTTTTATCTATCCAAAATTCTCAGTCTTTGATTGGTGTGTCTTTGTGTGTGTGCATGTGTGCGTGCACTCTGACATGTATGTACACACATGTAAAGTCACGCTTGCAATGATCCATGGGTCTGTGAAGCCCAGCCATGTTGAATACTCAGGGATTCATCAACTTTTTTTTTGATTAATAATGTGATATGTCCCAGATGTTAAGTGAACCCATTCCCAGATGTCCTCCATATTACGCAGTCACAGATCTAATGAATTGTAACTTTGTAAGGTGTGTTTTTAAGATTAGTGAAGTAAATGGAGTGTCAGAGAAATTTAGTTAGGAGGTGGGAAGCATGTGTTTGTATTAGGGTCACTTATGAATATGTGTAAGGGCAATAGATTCTCCAAACTTATTTTTTGTCTGTTCTCATTAGTGGGGTTGTGTAAGTAGCCATGGGATTTTTCATAGATTCTTTTTGTTTTAATTTTTATTGAAGTATAGTTGATTTATAATTCTGTTTGTTTCTTCTGTTCTTTATTGCCATACAAAGACAGACTGCCATGTTACAATAAAGCCTGTTTTTTATAAGAGTAAATATGCATTTGAAAACCTTCTTTAATCAAATTTATCAATTCTAAGTATGAATCATTCAGTTTCATAAATCTCCAAATGCAGCAACTATATGTTTTTATTTGTAGGTGTACACATGTGAATCATTGTGATTCAATTAAATCAAAACGAAAGAAACTAAAAGTGCAGAAATGTTGTGCTTCATTAGAAGACCAAATGCCTAATGATACCTGCTTAGTTTATAATGAAAAGTTACAGTGACTTCAAACCTCACTCCCAGAGAAGACCCAAGGGGAGATCTGGACCATCACTTATCTACAGGGTTGATACTCCCTTAGAGAACCCAAGGCCCTTCTTTTTCATCCACCTCATTCATTACATTTGGAAAAACACTCAAGGCCCCAGTGACAAATAGGGATTACTAATACTGCTTAAGCTTTCTTAGTCT
Organism: Giraffa tippelskirchi; assembly: GCF_054371585.1. Classification (NCBI taxonomy): domain Eukaryota; kingdom Metazoa; phylum Chordata; class Mammalia; order Artiodactyla; family Giraffidae; genus Giraffa; species Giraffa tippelskirchi. The sequence goes on along the minus strand of NC_137280.1, from coordinate 173,940,209 downwards.
GCTTCTCTACTTTCAGACTTTAGATACACATACAAAAATACTAAAGTAAATTTCAGAATTCTTAGGATCATTCGTCACCAATGAGCCAAATCTTTTATTGAAATCCTTAACAATTTTCAGTAGATCAAAATGAAAGATACTTATCAAACTACAAGTAAGATTTGTAGTTCTTGAAGCCTATAAGGTATGAGATTACATGAAAGTCAAATCATGTAAACAATGAAAAGTCAACTTACAAAACACATTTTCCATTCATTTGATTTTGGAGCCATCCTGATTTTGTTACTAAAATATATGGTGTGTCTTCATAACAACTTTTAATCAACTCCAGAATTGTCACTTAAAATCCAGTTTAATACAAAAATGAATAATTTGATTCACAACAGGGATTTATCTGGAAAGAAAATTCTAATAAATCTTCCATCCCACTGGGATATTTTGACAAGTGCAATAACAGAAGCTGCAGTTGGCAGTCTCTTCAAGTGATATCTTGGCCCATCACCATAATTCTGACCATAGGACTTGTTAGCTTCTACAAAGCTTAGTAATAAAAACTTCCGTCTTTGACCCTTGAGGAGATACCTATGAATTCGGTGAGCACTTTTGCTTATCTGAATTAAATTATGTTTTAACTGTTTCATGATTTTAGGCACTCACATAATTGATGCCTGATATCAATTCATTTCCCTCCTGAGGAAGCAAGGTGCCTGAATACAAGCAGTGCAGAACGTCATAAGCTGTGTCAAAAGTGGTTTTGAGAGGAAAGTAAATGGAAAATATAGGGAGTCTAAACAGTGTTTCCCACTGTATCAGCAGAAATATGAAGCATCTGGAACTCCTGTCACTCTGTATTGTCCCATGCCATGTTCAGGGATACACAAAATAGGAGATATCCATGCCTAGGATTCACTGTGAATTTCAGCAGGCGGTGTCACAAGTCATAATATTTGGGTACTCTACCAGCATGTGGTGTGCAAAGGCCAAGGATGTTAGATACTACACTGTCAGGAAAGATCATGCTTCCTACTAACATTCAAGTAGGTTAATGTTAACCGAATACTAATATAGAGTAAGATTTCCCTGAACACAACTAGAGTATACATTTTAGAAAATTTTACTTTGTTACGTTTGGAATTTTGCTCATAATTATTCACAACTGAGAAGATTTGGAGTCTTCAGTTTTATAAATTTGCCTTAAACTACCCTCATGGTTACTGTCCATGTCAGTGCAAATATATGATTCTTTTAGTATGTGTTCTAGTGTTGTCCTGTTTAAGTATGTACATACTGAAATACACATCATTTCATTGTAACTTTATTTTCTTCTGTATGATGAAGAGCATTAGCTAAATTATTTTAAATTATGTGAGTACATTCCTCATTTTGTTTGTGAACTTCATTTCAGCAGAATAAAGAAGGACTTTCTGAACATTTTTTAAAAGCAGCATCACTGTGTCTTATAGGGTTGGGAAGAAATGTTGACCAAGTTTGCACAGGGCTAGGCGCTGCAGAGTCATAATGCTTGGGTCGGAGGCCAGGGCTACAATCTTGTCTCTGTTCTATGTATGTTTCTCTATCTCAGGGGAGGTGTGAACTACTGAGCTTACAATTAGTCATCGATAAAATACGATGGCTTATCCTCATCAAATAAGAATGGTTACATATAGTGTGCATATCTCTTGTAATTATGAGACTGATATTAAACCTTACATGTGAGATTTATTTTTTATAACTTTTAACAAATGACAGAAATAGAGGCTATTACTATTACTTCCTAAATATGAAAGCACACTTCTCCCCTCTATGGTTTTATTTGATTTCAAAATGATTCATTCCTCTTTCACAGGTATTGGGATTAATCACCATAAAAATAACAGAATTTTCTTCATCCTGCAACAAGCATTTCCAAACTCAGGTTTAGCACAAAGTACTCTTCTAAGTCCAGAGGATAAAAGAAATGAATACGACAAGTGTGTTTTGCAGTCTAGTCACGTTTATCTTTATACATAGCTGTACTCAGCATTTATACAATAATGAACGTGAACTGAGAGTGTCAGTCACTCAGTCGTGTCCGACTCTTTGTGACCCCGTGGACTGCAGCCCACCAGGCTCCTCTGTCCATGGAATATCCCAGGCAAGAATACTGGAGTGGGTTGTCATTTCCTTTTCAATGGATCTTTCTGATCCAGGTATTGAACCCATGTCTCCTGCATTGAAGGTGAACTGTTTACTGTTATGGACCAGATTAAGGACATTTTGGATATTTCCAGTTTGGGAATACAACAAATCAAGCTGCTATAGACGTTAGTGTGTAGGTATTTTTGTGGACTTATTTTTTGTTTTTCTGAGATAAATATCCAATTATGCAATTACCAAATTATGTGATAATTTCCTCTCAAAGTCAGCTAAATTAGCCTCCTCAATTTCATCTACAGCTTTAATTCCCTTATTATCCAACATATTCATAATTTCTGGAGATTTTGATATAAATATTTCTGTGCAAGGATAGGAGGGACCCTTTTTCTGCTTAACATAATTATTTTAGTTATTCTTGAGTCTGTATCTTAACATATAAAGTTTATAAAAAGCTTGTTTGTCTCTATAAAAAATCAATTTGGTAAAAACTGACTTATCTCCAATATTGAACTTTCCAATCCATGAGTATGGTCTCTTCATTTACATGGGTATTTCTAAAATGTCTCTCTTCAGAACTTTGTTAAAATATGTTAAAAAAAATTAACATATTTTAAATAATATTTTTAACATATTCTAAATATTTTAAATATTTTTTAACATTTTTTAAATAATACCTAGATTTCATGTATTTTGGAGCATTTATAATACTATTTTATTTTTAATTTTGGCCTCCACATGTTCATTGTTAGTACATAGATATACAATTTTTTAAAATGAATAGCTTTATTAAAATATAACTCACATAAAATTCACACTTCAAAGTGTACAATTCAGTATTTATTATTATATTCAGAGTTACATAACAAGTAATGCCACTATATCATATTAGAACACTTTAATCATCCCAAAAGAATCTCAGTTAATCCCCTTTTCCATTCTTACCCACTGATTATGTCAACCACTTTTGGATTTATGCCTCTATGCGTTTTTGACATTCTGGAAATTTCATATAAAGTGAATTATATAGGTGGTTTTTTGTATGTTACTTTTTCAGTTAGCATGTTTACAAGGCTTATCCATGTGGCGTGTATTGTAGTTCATTTCTTTTTTACAGTGAAATAATATCCCATTCAACATACCACAAATTGTCTTTTCATTTATATGCTGATAGACATATGTTTCCACTGTTTTGCTCTTAGGAATAATGCTGCTAGGCATACTTGTGTACAAGTTTTTTTGTCTTGACAAATATTTTCAGTTTTCTAGTCTATATACCTAGGTCATATACCTGGGTCATATAGTAGCTCTGTGTTTAGCTTATTCATTCTTCAACTGACAAGATTATTTCTTTTCTCTAACAAAAGCATTTCTACTTTTTTCAGATGCTTTTACTGAATCTATGGAGATGATAATATGGTTTTCCCTTTCATTCTTTAAATACTGCTTGTTATATTACCTGACTTTTAAAACGTAAATTAACCTTGCAGTCTGAGAATAAACCCTGCTTGATCACATTACTTTCTTGCATGTTGTTCTATTCCTTTACATGATATTTTGTTAAGCATGCATCTATATTTATGATGGTACTGATCTATAACTGTCTTTTTCTAAATTACCTTTTCAGATTTTTGTCGGGTCATAAAATGAGATGCTTCATCCTAAATTATTTGAAAGGATTTCTTCCTTGCGTGTTTGTCAGAATGCACTAGTGAAGCCTGGAGGTGTAGGCCTGGAGGCTTCTTAGTGAAACGTTTTAAATTTTATACACTCAATTTCTTTAGTTTTTTTCTTTATTTTTCCTCTTTCCCTTTAGGCTGACTGGGTCTTTGGTGTAGTGGGCAGAATTCTCTAGCTGTGGTGTGTGGCCTCCAGAGCGCACGGGCCCAGTGGTCGCAGCTCACAGGCTTATTGCCCCATGGCGTGGGATCTTCGTTCCTGGACCAGGGGTGGGACTTGGGCCCCTACATGGAAAGGTGGACTCTTAACCACTGGACCACCAGGGAAGTGCCATTACTGGGCTATTTTGATTTTATATTTCTCTGCTTTACAATTAATTTGTCCATCTTTGTTGTCTCATTTACTGACAAAAATTGCTAAGAATAGCTATTCTTTGCCTTTTTAATGTCTGTAGAATCTTTGCTTTTGTTCTCTTTTTGATTTCTGATATGGAAATTATGTTTTCTCTCTCTATCTTTTTTTCCCCCTGATCAATCTTTTGTATCTTCAAAAGATCTTTCAAAGAAACAGTTTTGGTCTTTGTGAATTTCCTTATTATCTTCTTGTTTCTTCTTTTATTGATTTGCTTTCTCATGTTTATTATTTGCACTTTTTCACTTAACATAAGCATAATTTGCTTTATTTTGAGGACTAGAATTTAGTTAAAAAATGTGCTTCAACTCAGATCACCTATGCTTTTTTAACTCTTTGGAGATAATTATAATTTCTTCTCTCCAATATGACCCTACAACTAAATACATCGAGTCTGTCAGATCGCAGCATTGAATCTGCCGGACCTTGAAATTGTAAGGTCACCTCCAGAATGCTGTCTATCAAGACAGGACACTTAGGAACACGGGGTCTGCTTTTTACATGGGTCTCAGTTTAAGCACCTGACACACAAATATATTTTAAGTAAGATAGGATGTGATTTAAGTGTACATTTATGGATTTGGTGAAAGAAATCAATTGACAATTGAAGCTGTGTTCTTTCTAATTAACTTGGAATTTACTCGTCCTGTCATGTTAGGAACTGGGTAGGCAACAATGAGACAGTGAAGGGTTAAATCTTCCTGGCAGGATTTAGTAATTATAGATATTGATTACTTTAAAACATCATTGAGCTGACAGGATAAGAAAAGCCCACTTGCCTCACTGTTTGGTCCTTTTATTTCTCACAAGATGGATGAGTTAATAAACAGGGAGCAAGCGCTCCCATAAATTCAGCATCTGTAATATTTGTCACCTTCGGAATTACTTGGATGAGAGGAACATCCTTTATGTGAATCTGCGGGAGAGGAGTAGCAGACTTTTCCCTAGAATCTGTATTCCACAGTGTGATTAATACCATGTTGATGTTAAAAACGGCAGGTGTCATTTGGAGAATATGCAACGAGAAAGAACGGTGCTTCCTGTAAGCGTATTCTGAAATCTAAGCCTCTTTTGATAGGTTATGGTTTTGTTCAGTAGCATGGTGTTGTTACTTCTTATCCCTTATAGCATAGTTTGAAACAGTAAGAAGCTGAACTACGTATTACACACTGAGACATAGATAGTTTCTTGAACAAGGGAACCCAAATAATTATCTCAAAGTTATATTGCAAATGGCTGTTTATATTAATGTAAAGACAATCTAGTTCTAGTCCTTCATGTTTACAAAGGAAAAGATTGAGACTTAAAGAGTATATATGACTTTTCCAAGGTTACAGGAATGTTCAGTGGCGAGCGCATGAGCTCTGTCATGTATGACTCTTTGTGACCACACAAACTGTAGCCTGCCAGGCTATGCTGTCTGTGGAATTTTCCAGGCAAGAATATTGGAGTAGGTAGCCATTTCCCACAGGCTATATAATGTCACCCTGCGTATTTAACTTACACAGAGAGCTGTTGTTGTTCAGTCACTCAGTGGTGTCTGACTCTTTGTGGCCCCATGGGCTGCAGCACGCCAGGCTTCCTCGTCCTTCACAACTACCTGGAGCTTGCTCAAACTCATGTCCATTGAGTCAGTGCTGCGATCCAATCATTTTGTCCTCTGTCTCCCCTTCTCCTCCTGCCTTCAACCTTTCCCAGCATCGGGGTCTTTTCTAATGAGTCAGCTTCTTGCATCAAGTGGCCCAACTATTGGAGTTTCAGCATCAGTCCTTCCAATGAATATTCAGGATTGATTTCGTTAGGATTGACTGGTTTGATCTCCTTGCAGCCCAAGGGACTCTCAAGAATCTTCTCCAATACCATAGTTCAAAAGCATCAATTCTCCGGTGCTCAGTCTTCTGAATGGTCCAACTCTCACATCTCTATGTGACTACTGGAAAAGCCATAGCTTTGACTACACGTACCTTTGTTGGCAAAGGAACGTCTCTGCTTATTAATATGTCATTGAGGTTTGTCATAGCTTTTCTTCCGAGGAGGAAGCATCTTTCAATTTCATGGCTGCAGTCACCATCTGCAGTGATTTTGGAGCCCAAGAAAATAAAGTCTGCCACTGTTTCCACTGTTTCTCCATCTATTTGCTGTGAAGTGATGGGGCCAGAACCCACGATCTTAGTTTTCTGAAAGTTGAGTTTTAAGCCAACTTTTTCACTCTCCTCTTTCACTTTCATCAAGAGGCTCTTTATTTCCTCTTTGCTTTCTGCCATAAGGGTGGTGTCATCTGCATATCTGGGGTTATTGATATTTCTCCCAGCAATCTTGATTCCAGCTTCTGATTCATCCAGCCTGGCTTTTTGCATGATGTACTCTGCATATAAGTTAAATAAGCAGGTGACGGTATACAGCCTTGACTTACTCCTTTCCCAATTTGGAATCAGTAGTTGTTCCACATCCAGTTTTAACTGTTGCTTCTTAACCTGCATGCAGGTTTCTCAGGAGGCAGGTATGGTGGTCTGGTATTCACATCTTTTTAAGAATTTTCCAGTTTGTTGTGATCCACACAGTCAAAGACTTTAGCATACTCAATGACGTAGATGTTTTTCTGGAATTTTCTTGCTTTATTTTCTATGATCCAGTGGATTTTTGCAATTTAATCTCTGGTTCCTCTGCCTTTTCTAAATCCAGCTTGAACATCTGGGAGTTCTCAGTTCACGTACTGTTGAAGCCTTGCTTGAAGAATTTTGAGCATTACTTTGCTAGTGTGTGAAATGAGTACAATTGTGCAGTAGTTTGAACATTCTTTGGCATTGCCCTTCTTTGGATTGAAATGAAAACTGACCTTTTCCAGTTCTGTGGCCACTGCAGAGTTTTCCAAATTTGCTTGCATATTGAGTGTAGCACTTTGACAGCAACCATCTTTTAGCTGGAATTTCATCACCTCCACTTGTTTTGTCCATAGTGGTTTATTCTAAGGCCCACTTGAATTCGCACTCCAGTATGTGTGGCTCTAGGTGAGTGACCACACCATCACGGTTATCTTAGTCATTAAGATCTTTTTTGTATAGTTCTTCTGTGTGTATTTGCCACCTCTTCTGAATATCTTCTGCTTCTGTTAGGTCCATATCATTTTTGTCCTTTATTGTGCCCATCTTTGCATGAAACGTTCCCTTGGTATCTCTAATTTTCTTGAAGAGATCTCTAGTCTTACCCATTCCATTGTTTTCCTCTGTTTCTTTGCATTGACCACTTAGGAAAGCTTTCTTTTCTCTCCTTGCTATTCTGTGGAACTCTGTATTAGTTAATATAGGTATATCTTTCCTTTCCTCCTTTTATTTTAGCTTCTTTTGTTTTCTCAGAAGAAAAGAAGAGAACATCATGAGGAATGTCAGAGTGGATGAAGCACACGCTCGAGTCAAGATTGTCGGGAGAAATATCAGTAATCTCAGATATGAAGATGATACTATTTATACAATGGCAGAAATCACAGAGGAACTAAAGAGCCTCTTGATGTGGGTGAAAGTAAAGAGTGAAAAAATTTGACTTAAAATTCAGCATTCAAAAAACTAAGGTCATGGCACCTAGTCCCATCACCTGATGGCAAATAGATGGAAAATTGGAGACAGTGACTGATTTTGTTTTCCTGGACTCTAAAATCACTGTAGACCATGACTGCAGCCATAAAATTAATTAAAAGTTACTTGCAAAAAAAAAAAAAGTTACTTGCTCCTGAAAGAAAATTTTTGACAAACCTAGGCAGCATATTTAAAGCAGAGATATCACCTGCTGACCACGGCTAGTATAGTCAAAGCTATGGTTTTTCCAGTAGTCATGTATGGATTTGAGGATTGGACCATAAAAAAGACTGAATGCCAAAGAACTGATACTTCTGAATTGTGGTGCTGGAGAAGATTCTTGAGAGTCCCTTGGACAACAGGGAGATCAAACAAGTCAATCCTAAAGGAAATCAACCCTGAATATTCATTGGAAGAACTGATGTTGAAGCTGAAGTTCCAATACTTTGGTCACCTGATGTGAAGAGTCGACTCACTGGATAAGATTCTGATGCTGGGAAAGATTGAAGGCAGAAAGAGAAGGAGGAGTCAGGATGAGATGGTTGGATGGCATCACCGACTCAATGGACATGAATTTGAACAAATTGCAGGAGATAGTGAAGGACAAGGAAGCCTAGTGTGCAGCTCTGGGGTCAGAAAGAATTGGACATTACTTAGCTACCAAACATCAGCAACAACTCCAGGGTCTTTCCCAACCCAGGGCTCAAACTGGCGCCTGTGGAATCTCCTGCATTGGCACATGGATTCTTTACCACTGTGCCACCTGGGAAGTCATTGCAGAGCCGCTTAACTATTCCCATTCAAGTATAGAGGACTTAGGATTATTCAGTAAATCATGGAAGTCTGGTCAGTCATTGGATAGTTTATGGTTTCTTTTCTATTTTATAAAAATGCTGTATTTACATATTTAAAGTCGATTTAGTCTGTGAATGAAGGCGCTTTGTGTAAACTCATAAATGTTCATGCTTCCTTATGTTTGGAACTTAAAATTTTGGTAAATAGGTACAGAGAACAGAGAACAAGGCTTTGTTTCTAAAACTTGAGCTGAGTCATTGGAAATTCCCATGTAAACAAAAAGTGAATAGTGTTCAATTTATGTGAGTTATTTTTCAAACGGTAGAAGAATCAGGATTTCTAACCTATAGTTGTGCCTTTTATAAGGTAAACTGATCTGATAGATAAAACTATATATATAGATATGGATATAGACCTTCTTCAATACTTGACATATTGTTGACTTCTTATTTATTTTATGCATGTTTAGATTCTCCTTTTCAAGCAAAATGATTATGAAACCAGATTCTTGCCACACTAAATATGGAGTTTTACTTTCCACTTGACTGGTCATTGGTAGAATTCATTCAGTATTCAGTAATCATTGCAGGGGCTTCCCAAGTGGCACTAGTGGTAAAGAATCTGCCTGTCAATGCTGGAGGTACAAGAGACACGGGTTCGATCCCTGGGTCAGGAAGACACCCTAGAGGAAAAAATGACAACCCACACCAGTATGCTTCCCTGGAGAATTCCATGGACAGAGCAGCCTTGCAGGCTACCGTCTGTGGGGTCTCAAAGAGTCAGACGCAGCCACGCCTATATATGTGAATCTTTACTGTCAGAATGAACTGTTCAGAACAGTAGACATGTGAAATGGCAGAAATTTAGTACAATCTACACTTTTAGTAGTTTGTAGTTTTAGGTTTTACTATCCCTTTTAATGAGGAGACCTAAGGATAAACATGTTTACTCAACTACCTATATAATTCTAATTCAGCTGATCAGTATTTATCACAAATATAATCAAATTTAAGCTATTAAAGTGCCTCATCAAATGTAAGCATTAAAACTCATAACTTCATTTAAAGGTAATATTTTTCCCTAGCCCAGCGTCTCTTTCCAGCTTGCTTCAGGCTAGAAACATGCAACAGAGGAAGCAGGAATGTGATCAGCATCTTTTGTCTTTTTGCTCTTCTCCTCATCACCCTTTCTTTAGCTGATGCTTCTGACTTTTACAGAATCTCACTCAGGAATTACATACAGAGAAGAGGTGTGGAAAAGGGCGGGGAAACTCTCCCAGGCAGCCAAAGAAATATGGTGCTTACTGAATACTTAAAGCTAGCTTTTTTATTTTCTATGACCACATTTGTTAATAAACAAGACTAAAAACAAGAAATCCAGATTTAATAGACTGAAAAATTTCCACAAAACACAGGCGATTATAGTCTGAACTGACACAGAAAATATTTACAAGATCATACTGACAGAAATGGAGGGGATTAGGTATCTAAGGAATCTGAATTTTGAGCCTGAGAGATATCTGAAAGTATAATATGTGGCATTTATAGAAAGAAAAAAAATAATTCTAGATAATGAGCCATTTGCTAAGGTATATCACTTTTCTGATGATTCTGAACACTAAAATAATAATCATAGTACGTGCTTGAAATCCCCCTAGGCAAAATACAAATCTATTTAAATAGAGAAGGGGGGGTGTTTTTACTAAATAAGAGAGGTAAATAATAAATGTGGAATAGTGTGGGCTCACACTAAAGATAAGGAACTCGGATGAGTAGCCCTATTTTCAATTGTTGGGTGAGGAAATGACTTGTCTATTTATATGACCTTGTCCCTTTTTAGACTTTCTCTGAGTAACCTCTGTCTCTTGAAACTCTATTTTTCTCTTCATTGCCTTGGTGTTGGACAAGATGAAGATGGAGAACAATAATAGGGGTGTTATTTATCCTTGGCTCCTTCTAGTGAGCAGAACAACTTCTACACTGAGCCCAAAATGACATTCATCCCCTTTTAGGCAGATAGATGAATGCGGTGATAATAACACCCCTTTTATATCTTCACCAGCATAAAGAATTGCACTGTAGCCAGTTCATGCTCAAATTTCTATCGGTCACAAGAAAAGAATTCAATTCATTTTAATTTACATGAAGAATTACATATGGCCAATGGCTGAAAATTACAGTTCAGCAGAAAGAAGGGCTTTCTAAGTACCTAACTAAAAAAATAAACAATGAAAAAAGCTGTCTTGAGACAAATCTGCTTCTAGTAAGTGAGTATGGACAAATACTTAAGGTGCTTTATAAGAGCATGTTTTTAAGCCCCCATATTTATGTAACATTTTTTTCTGCTATTCATGTATTGGCATGTGCACATATTTTTGCTATAAAGTTTTATTTTATTTTTTAAACCAATTTTAATCTTTATTTACTTTAAAAAATATTTGTCTTCAACCTAAGTGAATATACTCATGAAATCTAGGCATTTGTATGCTAGTAATAGCTTAGTTTTCTATTACATATTAAAATAAATTGATAGCTATTAAAGTTTTAAATATCCATCTGTGTTGCTTCTAAATCATATTATGTACAAGCCCTGAGAAGCAGTATTCTAGTTTGGAAGAGATGACCATTACACTTCATTCCAGCCACAGAATTTCATAATTTCCTAAATTTTGCATAACATATGCACTTTAATTTGTACATTTTATATATTCATATTTTCATATTTATGAGTATAATTATGTATGGCATATGTGATATTGGTGATTAATATTTAGGTCTGAACATATTTGCCACTGTAACAGAGTTTGGTAATAAAAACATATCTATTTCTTTTCATATAAACTAGTGTAAAACTAACTTGGCAGCACTTCACTATATAAATTAAACCCAATGGGCATTGCAGCTTTAAGCAATGTCTTGATGCAGTAAGATATGTTATAGTCCGAGATTTTTAACATTTAAGAAAATAAACTTTCCCACCAATGGTTTCACATGCTTTTCCTTGGTTTGTAGGGCCCTTGAAGACCTGCATCCTCCCACTTTCCAGCCATATCAATTCCCTCCGTCACTTCTACTTTATGGACCGGATATGCTGCTTTTCTCTGAATTTTCTAAACCTTCAGTTTTAACTCCCATATCTTTCCATTGCCTGAAAATGTCTTCAGTTCAGTTAGTTCAGTCACTCAGTCTTGTCCTATTCTTTGTTACCCCATGGACTGCAGCACACCAGGCCTCCCTGTCCATCACCAACTCCCGGAGCTTGTTCAAACTCATGTCCATTGAGTTGGTGATGCCATCCAACCATCTCATCCTCTGTCGTCCCTTTCTCTTCCTGCCTTCAATCTTTCCCAGCAATAGAGTCTTTTCAAATGAGTCAGTTCTTCACATCAGGTGGCCAAAGTATTGGAGTTTCAGCTTCAACATCAGTCCTTCCAATGAATAGTCAGGACTGATTTCCCTTAAGGTTGACTGGTTGGATATCCTTGCAGTCCAAGGGCCTCTCAAGAGTCTTCTCCAACACCACAGTTCAAAAGCATCAATTCTTTGGCACTCAGCTTTCTTTATAGTCCAACTCTCACATCCATACATGACTACTGGAAAAACCATAGCTTTGACTAGATATGCCTTTGTTGGCAAAGTAATGTCTCTGCTTTTTAATATGTTGTCTAGGTTGGTCATAGTTTTTCTTCCAAGGAGCAAGTGTCTTTTAATTTCATGGCTTCAGTGACAATCTGCAGTGATTTTGGAGCCCAAGAAAATAAGTCTGTCACTGTTTCCACTGTTTCCCCATCTATCTGCCATGAAGTAATGGGACCGGATGCAATGATCTTAGTGTTTTGAATGTTGAGTTTTAACCCCATGAACAGTATGAACATAGTTTACTATTGTTTATTTTTCCCTATAGTAAATATGTGCATTTGTGCCAAGTCACTTCAGTCATGTCTGACTCTTTGTGACCCTATGAACTGTAGCCCTCCAGGCTCCACTATCCTTGGGATTCTCCAAGCAAGAACACTGGAGTGGATTGCTATGCCCTTCTCCAGGGGATTTGCCCAACCCAGGGATTGAACCTGCATCATTTACATCTCCTGCATTGACAGACGGGTTCTTAATCACTATTGTCTGGGAAGCCCCTGGATTATAATTACTGTTTTGTACAGTATGCATGCATTTAACGTTATAAGAAACTACCAAGTGGTTTTCCACTGTGGATGCATGATTCCATGTTCCCACCAGCAAATTATGAGATTCCTATTGCTCTGCGACCTCTCAACTCCTTGGTGTTCTCACTATTTTTAGTGCTATAATGCTCAGACACTCAGTCATGTCTGACTCTTTGAGACCCCATGGGCTGTAGCCTGCCAGGATCCTCCATCCACGGGATTTTCTAGGCAAGAATACTGGAGTGGGTCGCCGTTTCCCTCTCTAGGGGATTTCCCTACCCAGAGATCAAACCTAGGTCTCCTGCATTGCAGGAGGATTCTGTACCCACTGATCCACCACAGAAACCACATTTTTAACGCTAGTCATTCTAATAGGTATGCAGTGGTATGTCAATGTGTCTTTATTTAGCATTACCCTGATGACTGATGATGTCAAATATCTTTTAATGTGCTAATTTGCCTTGTGTATATCTTATTTGGTAAAATACCTGCTAAAGCGTTTACGCTTTTTAAGTTGGGTTGCATTTTCAATGCTTAGTTTTGAGAGTTCTTTAAAAACATTTAATGCAAATTCTTTGCTGGATATATGGTTTACAAACGCTTTTCACACTCTGTAGCCTTGTGTTTTCATTTTCTTAGCCATGTCTTTGATATAGAAAAACTTTGCAGCCTTTTTATAAACTTTTAAAATTTATAACATTTCAGGTTTACAAAAAAAAAATGTTACAGAGATAGCAAGGAGAATCCCCATATACGCAAAATACTTTTCCCCTGTCATTAACATCTTACATTAATATGATGCATCTGTCAAAATTAATGAACCAATAATGATTCATTCTCATTAACTAAAATTCATGCTTTATTCAGCTTTCATTGATTTTACCTCATATCCTTTTCTCTTCCAAGGTCTCATAAAAAATGCTATGTTATATTTAGCCATCATTATTCTCTAGGGTTCCTCTTGATTGTGATAGTTCCTTAGACTTTCATTGATTTTGATATCCTTGAGTTTTGAGGAATACTAGTCAGGTATCCTGTAATATGTCCTTCAGCTGGGATTCATGTGATGTTTTCTTATCATGATTATACTGAGATTATTGGTTTTTGGGAGAAAGATTGCAGAGGTAGAGTGTCTTTCTCATCATAAGAGAACATATTATCAGCATGAGTTATTACTGTTCTTACTAACTTGGACCAGTTGGCTAATATAGTGTTTGGTTTTTCTCAGGAAAAGAAATAATGCTTCCCCATTATCAAACTTACCTTTGGGAAAATGATTCCATGTGCAGCTCACACTTAAGGAATGGGTAGTTTTAACTCAAAATATAAACATAAATAATTTTAAATTCTTCTGCAAGGAACATATGTCTATCTTCAGTATTTTATATGTGTATTTGTACATATATAATTTTGAATTTATATCAGTGTAGATTATTGGGTATTTACCTTATACTTGGGGCTATACCAACACTTCTTTATTTATTTGGTAATTCAAATAGCTCCAACTTAGGCCAGTGGCAGCTCTTTCATTTGGCTCCTGTGTTCTTTTGCCATGTATCAATCCTATTGGGGTTTACTAATAACTATAATAATAAAATGGAAGAGGAAATGGCAGAGAAGCCCGGCAAGGTACAGTCTATAGGATTGCAAAGAGTTGAGCATGACTGAAGTGACTTCGCACATAATAATAAAAAATAAAAATTCTGCCTCACCAGATACCTTGTCTTTTTACCTAATGATAACACAGTGATTAGTATGTGCTAGGGACAGTGCTAATTTGCAAACATTTACTTAGTTAGTTCCCTCACTCAGTCGTGTCTGACTTTTTGTGACCCGATGGACTGCAGCATTCCAGGCTTCCCTGTCCTTCACAAACTGCCAGAGTTTACTCAAACTCGTGTCCATTGAATCCAAAATGCCATAAAACCATCTCATCCACTGTCCTCCCCTTCTCCTCCCACCTTCAATTTTTCCCAGCATCAGGGCCTTTTCCAATGAGTCAGTTCTTTGCATCAGGACACCAAAATAATGGAGTTTCAGATTCAACATCAGTCCTTACAATGAATATTCAGGACTGATTTCCTTTAGGGTTCACTGGTTGGATCTCCTTGCAGTTCAAGGGACTCGTAAGAGTCTTCTCCAACACCACAGTTCAAAAGCATCAACTGTTTGCTGCTAAGCTTTCTTTTAGTCCAACTCTCACATCCATACATGACTACTGGAAAAAACATGGCTTTGACTAGACAGACCTTTGTCAGCAAAGTAATGTGTCTGCTTTTTAATATGCTATCTAGGTTGGTCATAGTTTTTCTTCCAAAGAGCAAGCATCTTTTAATTCCATGACTACAGTCACCATCTGCGGTGATTTTGGAGCCCAGAAAAATAAAGTCAGCCACTGTTTCTGTTGCTTCCCCATCTATTTGCCATGAAGTGATGGGAACAGATGCCATGATCTTTGCTTTTTAAACGTTGAGTTTTAAGCCAGCATTTTAATTTTCCTCTTTCACTTTCATCAAGAGGCTCTTTAGTTCCTCTTCTCTTTCTGCCATACGAGTGTTGTCATCTGCATATCTGAGGTTATTGATATTTCTCCCGGCAATTTGATTCCAGCTTGTGCTTCTTTCAGCCTAGCGTTTCTCATGATGTACTCTGCATATAAGTTAAATAAGCAGGGTGATGATATACAGCCTTGACATGCTCCTTTCTGGATTGGAACCAGTCTGTTGTTCCATGTCCAGTTCCAACTGTTGATTCTTGACCTGCATACAGATTTCTCAAGAGGCAGGTCAGTTGGTCTGGTATTCCCATCTCTTTAAGAATTTTCCACAGTTTGATGTGATCCACACAGTCAAAGGCTTTGGCGTAGTCGATAAATCAATAAAGAAGTCAATAAAGGCTTTAGTGTTGTCAATGAATCAGAAGTAGATATTTTTCTGGAATTCACTTGCCTTTTCTGTGTTCCAGCTGTTTTTGGCAATTTGATCTCTGGTTCCTCTGCCTTTTCTAAATCCAGCTTGAACGTCTGGAAGACCAAAGTTCATGTTTGTTGAAGACTGACTTGGAGAATTTTGAGCATTACTTTGCCAGTGTGTGAAATGAGTGCAATTGTGTGATTGTTTGAACATTGTTTGGCATTGCTTTCTTTGGGATTGGAATGAAAATTGACCTTTTCAGTCCTGTGGCCACTGCAGAGTTTTCCAAATTTGCTGACATATTGAGTGTAGCACTTTCATTAGCATCATCATTTAGGATTTGAAATAGCTCAGGTGGAATTTCATCCCATCAACTAGCTTTGTTCATAGTGATGCTTCTTACGTCCCACCTACTTCACACTCCAGTATGTCTGGCCTTAGGAGAGTGATCACACCATCGTGGTTATCTGGGTGATTAAGATCTTTTGTTGTATGATTCTTTGGGATATTCCTACTGCCTCTTATTAATATCTTCTGCTTCTGTTAGGGCCATATTGTTTCTGTCCTTTATTGTGCCCATCTTTGTATGGAATGATCCCTTGGTATCTCTAATTTTATTGAAGAGATCTCTGGTATTTCCCATTCCATTGTTTTCATCTATTTCTTTGCCTTAATTACTTAGGAAGGCTTTCTTATCTCTCCTTGATATTCTTTGGAATTCTGCTTTCAAATGGGTATGGCTTTCCTTTTCTCCTTTTCTTTTCACTTCTCTTCTTTTCTCAGCTATTTGTAAGCCCTCCTCCGATAACCATTTTGACTTCTTGCATTTCTTTTTCTTTGGAATGGTTTTGCTCGCTGCCTCCTGTACAATGTTACAAACCTCTGTCCATAGTTCTTCATCCACTCTGTCTATCAGATCTGTTCCCTTGAATCTATTTGTCACTTCCAATCTATAATAGTAAGGGACCTGATTTAGGTCATACCCGAATGGCCTAGTAGTTTTCCCTGCTTTCTTCAATTTGAATCTGAATTTTGCAATGAAAAGTTCATTATCTGGGCCTCAGTCAGCTTCTCGTCTTCTATTTCCTGAGTGTATAGAGATTCTCCTTCTTGAAAACTGTGTGGCCACAATAATAATACACTTCAAAAGCTTAGAGGGTGATTGCATTGGTAGTAGTGCAGTAGTGCTAGATGGAAAGTGGGGAAGGCAGGTTTTGATAAGGGGCCGAAGAGGCATCCAACATTCTCTTCCTGATCAGTGCTTCACATTTACTTCCTAAACATGTTGAAACACCCATATATACTCCTCTCGATTCTGATCATCATAGTTCAATCATTCATTATTTCTTGCCTGAATTCTGGAAGAACCTATAACTGATATTTCTGCTTTTAGTTCTGCCTTTTAAAAAATCTGTTCTCCATCAGAGAATATTTCCAAGACATATTTAGTTATGAGGGAAAGTTTAGCACTATGAAATATTACAAACTTTGGAGTGAGACTGGTGTGGATTTAAATTTTTCTTCTACTCTGTCTTTGTTTTAAGCAAATTGCTGAACATCACTGCTCTTCACCTTTCTTATGTGAAAATATTTACTAAGCATAGGGTCATTGCATATATCATAAAAATAGCTAACCTCAATATTGTTAGTGTGTTTACTGTGGGAAAAACACTAAAGGAAGTGTTCAGTCTGGCATCACAATATCCTCTGAGCTGGAGATTAATTATAAATATGAAAACTGACATACAAGAATTATGTGATTATTCAAGATCACATAGCTACCAAATGATAAAGTTAGTGTTCAAACAGGAATTTTAAACTCCAGAATCCATGCTTTTTAAAACCACACTGGCCAATTTCAGACTGAGAAAGTTATGGCACTAAGAATGGAATCAAAGTTTTCTAATATTTCAAACTGTTTCATATGATTTTCTAAAAAAGAAAAATACTTAAAAACCACTAGTTCACTGTCCAAAATACATAAAACATTGATAAATAGAAATGGCTCTTTATTATTTTTATAACCACTGTTATTTAACCTACTGTTTAATATTTTTGTAGACTCTGATCACATACTTTGACATGGTAATTAAGAAACTATCATAATCTAGCCTTGTTTTTATATTCAGACATGCAGATCTATCTTTAGGTTTGCCCTTCTCTGTTTTGCTATCTCTTATCCTTCTCTAACTCTATTACAGATACAAATACACACAGAAAGGACTCATAAAGATACATACAAAGTTCCTGTTGTTCAGTTGCTAGGTCGTATCTGACTCTGTGTGACCCCATGGACCGCTGTACTCCAGACTCCCCTGCGCTTGACTATCCCCTGGAGTTTGCTCGAGTTCATGTCCATTGAGTCAGTGATGCTATCTAACTGTATCATCCTCTGCTACCCCCTTCCCCTTAATACAATATATTTTTTATTCCAAAATTTGGCAGAGTGTTTTATTGCTCTTTTTGTTTATGCTAATTCCTATGTTTGGAATAACTTGTGACCCTTTTCAAGGTTACCTTTTGGGCTTCCGTGGTGACTCAGATGGTAAAGAGTCTACCTGCAATGCAGGAGACCAGGTTCGATCCCTGGGTTGGGAAGATCTCTTGAAGAATGAAATGGTTATCCACTGCACTATCCTTGCCTGAAGAATCCCATGGACTGAGGAGCCTGGTGGACTACAGTCCATGGGGTTTCAAAGGGTTGGACAGGACTGAGCGACTAACACTTTCACTTTGCAAGGTTGAATTATGCCTAATGTTTATGTAATATTTTTATGAAATATTTCTCCCTTCAAAGAATCTTCCTGAAACTTCATCTCATCCTTTTTGTTTCTATATTCCATTTTTATAACATATATTACTCTATCTTACATTCTTTCACATGTCAGATTGCCCTTTTAAACAGTAAGATTCTTGAGCCCAAAGAATATGTTTTACATATATGTTCCTCAATAGTTACAGTTCATTATACCACATGTTAAAAAACACAATTATTTCTAATAGTAAATGAACTGACATAATGGATCATTCTCTAAAATTTTCAGCAAAATATTTTAAACTGAATTTATCAACATTGCCAAAAAAAAAAGAAAGAAAGGAATGACCTTTCCCTCTATTTTGCAAGATAGCAGTTTCAAATGATTCTTATTATATTCAGCTTCTCATCAGTTTTCCTAGTTAGAAACATAGATGTCTATACAGAGTTCAGAATATATTGGGAATAATTCAAAATTTCAGTGATTCCTTTTTTCCAGTGCTAAACAAACCAATGGCTGTATAAATTCTGCTAAAATTTGACTACTTCATGGTTTACAAAGGGATGTGAATAGAAGAAAATCCACTTTTTACTCTACCTAGAAAATATATTTGACTGAAATATTTGATTTCATATCTTAGCTTTAGCAATCATGGTAGAAAGAATATGTGTACAAACAAACACACATATCCATGCTTAATTTTATTGTTACTTTGTCACTCCTGGGTTGAAATTCAATAAGTATCTTATTTGAATAAATCAGTGCTAATATCTACAGAAAGTATGATAGAATTCAAAGAGTGAATAATCTGTTATGAAGTTCTTTGTAATTACTTACACATTGATTTGGTTAAAAGTAAAACCAATCTGGGAAATGTTAGTCTTCATAATACAATTAAAATCATCATTTAAAAGGGCTTCAGATTTTTCTGAGGAATGCAACAAATATTAGGATAAAACATCATTAGAGAAGTTAACAAAAGATCGATGTTGATAAATATGCTAACTGTGTTCTAACAACGTTAGAAAAAATATTACCATTGTTACTGGAATTCAAAATAAGGAATTAACTTGAAAGTATGCCATCATTAATACAAATATGTACCATCACTAAATGCCTAGACTGTGATAAAATTCTCTATGGAGTAGTGAATAAGAGCTGAAATAATTAAAGAAACCTCAATATATCACAATGGACTAACTCTTCAAGAGTGTATGGGAGGGAAACACATTTCTTTCTATAAGCAGAGTGATCATATATTTGACTGTGAGATCTTTTCTAAAGGGAACAGTGTCTCGGTTCGATTTAATACACCAAATGGATTAATTGCTATTAAAAATCCAGTTTGGAACTCCTCAGTTGGAGATATTTATGTTCCTTTCTCTCTTTTTTTATTTCCCCAGTGGAGCCAGGATTGTGTATGAAAAATATATAACACTCTGTTTCTGAGTAGAAATAGGGAATTCATTTTATAATTTAAAGGATCACAAAAACTTGCATAATTAGTTTAACTGTATGAGAAAACAATTTTCATCAAAAATTAATTTAACATTCTTCAGTCTCTTTAATTAGTTATGTAGTGCACATTATTAATAAATGCAACATTTTACATTTCCAGATAAAAATTCATTTTAATATTTTAACAACTCATTAGAAAAATTGCCACTAATAAACTGATTGAACAAATTATTGCAACTTGTTCTACAATTTTATTTAAAAAAGACTTTTCAATTTAGGTAAATAATTCTATAATAATAGTGGTTGGCCTAGTTAAACTCTCTCTTAATTGAATCATTAAATTTTCCTTACAAATATAAAACAAAAATTGTTTTAATTTTGAAAAAAATTGCTATTATTTATATAAAATCTAACTCCATATTAAAAACATAAAAGTAATTGAAACTGAAATAATTGTTAGTTTAAAGTTAGGATATACTTCTAGTATCATTTCTAATTCTTATTCATAATGAATAATTGGTAATGCACAATTTATAATCTGTGCATATATAATTGTAAATTTGATTTGTTCCACACACTTATGCCCAACCTGGAAAAGTAAAGTGGTTACATTTCAGAACTGAGTATGAATTGGGATGACTTCTGAAACATTTACATATTTGTCTGAGAATCTTTGGAGTTGGTGATGGACAGGGAAGCCTGTCACGTTGCAGTCCATGGTGTTGCAAAGAGTCGGATACAACTGAACAACTGAACTGAACTGAACTGAATGTATTATGCAGATGCAGATTATGTATAACATTTTCAGAAAAACTATAGCTTGTTTTCAATGATTAAAAAGAAAAACAAAGTTAAATAAGAATATATTAGGTACGAAGCAGCGTAATGCATGAACACAATTTCTCTAAAGAGTTGGCTAAAAACTCTAACTTTATACTTGGATTTATGTTTTAAAATACGATATTCAGTTAAATAACTCTCACTAAGGCACAGAGAAGTTTAATTTTGGTTTAAAGTGCTCTAATGATTATAAGAAGAAAAAAAAAACCAAAACTTGCTTTAAATCAGTCCACACACTCTACATGTTTTCCTCTATCAGTTCAGTTCAGTCGCTCAGTCGTATCCAACTCTTTGTGACCCCATGGACCGTAGCTCACCAGGCCTCCCTGTCCATCACCAACTCCCTGAGTCTACCCAAACCCATGTCCATCGAGTCGATGATGTCATCCAGCCATCTCATCCTCTGTCATCTCCTTCTCCTGCCCTCAATCTTTCCCAGCATCAGGGTCTTTTCCAATGAGTCAGCTCTTTGCATCAGGTGGCCAAAGTATTGGAGTTTCAGCTTCAACATCAGTCCTTCCAATGAACGCCCAGGACTGATCTCCTTAATTTAAGGATTCAAAATAAGGTTATTTTATTGTCCTAATGATGATGATTCCAAGTCTCCCATGTATGTCTTTCCTTTGTGGCGTTTCCCTGTGATCACAAGACTAAGACCTTCAGATGTGATTACACCATTGAAGAAGTCACAACAATCACTGATTCACAGAGAGGAAAGTTAATGTCTGGTCAGCCTGTTAAATGTGTTGCTGTCAAGATTACATGAGTTTTCGGCTAGGATCCTGTTCCACAAGCCAGGAACTGCTAAATGCAAGAGGTATCTCTATAGACCATGTCTATTGCAGGAAAAGTACACTCATTGATATCGTACCCTCCAACAGAAATCATTACCTTTGATATCTATCCAGATGACAATTCTAAGGCAACGTGTAAAGCTAACAGGATCAGAGGAAGACCTTGTCTTCTCCTCAGTGATCTGTCAGAATGAGTGTTCCCTATTGAAACTAGTTAACATTACTTTTCATTTTCCACAAAGAGCTTTTGGCTGGCATCCACAGCTGCTTATCGTTTTTACCCAAATTGTGTATGGTGCTGACTGAGGAGCCTTGCACACTGGACCGATACCTGCCCAGCAGTTGAACTCACGCCACCCTTACTAAGACTTTCTCCTCAGGGACTTTGGGATTGTCTTCTTTGAAGTATCCTTGCTCAATGTCACCTCAGACAACAGAAAATTTAAATAATTTTAAACCATAGTAAAAAAAAGTTAAAGTACCAATATTTTTTTCTTGTCAGAAGAACCCTTGTATGTGCTCCTACCTTTTAAATAGGACACTCCAGTGGATATGGGGAAATAGTTGAATGAATTTCTCTCCTTATTCAGTTCACTTCCTGAGCATAAAATCCTCCCCTCACACTTTTTCTAGAGTTGGTGCTCCACTGCCATAGTACACACATATACACCCAAAAACAAACAAACAAAAAGCCACATTAGCGATGCCAATCAGAATAGTGAGGAACCACTTCACAGGGACTTTGAAATGGAAATGGGTGATCATTGTCTATGTGCAGTTTTTCTTTTAATGTGACAATTATTAAATATTATGACAATATAAAATAAAAATTGTACTTCAACAGATGCCTTGATTCATTTTAGCTAAGTATAACACAGTGATCAGTGTGAGTTAGAGACAGAGGTCATTTATATACTTTTACTTAGCGTTGGCTCCATTTTACACAGGAAACATAGCAAAGGAAGGCAGGAAAGGAAAATAATCCAGTCCAAAAATAATGAAATCAAAAGCTTAGTAGGCCATTGCCTTGGCAGATAAGGAATTATAAAATTGGAAGTATATTAATCTTCTTAGTGTTTTAATGTCCATTCGATAAAACAATTTAAATAAATCAGGGGGAAAGCACCTTAAAAATATGAGTTCTTCAAAAAAGCATAACAAACGTGGGATGAAGCAGAAGCAATTCTAAGAGGATACGTTACAGAGATAAATACCTACAATAAGAAAAAAGTAGGATCTGAATCTAACATTACACCTCAGTGAACCAGAAAAGAAAAAAAAAAAAAAAGAAAGATAGAAACAAAGAAACAAAGCCCAAACTTAGAAGGAAGGAAACAGATGAAAAGAGAGAGGATAGATAAAATAAAGATAAAAACTTAGTGGAAAATGTCAATGCAACTAAGATAGTTTTTTTTTTTTTTAAAGATACACAAAATAGGCAATCTTTAGCTAGACTTCCCAAGAAAAAAGAGAGATGACTCAAGTAAATAAAATTTGAAATAAAGGAGGAAATATTACAACCTATACCACAAAAGTGCTAAGGATTGTCAGAGACTACTACAAAGAATTATCTGCCAACAAATTGTACAATCCAGAAAATGCATAAATTTTTATAAATCTACAGTCTACTAGGCTGAACCATGAAGAAATGGAAAATCTGAACAGACTATTAACAACTAAGGAGATTAAATCCAGAACTTGTTCACAGGAAAAATGAATAAAATACATCCAAAAAAAGAAGAAACAAGACTTTTTCTGTTTGCAGAAGATATAGTACTATATTCAAAAACTACAGTCCACAAAAAAACTGTTTGAACTAAATCAGTTCAGTAAAGTTGCTGGTACAAAAATCAATACACGTAAATCAATTTTGTTTTTATATAATAAAAATGAACTATCAGAAAGAGAGATTATAAAAACAATCTGATTTACAACTGAATCAAAAATAATAAAATACTTAGGAATAAATTTAAACAAGGAGGTCAAAAGATCTGTGCACGGAAAACTACAAAATATTGATGAAAGAAATTGAAGGAAGCACAAACAAGTGGAAAGATATGCAATGTTGATGGATTGAAAGAATTAAAATTGTCAATTTATCAGTATTATCCAAAGAGATCTATAGATTCACTGCAATGTTTAAAAGAATTTCAATGCCATTTTTCATAGAAACAGAATAAACAATTCTAAAATTGTATAGAATCACAAAAGACCCCCAGTAGTCAAAACAATATTTGCAAAGACGAACAAAGCTGGAGGCATCACACTTTCTGATACCAAATTATATTGCAAAGCTATAGTAATCAAAACAGTATGTATTGACATTAAAAAATAGACCAATGGAACAGTGTAGAGAGCCCCAAATAAACATGTGCATCTATGGTCAGTTATGACAAAGAATCCAAGAATATACAATAGAGAAACAATAGTCTCTTTAATACAAGTTTTGAGAACACTAGACAGCCACATGCACAGAAATGAAACTGGAAGCTTATCTTACATCATGCACAAAGATCAGCTCAAAATGGGTAAATACTTAAATATAAGACTTGAAACCATAAAATTCCTAGGAAAAAAAACTTAGGCAATAAATTCCTAGACTTCATTGTCTGCAATGATTTTCAGGATTTGAGACCAAAAGCAAAAACAAACAAGTTGGTCTACATCAAACTAAAAAGCTTCTAAACAGCAAAGAAAACCACCTAGGAAATGAAAAGGTAATCCACATTGTGGCAGAAAGTATTTGTCAATCATAGATCTAATAAGGGGTCAATATCCAAAATATATAAAGAACACATACAACTCTGTAGCAAAACAAAACAAAGACATAATAAATTCAAATTAAAATTGGGCAGAGAAACTGAATAGACATTTTTCCAAGGTATAAAGATGACCAAAAGGTACATGAAAAACTGCTTAATATCACTAGTAATCAGTGGAATGAAAATCAGTACTACAAAGAGTTATCACCTCAGGCTAGTTAGAATGACTATCATCAAGAAGATAAGAGTTAACATGTTTTAGTGAGGATGTGTCCCCTTGTGCATTGTTGATAAGAATGTAAATTGGTGTAGTCACTATGGACAATAGTATGGAGATTCCTCAAGCTATTAAAACAGAATGACCATATATTCTAGCAATCCCAGGTCTTGATGTACAGTTGACCATTGAACAGTGCTGGAGTTAGGGGTGCCAACTCCTGTGCAGTTGAAAATCCCACTATAACTTTACAGTTGGCTATCACAATTCAGTGTTTGACATACAAGCAGACATGGATCCTGTAGGAATGTAGTAGGTATTTATGGAGAAAAGGAAAAAGATCCACATTTACAACCTGTGCAGTTCAAATTCATGTTTAAGTTTCAACTGCGTGTCCCAAGGAAAGGAACATAAGATATCACAGAGATATCTATACTTGCATTTTCACTTTTCAGTATTAAACACAATAGTCAAGAGATTAACACAACCTAGGCTTCATCAGTGATGAATATATAAAGAAAATATGCCATATGTATACCAAACATTTTTCAACCATTAGACACAAACCAAAAAAATTCCTGCATTTGCAACAGCATGAATGGGCTTTCAGGGCATTGTGTTAGTAGTGGCTCAGTCGTGTCTGACTTTTTGTGACCCCATGGTCTGTCTGTGGAATTATCTAGACAAGAATACTGGAGTAGGTTGCCATTCCCTTCTCCAGGGGATCTTCCTAACCCAGGGATTGTACCAGGATCTCCTGCATTACAGGGTGATTCTTTACTGTCTGAGCTACCAGAGACTTTCAGGGCATTATGCTAAGTTAAATAAGAAATATAAGAGAAAGACAAATTTCATGGTATCCCTTATATGTGGAAACTCTAAACAAATGTACAATCATGGAAACAAATAGGATATTGGTTACCAGGGGCTAGGGGAGATGGTAGAGATAGAAATCAAGAGAGGTTGGTAAAAGGGGGAAAAAAACAGCGTGGCATTGATTAGTAATGCGTTAATTTTTAACGTAAATATGCGATTTTACCTTTTGTAAATCATAACAGTCTCATTATATTGACTATATAGCTACCTTGTGGTATGGTCAATATATTGCCCAACTAACTTTCATAAGGATTTAGCAGATAAGGCAATAAATATGATCTAATCCAATTACATTTGAGATACATAGAACAGGTTTGGAGGGTGAATTCATTTCACTTAATAGATAATTAAAACCTACTGTATAAATATTGGCATTATTCTGCTAGTGGTTAGGACGAAGGATGCAACTGGCCAAAGGATGCTTTTGAAATATAATCAGATTGCATTTCATAATATCAGAAAAGAGGAGATAGATCCAATAATTTGTTTCTTGTTGTGACATTTAAACCCAGCTTTAGGCTTTTAAAATGCTAAAATGTCTGAATGTTACGTTGACTCAGTTGCTTTGCAGGACTCTGCTGCTTAGAGGGAATAGAAGTCTTAATGGGAAGCTACCAAAGTCATAATCCATAACTTGCTTTTATTAGCAGACTGTCAAGATGGGAAGCACAGGCTTGAAAAACAAGTGTGCTGTGTCATCGTCAGAAGAGAGTTTTAGTTGCTGAACCTGAGGTTTTTGCACCCCACACATTACATCAAGGAGTTTTGTTGGCCTTTTGACCTGTCACAACTAATAAAAACTTTTCCTGTTAAGTGATACTGGTCTGAAACTCTTTGAGGAAATGGTATACAAGGACCTCTCATGTTAACATTTTGTTTTCCTCTCAACATCAGTGGGAAATGGGGTAAGCTATAGTGGAAGTTTGCTATATCAAATATACCACAAATTTGCTAAGAAAAGCATTTCACATTCTATAACCTGAAGAACTCAGGTAGCAAATTATCATCTGCTTTTTCAGCAGGAATCTAAGTAAAGCAAAGAATACACATCTATACCAATTTATTACTTTATTTTATTAGAGCAGCTTTCAACCACAGCTCTTTTAAAGCGCTTAGCAGATCATATCTCAATAAGTTCAAATTTCTCCTGTTGCTAGTAGTAAATCAAACACTAAATAACTTTCACTAACTCTCTTAAAATAGAGATGGGAACATTTTTTGGTGTGCCTGGCCTGAAAGGACGTCAAGGGAGAGAGCTTGAAAGAAGCTGGTCTGCCTTGGTTCTCATTTCTTCAACTTCCGTTCTGGTGAAGGAGAGAAAAATTGGCGTTATGAAGTCCTTTGGGTTTTTTTGTTACGTGTAGTAGAATCTTACGGAGAAGGCAATGGCAGCCCACTCCAGTCCTCTTGCCTGGAAAACCCCGTGGACAGAGGAGCCTGGTAGGCTGCAGTCCCTGGGGTCGCAGCAGCAGCGACTTACCAGCAGCAGCAGTAGAGTCTTAGCGCTGTTATTTATTAAATACAGGAAGACATGCTATAGAGATGGATTAGAAGGACACTGATAGGAAAAAACGGAATTCTCATTGTCTATATAATGTAATCTTTAAACATTCTGTAATTATGTTTCATAGAATTATCACTCATAGTTTATATCTATATACACACACACACAAGAATATAAGATTTATGAAGGTGAGAAGAACAACTATCTGGATTACTGCTCTAGTCTCAGGGTTTTGCACAGCGTCAGTGCATTATAGGAGCTCAAATAACATTTGTAAAATGTTTGAAAAAAGTTTCCTATGGCATTCCTTTACTTTTACATTTCATGTTGTATTTCATTAACTTCAAGCTCATGAATTGGCCTCACACTCCAGAAGCCAGTTTTCTACTTCCCTTTTGTTGCAGGAGAAATTCAAGAATCAGTTATTATAGCTACATATCAGGTGGCATCTTTCCTTAACAAAGCAAAATATTGAGATGTCTGATTGTAGAATATCTCCTTGGAAAGCTTGAGTAGAGGCTTTTGTACAATCTCATTTTTTTTTTTTTTTACCAGTCTAAATAAACATCATCACTTCTTGGCCTTTTGGCTCAGATTGAGTGTAGATGATCGTCATATATGTATCTGATTAGTCTACTAATGTTTTGTGTGCATTTAGAGCAATTGTCTGTTATGCATCTATTTGACTCTTTCTTGACTAGACTGTAGACATATTATGACTATGCTTATTGAGCATATTCGGAGAAGGAAGCGGCAGCCCACTCCAGTATTCTTGCCTGGAGAATCCCAGGGACAGAGGAGCCTGGTGGGCTGCCGTCTATGGGGTCACACAGGGTTGGACATGACTGAAGTGACTTAGCAGCAGCAGCAGCATTGAGCATATTAGATCTGAATGATTATACCTTCTTAGTTTACTTTCATAAAACAATGATATTACTTTTATTTTATGGACTTATCCTTGCCACTTTTGTTTCTTTCTTTAAATCAGTTAACATTTCTGGTTAATATTTTTCATAGATTTAAAAAGAGAAAGATACATGCATTTCTCTCAGTTTAAATAAAAGTTTCAGTTGCTGTCCAACAAAAAGTCTGATTTTTAAGGCACTTAGAATAATGTCATTCTTACTTGACAATTAAGATTACTTCACAGCTAAAGTGTAGTTTGAAAAAATTGAAATAGAATGACTTTCTTGGTATTATTGCTTTCCATGTTTCAGGCTGTAAGTCATCTATTTTCTTTACAACATGTAATTATGGAACTTACTTAAACCTATTAATGACAACATTAATAGGCCTTAAAGTTGAGTGTGTTGCCTAGGATAAACTTATTGGAGAATAGAGTTTGTCGTTTTACAATATTAGGTAACACCTTCCTTAACATTTTTGACATGTAGCTATTAATGGCATGTAGACTATAATAATGAGAAAGCCTTGCTACTGATTTATAATATTTATTATAGGTGAAGTTGACTTGTAGAAGAAGAACAAATGCTTGTATTTATCGTTATTACAAAGTACAATTTAAATATATCACTATAAACATTTAAAGAAAAAACATAAGTTCATAGAACTCCATTTTGAAGCTTCAAGAGAAGAGAGACGATATAATGGTAGATGTTGCTTCCACCCTTAATCCAGGGGAATGCTAAGTTTGATATACACTTTGTAGACTTTAAAGAGACAGTTTATCCTTATCATTATCCTTATAGCCATTAACAGAATATATGTAAAATGATATATATTAAATAGTAACATATTCTCAGACTGAGGTTTCTCAGTCAAGAGATTTGAATTATCTGCAGGACAATGAAAACTGGAAAAATTAAACAACAACAAAAAAATCAAAATTAGTAAATTAATGAGATATAATTATTTTTTATTGAACTCTGACTTGAATTATAAACCTCAAAATGGTGAGAGAAGAAAAAAAGACTTCTTTAATTTGAAATCGAGAATGTTTCCGTTTTAAAGGAATATAGTCTTCCCCAAACAACGACAGAATGGCTTAATTGGTTTGAGGGTTGTGTGCGTGTGTGGCAGATAGAGTCTTTGCTCCACCTGTGTTCTTGCAGATCTCTTTACCGTTTTCACGTTGTGTGTTTATGTCCAACAGCTAACACCTGCAAGAAAAGCCAGTGATACCTGACGTTTGCATCGCCCTGCGAAGAGCCCTAGCAAGCGGCTCCCAGCCCAGAATTAGAAACGACTCCAGCATCCTCGCCCCTAGCCCTGCCTGCTCTGAGGTAAGACTGTCTTCAAAATGTTTGTGGAGTTGAGCCTAAATTGCCCTTCATAGGAATTTCTTTGATGTCGAATATTTGCTTGGTTTCCTCCTCATCCTGGTCTCTCTTCACCGCTCCCTTACTCTTTTTTTTTTTCCTGGCAGCACTTCCTGATATGTTATTTTCATATGTAGCCTCATCTTAGGGTCTGCTTTTGGCGAGTCCCTCTTAAGGCATCTTTGCCGGTCGTGTGGTTTAGGGTTTTCTGGGCGTCTGCTTCCGTAGTTGAGGTTGCGGCTGTACGGACGCTGAGGTGGCTGCTGAGCTTGGGCCGCATCGCCTTGATTTTCCGTGTGGTCGTCACTGCCTCCCTCTCTGGGCTGCTTTTGGTGAGGAGGGCCTCTGCGGAATTGTGGTCTGTAACCCCGGTACATACTCTGTCTCCCAGCTGTTCTCCTGGACTCGGCACCCTCCATTGCTTCTCTCTGCACACGAGAGTTGGAGTGCTGGGGTGGATGCCCACAGGGTCTCCTCACGCAGCGAGGTGGGGACCTCTGCCTGCGGTGGGGCGGGCACTGTTGGGCCTGGCCTTGGGGATCCTTCATTCTTTGCCTCACTCTCGCTATTCAGGTCATTTTGACGGCAATTGCACGGAGGAGCCCAGCGACAGGGGTGGCATGTTTCATGGTTACAGTCTGCTGCATATTTACTGCCTCTTGCAGCAACTGCATCAGGGCCTGTTATTTGCAGCCTCTGCACACTTTTCTTAAATTAAAAGACGCTTTCTCCTTGGAAGAAAAGTTATGACCAACCTCTACAGCATATTAAAAAGCAGAGACATTATTTTGCCAACGAAGGTCCGTCTAGTCAAGGCTATGGTTTTTCCAGTGGTCGTGTATGGATGTGAGGGTTGGACTATAAAGAAAGCTGAGCGCCGAAGAATTGATGCTTTTGAACTGTGGTGTTGGAGAAGGCTCGTGAGAGTCCCTTGGACAGCAAGGAGATCTAACCAGTCCATCCTAAAGGAAATCAGTCCTGACTATTCATTGGAAGGACTGATGCTGAAGCTGAAACTTTGGCCACCTGATGAGAAGAACAGATTCATTTGAAAAGACCCTGATGCTGGGAAAGATTGAGGGCAGGAGGAGAAGGGGGCGACAGAGGGTGAGATGGATGGCATCACCAACTCAATGGACATGAGTTTGGGAACTCCGGGAGCTGGTTATGGACAGGGAACCCTGGTGTGCTGCAGTCCATGGGGTCGCGAAGAGTCGGACACGACTGAGCGACTGAACTGAACTGATCGTGCTTATGTTCTTAACCTATACGTCAAAACTCTTGAGTGTGACAGAATTCATATCATGATAATGCACAGATGATATTTTGACAGGTATCTCCAAATGAGCGCTAGTTTGACTACTCAGCTCTTGTGTCTTCATGAAACTTTGGGTATGTTTGTGTGTGTGTGTGTGTGTGTGTGTGAGAGAGAGAAAGCAGGAGTAGGAGAGTGCTGGTGAATGAGAGTTCATTTACTTGTTGGTATGCAAGATTTTAATAAGGAATAGGGAAGAAAATGTAAGTCCAAGAAACAACATCCTAGTCCCTACTCTTTGCTTAAATGTTTACTCCAGAGGGGACACAGAAAGTCTGACTTCTGTAATTCAAATGAGTGTCAAACCACCTGATTGTATATTGAAAGTGATCTGGTACCCAAAGAAAAAAAGAGCATGCACACAAATTAGTGTTATTGTCCCTTAGAAATCATTTGTGGGTAGGAAGCACAGGCCAGTGCTCTAAAAGCCTTGGTTGCTGTTCATTTGCTTTGCTTACCAGGAGTACAACAAGGTTTATATTCAGAGGAAAGCTGTATAAGTCCTGTCTGATATTCAAGTCAAGCACAGTGGCTCCATCAGGTGCTGGAGGAAATACAGCTCCAAAATGTCTTACTTTGTTTCTCTAAAGAGTTGTTGAAACATTCAATAAATGTATACAGAATGATTCAAAGGTATATTTAAATTTTCTAGGCTCTGCTCCTCCAAAAGGCAAGATGTCATCAAAAGCTTTTAATTTTAGTTATTCATAGAATTTCTGCAGGAGCTTATTTCCAACTTCACTTTCATTGGATATAATTCCATTTCCATTAAGCTCTCAGCGTATGTGTTTGTCAAGTTACGACACCAGTGCAGAGTTAATTAAATAATCTTAAATACATGTACTTAAAAGTCAAATGAAGAAATTAAGATCCGGTTGTTCACCTGCAACTGTTTAATTTATGCTGGCTATTTAATTGAAAGTCAATAACCTGAAAGGAAAAAGCATATTCATTTGAGATTGTATTAGAAACTGGAAAGCGTAATCAATTGCATGATTCACAAGTGTATCTATTTATTTGAATTTAAAGCAACAATTTTGTCCTCTTCAAATGTTTATCAAATATATATACCATTTTAAAGTAATGTTAAAATTACTAATATTCTCATACATTTGAAAACAGTAGTAAATTTAAGCTGCCAAGGGCTAAACTTAATGCTGCACATATTTCAGTTTTACTTTAGTTGTATTTTATTGTCATATGTATAGAAATATTTTTAAAATCACATTTATTTTAACATCATTAAAGAGATAACTACAATTATGCTTTAAGCGTGAGGTCTTTTACTTACATCCATATGAACACTCTATATAAGCCTTGTGTTTAGTAATCATGCTGTATAATTTAGTTGACTCTTATTTTTCATATCTATCATTCCTGCATATATTTGTGCCCCGTGGAAGGCGTAGTAGTAACACATTTTCATTGATTACAATTTTAAAGGAGATTTATTTAACAGGGCAGGAGATCTTACAGCATTTAATTTGTTCCTATACTAACTGTATATTTACTGTGTGACTTGGGCTTCCCTGGTGGGTCAGAGGGTAAAGCATCCACCTGCGATGTGGGAGACCCAGGTTCCATCCCTGGGTCAGGAAAATCCCCTGGAGAAGGAAATGGTGACCCACTCCAGCACTCTTGCCTGGAAAATCCCATGGATGGTATGGGCTACAGTCCATAGGGCCGCACAGAGTCGGACACGGCTGAGCGATTTCACTTTCTTTCTTTCTTTGAAGAAGTTGCTTAACTTCTTGGTGTCTCAGTTCCTCTACTATCAAAATACTGTAGCATTATCAGAGTAGATAATTATTTATTTTTATTTGAGATGATTTTCTGAAATAATGGAGAAGAAACAAGGTAGTAAATACTTAAAGGTTAAAAAAGAACCTAAGAGGGTCTTTATCATATATATGAGGCAGATTAAGGGAATGAAAATCTATAGATGCCAAGATGCCATTTTTTTGTATAGAGCATTGAGTAAGAGTTTTAATTTTCTTAATATCAGTTTCTTCCATTGTAAATTAGGAATGATTATAATTCTTTTCCTCATAGCTTTTTTTTTCTATGAATTAAAAAAATTACACTTTGGAACTCCTTATAATTTATAAAGTAATACATATGTACTCTTTGGAGCTTCCTGGTGGCTCAGTGGTAAAGAATCCTACCAATGCAAGAGACACAAGTGATGCAGGCTCGATCCCTGGGTTGGGGAGATCCTCTGGAGGAGGAAACGGCAACGACTCCAGTATTCTGGCCTGGAGAATCCTACGGGCAGAGGAGACTGATGGGCTGCATTCCCTGGGGTTGCGGCGTTGGACATGGCTGAGCGACTGAGAACAGCATATTTATGCCCCTCTTCAGCGTAGTATTGTTCATGACCATCACGGAGGCCTGCATGCGTCACATTTCTGTGATAAGCAATCACTTTCAGGCCTGACAAATTTACCAAATTTATTTAATATAACATCACAATATCTAGACTATTATGATTCCATCAAAAAACATGTCTACTGTTTGATGAGTTTACATACCACCTCGGGTGGCTTAGTAGTAAAGAATTCGCCTGCCAATGCAGGAGACGCAGGAGACATAGGTTTGACCCCCGGGTCGGGAAGATCCCCTGGAGAAGGCAAAGGCAGACTACTCCAGTGTTCTTGCTTGGAAAACTCTCGGACAGAGGAACCTGGAAGGTTGTAGTCCATGGGGTCTCAGAGTCAGACAAGACTGAGTGACTCAGTGACTAAGCAAGATCAGAACATATAGCACCTCCCAGGTGGTGCTAGTGGTAAAGAATCTGCCAGCCAATGTAGGAGACTTCAGAGATATGGGTTTGATCCTTGGGTTGGGGGTATTCCCTGGAGAAGGAAATGGCACCCCACTTTGGTATTCTTGTGGAGAGAATCCCATGGACAGAAAAGCCTGGAGTGTTATAGTCTGTGGAATTGCAAAGAGTTGAACACGACTTAGTGTCTGAGCACTTGGAGCATATAAGAGTCTTACCTGCTAGTACTATTACAGTCAAGCTGTCATGTCTTGCTATGTTTATTAAAAATAAACTTTATCTTCCGACAACTTTAGCAATATAGCCATTATAATCATTGGTATCTCAAGCTTCAATCAATCATATATTCTAAAATTTCAAATTGTTTACTTAGGAAGGAGAGGTAATTATTCTGAAAATAAAAGCTAGCAAAAAAATATTGATATTGTTTATCACAGTTAATATATTTTTATTGCATTCTGACTAATTGTACTTTGTGGTTTCATAAACACAAAAAAGCAGGAAACATTAGGGCACATCTTACATTTGCCTGTGGGATTAAGTGGCATATTTGATGTCTTAACAAGGCCTTTGACTGTATGGATCGCAATAAACTGGGAAAATTCTGAAAGAGATGGGAATACCAGACCACCTGACCTGCCTCTTGAGAAACCTGTATGCAGGTCAGGAAGCAACAGTTAGAACTGGACATGGAACAACAGACTGGTTCCAAATCAGGGAAATGAGTACGTCAAGGCTGTATATTGTCACCCTGCTTATTTAACTTATATGCAGAGTACATTATGAGAAATGCTGGGCTGGAAGAAGCACAAGCTGGAATCAAGATTGCTGGGAGAAATATCAATAACCTCAGATATGAAGATGACACCATCCTTATGGCTGAAAGTGAAGACGAACTAAAGAGCCTCTTGATGAAAGTGAAAGAGGAGAGTGAAAAAGTTGGCTTAAAGCTCAACATTCAGAAAACTAATATCATGGCATCTGGTCCCATCACTTCATGGGAAATAGATGGGGAGACAATGGAAACAGTGGCTGACTTTATTTTTCTGGGCTCCAAAATCACTGCAGATGGTGATTGCAGCCATGAAATTAAAAGATGCTTACTCCTTGGAAGGAAAGTTATGATCAACCTAGACAGCATATTGAAAAGCAGAGACATTACTTTGTCAACAAACGTCCATCTAGTCAAGGCTCTGGTTTTTCCACTGGTCATGTATGGATGTGAGAGTTGGACTATAAAGAAAGCTGAGCACTGAAGAATTGATGCTTTTGAACTGTGGTGTTGGAGAAGACTCTTGAGAGTCCCTTGGACTGCAAGGAGATCCAACCAGTCCATCCTAAAGGAGATCAGTCCTGAATACTCATTGGAAGGACTGATTTTGAAGCTGAAACTCCAATACTTTGGCCACCTGATGCGAAGAGCTGACTCGTTTGAAAAGACGCTGATGCTGGGAAAGATTGAGGGCAGGAGAAGGAGATGACAGAGGATGAGATGGCTGGATGGCATCACCGACTCAATGGACATGGTTTTGGGTGGACTACAGGAGTTGGTGATGGACAGGGAGGCTCACCCAGAGCCAGTTATCCTGGAGTGTGAAGTCACCTGGGCCTTAGGAAACAATACTACAAACGAAGTTAGTGGAGGTGATGGGATTCCAGCTAAGCTATTTTAAATCCTTAAAGATAATGCTGTAAAGTGCTGCACTGAATACATCACCAAATTTGGAAAACTCAGCAGTGGTCACAGGACTGAAAAGGTCAGTTTTCATTCCAATCCTAAAGAAATACAATGCCAAAGAACGTTCAGCTTGCCATATAATTGCACTCATTTCACATGTCAGCAAGGTTATGCTCAAAATTTTTCAAGCTAGGCTTCAGCAGTACATGAATTGAGAACATCCAGTTGTACAAGCTGGGTTTAGAAAAGGTAGAGAAATCAGAGATCAAATTGCCACTGGATCATAGAAAAAGAAATGGATTAAAAAAAAATCAACTTCTGCTTCATTGACTATGCTAAAGTCTTTTACTGTGCGGATCATAACAAACTGGAATATTCTAAATAAGATGGGATTACCAGACCACATCACCTGCCTCCTGAGAAACCTGTATGCAGGACAAGAAGCGACAGTGAGAACTAGACATGGAACAACAGACTGGTTCAAAACTGGGAAAGGAGTAAGTCAAGGCTGTATATTGTCACAGCCTTCTTTACCTTCTATGCGGAGTACATCATGTGAAAAGCCAGGCTGGATGAATCACAAGCTGGAATCAAGATTGCCAGGAGAAATGTCAAAACCTCAGATAAGCAGATGGTACCACTTTAATGTCAGAAAGTGAAGAGAAATTAAAGACCCTCTTGATGAAAGTGAAAGAGGAGTGAAAAAGTTGGGTTATAACTCAATATTCAAGAAATGAAGATCATGGCATCCAGTCCTATCACTCCATGTCAAACAGGTGGGGAAAATGTGGAAACAGTGTCAGATTTCATTTTCTTGGGCTCCAAACTTAATGCAGAAGGTGACTGCAGCCACAAAATTAAAGATGCTTGCTCCTTGGAAGAATAGCTATGACAAATCTAGACAGTGTATTGAAAAAGCAGAGACATCACTTTGCCAACAAGGATCTCTATAGTCAAAAAACTATAATTTTTTTCTGGTAGTCATGTATGGATGTGAGAGTTGGACTATAAATAAAGCTGACTGCCGTAGAATTTATGCTTTTGAACTGTGGTGTTGGAGAAGATTCTTGAGAGTCCTTTGGACAGCAAGGAAATCAAACCAGTCAATCCTAAAGGATGTCAACCCTGAATATTCATTGGAAGGTCTGGTTTTGAAACCGAAGCTCCAATACTTTGGCTACCTGGTTTGAAGAGCTGACTCATTGGAAAAGGTCCTGATGCTGGAAAAGACTGAGGGCAAGAGGATAAGGGGGCAATAGAGGATGAGATGGTTGGACGACATCACTGACTCAATGGAAATGAGTTGGAGCAAACTCATGGAGATAGTTAAGGACAGGGAAGCCTGGCATGCTGCAGTTCCTGAGGTCACAAAGAGTCGGACACAACATAGCGACTGAACAACAACAATTTCTCTGTTTTTGTTGCAGCACCACACTATTTTGATGACTACAAATTTTAGTAAAGTCTGAAATCAGGGACCTTGATACTTCCAACTTTTTCTTTCTCAATATTGCTTTGACTATTTGTGGTATTTTGTGTTTCCATGCAAATTTTTGGATTATTTATTCCAGTTCTCTGAAAAATGTGATGTGTATTTACAGGGATTGCACTTAGAAAACACCATTGAATTTGTAGATTGCTTTTGGTGGTATGGACATTTTAACAATGTTACTTCTTCCAACCCACGTGCACAGTATATCTTTTCATTTATTTGTGTTATCTTCGATTTCTCTCTTCATCATCTTATAGTCTTCAGGTCTTTCACCTTCTTTGTTAAACTTACTCCTAGGTATTTATTTAATTTTTCCATGGTTATAGAACGGATTGTTTTCTTGTTTTCTCTTTCTTATAGTTCATTGTTAGTTTGTAGAAATGCAACAGACTTTTGTGTATTAATTTTGTATTCTGAAATTTTACTGAACTTAATTACTTCAATAGTTCTAATAGTATTTTCAGGATAGTCTTTAGGGTTTTTGATATATGGTACAATGATATCTACAGAGTTATAGTTTACTTCTCCCCTTTCAATATAGATACTTTTTATTTCTTTTACTTGTCTGATTGCTGTGGCTAAGACTCCAATGCTATGTTGAATAAAAGTGGCAAAGGTGAGCATATTTGTCTTGTTCCTGGTTTGAGAGGAAAAGCTCTCAGATTTTCACCATTGAGTATGATGTTAGCTGTGAGTTTGTCTTAAATCATCTTTACTATTAATATGTTAATGTATATTCCTTCTATATTAATTATATTGTGAGCTTTCATTATGAGTGGATGTTGAATTTTGTCTGATGCATTTTCTGCATCTACCATGAAGACCGGGCTTCCCAGGTGGCTCAGTGGTAAAGAATCCACCTTCCAATGCAGGAGACGTGGGTTGGATCCCTGGTTGGGAAGATACCTTGAGTAGGAAATGGCAACCTAATCCAGTATTCTTGCCTAGAAAATTCCATGGACAGAGAAGCCTGGCGGGCTGCAGTCCATGGGGCCGCAGAGTTGGATATTACTTAGCTACTGAGCACACATGCATCAAAATGATCATATGGTTTTAATCCTTTATTTGTCAATGCATTTGGTCACATTTACTTATTTGTAGATATTATAACATTTGTGTATCCCAGGAACAATTCTCACTTGATCATGATGTATGATCCTTTCAGTTTATTGTTGAATTCAGTTTGCCAATATTCTGTTGGGGCTTCCCAACATCTATTCATCAGTGACACTAGTCTGTAATTTTTTTTTGTGGGAGGGAGGGCACTGTCTTTGTCTTGTTTTGATATTAGAATGATGATGGTCTAATATAAGTTTGGAAGTGTTCCATCCTGTTCAATTTTTTAAAATAGTTTTAGAGACTTAGCTATTAACTCTAAATATGCAGTCGATTTCCCCTGTGAAGCCATCTGGTCCTGGACTTTTGTTTGTTGAATGTTTATTGATTATAGATTCAATTTCATTAGTCTGTTAAGGTTTTCTATTTTTTCAGTTAATTAGTCTGTTAAGGCTTTCTATTTCTTCCTGATTCAGTCAAGGAAGATTATTTGTTTCTAGTAATTTATTCATTTCTTCTAGGTTGTCCAATTTTGGTGTATAATTATATTATTTTGTGATTGTTTGTATTTCTGTGATATTGGTTGTAATTTCTCCTCTTTCATTTCTAATTATGTTTATTTGACTACTCTCTCTTTTTCTCTTGATGATTCTAGCTAAAGGTTTATCAATCTTTAAAAGTATGTTTAGAAAACCTGCTCTTAGTTTCCTTGATCTTTTGTATTGCTTTTTAGTCTCAATATTATGTATTTCTCTTGTGATCTGTTTCCTTTTCTCTACTTCATTGTTTGCTCATCTTTTTCTAATTTCTCTAGATATAAGGTTAGATTGCTTATCTGTTTGTTGTTGCTGTTGTTGTTTATTTGTTTCTTGAAGTAGTTGTATCACTAAGAACTTCCCTCTTAGAGCTCTTTTTTGGCTGTGTCCCAAAGATTTGGAAAGTTGTGTTTCTGTTTTCGGCCATATCAAGGGGCTTACCCGAGCAGTCTCGGCAAGTTGACTAGAGTGCCAGACACTTGTCAGTCGGCTGCCCTTGCTTTGGAAATCAGAGAAAGTGAGCTTTAGTGTGAGCCCTTTGAGAGCACACTGGTTTTCTCCAGCCCCCAGCTCAAAACCCCTCTGCTCTTCAGAACCAGTTAGGGGCTTATCCTCCTGTTGCCCATCCCCAGGGCAAGGATGCCCAGTGTGAGGCTCAAACTTCTTTCTCCTCGGGGTTTGTCATATTCTCTTCCTTCTTTGGTTGCCCTTTTGAGGTGTAGGTCCTGACTAAATCATGTCTCTGTCCCTCCTACCCATCTCAATATTTTTTTTTCATTATATCCTTAATTGTAGAAGAGCAGTTCTGCTGGTATTCAGGTTGGTTTTAGAGAAAGTAGTTCTATATGTGCTTGTAGTTGTGATGTGTGGGAATAAGTGAGTTCAGGATCTTCCTACTCTGATCTTGACCCCACCCTTTCTCAACCTAGAATTCTGTGTCCAGTTAAAATATCCTTCAAAAATTACTGAATTAAGGACATTCTTAGATTAAGGAAAAATAATCTGTCACTATCTGACTCCCCACCCCTCCAAAAAAAAAAAAAAAGAAATTATAGAAAGTTCCTTAACCTAAACAAAAATGATTCCAGAAGAAATTTTTTTTAACTTCAGGAATGAAGAGCAAGCAATTAAGTTAATAAAATTGATACCATATAAAGCATATTCTAAGACCATAATAGTGTGCTAGAGATAAACTACAAAAATTTATCTGGAAAGCCCCTTCAAAATCCCCAAATTTGGAAGTTAAACAATAGACTTCTAAACAATCTGTGGCCTGAAAAGGAAGTCTCATCCATGTAAGAAAATATTTTGAATTAAATAAAAATACAATATAGCAACACCTGTTGGGTACTGATAAAACAGTTTTTAGAGGGAAGTTTATAGCATTAAATGCATACATTGGAACAAAAGAACGATCCAAAATCAGTAAGCTTTCACCTTAAGAACGAGAGAGAGAAGGGCAAAATAAACCTACAGCAAACAAGGAATATGATAACAGTGATTAGAGCAGAGATCAGTGAAATTACAAGCAAACAGTAGAGAAAATCAGTAAGCCAACATTTCTTGTTTTTTTCAAGATCAATTAAATTGATAAACCTCTAGTAAGCCCAACAAAGAAAGGGAAGAATACACAATGCATACTGCTCGGATATTAAAATAATAGGAGGACAATATTACAAATGACTGTATGGCAATAAATTTGAACAAAAAAAAGATCAAGTGGAATGCACTAAACCCTTAAAAGACACAAACTATCAAAACTTACTATCAATGAAATTAACCACAAGCAGTGTAATATCTAACAAAGTAAATCTCAATCCCTGGTGGTTTCCCTGGTGAACTGTACAGCACATTTAAGACAGAGGCATATATTTTGTACATAATGTATCCAGAAAATTGAATGGGAGAAAATCTTTCCTAATTTATCAGTCCAACATCCTTATATCCAGATAAAAATTATGAGGAAAGAAAACTACAAATATTCATCTTGAATATAGACAGTAAATCCTCAGCTAAATATTAACAGATAAAATCTAGCAATATATAAAAGGATAATATATTACATTCAAGTAGAGTTTATTTTAGTAATAAAAGACTAGTTCAACACTTCAAACTTAAACAATGCAAAGTATCATAGTAACATGCTAAAGAATAAAAGTGGTATAATAACAAAAGAAATAGAAAATAAAATTATAAAATTCAGCCTGTGTTCATTGAAGAAATACTCTCAGCAAAACAAAAATAGAGTATACTTCTCTAAGCATCCAGGATGGGTACTTCTAGAAGGCAAGGACTATGACTTGGTTATTTTTTTCACCCATGATTAGGATAGTACCTGCTATAAAGGCAATATATATATATATATATATATGTAAATAAATTATTTACAATACATAAAATGAGTGCACAATTTATAATAAATCACACACATAAAGTCTGACTTATGCAAATAGGTTTAATCACTTTGGCAAATCTAAAGAACATCATCTAGGAGTGTAAGCTCAAATTCAGTTCAGTTCAGTTGCTCAGTCGTGTCCGACTCTTTGCGACCCCATGAATCGCAGCACGCCAGGCCTCCTTGTCCATCACCAACTCCCGGAGTCTACCCAAACCCATGTCCATCGAGTTGGTGATGCCATCCAGCCACCTCATCCTCTGTCGTCCCCTTCTCTTCCTGCCCTCAATCCTTCCCAACATCAGGGTCTTTTCCAATGAGTCAACTCTTCGCATGACATGGCCAAAGTATTGAAGTTTCAGCTTCAACATCAGTCCTTCCAATGAACACCCAGGACTGATCTCCTTTAGGATGGACTGGTTGAATCTCCTTGCAGTCCAAGGAACTCTCAAGAGTCTTCTCCAACACCGCAGTTCAAAAGCATCAATTCTTCAGTGCTCAGCTTTCTTTATAGTACAACTCTCACATCCATACATGACTACTGGAAAAACCATAGCCTTGAGTAGACAGAGCTTTGTTGGCAAAGTAATGTCTCTGCTTTTTAATACGCTGTCTAGGTTGGTCATCAGTTTCCTTCCAAAGAGTAAGCGTCTTTTAATTTCATGGCTGCGATCACCATCTGCAGTGATTTTGGAGCCCAAAAAAATTAAGTCTGACACTGTTTCCACTATTTCCCCATCCATTTCCCATGAAGTGATGGGACCAGATGCCACGATCTTAGTTTTCTGAATGTTGAGCTTTAAGCCAACTTTTTCACTCTCCCCTCTCACTTTCATCAAGAGGCTTTTTAGTACCTCTTCACTTTCTGCCATAAGGGTGGTGTCATCTGCATATCTGAGGTTATTGATATTTCTCCTGGCAATCTTGATTCCAGCTTGTGTTTCTTCCAGCCCAGCGTTTCTCATGATGTACTCTGCATGTAAGTTAAATAAGCAAAGTGACAATATACAGCCTCGACGTACTCCTTTTCCTATTTGGAACCAGTCTGTTGTTCTATGTCCAGTTCTAACTGTTGCTTCCTGACCTGCATACTGGTTTCTCAAGAGGCAGGTCAGGTGGTCTCGTATCCCCATCTCTTTAAGAATTTTCCACAGTTTATTGTGATCCACACAGTCAAAGGCTTTGGCATAGTCAATAAAGCAGAAATAGATGTTTTTTTGGAACTCTCTTGCTTTTTCAATGATCCAGCAGATGTTGACAATTTGATCTCTAGTTCATCTGCCTTTTCTAAAACCAGCTTGAACATCTGGAAGTTCATGGTTCACATATTGCTGAAGCCTGGCTTGGAGAATTTTGAGCATTACTTTACTAGGCTCAAATTCAGGGGACATAAAATGTGTTTGTGTTGTGTGAGTGTAGATTTGTGAAAGTAGGTATTTATTTGCAAAAGAAGTTTGAGTCTATAAATAATTTGTCTTGAGGAGCCAGATTGTTAAGTAAAAAGAAGATATTTCTCTCCTTTTCCAAACAACATCATGATATCTAAAATTTATTTTAAAAAGCTGATGTATTTCAGTACACTCGAGTGATTTAAAATGGGCTGGTGAAGGGGCTAAAACCATGAAGCATTTTATTCCAGACACGACAATCTGTGTCTTTTTAGTAGTAGATTTCATAAAGATGAATAGGTAAGAAAATTATATCAGAAACTTTGTTTCTTAAAATTTCATGGGGTAAATAAATCAGTATAAACTTAAATATGTGTTTTCAATATGTATTAGAAAACACTCATTTAAAATAATTTTTTTAGTGATAGCTAAATTTATCTAAAGTAACTGAAATTATAATATATGCATGTACTTATAGATATATATATATATTAATTTATACATGAACTTATAAGAGTGAAAGAAAATGTTAGTTTCTCAGTCTTTTCTGACTCTTTGCGACCCCGTGGACTGTGGCTCACCAGGCTCCTCTGTCCATGGGGTTCTCTGGGCAAGAATACTGAAGTGGGTTGCCATTTCATTCTCCAGGGGATCTTCCTGCCCCAGGGGTTGAACCTGGCTCTCCTGAATTGCAGGCAGATTCTTTGTTGTCTGAGCCACCCGGGAAGCCACTATATATACTTACAGTACAGATTTATTTTTATATTCATATTTTCTTATCTGTGTGTGTGTTAGTAGCTTAGTCATGTCTTACTTTTTGTGACCCCATGGACTGTAGCTCACCAGGCTCCTCTGTCCGTCGAATTCTCCAGACAAGAATACTGGAGTGGGTAGCCATCCCCTTCTCCAGGGGATCTTCACAACCCAGGGATCACACCCAGGGGTCTCCTGCATTGCAGGAAGATTCTTTAATGTCTGAGTCACCAGGGAGGCCTATCTTATCTAATATCTTCTATTAGAATATTTATGAATATCATTTACTAGACCCACATATCCTATATTTTCCCTAGTACAGTACACTGACTCAAGAAGATAGTCAATACCATCACATGGAAGCACATGCATAAATGAGTTAGTGATCAAGCAGGGTTACTTGTTGCAAAGAACTAAATGGTCTTGTTTACTTTACATATATCTTTGTCAGTCAGGATGTGTCTCTTAAGCTTGCTGCACGTATTACTGGGTGTGATTCAGGGGAACACCTGTTTTTTAAAAGAGCATACTTAAGGTGAATTCTGTTATGGGCCAAAGGTCTTCAGCCCACTGAGAGGGCAGATGGATAACTGTTTGGTTTAAGGTGCCAGAAGGAGATAGGCTTCTGAATTAGAGATTTCAGTTCGTTTTATCTTCAACTGGATAAAACTCCATATGCCTCAAGGTAACACCTTGAAAAGCTCTACTTAGCCTTGTCTTCCCTGTCCTCTATTTAAAATTGTGCTTCACAAGGTAAACATAGACACATAATTTTTGTTTAAGTGATGAATGCAGAAGCTGAATCTTTCATATTGTTACTCTATTTGAATTGTTTTTAAAGTTTATTTTCTCCTCTAGTTTATAAGCAAGCCCACGCTATGTAGAAAAAATACACATACCTGGCTTTAAGAAAACTACGATAATATATCATGTTCAGATACTAATAAGAATATTTTTAGACCATAATTTTTCTGAATTCAAGTTGAAAATACACCCCATACCTTTTTTTTTTCCGCTTTGCTGTTTTGTGACTACACACTTCATTGCACAAAAAGTGAGCTAATACTAAACGAGATGGTGAAAATCTGGATTGTGTGATGTTTATATGGTTTACACAGCAGAGGCAGCCGTTGGTGCCAGTTATGTAGTAATAAGCTTGAGCATCTGCCAAAAGAATAAAACTAAATTTGACTTGATAGCAAGTAAGACATGCTGCTCAAAAAATTATGTCTCCCTGGATAAGTGGTGCCCATTTTTACTGTGTAGATAGAAATTAGAGCCAAACAATCAAGTGGACAAGGACACACTGGCATCACTAATGATTATTTTAGGTATAACAAAATTGTAATCTTAAATTTCTAAATTTTCAAAAATTCTCTGAACTTTGCAAATGACTGGTAAATGTATGATTCAGATGTACCGGCCCATTGATATCAAATCACCAGGCTGAATATACACACAAGAAATAAACTAAACCTACAGATTGACTCACTTATAATAAAATGTAGCTACCTCTTTAGGGGAAATTAAGCAGATGTTTAAAATTTTTCAACAAATTTCAAAAGTGACTTAAGGCAGGAAATGAGTAAAATTATATCCAATTTAAGCTCTAGGAAGTCTGTAGACAGACTATAATTAACCATTATTAATGCAACTGGTGTAAATGATACAAAACTTCTATCCAGAAAGATTTCTTCCAGAAAGATTTTTTTCCACTGGCTGGTCCTTTTGAATTTCAGCAAGATGAAAAATGAGGATTCCTTTTATATTCTTTGGTCATCCATCTCCTTTTGAGCTCTGGTCCTTTCATTGATTAATTTATTTGTACAAATTTAGACTTTTTTTAGATAGTGGGGAAAAAATTCAGATAATTAGCCAAGGAAAAGAGTCTGATTAATAGTTGGTAGTCTAAGAAATATTTAGCCCATTGTGTCACATATTCTTATCTGTAAGTTATAAAAAATATTGTAAATTCAAAATGTCAAACCCTCTGGATGCTGAAGGAAGAGTTTTATGTTTGTGTTGTTTCATTAAATAGGGTCTGTGAATTTCCACTTCTTTCAGTGTTGGCAGTGGCAGCCATGATGACCTTTGAAATGCTCTTCCTCCTCACAGACGGATGGCTTCGAGAGCTTGAGCTCTTTACTATTTTAGAATTTTGAAAGTGAAAAAA
Organism: Giraffa tippelskirchi; assembly: GCF_054371585.1. Lineage (NCBI taxonomy): Eukaryota > Metazoa > Chordata > Mammalia > Artiodactyla > Giraffidae > Giraffa > Giraffa tippelskirchi. The sequence goes on along the minus strand of NC_137280.1, from coordinate 173,895,493 downwards.
AATTGCTGCAAATATTGAAAAGCAATAGTCTTTCAGAGGATTGAGTTTTGGCCCAATGAGTTCTTCATGCGCTACACTTGTCTCCTAAACTGGGAAATCCAATCTTTGCTGCTTAGGAGCCTCGTTAGAGTGAGTCTTCCATCTGCTATAAGTACTAACAACTATTGACTAGTAAATCCATGGGAAAGAGAAATTAATCGTCATTACTATCTTTCAAGTTACCTAAGGGTATAAAGCAATGATCAGGTCAAAAAATAAATTAGCAAATTAACATTAATAACAAATCCAAGAAGATACAGTAGCAGTGTACAAAATACAGCCAAAGCATATGGATTAGGAAACTTCTTAAGACATACAACAAATGGGGAGAAATATACACTTAAAAGAAAAATAGTAAGAACACTAAAGAAAATTGAAGTGTAGCACAAACACAACTGGAACTGAGAAACAAGGACAAAAATAATATAAAGCTAGGATTTGGGAATAAGTTCTTTATCAATACTATGCTTCACTGTCTATTTTCAACTTGAATTCATCAATAACGTCTAAAGTTTCTTCTGGGCTTCCCAGGTGACACTAGTGGTAAAGAACCTACCTGTCCATGCAGGAGACATAAGAGACGAGGGTTCATTTCCTCGGTCCAGAAGATCCCCTGAAGGTGGAAATGGCAACCCACTCCAGTATTCTTGCCTAGAGAAGCCCATGCGCAGAGGACCCTGGTGGGCTACAGTCCATAAGATTGCAAACAGTTGGACACGACTGAAGCAACTTAGCATGCATGCAATTTCTTCTAGGTATAGAAGAGAAGTTGAAAAGTATTTTCCAGAATCCCCTTCCCTGTGCAATACCCAGAAGTGCATGATATTTGGAAAGTATCAATAAAAGAGGAGAAGCTATGCTTTTTCAGAGGCATTTGCATCCTGATGTGAAATTCACTTTGGCTTCCTGATGGTTTCTTGAGAACCTACTGCTTTGCTGCCACAGATTAAGGCTTTTGAATAGTCTTCTGTATTAGGTTGCTAGGCTTTCTGTAAAGCTGAATGGCTTTGACTACAGAATTAATTTTTCTCACAGTTCTGGAGCCTGGGAGTCCAAGATCAAGGTGCTAGTAAGATTGATTTTTCCTGAGACCTCTCTCTCCTTGCCTTGTAGATGGCATCCTTCTCACTGAGCCCTAGATGAGAATAGAAGCCCCTGACAATGCCTTAATTTCAGCTTAGTGATATCTTGAGCAGAGAACCATGCTAACACAAACCGCTGACCAGGGAAAGTGTGATATAAATTTGTGGTGTTTTAAGCCAATAAGCTTGTGGTGATCTGTTGCACAGTATTGAAAACTAAAACACTTCTTTTCAGACTAGACCATTTGGCCATGTTTAGAGAGGTTTTGGATCGTCAAAATTTGAGGGAGGGTTCTGGAATGCTGCTAAGTATCTTATGATGCACAAGGCAGCCCTTCAAAGCACAGGATTATACAGCCCTATAAATTAATAGTGCCAGGCTAGTGAAGCCCTAGATTGGGCTCTTAGAATCATCTCCAACTAAAAGAAGAAACCTGCGTTTGAGTTAGAACCTTGAGTATATAAATAATTTTTTAAGAAATAAATTAGAGATTTTTAACTAGTTGCACATATTTTCTTGGGGATATCATGATATCATTAAATACTGCCTAACAGAGACCATTACTTTTAGGGCTTCCAAACTGAATGTGACACTTCTTACATATAAAGAGTAAGTTTTATTTTGATATTAATAAGAAATTTCCACTTATATGAGAGCATCAAGAGTCATATAGGCTTAGACCATTTTTCTCGGGATGTATAAAATGTTTGAATTTTTTTTTCCTTTGTTGTTTACTTTCTGGAAATATTCTTATACATTTTGCATGGTTTTCGGTAGATGCATTTAATCGGTAGAAATAATTTAATATTTAGCTTCTGTACTCCCTTAGCATTTCATTGCCTTTCTCATCAAGAAAGATTCCTAGGTCCCTGACAGAATACCTAGTTTGAAAAATCTAATGTATGCCACAGATTCCAAAGTATGTGGGTGGCATGAACACACCAAGAAGAGATTAGCATAACTCTTATAATTCCAAAGTGAAACAATCTTTAGAAACTTAAAGACGTACATAAGAGAAAGCTTTGTAATAGTAAGTATATAAATAGAAACTAGAGTTGGTGATATGTTTGGGCCTCTGGCCACTTACATCCCTTGAACATGATAAACATTAAATATGCTTGGAGTCCGTTTTCTTCAGTACTGTTCTTAAGTTCTTGATACTCAGTAAGACTCTGGGATTATCACAGTTTTTTGAGGTGAATTTAAAATAATTTAAAAAGCCCCCAGGAAGCACAGAATTTCTGTAAGTTACTGTCAACTGTCAGTCAACGTGATTCCACAATACAGATCCTCTGTCATTTGGTATGAGTTCCAACACTCACTTTCTGACATGAACCATCAGAACATTTAATAGAGAACAGATAAGTGAGCATGAAGAAGTCATTGTGACAAGATTGCAAAAACATGTTGAATACCAAGGGGATGAAAACAATATAGAGATCCTGATCCTAGTTATTCACACGTCTCTGTCTTGAATGAGTCTCCACTATCAAATTAATATTACAAAATAAGATCTCCCTGTCTTCTTAGTCATATTCTCAAATCTCTCCAAAGACAAATATCTTATGTTTTGTGGTTATTCTTTTATATTTATTGAGTAGCTTAGAAGGATAATAGAAAGGCAAATAGCAAAGAAATAAGTAAATGTGAAATTTTATCCAGAAGTGATTTATGATAAGCTCAGCCATCTCAAATTTACTAAGAAACTCAAGTATCAAAAGATTTACCAGAGCAACCAAAACAAATGTTAGCATATCCATACATGAATAATATGAACAAGCATATGTAGCGTTTATTGTAAGTCATATCCAGTTCAGAGTGCTGTCCTTGGACACTAACTCACTTAATCCTCATGGTAACGTTATAAAATAAGCATGATGTTTATCTTTGTTTGATAAATTAGGGAACAGAATCAGGAAGAACTTTGGAAACTTTTTGGAGGAGTCCAGACAGCAAAAGGGTAGTAAATATTCAAAAGAGAGTCCTTACTTTTAACGACTTCAAGTGGTTAATCTCCAAATCTTTATTTAGTCTTTACTCAAGCATGTATTTAGTGTTTAATGTTTATAGTACCCTCAGCTGATTGCTGTGGATAAAGAGAAATAACATGGATATATAAACCAATAAAGGCTTCCCTGGTGACTCAGATGGTAAAGAATTTGCCTGCAAAGCAGGAGACCCAGGTTCAAATCCCCAGGTTGGGACAATCCCCTGGAGAAGAGAATGGCTACCCACTCCAGTATTCTTGCCCAGACAATTCCATGAACAGGGGAGCCCGAAGGGCTACAGTCCATGGGGTCACAAAGAGACATGACTGAGCAACTAAGACTTTCACTTTTCATAAGTCAATAAATCTCAGTATGTGTTGTGATATGAACACAGAGGGAAATATGAACACTTGACAGATAACAAGAGGAAAAACAAGAAGGAAAGTAACAGTAAATGGTTCTGTATATGTCAGCTTCACATCACTTTATACCATTTGTTCTTATTTATATCATCAATTATATTCATAATGATGGCCTCAAGTTGCCTAGGAAGATTTAATATATGTTAATATATGCTTACAAAATTTTAGCTAAGAAAGAAGACAGCCCATTTATAAATGTTTATTTTGCATAGCTTATTCATCCTTTGGACCAAATACAATACTTATTTTTTTACTTATACTTTGGAATTGTTTTCTTTGTGGTTGCTCCAGGGCTTGCCACATATATTTTAGTTTATCAGAATCTTCATTTTTTTACTAAGCTTTATATTAAATTCCACTGAGATGTAGAAATGCTACTCATATATAGCTTTATATTTTCTTTCTACTTTAATCCTATTATCTCTATATATATTGTATTTATATATGCTGCAAAATCAACAATACACTCACAAACTGCTTTGCATAATTTCGTGTCAATTATAGAAGCTGAGAAAAGAAATGAGGACAAGTACATGTTTATAAACTTTATTTTATTTACCTTCTTAATTACCATTGACAGTTCTCTTCACATGTTCCTGTGGGTTTGAGTCATCATCTTGCTTTTACCCACCACCTTTGTGCTTCTTTGACAAACATATTACATTTCTATATATTATAAGCTAAACAGTACAAGTATACATATTATATAATTACTTTTTTAATCAATTAAGAGAAAAGGGACAAAATATGAATTTACATCATATTTTATAATTATATAATTACCTTTACCAGTACTCTAGTTCCTCGTGTGGATTTGAATTTCCATCTAGATTTTGCTTCCAACACAAAGAATATCTTTATTTCCTGCAATTTCTTTGCAATTACAAAAATTGTCTCAGTTTTATTTATCTGGGAATATATTTTATCTTCATATGTGAAAGGTGATATGACCACCATTGTTTCTGATTAGAAGTCAGGTGTTAATATCATTGTAATTGATAAGTGATTTTTCTCCTTCGGCTTTCAAATCTTTCCTCTGTCTTTCAGTATTTTTACTATCATGTATTTGTGTATGGATCTCTTTGCATTGATCCTATTTGGAATTGGTTGAGATTCTGGGATATATAGTTTAGTATTTATCAGCAAATGCAAGAATATTAAACAAGTTTTTTTTTTTTTTAATTTTTCAGTTCTTTTCTCCTTTCATTGTTGTATTTTCATTATATTATGTTGGTCCTGTTAAAGGAGTCTCACATTTTCTCTGTGGCTCTGTTAATTTTTCTTCATTATATTTTCTCTTTATTCTTAAGATTGAATAACTTCCATAGATTTAACATCAAGTTTGCTGATGCTTTCTTCCATTTTAATTCTATTATTTTGCTCCCCTACAGAATTTTGAATTTTAAACATTGTACTTTTCAACTCTAGAATTTTCCTTTGCTTTTAAAAATTATCTCTAATGCTTTATTCATGTTTTATATTTGACGAGGCATTGTCATGTCTTTCTATTCTTCCTTAGGCATGGCTTCCTTTCATTCCTTGAATATACTTATAATGGTTACTTTGAAGTCTACCCATTAAACCTGACAAGTTTCTGTTGTCTTGTTTTTTTTTATGTGTTTGTTTGCTTTATCATGTGTAAGTCATACGTTTATGGTTCTTGCCTTTCTCATCATTTCTTGTTGAAAACAGGATATTTTCAGAAATGTATTTTAGCAGCCCTAGAGACTGGTTTCTTTCCTCCCCATGGCTTGATTTCTTATTATTTGTTTGTTTTTGAAACTTGGCTATTTTGATAAAATTAGTTTCTACTATACTGTTCAGTTTTGGTGCCCTTGGAGGGTACAGCCTTGAGAATGTACACAGTCACCCTGAGATGGCAGTGTTCTGACACCAACAGGCCTATTCTTAGTTTTATTTTCCTTTTCTCTCTGGTGAACTAGATGATCTGTGCTTTAATTTGTTGTTCTTTATTAAGCTGTTGCTTTCAGTGTCCTTACGAGGGAATTTCCCCAAACTTTGTTTCAAATAAAATCATTAACCCTGGGGATAACTTTGGAGCTCTCTATTTTTGTGGATTTCCTCTCATTCTGGGAAGATTCTCTAAGCCACTCCTGTGTGTGGCATGTCCCTGTAAACCTTGGCCCCTGCAGCTTGCCTCAGCAGCATGCACCAAGCAAGCTGGAGTGAAGGCACTCAGCCCTAGTATTTTTGGCTGGCCATGCCTGGTGTAGAACCTCTATCCTATGTGTAGGCGGTTGGTAAAGGAAAGGAGCTCCTAACCTAATGGACTCACCAAGCACTTGGCTCCTTTTACTTAGTGTTAAAGGATATAAGAAATGTTGGTGAGCAGACCTCCACTGATACGGTAACTCTTGATTTGGGAGGTGAGGACAGAAAAATCTCTGTCTTCTTGGCAACACCTACCCAAGTATTTGTGTGTGTGAGTTGCTCAATTGTGTCCGACTCTGCGACTCCATGGACTGTAGCTTGCCAGGATCCTCTGTCCATAGAATTTTCCAGGCAAGAATGCTGGAGTAGGTTGCCATTCCCTTCTCCAGGGGATCTTCCCAACCCAGGGATTGAACTCAGGTCTCCTGCATTGCAGGCAGATTCTTTACCATCTGAGCCACCAGGGACTACCTAAGTATAGCCTCCTCAAGTTAACCTGGGTGATGGGGGGGAGGAAGAGGCTTGTCACTCAAATACATAGACTTCCACTGTTCTTGCAGAATTTTAGGAGACTTTCTTAAATTAATACTTGTTTCCTTTAATACAGTGCTCTTAGTGTTTCTCTAGGTCAGTTTACAGAAAATTTATTTGTATCAACGGTTTTCACCAGATTTGCTTGTTTCTCTAGGAAGAAGTACTGCAGAGCTCTTCATGATGCCGTCATTGTTTAAAGGATACTTTCAGTTATCTGATTATTTCATTAATATGAATAACAATGTCCTTCCTCAATAATGTGAGATAAATGAGGTATAACCGTAAATGCATAGACTCCATTTAAGAATATTCTAATTTTTATTTCTCTTGATCAAAAGACAAAATAAAATGAAAGACATAATAGCTCTCTAATCCAGTGTGCCATTGCCAGCAATTGGGTTACATATTTACAATATCATTTATAAGTTCCACACCATATCCCTGAAAATTCATTACTTGCCTATTGTTATAATTTTCACATTACATTGCCTTTATCCCCAACTGCCCACCCCATCCCTCTCATCCCACCAGCCCACAGAGTTTGTTTCTTTCAGAGTACTTTGAGGCATTTTTTAATCATCACCAATATCATTATAAAAATAATTCTTTTTATCCCTGGAATTTCCTACTCTCAATTAATTTTTCCCCTGGGTTGGGCATGAAGAACATTTACCCAACTTGCTTGATAAATGAATTAATAAGTATTGGTTGGGAATTAATTTATTCTATAAACAGTGATGTTTTTGTTCAGTCACTCAGTCATGTCCTACTCTTTGTGATGCCATGGACTGCAGCAGGCCAGGCTTCCCTGTCCTTCACTATCTCCTGGAGTTTGCTCAAACCCATGTCCTTTGAGCTGGTGATCCCTTTCAACTTTCATATCCTCTGTCATCCCCTTCTCCTCCTGCCCCCAATCCGTCCCAGCATCAGGGTTTCTCCAGTGAGTCAGCTCTTTGCATCAGGTGGCCAAACTATTGGTCTTTCAGCTTCAGCATCAGTCCTTCCAATGAATATTCGGGGTTGATTTTCTTTAGGATTGACTGTGTTCGATCTCCTTGCCGTCAAAGGGACACAGTTCAAAAGCATCAATTCTTCAGTTCTCAGGCTTCTTTACTGTCCAACTCTCACATCTGTACATGACTAATGGAAAAGCCTCAGCTTTGACTATATGGAACTTTGTTGGCAAAGCGACCTCTCTGCTCTTTAATACACTGTCTAGGTTTATCACAGCTTTTCTGTCAAGGAGCAAGCATCTTTTAATTTTGTGGCTGCAGTCACTGTTCACAGTGATTTTGGAACCAAGAGTGATAAACAGTGTACATTTTGGAACCCAAGAGTATAAACAGTAATGGACAGTTGCTTTCGGTCAGTTATTATCCTAAGTACAGGAATTGAGAAAACTCAGTGGGAGAAGAGGTATGATTCCAGCTTTCAATGAGCTAATTTTGAGGCCAGAAGGAATTTAGATTCTATTATATATATATTTTGTAATGAAAAATAAAACATTTTCAAATTTTATAGTTGGTGCAAAAACGAGTGGTCAGTTTTATTTGGACTGGAAAGCTGCTTAAGAGCAAACAGTGTTGGAATATCTTGACATACGGCGTCAGTACTTAGGCATAGTAGCAAAACACAGGTAGCTTTTGACGAACAAATAGTCCCATTTGACTGATATCTCGGATTTATGGAAGCAGCATGTGAAGGCAATATCTCTAGAGTGTTCGGCAGGGACCAGATTATGATGAACTCTTCATACTTTGCTAAGAATTCTTCACTTTACCCAGCAGGCAACAGGAAACAACTTAATGATTGGAAGTTCATAGACAGTGGGGATCACATTTTCATTGTTGGTATAAGTTTTAGAGGGGCTTCCCTGATAGCTCAGTTGGTAAAGAATCCACCTGCAATGCAGGAGACCCCGTTTGATTCCTGGGTTGGAAAGATCCACAGGAGAAAGGATAGACTTCTCTGAGAAAATCCATTAGCCTAGTTCATAGACTAGAGTGAAAATCTGTGTTAACAGGTGTTTCCCTGAAATAAGGCAGCATCAGCAGAGACAGCGCAAAAAGACATAAAAGTTGTTTTAAAGGTAGAGAAATAGGGCTGTGTTACCAATTATGTACAGACTGAGAGGAATAAAATATTTGAAGACAAACTCCAGGTTTTATGATTGTGTAACCCCAATGATGATGATATAATTAAAGAGCATTGATTTTTGGAGGAAAATTAATGCTTTTAGTTGTAGACACTGTGGTTTTGGTATACCCGTGGGACATTATTCATTCCTGGAAGGCAGTTCAATATATATGTTTACACTGCAAGGGCAAAGTCTGTGCTAGAGATATATATTTTAAAATAGTCACATATAGGAATTCATGATGTCATGAAAGTTAAGAAAATATCAGTTTAAAAATTTGATTTCTGAAGGATAGAACTCTGAGGGAAAGCTACATTTAAGGAAAAGCCAAATGAGGACTCATTTGGAAAGTAGCCGACCTTTCCTACATTAGCAATTATCTGAAGTTTTTTTTTTTTCCTCTAATTCAATAATTTATTAAATGATGAAGATCAACAGAACTAGCCCCTGGTTTATTCTGATGTCAAGAACCATGGTGATACTTGCTAATGCAAGCAAACAACTCAGAAAACATCTGTATGGGGACTATTCACATTTTATCAGAGAAAAAATTAATAAAAGATATGTTTTAAAAGTATAAGTACATGTATGTATCTGTGATTAAACAGCATTTTCTAAAAGCCATACTTAAGTAAATTACCAGGTATATCTAATGCATTTGCAAAGACTTTAATTCAAAATGTCTTAGTAAATTCTCCTAGACGAATTAAAGCATATGCTGATTCTTCATTTATGGCCATTTATTAATTCTTTGAAGACTTATACTCTATTACTTTCTTATGAAAAGTTTTATTTGTAAAGGAGTATGTATTCAGGAGATTAGATAAGTCATTATATGAGGTCATGTAAGTAGACAAAAAAGCTTTTTAATTTTTTTAAAATAATCATTTGAGAATCTTAAAGTAATTAAAGCATTTGCCTACAAACTAGGCCTTGTGATATGTGATGTTCCATTCTTGACAATTTGCAGTTCTTTACAATTTACAATGCTTTATTATTATGCGAGATAGCATTTTTTAGCTCATCTAGACTTTGGAATTCATAGAATGCAACTGCTTTGTCTATATTCAACCCTTAATAAGAGAGTAGAGGAGATGTTATCAAGTTATGCTTGACTCCCAATCCCATCTTTTTTATTCTCTAGTGTCCTAACATCTAACTGGGTGGTCTGTTTAGAGATAAGACCAGAAGACACAAAGAGAATGTACCTAAACTAGCCTCAAAAAATCCCTTGCGCTGCTCAAAAATTTCATCACATATGGTTTGTCATTAATAACATGGTTTCTGGATAATTCTGACATGGCCAAATATTCCTCCACTGTTTGAAGAGCTAGCAGGTTAAAATGTGACTTGTTCTCTGAGACTAGAGAGGTAAATATGGGTGTGTGAATGTGTGCGAAGTCGCTTCAGTCGTATCTGACTCTGGTGTCTCAGATGACATATATACACAATCCTGTGTAAGAGATGGCTCGTGGGACCAGCTGTGTAACACAAGGCGCTCAGCTCAGTGCTCTGAGGTGACCCAGACGGGTGGGAGGGGTCTATGTGTCGACATAGCTGATTAGCTTCTGGTGCAGCAGAAACTAACAAAACATTGCAAAGTAACTCTATCTCAGTAAGTTAGAATATATATACACATTATATAATAGATATGTTTATGTACATACATAAGCGGGCTTCCCGGGTGGCTTAGATGGAGAAGAATCTACCTGCAATGCAGGAGACCCAGGTTCAATCCCTGGGTCAGGGAGATCCTCTGAAGTAGGAAACGGCAACCCACTCCCGTATTCCAGCCTGGAGAATTCTTTGGAAAGAGGAACATGGCGGGCTACAGTCCGTGGGGTCGCAAAGGGTCGAACACGACTAAGCGGCTAACACACACATATACGTAAACATAGGTATAGAGGTTTAAACAGTACCTTTGTTATAGTCTTTGCTAAGTACATATAATTAAATGCACAGAAGTTGACTCCATTATACACTCTGCCTGACTGCTTTTCCTCTGAAGAACTGAAGTTGATGTATCAAATGGTGCCAAAAGGAAGTAACGCTCTGTAAAAAGGCTTTCTAAGTATTACAAAGTAGAAAGTGAATTAAAACAAGAAATGAGAGATAGAAGAGATTTTTTCTGCCAGGCCTATGCTGAAGTCCTTACTCTTCTTATAGTGACACTTTTAAGACACTAGAGACATAATCTTGGGACAGTTATCTTGAAAAGATTTATGTTAAAAAGAACACTACCCTTAGCACATTCATTTTTTAATAAAAGTTTTACTTTCAGCACAACCATTGTCGAAGCTGGATTAGAGTAAATTTTGTCCCAGTTATTCTCTTATATAACTGACTGAATTAAATAGAACTAGACACATTAGGGGAAAAGTGTGTGTGTGTGTGTGTGTGTGTGCCTATGTGTGTGTTAAAGAAAGAGAGAGAAATACTATAATATATCAACTGTTCCAATACATTTTTAGTGTCTGCAGCTGTAAAAATATAGGTTTAACTAATTACCTTGCAAATGTTTGAAATTTTGCTTTTGTATGTAGCCTGTACACTATAACAATTTTTTAGTTAAAACAGAACTCATGACTGAGTAAAGGAAGTGTCATGTTTTGATGAACATTCTGTTTGCACTAAAATACATGATATGATCAAGGATGAAAATTTGAAAGAGCTGAACTTTTAACGATAAAATAAATATACTTAAGTTACAAGACTTAACCTTCTTCCTTTTTGAGTTGGAAGATTTCCATAACTATGCTTGAATTTGAAGACCGCACAACTAGGAACCATTTTCTATACTTTCCCAGAAATTCTACACAGAAGAAAAACATTGCATGACATATATGGTGATACAGCACATTTCCTATTTTTGAGCCAGATAGACTAGAGATAAAATGATGAAATGCAATAATACTAGTATACTTAGCAATATGTCAAATAAAAGTATTAGTATACTTTCATCCAATTATTTTGTGTGTTGAAAATTATTCTTGCTGAGACAAAAGGGTTTGAAAAATGGGACCTGACTATAGAGGTTTATGAAAAGGGAACGTTTTTTATAGCTAGTGTTATATCCTTTACCTCACCGATGTGAAATGATGACATCGGGGATGCAGGCTGCCAGGTTTCCCAAAAAATAACTAGAAGGTAAAGGACAAGGGGCAGCAGTGCTGTGCAGCCAGAAACGTTGTTCCCTGTTCCAGCCAATGAAGTGTGTTTTTCTTTTTCCCTCTTGGAAAATATGACTGTCCTCCTTCACTATGCATCTCATATATATTTTTTTTAATTACAAGATGAAATAGCAACTTTAAAATATCTTGAAAGAGTGCTTTGGTAGTATTCCCTTAAGGAATTTAAAATATCATTTTTTTACTGTGATATGTCGTATCTATATTTTCTGTATATAAGTATTCAGTTCAAGAGGACAACCTGATTCTTTGCGCCTAGAAATCCTATTTCATTTCTTGTCCTTAACTTACCTCTCTCCCTTTCAGTTGGTAAAATGCTGCTATGATGTCTAAAAATTCATCCTCAGTTCTTCATGATTGTTATGTTCATGCCAAACAATTTATGATTCCAGCATTATTGCTTGTTGACCCATTCTAATGTTCCATAGTTTAGAGCACTTCCATTAATTTTCTTAGCTGAAGTTCTCCTGCTTTTTCTGTCAAGTATTTTATCAAAAGCCATTTCTATTATGAGTGACCTCATGGATTGTAGCCCGCCAGGCTCCTCTGTCCAAGCAATTCTCCAGACAAGAATGCTGGAGTGGGTAGCCATTCCCTTCTCCAAAGCATCTTCCCAACCCAGAGATTGAACCCGGGTCTCCTGCATTGCAGGCAGATTCTTTACCATCTGAGCCACCAAGTAAGCCCTCTATTATGAGGATTTCCAGGTTTTCTAGGTTTTTCTCCTCCTGTGCGGTTTTATAGCCCTTTACACATGCTTCTATTTTAGCATTTTTATGCTGTGCTGTCATTATGTGTCCAGGTGTGTCTAGAACACCTAAGCACCTAGAATGCACACTCTATTCCAAGCACTGAGCATAACTCTGGGTACAAAATAGGCGGTGAAGATGCTCAGTGAGTGAATGAAAGGGAACAAGGAACATGTAAAGTGATAGGATCCGTGTGCTACGATGAAGATTTGGAGAGCGCTAATAAAGGAACAACGTTTGAAAAGACGAAGCAAGGGGACAATAGCGACTTGGTCCAGTATTGCCTGTTACGTAGATTTGTCTATGGAGAAGAGGCTACTGTAAAGTAGAAAACACTGTCTTCTTCTTACACATGTGGCTTTATCTTGTGTTCTTTCGTTATTATAGACAATTCAAGATATAATATTTCAATCAGTGAATAATGTGTATAAGAAATTCATTGAGTTAAAAATATATTTCCCCTAAAAAAGAAGGAAATTAAAAAACTAGATTGGAATTAAAGTACATTTCTATGATAATTTATAAAGACATAATTTATTAAGAATGAATCATAATTTAGATCCATATGTTTAAATGTGGAATTAAAATGGTCTATATATTTTAAATCTAAAAACATTGTGCCAAATACATTGCTAACCTAATGGAATATTCAAGAAATATTAATTTAAATAAAAGTAATAAGATTTTGAAAAAAACTTAGTGACCCCCAGAAAGACACAGGCTGTGTTTTTCTTCCATTTGGTTATCTAAGTATGCCTCATGTGTTCTAAACTCTTTGAATACAATTTGACCTAAGCCTATAATAGAAATAAGAATGCATATAAACAAACTTAATATAATTTGGTAGTTTCAATGCATAAAAACTAGAAAATATGTATTATGTATACCTATATATCTAGTTTCTATGGTGACCTGGTCACTTGGAATATAGTTTTGCATGAACAATAGTACATAGTCATCACTTTGAATTTCCTGACCTATCTTTTCTGCTTAAATGCTGCATTCGCAGATTTTAGTAGCTACTGCTTAGCATATCTTATAAATTCTATTAATGTTGTCCGTCTGGAGCTCCACAGTTACTTCAGAAAACAAAGGAAGTTTTGCTTTACTTGAAAAGTTTTACTTTAGCTTTAAATAAACCATGAGATTACAGAAAAATAAATATGAAAGATGCTGTAAATTGCACATTTTATTTAATTGCCCTAGCTTTTAAACTAAAAATGAAGACAAAGCAAGTATGTCTATACAGTATCGATGAAGTTATGGATTAAAAGGCATTGCTGCTGCTGCTGCTAAGTCACTTCAGTCGTGTCCGACTCTGTGCGACCCCATAGACGGCAGCCCACCAGGCTCCCCCGTCCCTCGGATTCTCCAGGCAAGAATACTGTAGTGGGTTGCCATTTCCTTCTCCAAGGCATGAAAGTGAAAAGTGAAAGTGAAGTCGCTCAGTCGTGTCCGACTCTTAGCAACCCCATGGACTGCAGCCTATCAGGCTCCTCCATCCATAGGATTTTCCAGGCAAGAGTACTGGAGTGGGGTGCCATTGCCTTCTCCGCATTGAGGTATCCTTTAAAATTAATGTGGTGTTTCTATAGCTAGCCTTTTGAGCCACCAGGGAAGTCAAGCTAGCCTTAAGCTTTCATATTTATAATGTCAATATCAAGTTTATAATGTCAGAAAGAACACTGAATCAGAAAACTGGAGTCCTAATGTCAGGCCTTGTGTCACTTATATTTTATGACACAAGACAATACACTTTCCAAATGCTCAGCTATTTTATCTACAAAATCAGGAGTAATAAAACTATATTTTCTACCTAATTCTGTAAGTCTAAAGGCCTATATAAATTTCAAGTGAAAATATGTCATGCATTATTAAAAATCTTAAAGATTGCATGTTTTAGAATACCAAAACTAGAGTAAAAATAAATATTCCTAGCAATTGAGGAATGTTACATGATCTATGACATATGGTGTAATAAATATTTTGTTAGTAAGTGATAAATGTGTGGATTGTGTATATAAAAAGAAATGTTTGTGTAGAATAGCATGTTAAAATGGTACAAAGATTGATCACACTGAAGACATTTGTATAAAAAATAAGAGCTCATATACCAAGGTTCAAAGATGTCGAGTTAAAATAGTGTGTTAAAAGTGTCATTTGCTTTTTCCTGCTGTTATCTGTTCTATTATACTTGATAAACATGTAGTTTAAAAAATAAAGATATAACTGATGTCTTTTTTGCAATATTAACATAGCAAGGAATTGAGGCAAAATAAATTACCATCAGTTCTTAATTGCTGAAAAGAAAGCACTGTGAGCTGAGTTTCTCCTCGATTAGGGTACATGACTAGGAAAATACAGTATCTTTAAGATCATAAAGCAGTTAAGAGGATATACGTCTGTGTCAGGCTACACGTCTGACTACCTAGGTGAATCCAAACAAGTTAGTTAATCACCATAAAGCTTGGCTTTGTCATATGGAAATGTGGAAAATAACATAAAATGCCCCTCCAAAATCAATTTGAAGCTTATAAGTAAATGAATGTGATGTTTTTATCATAAAATAAAAAGTAAATACTAAATATCTAATAATGAAGGTGTGCATGCTTGATCGCTAAGTTGTGTAAAACTCTTTGTGACCCCATGGACTGTAGACCGCCAGGCTCCTCCATCCATGGGATTTTCCAGGCAAGAATACTGGAGTGAATTTCCATTTCCTTCTCCGGGGGATCTTCCCAACCCAGGGATCAAACTCGTGGCTCCTGCCTTGTCTCCTGCATTGCGGGTAGATTCTTTACTGCTGAGCCACCTGGGAAGCCCAAATATTCAATATCACACTACATTTTATTGGGTAAAAGATAGAGGATATGTGTTCTTGCTTCTAAAGATACAGAAACACAAAATTTGTGATATCATCCTAATATTAAATAAATCATTTGTTTCATTCAGTTTTAGTGGCTTTAGCTATGTGACTTTTAGAGAAGTGGGTGAAGCTAAAGGAGAATCATTTAATGTATGTAACACACAATGAAATCTTTTCGGCTTGGCTTCTCTATATATTGCCAAGATGCACAATGTATCTGAAACTGAAAGTTGCTCCGTCGTGTCCAACTGTTTGCAACCCATGCACTATACAGTTCAGGGATTCTCCAGGCCAAGATACTGGAGTAGGTAGACTTTCCCTTCTCCAGGGGATCTTCCCAGCCCAGGTCTCCTGCATTGCAGGTAGATTTTTTACCAGCTGAGCCACCAGGGAAGCTTTGATTTATGAAGCATTTACTCCCTGGTGGCTCAGATGGTAAAGAGTCTGCCCACAATACGGGAGACCCGGGTTCGATCTCTGAGTCAGGAAGATCCCCTGGAGAAGGAAATGGCAACCCACTCCAGTATTCTTGCCTGGAGAAATCCATGGATGGAGAATCCTGGGGAGCAACAGTCCATGAGGTCACAAAGAATCGGACACACTGAGCGACTAACATACTATAACGTGTTTATAAAGCAGGAAAGTATGTGAATACATGTCTGCAACAGTTAATCATAAAGAAAGATGCCAGTAACTCTCAAAATTTGAATGATTGCCTTAGGAATATTAGATGAAGTGAAATGGTTATAAATTGCAATAAAAGAGACTTAGTAACAAGAATTACTTGACACCAGGACTATATAAAAATGTCATGCAGTCATTTAATCCTGAAGTTTTGTTGAAAGGAGTAAATGAAAATATAAGATTGAGTGACTTAATTTGTTAATGCATTCATTATTCTGGAATGAGAGGGTTTATGGGTAGGTAGGCAGAGGTGGTTGGGAGAAGTAAATAAGATAAAATAAGAATTTCTACCTATACCTGACATTAAACTCCAAGGGATCTAATATCTTTATATTTTGGTATTTAAATCTTAAAAATCAAGAGGCATGCATATGTGTGTGTGTGTCTGTGTGTGTGTGTGTTTGTAGAATAAAGTCAATATATTAACTCCTGGAAATCAGCCACGTTTTAGAGGAGAATAGATAAGGTTACAATTGAGTACTTAAAAGTAATCTTCTTGGAAGGATGACTATAGTTTGGGCTCCACTCATCATTCTTTGTGTAAGAGAAGCAAAGGAAGAGAAATAGACACATTGGAGATAATAAAATGTGTGTGATAAGCAGAAAAACAAGAGTGAAGAATTTTGTATCTCCCTCCACATGATCCATCTGACAGAGTGACATCATTAAATTTTCATCAAGAGTAACATGTATAAAGCAATTAGGAAAGACAGTGTACATAATTTAGGTATCTATATTTTTTTTCTCCAAAGACAGGGTATTTACTACTTATTTGCTTTGATTCAAGGAAGAAAAAGGTAGCTTAGGTAGATACTTCCTGTTTTGACTGATAATATCTCAAACCTTCTGGGGCTCTATATGTGTGCTCAGTCACTCAGCTGTGTCCAGGTTTTTATGACCCCATGGACTGTAGCCCGCCAGCCTCCTCTGTCCATGGAATTTTCCAGGTGAGAAAACTGGAGTGGGTTACCATTTCCTACTCCAGGGGATCGTTCCGATCCAGGAATCAAACTCGCGTCTCTTGCCTTTCCTGCACTGGCAGGTGGATCCTTGACCTGGGATGACCCTCTGGGGCTCTATGGGTATCTCCAAACTCAGCAGTTACAAAAATGTCCCATTTCCTGTGTAGATAGTCAAAGAAGGCATTGCACAGATCTAAATTCCTATTGCTAACAATATGTTAGAGTTAAGTGACACTTTAGGTAATTCAAAGGTGTATTATTATTTTTAGATCTTTGAAAATTGAAACTCCAGATCAGCACTGTGTGTTTGTACTCAAGTTAGAGCTCTACACCAACAGACTTAATATCTCCATTGAAATATTCCTCTCATAAACAACACAAGAGCCAAATCCCATTGATTTATTTGCCAGTTATTTTATTCTACTGAATTCTGATGTTAAATATTGCCTCACAATAGCTTAAATTTCTAGGTGGACAATATAAAAACCCAATTCATAGAAAATCATCATAGTGGTTGTGTTGTTAGTATTTGGCTTACTTTTGAATATTGACGATTTAGTGGTCAAAATGTATGAAACATTTATTTAATGGAGCACTAATACCAATATAGAGGATCAGACGGAACCATATGTATTTTGCCTAGAAAGTTCAGAGCACAAGTGAAATATGCTGTGATTTCAGTCACATCCAATTCTTTGCAAGCCTATGGACCATATCCTGCCAGGCTCCTCTGTCCCTCCAGGCAAGGGTACTGCAGTGGATGGCCATGCCCTCCTCCAGGGATCCTCCCAACCCAGGGATCAAACCCATGTCTCTTACATCTCCTGAATTAGCAGTCAGGTTCTTTATCACTAGCATCACAAGAGTATAGAAGTGTAAATATAACACGTTAATTCTCTATCTAAACTCTGTAAGTATTATTCCCTTCATCCCTTCCAACCCAAAGATGCCACCATCACCAAGATGATACATACTGTTGTATCTGTATCCATCTGAAGATGGATCCTGCCACACCTTGTTTAGCACTGTGATCACTTCAATAAATGGTACAGTATTGGAAAAACTGGACCCATGTTCAAAAGAATGAAACTAGACCACTATCTTACACCACTCGCAAAATTAGCTTGTAAAGGATTAAAAGACTTAAACATAAATCCTGATACTGTAGAATCCTTGGGGAAAACTCCTTGATTTTGGATATTGGAGGAGTACTTCAAAAGAACTCCTCACTTGAACTAGATGGAAACTGATACCACAAGAGACAACAATATTTGTGGGAGTAAAGTGGGTGGAATACCTCCTTTCTAAACTTTTGTTGCTTATGTTTTTAAATTTTCTAGTTGTCCTGATCTACCTTTTTACCACATTTTAAATAAGTCTGAGTTGTTCTGTTTGTTAATTAGTTTTGCTTCTTTTGAAACACCCACACTTGAAAAAAAAAATTGACAATGTTTATTACTTCATTGTTCACATCTTATTTTAGGCTGAGTAAAATTTACATCAGACAATATTTTTCCTGAAGGCATTGAATAATTTGCTTCATTAGCTTGCCCTCCTGCCAATAACTAAATGTCCCTATCTGTGATCTTGAAAAATATTGCAATTTGAACATCAACATTTTCTTTGTGTATATGGAAGTTTTAGTTTATTCCAGTTATAAAGTCTCAATGTATTCCAACCTCCTTTGACCTAAATTGTAATATTCAAGTTATGTTATATTTGGATGACACTAAACTTCTGAGTGTTTAATTACTGATGTTTAGCTGATATAATTTTCTTTATATCAAAGAATTATATAATTTAATTATCAGCCTTTTTCCTCCAAAATTACAACCTAACCAATTGTCCCTAAGTAACTGTATACTTTATATAGACTGCTTATGGCTATCAAAGCATGAACTTAATTAAAAGCAATATCTCAAAACTGTAATGTAAGTGGGTGGGAAAGGATATGAATGACTTTTACAAAAGTTATTTGAACAAACACATCTCGTTAAACCAAATAGTTCTCAGCATGGAGGGTTATTAAAAAACATCAGATCTAAAGACTAGTATTCACTGAATATAAGAAACATGCCTTAGTCAGGTATACTGGTGAATAACCTAACAACCAAAAAAGAAATCAAATAGTTAAAAAATTAAGAAAACATATAAAAAAAAAGGACAACATATGAGCAAGTGCTGAAATGTTTGCCTTTTGAAATGTTAATCACATCCACCCTTAAGAAAGGACAGGGCTGTCAGCAGACATTAGTTCTTTTGAAAATTGTCATACTTAAGCCCTCTTTCTCTCATCTGTAAAATGGGAAAATAAAAATCACCTTTTATAAGAGCCAAAAATGTAAATTAGAAATGCAGAATATAATATCTGACATTTATCAATATGTATTATTTAAAATTTGGTAATTGCTTTTACAGATATTGTTACTTCCTTTATAACTGCAGCCAAAAAAGTTGCTGTTGTTGGTGTCTACTACCCCTTTTTTGCACTGAAGAACCATTTCTTTGTAAACTAACAAAATGGATAATTGCTTAAAATTAAAACAGTCAAGCATAGTTGTAGGTCTAGCCTTCGGCCCTTCTTTTAAATGCTTTCTAAAAAGTGACATAAAGTTAGTGGGATAGTTTTTATAGTCCCTCAATGATCTCTGAGTGCTAAATTTAAAGTCATGCAAAGATCTGCTGTGTTGAGATAAATTTTATTCTCCGAATCCATGTAGCTTAAAGTTATATTCCAAATTATGGCTTTGACAGATACAGAATAAAGAGTGTAAAATGAACTCTTCTTTCTACTCCTTGATTTTATGAATGAAGGAATGAGATTCAAGGTTTAGTCACTTGAACAGTACGACTATTTCAGAACCAAGGTTAGAATTAACCACTCCCCTACAAGTTGATTCTTTCAAATAACTCAGTGACTGCCTAATAATATGAAATATTGCTTTTATCCACTTTGCCTCATGATTATGCACTGGCTTAGGCTATTTCAACAACCTCAGATAGGCAGATGACACCACCCTTAAGGCAGAAAGCAAAAAAGAATTAAAGAGTCTCGATGAAGGTGAAAGTGGAGAGTAAAAAAGTTGGCTTAAAACTCAACATTCAAAAGACTAAGATCATAGCATCCAGCCCCATCATTTCATAGCAAATAGATGGGGGAACAATGAAAACAGTGTCAGACTTTATTTTCTTGAGCTCTAAAATTGCTGCAGATGGTGACTGCAGCCACGGAATTATAAGACACTTGCTCCTTGGAAGAAAAGCTATGACAAACCTAGAAAGCATATTAAAAAGCAGAGATATTAGTCTGCTAACAAATGTCTATGTAGCC
This sequence comes from Giraffa tippelskirchi, assembly GCF_054371585.1. Lineage (NCBI taxonomy): Eukaryota > Metazoa > Chordata > Mammalia > Artiodactyla > Giraffidae > Giraffa > Giraffa tippelskirchi. The sequence continues at coordinate 173,875,338 of NC_137280.1, read as the reverse complement.
AAAGCTATGGTTTTTCCAGTAGTCATATATGAATGTGAGAGTTGGAGAGTTGGGCTATAAAGAAAGCTGAGCACCAAAGAATTGATGCTTTTGAACTGTGGTGTTGGAGAAGACTCTTGAGAGACCCTTGGACTGGAAGGAGATTCAACCAGTCCATCCCAAAGTATATCAGTCCTGAATATTCATTGGAAGGACTGATGCTGAAGCTGAAGCTTCAATACTTTGGCCACCTGATGCTAAGAAGTGACTCATTGGAAAAGACCCTGATGCTGGGAAAGATTAAAAGTGGGAGGAGAAAGGGATGACAGAGGATGAGATGGTTGGATGGCATCACCGACTCAGTGGACACGTGTGTGAGCCAGCTGCAAGAGATGGTGAGGGACAGGGAATCTTGGCATAATGAAGTCCATGGGGTCCCAAACAGCTGGAGACGACTGAGCCATTGAACAAAAACAACAGACTATTTTTGATTCATCACTCCCCAAATAAAGGATAAGATAGCTTTAACTACTGCAGTGAGTAAAAGAGACATCAACAATTTTCCTGGAGCCATTTTTCATCAGTATACTTGATGATACAGTTACCCATACTTCCCAGAGATGTGGCTTTGAAATATCATCTCAAACAAAAAAATTGCCCTCTAAGTCATTGAATCTTTCAATATTCTCTCATTTCCTAAATTTTAAGACTCTTTTGGATTTCATACTTCCCAAATCCTTAGTGCATTTCCAATTGAAAATATAATTTGAATTATTCCACCCTTCCCTGATAGCTCAGTTGGTAAAGAATCTGCCTGCGATGCATGAGACCCCAGTTCGAGTCCTGGTTTGGGAAGATTGGCTGAAGAAGGGATAGGCTATCCACTCCAGTATTCTTGGGCTTCCCTTGTAGCTCAGCTGGTAAAGAATCCGCCTGCAATGTGGGAGACCTGGGTTCGATCCCTGCGTGGGGAAGATCTCCTGGAGAAGAGAAAGGCTACCCATTCCAGTATTCTGGCCTAGAGAATTCCATGGACTGTATTAGTCCGTGATGTCACAAAGAGATGTACACGACTGAGCGACTTTCACTTACTTACTTACCCAATGAAAAACAAATAAAAGTTGAACTTGAATTACATTAAGATATTATCAGTTTTTCAATTTGTTTTTTGTTCAATTTAGGAGAAGAGGATGTTGGAGAGAACTTCAACTATAAATTAATCTTAACCCTAATGAATCACTTTATACATTGTTTATTAACAACAAATGAGACCTATGGTTTTAAAATATTATTTTCAGTCATATATGTGCGCTTTTAAAAAATATAGTACATATATAAACAAAAGCATTATGTGAATTCTCAACCAAAAAAAGTATAAATGACTATTGCTTTACATTTATGGTATGACAATGTGAGGGACCGTATGGTTGAAATGAGTCAGACACAGCTGGGTGACTGGACAACTATACTGGTTCAAATATCATTGACAATTTGTTGTATCCTCATGCTACGATTGTCAGTTCATGCCCTCCTTGACTAATTTTTTAAAAGTCCATAATTAGATAAATATATGACAGGTAGGTAGACAGGTAATTTCATCAGACACCTCCAAATTCTTCACTTATTTCAATCACAGAGGTAGTCTTTTCTAATTTTCTCTTGTCTTTGGACTTGTAGAATTTCATAGGCTTATATATACCTTGGCCACATTCTTCCACACTCAATACAGTGGAACAAAATTGTGAAATTTCCTGTCTTACAATCCAGAGAGAAATGTACATCTTTCTACTTTATTACTGTCCAAGTGACCATAAACAAAATTTCTACTGATATTAACAAAAAATAATTTTAAAGCTGTAATTTGGGAATTAAAAGCAAGAATGAAGTGTAACTATAGTGGCTAATTAAAAAAAAAAAATCCATGTTGATCCAGGTTAGAGATCACAATTTTGACAAATTTCATCCTCTTCAGATATGTTTATAATTCTATAATGATATTGAAATCCATAAAATTAATAGGTTTACCTCAAAATGATGTTTCACATATGTAATACTGCACTTCAACAAATATCAGGATTAACTAGATTATGTTGTGGTAAGAATGCCTTTCAGTTGTTTAAAAGACCAAAAGGTAATTCCTTGCTTAAGCTACATGTCCATCACCAGTCAGTTAGAAAACTGTTATTCATATACTTGTTTTCTTTAGTCTGGGATTCAAGCTGACAGAGTGGCCATTATTTCTTGGATAGAGCAAAAGAGGGTGGTTGAGCATGCACTGGCTTTGTAAGCTTCTGTCTGGAATGTACACATATCATTTCTGTGTGTGTTCAACTGGCCATATAAAGTCATATACTCTAACTTCAAATGGGCGAGAGAGATGAATTCTACCATGTGCCTGAAGAGAAAGCCGGAATATTTACATATAGCCACACGTGTAGGTAAACAGCAGGTCATATTTAATTTGTTTTTCTCATAGTTTCATTGTTTTATCCCATTGCCATTATTTTTTTTTTCCTCTTCCTTAGTGGTATTTTTAAGAATATATACCACAGTTTAAGAGATTTCTTAGATTTTTCTCTAAACCTCGAATGTGCTCAGTCGCTCAGTTTGGAGTGGATTGCCATTTCCTCCTCCAGGGGAACTTCCTGACCCAGGGATTGAACCCATGTCTCCTGTATTGCACACAGATTCTTTGCCACTGAGCCATTAAAGTGGTAAGACCCTAAATCTCATATACATTCTTACAAATTATAAATAATACTGCTGCATACATTCTCTCATATACGTACAACTGTATAAAATTATTCTCTTAAGCTATATTGTTCTAGAAAAATTGCTAAATTGGGTAGTATTGTCTAAATCATTCTTCATCAGTTTCTTCATTTCTTCTTCAAAAATGACCACTATATTTGTGTTGTCTTTGTAACTCCAATTTGTAAGAACTGTGACTTCATTTTTTAATATTTATTTTGTCAGTTACTTGGATGGCTTATATGATTATGTGCACGCAAGCTAAGTTGTCTCAGTCTTGTCTGAGTCTGTGTGACCCTATGACCATAACTCTCCAGGCTCCTCTGTCCATGGGATTCTCCAGGCAAGAATACCTGAGTGGGTTGCCGTGGTCTCCTCCAGGGGATCTACCTGATCCAGGGATTGAACCAGTGTTTCTTGTCTCCTATATTGGCAGGCTTTTTTTTTTTTTTTACCACTAGTGCCACCTGGGAAGCCCTTTATATGATTAGTTTTGTTTTCTTAATTTGCATTTCCTATATTGTGAGTTCTGCCAAGTTTAAAAGCTAATTTAAACCAAGAGTTAAGTTTATATTTTCTTGACATGAAGATAGGTATAAATACCTTAAAGTATTGAGTGCATACACAGCATATTAAATGTTTTAAACTTAAATAAAATGAAATCACAAGGAAGGATGCATTTTATAGCAAAAATAGTAGTGAAAAATCACTCTGAAGTCAAGTTCACTAAAAAAAATTCCCATGAAAATTTATTGTTTCATGTAGGTCTAAACTTACTGAAGGAGAAGGCAATGGCACCCCACTCCAATGTTCTTGCCTGGAAAAATCCCATGGACGGAGGAGCCTGGTAGGCTGCAGTCCATGGGGTCGTTAAGAGTCGGACACGACTGGGCGACTTCACTTTCACTTTTCACTTTCCTGCATTGGAGAAGGAAATGGCAACCCACTCCAGTGTTCTTGCCTGGAGAATCCCAGGGACGGCGGAGCCTGGTGGGCTGCCGTCTATGGGGTCGCACAGAGTCGGACACGACTGAAGCGACTTAGCAGCAGCAGCAACAAACTTACTGAAGAAACTCTAATATTACAAGTGATTCTTGAAAAGCATGGGTTTGAAATATGTGGGTCCACATATACATGGATTTTTTTTTTTTTTCAATAGTAAATATTTTGGTACTGTACAATCTATGGTTGGTTGAATTTACAGAGGAGGAAAAACAGATGGGGAGGAAACATGCTTTTAGAGGAACCACACATACAGACGAAAAGTGAAGGTGCTACTTGCTCAGTCGTGTCTGATTCTTGGCATCCACATACACTGTAGTCCATTAAGCTCCTCTGTCCCTGGAAATTCTCCAGGCAAGGAAACTGGATTGGGTAGTCGTTCTCTTCTCCAGGGGATCTTCCTGACTCAGGGATTGAGCCCCGGTCTCCTGCATTGCAGGCGGATTCTGTACTGTCTGAGCCACCAGGGAGGCCCATATATACAGACTATAAATTATAAGTGGGTTTTTGACTGAGCAGAAGGTCGGTACCCCAACCTTCCCTTTCTTATCTAGGTATGACTACCTGAGGATACATTTGGATGAGGGATACAAATACAGAGAAAATTGTTTTGTTATGCTCATGTGATTGTTTTTGCTCATAACTGTTAAAAATTTGGTTCATGTCAATGTTATAGAAAGATGTTTCCTTTAGAAAAACTTGAAAGCATACAGTGACATCATAAAAATTTCCTAAGTTTATACATTTTGTAAGAAAAAGAAAGTGTTAATCACTCAATTGTTTCTGACTCTTTGTGAACCCATGGGCTGCAGCCTGCCAGGCTTCTCTGGCCATGGAATTCTCCAGACAAGAATACCAGAGTGGGTATGGGTAGCCATTCCCTTCTCCAGGGGATCTTCCCAACCCAGGGATCCTGCATTGCAAGCAGATTGTTTACTGTCTGAACCTCCAAGGAATCCCATACATTTTGTAAAACTGGTTTTAAAAAGTGTCCTGTATATTTCCTGAAATTTGTTGAAGTTTAAATAATTGGATATTACCCAAAATATTACAAAACAAACAACATTTGTTGAACCATTTTCATGCACGTGGTCAACATACCAGCAAATGTTATTTGCTCAATAACTTACTTGCCCATAAGGCTTCACTTCACCATCAAAGCTGAAATTCACAGACCTTTCTCTGAAGCATATGTATATGTGTGTGTATTTGGTGCAGCCTCAGGAGTATCCAAAACTGTAGTTGTAATAACTACCTTCTTAAGAATCATATACATGCTGAAGAAAAAACTACCATAATTAACCTCAAAAATATCTACACAAGAGGTTTTAGACCACATCATTTTGCAAAGCGGCGTCAGAAGAAAAACTACATAGCCAAACTGCATACATGATTTTATTGTTTTTTGTCTAAAAATCTAACAAAGATAAAGTGTTCTAACAACTTGGGGCTTTGTTGATACCACGCTTCCCATTCATAAGATTTGTTGAAGCCTGTATAATTACAAAGTACAAAAATATGCACCATGTTTATAAAAATATTAGCAAAGCTACATGTAAATCTGTAAATTCACTTTGAAACGTGAAGCATAAATATGTGAAATTAATGAATTTACTTGCCTTTTATCATCTTTATATCAAGCTAAAGGCTTGCTTGCATTATATCAATCTAAAGACAAGCTAAAGGTATTTGCTATAGACTTAGCTACTTGTGTGGTAGAAACCTGAGGTTTCTTTTTTCTCTCCGTGACTAGAAATGTTATCTATGAGCAACATGAGAAACCACTCAAGATTTATCCATATGTTTATATACATCAATGATTTAAAGGAGGAAGTAGACAGTGAGTAAGTGAAATTGGCTCATACTACTAAAGTGGTTTCTACTAGTTAAAAATTTCTTATTTATAAGAGACTGCAAGGAAGTCCAAATAAAGTCAATAGTATAGGCCACATAATAATATAAAAAAAATCCTATTCTATATAGATACACATATGTTGTTAAAATACTTTATTGGTTTCTTCCCACAATTAGATTCTGCTATGTGAAGATCTATTAAAAGAAAAAAGAAATTGAAAGTCTTTATAAAATGAGTTATGGATATTATAGATGCTTCTTAGTGTGTGTATATTTATATATATATATGTATATATATGTATATGTGTATATACATATGTATATGTATATTTGTATATGTATATATGTGTATATATATATATATATATATATATATATATATATATATATATATAACTTGATCTTAATGTAAAAACAAACCAAGCCAATGTACTGCATTTAATTTGGTGGTTGCAGTGAAGGAATATGTCACCAGGAAAAAAATAGTCTGAAAATGTCAGTACTCAGAGTACCATTTATAAGAAAGTATAGAAATATATTAAAGAGATTCAGTATTTCCCTGTTTTCCAGATATAGGAAATGAAGTGGAAATTGAATGAGTCATGAAAGTTTAAGAAAGATGTAGTAAAAATTGATTAATATTGTTTCTTTACTGTTTTTACAAAGTATGTATAAACAACTTAGAAGAAATTAATATCAAATGCATTTGAGCAAATAGAAGGAAATACTTCACACAGCATTGTGGAAATATATTGTCTTTAGAAGGTTACAGAGTCAAAAACTGTAACTGGTTAAGAGGACCAATGATAATATTTTCATTGGCCAACATGAGGAAGTTGGGGCCAGCTCCATGCTAGCTTCAGGGACTTTTCTCTGAACTCCATCCAAAAGCACTTTTTAGCTTGGGGGCTGACTGCTTAATTAACTCCATCTGACCCCGTCACACAGAGTAAAGTCATCAATCTATCAGACTTGGCTCACTTTCTTCCAGGGAGTTGTAGATGAAGGTCTTCCACCTATTTTGAACTAGCAAAAGCAAATGTCTCCTCTTGTAACACACACACACACACACATCCAAAGAAGAAAGCATGGCATGGTAAATTCAGCACTTTGATCTACACTGATGAGTCCGTAAAAGTTTCTGTCCTGCCTCTATGAAGACTATGCAGTACAGCTGACAATATATAGAATGAAGAGTCAGAAAATCAGGCTAAAAATCAATGTCTTCCTTTACTGGCTATGTATCTTTGGGCAAATCACTGAACTTCTCACAGCCTTAATTTTCTCTGTGGAAAACATGGAAACAATCATAATAAAACTCTGCTAGGAATATAAACCCTAAGTCATTAATAAAAATTAATTATTTTGTTGAAAAATCTCTTCATAATTGGGGAATTCTCTAGCACATATGAATATAAGACAAAACTTATTCTGGATACTTCTTGCCTTTTTTTTCCTTCTTCATGTATTTTCGCTTTCCCTCAATATTAATGCTACTCGCCAAATGCCAAAGTCTGTACTGCTTCCTGCCCTACCAGTATATGCGCACATTTATTCCACATTATTTTATTTTTGCTCATGCAAGGGAACTGTTGCCTTAATTAATAAAATAAAGTCAAATAAAGGAAGGTTGATAATGGGAAAAATGACCCACCAAGAACAATGTTTAACTTGGCCTCATATTCTCATTTCTCATTCCCAAGATTCCCTTCCTCCTTACATATTTCCTTCGTTTTTCCATGATGACTTCAGGGGTTGCTTGTCCCAAATATAGGTCATGGGAAACTAAACTGTAGGTACTTTTTTTTGGTATAGACAGTAAAATGGACAACAGAATCTTGTACCCTCTTCCTTAACGTACATGAAGCGTTTGCTCAATTATCCCTTCTCCTATGGTTTCCAGATGTCCAAGTGCAGAGATATGATAGAAAAATCATAAAATTAAAAATATCTCTAAATAACCACATAAAGGAAATATGCTTGCCAACTTTAACATTTATATTTGAATTGTTTTAAGAGTTAGAAATAAACTTTTATTGTGTTTGTTGTGTTAAGCCATGAAACTGAAACCATGGGGTTTACTTTTTAAACCTACAAACATCACTCTAGCAAATACCTGATTATACAGATTATATTAATTTAGACCATGCAACAGACATTTATAAGTGCTGAGAATAACAGAAAAAAAAGGGGGGGAGTTTGAGATAGATCTTGGAAACCTGAACTCCCACAATTGCATTTTACTAGGGGTTACAGACAGCACTTGGCATCCTGTATGTTGGTCAGCTTCCATATGAAGGATCCCACCTTAGCACTTTCTCTTCAGAAGCCAGGTATCTACCCTCCCAAAGACAAAACCTAAAAGAGTGAAGGCCAAAGAGGAATGCTATTTACCTTGAAATATAAAGCTTACCTTATGCATTTTCATCTTATTATCAGCCTCTTCTCAATGCGAATGAGAGAAGAGATGATTACCCCTTAAAAGGAAATACTAAGCCTATCCACAAGATAATGTCCTAATCTACAGATAATAAGATAATTACTCTCTCAACATCTCTAGAAATTCCAACATTCAAATAAGGGAAAGATATAAAATGTGCAGGGTCAGGAGTACAATTTCATTACCACGTATTTTTCTTTTATTTCTAAAACGTTGTGGTCTGTAAGACAAAGGTCAGAAACTTTTTTTTTTTTGGAAAGGGTCAGCTAGCAACTGTCTTTGGCTTTGTAGGACATACCACCTCTGTCACAACTCTGTCCTAGCTGCCCAGCCTTTCCACAGTAGCCCTAACACAGCCGTACACAGTCCATAAACAAATGAAGGTGGCTGTGTTCTTAAAACACTTCATTTACAAAAACAGGCAATGAGCTGAATTTGGTTTTCAATCATAGCTCACCAGCCCCTGATTTAAGAACTTAATATACACGGTGCTCTGACGTTTCACTCCTGTTGGTTTCCAGTCACCACTCCTTTAATCACAGGTTGATTTCATAAGACTCTAATATCTTTCAGTGAGACAAATTATGAGTGGGCAGGGCTTGATATATTTTAAATTATATAACTAGGAATCGAATGAAATGTCGTAATGAAATATTTTTAAAATTCTCTTGTTCTGCCTTAGTACTTTTCATATAATATTTTAAATCAATGTATAACTAAGAAAAAACACTGGAAATAACTCTTGGACACATTTTTTGGAGTCATTCTTTGGTTTTGGCAAGCTACACATGTAAACTATGAATTTTCATAAATAGTGATATGCAAGATCAGTGGATCTTATGCTAGAGGACCTGGCATAGAGTCAGCAGCCTATAGTCTCTTCTAAATCACCCTCACCCAACTCACTCACTGCCCCTAATCAAAAAGTACTCACGCTCACCTCATTGTAACAGTGCAGCTGGACCAGGGGTCAGCATCTGACCCAGGAAGAGCCAGTCAGTATATCAGCCAGCCCCATTTGGTCTGGTCTGCAGAATAGGCTAAGCCAAGCAGACGTCCTTTCTCTGAAATGGAAATTGAGCAGTTAGGAATGGGAGTTCAAAAGCATTCATAGCATCACAATTTTTTGAGAAAACACAAGTTGCAGTTATTAAAAGGCAAAATTTATGAGTGAACAGAAGCTGTACATTAAACACATGCCTTGCATAGTGGAGGAAAGTAGTAGCACATGAAAAAGAAGTAAGTGTGTAGGGAGTGATGGTGAATGGTGACAGCAGAACTTACACTGAAAAATATGTAGCTCTGTTCCAGTCCTGTTAGTGTCATTCTTGAAGCTAGGATGTTTGGCTCCTTATAATACGTCTGGAATTGTGTTCTTCACAAGCACATGAATTTAATTACATCAATGACAAGATATAGATATCTTTGAAGTATAGGATAGACAAAGCAAAGAAACAAAAACTTGGCATCTTTAGAACAATGAAGTGAAATGGGGAAACTCTTTCAAACTAACTAGACAGAAAGTGGAAAAGTCTCTCAGTTGTGTCTGAAGCTTTGTGACCCCATGGACTGTATAGTCCATGGAATTCTCCAGGCCAGAATACTGGAGTGGGTAGCCTTTCCCTTCTCCAAGGGATCGTCCCAACCCAGGGATCGAACCCAGGTCTCCTGCATCGCAGGCGGATTCTTTACCAGCTGAGCCACAGGGGAAAACCCAGTAATACTGGAGTGGGCAGCCTATCCCTTCTTCAGTGGATCTTCCCAACCCAGGAACCAAACTGGGGTCTTCTGCATTGCAGGCAGGACTCCCCACCAACTGGAGCCATCAGGGAAGCCCACTTAGACAGAAATAGAAAAGTAAATACAGCTAGTTTTGGTGCCAACCACAAATCCTTCACTTTGTAGCTGTGAGAACTTTAGAAAGCTACTTAACTCCTTTTGCATTTAATTTGACATCTATAAAATAGAGGCAAAACTTGAACTTGTCTCAGAGGGTTAATGTGATGAATAAGTGTTCTTACATCCAGAGTGCTTCAAGGAGTATCTGAGGCACAGTAAGATACCAGTGAATGCTGCTTGTATTTATTATGTCATCATATGTTATTACGTGCTTTTAAATACTTGTCATCTGTACATTTCACCTCAAACATTGTCCTAATTTCTTTTTGTCAGAAGATGATGCTTTTGCATAAGAGCAAAACACTAATAATGTTGTTTGATTCTATACAAATTTATTCAAAAAATTATTTGTATAGTTTGAGTGCAGGTAGAGCCAAGGTACCAATTCTTTGTTTTTTCTAGTAGAGGTGACCATGGAAATAATACTTTTAATTCTCCTTTGTAGAGGAAGTAACTATTGGCTGTAGTTCAAGCCATGAACAGCGGGTTGAGTTAAAAAAAAAAAAATGCAGAGTATTGTGTCTCAGGCATTTCACCCTATGGAAGAAATGGAATCAAAGGGACCATTTCCACTTACTGTGATATTTTGAACTACTCCGAATTACTTCCTTCTAGGAAAACTTCAAACTTGAAAGTTAAAAATTTTCAATTTACCATTGAATGTATGTTTGCTGTATAGTTGATAATTTAATTTTAAAGGTCTAGAATTTATGAGAGAGAGAGTTAGTGAATTGGAAAGAAGAATAAGAAAGGACAAGGATTGAAAGATGCAAGAAATGTTTATCAAGGATTTAGAAGAAATAAAAAGGAGTCAATATAGAATGAATAATGAAATAAAGGAGATAAAAGACACTCTGGAGGGAACCAACAGTAGAATAACGGAGGCAGAAGATAGGATAAGTGAGGTAGAAGATAGAATGATGGAAATAAACGAAGCAGAGAGGAAAAAAGAAAAAAAGAATCAAAAGAAATGAGGAAAACCTCAGGGACCTCTGGGACAATATGAAATGCCCCAACATTCGACTCATAGGAGTCCCAGAAGAAGAAGATAAAAGGAAAGGCCATGAAAAAATACTCGAGGAGATAATAGTTGAAAATTTCCCTAAAATGAGGAAGGAAATAGTCACAGAAGTCCAAGAAACCCAGAGAGTTCCAAACAGGATAAACCCAAGGCGAAACACCCCAAGACACATATTAATCAAATTAACAAAGATCAAACACAAAGAACAAATATTGAAAGCAGCAAGGCAAAAGCAACAAATAACACACAAGGGGATCCCCATAAGGATAACAGCTGATCTTTCAATAGAAACCCTTCAGGCTAGAAGGGAATGGCAGGACATACTTAAAGTAATGAAAGAGAATAATCTACAACCCAGATTACTGTACCCAGCAAGGATCTCATTCAGATATGAAGGAGAATTCAAAAGCTTTACAGACAAGCAAGAGCTGAGGGAATTCAGCACCACCAAACCAGCTCTCCAACAAATGCTAAAGGAGCTTCTCTAAACAGGAAACACAGAAAGGATGTTTCAACACGAACTCAAAACAACAAAGTAAATGGCAACGGGATCATACTTATCAATAATTACCTTAAATGTAAATGGGTTGAATGCCCCAACCAAAAGACAAAGGCTTGCTGAATGGATACAAAAACAAGACCCCTGTATATGCTGTCTACAAGAGACCCACCTCAAAACTAGGGACACACACAGGCTGAAAGTGAAGGGATGGAAAAACATATTTCATGCAAACGGAGACCAAAAGAAAGCAGGAGTCGCAATACTCATTTCAGATAAAATAGACTTTAAAATAAAGGATGTGAAAAGGGACAAAGAAGGACACTGCATAAAGATCAAAGGATCAATCCAAGAAGAAGACGTAACAATCATAAATATATATGCACCCAACATAGGAGCACCACAATATATAAGGCAAATACTAACAAGTATGAAAGGGGAAATTAACAATAACACAATAATAGTGGGAGACTTTAATACTCCACTCACGCATATGGATAGATCAACTAAACAGAAAATTAACAAGGAAACACAAACTTTAAATGATACAATAGACAAATTAGATTTAATTGATATTTACAGGACTTTCCACCCCAAAACAATCAATTTTACCTTTTTCTCAAGTGCACATGGAACTTTCTCCAGGATAGATCACATCCTGGGCCATAAATCTAGCCTTGGTAAATTCAAAAAAATTGAAATCATCCCAGCCATCTTCTCTGACCACAATGCAGTAAGATTAGACCTCAATTACAGGAAAAAAACTATTAAAAATTCCAACATATGGAGGCTAAACAACACGCTTCTGAATAACCAACAAATCACAGAAGAAATCAAAAAAGAAATCAAATTATGCATAGAAACGAATGAAAATGAAAACACAACAACCCAAAACCTATGGGACACTGTAAAAGCAATACTAAGGGGAAGGTTCATAGCAATACAGGCGTACCTCAAGAAACAAGAAAAAAATCAAATAAATCAACTAACTCTACACCTAAAGCAACTAGAGAAGGAAGAAATGAAGAACCCCAGGGTCAGTAGAAGGAAAGAAATCTTAAAAATTAGGGCAGAAATAAATGCAAAAGAAACAAAAGAGACCATAGCAAAAATCAACAAAACTAAAAGCTGGTTTTTCGAGAAGATAAACAAAATTGACAAGCCATTAGCCAGACTCATCAAGAAACAAAGGGAGAAGAATCAGATCAACAAAATTAGAAATGAAAATGGAGAGATCACAACAGACTTCACAGAAATACAAAGTAACAGCTATATGCCAATAAAATGGACAACTTGGAAGAAATGGACAAATTCTTAGAAAAATATAACTTTCCAAAACTGAACCAGGAAGAAATAGAAGGTCTTAACAGACCCATCACAAGCACGGAAATCGAAACTGTAATCAGAAATCTTCCAGCAAACAAAAGCCCAGGACCAGATGGCTTCACAGGGGAATTCTACCAAAAATTTAGAGAAGAGCTAACACCTATCCTACTCAAACTCTTCCAGAAAATTGCAGAAGATGGTAAACTTCCAAACTCATTCTATGAGGCCACCATCACCCTAATTCCAAAACCAGACAAAGATGTCACAAAAAAGGAAAACTACAGGCCAATATCACTGATGAACATAGATGCAAAAATCCTTAATAAAATTCTAGCAAACAGAATCCAACATCATATTAAAAAGATCATACATCATGACCAAGTGGGCTTTATCCCAGGAATGCAAGGTTTTTTTTAACATCTGCAAATCAATCAATGTAATACACCACATTAACAAATTGAAAGAAAAAAAACATATGGTTATCTCAATAGATGCAGAAAAAGCCTTTGACAAAATTCAGCATCCATTTATGATAAAAACCCTCCAGAAAGCAGGAATAGAAGGAACATATCTCAACATAATAAAAGCTATATATGACAAACCCACAGCAAACATTATCCTCAATGGTGAAAAATTGAAAGCATTTCCCCTAAAGTCAGGAACAAGGCAAGGATGCCCACTTTCACCACTACTATTCAACATAGTTTTGGAAGTTTTGGCCACAGCAATCAGAGCTGAAAAAGAAATAAAAGGAATACAGATAGGAAAAGAAGAAGTAAAACTCTCACTGTTTGCAGATGACATGATCCTCTACATAGAAAACCCTAAAGACTCTACTAGAAAATAACTAGAGTTAATCAATGAATATAGTAAAGTTGCAGGATATAAAATTAACACACAGAAATCCCTTGCATTCCTATACTCCAATAATGAGAAAACAGAAAGAGAAATTAAGGAAACAATACCATTCACCATTGCAACAAAAAGAATAAAATACTTAGGAATATATCTACCTAAAGCAACAAAAGACTTATATATAGAAAACTATAAAACACTGATGAAAGAAATCAAAGAGGACACACACAGATGGAGAAATATACTGTGTTCATGGATTGGAAGAATTAATATAGTGAAAATGAGTCTACTACCCAAAGCAATCTATAGATTCAATGCAATCCCTATCAAGCTACCAATGGTATTTTTCACAGAACTAGAACAAATCATCTCACAATTTGTATGGAAATATAAGAAACCTCGAATAGCCAAAGCAATCTTGAGGAAGAAGAATGGAACTGGAGGAATCAACCTGCCTGACTTCAGGCTCTACTACAAAGCCACAGTCATCAAGACAGTATGGTACTGGCACAAAGATAGAAATATAGATCAATGGAACAAAATAGAAAGCCCAGAGATAAACCCACGCACATATGGACACCTTAGCTTCGACAAAGGAGACAAGAATATACAATGGAGAAAAGACAAGCTCTTTAACAAGTGGTGCTGGGAAAACTGGTCAACCACTTGTAAAAGAATGAAACTAGAACACTTCCTAACACCATACACAAAAATAAACTCAAAATGGATTAAAGATCTAAACGTAAGACCAGAAACTATAAAACTCCTAGAGGAAAACATAGGCAAAACACTCTCCAACATAAATCACAGCAGGATCCTCCATGACCCACCTCCCAGAATATTGGAAATAAAAGCAAAAATAAACAAATGAGACCTAATTAAAATTAAAAGCTTTTGCACAACAAAGGAAACTATAAGCAAGGTGAAAAGACAGCCTTCAGAATGGGAGAAAATAATAGCAAACGAAGCAACAGACAAACAATTAATCTCAAAAATATACATGCAACTCCTGCAGCTGAATTCCAGAAAAATAAATGACCCAATCAAAAAATGGGCCAAAGAACTAAACAGACATTTCTCCAAAGAAGACATACACATGGCTAACAAACACATGAAAAGATGCTCAACATCACTCATTATTAGAGAAATGCAAATCAAAACCACAATGAGGTATCATTTCACACCAGTCAGAATGGCTGCTATCCAAAAGTCTACAAGCAATAAATGCTGGAGAGGGTGTGGAGAAAAGGGAACCCTCTTACACTGTTGGTGGGAATGCAAACTAGTACAGCCACTATGGAGAACAGTGTGGAGATTCCTTAAAAAACTGGGAATAGAACTGCCATATGACCCAGCAATCCCACTGCTGGGCATATACACCGAGGAAACCAGAATTGAAAGAGACGCGTGTACCCCAATGTTCATCGCAGCACTGTTTACAATAGCCAGGACATGGAAGCAACCTAGATGTCCATCAGCAGACGAATGGATAAGGAAGCTGTGGTACATATACACGATGGAATATTACTCAGCCATTAAAAAAAATACATTTGAATCTGTTCTACTGAGATGGATGAAACTGGAGCCCATTATACAGAGTGAAGTAAGCCAGAAAGAAAAACACCAATACAGTATACTAATGCATATATATGGAATTTGAAAGATGGTAACGATAACCCTATATGCGAGACAGAATAAGAGACACAGATGCATGGAACAATTTTATGGACTCTGAGGGAGAAGGTGAGGGTGGGACGTTCTGGGAGAATAGCATTGAAACATGTATATTATCATATGTGAAACAGAACACCATTCCTTGTTCGATGCATGAGACAAGGGCTCAGGGCCGGGGCAATGGGATGACCCAGAGGGATGGGATGGGGAGGGAGGTGGGTGGGGGGTCCAGGAAGGGGAACCCATGTAAACCCATGGCTGATTCATGTCAATGTATGGCAAAAACTATTACAATATTGTAAAGTAATTAGCCCCCAACTAAAATAAAAAAAAAAAAAAAAGACTAGCAGGAGGGCACTCTTTCTGCCCCCTTCTGATGTCTATGTCAGAAACTTTCTCTATCTCTTTTATACTTAAATAAAACTTTATTACACACACACACACACACACAAAAATCTTTAGAGTATAATGAAAAGCATTGAGAAACCCATGGTTACAGTGCAACAAGAATTTAGATAAGGGAAAGATTACTTTCATCAGAGTATTACATCAGGAAAACAGAATGACAAGATCTTTCAATCAGGCCTTGCTTAGAAGGATCCATAATTTCACATCAAACCAATATGAACACTTAAAGGGGACCAGAGAAAACTTGAAAATTCCACAAGAACATGATTCAAGACATTGGATGGGCCTACATGACTCTATCACATGGAATAACTAATGCTCAACATGTTATTCCTTTGGACCACATGATAAAATAAATGATTCAATAAATAAAAAAAAAGAAAAAAGAAAGGACAATAAAGCAGATTTTATATTTGATTACCTTTAATGTTTTCCTTTAAGAGGTTTCTTTTCGATAGCTCCCATGTTTTTGTTCTTGGACACACTTTTCTTTCTTTAGCTAAGTACATTAAGCAAAGCCACTGGAAGGAAACTCAATGGTTGTGAAAGACTTCTGCTGATAGATATCCTATCCATTTGTACTAGAATCAGGAGGCATCTTTAATCATTTAGGGTGTTTCGCCAGTTTAGAGACATTTAAAGAATTAATTATTTGACCCTATGTATAATTTTCGGTTAAAACTCTGGGAAATAAATTTATCATGAAGTTTAAATATGATAAATTAGAGCATACTTAATTTTGAATATATTTTTAAAAGGCTATAGCAATCTACATGTTCCAGGAAAGTTTTCCATTTGCCCTGTTGTTTGATTTTATACTCCTATTGGTTAAATTAATCTTCAGATTATTGATTACCAAGTAACACTGTGAATTGGTCTTCTATAGCGTGAGTCTAACTACCATGTTTGCTTTATCGTTAATCTTGTTGGTCATTATATCATTTACTGTTCATTATAGCAAGAGATAAATTGCACAAATGCTTAATATTGTTAGTTCAGCTTGGTTGCTTTCTTTAGTGACACTAGTTGTACAGAGCAGTTGAGCAAAATCAATGTCTTATGCACCATTTATATTAAATTACGCTTGCTATATGATTGAATCAACACTACATAGAGTTTTCTCAAGTTAATTGATCAACTCCTACAAAACAAATTGATATGATACATCAAACTTATGGAATTGTCTTCCAGAAAGAACATAATAAACATCAGTGCTGAAAGAAAACTAGTATTCCGTCTGCTGCCGATGCTGCTGCTGCTGCTAAGTCACCTCAGTCGTGTCCGACTCTGTGCGACCCCATAGACGGCAGCCCACCAGGCTCCCCCGTCCCTGGGATTCTCCAGGCAAGAACACTGGAGTGGGTTGCCATTTCCTTCTCCAGTGCAGGAAAGTGAAAAGTAAAAGTGAAGTCGCTCAGTCGTGTCCGACTCCTAGCGACTCCATGGACTGCAGCCCACCAGGCTCCTCCGTCCATGGGATTCTCCAGGCAAGAGTACTGGAGTGGAGTGCCATTGCCTTCTCCAAGTATTCTGCCTGGAATACTGCAATTCGCAACCCGAACGAAATGGCTGGCTAAAAGTAGTAGAAGAGAGAAGCTAATGAAAATGCCAAGGGAGATGTTTTTACTTTTCTAGAAGGATTTAATATATTTATGTCAAGTAATATAATTACATTTGTTGAAACACTACAGTGTTTCCCCCTCCAACCCCCTGCTCCCAAAAAACGGCATCTAAAATATCACTTAGAAGGTTTTTTTCCCTTTGTTTACTTTTCTATTTTAAATAGCTATTGTTGTTCTATGGACAGAGGAGCCTGGTGGGCTGCAGTCCATGGGCTCGCTAAGGGTCGGACACGACTGAGCGACTTCACTTCCACTTTTCCCTTTCATGCACTGGAGAAGGAAATGGCAACCCACTCCGGTGTTCTTGCCTGGAGAATCCCAGGGACGGCGGAGCCTGGTGGGCTGCCGTCTATGGGGTCGCACAGAGTCGGACACGACTGAAGCGACTTAGCAGCTTAGCAGCCATTATTAATCATCTTCTGAAAGTTGAATCTTAGTAAATATTTTATTAAAACACCTTCCATGGTTTAGCAAATTAACTCAATAGTAATATTGTAAAAATACATTTCTTTTTGAGAACATGAAGTCAAATGTATCCAACTGTGTAAAATATTACTATGTTTTATAATCATTAACATAATCACTGGAGTTCAATGTGGATTAAGGGTTAGTTTAAAATGATAAAAATATAAATAAATATTATGTCAATGTTTAAAATAGTCTAGTCCTTGGATTTTTATAAATTTGAGATTTTGAAATTTTAGCAAATGCAAAATCCACACACACACACACACACAAACACACACACACACACTAGAACTGTTGAGTCTCATTTGGATACATATTTTATACATAAAGTTTAAAAGGACATGTAAATTCTATGTGTTTATTATATGTTACTTGAAAATATATTTAATTCTACAGAAAATATTTTACTTTACGTACCATTTTAAGTTTGACCAGCTGGGTGTACTTAAAGTAACAGTAATAAATAAGAGAAGAAATGAAAGCATTTAAAATAAGTAGCCAATGGCATCCAGCTAACTATGTGGTTTCTCATCAAGGAAATGAGTTTAAAATCAGAGGAAAACATGTTAGGCTCCTTTCGCTATGTTTTGCAAGGATGAGTGCTTGGCTAGTATTCTGTTTGTCCATGTTTATATAAAGACAGACTGACATGACTCTATTTATTTATTTAGAGAATGGGTCTCCTTTCCAGTTCTTTTTTCTACTTTATGGTATACTATTTCCTTTCTCTCCCAAAAGTGCTCCTTAAGTGTTTAGAACCCTTAAAAAAGGATGATAGGCTGACTTTGGTAATGAATTAGTTCTTTCAATCTTTTCTGATTAACATCCAGTTAAAAACTAAGTTTTCTAAAAAAAAATAAATAAATAAATAAAACAAAGAAAATGTCTTCCTTTTAAAATGAATGACAGATTATTAATATGTTCTTTCTGTTAATTGGCATCTGTTGAGTGGGAGTTTTAATTCTAAACGATGGTTTTCTGATTGTGTTTTTGGAAATTTTATGGAATTAAATTACCAAAGGACACATTAAAATTATTTTGAGCAACTGAGTCAAGAAAATATTTTTACTTATTATTTCTTTAATAATTTTATTTTTTATTTATGTATTTTTTTTTCCCGTGCCAGGTCTCCATTGCTGTGCACAGGTTTCTCTAGTTTTGGCAGGCGGGGTCTATTCTAGTTACGATGCCCATGTTTCTCACTGTGGTAGCTTCCCTTGTGGTGGAGCCTTGCCTCTAGGATGCACAGGCTTTGGTCGTCGGAGTTCCCAGGTTCTGGTGCACAGGCTCCATAGCGTGGTACACAGGCTTAGTTGCTCCATGGCAGATGGGATCTACCTGGACCAGGGTTCGAACCCATGTCTCCTGGATTGGCAGGCAGATTCTTCACCACTGAGCCATCAGGGAGGCCCAGGAAGATAAATTTATACATTTTAAAAACTAAAAACCTACCATGATAACCTCTCATCCTACATAGTGTCAAGGATCTCAGGAAAAGTTGAATGGATATAGTCCTTGTAACTTTTGTTTACAGATTCAAACTTCAATTTATTAGGCAAATGATCTTTAGTTTATTTTAAAAGTGTGCTTGAAGTTTAATGATGTTAAGTTGTATTGCATGCAATGTAAAATATAGCTAATGTATTTATCAAAAGAATTGACCAAAATATGTCTATACGGTAAAATTAGCAACTGAGGATCAAAGATATAAATGAGAAATTCTGTCAATATTGTAAAAACTTTATGCTGAAATAATGGTAACTCAATATAATTTTGCTGTGAAATATTGACATTCTTATCTATATAGTAATGTTTCTGTGAAATTTTATGGAATGTTACTCTTATTCCTCATAAAAATTAATTACAGAAAGTTGAGGTGCCATGGCCTTTTACTTTCATAGTGCCTGTGACCAGTTGGATTCAATTCATAGACATTGTAGGATGATGGAATAAATTTAAGTCATTCAGGACCCAAACACTTTTGTACCTGTAGTATTTTCATCATTGTTATTAACTTAGGTATATTTCCTACAATTGGCTCTTTTTCTTTAAGATGATCAGTAGAAATCTGAGGCAAGGATTAGTTACATGATAAAGAACAAATCTCATGTGTATATCTTTGTATCGTTCAATTCCAGAAATTGAAAAAACAGAATTATTTAGACAAATCTTAAAAAAAAAAAAGTGGATGTTTTCTGCCACATAAACACAATGATTGAGAGACATTTCTTGTACATTGACATGTAATTAAGAGTTTCATTTTAGAGTATAAATTGCAACTCTGAAAAAAATTTGGCTTGAGTAATTAATGTATTGTCTATTTTTGTTCTTGTTATAAGAAATTTGGCTAAAGGCAGTCTGAGACTGTGGCAACTCCACAGCCCTGTCAGAGATCTAGGCTCTTTTAATGTTTTCATCACCTATCGCTAACTTGTGACCATTGACTTGTAATTCCAAGATGGTTTCTCAACTCTGGGCATTGCATCAGTTTTCTTGACAGCAAGAAGGGCAAGGGGAAAATGTCCCATAGCTTTGGAGTCAACCATCCCCCATCCCTTCACTCCTGCGATTTAAAGAGCTTGTGAATGGTGTAGTCAACAACTTTCCTTTTCCACAGAAAAGCATTTTATTTTAAATATATCAATGTGCATGTCAATCCGTAACTCCCAATCTATTCCCAACCCCACCTTTCCTCCTGGTAATTATATTTCCTTCTCTAAGTCTATTTCTGTTTTATAAATAAGTTCATTTGTATCTTTTTTTATATATATTTCACATATAAGTGATATCATATGGAATCACATATTAGTCTTTCTCTGTCTGACTTCACTTAGTATGATCATCTCCAGAACCATTCATGTTGCTGCAGATGGCATTATTTCATTCTTTTTAATGGCTGACAACCTTCATGTGTATCCTATTGATGAGCTGTGTTATATGGACTTTCCGATATACAAGGTGAAGTAAAGAATACTTTAGTGGGTGAAAAAAGAAAAACAAAATGGTAAATAGCAGTCTTTGCCAAAGTCTACGCTACAGTTTTACAGAATAAATTTATCATCAATATTACTATATAAAATCGTTTTCAGGGCACACCCTGTCTGGATGCCAGAGTAATATTCTGAGGGATTTTTGCTTCTGAAGGAAAGTGTTTTATTAGGGTAGAATCGGCATGGATGGGGCTTCGCTGGTGGCTCAGTGGTGAAGAATCTACCTGTGATGAAGGAGATGCAGAAGCCACAGGTTCAATTCCTGGGTCAGGAAAATCCCCTGGAGGAAGGCATGGCAACCCACTCCAATACTCTTGCCTGGAGAATCCCATGGACAGAGAAGCCTGGTCGGCTACAGTCCATGGGGTTGCGAAGAAGTGGACCTGACTGAAGTGATTCAGCACAGCACAGTGTGGATACTAAGGCCAGGCAGATGGATTCGATTCCTTACTTTGTCTCTTAGGGCTTCCCTTGTGGCTCTGTGGTAAAGAACCTCCTGCAATGCGGGAGACCTGGGTTCGATCCCTGGGTTGGGAAGATCCCCTGGAGAAGGGAAAGGCTACCCACTCCAGTATTCTGGCCTGGAGAATTCCATGGACTAGTCCATGGGGTCGCAATAAGTCGGACATGACTGAGCGACTTTCACTTTTGTCTCTTACCCAGATACGCTAACTGGGGCAATGCCCTGACCTGAAGTTGCCTCAATGACTGTATACTATTATTGAATAAATTAAATTAAATAAGGAATATAATTCATTCAATAATAGTATAATGAGCATGCAACATCCTTGGTACTCAATAATTGTTACTCTCCTATCACCTCTGATTTTCCTTTTCGTCTAGATAGGACTTTTAAAATCTTTCCGTTTACAAATCAGTAAGATACTGTTTACAAAAATGCCATAAGAATGGAAAATATTTCAGAGACAAATCTTTACTACTTGCCATTATTATTACTGTAAGATTTTTCATCATTATTAATAAATTAACTTTTCAATATAGAACCCAGAGCTGTATGTCAGTTTGCTCATATCTCAGGACACCATAACTGACAAAATATTTCAAATTCAAAATTAATTTGTAATTATCTTTTTAGATTAGTTTCCCAGACAACTTTTGTAGTCTTCTGAGTCCCAATTTTTCTGGTAGCCATTCTTTATTGTTATCAGGGTTTTTATTTGTTTGTTTTTATAACTATTGTTCTAGTCTCTTTATGAAACTTCTGCATACCAAGTCTCCACCAAGACAACTATTAAATTGTTAAAAGGGTTTGTATATTTAAAAAGTTGATCTTAGGGTAAATTGCTTAGAAAGAATATTACTTAAAGAAATGTCTAAAAAAACTAGACATATTTCTTAGTGACCCTTAACTTTAAGCCTGTCATACATTTCTAACTTTTTGATATATTTTATGCTTAAGTTTTGAAATATTTAATGCTCTAAAAATAATTTTCCATGATTGCATTTAAAATTGAGAAAGAAAGAAAAATAAAATAAAAAATAAAACTGAGAAAGAATTTAGACTTTTTTCCAATATTTTACAAAATTACATTGAAATATGTAAGTATGTTCAATTTTAAACTGAGAGTAAAGCAAAATAAGAAACAATTTAAAGTACAAAAATAAATATGAATATTCCTTTTAATCTCAGAACAAACTAGAAAGACTTTACAGTTTATAATAATGAATGTGAATGTTACCAGTAGAATGAAATTATTTTATTAAAATTAAATATCAAAATATCACTCTTAGAAAATTTTATTATAAAATTAAGAAATTGTTCAATCAGTATAAAAATATAAAGTATAAGACATAAAATATTTGCCTATTCTTGAAAAAACTGTATCATTTGATGCTTAATCAAGTAGGGCAAAGGAAGTATTCTGAAATAAATATGGTGTATGTCTATATTTCTTGGCCTTTTTTCTCCCAAAATTTCACAAGGCTTTTTAGAAGTCAGCCTTACTTAACACTGAGGTCTTGATCACCCTGTTATTCTTCACAAACCCTCTAATTTAGGTGGTCTAATCAGCACAGTACAAGAATCTTCCTCTTAAGAGATTTTTTTTAAAGCACTGCTTCCTGCCCTGGTATAATCCTTGAGAGGAAGCCTCCCTGAATTCTTCAGTTTGGGGATAATTTCCTCAGACTTGATAGACCACTTCTGGCCCCAACCATTCATGTTCTCTACAGAATTTGCTACCTTATAATATTTTTCATTGCATGTCTGTCCCTTCTCTGCAACTAAATCACAAACTATTTACAGGCAGAAGTAATTTCTTACCTTCAAAAAATGGCATGTGATTTATTCATGTTTATTGTTTCTTATGATATAAAGAGCAATTCCAGAAAAAAAAAAAAACTTATGAATAAACTCTGCAAGGGAGAGGAAAAATCATATAGGCTTGATAATATGTAAATTGTTGATGAAAACTAAAAGAAAAAATATGTCTAAATCAACATTGTTTCAAAGATAGTTCATATAAAAAAGATAGATATAAATACATTATCTCTAGCCATTCATGAAAACAAGTACTTCCTCAGGTTCCTTGAGCTCCAAACAAATAAAATGAGACTTAGAATCCAAAAGAAACACCAGGCTCCATATCTGCTTAGTTTGGTTTACTTAAAAAGATGCTCTGTGAGATTATATTTTCTGTGGGCAGATAAAATGATTCCTCTTCACGCGGAAGACCAGAATGCTGAACTTTGCTCTGGCATAACTTATAAAACAGGAAACTCATCAGCTGTGTAAATTCACATTGATATATTTTTACCCCAGATGGGTTGGATTAACTGAGAGTAGAAAGCAATTCTGCGACATCTCCAGAAGCTTTCTTATCTTGTCTCACTTTTATCTGACCAGAGAGATGTCCAGGGTTGACCAAGGTTAGCTACAGCATCTGTCACAGTTAAATAGATAAATCAATGAAAATGTCTATAGAACAGAAGAAGCAGAAAGCCATCTATAGTATACCTATATCAAATTTCCTATATTTCATATATTCTTAAAGGAAATAACTGACAGTGATCAGTTGTTTTCCCTTTAAAATTGGGAACTATACTAATTGATAATTTTTTGCTGTTAGAAAATAGTATTTTGGGATTCCTACCACTAATGGGAGATATTCATGGACCAAATGTAGTTGCTAAAGACTTCTTTGAGAAACCGTACATTCCTTTCTGATGAAGTGATATTTGTGACAATAATTTGGTGGAGGAAGGGGAAAATCCAGCTTTTATCTTTTCACTGTTTTTCCTTCAGTTTTAATTTTGAGCAATTGATTTGGACACTACTAGAAAGCAGGTGAGGTAAAATACTTTCTTTCTGACTTCAGTGATATTCGCTTAGCTTGTTTAGTTTATCATATATGGAGATGGTTTTCTTTTCACTGGTTGAACTTGTTCATCCTGAAATGTATAACATCTTATTTAAATACATATTTTCTCATGATGAAATCATATCTGTTATGCGTTTTACTAAAATCTCTTTTCTATTTTTCTTTTGCTTCTGTAACAGAGATTAAGCAATCTGGAGTATGAAAAAATAGGTCTGCTAAAGAAAATTGTAGATTTTATTTTCTTCTTCATCTTGAAATGGAATACTATAAAAGAGTAGAAGAAAAAAACAAAAAAAATTGCTTATGTATTCTCCAAAATCAAATTACATTCATTAAATTTTATCTATAATCCATATGGATACAAAAATTAAAATATCTTATCACATTATTATGTTATATATAATAATTGGAAAATATTAACCAAAATATAAAATAAGTCTTCTTTCATTCCTTCCTTAAACTTTCTATAATATGCCATTTTTCATAAACTGAAAACTATTTTAACTGCTTACATACTAATAACTAACATGGTGTCAAGTATCAATAATAATAATAATATAAACATAGACAGTTGTTAAATGGATTGGGTCTTAAAGACATCATTTTTCTGATGGTCACCCTTTCAAAGTTACTTATTATTTCCTTTAGCCATTTTACCACATTCTGTATCTACTTTAACCATCTTATCACATTCAGTAGGCATCAAACTTGAGCTTCTTCACTTTTCTCTTCCTTTGATATACGGTGAGAAAGTAGGGAAACCACGTTGGCATCACTGAAATTTTATCACATTTTCCTGTGCCTTATTTCCCTATGTCCAGAAGAAAACTAAACTCTTTGTAAGAAAAAGTGCTTCAATCTTTTAAATACCTGTAAAATATTCCTTTTGATTTTGAGTGTTTAAAGTATTGATTCAGAAATCTTGGGATGTAACTTTTCTTTCCTTAATCCTTTTCTATATCTTGTAAAACTTTCCAATATAAAATTTATATATCTTATCCTTTCTAAAGCAAAACTCCTATTGTTTATTGCAAGATGCATAACCTTTCATTTTCTGTTTTTGCATCTTCTATTATTTAAAAATCAAAACCGCTGATATGGGACTGTGTGTCTTTATTTTCCTCACATATATAATTATTATATTAACATATATTAAGTATATTTGCTTTATTTCTTTATCCACTTGATCTGTATTCTTGAATGTTTCTTTAACATTATGTCTTAGAATTTTTTTGAATTTATTTCAATCATCATAATTCTAATTCTGATTATTTGTTTCTTATTCTTTGAAGAGACTTCTCTTAGCATCCTTTTCATCTTCTCAAAATTATGCTGTTACCTATCATAATGATTTAAACATTGTGAAAGATCTCTTGTTTCATCAAGCATTAAAGGGTTTTTTTTTGGTTTGTTCAGTCTCTTTCCCATATTATATGTGCTTTCCTCTTTAATGTGTGGTTATTCTTGTTAGATCATTAAGAATGTGGGATCTTGCCAGAATACTAAGAACAAAGCATTATAGATTTTTGTAGTTGGTTTGGGTAGATTTTCCCAGTTGTTTTCAGGTTGGTTTGTTTCCTACTAAGCCTCCCTCTGGATTAGGAAGCCCACTAGTTGCTCTTATGGGGATGAGTGGAGAGGAGAAAAGCTAACTTTGTGTACTGGTGAGTTTCCTGACATAATGAAGACAGGAGGTCAGTCAAGAGGAAATTTCAAAAAGGACTTCAAGTTTATATGTAAAAATATTTACATTGTATGTTTGTTTCATAGTGGTAAATATCTACAGATGGCCTAAAGTCCATCACAGGAAATGGGCCTATCGTTAATGCATGCTATGGAGAGTACTAAAATAGATATATAGTAATAAATATGAGAACATAAAGATAACTCTTAAACATATTTTAATTTCAGTAAGGACTAAAAGATAGGTGATAAATGAATATAATCCGTGTATCCTTTTGAAATATAACTCACTCAAACCTCTATTCCATCCTGTTTTTTTTGTGACATGTACATTCTGCTTGTTAGTATTACAAATTGTATGATCATAAAACTCACATTTCACATTTTGTTTACCCAGGTACCATTAATAAAGTGTCATTCTGTGAACTCTCTTGACTTCCCTTGTGTATATGCTTGGGGCATCAAGGGTAAATCATAGGTTTCGAAATGACAGAGAGAGGTGCCCTCTCTTAGGCCGAGAAGAAATCTCCCAAACAAACATTGGTTGCCTAAAAACACTTTACATGGGGATATAGGTTAAGTTCTTTGGATCTCTGGGGACACTGGGTGGTGACTGCAGTGAAAGCTAATCGTTCAACTAATCTTCACTCTCTACTTATATCCACCCAGCTCCTTCCATACAGAACAATAGCTTATCTAGCCTAAAACATCTTTCAAAAAGTAAGTCATAGAGTATTGAAACATCATGTAGAGCAAGTGTTTATTGTGAAGTAGCTTAAGTGTCTGGGTTAAGAGGACAGTTCAGTTCAGTTCAGTCACTCAGTCGTGTCTGACTCTTTGCGACCCCATGAATAGCAGCACGCCGGCCTCCCTGTCCATCACCAACTCCTGGAGTCTACCCAAACCCATGACCATTGAGTCGGTGATGGAATCCAGCCATCTCATCCTCTGTCGTCCCCTTCTCCTCCTGCCCCCAATCCTTCCGAGCATCAGGGTCTTTTCAAATGAGTGAACTCTTTGCATGAGGTGGCCAAAGTATTGGAGTTTCAGCTTCAACATCAGTCCTTCCAATGAACACTCTGGACTGATCTCCTTTAGGATGGACTGGTTGGATCTCCTTGCAGTCCAAGGGACTCTCAAGAGTCTTCTCCAACACCACAGTTCAAAAGCATCAATTCTTCAGTGCTCAACTTTCTTCATAGTCTAACTCTCACACCATTACATGACCACTGGAAAAACCATAGCCTTGACTAGACGGACCTTTGTTGGCAAAGTAATGTCTCTGCTTTTTAATATGCTGTCTAGGTTGGTCATAACCTTCCTTCCAAGGAGTAAGCGTCTTTTAATTTCATGGCTGCAATCACCATCTGCAGTGATTTTGGAGCCTCAAAAAATAAAGTCTGACACTGTTTCCACTGTTTCCCCATCTATTTCCCATGAAGTGATGGGACCAGATGCCATGATCTTAGTTTTCTGAATGTTGAGCTTTAAGCTAACTTCTTCACTCTCCTCCTTCACCTTCATCAAGAGGCTCTTTAGTTCTTCTTCACTTTCTGCCATAAGGGTGGTGTCATTTGCATATCTGAGGTTATTGATATTTCTCCCGGCAATCTTGATTCCAGCTTGTGCTTCCTCCAGCCCAGCGTTTCTCATGATGTACTCTGCATATCAGTTCAATAAGCAGGGTGACAATATACAGTCTTGACGTTCTCCTATCCTATTGGGAACCAGTGTGTTGTTCCATGTCTAGTTCTAACTGTTGCTTCTTGCATGTGCAGCACAATTTGCCACTCCATTTTCACCCCGTCAACTTTAGAATTAAGATACAATTAGATTGTTGTCATTTGATTAATATTTCATAATCAATGACTCCACAAGTACCCAAGGGAAGAATGATTTATTTTGCATACATATTTTTTAAATTATCTTAAATGACAATATCTCTGTCTCTCCTTTAGTCTCTCTCTGTATCTGTCTTTATGTTCTAATCTACCAGAGTGGAAGATAATAATATTACTATGAAAAATGTACTTCTGGATGTTTTCTTTATGCATCAAGGATTTTAAAATTAGCAAAGAATGTCGGGGCCACTATTCACCTCATATTTGTGGTCTTACACTTGTGGAAAAAGAAACCTATACCGTTAAATAGGAAGATAAACATTAGCTTCAACTTTTGTGTGTTTTCCCCTCTTCTCTGATTATCAGAAGCATGTTTTAATTAACAAACTAACAAGAATATTCTAAATACTCTACGGAATTGACTCCACTTCCGCATTTTCTCTCATTTATTAGTTTTTAAAGAAATATTTCCATGTGGTAAACTGCATGCTGATGCATGTCACTGGTTAGTCTCAGCTTTAGTAGCTGCTTCTCAATACTTGCTTTCCCTCTTCTGAAGTTAGGAAGCAGAGGTCCTCATCAAAGTGTATCCGGGGTTAAGATACAGTAATTTCAGTTTGAATGATACCTTTTGTTCTAGCAGCTGAGCTCCATTTACTTCTTTGCCTGCCAAAGACAGCATTTTTTATACTCAATCCATGGCATACCTTTCTTTTTTTTCTTCTTCACTTACCTTTTTTTATTTTTATGGACTAAATTGGCTCCACATTCTAAGTTTAATGAGTATGTCCAGGTTGGCAGGCAAGAAAGAGTCATTTATCTAGAGGGCTGAGCCAACTGCAAGGTACAGAGCTTTTGTTTCATCTTGAGGAAATAAACAAAAAAAAAGCTAATATTATATTAATCTTCATGTTCACATGGGAAGCATTTTAGGAATCTTTGGGAAATATGGAATAGATTAGGAACACGATTAAAATTACCAGCATACTGCAATAGTTGACACCTATTATGAAGTAGTATTCAGAAAAAATGAGGGTATTTTGTTTAAATCTGTATCAAATAGAATATATTAAATAAATGCTATTGTGAAAGCAATCAGTTTGTAAGTATTGCACCTCAGCAACTATGCTTTAAATTTTAAATTCAAAAAGGCATTAAGCAAAGAGTTACATGATGATTAGAAACGGGTCTTAGGACTAAGGAAAGCTTATTGAAATAATCTGTTTAGTTACCATAGTGACTTTTGTTTGTTTCTTTTAAAATGATATTTTATGATGTTTTCACTATTAATGATTTCAGAGAAAATGTTTTTATTTTATATATAAAAAATAAAAATTGAGAAAGTTGTAAACTAAAGGAAATTAAAGTAATCAGTGTGACTAATCTAGGCAAAATACATTGTCAGAAATAGAAACAAACACACAAAATATAGCTGACTCTAGTATTACTTCACATTCATCTTATATAAAAATGATGCAGCTCTTACCTATACCCAAGCTATATGTTTTAGACTTCTTCAAACTAAGAATTATTTACAATATCCAACTCAACAAATAGTTATCCGAAACCTTTCTTCTTCTTGTTATATTTACATCATGTTCAAATGACCGTATAACTAGTTGTTGAATTATGAAAATGAATTTTTCTTTTGAGACTTACGAGATGCTGACTTACTATATTTGACTGTGCTCTCCTTCCTATTGTGTTTACTTCTGTGCACTGAATATCAGTTAAGTTGAACATATAGAAAAGACTCACTTAGAGACCAACTGGCGTGGTGCATCTATGTGTCTCTTCCCACCACCCATACCTTTCAAGATGATCTCCTGTCTGTAGTCCACCGTTAGCTCTATTTCTCCTTCCAGGGTTTTCTTCAGAGAAATCAATTCATCTCACTAATATTTCTGAGCACTTAAAACCCACAATTTAATTGCTATCCTAATGCAGTGGCATTTGTTTGTATGTAGTGTGACCTGAATAACCACAGTATATGTGCCACTATTACTTTTGTTGATGATTAAGTCATTAGTCATCAGGAGAATAACACGTTGATCCATTGCATGTGCCAAAGTTAAAAGTGATTATTCTAATCTTCCTAAAGTTGCATCAAAGTCAAATATAGGAAATATTTAGATCATTCCTTCGTCTGATTTGTCCCAGTTTAGCAGAACATTCAAGGTATTTTTTCAGAGTCCTCCTTAACATAATGATTCCAGCAGCCAATCAATATTAATTGTTCAAAACCTCTGATGAGATAAAAACTATTTGACATTCCTGCCATAAACAGTGGGCAAATTGTTTAATAATCATTGTAATAATAAATAAATTAGTGGGGAATTAGTATATTTTGGTTAAGATCTTTGTGGCTCAGCTGGTAATGAATCCACCTGCAGTGCGGGAGACCTGGGTTCGATCCCTGGATTGGGAAGATCCCCTGGAGAAGGGAAAGGCTACCCACTCCAGTATTCTGGCCTGGAGAATTCCATGGACTGTATAGTCCATGGGGTCGCAAAGAGTTGGACATGACTGAACGACTTTCACTTCACTTCGCTTCGCTTCACGTCATGGTTAGTAAGTCTGAGCTGCTCTTCCTGACTGGGTTCCCAGATTGCTCTGTATTCCCACTCTCATCCATAGACAGTTGCTCCCACAGTGAACTCAATGAGACTCAGCCACGGTCACTAGGGAGTGGAAATTTAGCTAGGTGGGGAATGAAGGAAAACAGCTTTTCAGGACAAATTCTGCTTGCTAGATCTTTAGCTTTCTCAACTGTTAAAATAATCTATGCTTAATATGTAGTAATCACTGAGTTTCCATTTGAAAGGGTAAAAGTGAAAGTGCTAGTCACTTAGTCCTGTCCCACTCCGCAACCCCAAGGACTCTAGCCTCCCAGGCTCTTCTGTCCATGGATTTCTCCCTGGACTCTAGCCCACCTGGCCATTCTTTTAATGGACTTCTCCATGGACCCTAGACTGCCAGGTTATTCTTTTGATGGAATTCTCCAGGCAAGAATACTGGAGTGGATTGCCATTGCCCTCTCCAGGGGATCTTCCCAACCCAAGGATTGAATTGCAGGCAGATGTTTTACCATCTGAACCACCAGGGAAGCCCTAATTTAGGTATACAGTATCACAACCCAGTGCCAACGCAATGATTCCTGGAGGACATTATAAATTAGGCTTCAGGTTTCACACTTTTGAGATTCTAATGCTTTACTATATTTTTTATGGCTTTCATAGAAACAATTGTGCAGTTATTACACATCATAATTATCAAGATGATACCCTTACTAATGTGATGATCCGTTTATGGTGAAATAGAGTTGCTTTACTCCTACATGACTCCTGAAAGAAACCTATGATTGTGGGTGAAATTACACTATTGCTAATAAAGTATTAGAATAATTTTTGAAACATATGTTCATTTCCAAATCGCTTTTTCTATACCCAAGTAGAATATAGCAGTGCATTAAAACTATGAAACTGATCAATTCGGGTCCAAAGACCTCTGCTCCCTTCTTATTTCTTCCTGTTTTTAATCCACAGAAAATAAGCTTTTGTTTTTGAATCCTGAAGCTAAAAGGAAGTGGAAAGAGCTGTCATTTCATTTTGACTAAATATTTCCTGTTATTTTGATTTCTTCAGGGGAAAATACATATGATATGCTATCAAAGAAAAAATGAAGCACAAAAATTCCACCTGTATAAACAAATGCATAGAAAAAAGTTAGAAAGAAAATATATCAGATGTAACAGTAGCTGTCATTGTAGTTAACACGGGTGGTATTTTTTTCTTTTTTATATAAATTTTAAATTTGCCTTAACATTTTAATACTTTTTCAGTAACTACAAATGGTTAAATGTCATAAATGAAGTTTTAATAAATACATTTAAGTGAGTCTTATTTAGAAGGCATAGGTCTTCTAAAGGAAGAAAGAATGAACAAGGAGGGAAGTTTCTGATTTCCACTGAGTTCACAACACAGGAGTCCTTTTCCTGGCACACACAGGGCTCTAGTTAAATACTATTTCCCATCACTCCATGTATGTGGCACTTTCTTTAAGGCTTTTCTTTCTGCCCAACCTTTTCCTATCTTATTCAGAGACATTTTCCCTTCTTCTGTGCTCCTATTTCACTCTTGATTTTCTCTTACGTTTGTCAACAAATTCTTCCGGCTTGTGACTTTTTTTGTTGTTGTTGTTGGCTTGTCTATTACTTCAAAGGAGAAAATGTTTCTTCCAGTTATTGCCCAAGTTTTATTTCCTTTTTCCATATCTCCAGTTTGTTTAATGTTAGCTGTATCGTGGTGAATTTTTTATAATTCTTACTTTACTTGAGGGTTCACATTTTCTCACTCATAATATTAAAGAAAAAACAGAATGAAAAAATCAGCAAAGTTGAAAACGTGTATTTCCTACTAAATGCACCCTTTGTCAAAGGCCGTAGAAATTCTAGCCATATCCCTTGTTTTCTTTAACTGTGTTATTATCATTTTTTCCCCTTGGGCGGCATGTGTGTTACACAGCCTGTTTGTCTTACAGAGTTCTCTTAGTAAAAGGTCTAGATAGTCATTTTAAATGTTGATGAAAATCACAGCAATATAAATGCTAATAAATCCTTCCCTCAAAAAGTAGCACCAATAAATATTAGCAGTGAGCGAAAAATTTTGGCTAGCAAAGGGAACTCTCTTGATTGGTGACTCTAGATTTATTCAAGCTATGAAAATAAGATGTTATTACCATGCTCTGACTTTGCTCAGATCAATGGTGAAAGATCTACTATGGGGAATATTCAAATGCTTGTGATACAGTCACACAACATGTTTAATCTTTAGGAAAGGCAACTTTTTCAAAAACTTTTACAACTTCCTTAGAAACTGTAGCATTGAAATCAAATAGCACTTAGCCAAACGTATCCCAGTTATTCAACTATGTGTTTCCATGTTTTACAACTAATGATATACAATGCTGGGACCATTGGGGAAAAACATAGAAGGTCATAGAGAAGTCACTATTTTTTTTTTATCTTTGATTGGATTTTTTTAATGATATGATTGAAATACATCAGTGTTTGGGGGCAGTATACATTACTAAAATCAATGCTTTAATTCCAATCTTTTAAATTATGACAATATAGGCATTGCCTCACAAACTCATGTTTCTCTATTGTTTCTGTTTATCTTTATTTTCAATTGGAATTTCTATAACTAGGCATTAAAATGTTTAGACTAATTTTCTTTCATTTTTTTAGCAAACTAAAACAAATCCCTCACATTATTTCAATTTCAGCCTACTTGTACTTAAAATAGTTTTCTCAAACTTTAATTTCATCAGTATTTTTTTTCAAATTTTTACTTAGTTAAGCACTGTAATTTATGAACATCTTTTAAAGCATAAAAAGTGTATTTGCAACGAAAAATCACAATAATATAATAGAATGACTATATGACTCAAAACAATGTGGTGTAAAAGCTCTTATTTTATAATAGAATGACTGTATGACTCAAAACAATGTTGTGTAAAAGCTCTTATTTCTAGTCTGACTCTGTAACTAGTCCTTGTTTGCAGGATACTTTTAAACAATTTATGTATCATAAAATTTGCAGGTTTGGACAAATGCATAAAGTAACATAACTAATAATGATATGGAACATGTATATCATGCTGTGTTTCTGTATACCCCCTTACAGTTAACCCCCCTCCTCAACTCATCCTCTCAAAAACACTGCTGCTGCTGCTGCTGCTAATTCGCTTCAGTCGTGTCCGACTCTGGGCGATCCCATAGACGGCAGCCCAGCATGCTCCTCTGTTCCTGGGATTCTCCAGGCAAGAACACTGGAGTGGGTTGCCATTTCCTTCTCCAATGCATGCACGCATGCTAAGTCGCTTCAGTCTTTCCCGACTCTGTACAACCCCATGGACAGCAGCCCACCAGGTTCCTCCGTCCACAGGATTCTCCAGGCAAGAATACAGGAGTGGGTTTCCATTTCCTTCTCCACAAAAACACTGTTATGCTCTATAATTTTGCCTTATCAAAAATTTCATATAAATAGTATTTTAAAATATATAGTATTGTATCTAGTTTCTTTCAGTTAGCTTAATGATTTTGAGATTCATTCAAGTTGTTGTGTGTATCTGCGTATATGTGTGTGTGTGTCTCAGTCTATTTCTGGAATCATAATCCTTTCTAAATGATTTTATATCTCTCCTTATTGCAATACCATGCTTTCCTGATTTCTATATCTTTAAGTAACTCTTATATCAGCACATGGGATGCTTTCCCCCCTTAGCTGTTGTGAATAATGCTGTTATTAACATTAGTATAAAATTATTTATTCAAATTCCTGGTGCCAATTCTTTTCATTATATACCCAAAAGTAGAATTATGGGAAACATTGTAGTTAAATTTAATAATAGTTTTATAACAATTGCATCATTTTACCTTCCCATCCACAGTGCCCAAGGAGTCAAGTTTCTCTTGTTCAGTTTCTAAGTTTTATCTGACTCTTTGAGACTCCATGTACTGCAGCATGCCAAGCTTCCTGTCCTTCACTATCTCTCAGACTTTACTTAGATTCATGTCCGTTGAGTCAGTGATGCTATCTAACCATCATATTCTTTGTCACCCTCTTCTCCTTTTGCCCTCAATCTTTCCCAGCATCAGGTTTTTTGCCAGTGAGTTGGCTCTTCACATCAGGTGGCCAAAGTATTGGAGCTTCAGCTTCAGCATCAATTCTTCCAATGAATATTCAGTTGATTTTCTTTAGGATGACAGGTTTGATCTCCTTGCTGTCTAAGGAACTCTGAAAAGTCTTCTTCAGCACTACATTTCAAAAGCATGATTTCCTAAGTGCTCAGCCTTCTTTGTGGTCCAATTCTCACATCTTTATATAACAACTGGTAAAACCATAGTTTTGACTATTCAGACCTTTTTGGTACCATATTGTCTCTGCTTTTTAATATGCTGTCTAGTTATCCTTCCAAGGTGCAATTGTCTCTTAATTTTGTGACTGCAGTCACCATCCATGGTGATTTTGGAACCCAAGAAAAGAAAGTCAGTCACTCTTTCTGCTTTCTTCTTTTCTATTTGCCATGAACTGATGGGACTGGATGCCATAATCTTAGTATTTTTCATGGTGAGTTTCAAGCCAGTTTTTCCATGCTCTTCTTTCTCCCTCATCAAGAGGCCCTTTCGTTCTTCACTTTCTGCCATCAAAGTGGTGTCATCTGAATACATGAGGTTGTTGATATTTCTCCCAGCAGTCTTGACTCCAGCTTGTGACTCATCCAGGCTGGCATTTCGCATTATGTCCTCTGCATAGAAATTAAATAAGCTGGGTGAAGATATACAGCCTTCCTGTACTTCTTTCCTAATTTCAAACCAGTCAGTTATCCCATGTCCAGTTCTAACTGTTCCTTCTTGATTCACATACAGGTTTCTCAGGAGACAGGTAAGGTGGTCTGGTATTCCCATCTCTTTAAGAATTTCCCACAGATTGTTGTGATCCATACAGTCTTTAGCATAGTCAATGAAGCAGAAGTAGATGTTTTTCTAGAATTGATTTCTCCATGATCCAGCTATTGTTGGCAGTTTTATCTCTGTATCTGCTACCTCTTTTAAACCCAGCTTATACATATGGAGGCCCTCAATTCACATGCTGCTAAAGCCTTTCTTGAAGGATTTTGAGCATAACCTTGCTGAAACGTGAAATGAGCTCAATTGTACAGTAGTTTAAGCATTCTTTTGCATTGCCCTTCTCTGGGATTGGAATAAAAACTGACATTTTCCAGTCCTATGGCCACCACTGAGTTTTCCAAATTTGATGACATTGTATGCAGCACTTCAGCAGCAGCATCTTTTAGAATTTTAAATAACTCAGCTGGAATTCCTTAAACTTCCCTAGTTTCTCTACATCCTTAAATAAGATTGCTATTTTTTTATTGCTATATTTTTCTAGATAACAGCCATCCTAATAGGTATGCTGGGTAATCTCACTGCAGTCTTAATGCATTTGCCTAATGATTACAGATGTTTAGAATCTTTTCATGCACTTTGTGGTTACATGTGTATCTTCTTTGGAGAAATGTCTGCTCAAGTCCTTTGCATATTTTAAGTTGGATTGTTTATTAATATTGTTGATTTGTAGGAGTTATTTACATATTAAATGTTTTTCAGATATATAATTTTCAAATAGTTCTTTCATTTCCTAGGTTGAATTTTTACACTGTTGTTTATGTCCTTTGGATGCACAGAAGTTTTAAATTTTGATATAGTCCAATGTTTCTATTTTATTGGTTGTCTGTGATTTTGATATCATATCCAGGAAATCATTCCCAGATCCAGTGTCATGAAAATTTTCCCCTATGACTTCTTATAAGAATATTACAGTTTTAGTTATCACATTTAGGCATTTGATCAATTTTGAGTTCATTTTATATATAGTATAAGATGGTGAGGGGGCGGCAGCTTCCCTTGTAGCTCAGCTGGTAAAGAATCTGTCTGCAATGCAGGAGACACCAGTTGGGTTCCTGGGTCAGGTAGATCTGCTGGAGAAGGGAAGAGCTACCCACTCCAGTGGTCTGGCCTGGAGAATGTCATGGACTGAATATCCATGGGATCACAGAGTCAGACATGACTGAGTGATTTCACTCACCTCATTCTTTTGCAAGTGCATATTGTTTTCCAATATTATTGTTTGAAAATACTATCATTTTTACATTTAATGATCTTGCCCACCTTGTTGAAACATTTGAAAGTATAAGAGTTTATTACTGAGCTCTTATTTTAATCTGTTGATCTAAATGTTTGTCTTTATGCCATTGCTATACTCTTTTAAATACTTTAACTGTATAGTAAATTTTAAAATCAGGATGTGTGAGAAATTCTACTTTGTTGTTTTTCAAGACTGTTTTGGCTATCTGTGGTCCCTTGAGATTCTATTTGAACTTTATAATGCATTTTTCTATTTCTGCAAAAAACACTATTGGGAGTCTGATGGGCATTGAATTGAATTTGTAAATTGTTTTGGAGTATGTCACATTCTAAAAGTATTATATTTTTCAATCCATTAACACAGAATGTCTTTCCATTTCTTGAAGTCTTCTTTAATTTTTTTCAACATTTTGTAGTTTTAATTGTAAATTTATATATATACACACACACACACTTTGGTACATTTATTTTTGAAAGCAAAAAATTTTTGATGCTATTGTAAATGAAATTCCTCTCCTGATATACTTTGTGAATAGTTTCAAAATTAATGTATAAAAATAGTTGATTTTTATGTTAATTTTGTATTCTGCAACTTTGTGATCTTATTCGTTCTAAGAACTTTTGTTTCTAAAGTGAAATCTCTAGGCTTTTCTATATATACAATCATGTCACATGAAAACAGATAATTTTACTTCTTCCCTTATATAATTTAAATGCCTTTACAAATTTTTCTTGCTCGTTTGCTCTAGTTAGGATTTCCAGTACTATGTTGAATAGAAGTGGTTAAAGCAGACATCTTAGTTTTATACCCAATCGTAGAGGAGTAGCTTTTCGTCTGTCATTACTGAGGATGATATTAGCTGTGGGAACACTTAGTTTTAACCTAGAAGAATCATTTTCTGTTTCCTTGTCTTTAAATGATTTGGAACTATTTATTTTTATTACTTTAGGGACTCTTTTTAAGATTTTTTTTATAATTTGTCATATATATATATTTTTTTTTTGTTTGTTTTTATTTATTTTTTTTTTTTTATTTTATTTTTTTTTTAATAAATTTATTTATTTTAGTTGGGGGCTAATTACTTTACAATATTGTAATAGTTTTTGCCATACATTGACAAGAATCAGCCATGGGTTTACATGTGTTCCCCTTCCCGGACCCCCCACCCACCTCCCTCCCCCTCTCATCCTTCTGGATCATCCCATTGCCCCGGCCCTGAGCCCTTGTCACATGCATCGAACATGGAATGGTGCTCTGTTTCACATATGACAATACACATGTCTCAATGCCATTCTCCCAGAACGTCCCACCCTCACCTTCTCCCTCAGAGTCCATAAAATTGTTCCATGCATCTGTGTCTCTTATTCTGTCTCGCATATAGGGTTATCGTTACCATCTTTCAGATTCCATATATATGCATTAGTATACTGTATTGTTGTTTTTCTTTCTGGCTTACTTCACTCTGTATAATGGGCTCCAGTTTCATCCATCTCAGTAGAACCGGTTCAAATGTATTTTTTTTAATGGCTGAGTAATATTCCATTGTGTATATGTACCACAGCTTCCTTATCCATTCATCTGCTGATGGACATCTAGGTTGCTTCCATGTCCTGGCTATTGTAAACAGTGCTGCGATGAACATTGGGGTACACGCGTCTCTTTCAATTCTGGTTTCCTCGGTGTATATGCCCAGCAGTGGGATTGCTGGGTCATATGGCAGTTCTATTCCCAGTTTTTTAAGGAATCTCCACACTCTTCTCCATAGTGGCTGTACTAGTTTGCATTCCCACCAACAGTGTAAGAGGGT
This sequence comes from Giraffa tippelskirchi, assembly GCF_054371585.1. NCBI lineage: Eukaryota > Metazoa > Chordata > Mammalia > Artiodactyla > Giraffidae > Giraffa > Giraffa tippelskirchi. The sequence continues at coordinate 173,837,167 of NC_137280.1, read as the reverse complement.
TCCCTTTTCTCCACACCCTCTCCAGCATTTATTGCTTGTAGACTTTTGGATAGCAGCCATTCTGACTGGTGTGAAATGATACCTCATTGTGGTTTTGATTTGCATTTCTCTAATAATGAGTGATGTTGAGCATCTTTTCATGTGTTTGTTAGCCATCTGTATGTCTTCTTTGGAGAAATAATTTGTCATATATATTTTTGTCAAGAACATGGAAGAACGTTTAAAACAGATCAGCTGTGTGCATGTGCTTAGTCTAGTCACCCAGTCATTTCTGACTGATTTTGACTAAAAAGAAACTGATTTTGACTAGAAAATCAAACTTTCTTCGTGGGATTTCCCAGGCAAGAATGCTAATAACTAGAAGATGTCTTTCACATTATAGCAACTGATTGAAAGCACAGGATATCAGCAACCATTTCTTCAAAGTCTACATGCCCACATAAATTGTACTAATTTTCTTCCCTTTAATAAATGGTTACTTCTGTTCTTTCAGATTTCCTAACTTGCCCAATGAAATTGACAAATTCTTGAATAGATGATATTCTGCATTTTGAAATAAGACTTTCAAAATAAAATATACTGCATGGGAATAAGTTATTGAAGATTATAACTAAATCTAGTAGTGCTTGCAACTTTTAAACTCAATGCCATTCTGAATCAGAAGAAAAGCAAACCCGGCAAAGATTTACATGTTTAATTTCATCGTTCTATATTACAGTGCTAAAGCCAGTTTGAGAAGGCATGAGGTGAGGGAGGCCCAAGGAAATGTTAAAATCAGTGGAAAATTAAGTCACGCATTTTCTACCCACAGTTGATTATAAGCTCCAGAGAGTTAAACTGATGTGTTTGAGATTCTCCAGACAGATAAAAACATTATGAAAGAACAGCCAACTGGGCAGTTTTTAGAGTTAAATCATGATTGATTTCCAAAATTTTAAATATAATAATGAACTCCTGGGTCTCTTCTTTTGTCTGACTTAAAGTATACATTCATTGTCATGTTTTAAAATAATGATTTTGGAGCAATTTTCAGGACGGTTGTTACATTATTTAATAGTCCTTATCAGATACTCCCTAGGGGAGTTTTAGGTAAATACAACCATGTATAAACTCTTAAAATGCCCATTTCCTAGTACACAAAAATAATTGTAGGATCAGTTTTTCTATGTTCATACAGTTTCTTAAGCAGTAGATTAAAAAAAATGATAATAGGTAATACATGGGCTCCTATTAGAGTAAGATTTTAGAATAGATAGTAAGAAGTATACTTTAGTGATTAAGTCTATTACGTGGGCAGGTCATCCCAAATAGTGTACATTTGGTTAGAGCAAAAGTTCAGTAGTCGTCATCCTAGCAAAATCTTGAAGAATGGAGTAAAACCATTAGTGTCAAGAAGATGTTAGATGCCACACATGGGCTCAATTGTTTTAATCAAGGAATCTTTATACAGAAGTGATAACAGCCCTCAGTTACAACCTGATGTGTTTGCCTAAGCATTCATTTTTTTAAAACCAAGATGAATAGTGTATTCAATAGTAATATATTATTAAATAATATACTATTTATACACTTAATACATTTTTTTATTCCATGCAACTGATGCCAACAAAGTAAAACGGGTTACTTGCTAATCTTTTAAAAGTGATTATTTAGTCTAAAATTGAAATTCAGGTAATTAGGAGTCTAGTTTTTTCCTTACAAATAATTGAAGCCGTATCTCCTGGTATTTACCTTCTGTAGGTAAACTCACTGCTTTTCCTGCCTCTTCCTTTCTGTCTCCCTCCCTCCCTCTTTCTTTTCCTCCTTCCTCCCCTTGCCTGTCTCTTCCACCCTTCTTCATTTTCTGCCTGCCTTCATTTTTTCCGTTTAATTTTTGCATTTAAATAATAGTCTCATATTTAATTAGATTATGAAAAATTAGAATCAAATATGTCAGGCATTTCTCAATTATTGCAAAAACAAGTACACTGAAGAAAGAACAGAAGGGATACCTCTAGTGAGAGGCGGGCCAAGCCAAGAGAAGCAGTGGGCCCAGAATGATGAGTTAGAGGATTTTTCATGACAGGCTTTTTACGTATTCGTCCAGGCAGGCATGGACTGACAGTTTCGATCGACAGTTTCATGTTGCAAAACGACAGGCTCTATTGTGCATGTCTTTCCCATAGTTCAGTCTGTTAAAGTCATACATATATATATGTATGCATAGGATATTTATGAGCCCTTAATAGGCTCCTTGCTGCCTAAAATCACTGGAGGACACAGCTGTGCATCAGGGGCGCGTGCACCAGAGTTGGAGAAGCCCCTTTGGCTAGTTTCTATCCACTACGTGCCTAGGTTGCACGCATCATTGGGAAAATCTCTGTGGTTCTTTTGCAGCATTTCTGTGAGCTCTCCTGGGCTGCCTTAGGGCCTGGCTGGGGTGGGGTTTAGAGATCACTAGGCCACCCATCATTGCTCATGCCTAACTTTCTACCTAATGGGTCCCACTCTTTTTCTGGGAGTAAATTGTCATCTTGCTCAGTGACATAAGGGCCCACCATAATAGCTTCACGTGTGCATGCTTAGTCGCTCAGGCCTTTTCCACTCTTAGTGACTCCATGGGTTCTAGCCCGCCAGGGTCCTCTGTCCATGAGATTTCCCAGGCGAGAATGCTGGAGTGGGTTGCCATTTCCTTCTCCAAGGGATCTTCTCAACCCAGGGGTCAAACTTGAATTTCCTGCGCCTCCTGCATTGCAGGTAGATTCTTTTCCCGCTGAGCCACTGGGGATTCCCATATAGCTTCACAGTTCTCAGCAGCTCTTCCCTCGCATTCCTGTCTTCAAGCTTTTAGGTTTGCTTCCCATTCTTCAGCTCTTTAAAGATTTTTCAAACCTCCCATTCCTGGTCCTTCACCTTGGATGCAGTGTACCTCTCTGCTCAAGTTTTTAACTCTGTCAGACCTTCATCTGCTTTCAGCAGGTTATTGCATTAAAAACCCCACACCGACCTCTCACAAGGCATCCAGCCCTCTCTGCGGGCCCACACTGTATTTCCCATGCTCTGGCTCCAACCTTTGTAACGCCAGCTGTAAAGCACGTGCCTCTTCTAGGGTCTGCGCCCTTCCAGTGAGTCTGCTGTTTTTAATCCAGTGTTTTAAATTCCTCATTGTACTGTTTTTCACTTCTTTCTAGATTCTCCTTCTTCTTCGTTTATGAAATAGTTGGGAATTTGTTTCTTAATTTTCCAAATCTTACTACCTGGACTCCTAATTTCGAAAACTATGATACAACTTTTCAACTCTAACGTGGTATAAGGTATATATCTCAGGAAAAAAAAGAAAGAGAAAATTTAGAGAATCTGGAAAATGGAGGGCTCGACTTTTCTTTCTTTTCTTTGTAATTATGATCTCTTTCAGGGGTGTTTAAATTCCACAGACAGCAGAGGAGTTCTGGAGTACCAGAGTCAGATGGGAGTCTTTTCTATGCAACTGGTTGATTTTGAGTTATGGATAAGTCATCTGTCCATGGGGTGAGAGTGCATTCCAGGAGATGCAACTGTGACTCTCCATTTAGCAACTGGGAAACGTATGAGATATTCAGGTAGTCCAGTGTCATGGTGAAGTTGTTGTGTTTTGTATATAACAAATAACTAAACTTTGGGAACATTGGTAAAGTGAAAATGTTGCGGAGTTTGAGTGAGAAAAAGCACAGTTTACGTGGAAGTTGTGTTCCTAGCAACAAGGACAAATTGATTTGGTTAATTCATTCATTAATTTTACTGGATTTTAGTTTGTCTTCAAAAAAAAAAAAAGAAAAATAATTATGGCACTGAAAGGATAGTGAGGATATTAGAAGAGGAGAATAATATCAAGTACCTGAAACAGAGCATTCTATACACGTGAGCTCCCTTCTTTCCAGTCCTCTTTCGACCTTATTAAACTCCTTTAATATATGTGCAGTATGTAGTTTTCATGAGGAAAGCATTTACTTACTTAGTGAAAGAAAAAATTATCGAGTATTTGAATGGTCTCTGCTGAGGTTTATGTAGAAAAGCTTAAAGCCACACCTCTTTTTCTGTGTGTGTGTGTATGGGGGGTGTGTGTGTGTGTGTAAACAAATCCTCTCTGAGGAGAATGCATTGTGAGGAAGGGCGTTGTGGATGCTTCTGGAGGAACGTGAATGGATGGCTCACAAGACTGGGATGGAAGCAAACAACTGCAGTCAGTGAAGTCGCTCAGTCGTGTCCAGCTCTTTGCGACCCCATGGACTGCAGCCCACCAGGCTCCTCCGTCCATGGGATTCTCCAGGCAAGCACACTGGAGTGTGTTGCCATTTCCTCCTCCAGGGGATCTTCCCGACCCAGGGATCGAACCCTGGGTCTCACGCATTGTAGGCAGACGCTTTACCATCTGAGCTACCAGGGAAGCCTCCAACTTCAGGCCCTCCCAAAAGCAGAGCCCTGTGCCACAATCTGTAGTGGCAACTTGGACAGAGGCAGAACTTTAAGGGAAGCTTTTGTGTGACACACTTAGGGAGCTTTGCCAGAACTGTTGCCCGCACCCAGGATACCTTCACTAGTATTAGCAAAGGTATCTTTTCCTTTAAGATGCAGTCAAGTACAAGGGCTAGTGTCCTGGTGAGTGGAGGCCTCCGCTCCTCCAGGGCCCAAGCCTCCCACCAATGTAGAGCTACATGGGAGGATGTCTTCAAAACTCCCAGGCCGCCTTCTTTCAGGGGATTATTGCCACCACTGTCTGCGGTCACAGAGACTTCTGTACTGACCGTGTGAGTCTGACTATTATGTATTGGAGACTTGCAGCCCTTTTCTGATTTTTGACAATAATAAAGCCACTGCTCCCCCAAGATCCTTGAACAACGTCCCCAATGTCTTAAAACTAGTGTTGTCAACACGGTGGATTGATTGGCTGGGGTTCATATATAATTTCATTTGAAGTAAATACTGTATTGCAAAATTTCTTGCACATCTGAGTTTCTAGGATTTGCTTTATAAAGGTGGTAGGTGAGTTTAAAATTTTTTGATAATTAAATTGCATCTTGTTTGTATTTTGAAAAGAGTTTAAGTAGACTAGATGATATATACATTATTTTTGAAGTAATAACAGGTAACATTGTATATATTATTTAATTTTGAACTTCAGGGGTTGGCGTTTTGAAACACAGGGAGTCTTATCCAGGAGGTACTGCACAATTCAAAACTTTTAGTAAAGACGTTATAAAATTATTTATATGCAAATAAAGATGTTTTACCCTAGTGCCATCAGAGAAAGTATATATTAAATGATTATTTTTTTCATATTGTTGCACTGATGAGCTTGTAATCATAAAATAGAAAGCCATTTCATGAAGAAGGACCTACCACATAGAAACTAATTTATAATATTAATGTATAGAGAGTTCATAATATTAAAAATAATTTAGATCATTTCTCATTGTCTTGAATTTTTTTATCTTTTTTTCCCATATTATGTTGAATGAAAAAATTTAAAAAAAAATAGGTGTATATATACAGCAACATTGTCACTGAGCTAAGCAAGACAAAATGAACTCCATTCTGTTTATTTTATTGTTGAAACTACAGCAAACCAAATATTTCACAGGGATGTTTTTCACTTAGCTCATTTACACAGGCATATTAAGCCTAATTAGTATTTTTTAGTCATAAGTTATTCTTAATAACCTGAGGACTATTGCATTAGTGTTACAATTTACGGATTTATAAGAAAAGCAAGTTCGAGAAGGGACGATCCCCTAATTTGCATGTGCTAATTAGAAATATATTAATTCTAATTTTTAAATCGGTAATGTAATATTTTGGTAAACTAGGACAAGATAGTAATTCTAATTAGTTATACCAAATTGTTACTAAATGAAACAGACTTAATAGTCCCTTTGAACCTGTTAAGAAAATTTGGTTGTAATAAATATCTCTGTGTATTGTTTTGACCTCTGCTTCAGCTACACAATCCCAATTTGTTTTAAATGTTTTCCCAGGTACAGGGCTCGATGATTAATATCTCTTGCTGTGTTATCTCTGCTGCTAATGAAAAACATTGGGTGTTCTTTCACTTCACAGAATGCAAACGCAGATGAAAAAATTTCACAGGTGAACTTCTTATGAACACTTCTAATTGCTTAGGAACAGTGTTTGAAAATCTCAAGTAATTTGCCATTATTATAATGAATAACATAAACTGTAATTTTTCATAGTAATTAACTTGTGTCAGCACCATTATTTTTCATTAATTGTAAATGAGAAGGAATGAAAGAAGCCCCGCAGGAACAGATGTGCGGAGTTGTCTCTTAGGTTCTGTTTTAGATTCTGTGTTCTTTCCCCACTCAGTATCCTGTGTTGAAGACAGTATCAAGCTTGGAGACACTTTAGATGGTGATGCCTCTTTGGGGCAGAAAGGGACAAAGGGTATTTAATTAGGTTGTTGCCTGTGAAGTTCAGTGTTTTAATAACAAAAAATTGTTACTGATGTGCCAGATTCAACTATGGGAGAAAAATAACATCTTACTTCTGGTAAATGCATCTAATTAGAGAAACTGTATTTTGATCATTTTTTTCTTATGTTAGAAAAATTGAAAAGTCACTATATAGTTTTGCCATATTTTAAGCCTATAGTGTGCTAACTGAATTCATCTTTCTTTTTTAAGAAGAAGGGAAGGAAGGAGGAAGAGAAGGTAAAACTTATCATTATATTTCGGTGACCGGATGTCTTTGTTTTATAATTTTATCCAGCAATCTTTGTTTTATAATTGTTTCCAGAGGACAGAATATAGGAGTGTCTTGGGTATTTTTGTTTTATATCTGTGTCTTTTAATCTCTTATAAAATGATTAACTGTGTTGCCCTTCTTGATTTTTGTACCTTAGGCTTGTTATAGGCATAAAAGCCTTAAAAATCGTTGTACTATAAATTTGCTGTGACTTTATTAAGATATATCCTAAATAGCAAAAATCTAGAGATATCATGCTTACTTTTGGCTTTTTACAACTTCTGGTCAGTACTGTCCTCTGAATCATTCTTACCGCATCTTGTCAAAAATGACTGAGCTGCCAATTATATCCAATGTGAGTTCCTCTGGAAAACAAATGTTAGATGAAAAAAAAGAATTCTTGGCCAAATACATTTAGGATAAGTTGACAACATTAAACAAGATTTTTTTTTTAACCTAACAGATTTTCAGGGCTTATAAATTGGTGATATTCACTGTGACTCTCCAGAAGGAAACGAGAATAGTCATAGATCACTCATTGATTTTCAAACAGTTTTTGATCATGTAGTAACACTTCCCATAACTTATGTCACTCACAGTGTGTATTACAAAAATGTACTTACGACTTTCTCTGGAGGAAGTGGTGCTAAAGAAGAAGGATTTTTTTTCTGTTCTGCTATCAAAGGCTGTTTATCCCAATGGTATCAAATATGATGAGTGAAGATGCTTGAATATGGGAAAATTTGCTCTTTATTTTATCATACTTCTCAGCTTTTATCCACTTATGTATCCTTAGCTTACTGAATCCGTCTAGATGTATCCTATGTTTTAGATATCTTTTTACTCACTAAACTCGATTAAAATGTTTCTGTATGATATCATGATTTTGAACAGAACTTTAATAGTGGAACATCAGATAGGGTAGTAATAGTGAGCTTTTTTCGATTGTTACAGCTGAATCAAAAATTACCAACCCAGATAAAATAAATATTTATTTTTAGTCTTATACCAATACTTGCATACCTTTAGGATTATGATAATTAAATGAGATGACAACATGTAATATATGAGAGAGGTTAGCAGAGTTCGTAGGATTCAGTGGTTATTTATCAAACTTTATTCAATTACACCCCACTTTTCTTTGTATTCTGAGGAGTATTCTTTACGCTCCTTCATGAACTTTAACTTACAAAAATTGGTTGAAGATATGAAATGAGGTAAAATAGTTACCTTCAGATTTAAATTATGGGATTTTAATACTTCAATATCCTACTTTTCAAATGTTTCAGCCAAAACATCTTTAATGTGAAAAAAAGGAAAACTGTACCCACACAGATATGTTGGTACTTCCTACAGGTGTAGGAACTCTGATGTCTAAACTCTCTTCAGTAAAATTATGAAAAAAAAAATGTTTCCTAAAATCCCACATTAATTATATTCTCTTCAAAATTTCAGGTAAACTTGAAAATAAAAAAAAATCTAAACAAGGCTTATACTATAATTCCCGTAATAGTTTCCTTGGAATGCTATAACAATATACGACAAATTTGGTGAACTAAAGAACATAAATTTGTTGGCTCACAGTTTTGAAGGGCATTCAGTCAGTTAGTCAGTACAGTCACTCAGTCCTGTCCGACTCTTTGTGACCCCATGAACCGCAGCATAACAGGCCTCCCTATCCATCACCAGCTCCTGGAATTGACTCAAACTCATGTCCATCGCGTCGGTGATGCCATCCAACCATCTATCCTCTGTTGTCCCCTTCTCCTCCTGCCCTCAATCACTCCCAGCATCAGAGTCTTTTCAAACAAGTCAGTCCTTTGCATCAGGTGGACAAAGTATTGGAGTTTCAGCTTCAGCATCAGTCCTTCCAATGAATCTTCAGGACTAATTTCCTTTAGGATGGACTGGTTGGATCTCCTTGCAGTCCAAGGGAATCTCAAGAGTCTTCTCCAATGCCACAGTTCAAAAGCATCAATTCTTCAGCGCTCAGCTTTCTTCACAGTCCAACTCTCACATCCATACATGACTACTAGAAAAAACATAGCCTTGACTAGATAGACATTTGTCAGCAAAGTAATGTCTCTGCTCTTTAATATGCTATCTAGGTTGGTCATAACTTTCCTTCCAAGGAGCAAGTGTCTTTTAATTTCATGGCTGCAATCACCATCTGCAGTGATTTTGGAGCCCCCCCCCAAAATAAAGTCAGCCACTGTTTCCCCATCAATTTGTCATGAAGTGATGGGACCAGATGCCATGATGATCTTAGTTTTCTGAATGTTAAGCTTTAAGCCACTGTTTCACTCTCTTCTTTCATTTTCATCAAGAGGCTCTTTAGTTCTTCTTCTCTTTCTGCCATAAGGGTGGTGTCATCTGCATATCTGAGGTTATTGAAATTGCTCCTGGCAATCTTGATTCCAGCTTGTGCTTCATCCAGCCCAGCATTTCTCATGATGTACTCTGCATATATGTTAAATTAGCAGGGTAACAATATACAGCCTCGACACACTCCTTTTCCTATTTGGAACCAGTCTGTTGTTCCATGTCCAGTTCTAACTGTTGCTCCCTGACCTGCATACTGACTTCTCAAGAGGAAGGTCAGGTGGTCTGGTATTCCCATCTCTTTAAGAATTTTCCACAGTCTGTGGTGATACACACAGTCAAAGGCTTTGGTATAGTCGATAAAGCACAAATAGATGTTTTTCTGGAACTCTCTTGCTTTTTCGATGATCCGATGGAGGTTGGCAATTTGATCTCTGGTTCCTCTGCCTTTTCTAAAACCAGCTCACACATCTGGAAGTTCACGACTCACATACTGTTGAAGCATGGCTTAGAGAATTTTGAGCATTACTTTACTAGCGTGTGAGATGAGTGCAGTTGTGTGGTAATTCGAGCATTCTTTGGCATTGTCTTTATTTGGGATTGGAATGAAAATTGACTTTTTCCAGTCCTTTGACAACTGCTGAGTTTTCCAAATTTGCTGGTATATTGAGTGCAGCACTTTCACAGCATTATCTTTTAAGATTTGAAATAGCTCAACTGGAGTTCCATCACCTCCATTAGCTTTGTTCGTGGTGACGCTTTCTGAGGCCCACTTGACTTCACATTCCAGGATGTCTGGCTCAAGGTGAATGATCACACCATCGTGATTATCTGGGTCATGAAGATATTATTTGTACAGTTCTTCTGTGTATTCTTGCCACCTCTTCTTAATATCTTCTGCTTCTGTTAGGTCCATAGCTTTTCTGTCCTTTATCGAGCCTATCTTTGCATGAAACGTTGCCTTGTTATCTCTAATTTTCTTGAAGAGATCTCTAGTCTTTCCCAATCTGTTGTTTTCCTCTATTTCTTTGCATTGATCCCTGAGGAAGGCTTTCTTATCTCTCCTTGCTATTCTTTGGAACTCTGAATTCAAATGGGTGTATCTTTCCTTTTCTCCTTTGCTTTTTGCTTCTCTTCTTTTCACAGCTATTTGTAAGGCCTTCTCAGACAGCCATTTTGCTATTTTGCATTTCTTTTTCTTGGGTGTGGTCGGGAATCTGAAATCCGGGTGTCTAGGGCAGCTCCTTCTCTGGTGATGACAGAGTGCTTTCCATTGTGTGGCTCTTCCAGCTTCTGGTGGTGCCAGACCCCACTGGCCCATGACTGCGTCTCTCCTACCTGCCTCCTTGGTCAAACTGCCTCTTCCTCCTCTGTGCATTCTCTGTTTCTTTCTGTCTCAATCCTCCTCCTGTCTTTCTGCAGTAAGGACACTTGTCATTGGGTTTAGTGTTCCCCTGCGTAATCCAAAATTAGCACATTCAGAATCCTCAGAGAAACCACATCTGTAAAAGATTATTTTTCCTAAACACTAAGGCATTCATAGGTTCCACGGATTTTCCCTGGATAGCTTTAGGCCCATGAGAGGCATTTGTTGATCTACCACAACTTAATGGGCTCTCAGCTATTGAAACTTACCTTGGATATAAGGCTTTCTTACTATCTTGACATAGTTTTTTAGTAGGAAATGATGGGATCACTAACATGGATGCAAAGTAAGAGGAACAGGAATCTTTGTTCTAGATTTTATTCTGGAGGATAAATCTTTATCGTGTCTCTAACATACCCAAGATGGATGGGCAGAGGAAATGCACCTCTCCTCTGACCATGCTTACCATAGTATACGTAGGAGATTTATAACCTTTTAAGAGATTTATACCCATTTATTTATGCCTATTGTGTTAAAAAATTGTTTACCCATGTTGAGAATTGCTTAAAGTCAATGCCACTGTACCATAAGTAACAAGCTAACACCTAGAGATGTTATTTGGACTGCCTTCTTTGAAACACCTTAATTTTCTACAAAATGACATACACACTAAATGTGTATAAGCTTATGACAGAAAAGTGACTAGGGTGTGAGTGTGATATTTCTATAAATATATTAATCTCTCCTATTCAACATGCTGGTAAGAAGTGATAAATGCCTGCAGGCTACTTTTTCAGTAAAACAAACAGTAAAAATGTATCTTTCTTCTGACATAGAATAATAATAGGACGTTAGGAGCATATATACATAGATATATAGATATAGTTCTATTTAGCTATGGTTTCTATAGCCCCATTTTTTGGTAAAATATGATTAAATATTCATCTTAGGTTAATTAGGAAAAGACTTGTATAAATGTTTTACAATCAATGCCATTCCCTCTACCTGGAATGTTTTTTCCCTAAATATTTGCAAAGTTTGATCTTTCGAATTCTTTAAGTCTTTGCTCAGATGACACATCCTCAGTCATCCCCTATTTAACACTGCTAATTTTACATCATTGGTGCATGTTTTCCCCTTTTATTAATTTTTCTCCTTAGCATTTGCTACTTTCCAGTGCAGTACAAATGTATAACTTATTGTCCATATCTGTGCACTGAAAAATATCTCTTTTTGGAGACAAGGCCTTTATTGTTTCTCGTCAAGTTCTCTGATATATTGTAAGCACCTAGAACACCCTTAACACTTAGTAGGATCTCAATAAACATACACTGAATAAATTTACCAAAAATATTTTATTGAGTCCCTTGATGTTGTGGTTCTTGATGCTATTGGTCATACCTTTGCCTTCAACCTCACGTTATCTTTCAGTTTCCCCTAGAAATGTAGAAATGTTCAATTTGAAATTTTCATTATACGTTTTCTATGCTGCTGCTAGCTTAGATGACATAAATAAATAAATATTTATTAAATATTTAAATAAATAAATACTTAAATAAAATGATATTCAACTGAAAATCTTGTACCTTGAGCTATGTTTTAAGTTAGCTTGTGCATAAACATGATTGATATTATTTTGAAACACATTTCAATATCATACCAACAATGATAAAATGCAACTGAGCTGTCAAATCACAAACTTAGTTTAAACATCTTTCTTTTGTGGAAAATAATATTAAAACTTCTGTAGGTTCTCAGGTATATGAATTAGCTCAGAACTGACGTGCAGTAATCTCTCAGTGCTTGGGGTATTCATCGTCCTTAGTCATGAGTTTCGATAAAAGGTTATATGTGTTCATAATGTGATTGAAGGAAGGTGAGTCTTGCGGTAGGTACATGCTTGTGATGCTTTTAATAAGTTCCTTTCTTAAAGCAAGAAAACCATTTATGTACTCTGTGACTCTGAATTAACGCACATCGTTTCCAAGGTAAACCATTCAATATCATGGTAATCCAAGTCTATGCCCCAACCAGTAACGCTGAAGAAGCTGAAGTTGAACAGTTCTATGAAGACCTAAGAGACCTTTTAGAGCTAACACCCAAAAAAGATGTCCTTTTCATTACAAGGGACTGGAATGCAAAAGTAGGAAGTCAGGAAACACCAGGCGTAACAGGCAAATTTGGCCTTGGAGTACAGAATGAAGCAGGGCAAAAGCTAATAGAGTTTTGCCAAGAGAACGCACTGGTCACAGCCAACACCCTCTTCCAACAACACAAGAGAAGACTACACATGGACATCACCAGATGGTCAAAACTAAAATCAGATTGATTATATTCTTTGCAGCCAAAGATGGAGAAGCTGTATACAGTCAGCAAAAACAAGACCGGGAGCAGACTGTGGCTCAGATCATGAACTGCTTATTGTCAAATTCAGACTTAAATTGAAGAAAGTATGGAAAACCACTAGACCATTCAGGTATGACCTAAATCAAATCCCTTAAGATTATACAGTGGAAGTGACAAATAGATTTAAGGGACTAGATCTGATAGAGTGCCTGATGAACTATGGACAGAGGTTCATGACATTGTACAGGAGACAGGGATCAAGACTATCCTCATGGAAAAGAAATGCAAAAAAGCAAAATGGCTGTCTGAGAAGGCCTTACAGATAGCTGGGAAGAGAAGAGAAGCAAAAAACAAAGGAGAAAAGGAAAGATATTCCCATCAGAATGCAGAGTTCCAAAGAATAGCAAGGAGAGATAAGAAAGCCTTCCTCAGCAATAAATGCAAAGAAATAGAGGAAAACAACAGATTGGGAAAGACTAGAGATCTCTTCAAGAAAATTAGAGATACCAAGGGAACATTTCATGAAAAGATGGGCGCCATAAAGGACAGAAATGGTATGGACCTAACAGAAGCAGAAGATACTAAGAAGACGTGGCAAGGATACACAGAAGAACTGTACAAAAAAGATCTTCACGACCCAGATAATCATGATGGTGTGATCACTCACCTAGAGCCAGACATCCTGGAATGTGAAGTCAAGTGGGCCTCAGAAAGCATCACTACGAACAAAGCTAGTGGAGGTGATGGAATTCCAGTTGAGCTATTTCAAATCCTGAAAGATGATGCTATGGAAGTGCTGCACTCGATAGGCCAGCAAATTTGGAAAACTCAGCAGTGGCCACAGGACTGGAAAAGGTCAGTTTTCATTCCAATCCCAAAGAAAGGCAATGCCAAAGAATGCTCAAACTACCGCACAATTGCACTCATCTCACATGCTAGTAAAGTAATGCTAAAAATTCTCCAAGCCAGGCTTCATCAATACATGAACCGTGAACTTCCAGATGTTCAAGCTGGTTTTAGAAAAGGCAGAGGAACCAGAGATCAAATTGCCAACATCCGCTGGATCATCGAAAAAGCAAGAGAGTTCCAGAAAACCATCTATTTCTGCTTTATTGACTATGCCAAAGCCTTTGACTGTGTGGATCACAATAAACTGTGGAAAATTCTGAAAGAGATGGGAATACCAGACCACCTGACCTTTCTCTTGAGAAATCTGTATGCAGGTCAGGAAGCAACAGTTAGAACTGGACATGGAACAATAGACTGTCTCCTAATAGGAAAAGGAATACGTCGAGGCTGTATATTGTCACTCTGCTTATTTAAATAATATGCAGAGTACATCAGGAGAAATTCTGGGCCGGAAGAAACACCAGCTGGAATCAAGATTGCTGGGAGAAATATCAATAACCTCAGATATGCAGATGACACCACCCTTATGGCAGAAAGTGAAGAAGAACTAAAGAGCCTCTTGATGAAAGTGAAAGAGGAGAGTGAAAAAGTTGGCTTAAAGCTCAACATTCAGAAAACTAGATCATGTCATCTGGTCCCATCACTTCATGGGAAATAGATGGATAAACAGTGGAAACAGTGTCAGAGTTTATTTTTTTGGGCTCCAAAATCACTGCTGATGGTGATTGCAGCCATGAAATAAAAGACACTTACTCCTTCAAAGGAAAGTTATGACCAACCTAGACAGCATATTAAAAAGCAGAGACATTACTTTGCCAACAAAGGTCTAGTCAAGGCTGTGGTTTTACCAGTAGTCATGTATGGATGTGAGAATTGGATGGTGAAGAAAGCTGAGCACGGAAGAATTGATGCTTTTGAACTGTGGTGTTGGATAAGACTCTTGAGAGTCCCTTGGACTGTAAGAAGATCCAACCAGTCCATCCTAAAGGAGATCAGTCCTGGGTGTTCATTGGAAGTACTGATGTTGAAGCTGAAACTCCAATACTTTGGCTACCTCATGTGAAGTGTTAACTCATTGGAAAAGACCCTAATGTTGTGAAGTATTGGGGGCAGGAGGAGAAGGGGATGACAGAGGATGAGATGGCTGAATTGCATCATCGACTTGATGGACATGGGTTTGGGTAGACTCCGGTAGTTGGTGATGGACAGGGAGCCTTGGCATGGTGTGATTCATGGGATCTCAAAGAGTCGAACTCGACAGAGCGACTGAACTGAACTGAACTGAAAGAATAGGGCAGACTGCATCTGGCTTAGTACTGTCATTCAGACATCTGCTTATTCATATTTGAACATTGTACATTTTTATTATCCATTCTGTTGTTTTTTTGGCATACAAATCACTTAAGATGTCAGTGAAATTCCTAGAGATTTAAGTAGTACGAATCCCATAATTATTAATTAATATGATCTCCATTAATTAATATGATCATTTCCAAAGATCTTTGCCCACCCCAATTCCTGTTATACATTTTGTGTTGTAATTAACCACTACCTCAGGGACTGAGCAACTTCACTTTCACTTTTCACTTTCATGCATTGAAGAAGGAAATGGCAACCCACTCCAGTATTCTTGCCGGGAAACTCCCATGGATGGAGGAGCCTGGTAGGCTGCAGTCCATGGGGTCGCTAAGGGTCGGACATGACTGAGCGACTTCACTTTCACTTTTCACTTTCATGCATTGGAGAAGGAAATGGCAACCCACTCCAGTGTTCTTGCCTGGAGAATCCCAGGGACGGGGGAGACTGGTGGACTGCCTCTATGGGGTCGCACAGAGTCGGACACGACTGAAGCGACTTAGCAGCAGCAGCAGCAGCAGGGGCTTCCCTCCTGGTAAAGCAACTACCTGTAATGCAGGAGACCCGGGTTTGATCCCTGGGTTGGGAAGATCCCCTGGAGAAGGGAATGACTACCCACTCCAGTATTCCTGCCTGGAGAATTCCATGGACAGAGAAGCCTGATGGGCTATAGCTGATGGGGTTGCAAATATTCGGACTTGACAGAGCAACTAAGACTCCCTTTTCTTGCTGTTGTCCACAGCGGACTTCCCTCCTCCTTGGAATGTCATTCAATTGCTGCCTTCTCCCCAACCTCCCAGGCCTAAAGAGAAGTGCAAATTTGGCTTGACATGTTTATTTGAATTTTGCCACCTTCCTTACCATAGTAGATCCCAGGGCAAGAAAGAGAGGAAAGTGCTGTGGGGCGCCTCATGCTGTACCTTAGCCACTCAGTCGGGTCTGACTCGCTGTAACCCCGTGGACTGTAGCCTGCCAGGCTCCTCTGTCCAAGGGATGCTACAGGCAAGAATACTGGAGTCGCCATTTCCTTTTCCAGGGGAACCCAGGGATCGAACCCATGTCTCTTATGTCTGTTGCAATGGCAGGCGGATTCTTTACCACTAGCACCACCTGGGAAGCCCCTCTTTTATATTATCCAACCTCAAAATCTATTAGAACTTTGGCCAGTTGCCAGAGTCTCTGCAGAGTGTTCCAGTGTCAATATATCAGTTGGGTTTAAACTTCTGGTTCATTTTACATTTTTTGACACTTTCAAAAGTCTGTTTCTACAAATATTCTTCCAATTTTTGAGATGCTTTTTAGCCAACTTGAGCAGCTTTTTGTGGTTTTACCTTTTCTGTTCCTTAAATTTTCTTCATTTTCCTCCACCTCTTCATGATCAATCACAGTTGAATTTAAATTCTGGCTCCAGGCTAAGAAAAAAAAAAAAAAAAAGTAGAAGATTCAGGGACATTGAACTTGGTTTTATGAAAAAGGAAGGGGCTCTGCAAAAAGAACTATGCAATGGGCTATATTTCAAGGAGTTTAGTCCTCCAAAGCTTATAATGTTATTATGACAATGACAATGTGTATTTGTGAAGTTACTCAGTCATGTCCCGCTCTGCAACCCCATGGAATGTAGCCCACCAGGCTCTTCTGCCCATGGGATTTCCCAGACAAGAATACTGGAGTGGGTTACCATTTCCTCCTCCAGGGAATCTTCCTGACCCAGGAATTGAACCAGATATTTAGATTGCCCTAATTTCCTCCTTAAGTCAGGATGCAGTTCTAAATTCAGTATGCAGGCTTACTTGGCAAGTAGCTCTTTACTTACTTACTTCTGAATGTCTGTGTTCTCAATCCTATCACCAAAGCAGTTAAGTGATTCTTTCAGAGTGATTATTCCCTGGGGCAAGGTCTAGATTACATCTGCCTGTGTGCTCAGTCAGATCCGACTCTTTGCAAACGAGTGGACTGTAGCCCACTAGAATCCTCAGTCCATGGAATTTTCGGAGCAATAACACTGGACTGGATCGCCATTTCCCACTCCAGGGGATCTCCCCTATCCAGAGATCTGACCCATGTCTCTTGCATCTCCTGTGTTAGTTGGCAGATTCTTGACCACTCTACCACCTGGGGATTTGAATTTATCACATTAAGTTATCCAGTGTTCTGGTGCAGCCAAATCATCCAGCCTAATGGACGATATCAGTGTCGGCTTAATTGACAGCATTTGTATTAAACTGGTGGAGAAAAGTTTCTAATCCTTGCAAGTTTCATTCTCAATCTGCTTACATGGTTTTACCATATGTCAGTGGCTGAAGGCTTCTCATTCCATGTCTTTTATGATTTTTCAATAGTCAAAGTGATGTATCAGTCTTGCCTATATCTAGTCTGGTACCAACCTTGATTCAAAAGAGGATTCTTTGATAGTAATCAATAAATGTGACTTGATTTATTCAATTAATTATAAATTCAAAAAGAATTACACTTTGGGATGTATCCTAGGTAGCTCCCAGAATTTATGAAAAAGAAAAAAAAAATTCTGATTCAGACATTAAATGAACCAGAGTAAGATTCTGGCTATCTTAGCAATAGAGACTTACTGGCATCTCTTAATGTATCATCATCTGAGTAACACAATCTCAAAAATTTTGGGGATACTCTATTTATAAACAAAGATTCAATTGTCCAGAGTGAGAACAAGCATATAATACTACTAAAATTACTGTTAATTGACTTGATGGCAATTAACCAAATAAAATAATTATATGGGCAAAAAAAACACTCTAAGCAATTTACACATTTTACTTTGTATTTAAAATAACCGTAGAAGGCAAGTATTACTAATGTCTTTGCATGAATGAAGAGGAAATTGGAGCTCAGAGAGGTAGGGCAAATGGCCCAGGTCACATAGTTAAGGCAGTAAACAAGGCTTCCTGCAAAATTGCTCTCATTCAGCTCTGGTTTCACCAGTCATCCATGTTAGAAATTCATGGACTAGAACTATATTTAGGTTTTTTAAAACTTTTATTTCTCATTTTATTTTTCTTATTATGTTGGGTAGGATCTCTTACATACTTATATACATCTTTTTGATCCAAGAGGTAGTCCAGCTTCTGCAAACACAACACTTCAAAAATTATGATAACTTAAGCAACTGATCCAAACTATGGGGAATCATTCTAAGCAAACTTATATTAATAGAAGCAATTTATTTACTTATTAATTTCAAAGTTAGTGGTTTTATTGTGGAATCATTTTCATACTGAGGTCTGAGAATGTTTCCTAAACATCTAATTTCATATTTTATTGAGATTTTCTGTGACCTGAATTTTAATAATAGTATAAATGCCACAAAGGTATTCAAATGAAAACAAAATTTCTCACACTGTAGGATGAGTCTTTGACCTGGGTTTATTGGAATAATTTATTTTAATCAGATCCTTTGGAATTATTTATTTATTCTCTGACAAGCAGTAGAAAAATTCTCCAGTCTTATGCACTCAATTTATTACACAATTTTTTATTTATATATTTTGACACTTTGCTTTTTACTGTACTTGTGATGCTTTTCAATGTGTCTTATGTTCAATTAAGATAACGGTCATTAATCACTCAGGGATACCTTTCCCAACAAAATCCTGCTTGTTTGTTCCCATTACTGTCAAATCTAGTTTCTTTAGTTTTGAATTTTCTGGATATAACTTTTTAAAATTGAATTTTTATTTTATTTTATATCTGTATATATGTATATACAGATATACGTATGTATATAGAATGTATATAACCAGTATTTTGGTCATCTGATGCATACATATGACTCACTGGAAAAGTCCCTGATGCTGGGAAAGATTGAGGGCAGAAAGAGAGGGGAGCATCAGAGGATGAGATGGTTGGATGGCATCACCAATGCAATGAACATGAATTTGGGCAAACCCCAGGAGATGGTGAGAGACAGAGAAGTCTGGTGTTCTGCAGTCCATAGGGTTTCAAAGAGTCGGCCACGGCTGGCTGACTGAACAACCAATATATATATATGCCTTTTTAATATTGAAATCTTGGAACGTATTATGAAATTTCAAGTCACTTGGCCATGCTAGACAAGATGATATAGTTGCTCATACTTATTTGATTTTATGATTTCTGTTTCATTGCAATGGGTTTATTTTATTTTAATGCAGAATTCATTTGCTTTATTGACTTATTTTTGTAGTTGTTTGGGAAGTATTCATTTTAAAAATTCTTAGAATTCTATGAGATGTTTTAATTATAAAGATTAATAGTAGAATAGCATTTTATCACATATTATCAATAAGCATCAACTCTATAAAATGTAAAAATTAGTAATCTACCCTCCCATATTTTTATAATATATTATGCTATACTATGTGATATGCATTTAAGATTGCTCACTTTTTTTCATGACTTGTTAGTGCCTTTCTTTTTATATCTGAATGATATTCCACTTTCTGGATGTACCTTACTTGATCCATTCACCTACTGAGGGACATCTTGATTGCTTCCAAGTTTCGGCACTTGTGAAGAAGATTGATATAAACATCTGTGTACATATTTCTTTAAGGGCATAGATTTTTCACCTCCTTAGTCTAAATACCTAGGAGGGGGATGGCTAGGTCTAATGGTAATAGTATGTTTAGTTTGTAAGGAACTACCAAAATGTCTCCCAAAGTGATTTACCATTTTGTATTCCCACCATCAATGAATGAGAATTACTACTGCTGCACATTCTTGCCAGCATTTGATGTCCCCACTGTTTCATATTTTAATGAGTGTGTCATGATATCCCATTTTAATTTGCATTTTACTGATGACATGAAGTATGGAGCACCTTATGCCCAAGCTTACTTGATGTCTATGTATCTTCTCTGGTGAGTTACCTGTTAAGGTAATTAGCTCCTTTTTCAATTAATCAAGTTTGACTTTTTTCTTTGTACAGAGCAAATACAATTTATTTTGTAAGTAATGAATAGTTAACAAATACTTCAGAAGGTGGCAGCTCAGACGGTAAAGAGTTTGCCTGCAGTGTGGGAGACCTGGGTTTGATCCCCGGGTTGGGAAGATCCCCTGGAGAAGGAAATGGCAACCCACTCTGGTACTCTTGCCTGGAGAATCCCATGGATGGAGGAGCCTGGTGGGCTACAGTCTGTGGGGTCACAAAGAGTCGAATACGACTGAGCGACTTCATTTTCACTTTCACTTTTAGAAGGTGATTAAATGGACTTTGACAAGAGTTGGCTGTAAGACTTAGAGCTTTATTTTTTGAGTAAGATGTAAAAATGTGTCAAATGGATGTGATTATATATTGCAATACGATAACCACCATAATGTCAGCTAACACTTCTATCAGAGCACATAATTATTATTTCTTTCTTATGGCAAGAACATGTAACATCTAGTGTCTTAACAACTCTGTATACAATAAAGTATTGTTGACTATAATGACTATGCTGTGCATTATCTTTTAGGTGGAAGTTTGTGTTGCACCTAACAGGATCTCCTCAATTCTACCAATCCCAGTCCTTGGGATTGAACTCTAGGAGTTCATCATTTTTAGATTCCATATGCTAATGTTATCTTATAGTAATTCTCTTTCTTTCTGAATTAACTCCGTGTAACACCCTCAAAGTTCATCCATGCTTTTCAAATGGGAGGATTTCCTTCTTTTTCATATGTGCATATATATATATATATATATATATATATATATATATATGTGAGTGTGAGAGTATTAGTTGCTCAATTGTGTCTCTTTGTGACCCCATGGAATGTAGCCCACCAGGCTCCTTTGTTCATGGAATTCTCCAGGCAAGAATACTGGAGTGGGTTGCCATGCCCTTCTCCAGGGGATCTTCCCTACCCTGAGATCAAACTCGGGTCTCCTGCATTGCAGGCACATTCTTTACAATCTGAGCCATAAGGGAAGTCCATATATATATATACAGGAGAGCATGAGAGTATCAATATCTTTTAAATATCCTGTTTTCATTTTCTTTGCAGTTCTGGGTATATGCCCAGAATTGGGCTTACTGGATCAGATGTTGTTCCTATATTTAATTTTTTTGAGGAAATACCACACTGTCTACCATAGGGACTGAACCAATTTACATTCTGACCAACAGTGCTTAAGAATTGCTCATCTCTAGATCCTTCACGATGCTTACCATCTCTTGTCTTCTTAATAACTGTCATTCTAACAGATATGAGGTGATAACTCATAGTGATTTTTATTTGCATTTCATGGGTAGGTAGTGATGATGAAAGTGTTAGTTGCTCAGTCCTGTCACACTCTTTGCATCCCCATGGACTTGAGCCTGCCAAGCTATTCTGTCCACGGGGTTTTTCACGCAAAAATACTGGAGTAGGTTGCCAGAACCTTCTCCGGGGGATCTTCCTGACTCAGGGATCGAACCTGGGTCTCCAGCATTGCAGGCAGATACTTTACAGTCTGAGCCACCAGGGAAGCCCAATTAGTGATGATGAGCATCTTTTGTTCAAATTGTTTTGTTGTTGGTAAGTTGTATGAGTTCCCCTTTGTATATTTTGGTATTAGCTCCTTATTCAATATATGATTTATCGGAGAAGGCAATGGCACCCAACTCCAGTACTCTTGCCTGGAGAATCCCATGGACGGAGGAGCCTGGTAGTCTGCAGTCCGTGGGGTCGCTAAGAGTCGGACACGACTGAGCGACTTCACTTTCACTTTTCACTTTCATGCATTGGAGAAGGAAATGGCAACCCACTCCAGTGTTGTTGCCTGGAGAATCCCAGGGATGGCGGAGCCTGGTGGGCTGCCGTCTATGGGGTCGCACAGAGTCGGACACGACTGAAGCGACTTAGCAGCAGCAGTAGCAGCAATATATGATTTATAGATATTGTTTCCCATTTTTAGCTTGCTTTTTCGTTTTGCTGATGGTTTCTTTGTCTGCACAGGTTTTTTTTTTTTTTCCTTTCTTTTTTTAGTTTAATGTCTTGTTTGTTGAGTTTTGCTTTTATTGCTTATGCTTTTGGTATCTTATTAAAAAAAAAAAGCAACAAACAATATTCAACACTAATGTCAGGTATTGTCTTCTCCATGTTCTCGTCTGGAAGTTCTATGGTATTAGGACTTATGTTTAAGTCTTGAATTTGTTTCAAGTTAATGTAGGTCCGTGGGGTAAGCTAAACATTCAATTTCTTTTCTCTGCATATGGTTATCTAATTTTCTAACATCTTTTGATGAAAAGACTGTTCTTTCCCGATTAGGTGTTCTTGACTTCCTTGTCAAGCACTTGTTGACCACATAAGCAACACTTTACATCTCGGCTTTTGATTCTGCTCCATTGGTTTATGTGTCTGATTTTATGCTGGTGCCGTGCTCTTTTAAATACTAAGATTTTGTAATATAGTTTGTAATCAGGAAGTGTGATGTCTTTAGCTTCTTTCTTCTTTAATAGGATTACTCTGGTTACTTGGGCTCTTTTGCAGTAACATATAAATTTATGATTGCTTGTTTTCATTTATGTAAAAAAAACTTGCCACATGAATTTTATTAGGGATTGCATTGAATCTATAAATAGTTTTGGGTAATATGCACATTGTAAAAATATCAATTCTTCTGATAGTGAACATGGGATATCTTTCCATTTATTAGTGTTTTCTTCAATTTTATTTCATTACAGTCTTATAAGCTTCAGTGTACAGGTCTTTCATTTCCTTAGTAAATTTTTTTCCTAAGTATTTTATTGTTTTTGATACTATTGTGAGTGGCATTTTTAATTCTGTCTCAGATATTTTTGTTGTTAGTATATAGAAATACAACTAACTTTTGTATTTTTATTTTATAAATTGCAGCTTTACTAATTTCATTGATTATTTCCAACAATATTTCAGTTGAGTCTTTAGGATTTACTATATATAAGATGATATCATCTGTAAATAAAAACAATTTTACTTTATCTTTCCAATTTCAGTCAGTTCAGTTCAGTCGCTCAGTTGTGTCTGACTCTTTGCGACCCCATGAATTGCAGCACGCCAGGCCTCTCTGTCCATCACCAACTCCCGGAGTCTACCCAAACCCATGTCCATCGAGTCGGTTATGCCATCCAACCATCTCATCCTCTGTCGTCCCCTTCTCCTCCCGCCCCCAATCCTACCCAGCATTAGGGTCTTTTCCAATGAGTCAACCCTTCGCATCAGGTGGCCAAAGTATTGGAGTTTCAGCTTCAACATCAGTCCTTCCAATGAACACCCAGGATTGATTTCTTTTAGGATGGATTGATTGGATCTCCTTGCAGTCTAAGGGACTCTCAAGAGTCTTCTCCAACACCACAGTTCAAAAGCATCAATTCTGCGGCGCTCAGCTTTCTTCACCGTCCAACTCTCACATCCATACATGACCACTGGAAAAACCATAGCCTTGACTAGACGGACTTTTGTTGGCAAAGTAATGTCTCTGCTTTTAAATATGCTATCTAGGTTGGCCATAACCTTCCTTCCAAGGAGTAAGCGTCTTTTAATTTCATGGCTGCAATCACCATCAGCAGTGATTTTGGAGCCCAAAAAAATAAAGTCTGACACTGTTTCCACTGTTTCCCCATCTATTTCCCATGAAGTGATGGGACCAGATGCCATGATCTTAGTTTTCTGAACGTTGAGCTTTAAGCCAACTTTTTCACTCTCCTCTTTCACTTTCATCAAGAGGCTCTTTAGTTCTTCTTCACTTTCTGCCCTAAGGGTGGTGTCATCCACATATCTGAGGTTATTGATATTTCTCCCAGCAATCTTGATTCCAGCTTGTGTTTCTTCCAGCCCAGCGTTTCTCATGATGTACTCTGCATATAAGTTAAATAAGCAGGGTGACAATATACAGCCTTGACGGACTCCTTTTCCTATTTGGAACCAGTCTGTTGTTCCATGTCCAGTTCTAACAGTTGCTTCCTGACCTGCATACAGGTTTCTCAAGAGACAGGTCAGATGGTCTGGTATTCCCATCTCTTTCAGAATTTTCCACAGTTTATTGTGATCCACACAGTCGAAGGCTTTGGCATAGTCAATAAAGCAGAAGTAGATGCTTTTCTGGAACTCTCTTGCTTTTTCGATGATCCAGAGGATATTGGCAATTTGATCTCTGGTTCCTCTGCCTTTTCTAAAACCAGCTTGAACATCTGGAAGTTCACGGTTCACGTATTGCTGAAGCCTGTCTTGGAGAATTTTGAGCATTACTTTACTAGCATGTGAGATGAGTGCAATTGTGCAGTAGTTTGAGCATTCTTTGGCATTGCCTTTCTTTGTGATTGGAACGAAAACTGACCTCTTCCAGTCCTGTGGCCACTGCTGAGTTTTCCAAATTTGCTGGCATATCGAGTGCAGCACTTTCACAGCATCACCTTTGAGGACTTGAAATAGCTAACTGGAATTCCATCACCTCCACTAGCTTTGTTCCTAGTGATGCTTTCTAAGGCCCACTTGATTTCACATTCCAGGATGTCTGGCTGTAGATGAGTGATCACACCATCCTGATTATCTGGGTCATGAAGATCTTTTTTGTACAGTTCTTCTGTGTATTCTTGCCACCTCTTCTTAATATCTTCTGCTTCTGTTAGGTCTGTACCATTTCTGTCCTTTATCGATCCTATCTTTGCATGAAATGTTCCTTTGGTATCTCTAATTTTCTTGAAGAGATCTCTAGTCTTTCCCAATCTGTTGTTTTCCTCTATTTCTTTGCACTGAATGCTGAGGAAGGCTTTCTTATCTCTCCTTGCTATTCTTTGGAACTCTGCATTCAGATGGGAATATATTTCCTTTTCTCCTTTGCTTTTTGCTTCTCTTCTCTTCCCAGCTATCTGTAAGGCCTCCTCAGACAGCCATTTTGCTTTTTTGCATTTGTTTTCCATGGGGATAGTCTTGATCCCTGTCTTCTGTACAATGTCACGAACCTCTGTCCATAGTTCATCAGGCACTCTGTCTGTCAGGTCTAGTCCCTTAAATCTATTTGTCACTTCCACGGTATACTCGTAAGGGATTTGATCTAGGTCATACCTGAATGGTCTAGTGGTTTTCCCTACTTTCTTCAATTTAAGTTTGAATTTGGCAATAAGCAGTTCATGATCTGAGCCACAGTCTGCTCCTGGTCTTGTTTTTGCTGACTGTATAGAGCTTCTCCATCTTTGGCTGCAAAGAATATAATCAATCTGATTTCGGTGTTGACCATCTGGTGATGTCCAATTTAGACATATTCTATTTATTTTTTTTCATGACTATTACTCTAGCTGGAACTTTCAGTCCTACAGTGAAAAAGAGTAGTGTGAGGAAGTACCCTTGTCCTGTTCCTGATTTTAGAGGAGGAGCTTTTAACCTTTTACCACTGAGAATAGTAACTGTGGGTTGGTCCTATATGGCCTTTACTGTGTTGAGGTATGAATTTGAGCAAACTCAGCCAGGTAGGGGCACAGGGAAGCCTGGCCTGCTGCAGTCCATGGGGTTGCAAATAGTCAGACATGCTTTACCGACTAAGGAACAGTATGTTCCCTTTATGCCCAGTTTGATGAGGGTTATTACTATGCAAGATATGTTTTGGCACATGCTTTCTATGCGTTTACTAGGAAGATTACATGACTTTTATCTCTCAATGTCTAATGTGTTATATCACATATATTTATTTGCCTTATGTTGAATCATCTTTACATGCCAGGGGTAAATCCTACTTATTCATTCTGTGTAAATCCTTTTAATGTGCCCTAGAATTCATTTTGCTAGTATTTTGTTGACAATTTATGGATCTATTTTCATCAGGAATGGTGGACAATCATTTTCTTTTCCTGTATTCTTGTCTGACATTGACATCAAGCTAATGCTGACTTCACAAAATCAATCTGGAAGTGTTCTCCCCTCTTCAATTTGTTGGAAGCATTTGAGAAGGATTGGTGTTAAGTCTTCTTCAAAAGTTGATACAATTCATCAAGGAAACGATCTTATCAGAAGATTTTCTATGTGGGAAGTTTTTAATTACTGATTTAACATCCTTATTTGATATTGGACTATTCAGATTTTCTATATATTCATGATTCAGTCCTGGTAGGATGTAAGCTTCTAAGAATTTATTCATGTCTTATGTGAGCCTGCTTATTTGCTAAATTTTGTCAGACTCTTTGTGACTCTACGGACTGTAGCCTTCAGGCTCCTCTGTCCGTAGGATTACCCAGGCAAGAATCCTGGAGGGGTTGCCATTTCCTCCTCCAGGGGATCTTCCCCACCCAGGGATTGAACTTGCATCCCATGTATTGGCAGGCAGACTCCCATCAACTGTGCCACCAGGGAAAATCCTCTTCTTTGTTTAAAAGAATAATAATTGGTTTAAACATTTTTCCATTCTTTACCTACTGAGGTTTTTGAGAATTAAAGAATCAATTAAAATTTTCTGCAAATGTCTACTTTTATTTCTTAATAATCAGCTCTCCCCCAGGAGTGGCAAATTTAAGATACTAGGTGTCTAACAACATATTTTCCACATAGGTTATAGTCGTTTACTGAGAGCACAGGTATAAAGGGGCATGTTGGTCAAGCCAGTGAATTTAATTATCAGAAAAGGACCTACTTTATGTTGATATCTTCAGTTCAGTCAATCACACAGTCCTATCTGATTCTTTGTGACCCCATGGGCTGCAGCACTCCAGGTCTCCCTGTCCATCACCAACTGCCAGAGTTTATCCAAACTCATATCCATTGAGTCGGTGATGCCATCCAACCATCATGTGCATACACATCAAAATTTTCATACCATTCCGATGATTCTGATAATGAATGAAATAAGATATTAATACAACAGATTACCAAGGGAAATGTTTTAAGTTAAAAAAATAATAAAACATTAGATGGAACTTCAATCAAATGTGGGATGGAGTTCATGAAATTGAAAGAGCAAACAACAGCAACAAAAAAGGATGAATAAATTGTAAGAGTGGTACTGAAGAAAATAAAAAAGGCAAGCATTTTAAACGTTGGCGGGAAGTTCACAATTGCCAAACGCTATTCTGCAATCAAAGGAGGTGAAAATTTAAAATGAGTTAATTTACTGTATAGCAAAAAATTAGCACAACATTGTAAATTAACAATATTTCAATAAAATTTAAAAAATAAGGTGTAGGTTATCAATTATAAAAGTGTTAGCCATCTTAGTTTGGGTAAAGTCTTCTGATGTGATAAGAGAAGGGAACAAGTTATAATGGATTGAAGCATGAATTTTCATCACAAAAGTTAGAAGGTAGTAATTGAAGCTTCATTTTTTTTTTGCTGGAGTCCTGCTCCAATGGGTCCAGGGGTACCCAAGGGATGAATGGCGTCAGCGAGAGAAAAGAATCTCACAGAGTCTCTTGAAGTTTCAAAGATAATTTTTTTTTTATTGCTTTAAGCTTCTACTTATATAGCACATGTTTTGGGTCAATAACCTTCATAATTACTCTTGCAATATTTTCCTGTTCAGATAAATATCCCCTAATTCTAAGATATACTAAAGGTTCTTTCCTGGTCCTTTGTCATACTTTGGTTACATTTTTACCCAGAAACCTATCCTTATTCTACTAAAACATGATCTGTGATGTCATAAATCATATTGTTGCATTTACTTATTCTGTACAGTCTGCTACTTCAGCGAATACAGAGTCTTGCTTCAGCGAATAAGCACCATAGCGGCGTCTAAGGTCGAGTTTCTCATAGTACAGCCATTGTCAGTGGTGGTCTGTTTACCATCTACCCACGTACCACAAGACTATTTCTGGCAGAAACAAGTCTTTTACAGTCTACCCTGAAACCACCTACAATGTGACTCACATATTCCTTTTTGTCTGCGCTCAGATTCTGGGGGACAGAAATATCTCTAGCATCCCAATCTTTTGAGAAAAGGCAATTGATTTAGTTTCTGTAATTTTCCCTGATACATGACCCAAGTTTTCCAGTCATCAATAATAATCTCCTCATGAGGCCAGGTCACAATAGGCTTAGGGCTTATTTTCCAAATGAGCATGGCCTTATTCCCTGGCTGAGTGTTAGGGACCCATCAGCCAGGGACTTAAGTATGTTTAATCATTTGGGGAATATTTCTTTGGGGCAGAGGATCATTTTTCTTTTCCCTGGACTCTCGTGAACTCATTATAGAAGCCCCTTCAAATCCTGCCAACAAAGAAAGAAACACAGCTAGCCTGAACAGAAGCATAGAAACAGAAAGGAATGAAGTTTCTGATCCTGGAGAGAAACCACTTTGCAGTTTTTCTTGAGTGGTGCCGTGACTTTGTCATCCAGCAGTAGTTTCAGAACGGCTCCCAACATTTTCTTATTTGACACTTGAGTACTGTTGATGTACCACATGATACTGTTAATGTTACAGATTCATATTGACTAGCAGGCATTATAACTATTGACTAAACTCCCATAGTTTTCTTTATAGTGAATCTGTACCATTCATGGTTTCTGTAAAAGTAAATGCGCTGGGAGATCTCATTTTGGTCATAACTAACTAGAAGATTATCCCTGAATCTGAAGCCTAAGTATTCTTCCTGCTACTGAGTGTGTGATTTGGTCAATAAATTGCCTTATTTGTTGTTGCTCAGTTTCTCAGTCGTATCTGACTCTTTGTGACCCCATGCACTACAGCACGCCAGGCTTCCCTGTCCTTCACCATCTCCCTGAGTTTGCTCAAACGCATGTCCATTGAGTCAGTGATGCCATCCAACCTACTCATCCTCTGTGCCCCTCTCCTCCTGCCTTCAATCTTTTCCAGCAACAGAGGTTTTTTCAAGGAGTCGCATCAGGTGACCAAAGTATTGGAGCTTCAGCTTAAGCATCAGTCTTTCCAATGAATATTCACAGTTGATTTCCTTTAGGGTTTACTGGCTTTTATCTCTTTGCAGTCCAAGGGACTCTCAAGAGTCTTCTCCAGCACCACTGTTCAAAAGTATCAATTCTTCAGTGCTCAACCTTCTTTATGTTCCAACTCTCACATCTGTACATGACTACTCGAATAACCAATAATTTAAGGTATTTTTCTGTATTTTGAAACTGAAGAAAAAACTACATCAAAATACCTTATCTTGAAAGTCCCTATATATTACCCCAGAAATTCCAAGTTACAATGATGGCGTATAAGGAAAAATTAATAAATTAATAATTATAGGACTTGTGGCTTCCCTGGTGGCTCAGACATTAAAGCCTGAAATGCGGGATACTCAGGTTTGATCCCTGGGTTGGGAAGATCCCCTGGAGAAGAAAATGGCTATCCACTGCAGTACTCTTGCCTGGAGAAATCCACGGACAGAGGAGCCTTATGGGCTGCAGTCCATGGGGTTGCAAAAAGGTGGATAGGACAGAGCAACTAGCAAACTCAATACATGTTCAACAATAAATGAATACCTGACATAATCAAGACCCATTTTCACTAATAGTGAACCCCACACTGCCCTGGCTTAAGCACAATTGACTCCTTTCCCCGTTTCTGGTTGAAGAGAAATTAATAGTTCTAGTGAGGAAATGACTTGTCTATTGTTAAATTCAATTATTATTCTTAGCCATTTTCTTAACTACTTCCTTTATTTCTATTCAAAGAAAGTTTGCACTTTGAATTTGCTCCATTTTCCTTTATGCTTTATTCATTTCCAGTTCAGTTTATTTTATTGGTTTGGCCACAAAGTTTGTTTGGATTTTTCCATAACATCTTACAGAAAAACCCAAATGAACTTTGTGACCAAGCCAATAATTAAATCATTTAAAAAAAAAAATTACATGCAATTCTTATTCTCTTATGTCCCTTCCAACTCTTCTCTAGTTATTCCAGGAATCTCTTTGTCAACCTCTGCTTTTTTCCTCCTTTTATCTTTATTCCATTGGTAAGTCAAAAAATGACCTCCCTTAAGAAGCACTGCTGCTGATAAAGTTAATGGAAGCAATGGAATTCCAGTAGAATTCCAGAATTCAAAACCCTAAAGGATGATGCCATCGAAGTTTTGCATTCAGTTCAGTTCAGTTCAGTTGCTCGGTCATGTCCGACTCTTTGCTACCCCATGGACACAGGCCTCCCTGTCCATCACCAACTCCCGGAGTTTACTCAAACTCATGTCCATTGAGTCGGTGATGCCATCCAACCATCTCATCCTCTGTCATCTCCTTCTCCTCCCACCTTCAATCTTTCCCAGCATCAGGGTCTTTTCCAATGAATCAGTTCTTCGCATCAGGTGGCCAAAGTATTGGAGTTTCAGCTTCAGTATCAGTCCTTCCAATGAATATTCAGGACTGATTTCCTTTAGGATGGGCTGGTTGGAGCTCCTTGCAGTCCAAGGGACTCTCAAGAGTTTTTTCCAACACCGCAGTTCAAAGCATCAATTCTTTGGCACTTAGCTTTCTTTATAGTCCAACTCTCACATCCATACATGACTACTGGAAAAACCATAGCTTTGACCAGACGACTCTTTGTTGGCAAAGTAACATCTCTGGTTTTTAGTATGCTGTCTAGGTTGGTCATAACTTTTCTTCCAAGGAGCAAGCGTCTTTTAATTTCACAGCTGCAGTCACCATCTTCAGTGATTTTGTAGCCCCCCAAAATAAAGTCTGATACTGTTTCCACTGTTTCCCCATCTATTTGCCATGAAGTGATAGGACCAGATGCCATGATCTTAGTTTTCTGAATGTTGAGTTTTAAGCCAAATATGTCAGCAAATCTGGAAGACCCATCAGTGGCCACAGGCCTGGATAAGGTCGGTCCTCATCCCGATTCCCAAGAAGGGTAGTACTAAAGAATGTGCAAACAATCAGACAGTTGTACTCATCAACCATGCTATAAGGTCATGCTTATAATCTTGCTCAGTAGGCTTCAGCATAATGGCAACCAAGAACTTCCAAATGTCCAATCTGGGTTTAGGAAAGGAAGGGGGACCAGAGATCAAATTGCCAACATTTGCTGGACCATAGAGAAAGCAAGGGAATTCCAGAAAAACATCTACCTCCATTTCATTGACTCCACTAAAGCCTTTGACTGTATAGATCATAACAAACTGTTGAAAGCTCTTAAAGTGATGGAAATACCAGACCATCTTACTTGTCTCCTGAGAAGCCTGTATGCAGATCAAGAAGCAACAGTTAGTACCCTCTATGGAACAAGTGGTTGGTTCAAGATTGAGAAAGGAGTACAGCAGGGCTGTCTGCTGTCACCCTGTTTATTTAACCTATGTGTTGAGCACATCATGAGACATGCTGGGCTGGATGAGTTACAAGCTGGAATCAAGATAGGCAGGAGAAACTTCAACAACCTCAGTTATGCAGATGATACCACTCTACTGGAAGAAATCAAAGAACTAAAGAGCCCCTTGATGAGGGTGAAGAAAGAGAGTGAACGAGCCAGCTTAAATCTAAATATTAAGAAAACTAAGATCATGGCATCCGGCCCCATTCCTTCATGGCAAACAGAAGGGGAAAATGTGGAAACAGTGACAGATTTCCTCTTCTTGGGCTCCAAAATCTCTGCGGATGGTGATTGCAACCATGAAATCAGAAGATGATTGCCTCTTGGCAGGAAAGTGATTACAAACCTAGACAGAGTATTGAAAAGCAGAGACATTGCTCTGCCAACAAAGATCCATATAGTCAAGGCTGTGGTCTTCCCAGTGGTCACATACAGTTGTGAGAGCTGGACCGTAATGAAGGCAGAGCACCAAAGAATTGATGGCGTTTGAATTGTGGTGCTGGAGAAGACTCTTGAAAGTCCCTTGAACTGCAAGGAGATCAAACCAGTCAATCTTAAGGGAAATCAACCCTGAATATTCCTTGGGAAGACTGATTCTGAAGCTAAAGCTCCAGTGATTTGGTCATGTGATGCGAACAGCCAACTCATTAGAAAAGTTCCTGAAGCCAGGAAGGATTGAGGGCAGAAGGAGAAGAGGGCATCAGAGGATGAGATGGCCAGATGGCATCACTGATGCAATGATCTTGAATTTGGGCAAACTTTGGGAGATGCTGAGGGATGAGGAGACCTGGACTGCTGCCAGTCTCTGGGGTCGCAAAGAGTTGGACATGGCTGGGCGACTCAACAACAACAACAAGGATAATAGATGTTAAGGGAAGCTGATGGTAAACATATATCAAGGGAAATGAAAGTAATATATTTTAAGAGAATTTAACCTTAAAGAAAGCATGTCATATTAATCTTGATAAATTGAAATTATTTAGAAATTCCAAATAAATCTCCACAAGCTTCTATGTACCTCTTTTTTTCTCTTTTAATGCAACCCTTCATCCTCTAAGAATTAGAATTCAGAGCAAACTTTTGAATTCCTGGTCTAAATTTCTCTTTACTATTAATATCATAATATGTTTCCATTGAATTACATTGAAAGCACATATGTTTTAGAACCAACATGGGATAAAATTGATATTTCTTTACTGTACTCAGAAACATAATCAGTATTCAAAATATTGCTTCTGTGAGTAATCCACTTGACATTTTTAAAAAGATCTTTTTAAAGTTGGAATTTTTCATTGTTATGAAACATTGCATAAATTAATAGGAAATGGACATAAAAAAGTTTAAAAACAATCTTAAAAAATAGGTCAATGAAAAAAGATACCTGAAATGATATGAACTCACCATTTCCATTTGTAGATCTTTTCCTGGATAATCACCAGTTTGTTCATCAAAGTTAACATTTTACCAGCGGCGAGCAGGTTTCCCCCATGATTAGAAGCATCTCAATCGGAATAGCGCTCTCTGGCATAGCTCTAAATTATATGCCATTTATTTAGCAGTTACTGTGTAATTAGTGTGTCTTAATTTGAGCATTAAAAATGTATTGAGTTCCACATGCAGCATTTATAATTACAAGATCAATTTGTGGTTAACTGATTTCACTGCTAAGATTTTGTATCGGGAATATTTATATGCACTTTCAAAATTGCCAGTATAGAGAATTTCGTGTTGGAACTTCAATAAAAGTAAATCATTTGTATTTTATCCTGGATTAATATTTAAATATTCAAATTATAAATCTTATGAAAGGACTAATCATGCACTAGAAAGAAACAGTTACATAAGCAATCACATATATGTTCATACATTTACATGTGTACATATACTCACACACATACAAACACACAAGCACCCATAATGTCATTTGAGGTAAAAATGTCTAATCATGCACAGGTACTAGAAAGAAACTAGTACATAAGCAATCGTATATATGTTCATATGTTTATATGTGTACATACACACACACATACACACAGGCAAACACACATGTCCACATATTGGCATATAAGGTTAAAATGTCTATTCTAGAAGAATAAAAGTTTTATTGGAGCTTGATTTGTATTCCTCCAAAACCAGACATTTTGAGCTAATATGACCTTTTAAAATAATTATTTTATGAACTCAATAAACAATGTTCTGAAAATACTCGTATGTTATACATTTGTATTGGCAGAAACATTTAGTTGTAAAGTCTATGTACTTTCCTATGCCACCTAAACTTCACAATGACACAAGCTTGACTTTCTCCCATAACCAAGCATAAACATGATTGGCTTAGTAGATTGTGTCATGATACAGACCTGTTTATTCTTTGGCTAAATTTGATAAACTGATTTTTTCAAGGGAAAAGGAAAACATTTCAAAAGGCTATTATCTGGAGTTGCAGAATTTTACAGAACTATTTAAGAGCATAAATTCTGGAGCACAGCACAATCTGATATAGGAAAGCATAATTAGGTAGCTTGGGGTATAAAATTTTGCATGAATGACCCCATTAATTTTTCCCTTTAAGTGATAATAATAATAATAAAACCCAAAGATTCATCTTAAAAATGTGGCTTCAGTAAAGATGGCATAAACTGTGTGTGAGATTTTAAATGAAACAGTGAGTTAACATTTTAGGCATTAATGAAGAAAGGATATGAGAACAGAAAACAAAAATTGGAAAGAAATAAAAGATTTAACTGGAGAGCTTAACAACAAAATATAAACAATAAATATATCTATGGAAACATAAAATACTTAACATTTACCACCAGAGTTATATTTTTGGAAATTAAATAATGTAGAAATTGAAACATCATACACAATTAATATATAACTTTGAAATTTAGTATAATTTATATACTTTATATTAGTATACTAGTAAATATGTACACTAATAAAATGTGAAAGTAAGTGGGCAATCTGAGGAAGATTTTGAATATAAACGTATAGATTTCCCCCAGCACTAGTGGCGTATATGGACGGTGTGGGCCAGTTGCTTTATCTGCAGAGTGGTCCTTCACTCAGGTTCACTCACCTTTTCTGGGAAATGCTATTATTTGGTCTTCTACCCTAAGAAGCATTCATTTAATATGAAATGATATTTTCTTTCTGGAATTGTTCTAAGATGGACACCTATCAGAATCTGGGCTAATCCTTTTTCCCAGTTTTAAGAGTTTTTAAAAAATGGAATGGAGAAGAAAAGCAAATGAGATGCACAGGGAGAAGGAAGAGGGGACAGGGAGAGAGCGAAGAAGAGGAAGCAGAAACAGAGGGAAGCAAGGATGGAAGGAGAGAGAGGGACAGACAGCCACGTGGGGAGGTCTATCTTTAGTGCCAGCAGTGCAGTGAAGTATGCCTCCGTGACAGTCTGCCCACTCTACTAAGTAGCAGAAGATACTTTTTATGGCAAGAGTGAAGAATGAAGCAGAAATGCATAGACAAAAAAAAAAAGAAAGAAGAAATACTGTCTTGATGAAATTTTAATACCTGGTTCCCAGTAGATTCCAATATGATTTATATCTTTGCCTTAGGTTCTTTGAGAGCACTAAAATCTTTTCTACTCAAGATAGTTGAATGGGCTTCTGTTACTTGCACTGCAAAGAATCCTCATTTTGTGAAATATAGATGAGGGAAGAGTGATAATTATAGAAAATGTTTTAAAAATGAAGTAATTTAGATTTAAGGTTATAGTGAAAGAAGCAACGATGAGTTAGCAAGCACCAAATAGTTATGGCTTAGATATATTCATGGAAATATTTCATATTAAGAAAGATTTTATCTATAGAAGAAAGCTATAGGTTGAGGCAACAGGCTGGAGAAGACAAGTATATATTAAATTCAAATATGTTTAGAATTTATGGTTGTTCATCTATCTATCTATCCTTTACTACAGAGAACTCTTGTAAGTAGAATCACTGTTGCAAATTATGACCTGTCAAGAATTGGATTAGTGAGATTCAGCATTTTTCAATCCATTTTCTCATAATGACATCCCTTCCAGTTCTGATTTCAATCTGTAAGTGCTATCTATATTTGTTTTATATTAATGGTCTGGCACAATTTCATGTTGCAATAAAATTTTTTATTGATAACTTCTCTGAAAGAGCTTTTGGATAAGAATGTTATTTTGATTAATAAAGAGCCACGGTCTCTGTTAAATGCCCCTATTAATAATACACTGGAGGTGCTCTAAAGGTGAATGCCAGTAGCTCTTCAGTCAACACTTCATCTTACAGCTAACTATGCCTAAACACACACACACACACACACACGTCAGCTGAGCACAAAGACAGACAGTGGTCTAATATCTGTCCTTAGTCACTGAAAAAACAATGAAAAGATACAGATGCACTTTTTAAGGAATGTATAACTTGTATGATGAGAAAATCAGTAAACCACTGACTGGCAATTTTTAGAATTTATCAGAAAAGCAATCAGAATGGCTCTTTTATTTTTGCTACATTTTTTAGCTTGATTGAATAGGTACGAAAAAATGACAGCTACTTTAGTCTTCGTGCTTTAAGAGTTGAGGAGTGAAATGCTATTACTTACATTATTTCTGTAAGGTAGAAGGAAAGAGGAACAATCTTCTCTCACCTTAATTATTCACCTTTTCTTTCAACATCCACAGTTCTTATTTAGGTTGAACTTATAAAAGGCTGCAGAGAATTAAATGGTCATTAAATGAATCTAAGTAATTCTTAAACAGTAAATGTATATTGATTACCTCTATTGCCTAGTTTCCTGGCCTCAATAAAAATAGTCCATCTTTATTAGAAATATGTTTTAAAGTGAACTTTATACTCTACCATTTGGAGAAGGAAATGGCAACCCATTCCAATACTCTTGCCTGAAAAGTCCTATGAGCAAAGGAGCCTACCAGGTTCCAGTCCATGGGGTTACAAAGAGTTGGACACGACTGAGCAACTGAACATACTCTACCAATGTCATTAATACTGCATCAAATCAAATGTATAAATATTTTGTCTCTCTTACTATTTTCTCCTCACTGTTTTTCTTTCCGTAAGTATGAAGATTACTGAATATTAGTTCACATAATTTTTTTTTCTATGCTTTCCCCAAAGAATTTATGTTACAAAAAGACATCAACTACCATATCAGTGCAAATGAAACATACATATCTGGAACACTCTTCTACTTTTACATTTCACTGTAAAATTAGGGGTACTTAACTTTGTGAATTACACAACTGTAAAACACTTTAGAGAATATATGCTGTAGTTCTTTTATATTATGAAAGAGTGATCTTCCCAGGTGGTGCTAGTGGTAAAGAACCTGCCTGCCAATGCAAAAAAATTGGGGTTTGATCCCTGGGTCCGAAAGATCCCCTGGAGGAGGGCATGGCAACCCACTCCAGTATTCTTGCCTGGGAAATCCCATGGACAGAGTTTCCCAGCCAGATACAGTCCATAGGGTCACAAGACTCAGACACAATTAAAGGGACTTAGCACACAGCACGTATGGTGTGACAAATGAGAGGTAAAACCAAGTAGAAATCTGTACTTCTGTTACGTCTCATTACAAAAAATAATAAAATAATCCTACTGAGTGTCAAATATTTACAAACAATGAGATTAAATATCTTCATAATTTTTAAAATCGAAGTGAAAGTGAATGTTGTTCATTTGTGTCTGACTCTTTGTGACACCATTGACTGTAGCCAGTCTGGCTCCTCTGTCCATGGGATTCTCCAGGCAAGAATACTGGGGTGGGTGGATTACCATTTCCTTCTCCAGGGGACCTTCCCAACCCAGCAATTGAACCTGGGTCTCCTGCATTGCGGGCAGATTCTTTACTATTTAAGCTCCCAGGGAATTCCCTTAGTAGTCTAAGATTTATACAATTTTTTTGTTGCTTGAAAGTTATTTGAACATGTAGAAACTTCCTGATTAGTGCAATTGGAACCTATAGTTGTAAACTTATCTGAAATTTAAGAGAAGCATCAGACTATTTAAATTTATGCTGTGTGTATGTTCATTTACTCAGTAGCCTTTTATTCTTTGAGACCCAAGGACTGTGGCCCTCCAGGCTCCTCTGTTCATGGGAATTTCCAGGCAAGAATAGTGGGATGGGTTGCCATTTCTTACTCCAGGGGATCTTCTCCACCCAGGGATTGAACCCACATCTCTCCTGTTTCCTGCATTGGCAGGAAGATCCTTTGCCACATCTGATAAAATCTGAAGAATGGAAAAAAATGAATGAAATAATTAACACAATACTTCCCATAAAAGTCCAAGTTGAAAAAACTTACAGGGATATCTATGGGCTATCTTTTCAAGGTATATGAGTTATTTTTTCACATAGCCAGACTATCACAAATGCCAAAATATTATAAAAATAAATATTAAAATTGTAAAATTAAAACTAATTTATTGATATTAACTTTATAAAATCCTAACAAATATAATTCAAAAGTATTTACAAATGGGAACTTTTCACAGAAGGGTAAGAATAGATTTTTTTCTTCTAAATACATGAATGGAATTCGACTTATTAGTGTAGAAAATGCAATACAAAGACAACTGACAAAACAATAGCAGCAGTTACAGGGCAGAGCCAAGACCGAGATTCAGTAGGCTGTCTAGGAATCCGTAAAATGCATACTTCAAATAACATTTCAACTTCAATTAATTGCAGACTAAAATAGATTATAATAGGTAACATTGAGAGCTCAGAGAGATATTTTATTTTCTTTTTTAGAGCTATTTGCCTCTCTCTCTCTTTCTCTCTCTCTCTCTCTCTCTCTCTATATATATATATATATATATGTATATATACACACACACACATATTTAATGAGTATTTTTGTATTAATTTATTTTTTATTCAAGTATAGTTGACTTACACAGTTGTGCCAATCTCTGCTGTATAGCAAAGTGACTCAGTTATGCACATATATACATTCTTTCTTTATGTTCTTTTCCATTATGTTTTATCACAGGATATTAACTATCATTCCCTGTGATATACATCAGGACCTTGTTTATCCATTCTAAATGTAATAGCTTGCATTTTCCAATTTCCGGTCCATCCCTCCTCCCTCTCTCTTGGCAACCACAAGTCTGTTCTCTATGTGTATGAGTCTATTTCTGTTTTATAGGTAATTTCATTTGTGCCATATTTTAGATTCCACATATAAGTGATATATGCATTTGTCTTTCTCTTTCTGACTTCACTTAGTATGATAATCTCTAGTTGCATCCACGTTGCTGCAAATGGTATTATTTTGGTCTTTCATATTGCTAAGTAATATTCCATTGTATATATGTATGTCTTCTTTATCCATTCATCTGCTGATGGACATTTAGTCTGTTTCCATGTTTTGCCTACTGTGAATAGTGCTGCTATGAACATAGGGGAAATGTATCTTTTTGAGTCATAATTTTGCCTGGATATATCACCAGGAGTGGGATTGCTGGATTGTATGGTAATTCTGTTTTTAGTTTTCTGAGTAATTGCCATACTGTTTTCCATAGTGGCTGTACCAGCTTATCTTCCCACCAACAGATTTCTAAAGGCAATTATAATCTTCCAAACTACAAATGAACATTAGATGATAATCAGGATGGTCATGCAATTTAGAGGATACTTGTAATTTTAAATTTATTTTTACTGGCTATCCAGTTACTCTTATAATTTTTAAAATTAAGAATATTTTATAATTATTAAAATATGTCTACAAAAACAATTCATACTTACTGGTACCAAATAGCACTAAAGATAAATTTTAGACTAATGCTAGAGCCATGGAAGAAAACCTATGACAAATCTAGACACCCTATTAAAAAGCAGAGACATTGCATTTCTGACAAAACTCTGCCTAGTCAAAGCTATGGTTTTCCCAGTAGTCATGTATGGATGTGAGAGTTGGACCATAAAGAAAGCTGAGCGCTGAAGAATTGATGCTTTTGAACTGTAGTGTTGGAAAAATCTCTTGAGAGTCCCTTGGATTGGCAAGGAGATCAAGCCAGTCAATCCTAAAGGAAATCAGTCCTGAATATCATTGGAAGGACTGATGCTGAAGCTAAAACTCCAATACTTTGGCCACCAGTTGCAGAGTCAGCCCATTAGAAAAGACCCTGATGCTGGGAAATATTGAAGGCAGGAGGAGAAGGGGACGACAGAGGATGAGATGGTTGGATGGCATCACTGACCCAATAGACATGAGTTTGAGGAAACTGCAGGAGATGGTGAAGGACAGGGAAGCCTGGCAGTCCATGGGGTTGCATAGAGTCAAACATGACTGAGCAACTGAACAGCAGAACCTGTTGTAAATGTCCCTTAATTGCAAAATCATTTTTTGTATTCACAATTACTTTTCTGAAATGCATTAAAAACATACTAAGACACATTTACTGATTCTTATACATTTTCTTGGAAGTACCCCAGATTGTGTTTTGATAATGATTAACATAACTTAATAGTACATGATAGATTGTACAATTTGTTTTAGTCTAGTTCCCCTGAGGAGCCAACACTGATGCATGATTAAATATGTTAGAATTTCATTAAAGTAAATGTCTATGTGAAAGAAAATAAAAAGGGAATTGGACAGGCTGAGCAGGCAATGGAAATCTCATTGTAAGTGCCAGAGAAGGAGAGAAAGTTTGCTGGAAACATCCTAGACTTTTGTGAAGTCTAAGATGTTTTGGTAAACCCTCTGGAAGTCTTCAAGCCAGTGTTGGTCACTAGAGAAACTTGCTTGTAACTGAATCAGGTCTGCCCTAATATTTCTATTGCACTGAGTCTTGGCTGGGAGAGACTGTGGAACATGTGTGCTTGCAAAACTGTGGTGATGGAATTTCAAAGTGCAGTAACTGGGACACCCACTAATTATATTATCAAAGCTACCACGATCAATATATCTTATAATTTACTCTAAATTTTTCAATATAACTCATTATAGATTTATTACCATTATTTTTTCTGTTTATTTTACTTAATTATTCATTTCTGTATATTTATGCATGTGGTATATGTCTGTTTTTGTTGTTTATTCACTGTCATGTCTGACACTTTTGCTACCACATTGACTGTAGCCCACAAGAATCCTATGTCCATGGAATTTCCCAGGCAAGAATACTGCCATTTCCTTCTCCAGGAGATCTTCCTGACCCAGGGATCTAGCCTGCCTCTCCTGCATTGGTAGGTGAATTATTTACCACCAAGTCACCAGAAAAGCCTGATATCTATAATTGTTGTTGCTCTTTAGTCACTAAGTCATGTCAGTTCGTTTGTGACACCATGGACTGTAGCCCACCAGTCTCCTCAGTCCATAGGATTTCCCAGGCAAGAATACCGGAGTGGGTTGCCATTTCCTTCTATTGAATCCACATCTCCTGCATTGACGGGTGGATTCTTTACCACTGAGGCACCAGGGTAGCCCATATATCTATAGATACACACATATAAATAAACGCATGCATGATGTGCATGAAGAAATACATAGAAGTATTATATACATGGAAATGAGTGCATTGATATTTAAATATATGCATTATATATATATGTATATATTACACACACACACACACACACACACACACACACACATATATATATACAACATTTACTTCAGCTCTGCCTGAAATCTTAATAGTGCAGTGTATAGTTATCTATGGCTAATTACAGGTTTCAGAATATAAAAACTTCTTATATACTATGAAAAATTAAAAATAGAATGGTTATTATTGCACATATTTTAGCAATTCAGTTTCTGTTGAAAAAATAATGAGTATAAAGATTAATTATATAAGAAATAGAAAGGAGAAGGGGCCAAGATGATAGATTAGTAAAGCTCTGAAATTACCTCCTCCCATGGAAACACTAAAATTAAAACTACTTACAGTGTAGTAATCTATGACAATGACCTGAAGACTAACAGAAAATAATTCCACAAAGAAGCTCAACATAAAAAAGGAACCGGAAGAAGAATAGGAGAGGAAAATATGTGATCTTGTCAGGACCATTGCCTTGGGTCAGTGACTCTCAAACTGGAAGAATACCACAATTATAGAGGCCTCCCACCAAAGAATGAGGGGGTCCAAGCCCCACATCCAGCTTCCCAACCTGGGTAGGTCCTGCACTGGAAGAGAAGTCCTATAACATCTGGGTTTGAAAACCAGTGGGGTTTGTGTTCAGGAGAACCATAAGAAGTCTAGAGGAAACAGAAGGATGCACATAAGTCTCAAATACTTCCAGCACAAAGGAAATAACTTGAAAGAAATCTAGGTCAGATCAACTTAAGGATATTGGAGGGTCTCCCACAGAAGTAAAAGGCAACTGAAAATCTCCCTGGTTATGATGATACAAAGTGAAGCGCTCAGTCGTGTCCAACTCTTTGTGACCCCGTGGACTGTAGCCTACCATGATCCTCCGTCCATGGGATTTTCCAGGCAAGAGTACTGGAGTGGGTTACCATTTCCTTCTCCAGCGATGCAGGCGGAAGTCAATTTGGAAGGTTGTTCTACTGTGAGAACAATGACACAAAGAAGCATTTGGAAATCATTTTTCTAGCCTATTAGCCTGTTGCCCACTGGACTGATAATAGACACAATTGCCATGAAACTGTGCAGATAGCTGAAGAGGGTCCCAGTCCCACACTCTAGTGGGTGGACACCAGCCTTGAGCCCCACCAGTCCCTGAAGACAGTGGATGAAAGTATGGCCCTGTCCTCTAGCGGCTGCACGCCAGCCCCAAGTCCCCCATGGGCTGTACAGAGAGCCGTATGCACCTGTGCTGCATAGCCAACTGCATGGGAGAGACACCCTACCTCCAGTGGGCACACAGTCACCCCACAAAGGACTGCTTTGTAATCAGCTGGATAGGAGCTCAGGCCTGCCTACCAGCACTCCCACAATAATTAGCCCTTTCACAACAGAAGGGTGCATGGAACTTGCTTATGGGGGATACCTAGAAAATATAGTTCTAGGGAACAGAAGGTATGCTACTGAGCCCTACAGGATGTCTCCTATTTCGGGCCGTTTCTCTGAGATCAAGAAATATAACCAATTGACCTAACACACAGAAATAAACACAGAACACTAGGTGAAATGTGAAAACAGTGGAATGTGTTCCAAACTAAGAAGCAAGACAAAATTTCAGATAAGAAACCAAATGAAGTGGAGATAAGCCATCTACCTGACAAAGAGTTCAAGGCAATGATCATAAAGATATTAACTGAACTTGAGAGAAGAGTGGATGAATATTATGAGAAATTCAGCAAAGAGAAAGTTTGAAGTAGAATCAAACAGAGCTGAAAAATAAAATAACTATAATAAAAATACACTCAAAGGAATTCACAATAGGTTAGATCACACAGAGGAACAAATCAGCAATGCAGAAGACAGAGTATTTGGAAGTACCCATGCTGAACAGAAAAAAAAATGAAAATAGTAGTTTTTAAAAGTAACAATAATTTAAGATTCATCTGGGACATTAATGGAACTGACATTCACATTATAGGAGTTCCAGAAGGAAAAGAAAGAGAAAAAGTGATGGAGAAATTATTTGAAAAAATAATTGAAAGCTTTTCTAATCTGGTAAAAGAAACAGACATCCATATCCAGAAAGCCAAGACAAATTACAATTAAAATAGAAAAATTATGAAAGAAACATAAAGAGCTTTACAGATAAATAAAAGCTGAAAGAGTTCATCAACAGTAAACCAACTTTACAAGAAATGACAAAGGATATTTTCTAGGAAGAAAAGAAAAAAATATGACTAGTGATATAAAAAATTATGAAAGGAAAAATCTCATTGGTAGGATTAAGAGACAAAAATAATAAAATCATATATATCCCCAGTACTTGAGATACACAAAACAAAAATGTAAAATACGACATCAGATATATTAACTGTGGGGGTGAGTAAAATAAAATGTTGTTAGAACACATTCAAGCCTAAAATAATCACACATATATGAATTATTATATATAAATCTTATGTTAAGCACAAACCAAAAATCTAAAATATAATAGATACCGAGACTAAAAAAGAGAAAGGAATCCAAACATAATACTAAAAATGTTTATCAGATCAGAAGGGAGAGCAGAAGAAGAGGAAAGAAAGAGAAAAGAACTGCAAAAACAAACAGAAAACAGGTAATAAAGTGTCAATGACTATACATCTATCAAAAATGCCTATTTATGTAAATGGACTAAATGCTTCAGTCAAAAGGCATAGAGTGACGAGTTGGACACAAAAACAAGTGAAGAGAAGTGAAGTGAAGAAGAGGATATTCCATACAAACGGAAATGGAAAGAAAGCAATACTTATATAAGACATATAGACCTTAACAAAATCTGAAACAAGAGAAAAAGAAGGACATTACAGAATGGTGGATGAGTCAGTCCAACAAGAATTTAAATATATGTAACATCTAAATATGTAAATTACCATCTAAATATGTAAAGAAAATATTAACACAAATAAAGGTAGTATGGGGCAATAAACAATAGTTAGGGACTTGAAGCCATGGCAAAACTAGATAGCATATTAAAAAACAGAGACATCACTTTGCTGACAAAGGTCCATATAATCAAAACTATGGCTTTTCCAGTAGCCATGTATGGATGTGAGAACTGGACTCTTAAGAAGACTGAGCACCCAAGAATTGATGCTTTCAAATTGTGGTGCTGAGGAAGACTCTTGAGAGTCCCTTGGACATCAAGGAGGTCAAAGAAGTCAATGGTAAAGGAAATCAACCCTGAATATTCATTGGAAGGACTGATGCTGGAGCTGAAGCTCCAGTAAGTTGGTCACCTGATGCAAAGAACTGACTCATTTGAAAAGACCCTGATGCTGGGAAAGATCGAGGGCAGGAGAAGGGGACAACAGAGGATGAGATGGTTGGATGGCATCACCGACTCAGTGGACATGAGTCTGAGCAAACTCCAGGAGACGGTGAAGGACAGGCTAGCCTGGTGTGCTACAGTCCATGGGGTTGCAAAGAGTCGGACACAATTTAGTGACTGAACAATAGCGAAGAGGCTGTAATCCCACACCTACACCAATGACATATCATCTGAACAGAAAATTAATATAGAAACATTGACTTTAATCACACATGAGACCAGATACACTTAATAGATACATAACTTTCTATCCAATAAAAAAAGACAAAAAAAAGATTACATGTTCTTTCAGGTGCACATGGAGCATTATTCATAATAGGTAATTATATTAGGGCCAAAAACTAAGTCAATATATTTAAGATTGCAGTCACATTAAGCATCTTTTCCAATTATAATGCTGTGAGACCTGAAGTAAGCTACAAGAAAGAAATCTACAAAAAAACACAAACATG
Organism: Giraffa tippelskirchi; assembly: GCF_054371585.1. Classification (NCBI taxonomy): domain Eukaryota; kingdom Metazoa; phylum Chordata; class Mammalia; order Artiodactyla; family Giraffidae; genus Giraffa; species Giraffa tippelskirchi. The sequence goes on along the minus strand of NC_137280.1, from coordinate 173,792,571 downwards.
TGTTGTCTAAACAACAAAATAATCTATGGATCATTGGGAAAAAATCAAAGAGGAAATTTAAAAATATGGAGATAAATGAAAATGGAAAAAAACTTCAGAATCTGTTGGATACAACAAAGCAATTCTAAGAGGAGCATTAGAGCCATACAAGTCTACCTCGGGAAACAAGAAAAATCTAAAACAACCTAAATTTACATTTAAAGGGACTGGAAAAAGAACAAATAGATCCCAAAATTAGTAGATGGAAAAGAATAAGGATCGGAGTACAAAAAAAAAAATTAATATAGATACAAAATAGAAAATATCAATGAAACTAGTTTACAGTTTGAAAAAAAAAAATAAACACGAGTGATAAACCTTTAGTCAGACTCATGAGAGAGTCCGAGTTACTAAAGTCAGAAATGAAAGAGAAGTCATGACCCACATGGCAGAAAAACAAAGGATCATGATAGATCCTACAAACAACCATATTATATGCTAACAAAATGGAAACCTAGAAAAAAATGGATAAATTCCTGGAAAGACACAATCTCCTAGGACTGAATTGGGAAAAAAAAAAAAAAATAGAAAATATGAACAGACTGATTATCAATAAGTAAATTGAATCAGTGATAAAAGAAACTCCAAAAAATCCAAAAGCCCAGGACCATCAGATAGCTTCACAGTGAATTCCAAAACATTTAAAGAGGGGTGAGGCCCTATCCCTCTCCCTATTCCAGATTCTCTCGCTATGGAGTAAACCCATGCTTATACGGTCAACCAATCTATGACAAATGAGGCATGAATATTCGATGGAGAAAAGATGGCATCTTCAATAAATGGTGTTGGGAAAACTGGGCAGCTACTTGTAAAAAAAAAAAAAATGAACTATTTTTCCACACCATATACAAAAAAACTGTAAATGGATTAAAAACTCAAACATGACACCTGACATCATAGAAATCCGAGAAGAAAACGTGCAGGGTAAGCTTTCTTACATGGGTCTTAGCGATATTTTGGGTCTATTTCCTCAGGCAAGGGCTACAAAAACATACATAAACAAATGGGACCACATCGAACTAAAAAGCTTTTGTGCACCAAAGGTAAATATTAACAAAATAAAAAGGCAGCCTACTGAGTGGGAGAAGGTATTTGTAAGCAGTCTCCCTGGTAAGTGGTTAATATCCAGGATATGCAAAGAACTGGCACAGCTCAACATAAAAAAATAATCTCAGTTTAAAAATGGGCAATGGGTCTGAATAGACATTTTTCATAAGAAGATATACAGATGGACAACAGAAGTGTTAAAAATATTCAATGTCAGTAATCATCAGGAAATGTAAATCAAAACCACAATGAGATACTATCTCACACCTGTCGAATGGCTATCATCATCAAGACATCAAATATCGAGGGTTGGCCAACTTGGGGAGAAAATGAGGGATTGTAAATTGCTGCAGCCCATATGTAAAATGCTGTAGATCGCCTCTGGAAATTAAAAATAGAACTGCTATATGATCTGGCAATGTCATATGTGCGTGTTTATGCAAAAAAAGGCAAACGCTTATTTGAAAAGAAAATGCGCCTTAGTGTTCACTGCAGCATTGTTTACTATAGCCAAGGGGTGGAATCAACCTAAGTAGCTATTGATAGGTGAGTGAATATAGATGATGTGGTATGTATGTGTGTATATATCGCTCTGCTGTAGAAAATGAAACCCTGCCATTTGCAACAACGTGGATGGCCCTAACGGGTATCATGCTAAGTGAAATAAAGAAAACAGAGAAATAAAAATGCTGTGTAATCTCACTTATATGTGGAATCGGAAAAGCAAAACAAAAGAAAGAAAAAGAAAAACAGGTTTGTAGTTAAAGAGAACAGAGTGTGATTGCCAGACAAGAGGAGGGTGAGGGAGCAAAACAGGTTAAGGGTATGAAGAGGTATAAACCACCAGTTAGAAAATAAGTAATCCACAACGTTGCATTATACAGCATAAGGAATATGCTCAGTAATACTGTATTATGTATGGGGACAGATGGTTCCTAGCTTTATCACAGTGATCATTTCATAATGCATGTAAATGTCAAATCAACGCAAAGTACACATAAAAGTAACATAATATTGTATATCAACCATAGTTTTATTTTCTAAACAAAATAGAAAAAATATGTCCACATTAGCATATGGAATAGTATTAATAGATTTCAAAGAGAAGTCTTAAATTACTAAGAAAATTTATTGCCATGTAAGTCCATGATTACAAGTTTCTCTTTATTATTCCTCTAGTTTTGGTCTTTCTTGTGCAAGAAATTTATCCATTGCAATTAACTATATAAATTTATTAGTGCTGTATTTTAAATCTGCAGTTTAACAGCGGTTTTATCTTTGGTCTGTATATTTCATCCATCTTGTCAAAACGACACAAAATCTTGAGCAATCTTCAACTACATTTATTTGCTTTTTAATCGTGGCTGTTTGTTGTTTTCTTTCTTATTGCTCTCCATCCTAATATCCTCTCTAGTTTCTTTGACTTTATTCTGCTGTTTTTCCAGTTTCTTTAGGTTTTTTAATTCTTTCTTTCTTGTGTTCTGATATATTGAAAGCTATGTCTTCTAAGTATTAAGATGTTCAATTTTTTTGTCATCACTGTGTGTTTGCGTATTCAGAGGCTAGAGTTATAACATAAAAATATGTCTAGCTGAATATTTATTTTAGTCTTTTAAGTGGATATAAAATAGAATATGGACCATTGCCAGCTTTTAGGTGCCTCTTACTGACCTGTCTCAACTCATAAGCAGCAATTTAGAGAAAGTGTATGACGTTTATGGTAACTGGAACTAGACAGTTTTCATCATCCTTGATGCAATTAAGAGGTCAGTCTGTCCAGAGTAGACACCAGGAATAATTAAAATCAATAAGGAGAGCATTTTTCTCTTTTATTTTTAGCATGCTCAGCATATACAAAATAGTCAATGTGTTCAAACTATTCCAAATTTTCAGTGTTCAGATATATTTTATTACAGAAGTCATGAAAATGGAAAAACTCCCCAAGCTAGAGTAAAGAAATATTCGGTTAATGAATCTGAAGTGTTCATATTTGGGTCTGTATCTATATTGCATGGCCATAAATCCAAAATCTATTTCTTTTTTGTAATCTGACATTTTTATTTAGGTGGTGAATGCAAATGTCTTTAAAATTAAGAGTTTATTGACTCAATTTGTGGGAAAGCTTCTGGCTCAAAAACAACTCAGAAATAATTTATTTACCATAGTTTTTCCTTAAAACTTGTTTCTTGACCTTAACAAGTTCCTTCTCATCCTGTGCTTCAAGGAGTCAATGCAACTGCAGCATGTGGTTGCCAGGATACATGGGCAGACATTGCCTGATGAAAGTATAATGTAACAGCTTGATTTGTCATCAAAATGGAGAAATCTTGAGGGAAAGGTGATTTGGTGAGTGGCAACTAGAATTTGAAAATGCTGATTTTCCCGTAAGTTAACAAAACAAAAATTTTAGAAAGTTGGTACCAGGCACACATTTCTGTGTATTATCTGTATACTAAAAGTTGCATAGATATATATTCCTTACGTGAAAACCACATGAGAAGAAATAATGATTTATTATTAATATTTGTTAAAGATTTGTGTTTCTTATATAGAATCAGTAGATATTAAAATTGCATTATTTCCAGGATTAGCTTGTCATACCTGCTTAGTCTTACTGCTTAAATACTGTGGCAAAGATTGACTTGTTTTTTCATTTATTTTTTTATTGAGATAACGTTGGTATTTAATGTTATATGTTTCATGTGTGCAATATTATATTTCTACTTCTGTATACACGGCACTGTGACACTCACCAAAAATTTAGATTCCATCTTTATTTTTCATAGTTAGTAAATATTGCCCTTACAGAATTTCCAGAAAAATCTTAAATAAACTGTGAATATTGAGTTTACCATTTGCTATTTCTACACTTCCAAAATAAGCATCATTTAAAAAAAATTAATAAAAAGAGTCTCTGAGTTAATTTTAGCATCGTGACCCTATCACTATGTTGTATGAAGTGTTCAATAGTTAGGATTCTTTAGGAGATGGAGTTCTGTGCAACCCAATGTGATACTCAGAGTTGCATGATATTTATTTATATAAGCAAGATATTTTTAGAAATTTTGATTTATTTTCACAACATTGAAGCTATACATAAAGTGTTATATAACAAGCTATTAATAAAATGTCAATTATGTACTTTCTTATTACAATTTGATACATTTTCTCCCATAGAATCCTTCTTAATTTTGTGATTATGTTTAGTTATATTTTTAACATATTAACTTTTAATGGAATCAAAATGGTTAACGATGATTGATAAAGAGGACTAAAAATGAAGGGGAAAAAAGATTGAACTTTTAAGTGTACTAGGAAATTAAAATTTTAAAATAGCTGTGAACTGACTTATGAGTCATTTACTGTTTAAAAATTGCAGAACTTCTGTAAATTAAATTTTCTCACTGTTCCATCCTTACCATGTTTTTAGAAAGGGAAAATATACAGATCTAATCTTTTTTAAGATAGAAAAACTCTTAAAGGAATATCAAGTTGTAAGAAATTTCTGTGTCAAAATCTTACATAACATATAGACATTTAATTGAGGATATTAATTTCTGTACTCTAGATGCTGACACATAGCCATTTAACATTCATGTCAATGACAGATATTTATTTCACCACTGCAAGATATAACATATAAAAATTTAATTATGGATATTCATTTCCTTCTTTTAGACTTGATGTATACCCATTTGATATCATATCATAGATACATATTTTTTCATCATCGTAAGCTGTGAAATGTTAAAATTAAACTGCAAATATCCATTGCCTTGTTGTAGTTCCATGCACATAAAAACCAAACTGTAGTCACCAAACTGTATACAGATATTTTGCTCTAAAATACTTGTAATAAAATGATATTTTCAATCATTAGTAAGTGAATATTTAATCTCTTAAAGGGTTACTGTAACTTTAAATTTAGATGTGACCAATTATTAAACAATAAATAATATGAAGCTAAAGTCATTTAATGCAACTTCAAAATTAAGGCTTTGGTTTTTGTAAAAATGAAGGATGTGTGTTAAACAATGTCAAACAACTAGAAAGAAACACAAACTTAAAAATTTGCACAAAATTCCTAACACTTGAAGACAGTCTCTGACAAGATTCATCTATGCTATAGACAGTATCTCTTTACTGTATATAAAGAGATACAAAGATAGAAATAGATAGGTAGATAGATAAAGTTACAGAAAGAATACAACTTTAGAAAGACATGTTTAAAATGCCATTGCATTTAAACGAAGAAAATGAAGCTAAAATCAAAGTGGAGAAATTAATGAAAATGAATTTCAGATGAAGTTTGTTTTACCACAGAGATACAGTTATTAAAAACTTTATTTAAATTTAGAAATATACCCAGAATTGAGTAGCTCTACACTGGATCAACAGAGAGGCATTATGGATACTGATACCTGAGTCTCCCCATCAAAGGTTCTGCTTTGAGGATGTGATTGGATTATCAAGAGCTTTAAATATGATTACAGTGTAAAGTCAGAGTTGAGAATCATGGTTTTAAAGCAAGGAATGTTATAGTAAAAATCTTAAGTTATGTAAAATTATACAATGTTAATTTTGTAATGTTAAATATCCTTTAATAATATGAAAGTACACGTAATAAAAAGAGAAGAAATTAGCGGACTCACAATTCTATTATTAGTCTCTCACCTGCCTATTTTTTTTTTTTCTTTAAAGTCTAGGAGTGAAATGTATTTTATATAATCAGATAATTCTCACTCTTGTTGAATTGGTTTGATGACCACGATACCCTCCCCTAGCCCTACTCTTTTTTTTAAAATTGAATATGCTTGACTTACAATAGTGTATTAGCATACTACCAACTAGGGGATTTTTGCAGAGACTAACGCCTGTGTCCAGTGATGTGAATGAATATTGAAACACTCCAGTTAATAACATTTGGGTAACAGAAGACATATTAAGTCTCTGGTCAATAAGTTGTTAATTTCAAGTATGTCATGCCGCCTGCTAAGTCACTTCAGAGAGCCCACCAGGCTCATTTGTCTATGGGATTCTCCAGGCAAGAATGTTCGCATATGTTGCCTTGCCCTCCTCCAGGGATCAAACCTAAGGCTACTAAGGCTCCTGCACTGCAGGCAGATTCTTTACTGCTGAGCCAGCTGGGAAGCCCAGTTTCGAGTAAACAACATAGCAATTCATTTTTTTTTTTTTTATATATTACACTCCATTTAAAATTATTATAAAATATGGGTGATAATCCTTTTGCTGTACATTGCAACCTTATTTGTTTTATACATAGTTTTTGTACCTCTTAACCCCTACCCTTACGTTGCTCATCTTCCCTCCCACTGGTAACCACTAGTCTGTTCTCCGGAGTCTCTTTCTATCTCATAATACTCAATCATTGATTAATTTTAGAATCCACATGTAACTGAAAACATATGTATTGGCCTTTCTCTGTCTGACTTATTTCACTAAGCACAGAACTCTCTATATCCATCCATGTTCTAGCAAAAGACAAAATTTCATTTTAATGGTTGAGTAATATTCCATTCCATGCACAAATACCACATCTTTATGCATTCTGTTAATGGATACTTAGCTGCTTCCATATTCTGCTGTTGTAATTAATGCTGCTATAAACACTGGACAGCATGTATTTTTACAATTAGTGTTTTAACTTTATTCTTTCATTCCATTCCTACATACCTAGGAATGGAGTTGTTGAATAATATGAGAGTTCTATTTTTAATTTTTTGAGAAATCTCTATACTGTTTTCAGTAGAGTCTATACCAATGTTCATTGCAACCATCAGTATACTAATGTTCCCTTTGATCCACTTTTTTTGCCAACGTTTGTTATTTGTTGTCTTTTTGAGCATAGCCATTCTGACAATTGTGAGATTATATGTTATTGTGGTTTTGATTAGGATTTCCCTGGTGACAAGTTTTCATTGAGCATGTTTTCATGTGTTCATTGGATATCCGTATGTCTTCTTTTAAAAAAATGTCTATTCAGGACTTTTGCCCCTGTTTTTCTTTTCTTTTCTTTTTTTAAGATTTTATTGAAATATACTTGATTTATAATATTGTGTTAATTTCTTCTGTACAGAAAAGTTACTAATATATATATATATGACATATATATATATATTATTTTTCATATCATTTTCCATTATGGTTTGTCACAGGATACTGAAAATGGTTCCCTGTGCTATACAGTAGGACCTTGTTGCTTATTCATCCTACATATAATAGGCTGCCTCTGCTAATCCCAAACTTCTGTTCCTTTCCCTCTGCTACCCCACCTCCCCATTAACAACTATGAATCTGTTTTCTATGTCTGTAAAGTCTGTTTTTGTTTTATAGATATATTAATTTCCTAAATCAAGTTGTTTGTTCCCTTGATAATGACTTGTATGAACTACTTATATATTTTGAATATTAACCACTTATCATATGTATCATTTGCAAATAGTTTCTCCCATTCAGTAGGTTGTCTTTTCTGGTTTTTTTTTGATAGTTCCATTTACTGTAGTAAAAGATTTTATATAATTATGTTCTATTTGTTTATTTTTGCTGTTGTTTACTTTGCCTGAGTTGACAAATTAAAAAAAAAAAAATGTTTCTAAGCCTTCTGTAAAAGAGTGTATTGATTATGCAGCAATTTTCTCTAGGAGTTTTATGATTTCCAGTCTCATATTCAGGACTTTCATCCATTTTGAATTTATTTTTGTGTATAGTATGAGAAAATGGTCTAATTTTATATAGGGTTGTGAAGATTTCGCTAAACTACTTATTGGATCAGGTGTATTTTACCCATTGTATATTTTTGCTTTTTTTGCAATAGATTAATTGACCGTATATGTGAGGGGTTGTTTCTGGGCTCTCTATTATGTTTCACTGATCTATGTATCTTTTTTTTGTCAACATTATGATGCTTTAATGACTATATATTTGCAGTGTAATCTGAACTCAGGGAGCATGATACCTCCAACTTTGTTCTTTTTTTCCCTCAAGATTTCATTAACTATTTGGGAGCTTTTCTTTCCTTTTTTTTTCTTAAAAAAAAAAAAAAAAAGAAGCTATTTATGTTTCCATATAAATTTTAGGATTATTTGTTCTAGTTTCATGAAAATGTCATGGGTATTTTGATAGGAATTGCATTAAACCTGTAAATTGCTTTCAGTAGTATAAGTACTTTCACAACATTAATGCTTCCAATCAATTAACTGGGATATCTTTTCATTTATTTGTATCACCTTCAATTTCTTTCATCAATGCCTTACAGTTTTTAAGAGTATATGTTGTTGCCCTCCTTGGTTAGGTTTATTCCTAGGTATTTCATTCTTTTGGAAGATGTTTTTGCTTTCTCTTTCTGATAGTTCATTATTAATGTATAGAGAGGCAATAGGTTTTTGTGTATTAACCTTGTATCCTGCAAATTTACTGATTCATTTTTTAGTTCTAATAGTTTTTCTGGTGGACACTTCAGAGTTTTTTATGCACAGTATCATGTCATCTGCAAATATAGTTTTATGTCTTCCCTTCTAATTTGGATGCCCTTCAAGTTACTTTTCTGATTGCTCTGACTCACACTTCCAATACTATGTTAAATAAACATGGTGATAGTGGGAATTCTTTTTTTCCTGATTTTGGAGGAAAATATTTCAACATTTTAGCATTGAGAATGATATTATCTGTAGGTTTGCCATAAAGAAGTAAAGTGAAACTCACTCAGTCGTGTCCAACTCTTTGCGAACCTATGGACTATACAATCCATGGAATTCTTCAGGCCAGAAAATTGGAGTGGGCAGCCTTTACCTTCACCAGGGGATCTTCCCAACCGGGGGATCAAACCCAGGTCTCCCACATTGCAGGCAGATTCTTTACCAACTGAGCCACAAGGGGAGCCAGAGAATATAGGAGTGGGTAGCCTGTCCCTTCTCCAGCAGATCTTCCTGACCCAGCAATCAAACTGGGGTCTCCTGCATTGCAGATGGATTCTTTACCAACTTAGCTATGAGGAAAGCCCTGTGGTCTTCATTTTACTGAAATAAATTCCTTCTATACCAATTTTGTTGAGAGTTTTTTTTTTCTTTATCATAAATGGATGTTTAATTGTGCTAAATGCTTTACAACATCTATTGAGATGATCACATTATTTTTATCCTGCATTTTATTATATACTATATCATGCTGATTTATTTGCATATATTGAACCACCTGTATGTTCCTGGAAGAAATCCTACTTGCTCATGGTATATGATCCTTTTTATATATTGTTGAGTTCAGTTTGTTAATGTTTTCTTAACAAATTATATATACATCTATATTTCTCAGAGATATTAACCTATAATTTCTTATTTTTCAGTTTTAATTTTTGTAGTATCTGTCTGTTTTTGGTTTCAGAATAATAGTGGCTTTATAGAATGAATTTGGAAGTGTTCCCACCTCTGCAGTTTTTGGAAATGGTTTGGAAGTATAGGGATTAACACTTTTTTATATGGTTTGTAGAATTCCCCTGTGAAGTCATCTGGTACTGTACTGTTGTTTGTTGAGAGCTTTTTGACCAGTGATTCAGTTTCAATACTAGTGATCCATACTATTCAAATATTTCTTCCTTATTCATTTTGAAAGACTGCATGTTTCCAGAAATTTATCTATTTCTTCTAGGTTTCCCAATTTGTTGGTATAGAACTAGTCATAATATTCACTTATAATTGTTTATATTTTGGTGATATCAGTTATAATTACTCTTTTATGTCATGTTTTGTTTATTTGTGTTGGGGGAGTGTGTAATTTCCTTGGTTCTGTCTCACCCAAGCCAAGATTTGAAATGCAGTCAAGTGTTACAGCTCAGTTACAGCTCAGAGTTTTATTCAGCAAGTGAAGGAAAGTACACCCTCATGAGTGCAGGTCAACCCCAAAGGAGAGGCCTTTATTTTGGGGGGCTCCAAAATTAAAATCAGCCTTGGCTTCCTGTTTTTATTCGTTTGTCTCCTCCCCGCTGAGGCCACCCTATGTAAATTGTGCTAGCCAGGAGAGCTGTTTGTTTCACCAGAGGTTCTCACTCCAGTCCTCAGATTTTCTTTTGTTCCATTTTTGAGGGCTTTTCCTTTCTTTGCCCTTTAGCCTCTGCCATTTTGGACTCCTTTTTCCTATTCCAACTACCTAAACAGGCTTCAACAATACGTGAACCGTGAGCTTCCAGATGTTCAAGCTGGTTTTAGAAAAGGCAGAGGAACCAGAGATAAAATTGTCAACATCTGCCAGATCATCAAAAAAGCAAGAGAGTTCCAGAAAAAACATCTATTTCTGCTTTGTTGACTATGCCTAAGCCTTTGACTGTGTGTCTACAGTTTTCATTGGCCTGATGCTTGGCACGAAGAAGATTAAGGACAGAAGAACCCTCACCTACTTGGGCAATAGCTCCTAAGGTGCAGTAGACAGTGGAGCCTGCGGGACCCCCTGGGGAGCAGTCCCTGCCAGATTTCCTCAGTTGCACCCACTGCCGCTCGCCTGTTTGCAGGGGCTTTGAGGAAACAAGAAACAAGAGATGGTAAAGGAATTCAGACATTTTTAGCCATATGTCCTTCCAGCCCTAGGAGCGAGGATCTCCTGCCTTAACCGGAGGCCTTCTGGAATCTGAGACTGAGGTGTGTGAGCTTTCTGCCGAGTTTGTTTTCCTCGTTCCAGTCTCCAGCACGCTGGGCTTCTTGTCACTTCCACTGCGCTGGGTTTCCTTCGCCTTCAGCTTCCACGGTGTGAGCTTTCGCCAAGCTGGGCTTCCGCTGTGGTTGGTCTGCGCCTCACTGGGGCTGAGCTGAGGTTGTTGCAGCCAGCTTCAGTCTGAGACACAGCACCAGATATGTCCGGAGAGTGTGTACTTCCCTTTGCTGTCTTGCCACAGCAAAGACTGGATAGGCGGACCAGTGTCACAGCTCAGAGTTGTATTCCGCAAGCAAAGGGACGTGCACCCTCCAGGCCTCAGTCAGTCTTGGCTTCCTCCGTTTGTAGGTCTGCCTCCTCCCCCGTGAGCCTGCCCTTTGTAAACTGGGCTAGCCAGGAGGGCTGTTTGTTTTACCTGAGGTTCTCACTCTGGTCCTTGGATTTTCTTTTGTTCCAATTTCGCGGGGTTTTTTTACTTTCTTTGTCTTTTAGCCACCGCCATTTTGGACTGCTTTTTCCTTTTCTAACTACCTCTTTGGGGTCGCAAAGAGCCTGACTGAGGGACTGAACTGAACTGAACTGAACTACCTAACATTTGGATCCTTAATCTTTTTTCTTGATGAATCTGGCTAAATGCTTATCAATATTTTATCCTTTTGGAAAACCATTTCTTGGTTTCATTAACTTTTTCTGTTGTTTTTCTTTTCATTTCTGTTATTTATCCCCTCTCTGGTCTTTATTATTTCATTCATTATGCTGACTTTGGGTTTTCTTTGTTCTTTATCTAATATTCTTGCCTGGAAAATCCCGTGGAGGGAGAACCCTGGCAGGCTACAGTCCATGGGGTCGCAAAGAGTAGGACCGCGACTGAGCAACTTCATTTTATTTTATTTTCTTCTTTTCTTTATCTAATACCTCCAGATGTCAAGTTAGACTGTTTACTTGAGTTTTTGTCTACTTTTCTGAGGTACTGTTATACTATATATTTATAAAATTATCTCTTAGAGTTAGCTTTGCTATATCCTATAAATTTTGCAAGGTTGTGTTGTCATTTGTATTTGTCTTAAGGCTTTTTATGATTTCCTCTTTGATTTCTTCATTGACCCATTGGTTTCTTGGTAGCCTGTTGTTTAATTTTCACATCTTTGTGCTTTCCCCATTTTTCTTCATAAAGTTGATTTCTAGTTTCATACCATTGTGATTAGAAAAATTCTTGACTTAACTTTTATCCTTTGTAATTTGTTTAGACTTCTTTTGTGGCCAGCATATTATCTATTCTGGAGAAAGTTTCATGTGCAGTTGAAAAGAATGTGTATTCTGTTGTTTTTGTATGGAAACATGTAGATTTCAATTAAATCCAACCGGTCTGTCATTTACGGCCACTATTTCCTTATTAAATTTCTGATCTTGATGATGTAAATGGGATGTTAAAATTCCATATACTTAGTTATGGGCTTCCCTGATAGCTCCATTGGCAAAGAATCCACCTGCAATTCAGGAGACCTGGGTTAGATCCCTGGGTTGTGAAGATCCTCTGGAGAAGGGAAAGGCTACTCACTTCAGTATTCTAGCCTGGAGAATTCCGTAGACTGTATAGTCCGTGGGGTCACAAAGAGTGAGACACGACTGAGGGACTGTCACTTTAATACTTCATTATGGTGTTATTATCGATTCTCCCTATATATTTCTTAATATTAGCTGTCTATATTTAGGTTCTTCCACTAAGAGGTATATAACTAAAGGACTTGAAGACTTACATCCATTACAGTGAACAAATGGACAAACAAACTTGAACATGAATATTCATAGCAGCATTATTTATACTTAGGGCTTCCTTGGTGGCTCAAATGGTAATAAATCTTCCTGCAATGTGAGAGACCTGGGTTCTCTCTCTGGGTCAGGAAGATCCGCTGGAGAAAGAACTGGCAACTCCCTCCAGTACCCTTGCCTGGAGAATCCCATGTTCAGAGGAGCCTGGTTGGCTACATTCCATGGGGTTGCAAAGAGCTGGAAACAACTGAGCAACTGACACACAAAAGGTAGAAACTACTCAAATGTCTGCCATCAACTGATCAATAAATAAACAAACTGTGATATATTCCTTCAATGGAATATTTATCAATCATCAAAGTGAATGAAGTATTGATACATGTAACCATATGGGTGAATATTATGCTAAATGAAAAAGGCAAAAAAGACCATGTGTTGTATGATTCCACTTATGTGAAATGCTCAGAATAGGTTGAATTCATAAAGGCACAGAGCAAAATAGTGGTTGCTAGGGGTTAGAGAAAGGAGATAGTTGAGAATGACTACAAATGGATATAGATTTTCTGTTTGGATGATAGAAGTGTTCTAGAATTAGATAGTGGGGTGATTACACAACCCTACAAATATACTAAAAACCATTGGTGTGCACACTTTAAAAGGGTGAATTTTATGGGATGTGAATTATATCTCAAAAAACAATGAAATTATGCATCTAGATAAAATCATCCATTGACAGTGAAACTATTAGGTGAAAGGTTGATGAGGAATTTATAATATGTGAATCTATCTGACAGGCAGTGAACTTATTCAAAATTGGACTTTTAAACTGCCTTCTAATATTATACAGTGGGAAGAACACACCATATAGATAGTATTCTTTCCAAAAAATTGAACGTGGATTTATCAAGTCTATAAGATTGTAGGAAATATGAAGGCTAGATAAACACATTAAATTATGCTTATGTATATATATATACCACAAGAATATAAGAAATCAAGTCAAGAAGGGGGGAAATTCAATAAGAAAGCAATTCAATCTTTTTGATAAACAAATGTTTTGAGAAAAAAAATGTAGGGAATGGTAATGCAGACTCAAAGAGACTTAAGACATAAGAGCCATAAAAACTTGAACGAGAAAAAAGATATTTTTCCAAAAATTTAGGAAAATGTGCACATCGGATATTAGAAGATATTAAGAAATTTTTATACCCCTTAAAGTTCATAATTCATTAATATCTTCTAACACTAAACATGTGTAACTTTGCATATTGTTGACTCTGGGTGATAACTGGCACTTGCGATTCATAGTATTGTTTCTTCTCTTTTGTATATATTTGAAAATTTCCCCATAATACAAAATTAAAAAACAATAAGCCTAATATTCAATGGCAATTGATCAGTATTAAAGAATTCACCTTCTGATCTAAAATTGCTTTGCTGGAGAAGGCAGTGTTGAGTCAATGAGATCTTAGGCCTTAGAATTAGAAACACTTTGGCTTGAATATGGCTTTGCTATGTTTAAGCACTATTACCCTGGACAAGTAACATACTTTTCTGGATCAATTTTCCCATCTGTGAACAAGAATAATATTACCTACTTAAGAAAGTTTTGGAGAAATGTGTAATATATTTGATAAAGAATAAATGCTCTATCAATGTCAATTATCTTAAAACTTGACACAAAGTAATCTCTATTGAATAGGACTCCTAAATAAAAAAAAAAGTATATGTATTTTCAGTTTTAAGTTAATTCTCATTAAAGGTCAATCAATGATCATTCTCTAACTTCTCATGAATCTCCATAGTGTATTAGGCAAACCAGAATAGGCAACTCATAATATGTGAAAATAATTTATGACAGTTTCTGATTTTGTTAAGGAGCTGCCTGATACAAGATGTCCCTATTTTGAACAAAATCATGAATACTAAAAATGCCAAGAAGCTTATTTCTGAAGAAAAAAACAAACAAACAAAAAAACACCTGTTTTAAGGTATTGGAGGGGAAAAAAAATAAAAGCCAAACTATGCTAGCCATTAACAGTAAATTCAAGGTGAGGTTTTGAAACTGTCTTCCTTCATGAGATTAGCCATCTTAAAGCTAAATTGAAGATATGATACAGAAATTTTGAAAAGCATTTTTACTTTACTTTAGCTTACTTGTCCCCAACTTTGAATCATTTATCACCTCATTTCCAAGAGCCAGAAACTATTCAGATAGCTTGTATTTCAAACCTATTAATCATTTCCATATGTATAGTTTTCCTCATTGAAGAGGATAAAGAAAAGGAACATGATCTCAAGATTTAAATTGTGTAATATTCTCTTCTTTATGACATGCTATTATCTTTGTCAATTGTTGCTACTTTATTTTCTTCATAATCAATAACATATAGTTTTTATATTTTTCAGGTCCTTATAGTTCTATTTTCATTTATTTTCATCTAATATAAAACTGGTATATGTTCTTTTTAAAATTTAAATTTATTTATTTTTAATTAGAGGATAATTGCTTTACAATGCTGTGTTGCTTTCTGCCATATATGAGCCATAACTATACTATGTCCCTTCCCTCTTGAGCCTCCCTCCAACCGCCACGCATCCCACCCCTCTAGGTTGTCATACAGCACCAGATTTGAGCTTCCTGTGGTTTGGAGTAAATTTCCACTGGCTGTCTAATTTTACGTATGGTAATATATATGTTTCTATGCTACTGTCTCCGGAGAAGGCAATGGCACCCCACTCCAGTGTTCTTGCCTGGAGAATCCCATGGACGGAGGAGACTGGCGGGCTGCCGTCTATGGGGTCGCTAGGATTCGAACATGGCTGAGCGACTTCACTTTCCCTTTTCACTTTCATGAATTGGAGAAGGAAATGGCAACACACTCCAATGTTCTGTTGTGTACAGACATTGAGAGCTGTTTTAATCACTAGGACTTTAGAAAAATTTCTAATATTTGCTAATGCTCGTTTGTTTGCATTGCCTTTCTTTTATGTATTTTACTTGATTTTTCTATCATGCTTATATTTTCAGAGGAGCTGAACCAAGAGTCTGTAAATTTGAGACAAAACTTGGAAAATAATTGACCAAGGCAGCCCTGGATTTTGGGACCAAAATTACAGAGAGAAGAAAGCCCATTCAGGTGAGTCTCAAATTCATAATTTTTTTTTTTTTACTATGGAGGCATTTTTCTGATTTGTAAATGGCTTTGGCCAAAGGCTAGGCATATGAAAGGAAAGCAGAGGTTGCTAAGAGGTAAGAACTCAAGCAAAAGGCTTTGGGAGCCCCATGAGGCTGGGGACAGAAATATTTAAGTGGAAAGTCATTTCAGGGGGAAAACAAAACAAAAACCAAAACAGAAAAAATCCTATCCGCTGCAGACTCTGTTGGTGGGATGAGCCACTTTTAGCAAAAGGCTTCAGCTTCGGATGGCACTGACTAGCGAGGGGAAATGTCGTTCCAAGCGAGTGGCACAGCTGTTCTTTCTTCCCCCCTTTTCTTTCAAAGCAGCTCCACGCGTGGTGTTCTGCCAGGATGCGCTTTACTACTTCTTAGTTATACTGAACTCCTTGGTAATAAGAGAACATTTTATTAGTAAGTGGTGAGTTCCTTCAAATTGATCCCACCAACACCATATTTTGCAGATATATTTTTTTTGTTTTTCATATCATAGAGCCGGCCCTATTCCCTAATTTTGTACTGATACTGGTTTCCTCCCCCCCATTTGTCTTGATCTTTTGATTCCTTAAAGTTGGGATATCTTTACTGATTAACTAAATACCATATATATGTGTTAGTATACTGTATTGGTGTTTTTCTTTCTGGCTTATAAAAAAAAAAAGGTTGGGATACATCTGTGGTAGCTGGAATTTTACATCCATCTTTTCTATATACTATCATCAAATTATGTGTAGAATATCTCCCATAATGTCTAAAATGCTTCTTAAATTTGAATTTTCTTCTTCATCTTATTAAAATAATCTTTTTTTGTATTCTCATAAGTGCAATTTTAGAAAAAAAATAATAAGAAAGTATTTGTTTTTTTTCTCTCTCTGATAATTATGAGGCAGCTATTTAAAGATAAATTTTGAATGATGTGTCAAAATCTGTGAAGGGTCTAAGATTACCCTGCTTGCAAGGTTACAAGTCAGCCTTCTGCGCTGTCATGGGCACTGGCAGAGGACGTAAGACAGCTGGTTCACAGGCAATATAGAGTTTGCCTCATGGTATCGCGTGATGCGTCAAGCATCAGATTTACGCTGGTTCTTCTTGCCGTTCACCCTCCCTAATGGCAATGCAGAGATGTTGCACACACAGTGGGTTTGTCCCGTTTTTAAAGAATCTCAAGCCTAGGAAATCCTACTCCGTTACAATGAGGGACAACCATACTGCCCTTTGCCTCAGAAGGAGATTTTATCTCTAACTTCCAAGGCTGTTCTAAATTATATATGCATCTTAGCAAATATAGTCCAGAGAAAAAGGAGCAATTACTGATAGCATCTTCTTATTCATAAGATATGCATATTTCATAAAATATGAAGGAACAATAAATTACCTCCCAACATGAAACAAAACCAAAAAAATGAACACACTCACACACACACACATACACACACCTCTACCTGTTTAAAGGTATCAGAAGCTATTATGCTAGACAGGGCATAGAAAACAAGACCCCCACCCCCACCCTCACTTAGGAGTGGGAGAGAAACTTAAAGAGAGATTACACTATAGGCTGGACATACATTTAAATTTTCTCAACTGTTTCAGATTGATCAAAATAAAAAATATCTACTCTGTATCTAGGAAAGCACAAGTAGAAAACAAAGGTGTACCTGAAAGCACTTTTCTCTAATCTGACTCTGCTAATTTGATCAGTTTACTTAAGCTGCAAGAATTTTGCATAATCAGAATTTCTCCTCTGACCATCACATATCCTCTTTCTATCTGGAAAAATGATCATCACCCAAACTTTAAAGCATATGTACTGAGAAATGATTGCATGCATGCATGCGCAATCACTTCAGTCCTGTCTGATGCTTTGCGACCCTATGGACTGTATGTAGCCCAGCAGTCTTCACTGTCCATGGGATTCTTCTCCTGGCAAGAGTACTAGAGTGGGTTCCTATTTCCTCCTCCAGGGGATCTTCCCAACCCAGGGATCAAACCCACAGCTCCTGTGGCTCCTGCATTGCTGGTGGATTCTTTACCACTGAGCCACCTGGGACGCCCAGAGAACCTGGTACTGGCAGGACATATTCAGGCATGTTTACCTCTTAGGTGAGCTTTGATCCACGTGCCTTCTGCTTTCCATGCCTTTATTCTTTTCACCTGAAAATAAATATACTATCATTTACTTAATGGGCTTCCCTGGTAGCTCAGTCACGAACGAATCTGCCTGCAGTGCAGGAGACCCGGTTTAGATCCCTGCTTCAGCAAGATTTCCTGGAGAAGGAAATGGCAAACCACTCCGGTATTCTTGTCTGGAAAATCCCATGGACAGAGGAGCCTGGCTGGCCACAGTCCATGGGGTTGGAAGAGTCATACTGGACTTAGTGACTAAACCACTTATTTACTTTCCACAATTGTTAGGATGATTAAATAATTTAATAGAGAAAAAGTCTTTAGTACTAAACATAGAAAACAGAAAAGCTCATTAAGTAAGCTGTCATTATTATCAGGAAAAATAAAGAAATATAACCATTGTGTAGATAGGCCTGGTAAATTAATTTAATCAAATCTGTTAGGAAACAAAGAGCTAAATTACAAAGCAAGTATATTACTCTAAATGTAGATTTCTCCTAGTAAATATTAGATATCAAAGTGAAATAAAATAGCCATAGAATTTGAGAGTTGTTAATGGTTATATAATAACTGTATACCAAGTAATATGTAATTTATATATGAATATAATATAATACTCAATGGACATGAGTTTGAGTAAAATCCAGGAGTTGGTGATGGACAGGGAGGCCTGGCATGCTGCAGTCCATGGGGTCACAAAAAGTCAGACATTATTGAGCGACTGAACTGAACTGAACTGAACTGATAATATAATACATATTCAGATATTTCTAAAAAATCATATGTACTTCTCATAAATGGGTGCAAGGGATATGACTCACTAAATAACATATTCAAACTCTTATGAAATAATCAAAATGAAAGACTCAGGATTATTTGAAAATCATACTAAATTTCATATGAAAATATTTAAATTAATTATATCATAAGTAGAAATGTGCTCTAAATTTTCAAGAATAAGATTTAACATATGTAGCAATAGTAAGAAAACAAAGAAAGCAACAATAATCAGCTTATAAAATAGTAATCAACCAATCTATAATGAAATAAAGATGAATGAGATCTTTTAAGTTTGAAAACCCTACTCAAATGCTCTCTTATTACAAATTACTCAATATAAGCAAAGGTAAGCCAGGAAAATCTAAACATAAAATGAGCAGATATTTTAGTATCAATATAAAATATGCAGTAGAATATAATAGCATGCTGCTGCTACGTCACCTCAGTCGTGTCCGACTCTGTGTGACCCCATAGATAGCAGCCCACCAGGCTCCACCGTCCCTGGGATTCTCCAGGCAAGAACACTGGAGTGGGTTGCCATTTCCTTCTCCAATGCATGCAAGTGAAAAGTGAAAGTGAAGTCGCTCAGTCGTGTCCGACTCTTAGCGACCCCATGGAGTGCAGCCTACCAGGCTCCTCCATCCATGGGATTTTCCAGGCAAGAGTACTGGAATGGGGTGCCATTGCCTTCTCTGTATAATAGCATAGCTGAAAATTAATGATTTTTAATGAAAAAATGTTCACTATGTAATGGAAAATTTTATTCAGTCTCAATTTATACAAAACATATATTGCTAATTACAGTGGAAAAGTAGAATAAAAATACAGTTGAGTTTTCTAAACATTTTTCTTATTTTGAATGTATCAGATTCAGGAATAAATAAAAAGATGGAGAATACAGGCATTTCAATTAAAGATTAATGTGAAAATTCATGTCATATAAATAACTTTATTAAAACTCATGTAATTATAAATGTTATGTGTAAGAACAGTTTAAGTGGTGGTAAGTTTAGAATAAGTGTTTGACAAGGATATAGGCAAAACTGTAACCATATTCTACTAATAAATGTGTAAATGGATCAAATTTTGTAGAGAAGAAATAGGATCATGATAATATATGTGTAAATATTTACCCATATCAGAGTTATTTTCAAAGCATGTATCATTTGACCAGAAAATATTACCTTTAGAAGTTCACACTTAAGGTAAAAACTGAAAATTACATAAAATCTTAAATACAAAGATAACTATGACTACAAATTTATAATAGTAGCAAATTATTGCAGAAGCAGTCTATGTCTACCTATGTGTATTTCTTAAATGACTCTCATACACTTTCATAATGCAGCCCAGGTAAAGAAAGTGAATGGCCAATACCTATTTGAACATGCAGAAGAGAAAATACCTGCCATTGGTTCCTTTATTTTTTTATTTTTAAAATTGTGACTTAAATTGAATAGCTTTCAACAGAGATGGAACTTTAAAATAAACAGCTATTTCAGGTGTATTAGAATATAGCATTGTCATGTCTTACTTGTGAAAAATAGTTTCAACATTATTGCAATTGGCTGTACGTATTTAAATTACAGATATTTTCTCTGAGCATTCCAGTTCTTAAAACTTTTTCTCAGAGTGATATTTGAATAAATTTATACAGATATACATACAAGGATATCCTGAGCAATATGTAATACTTTAAAATAAAAGCAGCCGATAGGACTATCACATAAGGTTTGGTTTAGTATTATTTTATATCCTATACTTAAAAAAAAATGGTGCATTTTAAAATCCACACCTATATAGAACCATCTGAATTAATATGTACTTAGCATCAAATTCATATGAATTTAACTCCATATTTAGTCAATAAATGAGAAATATGTTGGTAAACAGTATAGACAGTGTCATATTTGAGAGAGAAGGAGAATGAGAAAGAAAGTGAGATGGAAGGAAGGGAGGAAGGCGGAATTAGTAAGCCTGTATCCTAAAACATTAGTGATGTGTCCTTTGACATAGGATCTGTAAAGATCTTTCCTTTCTCTCTAAAGCGGAAAATGGAAGCGATTTTAACATATTGTCTTATCTTAAAACAGTTATTTTATACTATTTTACCATAAAAGTAGTATAAAATAATAATATTTCTTATTTTTTTATTTTTCTGTGAAACATATATTATTTTTAAACAATTTTAAAGGGAAAATAAAAAAGCATCTTTGTATGACGTCAAAGTATGTTGTATATTTTTATTAGTTTCTAGTTGATGTGCAATAAGAAAATATCTTTGTCATTTAACAAATCAAGGTACTCTGAACTATTTCTTAGAAATGTATTACCCAGGGTAAAAATATGTTTCAACATAAAATTTTTCCCAATGAGTTTCTTTTGATACTTTTTCTAGTTCTCAATAGAATATAATATTTATCTTATAAGGAATGATAGGCATCTTACTGCAGCAATAGGATACTATACAAGATATACTTTCTCTTATTCCCCTTTGTCCAGGCATTAATATTTTTAATACTGCTAATAAGTTAACATTTTAAATGGTACCACCAATTCCAAAGGTATAATTAAAAGATGAATCTCAAAGGAGCTGGATGCATAGAAAATCCATGTAAGTCACTACCATGTATTTAGTGCCATTTGTTCCATTAAACCTTATGATCTGGAACATATATGTGAAGAAAATTTATTTGATTAGCAAAACCATCACCCCTCCTGAATGTAGTTACATCAATTCTTCTGTAATTCTGTTCATGTACATATGTGGAAAAATTTGGTATAAAACAGAACTGCCCTAAAGCCCTAACCTATGGTGATGATACAGTTTCTGAAATAGTATTATAGTGGTTTGTAATTATGGGCAGATCATAACTTGTCACATTCTCTGAATGAAGAAACTAAACTACGGTGAATTTGGCACTTCCCCCCGAAATTCCACAAATAGCGATGCCTATCTCTAGCTGAAATCACATTTCATAAAATATCCAGTACTTTACTTATTTTGGAAAACTTCATAATCATCATTATAATACATTTATTTTTAATGTACTTTATAGGGAATTATGTCTTATATATGATAGAACTTACATGTAAATTTTAAAAAGGAAGTGAAAAGTAAATAAGATATAATTATTAAGCTGAGATAGGATAGTCGTTTCGGAGAAGGCAATGGCACCCCACTCCAGGACTCTCGTCTGGAAAATCCCATGGATGGAGGGGCCTGGGGGGCTACGGTCCATGGGGTCTCTAGGAGTCAGACACGACTGAGTGACTTTACTTTCACTTTTCACGTTCATGAACTGGAGAAGGAAATGGCAACCCACTCTAATGTTCTTGCCTGGAGAATCCAAGGGACAGCGGAGCCTGGTGGGCTGCCGTCTCTGGGGTCGCACAGAGTCGGACACGACTGAAGCGACTTAGCAGCAGCAGAATAGTCGTTTAGTCGCTAAATTGTGCCCGACTCTTTGCAACTCCATGGGCTGTAGCCAAACAGGTTCCTGCATCCATGGATTCCTCCAGGCAAGAATACTGGAGTAGGTTGTCATTTCCTTCTCCATGAGATAGGATACTGGTTATTAAAATAGATATGTAAACATGCTATAACTTCCTATCCAACTGTCCAAATATAGTCACTTCAAAGCACCACAACCATGAAACTCCCCTCACCTTCGTAAGAAGAGAGAAACTTGGAAATATGGGCATAGAAGTACTAAAATGCAAACAAAAATGAGCCAAAATAACATATCATTTGACATCGTTACAAAATAGAATTTAAGAAGAAAAGGGCAAAAAGAGCTGAGAATAATATAAAGCTCCTTTTAATTTTAAAGTCATAGTAGTTTTACAGTTTAAACTCCTACTTTGGCAATATTAATAGTAATAGATTCATCCAACCTTGTCCAGTTACAAATCCCTCTTGGCCCCAGTATTTTTTATCTATAAGAAGTATCACAGCTCCATCTCCATTGTAAATTTGAGATTAAATGAATTAAGCTGACAAAAATCTCACAGAATTGCAGTTGACATATATTGAGCAGTTTGGATAAACTTTTACAATAATAATTGTGTTTATGTGCAATCGCAAAGTCATGTCTCACTTTTTGTGACCCCATGGACTGCAGCATGCCGAGATCCTCTCTCCTCTACGATTTTCTAGACTTTGTTCAAATTCATGTCCATTGAGTAGGTGATGGTATATAACCATCCCCCCCTCTGCTGCCACTTTACCTTTTGCCTCCAAACTTTCCCAGCATCAGAGCCTTTTCCAATGAGTCTACTCTTCACATCAAGTAGCCAAAGTATTGGTTCTTCAGCTTCAGTAACAGCCCTTCCAATGAATATTCAGGGTCGATTTCCTTTAGGATGGACTGGTTTGATCTCCTTGCAGTCCACGGGATTCTTAGGACTCTTCTCCAACACCACAGTTCAAAAGCATCACTTTCTCAGCACTCAGGCTTATTTATAGTCCAATTCTCACATCTGTACATGACTGCTGGAAAAAATATAGCTTGGACTAAACGGACATCCTGGAATATGAAGTCAAGTGTGCTTTAGGAAACATCACTACAAACAAAGCTAGTGGATGTGATGGAATTCCAGTTGAGCTATTTCAAATCTTAAAAGATGCTTCTGTGAAAATGTTACATTCAATATGCCAGCAAGTTTGGAAAACTCAGCAGGAGCCACAGGACTGGAAAAGGTCAGTTTTCATTCCAATCCCAAAGAAGGGCAATACCAAAGTATGTTCAATCTACTGCACAATTGCACTCATTTCATGCTAGCAAGGTAATGCTCAAAATCCTTCACGATAGTCTTCAACAATATGTGAGCCTAGAACTTCCAGATGTTCAAGCTGGATTAAGAAAAGGCAGAGGAACCAGAGAACTAATTGCAAGCATATGTTGGATCATAGAAAAAACAAGAGAATTAAAAAAAAATAAATCTACTTCTGCTTCATGGACTATACTAAAGTTTTAGTGTGGATCGCAACAAACTGTGGAAAATTCTTAAAGAGATGGGAATACCAGACCATCTGACCTGCCTCTTGAGAAACCTGTATGCAGGTCAGGAAGCAACAGTTAGAACTGGACATGGAACAACAGACTGATTCCAAATAGGAAAAGGAGTCCGTCAAGGCTGTATATTGTCACCCTGCTTATTTAACTTATATGCAGAGTACATCATGAGAAACGCTGGGCTGGAAGAAACACAAGCTGGAATCAAGATTGCCGGGAGAAATATCAATAATCTCAGATATGCAGATGACACCACTCTTATGGCAGAAAGTGAAGAAGAACTAACGAGCCTCTTGATGAAAATGGAAGAGGAGAGTGAAAAAGTCGGCTTAAAGCTCAACATTCAGAAAACTAAGATCATGGCATCTGGTAGATCACTTCATGGCAAATAAATGGGGAAAAAATGGAAACAGTGGCAGACTTTACTTTCTTGGGCTCCAAAATCACTGCAAATGGTGACTGCAGGCATGAAATTAAAAGACACTTGCTCCTTAGAAGAAAAGTTATGACCAACTTAGAGAGCATATTAAAAAGCAGAGACATTACTTTATCAACAAAAGTCCATCTAGTCAAGGCTATGGTTTTTCCAGTAGTCATGTATGGATATGAGAATTGGACTGTAAAGAAAACTGAGCACTGAAGAATTGATACTTTTGAACTGTGGTGTTGGAGAAGACTCTTGAGAATCCCTTGGACTGCAAGGAGATCCAACCAGTCCATCCTAAAGGCAATCAGTCCTGAATATTCATTGGAAGGACTGATTTTGGCCACCTGATGTGAAGAACTGACTCACTGGAAAAGACCCTGATGCTGGGAAAGATTGAAGGCGGGAGGAGAAGGGGATGACAGAGGATGAGATGGTTGGATGGCATCATCAACTCAATGGCCATGAGTTTGAGTAAACTCTGGGAGTTGGTGATGGACAGGGAGGCCTGATGTGCTGCAGTCCATGGGGTCACTAAGAGTCGGACACGACTGAGTGACTGAACTGAGCACTGCATAGGAGTTACCTAAACAGAGTGACAATATATAGCCTTGTCATACTCTTTTCCCAATTTTCTCAACTTTGAACCAGTCAAGTTCCACGTCCCTGTGAAGTCTTTCAGTCGTGTCTGACTGTTTGCGACCCCAGGGACTGTAGTCTGCCAGGCTCCTCAGTCCATGGTATTTCCCAGGTAAGAATAATGGATTGGGTTTCCATTTCCTTCTCCAGGAGATCTTCCCGACCCATGGATCAAACCCTGGTCTCTCGCTTGCAGGCGGACTCTTTACCATATGAGCCACCAGAGTTATAACTTTTCCTTCTTTACCTGCATACAGGTTTCTCAGGAGACAGATCAGGTGGTCTGATATTCCCATCTGCTTAAGAATTTTCCTCAGTTTGTTGTGATCCACACAATCAGAGGCTTTAGTGCAGTCGATGAAGCATAAGTAGATTCTTTTTCTGGAATTTCCTTGCTTTCTCTATGAGTCAGTGAATGTTGGCATTTGATCTCTGGTTCCTCTGTCTCTTTGAAACCCACCATGTGTATGTGGAATTTCTCAGTTCACACACTTTTGAAGCCTATTTTGAAGGATTTTGAGCATAACCTTGCTAGCATGTGAAATGAGCTCATTTGTTTTGTAGTTTGAACATTCTTTGACATTGTCTTTCTTTGGGATTGGAACGAAAACTAACCTTTTCCTAGCCCTGTGACCACTGCTGAGTTTTCCACGTTTGCTGACGTGTTGAGTGCAGCCCTTTAACAGCATCATATTTTAGCATTTTAAATAGCTCAGCTGGATTTCCTTCACCTCCACTACCTTTGTCCATAATAGTACTTCCTTCCTAAGGCTCACTTGACTCCATACTCCAGGATGCCCAGCTCTAGGTGAATCACCACACCATTGTGGTATCTGGGTCACTAAGCCCTTTCTCGTACAGTTCTGCTGTGTATTCTTGCCATCTCTTCTTAATCTCTTCTTCTGTTAGGTCCTATCTCTTCTTCTGTTAGGTCCTTAACGTTTCTGTCTGATATCATGCCTGTCATTGAATGAAATGTTCCCTTGATGTCACCAGTTTTCTTGAAGAGATTTCTAGTCTTTCCAATTCCTTTGTTTTCCTCTATTCTTTGCATTGTTCACTTAAGAGGGCCTTTCTTATTTCTCCTTGCTCTTCTCTGGAACGCTGCGTTCAGTTGGGTGTATCTTTCCCTTTCTCCCTTGCCTTTGCTCCTCTTGTTTCTTCAACTGTTTGTAACGCCTCCTCAGACACCACTCTGCCTTCTTGCATTTCTTTTCCTTTGGAATTGTTTTGGTCACTGCCTCCTGTAAAATGTTACACATCTTCACCCATAATTGTGTTATTACATGTTATACATTATAATATATTATTTTGTTATCATATAATATAGTAGAAGATAAAAGATTATTATAGATACTATGTCATATGTATCATTATATTTTATAAAAATAAAATTTACTTGAAATATTATAAACCTAATGTGTATTAAAAATGCATCAGTGGACTACTTATGGCAAATATTCTGTAAGTAGACAAAAGCCTCATTTTCTATGCATATTTGTGTTTATAATTTGTTGCTATCTTATTATCCTGCAAACAGAAAAAAAAAAATGTTCCTGAATATTCACAAAAGGTGCATTGAAATACAGGTGCAAAATTTCTCAACAACTCTTATCAAGTAGAATCCAACTATATATAAAAAGAATTATACGCCATGACCAAGCGGGATTTAGCCTAGATATTCAAGGGTGATTCAACATTTAAAATCAATTACTGTAATCCATCACATCACAGACTAAAAAAAAAAAAAAAAAAAATCACATTTTCACATCAGTAGCTGCAGAAAAAGCATCTGACAAAATTCAACACTCATTCATGATAAAAAAAACTCTCAGTAAACTATGAATAGAAGAAAATTTCCTCAACCTAGTGAAGAACAGCTACAAAAACCTACAGCTAGCATTATTCTTAATGTTGAGACTAGAAGCTTCCCCCCGGGATCTAAGGTACAAGACATCCTTTTATCTTCTCTTTAATATTGTACTGGAAGTTTTAACCAATGTAATGTTTCAGGTAATGCAACAGGAGAAGGAAAGGAAATAAAAGGAATACAGATTGGGAAGAAAAACATAAATTTGTTGTTGTTCACAAATGACATATTCACCTATGTGTAATTCCAAAAGTATCAACCAAAAAATCTCCTTGGAACTAAAAAGTTTTGTAGCAGGGTTACAGTACATAACATTAATAGGCAAAAGTCAATTGCTTTTCTATATATCAGCAATGAGCAAGTATAATTTGAAATTAAAAACACAGTACAGTTTACGTTACCACCTTCAAAAATAAATATTTCAGTGCATATATAACAAAATAACTACAAGATCTATATAAAGAAAACTACAATACTCTGATAAATCAAAGAACTCTATTTCATATTCACTGATAAAGAGTCTCAGTATTATCAAGATGTTAATTATTCTCAACTTGATTAATAGATTCAATGCTATCTCAAGAAAAGTTCCAGAAAATGACTTTCAGAATATCTATAAACTGATCCTAAAGTTAATTTGGAAGGGCAAAGACCTGATATGACAGTTCAGTGCTGGAGGAGAGGAACAAAGTTGGATGACTGACTCTACCTGACTTCAAGACTTAATATTTTGCTATATGATGCAGGGAGCTCAAAGCAGTGCTCTGTGATATCCTAGAGGGGTGAGATGCGGTTGGGAGGGAGGTTTAAGAGGAAGGGGACATATGTATTCCTTGACTGATTGATTCATGTTGATATGTGGCAGAAACCAACACAATGTTGTGAAGCAATGATCCTCCAATTGAAAGTAAATATATGAAAAAAGACAACATAAAATTAAGCAATACGGTGTGTTATTGGTGAAAGAATCCACATATCGATCAGTAGAACACTATAGAGAGCCCAGAAATAGACCCACGTTAACGTAGTCTGCTGATCTTTGACAGAGCACCATACAAATATATTCATTATTATTGACTGTCTTCCCCCTGCTGTACCTTTTATCCACATGACTCATTTATTTCGTAACTGGAAGTTTGCACATCTTGATTTTCCTCCCCTTTCTCACGCATTCCATACCTCCATTCCCTCTAGCAACAACTGGTTTGCTTTTTCAATCTAAAACACTGTTTCTTTTTTGTGCTGGTTCTTTTTTTTTTATTTCCTGTAAGTGGAATAATATGATATTTTGTCTGATTTATGTCACTTAGCATAACATCCTCCAGGTACATCCATGTTGTCTCAAGTGGTAGAATTTCCTTCCTTTTCATGGCTGAAGAATATTGCAAGTATCCAGTGGAATATTATTTCACATCTTTATCTATTGTTCAGCCATGACTGTCCATCTTGATTATGTTGATATTAATATAAAATAATTTGGCAGTAATGAAAGGAAAAATTAATAGAAAATACTTTATGTTTATATATAAACTTTGATATAAAATTATTCAAAATTATTGAAAGTTATCTTATTCATAATGTGTTTATAGGGAAATACATTTGAAAATTTGACAGTAGTGGTGAGTTTTAATATCAGAAAATAAATTAAAAACATAATTATTTTTACTCTAAGAAACAAATAAATTTAATCTATATAAAACACATATGTATTGGGTATATGTATAGTATATCTGTATAAAAATCCTCTTTTATACAGATATACTAGTGTTGAGGCTATCACTTGTTTGTGATTGCATTCTTTCTTTCTCTGTTCAGTTTTTTACATTATCCAGGAATTTTACATTATCCTCTTGCTTCAGAAAAACTTTTACCTAGCAGTTGTTGTTTGCTTATATACTTTGTTTTAACTCCTCAAATGTGACCTTTATCTAGAATACAATTAGATGGACAGTGAAAATATAGCTTATTTGTTAAAATTGCTTTAATTTTCTTCATGAGTTGAAGAAGCAAACAGGAAACAAAAAACAAAATTTTCAGTAAGATATTATTGGGTTAATCCCTTGCCTCTTTAGATTACTTAATACGTTTTGGTTAAGTGATCAGTTTTTGAGATATTCTGTGTAGGATCTTTCTCTTGTACAAAACACTATCTGCGTTCCTAAAGAATTGTGGCCAATTTCAAGCTACTGATATGAGCTTATGAACAAGGAGTTAGAAAGACATACCTATAGTTAGCTCCAACCTAGTAAAATGTAGATGTCAGAGAAGAGTAGGTTTAGTTCAGAATCATAAGCTTAACAGTTAGAGTAAGCCACTATCTTTTGGAAATATTCTCAGATTTTCAGACTTCATCATATTCCCTGCTCTTCCCCTAGCTGATAGCTAAGGGGATAAAGGAAGGCTTGCCAATCTCCTTTCAAATCCCCAAATTTCTTGTCTAGTGATGAGGATGGAAGGTGGAGAACAGCAAGATTAAGTTTATTTTTTTCACGTCAACCTATCCTCAAAATGCCAACATTTAAATAAAAAAGACTTTTTAACACAAATGCCTTGGTTTTGATATCTGAGAGTGCCCTGCTTGTGGCTGCTCTAGTCACAACAAGGCCCCTTGATCAAAAGGTCATTCTTTATTCTGATGGCATTCATATAATGACTTTAAATGCTGTGTATGTATTTAGCTTGAATATTAGGAAATAAGTCAGCATTGAGATGCACATTATGCAGTCTGATCTCTCTTCAGATTTGCTCGGTGTATGCAACTCTGATATAAGATGTAAAAGTTGGTTCCCTTTTTTATCTTACTAGCACTATGGTCACCTATGAGCCCTGATCATGTTCTCCATCGAGCCACTGTGAAAGTCTGTCCCTCAAGTGCCTTCCGTGGGGTCAACAGGATCCTTGCTGTGTCAGGAACAATGGAGGACTTCTCTCAACTTGGTGTCATACTATATACTCTGTGGACATAAAGGTTAGTTCGGAGCCCTGTCTCTGAATGATCTTGCTGTCAAGGCTGCATCTGCTTTGGATCCTCTCGCTGGATGAGGACATACCATTCTTCATCTCAGGATTTCAATCAGAATGCGGAGCAAGTAACTCCTCCATTATGAGTTTGTAAAACTCAGAAGTATTGTCACCATGACACAAATCTTGCTATATTCCTTTCTTATCTCTATCTTCTCTCCTTACAAAAGCACTGGGAATGAGGAGGAAGTCTTTTTTTTTTTTTTTTTTTTACTTTTATTTGTTCCACCACTGATATTTCTCCCAGAAATCTTGATTCCGGCTTATGCTGCATCGAGGCCAATATTTCGCATGATGTGCTCTGCATAAGTTAAATAAGCAGGGTGATAAAATACAGCCTTGATGTACTCTTTTCCCAATTTGGAACCAGTCTGTTCCATGTCCAATTCTAACTGTTGCTTCTTAACCTGCATACAGATTTCTTAGGAGGGAGGTAAGGTGGTCTTGTATTCCCATCTCTTTAAGACTTTTCCACAGTTTGTTGTGATCCACACAGTCAAAGGCTTTGGCATAGTCAATAAAGCAGAAATAGATGTTTTTCTGGAACTCTCTTGCTTTTTCGATGATCCAGCGGATATTGGCAATTTGATCTCTGGTTCCTCTGCCTTTTCTAAAACCAGCTTGAACATCTGGAAGTTCACGGTTCACGTATTGCTGAAGCCTGGCTTGGAGAATTTTGAGCATTACTTTACTAGCATGTGAGATGAGTGCAATTGTGCGGTAGTTTGAGCATTCTTTGGCATTGCCTTTCTTTGGGATTGGAACGAAGACTGACCTCTTCCAGTCCTGTGGCTACTGCTGAGTTTTCCAAATTTGCTGGCATATCGAGTGCAGCACTTTCACAGCATCACCTTTGAGGATTTGAAATAGCTCAACTGGAATTCCATCACCTCCACCAGCTTTGTTCGTAGTGATGCATTCTAAGGCCCAGTTGACTTCACATTCCAGGATGTCTGGCTCTAGGTGAGTGCTCACACCATCGTATAATCATAAGGTATTTGATTTAAGTCATACCTGAATTCTATGTACTATATAGTCCCCATGGATTTGCAAAGAGTCGGACACAACTGAATGAGTTTCACAGACACATATTGAATGGTCTAGTGGTTTTCCCTACTTTCTTCAATTTAAGTCTGAATTTGGCAATAAGGAGTACATGATCTGACCCAAAGTCAGTATCTGGTCTTGTTTTTGCTGACTGTATAGACCATCTCCATCTTTGGCTGCAAAATATATAAGCAATCTGATTTCTATATTGACCATCTGGTTTTGTACATGTGTAGAGTTGTCCTTTCTGTTGTTTGAAGAGAGTGTTTGCTATGACCAGTGTGTTCTCTTGCTAAAATTCTGTTAGCCTTTGCCCTGCTTCATTCTGTACTCCAAGGCCAAATTTGCCTGTTACTCCAGGTGTTTCTTGACTTCCTACTTTTGCACTCCAGTCCCATATGATGAAAAGGACATCTTTCTCGGGTGTTAGCTCTGGAAGGTCTTGTTGGTCTTCATAGAACCGTTCAACTTCAGCTTCTCCAGTGTTAGTGGTTGGGGCATAGACTTAGATTACTGTCATATTGAATGGTTTGCCTTAGAAATGAACAGAAAACATTCTGTCATTTTTAAGATTGCACCCAAGTACTGCATACTGGACTTTTTTGTTGACAATGATGGCTACTCCATTTCTTCTAAGGGATTCTTGCCCACAGTAGTAGATATAATGGTCATCTGAATTAAATTTGCCCATTCCAGTCCATTGTAGTTCACTGATTCCTAAAATGTTGATGTATTACTAACAAGACATATATAAAATATATTGCTAACAAGACATATATTATTTTTGAAAGTATTAAATCCTGAGAGCTGACCGTATAATATGAGAGTGAGATATGCAAATATTTAATTCAATAGTGTATGAGAAACAGTACTCTCCCGAAGAGTGGTGTATCAGGTGAGATGCTATATAAAAGGAGACCTTAATTTAACTTGACAATGCATAATTATTTATCAAGGGACAAGCAGGAAAGAGGCTGGCATTCCATGCAAGGAGGAAGAACACTTACAAAGAATCTGAGGCATAATAATTTGTAGCTGAACCATGGGACATCATACTAGACAGTGTCCAATAACAAATCCAATATGATCTGAACTAAGGGAATGTAGGTTTCATTGTACCAGCTGTGAAAAATTGTGTGTGGAAGAGAAGAAGGGTGGAAGAGAGGAGTTCACTTGGGAGGCCATTTAGATGTGAAGTTAAAGATGGCGAAGGCATCTAGTTAGAGCGTACCTGCATACTGAGTCTCTTCAGTCGTGTCTAGCTCTGTGCGACCCCATGGACTGTAGCCCGCTATGCTCATCGTCCATGGGATTCTTCAGGCAAGAATACTGGAGTCGGTTGCCATGCCCTCCTCCAGGGAATAATCCCCATCCAGGGACTGAACTGCATCTTATGCCCCCTGAATTGGCAGGAGGGTTCTTTACCAGTAGCACCACCTTGGAAGACCAGATGGAGAGCATCAAATACTGAAGTTCGGAAAAAAGACCACTCTAGACACAGATTTAGGATTCGGTTGTTATTTATTAATTATTGGAGCAATCGTAGCAGAATGCAATTGAATTACTTTGTATTGGGTTGGCCTGAAAGTTTATTTGGGTTTTTCCATACTATCTATGGGAACCCAAATGAGCATTTTTTCTAACCCAATATAATGAGATCTACATATACACAAACACTCACATGCAGTATTTGGGTTTACAGATTTTCAGTTTGAATCATTTAGAATTTCAGGGTGTAGAGGAGGAATTTAGAGTCAACATACATAATAAATGCTTAAATATTCATAAAATATTTCCCACTGGAATATTTTAAACCATATTGAAGTTACAATATTATTGAAATGAAAGTGTAGTACCTAAGATTACGAGCATTTTGTGTTATTTAAAAAAAATAAAGTGATGATGTGAGTTTTACATTGGCTCTAGACTTGTATTACTTTGTTGATGATAGCATTGGGTCCTAGTAGTACTATATCCATAAGGTTATTCTACAGAAACAATGATTGCTCTGAAAATTTTAGCGAGACTCATCCTAATTTGATCTACATTTTTGTTACCCCTGGGCCTAGAATTTAAATCTGTTGAATTGCAGTTATCCCCTTTCACTGGGGATGCTTAACCATTTTGGCCAGCATTTATATACCCACTCCAGTGTTCTTGCCTGGAGAATCCCAGGGACGGAGGAGGCTGGTGGACTGCCGTCTATGGGGTCGCACGGAGTCGGACACGACTGAAGCGACTTAGCAGCAGCAGCAGCAGCAGCAGCAATGCCTTACCACAGTTAATTTGCATGTCTATTTCATATTCCATATTAACTCTTTTAGATGTGTGGAATTCTCTTGAAAGAATTCATTGATGTATAATTCATTAGCATTCACTTGCAAGCTCCTGTTCTTAACAGATTTTAGGGAAGATAATTACTAGTACTTAAAGATGGTTTTTGGTATATTTTCTGTATTAGGAAATATGCTTTACATTGAAAACTCATCAAATATGCATAATGCCTTATTAAGACCATTATTATTATTTACTGAACAAATATATGGAGTTGACTCCCTTTGAATAGTACAATATACACTTATTAAAGGTATAATGCTTAAGTCCATTGATACCACATAGCAGTTAACTTGTTTTACTTTATAAAGTGATTTTGTAAATGATTTTACTGATCAGAGTTTTAAAGAATATAGAAGGGAATTAGGGGAATAATATAAGGAAAAGACTAATGGCCTCATTAAAAACTGTTTTGCAGAAACTGCATGCACTAAAATGCACACAGTAGCAACAATTAGTTGAATGAATAGGCAATGAGTTCTGATTCTCTTATGTCACCAGTAAATTCTGCCAGTACATAATTTGTGAGGCATAACCTTACCTGCTAATGACTTTATGATACAGGGCAGATAGATTTTTTACAAGGAAAATCAGTAACTTCAGAAAGCATGTAGAAGGTTTTACATAGATTGCTAATATGATTAAGTGGGGGGAAAAAGACATCTATAATTTCTTTAAACCTTTCTCTTACTGGAATAATGACTTTTTTTTTTTTTTAAATAAAACCATAGTAACTTCTGCTCTAAAGACTAGTTTGTTTAAAGAACAAGACAACAGATCCCAAATGAAGTCACTTATCATAAGCCACAAGTCACCAAATCAAGACTTAGTTACAGGTTTGGTCTCTTCCAGAAATTAAATCTTGATGCCATCTCGTAAAGGAAGTGACCTTGCCACAACTAATCCCCCTTTTTGCTGGCGTAACTTCCTTGTTCCCACCCCCTTCTGCCTCTAAAAGTCTCATTTTGTACAGCTCTTTGGAACCTTTTGCTCTCTGCTAGATGGAATGCTACCTGATTCATGAATTGTTGAATAAAGCCAGTAAAATATTTTTAATTGACTCATTTGATTTTTTTTTTTTTAATTTTCTGGTGATGTTAGTGTGGTAGTTGTATGTGTATTTTTACATAGTTTTAATAACCACAAATCTATTTTGAAATATTATTGATAAAGAAAATAATATCTATAGTGAGCAAGCCATGACAAAGCTAGCTTCAGTTCTGAGTGGATATAATTTCTGTAGTTGCATAATACAATTTTAAATAGATTTTTTTCTTTCTGAGTACATGGAACTGTACGTTCTGTCACTTTGGAGAATTGGTGTATGCTTTTGTGGTCTTGTGGACTCTCCTCTGCCTGGAATATGATAGAGGATCTTACGTTTTCTCAGGCTACTTGCTTCCAGATAGAGCTTTGACTTAAAATCCTCAGGAGGAATTTTTTTTTTTTTTATTAATTTATTTATTTTAGTTGGGGGCTAATTACTTGACAATATTGTAGTGGGTTTTGCCATACATTGACATGAATCAGCCATGGGTTTACATGTGTTCCCCATGCTGAACCCCCCTCCCACCTCCCTCCCCATCCCATCCCTTTGGGTCATCCCATTGCCCCAGCCCTGAGCATTTGTCTCATGCATCGAACCTGGAATAGCGTTCTGTTTAACATATGATAATATACATGTTTCAATGCTATTCTCTCAGAACGTCCTACCCTCACCTTCTCCCACAGAGTCTGTAAGACTGTTCTATGCATCTGTGTCTCTTTTTCTGTCTCGTGTATAGGGTTATCATTACCATCTTTCAAATTCCACATATATGTGTTAGTATACTGTATTGGTGTTTTTCTTTCTGGCTTACTTCACTCTGTATAATGGGCTCCAGTTTCATCCATCTCAGTAGAACTGATTCAAATGTATTCTTTTTTATGGCTGAGTAATGGTGAAGAAAGCTGAGCACCGCAGAATTGATGCTTTTGAACTGTGGTGTTGGAGAAGACTCTTGAGAGTCCCTTGGACTGCAAGGAGATCCAGTCAATCCATCCTAAAAGAGATCAATCCTGGGTGTTCATTGGAAGGTCTGATGTTGAAGCTGAAACTCCAATACTTTGGGCACATCATGCGAAGGGTTGACTCATTGGAAAAGACCCTAATGCTGGGTGGGATTGGGGGCGGGAGGAGAAGGGGACGACAGAGGATGAGATGGTTGGATGGCATCACCGACTCGATGAACATGGGTTTGGGTGGACTCCAGAAGTTGGTGATGGACAGGGAGGCCTGGCGTGCTGCAGTTCATGGGGTCGCAAAGAGTCGGACACGACTGAGCGACTGAACTGAACTGAACTGAATATTCCATTGTGTATATGTACCACAGCTTCCTTATCCATTCGTCTGCTGATGGACATCTAGGTTGCTTCCATGTCCTGGCTATTATAAACAGTGCTGCGATGAACATTGGGGTACACATGTCTCTTTCAATTCTGGTTTCCTCGGTGTGTATGCCCAGCAGTGGAAATCCATGCACCTATGGACACCTTATCTTCGACAAAGGAGGAATTTTAGATGGAGCTAGGGAAAGGAAGTGAAAACTCAATGATGAAAATTATGGTTTATATGTGCACTTGAATTTCTTGACTCTTACTGCTGTGAATTATAACTTTACTACTAGTTACATGTAGATTTGGAGGCAGCATGTGTGATCAATATACACATAAGTCTTTAAGTGCTTTTAACTGTGGCTGATCTAACTAAAAATTCATTGCTGTCCTTTTTTAAACTCATCTGTATTTCTGCCTACACATTCAGGGGAAAAATCACTTTGTGTGTATAGACTAGCCTTTTTTTTTCTCTGTACGTGTATTTATAGACTTAATTAGAGTTCAAAGATTCCAATATGAAATATTATCTTAGCCATAAATCTTATGTCTTTTTTCCTTCTTTGCCTTTTGAAGTTTCATTCTCAAGTATATCTAGTAATAATTGGTGTATCCTTCATTCAGTTCCCTAGAAATCATTCAGTGAAGCAGATTGCCAATTTTATAATATACTAGCCCTAATGGGGTATTTTTAGACATCCAGAGGAAATGATGCATTTCATTAATTTTACTCATATAGCTTTTATGATTCCTGCACTGATTTTTTTTTCTTACAATCATTTATTTGACTCAATCTATACTCACTGATGGGGCTTCCCTGATGGCTCAGTGGTAAAGAACTCACTTGCCAATTCAGGAGATGTGGGTTCAATCCCTGGGTCTGGAAGATCCCCTGGAGAAGGAAATCACAACTCACTCCAGTGTCATTGCCTGGGAAATCCCACAAACAGAGGAGCCTAGCAGGCTAAAGCCCGTGGGTTTGCAAAATAATTGTATACAACTTAGTGACTAAACAGCAACATACTCACTGGTGGGCTGATATGATGGAATCCATATTACTATCAGTCAATTATGATTTGGCACACATCTACTGAACACTCACCATGTTTTGGTACTTTTCTAGGATCAAACAATGATAAATAATAAAAGCTCCATTTCCTATGATGTTTCATTAGGACCTAAGAGAAGAAAAAAAAAAGATAAAGAGATAGCTCAAATATCATGTGATGAGTTTAAAGGAAGTAGATAATATGGGATAACATTGAAGAAGACTCTGACTAGGCCAGACGTGGTCTAAACTAGAGTGGACTTTGGTTGTTGTCCTGGAATGAATGACACCTAAGAGCAGACCTGTATTTCAAATAGTAGGTGGATGGGTTCAGATAAAGAAGACAAGTATTCTAGAGAGAATAAACAGCATGGACTGCAAACAAGGGTGAAACTGTGGCATTTTTAAGTAACTGATAAATGTTAAATATGGAAGATGGGAAGATAAGAGTGGTAAGGTAAATAGAACCAGACCATACTATATTTTGATGTCAGCATATAATTGATGGGGAGCCAGTGAACAGCTTTTTAGATAAACAACAATTCATTCAAATGTATCTTTGGAGGCATCACTCTGTACATAGTATGGAGACTAAATTGGAGGAAGAAAGGTTTTATTAGAGGAAAACTGTTGAAGCAATTCAAGTGAAGGATATCAGCTATCTAAATTAGTAAACTTATTGAAAATTGCAAACTATTTAGCAAAAGAAATTTATATAACTTGGTTAATGAAGGGATAGGAGACATGTAAGTCAAACATGGCTACCAGAAATTTGTGCGCTTTTCGTTTGCTAAAGTGGATGAGATTACCATCATTCTGCTTATGAAACACATTAGGAGGAGCAGACTGTTTTGGAGAAGATAATGACTTCTTTTTGATCAAATAAATTTAAGGTGGTCTTGGGGCATCCAAATGAAGGTGTTTAAATGTTTAGCAGGAAATGTATAGGCAAAATATAATGATCGAGGGCTTAGGTGAAATTTGCCAAGGAGAGTCTAAATCAAAAGAGAAAAGAAAGGAGTGGGAAAAAAAAGCTAAGAAGAACAGAAAGAAGGAGCAGCTTCAGAAATGTGAACTGAACCAGGACAATTAGTTATTATGAAATCTTAGAAAGAGAATATTCCAATAAGGGGAGCTATCAATGCCATTGAGAATATAAGAAAGATATAACTGAAGATATCTGATAACTGAAAGATATCTGAAAGATATCTTTCAGATATCAGATAACTGAAAGATATAACTGAATCTGATTAATAAATCAGATATATCTGATTTATTAACGATAAAATTGTTGTTACCTTGCAAGGTTTTAGAGGTTATATTCGATATGGTAGCCAACTTCTAAAGGGTGGTCAGAGGTGAGAAAATAGAAAAATAACCCTAACCCTAATATGAGGTGAGCAAATAGAAAAAGCAAATTTAAATTAATGAAACACTAGCTGGAACTTGGGCTGGTAAGAGAATTAGCAGTCTGAGAGACAGGGGGAGCAAACAGAGTCACAGGGAGCAGTGAGGGTTCTGTAAACCTTCCTTCTACTCCATTTCCTTTCCTTCTAGCTATCTTTTCAGGAGACCCCATCTTTACAAATCCTCCAACCAAATGTTGTCAGTAGTATATCCTCTGCCCAGCTCCAGAAGGAATGAAGAGGCTGAGCCAAAGCAGGAAGAGAAATACAGATGCAACCAGATATATATTATATGACAATCAAGTAGGGTAAACATCATCCATGTTTAGAATACTGTTCCGGCCATAGTCATTGCTGGATGCGGATGACAAAGGGTACAGATACAATATACAGCACTACTTTACATTAAAAATCTAACTGGCTTTTGTTCCCCAGAGCTCTGTTCTATCACACAAAGGCACTTCTTTAATACCTAGGTCTTTAGAGGGTAGTGTCCTGGGTGCTTTCTAGCCATGTGGAAGATGCTCAATTTGAATACCTCAACCTCCAATTTCCATTTTGCAACTCTTCTTGGGTCCCTCTTCTTTAAATAATTGTCCTCCCCTGATGGTCCCAGCCATCCATCCGTTCTGGAGATGCCCTGACTCTCTCTACGGAATGATGAAACTCCCTTTCCTCAGTCCTTTCTGTCTTACAGTACCCTAGTCCTTGGTACCTGCTAACCTCCCATCAGTTTCTTTTGGCGCCTTAAATAAAAGGGTGACAGCACTTACTTAACAATGCGAATGGCTTTCCAGGCAAATATTAACTTCTGGCTCTTCCATGGAGAGGGAACATGCTGGGGACTTTCATGTCCAAGATAGAATGTGTTTTCTCTATTTCTTAGGTGAAATAAAGTATAGGTTAATGTCATATGAAACATGTGTTCTCATTTAGAGGAGGAATACAGAAAATATGTCTATATCATAATAGAAATAAGAGCATGAGGTAAAAGACTTTATACTATCACTTATAACTTTGTAACTGAGGCGACATTACTTACAGTCTCTGATAATCAATTATTTTGATAATTAAAGTAGGGACAACAGTGATGTCTCCCCACTAGGACAGTAGTGAGAATGAAGAAAGATAATGTAAGGAATTCCTGGTATGTGATAAACTTTCAGTAAATGCTATCAATTATTATTAATGACTTTTACTTTTGGAAACTAATAGTGTTACTTTCTAATCTTATAATTCTTAAAAGGAACTTTATTACATTTTCACCTAAACTGTTTTCAAGCTTCTTTAGGTCAATAATTGTCAGCTATCAATGATTTTATATTGCTCAATGTAATATTATCTAAAAATGAATGATGCTACATGTTTGACTATGAGGTGGCAGTGGGAAGTGGTTTGAAGTACTTGTTCCCATTTTCCTACTAAAGGGTCAAGAGAACTTTTATTAAAAAAAGACAAAAAAGAGATATTTGCTAGTATGATGAGGGTAGCAGCAAATTTTTAAAAGTTTTTTCAATGAATACTTAAAAATACAATTTCTTTACAATTAAGAAACTGTTTTTTCTGTAATTTGGGTTTGAATTTGTTGTAAAATTAAGCATTAGTAAAATTCTTAGTATATATTAAGCTTTCTTCCTTGTGCACATCTGTTATGATTTAAACACTATTATTAGTTGATGTTACTGAATTTTCTAAAGATCAGTGTAACTTTTCTCAAGCATTTGGCCATTTTAGTTATACTAAGCCTTTTTAAATAATGCCCCAATGGAACTATTTTTTAAGCACTGACTTTCAATAAATATTAAATTGAGTGGTTGTAGACACAATTTTATACTTGTTCTCTCTGGCTATAAGAAATAAGGAAGGAAGAATACAAAAGCACACAATTGGGCTTAACATTTTAGGTATAATTTAATGGAAAATGTAATTTTCAATACATATTTCTCTGTAGTCACAAGGAAGCAAAATGGGAAACATGTCCTCTATTCAACAAAGTTTTTAATATGATTTCCAGTAATTAATTTGAAATCCCCAGCTGACATACCTCAGTAAACAAGTACACTTCTTAAGCTGTCTTTTCCTACCGTCCATGAATTTCTGTTCAGGAAACAAACTGATGTTTAAAAATGCCAAGCAACTTTTCAGCCCGAGTTTACTATTCTTGGGAAGAGAGAAACAGGAGAAGGAGCACCCTAGAATTAAATTCAAACTTAAGTAGACATTCTATGGTGTTATCTAACATGCAGAAAATTCTAGGATTCATCTTTTAAGAAAAATACAATATATATATATATATATATATATGTATGTATGTATATATATATATATATATTTATTATTTTTTTTTCTAAAGAAGAAAATAAACCCTTAGCAACTGCTGCTTCTGGTCGCTTCTTGCCCCTCAGCTAGTTACTTTCTCTTGGACCCCGTTTTCTTATGAAAGAATTTGTAATGCCCCTCTCAATCTTCATGCTTCTATAAACAAGGGATTTGTATAATGAATACATATTCTACTGTTATATTTTTAAATAATGGAATGCAGCTTTATTAAGTTCCAATCCAATAGGAAATCAGTCCTTACTATTCATCGGAAGGACTGATGCTGAAGCTGAAACTCCAATACACTGGCCACCTGATGCGAAGAACTGACCCATTGGAAAAGACTCTGATGCTGGGAAAGATTGACGGTGGGAGAAGGGGACAGCAGAGGATGAGATGGTTGGATGGCATCACTGACCCATTGGAAAAGACTCTGATGCTGGGAAAGATTGACGGTGGGAGAAGGGGACAGCAGAGGATGAGATGGTTGGATGGCATCACTGACCCATTGGAAAAGACCCTGATGCTGGGAAAGATTGACGGTGGGAGAAGGGGACAGCAGAGGATGAGATGGTTGGATGGCATCACTGACCCATTGGAAAAGACTGATGCTGGGAAAGATTGACGGTGGGAGAAGGGGACGGCAGAGGATGAGATGGTTGGATGGCATCACTGACCCATTGGAAAAGACTCTGATGCTGGGAAAGATTGACGGTGGGAGAAGGGGACAGCAGAGGATGAGATGGTTGGATGGCATCACTGACTCAATGGACATGAGTCTGAGTAAGCTTCGGGAGTTGGTGATGGACAGGGATGCCTGGCGTGCTGCAGTCCATGAGGTCACAAAGAGACGGACATGACTGAGCAACTGAACTGAGCTGAACTGAATCCACTAAAGGGAAATGTTAACATGTAGAGAAGAGTATTTTGGAAACATGGTAATGAAAGAACAAAGGAAACGTTTTTTTTCCCTCAAATCACAATTCAAAAATTTGTATTGTTTAGTGCAAATGTAGGATGAAATATAAAAAACTTGAATCCATTGCTTTTATATGAAAACACATGCCTGCCTCTTATTTGGCAACTTGTTAGAAAGAAAGAAATTGAAAGAAGAAAACTAAGGAAGGAAGGAATAAAGGAATTAAGCAAGCTAGCCATGAAAGTGTTGGAAAATAATGCCTCACTGAATAAAAATATGGGCTTAAAGTTGGAGTATTAATAGAGAGCTGGGAGAACTTTCATTCCTGTCCACTAGCTGCAAGGGCAGAAAGGTCTCAAATGTATCTAACTCTCAGTGGATAAATCATCCTCAATTTTAAAAAGGATTTTTTTAACCTTAAAAGGTCTATTTCTATGCCACAATAAATGGTTTGGGGATTATCTAACACTTTGGATTATCTGCACCATTAGTGAGGATAATAAAGAGCTGACTGCGTTTTGCATTGAAATAGCACGGTCTATTACACTCATGAATAGTCTGAGAATAAAGCTTTGGAAAGTCTTTCTTGCTGCGTTTATGCACAACAGTTTAATTGACTGCAGCATGGTTGATGGGATTTTTACATTGTTTACAAATGATGGTACATCCATCACTTATTCAGTAATTAGTTTCAAAATTATCAAAATTGATTATAGTAGATAACTTTGTAGATACGATCTTAAGCTTTACATTTCTATTCTTGCAAACAATGACATATTATTTCACAAACGTCTTGTCCTGGGTTTCTTTGTTCCAGTTTTCTTGACTGAAACATTTTTGCCCTGCTCCCTTTTTCAATGGTATCAAAAGGAATTATCAAATTCTAATAATTTTCAGGCAATGTATTTCAAAGTAACGTAAAGGAAACCGGTCTTAGTTACCAGAGTTTAAAACTCTGACATATTGGCAGAAATTCATTTTCCCTAAAAATATTCCAAGCATTTCTGCTTATGGAAATCATAAAAACTTAAATGAGTTTTTTTTTTCCCCCTAAACACTACCACATGTCTGGGACTTAAATATCCCTATCAAACTTATGATAAAGATAAAATTCCTTTGTGTTCCTCTACAAAGCTATTTTTGTTATTTTTCCATGGTTCACGAATCATAGTGATGCTGGAGAAAATGGCATCTTCACTCACTAAATCAGGCATGAATTTGCAACGGTATTTCATGCAGAATGTCTGGCATAGATCATATTACTCTTTCTAATTTTAAAGTTTTAAAAATAACTGTGCAGTGTCTTATTTCTTCAAAAGAAAATAACCCAAGTACTAGGAAATCTTGAATGGTAATATTAACTGCATTGTTTATCTCATAATGATAATATTTAATTAGAAATAGCCTTTGGTATATGTTTCTGCATTTATTCATTTATAAGGAAATACTAAAAACATAATTTTTATGCTACTATCACTAAAGAGGTTTATATAAATGGTTTTAGGTAAAATTTTCCCATATAACAAAGCTAATTCATAAATTATTCATCCATTTATTCTCATCTTCAATTTTGTTGTTGTTAAGTTGTTCATAATATTGCAAGTTCTGTTCTCATTGTTAGGGAGATGTTTTAGAAAGATATAAAAAAAGAACCCTTTTCTTCTTGTAGAACTTACATTCTAGGAGTAGATAAATGGTACACAATGAAGTCTGTTTTTGCCTTGCTTCTGTCTTGAACAAAATGCCACAATTTAGCGGTGAAATCTCACTTCCTGAGTGGCAGGCAGCCAGCTTATGCCACCCAGGCGGGTGGGAGGAGCTAACCCTCTGAGGAATGAATTTTATTCAGGATACATTGATGATGCTAAAGAAATAGGCAGATAATGGTTTTCTCATTTCCTATTTTGATGTGTTGTTACCAAAAAGAAGAAAACTGTCTTTAGATTGAGGGTAAAAAAATTTTTCAACCTATAAAAACCTAGAAAATTTACTATCAATAAACTCTGACTGAAGAAAATTTCAGTGTATGAACAAATTAAAAAATGGTTTAACATAAGGATTAATCTTGGAACATATATAAAAAATTTTATTATGAACAACCTCACACTATTCTAAAATGGAAAAAAAAGTGTTATAACAAACTCTCATATATTTACCATTGTTTCAGCAAGGATCAAAGAAAGCTTGGCTGATCTGGTTTGACTTATTCTCTCTCCCAAAATAAGTCCACTTTTAGAGTAATTTGAAATGAATCCTAGCATCTGTCATTTAATCCACAATACTTTAAGATATAAGGATTATTTAAAATAAACCATCAGTTATTATTTTAAACTATAATAATAATAATAAGGAAACACTCAATATGTCTCCAAGTTCCCTTAAGTCATACTTTTTGACATTTTATTTGCAAGAATAAATATTCAAAGAAGGCTTATGCATTGCAACCAGTTGTTATGCCTATTACACATCTTTTAAATTACAAGTTTTAAACTATAGGTTCTCTCTCTCTCTGTTACAATTTACTTGTTGAATAAATGAGAGCATATGTTTCACAGGATTTCTGAAGTTTTGATTTGCTAATGACATTCTCATGCTGCCATTTATTATATCTAATAGGTTCTCTGTCCTGTGTAGTTTCTGTATTTTGGTAGACAGACCTTTAGACCAATATTTGATGAATTTAGTTCAAAGTGTTGTTATGATTTCAAGAGGTGGTCTCATTTTTGTGATATTAGCAAACAATGAATATTATTGTTTAGATCCATTTTTTAACTTGGGGCTGCAAAATTATGCTATCTTAATTCTGAAATTCATTTTTATACACAAAATTACTTTATAGTGAGAAATTATTTGGTGTCATCAACTATTTGATTCTCCTAAGGTGCTATTTTAAAGAAAGGCAGAACAAATTATATCAGTTTTCTAAAACGGAGTTAAAAATTAGTATCCTCCTATGGTGATTTTTTTTTTCTTTTAGCATCACTATAAACTAATGCATTAACACGAATTTGCATCTCTTAGATTTATTGCAATTGTTACTCTTATCGATGATCAAACTGTATTATCTTTGCTCAAACTGTAGGTTCACTTCACTGTGATTCTTGAGTCCTTCTGATATAATTTAGTACGCTTTAAGTTCATCACCGACTCAATGGACATGAGTTTGACTAAATTCTGGGAGTTAGTGATGGACAGGAAGGCCTGGCGTGCTGCAGTTCTTGGTGTCGCAGAGTCTGACATGGCTGAGCAATTGACTGAACTGAACTGAAGTGTTTTTTTACTTTCTGGTATTACAAAAAAATTCAGGATTATCTTTTACCTTTTCTGTACCAAATCTTTAATCAGAATTTTTGTTTTCCCCAAGAATCACTTGTTCAGAGCAAGTATTGATTATATTGGATTTATTAGTATAAATATAAATGCTAACACTTAAAGTACTCATGATAAGAAAAAAAGTAGAATATATCATATGCAAACTGGTAGAAAACTATGAAATATAAAAGTCAATTCAAAATACAGTAGCAAGTTTAAAATGAGACAAGATTTTTAAAACTCTTGAAATTGGGTTTTAAAAATATAGTCCTTTGCTATTTGCAAGAGACATATTTAACATCCAAGAACACTGAAACATTTTTATTAAAAGGAAAGGAAGAGAGATAGTTGGGTAATGCTATCAAAATGAAAGTTGTAAATATATTACAATTTATGACAAGATAGATATTAAAGCAAAGATAGTTTCCTACAGGTAAAGATCAAATTGCCAACATTTGCTGGAACATAGAAAAAGCAAGGGAATCCCAGAAAAAACATCTACCTCTGTTTCATCAACTATGCTAAAGACTTTGACTGTGTGGATTATAACAAACTGGAAAACTCTGAGAGAGTTGGGAATACCAGACCATCTTACCTGTCTCCTGAGAAACCT
The DNA here is from genome assembly GCF_054371585.1 of Giraffa tippelskirchi. Lineage (NCBI taxonomy): Eukaryota > Metazoa > Chordata > Mammalia > Artiodactyla > Giraffidae > Giraffa > Giraffa tippelskirchi. The sequence goes on along the minus strand of NC_137280.1, from coordinate 173,747,633 downwards.
GTTTGCGGGTCAAGAAGCAACAGTTAGAAACCCATATGGAACAACTGACTGGTTCAAGATAGAGAAAGGAGTACGACAGGGCTGTCGGCTGTCTCCCTGTTTAACCAACCTGTATGGTGAGCACATCATGAAAAATGCTGGGCTGAATGCCTTACAAGCTGGAATCAAGCTAGGCTGAGAAACATCAACAACTGCAGATGCATGGATGATACCACTCTAATGGCAGAAAGTGAAGAGGAACTAAAGAGCCTCTGGTTAAGGGTGAAGGAAGAGAGTGAAAGAGCTGGCTTAAATATTAAATATTAAAAATATGAAATATTAAAAAAACTGAGATCATGTTATCTGGCCTCATTACTGCATGGCAAATAGAAGGCAAAGGAAAGGTGGAAACAGTGACAGATTTCCTCTTCTTGGGCTCCAAAATCACTGCGGACAGTGACTGCAGCCATGAAATCAGAAGATGACTGCTTCTTGGCAGGAAAGCAATGACAAACCTAGACAGTGTGTTGAAAAGCAAAGACATTACTCTGCCCACAAAGGTCCATATAGTCAAGGCTATGGTTTTTCCCAGTGGTCATCTATGGTTGTGAGAGCTGGACCATAAAGAAGGCAGAATGACAAAGAACTGATGCCTTTAAACTGTGGTGCTGGAGAAGACTTCTGAAACTCCCCTGGAGATCAAACCAGCAAGGAGATCAAACCAGTCAATCTTAAGGGAGATCAACCCTGAATATTCACTGGAAGGACTGATGCTGAAGCTGAAGCTCCCATCTTTTGGTCATCTGATGCAAACTGCCGACTCATTGGAAAAGACCCTGATGCTGGGTAAGGTTGAGGGCAAAAGGAAAAGAGGGAGTCAGAGGATGAGATGGCTGGATGGCATCACCGATGCAATGGACATGAACTTGGGCAAACTCTGGGAGATGGTGAGGGATAGGGAGGCCTGGAGTGCTGCAGTCCATGAGGTTACAGAGTTGGACACAACTGGGCAACTGAACAACAACAACAATAAAAGATAGTCACAATATAAAGATAAATGCTTAGAAAGAAAATGTAAAATCCTCTAATACGAAGATATAAAATAGCATAATGTCAAAATGCATAAATCAAGAATTTGATATTTGTAATAAAAATTCAGTAAATCATAATCATAGTAGAAGGTTTTAGCTTCTCTGTTAGTAAATAACACATTAAGAGAAAAAAAGCCACTGAAGCAAGAGAATATGAATACATTAACAAAAAGAGCACTGTGCATAAATGTAGGAAACACTTATGCATTTTATATAAATGTACAAAATTACTAAGTGCAAGTCATTTTACAATGACAGCCATTCAACAAAAGGACAAATTAGATTCTTCCAAAAACTTTTCCAGAGAATATATAAAAATACTTTTTATGAAATTAGGGTAGCTTTGAAATCAATAAGAATCTAGAAATTGATAGTACAAGACATCTAGAGTGACATATTTAATTGTTAAATTTTGAGGGAAAGTGATGGGTCTATCAGGGTAGCTTTTGTCTGTTTCCTCTTCTTTCAAATAAGTCAGCCAGTAGGTAAGCTACATTCTGTTCCTTCTTTCATACTTTATAGGGGTAGACTCTACTGAAGATTTGAGAGATAAATTGAAATCCAAACTGTATTATAAAAGAAATCTATCTAGAAGTGTGAATTACAGACTCTTTTGGAGTGAACAATCCATGATTTTGCCCCCTAAACTATAAACTTTTAGAAGTAGCTTGTACTTATGAGACAGACTTACATGGTTGTGCTCTTTCTTTCTACTGTTAGAAACTGGACATGTACTCTTAGGCGTTAAATGCCAGTGAAGCATTCAAACTGGCAATCTGTATATTTATGGCACACTTGGCTACAGGCTAGCAGCTGTTTTAGTAACTTGCCATGCATCAGACATTTAGTTCAGAACTCAAAAGAGGTGAAGATCTCACTTAAGCAAAATCTAACATCTCAGGAAAGATAGAGGCTGTATGTCTGAGCAACTAATGGAAGCTTGGATCTTCATCACATGTTGGACCATGGAGACCTCAAAGACACATGCGTCTCATTGTAGAATGAGTATATGCCAGTCACTTGGGTCTCAAAAGGAGTGTGGTCCATGAAGGCCATCTTAGCCAAATGGAGAAGAGATTTCTGGAATGTTTATGTGGAATTGCACAGGTACAGCTATGTCTGCAGTCATGAGCCTGGCAGAGATTGTATCATATGGTTTTAAGTGTTGTTGAATAGAATGGTATTTGTGACTCTAAAACAGAAGGCAACTGGACTTTGCCTGCACTAATAGCACTAGTGTAGTTTTACCTTTGACCTCTCGGTTACTGTGATCAGCAGGCTCACGTCTTCTGGTTTATTGAGGAGGTTGGGTAAAATACAACGACAATTCAAACGAGATTTGGTGACCAAGACCTCTACCATTGCATAATCCAGCAGGAAACCTCCAAAACAATCTTTTCAGAGCATCTTCCTCAGAAACTAACGCTTGGCTTGTTTTGTAAAACATGGGGCCAATGATCTGATTTCTGCTTACCTTAGGTATATTATTATATAAAAAGCAGAGCACAGAGATATCAAGTTCTGGGTACAGCAAAGCTGCTTAAGTAAAAAAAAATAAAAACAGATAAAGTACAAATGCGAGTGGGTATGTGTGTGTATTTACCAATATTAATTCATAATTTTAATATTAATGCAATTAATAATAATACCTGTAATAACTAAATGTATATACTCTTTTAATGTTTTAGACATAATTCTATGATCTTAATATATATATTAATTTGTGTAATCCTCCAAATAACTCCAAAAGATAGATAGTATTCTTGCCATCAGAGTTTATAGATATGGACACTGAGGCATAGAGAGGTTAAATAGCTTTTTTATAGACATGGACACTGAGACATAGAGAAGTTAAATAGAGAATATAAGTGATGAGATTGAAATGGGATTTAATGTATAGTTTTTGCTCTTAACCACAACAATATATTGTCTGTTACTAAAATGAAATAAAAACTTTCGTTTTTTTGAAGCAGACAGCTCCTAATATATAAATTGCAAAATAAGAATATTCAGAAAGGCTTTGAAAAAAATGAGTAAAGAGAGTAAAATAGCTTTTCCTAAGCATGTTATAAATCTTCAATAATTAAAATTTGAATTTGGCACATGAACAGAGGGGAAAAAATGGAACAGAATAGAAAATTCAGAAACAGACCCAATTATACATACCATTTTAGAATGCAGTAAAGGTCTGTCTCAATTCTACAGCATAAAATTAGACTTTTTGAATAAATGATATTTAGACATCTGGTTAGTCATATGGAAAAGATAAATTTTGTTTCCTACTTCACCAAATTGTACATCAGGATAAATTCTAAGTGGATTAAAACTTAAATTAAAAATATGAAATAATAAAAGTACCAGAAGCAAATATGAGTATGTATTGGGGGAGAAAAGAATCAAAAAATTTGGAACACGATAAGCATTTTAAAAACACAACACAGAACCTGGAAGTCATAAGTTAAAGAATGATAAAATTTACTACATTAAAAATCTAGAAAGCAAAATACTATAAACAAATGAAAAGTTTAATGACATATTGGTAAAAAAATACTGGCAGTTCATCACAGACAAAAGGACCCATGCCTTAATATACACAAGACTCCAGAAATGAATAACAAAAACTCAAAATCCATTAAAAAAAGGAGAAACGGACATACATGGACATTACCCAAACATAGATAAATGGTTCTAAACACATAAAATATGCTTACATTGACTGTTAATCAGAGAAGTGCGAATTAAACTCTATTGAGATGCCATTTTCATCTAATAGATTGAAAGAAATACTAAATTTGATGACATACTTGATGGCAAGATTGTGGAGATACAGTCTTTTTCACTAATTTTGAGGGTGAGTATAAAATGCTATAATGCCAATGCAGCATGTTTTAGAAAAAATATATCAAAATATTAAAAAGACATTTGTTTACCCACTTGATACAACAGTCTCACTTTGGGGAATTTATTGTCCCTGTGTATTTACCAGCTTACAAAGTAATATTAAATACTATTTGTTGCAGATTTGTAATAATAAAATATTGAAAACAGTAGTCTATCATTTTTATCATTTCCTTTAATTCCATCAATAGGGCGCAATTTCTATAAAATATTTATCATATACAAAATAAGTATTATGTAGCTACAATGCTTTGAATTTTCTAGTTCTAACACGGACAATATTAAAATTAAAGAATAATAAAATTTAGCAATGATCTGAGGGGCAATCTATTCTACAGGCAAGTGGAAAAATGATCAGAAATAATTATCACTTAATTTGAGCAATTCTGTATCAACTAAGTCATTCCTGAGACATAAAACAATTATGGAGACTTTTTGTTCAGTAAATGGTAAGCCACTCCTTTGGTTCAGTAAGGTAGCTCCTTAGTTAATTTTTACCTAAATTTTGAAGATAAGCCCTACTTGAATTGAGAAAGATTTAGTCTTCATTTCATCACTACTTTAATGAAATACAGCTACTTTTTCATTTGGCATTCTCATGTAAGATAAATATTTTCTTGTGTTATAATTGACATTTGATTTTGAACAGATTAATCACATCTCTTACAAAGCAAGTATTATTGGCCTAACTGAGAGATGGGAAATACTGTATTTTTACTTTTTTTTGGTTTTTGGTTTTCATGCAGTTAGGCTTTTATTACCACTTAAAATTGGTAAAAATTTTAGGTGGTAATAAAGGTGATAAAAATTCCTTCTATCCTTCCACTTCAAGTTTTTTTGTAATACAAGGGTGGAGTTTTTATCATCTCCTTATGTCATTTAAAAATATAACTTTTTTAATGAGGCTCAAACTCTCAAATGTTATGACTCACCTCAGCTAAAATCTATAGTATTTTTTCAGTTTTATTGAGAAATAATTGGCATATATCATTGTATAATTTTAAGAATATATCATGATTTTATTTATATACATTATGAAATGATTACCAAAATATTCAGCTAAAATCCATTTTCTTCTTGACCTGCATACAGATTTCTCAGGAGGCAGGTAAAGTGGTATATTTCCATCTCTTTAAGAATTTTCCACAGTTTGTTCTGATCCACACAGTCAAAGGCTTTAGTGTAGTCAATGAAGCAGACGGTAGATGTTTTCTAGAATTCTCTTGTTTTTTTCTATGATCTAACAGATGTTGACAATCTGATCTCTGGCTCCTTTGCCTTTTCTAAATCCAGCTTGAACATCTGGAAGCTCTCCGTTCACATATTGTTGAAGTCTAGCTTGGAGGATTTTGAGCATTACTTTGCTAGCGTGTGAGATGAGTGCAATTGTGCGGTAATTTGAACCTTCTTTAGCATTGCCTTTCTATGGAATTGGAATGAAAACTGACTTTTTCTAATCCTGTGGCCACTGCTGAGTTTTCCAGATTGCTGGCATGTTGAGTGCAGCACTTTCACAGCCTCATCTTTCAGGATTTGGAATAGCTCAACTGGAATTCCATCACCTCCACTAGTTTAGTTCATAGTGATGCTCCCTTCCTAAGGCCCAGTTGACTTCACATTCCAGGATGTCTGACTTTAGGTGAGTGATCACACCATCATGGTTATCTGGGTCATTAAGATCTTTTCTGCATAGTTTTTCTGTGTATTCTTGTTACCTCCTCTTAACTCCTTCTGTTCGGTCCATACCATTTCTGTCCTTTATGGAGCCCATCTTTGCATGAAATATTCCCTTAGTATCTCTAATTTTCTTGAAGAGGTCTCTAGTCTTCCCCATTCTGTTGTCTCTCCCGTTTTATGCTGACTGTACCAGATTGTAATCCCACCAACAGTGCACAGGGTCTGGCGTTTGTTATTCCTTGTGTTTTGGATGATGGCCACTGTAACAGGAATGCAGGGATATCTCTTGTGGTGTTTATTTGCGTTTCCCTGATTCTTAGTGCCTCTTGGCCATTTACCTTCTATTCACTTCATCTGTCCAATGTTTAGACTATTTGTTGCTTGTTTTTGTTTTGCAGTTGAGTTGGAGATACGTGGTTTGTAAATATTTTTCCCATTCATAGGCTGCTTTTTCACTTTGTTAATGTTTTTGTTTTGTACAGATGCTTTTTAGTTTGAGGTAGTCCCACTTGTCTGTGTTTATTTTGTTGCTGATGCTTTAGGTGTCATATTCAAAAAAAACCCATTACCAAAACTCATGTCAAGAAGATTTATTGCTATATTTCCTTCTAGAAGTTTCATGATTCCACATTCTACATATAAGTCTTTAATCCATTTTGTGTTAATTTTTGTGAGTGGTATAAGATATGGGTCCATTTTCATTCCTTTACATGTGACTATCCAGTTATCCCATCACCATGGAAATGGCAACACACTCCAGTATTCTTGCCTGGAGAATCCCATGGACAGAGGAGCCTGGCAGGCTACAGTCCATGGGATCACTAGAGTTGGTCACAATTTAGTGACTAAACCACCACTATTTATTAAAGAGCCTGGCTTTTCTTCACTGAGTGTTCTTGGCTCCCTTGTTAAATGTCAGTTAACCGTGTATACTTGGGATTATTTCTGAGTTCTTGATTCTGTTACATTGGTCTATTTATCTATTTTTATGCCAGTATCATACTATTTTGATGACTATGTATAACTTGAAATCACAAAGGTTGATGGCCCTTGCTTTGTTCTTCTTTCTCAGAATTTCTTTGGCTATTCAGGATCCTTTGTGGTTTCATATACATTTTTGGAATATTTTTCTACTTTAAAACATGTCATTGGGAAATTGATAACATGACATTGAATCTATAGATAGCTTCTGGTAGTAGACATTTTAACTAATATTCTTGAAATCCGTGAACACAGGCTACTTTTTCATTTATTTGCGTCTTCTTTGATTTTTCTCATTAATGTCTTGTAGTTTTCAAAGTATTTTTACCTCCTTAGTTAAGTTTATTACTAAATATTTTATTGATTTTATGTTTTTAAATGGGATTAATTTTTACATTAACTTCCCTGGTGGCGCCGGAGAAGGCAGTGGCAGCCCACTCCAGTACTCTTGCCTGGAAAATCCGGAGAATCCCATGGATGGAGGAGCTTGGTAGGCTGCAGTCTATGGGGTCGCTAGGAGTTGGACATGACTGAGCGACTTCACATCGCTTAATTTTTACATTTATTTTTAAACAATATATTGGGTGTTTTATTTGGGAATTATTTTGATTGGAAATATGCCCAGTAATTTTCAGTGTATTTTTGCCACCATTAATTAAGTGCATATATGTGAGAACTTATTATATTCTGCCTATTGTAGAAGAAGTTTAGCACAACTGTTTCATTAATAATGCAACCAGTGGATTGATAGTAACATTTTATACTTAAACAGGAGCCCGGTATCTTCTTATTTTGTTTATGGAATATGATACAAAAGTTTGTGCAAGTTATGGTTGTGAAAGTAAATGCATTTAGTCTGTCTTATTACTGTCACAGCTGCAATGCTGAGAGCAGTCAGCATCTGCTTCTTGGTAATCACATCAGTTCTTTGTTTCTTACTATACAAGTTCACATGGTAATCACTTTGAAATTCTGAAATAAAATGCTGATAGATAGAGGGCCTTACCCTTACCCTGGAAAATCACCTGCCTCTTAGTATTAGCCACTTAATTAAAACAGCATCTGAAGTAATGAAAGGAGGGTGCAGAAAATGTTCAGTAGGAAGCAAATGCTGCAGAGAAACTCTCGTGCCTGTGGTTAGCCAAGCATTATTATTTATTAATTTATGGATCGCAGTGCCCGTGGATCAGAGTGCCTTATGACAACAGAATCGACAGTATAGCCTTGAAAACAAGAAAAATCCAGGAAGGCATGCTCTCTTCAGACAAAGAGTATCAGTAATGCACTTTTGATTTGATAGAGAGAAAACTCTAGACACTCTGAGCTTCTTGACAAATACCACATCCAGAATTTTAAATTCTCAAGGAAATTAAATTTCCTTAGATGACCTTCGATCAATTTCAAGAGGAAAATTGTAATGCTTTAAGATAAAGCCCATTTTGGATTAGCACACTTTATTTTAAGCCTTAATGATTATATTTCCTGTATCAGTTTTATAAATGTGTCTGATATTTCTATCATCTTTCTATAAATGTACCTGTCATTTTTGCCCACACTAAATAAATAAAACATATTTATTTTTTTCAACTCAGAGTATTTTGTTACCTTTAAATATGAGATAAATAATATCTTCTGTCTTTTAAATTCTGGATGTATTTAGAGCCTAATAAAAATAAAAGTGGAAAGAAAGAAAGTTATTCTATTTTAAAAAGGCTAACTAAATAACTGAAAAATAAATTGATTTAATATAAACTTTATTTAACTGTGTCCAATAGCAATAGCCGAATACATTCTACTCTTTTGTGATGTATTAGGGGATATTATGATTGTTGTCTTCTCAGAGTCTAGTCATAGTTTTATGATATATCTTTACTCCTATGACCTCTAAAATTTCAGTCCAGAAAACAAATGATTTAATAATCCAAAAGGTAAAAGAAAAGGAACAGCTATGTTAACTGCAATTGAATATAAAAATGCTATTTCACGGAACAGATCAAATTGAGAAGTCTATTCAAATTTTATTTCATTGATTCCCTCAGTGAAATTATTAAAATTGACATGAAAACAATTCCTTTACATCAAAAGTTAGAGAGGAGGCAATGTCAAGGAGAAGGTAGGAATGTGAGAAAAAAACAAAGAACCGAGGATGTGATATGCTAAATTACCAATAGCAATATTTATGTTAATTAATAAATATACTTTTTAGAAAGTTGGTCCAAGATTTGTTTGAATCATCTTCTTTTTGACCAACCTTGAATCATCAAATACGTCATCTTATTAAACATTAAAAAATCAAATTCTGTCTTCAAGTGCATGAACAATATACATACCCTTGTCTAACTTTTGGTTTTCTGCACATGTGGAAGGATATTTTATAAATAAATTGAGGGTTGAATAAATAAATTAAATGAATTAAATTGCAAACATTAGCAATGCACATTCATTATTTTCATTTTTAATTCTATTGTCAGCTTATTCATTTTATTCTGATCTAGAAAATTAGTTATAAAGTGAAAACATTTGATTTGGGTTTTAATTTGACTTTGAATATGATAATAAACAAAATCCTCCTCAAAAAAAAAAATCGATTTCTTGTAACAAGTATCTGTTGTTTTCTCCTGTGTTTAAGCCACACTGCTAACATTGGGGCAAAAATAAGTCAGATATGACCACTTAGTATTATTCTGGAGCTCGTTAGAAAGGTAAACCAGTAGTTATGAGATGATACAATGGGTAGAACGTTAGTCTGTTTCCGCTGGCATAGTCAGTAGTGATAATTGGACAGCCACTAGGTGAGGACACCTGTCTAGTGGCAGGAAATGCCCAGAGCCAGAAATTAAGTCTCTTGGAATGAAATCCTCTGAGGGGATTGGAAAGTAGACCTCTAAGGCAATCCCATCTGAAATAGGAAATAGTGATATTCCATGTGCCTGCAGAAGCAAAAATGTGTATATCTACCTGAACTAAAAGTTAAAAAAAGATGATATCATCTATGGTCAAACTGAGGAAAATAGAAGGGCCACATGGATTTGCTTAAATAGCGTTGGATTATTCCTGGAGGATATTATTCAGAGTGAAGATCAGGTAATGTCCTGAGAGTCAGCAGAATGGACCTATATGTGACTCATGCACTTGCGACCAGTGTAAATGAGCAAGCCTCTTAGAATATGGGAATCACTTAACTGTACAGTCATAAGTTTAAAATAAATGATCTCTCAAAGTTCATTTTCACTCCAAAATATCTATTATTAACAGTGTTATAACCCCGATCCAGAAAAATTAATTTTAAAAAACTTCTAGTATCTAGTAAAATTTCACTATCACACAATTCCACTCATTTCACACGCTAGAAAAGTAACACTCAAATTCTCCAAGCTAGGCTTCAACAGTACGTGAACTGTGAACTTTCAGATGTTCAAGCTAGGTTTAGAAAAAGCAGAGGAACCAGAGACCAAATTGCCAACATCTGTTGGATCATCGAAAAAGCAAGAGAGTTCCAGAAAAACATCTATTTCTGCTTTATTGATTATGCCAAAGCCTTTGTCTGTGTGGATCACAATAAGCTGTGGAAAATTCTGAAAGAGATGGGAATACCAGACCACCTGACCTGCCTCTTGAGAAACCTGTATGCAGGTCAGGAAGCAACAGTTAGAACTGGACATGGAACAACAGACTGGTTCCAAATAGGAAAAGGAGTCCGTCAAGGCTGTATATTGTCACCCTGCTTATTTAACTTCTATGCAGAGTACATCATGAGACACGCTGGGTTGGATGAAGCACAAGCTGGAATCAAGATTGCTGGGAGAAATATCAATAACCTCAGATATGCAGATGACACCACCCTTATGTCAGAAAGTGAAGAAGAGCTAAAGAGCCTCTTGATGAAAGTGAAAGAGGAGAGTGAAAAAGTTGACTTAAAACTCAACATTCAGAAACCTAAGATCATGGCATCTGGTCCCATCACTTCATGCAAACGTATGGGAAACAGTGAGGGACTTTATTTTGGGGGTCCAAAATCACTGCAGATGGTGACTGCAGCCATGAAATTAAAAGATGCTTGCTCCTTGGAAGAAAAGTTATAACCAACCTAGGTATCATATTAAAAAGCAGAGATATTAACTTGCCAACAAAGGTCTGTCTAGTCAAAGCTATGGTTTTTCCAGTAGTCATGTGTGGATGTGAGAGTTGGACTAGAAAGAAAGCTGAGCGCTGAAGATTTGATGCTTTTAAACTGTGGTGTTGGAGAAGACTCTTGAGAGTCCCTTGGACTGCAAGGAGATCCAACCAGTCCATCCTCAAGGAAATCAGTCCTGAATGCTCATTGGCAGGACTGAGGCTGAAGCCAAACTTCAGTACTTTGGCCATCTGATGCAAAGAACCAACTCACTGGGAAAAACCCTGGTGCTGGGAAAGATTGAAGGCAGGAGGAGAAGGGGACCACAGAGGATGAGATGGTTGGATGGCATCACCAAATCAATGGCCATGAGTTTGAGTAAACTCCGGGAGTTGGTGATGGGACAGGGAGGCCTGGCCTGCTGCAGTCCATGGGATCACAAGGAGTCGGACATGACTGAGTGACTGAACTAAACCGATTGATATTTTCAGGATATAATGTTTGCTAAAATATGTTTTTAACTTGTATTTTTTGTTAATACCATATGATCTTAATCTAGTTTTAGCTGGATATGTACAGAGACATATTTATGTCAGTATAAATATATATAGCTAAGCACAAACGTATGTGCCCATAAAATAAATCCAAGATAGAAACATAAAAAATATGTTTATCTCTAAAGAAATCATAGGTGTATATCCTTTACCACAGTTTTCTGTATTAACTTTTCTACAGTAAGTATATACTGGCATAATTTTAAGTACGAAATTATAATTATTTACTATATTTAGTCAACATGTAATGTTTTAAACATTTACTCTATACAGATATTATGCAATGGTTTTTATATGCATATTTTCACAACTGTGAAATATAAACAATTTTGCATCACATTTTAGGGCTTCCCAAATGGCACTACTGGTAAAGAACCCACTTGCCAATGCAGGAGACATAAGAGATACAGATTCGATCCCTCGGTGAGAAAGATTCCCTGGAGGAGGTCATGGCAACCCACTCCAGTATTCTCGCTTGGAAAATCCCATGGACGAAGGAGCCTGGCTGGCTATGGTCCATAGGGTCGCAAAGAGTCAGACATGACTAAAGCAACTTAGGGCATGTATCACATTTTATAGCTGAGCAAAGTGAAGATAAAGAAGATAACATTTATATGGAATAATATTTACCCTTTTAGAAAGTTGGTTGAAGTTTCAATGCAAAGTATTGGTATATAATGAAAAAGTAAAGTAAAATTATATGTAAAATATTCATCAAGGCACTGGGTTTTTCATATTTTCATAAAAGTCATTTCTTTTTTAAAAGTCAATTTTGTTATAACAAGAAAAAAGCTCTTCATGAATCAACAGCAAGATGGCATAAAAAATGATTGCTTATCAATATCGGATAGAGAACATTAGAGGGAGAAATGGTCATTTATAAAAGAAAGAATGGCAGTAGAGGTCCAGTTTTTGTGTTACTGTATATGATGGATGAGTTAATTCCTCTGACTAATGAACCAGGTCCTTCTCTTGGCCAGAACTAATGAACTAGGATGTTTTGCAGACTCAGTATTGTAAAGTATCCACTCCTCTGAAACAGACATGGGCCTTGATGACAGCTATCATATATTAAATAATGATCATGGTGAAACCTTCCCTGAAGTCACTCATCTTTTTCTTCTTTTTTCTTAAAGGTGTTTGTAAGATCATAGATAGAGGATATTAATGAAATATAACTAGCAGACACTAGAGATTACCTAGATTCAGAAACATGAGATTTCTTTGTCATTTGGGGGATCATTATTAAAATTAGGAATGCAGCTTGACAATATTATTTATGTAATTTGACTCTATACCAATGATGGTGATATTATATGGCAAGATCTTCTATATAAAGGAGAAAGTAGAATTGTAGAGTAATCCCAAAAGATAAAGTCTCTGAGAAATAAGGAAGTGGAAGGTATATCAGGACATCTGATGAATGTGACACTATTCACATATTCTGTATGTGATTTTCCAAGCGAGAATACTGGAGTGGGTTGCCATGACCTCCTCCAGGGAATCTTTCTCACCGAGGGATCGAATCTGTATCTCTTATGTCTCCTACATTGGCAAGTGGGTTCTTTACCAGTAGTGCCATTTGGGAAGCCCTAAAATGTGATGCAAAATTGTTTATATTTCACAGTTGTGAAAATATGCATATAAAAACCATTGCATAATATCTGTATAGAGTAAATGTTTAAAACATTACATGTTGACTAAATATAGTAAATAATTATAATTTCGTACTTAAAATTATGCCAGTATATACTTACTGTAGAAAAGTTAATACAGAAATGAATGTAGAGTGAGCCGAGATGGGGATTAAGATGCCATCACTAACACATGTTCAAACACTGGCGCCTGATTCCTATACTTGGGACTGACTTGTCGGTTTTTTGGGTGTCCTCCTAGAAAAACTGAGGAACTACCCCCTGCATTTTTTCTTTGGGCAATCTCCCCCACTTACATATGAAACAGAATAATTAAAATGGTCAAGGCAGTAATTTTCCCACCCTCCCAGATCTGTCATGATGCTCTCAGCTTTATAGACAAATAAGGGAGGAGAATTTTGATTTTCTACATTATTCCCAATTTTCTTTCACTTTTTAGTTTCCCTGGTGGCTCAGAGGGTATAGCGTCTGCCTGCAATGCGGAAAACCTGGGTTCGATTCCTGGGTTGGAAAAATCCCCTAGAGGAGGAAATGGCAACCCACTCTGGTACTCTTGCCTGGGAAATCCCATGGATGGAGAAGCCTGTAGGCTACAGTCTATAGTCAGCTACAGTCTATGCAGTTGCAAAGAGTTGGTCACGACTGAGTGACTTTACTTTCACTTCACTTTTTAGTTTCATCTCAGTATTCACCTGTTTTCTTAGTAATCAATGAGTCTTTCTCATTACTGAGCAAAATTCAGAAATTGCTATGTTAGTTTCATCTTTTATCTATCCTATATTGGCTTTCTGGACCAATTCTCAATTGATTATACATTCTCTACTGTTGATTTAACATTGTGCCTTTTATTAAAAGATGAACTAGCGTCTTCAAAATGCTTTTTTTTTTCTTTTTAAGAAAAGCATGTTTCACTACCTTATATCAATTGTAACCTGGAATTTTAGTAATTTATCTATTTACAGGAAAGACAGTCTTTATGTGTTCTCTCTCCAACTTATTATGCTTCCTATCACTATTCATCTATTTTATTGATACATTTTCTTCATTATTTCTTAAAGACAATACATCCTTGGTCTCTAACTAATGACATATTTAGAAAATTTATGCTGTTGTTTGTTTTATTGACTTGTGTATTTCTTCCTTCACGCTCAATTGGGTGGTTTAAAGAAATTATATTCTTACCTTGCCCAATTCTATAGTGTTATATCCTGTTTCAGGAAACACTGACACAGCTGATTTACATGTTCATAAGTCTTGTTCTTTTCCTGATTTTTCTCTATTCTTCTCTACTCTTCAGGTAAACCATATCAGTATACAGATTGCCTGAATTAGTTGTACACTTGTGTTTCCTCTTTGTCACTCTCTTAAAACAAGAGCACATATGTTTCTTTTCTTAATATATGTATAGGTATCTCAAACTGATAATAGCTGTTTTTAATTTTATAATTTTCATTTTATTACTACTGTGATGCTTAAAATTAATAAAGAAGTAAAATTCGCCATTATTTTTAGATAGGCCTAACTTGCATTCATTTTCTGTGAGGTTTATAGCATTTTTTACCAAACTTCATGTGAAATGCTTATCTATAAAATTTCATAAAAGTAAAATTCAAAAATAGCATGAAATCAAATGTAATTCACTTGACAAGTAGCTGGTTAGATATGTACATTCATTCTGGTCATTCTTTAGCTATAAATTTTATTTATGGTTTTGAAGTTATGATTATTATAAAAGTTATTTTATAATTAGTAATAAGCACATTGAGTCAAACATCAGAGTTATCTGGAGACTCTGTCCACCTCTCAGTTATTTACCTGTATGGCCATTGTCTTCTACTCAAGTACGAAAAAAGATTTCAGAACTCTAATCACTGGAGAACATTTTATTCATTATGTGACTCTTTGGTGACATGTAATCAAGTGTTTTTCTAAAGATGGTCAGGTATATGTGGTTTGCCCTGTCAGTGATTTAACCACAACTCTATAATTAATCGTGCCTGGATAAGCCCATGGACAGAGGAGAATGGTGGGCTACAGTCCATAGGGTCTCAAAGAGTCTGACAGGACTTTAGCAGCGGAGTATTCAGCACTATAATTAATCATGTTTTACACTGATGTTAATATATGAATGTCCTATTCTTAAATATAGAGCATTGGTAATGCTGCTGCTGCTTAGTCGCATCAGTCGTGTCCGACTCTGTGCGACCCCATAGACGGCAGCCCACCAGGCTCCCCCGTCCCTGGGATTCTCCAGGCAAGAATACTGGAGTGGGTTGCCATTTCCTCCTCCAGTGCATGACAGTGAAAAGTGAAAGTGAAGTCGCTCAGTCGTGTCCGACTCTCCGCGACCCCATGGGCTGCAGCCTACCAGGCTCCTCCGTCCATGGGGTTTCCCAGGCAAGAGTACTGGAGTGGGGTGCCATTGTATTTTGTTTTACTGTTATACTGTATGACTTTCTTCGATAACTTCACAATTTATTCATTAAAAGAAGTAGCACAGCTATCATAAAAATAGTCCCTCTGTGAGTACTGTGAAGTTTCTGCTAAAATGAGAAAATAAATGTGTTTAATTTATCAGTAAATTGATGACCACTCGTTTTACGCAAAGAATGCCTCTGGTAAGAAAAAAAGCAAAAGACAACAACCAGCAGAAAAGCAATTTGTGCAGCTCTGTGACTCTGTTTACCTGACTGTAATACAGATATTTCTCTCCTTGGCACTAAGATTACGTTAGATATGGCGGCCTCTTAGATATGCTTTGTTGTTTTGCTGAGTGACTACTTTGTAGAAAATCCTTCTTTTATTCTTGAACAAACAAATCTTAAACTAGACAAACCCTATCATACTTTGATTTATATTTTCCCTTAATAGGCTTTAGTTCTCATTCTGCCAGAGCCTTTAAGAGACAACTGGGTACTTGTCAGGTATTTTTTCCTCATTCACACTTAAATTCATGAATTTTGTTGTTTAGTCACTGAGTCGTGCCCAACTCTTGAGACCCCATGGACTGTAGTCCACTAGGCTACACTTTCCCAGACAAGAATACTGGAGTGGGTTGCCATTTCCTTCTCCTGGGGATCTTCCTGATCCAAGGATTGAACCTGCGTCTCCTGCATTGCAGGTGGATTCTTTAACAACTAAGCCACCAGAGGAGCCCCAATTAATAAATACGTTTCTTTAAAAGTCAATAGTAAATTTTCCTCTCATTAATACATCTCTTCACACCTCTTATGGAATTTGGGATCTGTAATTGAAAAAACAAACTCATCACCACAGTAGTCATGACAGTAAACATTTTGATACTTTGCGTCATATCTTGGGGCAGGTGTTACATATATGATCAAAACTAAAATTATTTTAGTTGTCTCAGTCCTGGATGGCTTTCTCTTGTCTTTAACTGTTATAATATAAAATAATCCATTGGTAACAAAATCTTTTTTTTACAAAGTTATTAGTGGAAAGATAATATGAACTAATCATTTTTATAACTCCTATCTTCCTAGTCTCTCTATATTGCTGCAAGCAATGATACAAGGAATTCTGGAATTCCTATTCTCTGGAACACTATTTAGATAAAAGAACATAAAATTTATAGGATTATAAAATGGAGCATTGAGAGATAGATAGAGGTGGTGAAGTAATTGGGTAGTTAGCAAAACACAGAGGAAATACTGTTCAAATTAGTAAGTAATTTGCAGGAAGAGTAGTAATTTATGGATATATTTTTATCATAACTAGGAGGAATCAACTATGTGAACTAGAGAAAATCATCTGAATTTTTTTTAAGTTTATCAAATCAGAGAATAAACTGAATTTGAAAGAAAAAGACTACTTTTTGAAATGGGCAAAATAGTTTGCCAACTGTTTTTTTTTTTTTTTTTCTTAACCACCTGTAGGTTAAGAATGATATTTGCATTTGCAAATAGCTTAAAAGAATAATATTTTGTCATTTGTGAAAGTTCAGTTCAGTCGCTCAGTCGTGTACGACTCTTTGCGACCCCATGAATCGCAGCATGCCAGGCCTCCCTGTCCATCACCAACACCCGGAGTTTACCCAAACCCATGTCCATCGAGTTGGTGATGCCATCCAACCATCTCATCCTCTGTCGTCCTCTTCTCCTCCTGCCCCCAATCCTTCCCAGCATCAGGGTCTTTTCCAATGAGTCAGCTCTTCGCATCAGGGGGCCAAAGTATTGGAGTTTCAGCTTCAGCATCGGTCCTTCCGATCAACACCCAGGACTGATCTCCTTTAGGACGGACTGGTTGGATCTCCTTGCAGTCCAAGAGACTCTCAAGAGTCTTCTCCAACACCACAGTTCGAAAGCATCAATTCTGCGGCGCTCAGCTTTCTTCACCGTCCAACTCTCACATCCATACATGACTACAGGAAAAACCATAGCCTTGACTAGACGGACCTTTGTTGTGAAAGTTAATGAAGTTTAAATCAATTGATCATATATGTTTAGGTTTTTTTCTGGACTCCTAACTCTACCTTATTGATCCATATGTGTATCTTATACTAATATCACAGTATTTTGATTACTGCAGCTTAATAGTAAGATTTAATATTGAATGTGAGAATCTTCCAGTATTTTTTTATCACTTTTTCAATATTGGTTGCCTATCCAGGCCCCTTTGGTTCTGTATGAATTTGAGGATTAACTTTTCAATTTCTGATACAGTTGCTAGTCCAGGGTGAGCAGTAGGGATCAGATAAGAATGGGAGTGAGTTTTCATCTAAATATTCTATAGTCACTTCTTCAGTTCCGTTCACCACCAACATAAAATGTGAATACTCACATACTCCTTCTAAAGCTGAGCTTGTACATACAGTTGCTAAATATTCAATATCCAACCAGTGGGAGAGGGAAGTGGGAAGGTACCATATAGGAATATGAGATTAAAAAAAGGACTATTATGGGATTATATGAAATCATGTGTGTGAAACCTTTGAAAATTGTAAAGTACCATAGAATTTAAAGAATCTTTCATTCAGTTAAAAATACATGCATAGTTCCCTAGAGAATCTGATGGAGTTTGAAGTTCTTTCTGAACAACATGGTGTCGGAAGGATCATCTCTCTACCCGGCATGAGGTATCAGTATAGAAGGACTTCCTCATCTCTCCCTGTGTCCTGATTCTCACAAATGACTCCTAGCGGTGTACCCTCTGAACGGGTGGAGTGGGCAGGGAACTGGTTAGTGTGCAAGGGAGAGAGATAGGGATGATGTTTCCCACGTAAGACTAGAGCTCTCATAGCTGGGAGACAACCTTCAAAATCTTATATCTTGTATCTAAATACATACAGTGAATATGACATAAAATGTTCCTTCCTTTGAGATGGTTCAATTTTGCTTTAGAGGAGGAAGAACGTGAGAGAATGCTTTAGAAAGGGCTTCAGTCTTAATGATGGAATTCTGAGAAGTCTCCACTTGTGGGTTATAATTTCCAGATAGTTTTCCATTGGAATGAAGGTGATAACATTTTATTTAAAAAAAAATCTTTTATTGCTATTTTCATGGGAAAGTTGAGAATGGTATACCATGCATGCTTACACTGCTAACATACTAAATAAAAAGCACATAAATATTTTGTTTCTCAGGAATGGAAAGCAACATGTGAAACATGAATATTGCTATTAAACTAGTTATTAGATATTATTCAAATGTTAAAATGGTTGAATAAAATATAAAATTTATTGCTTTGACTATACATAGGACGATTTCCAAGTACTTTGATTATGTAGAATAATCAATTAGCTAAGCAATATTTTCATGTTTAATTATAACATTTTAGTCTGTTGAGAATTAAACTTATAAATCTCTTCTTTTAAATCAAGATATCACTGGGCTTTAGAAGTATCATTATCCTGAGTAGATTCTTATAGGGAAAAAAAAAGATTATTTCTTTTATTTCATTTCAAATAATTATATTTAGAAACAGAAACGGGAGTAGATAAAACTAAAGAAAATGGTTGGCTTATATATTACAGAGGAAAATATCTGATTTAAAAGTATATGTTAAAGAAGTCACAAAATGATGGTTTGGAGGATTATGTTTTTGTTTTTTTCATAGACACAGATAAAAGTATAATCAAAGACAAGGTCATCATATCCAAACAGATTAGATTATTCTATCACTCAAAGTCATCATATCCAAAAATTAGATAAGATTATTCTATAATTCAAAAGACCTCATTTTTCCACAGCTCAAATTATTAATAATTTTCTTCTTAAATTTTATTGCAAAAATAACTTTATCCAGGTGTTACAAATTTGCTTTATTCCATTTAAAATTTACATATATTAGTTCATCCTTGTTTATAATTGTTTATAAATGAAATGTCCAGTGTTAGCATTTGATTTTAAAATAATGTCATATACTATGTGCTCCCATTCTCTGAGTAAACGTAAGTAAAAAACAGTAAGCCTAGGCATGAGGTTCTTATCCCTTTGAAGAACTCCCACATCGAGGGAGGGTTTATTCCTAGGCATTTTATTTTTGTTGCAATGGTGAATGGGATTACTTCACTAATTTTTCTTTCTGAATTTTTATTATTAGTGTATAGGAATGCAAGGTATTTATTTGTATTAATTTTGTATCCTGTGACTTGACTATTTTCACTGATTAACTCAAGTAATTTTCTGGTGGCATCTTTAGGGCTTTCTATGTGTTGTATTGGGGCTTCCCAGGTGACACTAGTGGCAAAGATCCCTCCTGCCAAAGCAGGAGACATGAGATGTGGGTTTGATCCCTGGGTTGGGAAGATCCCCTGGCATAAGAAATGGCAACCCATTCCAGTATCCTTGCCTGGAGAATCCCATGGACAGAGAAGCCTGGCGGGCTACAGTCCACAGGGTCACAGAGCTGGACACGACTGAGCGACTTAGCACAGCACACATGTCTAGTGTCATGTCATCTGCAAACAGTGAGTTTTACTTCTTCTCTTTCAATCTAAATTCCTTGCATTTCTTTCTCTTCTATGATTGCCATGGCTAGGACTTAGAAAAACTATATTGAATAATAGTGGTGAGAGTGGGCACCCTTGTCTTATTCCTGATCTTAGAGGAAATGCTTTCCGTTTTTCACCACTGAGAATAATATGTACTGTGGGTTTGTCATATATGGTATGTTGAGGTCATCGTTGTCATTGTTTAGTTATGTCTGACTCTTGCAACCCCACGGATGTGGCCTGCTAGGCTCCTCTGTCAATGGAATTTTCCAGGCAAGAATGCTGGAGGGGGTTGTCATTTCCTTCTCTAGGGGATCTTCCCAACCAGGAATCAAACCCAGGTCTCCTGCATTGAAGGCAGATTCTTTACCGACTGAGCTACGAGGGAAGCCCTATGTTGAGGTAGGTTCCTTCTTTACCCATTTTCTGGGTGTTTAATTTTGTCAGTGCTTTTTCTTAATAAACATTATATATATATGCATACATATGCATAGGTATCTTAATTTATATGGCTAGTTTAGATGATATTTTAAAATTTATGTTTGCTGCTTTATGTTTCTATTATATGTAATGCTATTGAATTCTGTGTAGGAATCATATTCTTTATTTTTATTTTTTTATTAAGTTATTTGATGCCTGGAAAATGAAAATTCCTTTCTTTTATTTTAGGCTTTAAATATCTTTTATTTATCTTGCTTTATTTTACTACCCATAATTCTCACACATATTGAATAGAATAATACCAGTGAATGTGAATGCATATCTTGTTAACTTCTTTAAAGGAATGCTATCTGTTTTACTATTAATATGATGCTTGGACACATTATAGAAAATAGCCTTTATCTTTTAAAGAAGTTCTCTTGTGGTTTTAGTGTATTAATGCATATTGTCATGAAAGAGTTTTTGGATGTAAAAATGATCATATCTTTTAGAAATTTTTTAAACTAATTTAGTTGGTTGACATAAATTACTTACAAACTCAAATTTACCATTTTAAGTCATTTATGCAATCATGGGATCAATTCTGCTCATTCCTAATAGTTCTTATCTTTCTTTGTTTTTTTAACCAAAATTTTATCATTGATAGTATGACCAGGAAACATGACTTTACATTCTTCCATTTGAAATGATCTCCCCTAAACATAGATACCACTTTCTTATGTTAAGTATCTGGACTTTTTCATGATCAACTCAAAATACATTAGTCAAAAGGAGAAATTGTATGGAAAATCGTTTGTTGATCTTGTCTTTCTAGGCAGTCTGCCATTCTCTTTCACTGAAATTGTTCAGTAAAGACCCAGATAAGGACTGTTTTAAACTTTGAGGCTCATACAATCCCTGTCTCAATTTCTCAAGTCAATTGTTGCAGTACAAAAGCAGCCGCAGACAGTATGGTAAATGAGTATGGCAATGTTCCAATAGAACCTTATTATGGACACTGAAGCAATCAGTGGCAGAATTGAAGAGAGAAATAGACCATTCAACAAAACAGTTGCAGATTTCAATATCACACTTTCAGTAATGAATAGAACATTTACACAGAACATCAAAAGGAAATTGGGGGCTTGTTCAACACTATAAACCAACTATACGTAATAGAAGCACAGAACACTCACATAGCAACTGAAAAATATATCTTCATCTCAAGTGCACATGTAACATTTTACAGGATAAACCATGTGGTAGACAATAAAACAATTCTTAATATATTTTAAAAGATTGAAATCATACAAAGTGTGTTTTATGACCACAATGGAATGAAAGTAGAAATTAATAGCAGAAGGAAAACTGGGAAATATGGGATAATTAAGAAACATCATTTTAGATTCATGTCAATGTATGGCAAAAACGATTACAATATTGTAAAGTAATTAGCCCCCAACTAAAATAAATAAATTTATTAAAAAAATAAAAAAATAAAAAGTCTATGCCAGAATACTGAAACAAAAATATACTGTATAAGATGCAAAAAAAAAAAAAAAAAGAAACATCATTTTAAAAACAATAGATCAAAGAAGAAATCACTGGAAAAGTTAGAAAATATTTTTATCTGCATGAAAATAAAATCACAATACAAAAAAAATTTATGGGATGCAACAAAAGCAGTATTCAGAGAGAAATGTATGGCTATAAATGCCCACATTATAAAATACACATTTTAAATCAGTAACCTAATTTTTTTATCTTAAAGAGCTAGAAAAATAATAGCAAAGTAAACCCAAAGCAAGTTGAAGGAAGGAGATAATAAAAATCAGAGTAAGCAAAAGGGAGAATATAAAAGAAACAAAAATAAAACATGAAACCAAATGATTTTTAAATAAAATTGATAAGCTGCTAGTAAAACTGGAAAAAAAGAGAGAATATATAAAAAACTAAAAACAGAAATGAATGCAGAAACATTACTATGACCCTACAGAATTTTTTATAAAAATAGATCATCTAGATGATAGAAAAAGTACTTAGAAACATGCAAATTAACAAATCGGACTAAAATGAAAAAAAAAATCTTACCACACCTATATTAACTAAAGAGATTAAGTAATTAAAAATCGAAAAAGAAAAGTCCAAGACCAAGAGGTTCCAATGAGTAGAATTCACTACTCATTGAGTAAGGAACTATAAGGAAGAATTAACCCCAATCCTGCTCAAACTCTTTCCAAAATGTAAAAGAAGAGGAAACACTCCTAACACATTCTATGAGCCTAGAAATACTCTGATACACAAAGTAATAAAACTGCAATCATACTTCTTATTAATGTAAGTACACACGTCTTCAAGAAAATAATGAAAAATAAAATTTAACAGTATATTAAAAGGGTGATACATCCTAAACAATTATGATTTACCCAAGGTTCACAAAGCCCATTGAACATAAGAAATTCAGTCAATTTAACATATCACATTAATAGATAAGGGGGAAAAATCAGATGATCATCTCAACAAATGAATAAAAAAAAATTCAAAATTCATCACTCCTTCGTTTTAAAAAACACTAAACAAACTAGCAATAGTTTATCCTTAACATGATAAATAGCTTTTACCAAAAACACATAACTGACATCACATTTGGAAAGACTGAGCTCTTTCACCCTAACATTGTGAACAAGAAAAGAATGGGCATTTTCACCTATTACACATTGTACTGGAAGTTTTAGCAAGAGCAAATAGTCAACTAAGAGAAAGGAGGTCCACAGTGGAAAGAGAAAAATAAAGCCATTTTTATTCTCAAGATGACATAATCTTACATATAGAAAAACTTATAGAACCTCTTCCCCTACACCTGCCAACACACACCCAGACACATACACAAACTACTAGAATGAATAATCCAATTCAGCAAAGTTGCCTATACACTGTCAATGAAAAGCTGAAAAAGAAGTAAAGATTAAACTTTTCATTTCTAATAGCATCCAAAAGAATATTTTCTTGTTGTTTAGTCAGTAAGTTGTGTCCAACTCTGTGACCCCATAGCCTGTAGTCCACCAGGCTTCTCTGTTCGTGGGATTTCCTAGGCAAGAATACTGGAGTGCATTGCCAGTAGTGCTGGAATAAGTGAATAATCAATTGAAAAGGAAAAAATATGGACCTTAATCTCACTCCATACAAAAAAAAAAAAAAAACTCAAAATAAATCACAGCAAAATATAAGTTAAAATTATAGCAAAGTATTAGAAAAAACAAAAGATACTTTTTTTTCTTTGAGGGATAAATTTATCACTGAGAATCTAGCAATGAGTTTTTAAATTTGACTCCAAAATCACAAAGAACTAAAGAAAAGATAGATTGGACTTCATCAAAAGTAAAATTTTTGAACATCAAAGGACATTATGAAGAAAGCAAAAAAAATAACTGACAGAATCAGAAAAACTATTTTCAAATTGTACATCTGATTAAGTTTAATATCCAGATTATATAAATAACTCTTGAAAGTGATAGTGAAAGTAAAAGTCGTTTAGTCATGCCAGACTCTTTGCAACCCCATGGACTATACAGTCCATAGAATTATCCAGGCCAGAATACAGGAGTGGGTAGCCTTTCCCTTCTCCAGGGGATCTTCCCAACCCAGGGATCGAACTCAGGTCTCCCACATTGCAGCGGATTCTTTACCAGCTGAGCCACAAGGAAAGCCCAAAGAACTCTTACAATTTCTTGAAAAAAAAAAGACACTTCTTTTAAAAAAAATGTTTAATGGACTTGGACAGATATTTCTCCAAAGAAGATACAGAAGTGGTCAAGAGCTTGAACAAGTCTTTAAGATCATTGGATATTGTGTGAGTGTGCTTAGATGCTCAGTTGTGTCAAACTCTTTGCAACCGCATGGACTGTATTCCACCAGGCTTCTCAGCCCATGAGATTATCCCAGCAAGAATACTGCAGTGAATTGCCATTTCGTCCTCCGGGAGATCTTCCCTTATCCAGGAATGGGACCCTCATTTCCTGCGGCTCCTGCATTGGCAGACAGGTTCTTTACTACTGAGATACCTGGGAAGGCGCAGGCGATATTTGAGGCCCTCCTAGTCACGCTCCTGTCAAGGCCATGAGGCATTAGAAGCCATGTAGAGTAACTTGCTCCAACTGCTGCAACTACAGAAAATGGCAGAAGGCACATGCTTCCCAGCTCAGTCTCTTCTCCCCCTTTCATATGTACCTGCGTCCACACACAATAGATACTGGGGACTCATAACTGCTGGCTGACCTTCGACAGCTTCATGCAATGGGTGTGCGATTGAGAACTAGGTCTATTCAACATTTGCTGCAGGTCCTTTGGATGTTGTGTTGTTGTTCAGTCACTCAGTTGTGTCCAACACTTTGTGACCCCACAGACTGCAGCATGCCAGGGTTCCCAGTCCTTCACTGTTTCCTGAAGTTCGCTTCAGACCCATGGGCATTGAGTCGCTGATGCCATCCAACCATCTCATCCTCTCTCGTCCCCTTCTCCTCCAGCCTTCAATCTTTTTCTTCATCAGGGTCTTTTCCAATGAGTCAGCTCTTTGCATCAGATGGCCAAAGTATTGGAGCTTCAGCATCAGTCCTTCCAATGAATATTCAGGGTTGATTTTCTTTAGGATTGACTGCATTGACCTCCTTGTAGCCCTAGGTATTCTTGAGTATGCTCCAGCACCACAGTTCTAAAGCATCAATTCTTCAGCTCTCAGCCTTTTTTATTGTCCAGCTCTCACATCCATACATGACTACTGGAAAAACCATAGCTTTGACGATATGGACCTTTGTCAGCAAAGTAATGTCTCTGCTTTTTAATACGTTGTCTAGGTTTGTCAAGGAAAGGAGTACGTCAAGATTGTATGTTGTCACCCTGCTTGTTTAACTTATATGCAGAGTACATCATGAGAAATGCTGGGCTGGATGAAGCACAAGCTGGAATAAAGGTTGCCAGGAGAAATATCAATAACCTCAGATACACAGATGACACCATCCTTATGGAAGAAAGTGAAGAACTAAAGAACCTCTTGATGAAAGTGAAAGAGGAGAGTGAAAATTTGACTTAAAACTCAACATACAGAAAATTAAGACTATGGCATCTGGTCCCATCACTTCATGGCAAATAGGTGGTGAAACAATGGAAATAGTTGAGAGACTTTAGTTTTTGGGTCTCCAAAATCACTGCAGATGGTGACTGCAGCCATGAAATTAAAAGATGCTTACTCCTTGGAAGAAAAGCTATGACCAGCCTAGACAGCATATTAAAAAGAAGAAACATTACTCTGGTAACAAAGGTCCATCTAGTCAAGGCTATGGTTTTCCCAGTGTCATGTATGGATGTGAGAGTTGGAACTTAAAGAAAGCTGAGTGCTGAAGAATTGTTGCTTTTGAACTGTGGTGTTGGAGAAGACTCTTGAGAGTCCCTTGGACTGCAAGGAGATCCAACAAAAAAAGGAAAAGATTGAAGGCTGGAGGAGAAGGGGACAAGAGAGGATGAGATGGTTGGATGGCATCAGTGACTCAACAGACATGAGTTTGAGCAATCTTCGGGAGTGGTGATGGACAGGGAAGACGGGTGTGCTGCAGTCCACAGGGTCGCAAAGAGTCAGACACAACAGCAACTGAACTGAACTGAGGCTTGTCATAGCTTTTCTTCCAAGGAGCAAGTGTCTTTTAATTTCATGGCTGCAGTCACCATCTGCAGTAATTTTGGACACCCAAGAAAATAAAGTCTGTCATTGTTTCTATTGTTTTTTCATCTATTGTTTTGTCAAGAATAAATAAATATGTTTACATTCTCTTGGGGTGTAAACATATTTATTTCTCATCAATAGGGCTCATTTTTAAATCAATCTTCCAATGACAAAATAAAGATAGAATTAATAAGTCCCCCTACCCATATAGCAAAAGTGACAAAATGACAATAGATCTCTTAATTTGAGATCTTTATTTTATTTTTTTTCGTTTTAAGATGCTACATAGTCAAACAGATTTGGATTGGTCTTTTATGAATACAATTAATTCACAGTCAAACTCTCAATCCCTACTTGATGGCTAATTGGACACTATGGAAATGCAAATTAAAATCATAATGACTTTATCATTATGTATCACTTTACACCCTCTGGGATGACTTTAATGAAAAAGTTAAAATAACAAGTATTAGCATGAATGTAGAGCAATCCCAATACTTCGCTATGGGGATTGTAAAAATAGAGCATCCACTTGGTGGCATCGCAAACAGTTAAGCACAGAAATATCATAAGACAGCAATTTCATTCCAAGATATATACCCAAGGGAAGTGAAAATATATGTCTATAAATACACTGAATCTTGTACTGAAATGTTTCCAGAAGCTTTGTTGATGATAACCAAAAAATGGAAACAATATTCATCAATTCATGGCTGTAAAATACATTGTGGTATGCATCTGTGGGATTCAGATGATGGAATATTATGCAGCCATCACAAGGATCAAAGTATTGATACATCCTACAAGGGTGAAACACAAAAACATTTCATTAAGTGAAAGAATCAGACATAAATGTCACATGCTGTATTATTCCTTTATATAATATATTCAGAATAGACAAAGCATAAAGACTGAAAGCAGATTAGAGATTACCAAGGGATGGGTGGAAAGAAAAATGGGAAGTGATTACTTAATAGGTACAGGGTGTTTTTCTGAGGTGATGAAAAGTTTTAAAGTACACAATGTTGTGAATATACTGAATGCCACTAAATTGTACAATTTGAAATGGTTAGTTGTATGTTTTATGGGTTTTTTAAATTTTTATATTGGAACATAGTTGATTTACAATGCTGTGTTAGTTTCAGGTGTGCAGCAGAGTGATTCAGATATGATAATACATACACATATATACGGAGAAGGAAGTGACAACCCGCTCCAATATTCTTGCCTGGAGAATCCCAGGGACAGAGGAGCCTGGTGGGTTAACCCTCTATGGGGTCGCATAGAGTCAGACATGACTCAAGCAACTTAGCAAAAGCAGCAGCAGCATCATACATACATATACACATGTATCTATTCTCTTTCAAATTATTTTCCCATTTAGATTATTGTAGCATTCCCTGTTCTATGTTGCAGATCCTTATTGGTTACATATTTTAAACAGAGCAGTGTATGTAATTCGATCTCAAACTTGCTATCTTGTCCCCACATCCTTCCCCCTTGGTAACTATAAGAGCATTTGCTACCTTTTTAAGAGTTCATTTCTGATTTGTAAATAAGTTTATTTGTATCATATTTTTTAGATTCCACATGCAAACAATATCCTATGATATTTGTCTTTCTCTGTCCGACTTACTTCACGTAGTATGACAATCTCCAGATCAATCCTTGTTGCTATAAATAGCATAATTTTGTTCTTTTAATGACTGAGTAATAATCCATTGTATATGTGTACCATATATTCTTTATCCTTTCATCTGTTGATGGACATGAAGGTTAATTCCATATCTTGGCTGTTGTAAAAAGTGCTGCAGTGAAACTTGGGGTGCATGTACACTCTCAAATCATGTTTTTCTCAAGATATATGCCTAGGAATGAGATTTCTGAATCATATGGTATATCTATTTTTAGTTCTCAAGAAACTCTCATACAATTCTCTACAGTAACTGTACCAATTTACATCCCCCCAACAGTGTAGGAGTGTTCAGTTCAGTCGCTCAGTCGTGTCCAACTGTTTGGCATCCCAAGGACCGCAGAAAGCCAGGCCTCCCTGTCCAACACCAACACCTGGAGTTTACTCAAACTCATGTCCATTGAGTCGGTGATGGCATCCAACCATCTCATCCTCTGTCGTCCCCTTCTCCTCCAGCCTACAATCTTTCCCAGCATCAGGATCTTTTCAGAGTCAGTTCCTTGCATCAGGTGGCCAAAGTATAGGAGTTTCAGCTTCAGCATCAGTCCTTCCAATGAACATTCAGGACTGATTTTCTTTAGGATGAACTGGTTAGATTTTCTTGCAGTCCGAGGGACTCTCAAGAGTCTTCTCCAACACCACAGTTCAAAAGCATCAATTCTTTGGTGCTCAGCTTTCTTTATAGTCCAACTCTCACATCCATACATGACCACTGGATAAAACATAGCTTTGACTAGATGGACCTTTGATGGCAAAATAATGTCTCTGCTTTTTAATATACTATCTAGGTTGGTCACAACTTTTCTTCCAAGAAGCAAGCGTCTTTTAATTTCATGGCTACAGTCACCATCTGCAGTGATTCGGAGCCCAGAAAAATAAAGTCTGTCACCTTTACCATTGTTTCCCCATCTATTTGTCATGAAGTGATGGGATCGGATGCCATGATCTTAGTTTTCTGAATGTTGAGTTTTAAGTCAACTTTTTCACTCTCTTCTTTCACTTCCATTAAGAGGATCTTTAATTCTTCTTCGCTTTCTGCATGTCATCTGCATATCTGAGGTTACTGATATTTCTCCCAGCAATCTTGATTCCAGCTTGTGCTTCTTCCAGCCCAGCATTTCTCATTAAGTACTCTGCATATAAGTTAAATAAGCAGGTGACAATATACAACCTTGATGTACTCCTTTCCAGATTTGGAACCAGTCTGTTGTTCCATGTCCAGTTCTAACTGTTGCTTCCTGATCTGCATACAGATTTCTCAAGAGACAGGTCAGGTGGTCTGGTATTCCTGTCTCTTTCAGAATTTTCCACAGTTTGTTTCAATCCACACTGTCAAAGGCTTTTGTATAGTCAATAAAGCAGAAATAGATGTTTTTCTGGAACTCTCTTGCTTTCTCGATGATCCAGCAGATGTTAGCGATTTGATCTCTGGTTCCTCTGCCTTTTCTAAAACCAGCTTGAACATCTGGAAGTTCACGGTTCACGTATTGCTGAAGCCTGGCTTGGAGAATTTTGAGCATTGCTTTACTAGCATGTGAGATGAGTGCAATTGTGTGGTAGTTTGAGCATTCTTTGGCATTGCCTTCCTTTGGGATTGGACTGAAAACTGACCTTTTTCAGTCCTGTGGCTGTTGCTGAGTTTCCAAATTTGCTGGCATATTGAGTGCAGCACTTTCACAGCATCATCTTTTAGGATTTGAAATAGTTCTACTGGAATTCCATCACTTCCACTAGCTTTGTTCATAGTAATGCTTTCTAAGGTCCACCTGACTTTGCATTCCAGGATGTCTGACTCTAGGGGAGTGATCACACCATCGTGATTATCTGGTTCGTGAAGATTTTTTTTGTATAGTTCTTCTGTGCATTCTTTCTACCTCTTCTTAATATCTTCTGCTTCTGTTTGGTCCATACCTAACAACAGCATTTTTGTTTGTAGACTTTTTGATGGTGGCCCTTCTGACAGGTGTGAAGAGATATCTCATTGTAATTTTGATTTGCATTTCTCTAGTAACTAGTGATGTTAAGTACTTTTTCATTTGCCTCTTGGCCATCTGTGTGTCTTCTTTTGAGAAATGTCTATTTAGGTCCTTTGCCCATTTTTGATTGTGTTGTTTTTCTTTCTTTCTTTTTTTTTTTTTTAATTGAGCTGCATGAGCTGTTTGTAAATTTTAGAGATTAATCCCTTGCCAGTTGCCTCATTTGCAAATATTTTCTCCCATTCTGTAGAGTATCTTTTTATTTTGTTTATGATTTCCTTTGCTTTGTAAAATATTTTCAGTTTATTAGGTCACAATTTTTAATTTTTTACTTTTGTTTCCATTAGAAATTTTATTCCATTAAATACAAATATTTTTGTATTTAATCCCATTTCTATCTGAGATTTATGTTGAAGAATATTTGGCTACATTCTCCTTTAAGAGTTTTATAGTACTTGATCTCGAATTTAAGTCTTTAATTCATTTTGAGTTCATTTTTGTTTGTGGTGTTAAGAATGTTCTAATTTCATTTTGTTTTATATATAGCTGTCTAGTTTTCCCAGCACTATTTGTTGAAGAGACAGTTTTTTCTCCATTGTATAGTCTTGCCTCCTTTGTTGTAGATTAATTGACCATATGTGCATGGACTTATGTCTGGGCTTTCTAGCCTCCTTCATTGATTTATAAGTCTTTGTGTCAATACCATGTTTTTTAGATAACTATAGCTTTATAATGTAGTCTGGAGTCAGCTTGATTTCTCCAGCTCTATTTTTCTTCCTCAAGATTGCATTGGCTATTCAGGATATTTTGTGTCTCATTACAAATTTTAAGACTTTTGGTTCTAGTTCTGTGAGAAATACCATTGGTTATATGGGATTGCATTGAATCATTAGATTGCCTTGGGTAGTATAGTCGTTTTGACAATACTAATTTCAGTCAAAAAACATGATTTTTCTTTCCATCTATTTGTGTCATCTTTGATTTCTTTCATCAATTTCTTAGAGTTTTCAGAGTACAGATCTTATGCCTCCTTAAGTATATTTATTTATATGCATTTTGTTCTTTTGTATGTGATGGTAAATGAGATTGTTTCCTTAATTTCTCTTTTTGACCTTTCATTGTTAGTGTGTAGAAATGCAACAGATTTCTGTGTACTTAAAGTATTTTATATCCTGCGAATTTACCAAATTCATTGATTAGCTCTAGTAGTCTTCTAGTAGCATCTTTAGGATGTTTTATGCATAGTATTATGTTATCTGCAAACAGTGGCAATTTTACTTCTTTTCCAATTTGGATTCCGTATTTTTTTTTCTTCTCTGATTGCCATGGCTAGGACTTCCAAAACAATGTCTATGTTAATTAAAAAAAACAAAAAAAAACCTAATGAAAATAAAATGATTAAATAAGTCAGAAAAAGTTATACATAAAAATGTATAGATTTAATGTAAAAACAAATGTAGAAGTATATGGTATTGGTAATATTAAGAGCAGATGAAATAGAATTGGGGGAACAGAATAACTAAAATAATCAAGAAGTATACAACAGTCGTCACAGTCTTGAACTCATGCCTTAAATGACCTGTTATCAAAATAAATCACCAGTTATAAAGGAAAATAACCATAAGCATATAATTTAGTGCATTATACAAGAATATTAAACTCATACAAGTCTAAGAGATTGTGAAATATATTTAAAACAAAAAATGAAAAATTTTACCCAATTCTCACCTATCAGTAGGCAATTATTTAAGGGAAACAAACGATCTCAAACACCGTCTGAACACACATAAATTAGTGAATCATTTAAAACTTTAAGTGACATTTTATTGTTATTTTAAACAATATATGATGAGGTACACTTTTTATTTTATGAAAGACATTTAATGCTAATACTAAAGCCTAACAATTTTCCATCATAGAAAATAATTTTATAAGAAAATCTTACTTACCAACAGATAAAAGAAAATTTAATGCAGAAGTATATTATAGTATAATTTACATAAGGAATTTTATAGTCATATAAAGAATATCATTATGTGGTAAACTAGGTTAATGAATTCAATCATAAATTAAATATAATACAGCAAAAAAATATATATCATCCTGTATATGTAAAACAAACAGCTTCGTTTGTTTCAAATCTTGCATCTCCAAAATGAGCTTGTGACTTTTTGTACATTTTTCAGAAAATTAAGGGTATTTTATCATTATATTTATATAGTCTGTCTGCATGTTATTAATATTCCATAAAACAATTATTTTTACTTTATGTTTTTTATTTATTGTTTCTTGTCTTTTAATACTCTTTTCTTTTTGATATTTTCTATTTCTGTTCAATATACTGAGCATCCAATATATCCTTTGATGGCTGTAATTTAATCATTTCCTTTTTTTATTGTTATTCATTTGTATCACCAAGACAGAATGATATGTCTGTATTCTTGTAATGATTGAATGCTATAATTCTATTTTCCTATTACTAAATTGTTTGTATTTCCAGAGTAATTTTATGTAATATTGAGATAATATGAATTATAATGCTTGGTGATTATGTGGATGCCTCTAATGTTTCACTGTTCAGTTATTAATTTGAGAGGGACATACTTATTTTCTCAGTTTATCAGTACCCCATGCAAGAGTTTATTCAATAACTATTCAGAACATTCTAAATTAATTTTGTGCTTTATTGAACTTTATGGATATTGCAGTGGTAGAAATATATATGTGATTTTTAAAAATATGTTTCCTGCTGCATAAAACAAACCTCAACATTTCAGTTGATTTATACAATAGAGGTTTATATTTCACTCTCACAGTAATTAAATACGGTTTTCTTTGTTCAACATGAAGTTTTTCTCTGTTTGTTGAATCAGGGATACAGAATCCTTGCCCTGTATGCCATTTATTAGGACCTCATAAAATGTGGTAGCTTCAATGACACTGAAAGTGCTGTTTAGTGCTCCTCTTCACTCCCCCTCCCATGCTTTTTCAGGGAACCAGTTGCATAGTTTTACCTACATCAGAGGACATAGGAATGGGATAGGACTGGAAAACACATTCCGTGAATGGATGGCAGCTTTTTAGCAGCAACTATTTATTAATAGATGTTGTAACATGAATAACTAAATATTCATTGGAAGGACTGATGCTGAAGCTGAAACTCCAATACTTTGGCCACCTGATGAGAAGAACTGACTCCTTGGAAAAGACCCTGATGCTGGGAAAGATTGAGGGCAGGAGAAGGGGACGACGGAGGATGAGATGGTTGGATGGCATCCCCAACTCAATGGACATGAGTTAGGGTAAACTCCGGGAGTTGGTGATGGACAGGGAGGCCTGGCGTGCTGCAGTCCATGGGGTCACAAAGAGTCAGACACGACTGATCAACTGAACTGAACATGAATAACTAACTGTCAATTCTACGAGACTGACCACCTAAAATTATTGAAATTACCTGATTTAGAATCACTCATTCCTACCTTAATCTCACTTTTAAAAAGAACAAAACACAGTGGTACTAGAATATAATATTTATAACCACAATCTGTCTACTCTTTCTGTATTGATGATATTTTGTGAGGTTTTCAGTGCCAGAGCAAGGACAAAATTATTAAAGATATAATGAATATTTTAATTTATATTATATGCAGTGGATCTTGATAAAACATAACGTATTTAGTGAGTGACACATTATTTATTTTATATAAACTGCATGCTTATAAATCATTTTACTCAGATTCAAAAAGTATTAAGATTTTTACATTAAAAAAAAACACCTATTTGTTTAAACCAAAGTTTTGAATGAGTAAAATCACTTTGTATCATTTCAATTGCTTTCTCTGTTGTAATACACTAGGAAGATTGTCCATGTATATTTGCATATAGATGAACTAAATAATTTCAGATACTTTTGTGAGTCTATCATAAAGACAGAGGTAAATATGAAGCAGTTAGACTGGATGATTTATTTTGAATATTTAAGCCCTACCACAGTAATATTTAAACAATGTAGTAGTCTTTAAACTTTTCACAAAATCACCTGACAAGCCTATCAATATCAAGTGGTCTAAAAATAAAGACCTCAATTAGATTTATAAATATAAAATTTACTTATTTTTTAATATTCCAAAGGACAAATTTGTCTAAGGTATTATATAACTGAAATGATGATCCATTAAGGGTCCTCATCTTGAATTATTGCTTGTACCTGGTTGTAAGAGCAAATTACTTTCACAAGAGGGAGAATGAAGATTGAGGAAAGCACAGTATGACCGTTTTGCTAACAACTATAACCCTGAGCTAGTTGATGGCTGAGTACTGGTAATTAAACCATTGGAAGTAATGGGATCTATATGATGCACTTCTCAAGAAACAAAAAAGAGGGGGATGAAATAGAAAATTAATGTGATACTAAAGTGACCACTATGTGTTCACACATTTTCTAGCATTAGAGGGAAACTGAAATAAATGCTTCCATCTCTTCTGTGGTTTAAAGCAATTGGAAAGAATATTAATGGGATCTAATATTAATGTTGACAGATAGCAGAGGATAGAAAAAGATGAAAAGCTTTAGTGGTCAATGAAGTCATCATAATGAGCGATGGAAAAACTAAGCAGGTGAAATTTGAGAAGAAAGAGGAACTATATGAATGAAGGAAGAGTTACAGTCTGTTGCCAGATCCTCCTATTCACTTCTTTCCTTCTATTCTTCCTTCCTTTCTCCTTCCCTCTCTTCCTTCCTTCTTTCCTTCCTTCCAGCTATTATATATAATGTTAAAAGGAATATTTTTTATTTATTTGTTTGCTTTCCATTTATTCATACAGTCTATGGAAAATTCTTCCCTTGTAGCTCAGTCAGTAAAGAATCTGCCTGCAGTGCAGGAGACCTGGGTTCAATCCCTGGGTTAGGAGTATCCCCTGGAGAAGGAAATGGCAATCCACTCCAGTATCCTTGCTTGGAAAATCTCATGGACAGAGGAGCCTGGTGGGCTGCAGTCCATGGGGTTGCAAAGAGTCAGGCACGACTGAGCCACTAACACTTACTTACTTATGCAAAATTCTGATTAGACAGGGCACCTTTTACTATAGAGAAGCTTAGGAAACAGTAGAGTGACTGTGACATATAGGTTGCATTGAAGGAAGCAAACATCTAGAGTTAGGAATATAAACTGAGGTTGGAGTAAGTCACAACTAGGGATACATATTGTCTTGGTTGCCCTCCCCTATTTCCCTGCCTGCATTTCCCCTCCCGTTTTTTTTTCTCTTCATTAAATTTCAGACTTTAATATTTTTAAGATGAGTGAAGGTATAGCTACATAAGAAATGTAATATGAAAAACTATAAAAATAGGAAATAATAATAATGGTGATGAAAAAATCCACTCAACTCAAAATACTGTAGACTTGTATATGTGCTATGGCACTTCCTTCCTGAGTATCATATATTTTTATTTTCTCATATGTAGTCAGAATATTAAACTGATTCAAATTATGTTGTTATTATTGTTGTTGTTTTAAAGAAAGCATCTTTGGCAAGGGTGGAACTTAGAACACTTCTTAGAACATTTAAATTAATCATAAAGTCTTGCAACAGAAAATTAATTTGGAAAAGTATCTTACCAAATCATAAGAATAATTGTAATTTCACTTAATATTCACCAATACAGGTATAAAGCTTCCATTACCTAGATTTTATGTCTTTAATATTGTGGTGTTTATTAACTCCCTTGAACTCTACCATAAGAGTAGAATGCAAAGTAACATTTGTGAAAGTGTTTCTTCTGATCCCCAAGCTCCAGTAATTTGTATCAAGTGTAGCAATTCATCCGAGTCTTGAAGGGATCCTTATTTAGAAATTTCATACCCTGGATATATTGTGCTTTTTTGACCCGTTATCTCTATCACTTTCATGCTCTACCAATGACTAATCCTTGTATTTGAGTAATTTTACACAATTGTTTTAACTAAGAGTATTGAAAAATGTTGTGTACAAACATTCCTGATTCTTTGTCTAGCCCAACGTGATTTTCTGTTTCTTTAGCTATTGTATTAACGTATCAATCCAGGTAACCAAAATGAATATTCAATTTTGATCTAAAAGCTTATAAATAGGCAGAAGACTAGACAAGTTTTCAATGTCCCTTTCTGCCTAGGGAAATGATATTTGGAAATACAAATAAGTAACCTTTCTCCTAGTTTGCATGTTGAATAGTAATTGTATTGTGTCATTTTTCTGGGACCTTGACAGATTTATTTGCATGTTTAATATTTGCTTTCACACTCTTTCATTTTTTAACTTTTATCCTCTTACATATTACAGGTAATACTAAGCTGTCTGAGAATACAAAACACTCTTTCTTCTTAGAACCTCCTCTTTCATCACTCCAGTATTTGATTCCTTTAAAGTCTGCATGCATTTGAAAATCTTTGGTGTAGAAAATCTTCAGTATCTGAAGCAGTTTTGCTAGCTTATAACAAGTCTTCAACCTCAGGTTTATCATTTGTCCATCCAGTTTTTTCAGTGGGTAGAATCAGGACTCTGAGCAAATGCATTTAAAATTTTCAAGCACTAGGCGTTCATTTCAGCGATAAGAGTTCTTTGTTTTCCATTTATCTTTTTAAGTAAAAATTGCATATATAAATTATACAACACATTGATTTGACATAAATGTGTATATATATATATATATATGTATGCATGTATTCAAATGATTACCATAGTCAAGATAATTCACATATCATCTCCTCACATAGTTATCTTTTTGTGTGTGTTTGTGACAAATGCACTTGA
Organism: Giraffa tippelskirchi; assembly: GCF_054371585.1. Classification (NCBI taxonomy): domain Eukaryota; kingdom Metazoa; phylum Chordata; class Mammalia; order Artiodactyla; family Giraffidae; genus Giraffa; species Giraffa tippelskirchi. Next base: position 173,711,141 of record NC_137280.1, on the reverse strand, counting down.
AACACATACTTCTGAGCATATTTTCAGTGTTCAGTACAGTATTTTTCAGTATAGTCATCATACCTGTGCTCTAGGTCTCTAGATTTATTCATCCTCCGTAACTGCAAGTTTACACCATTTGAACGACATACCCACATTTCCCCCATGGTCTCAGTCCTTGGTAACTACTGTTCTACCATTTGCTTTAATGAAATCAGCTTCAAAATGTAACTGAGATCATACAGCATTTGTTTTTCTCACTCTGACTTGTTTCACTTAGAATAATGCCCTCCTGTTTCATCTATGTTGTCACAAATGGCAGAACTTCCTGCTTTCTCATGGCGGAATCATATTTTATTGGGGGAAAAGATATTAGAAAAGATACATCTGATAAAGAGTTAATATCCAAAATATACAAGAACTCACACAACTCAACATCAAGAAAACAAATAATCTGATTTAAAAAAAAATGAGGAGAGGATCTAAATAGATCATTTTCCAAAGAAGACATACAGATGGCCAATGGACAAATGAAAAGATGCTCAATATCACTAATCATCAGGGAAATGCAAATCAAAGCCACAATGAGATAGGATCTCATTTTTCTTCAACAAAGATGCCAAGAACACACAATGAGGGAAAAGACAGTTCCCCCAATAAATGATATTGGGAAATTGCTTTTTTTTGTTCACTTTTTATTGTATCTATTTTGTCAAATGTAAAGCCCCCATGGATATGATATTATTTTAGCTGATTCTTCCTTACAGTCTAAAGTGCTCCACTAATCAGTAAGAAGGATGATTCAGTTTCGAGTATCAAATCTAAATGTGTGATTTGGAAAAAAAAAACAAAAAAAAGCTTATCATCCCTCATCAATATTTCATATTAAAGTTTTTGAGAATAATAAATATTTTCATTGGTGGTGCAGTGATAAAGAATCTGCCTACAATGCAGGAGACGTGGCTTCAATCCCTGAGTCAGGAAGACCCTCTGTAGATCATGGTAGCACACCAGTATTCTTGCCAGGGAAATTCCATGGACAGGGAAGACTGGCAGGCTGCAGTCCATGGGGTCAGAGTCAGACACTACCAAGCAGCCTGAGCATTGCAACAATTATTGCATTTTCAGACTCCAGTAGAGAAGTATCATCTGTGAATAATCAGATAACCACTGTTACCAAGAATGATGCTTAGAAGTTGAACTTTCTTTCTGACAATCATAATTGCATGCTATTCCTTTAATTCACATTACTTTCTCCTAACAAAGCTTCTTCAAACCACTTTTACTGCTTCTTGTTTTGCTCAGACAGTAAAGAATCTGCCTGCAATGCAGGAGACCCAGGTTTGATCCCTGGTTCAGGAAGATCTCGTGGAGAAGGGAATGGCTACCAACTCCAGTATTCTTGAGTGGAGAATTCCATGGCCGGAAGGACCTGATGGGCTATAATCCAGGGGGTCACAAAGAGTCGGACACACTGAGAGATTAACACTAACTTTATCAATGCAATTATACAAAAAGTATTACATTCCTAATGTATGCAATATAGCGTTGGATGTTTGGGATATGGAAATGAGTAAGAAGATCAACAAGAAGATAAATTAGAAACAAAATTCAGCTATAAGCCATCCCACACCTGCCATTCCTTTGCCTTTCTCTGATCTTGACTCTGCATCTTCCAAAAAATAACAGTAAGACAAAATTTTGACTAGTTCAAATTACTTTCAGGATAAATTCCAAGTTTCTAGACATAATTTTATAGGGCTCTTGAGGGCATAGCCTTTGCTTTTCTCTCCATCTTCATCCCCTCTCATTTCAAACTTCACAAATTCCATGTTAAAATACAAATGCGTATGGTTTCCTGTTCACATTGTCCTGTTTTTTTTTTTTTTTTTTTTGCCTCTCCTCTCATTTTCTCTCTTCCCAGGAAAGTCACTTTCCACCTGTTTTTTAGTATTACTATTCTCCCTGTAGTACGGGAGAATTCTCCTCCAGGCATCCTTTGCCAAATCTCAGATTCAGAGAGTATTTTTTGCACATGCCCTCCCCTCACTGGTACATCTGTCTGTCTGTCTTGGCATTGCTGTAGATAGAAATTGTCCACTGGTGTTTCTACCTACTGCTCTGTGTTTAAGCTCCCAGAAGGAGAGAATCATTTTTTCTTCATCTTTGTTCACTCCTGTCCACTAGCTTAGTGGTTGGCAAGCTGTGTTTTTAAAAGGATAAACAGTACACAGCATTTTATGATTTGTGGCCACAGGATCTCTATCACAGCTACTCATTTATACTGTTGTAGCATCATAGCTGTCATAGGCAACAGGTGAATGAACAAGCAGGGTTATGGCCAATAAAATTTTACTTACTAAAACAAGGCTATTGGCCTTAGATTGCTGACCCTTGCCATAGCATGGTTCCAATATAGTGCCATATAAATGTTGAGTGAGGGGAGGAATGAATGAGTCCCTGGTTTATTCCTCTGCTTGAATTATAACTGGGTGAACTGCCAAGTAATCTGTTCCCTCTGGAAAAGCCCTGTTGCCTCCACTGCCAACGCCCTACATTGACATCACTTAGCAATGTCTGCACGTCTTCCCTGTGCCAGGGACTCTTAAGCAAAGATTAATCAGACATGGGCTTTCTGTCCCCTAAGGCCATGTGTGTCAGGGAAAATTACAGCCAGGTGCAAGGAATGGCGAAGCATATTCCACTGACATAAATAACCAAGAAGTTTTTTTCTCTCATATATCAATAATATCATAGTATAGGGTTTGTGACAGGTTACCTATGCTTTTAAGGACTCAAATTTTCCCTTTATCCATTGTATTCCCTTTACATAAGGTCTGTGTCCTCATGTTCACAAGATAGGTGCTGACTAATCCAGGCATTATATCCATCTTCCAGGTAGGAGGGAGGGAGAAGGAGGCAAGAACACCCGCTTATTTCCACATTTGTCCTGGTCTACATTGCATGACTTTTCCTAACTGTAAAGCATATTGAGAAATACTGGTAACACCATTGCAACTTTTGCAGTATATGGCATCTGAAACATACGGCTGAAGGGATATTGAGTGAATTTTCCTGAAGTATGTGTCACATTATGCTACCTCTGTATATTGTTATGCAAATGAGGTGTTTTGTTGCACTTAAAATAGGCACAAATTCCCCAAATTTGGCCCATTGATTTTCGTAATTCCTTAAACATCATGATGCTTCATGTAAATTTAATGTTAACTTAGGACAATTATGTGTGCAAATTATGATACTGTTTATCTAGGCCATTGCTGAGTTTGCCAATTTGCTGGCATATTGATGGCAGCATTTTCACAGCATCATCTTTTAGGATTAAAAATAGCTCAACCAGAATTCCATCACCTACACTAGCTTTGTTCGTAGTAATGCTTCCTAAGACCCACTTGACTTTGCACTCTAGGATGTCTGGCTCTAGGTGAGTGATCACACCATTGTGGTTATCTGGGTAATTAATATATTCTGTGTATTTTTGCTGCATCTTCTTAATATGTTCTCTTCTGTTAGGTCCATACCGTTTCTGTCCTTTATTGAGCCCATCTTTGCATGAAATATTTCCTTGGTATCTCTAATTTTACTGAAGAGATCTCTAGTCTTTCCCATTCTATTGCTTTCCTCTACTTCTTTGTATTGTTCACTTAGGAAGGCTTTCTTATCTCTCCTTGCTATTCTTTGGAACTCTGCATTCAGAAAGCTATATCTTTACTTTTCTCCTTTGTCTTTCGATTCTCAGCTATTTGTAATGCCTCCTCAGACAACCATTTTGCCTTTTTGCATTTCTTTTTCTTGGAAATGGTTTTGATGACCACCTCCTATACAATGTTAGAGCCTCTGTCTGTAGTTTTTCAGGCACTCTGTCTATCAAAACTAATCCCTTGAGTCTATTTGTCACTTCCACTGTATAAGCATAAGGAGTTTGATCTAGGTCATACCTGAATGGTCTAGTGGTTTTCCCTACTTTCTTCAATTTAAGTCTGAATTTTGCGGTGAGTTCATCATCTGAGCCACAGTCTGCTCCCGGTCTTGTTTTTGCTGACCTTATAGAGCTTCTCCATCTTCGGCTGCAAAGTATACAATCAGTTTGATTTTGGTGTTGATCATCTGATGATGTCCATGTGTAGAGTTGTCTCTTAGGTTGTTAGAAGAGAGTGTGTGCTATAACTAGTGTGTTCTCTTGCCAAAGATCTGTTAACCTTTGCCCTGCCTCATGTTGTACTCCAAGATCAAACTTGCCTGTTACTTCAGGTGTCTCTTGACTTCCTGCTTTTGCATTCCAGTCCTCTATAATGAAAAGGACATCTCTCTCTCTCTTTTTTTTTTTTTTGGTGTTAGTTCTAGAAGGTCTTGTAGGTCTTCACAGAACCATTCAGTTTCAGCTTCTTCAGCATTACTGGTTGGAGCATAGACTTGGATTACTGTGCTATTGAATGGTTTGCCTTGGAAACGAACAGAGATCATTCTGTATTTTTGAGACTGCATCCAAGTACTGCATTTAGGACTCCTTTTATTGACTCCGAGGGTTACTCTATTTCTTCCAAGGGATCCTTGCCCACAGTAGAAGATACAATCATCATCTGAATTAAATCTGCCCATTCCCATCCATTTTTGTTCACTGATTCCTAAAATGTCAACGTTCACTCTTGCCATCTCCTGTTGAACCACTTCCAATTTACCTTGGATTCCTGGAACTAACATTCCAGGTTCCTATGCAGTATTTTTCTTTACAGAATTGAAGTTTAACTATCAGGCACATGCACGACTGGCCATTGTTTTCACTTTAGTTCAGCCTCTTCATTTCTTCTGGAGTTATTTCTCCACTGATCTCCAGTAGCATTTTGGGCATCTACCAACCCGGGAAGTTCAATGTTCAGTGTCCTATCTTTTTGCCTTTTCATACTGTTCATGGGGTTCTCAAAGAAAGAGTGCTGAAGTGGTTTGCTGTTCCCTTTTCCTGTGGACCACGTTTTGTCAGACCTCTCCATCATGACCCGTCCGTCTTGGGTGGAACTACACAGCATGGCTTGAAGTTTCATTGAGTTAGACAAGGCTGTGGTCCATGTGATCAGTTTGGTTAGTTTTCTGTGAGTGTGGTTTTCATTCTGCTTGCCCTCTGATGGATGAGGATAAGAGGCTTGTGGAAGCCTTGTGATGGCAGGGACTGGCTCTGGGAAAAACTAGGTCTTGCTCTGGTGGGCAAGGCCATGCTCAGTAAGTTTTAACCCAGGTTTCTGCTAGTCTTCCTAAATATTAGTATTTTCTGTTATAAAATTCTACTTGGAGAAAATTATAATGTTTTTTCTAATATTTTATATTTGAAGAACAATTCATATTTCCAGTGGGCTTCCCGGGTGGCTCAGATGGTAAAGAATCTGTCTGCAGTGTGGGAAACCTGGGTTCAATCCCTGGGTTGGGAAGATCCCCTGGGGAAGGGAATGCCTACCTATTCCAGTATTCTTACCTGGAGAATTCCATGGCCAAAGCCCTGGCAGGCTACAGTCCATGGGGTTGGGAAGAGTCATATAGGACTGAGAAAGTAACACTTTTACTTACATTTTCAAAGTACTTTAAAATCACCTATCTGTTAATCTCATTTGAATATTATATTGACCCTCTTTTCCTTTCATTATGAATAAAAGGCTTTTAGTAGAGAACTATAGTAATTGAACGTTATAGTTAAGAGATGAAATATTTCACATTCATTTTCCATAATGAAATCTCCATGCCTTCATATCTGAAAATGCATACCTGAAGAAAATAATTTGGTTGTAATTTCACCTTTCATTGACATACTGCATTAGACCTGTCACTAAAGAATTGTCTGCTTTGTGGTAATAATTGTTATTAATTATCAATATTTCAAAATAATGAGAATACAGTGATGAAATATATGTCATCACATGACCCTCCATTGACAAATAACACAGTAGGGAGAAAGGAGAAGAAGCTAAAAGCAAAGGGAAATTTGATTCTTTCTTAGAACTGGAACACCATGTCTTCTATGATTCTGCACAGGTATTTTAAAAGTTCTGCCTTAGTTTTTTTTTGCTCTTTAGGGTTGTATGTATAAATAATTTAATGTTTAGAAAAAACTTATATGAGGAATGAAATGCAAATGTTAGGTAGTGTTACTTTGTTTTCAAAGAAGTTTTCAAGGCTGCTTGAGATTTACTATAAAATTTTTAATAACTTTCCTAACAAGTTAATGATAAATATAAATAATGATTTATTAAAATTCATTTAACTATGAAATTATGTATTCAAGAGAGATAGCAAGTTTTCAAACTGTTGTAGCAATGAAAATAATATTTATTATATTCTGCTTAAACTTCTAACTCTAAAAATAATATATGCTTATGTATGATACATTTGGGCTTCCTGGTAGCTCAGCTTGTAAAGAATCCGCGTGCAATACAGGAGACCCTGGTCCGACTCCTGGGACTGGAAGTAGCCCTGGAGAAGGGACAGGCTACCCGCTCCAGTGTTCTTGGGCTTCCCTGGTGGCTCAGTCAGTAAAGAATCCACCAGCAATGTGGGAGCCCTGGGTTCGATCCCTGGGTTGGGAAGATCGCCTGGAAAGGGCATGGCAACCCACTCCGGTTTTCTTGTGTGGAGAATCCCATGGACAGAAGAGCCTGGCAGGTCACTGTCCATGGGGTTGCAAAGAGTCAGAGGCGACTAGGCACAAGCGCACACGTGCTATATTTATAGTTCCTTTCCTTCAGCTGTAAGATAGTCAAAACAAACAAACAAAACGCCCTCCTGTTTTGAGTCTCTCCTCCCGTGTTCTTTTCAGTTTGCCTTTTACTATAGAGTTAACCTGTGACTCCCCAAAATTAAGCTCTTGCCTAAATGAAAATTAATCCTACATCTCAGACTGCTTTTTTACTTATGATAAGCAACTTTGATATTAAGAAAAGAATAACTATTGAAATAAGACTTATTAGGCTTGAATAAATATGCACTATTTTATTTATTTTTATATCTTAATTTCACACTTAAGGAAAAATTGCATAGAAAGCATAGAGTCCCATATTCATTTCACCTATTCGCCTTTATGTTGGAATGTGGTAAAACCATGGTACAGATATTATACAAACTAAGAAATTAGCATTTATACAATTCATTATAATAATTGTATGTATACTGTGGGGCTTCCCCAGTGGCTCAATCAAGAATCCCCCTGCCTAGCAGAAGACCTAGCTTCAGTGCCTGGGTTGGGAGACCCCCTGGAGGAGGGAATGGCAACCCACTCCAGTATTCTTGCCTGGGAAATCCCATGGACAGAGGAGCCTGATGGGCTACTGTCCAGGGGGTCGCAAAGAGTCGTCCACGACTGAGTCATCAAACAGCAGCAGCATGTACACTGTAGCCCATGTATACACACATATTTATATTTATTTCTGAATCTATCCATCCATCTATATTTTAAAACCATAATTTCACAATGATAATTCCATTAGATGAAATATTACAGCATTCATTCTAGCCTTCCTCCTTCCTTATTCATCACTTCTTTCTCTTACAATGAAAAAATTGACTCATAATCTAAGATATATTTACTTAGTTGCTCCAGTATATTATATATTTAACACAGTTTCAGAATTCTAATCCTTTACTCCAATGGGGAAAAAAAATATCCACCCTTAAACCACTCTATTAGGTGAGTTAATTTACTTTTGGAATTATGACTTCAAAACAATAACAAAACACTCATTAAATGTGTAGAAAAGTAAAACTTTTATCATTCTTTTTTTGGGGGGAGGGAGCTTTCAAATAGTGCATTCTGCTTTTAGGGCTAGACTTTCATGTAAAGCTAATTGTATTCCTATGTGTTATATATTTTAAGGGCAATCTCTTTCCTGTAGATTTTTCCAGCAGAGAAAGGGACATGTGTCTCAAGTATGTCCCTGCATGACACCTCTGCACACGCTGGCTTAGCTACTACGTCAGGACAAATGAGTACATCTTTACACTCTCAAGCACAATGGCGTATAGATGTACAAATTATCGCCATTATTATAATTGCATTACTGTGCCATATTGAATGACTTCAGTGAATTAGCATTACATTATAAAAGCTGTCTTAGAAAGTATGTGAATAATATATTACACTTTTACAGAATAAATGAAAATGGAAGAAATAGCAATATTAAATTAAAAATGCAGTGGCGGTGTATATTTTATTATACACTAATATTCAGATAGAAGCTGACAAGTTTTATTGATTTTTTACTCATTTTGCTTATAAAGATCAATTTTAAATCAGCTTCTGAAAAGAATAGTTGTTGGCACTTCCTAAGCAAAACATAGATTGGTGAAAATTACCTATTTTAACAATGTCTTTATAACACATTATTTTTACCTTTTTCCTTTAACTAGCTTAAAAATATAGTTTTCAGCCAAATTTGTATTTGGATGAAATTTCAGTTCTCTCATAGACAAGAAAGTGGATATAGCAAAAGAAAGACAGACTCTCAGGCATAATTAAACTGAGATTGCAGTAATTAGTGACCGATTATATGGAGAAATAAAACTTTATTTCCTCTTATAATATTTTGCTTTATTATTTTGTACTCCAATATGCTTTAAGCACCATTACCAATTAAATTTCTTAAAGCTGATAAAACAACAAAGGATAATTTACTAATATTTTAACTCTCACAAAAAATAGTTTTTCATAGTTTCAAAAACTGAAATGAAAATATTAAGAAATTCAATTTGTTGATTAAGTTTCAGTTTCAATCATGTGTGGAGAAATACAGAGGTCATTATTTTATAAACCAGAAAAATAATAACATAAGAGGTAATATTAACCTAGTATATTCGTTATTTAAAGTCTTTGAATAAATTATTAGATAGCCATTTTTTTTCAGAAAATACGTGTGTATCCATTATATGAAAAAGAATACATATATATATATTTGTTACTTAAACTTTTATTCTTATAATTTCAAATTGAAATCCTCCTAAAACCTTCTTACCTAAATATCTTACAATTTCAGAGAAAGAATATAAAGTATAATCTCAACTTATCCCTTCTGTTTCATTTAATAATTGTTTAAGTAAGTATATGTTGGAAAACATTCAAGATAGGTGAAGGGCGTGAACTAGGGGATTTTCTCAGTTTAAAGTGTGGAATCCAGACACATGCTCTAAAGCAGTTCTAAGCAATACCAGTCTATCAGAAAGCTTGGGCAGTTAGAGATAATGACTTTGCTGGCATATTCAGCAAGCAGTAAACTCTGTTAGCAAAGGTCATCACAGTCAAGCCTGCCAACTTAAGCAGATAATGCTGGAGGGGGCAGTGGACAAAACTATACAGACATCACACACACCATAAGGTACACTCAGGCCCTTTGGAGGTAAAGTGTTTGTGACAGGGAGGGCAAACTCAGAATTAGCCAAAAACAAGAGGAGGATTTCATGTAAGTTTAGGGGGTGGCTGTGAAAGTCAGAAATAGTGCAGCTGAGACTGAAGACAATCACAGGATGGTAGTAAGAAAGATTTGCTTATGCTCAGAATCTGAGGAAAAAAGAATGTTTTCAAACAGGCGATATATACTTTACAGAGTTTGTATTTTGTATTCTTGATATTTCATTTAAAATAATAATATTATTTTGTAGTTGTTCAGTCAGTAAGTTGTGTCCAGCTCTTTGTGACCCCATGGACTGCAGCACGCCAGGCTCCTCTGTCCTTCCTTATCTCATGGAGATCACCCAAGTTCATGTCCATCGAGTCGGTGATGCCATCCAACCATCTCATCCTCTATCGTCCCTTTCTCCCCCTTCCCTCAATCTTTCCCAGCATCAGGATCTTTTCCAATGATTCAACTCTTCGCATCAGGGAGCCAAAATATTGGAACTTCAGCTTCAGAATCAGTCCTTTCAATGAATTTTCGGGGTTGATTTCCTTTAGGATTGACTGGTTTGATTTCCTTGCTATCCAAGGGGCTCTCAATAGTCTTCTCCAACACCACAGTTCAAAAGCATCAATTCTTCGATGCTCAGCCTTCTTTATGGTCCAACTCTCACATCCTTGCATGACCATTGGGAAGAAAAATAAAATTTTGACCGTATGGACCTTTGTCTGCAAAGTAATGTCTCTGCTTTTTAATAGCTATCTAGGTTTGTCATAGCTTTTTTTTTTTCCCAAGGAGCAAGCATCTTTTAATTTTGTGCCTACAGTCACCGTTCACAGTGATTTTGGAGTCCAATAAAATAAAGTCTGTATTTTCTAGTATTTACACAGTGTCTGTTCCATACTAGACTCTCTTCTAAGAGCTCTGTAACTCACACTCATGGAAATTCTTTAGAAAATTAATAGTAAGGTCCCTATCTTTTTTGGGGAAAAGATACAGGAGAAGATTGAGTAACTTGCAAATGTCACATGATTCATACCCATGTGGTCTCCTTCTCCCTATGTCACACTACTTCTCAAGTATTTAATCAAATGTTATACTTTTCTTGGATTTCCCAAGTGAGTGTTAGTTTCTCAGTCGTGTCTGACTCTTTGCGCCCCATGGACTGTAGGCTGTCAGGCTCCTCTGTCCATGGAATTCCCCAGGCAAGAATACTGGAGTGGGTTGCATTTCCTTTCTCCAAAGGGTCTTCCCAACCTGGACTGAACCCGGGCCTCCTACATTGTAGGCAGTTTTCTTTACCGTCTGAGCTACCAGGAAAGCCCATTCCAGGCTACGCAGTGGTAAAGAATCTGACCACCAATGTAGGAGACGCAAGAGATGCAGATTCAATTCCTAAGTTAGGAAGATCCCCTGGAGGAGGCCTGGCAACCCACTCCAGTATTTCTGCCTGGAGAATCCCATGGACAGAGGAGCCTGACAGCTACAGTCCATGGGGTCTCATTCAGTTGGCCATGACTGAGAGGAAGACACTGCCCCGTCCCGCTCTTAGAGAATGATGGACTTAGCTGAATGCTGTTCCCTCTGTCAAAAGCGCTGAAAGGCGTTAGTGCTGCCATTATGAAGGGTTTGCTGGATTTGTTCAATAGCTGCAATCTTTGTTAGGAGAGGTCTCCTAAAGTACTATTTTAAGAGAAAAATATGGACTTTTTCATTTATGAGTCTTTCTTTTATCCCTTCTTCCCTCCCTCCTCCTTCCCTCCCCTTCTCCTTCATTTCTTACTTATTTTTTCTTTCTTCTTCGGATAAACTGATTCTGGTTTTAACTATCTTTGCGATATTCTGCAAATAATATTAATTTACAGAAATTAAAATGTGTCAGTGATAGTCATTCATTAAACTTATCACACCTAGATGGTTCCGAAAACGTTTGTATATGTGTGACAGATTTAAAATTCTGATTGATTTACCAATAAACTCTAAAAGTCAGAATAGCAGGTATCTAAAAACTACTTCAATTTGTTTCAGAGATTAAACTTAAAGAGTTTGCTGAGCTCAGGATTGAGCCCATTTAGGTGACTTGTTCCACAATATTGGTCATAATTCCTACCTTTATCCTGGTCTCTTTAAATATAAATTTAAATTTATTTCCCTTATGAATTTTCTGAATTTTGTTGTTCTTTGTGTGTGTGTGTCTGTGTGTGTTAGCACTTAAAGTTGGCTCCTGTAAGGATTAGCATAAACTACATGATTATCCAAATACTAAGTCAGTTTGGGATTTATCATGTTTAATCATTGAGTTCTCAATTTTTAATTAAGAGACTAAGAATATATTTTCTGCTGAGTTCATTCATTCTTACTTGTAGCGAAGTTCATGCCTAAGTGTTTGTCTATATCATTTTCTAATGACTTAGGCAATTCAGTAGAAACAATTATAATTTTATATCGTAATTCACACTTAAAATATTTTTTTTTCTCTGATTGCTGTAGACTAAATATTCCTAAAATCTTTCTACCCGACTGATTCTTCCCTGCACAGAGCCAGCAAAGACGTGGGGAAAGAGACCTTCTAACAGGGCTGAGACATTTTGATCCACTTCAGCTCTGCTCGGCCTCACCTCATGATTTAGAAAATCAATGGCATATCAGCTTAGTAGTCACTGATCCATGAGGTAATTGCACCTTCTAACATCTTCAGCATAAAGTCTCTGAAATGGGCAAAGCCAATGACCAGAGGATAAAACACATTTTTTTTTTTTCAATTTTGTGATCAAATTGAGAAAATAGTCATCTCAGTCTGTATTTCTGAAGGAAAAATAATATTGCCTCAGAGGTGTAAAGATACTTTTAAGCACACTCTTGTCATGTTAAGGTTATTATTTTTCCAAAAAACTGGTTCTATTATACTACAGGCTATATTCACCCACAAAACTTGTGTATATGCTTCTAACCTAATTTATTAAAAAAGCTCTCTGGATTTCAGCATGGAGAGCTGGGCACTTCATTTTGTTGTTAAACATGGTGGGAAATTATCCCCACTGCTTTTGTTATGCTGCTCAGAGACATCTTAACTAACTAGATGAGAATTCCTCTTTAGGAAAGAGATGTGGGCTGAAGTAAATACTAAACACATTGGGTATTAACACACAGGGAGAAAGTAAGATTGATGATCTGACAAAACATTAATTAAAAGAAGGAACATTGCCAACGCTTTATTGTATAATTCAATTCCACATAATTCAAAGGCAAAATTAATTTAGTTTCTTATTTGACAACAAAGAAAGAGTTTTATATTGATTATTTTTTTTTAAATGTGTGCTCACATGACATGGTAAAACTCCATAATCGGAAATGAAGTTGTTTAACCTCAGAGGTTTGCATTTAAATTCCAGAAATCTACAGAGACAACAGAACACTTCTTTGAAAGGAAATAAATTTGCACTTATTTCTTCATGTTTTTAGACATACACAAACATCAAATTCCAATTTTGGTATTAATTAAAGGAAATAACCCTAAAATATTTAGTTTTTACTTTGAACAGTTGCCATTTTTGCACAACCCAACATATGCTGAATAATTTATATGCAAGTGATTTATTATAAAATTTACCAATGATGGCTAACACTATTTTTCAAAGTGTATGTGCCCAAATATCAGTAGTTTTAAAGGTTAAATGTTGATATGCATTATAAAGCTGAGTGTGCTTATTAATTTAATCTTGAAGAGCCTCTTTAAACTTATTTCATGTCACTGTCATTTTCAAATAATTTTCCTTTCTGTTAGACTTCATGTAATCATTGCTTGAAAATACGTAATTCTTCTGCTTAATGAGATAGAACAAAACAAATTTTTGTTCCAAATGTATAATTGTGGGCTTCTCTGGTGGCCCAGTGGTAAAGAATCCCCGCCTGCCAATGCAGGAAATACAGGTTCGATACCTGAGTTGGGAAGATCCTCTAGGGGAGGAAATGGCAACCTACTCCATACTCCTGTCTGGAGAATCCGTGGACAGAAGAACCTGATGGGCTACAGTCCATGGGTCACAAATGGGTTAGAAACAACTTAGCAACTAAGCAACAACAGCACTAAGGTATGCCAAAGTAAATGCCCTCAGAATTCTCAACAGAAAGAAACTTTGAAGTCTGAGTTTTCAACAATAATTGATTCTGAGACACCGATTACATTGGTTATGTAGCATTGATGTTGCTTAGAAGATGTAACATCATTGAAAGCCTTTGAACTTATAATTTTCTACCCTAGAAATATTGTTCCTAAAAAGAGAATGTTAGAATAGAAAATAGACTTTGAAAACAAACTCTTCGGCTCTTCGAGAAACTGGAACCAAGACATAATACTAGATTCTGTTACTTTATGAGAAAATACAACACCAGCGAAGCAGAAATAAGAGTAAAATAATGCAAGGAAGAAGGAAGTCATAAAAAACTGGAAATAAAACTGCCATATGACCTGGCAATCCCACTGCTGGGGATACACACCGAGGAAACCAGAATTGAAAGAGACACGTGTACCCCAGTGTTTATCGCAGCACTGTCTATAACAGCCAGGACCTGGAAGCAACCTAGATGCCCATAGGCAGATGAATGGATAAGGAAGCTTTGGTACATATACAAAATGGAATATTCAGTTCAGTTCAGTCGCTCAGTTGTGTCCGACTCTTTGCGACCCCATGAATTGCAGCACGCCAGGCCTCTCTGTCCATCACCAACTCCCAGGGTCTACCCAAACCCATGTCCATCGAGTTGGTGATGCCATCCAGCCATCTCATCCTCTGTCATCCCCTTCTCCTCCTGCCCCCAATCCTTCCCAGCATCAGGGTCTTTTCCAATGAGTCAACCCTTCGCATGAGGTGGCCAAAGTATTGGAGTTTCAGCTTCAGCATCAGTCCTTCCAATGAACACCCAGGTTTGATCTCTTTTGGGATGGATTGATTGGATCTCCTTGCAGTCCAAGGGACTCTCAAGAGTCTTCTCCAACACCACAGTTCAAAAGCATCAATTCTTCGGCGCTCAGCTTTCTTTACCGTCCAACTCTCACATCCATACATGATCACTGGAAAAACCAGAGCCTTGACTAGACAGATCTTTGTTTGCAAAGTAATGTCTCTGCTTTTAAATATGCCATCTAGATTGGCCATAACCTTCCTTCCAAGGAGTAAGCGTCTTAATTTCATGGCTGCAATCACCATCAGCAGTGATTTTAGAGCCCAGAAAAATAAAGTCTGACACTGTTTCCACTGTTTCCCCATCTATTTGCCATGAAGTGATGGGACCAGATGCCATGATGTTAGTTTTCTGAACGTTGAGCTTTAAGCCAACTTTTTCACTCTCCTCTTTCACTTTCATCAAGAGGCTCTTTAGTTCTTCTTCACTTTTTGCCATAAGGGTGGTGTCATCTGCATGTCTGAGGTTATTGATATTTCTCCCATCAATCTTGATTCCAGCTTGTGCTTCATCCAGCCCAGCGTTTCTCATGATGTACTCTGCATATAAGTTAAATAAGCAGGGTGACAATATACAGCCTTGACGTACTCCTTTTCCTATTTGGAACCAGTCTGTTGTTCCATGTCCAGTTCTAACTGTTGCTTCCTGACCTGCATACAGGTTTCTCAAGAGACAGGTCAGATGGTCTGGTATTCCCGTCTCTTTCAGAATTTTCCACAGTTTATTGTGATCCACACAGTCAAAGGCTTTGGCATAGTCAATAAAGCAGAAATAGATGATTTTCTGGAACTCTCTTGCTTTTTCGATGATCCAGCAGATATTGGCAACTTGATCTCTGGTTTCTCTGCCTTTTCTAAAACCAGCTTGAACATCTGGAAGTTCACGGTTCACGTATTGCTGAAGCCTGTCTTGAAGAATTTTGAGCATTACTTTAGTAGCATGTGAGATGAGTGCAATTGTGCGGTAGTTTGAGCATTCTTTGGCATTGCCTTTCTTTGGAATTGGAACGAAAACTGACCTTTTCCAGTCCTGTGGCCACTGCTGAGTTTTCCAAATTTGCTGGCATACATATAAATGGAATATTACTCAGCTATTAAAAAGAATGCATTTGAATCTGTTCTAATGAAGTGGATGAAACTGGAGCCTATCATATGAGTGAAGTAAGTCAGAAAGAAAAACACCAGTACAGCATATTAACGCATATATATGGAATTTAGCAGAGAAGGCAATGGCACCCCACTCCAGTACTCTTGCCTGGAAAATCCCATGGACGGAGGAGCCTAGTAGGCTACAGTCCATGGGGTCGCTAAGAGTCGGACACGACTGAGCGACTTCACTTTCACTTTACCCTTTCATGCACTGGAGAAGGAAATGGCAACCCACTCCAGTATTCTTGCCTGGAGAATCCCAGGGATGGCGGAGCCTGGTGGGCTGCCGTCTATGGGGTCGCACAGAGTCAGACACGACTGAAGCGACTTACCAGCAACAGCAGCAACAGCATGGAATTTAGAAAGATGATAACAATGACCATATATGTGAGACAGCAAAAGAGACACAGATGTATAGAACAATCTTTTGGACTCTGTGGGAGAAGGCGAGGGTGGGACGATCTGATAGAATAGCATTGAAACACGTATATTATCATATGTGAAATAGATCGCCAGTCCAGGTTCGATGCATGAGACAGGGTGCTCAGGGCTGGTGCACTTGGATGACCCTGAGGGATGGGATGGGGAGGGAGGTGGGAGGGGGGTTCAGGATGGGGAACACATGTACACCCGTGGCTGATTCATGTCAATGTATGGCAAAAACCACCACAATACTGTAAAGTAATTAGCATCCAATTAAAATAAAGAAAGAAAGAAATAAGGGATTCAGTAAGAGGCTGGGGTACTAAGCTGCTCCTTGTCAGAACCAAATGCAAGTGGTGGTTTGCCCTCAGGAGACTCTTGTGAAAGTATATAGAATTCCTGGTCCCAAGGAAGGCCTGCTAGAAATTTCAAATATTTTTTTAGATTACTTGAACGCCAGCTGTCTGTTCCCTCTGTAAGAATCTTCCAAATTCTAAGTCATTTACATAATCTGAAAACCAGTAAGTATCAATAAAATATAATAATTCATTAAAACTGACCAAATTGTCTTTAGCACATTGCTTTTGAGTTAATGTAATTGCCCTTCAACTGAGACACATTTTTATGCACTTTTCAAACCTGTCTTGAAGTATCTTATTGACTAAACATTATATGAAACAGACTAATGCTCCCCAAAGGTAATTAACAACAAAATGGCCATGTGTTCATGTTATAGAACTAAAGATGTCAAACCAGGCTCCTCAAAGAGAGCAGTGATTAAAGGAAACTCTTATTTATTTGATTCTTCTCCTCTCCAATTTGGTTAAAGTTTTATTTCAAACTGAGTGTTTCAAAGTGATGTTGCTTCAAAACACAAACAAAGAAACAACAAATTAAATCAGATACATGCTGCTGTATTAGCAGGTTCCCAAATGCTTAGTTACCAGCATGCTAAAAGAAAAAAACAGAATCACTGATACAATTCAAATGAATCACACTATTTGTTTAACATGGCAGTATAGCTATTTAGAACTGGAGCGAAAGAGATACTTTAGTTTGGATATTATTTGAAAATTGAGAAAAGTATTATTTTTTTTAATAGCATCCGTCTACTGCACTGGCAGTAATAATACAAATTTCTGACAAACTGTCAAATTTGAGAATGGTACTTAAAAGCTATGGACTTAATTCTTTTTATAAAATCTATAAACAAATATGTGTCTGAGACTGTTGAAAGTCTAAAATTGAAAGCATTCAAAATATGTTCAGTTATCTGAATTATAGCTCATTTTCTAAACTTATAGTGCTTAAGGGGAAAAAACGTACCTGGACTCACAGCCTACATGAAATTTGCAATACAAAGTACGTTAACAAGCAAATCAGTGACAAAAGCCCTCTGGTAACGCTACTTCCTGGAACAAAAGAATACCATGTGATAATAATTCCAGAGGACTTTGCAGTTTCACAGAAAGAACATTTAAATATGTCTGTCACTTCACTCGAAGTCTGTTTTAGGCACACCTTTAAGAGATTACAGGTTCAGTTCCAGACCACAATAAAGTGGGTCACACAAATGTTTTGCTCCATCAATATAAAAGTTAGGCTTATACTATACTGTAGTCTATTAAGTATGTAGTAGCATTATGTCTTGTAGAAGGAAATGGCAATCCACTCCAGTATTCTTGCCTGGAGAATCCCAGGGACGAGGAGCCTGGCAGGCTGCCGTCTATGCGGTCGCACAGAGTCGGACACGACTAAAGCGACTTAGTAGCAGCAGCATTATGTCTAAATCAAAATCCTGTGGTTGTTCAGTCACCAAGTCGTGTCCAACTCTGTGACCTCCTGGACTGTAGCCCTCCAGGCTCCCTGTCCTCCACTATCTCCCTGAGTTTGCTTAAATTCAAGTCACTTAAGTGATGCTAATGCATATACCTTAAATGTACACACCTAAAACACAATGTGCATACCTTAATTTAAAAGCACAAAACAAACAGAAACAATCACACTGGTAGCATCAAAGATCGTTGATCACAGATCATCAGTATAATAATGATTTAAAAGTTATTGCAATAATTACTAAAATGTGACAGAAATATGAAATGAGCTGTTGCTGTTGGAAAATGATTCTAATACATTTGCTTGATGCTGAGTTGCCACAGACCTTCAATTCATTGAGCTTGTTTACAAAACAAAAATAGAATTACATATGTAGAAAACAATATTATGGTTACATGGGAGAAAGGGAGGGAGGGATAAATTGAGAGACTGGGATTGACATACACACACTACTATATATACGATAGATAACTAATAAGGACTAGTGCTGTAACACAGGGAACCCTGCTCAAGCCTCTGTGGTGTGTATGGGACGTGTTGATGAATTTGGGAAAAGAATCTAAGAAAGTGTAGATATATGTATATGTATAGCTGATTCACTGCACTGTATAGCAGAAAGTAACACAATTTTGTAAATCAACTATATTCCAATAAAAATTTTAAAAAAAACACACAAACAAAAATACCCTTCAATTTGTAAAAAAAAAAAAAAAAACACAAAAAAACAAACAAAAAAAAAACCTTTACTAAGATCAATAAAGTAAAAGCATGATAAAACAAGGTATGCCAGTGATGATATTTGGCACATTTCACGTGTCAAAACAGTATAAGAAAAGCAAAGATGTTCTGCATGTAAACTAAACGCTTTAACTCTCTTCGTTTTGAATACAAAAGAGCTTGAGAATTTTCTACTAGCTCCATGACTGCTCACACCAAAAGTATAACCATTGGGTATTTGTTCTTAATTATCAGCTCTAACTACAATCACATTTTCATTAGTTGGGAAATGAATCTTGTCAAATCAGTATTATAGTCAATGATATTTAATCCTTGTTAGAAATCTTTTTGAGTCTGTCTTTAAAGCATTATACTCTTCTTAAAGATATGCTTACATTAATGTTTTCACTAGTGTTAGCATAAAGTATTTTACACTTCCTATATTGCCAAAGAGTATGTTTGGTTAATTAAAGACTTTACTGAGTTCTGAAGGACACAGTACTAGATTAGTAAATGATGCAAACAAATAAAGCTCTGTGTAATTGATGTCTATTGTGTCCCTTCTACTTCCTCAACAGCTGGGAAAAAATTAATAATTATTCATTCTTTTTTCCTAAGTGATTGCATGATGACCTTTTCTAGCAGTCTCAAGAGTAATGCAGTAATATATTATTACCTAAAAAAAATCTTGTTTGTATTTTATATTTTATTATATTCTTTTTATTCGTGCCTATGATCAAACTCATTCTTTCTGCATCATTCTACATGGTAATAATGGCAGAAAATAAAATATTGTGTATCCAAATTCACTGTTGTTATTCAGTTGCTCAGTCATGTCTGTCGCTTTGTGACCCCATGGACTGCAGCACACCAGACTTCCCTGTCCTTCAAACACTCCTGGAGCATACATAAACTCATGTCCTCTGAGTCGGTGATGCCATCCAACCATCTCATCCTCTGTCGTCCCCTTCTCCTCCTGGCTTCACTCTTTCCCAGCATCAGGGTCTTTTCCAATGAGTCAACTCTTCGCATGAGGTGGCCAAAGTATTGGAGTTTCAGCTTCAGCATCAGTCCTTCCAATGAACACTCAGGACAAAAATCTCTAGCCGTTGAAAAATTCAGAGAGAAAGAAAGAAGTGGGAGGGGAGAGGTAGGAGGTGGAAGGAAAAAAAAAGAAAGTAAAAAGGAAAAGAAAGGTTGCAACCGGTTTGAGCTCTTTGGATGACTTTGGATGACTGCCGAGGTTAAACGGAGTTTCTCTTTGTCTCTCTCCTCTCTTTCTCGTTTCTTTATTTTTCCATATGTTAATTTTTGACAAGCTTAGGGTTATTGTTTGATACACTGGTCTTACCCTTGTGACACTCTCACACATCTCTCATTGTAATAGTGTTTTTAGTCTTAAAGTCTGCTTTGTCTGACCTTAGTATATTTACCCCAGCTCTTCTTTGTGTAGTGTTTGCTTTGTAGATAATATCATTTAAAACTGAATTAACGCACATGAGATATCTTGGAATAAGTCTAACATAAAATGTATAAGACCTCCACAAGAAAACTAAAAAAGCATTGCTCAGGGAAATGGAAGAAGACATAAATGAGTGGAGGAATGTATCATAGTCATGAAATGTCAGAATCCATATTATAAATATGACAGCTCTCTTTGTATTAGTGCATATTTGTAATATGTAGCTTCAGCAGACAGAGGGTTCCTGACTTAAGATGGTTCAGCTTATGATTTTTTTTTTTATACTTTACCATGATATGAATGTGATACACATTTAGCAGGAGCTGAACTTCACATTCTGGTCTTTTCCCTGGCTGTCATTATTAGGTGTGATACTCTCTTGTGATGCTGGACAGTGGCAGTCAGCTCCTAGTCACTCACACCATCATGAGGGTCAAAACCAACCTCTTCCCATACAACCATTCTTTCCATTTTATCAGGTGAATTGTCTTGATGATTTTGATATTCAGGCATAAGTATGCGTGTGTCTTTGTATGTGTGTGCATAATAAATGGGGGGCAATTGGAAAAATTTAACTGAATTGACATGCAAATCTAATATTAAAATGACCCACCTAAAGCCAAAACTGTAAATGTTTATCTTTAAAATTTACCAAATATTCTCATATGTTTATAACTAATGAATTCACTGAGGGCCTATATGAATACATGCTGTAAAACATAGTAAGTGTGTAAACTTTATTTTGACAAATTTTATTTGAAACAGTTGGCTTCTGAAGTGGCATAAAATAATTCAATATTTTCTCATATGACAACAAAGATAATATGTATGTTAAATTTATGACTTTCAGAATGCATAAAGTATAAAATTTCTTAGGATTGTATGCTTATAATTATTATTTTATCAATCTACCACTTTGGGTGAATATTTTAGCTTAATTTTGACCAAATTATATGCCAGAAAAAATATATTCTATTTCATATGTTATTACCTACTAAAATCATAATGCTGATTTATTGCTGTGATCACCTATTTAAGGCATGAACAAGACCTATTAAACTCATTCCAGAAGGGAGATTTTTATTATTAACAGATGCATTCTAACTGGGGAGTCTCAGGCTGCTATGAAATATGAGTCTTGACTTCACGATATGTATATTCACTATGTGTGCGTAAGAACCAAGAGCTGGTTCAGTCCTGGGTTCAGGCTGTATTCTTGGCTCCTGTAGTCATCAGCTCCCGAGGTGATTTGACTCCCGTGTCCCCAGGGACCTGCCCATTGTTATATTTTTCCTATGTAAACACTGCGTGCGTTACCAGCGCAGCTGAACGCACTCTCCTCCTCCCTACTTTGCTCTCATAAAATCCCCATTTTTCACAAACAGGAGGACATTCATTTTTCCTGCCTCATTTTTCAAGTACCAAATTACGGCATTTCAAATTTTAAGTAAACAAAAAGTCCAATTTTTCATAGTGACAGCAACAGCATTGATGTATGAACCTGAAATACCAAATTACTTATTCCTGATGATATTTGAAGAAGCCCCTTGTATTTCTAAAACATGCCAAAATTATTTGTTTTGGCATTTTACTAGAGCCCTTGTTTATGTAAGTTCTTATTTGGCTATGTTTCATTATCCAGGGTATAGGTCCATGTTATAAATTAGAGCCCATCTGCTAAAATCTCCTCATTAGAGGTACAAAGGATAGATAATGCCAAGGACTTCTTACTTAAATAAATCTAATAAGCTCGCAAGCTGCCTGATTGACTTCCTGTGATCTTGGAAGGAGTAGAAACAAACATGAAACTTCTATTTTTTTTTTTTAACCTTTCGAGTGAACTGCCTTGAAAGTAAGTCTAGACAATCTCCAAGACGGACAGAACCTGGTTTTTCGTGTGTGGATATCCTGAGAGAGAAAAATAAGTGTCACAGCAATTGCTTTTTCGTTTTTGTTCCAGTCACAGAACCATGAGGATGTATTTTGAGAAGAAAGCACTTGTAGCCGTCAACATAATGCTACGCCCATCCCCGGCACTGCCGGGCGTGAGTGGACAGTGATAAATGAAAAAGGCTGTAAGAAGCAAGTGTTCACTTTCTGTCTGAGGTTTCTATCTTTCAAGAGTGATTTGCTAGGAACTCAAGGCTTAAAGGGTGGCAAAAAGTGCTCATTATTGCTTTTTCCATGACTGTAGGGGAGTGTAGTGATACAGTTCAGTGGTTACAAGGTTAAAATCTAGAGTTAGAATGCAAAACTGTGAGATATTTTCTTTAATCTCGCTTATCCTTTGGAAAGGGGCATCTCTTTAGCCCTAATTTTATATCTGTATTGGTGTGCAATTGAAATAAGGTAACTGAACATCTTCAAAGTGAGCAGTTTCTCACGCTGTGATGTGTATAGCCACCTGTGAATCTACCACAAGCAAGAGAGTGAACATACTCATTATAGAAATGGTTTCTTTTTCTTGGTTTGCATTCCATGGTACCTTCCACTCTGCCTTTGTCTCCTTATTCCAAGAAACCACTGCTGTGCTTTCTGTTACTATGTGATAGATTAGTTTATATTTTCTGAAATTTTATAAAAATGAAAGTGGACAACATTACAGATGATATTCAAAAGATATATGTATATATCAGATACAACAGAGTATCCACTAGTTTGTTCTCTATATCTGTGAGTCTGTTTTATGTATTTTGTGGTGGGACACTAGCTTCTAAACATCATTATTTCAAGAATTATTTGTGTTGTGTGTACTGATTGTATCTTGATTTTTGAATAGGATTCCATTGCATGGGTACGGCATGATAGGTGTTTTCCCTGTTAACAAACATTGGGTTGTCTCAAGTTTTAACAGTTTTACACATGAAGCTAATATGAATATTCCTGGACAAGACTTTTCAACAACTTACATTTAAAAATAAATGAAGCATAGTTTATTTACAATGTTACATTATTTTCAGGTATATAGTATGATGATGCAATTTGTATAGGATATATTCCATTTAAAGATATTATAAAATAATAGCTATATGTGTGTGTGTGTGTGTGTGTGTGTGTGTGTATCCCTGTGTTGTTGCCAAATACATCTCATTGCCTACCTATTATATCCATAGTAGTTTGCTTTTTTTAATCCCATAACCTTACCCTCGTCCTCCCATGCCCTCTCAGCAGTGTATCCACTAGTTTGATCTCTATATCTCTGAGTCTGTTTTGTTACGTGCATTCATTTCTGTTATTTTTTAGATTCCACTTATAAGTGATAACATGCGGTATTTGTATTCCTCTGTCTGACTTATTTCACTCCGCAGATTCTGTAAATCCATCCACATTGTTGAAAATGAGAATTTCCCTTTTGATAGCTGACCATATTCTATGTTATATAAACAACACATCTTTATCCATTCACCTATTGATGGACACTTGAGTTGCTTCTGTATCATGGCTATTAGATATAATGCTGCTGTGAACACTGGGGTACATGCATTTTTTTTCAAGTTAGTGTTTTTGAGGTTGTTTGGATATATATCCAGGAGTGGAATTGCTGGGTGATATCATAGTTCTATTTTTAGATTTTTGGGGAACCTTCATACTGTTTTCTATAGTGGCTACACCAATTTACATTGACACTAACTGTGTGAAAGTTCCCTTCTCTCCACATCCTCGCCTACATTTGTTATTTTTAGACATTTTGATGATAGCTCTTCTGATAAGTATGAGGTGATAGCTCATGTTGGTTTTGAATTGTATTTCCCTGTTGATTAGTGATGCTGAGCATTTTTTAATGTGTCTATTGGATATCTGTATTTCCTCTCTTCAAAAATATCTACTGGCCTTGTCCCTTTTTTAATGAGGTTATTTGTTCCTTTGGTACTGAGTTGTAAGAGCTATTTATGTATTTTGGATATTTTACCACGTATCAGTCATGCAATTTGCAAATATTTTCTCCCATTCAATAGGTTGTTTTTTTGGTTTGTTGACAGTTTCCTTGGCTGTGCTAAAGCTTTTAAGTTTAATTAGGTCCCATTTGTTTATTTTTGCTTTTATTTCTCTTGCCTTAGGAAACAGATACACATACATATTGCTATGATTTATGTAAATGAGTATTCTGCCTATGTTCTTTTCTAGATGATTTACAGTTTCAGGCCTTACATTGAGGTGAAAATCCATTTTGAACTTATTTTTATATATGTTATGAGAAAATGTTCTAAACTTTTTTTTTTTTTTTTTACATACAGCTGTTTTCTCAGCATCACTTACTAAAGAGACAATCTTTTCTCCATTGTATATTCTTCCTTCTGTATTATAGGTCAGTTGACCATAGGCAAATGGGTTTATTTCTGGGATTTCTATTCTATTCCACTGATTCCACTGTTTGTTTCTGTGCCAATACCATGCTGTTTTAATTACTGTGATTTGTAGTCTGAAATGAGAGAACATGATCCTTCAGTTTAGTTTTTTTTCAAGATTTCTTTGACAGTTTGGGGACTTTTGTGGATCTATGTAAATTGTAGGAGATTTTGTTTACGTTCTGTGAAAACAATGTTTTGGGTATTTTGATAGGGATTGCATTAAATCCGTAGATGGCTTTGGGTTGTATGGACACCTTAACCATATTCATTCTTCCAAGAACAGAGGGCATCTTCCTATTTCTTTGTACCATCTTCAGTTTCTCTTATCAGTGTTTTATGGTTTTCAGAGTATAAGTCTCTCACTTTTTTTGGTTAACTTTTTCTTTGTAACTTTATTCTCTTTGATACAATTTTAAATGAGATTTGCGTTTTGCTTGCTCTTTCTGATGTTTCATTATTAGAGTATAGAAAAGCAACAGATTGATGTATCTTAGTCTTGTATCTTGAACTTTAGTGGATTCACCATTACTTCTAGTACCCTTCTGGTGGAAAGTTTGGGCTTTTCTAGATGTGTTGTCATGTCATGTTTGACCCCAGCTGAGGGGCACAACGGGCAGTCTTGAGAAATCAAGCGGCCAGCACAGCAGTCCTCAGTCTGCCCTCTTCTTCCTGTTTTGGGAGCAAGCCGGCACTGTGTCTTCCTCTGGAGTGGAGTTCAGGTTTCCTACGGCTCTGCTCTTAGTCCCGTTATCGCTCCAGCCAGCCAAGGGAGCTTGTCTTCTCTGCGTCCGTGTCCAGGAACTGGGGTGCCCAACATGCGGCTCAAACCACCTCCTCCTTAAGGCGTATCTCCACCCGTGCATCTTCCCTTTTCCATTGAATTCCCTCCCATCGGAACAGGTCCTGACCTAATCACTTCTCTTCCTACCTGCCTGATTCCATGTGGACCTTTCTTGCAACCTTGGTCGTACAGGAGTCTTTCTGCCAGTCTCCAGCTAAATTGCAGTGAAAACTCTTCCACACGTAGAGCTGAAATCCATGTCTTCCTTCTTCACCATTTTGATCCAAGGCCAATATACATTTTTTAATAAAGTTATTCAATATATAGCATCTAAAGTGGATAGGATAAAAGCTAAGTGTATGCTTAACTTTTTTTAGAAGCTGATAAAATGTTTCCTGAAGTGGTTATAATATTTTACATTATCACCAGAAAAGTCTAAGAGTTGCAGTTTCTCCACATCTTTGTCAACACTTATATGGTAGCCTGTTTGATTGTAGTCATTCTAACATATTTCAATGACATCAATTCTATTCAATTCAATTCAGTCACTCAGTAGTGTCCGACTCTTTGAGACCCCATGAATCGCAGCACGCCAGGACTCCCTGTCCATCACCAACTTCCGGAGTTTACCCAAACTCATGCCCATCAAGTCAATGATGCCATCCAACCATCTCATCCTCTGTTATCCCCTTCTCCTCCTGCCCCAAATTCTTCCCAGCATCAGGGTCTTTTCCAATGAGTCAACTCTTCGCATCAGGTGGCCAAAGTATTGGAGTTTCAGCTTCAACATCAGTCCTTCCAGTGAACAACCAGGACTGATTTCCTCTAGGATGGACTGGTTGGATCTCCTTGCAGTTCAAGGGACTCTCAAGAGTCTTCTCCAACACCACAGTTCAAAAGCATCACTTCTTCTGCGCTCAGCTTTCTTTATAGTCCAACTCTCACATCCATACATGACTACTGGAAAAACCATAGCCTTGACTAGACAGACCTTTGTTGACAAAGTAATGTCTCTGCTTTTTAATATGCTCTCTAGGTTGGTCATAACTTTCCTTCCAAGGAGTGTCTTTTAATTTCATGGCTGCAATCACCATCTGTAGTGATTTTGGAGCCCCAAAAAATAAAGTCAGCCACTGTTTCCCCATCTGTTTCCTCTGAAGTGATAGCTTCTAATATTTTACAACTTTACTTTAAAAATACACATGCATACCAGTTTACAAATGCACCGCTCTGGTGCAGAATAGTGATGGTAGGTGAGGCTGTGCATGTGTGCCAACAGGGGACACATGGAAATGCTCTACTTTCTGTTCAGTTTTGCAGTGAATCTAAAACTGCTCTAAAAATAAAGCTTATTAATTAAAAAAAAAAAAAAAAGAGTAGGCCCCCAAGAACCTCTAGTGATTTGAATAACGACTTAAGGCAAGAGAGACATTAAGAAAAAGAAGATCAGATGAAATAAAGACATCTTAAAAACTATAATTAATATCCACAAAGAGATTAAAAAGCAGAGCATATAAAAAAGAAGAGACATTACTTGGCCAACAAAGGTATGTCTCATCAAAACTATGGTTTTTCCAGCAGTCATGTGTGGATGTGAGTGTTGGACTATAAAGAAAGCTGAGGGCTGAAGAACTGATGCTGGTGAATTGTGGTTTGGAGAAGACTCTTGAGAGTCCCTTGGACTGCAAGGAGATCCAACCAGTCCATCCTAAAGGAAAACGGTCCTGGATATAAATTGGAAGGACTGATGCTGAAACTGAAACTCCAATACTTTGGCCACCTGATGTGAAGAACTGACTCATTGGAAAAGACCCTGATGCTGGGCAAGATTGAAGGTGGGAGGAGGAGGGGACGACAGAGGATGAGATGGTTGGATGGCATCACTGACTCAATGGACATGAGTTTGAGTAAACTCCGGGAGTTGGTGATGGACGGGGAGGCCTGATGTGCTGCAGTCCATGGGAGATTTGGACATGACTGAGCAACAGAACTGACTGACAAAGAGATTTGCAAAAAGATACTATATCCGTAAAAGTATAAATGTTATTTTTAACAAGGAACAACTAGAAAAAAATAGGAATACCATGGAAATTTAAAATAGTATAGTTAAATCTGATTAAAAATCAGTCAAGTTTTGGAAGATAAAGTAAAATTTTTTTAAAGTAGAAGATAAAGACAAGGTCAATATACAAAGTTTAGTATTCACTACAATATTTCCAGAAAGAGAGACTAGGACAGAAAATCTAGCCAAAGAAACTGATAAAGAAGACAATAAAACAAATTATTTTTTTTTAGATTGAAAAGATTTATCAAGTGCCTTATGAAACAAATTAAAAAAATATCCTAGTGGACTTACTGAACACAACCCCAGGAATAAAGAAATTAGAAAAAGTCTTGAGAGTCGTTGAAAGAGAGGGAAAAATAATCTTAGATACCATGCCTAAATCTTTCTGAAGGGCTGGATGTTTCTTCCTGTGAAGGGTCTGTCCCTTGAACTTAAATTAGAATATATTCCTACCGAAAAATAGAACTTCTAACATCCAGGTTCCAGAAGATAAGGCCGCAGCAAACCGTGCTCTAAGCACAAAGCGCTCTCTGTAATCACACCACTTTGTCCCTACACAAGACGAGGGTAGCAGAGACCTTCCTGAGAAGGTGTGAGACAGCGGATCCTCTCAGACAGGATGACTTCTGCTGTCATCCAAGCCAGTCTAAAGCACTACGGAACAAACCACCAAAGTTGAAGTCAGTGATACTGATAAATGGAACTCCATCTTTAGTGAAGACTGCATACCTCAGTATCTCAAAACACAAAGTGTTTTTATTTAGTATCTTTAAAATCCCTCCTTTCCCACTGAGTGAATACTTGTAAAGTGAGAGTGTATTATACTTCCCATAAAATATCATTGCCTTTCAATATAATGATAAAAATTGCATGCATGCTCTAGCGACCTGACAGATAACTAGAAAACTTCCCCCTAGTGCCTTACCTGTAGAGAGATAAGATTAGTGATAGCAGTTATAGACAGGGTATCAACGAGTTTTTCTATTCCCCTTCTTGGCTCCTTTTCACAGTTGCAATTAAAGGAGCCAAACAGGAGTTATGTATGGCACGATGGATATTGTTGTTCAGTTACCCACTGGTGTCCAACTCTTTGCAACTCCATGGACTGCAACACGCCAGGCCTCCCTGCCCCTCACCATCTCCCACAGTTTGCCCAAGTTCATGTCCATTGCATCGGTGATGCCATCCATTTGTTAGTTAGTAATGGCATTTTACTAACAGACAAATCACACTACTTGTTAAGAGAGTTCCAAATTTAGAGTATATTCTTTGAAAAGGCAATAGGTTTAAGCCAAAAGTCACAACAATAGTGCAAGGAATATTTTTAAAAGAGTATTCTTTGAGAACTTTACATTGTATAATGTTTTAAAGAGCAAGTATTGACAACTTTTCAAAGTTAATCTTGTATGGAAGATAAGCATACTGGGTGTTTATTTCACGCTTCAATGATTAATTCACAATACTTCTTAATCTTAGAAGTGCCAAGCACTGTGCCAGGAATTGGATTATATGATTTGTTGTACTTTCAAAAAATTATTAAAAAAAAAAAAGAATACTGCATTTTTTTTTTCTTAAACTCAAATGGACAAAGTTTAGTAGTGATTTGTTTTCTGAGAAAATAAAGGGCAGCTATGAAGTTTTATATTTCAATAGGCCTCTGCTATCCACTGAAAGAAAAGTACCATACTGTGAATGAAATTTTTAAATGAAGGCTTCAGATCATTAATATTGCATTTTCACTTTTGGCTTTGAAGGTGAGATGATGTTATTATTATTATTATTAGTGCTAAGAAGATAGGCAGTTGAACAGAGTACTAGAGTGAAATTTACTGAAATTGAAAGCTATAATAATATTACTATTACTAGTTTACTTTCTTATAATGAATGATTCAAAAAGAAAATCTGCCTTTTGGACTCTAATTATAGTTAATGCAAATGTGTGGCCAGATTTCTTCTTAGGAACCTAGCACAGATTCTATTGAAGGCGTAATAAAAGTTATCAGGAATATACACATTTGGATTCTGAGGTCATAATTTTGTTCCAAAAGAAACTATAGGCAGAAATTTTCTTTCCACACACAGAATGTAAAAAAGGCAAAGGAGTGATGAGAGATAAAAGAAAATAGCATGAATCTAACTGGGGAGAAACTTCCCTTAGTCTCTCCAAAACAGTAGACTCTGAAATTCTAAGTAAGTATCGAATCCATATATAGCACCCTATATCATAGACTGAAAAGCATTTGTTTACCAGAATCATTGAATATATTCTCTTTAAAGAAGAGTTGGACCTTTGTAGGCAAAGTGATGCCTCAGCTTCTTCTATTTTTTTTCAGTTTACATTAACTTTATTTTGTGTATGTCTTTTTAAAAATTCATTTATTTTTTAATTGAAGGATAATTGCTTTACAGAATTTTGTTGTTTTCTGTCAAACCTCAACATGAATCCGCCATAGGTGTACATATATCCCCTCCCTCTTGAACCTCCCTCCCATCTCCCTCCCATCCCACCCCTCTAGGTTGATCCAGAGCCCCTGTTTGAGTTCCCTGAGACATACAGCAAATTCCCATTGGCTATCTCTTTTACATATGGTAATGTAAGTTACCATGTTATTTTCTCCATACATCTCTCCCTCTCCTCCCCTCTCCCATGTCTGTAAGTCTGTTCTCTATGTCTGTTTCTCCATTGCTGCCTTGCAAATAAATTCAACAATACCATCTTACTAGATTCCGTATATATGTGTTAACATATGATATTTCTCTTTCTGACTTACTTTATTCTGTATGACAGGCTCTAAGTTCATCCACCTCATTAGAACTGACTCAAATCAATTCCTTTTTACGGCTGGGAGGTATTCCATTGTGTATATGGACCACTACGTCTTTATGCATTCATCTGTGACGGACATCTAGGTTGCTTCTCTGTTCTAGCTATTGTAAACAGTGCTGCAGTGAACAGTGGGGTACATGTGTCTTTTTCGGTTTTGGTTTCCTCAGGGTATGTGCCTAGGAGTGGGACTGCTGGGTCATGTGTGGTTTTATTCCTAGCTTTTTAAGGAATCTCCATACCGCCTTCCATAGTGGCCGCATCAACTTACATTCCCACCCAAAACCTATGCTAGTGTAAGTAGTGTTAGTCACTCAGTCACGTCTGACTCTTTGTGACTGTAGGCCACCAGGTTCCTCTGTCTATGGAATTCTCCAGGCAAGAACAATGGAGTGGTTTACCATTCAGTTCTCCAGGGGTTCTTCCCAACCCAGGAACTGAATCCGTGTATTCTGCATTGCAGGCAGATTTACTGTCTGAATCACCAGGGAAGTCCACCCAAAACCTATGGGATGCAATAAAAGCAGTTCTAAGAGGGAAGCTTATAGCAATACAATCCTACCTCAAGAATCAAGAAAAAGAGAGAAGAATGAAATCAACAAAGTTAGAAATGAAAAAGGAGACGTTACAACAGGCAATGCTTCTGCTTCTTAATATGCTGTCTAGGTTTGTCATAGCTTTTCTTCCAAGAAGCAAGCATCTTTTAACTTAGTGGCTGCAGTCACCATCCACAGTGATTTTGGAGTCCAAGAAGAGAAAACTGTTACTGTTTCCACTTTTCCCCATCTATTTGCCATGAAGTGATGGGACAGGATGCCATGATCTTAGTTTATTGAATGTTGAGTTTTAAAGCAGCTTTTTCACTGTCCTCTTTCACTTTCATCAAGAGGCTCTTTTGAGGCTCTTTTAATTTTGAGCATTTCCTTGCTACCATGTGAAATGAGTGAAACTATCTTGTAGTTTGAACATCCTTTGCCACTGCCCTTCTTTGGGATTGGAATGAAAACTGACTTTTTCCAGTCCTGTGGCCACTGCTGAGTTTTCTGAATTTGCTGGCATATTAAGTGCAGCACTTTTACAGCATCATCTTTTAGGATTCAAATTAGCTCACCTGGAATTCCATCACCTTCACCAACTTTGTTTGTAGTAAGACCCACTTGACTTCACACTCTAGGAGAATGACCATACCATTGTAGTTATCTGGGTCATAAAGACCTTTTTTGTATTGTTCTGTGTATTCTTGCTACCTCTTCTTAATCTCTCCTGTTTCTGTTAGGACCTTGTCATTTCTGTCCTTTATTGTGCCCAACTTTGCATGAAATATTCCCTCCGTATCTCCAATTTTCTTGAA
This sequence comes from Giraffa tippelskirchi, assembly GCF_054371585.1. Lineage (NCBI taxonomy): Eukaryota > Metazoa > Chordata > Mammalia > Artiodactyla > Giraffidae > Giraffa > Giraffa tippelskirchi. The sequence goes on along the minus strand of NC_137280.1, from coordinate 173,679,861 downwards.
GACATCTCTAATCTTTCCCATTCTATTGTTTTCCTTTATTTGTGCCTTTGAATTTACTATTTTCTCAATATCTCTCACATTCTGTCATGTATGTAAAAGAGCTATGTTCAGTACATTGAAAAAAATAAGGGATATTTATATGATAAAAATGGGGCGTCCCAGGTGGCTCAGTGACAAAGAATCTGCATGCCAGTGCTGAAGACATGGGTTCAATCCCTGGCTCACTAAGGTCCTCTGGAGAAGAAAATGGGAACCCAGTCCAGCATTCTTGCCTGGAAAATTCCATAGATGGAGGAGCTCAGCCGGCTAGCTGGAGGAGCTCAGTCCATGGGATTGCAAAGAGTCAGACATGACTTAGCAAAAGAGCATGCATGCATACAATAAATTAAATAATATAAATGAACACAGGAGAAAGGATCTTGTGTGGTAACACCTGGAAGTTATAATTTTATAAAATCTTAACATTGTATACACATTGTAAACTGTGCCTTTTTTCATTATTCCTTGGGGGAAGTCTTCTTAAAAAAAGATACTTTTTCTATACTTTTTCATTTAGTAATTGAGTACAACCAGACTATCATAAAGGAAATCAGTCCTGAATATTCATTGGAAGGACTGATGCTGAAGCTGAAACTCCAATACTTTGGCCACCTGATGCAAAGAACTGACTCATTGGAAAAGACCCTGATGCTGGGAAAGATTGAAGGCGGGAGGAGAAGGGGACGACAGAGGATGAGATGGTTGGATGGCATCACCAACTCACTGGATATGAGTTTGAGTAAACTCCAGGAGTTGGTGATGGACAGGGAGGCCTGGCGTGCTGCAGTCCATGGGGTTGCAGAGTCAGACACGACTGAGCGACTGAACTGAACAAAATTATAAAGAAAACATATGATGTACAAATTATATGCATTTTCTTTAGATTTTTACTGTTCTCTATAGAGTTGGGTAATTTATTATTATTGTTATTATTATTGAGGTAATATTGGTTACAAAATTTTGTTTCCTATGTATGATATTATAATTTGTCCTCTGAATACACTACAGTATGGAGCTGAAAGTGAAAGTGAAGTTGCTCAGTCATGTCCGACTCTTTGCAACCCCATGGACTAAAGCCTACAGGCTCCTCTGTCCATGGGATTCTCCAGGCAAGGATACTCGAATGGGTTGCCATTTCCTTCTCCAGGGGATCTTCCCAACCCAGGGATCGAACCCTGGTTCGATCCCTGGCATTGCAGGCAGAAGCTTTATGCTCTGAGCCACCAGGGAAGGAGCTACAGAGGTCTAATTTCCATTCGTCATTATACACTTGGCTCCCGTTACCCATTTCACCCAGGCCCCACCCTTTCCCCTGTGGTAACTACCAAATTTTTCTCTGTATTTATGTGTTTGTTTTGTTGTCTTTACTTTTTTTTTTTTTTAAGTATTTGACATAAGAATGACATCATATTGTACTCGTCTTTCTCTGACTTATTTCATGTAGAATAACGTCCCCACATTGTCCATGTAGCCACAAGTGCCAAGAGTTCATCTTTTTAAGGTTGAGTGGTATTCCATTGCGTATGTGTACTACATCTTTATCCATTTGTCCGTCAGTGGGCACTCATGTTTCCATATCTTGGCTATTGTAAATACTACCCTGATGAACAGAGGGGTACACATGGATTTTCTAACCAGAATTTTCCTTTTGTTCAGATAAATACCCAGACCTGGAATCACTGGGCCATACAGTAATTCTCTTATTAATTTTTGAGAAATCTCCATACTGGTTCCCACACTACTTGCACCAATTCACATTCCCATCAACAATATATGTTTTAGGGCTCCCTTTCCTCCTGTGTCCATTTCAACACTTGTTATAGTTTGTCTTTTTGATCATAGCCATTCTAACAGGAGTGAGGCTATATCTCACTGTAGTTGTGATTTGCATGTCCCTAATAGTTAGTGATGTTAAAGATCTTTTCATGTGCCAGTTGACCATTTACATGTCTTCTTTCAAATATATATATATATATATATATATTCAGATCCTCTGCCCATTTTTAAAATCAGGTTGTTTGATTTTTTTTGTTGTTGGTTGGGATGAATTATTTGTATATTTTAGATATTATCCCCTCATGGGATATATGATTTGCAAATATCTTCTCTCATTTACTAGGTTTTATTTTCATTTAGCTGATGGCTTTCTTTTTGTTGTGAAGAAGCATTTTAGTTGGATGTAATCCCATTTATGTATTTTTACCTTTGTTTCCCTTGCCTCTTTTTCTTCTAATAGTTTTATTGTTTTAGGTCTTACATTCAAATCTTTAATCCATTCTGGTTAATTTGTGTTTATGGTATATGAGAGAGGTCTAGATTCATTCATTTGCATATAGCTATCCAGTTTTCCCAACACCATTTATTAAAGAGACTTTCCTTTTTTCATAGTGTGTTCTTTGCTCTTTTGTCTAAAATTAATTGTACACATTTGTGTGGGTTTATTTCTGGGCTTTAAATTCCATTCCATCAATCTGTCTGTTTTTCTGCCTGTGCCATGCTGTTTTGATTACTATTGATTTGTAGTAGAATTTGAAACCAGAGAATGTGATGCTTACTTCCCATAGTTTGCTTTTTTAAATTAGGATTGCCTTGGAAGTTCAGAGTTATTGTGGCTCCATATAAATTTTAGGATCTTTTTATTCTATTTCTGTGAAAAATGGCATTGGGATTTTGATAGTATTGCACTGAATATGTAGATTGTCTTACATATTATGAACTTTAAATAATGCTAACTCTTCCAAAACACGGGCATGAACTATCTTCCCACTTACCTGTGTCTTTTTTCAATTTCTTTCATTGATATTTTATAATTTTCAGTGTATAGGTCTTTTACCTCCTTGGTTAAATTTATTCCTAACTATTTCACTATTTTTATTGTGATTTTAAATGGGATCATTTTCATAAATGTTATTTCTGCTAGTTTGTTGTTAGTGTAGAGAAATAATACGTTTCTGTATAATTTTTTTATTTTTCTTTATTGTATTATTGCATATTTTTATTTTTGTATATTTTTCTTTATTGTATTATTTTACTATTTCTAATAGTTTGTTAGAGTCTTTAGGGCTTTTCACAAATAAAAAATTCTATCCACAAATTTTGACAGTTTTACTTTTTCCTTTCCAATTTGGATGACTTTTATCTTTTTTTCTGGTCTAATTGCTCTGGCTAGAACTTCCAATATTATGTTGAGCAGAGGTTGTGAGAGTGAGCATCTTGTCTTTTCCTGATCTTAAAGGGGCAGCTTTCAGTTTTTCATCCTTGAGTATGATGTTAGCTGTGGGTCTGTCCTATATAACCTTTATTATGTTGAGATATATTTCTTCTATTCCCATTTTATTGAGAGCTTTTTATAATAAATGTGTTCTGAATCTTTTAAAATGCTTTTCTTTTGCATCTACTTAGATGATCATATGATTTTTTGATCCTTCATTTTGTTAATGTGGTGTATCAAGTTTTTCATGTGTTAACTATTCTTTCATCCCTGGAGTAAATCCCATTTTATTGTGGTATATGATCTTTTTATTTTACTGTTGCATTTGGCTTGCTAATATTTTGTTGAGGATTTCTTGCATCTGGAGTCTTCAGAGATATTAGCCAGTAATTTTCATTTTTTAAGTGTCTTTATCTGGCTGTGTTATGATGATGTTGACTTCATAAAATGAGTTATCATGCATTTCCACCTTCTTCATTTTTTTGGAAGAGTATAGGAAGGATAGATATTAAATCATCTTTGAATGTTTAATTTAATTCAGCTGTGAAACTGTCTGATACTGAACTTTTTTTTTTTCTTTCTGGGAGGGTGGATTTTTAATTACCATTTCAATCTCCTTACTAGTGATTGGTCTATCCAGATTTTCGATTTCTTCATAATTCAGTCTTGGGCTGTTGTACAATTTAAAGAATTTATCAGTTTTTTTTTAGGTTACCCAAATTGTGTGTGTGTGTGTGTGTGTGTGTGTGTGTGTGTGTGTGTTAGCCACTCAGTCGTGTCCAATTCTTTGCGACCTCATGGACTGTAGCCTGCCAGGTGCCTCTGTCCATGGAATTTTCCAGGCAAGAATACTGGAGTGGGTTGCCATTCCCTTCTCCAGGAGATCTTCCCGACCCAAGGATAGAACCTGGCTCCTGAATTGAAGGCAGATTCTATACTGTCTGAGACACCATGCTGGACCTTTGTTGGTATATAGCTGTTTATAATACTCATCTATGAACCTTTGTATTTCTGTGGTATCTGATGTAATTTCTTCCTGTTTTGTTTCTGATTTTATTTATGTGTCTTATATGTCTTGTATTTTTTTCTTAGTTATTCTAGTTAAGGTTTGTCAATTTTGTCTTCAAAGGAAAAAAAAAGCTCTTAGGTTTAACAAATTTTTTTTTTTAATCTTTTTAGTCACCATTATAATTGTTTCTGCTCTGATCTTTATTATATCCTTCCTTTTACTAATTTTGAGTCTACTTATTCTTCTTTTCCTATTTCATTTAAATTTAACATTAAACTGATATTTGAGATTTTTCTTGGGTTTGAGGCAGGACCGTATTTCTGTAAACATCCTTCTTATACTCCCTTGGGTGCATCCCATAGATTTTGGTATGTTACACTTTTATTTTTGTTTGTCATCAGGTGTTTTTAATTTCTCTTTGATTTCTTCACTGATCCAGTAGTTGTTCACTAGCATATTGCTTAGTCTCCACCTGTTGGTGATTTTTCCTGCTTTGTTCCTTATAGTTTATTTCTAGTTTCATACCACTGTGATCAGAACAGATGTGTGTTAAGATTTCAATTTTCTTAAATTTATTGACATTTATTTTGTGTTCCCAGAATATTGTCTATCATTGAGAATGTTTAATGCATACTTGAGAAAACTGTATATACTGACGCATTTGGATAGAATATTCTGTATATATCTGTTAAGTTTATCTTATCTAACGTGTCAAATAAAGCTGGTGTTTCTTCGTTCATTTTCTGTCCAGATCATATGTCCATTGTTGTAAGTAGGATGCTAAATCTCCTTTTAGGTTTGTTAATACTTGCTTTATATATTTTAGTGCTCCTATTTTAGGTGAATATATATTAAATAAATAGCTATTGTGTCTTCTTGATGAATTGTCCCCTTTGTCATCATATAATGTTCATTTTTGTCTCTTATTCCTGTCTTTTGGCTTAAGGTCTATCTTGTCTAATATGAATCTAATCACACCCACTTTCTATTGGCTGCCATTTGCTGAGCATCATCTGTCCTCCCTTCCCTTTGAGCTTATGTTTATTTTTAGAGATGATATGATTCTCCTCAAGGGTTGTGTTTTTTAATCCATCCAGCCATTCTGTATCTTTTGATTATTGAATTCAGTCTGCTTATATTTAGGATGTCTATTGACAAATGAGCGTGTAGTACTCCTGTTCCTGAGTATATATCTAAAAAAAACCCACTAATTTTAAAAGACAGATGCACTCCAACATTCATAGCAGCATTGTTTACAATAGCTAAGATGAAGCAACCTGTTTCTACTAATATATGAATGGATAAAGAAAATGTAGCACATATATATACTATATATAATACTTTATATACAATATAGCATATATTAATTATGATATAATTATATTATGTATGAATACACAATAAATATAATTGTGATTATAATATATATAAATTGTGTACTAATAATTCTATAATATATACATAATATATAATAGAATTATATATAATTCTATATCATATATAATAGAATAGAATATTACTCAGTAATAAAGATGAATGAAATTCATCATTTGAAAAAATATGATTGGACCTAAAGAATGCTATATGCTTAATAACATAGGTCAGAGAAAGACAAATACTGTCTATCACTTACATGTGAATCTAAAAAAGTAATAAAAATGAATGTCTATGATACAACTGAAATAGGCTTACAAATATAAAAGCAAACTATTGGTACCAATGAGAAGAAGAAAGTGAGGAGTGGTAAGATTAAGAGATACAAACTACTATGGACAGAATAGATAAGCAACAAAGATATATTGTACAGCACAGGGAGATATAGGTATTATTTTATAAGAACTTTAAATAGAGTTATAAAATATTGAATCACTATTCTGTACACTTGAAACTAATATAATATTGTAACTCAACAATACTTCAACAAAAAAGAACTATCAAACTATAAATTCACTTGTACAATAATCATTAAAAGCAAATTTTTAGCCTGGGTGCTGGATAAAATATGGTCTCTTACTTTCAAAAACTTATCATCTAACAGAAAAGATGTAAAACTGTGATTCAGATTGACAATCACTAATTATAGTCATGTAGTCATAAGGAAGAAGGAATATAGAAGAATAAACACTGGAAACGACCTGAGGTGTTTGTTGTTCTGCATTTGAAATTTTTACTGATTCCTAATTTTCTATCTAAACTGGACTTTTAGCTAGAAAAGGGAGAGAGAAATACAAATGAGGCCATTTATTATTAAAATAGAAACTATTTCTCTAGAAACCAAAACTTCATTGCAATTGGATAATTTTAATATTTTGTCAATAGCTTTTTAAGGTCCTTATCAAAATTACATTGCTGTTTCTCATCCCTAGGGTCTTATTTCTAATGCTGGACTTATGCATGGGTTGCATCAATAAATAATGTTATAATTATTTAAAGCAAGAGATTATTTGAAACATATTCAAAATGGCAATCATTTCTCCTCCTTTTCCCTCTCCACATACTCTATCCATTCAGTTCAGTTCAGTCTCTCCATTGTGTCCGACTCTTTGCGACCCCATGGACCGCAGCACCCCAGGCCTCCCTGTCCATCACCAGTTCCCAGAGCCTACTCAAACCCATGTCCATCATGTCGGTGATGCCATCCGACCATCTCATCCTCTGTCGTCCCCTTCTCCTCCTGCCCTCAATCTTTCCCAGCATCAGGGTCTTTTCTAATGAAGCAGCTCTTCACATCACGTGGCCAAAGTATTGGACTTTCAGCTTCAGCATCAGTTCTTCCAATGAACATCCAGGACTGATCTCCTTTAGGATGGACTGGTTGGACCTCCTTGCAGTCCAAGGGACTATCAAGACTCTTCTCCAACACCACAGTTCAAAAGCATCAATTCTTCGGTGCTCAGCCTTCTTTATGGTCCAACCCTCACATCCATACATGACTACTGGAGAAACCATAGCTGTGACTAGATGGACGTTTGTCAGTAATGTCTCTGCTTTTTAATATGCTATCTAGGTTGGTCATAGCTTTTCTTCCAAGGAGCAAGTGTCTTTTAATTTCATGGCTGCAGTTACCATCTGTAGTGATTTTGGAGCCTAAAAAATTAAAGTCTATTACTGTTTACAGTTTCCCCGTCTATTTGACATGAAATGATGGGACCAGATGCCATGATCTTAGTTTTCTGAATGTTGAGTTTTAAACCAAATTTTTCACTTTCATCAAGAGGCTCTTTAGTTCTTCTTCACTTTCAGCCATAAGGGTGGTATCATCTGCATATCTGAGGTTATTGATATTCCTCCCAGTAATCTTGATTCCAGCTTGTTCTTTATCCAGCCCAGCGTTTCTCATGATGTACTCTGCATATAAGTTAAATAAGCAGGGTGACAGTATACAGCCTTGATGTACTCCTTTCCCTATTTTGAACCAGTCTGTTGTTCCATGTCCAGTTCTAACTGCTGCTTCTTGACCTGCATACAGATTTCTCAGGAGGCAGGTCAGGTGGTCTGATATTCCCATCTCTTGAAGAATTTTCCACAATTTGTTGTGATCCACACAGTCAAAGGCTTTGGCATAGTCAATAAAGCAAAAGTAGATTTTTTTCTGGAACTCTCTTGCTTTTTTGATGATCCAGCAGGCATTACCACACTCTTTATTTTTTTTTCCTTACCCTTCTCTTTCTTATTATTCTTCATCTTTTTATTTTCCCCTCAGAGGGGCAAAGTATATACAGAAGAGACAGACAAAATGATTTTAAAAAATTGGAGAATCAATTCACTGGGAAAATGTAGACAATCTAAAATTGTTGCTATGAAGACCATTTCTCCCTAAATACTAAATAACTGCTTTTCTATGTTGACTAGAAATGAAATATATTTTCACTGATATTTCACAAAACCACTGAAGTATTTTAAAAGCTGGTTTGAGTGTTAGTATTCTCCAGGCAAGAATATTGGAGAAGGTTGCCATGTCCTCCTCCAGGGAATCTCTGCAACCCTGGAATCGAATCTGTCTCCTGAATTACAGGCAGATTCTTTACCATCTGAGCCACCAGGGAATCCCAAATACTAAATAACTGCTTTTCTATGTTGACTAGAGATGAAATATATTTTCACTGATATTTCACAAAGCCATTATAATATTTTAAAAGCCAGATTGAGTGTTAGAAAGTAGTCCTTCTTTTTATAGATAAGAAAAGAAAAGCTCAAAATATGTTATTTTTTCAATTACAAAGTGAACCCCAATGCTTCAGAGTCCACCAGTAAAAGTTAACCCTTTTTATTAAAGACAATGTCCAAGGGTTAGTTTCCTTGCAACTCTTGTTTTATATGGTGTATTTTTTACTGAACTTCAATTTGGGTGTTTTTTTAAGATTGAAAATAAGGTAAATGATCAGATGAGTATGTAAGAGAAATTTGCCAGAATGAGCTTCAGAAGTATGACTTACTAACGATATAACTGAAACCCTATTCATTTCCAAATCTTATTGTTTTCATGGAGACCATAAAGGCAAATAATATCTTTTCACAGTTGTTAATCCAGCCTTTAGAAATAGGTTGAAAAATTCATATGACATGTCATCTCAGGATGGCTCTAGTGGAACCTGAAGAAACACACAGGCAGGATTCCTACCGAGATGAGCATCTCATGGCAGGTTGGCGAACATGACCTCAGCCCAGGTGATACCGCGCTTGTTTAAATCTCACTAGTATCAGACACTATAACTTCAGCTGTGCATGCTGAAAAGATGGTGTGGGCTTCACATAAAAAAGTGTCTTCTCTTTCTTAAAGAACTTGCTCCCATTTCTTCTGGTTCGCTTATATGCATATACGTTTTACTGTTTTCCATGTTGAAAAATAAAAGTTTTAATATATTCTGTAGAGTAAAGTTTTCAAAATGCAGATAGGAGAGGTTTATATTTTGTACTTTACTTTCAGGTATAAAAATATATCTTTCTATGCAAGTGCAGATCCAAGTTTTGAGTCCCAAAAGTCATACAATTTGGCCACCTTCTTTTAGGAAAAAAGACAGATACTCTGAGCATGTAATTGCCTAGGAAACTGAATATTTATTTAGACTGGGAAAAGGTGAGCCTTAGAAGGAGCTTATGAAAGGAAGAAGCCAGAAAATTAAATTTTCATGAGCTTCCTGGTAAATGTATCTCTATTTAGTTGATTTTTTCCCTTGCAAAAAACAATGAATAGTGAGTGTGTTTTATCATATTGTTTCATGGTTAATAACCCCTTATTTATGGCAGTATACTTTTAAAATCTTAAAGGTATTAGTGTCCTTAAAATTATTCATTTTATACTGCCCTGTGAGATGCCAGTGAATGTAAATATTAATAGATTTACTAACTTCTATACATTTTCCACTGTTGAAAATAATTAAGGTAGTAATTAATTTGAACAAAAAAATAGAAAATTCTGATGCACTTATTTTGTCAGATTTTTGACAAGAAAGTGCACCAAATTGGGCTAATAGTTTTTTAACATATAGTCCCTTTTCACTTTTAGAATAAATAGAAATTTAAAAATTAATTTTCTCCTTAGATATGTCATTTTATCTCACAGTTGTTAGTTGAGCAAAGCAAAGCTTGCCTCCTTTCATTTTAAAGAATCTGAAATACTTAAAAGTTTCATGCTGTGAAAATCTGAAAAGTAGCAACAAGAATTTCCCTCTGAGTACTGAAATATATTATTTCCAAATTATGAATCAAAATAATTATTTACTTTGAAATTTTAGTTGTAGAGAAATAGATTGTGCAACCAGGTCTCTATTATAAGAATTGCCTATACCACCACAAATCCAAAATTTCCCTACTAAAAAGGAAAAAGGATTAACTACTATTGAAAAAATAAATCTTCTGTTTTAAGGATGGAGAAATGGCTTTTTAAGCTATAGTCTTTGTTGTTGTTTTCGTTGACTTTTCTCACCTCCTTGAAAGTAAACTATAAAATATTTCACATTGTTTTAAACAATATAAATAGAACTAAAATATCATCACATATGTGGATACATTTTTGGTGTTAAAAGTAGTTCCCAGATAGTTTTTAGATGTTTATATGTCAGGGTATTTTTTTCCACCAAATCTATTCAAATAATCATCTGCATTATAATTACTGGATTGCTTTGTTAATACTAGTAGTGCCAAAATCTGCTTCCAACCCAGTGAACTGGAATCTTTGAGGGTGGGTCTCATATCTACATTTTTTTAAACAAGATATTCAGGGAATAGTTTTGCACACTGAAGTTTATGAACCACCATTAAAACAATAATTTTCTTGCATTTTATTAGTTAACACTTAAACATAATAATTTAACTATTTCTTACATTTGGCTACAGATAATGAAATGTGATGGCAATGTTAGTTTTAAAAAAAATCTTTACCAAATTACTAAATATATTCCCAAGACCCTATCTTTATATTCAATATAGATTTTAGAAAATTTCAAGACTCTTTATCACTTATATATTTGAATATAGAATCCAACAATCACATTAGACTTACTTTTTCAAGTGTTGGAGCCAGTATTTACTTAATATTAATTGCTTAAAAATTATGAAAATCCCATAATTGCTATTCTATAAACTGATTAAATTAATAATACCATAAGAGAATTATTATCATGATTTCTAGACAAAGCAGAGATAAGACATAATATTTGACAAAATCTGCCAAGTTTTGACAACAAATTTAGCTATGTAATTTAGGAGAAAATTAAGTTTTGAGTTAGTTTATATGAATTATTAGTTTATTTGCTCAATGATAAAACCACAAAGATATTGTTAGAGTACTGTTTTAAAACTCGTTAGGCATGTTCAAAATTACCTGCAAATAATTATGATTCATATAGAATTCAAGGAAACATGTATTATCTTACTCATCCACATGTTATGAATCTGTCATTTCTGTTTCTATTTCATCCTTGCCACTATTAGAGTCAATGTAGATCAAAGATAAAAGTAACCTAAAGGTTATTCAATCACAAATGTACATAGATCTAAAACGTGAAGAGAGCAGTGACCTCCAGGTGGGTCTGTGATTCCCACCCCAGCAGTGAGAAGCAGCGTTGGATGCTTTCTGACCGTTTTAGGCCAGTGTATCCTGTCCTATTCCAGACCCCGGACACCCTTCCTTGGCCAGAGTGACTGCTTCTAGAAAGTAATTTTGGATTGAATTAGAGCTTTCTGAGACAGACAAAACATACTTTACAGTAGGCAAATTGAATTTCTCTGGTTCAGTGACTTGCTGTGCCACGGTGCCTCTCAAGAAGATTTTCACATTATTGAGAGCTGGTAGATTTCCTTGTAAAATAGCCATAGGCAGCACACACATACTACACAGCCGATCCTTTGTCTGCCATTTCTCCCAGAAATATTTCTATCTTTCTTTCACACACATACAAAACTATTTAAATGAAGCATACAAAGAGATGACAAGCTATTGTCTCTGTCTTTGAAAAGAGTACATTTCAAGTGGTTAGTAATTCATGAAGAGGTCTCTAAGGAAAAGCTTAGTTCAGTACCTGGCATTGTGGAAATTCAAAGTATCTTTAATGGAGTGAAATGGAAGGGGTATTTACTTATCTCTCGCATAGCTCTGAATGGAGAATTGAAAATATTTGCAGTGATCTGATTAGCAATACCATGTGGTACCAAGCTGTTAGAGGAACTATCAATCCTTTAGTTTGCAATGAAATGAGCCTCTCCTGTTTTTTGTTTGTTTGTTTTTTTATTTTCCCTTTTGGAACATTCCTAAAAATTACAGGGTAATAACTTACAACAAAAATTTTACTTTCTAAATATTTTTGTTCAAAGGACACCAGACGTTTCTGTTGAGCATTCAACATGTACAGGTATAAATAGAGAACAATTTGGTACATTAGCACTGGAGGAATTGGCAATACTCATAAATAATTCCATACATTTCAAGTTTCACAGTTTACTCAAAAATATTTTTATGATTAAAATAATTCATCATACAAGAAACGACTATTTTCATAGACAGAACAACCATTTTTTATACTTAATTTGTTGGCGATATTGTCTTTACTGCTGAAGCACATCATTTTGCTGGCGATTTTTTAGTCACATTAGGAAAAGTATGTCTATGAATTTTTCTATATGGCGTGAAATGCCACAGTTCAGTTTATACCACTGTAGCCTACACATAATGTCACTTTATACATCTCAGGTAAAATTTCATGCTTGGAAAAAAAAAATGTCAGGGTCATTAGGCAATGAGGGACATTCACGGTGACGTGGGGGAGAAGGTTGTATTTAAGCAGAATACGCAGCGTTCTCTGTGGCGAGCCTTCACTCAGAGGCCCCTTGGGCTTGGAGCCCTAGGAACAGATGTGATCTCAAGCCTGGTCTAAAGAGAACAGAGCCATGGGCGGAAATAGCTCCCTCCATCAGGGAGGGAGCTTCTGCCAGGAGCAGCTTTCTCACCAGGAGGACCCCAGACCCCTTGCCAAATTAGAATTTGCCTGGTGAGAGTCAATGGGCATAAAATCTCCAGTGCCTTGGTGCCTGTTCACTAAGCGACCCAGAAAGCATATGTGAAGAATTCACAGAAGGGCTTGCATGTGTGTGCCTTGCCCATTGGAGGAGAGGGAGAGAATTTTATTGGCTTTCTTCCTGAAAGCACTTACTCAGGGCCTGTTATATTGTTCAAAACCTCTGGCAAAACTCGGGTATCTAGAACATGTGGGTTGGGAAGGTTGATACCATGCACATTTTCTTTAATTCTGTTTGTCTCAATAGTTTGGTGTGACTTTGTTTTGGAGGCAGGACCAACAAAACCATCTGGTTTCTATTTTTCTTTCTTTTTTTTTTTATTTTAAAAGTATAAATAAGACCTTAGGAAGAAATTTGAATGCAGACTGTAATAATGTTTAATATGCCCAGCAGGATTTAAAAAGGATTCTATAAATAAAAACATTCAATAAGATTTATCACAGATATGTTTTTAACCCTCAATTTAAAGAATAAGTAACACAACCTTTGGGAGTTTGCCCTAAATTCTGAAGACTTTGGAGTACCACAAAATTAAAAGTGACAGAAGGAACTTGAAAGTAATAAATGTATTGATAGATTATACCACACAATGCTGTGAATGCATATTAGTTACCTGGCTTGTTGGCATCTTAGATGACACTCTGTCAGAAAGAATAGCTTGAACATTTTATTTTGTTTTGTTTCAACAGCTTTGAGATTCCATGCATTGGCCAATTTAACAGCAAAAGTTATATGTTTACTGCCATATGAATCCATTATTTAGAACATTCTTGCTGAAAAATCTCATAGCAACACCTCCATTTTAATGGGACAGTGCAAAGATACCCTGGAGAATCAATTGTGATGAAGGCCTATGAAAGCTGTTTTGCTTTTCATTATTTTATAGGGCTAGAAGCACAGTTGATGAGGTAATGAGATCTGAAATTTTTCCAATACTTCTCAGGGAGAAACAGAATAAAATTCAGTTGGATCAGAAGAATTGCAGAGGAGCTGCTAAGTTGAAAATGTTGGTCTCTACAACCCTGAAAGCCTAGAGGCAGCCTGGAGTTCTGCCATATTAACAATATGAAACACCTCAGGTGATGATTAAGCTGCACTGACTAAATTAGTAGTTAAGTTCTGCATATTTGTTTTCAGGAAAGAAATTAGTAAATAAAAGAGTAGGTGGGTGACCTCAACTTCAGATGTCAACACAAAGAGAAAATTTATCAGAACTAGTCTTAATAAAGGGGGCAAATAAAAAGAAATTTTAAAATGACCTGCTGCTGCTGCTGCTGCTGCTAAGTCACTTCAGTCGTGTCCGACTCTGTGCGACCCCATAGACGGCAGCCCATCAGGCTCCGCTGTCCCTGGGATTCTCCAGGCAAGAACACTGGAGTGGGTTGCCATTTCCTTCTCCAGTGCATGAAAGGGAAAAGTGGAAGTGAAGTCGCTCAGTCGTGTCCGACTCTTAGCGACCCCATGGACTGTAGCCTACCACGCTCCTCCGTCCACGGGATTCTCCAAGCAAGAGTACTGGAGTGGGGTGCCATTGCCTTCTCCGAAATGACCTGCTAGGTGTTACTAATCTAATCAGAAATATTCACTCTGTAAAGAATCCTGTTTTATTTAATATTTGTTAGTTGGAATGTTATCCCTAAGTACATGACTAAGACTGCAGTTGTAAAGATATCACTGAAACGATTCCTGAAAATGTTCCCACTAAATGCAGGTAACCAAACAATGAGATAAAAATTGTTTTTTGAATCAGTTTTGCAAGACCAAGTGCAAGAGAGCTTTTTAATCATGTCTCAACTTACCTGTCTCCCAGAAATTCTATCCTCTACAATTTAATCAAATGTAAGTAATGTCTTGCTCCTGAGCCACATTTAAACTTTCTTGACTTGGTGCTTTTCCTCTGCCCAAGAGTAGAATTCCTTTGTCTTATTTTCACTCGCCCAAAGCATGCACATCTTTCAAGTGTCAGTGCTTGCTTTTCCTTAAAGGGTCTCTAATCCTGCCAGATGGAAGTAATTGGCAAACACCACCACCAATGCTGCAACAGCAATTTGTAAAGCTCTCAAAATACTTAGCACATTCTGCTTGTGTTATAGATATGTTTATGAAAGTAAAAAAGTGAAAGTGATAGTTACTTAGTTGTGTCTGACTCTTTGAGACCCAATGGACTGTAGACCACCAGGTTCTTCTGTCCATGGAATTCTTTAGGCAAGAATACTTGTTGGTAGCTATAACCCTTCTCCAGGGGATCTTCCTGACCCAGGGATGGAACTCAGGTCTCCTGCACTGCAGGCAGATTCTTTACTGTCTGAGTTACCAGGATGTCCCAGATATGTTTATACCTTTCCTAAACTCTCTAAGAATCTAAGCTCCTTGAGGATAAAGGCCACACTGTATATCTCATAACATGTAACAAAGTATCTTAAACTTAGTAGGCACTTAAGTTTGTATTATGTATATGGTTAATGATACATTGAAAATTACATTAAAAAACATTGTTTTATTTTAATTTACATATTTAAGAAATGTTCTTCATAGAACTCACAAAATTTAGAGGGGTTTTAATTAGTGGGTAAAGTATTTATAGAAACATTTAAATTATAGAAATTTTTACTCAAAAATCTGTCTGGTCATGCAAATGAAAGCATTTATATCAAGTATAAAGTACCAAATAGTGCAATTCCTTTTTGGCAAAATGCATATTCTTTATTAATATGAGAAAAATATTATTGTGTATTGAATCACAAAGACTAACATTTAATTTTATCATGCTTTTCAGAAATAAAATGAAAAGTAAGATGATATGAATACAAGTAACCAATAATCCAAAATCTGACTGAATGAACAAATCTGGAATTGATTAATAAATTCTTAGTATAGTTGAGGGTCATATTTGGATCGTAGCTGGAATTAGACATGCTAGGTAAAGCCTAAAAAACAGTAAGTGAGAAGTTTATTTCTGTAAGATTTAGAGGAGATGACTTGATTTTCAAAACTCTATTGGAACTATAATTCCATATTTGGCAATTTGTTTGATTTATGTATTACTTTGTAATATATCATTTATATCTGTGGTATGTCATTGTGCAAATTCTTCACCATTTATGACAAAGCCCTAGGTACTTGAAACTGAGTCTGTGCATAAAAGAGAAAAAAAAAAAGGCCTCTTCCAGCTGTGCAGGACTGTGGCCTGGAGTTTCTTGCTCTGTACAACCACCTTCATGCAATTACACTTACATACATATCATGCATGTGTACTTATATGTTTATACACACAGATATATGTGTGTGTTTGTGTGTGTGTCTGTGCTGAATCACTCAGTTGTGCCCAACTCTGAGACCCCAGCAAACCAGGCTCCTCTGTCCATGGAATTTTCCAGACAAGAATACTGGAGTGGGTTGCACTTCCTACTCCAGGGGACCTTCCTAACCCAGGGGTCCTTTGCATCTCCTGCAGTTGGCAGCTGGGTTCTTTATCACTGTGCCACCTGGGAAGCATGTGTGTGTGGGTTTTATCCTATGTCCCATTATTTATATATACATGGCACTATCACTTTTTACAAATTTTTTCCACATTTTCAAAATTATTTCATTGGAATAAATTCCTAAATTTGAAGTAGGGGTGTGCACTGTTTTTCATTCTAGATATCTTCACTTTGATTTATGATTTTATTAAGTATGACTTCTGTAATTTTTAAACACAGCTTGAATAAAAACTTTCTTTCATAATAAAATGTATAAAATAAATTTATACAGTTTCTCTGTATTTTTGAGTATATGTTTCCTGTTCCTTACTCTTGTGAAACATGTTTTAATTTTTTTTTTTTTTGATACACAAACTATATATTGTGTGGGATAAGCCCTATAGGTCACTGGTGGACTTGTTGGCATTCTCCTGGAGATATGTCAGAAGCTAATTGCTGTTCTGGTTTTACAGAGGTGACCTCAGGAATGTTCTTGGATCAGGTTATATTTTCCCCAAGAGTCTGAAGCTGATGGCTCAAAACATTCTTCCTCCATGGTGAGAGAGGATGTAGTGCCCTGAGAGATTAGTATTTAAAAGTCTGAACCTCAGGGAGTCTTGGTGAATCTTTGCTTAGTCATTCTACAAATACATTTGTCTATATTCATTTGTAGACACTCTTGTTTTTCGATACAGCAGTTCGTAAATTCATCTATTTCTTGCATTTTATTCATTTGAGATTTATTTTACTATTATTTTTCAGGGTTTTCACCCAATGGATTGCTTCATCGTTTTTAACTTGGCTTATTCACTGGAAATAACTTCGTTGTAAAACTTCTCCTGACAGTTCTATCTTCCCACTATTTTACTAATTTTGTATTTAATCTTCTTTATCCCCATCATACTAGAATCTTATTTGCTCCAGATATTACTGTCCACCCCACTATTTCTCTCTCATCCATTTGTCTTGTAGTTTCCCATTAAAAGAAAAATCAGCATTCTCTCTTCCTTGAGCCCTTGTGTTTGAAGATTTCTGTGCGTGTTCTTGCAGGCTTTCCACTTACAAACAGCTGCGCTTGGCAGTGGAACTTGGAAGACATTGCTGCTGGCATCGGAGAGTCATTGTCTAGAGTAGGGGAGACATACAAACTGGGAACAACTACTCTAGAGTATAAAGCAGTACATTCATAAAAATTAAGACCCAGAACAGCCTCTAGTTCCCTTTCTGTGCCTGTTAGAATTGTGGTGTGCTTTCTTTTTTAAAAAATAGTATTCATGGAGGTAACATTGACTTATAATAGGGATTCCCTGGTAGCTCAGACAGTAAAGAGTCTGCCTGCAGTGCTGGAGACCCAGGTTCGATCCCTGGGTCAGGAAGATCCCCTGGAGAAGGAAATGGCAATCCACTCCAGTATTCTTGCCTGGAAAATCCTTTGGATGAAGGAACCTGGTAGGCTACAGTTCATGGGGTCGCAAAGAGTCGGACACAACTGAGTGACTTCACTTTACTTTGATTTATAAAGTTTCCTAGGAACAATATATTTCTACTTCTATCTATACACTACATAGAAGTGTGGAGTATACAGCATTGTCTACTTAGTCACCCAGTCCTGTCTGCCTCTTTGCAACCATTTGGACTGTAGCCCGCCAGGATCCTCTGTCCATGCCATTCTCCAGGCAAGAATACTGGGGTGCTAGTCACTCAGTTGTGTCTGACTCTTTGAACCCCCATGGGCTGTAACCCACAAGGCTCCTCTGCCCATGGGATTCTCCAGGCAAGAAGACTGGAGTGGGTTGCTGTTCCCTTCTCCAGGGGATCTTCCCGAAACAGTCTCCTGCAGTGCAGGCAGGTTGGCAGGCTATGAAAGTCCTAAAAGGATTCTCCCCGATTCCTACTCTCTGCTGCCCCTGCCCTGGACCCTGGGCTATAGGGTTCCACCCCCTCAGATCCCAGCTGCAGCTGCGTCCTGAGCCTGGAGCAGTGGAGGGTGGGGAGTCCTGGTCCAGGCCAGGGGTAGCCCAGCCAGAGGACTGAGGCACGTGGCTGTCCGGGCAGGTGGTCCCAGGCCTCTGGACTGGCCAGGGTGTCCGGGGCAGGGGGCAAGGGGCAGGCAGTTCTCAGCAGGGCTGTGTCTGTGCTGGCCTTGGAGCCCCTAGGCCCTGGCGCACGCCAGCCACCACCACGTCCGGCAGAGGCTCTGCGGATGGGATCCAAATATAAGGATCCACGGGAAAGCTGGCGACAGGCTGGGGGTGCAGCTGCGGATTCCAGTCGTTCCTCGGGCACATCCTGGTCAAGTGCGGGATGCCCTGGACACAGGCCTCCAAGGCCTGCTGCCGCTGCCCCAGCCCACTGGGCCTCCCCGTGGGCAGGCATTTCCAGGGGAAATCGGGCACGTTGTACAGTCTCTGGATCGTGGGGCATTTCTTCGGGCTCTGCCAGACGCCCTCGGGGTGGGATCCCCTGACCGGGATGTGAACTCCCAGCATCCAGGCGCAGCAGGCAGCCGAAGTCACCCTCCCCGCGAGCCTTGCCCTTTCCTTCTCCAGGCCATCCTTCAGACCCCGGAATCCAACCCGCATCTCCTGTGTCTCCCGCATTGAGGGCGGGTTCTTTTACCCCTTGAGCCATGGGGGTGAGAGAGTCAACTCCTAGGCAAGTTGGTAAGAAGTCCAGGGTCCCCCAGGAGGAGAGAAGGGTCTGGAGTTCTCTAGGAGGAGGAAAGGACAATTTTTTTTTTCCTACATTCCTTAGTCTTAGTAAGGATTAGGTAACAACAATGTATCTTGCTCGAGGATATGTTTCTCCTTAACAAGAGCCTCCTGACTAATCCTGTTATTTTAAGATGTATGTTGGGGGAGTGGCTCTGATAAAAGCATATAAGGCCTGACTAAGACTAGGGAGGGGGGCACTCTCCGCCCCCCTTCTGATGTCTATGTCAGAAGCATTCTCTGTCCCTTTTCATACTTTAATAAAACTCTGCCATACCAAAGCTGTTGAGTGATCAAGCCTGGTGACTGGTCCCTGGTCCCGAAGATAAATCTTCTTTGGAGATCAAGATTCTGACACTGTTCACTGTCCACTGTCAGGGGAAGCCCACACTACAACATGCTCACCACCAAAAATTTATTTTCCACCTGCTCCCTACAGTTAATCCCAGTTGCCCGTTTCTCTCTCCCTCCTTTCCCCTCCCCCAGTCACTACTCTCTTCTTTGTATCTATGTGTTTGCTTTTGTTTGATTCATTTTGTTCACTTATTCTTGCTTGTTTGTTTTTTATATTCCACCTATGAGTGAAATCTAAGATATTTGTCTTCCTTTGTCTGACTTATTTCACTGAGCATAATACTCTCAAGGTCCATCCATGTTATTCCAAATGGCAAGATTTCATCCTTTTTTAATGGCTTAGTAGTTTTCACTGCTTTCTGGGCAACTTTCCTAGTGGCTCAGATGATAAAGCATCTGCCTACAATGTGGGAGATCCTGGTTCGATCCCTGGGTTGGAAAGATCCCCTGGAGAAGGAAATGGCACCCCACTCCAGTATTCTGGCCTGGAGAATTCCATGGACAGAGGAGCCTGGTAGGCTACAGTCCATGGGGTCACAAAGAGTCAGACACGACTGAGCGACTTCACTTTCACTTTTCATTGCTTTCTAAGTAGTTTGTAACTACCATGTGATTTTTTTTTCCTTGACCTAGGGAATTAATTGAGTTATTTTCAAAGATTTCCCTTGGTTTGCTTATCCTTTTATATTAATACTTAACCTAATTGCATTGTAGCCAGATAATGTCATGTGTAATATTCCTTTTTAATATATTGAGGTCACATTGAACACTACCAGTTTTCGTAACACTCTACATTTTGAAATAACACATTCTGATTTTTCTCTGTATAGACTGAAGCATCTCTAATCCTCCAAACTGGTGTTGTTAACACTTGTCTATGGATGGGCAACTGAGACTCACAGGCTTTGAACTTCCTAAAGTGAACACTGGTTATGTTTGACATAATTGGAATTAGATTTCCTGTCTGACTCCAGTGGTCTGCTATCATTTCTATCTCATAGGGTGTTCCTTTGGAGTCCAGGAATTTACAGTCGCAAAAACAGTTTAGGTGGTTGGCAGAGGGACACACAGATCATTGCAATACGATGTCAGGACATATGAAAGAAATGAAAGAAAAATATTTCAAAACACTGGCGCTGTTGTTACAGAGCACAGCTCTCTGCCTGTTGTGCATGGAAGCCAAAACAATGGCACTGGCTTCTGAGAGAAGAAAGAGCTTTGTTGCAAGGTTCACTGGCAAAGAGATAGGAGGCAGCACTCAAATCTGTCTCTGTGATTCAAATTTTAAGGAAAAATATAAGGAGTTAGGGAAATTTCACACTTGGAAGTTGATTGGTTAACCTTGAATCAGTCCATATAAGCTACTTCTCCTACTGGAAGGCAGATTCTCCTTATGGAAAGACTTTTCATTGAAGTCAGAAAGGGAAGCACCAATACAGTACATTAATGTATATATATGGAATTTAGAAAGATGGTAATGATGACCCTATGTGCAAGACAACAAAAGAGACACAGATGTAAAAATAGGCTTTTGGACTCTGTGGGAGAAGGCAAGTGTGGGATGATTTGAGAGAAGAGCATTGAAACATGTTTATTACCATATGTGAAATAGATGACCAGTGGAAGTTCGATGCATGAGGCAGGGCTCTGGGACAACCCAGAGGGATGGGGTGGGGAGGGAGGTGGGAGGGGGATTCAGGATGGGGGAACACATGTGTACCCATGGCTGATTCATGCTGATGTATGGCAAAACCCACCACAATATTGTAAAGGAATTAGCCTCCAGTTAAAATAAATTAATTAATTTAAAAGAAAAATAAATAAATAAAGGGCTCCTGTGGCTACATTTCTCTCCTTTGATTTAGGAAGATTCTGGCTTCCAGGATTATCTTAGAGACATGGGTTCCTGTCCTGCACATGTACAGTGCTGTCTCTGTAAAATAGCGCATTTGTTTAATCAACAACCTATTTAAGGTTTAAGTTTAAGCTGGTGCCATTTCAATTTGATTAATCAACAACAATATTTAAGGAGGCAAAACCAGTTTAAACTGGTCAGTACTTTTTCATGCTGTTTCATTCTACTCAAGTGAATGTCAGAAGGGAAAGAACTGAGCCCTTCTGAAGGTAAGGAAATATAAAGAGAAAAATCAGAGTATAGCCCTGGCTTTTCATATATATCTTACTTCCTGTGTGTTTGAGGAAATAATGGTGTATGGAAGGAGACAGCAATCTAGAGACACAAAAAAGGCATTGAGCCCTGGGGGGAAAGAGTCTGGCATCCATATTATCTTGTAAAATTCTTTTAGAGATAGTCAATAGTAGCAGTGAGAAATTAAAATGTATTTAATCATATAGAGCACTTTACTATAAATATATATTTTTGTTTTAATAAAATTATTTTATGAAGAATTTTATTTTCTATTCGTATCTTATTTTTTGCCATTTTGTATCACAGGGATTTTTAGATCACATGGATTAATAAATCTGAGGAAGAATTTTGAATGCATATGGGACTTCCCTGGTGGCTCAGACGGTAAAGCTTCTGCCTACAATGTGGGAAATTCTGGTTCTAGCCCTGGGTCGGAAAGATCCCCTGGAGAAGGAAATGGCAACCCACTCCAGTATTCTTGCCTGCAGAACCTCAAGGACAGAGGAGCCTGACAGACTACTGTCCATGGGGTCGCCAAGAGTCGGACACGACTGAGCAATTTCACTTTCACTTTCACTTTTGAATGCATAAATGTGAAATCACTTGAGTAGTAAACACATGGGCGTGCTAAAAAAAAGAAATTAAATGATAAAAATGATGTATAACAAGCACTAATAGGAAGAGTTTTTGCACCCTTGCGATTTCTAATTGAATATGTATTCAGAGTTTTGTATCTTTAAATATCAACAAGTCTATCCATTGTGGTGGACGGTGTTCTCATGCTTCCGGAAGGTGGACTAAATAGCTTCTCCAAAACAACAACAAAACAAAAAACAAGCACTAACATGAGGGAGAAACGTGGCAAAGGGCCACACGAATACCGGCGTAAAAGTGCAGAGTTCACCATGTAATTCACAGTCTTTCTCTTGACAAGGCTGCCAGGATCCCGCACAGTTGTGCTTATCCACTTCCTGGCTAGCGTCCAGTTCGTTGGTTTGGGACAAGTGCCGGCGGCTGCGACTGCGCACAAGCGCGGCCGGAAGGCGCTGCCCCACTTCCGACGTCAGGGCGGCCGCGGGAAGGACCGACCCCACGTCCGAGATAAGGAGCAGCAGCTGTGCTTTGCTGGAGCAGCCGTGAAGAGATAACCCCACGTCCGAGGTAAGAGAAACCCAAGTAAGACGGTAGGCACGGAGAGAGGGCATCAGAGGGCAGACAGACTGAAACCACAGTCGCAGAAAACTAGCCAATCTGATCACACGGACCACAGCCTTGTCTAAATGCTTTATACATCCATTGCTAATAACCAGTACCAGTGCTGCCCCTTAACATAAGATATCTTGTCCAATAGAATATGACTGGTTAGAGTAAGCAGCAGGCAATTCTAAAGACAGCAAGAGTCTTCATACTGAGCAGATAATTTATTTCACAATCACTTGTAGCCCTAGGCATTTTTTTTTTCCAGCTGAACGACTTTTCTGGGATAACCATTGCCATAAGATCTAGAGTCTTCCTAACTCTTAATTCTCTGACTTTAGAACAAAAATTCATTGATGAATAGATGCAATGATAAATTTTTGAGTTGCCATCTATATACACAGTGTTACCATTCTGACTACATTAACTGAAGTATATTTCTGCCTCCCTGTATTTTGGTACGGCTGAGTCAAGGAAGAGAAACTTTTTGGCTTAGAAATGAATTTATCGCATAGCTTTGTTTGTGTTCTACTGTAATGGGGTATTAGCTCCTAGATTGCTGTTTTCCTGATGTTTCAGGAGCTGGGGCTGTAGATGTATATATTGAAGAAATCCCTAGAGCCATATGTATTCTTGTATTATGATAATGTTACCATTAGTCTTGATTGCTTTTGACAATGGTTACAGAATTGCCCTAAGCAAGAAGTTTAGTTTTGTTCACATTTTCCCCCCTTAATTTGGAAGAGTGTTTTTATTTCACTTTTATTTGAAATGAGTTCCTGTGCTGTTATTATGGCATTTTATGTGGCTTGTCATTGTAGTAATCAATTTTATATTTTCTTCACGCCAGTTCAACATTCTGCTTTTGACGAGCACTTTGTCATATTTACTAGGGTTCTTGTCATACATAGGAAAACACTTCCTCTATTTGTCTCCTAAATTTTCTTTTTCCCTTGTTAGTAATTTTGCTATCTCTATATCAATGTTCTGGCTGGTTGCAATTACAAGTTTTCCCAGCTGGGAGCTTGTAGCATTTTCTCAGTCTCTGCAACATGCTGATCTAGTCTGATATGAGTTTCAATTGTTTTACCTCCGTGTTCTGCATTTTTACCATGCTTTGTTGAAAAGAAACTGTCGAAACCTGAAGGGGTAGACGTTTGAGGATTTTTTTTTTTTATTGTTGTTTGGTTGACTATATTTTTGCAGATTTCAAATGAGACAAACATTGGGTTGCTTAGATATCTTCCCACTGAGATGAATTCTTTTAGTCTGAGGTCTTGGAATCATTGCCTAGAGATTTGTATCCCAATTTAATCTATAAAAATGTCAAACTCAAAACGTGATTAAGTTCACACTTTGAACGAGAAACTAATTGACTCTGGACATGGTGGTGCTAGTGGTAAAGAACCCACCTGCCAATGCAAGAGGCACATAAAACACAGTTCTATCCCTGGGTTGGGAAGATCCCCTGGAGAAGGAAACGGCAACCCACTCCAGTATTCTTGTCTGGAGAATCCCATGGACAGAGGAGCCTGGTGGGCTACAGTCCATAGGGTTGCAAAGAGACAAAAACAACTGAAGTGACTTAGCCCACACACAGATTCAGTAATTGTGAAGACCTGTGTGTGTGTGTGTGCGCCTGCGTACCTACATGGGTATGTGTTCTCCTCTGAATCAGTCGTAATTGTTTTCAAAGATTGCTACCATTTTCTTATTTGCTTTTTTTAAAAAAATCTGTTGACAGTGAAAATGTTCCCTTAACGGGAATGATTTTCTGCAAATCAGAATCACCTGAATAGCGGGTTAAAGCACAGAGATTTTGAATTAGTGGATCTGGGGTAGAATCCAAAATTTGCATTACTAATAGGTTTCCAGGTAATGCCAGTGTTGTTGGTCAGGTGACCAAACTGCTCTAAGCGATGGGGCATTTGATACTAATGGGTCCTACGTTTCTAAGTCAGTACCTTTCATAATTTTTAGAGTATATTGACTGAAAAAAAAAAAAGCACGATATGAGTTGTGATTTTCTTTGGGATGAAATAAAGACTATAGCCTGGGAGACAGCATCTGAGATAGCTCTGAGGTACCACCTCCAGTGAGCTGGAGGGAGAGGTCAGTATTATTTATGATTTAATGGAGGTGGTATGTGCAGTCAGGCACATTTTGGCAGAGGGTTGTGGCTAGTCATGAGGAACAGATATCACTGTTAATGATTTCAGTGCTTTTTTAGATATAAGAAGATGCAAGAACTTGGGCTCATAAAATCTTCTCCTGAAGATATTTAACTGCCTGAAGCCCTATTCTGCCAGTTTTTCCGAGAGCACAGAGTTCCTTATTCCTGATCTCTACCCTGAACTTTTTTCAGGCGAATTGAATGCCAGTGGTGACACTTGCTTGTGACTTAATTCTTGTAGAGTCAGATGGCAAGTGCCAAAAGTTAATTGGCAAATATTATGTGACTAGTCCTTTATGCATGACAGCTATCTTTGGGAAGGGCAATAGCAACCACAAATTACTCATAGATTCAAAATTCTCTAAGAGTCCAAAATTCTAAATTACACACACACTTCTATGAAATGTCTATATATCTGAATGCATTGTTGATTTGACTTTAAAATGCATTCTGATGTAATAGGTTGAGATAAAGGAGGATTTATCTACAATGTTCCAAAGCATTATTTCAAAAACTATATATAAGAAAGCAAACATACAACTGTCGAAGGAACTTTAAATAATAGCCCAATTTAAAATAACGGGGGCTTCCTGGTGGTTCAGTGGTTAAGAATCTGCCTGCCAATACAGGAGACCTAGGATTGATCCCTGGGCTGGCAGGATCCCCTAGAGAAAGGAATGGCAGCCCACTCCTGTATTCTTGCCTGGGAAATCCCACTGAAGAAAGTTTGGTTTTTTGGTAAAAATTAGCTTTATTTTTCAAGTTACTTACTAAAAATTGGTAATCCAGTTATAGTTTCAGATATGGTTAGGAAATGTCAAACAGAAAAAATTATAAACTAAAACAATAAAACTTTGTTCTATAAAAGTATATTTTGCAGGCTAAAGAGTTAAAGAACTAACCAAAAATCTTAGAGTAAAAGAGATCCACAATTAATCATTTCATCTAAGAAATGTAAACTGGCTTCAGTGTACCGTTAGAATGTTAACATGAAATAAAGTGGAAAAGCAGTTATAAAACTGTATTCATAACTGTATTCATAACTATTGTAAGTATTATTTGGCTTCAAGTGACCTGTATTCTGATGATGATAGGAGAAGCAAAAGGTTGGAAATACTGTGAAAATGGCAAAAGTCTGAAAATGTTGTTTCCCTAATAGAACATCAACTTTGTTTGGGTTCTTTCATACATCTCAAAATTAGGCATTCAAAGTTTTTGTTATAACTGTTTCTAGTATCATTCTAATTGTTTTCAATTCCTTATTATATCTATTATTTTAATATAGTAGTTTAGCAGATAAAACTGGCATACAATAAGCAAACATTTAAAGTGTATAATTTGATTTGTTTTGATGCATATATATGTCTGCAAAATTGACAAAATAATCACTGTAATTAACATACTCATCATCACCCAAAGTTTATTGTGTTCCCTTGAAATCCTTCCCTCTCCCCCTCCCTAATAGTTTTTTCTGTCTCAGGAAACCACTGATCTGCTTTCTGACACTATATATTAGATGACATTTCATGAAATGTTAAGTTAGTGATATACTATAGCATGTACACTTCTGGAATTTTTTATTCAATTATTTGGCACTTCATCCATGTTGTAACATTTATTCGGAAGCTCATCTAGTGCACCTTCCAATTCTTACATCTTCCCCACCATAGAGCATAGACATGAAAGAAGAAAGAAGTATTTGTCTGCTATACAAATTGATTTTTCCAGAGTATCTACAAAAGTAATATAACAGAAGATGATTTAAAACATTTTCTCTCATCTCACATCCTTTCCGGGAAAAAAGGGAAAAAAAAAAAAAATTTCCCAGCTTTCACTTCTCAACTCTACCCTACCTAGAAACCCAGCTTCCTAGTGGGACTTGGAGGATGGAATAGAGTGAGAGGAATGTCCCTAAATATTTTCCTTAAAATAAGCTGTATCTGAAAGTAAAGCATTCAGATAAATGCGTGAAAAACAAGATAAATTTACCCACAATACAATATACTTGGAGGAAAACTATTCAAAACGTACAAAAATCCCTCAACCACCCCAGCCTCCCCTGACTATCTTTGTCTCCCCAAACCCCCCTGTTATTTAGTGTCACATCTGAGTCTGGCCTCCAGACTCTGGAACTTAACTCCCCTCACCTGGGTTTCTCGGGTCTTTGTTAAGAAAGAACTCAGACAAAAGAGTTTTAAATCCATGGCAGAGTTAGAAGGGAATACCAGAAAAAGTCTGAATGAATTTCAGAGATGTAATAGAAAGCCCTTGGGTGCCTCTACATATACTCCTGAATCAACCTTGCATTCAGTGGCCCAAGTTATTTTTTTTAAATGTAAGATAAATCCATTTAATATCTGAGTCAATATTTAGCTAAAGAGTCCTGCCTATTGTAAATTAAACCCAATATCCCTCTTTTTAAAATTAAAGTTTATTTTCCAAATAAGTCAAGTATGTTTTCATAGAATTTTGTTCTTGTATGTTTCTATTACTTTATGAATATAGTTTTGCTTTTAGAAAACCATTTCATATGTATCTCTGGCTATTCCTCATGAGAAAACAGTCAACTTTACAGGTTAAGTGCTTTGTGGAGGGAGGAAAGAAGAACAGGGAGAAGGAGGAGGAAGGAGCATATAGAGTTATGATTCTGTGATTTTATGTTTAGCTCATTGAGCTATGCATTTTTTCAAAGCATTGCCTTTTATTTAGCAGTCACATTAAAATTAAAAGAAATCGTATCATGTGGAAAAGATACTGATTCATTCTTCTGGATCTGGATCTGCCAAGTACAATCATTAATATCTGGAAAATAAAACCTAAATCGATAACCCTCTCTCCATTTAGGATCAATTAAAACCTTATGACAACTTCAACTTCCTGGGTGACAAATTCTTCCCATCCCCAAAAAATGACCTTCTTAACCTCTGACTCTTAAAGATGACTCTTCCCCATAAGATTGTGAATTGCCACTGTTATTCTGGAACCCAGATCTTCCTAACTTTTCCCATTTTTTGGTATGGTGATTCACTAGAGCTATGCATTTTTAATACTACATGTCTAGTGAGCACTTATGGTAAGCACTGAGAACCAACATTCTTTAGGTCTGTCCCTGTCAATCAATCAATCAATTTACCTATTGACTACCTACCATTTATCTATCATCTATCATTTCTATCAGTTTTTTTTTTTTTCTGGATGATAGGTTGCTCATTCATTCCATTAGGAAAGTTTTAAAGCTTTTTAAGTTTTGCAATCAGTCCTCTCTTTAGCCCCCAGATATAGCACTTTATTCCTGAAAGTTTCTAGGACAAACTTAAATCAGTAAATTTTTAAAAAGGATAGCTTTTTTTCCAGATTTCGTATTGAAACATTCTGTTAAACCCTGGGTATAAAACAGAATCACACATACCTCTGAAGGGAGGAGGAAAGCTTCACATTATAATTTAAGTGAGTTATGTGTCTAATTATGTCCAAGAGCTTGACAGTGTACTACACGTGTGGACATCTGTAACAACATTGCCTGAAATTTCATTCAGAGCCACAATGTCAGGTTTTACTTGCATTATCATCAGCAGTCATTATATACTCTGACATGTTTAATCCAAATGACTCACTACTTCTCACAATAGAAGAGTAACAGAACAATATGCAACATCATAAAACATAACATCATCTCTTCCTATTTCATTACACATTCTCCTTGTAACAAGTTGGCCAAAACATCCCTTCAATATGATTAGATAAGTGAAGAAATTATATTAGATTCAGTTCCCTGAAAGACCGTCTACAGTAAATACAGCTGTGGGTTTCAATTTAAATTAAAATTGATCGTATGCTTATTGGTTCTTCTAAGCTTTGGAACTGGAAAATTAAAACTTTACACATAGCAATTTTGATTTGTTTCTGAGAGAAAGTTCTTGATTTAGACACTCAGCAGGATGCCAATAGATAAATATAATGGTGAGGAAAATATACAAATATTTATTTGGGATGCTGTAATAGTTTTATGCATAAAACTAAAGGAGAAAACTTGTCAAAGAATCGCATCATAAGCTACTGGTTGTTGCTAGTGTTCAATGCACAACAGACAGCATACCTCCCCCTTTCCTCCAGATCACCCCAGCTTACTTCCATTATCTCAGTGTGATTTCCCCAGTCTCCAAGTTATCCAAGATGGATGATAAGTTACATCTTTATTTTACATCGTAGGAATTATCCTTGGAAACAACCCAATAACAGCCTCAGCAAGCTGAAGCTGGGATATAGCCGCTTTCTTCAATGGGAAGTTTTTTCAATGGTATGCTAGGGTGAAACACTGTAAAATTTAAATCATATAGAATTGTATCTGGAATTCATTAATACAGATTTCCAAGTAGGATTTAAGACCCTGTAGTTCTGTGATGCTACAATAATTGCAGTTTTGATCTAATTATACAGTTATGTGGCTAATGAATGAGATAAAACATCTTCAAATGCAAATGTGTTGAGTCATATTTTTTTTTTTCTGGCCACCTGATCAACTCTGTTTAAAACTAGATTTTTGAAATCTGTTCAAAATATATATATTAAAAAAAAAATACGCACACACACACACACACACACACACACACACACACACACATATTTAAGGGTTTCCTTGGTGGCTCTGTGATAGAGAATCCATCTGCCAACACAGGAGAAGAGGATTTGATCCCTGGGTCAGGAAGATTCCTTGGAGAAAGGGATGGCTACTCACTCCTCTGTTCTTGCCTGGAGAATCCCAGGGGCGGGGGAGCCTGGTGGGCTGCCGTCTATGGGGTCGCACAGAGTCAGACACGACTGAAGCGACTTAACAGCAACAGCATAGGTGGCTTACTCGTAAAGAAACTGCCTGCCGATGCAGGAGATGCAGAAGACACCCGTTTGATCCCGGTGTCAGGGAGATCCCCCGGAGGAGGAAATGGCAGCCCACCCCAGTACTCTTACCTGGGAAATCCCATGGACAGAGGGGCAGATGGGCCACAGTCCTGGGGATGGCAAAGAGTCAGGCACGGCTGAGCACACGTGCCCAACGAGAGCAGGCTCGGTGGTGACCTGGGGCCTGTAATCAATAGACCCGCACAGTGTAGTCCCTCCCTTCCCCAGAATTCCTCGCTGTACTCAGAATAAGGTGGTGATGGCCTTTGAGTCCCCCTGAGAGACAAGGAGCTGTAGCTGCATCACTGATCATTGTCTCCTTAGACTATCTGAGGCCAAGGTGGACTGGAAGCAGGAGGAGTCAAGGGGTTTGAGAAGAGCGAGTGTCTCAGCACCAGTAAGTATGGTTTTGCATTTACTTTTGATTTGGGCCAACATGGCAGTGTCTTGTGGCTCAATTAGGAGTATCTCTGATGCTTTGAGTATACTCTGTGCTGTATTGAATGGTGAGATCCTAGTGGCTTATACTGTCTATTCCAGACATAAAGACTACTCGATTTATCCATATTATTTTTCTGAATGGAGCCATGGGCTTTGCTCCTCTTGACTGACTTCAGCTTGTCTAATGCATTCAGGCTTTAAAACAATGTCCGTATTCTTTCAGATCATTTTTGGTTTCACTGACACAAATAAAACTTCTTAAGTTTTCACCTAGCTTTGCTGTAGGACTGTGAGAATTTTCAAGATTGATGGTGATGACTGAAGAATTTGGGGGACAGTTTCTATATATCTTTGGGACAGTTTCTCATTCTCCGGTTAATTACATTAATCAGTATTATAAACCCAATCTGCTTTGAAGACTATATCAGTTTAATGCAAAATATTTATATCCAAAACTTTAACATTTCCACCTGGAAGTCAGGAAAGACTAGAAAATCACACAATAAAATGTGTTTTCCTTCGCCTTTTAAGAATCTTAGAGCCACATTTTGAGTTTATGAATAGGGACTCTGTGAAGCATTTACCATCTATGCACCTGTGTGTTGACATTTCAGTCTTAGAAATATGTCCTATATTTGCATTGTCCTTGATTCTAATGCTCTAATTCAAAAATTACAATTCTAAGAATAATCTTGTTGAGCATCAAATTCTTTAATCAGTTGTACTATATGAGTAATATATAGAGAAATAAATAGTTCCTCACTGATTCTCAAATACATTTTAGAATTTTTCTACCCTTCTGAAACATGGTTGGATGGCATCACCAACTCAATGGACATGAATTGGAGCAAGCTCCAGGAGTTGGTGATGGACAGGGAAGCCTGGTGTGCTGCAGCCCATGAGGTCGAAAAGAGTCAGACATGACTGAACAACTCAACTGAACTGGCTGAAACTTCAGTAATGCTAGACCCTGGTTCTTTTCTTTGTTCACAGACATCTGTGCATGTGGGACCACACACATTCACGCTAAAGCTTCAAGCTTCGCATTCAGGTGAATATTTATGGAGCTTAGCTAAACCCTCTTGGCACTTCTGGACAGACAATATTTTCCTCTGCAAGTGGATGAATTGAGTTGTTTTGCTTTTGTGAACAGCAACATACTGTTACAAAGTTTTCCCAATCCAATTGCACCAAAAATAATGCAGATTTATTTCTACAATGAGGTTCATTTTGTCTCCAGTTGCCAGATGAATTTGTTTATTACAGACATCATCAAACTTACTTTGTTGAAAAACTATCAGCATCAAAATCTTTCCTAAGTATCTTTGGATTGGTGTAGATAACCTTAGAATGATGTTCCTTTCCACTTGTCCATTCCAAAGTTATTTCAGGTCTAGATCACTATTCCTGTGAATTTTCAAACAGATTTTCTGGTCTTCCTATTTCCAAGTGGAAATGTTAAAAGTTTTTAATGCAAATATTATGCTTTAAACTGATATAGTCTTCAAAGCAGTATCTGATAAACAGTTTAATTAGTAAGACTCTGAAAAGCAGTGAACACAAACTTGCCTCAAAATTGTATTACAGATTGGTTGGGGAGCTGACTGTAAAAGTTAGAACTTTATTTTTTCTTATATTTGATAGATTCATGAAAGAAAATTGCTTGTGCTTAGATGAAGGGAGATAAATTCTGTATGACCTCCAAAGTCCTGTTCTCTAAAACTTCTGGAACTCATACGGCTTATCTAAACCTTTCTCTTTATGTCAGGGTGTGTGATTATGTGCTTATTAACTTTATCTCATGCTCTCAAAGGAAAATAAAGAAAAATAAATAAGGCTTAATGTCTATTTGATGTTTTTATTGATTTA
Organism: Giraffa tippelskirchi; assembly: GCF_054371585.1. NCBI lineage: Eukaryota > Metazoa > Chordata > Mammalia > Artiodactyla > Giraffidae > Giraffa > Giraffa tippelskirchi. The sequence goes on along the minus strand of NC_137280.1, from coordinate 173,647,837 downwards.
TAGTTGACTGCATTATTGTGCTTCAGATATAGAACAAAGTGATTCATTTATCTAGATATATATTCAGTCACTATGGAAAACAGTATGGAGGTCCCTTAAAAATCTAAAAATACAGTTACCATACAATCCAGCATTCCCACTCCTGGTTATCCATCTGGAAAAACAAAGCCCCTAATTCTAAAATATACCTGCACCCCCAACATTCACAGCAGCACTATTTACAATAGCCAAGACATGGAAACAACTCAAATGCCCATTAGCAGATGATGTGTGTCCCATTTTATTAAGCCAATCATCTGCTAATGGACATTTGAGTTGTTTCCATGTCTTGGCTATTGTAAACGGTGCTGCTGTGAATGTTGGGGGTGCAGGTATATTTTCAAATTAGGGTCTTCATTTTTCCAGATAAATAACCAGGCATAGGAATGATGTCGGATCATATGGTAACTCTATTTTCAGATTTTTAAGGGACCTCCATACTATTTTCCATAGTGGCTGCATCAATTTCCATTTCCACTAACAGTATAGGAGAGTTCCCTTTACTCCAAGCCCTCTGAGCGTTTGTTTTTTGGAGACTTTTCATTATAGCCATTCTGACCCATGTGAAGTGGTACCTTAGTGTGGTTTTGCTTTGCATTTCTCTATTAACTAGTGACGTTAAGCACCTTTTCATGTGCCTGTTGACCATCTACGTCTTCTTGGGAAAAATATCTGTTTAGGTCTTCTGCCCTATTTTGACTGGATTGTTTATTTGATATTGAGTTGTATGAGCTGTTTGTACATATAATGTATTAACTCCTGTTGGTCACCTCATCTACAAATATTTTCTCCCATTCCATCGGTTGTCTTTCTGTTTGGTTAATGGTTTCCTTTGCTGTGCAAAAACTTATAAATTTGATTAGGTGCCATTTGCTTGTTTTTGCTTGTATTTCTTTTGCCTGGGAAGGCTAATCTAAGAAAATATTTCCATGATTTATGTCCAAGATACCTTGCCTGTGTATTCTGCTAGGATTTTCATTGTATCATGTCTTCAGTTTGGTCTTTAAACCATTTGGAGTTTACTTTTGTATCCGGAAGTACAAATGAAGCTAGGAAGAGCTCTAACTTCTTTGATTTACACACAGCTGTCCAGCTTTTCCAACATCACTTTTTGAAAAGACTGTCTTTTCTCCATTGCATAATCTTGCTAGGTAGAGTATCCTAGGTTGCAGATTTTTCCCATATCATGATACTCCCTTCTGGCCTGCAGTTTCTGTCATCAGCTCATAGCCTTATGGGGGTTCCCCTACGATTGATTTTGTTTTTCTCTTACTGTCTTTAGAACCTTCTCTTTAACTTTTGCCATTTTAATTATGATTTGTCTTGGTATGAGTCTGTTTGGATTCAACTTGTTTGGGATCCCCTTTTCTTTTTTAGGCTTGGGAAGTTTTCAGCCATGATTTCTTCCAATACGTTTTGAACACTTATTTTTTTTCTCTCCTTCCCCTATCGTGTAGTTTTCAGATTTTACTTTATCCCTTAGATCCCCAAATTGCTATAAAAAAAAATTGTCTCTCTGCCTGCTGTCTTGATTCAGTAATTTCCATTATTCTGTCTTCCGGATCACCTGTCCATTCTTCTCTGTCATAGGGTCCTCTAGTCCTTGCTTCCAGATTGGTTTCTATCAGGACAATTGAGCTAATTTTGGTGGTACATCTTTATAGTTTCTTGTTCCTTGTTATAGTATTCTGCATTTCTATTCATAATCTTTCTTAATTGAGTTACCATTTTTACTACCTGCTTTTGAACTCAGGGTCTAGTAAACTAGTGAGCTCTCTTTCAGGATGTGCTCTTTCAGGGGATTTCTCTGGTTCTTTGAATTGGGAGTACTTCTCTGCTTTGCCATTTTCTTAACTTTTTATGTCGCTACAAATTTAGGAGAAACAGTTACCAACTTTGGTCTGGAAGTGGTGTTGTTTTGTGGGAGTATCCCTGTGTAGACCATGTTTGTACAGTGTTTTTGGTGTGAGGGCTGGTTTTGGACCCCAGCCATGTGCTTCCTCAAGGTGAGCTGGCCTTTTTCCCCTTGGAAGGGGGTGTGGTTGGTGCTGTGGTATCTATAGCCGGTGCTGATGTGGGGTGGGGTTCCTCTCCACACCGTGGCTATTGCCACCCCATCAGGCGCGGGGTCTGCTCCCTCATGAGGGTCAGGGTTGATCACAGTCCCAGCCCTCAAGTGTGTACCCTGCTGCACACAGGCAGTTGCTAAAGCAGGTGAGGTCCGTGTGGTCACAGAGGACCTGTGTGCCATCAGGGTGCACACGTGGTTCTGCTCAGAAGCCGTCCAAGGTTACACCGTCCTCTCTGCCGTGTTCCTCCCAGATCTAGCAGGGCCATGGTGTGGCCTGGGTGAGGGCTGGGGATAGGGGTGTTGTGGCTGCAGGGTTGAGGTTGCCAGCCTGCCACCAGAGATCGGGGCCACCCCTGTGGCAGACGTTTCCCAGGACCCTTCTGCCCCCAATCCAACGCCACACTGCCGCCTGGGGAGGGTGGGCTCTTCTGCTGGAAGAGGAACCACCGTGTCCTCCCGAGAACCCTGACGTGGTCCTTGTGGCCCACCCAAGCTGCCCCCAGGCTCTCAAGACTGTCTCTTCCTGTCTACCTGAGTCCTCTCCCTGGGCCTGGCTGCCTGAGATTCAGTACATCGTTGCTGCCTGCTCTTGGGGTCCCACCTCGTCCGCAGGCTGACAGGGTCCCCCATGGCTACACTCACTGCCCAGTGTGCGATCTAGCAGTGGCCAGCAGGCACCCCGGTCTGTCTCTGGGCAGCTCGACTGAGTCTCTGCCCAGATCCCAGGCCCAGCTACGCTGTGGAGTGAGCGTGGCTGGGGTGTTCACCCCTGGAGATGGCTACGTTTGGAAAGATGGCAGCTGGCAGCACAAGGCTCTCTCCACCCTGATTGTCAGCAAGTTAGCATGTGTGCCCTCCTGGGGCAGGGTCTAGGTTCCTCCAGCCTTCTGTCTATCTCATCATTTCTCGCTAGGCCAGGACGACTGTCTCCTGCATGCTGGACTCCAGAAGTGGGCTGCTCAGACTGGCTTGAGCTTCTCACTCTCTGGGGTGACGGTCCACTTGTACGGAACTTACAGATCCATCCCAGGGGCATAGGTCCCTACCATAGGCCTTTCTTTTCCTGACACTACTGAGTAGTAGGGAAATTTTTTATTGCGTCTTTAATTGTATAAGAATTCTTCTGTTTCCAGTTAGTGCTCCATGACAGTCTTTCCACACGTAGATGGATTTTTGATGTGTTTGTAGGGGAAGGTGAGATCCACATTGTCTTACTCTGCCATCTTGATCCAACTCCCTCTATTTGATTTTAAATACAATTCAGGAATGTGACAGAATGGAAGCATGATGAGAGGGTGAACAAGAAAATAAAATGGGGGACTGAAAGACCACAAACTGTAAAATATCTTCAATACAAGGGACACAGTCCAGCATTTTAATTAACGTGTGTGTGTGTCTGTGTCAGTGTGTGTGTGTGTGTCTGTGTCAGTGTGTGTGTGTGTGTGTGTGAGTTGCTTAGTCGTGTCCAGCTCTTTGCGACCTCATGGACTGTAGCCCACCAGGCTCCTCTATCCATGGGATTTTCCAAGCAAGAATACTGGAGTGGGTTGCCATTTCCTTCTCCAGGGGTTTTTCCCAACCCAGGGATCCAACCCAGGTCTCCCTCATTGCAGGCATATGCTTTACCAGCTGAGCCACCAGGGAAGCCCTAATGAAATAGTAAGTAGCACATATTCAAAAAACTGACTGACTCATTGGAAAAGACCCTGATGCTGGGAAAGATTGAAGGCAGGAGGAGAAGGGGATGACAGAGGATGAGATGGTTGGATGGCATCACCCACTCCATGGACATGAGTTTGAGTAAACTCCGGGAGTTGGTGATGGACAGGGAGGCCTGGCGTGCTGCAGTCCATGGGGTTGCAAAGAGTCGGACACGACTGAGCGACTGAACTGAACTGAACTAAGCACGTATTCATAATGTCTAACCGTAGGATAAATGAGTATTCAGAAAATAATCAAAGGAGAAGCCTCACTGTGATGCTCTGCTTGGAAAGTCTTCTGTCCTTTCACTCATTTCTTCAAATGCTTGGTTTAAATAAACATAGCAGAGGATCCAATATATGTGTGTGTCTGACGAGTAAGTACAGTAGCATATTGAATATATCAATACACGGCCATATCCCTGATACTCTCTGTTCTACTATATATGTTTAGCTGCAGCTACGCGCCCTAAAGATAGAAGACAAGTTCTTGTGTGTGTGTGTGTGTGTGTGTGTGTGTGTTTTACTTTTCTTGAATAAGGGGAAAAAGTCAGTGTGATCTGTTAAATTCTGAGTCATTCACTTACTTTTTTTTTTTTTTTTTTTGAACATTTTATGCAAACCACACTCTTATTGGGGCTCTCCTGGTGGCTCAGCAGTAAAGAATCTGCCTAATAATGCAGGAGATGCAAATTCGATCCCTGGTCCAGGAAGATCCCCTAGAGAAGGAAATGGCAACCCACTCCAGTATTATTACCCAGGAAAGCCCACGAACAGAGGAGCCTGGAAGGCTACAGTCCATAGATGACAAAGAATCCGACACCACTGAAGCGACTGAGCACAGAGTAACCAAGTGGGCGGGCTACTCGGATCTCCAAAGCGAACCAGAGATCCTGATCAGTTAGGGCAGAGAGACACACCCACCTGCATCTCTCAGTCCAGACCACCCTGTCCAGACTTGATCCTTGACCATTTTGGACACAGTGATTTGCCTGAAAGTCTAACAAAATGGGATGTATTGCTGCCACCAAATGATTAGAACCTCTCCATTTGCTGGGCTAGATAGCTGTGCCAATCTCCAATTTCTTCATAAAAGCAGTCTGGAGTAATCTCACCATCTCTCCTAAATATACTAAAAGCTCCATGCTGACCACCGAGTATCTCCCAACCGACCACTCCCACCCCAGGCACCACAGCCCCACGTGGAGAGCTCTGGTGGGCCACTTTGCAAGGAGGAAGGGCAGTGAGGCTGGATCAAGAGCTTCGATCTGGACCATCTCCTTTTCACACAGGTATATATAAGAACTGATATGTATCTTCATAATTCAGTTAGATAAGTATTCACTTGATGGCTATGGCCAGGCAGCAAAGATCACTTGTTTTTGTTGTTCAGTCTCTAAGATGTGTCTGACTGTTTGCGATCACAAGGACTGCAGCACACCAGATTTTGCTGTCCTTCACTATCTCCCAGAGATTCCTCAAACTCATGTCCATTGAGTTGGTGCTGCCATCCAACCATTTTATCCTCTGTCACTCCCTTCTCCTCCAGCTGTCAAAACTTTCCCAACATCAGGGTCTTTTCCAATGAGTCAGCTCTTCATATCAGGTGCCCAAAGTATTGGAGCTTCAGCTTCAGCATCAGTCCTTCCATTGACTATTCAAGGTATGCTGGTTTGATTGGTTTGATCTCCTTGCTGTCCAAGGGGCTCTCAAGAGTCTTCTCCAACACCAGAATTCAAATGCATCAGTTCTTTGCTGCTCAGGCATCTTTGTGGTCCAGCTCTCACATTCATAGATGACTGCTGGAGAGACCATAGCTTTGACTACATGGACCTTTGTCAGCAAAGTGATGTCTCTGCTTTTGAATTGCTGTCTAGGTTTGCCATAGCTCTCCATCCAGGAAGCAAGTGTCTCTTAATTTTTTGGCTGAAGTCACTGTCCACAGTGATTTTGCAGCCCAAGAAAAGAGCTTGAAAATCATGCAAATTAGTATGCTAATACTGATACTGGTAGATTATAAGAAGGCAATAACTCTGAGAAAACATGTGTTTCTGACAGTTTATTTATTAAAGCTTTTTAAAACAGTATTAGAATTTCCACAAAATGTAACCTTAAAAACCTGCCACTTCTTTTCCATTAATGCAGTTTGTCACTAGATGTAAGATTTGCCTATGATTTTGACCCTGAAAGAGTGGTAAACTCTTGTCAAAATCTTTATTAATTTCCAAAATGTAATAGTCACGTATACCTGAAATTGCTTTTTTAATGTTTGAAAGTTTATTCAGTGTTATATCTAGATGAGTGTCCGTTATAAATATTTTAATTATAATATAGTTCATAAATTTAAGACCATGTTAATATCCTGGTTATGTGTAGAGTACTTAAACATGAAAGAGAGAAAGGGAAAGTAGGAAAAGAATGTGGAAAAACAGCATTCAGAAAATTTTCAGATAAGCAAAATACATATGCAAAGATGCTTATTATTAAACAGAATTTTATTATTTTCCAGTTCTTATTAGACTACTGATATAAAGAGGAGAGAGAAATAAAATCCTTATATGCATAGATAGAATCACAGTTTTGTTACGATAATAAAACCAGAAATAATTAAATTTTACCTTCTTGAAGATAGGATGAATATGTAATTTTTATCTTGTTTGTAAAATAAGATTTGTTCTGAGATTAAAATATAATAATGAAAATATAAAATTTAGCATTTTAGTATTATTGTTTTCACTGTTTTTTTCACTAAAAGGAGTAGCAGTATATGAACTCTAATTAATGCAAACACTCCCTTTTAGTTACTAATATAATCAGTTTTTAACAGAGTCAGCTAAGTAAAGGGATATTATTTGTTATTCAGACTTAAAATGTGCAACTTTTCTAGAATCTAGGCCACTGTAAATTGAAAGGAAAAAGAGATATATTTTAACTTTGTTGATTCTTTAAAAGGAAGAAAATAAACCATAATATCCAGCTATTAGAATTACAGGAAAGAAATTCTCTCATTGACATGTGAGTTAGATATTGTGAAACCTCCCAAGGAATAATTCTAACTTCTTAAGTATATTAAAATTAAAATTAATCATGCATTTTGACCAGGAAATCTCTCTCTTCACAGTTTTGCCTTTAGTAATGAAAATACCAATGAAAAAGAGTTGAGGGGACAGATAAACCCCTGAATATACATAAATGATTGAATACAATGTTGATTCCATGTAATATTTTCAATAATTCAAAAATATTGTTTACATCTACATCTTAATGTTTAGTAGGATATTAGCTAAAGAATAAGCATGGATGTATGGGAAGCCAGGTGGCACAGTGGTAAAGAACCTGCTGCCAATGCAGGAGATGCAAGAGGCTCAAGCTTGATCCTTGTGTCAGAAAGATCCCCTGCAGAAGGAAATGGCCACCCACTCCATCCAGTATTCTTGCCTGAGAAATCCCATGGACAGAGGAGCCTGGGTTGCAAAAAGTCAGACATGATGAGCACAGTACATTTCACATAAGCTATTGTAATAAAGTAGTTTTATACACAGACATGTATACAAAATATTTCATACAAGTATAGAGAAAATTGTTGAAGGATGCAGTCAGGTTGATGACATCAGGTTTATGCATATAAGATTGTAGAGGGTGAGGAAAAAAGTATGTAAAGTTATGTTACATATATTTTAAAATATAATTATGATATATTGCATATAAGAAATTGTACATATTATATGACATTGGGATTCCCTGAAATGGTAACATTGGAATTCCTGGTGACTCAGACAGTAAAGGGTAAACAATCCACCTGCAATGCAGGAGACTCAGACTCCATCCCTGAGCTGGGACGATCCCTTGCAGAAGGAAATGGCAACCCATTCCAGTATTCTTGGCTGCAAAATCCCATGGACAGAGTCTAGTGGACTGGAGTCCACAGGGTCACAAAGAGCCATATACGAATGAGTGACTCAATGTTAATGGTGGCATCAATATTTATATAAAATTGAAATAGATGTTACTGTATGGCAGATAGTATCTGTTATTCTTACCTATAATTTTACATAATACATTTTAATACATAGTATAATAATAATTTATGTATAAAATAAGCAGTAATACCATACAAATTAGCTCTATATAAATATGGTGTAGACATGTACAGAATAACTAGAAATATGTTACTTCTTCGGGATAGAAATTCACTTTAGTTTTTCAAACAACATACTCTGAATTTTCAAGATAGAAATATTTTCCCTTTCTAGTAAAAATAGCTATTTATTAGTTTCTTACTAACCCTAGCATAGAAATCTAAATCAGAAGTTCTTCTATACTTCTATTTTTGCCATATGATTAAATTTCTAATTTCTGTTAGATTTCCTGATTTGTGAAGTCGTAAAACTCCATACTAAGTTCTAGCATGTGTGTATGGATGTGTGATTACTTTCCTCAACAAGATGAATTTTTAAAGTCTTCTTTTTCTACCTGCCCTCTTTTTTAACTATGTCTTTTGTCTTGGAAATCACTCTCGAGGTCATTATAAGGAAATAGCTCCACGTATTCCAATGATCTTAACAGATCAATGATATACTCACCCTTTTCCATTAGAAGTGCCCTGTGTGATTATTTGTAAACTGAAAACAGATGATCGTATAACCATAATACCAAAAGAACCTGTGAAAAGAAAAGAAGATAAATAAAAATGCAAAGAGAGTCATATTATGTATAATTCAAATGCAAAATTGTCTTAATGTTTTCAGTAAGATTAATAGGGTTTAGGATATGCCCATGGAAACATCAGATACAGATAACATTCCAAAATAAAGCTACATATAGAAATCTTTCTTCATGTTGTATTTAACATGAAGTATGTTTAATCCTGGCTTCCTTGGTGGCTCAATGGTAAAGAATCCATCTACCAATTCAGGAGACGAGGGTTCAATCACTGGGTAGGGAAGATATCCCTGGGGAAGGAAATGACAACCCACTGCCGTATACTTGCCTGAGAAATCCCATGGAGAGAGGAGCCTGGTGGGCTACAGTCCATAAGATTGCAAAAGAGTTCCTACTAAACAGGAGCAACAATGTTAATCCTGTTAAGAAAAATAAACTTTATAGATTTGAATGTATTTGGGAGTGAATAGAAAACATTCCATTATACAGATGACACATTAGTGCTCATTCAGTTCTCACACAGGAATTTCACCTTGATGAAGTAATTAAATTAAAAAAAAATGTTTATTATAACAGAAGAGGCAGGGCCTTTTCCTCTAGCTTCCAAATCAGTTTCCATGATGAGAAGTGGTTTGAAGTGCAATTCTTAGACTTTCATGATTTCCTTTCTCTTTCTTTCCCTTTTTATTTATTTATTTTTTCTAGCACTGCATATTTTCTTCTTTGAGGATAGTCTTTTAATTGAGAATATTTTATGCATTCATCAGAGATGAGGGATAAAACTAATACAAGCAGTAGTTTAGCCATAAAATAGTTAAAGGAAAGAAAGTGTGTATATTCATGGAATTATCAGGTGGTATTCTGGTAAAAGGAAATAAAGGAATTATTTGGAATTCTAATGAATACTAATAGAAAAGGGAGGAAGATAGGTACATAGAGAAGACATGAATTCATCTAATTTTAATAAGAAATATTGAATTTTAAAGTAGGGATTTGTTTTTCAACATGAAACTTTGACAACTATACACAGAATTTCACAGAAGTGAATACATATGTAAATTTTACTTTAAATATATATCGTGAGGAAATTAAATACATACATTGAGCACATTAACATTTTAATAGACACACAAAAATATAACATAATATAATTATGTATTAACAAGACTTCTTTAAATAGGCACTAAAATCAGGTAGTAAGATGACTGTTAAAGATTAATGAGTACTTTAATGTTTCTCTCTTAATAGGATATCCTGTATTGTTGCATTTTACCTTTTTGCTGTTCAGTCACTCAATCATGTCTGACTCTTTGTGACTGAAGAGACTGCAGCACGCCAGGCCTCGCTGTCCATCTTCATCTTCCAGAGCTTCTCAAACTTATGTCCACTGAGTCGGTGATGCCATCCAGCCATCTCATACTCTGTCCCCTTCTCCTCCGACCCTCAATCTTTCCCAGCATCAGGGTCTTATCTAATGAGTAAGCTCTTCACATCGAATGGCCAAAATATTGGAGTTTCAGCTTCAGCATCAGTCCTTCCGATGAATATTCGGGACTGATTTCCTTCAGGATGGACTGGTTCGATCTCCTTGCTGTCCAAGGGATTCTCCACAGTCTCTTCCCCAACACCACAGTTCAAAAGCATCAATTCTTTGGTGTTCAGCTTTCTTTATGGTCCAACTCTCACATCCATGCATGACCACTGGAAAAACCACAGCTTTGAATATACGGACTTTGTTTGCAAAGTAGCATCTCTGCTTATTAACATGCTGTCTAGGTTGCTCATAGCTTTTCTTCCAAGGAGCAAGTGACTTTTAATTTCATGGCTGCAGACACCATCTGCAGTGATTTTTGGAGCCCAGGAATATAAAGTCTGTCACTGTTTCCACTGTTTCTCCATCTATTTGCCACAAAGTAATGGGACTGGATGCCATAATCCTCGTTATTTGAATGTTGAGTTTTTTTTTTTTTTTTTTATAAATTTATTTATTTTAGTTGGGGGCTAATTACTTTACAATATTGTAATAGCTTTTGCCATACATTGACATGAATCAGCCATGGGTTTACATGTGTTCCCCTTCCTGGACCCCCCGTTGAGTTTTAAGCCAACTTTTTCACTCTCCTCTTTCACTTTCATCAAGAGGCTCTTTAGTTCCTTCTCACTTCCTGCCATAAGGGTGGTGTCATCTGAGTGTCTGAGGTTATTGATATTTCTCCCAGCAATCTTGATTCCAGCTTGTGCTTCGTCTAGTCCAGCGTTTCGCATGATGTACTCTGCATACTCCTTTTCCTATTTGAAACCAGTCTGTTGTTCCATGTCTGGTTCTAACTGTTGCTTCCTGACCTACATACAGGTTTCTCAGGAGGCAGGTCAAGTGGTCTGGTCTTCCCATCTCTTGAAGAATTTTCCACAGTTTATTGTGATCCACACAGTCCAAGGCTTTAGCATAGTGAATGAAGCAGAAATAGATGTTTTTCTGGAACTCTCTTGCTTTTTCAATGATCCAGCAGATGTTGGCAATTTGATCTCTGGTTCCTCTGCCTTTTCTAAAACCAGCTTGAACATCTGGAAGTTCACGGTTCACGTATTGCTGAAGTCTGGCTTGGAGAATTTTGAGCATTACTTTACTAGCGTGTGAGATGAGTGCAGTTGTGTGATAGTTTGAGCATTCTTTGGCATTGCCTTTCTTTGGGATTGGAATGAAAACTGATCTTTTCCAGTCCTGTGGCCACTGCTGAGTTTTCCAGATTTGCTGGCATATTGAGTGCAGCACTTTCACAGTATCATCTTTTAAGATTTGAAATAGCTCAACTGGAATTCCATCACCTGCACTAGCTTTGTTCTTAGTGATGCTTTCTAAGGCCCACTTGACTTCTCACTCCAGGATGCCTGGCTCTAGGTGAGTGACCACGACATTATGGTTATCTGGGTCATTAATATCTTCTGTGTATTTTTGCCACCTCTTCTTAATATGTTCTCTTCTGTTAGGTCCATACCATTTATGTCCTTTATTGTGTCCATCTTTGCATGAACTATTCCCTTGGTATCTCTAATTTTCTTGAAGAGATCGCCTGTCTTCCCATTCTATTTTTTTCCTCTTGTTGCACTGATGACTTAGTAAGGCTTTCTCTTCCCTCCATGCTGTTTTTTGAAACTCTGCATTCAAATGTGTATAGCTTTCCTTTTTGCCTTTGCCTTTCACTTTTCCTCTTTTCTCATCTATTTGTAAGGCCTCCTCAGGCAATCATTTTGCCTTTTGGCTTCCTTTTTGTTGGGGATGGTTTTGATCACTGCCTCCTGTACAGTTTTACGAAACTCCATCCGTAGTTCTTCAGGCACTGTGTCTATCAGATCTAATCCCTTGACTCTATTTGTCAGGCCCACTGCATAATCATAAGGGATTTGATTAAGGTATACCTTATTTGAACCAAAAGTCAAAGGCTAAAATCTTAAAATCTCTGTGACATCCGTTTCATGTAATGGGATGATGATCCCGTTGATGTCAGAGCTTCACTGTTAGGTTGTCAGTCTCCCACATTTACGTGTTCTCTTCCAAACCATGAGGCACACCAGTGGCCTCGATGCACCTCCCACCTCACCATTGTATGTAGACTTGTCTGGGCCCTGCTGGTAGCTGCCGCCCTACCTCTCACTAAAAATGCCTACAAAATCTGAATCGGCGCCACTGTCCGGTAGAGATAAATCTAAAGTGTACTACATATATAATTTTAGGTTTTCCAATTGTCACAATAAATTAAATAAAGGTAAATTAAGTTTATAAATATGTTTTATGTAATCAATTTCAACATTGAATGATATAAACTATTGATATATTTCATTGAGGCATTTATATATTGTTTTCATTTTTATTATGCCTTCACAACCTAGTCTGTTTTACACTCACAAAACTTTTCACTTAGGACCCGTCACATTTCAGATGCTATAATTAGCATTTATATTTAGTGGCTGTCATACCAAAAGGGCAGACCTAGAACTTTCCTCTCTCTACCTCCTGGTAGTTAAGGCCCATCTGTAGGACCCCGCTCCTACAGATGGGGCCTTGAGTGAGTAATACCGAGGAAAGTAGCTATTGAGCTGTGTTGAAATGTGAGCTGTAGATATAGCTGTAATATGCTGGCTTTCTGGCTAGACTTTTCTGGCTGTCTACTTTTGCTACCTTTTAAGTTAAAGCCTAGTTTCCAAATCTGGTTTGTCCCATCCCCTTTGTTTTTCTGAGTCTGATATCCTTCCAAAGCATACTACAATTATATTTTGAGAGGAAGACAAAGTCTGATAATGTTAATTGAAGCTGAAACACTTCTACTCAATACATAATAAACATTTTGGATAAAGGTGAAAAAAACTAACCATGGCCAATGCTTGAATTTTATTCATAAATATTAGAGATATAACTGGGCAAGAGACAAGCTTTTCATAATAAAGACTGTTTTATAATAAAAGTTCTTCAAGTTTTTCAACATTAAAAACTTATGCTATGAAGTGCAATATATGCCCTGGATTAGTGGTCAGGTAACTAATTGCAACTCCAGAACTACATTCATTCTTTCGTGTATTCACTCTCTTTTATTCATTTTTCAGCAAATTTTTATAGAAATAGAAAATGTCCAGGGCACACAGATATCAGGATGAATAACAACACAGTATAATTGATTCAAAAATGTATTTTCCTAGAGGATTTCTGCCACTTGCGTGTATGTGAATTGTCAGACCAATAGCACATCATTGCTACAAAGAAGGGTCCTATAATTTGAGAGAATAAAGCTTTAATGGTTTGTAGAAGAGGTCCAGATATCCCAAACATTTAAGGGATAAGAAGAATTTGAATTTCTTAAGATATGAACAACATAGAGGATTAAAAATGTAAAGAAGCTGGAAATCAGAGAACATGAATTTGGAACCAAGAACGACCAGTTCAGTTGGAACTTGGCACTGTCAACAGTGGGACGGTGCTGTTTCCCGAGTGTTGGCCAACAGAGACCCTCAGAGGTTCACTGACCCTCCCACACCGATCCTCCCACACTGTGTCCCCGTGCTTTCCATTTGTCAGTGGGTCTGAGGGTCACTGACCCGCCCACACTGTGTCCCCTTGCTTTCCGTTTGTCAGTGGGTCTGAGGGTCACTGACCCGCCCACACTGTGTCCCCTTGCTTTCCGTTTGTCAGTGGGTCTGAGGTTTCCCGATCCTCCCACACTGTGTCCCCGTGCTTTCCGTTTGTCAGTGGGTCTGAGGTTTCCCGATCCTCCCACACTGTGTCCCCTTGCTTTCCGTTTGTCAGTGGGTCTGAGGGTCCCCGACCCTCCCACACTGTGTCCCCTTGCTTTCCGTTTGTCAGTGGGTCTGAGGGTCCCCGACCCTCCCACACTGTGTCCCCTTGCTTTCCGTTTGTCAGTGGGTCTGAGGGTCACTGACCCGCCCACACTGTGTCCCCTTGCTTTCCGTTTGTCAGTGTGTCTGAGGTTCCCCGATCCTCCCACACTGTATCCCCGTGCTTTCCGTTTGTCAGTGGGTCTGAGGGTCCCCGACCCTCCCACACTGTGTCCCCTTGCTTTCCATTTGTCAGTGGGTCTGAGGTTCCCCGATCCTCCCACACTGTGTCCCCGTGCTTTCCGTTTGTCAGTGGGTCTGAGGGTCCCCGATCCTCCCACACTGTGTCCCCGTGCTTTCCGTTTGTCAGTGGGTCTGAGGGTCCCCGATCCTCCCACACTGTGTCCCCGTGCTTTCCGTTTGTCAGTGGGGCACTTTGCAGGATGCGTAGCTTGAGAACTGGAAGCAGCACAGTGCAGATCGGCCCATGTGGGGATTAGACCCTTAACCTTGGCCTCATTAGCACAAACTCGGAGCAGCTAAGGCACCTAATTGAGACCGGCTCAAAGTAAAGATCTTTGTCATCACCTTCTTATCCCTTTATTTAGAAAAAAAAATACAAACTTGTTCTAATAACAATACTCTGTATAAAACATCTCATGACTCATATTACTTTTATATGCAGTTATTAGCATTTTAAAGATAGGTGCCTAAAGAGGTGCCTATGGTTACATACATATGTGGACATTCAATTTAGGAATCAAACCATTTGCAGTCAGAATTTGAGAAAAATTTTATTAGACGATGAGGATGTAAATGTTATGTGTCCTTCAGAGTTTAGGAATGTGCTTAACTAGTACAATTCTCCCTGCCCAATTAGCCCAGTTAACATAATGCATTTTTGTTAATTCATGTTGAATAACAGATTTGCAAGAAGAAATACAACTTCAGCCATTGTAAGAAACTTAAGAATTCTGCTGCAATTCATAAAACTTCACAGATATAAATAATAATTTATTCATCTGGTCTTTTTCTCCAGAAAAATAGTAAATATAGCTACTCGCAATAGTTTATCTTAACTTCTCCATATCAACATACCCTTCATGAAAGAACTATTATGTTAAAACATATATTTAAAACACATACACAGACACACACAAGGTCTTTATTGCTATTAAACAAGAAATCACAGTTCCTTAAGAAAAATAAAAAAAATGTTTGCTAGACAGTTTATATTATGAACACTTTAAAATATCATATGGAGGATAAAATAAGGAGATTAGATTCTGAATTTTTCATATATTAGGTTATAAATGGCAAAATCAAGGCAAAAAAAGACAGACCCACATGCATGCACTAAATATGGTGAAGGGGACCAGTTAGCTTTTTCATTATTCTGGGAAGTTTTCTGAAATAGCTCTGGGTTTAAAATACAAAGACTTATTTATTTTATTTCAGACAAAGGATAAAGTAAATAATTTGGAATCTAGACATTATTGGTATATGAGGAAAAAAAAACATTTATTGACTAAAGTACATGCATACTTTTGATGTGCAGTTTATAAAAATCTAGAATAATTCTAATTAATGAAACCTAAACTTTATTTATAAGAATTATGGTAGGCCTTTCCCTAGTGGTTTTTTTTAAATGGAGCACACTGTGTCAAAGTGATATTTATGGAGCTATCTATAAAAATTTTAGATTTAGCTTCCCTTCAAGACTTTTCAACATGTTAGATAAAGTTTAGGGTTAAAATTATTTAAATGTGATATCTTATCAGAAGCTGTATTTTCAAAATTTGACTATATTTCTAATTGTTTATTAAAATTATTATTTTATTTATATCTATTATTTTATTTATATCTCAGCTATTCATTAGAAGACACAATTCCAATAATTCCTTTTCTTTAGCCATCATTTCCTTGCTTAAAATGGAGACTGGGAGTATTCCACGAAAAGTCTTTGCAGTTAGTCCTGAGGATGTCTGGAACTTGCTCAAACCTCTGCTTTCCAAACGATATTGAGTACATTTTTTCTGCTTAAAAGCCGTTCTTTTATCTGCATCTTATTTTGAGATGTGTTTATTCAAATCTTTCAAGAAACGTATGCCTAATTCAATATCACAAAGAATTTTTCCCCAGAGTTCTATACCGCTGTATATAAGTTCTGTACATTCTATATACTAGTCCTTACATTTAGGTTTATGATGCACTGTGATTTTTGATTTCAGTTAGAAGTGTAGAAATTCACACTTTTGTGTGTTTGTATGTGCTAAGTCACTTCAGTCACGTCCAACTCTTTGCAACCCTTTGTACTGTAGCCCAACAGGCTCCTCTGGCCATTGGATTCTCCAGGCAAGATTACCGAAGTCAATTGCCATGCCCTCCTCCAGGGATCTTCCCCACCTGGAGATCGAACCCGTGTCTCTTATGTCTCCTGCACTGGCAGTCTGGTTCTTCACCACTAGTGCCACTTGGGAAGCCCCTTTATTTGTATGTGCATATCTAAATGTTCTAGTATAATTCATTGGAAAGACTCTCTTTTACCCAATGAATTACCTTGGGATCTTTTTGAAAAATCACTTGACCTCGTATGTGTTTGTCTATATGTGAATGCCCTAATCTATTCCAGTGATCTATTTATTTATTCTGAAAACAATACTTCACTCTCTTAATTTTTGTAACTTTTTTGTAAGTCTTGATAGCACATAGTGTGAATCATTTGTCCTTGTTCCTTTTCAAAGTTGCTTGGCTTTCTGAGATCCTCTGTCTTTTCATAAAAATTTTAGAAGCAGTTCGTCAATTTTATAGAAAAGAGCCTGCTGGGATTTTGATTGAGATTGCATTGTATCTGATCTATGAGCATAATATTTTTCTCCATTTATTTGGGTCTTCTGTAATTTCTATGAGCAATATTTTATAGCCTTCAATGTAGAGGTTATATTCATATTTCGTTATATTCATGTCTAAGTACTTTGTATTTTTGATGTTCTTATAAATGGTCCTTCTTAAAATTTCAATTTCCAAGTATTCATTTCTTGAAATGGAAATATGACTAATCTTTGCATATTGACGGTGAATCTTCAACCTTTCTAAATGCACCTCTAAGTTATAGGAGCCTTTTGAGATTCTTTAGGACATTCTAAATAGGTTGCCATACTTTTGGGAATTAGAGTTTATTTCTTTGGTACAATCTGTATGGATTTATATATTTCTGATCTATTGCCCTGCCTCATTCCTCCATTATGAGGTGAGTAGAAATAATCAAACAAGCTTCCTCTTCTAGTTCCTGAACTTATAGAAAAGCATCCAGTCTTTCATTTCTTAAGGATAGAGTTAAATGTAGGTTTTACAGAGATAGCTTTATCAATTTGAGTATATTTTCTTCTAAATAATGGAGATTTTGAAAAATTATGAATGGTAACTGAATTTTGTTGAAAGCCTTTCTTATTTATTAAAATTGTTATATGAATTCTCTTAATCCATTTATATAATAATTTCATTGTTTTTAAAATGTCAATGACAATTTTCCAACCTAAAGTGAACTTTAATTAGTCATAGGATATTATCTGTCTAATGTATTGTGGGATGAACTTGCTAAAGTTTTGGTGAGGACATTTGTCCTGAGGGATATTAGTTAATAATTATATATATTTTTTGGTAATGTCTTTGAAAGGTTGTATCGTCAGGACAATGCTGGCATCATCAAAGTATCTTTAGTGATCCTTTTTTATTCTGTAATGGAGTTTGTATAGAATTGGAATTATTTCTTTCTTAAATGTTTGATAAACTTGCATTATGAGGCAGCTTGACATGAAGAGGGCTGTTGCTGTTTTTACGGGAGAGTTTTAACTCTTTTAATAGATACAGACCCACTCTGGTTATCTGTCAGTTTTTTAATGAATGTTGGCAGTTTATGTTTTTCCTCAAAGATTTCAAATCCATAGGCAATAATTGTTCATAATATTGACTTATTATCCTAATATCTACAGGTTTTGCAATTTTTTCTCACTCTTTTCTGACATTGTTAATTTTTGTTCTCTCTCTCTTTTTTGTTTTTTTCATGATTAGCTTTCAGGATAAAATTTTTAAAAGTTCACTTGTCCTTTGAAAGAAGCAATTTTTTATTTTATTGTTTTCTCTATTTTTATTGCTTTTTTATTTTCTTGAGTTTTCTCTATTCTGTGCATGTATTTATATATTTATTTGTATATGTTATATATGATGTAACATATTTACATATATATAAGCATAATCTTTTTCTTAATTTATGGCTTCTTTAAATAGAAAATTGGGCATTTATTTGAATCCTTATTTTCTAGCATAGACATTTTATGTTATAATGTTATCCTAAGCATGACTAATGGCATTTCCAAAATTTTATGTTATAGTTTCATTTGCAGTTATTTTTTAAAGCAATTTTTTGTGATATTCTTTGACCCATGGCTTATTTAAAATGTATGTTTTATTCCCAAATATATGGACAATTTTCAGATATCTTTCCATAATTGATTTTCAGTTTAATTCCATTATGGCCAAAGAATAGAAGTGATTTTCCAAGTTTGAAACTTATAGAGGCTTTTTTATGTAAAATATTGTCCACTTTAAAGAGATCTGTCACCAAAAAGAATGTATATTTTGTTACTTACATATAAGTATTTTGTAAGTGTATAAATTAGTTCAAGTTAGTTCATAAAGTTCTTCAGATCTTCTATAGTCTTACTGAATTTGTACTTATTATAATAATTCTGATTGCATTGCAACAAAATCCAAATATACCTTTAAATTTGTCTATCCTTTCATTTCTATTTTCCCCTCTTAATAAATATTTATTTATTAATAATTGTTTAATTATTATTTTCTTTTCTTTCATTTCTATCAGATTCTACAGATTGAAGTTACTTATTTCCCAAAATATTTAAGATTGTATGTCCACTTCATGAATAAAAATGATTATTGCAATGAAATTGCTTTGAACTTTGGCATTTCTTTTTCCAGTTTGTAAATGGTGTTTATATTGTACACTGCAAATCAAACAACAATTTCTTGTTCAAGGCTCTCCATTATGCCTTCTTCTGTGGAAGTCTGGAACATATTTAAAAATCGGAAGAAAGGGCCAAATGTAACAGACATGACCCATCATCTTCATCTCGTAAAAGTGACGCAAATGTGTCTCTCTTAGGTCTGCACTCAGATGTTACAATTCATCATACAGTTGTGGAGGCTGTACCGTAAAAATAATGCAGAAAATAGCTCATTAGACTTCTGTTGGCATGAGCATAAAAATAACATACTCAAGTGGCTGGATTTTTAATTTCCACTTCCAACGGTAAAGAGGAATACAAGAGTTGAGTGTGGACTTTTACATGAATTTTAAAAATCAGTATATTTTTAAAAAAATATTAATAGTGCACACCAGAAGCAAAAAAAAAGGGGGTGGGGGTAAAATGATAGCCCTTGAAGAATTCCAGTATCTTAAAGCAAATGGTAAGTCTGAATGTAAAATAAATATCCCCACTTTTACTCTTCTTTTATCACAATGGTAATCTCCTGACCACATAATAAGGAGTATATACTTGTTAAAAGTGATTATATAGTATGCCTCCCACTCAACCTCATTACCATTAAGTGACCTTTGCTGATGTTCCAGTTTTAAAAAGAAATTAAGGCAACAGATTCAGACACCCCTGTTTTGTCCCCATGATGCCTCTCTTAATTAGCGAGACATTAAATTCACCATTGTGTACCTATTTTACTTCAAAAATCACTCTGAATTTTATCTTAATTTTTTTTTTTGATTATTTGCCTGTGCATTTGTTCATTTTTTTTGAGTATTTGAAGGCCATAACAATTCTCTACTTTTTGTTAAGAAATACTATTTATATATGGTATTTAATAAGAAATTAATTTTATTTTTGTTTTACATTCTTCTCTGAAAAGTAAAAATACAGAATCTTATTTTTAATTATACTAAACGATATTTGGAATTTTCTTTGGGGATTGTAGAGTATACAAAACTAATTAATTGCAAAAATCTTGTGTTAATACAAATATGTATTTGTACAATCACTAATCACAGGTGTTCTGGTTTAAATTAGCATATAATGATTATGTCATGTCTTATAATGCATAGCTTTCCTGTAGTTAATGATGAAGTCATAAGGCAAAAATAAACATTTTATGGAGAAATCAATCATCCTTAACCAATATGTTTTCATATCTTTGAGCTTGTAGCTTATATACCTACTAAAAACCATCTCATCAGCTTTACTCCCCTTATTGTAATAACAAGACTAATCCATACATGTGTGAGTGTATCATTAATTATATACAACCTTTTTAATTATTATAATGAACATGTTATAAGACTTATTATTTCCACTTTTAAGGGAAGAACTGAAATATAAGGTAGTTAAGTAATGGCCCCTACTAGGCCTTCCTTCTATGCTGTTTTTTAATTAATTCATTCATCATTTGTCCAACACAAATTATCAGAGTATTTACTCTGTGCCAACCATTATGCTAAGTGTTTAAAATTTAAGTCTGAATCATGTAGGTGTTGTTCTTGAAATGGAAAGTAGGTTAAATGTGCTTGACAAAGTGAAAAAGATCCTTGGTATTATATTTCATGAAGTAGTTCTTCAAAAATGTTCTATTATCTTTAATTCTCAAGCTTATTCACAAGTATTATGAAAATTAATGTGTAGAAAATGCTTAGGTGAGATTTTACAGAAGTTTTCTCTCATATTTAATTAGCATAGCACTTATGAAGCAGCTCGGGAAAAGTAAGAGTGAAACGCAGACACTCGGCAGGCAAATCTTCTGGGCTGGAACCTCCGTCGCTTTTTCAAGTGATGTTGGATTCTGAGTCGTCTTGCCATGTTTCAGGAGTGGATAACGGTAGTAGGTTTTTTGAGACTACAAACTGTTTGACTATGCTTGGCTTTTCCTACACATGTATTTTGTAGAAACATGTATCTTGTCCCCGAAACGTTCTCCTCCTATATTCCCTTTTATGTTACATATGACCTTCTTTGTCCATTACTCAGGCCACACTGAGCACTTTCAGCCGTCCTGCCTCCCTCAGTCCTCTGTTTAGCGGTCAGTCATCGGGTGCGGCTGATCCTACTTTGTATATTTTTCTAAAACAGAATCCCTACTTCATTTTGTCATGGCCATTCAGTAGTACGGATCCTTGTCACTTTAAATTGAACAAGTTATTTAAACTAAGCAATCCGTAAACGTTTATTTAACATCAACTGAAAAACATAATCTCTAGGATTATATGGGAAAGGAAGACATTGAAACTACCTTTTCTACTCTCTTGGAGCTTCATATTATATCAAGTTGGAGAGACTTGATGCGGATATTTGAAGTTACAAATACATGCTGTTTTTAATATGTATGTATTTGTTTTTGGCTGTGCTGAGTCTTCACTGCGGTGCGTGGACTTTCTCTAGTTATGGTTAAGTGGGGTCTACTTTTCAGCTGCAAGGCACAGGCTTCCCACTGTGGTGGCTTCTTCTGTTTGCGAGCACAGGCTCCGGGGCAGCCAGCCTTCACCTTCACCTCCAGTATATGTGGCACAGGAGCTTAGTTGCCTCACTGTGTGTAGGATCTTCCCGGACCAGAGATGGAAGAGAGAGAGAAAGAGAGAGAGAGAGAGTGTGTGTGTGTGTCCTGCACTGGCAGACAAATTCCTAACTGTGTGTGTGTGTCCTGCATTGGCAGACAAATTCCTAACCGCCAGGGATGCCCACAAATAATACTGTTTTGAAAATAAACTTCAGTGTTTTGCTGCATTAGATTTCATAAGACATGTATGATTAATTGATAAATGGACAGCACAGACCATAATTAACACAGCAGTCTTGGAAATCAGAGATGACCATTGATTGAAAGTTTTTAGGAGTGCTTGCAAGTTGGAGACCTGATCTGGCTATATTGTGATCAGCCGGGAAAGGTCAGCATGTTATTACTAACCGTAGAACTGAGTGAGTCACATTGTCTGATATGTTTAACACTCAGATCTTTCTGAGACTGTCTTCCTTCAACCTGAGGCAAGGAGGGCTTCTGTTCTTTGGCTTTAGTATTTTTTGTGTCCTCTGAAGCAGTTTCCAGGAAATACCCAGAGCTTCAGCAGCTAATGAATAGCCTTCAAACTCTACCTCAGTCAGTGGTACAGGATGATGGACGGTACCAGAAGTTATTTGAAATACTCTGTTTGTCCTCCATGTAAACATATGTTTCAGATAAAAAAGTTTAATTTAAATATTTGAAATACATATTTTGTGGACCTGATAAGTTAACTAAATAAATTTGAAACGAAAAAAAAATGTATATGCTGGAGAACAGAGTACTAGAGAGTCTCTTGATTGCTGATTAAGTTCATGACTGAACGCACCCAGGGGCCTGCTTAGAAGTGTTGTGTCACGGAGGCCTTCTGTCACATCCACGGCACTGTGGACCATTCCCCCTTAGGTGCTACAGCCATACCTTAGTATCTCTATTTTTCAGTCTTGCCACTCAATAGTATGTATTTGTTAATATGCCTACCTTCCCAATTAAGAAAACAGGTTGTAAAGGCAAACAGGTTGTTTGTTTTTCTTTCTGATTTGTTGATATAATTGACATATGTGTGTATGTGCTAAGTCACTCCAGTCGTGTCCGACTCTTTGTGACCCCACGGACTGTAGCCCACCAGGCTCCTCTGTCCATGGGATTCTCTAGGCAAGAATACTGGAGTGGGTTGCCATGCCCTCCTCCAGGGAATCTTGCTGGCCCAGGGATCGAACTCACATCTCATGTCTCCTGTACTGACAGGCAGGTTCTTTACTACTGAGCTCCCAATTAAGAAAACTGGTTCTAAAGGCAGCAATATGTTTGTTTTTCTTTCTGTTTTATTAAGATATAATTGGCATACGGCACTATATAATTTTAAGGTGTAAAACATAATGAGTTGACTTACATACATCATTAAATGATTACCACAGTACGTTTAGTGAGCATCCATCATCTCATATAGATATAAAATAATATGTCTCATATAGATACAAAATAATAGAAAAATTTGCTCCCTTGTGATAAAAACTCTTAGGATTTACTCTCTTAACAATTTTCATGTATAATATTCAGCAGTGTTAGTATTGTTGAATATTTACCATGTTGTACATTACATCCCTAGTTATTTAAAAGATACAACTTTTATTTATCTTATACTAGAAGTTTACAACTTTTGACTATCTGTGGTTTTTGGTTTTAATTTAGTACCAGGTAATATTCATTTATAATCATCTTAACAAAAAGAGTTTTGACCACATAACTTTACATTTTTCATCACTCAATTAGTTGTTGTGTGTAGATGACAATATTGCAAGAAATATTTTTTTTTAACTGGACTGATATTTTTTCTTTACTGAATTGAATAGATGTGTGTGTATTTGCTAGATATAGCTCTATTGTAAATAATAGCTATACTAAGCTGGCTTCAACTGATAGCTGTTTTCCATGTCCTATAGGCATTTTGATTGATTTTTACAATTCATGGGTTCTTTAAACTTGCCTGAACACAATTCTTTCTCTACACACATCAAAGAACACACACTGTATTTCATTATCTCAATTGATCGTTTTAACTTCTAATCTTCATAGAAGGGTTCCATCACTTCCCTGACTCCTTAAGTATATTACTTTTGTTAGTCCAACCCCCCTTTGCTCATTTACTTTTGAAACCAAAATATTTCAAATGCTAAATTTGAAGATAGAGAAACCTATATGTGATTTTTTCTTTCTCTTTCTAGTTTGCCTCTAGGCTTCACTGATGCTTCTGCCTGAATAAGGACTTTGACAGTCCAGAAATTGTATACTCCCAATTCCTGCAGGCAATTTATGATAAACTTAGCAAACATGTAATGTCCATAATATTTTGAAGTACTTTCTGATTTAAGTGCCAATTTCAGAATGCTGGTTTCAAACTTCTCCATATCTCATATATTCTTAAGGGCACAGAGAAAGTGAAAATAATCCTGCCACAAAAAGAGAAAATATGCCACTTTGTGGTAAAGCTTATATAAATATTATTTTGAAATAATTTCAGATGTACAGGAAATTTACAAAAATAATAAAAATAATTCTCATTAACCATTCAACCATATTCCCCAAAGATAAACATTTCAGTTCAGTTCAGTTCAGTCGCTCAGTCCTGTCCAACTCTTTGCGACCCAATGGACTGCAGCATGCCAGGCCTACCTGTCCATCACCAACTCCCAGAGTTTACCCAAACTCATGTCCATTGAGTCGGTGATGCTATCCAACCATCTCATCCTCTGTTGTCCCCTTCTCCTTCTGCCTTCAGTCTTTCCCAGCATCAGGGTCTTTTCCAATGAGTCAGCTCTTCGCATCAGGTGGCCAAAGTGTTGGAGTTTCAGCTTCACCATCAGTCCTTCCAATGAACACTTAGGACTGATCTCCTTTAGAATGGACTGGTAGGATCTCCTTGCAGTCCAAGGGACTCTCAAGAGCCTTCACCACAACCACAGTTTAAAAGCGTCAATTCTTTGGTGCTCAGCTTTCTTTATAGTCCAACTCTCACATTCTTACATGACTACTGGAAAAACCATAGCTTTGACTAGATGGAACTTTGTTGGCAAAGTAATGTCTCTGCTTTTTAATATGCTGTCTAGGTTGGTCATAACTTTCCTTCCAAGGAGTAAGTGTCTTTTAATTTCATGGCTGCAATCACCATCTGCAGTGATTTTGGAGCCCCCCAAAATAAAGTCAGCCACTGTTTCCACTGTTTCCCCATCTATCTGCCATGAAGTGATGGGACCGGATTCCATGATCTTAGTTTTCTTAATGTTGAGCTTTAAGCCAACTTTTTCACTCTCCTCTTTCACTTTCATCAAGAGGCTTTTTAGTTCCTCTTCACTTTCTGCCAGAAGGGTGGTATCATCTGCATATCTGAGGTTATTGATATTTCTCCCAGCAATCTTGATTCCAGCTTGTGCTTCATCCAGCCCAGCATTTCTCATGATATATCTGCATATAAGTTAAATAAGCAGGGTGACAATATACAGCCTTGACGGACTCCTTTTCCTATTTGGA
The DNA here is from genome assembly GCF_054371585.1 of Giraffa tippelskirchi. Taxonomy (NCBI): domain Eukaryota; kingdom Metazoa; phylum Chordata; class Mammalia; order Artiodactyla; family Giraffidae; genus Giraffa; species Giraffa tippelskirchi. Next base: position 173,622,937 of record NC_137280.1, on the reverse strand, counting down.
ACCAGTCTGTTGTTCCGTGTCCAGTTCTAACTGTTTCAAAGTATGTCTTTGTTTTTTCCTCAGTTTGACATTTTTGAGGAGTACAGACCAATTATTTTGTAGAATATTCCTCGGTCTGTATTTGTCTAACATTATCTCATGAGGACAGTCCAGTGCGCATCTTTTCAGGACCCTGGCAGCAGTGCTCCTGTGTTCCTCGGGGTGCACTGCCGGGAGGCAGACAGCGTCTGCTCTGTTACAGTGACAGTCACGTGCGTTACTTGGCTAAGGTGTGTCTCTCTAATGTAGAGAGTTTTCCCTTTGTATTTATTAACTGTGTTGTGAAGATACCGGAATCCTGTTTCTCATCAAACCACCTACTAATTTTAGCATCCATAGATAATCCTTTTCTGTGACTGTCATTACTATGTTGTTTGCCAAACACTGATTTTAATTCTATTATTTACTTTATATTTAGTACTTATAAGTACACCCCAAGGAAGAGTTTTCTCCTTTCCTATATTTATGCATTGATATATTTATTTATGCATAGACACATGGGTTCTCATTTCACTCTAAGGGTTATAATTATGCTTTATCATTATTTGTCTTTGCTATAAATATGTGAACGGAAGACCCTATCAAGGTAGCTATGTGTCCTATTCTTATGTCCAACCATTTGTTTCTTTTTTTTTTTTTTACCATTTACTATAACAGAAATATATTTCATTCTTGCACTTTCCTTGACAAAGCCAGAAGAAACCATTTATGAAAAAAAACTTAGTTCCATTTAGTTAAAAAATGTGTTTATAACTAAGATACGAATGCTAGGCATCCTTATTTCTTTTTTGTCAGGACAGTACTTCCCTTACCTCTCAATTGACAGAGTTAGTAGATGTATGTGTGCACAAATAAAAATATACACACATATATATTATATTTATTCATTTATATATCATTCTATTTAAAATAGATCTTTATAAAATTGACAAATTTCTTGAAATGTATGATAAACTGGAGCTGTGAGAAGAAATTGAAAAGCTAGATAGTCCTAAATCTCATAAAGAAAGTACATTTATTATATTTATTATAAAATTTTTATAGCGAAAACTCTAGACGAAAATAGCATTCCTAATGAATATTTCATAAAATACAATGAAAATAACTCTTAACAAAATCTTAAACTTTTTCAAATATAAAAGAATGTGACATTTTCCAATTTTCTTTTTGAGGACAGAATAACTTTAATTATATATCTATAAAAAAATTTTGCAAATAGAAAAGTGAAAATTTTGTACATAAGTGCAAAATATTATCAAATCAATATATATATATATTTATACATACACACACATATGTCCAATCTGGGTTTAGAAAAGAAACAAGAACTAGAGATCAAATTGCCAACTTTTGCTGGATTACAGAGAGATCAAGGGAATTTCAGAAAAACATTTATCTCTGTTTCATGGACTATGCTAAAGCTTTTGGCTGGGTGGATCATGAAAAACTGTGGAGAGCTCTTAGAGAGATGGGAATACAGACCATGTTAGCTGTCTCCTGAGAAACCTGTGTGTGGGTCAAGAAGCAAGCGTTAGAACCTGGCATGGAACAGCTGATTGTTCAAGATGAGAAAGGAGTAAAACAGGACTGCCTGATGTCATCCTGTTTGCTTAACCAATGCCCTGAGCACGTCATGAGAAATGCCAGGCTGAGTGAGTCAGCAGCTGGAATCCAGCTAGGTGGGAGAAACATCAGCAGCCTCAGATTTGTGGATGATAGCACTCTGATGGCAGAAACTGAAGAGGGACTAAAGAGCCTCTTGATGAGGGTGAAGGAGGAGAGTGAAAGAGCTTACTTAAGACTAAATATTAAAAAAATCTAAGATCATGGCATCCAGCCTAATTACTGCAGGCAAATGTGGGGGAAAGTGGAAGTAGTGACAGATTTCCTCTTCTTGCTCCAAAATCACTGTGGACAGTGCCTGCAGCCATGAAATCAGATGATCGCTTCTCAGCAGGAAAGCAATGACAAACCTACACAGTGTGTTGAAAAGCAGAGACATTACTCTGCTGACAAAGGTTCATGCAGTCAAGGCTATGGTCTTCCTACTGGTCAAGTACAGTTGTGAGAGTTGGACCATAAAGAAGGGGAAATACCAAAGAATTGATGCTTTTGAACTGTGGCGCTGGAGAAGACTCCTGAAAGTCCCTTGGACAGAAAGGAGATCAAACTAGTCAATCTTAAGGGAGATCAACCCTGAATATTCCCTGGAAGGGCTGATGCTGAAGTTCCAATATTTTGGTTATCTGATGCGAGCAGCTGACTCATTGGAAAAGACCCTGATGCTGGGAAAGGTCGGGCACAGGAGAAGAGGGCGTCAGAGGATGAGATGGCTGGAGGTCATCACCGACGCGATGAACATGAACTTGGGCAAACTCTGGGAGATGGTGAGGGACAGGAAGACCTGGTGTTCTGCAGTCCATGGCGTAGCAGAGGCTGATATGACTTGGTGACTGAACAACAACAGTATACACACGTATATGTGTATGTGCATGTGTATACACACACACCCGCATGCACACTCAGAAAGCGTTCTCAGGAAGCGCCAAATTACATGTAAAAGCTATGCTCATGGTTATTTTTTAATAGACACTCTAGTAGGATTTTAGCCACCATGCTTGCTCCTTCCATATGGTTCATCTTTATGTGTTTTTATGTCTTAAAAGTTAAAACACATATGGTTTTAAAACTATTCTATTTTTCCATCATTTAGTGTGCTAGTAAACCTTTTAGTTAAACTCGCTGATTCTCCCTCAAAATCACGCTTTTGTTATAAGTCTGCTGTTGTGTTTCCTGTCCGTTGAAGTCCAGTTCTGGACTCTGAACTCATTTCTAGATAACTGGTTTCAGAATCTTTAGTTTCTGGAACTTGAGAATTTCTCCTCTTGTCTGTTGAAATCTGTTCTCTTCTTTCTATCCATTCAGCCGTCTATCCATCCATCCATTTACCCATCTATGTGTAAATAGCCTCAGGATTTCTAAGTAACTGTACCAAAAAGTGTCTCATCTTTATCTGGCCAAAACACAACTTTGCATTTCCAAGTTTGAAATTTTAGTTAGAATTTCAGAATCCATAAGTTACTAAATACTATTCTAAGCCCAGTGCCTATACTGATTTAATGCTGACAACAGTCCTTTGTATGAGATGCTTACTAATATGATCTCATATTTTAAAAAACCTCCTCCTTTGTTCAGATAAAGAGGGATTTGATTACTTGTCCCACGTAACATAGTCTATAAGAAGATATAGGATTTTAGATTTGCATATTCAGATTATAGAGCTCCTACCATTAGTATATCATCTCTTTTTTTAGACTTTTTTAATGTTTCTTCCCTTCAACTAGATTAACTGATTCTTATGTATAGAATTTTGATTGGAAATTTGTTTGCTTGCTCCATAATATATGTTTAAAGCACTGAAATTTGAAATTTTCACTTTGTCTTATTGGATTCCTAGGAAGTAGTTGGTGGTAGACTTTGATTTTTTTGTTTGTTTGTGCATGTAAAATAGAATGATTATCACCATCTTGGTGCTACTGTGTTCAGATTTTGTTGCCAAATGATTCTATTTGCCCCAGTTTTCACATGAACAACAATTTATTTCATCTTCTTTTTAGAATGGCAGCCATTTCCTCCCTCATTGGACAACTTTGACCACTTTCTCTGACACCACTAAGACTTTCTTATATCTGTTGATGCTTCTTAAAAGGTCTAAAGAGGAAGGCCTACGCTTGCACTTGCTCTTGCGTTTTTGCCTGAAGTATTCTCAGAATTCACACTTAAAACATAAGCTCAACAAGTATATTGAGTTTGTTATGCAGAGTCATACAGCCCTAAGTTGCTGAGAATGACTTTATCAACAGTGACAGGTTAATAAAACCTTTCAGAACAGGTCCAAAGAGGAAAGCTAAACTTAAAAGCAGCAACAGAAACAGACAAAATTATCCAGCATTTTAAAAGTTTATTAATCAATTATTTATTCTCCATCTCCTCATACATTTGCTAATTCATTTATATATAAACTAATACCTACTACTACATGCCAGGGAATATTTTAAACAATAGGGATACAATGTGATTCAGAACCACAAAACATAGAATCTGGACACTCATGTTGCAAACATTTCTAGGAAGAGACAACAAACAAATAAATGAATATATGTTTATAAAAAAATACTACTGGAAGAACATTCTCTATGGATTTCTCAGCTTTGTATACAGGTTAAGTTTGAGCAGAAGAGAAGTTGGACAAGCAGCCTTGGAAGCTAGAGGGAATGTTTCCCTCTGGAAAGATTTAAAGATATATGCATGGAGATGTCCATGGTAGTAAAAATAAATCTCTCTTTGTCTTCTTCCCCAGAGACATTTGCTTATATTCCAGAATAGTAAATCTAGAGGGCTTTTTCTCTCCCTCCAGGATATATATTTATAGCCAGTGTGTGTGTGTGTGTGTGTGTATATCCGAATCTATAGCATTCTGGCTGGCTAACTAATTAGCAAATCGAGTAAAAACCCAGTTCCTTTACAGTTTCTGATTTAACAATTGTATGCACTGAACAGAAATTATATAGGTACGATAAAGGAAGCATGGCTGTTTGGGTAAGGATGGATGTATTTAAAGGAGGGAAGAATACTAAACTACTGAGGACATTTAATTCCTTGCGATTTTTTTCTTCCTGTGAAAAGGTACAAGGAGAGAAATTTGATAGAAAGGTTCAAGTGATTCACTTTACATATTGCTTCTTTTCAAGTTAGGGTTGTTGAAGAGAAGAAGGGACAATCATTGGATAGTAATCATTGAGTGTTAAAAATCTTTCGGCTCTTAAAGTAGATGAAGTTCTCTGTGGTGGAGAGAACACTGAACAGTATGTCCAGAGTCCTGAAACTTCCTTCTGGATCTACTCATTAGCAGTGCTACCGTGGACTGATAGTGACCTAATACTGAATTTCTTCATCTGTGACATCACAAAGTATCTTTTACCTCCAGAGAAACTTGTAATGTGAAAATGCGTTTAACGAAGAGAACACATTCAAAACTAGTAGAAGTTACATAAATATGAAGGTTTATTTTACCAGTTTATGCCAAAGCAAGAGAAAAATAAAATTACTTATATAACTAAAAATGTATCAGAGAAAACCATAATATGCAACAGAATGTACTTATTGAAGTTTTAAAAAATGAAATTCATTATTTTAATATAGAAAAATGCAAAAATTATATAAGAGGCAAGACCATCAGGTTTTAGCCCATCTTCATTGTATTTCCACATTGGTGGGAGTCCTAGAAATTGGGCAAAATTCTGATTTAGCTATGATAATCATCTTACATATGAAACATCAGAGATTCGGAGTTGTCAAAATAGTTATGAACATTTTAATTTTGTTATTATTTTATTTTACTATTTTATATTCAAGTCAAGAATTTTCTAGGTTAAAAGTGTTCCTTGCGAAAAATAAATGATGACAACAATCCATGGACTTGGATATATCTCAATATTTAACTATGCCTTTCAATATTTTTTAGTATTTTCTAGATTCTAGCATCTTGTAAAAAAATTTATCAATGCTTTATCAAGTATTTTATTAAGTGTTCTTCAAATTTTGCTGTGGGGATATCGGTTCATCAGTATATTAAATTTGATCATACATGTTAATGAGAAATTCCCAAACAAAAAGTAAAAAGAAAACATTTCTTTCTCTCTCTCCTGCTACTGCTGCTGCTGCTAAGTTGCTTCAGTCGTGTCCGACTCTGTGCGACCCCATAGACGGCAGCCCACCGGGCTCCGACGTCCCTGGGATTCTCCAGTGTCAGACTATTGTCCTTTCCTCTTGAATTCTAGACATAGAGCACTTTTGGGGATGGATGGGAGAGGAGAGTTTTCGTATTTCCAAATTCTTTTGACATATTTTGTTTTGTATCCATGCAGAAAGGGGATAAATATTCTTCCCCCATGATTTTATTCAAATGCCACTATTTGTTTCTTACTAACTTATAAAATATTATGTTACAATTTTTAAGACGTGAGGTTAAGCCATACATTTTTCACATCTGAAAGGACAATCTGTCAGCTGCCTGTGACATTGCTTTTCAGTTTTCCCTTCAGAAAGTCTATAGTCAACACCTTCCCCACTGTTGACTGAACACGGACAGGGAAAAGAAGAGGACATTTTTGGGAAGAGATTTCAGACCCTCTAATGTAAGCCATGAGATTGTGCATTTTTTTTTAAGGATTTTGAGATTACTGATTGAATCATTATAGTTCTAATTGTGCACATGACAGAATCTTTTGTTTTATTGTTGTACACAAAAATTATGTAGCCTAAGTTAAAGCGAGGATTTTCATTCTGACAGTTTTCAGAATCTATTGCATCTATATTCACTGGTTTGAGGATAATACATTGGTCTCCATGGCTGCTGGTCATCAAATTGTCCCTTTTTTTATTTCTGTCACACTTCTTTTGAGATACTTACTAGATGTCATATATTTGATTAAACACAATTTTGGGGAAATAGAAGGTCTATCTGACGGAACTAACAGACTGCTGTTCAGCGTTTCCTCTCAGCTACTCTAATGTCTTTACTCAGTGCTAAAAAATTTTATATATGGAGTACAACAAAATTTTTATTAAGGGTCAAGTTTATGGTTATATTAAAAAAGAACAATTCCCCAGTTGAAGGATGTTAGGTGACTAACATAAAAATGGAAGTTTTACAGTTTTATCTGCTGTTAATTTTACTCTGGCATAAATTGATATATATTTTTCCTTAAATTCATGAATGTACTTGGCAAGCAAGCAATTGAAGTGTCTGACCTGAGATCCATTTATTCCCTTTACCAGCATACAACCCCAGAGGAAAAGAAAAAAAGACGGCAGGTGACCTGGCCTAATCTCCTTGTCAACTGGACCTCTGGGTAAATAGACTAATGATATTTACCAGGAGGAACAGGCCTTATCTATAGAACCCCTTAGCACGATCTCCCTGGCTAAAGGATTACTTATAGTAAATAAAATTGCAATCATTGGATCTATGAGGAATGGTTCCCTGGAGAATATCATGTAAGTCATACAACTCTGTGGGTATAAAATAGAGATGATTTTTAACTTAAATGCCTCCTGCTGTGTTAGGTAAAACCACAAAAGCTTCGGAAACCTCGCCTATTATTCTGGGTGAAAGAGAGTGTCCAATGCTGAAAGAAAGGATACAGTAGAGTTGCTAGATTTAGCAAGTACAAATACAGATGCCCAGTTAAATTTGAATTGGAGAAATTTGAAAGTATATCCCTTGCAATATTTGGGAGTTCCTCATACTAAAAACTGAGTTTGTGTTTCGACTATTTAAATTTAACTAGGTATTTCATATTTTAACTGGTAACCCCTATTTAGAGAAACAGTTGGGATGGCTCAGGTATTTAATGTTTATCTTCTTTGCTTTGCCTCTGGATTACCTACATGTTTTTTTGAAATCATTAGTAGATTTTATTCTGGGTGACATCTCTGATTCATGAGCCTTATTTGATGATTTGATCCTGTGTATAAACACAGCAGAAAAAAAAAAAAGTATATATATATATATAATCAGTTTTACTCAATGCATCTCTACTATTTTAAATTTGCTAAAATAGGTGTTCGTAAACCACTAACACATTACTCTGACTACATACAACCAGGAGCCATATTTGTGCTTCTGTACCTGCTACAGAGATTCGCAAAAGCTGCATCCATATCCACTCACATATATTTTCACTTAAAGAAAAAAATATGTCCACATAGAAAAAAATTATCTAACACTTAGAAAAATATATGAACGTTTACTGGTTCACTGTCGCACTGGAATATTCTTTAATAGGTACACCAAGGGGTTATCTAACTCTCTATAGGAAAGTACCTTTGACTTCCTACTCATACTTCATTAGAGCCCAGACTCTGGGGGGTTCCATGTTAACGTGTAGATATTTTCCTATAGAAATGAAAATAATTTGTGTTGTGGTAAAGATAAATCTCAAACTCCGTGTCATTACTTTCCTGTAGTAGAATAATTTATTTTATATTTGACCTATGAATCTTATAACTGATTCTTTCTTGCGGGTCCATATATACTCACTCTCCCAAGTTCTCATTTGAACTAACTTTATCATCCTGCCTTTTCTCTTATCAGTATAACAAATAATACATTGACATATGTTCATTTTGTGTTTGCGTGCAAATCACATTGCAAATATTTTTGAAAATAATACTGTGACATACTTAATATTGAAGAGCTTATAGTTTGTTGAGGAGACTTACAACTAATAGATGAATTACAATATTAATTCTTCTGGCATTACTAGTTTATATATCTCTTTCATTAGATAAGATGTTTGAGGACAGTGACTGCATTCAGTTGGTTTTGCATTTAGAAAGTGACTGATCAAATCCAGCCAGGTAAACTTATTATTCAGTATGGTGGTAGATGATTAATAAGTTGATCTCCGATTGAAATTTTGCTGTTTAAGTGAAATGTTCCTCAGCATACTGTGTACAGCTAAAAGAGAATTGTAACATTAATAAAATTTGGATACCATCCCCAAAGATGCCCTGAGATGTGACATGTTAGATTGGCTCTTTAAAAGGGAAGAATGAATAATGGCCTGTCTTTTTGTCTCAAACTATCTCTGTCCTACATAGCTTTGACTTGACCTAGTAGGCCTCCTCCTCGCTCTTCACTCTAACTTTTGTCCCTTAAGGCTGACCTATACAGAATTCCTCAGCCAGTTCACTTGCCCTCTGGATTTAGTTTGCTCTCATCAAATGCTGAAAAGAGCCAAGAGAGAAATCCTTTTCACTCCTCCTAGAAATAGGTTACTTCATTATTGTGATGTGTTTTAGAGTTAGTTCAACACAGAACTGGCCTTATACGCATTGATTTGTAAAATGCATTGGCTCCTTTAATATAGTATAATTAATTAACTGATTAATTTATACCCTATTCTTTTTCAGAAGGATATCAGATTACTTACTTAAGAAACATTAAAAAATTATAGAGAGATACAATATACAAGAAAGGTATGTGAAAGAAAAGATAAAAATTAGAGTGAGGGAAAAGTGATATGCGTTTTGGAATAAGATACATACTATGATAATCTTCACCTATGCAATTTTTGGGATTCACACATTTGTGTAAAAATTCATGAAGAGAAAAACTGTATCCATTGCAACTCATATGTCTAAAAGGAAAGCATATTCCATGAAGAAATTCAATAGCTCACAGGCCAAGAAATCAATAGAAAAATTTTCTCTAAAATCTTCATCAAAATCTTTGCAATGTTAGATAACACATTTAGCAAATCATTTTATTTAAGTAAAAGTTTAATAAGGCTTTTGCTTTATTTTGTGTTGCTTTTCAGATAGATGCTATGTTGTGTTTGTTTATAACATTAGTATTGTCAGGTCAGTTTATTTCTCTCCCAGGATTCTAATCTCATCATAACAAAGATTTGGAATGATGGACTGATTACAGCTCAGTCAGGCAGGATTTCTTGGCTCTTGTCTTGCAGCAAGGATTTTAAACAGCAGACTAGTTACAGCTCAGTAACAGCACAAGCAGACAGAACTTTTATTAAAAAGACAGGATAGTACACTCCCCAGACAAGGGAGTGGGCAGACTCCAGAGACGTGAGCACGAGTGCTCTTGGCTTCCCTTTTTATACCTCTTGGGTCTGCCCTGTGAAAAACAGGGCTTGTATCCGCCACCAACCAGGAAAGGGGATGCAAACAGGTGTACGCTCGAGGCCAATCAGAGAAGGGGGCATATCTGGGCCCATGCAAAACAGGGCTTTTACATATTCATCTAGGCGGGCATAGACTGAGAGTTCTGATTGATAGTTGCACGTTACATGACAACAGACTCAAGTGTATGTCTTCCCCATAATTCAGTCTGTTATAATCAGATACGTAGAATATTTATGAACTGTTAATGGGCTCCTGGCTGCCTGACGTTACTTGGAAGACACGATTCTGCATCAAGGGCACATGGGGTGGAGTTGGGGGAGCCCCCTGGTGGTTAGTTCATATCCACTGTGGGCCTAGGGCACATGCCCAAGAATTGGAAAAGTCTCTGTGGTTAGTTTTGCAGCGTATCTGTGAGCTCTCCTGGCTATGTCTGGGGTGGGGTTGAGAGATCAACTTGCGTCCTTTTAGGCTAGGTCTCCCCGCATTGCTCGTGCCTAACTTCCTGTCTAACAGCATCAATAGAAGATGGGCAGTTTATGTACAAGTGCAGTTCATTCGTAGGTACATTTTGAGACAAAGATTGAGGGTGAGAGAAGGAAATGTAGTAGAAAGCAATGTTGTCACCTAAGGGGACTATTTTAGAATAGGCAAACTGAATTCAACTGGACTTTAGGTAAATCTTGAGCTATGCCAAGCGCAAGATTTAACTCTGGCAATTGCCTTACTCTCCAAAGCCATAGCTGGCCAACTGAGAAGAGATTCACAGGTATGGACATGCTGCAGCCACTGTGGAAGAAGAATGAAGATCCTTTTGAGAGGGTTCAGAGGCTAACGACGACTTGTGCCAGAGAACTCCTTCTCAGTCTGTCCTGAGCTGAGGTGCTGGCAAGGCCACGTTTCCGCTTAGAAAATTATTTTAAAACAACTTCACCACACAATCAAATGGATAAGAAGGGCAGAGAAATTTAACCCTCAGAGTCAATAAGTAGTAACCTTGTAACTTGAACCTAGTCCATCAAACTCTTCAGCCTCTGCTTTTTCTAACACATCATTAATAACCTTTTTTATTAGCTATTAGCATTAATATTAACATGAATGTTATTTTTACTAAAGCAGGCGAGTAAATACTGATGTTTCAAATAATGATGTGACAACCATACTCAGTAAATAATGCTAATTCTCAATGTTGCCCCAAAATGAAGTGGCTCTTGAAAATTAGATGTTTTAGCATTCCCTACTAAGTGTCCAACTGCTCATTAAGAATGAAAATGTGTTTCACATATGTTGGTCTTTGGCCTTTCTATTTGTAGAGCATTTTACACTTGTGATTTCATTACATTCTCCAAATCCCTGACAATGTTTGGCAAGCTTTACAAAATAGTAACTTGATCAGTTTGCCTTGAGGCCACCCAGCAAGTCAGGAGCAAATAAGGGCAGGACCTCAGGAACTGTGACTCTCTTTTTTCTATTGTATAAAAATATTTACATATCAAAATTTACTTTTTTCTTTATAAATGCACTTCATAAATATGTATATATATATATATACGGATAAGTTGTTATGTTAATAAATTATATGTAGAAAATTAGAGAAAGTAAAACAAACTTATAATGAAATAGATTCTTTTACTATTTTCTTTAAATATTAATATCAGTAAAGTAGAACTTTGTCTATCACAGTTACAAACTGTTTGAAACTCATGATTGATAAGCAACTGCAGGAATACTGTTATAGGAGGAAATATTTTACAACATTTCCACTAAAAGTAATCTTTAGTGCATATCTTTTTAAACAAATATTTACTTTTTCTGAAAATTACCCTTCCAAAAGCTAAGAGGCTTATTACATTAACTCCATAATACATACGAGATTATTTGCATAACCATTGCAATGAAGCTTTCCTCCCTCATGGTAAATCCACTACAGAGATAATTGTAGAATAAAATCAAAGAGCTTTACAAGTGAAGAGACCCATAGAGATAATTGCTGTCCTTGCTATGTATGGAAAGAGGTTGAGGTCAAAAAGATTAAGTGACTTGTTCAAGGTCACACAACTAACTAATAAGTGGAATTCAGAGATCCACACCCCCACTCCATAATGTTGTGTCTATGATCTATTTAATGGCTTTCTGTGCAAGAGCAGTAAATAGCTTAATCACTTGATCACAAGGGTACACTGATTCAACAAATCAAAGATGACACAGCTTAAAAGGTGCATTTTATGAAAGATGTTTACCCTATCCTTGTTTACACAGCAAGGAACTTTGAGGAGTTAATTTCAAAACTGTAAGCTGCCTGAATCAACTTTGATGAAAAACAAATATAGAAAATCAAAACAACCTCTAACTAGCCTAAGTAGATAAACTTAATAATATAATTTAGAAATGTGCCATATTGCATTTATAGCTCAATGAAATGGAAGTGGACTCAAAATTCTTAATGTCAGATCAGCTTACCAAAAAATCAAGAAAGTAAGAAACCCAAAAGTTTTTACTCAAATAACAAAAAAACCCACTGTGATCAGTATAAATAAAATTATACTTTCTTTTTGATTAGCTCTTGTTTTCAGGGAGAGTGGGCAGGGAATAAAGTGAAAAATATTTTATCTAGGGTAAAAGAGTTTCAATATGTTCATTTCATACCTAACTTATTTAAACAGTAACATCAAAATGGAAACTGGATTCATAAAGTAAATTCAGACATTTGTACAGTTTCGTTAGAACTTAACATGTTTTTAGTTGCATAAGATCTTAAGGAAGGAAATGTAATCATTTTGAATTATTTGACTGATCTATGATGAGAGACTTTGGAATCAAAATAATGCAAACAATACATATATTGACTTTTTTCACATATAAACTGAATCCATATATATTCTTTTGTTCAGTAACATAGTGTTTGTGTGTATATATAAATATATACATATCTATAATTTTTGCAGCAAGTTTAATTATGACTAAAGAACAGAATGTAAAGTGAACCACTTGTGACACTGTAAGAAGTTTCTTTGACAGAGATTAGGAGGTGGGAGTGAGAATATCTTAATAGAACAGAATATGAAAAAACAGTCTCATTTTACAAAGAAAGAATTCAAGAAATGCTCTCTGTAGTTGATAGAAAAGGAAATAAAAGATTATTATTCTATGTCAGATATTTGATCTATGGAACTTAAAAGAATGATAAAAATATGTAAATGAAAAGGACAGTTCAAGTGTGTAATTAAGATAAATTTTCTTGTACTACAGTATACATTCAACAGGTAATGTTTAAACTTCATAAATTAGTAAAGAAAAGCATAATATATTATTTAGAAATAAAAATTGGCCACCAAAAATTGGAAAAAAACACTTTAAAATAGTTGCTGATAAGAATGTGCTGGGGAATGGGCAAAATAGTTTTCCTTTATATTTTTTAATTTTTTAAATCATATCAATATATTAATAATTTTAGGTTTGATTGATTCCTCTATTAAAATAATAATTATATAAGCAGTAGCTCTGATCTGAAGTTGTTACTAAGATAGTATCTAATCTGTCACCATAGTTCACTAAAGCTAAGTAAAAAGTATAAATATATTATCAGTTCAAACTACATCCAGTTAATACATTACTGGAAAAATAGCCTGGACCTTAGCTAGTATGGAACTGATAGTCTCTAGTAATGTTTCAAATTAAGTCAAGTAGTTCACAGAGTACCCTGGTTACATGGAAGCTTACATGCAAACTTAGTGGATTCTTGAATAAAGTGTTGAATTAAATCCCACTCTGCATTCTGTAAGAAAAGTCTTTCAGTATTGAAGGACTACTTAATATATTTTAAGTCTAGGTGTAGACTATGCCTGCATTTTAAAATTGGGAAAAAATGTTACACATATTTAGAAAATAGGTTTATGTATTCTAATAATTATAATCTTATAAATTTTTATTAGTCAGTGGAAATATTTAGTATCAAAAATGATATTTTTAAATCAGTGAAAACAAATGAGAACCATATATTCTAAGCAATTAAAATTACCCACGTATTACTTTTGCACTATTAATGGTATGTCAGAATTCTATAGTCAATATTTTTTGCAATCTAAGCATATTTAATGTATTTTTGAAAGGTAAGTACATTTTAGTTTTGATTAACAGCTTTAATAATGACAATATAATCTTGTAAAATATATTTTAAGCCAAATTTTAAAATCTAAAATGACACTGCATTATAAAAATATCTTAGATTATTGAAGAATTTAAACAATTCATGTGCATTACTTTATTCTGTAGGTCATATCATACTCATACAAATATTTACATGTGATGTATAAGTTATTACTTGAGTATCAGATACATTTCCTAAACCGTGTTTGTTATAAGAAATCTTAAATGTAGTCTAAGCAATGCCGGTAAGTTATGCCACTGTTGAGTTGGTAATTTCTCTGAGCCACAGGTTCGCATGAAGGTCGTATTGTGAAATTCTGACGCGTGAGTTATTTTTACCTTTTTAGGTTTTTAAATTATCTCTTAGAAATCTTGTTATCCTTCAACTTCCAAATACAAGCAACTGAGTTACAGGAGTAGCACAAGTGACGATGAAACGTTTCCTTCTATTTTAGTGAATGGTGACAGTAGGTTAAAAGATCCTCTGAAGGATTAAACAGGTTAAGGTACAGAAACATACTAACAAATAAGCTCAGTAGGAAGAATGTGAAACACCAGCCTGATCACTCGGACCACAGCCGTGTCCATCTCAGTGAAACTAAGCCATGCCCTGTGGGGCCACCCAAGACGGACGGGGCGTGGTGGGGTGTCTGACAGCATGTGGTCCACTGGAGAAGGGCATGGCAAACCACTTCAGTATTCTTGCCTCGAGAACCCCATGAACAGTATGAAAAGGCAAAAAGATAGGACACTGAAAGATGAACTCCCCAGGTTGGTAGGTGCCCAATATGCTACTGGAGATCAGTGGAGAAATAACTACAGAAAGAATGAAGAGACGGAGCCAAAGCGAAAACAACACCCAGCTGTGGATGTGACTGGTGACAGAAGCAAGGTCCGATGCTGTAAAGAGCAATATTGCATAGTAACCTGGGATCTTAGGTCCATGAATCAGGGCAAATTGCAAGTGGTCAAACAGGAGATGACAAGAGTGAACACTGACGTTCTAGGAATCAGTGAACTAAGATGGACTGGACTGGCTGAATTGAACTCAGATGACCATTATATCTACTACTGTGGGCAGGAATCCCTTAGAAGAAATAGAGTAGCCATCATGGTCAACGAAAGAGTCTGAAATGCAGTACTTGGATGCAATCTCAAAAAGGACAGAATGATCTCTGTTCGTTTCCAAGGCAAACCGTTCAATATCATGGTAATTCAAGTCTATGCCCTGACCAGTAACACCGAAGAAGCTGAAGTTGAACAGTTCTATGAAGACCTACAAGACCTTCTAGAACTAACACCCAAAAAAGATGTCCTTTTCATTATAGGGGACTGGAATACAAAAGTAGGAAGTCAAGAAACACCTGGAATAACAGGCAAATTTGGCCTTGGAGTACAGAATGAAGCAGGGCAAAGGCTAATAGAGTTCTACCAAGAGAACGCACTGGTCATAGCAAACACCCTCTTCCAACAACACAAGAGACGACTCTACACGTGAACATCACCAGATGGTCAACACTGAAATCAGATTGATTATATTCTTTGCAGCCAAAGATGGAGGAGCTCTGTACAGTCAGCAAAAACAAGACCGGGAGCAGACTGTGGCTCAGATCATGAACTCCTTATTGCCAAATTCAGACTGAAATTGAAGAAAGTGGGGAAAACCACTAGACTATTCAGGTATGACCTAAATCAAATCCCTTATGACTATACAGTAGAAGTGAGAAATAGATTTAAAGGACTAGATCTGATAGACAGAATACCTGATGAACTACGGATGGAGGTTTGTGACACTGTACAGAAGACAGGAATCAAGACCATCCCCAAGAAAAAGAAATGCAAAAAAGTAAAATGGCTGTCTGAGGAGGCCTTACAGATAGCTGTGAAAAGATGGGAAGCGAAAAGCAAAGGAGAAAAGGAAAGATATTTGAATGTAGAGTTCCAAAGAATAGCAAGGAGAGATAAGAAAGCCTTCGTCAGTGATCAGTGCAAAGAAATAGAGGAAAACAATAGAATGGGAAAGACTAGAGATCTCTTCAAGAAAATTAGAGATACCAAAGGAACATTTCATGCAAAGATGGGCTCAATAAAGGACAGAAATGTCAGGGACCTAACAGAAGCAGAAGATATTAAGAAGAGGTGGCAAGAATACTCAGAAAAATTGTACAAAAAAGTTCTTCACAACCCAGAAAATCACAATGGTGTGATCACTCACCTAGAGCCAGACATCCTGGAATGTGAAGTCAAGTGGGCCTTAGAAAGCATCACTATGAACAAAGGTAGTGGAGGTGATGGAATTCCAGTTGATCTATTTCAAATCCTGAAAGATGACGCTGTGAAAGTGCTGCACTCAATATGCCAGCTAATATGGAAAACTCAGCAGTGGCCACAGGACTGGAAAAGGCCAGTTTTCATTCCAACCCCAAAGAAAGGCAATGCCAAAGTATGCTCAAACTACCGCACAATTGCACTCATCTCACACGCTGGTAAAGTAATGCTTAAAATTCTCGAAGCCAGGCTTCAGCAATACGTGAACCGTGAACTTCCAGATGTTCAAGCTGGTTTTAGAAAAGGCAGAGGAACCAGAGATCAAATTGCAAGCATCTGATGGATCATCGAAAAAAACAAGAGAGTTCCAGAAAAACATCTATTTCTGCTTTATTGACTATGCCAAAGCCTTTGACTGTGTGGATCACAATAAACTGTCGAAAATCCTGAAAGAAATGGGAATACCAGACCACCTGACCTGCCTCTTGAGAAACCTGTATGCAGGTCAGGAAGCAACAGTTAGACCTGGGTATGGAACAACAGACTGGTTCCAAATAGGAAAAGGAGTCCATCAAGGCTGTATATTGTCACCCTGCTTATTTAACTTACATGCAGAGTACATCATGAAAAACGCTGGGCTGGAAGAAGCACAAGCTGGAATCAAGATTGCTGGGAGAAATATCAATAACCTCAGATATGCAGATGACACCACCCTTATGGCAGAAAGTGAAGAAGAACTAAAGAGCCTCTTGATGAAAGTGAAAGAGGAGAGTGAAAAAGTTGGCTTAAAGCTCAACATTCAGAAAACTAAGATCATGGCATCTGTTCCCATCACCTCACGGGAAGTAGATGGGGAAACAGTGGAAACAGTAGCTGACTTTATTTTTCTGGGCTCCAAAATCACTGCAGGTGGTGATTGCAGCCAAGAAAGATGCTTACTCCTTGGAAGGAAAGTTATGACCAACCTAGATAGCATATTTAAAATCAGAGACATTACCTTGCCAACAAAGGTCTGTCTAGTCAAGGCTATGGTTTTTCCAGTGGTCATGTATGGATGTGAGAGTTGGACTATAAAGAAAGCTGAGCACCGAAGAATTGATGCTTTTGAATTGTGGTGTCGGAGAAGACTTTTGAGAGTCCCTTGGACAGGGAGAAGATCCAACCACTCCATCCTAAAGGAGATCAGTCCTGGATGTTCATTGGAAGGACTGATATTGAAGCTGAAACTCTAATACTTTGGCCACCTGATGTAAAGAGCTGACTCATTGGAAAAGACCCTATGCTGGGAAAGTTTGAGGGCAGCAGGAGAAGGGAATGACAGAGGATGAGATGGTTGGATGGCATCACCGACTCGATGGACATGGTTTTGGGTGGACTCAAGGAGTTGGTGATGGACAGGAAGGCCTGGCGTGCTGCGGTTCATGGGGTCACAAAGAGTCGGACACGAATGAGTGACTGAACTGAGCTGAAGCCACAAAAGTTAGTGGACTTTAAACTACAGAGAACATGCTTCATCAAAAATATCAGTCACTACATACATTAACATATTTGTTTTAATGTTTGTTACTGTTTAAAAAATATTTCATTTTAATATTAAGGATAAAACAAGTTATTCTTTAAAATGTATTTAATGGTTTCTCATGCCTTAAATTAAAGTAATATGAGCCCAATTGGGCCCAATTACCAGATTCTTGCATTTATAATTGCATTTTTTCCCAAAGACTTTCATATACATCAGCTTTTAGCAGAATCATAAACCATATCATCTTGAATCTTAAAGGAACAGAAAATTAAGTATAGAGTTGGGGAGGTAAATATGTTTTAAAAATTGTTCTATAGGTCAAATGAAAAGTGGCAATGTAGCATAATTGAGTATAGAACCTTTTCTTGGAAGTTCAACTTGAATGACATGTGAAACAGGAAAAATGAATATGTGCTATAATTTCTAACATTAAGCAATAAAAATGTAATATTTATAATGTCATTCAAATTTCCAATAGTTAAGTGACTATAAACCCACACACACGCGCACGCACACACACACACACACACACACACCTCATGCTAAATCTAAACATCAAATTCAGGTTGTAATGAGCAAATTTGTTGGAGGCCGCCACTGCCTGCAATGCAGGAGATCTGGGCTCAGTCCCGGGGTGGGGAAGATCCCCTGGAGAAGGAAATGGCTACTCCCTCCAGTATTCTTGCCTAGAGAATGGGCTGACTGGCTGCAGTCCATGGGGTCACAAAGAGTCAGACACAACTGAACAACCTACACTAAGGTCTTGGACTCTGATATTGGTAAAACCACTGTCGGTACTGTGTGTGTGTGTGTGTGTGTGTGTGTGTGTATTATGTGTATGTGTACATGGTTGGATCCGTAGTGTGTGTGTGTGTGTGTGTGTGTGTGTGTATTATGTGTATGTGTACATGGTTGGATGGGGGTGGTTGAGACCCACTGTATACCGAGTGCCTAAAACACTGACTAATACGTGATAGGTTCTCAAGAAATATTCGTTTAATCATTAAATTATGCTGACAAATTCTTCCTATAACATTTTTGACAAATGCGTTTTTGTCTCTCCTACAAGCATACATGTAAAATAGCAGTATTAAAGAAATTGTTCGGAATTGCAATACAAAACTGCTTCCAGAACCATACGCACCGTGGTAGGGCACCAGCAGAAAAGACAGTCTCACAGGCCATCTGCACAGAAGGATCTGAGGGTGAAGGGAGTACACTATTTATATAAAAAGAGAGAGGTGAACCAAACAGGTCATGTGAATTATCTACACTGGAGAAATAGAACAGCTTTTCTATCAGTGAGCTTACCAGGTCTTCTCTGTTTGTTTTGAACTAAAAGATTGAAAGAGTGCTAAGTTATTCAGGTTCAAACCCTTCACTGACCTCTCGACTTTTACAAGATGCCTTAACAACTTTAGACTTTTTAGTTATTGGTTCAAAGATAAGATGTTATGGGTGTGCACAGGGTTTGTCCCCTCAGTTGCAAATAAATTGAAGCAAAAGTAAATTCAATTTAATTTTCCTCTGGCACAGTGGGTGATCATTGAGATTGGCCATTTGCAGTTCAAAGAATCTGAGCTATGCTGTCTTTCCTGATAAAAATTTTTCTAGCCATGTGTCTTCCATATGATGTACTTGCCCCATGCTTAAAACACATTTCTTCTTACTCCGATTAGGAAAAGGATTATAGCTTTAGTATGATTTTGTTTTTCATGAATGGAGATGTTTATTTTCAGCACAGTTTTTCAAATAAGATTGCAACGTCTTTTAACTATTACAAAGCTAGTGGTATCCACATTTCCACAGCTTTTTGTGTAGTTATTAAAAATCCTAAATCCTTTCTTATCTATATTCCATAATATTAAAAATAGGCTCAATTTATTAATTCTATCCTAAAAACTTTGAAAAAGTAAAACTATTTTTAGTTAATAAAACTAATCCAATGTCTACTTTACAAAAAATACATATTTCTCTATATAGAGTCCATAGTATAAAATGTATCTCTGGATTTCTCATTGTTTCCTACTTTTGTCCCATATAGTGGATAACTGTATATTACTTGTCACAAAACAGGCATATCAGTCATCACAAAAAAGTTTGAATACTAACTCAGAAAGTACAGAAATTTCATTCTGTTATTTGCTATGCCACACAGCCAAGTCAGAGACCCTTAGATCAGCCAGAGACCTTGCATAGCAATTTGCATCAACTCACAATATATATGTTATGAATTTAGCAAAACACTCCCTGGATTATTTTATGAATTCAGCATTTTCTTGGTATCAATGTCAGACAGAGATTACAGGAAAAGAAAACTATAGACTAAATATTCCTCATAAATATGAATGCACAAATCTTTCATCAGTTATTAGTAAGTACACTTCAGCAGTGTATTAAAAAGATAATAAACCTTGACAATATGGAATTTATTTCAGGAGTGCAAAATTAGTTCAGCATTTAGAAAACAGTTATTGTAATTCATCCTGTTAGTTTCAAAATTAATGATTATCTGCATAGATGAAGACAAATATTTGACAAAATTTAACATATGTACATTATACAAACTTATAGCATCTTGTAATGAAAGACAACTTCTTCAACTTGATAAAGGTAATTTATGAGAACTATACTTACATCATACCTAATGGTGAGAGACTGAATACTTCTCCCCTAAAATTTCAAGGCAATGATGTTCACTTTCACTGCTTTTACTTAACAATGGGCTGAAGGTCCTAGGTGGTGAAATAATGTAAGAAAAACAAATAAAATCGTAACGTCTGAAAACAAGAGCTAGCACTGATTGTGTGTATGTGTGAGAAAGAGAGAGAGAGACCGAGAAAGGGGGTTGGGGGGGGGGAGAGACACAACATGGACGCCTGTGTAAGAAAATCCTAAATAATCTGAGAGAAAAACTCAAGTCATACCAAGTGGTTTACGCGGGTTTCAGAACGAAAGAGCAATAGACAGTCAAATGCATTCTAGATGTTGACAATGGTATTTAAAAGTAGTAGAAAAAACAACAATTTGGTAGTGGTTTTAATAGACAGCTATAAATCTAAAGAAAATGTACAAAATGACTGCATGCTTGAAATGTAAAACACTGAAAAGATTAATTAGAGTGGATCCAAGTAAATAGATATTTACTGAATTTATGGAGTTGAAAATTCAATGCAATTCCAATTAAAATATCAGCAGGGTTCTTGTAGACATTGATAACCAATTCAAAATTTTATATGTAAGTGTAGAGGAGCTACATTAACCAAGCAACTTAAAAATTGTAAACTAATTAAGCTAGCAGAGACTTGGCAGAAAATTAGACATCTAGATCAATAACAGAATACAGTGTCTAGGAATAAATTCATATATACAAAACAAAGAGAAGGATGCTAGGGAAAACAAGTCTTTTGAATAAATTATGTTGGATCAATTAAATATTCATATAAAATAAACCTCAACTCACATGTTATATGTCAATATAAAATGCATTTTCAGATGGATGATAGACCTAATTGTAAAATTTAAAACTGTAAAGTCATTCATATTGCTGAAAATCCTAAGGAAAGTTGAAAATATTAGTTTGTAACAGAAATTGGACCCTCATCAGCAATCTGCTTCTTCTATAATTAACATGACTAAAGGTCTTTTAATTTTGGCCTTGAGCATAAATATTAAACTTAGTTAAATTGGAATAATCAATTTATATTTAAAGAAGTAGAAAGTCACTTTATCTTCCTAGATTCAAGTAATGTAGATTAGATAGCTCAAAGAAACTTTTCCTTTTTCTTACTAACTTTGCTTTAATGACAAAATCCATGTTTGTTAAAAATTAAGCAAAAGAATGTAAATTAAAAATGAAATACTCTCCAACATCCTTTCACTATAGTCCTTCTGCTACTGCTTCTTAAAGGTGTTTGTTGTGGAGACACGTAAATAGCAATTGTGAACATCAAATTCTATGTCCACTTTCTACAGCTATTAAAAGTTGAATGTGTTAGGTATACCCTGTAAAGTCAACTTTGCTGAATGTAATGTGTTCAGATTCAGTTGGTATCCTAGTTAAACACACCTACACCTGTCAAACCTGGAGAAATGGTGACTTTGCAAAATTAGGTGTCCATCTCCCTGACCAGAGTTCACGTGGGCTTTCAGGTCTCCAGATGTTAAGTGCTTTTCCCGCCCGTTGACCACTCTTCTGTGCCTGCATCCTTTGAGTCAGGTAGACCACTGGCCTTGCGTATGTTGTGTGTTAGTCGTTCAATCGTCCTGACCCTTTGTGACCCCAGGGACTGTAGCCCGCCAGGCTCCTCCGTCATGAAATTCCCCAGGCAAGAACACCGGAGTGGGTAGCCGTCCTCCTCTTCAAGGGATCTTCCCAACCAGGCATCGAATCCACATCTCCTGCGTTGCAGGCAGGTTCTTGACCATCTGAGCCACCAGATGAGCTTAATTTATTGCTTGTAATCTAGAAACTTGATGGTACTTGTACATTAAAATGATAGCACTAGGAGTTAACCAGAGTTAATTAGAATTCAAGATAATTGGGAGAAAAACAGCTATTAAAAAATCTGAAGTATTTGAATAAAACTGAGATAAAGGCCAATTTGAATCTGGTATATCTGGAAAAAAATCACACATTGAAAGGCTAATGAAAACCGTAACATTTTCAAAAAGTCTTTCAATATTGAGGAAGTGATTTTTCTATATGTGTAGAGATTTTGCTCATGTCTAACAATTGTAATTAATCATCCAAACTTTCATTTATCTTAGTTTGAAATTGACCACCGTATTTGCCAAAACAATCATTATGTAAAAATAATAAAATAATACGTATTTGACTCTAAAAAATGGACTATTTTTTAATAATTTTATGCATTAGTTATGTGGAAACCTCATATATCTAGATATTTAATGTGCTTCTAAATTAGATGTTATATAATGCTGTTATTAGGCGAAATCCTTTTTGTTTATGAGATGGAATATTGATATTTTTACTTTAATTATAAATTGATTTTTTTCCTCCTCACTATGAGTAACATTTCAGCAATGCTGTACCAAGTAATGTTTTACTTGATGTCAAAGAAATTAACATATTCCCTTTCAGATGTGTATATATGGAAATGCCCTATTTTTCATTCAGACTTGTGAAGTATGAGTGAAAAAGATATGGCCTCAGTCTCTCATTATACCAGCAAAGGACGCTCAGGCCATAGGTCATCCTGTGGTTGTAGCTGTTTCACAGTCTTCTTGGCTTTGAGAAGACTCTGGTTTTTCTGCCAAAGCCATAACCTAGCCCAATCCCTTTCTCACACCCCACCTAGCCATTTTACTCCACTGTTGCCAGCTATTTGCAGTGAGAGGGATGATCTTAAAGTTCTCAGCTCCCAGAATTCCACATGAAGTGTGGGTGCAACTCTTTTCTTCAGGAGTCTTAAATTTATTTGGAGGTTTGACGGTCTCGACTTTAGATTTGGGCCAGAGGACCGAAAAACACGCGGGTCCGTGACGCGGGTGTCTCTCTCGGGGCATTCCTTTCAAGCCTCCCCTTTAAAGAGTAGAGGTAGTGGCCGAGGGTTGTGAGCTCTCTGCTGATGCCTGATCTTCTCTTCCCTGCATATTTTATTTTTATTTTATTTTATTTAAGCTACATCTTTTGTCAGGCAAGTGTTCTTCAAATGTAAAACCATGAATTTGGCATTTTGGTCCAAAGATTTGGGATCCCTCAGGCAATGCTATGTTCATACTTCATAAACCAAAACAAGGAAATAACACAGACTTAATATAGAAAACTGTGAGGGAAATTAATACAATTGGCATCTGTTAGTACTTCACAGATTATCCTACCAGACACTATTCTTTTCGTGGACATGTCTGTGGAAGTTGCTATTGAGACAGTTTTTATGAGATTCCCATTCTATGTTTGGACATGAGTTTGGACATGAGTCTCAGCAAGCTCCGGTAGCTGGTGATGGACAGGGAGGCCTGGCGTGCTGCAGTCCATGGGGTCGCAAGAGTCGGACACGACTGAGCGACTCAACTGAATTGAACATTCTGTGTTTTAGGTCAACATCCTTCTTAGTGTATCCTTACTCATTATACATAACTCTTTTATTAAGTCATGAAGCTAAAATTATAATGTCATTAGCATGAGAATGGTTCTTGAAAATGTAATGAGACTGTAAGCATATATTGAAATAATATTTTCATTTTATTTGAGAAAAGCCTTAATCTAGCACTCTACAGGGTAAAGGATTTACATCACACGTACACAGACACATACATATATGTGGCAAAATACCAAAATATTAAGCACTGTTCTGTAAATGATTTGGTCATGATTATTTTTATGTCAAGTGTGCAAATGTGCCTCATGTTGTACTTGAGTTCACTCTACAGAAGACTTTATATCTCCCAGGAGGGTCATTGCTGGATTGGCACTGAGAATTAGAGAAAAGGGGGCAACAGGTAAATCTCAGGATAATAATACTTTGTTGTTGTTGTTAAATAATAATTAAATCACTAGGGATGAGATTAGCTTAGCTAACAACATGAAAACTTCCTAGAAGAAGGTTGCCTAAAATGGACTTGGAAACATTCAAGGTGCCTCCCTGGATGCTATTAAGAAGTCAAATTAAAATGTATTAAAAAAATAATCAGTTTGTCAGGTATGTTATTAAATAACAGTTACAGTATGTAGTATGATTTTGCAATGATAAATTCAACCATCTCTAAGTTATTGATGCTGTAGGGAGAACTGGTGATTTCTAGATCAAGAAGATTTTTAGTTTTTTTATGCTTGCTATGAAACTTTTTAATTTTGTGTTGGAGTATAGCCGATTAACAATGTTGTGATAGTTTCAGGTGGGCAGCAAAGGGATTCAGCCATACACACACTGCTATATTTAAATTGAATAACCAACAAGGACATACTCTATAGCACAGGGAAGTTTGCTCAATGTTATGTGGCAGTCTGGATTGGAGGGGAGTTTGGAGGAGAATGGATACATGTATATGTAGATCAATAAGATGTTTTAGACAAAGGAATTTGAATCATCATTAACTACCCCAAAAGCATTGGAAAAAGAGAAAACTAAAAGGATCTCAGAAAAATAGGATAAATGGTAAATAATTATAAGATTATAAAATCACCTCTCTGACAAATCAAATCAAGTCAGGTAAATAGAATCAGGAAGATTTTTTGAAACTTTTTTGATTTATTCTTCACAATGATTCCTTTCAGCATGTGTTTGCCATATAATTTTACTTTTCACCTTGGATTTTGGTTGGAAATTAATGAGTCATAAACTAAGGGAAGATAAAAAAATAAGATTTAATAGCTTGAGTGACATCTTTCACATGATTCCTGGACTTTATTTACACGAAACAGTTGTATTTTTGTCTTCCTGTTTAGATAACTCTATGTGATCAGCATTTAGGAGATGTAATAAAATTTTTTGGATCTATAAACTTACTGTGCTAGGGAAATCAAATTTTAACATTAGGACCTAACAATCTTAGATTGAAGAATAATTTTTAAAGACCTGTTCACAGTGTATTTTTGTTTTTTTGGATGCATATTACCTTAAGGTATAGATTATAGATTGCTAAATTACTTAAAGTAATGTACAGTCATTTAGTTTTATTGGTATTGTTGTTACTTGTCTTACAAGAATATCTATTAATAAAAAAATTCTTCTAGCAACTGTACATATTAAGATATATATATATTTGTGTGTGTATAACATAGGTACAAATTGGTACAGAGAGACAAACGGTTGGAAAGGTAATTTTTCTTTCTTTTTAGAGTGTTTATTTAAAATTCACTTAGCAGTCAAGCCACATAAGAGACTTTGATTTGAAGAGGTTTCCTTTTGAAGGTGACAAGCTAGCTTTCACTAAAACATTAATCCTCTGGCTATTTATCAGAAATGAGAGACTGTAAGGACATTGGAGACTAGAAATATTATACTCAGAGAATAAAGAAAATCCTAGCACTTCTTGACCTTAAGAGTTTTATCACAATATACAAAGTCACTTAGAAAGTATATATTTGGAATTAAAATGGAAGCATGAGCCTTCAAGAGATTACAGAAAACTATCATTTAATGGATTGCTCTTCAAATGTTTTTTAAAGCGCAAGAACCTGGACACACACATATACATACACACACATATACACATAAAATAAAATGCAAAGAATGATTTTAATCGCCATGGCGAAAGAAAAGATGATTTCAAAGGTTTTAGTCATTATTTCTTTTTAATATCACTAAGTCCCTGAGACAAAATAAAGAGAATGAGCATAGTACACAAAAGAGATGCTCTTTTGGAAAGGCTGGTCAAGGACATTAAAAATAGATGAAAGTATGGAAGTCATCAGATACATTTTACAAATCCTGATTCCTTCCTATGTATGTGCCCAGATATATGAGAGGTTTCAAGAGAACACACAAAATTTCATATCAGGAAGTTAACCTATTTATGAGGAAATTAAAAAAAAAAATCATCCCAATGAAACAGAATTTTCAAAATTGTTACTTTTAGACTTTTGAAAGTAAAGACCAGCAAATTAAACTGTATTATCTACTATGTCTGCTAATGAGAATGCAGAAATCCAGAATACTGCATTATGCGAGATAACAGGATGCAAGTAGAAGTGGCTGCTATGTTGTGGAAGAGGTATTGGCCCAACAGTAAAGGGAACTGAATATTAATTCACTAAATTAACCTTATTAAATAAAATAATTTCCTCACCTTTCTCCACATCATTATTTGTAAAATTAGTTCGGTTGGACCAAAAGATAACAATTAAAAAGAATAAATAAAACATATCAACATGTCGATTCTTGGGAAAAAGACTTTTGAAACAGCACACACAGTTTGATAATATTTATATCCATTTAAATACTCAGCACACTATTGTATGTTGTTTCTGGATAAATATATGAATGTAAAAGTTAAAAAATGAGTATATGCACATACACCAAACTCATGCTAGTGCTGCTTCTGAGACAAAGATAAGAGGAACATGGAGTGTGTGGTCAAGAGAAATTTCACCAATGTCTGGGACTTTGTTCTCAACTATAAAGTGTGTATAATGATAATATGCACCTCATAAGCTTGCTGTGAGTAGTAAATGAGCCAACATAGCAAAGTGTTGTCTATATGTTTTCTCAATAGCCAAGTATTTTCCAATAAAATGCATATTATTATGTTACCTTGAAATGAAATTCTCCACTTGTTTGATTGATAACAAATACATGAATGACGTTTATTTGAAATATGATTTTCAAAGTCACTATTTTGATCTTCCATATTCTCATATTTTAACTCTACTTTCTCAGTTTTATAACAGTTATTTTGATTAAAAATAGATGAAAATATATACTCTGAAGAAGCTTATCTCAATGTTGTAATAATTTAAAATCCTAGTCTATCAGTAAATATGTGAAAATATTATTTGCATTTCCAGTGAAGCAATGGCATCTTGATTTCTCAACAAACGATAATATGGACTCCAGAGCAATTATTTCAGGCACACAAATTAGCAGCAGTTGAAAGAATATATGCACCATTTCACATAGTGAAAAGCAATAATATTACTTTATAACTCCAAGGCATTGAATATAACTCCAAGGCATTGAATTTAATGGTCACTAAACTTTTAAATAACTCTTAAGTCTCATAATAAAAGATCAAGTGTTTTTCCTATTATTGATTTTGAGCAATAGTAAAGGTTTTCTGGTTTTAGTCAAATTTTATATCCTAGAATAGTGGTTCTGAATCTCATAGCTTGTTGTTCAAATTTAGAAACCTAACAAATACTTAAAATCTCCTATAATCTTCATCGCCACAAAACTTACCTGTGAATTGAAAATGTGTGGTTCCCGTAGGCAGAGAAAACTTATCCTTGTATCCTTAATATAGGCATGTGTCTTGGTACACTGGGAACACTAAACAAAAGCCTGTTATATTTTAGTTATTGAAAAAGTTAATTGCTTCATATATGTCTGGATTTGATCTATATCTCTGAGTTGCTCTTGCTTTACATGGAGAATATAAAAGAAGAGAGAGAGAAAACATCTCTCTAAATTTAAAGAGGAGGCAAAAATACTGATGGAGTTGGAGATTAAGATCCGCCTTTGATCCGATTGTGCTCTACTAGTCTCTGCATAAATTCTAAACTTTTCTTCATATCTGGCAGCATGTGAAACATGGTGGCGACAGAGCAGTGAAAGGCGGTATTGTTCCAAGGGTTTGCTGTCTTTAGAGTAAATAGTTACTTTTTATTTAAACTATCTGTTCATCTGTTTCTCTATGTAGCTGTAATGTGAATGTCTCCAATTTGGACACTTAAACTTATCAGTTTGAAATTATTTACTTTGTGTTTTATTTGAATTCTATTAGAAATGTGTATGATGTCCTCATTTTAAAATGCTGGTTAATATGATCCACTTTTATTTTAGATATTCATGTATGTGGGAAGCTAATATTTTATTGCCTATAGAATAAAAACTAAGCTATTCAAATTATGGAAAAAGTCACAGTAATTAACATCATGGACCCCCCTATCTCTTAAACAAGAAGAACATGTTCGTTGACTATTTTTAGCACCATACTTGCTGTATATTCACAGTGGGCTTGGTCAGTGTTTCACCAGAGAGAATGTAGACTGCATTATTCCCACAAATCAGCAGATTATATGGTTACTTTCGTGGCTTGATATATGTATACACAGATACATATAACTGAATCAGTTTGTTGTACACTTGAAATTAACACATTTTAACTATATTTCAATTTCAACATGTTTAAAAACAAAAAGAATATAGAAAAAGTACATACCATGTTTAGCACCAGTAAAAACAGCTAAAGGCGGTATGTTAAGAGACAAGGTAGAATTTAAAGTAAGAAATATTACTGGGATGAAGAAAACTTTGTAATGATAAAGCAATTTGTTGTCACCATGGTTATTCTATCAAGAGAGCTATTATAATAATAAAACTGGAAAGACAACTTCAAAATATATGAAGCTGACGATGAATAAAGCTAAAAGGAAAAATAGACACGATTATAGTTAGATTTCAACACCACTTCTCTCAAAAAAATGTTAAAAAAATTAACACGAAGAAACTTACGAAGAACACTGTGAAGTTATTGACGTTTATAGAAAACTCACCCTAAAAGTAAGTTCTCTTTAAGTACGCATGGGTATATACCAATGTTCCACATTATTCTTGGACAAAAACAAAAGTCTACTATGGCTCAATAGATTTAAATGAAACAAGATGCTTACTAATTGGGAAGGAATAAATAAAACTCTCTTAGAGGTTTCATGAACAGCTATGCAGAAAACTCTGTGGAACCTATGCCAGAAAGAAAAAAGCTACAAGTACTACTAATTGAAGACACTATATCAGTATATTAATACAAAAAACTATTTTCCATATATTACCATTGAAAGATTAGAAAGTAAAATGATAAGTGCAATATTATTTAAATACCATCAAAAATATAAAATAAGGGGTAAATTGAATAATAAATGTATAAAAATACACAGTGAAAAGCATGAAATTAAATAATAAAATGAACAGAGATACCAGAGTATCCAAGAATTAAAATATGAGTAAATGCCATTAATTATACCTCAATAAGATTTATCTTTATTGAGATATAGTTTAGATACTTTAACTATTAGCTTTAGATAATCAGACCCCTTTTCAAGTGCAACTCAGTGTTTTTATATATGTTTAGCAAGGTTATAAACCATCCTCATTTTATAATTCGTTAATATTTTCATCACCCTAAAAAGAAATGACAGTCTATCAGTCCTTGCTCTCATTCTCCCTTCCCTCCAGCCCCTGAAAATCAACAGTAAACTCCCTGTCTCTAGACATCTGCCTACTCTGGGCATTTCATAAACATAGAATCATATCATAGGTGCCCTTTTGCATCTGACTACTTTCACATGCCTAATGACAGTGTTCATCTATGTCTTAGCGTGTATTTTATTCCCTTAATAGCTAAAAAAATAGCCTATTATATGGACATATTACAATTCTGGTTATCTTCACTTATCAGCTAATGAATATTTAACTTGCTTTTACTTTAGGATATTCTATTAATATTGCTTTGCATATTTGTATACATGAACATATATTTTCAATTCTTGTAGTTATCTGTTCAGGAAAGGAATTCCTGCATATGATGTGTTTAAAATTCGATCAGTTTACTTGGTATAGGAATGCTATACTTGTTACTGTTCCGTTCATCTTGATTCTTCTTAGATTGGGTTTGGTAGTATGTATCTTTAGAGTAATTTTTCCATTTCATCTAGATATTTAATTTTTTTCCATGTGATTATTCCTAGTATCCTCTTATAATTTATTTTATTTTTGTAAGGTCTGCATTCCCTCTTGCATTTCTGAGTTTGGTAATTTAAGTCTTCTGTTGTTCTCTTGTGCAATCCAGCTAACAGTTGGTCAGTTTTCAAAGAGCAGAATTTTTGTTGATTTTCTCTATTGTTTTTATCATTTATTTCTGCTCTAATCTTTCCAAATTAGTTAAGCTTGATTTTTGTTTAGTTTGCTCTTGTTTTGTAGTTTCTTTGGTTGAAGAGTTGGGTTGCTGATTTAATCTTTTCTCTAATTTTAGTAAGGCATTTTCAGATACACAATTCCCTCTAAGTGCTACACTGCTTTAGTTTCATTCCATGAATTGTGGTATGTTTTATGAATCTCAAAGCATTTTTAAATTCTGCTGTGATTTTTTTCTGTGTCATTTCTAAATTTATGTGCTTGCTGTTTAATTTCCACATATTTGTAAATTTCCCAAATTACCTTCTGTTAATTCCTGATTAACAGACTTCTGATTTCATTCCATTTTCATCAGAGGAGATATCTTGTATTATTTCATCATTTAAAATGCTTGAAATTTATTTTGCTAATGACTGCCCTGTGGATTACAATTAGCATCTCAATTTATAACAATCAGGTTAATACCAGCTTAATGCCAATAATATACAAAATATTTTCCCTACATAGCTCTACTTGCACCCTCTCCTTTGTACTATTACTATCATAAAAATTGCATCATTGTACATTGTGTGCCCTAAAATGTAGAATTAAATGTCTTGCTGTAAGGAATTTTCTCTTAAATGATATAAGAGAAAAAGAGTATTACAAACCAGAATGCATTTGTGTCTTTTTTTTAATCAGTGCATCTTTATTGATTCTTTTTCTTTCTTGCTGTAGATTCAAGTTTTGTATTCAGTAAATTGCAGTGAATTTAGGATTTCCTGCTTAGTGTTCTTTCATTTCAACCTGAAGGCCAGTATACGCTGAGGAAGCTCTTTTGTCGTGCTGGGGCACACTGCCGCCTCTCCAAGTCTGTGTCTGTGTCTCAGCCCTCACCTCCTGCATGTGAGAGCCTCGAGGTTAGCCAGGGAGAGAGTTTAGGGGTGAGGTCTCCTCAGGCCTTTGTTCAGCATATACACCATACAGCCCCGCATGCCTCTGGGGGGCCTTCCAGCTCCCAGGGACATGCCAGGCTTCTCCAAAGCTTCCTCTCTCCTTCCCCAGGTCTCCATCTGAAGGTCTCACTTAGCCTATGTTTTGTTTGTTTGTTTTGCTTCAACTGCTATCCAGTGTCTCAAGTAACTACAAAATGAAGTACTCCAGTTGTCTGAAACAGCACTCAACGTGAAGATGCTTTTTCCTCTCACACCTTCTTTTTCAGAACTCCTTTATTCCTCTGCGAAACCTTCCTGACTTTCACATATTCCTCTTTATGACACTTCGCTGCTCAAGAAACCCTAGTGGAAAAAAAACTTCTATGGGTGCGTTCTGTCCTCCACACGAGGCACCAGGCGTATACCTGTCTCTGCTGGCAGCTTCACTCCTTTCCATATCTAGGACCTCAAAGAATTAGCACCAGAAATGACTATTCTGCCGGAAATGGCAAGACCTTTTTGGTTTTCCCCAAATTGCATCCTACTTCATTTTCAGCAGCCCCTCTTCATTTCTTATGTCCCAGTCAAGAATGGAATTTTCCCTGAAAATTTTTAAATTTTAAATGTCATTTGTATGCTCTCATTCCAGGTTACATATTCATTAAAAGACTGACTATAGAAAGAGGCAAATGAGAGTTCCAAAGAAATTCAAAGTAAACTTTTTATCTAGTGTTGCTAAAATTGATACATATTCTATTTGAGAGGAAAACATTCTCAGAATTCCCAAGCTGAAGTCAATTTTAGTGGCCAGTATACTTACATTCCCTGCATTCAATTCTTTGCCATCATTAAGTAATGTACATTATAGTACAAATTCTCCCTTTATAACTAAAACATGGTTTTGGTTTTATTGTATCTTCATCTTTCAAATAATCTTTGGAAATAAGACACATTATTCAACAAACACTGTAGAATTTCTTGTGTTTAAACAGACGTGCCTCAAGCACCTACTACATATTAAACAGCTATCTAGATACTAGAGATAAAAAAAAAAAAGAAAAAGTAGTTTTTGAGAAGTAAATGTTATGGTTTGAATTTTAAAATACACACTGAGATTTCAGAATTGGGGGAATCAAAAAGGCTGGAGTGGTATGAAAAAACAGCATGAGTGAGTAAAGAAGGGAGTGAACTGAGCATTAGAGAATGAGCTGTTGTTCAGTAGCCAAGTCGTGTCCGGCTCTTTTGTGACCCCGTAGACTGTAGCCCACTAGGTCCCTCTGTCCATGGGATTTCCCAGGCAAGGATACTGGAGTGGGTTGCCATTTACTTCTCCAAGGGATCTTCCTGACTCAGGAATCGAACCCACGTCTCCTGCATTGGCAGGCGGATTCTTTACCACTGAGCCACCAGGGAAGCCCCAAAGAATAAGTAGAACTTAAGAAGACAGAGAGAATTCAGAAGCGCAGCCAAGCCCCAGGGTCAGATCATGAAGTCAGTCAAACGAATCCCAGACCATCAAGTTCTGACAGACCCAGGGTGTCTTTCTAAAGGAAACAGTGAGAATGCGCAACTGCCGTTTCAGCCTGGATTTGGGGTTTGTCAGTTGCTATTCTATCTTGTCTCTGAAATGGATGGGAGGTTGTCCAACGTGAAAGTCTTTTTCTTGATCAAAAAGAAAAATAAAACCCTTTCCTCTTTCTCATAGATGTGTTCTTCTTTCCATAGCTGACTTGATGAGTTTTTCCAGGTGCTTTATAGATACGTGTCCCCTTCCCTCTGCCTAAGTTTCTAAAGATTCCAGAAGATATTTCATTAACTGGAGCACTTTGAGTAAAAAGATTGCTACCAAAAAGATTTTTCAAAAGGAAACGTCAGTCCAGCTCTGGCCCATAAGATGATAGTGGGTAAGACTCAAGTAGAAGCATGAGATGCTTGCAAAGAGGCTAGTTCTTATCCTGCTCCTCCCTTTTCCAGGAGAACCTGCTCCAAGTGACCTGTTGGAAGATAAACAACATGAAAGATCTGACTTGCCCCCATCAACCTAGCTGAGACCGTCTTCAGTGAGCAGATCACCAGTCAAGCCCCAGGTATGTGAACCCTGTCCGTATTAGCCGAGCCAACCAGGAAGACTCTTCAAAGAGTAAGTTACCTCAGAGAGGCTTGAGCAATAACAGCCAAGCCTCATGTGCAGCAGTGAAAACCGTAAGACCTGCCAGACGTCGCTGTTTATTGTCGTGTGCCTCTGGGTGGTGAGTGCTATGTCAGGCAACGCTACTGTGTCAACAGATAATGTATACTCAGCTCATGACCAAAAGTGCAAC
This sequence comes from Giraffa tippelskirchi, assembly GCF_054371585.1. Lineage (NCBI taxonomy): Eukaryota > Metazoa > Chordata > Mammalia > Artiodactyla > Giraffidae > Giraffa > Giraffa tippelskirchi. The sequence goes on along the minus strand of NC_137280.1, from coordinate 173,589,483 downwards.
CTTTTTACATTCACAAAATAAAATACCTTTTAATCACTTCCTCAGGGTAGCTTGCTTAAGCAAAAACAAAATCTTTCTGCCTGTGTAAAGCTGCGGCCTCCCTGTGAGCCACTAACAGAAGCGTTTCTCTCACCTGACCACAGGGATGTTTCCAGGGCTTTCGGGGTTCCCCCTGAAATTAGCAGCCTGCCAGAAGATACGGCAGGTTTTCTTGAGCAGGAATGGATTACGACCAGATTGCTGAGGCTTTGATTGTATCTTTGTGTGTGTTGTGATCATTTCCTCCTTTTCAAGTAGAAATAAAAGGAGGAAATAAAATTGCAGCCATTCCCCTGTCTAATTTGAAGTAACAGTAGAAGTCCCTGTACTAAATACTAGCATACAATATTTCATCTCCTTAAATCTGGCAAAATTTACTCTTTCATGATATTTGGCTGGATCTCAAAGTCACCTGAACTTTTTAATTATATTCCTGGAAACTCACCGAATGAACATCATGTGTAAGCACATGTAGCATCACTTACATTTACATGATAAAAGTAGCAGGAAAATCGCCTGCCTTTTTCCACTCCTTACAAGCTTGGAATCAGATGCCTTGTGTGTCTGTGCACAGGTACAAGTCATGCTCAGTGTTACAAATTAGTACAAAGTACACCTCTACCAAGAGGAAGGAGGTAGAGAAAGGATAGAATTTCTTACCCTTAGGCAGAAATAGTCTAAGCCGTCTGTTCATCTGATGTCTTTCCTGTGACTCTTTTCCCTCTTCTAAATCTCCCTCCATCCTTCTTCATTTTTTTTTTTTATTTCTCCACAGGAGGCCATCCCGCCCCAAACACATCAGTCTATCTAATGCCGTCATGTGTTTAAACAATAGGGTAGGCCTGGCCCTGTAAGATTTCCTTGAACTCCCAAAGGTTACTTTTCTCTCAAGCGGGAAGATTCTGTCCGCTTTTTTCTGATGCCAGTTTCTGGTAATACAAGCCATACCTACATCCCCGAGGGCCTCAGAGCAGTGAATTTCTGGGCGCTGAATTATTGCTGCTTTCTTCTTATCTTGGCAAATGATTATAAATAAAGTTTTCTAGAATTATAGTTATTGTATATTAAGTTTGCTATCTGTTTCCTGTGAGAACACTAACTGGTAAACTCCTTAATCACATTCTTCAAAATTTTCTTTTTTCATGAAACAGTTAACTTTTTGCAAGAGGTGTGAATGTGTGTCTGAGATCTTGGACAGATTAACATTTACCTGGGTATTGGAAGGGCATTTGCAAGAGGAAAATAGAAACATTATCTGTATCATCATTCTACCCACAGTAGAGAAAACAAGCTTCATGCTGTAAGGTAGCATGGTGTCAAAGCCCCAGCGGGTAACACACGGAAGCGAACCGTACTGACTGTATAATCTCGATGGTAACCTAAGGCTCGCTTTCCTCGTGTTTGAAATAAGCACTTGACTGCCTGCTCCATTCAGCTTTAGCAGCATTCTTGAGAGAATCAAATGAGAGCAAATGGAGATCCATAGAGTTATTAATTTTTAAAAACTGTTTTTGTTAAATATTTTGGAATACCCTATTTATCTGATTTCGAGCCCAATTAGACTAAAATGTATAAGATTTAAAAACCCATATTTGTTTGAGTCCCCTTGTATGTGTATAGATTTTTTTTTGTTATTAAAAATAAGGATGAAGTTCCATGGATGCTAATATATCTCAGAGGAGAAATTCAATCAAGCAGAAATTTTCTAAGACTGATTTCACTGAAGATATCTAATTTCTGCAGCATCGTATTTTGACAAATCCAGGTCACTTCCATGAATAGATACATAGAAGTCATCTAAATACTGTTTATGGAGAAGGAAATGGCACCCCACTCCAGTACTCTTTCCTGGAAAATCCCATGGACGGAGGAGCCTGGTAGGCTACAGTCCATGGGGTCACAAAGAGTCGGACACGACTGAGCGACTTCACTTCACTCCCTCCACTCACTTCATACTTTATCGCTGGAAAAGGAAATGGCACCCCATTCCAGTGTTCTTGCCTGGAGAATCCCAGGGACAGGGGAGCCTGGCGGCCCATGGTCCATGGGGTCGCAGAGAGTCGGATACGACTGAAGTGACTGAGCACGCAAATACTGTTTAAGGTTGCTCACTGACTGCTTCATGCTATGTAAGGCCTGAATCAAACTGGAAGGCAGTTTGATGACCTGTCATTTACCTATTTATCTATTTCTCTAGGTTATTTGTGTAAACATAGCACCCATCATGGAACATTATGTGTGGTCTCTTTGTTATCATCCACTGCCAATGAAACCTTAATAAGTAAGTCATCAGCTACCATTCTCCTTTCTTGGTATAGTGGTGGAGTCAGTGATTCTTATCATGTCTGGAGAAACACCACCCATCAGGGGTCACATTTACATGCTCCATTGAAAAAGAACTTTAGCTGAAAGTGTTCTAATAGTTCAGATCCTGCTGTGAAACATATGTGAAGAGACATTAACCACCTACACGTGTTAGAAATGTAAGAAATACAGAAAAACTGTGCAGCTTTACAAACTGGCAAAATAATTGAAACTTAATGAGGAGGTTCTCTGGGCAGAAAATGACCTCTTGTTCCAGCGTCAGTGAGTTCCCACTTTGTATCTGGTAGCTGGAAAAATGAATGAATAAGAGCGTAAAGAGCCGCCGAAATCCCACTGAGCCCATTTTTTCTCAGTGTTGATTACCTTCTAGGTGTTCTTTTTGCCACTTAGGTATTCAAAACAGCTTTTTTGCTTGACTGATTCGGGTTTTTTTAGGTTTGTGAAAAGGCAAAAGAGAGAAACTTTCTTCAAGTGTTAAGACAAGCGTAGTGTTTAGAGATTCCAACAAATCCAGACTCAATTTTAGTGACATGGTTGCAAGGAAACCCCACAATTCTAAACCTGTTGAATTTGAACTGTGAGGCTCATATTTGCAACCTTCAAAAACAATATGCCTTTTTCAATAGCATTTTTCTCCCACTAAGAAACTAAAGGATTTAGCTCTATATTTCACCAGGGACAAAATCTGTCCTTGGCCCTTTGAATCATGCTGTCTAGTCATCCAGGCTGTGTAGACTGTCCCCTGGCTCCCCAGGGTCCTCCGCCCTCAGAGCTGCCCTCCAGTCCTGAATTTTCTGGTCACCGTGTGCTAAGTCTTCTTTCTAAGAAAGTTTTTGTAAAATCTATTTACCCAACATTTTCTCCTGTCTCTCATTTAAATAAAATTCCTCATTCCAGCTAAACATATCTTATCAGTTACAACAGTAATGCAGTTATTAATGGAAGAATCTCAAGTTTATGTCCATTTGGCTAGTATGCTTTTTAAAATCATTATTATTTTCCCACTATTTGCTCATCTCTGAGATCTTCTTGAATTTGTTGATGTTAGAAGATAGTGTATTTTTCTCTTTTAATGGGTTACCATGCCACCCCTAACCACAAGTTTCCAGAATTAGTAAATTGTAGCTGTTGAAGAAAGTGATCAGGGTCATGCTTTATTTCAGTTAGCTAAAGTGGAGCAATAGAAACTCTTAAACCACCACAAATGGATTGTAAAGTTGCACAGGCATTTTGGACATCAGTTTGACTGCTTTATTAATGGTGTTAAATGTACACATACTATATGAACCAGCCATTCAACTCTTAGACATTTACTGAAGAGCAGTGAAAGCATAAACAGTGTACACAATTATATGTGCGTGTTACAGAAGCTCTGTTTCAAATCAGCAAAACCTAGAAATGTTAACTGTTCAGAAACAGGTGAATGGACACACAAATCACAGTATGTTCATACAGAAGAATCCTAGTCAGCTATAAGAATAAGGAACTGTTGATACACAAAACAAAATAATCTCCGAAAAAATGATGCTGAATAATCAGAGAGAATGGTGCCTATATGATCTCAAATATTTATGCTTTTTGAAAATAAAAACTAATATATATGACAGAAAATAGATCCTTGCTTGTCTGGGGTTGTGGCTGGATGTGGTTGAATAAAGTGATAATAAAGTGAACCAAGGAAACTTTCAGGAGAGATGTCTATACGTATTATCTTGATAAGAGTAATGGTTTCAGAGTTGAATACGTAAGTCAAAACTTGAAATTTTGTATGTTTTACATTGCGCATCTTATTAAATATCCTTCATATTTTAACAAATCTATTACACAAGGCAATACAATGAAAACAGAACGCGGGCTTCATTCTAGGAGATATGAAGTTGTTGAAAGCGTTAGTCACTCAGTCGTGTCTGACTCTTTGTGACCTCATGGACTGTAGCCCTACAGACTGCACTGTCCATGGGATTCTCCAGGCAAGAATACTGGAGTGGTTGCCATTCCCCTCTCCAAGGGATCTTCCCAACCGGGGGATCGAACTGTGGTCTCCCACATTGTAGGCAGATTCTTTACTGTCTCAGCCATGAGGGAAGCCTAGACGTTGTTGAAAGATAGTGTTTATTTCTTGAGAGCTTGACAAGTTTTTTGTGGAAAGGTGGTAGAAGCCAGAGAAAAAGCAAAGAAACAAAATTGCAGAAGTAAAAGACTACCGAACTAGTTGAAATCTCTCAGTTTTCAAGATGAAGGAAAAAGATCCCAAGAGTTGATTTGGTCAGTGTCACAGGGATATCAGATGTTTAGACTATTCTTAACTCCTAGCTCACGCCTCTTCACAACACAGTCTAAACGTTTTCGTTGTTAGCACACGGGATCTAATGGCAGTTTGTGTCCTATCGAAACTCGAACTGAAGCTGGCTCCACTTCTCTCGTTAGTCTCCTGCAGTCCCTTGACCGGTGAGGCCATAGTGCTTGGGAAAATAGAAGTCTCAGGATTTCTGTAAGCTCAAAATTTCAAACTCATGGTGTCTTAATGGCTTGAACACTGTTTTGTATACTTTCCTTTCTTCCTCAGTCCTACTTTCCTTACTCTCAGCTGTTGACCTTACTTTCCACTTTCCTGAGAAAATTAAAGCGATAGAGGAGAAGCCCATCCATAGCTACCCCTCTGCTGGGGCCTGAAGCCACATCCTCCCACCCATGATGATGTCCAGAGACAGCACTTACAGTTGCGTTGAGTCCTTACCATTCTTGACAACTCAAAGTCGTCTCTACTCAATTTTATACTCTCCTTCACATATCACTTTTCTATACTTAATCATTTTTACCCAGTGCATTATGCCAATATTTTTCCTACCTGAAAACAAAGCATATCGTTGATCCCACTTCCCCGCCAGTTGCTGCCCTATCTCTTTGCTATACCTTGCAACATGTTTCTTCAGATTTAAAAAAGAAAAAAGGACAAAGATGGTGGAATATTGTTGCTTTGCAGTACTGTGCTTGTTTCTCCTGTACAGCAAAATGAATCAGCTCTGTGTATACAAATATCCACTCGTTTTTACTTTATTTCTCATTTAGGACAGCAAAGAACATCGGACAGAGTTCCGTGTGGTATATAGTAGGCTCTAGCTAGCTATGCATTTCATACACATAAGTAATAGTGTACATATCAATCCCAACCTCCCAGTTCATCCCACCCTCCTTCCCCCATTGGTATCCATACATCTGTTCTCTACATCTGTGTCTCCATTTCTGCTTTGTGAATAAGTCCATCTGTACAATTTTTCTAGATTCCACATATATCCATTAACATACGGTGTTTGTTTTTGTCTTGCCGACTCACTTCATTCTGTATGACAGCCTCTCGGTCCATCCGCATCTCCGCACATGACACAATTTTGTGTTTTGATCACTGTAGCTTTGTAGTATAGTCTAAAGTCTGGGAGCCTGATTCCTCTAGCTCCATTTTTCTTTCTCATGTCTGCTTTGGCTATTTGGGGTCTTTTGTGCTTCCATTCTAATAGACCGTGTTTTTAGATTGGAAGAATCAATATTGTGAAAACGACTATATTACCCAAAACAGTCTACAGATTCAGGGCAATCCCTATTAAATTGCCAGTTATATTTTTCACAGAATCACATAATTGTACAAAAAATTTTACAATTTGTATGGAAATTTGTATAAAAGCCCTCAGAGTTTTTTATGCCAGTATTTTCGATTCTTTTCCATCTTCTCTTAGCAACAAATTTGTTTCTCCGCCAAAGAGTCTTCTGTCTAAAACACGACTCTCAATATGACCAGCCATTGCCTCATTGCCAAATCCTTTGGCTGTTACACAATTTTAATCTTTCAGAAACCACCAGCAGCTTTTTATACAGTTGATTGCTTACCTCTCCTTAATACATATATCGGTCAGAATTAGCTGGGCTATGAAATGGTAAAAAACCAAACCCCAACCTCACTGTGTTAAAAATCACCCATGTCTGTCCTGTCTTTGACACATTTATCCCAGGCATTTGGAGTCTCCTGTTTGCTTGGCCTTCACTTGGGAACCAACACTGATGGAGCAACCCCTATTTGGAAAAGGAAGCCATTAAATTCTAGAGTTTAAATGACACACGCCATCACTCACTACCTAGAGCTCCCTGACCCCAACCCCCTTTTCTCACATCCATTATCCAATCTGTCAACATCTCTTTTCTTTTCTACAAAATATACCAATATCTGGTCACTCCCATCTATCTTGACTGCCAACATCCAAGCCAACATCATCTTGTTCTCGAATTATGTTAATGTATTCATAACAAAAAGTCTCCTTGCTTCTAAGTTGCATCCCAACAGTTTATTTTCAACGCAGAAGCCTGAAAGATTCTTTTCAAAATGTTAAAATGTACCTTAAAAAGAAGACAATTTTGGCACATGCTGCAAAATGAATGAATCTTGAAGACATTATGCCAAGTGAAATTAGCCAGTCACAAAAGTACAAATACTGTATGATTTTACTTGCGTAAGGTACATAGAATAGTCAAATTCATAAAGACAGAAAATAGAATTGTGATTTCCAGGGACTGGGGTTGGATAGAGAGAGTGGGGGTGTTATTGCTTTAGGAGCATAATTTCAATTTGGTAAGATAAAAGAAGTATGATATTGATGGTGGCACAGCAATGTGATTTAAATATGTTTAAAATGGTAACATTTATAAGTAATAGCATGTCACTCTACTGCATTCTTTTCTGAAGACTTCCAATTTCACTTAGTGAAGTATACCAAAGTGTTTACCTTGGCCTGAATTGCCCTGTATTATCTATCTTCACCCAATAACCTCTGCAATTACCTTACCATCTCTTATTTACTTACTTTCTTCCAGCTATACTGGCCTCTCTATGAAACTATCATCTTATCCTTTTGGCTGTGTGTGTGTGTGCACGCGCGTGCACGTGTGTGTGTGCTGTTGCTCAGTTGTGTAGAACTCTTTGCAACCTCAAGGGCTTTAGCCTGCCAGGCTCCTCTGTTCATGAGATTTCTCAGGCAAGAACACTGGAGTGGGTTTCCATTTTCTCCTCCAGGGGATCTTCTTGACCCATGGATCAAACCCATGTTTCCTGTATTGGCAAGTGGATTCTTTACCACTGAGCCACTTGGGAACCCACTGTTTGCTCTAGCCATGACTAATTTTCTCTCCAAATTGTAATCTTGGGTGAATCGGATCTTCTCAAAGAGTTACCTTGATTACACTATGAAATGTTATAACATCTGGACTTCAACTCACCATTAACCTACTATACATTTTGTGTAGTACCTAGCATTTTCTAAAATATTATGTAATTTGATTAGTTAATATATTTATTATTTAGTACTTCCACTTGTTAAAATGTAGTTTCCCCAGGAAAAATCTTTGCTATTTAGCTTGTTGTTATATTACAAGTGCGATAGATAGTGTCAGACTCATAGAAGGTCTTTGTTGAGTGTTAAAAATATAAAAGCATTTTCCTACCCCAAACCAATATTCATGTTTGATCTATGGGGCTTTCCAACCTCAATAATCTTTAAAAATGTATTTTCTCTCTTTATCTAAGTATTTTTCCTATTCCTAGGCAATGTTGTAGACCACAGCTATTTCTAGTTTCTTCCAGGCTCTCATATTCACACCAAGTAGTTGACAATTATTTGAGTTAGACTTTGCTTTTAGTGTTGAATTGCTTGCTTCTTATCAGTGTATCTGTAAGAACAAGAACAGTATTTGAAAAAGGAGTTAACTTTTGCAACAGTTTCTTTTCCTTTTATAGTCATTAATTCTTATGGTAGTTATCAATTATTTTATAGACAACTATTATTTACTTGTGGGGGTTTAACATTACTAGCAGAAATGGTATATGGCTATCATTTGAAGTTTTATTCTTCAATTTATTCCAATTAGATGTGTCACCAATATTTGGTAATAACACCACACACAAATTTTTATATGTTTGAAGTTTTAATGTGAATATCATGGACATTTAAAGTTAAAACAGAGAGTTAATTATTGGAAACAGCAATAACAGTTTTCCATTTAAGACTCTCCAATTGTTTAGAAATATAGATATTATGACTCAAAAATAGTATATAAATTATCCTTTATGATTTGACATTTAAGACATTCTGTAAGAAAACTCACTGCTCCACCAACTGAGGTAAATGCAACAATAAGTCTACCTTGGATTCAGTGGCCAAATTATTGTCATTATAAAGAAACAGCAACAAATATCTGCCTGTATATCAAGCATCAGCATCAATTAAAAAGCATTCGTTGAATGTTTTCAGTGTGTCCGTCTCTGTTGACAAAACTATATACAGAATATTCATTTGATTCTGTTTTGTATTTTTTTGAACTATTTCATCAAAGTAACTCCACAAATCCACTTGAATACCTTCTAAAATTTGTATATAGACAGACCTTTTACACAATATAGTCTGAGTAAATGTTAAAGATTTGGCCTTGCAATTATGTTTGCACTTTGCAAAAATGGGCTTTTGAGCAGTGGTTTACCCATTTAACTTCCCACTCCCTGCTCCATACGTGGGCAAGTGTTGGCTCCCCTGCCTGCTGTTGCAATCACTGCCTTTGAGTAACCCCAGGAGTAATTACTTGCAGCCCCTACATTTGTACCTGCAATCAGTTTAGATTCCACAGAAAAAAATCTTATCTGAATTACACCATTTAATGATACTGTGCTTAAGCTTGAAAAATAATGCATTCAGTTATATTTGAAAGCCCTGGATATTTTAAAACATGCAAACATACACATGGTCCAGTTCTCCAAATTCCTTTCTTTCTATCATCCTTTTTCAAAAATAGGGCCTACGATTTGATCGGGGACAAGTTTGGCAATGGTTTTCTCTGCCATCCTAATGATTCCAGGGAAAAGTCTCATACTTTTGAGTATGAAACTCAAGTATATTTTTGTTTGATTGTTTATGCTAACAAATGTTTAACAATGACTTCTTCAAAAAATATATGCATGTAATTGTGTAACCAAGTATATTGGGACTTTTATATAATAGATGTGTAGCACATAAATAATTATAGTATGTATTCTTCTTGTAAATTCTGTACAGCCAATTCTCACAGAAGCGCTCAATGACTTTTTTCAAATTTTGTAAATATATGAAGCATAAGATTACATTTACTAATAAGTGTAGTTCTAATATATAATGGTTGATATTTTGTTTACATTAATATCTAAGAAAATGACACAGTTTTATGTTGGAATTTCACTTGTTCTTCAATGAGTGAAACATGTTTGCTGAGTCAGAGAGTCATTTTTGAGTACTGGAAGAATATTTCCTGAATTTATTATGCCTTTTACAATGTAATTGCAAATTTCTGTTTTACCTGCATTATTAACATTTTCTCCATCTCTTTCTATATAATCAAAAAATGACAAATGAAATCTTGATTTGTAGAATTTTTTATTCCCATTATAAAATATACTATATGGCCAACTTCAGGATACCAATCTGATATCACACATATTTCCACAGTACACATACTAGGCTATCTACTAGATCATCAAAATTCCACCTTTAAAATTTACTTGACCATGTCAAACTTTTTTCATAGACCTAGAGACTTTTGAAATTTTTCCTTAGTCCACTGATGAAAATTTTAGTTAGCTTATTCTGCTAAATGTTTCAATCTTTAGCATACCACTTAGTGAGATTTGCTAAAAGGTGGTAATGCTACCCAGCTGGTCTCTGTGGGTTTTGAAGAATGGTATAATAAGCATGCTTTGAAATTCAGGATATGTAGGTTGCTTAGGCCCATAAATGTTTTTAATGGGCTCTTCTCTTCAAAAACACTGTTGGCTACTAAGCACAATAAACCAAACAGAGTGAAGCCAATGAAAATTAGTGGATTTATGGGTTTATAATAAGTGAAATTGGTTAAATATAAATAATCACTAGAATTTCTTTTTTCAATTTTGTAACATGCTATGTAACATTTACTATCCTACATATCATCTTTCAGTAACGGTTTGGAATACTGTCTGACAGTAGTAAGCTGCCAGAATAATGCAACGATAAAATGCTCCTTTGTTTAATGATTTCATTTTGTAAAGGATTGTTTCCACACAAAGTGACTTCTGTTTCAAGCAGTCAATAAAGAAGGCATTTCTGTTTATGACAGGAACGATCTGGCTTGTGTCTGGCTGGTACTTGCCTTGTATTTCAAGCACTTCAATCATCAGCTTTAACAGGAAACCCAACCTGGTTAGGCAAACATAGGAAATAAGCACACGGAATCACCTCTTTAAGAAAGTTCAAGCAAATTAACTGGTAAAATGGAAAGCAAATCATTTCAGGGTAAAATTAAGAGTTTTGTCTTTTTTAAATTTAATACATATTTCTTAGCACAGGGCATGTTCATTTGCCTATATGGAAATAAAATGCAAGCTTGGAACTTTTGGAGTGAGGTAACTAAGGAGGGGAATCACTGAAAACTCAAAAATTTAGATGCAGGATTAATATTTTAAAAGTTCACAACATGGTCATCTTACTCCTTCATTCCTTTATAAATCTTTACCTTGGGTATGTAATGAGAAATGCTGCCAGGTTTTGAGATGGCTCAATGATTATCTAAAACTAAGTTTAATGTGCTTGGATTCATTTAAAATGAATCTGCTTTTCTAAGGATGCTTTCCCTAAAAACTTAAGCCCATCTGTGTTTTATGATGAAAATCCTTGCATATGTTTCTAATTCTTTCATAAACATGCTATTAAAGTCTACGTTTGCAAAGGCCAGTAGATAGCCAAAAAGTATATAAAATCTTTTATCCTCAAAAGCAAAAAGGTTAGGGGGCTAAATGTAAAGAAATGTGAATCCAAAATATTTGTGCAGTTACAAAAAAAAAAAAAAGTTCTTTCAATTTGCTCAGACTTTTTATTATATTTCTTACTTCATCCTTTCCAGCCATTTTTTTTTACCTTCTCTATATTTATTCTTTAAATATTTCTTCTTAAACTGAATTAAAAAAAAAAAAAGCTGCCTCTTCCAGTCTTTTGTAAAACGAATGCTATGTAACCAGCTTGGTCAAGAGAAGCAGAAAACTATAGGAGAAATGTGTGGTTTCCTTAGTGGCTCAGTTGGTAAAGAATCCACTTGCAATGCAGGAGACCCAGGTTCAATCCCAGGAGACCCAGTTTTGATTAAGATCCCCAGGAGAAGGAAATCTCAACCCACTCCAGTATTCTTGCCTGGAAAAATCCCATGGACAGAGGAGCCTGGCAGTCTACAGTCCATGGGGTTGCCAAGAGCGACTGAGCATATAGGAAAGATAATACTACAGTCACATGGCCCATATAGCTCATTACACATTTAGGTCATAATTTTAAAAAGGAAATACAGAGATAACCAAATGTGGGTATTTACCGAATATTTGAATTAAAGTGCTGAATGAATATTTGCATATATCTTGTGACATTATATAAGTTTATCTTTTACTTTTTTTGTTATACTCTGAATAATACCCATTTGTGGCCCGAAATGTTTCTTTTGGTGCCTTGTATGATACAAATCAATCAGTTATTTGCCACACCTTTCCTGTGCTGTATGTTGGCAATTGCTGAACATAGGAACAATGGTGGATATGAAGCTTTTCAAGGACCCAGAAGCCAGACCATATCTCTCTGTCCTGTGGACCTCCACCATGAAGAGATAGAAATAATGCAGCTTTCCAAGGCCATCACCTTGATTTACTCAGAAGCACCACACATGAATGAAATAGGTGGTGATCTCTCTCTGAACTGCACTGACCATTCAGTTTTTCCATGGTCCTTTAAGCTAGTTACAGACCTGTGTCTATGATTCAAAGTCAAATGGACAGTTGAGGCAATTATCCGAACAATTCTGGTGAAAAGAAAGCTTGTTTCTAAGGAAAAAGTGAGTTGGGGGGAGCATCCCTTAATTATCCATATTGAATTTCTGTATTGATCCCATTCACGAGACAATTGCTTGACTCACCACTTCATTTTGCTTGGGTAGACACGGGGTAAGATAATTGAAAGCAATTAAAGAGCCGTACCTGGGGAACCATAAGTGACATCTTAAGTCAGATATTGCGGTGTAGGATAGCTTCATCAACAAGTATGTATCATACCCCTGCTGTGCTGGGCCCTGGGAAGATGACCAGTTAAACGGAAAAGAAAGTTACTATCCACAAATGAATGGAAGCGAGAGATGCATCAGTGAAAAATGAGGTATAGTGGGTACCAACTCAACAGTGAGTTTCAGAATAAAAAGCAGTAATATGTTGATTTCTTTCCAGTGCCTAGCGGAACTCAAAAAGCTTACAGTTAGACATCAGGTTGGCTTTCTAAAAAGGCATGCCACTATTTAGGGAAGAGTCAGAAGATTTCTACTGAAATCTTTGAATGAATGAACCAAAAGCACCCTGGCCATCTTTCTCTAGATGGCAGATGCATCTGGGAGGAGTGAGGCATTTAAGTGCAATAAACCCACGGGCCTCTCCTTAAGGAAACTGAGTTGTCATTTTTCTGCAAAGTGACAGGTGAGAACTACAGCATAAGACCACTGGGTATCGGCGGGAGATAAGCGAACGGGGAAGAAAACATAAGCAAAGACTGCAAATAAATCTGCACTCACATGACCATTTTGCCTTGAGCCAGCTAGGGAAACTAGTAGCCTTTTAGGGTCAAAAGATTATGTAGTAAAAGTGACAGCAAGGTTAACCAATCCTCACTAGAATACTGAGGCAAGCTTTGGCCAGTGCACGGCTGTCTGAACATTTTCTGTTTTAATAGGAACAGTGTCACTGGTAGGTCTACAGTAGATTTATTTGAAAACACATTTGTCTCTTGGAGTACACACGCACTCACATAGTACCTGAGCCCTATTTATCACCAAAAGTCATTATTCACATACACTCATTTTTATCATATAGCATTTTTAACTCTTTAGAATCCTATATAATATGCTTTTCTCTTTGTAATTTTAATGAATCTATGCAGACATATATAAGTAAATATGTAAGATAAAGCTATTAAATATATCATAGTACTGGGTTGGCCAAAAATTTGTTTGGATTTTTCTGTAAAATCTTACTGAAAAACCCAAACGGACTTTTTTTTTTTTTTTTGCCAACCCAATATATTATGATAGTAACAGATTGCTAAAATATAAATAGTTTCTGGATGAAACTCCTTTGTCATCACAACATTTCAGATTTTACTTAGAAAGTAAAACTTGTCATATTGGGAAATTAGAAATCAATATTAAGACAAGTAGCATATAAAATAAAGGTGGATGCTTTCTGGTAATCCTTAGTGATTTTTATAGAGGAGATGGATTTGTCATTAGAATCAACCCTCCAATGACACCCATCTTTTCATGTTCATCTTTGTCACTGAAGTTTAGGACTGGTGCTAGAAAAGTGTGACAAGAACATATTCTGGTTTTCTTGGAATCTCTTGTGCGTTTTTACATACTCATCCCCGAGTATACCGGTGTACTTGCTTAAGTACTCATGGACTCACTCCTGGAGACAGATTCACTCCTATTTAGAGCTAATCACAAAAGTACTAGAATTCAGAGGCAACTTATGATAAACTAATTTCCTGCCTCAGACTTTCTTTACTAAAAAATTGATCTATTCCATTTGTCTCTCTGATTTAATCTATGGCATCAATCAAAGGAAAGATTTGTACAAATACACATATACGTTGGTGGTTCTGCTAAAGCTGTAAAGATAAATCAGTCGTCACCCTTCCCCTCCTTAATTGTATCTCTCCCTGAACCAACCTGAATTATAACTGAGAAACTGGAAAAGTTACAACTGGCTTTACTTGCTCATTCAGCTGTTTCTCTTCTCAAAATCTGAACCTTCCCACAAATCCTCAGAGGCAATACAATTCTTTATTTTAATGAATTCACTTGCACCCCACTGAGAATTAATTGCTTTGGAAGCAACCCAATGGTCTGACATGCTGAGAGGCCCATTGGTAGTTTTTCTTTTTTTTTCCTAATAAAGAACTCTAAGGAAGTAACCAATCTCTGATCAGTTATAATATCTACTTCTGTTATCCCTTTCTAGCTCTGTGTCTCTGCGATACTTTTCTCTATTTACACACAATACACACACACATACACGACAGGACTGAGATCCCAGGTGTTACTGACAAAACTTAAATTCCGTGCTGTATAAATATCACTGGAGGAGTTTGTGGTTTATAAATCTACAGGTCAACTCTCTACAGTCACTTTCTCTTTATGAAGAAAACAAGCAAAAAATTGCTCTTTGTGAGGATTTCTTGGGTGTTAAAACCTACAACAAAATTAGAATTTGCCATGCCTATATATAATACAATGTGTCATTCTGTGATTCCAATATGGGGCTATAATCCCTACTTGACTTACTTCACTAATTCATTAATCCAAAAAGATATTTATTCAACAGCTATTGTATGTCAGTATTCGCCCCCAAATTTGAAGCTATAATGGGAGGTTTAAAATCCCATGGATGGGGGAGCCTGGTAGGCTGCAGTCCACGGGGTCGCGAAGAGTCGGACACGACTGAGCGACTTCACTTTCACTTTTCGCTTTCATGCACTGGAGAAGGAAATGGCAACCCACTCCAGTGTTCTTGCCTGGAGAATCCCAGGGACGGGGGAGCCTGGTGGGCTGCCGTCTGTGGGGTCACACAGAGTCGGACAGGACTGACACGACTAGGCAGCAATGGAAGGTTTACTCCGGAAGGGTAGCATATGTTAGTGCATAGAGCTATTCATAGACACAGATAACTCATGTGACATACAGGAAGTGGTGTATAGCCTGCAAAAAACAGCACTGTTAAAATGTTGGATGAATTCTATGCAAACAATACTTTCTAAAAAAATGTTATTTATACTGCCTCAATTCCTTAATTGTCTTGACAAAGGATGGATACAACAGAGCTACTGAGGAAAAGTTAATGTATGTGAGGCACAAATAATAAATAGGGAGCGATTAGAAAGAGAAATAACTGAAATAGGCTTCTAAGTCATAACTTTTGCATTTCATTGTAATTCACATCACCAATTCTTTGCAACCCAGCCAGAAAAGGAAGAAAAGAAATGACTTGCCAAATTATTGCTACAGAATTAAGAAGAAAAACATTTTTTACCATAAATAATGTTTGTCTTTTA
Source organism: Giraffa tippelskirchi (assembly GCF_054371585.1). NCBI lineage: Eukaryota > Metazoa > Chordata > Mammalia > Artiodactyla > Giraffidae > Giraffa > Giraffa tippelskirchi. The sequence goes on along the minus strand of NC_137280.1, from coordinate 173,573,947 downwards.
TGGAATTCCAAAAGATATTTATCACATAGCATTTTAGTAAAAAACTTTGAAAAGTAAAAAGATCCAGTACATTCCTAATGAGAGGAATGCATTCTTAAATTCTTAATGCAGTCTTAAAATGAGAGGAAATATTCTTCTGAGGCTTCTACCTCTAGTCAAGACAGAGTAAGAGGAAGAGATTTGATCTCCTTCTAAAAATTTTTAAAAAGGGGACAAAATCCTCAAAAATCATAGATTCACTGGGCAACAGGCAACACAATCTGGTAAGTCCTGAAAGGGAGGAAACAAGTGAAGAAAGTTGTATGATTGTCTCATCTTGACTCTGAGGCACAGGAAGAGGACATTCAGGCAGGATATGCCTTGACTGTGGGGATAGACCTGCAAATCTAGAGAGGTGCTTCAAGAGTACGTGAACTGAGAACTTCCAGATGTTCCAGATGTGCAAACTGGATTTAGGAAAGGCAGAGAAACAAGAGGTCAAATTGCCAACATCTGTTGGATCGTAGAAAAAGCAAGAGAATTCCAGAAAAACATCTATTTCTGCTTTACTGACTATGCCAAAGCCTTTGACTGTGAGGATCACAACAAACTGTGGAAAATTTTTAAATAGATGGGAATACCAGGCCACCTGACCTGCCTCCTGAGAAATCTGTATGCAGGTCAAGGAGCAACAGTTAGAACCGGACATGGAACAATGGACTGGTTCAAAATTGGGAAAGGACTATATCAAGGCTGTATATTGTCATCGTGCTTATTTAACTAATATGCAGGGTACATCAAGAAAAAAGCTGTGATGGATGAAGCACAAGCTGGAATCAAGATTGCTGGGAGAAATATCACCAACTTCAGCTATGCAGATGATACCACTTTAATGGCAGAAACTCAAGAGGAACTGAAAATTCTCTTGATGAGAGTGAGAGAGGACAGTGAGAAAGCTGGCTTAAAACTCAACATTCATAAAACTTGGATCACAGCATCCGGTCCCATCACTTCATGGCAAGTAGCTGGGGTAAAAGTGGAAGCAGTACCAGATTTTACTTTCTTGGGCTCCAAAATCACTGCAGACAGTAACTGCTCGAATAAAATTAAAAGACAGTTGCTCCTTGGAAGAAAAGCTATGACAAACCTACATAGCATAGTCAAAAATAGAGACATCAATTTGCCAACAAAGCTCCCTAGGCTAAGCTCTGGTTTTTCCATTAATCATGTGCAGATGTGAGAGTTGGACCATAAAGAAGGCTGAACGCTGAAGAATTGATGCTTTTGAACTTTGGTGTTGGAGAAGACCCTTGAGAGTCCCTTGGACTGCAAGGAGATCCAACCAGTCCATCCTAAAGGAAATCAGTCCTGAATATTCATTGGAAAGACTGATGCTTAAGCTGGAGTTCCAATGCTTTGGCCACCTGATGCAGAGAGACGACTCATTTGTAAAGACTCTGCTGCTGGGAAAAATGTAGGGCAGTAGAAGAAGGGGATAACAGTGGATGAGATAGCTGGATAGCATCATCAACTCAAAGGACATGAGTTTGAGCAGGCTCCAGCAGATGGTGAAGGATAGGGAACCCTGGAGTGCTGCAGTCCATGCAGTGACAGACATGACTTGGTGAATGAAAAATGATAACAAATATTTCTTGTTTTGACTCACAATTCTTACATCAAGAACCACAAGGATCAAATTTTGGTGCTGATCAAGATCGAATAACCACTCTCCTGATAAAAGCTCATGAATATTATAGGAACACAAAAAATTTCCCACACCCAGCAAATGTGTGTTTTAATGTCTGACATCTGATAAAAAATTACCAGGTATGTGAACTGTGGTGGTAAATCAGACTTCAATTGTAGAAAAGGGTGCATAGGAGCCAAAATAACAATGTTTGAGCATTTAAAGTTTATTTCAAGAAAAATGTAGAATACAGTAAGAACATTAACTGAGTATGTGTCACAGCTAAAAGCTGGTTCCCAGCAGTTTTGCAGAAACAAGATCCAGTGGTCCTTCCCCTACAGGGTATATATAGAATATGTTTTCTCTCCTACAGGAAACCACCACCTTCTTCACAGGACACCTAGGATTCAAGGTGTTAATGGACCTCGGTTAAAATGTTAGCTTGAATTTTACACAACCTCCTGGCCAAGATCTTGCTATGTGACCAGTTTTGACCCTTGAGAATCTTGTCAAAACAATATACAAGCTGCCAACCATGACTTTATCATCAAATGATGCTGCTGTGCTAGTTGAGACAAGCAAACCACTCAGAGTCCTGAGTCTGACCCAGAGTTAGAAAACAATACTGTTTAATCAGTACATTTCATGCTCTGTCCAGGAATTACTATTGGACCAAAATACACCTCTTCAGGCTGTTTCCAGGTCCTCTAGAATAAACTAATTTAATACTCCAGCCATGCAAAGAAGGGAAATCACCATTGATGAGGAGGAGAAAAATCAATCTACCTAAAAAGTCTAGAATTTGATAGAGATTATGTCATTTTTAGACAAGCACATTAAAACAGTTATTCTAACTCTCCCATATGTTCCCTACACATCTATTGGAACAGCTTGAAATAAAAAATAGTGGCAATTCCAAATGCTGGTGAGAATGCAGAGAAACTAGATCACTCATATACTGCTGTTGAGGATGTAAAACGTTACACTGGAAAGTTATTTGGTGGTTTCTTAAAAGCTGAATAAATACAAACTTATCATGTGCCCCTGATAGCTCAGTTGGTAAAGAATCCACCTGCAATGCAGGCGACACTGATTCGAGTCCTAGATTGGGAAGATCACCTGGAGAAGGGAAAGGCTGCCCACTCCAGTATTCTGGCCTGGAGAATTCTACGGACTGTATAGTCAGTCCATGGGGTCATAAAGCATCGGACATGACTGAGCAACTCTCATTTTCACTACCATGTGCCCTGGGAATTGCACTCCTGGGCATTTATGCTATAGTAATGAAGGTTCATGTCCACTCAAAAACATATCCCAAATTGTGTAATATAGCAGATTTATTTATAATAACATTAAACTAGAAATGAATGAAGCAATATCCTATAGTAAATGATTAGTGAAACAATCTGATACATCCATTAAGGTCTCATCTCTTCTAGTCCAAAGAACTTTCTATCATATCCTTCAATACCAGTATTATTAGGGGAAAGACTGCTGATTTGAAAAAAAGAAATGAAGTTTTCTTTAAAAAGTGCCAGCTATGTGATTTGTCTCTATCTGGGGAGAAATAATCATGTTATATTAGAACAGGTGACGAGAAGCACAGATGTTGAAAAATATACAGACCTGTGCCTGGAAGACATGTGTTCATTACATGGTTATGCTATGAGTTTAGCGGTGCAAATTGGTTAATCTCTCCCAGATTCATATTCCTCACCTAGAAGATGATAAAAATGAGAGCTCCCAGAAAAGACGGTGTGAAACGAAAGCAGTTTAAATGAAAACCTTAATTGAAGGCCAAATACACAGGCACTCAGTTAAGATATTTTCCCTACCCAAATGTGTATTCTTTTTATGGATGTTATGTAAGGAATAGTTCAGAGCACGGAGTCAGATTTAAAAGAAACTTGGGCTAGAATTCAAATGGCATCTACTACCAGTTGTGTGAACTTGGGATATTTATGTTGAGCTTCAATGTTTTCAACTCTGGAAAAAGTTCGTAAACTGCACCACAGATTTTAGTATTCAGTTAATGATAAGATGATATATTTTATGCATACTCTAAACACTAAATCTTCAGTGACTTTACCAAGGCTATTTACTTAGACACATGGCAGTTTGGATTAAAAGTCAATCAATCTAAAAAAAAAAAAAAAAAAAAAAGTCAATCAATCTTTGCTGTTTTTGAATTAGGAATAATGCCTCCATAACATTCTGAGTAAAGTAAAGTAACTGGAATCACTTGAAGTGGGAAATAATTTCTCCCTAATTTAAGATTTTCACTTTTGAGTGGATATAGGAAAGAATTTTAGTTAGAGCTGGATTTCACCTAAACTGTCTCCCAGATTTACATGCTCAATTTGTATTTGACATATGTATGTAAATAAATATAACTCTTGTGTGAAGATTCTGAAGACACCTGTCCTGAAGTTGTAAATCATAGTGAAAAACTTCATTATCCAGGCCTTCTAAAATGCATTCTCAGGAAAGTACTGGAAGGCTTAACACAGTATTTATATTTTCTAAAATTGCTATCAAGTTTTCCCAGTAATTGAAGTCAAAAAATTAGAGTTAAATATGAAAACCACCCAACTATCCACATGAACATTGACAGAGGCAAAAAAAAAAAAAATAGATTAATACAAATATAAAATAGTATATAACACATGTACATATTTATGCTCTCTAGTCCAAAGATGATCATCTTTACCTCCAATAGCATTATGTTACTGAGTTGCTGCATAAAAGACAAAATTAATAAAGGGTTAACAATAAAGGGATTTGTTTTTCAAATATACTTTCTTCAGTATACAAATAACATTAAAGAGAAGAAAACATTTTTAAATTGCCTAATATGATTAGATTTGCATACTGATAAATTCCATGTGCAAAGTTTTAATGCCTGTGTGGAATGTTAAAGTCCTCAGATCAAATAAATTACAACAGTTTTTCTCTTTATTTCTCTATATTCAATGTTTTATTTTTTTATAATTTTTCCAGGTGGCCCAGTTGGTAAAGACCCTGCCTGCCAATGCAGGAGGTGTAAGAGAAATGGGTTTGGTCCCTGGGTCAGGAAGATCCCCTGGATGAGGAAATGGCAATCCACTCGAGAATTCTTGCCTAGAGAATCCCATGGACACAGGAGCCTGGTGGGCTACAGTCCATCGGGTCACAAAGTGTCGGACACGACTGAGTGACTGAACACAAGCAGGATGGAGTTAATGTTTCCCCGTTTAACTTCCATTTTTGGAACTGGGAGAATCTATGCGCTTCTTCAGTTGCTCCATATGAATAAAAGAAGATAACATGACAGAGAAGCAAAAAAATCAGAAAGATACAATTCTATGCTGAACTCAAGCTAAAAGTAACAGCACATTTTTAATCTCTGGCAAAGACAGAGTGAGTTTTAAAAAGTAAAATTAACCATATTTAAAATTTTGATTTTTGTTTATTTTCAGCTCTTTATAAAGAGCAATTCAACGTGTCTTTATTCATGTTACTTGTAAAGAATGGTGATATTACAACATTTAACTAAAGTGCTTATTTCAGTAGTTTTATTACTGAAATTATGTTTGGAGATCAAGACTCTCAAGGGGACTTTCTATTTTACCACCTTCTGTTTCCCCACAGCTTGATGCAGCTAGAGTGAGAAGAACGCTTCACATACAGGAAAGTCTCTGTAAATTCGCTTCCTGTTGTGGGAGACAGTGAGAGGGGTACATACACATAGGCCGCACACACGTGTTTATACATGTCCGTACGCGTACTGCTGCTGCCGTGTCAGGAGCTTAAAATGAAATAAAAGCATGAGTTGTCTAGTCAACATCCAAAACAGAGATGCAGTTGACAAACACACTAACGATGCATTCTCATCTCAAAATTCATAGCAGAAATCTCGGGAAACCAATGAGGAAATTAGGAAAGATTATGACAAAGGAGGAGAAGAAATACTTTTTACTGAGGGAGCGAGGAAAGACGTGTTATTAAAGAGGTGTTAACGAGGGTCGGCAGCAGCGCGCTTACCGAAATCCTCCCAGTGCTTACAAGCGGTTTCTGATTAATATCCTCAACATACAGCTGCATGGAAATAAGACAGATTTTGCAAGTCAGTCAGCATAAATATTTAATGACTTCAGATTGTATATATTATGTTTCTATTAATTTTATCAGGCATAACCATCATCTAGTTATAAATCCTATTTTCTATCAAATCCCAAATATTCTCATGAAATATCAACTATAAGACAAATCTCTATGATTGCCCAGTAATGTAAAAATAGAGACCCAAAGTACTATTTATTGCCTGAGCACTGAAGTAACTCCAGTTTCTTCAGGCAGATGAGAGAAATAAAAACTCCAGAGGCATGGAGAGAGGATGTGGTAGGTTCATTATTGATCTCCACTCTTTAATCCTCTTGGAATCCACAACTTTTGTCATGCTATTACTTTGCACTAAAGGGGTGGATTTAATTTCTCATTCTTTGACTTCTGTCTGGCCATATGACTTGCATCAGCAGATAGTTCTGATAATAGGATTTAAAACATCACACACATTTCTACATGCTCCTTTGCAGTTCCACCATTATAAAAATAACATATTTGGTCACACAGCCTACTAGTCCAAAGGAGGAAAAATGTGGGAAGTAGAGCTGCTGTTGCCTCTCCATCAAACTTGGAGAGCTTTGGACCAATTCCAGCCCGAAAAAGATAAAACACAGTGGGCTTGCACATATGCAAAAATAAATAGTTGTCTTATCCACAAAGATTTTGTGGTTGTTTTCAAGTGACTTATTCTGACAAAGTTAATTGGCAGAGCAAGCTAAATGTAAAAGATGAGTTCACAGGCATATATTTAAAGAGGGAAGGAAGCCAAAATAGAACCAAAGTTAGATTCAAGACCTTGTGCCTTGATAGAGATGGGCAATAGCATCTCTCCCCTGATGTAATTTGCAAACCCATGGACGGTAGCCTGCCAGGTTTCTCTGTGCATGGAATTTCCCAAGCAAGAATACTGGAGTGGACTGCCACATTTCACAAAGGTATGAGAAATAATTAATATCAGTGATTATATTAGCAGATACATAAAGGGAAGATTCTACAAGAGTGATGTTTCTATATGAACTTGTCCCGCATACCAAGAAAGAGGACGCTACTCCCAACCTCGAAATATCTCAAACTCATACCTCTTGTTTCTAAATCCTGGCTATACGTTTCCAGCCAAAGATGGAGAAACTCTATACAGTCAGGAGAATCAAGACCGGGAGCTGACAGTGGCTCAGATCATGAACTCCTTATTGCCAAATTCAGACTTAAATTGAAGAAAGTAGGGAAAACCACTAGACCATTCGGGTATGACCTGAATCAAATCCCTTATGATTATACAGTGGAAGTGAGAAATAGATTCAAGGGATTAGATCTGACAGAGTGCCTGAAGAACTGTAGACAGAGGTTTGTAACACTGTACAGGAGGCTGAGATCAAAATCATCCCCAAGAAAGTAGTGTTAGTCACACAGCTTTGTCCAACTCTTTGCGATCCATGTACTGTAGCTCGCCAGGCTCCTGTGTCCACAGAATTTTCCAGGCAAGAATATCGGAGTGGGTTGCCATTTCCTCTTCCAGGGAAACTTTCCAAACCGGGGATTGAACCCACATTTCTTGTATCTCCTGCATTGGCAGGCAGGTTCTTTACCACTAGTGTCACCTAGAAAGCCCCAATCTCCAAGAAGAAAAAAAGCAAAAAAACAAAATGGTTGTTTAAGAGACCTTACAAATAGCTGAGAAAAGAAGAGAAGTGAAAGGAAAAGGAGAAAAGGAAAGATATATCCATCTCAATGCAGAGTTCCAAAAAAATAGCAAGGAGAGATTAGGAAGCCTTCCTAAGCGATCACTGCAAAGAGATAGAGGAAAACAATAGAATGGGAAAAACTCTTCAAGAAAATTAGAGATACCAAAGGAACATTTCATGCAAATATGGGCACAATAAAGGAAAGAAACAGTATGGAATAGCAGAATCAGAAGGTACTAGAAGAGGTGGCAAGAATACACAGAAGAATTGCACAAAATAGAACTTAATGACTCAGGTAACCAAGAGGGTGTGATCACTCGCCTAGAGCCAGACACCCTGGAATGTGAAGTCAAGTGGGCCTTAGGAAGCATCACCGTGAGCAAAGCTAGTGGAGGGGATGGAATTCCAGCTGAGCTATTTCAAATCCTGAAAGAGGATGCTGTGAAAGTGAGGCACTAAATATGCCAGCAAATTTGAAAACTCAGCAGTGGCCACAGGATTGAAAAAGGTCAGTTTTCATTCCAATCCCAGAGAAAGGCAATGCCAAAGAATGCTCAAACTACCACACAATTACACTCATCTCACATACTAACAAAGTAATGTTCAAAATTCTCCAAGCTAGGCTTCAACAGTATGTGAACCTTGAACTTCCAGATGTTCAAGCTGGATTTAAAAAAGGAAGAGGAACCAGAGATCAAATTGCTGACATCTGTTGGATCATAGACAAAGCAAGAGAGTTCCAGAAAAACATCTATTTCTGCTTCATTGACTCTGCCAAGGCCTTTGACTGTGTGGATCACAACAAACTGTGGATACTTCTGAAAGAGATGGGAATACCAGGCCACCTGACCTGCCTCCTGAGAAATCTGTATGCAGGTCAAGAAGCAACAGTTAGAACTGGACATGAAACAACAGACTGGTTCCAAATAGGAAAAGGAGTACATGAAGGCTGAATATTGTCACCCTGCTTATTTAACTTCTATGCAGAGTACATCATGAGAAATGCCAGGCTGGATGAAGCAGAAGCTGGTTCAAGATTTCTGGTAGAAATATCAATAACCTCAGATATGCAAATGACACCACCGTTATGGCAGAAAGCAAAGAATAACTAAAGAATTTCTTGATGAAAGTTAGAGAAGAGAGTGCGAAATCTGTCTCAATGCTCAGGATTCAAAAAAGCTAAGGTCATGGCATCTGGTCCCATCAATTCATGGCAAATAGATGGGGAAACAATGGAAACAGTGAGATGCTTTATTTTTCTGGGCTCCACAATCACTGTGGATGATTGACTGCAGCCATGAAATTAAAAGACACTTGCTCCTTGGAAGAAAAGCTGTGACCAACCTAGACAGTATATTAAAACACAGAGACATTACTTTACCAGCAAAGGTCCATCTAGTCAAAGCTATGGTTTTTCCAGTAGTCACGCATGGATGTGAGAGTCAGACCATAAAGAAAGCCGAGCGCCGAAGAATTAATGGTTTTGATCTGTGGTGTTGGAGAAGACTTGAGAATCCCTTAGATTGCAAGGAGATCCAACTAATGCATCCTAAAGGAAATCAGTCTTGAATATTCATTAGAAGGACTGATGCTGAAGCAGAAGCTCCAATGCTTTGGCCACCTGATGCAAAGAGCTGCTCATTTGAAAAGAGCCTGATGTTGAGAAAGATTGAAGGCTGAAGGAGAAGGGGACGACAGAGGATGAGATGCTTGGATGGCATCACTGACTCGATGACATGAGTTTAAACAAGCTCCGGGAGTTGGTGGTGGATAGGGAAGCCTGGCATACTGCAGTGTATGGAGTTGCAAAGATTCGGGCATGACTGAGTGACTGAATTGAGCAGATGCCTTTGTGTTGAAATGAAGATTTAGAAGAATCACTCAGTAAATTAATCCAAACCGCTGTTTTTCGTGTAAAGAAAGCTGATATAAATATGGTCTTGTTAGAGAAGATAAATTTTAAAGAAATTAATAAAGGATATGCATAAAGTAAATGATTAGTCATCTAGAAGTTTTTAACATGTATGTGTTTGTGTTTAACAATATATCTTTAATATATAAAAAGCAATAATTGACAGAGAGATTAGAAAGACAGTGTATACTCATGAAAGGAGATATGAGTACATACTCTCTTGTGCTCAGGGAATTTGAATTTATTTATCTAGCAGAAACATAGATATGAATATGTTAAAAGTTTGGCAGAGGATTCTATCTGTATCCCTTCCTTAAAAAAAAAAAAAAAAAAAACACGTAAAATTACCACCATGGAGGAATCACTGGGATAAAAGCGCTTATGTATTATTAAGTGACAAAACGATGCTTAACTCTTGTATCACTCTTCAACACAGAATTGAAAACCTTAAGTGCCACTTCCTGTTTCTTTTATCCCTAGTCTGTTCTGTCAGTATCTTTTCATTGATGAAAGCAAATAATAGCATTGGAGAACAACCACAGGGTAACTGCTTGCATCTCAGACGACATGGTAGCTGGAGTAGATTTGATTATAGATGTATAATTATATTATTGGGTTTTTGTTTGTTTGCTTTCGAGCATTTACTGAGATGAGCATTGTCATATATTGGGATTTAGATGTGGGATTTAGATGTGGGACAGCAGACTTTCTTCATGGAAAAGTTAGAGTGGCAAAAAGAATAAGAAGTATTTTCTAATACCATCAATATCACAGAATTAAAGACATTGAACACTGTGTGCTTTGGTTTGTTTAGGATAAAAAATCTTGCATCATGTAGAAATGTGTTACACCATGTGATATATTTCTTTTACAGCCTTAGAGAAACTGTAGCTTAATACTACTTTCGTTTTCAAAGTCAAAGTTGCAAACTAATTTGATTTCTTACGTTAATTGACCAGAATGTAAGTATCTCAGACTCTGTCCAAACAAGCTACATTTCCCCACCTGCCAGCCCTATGTTCATGGACATTTAAAAATGGCACCTTCTGTAAATAACAATTTCATCGATAGGCTCATAGCTAAATTGTCTTATATTTAAACAAGTTAGCTTGCAATTCCTCTTTTAATTTAAAATCAGTTATCCAACTCAAGAGAAAGTTACACACAAAGTTAGGTACTAGCATTGCATAGTGAAGTTATAAGAAAATATAGAAATATAGTAGTAGAAATAATGAGTAAACAATTTTCTAAATTATAAAATCTTATGACTCATTTTTTTGCTTCTCTAATTTGCAAATATGTACTGATCATATTTTCTATAGGAGAAAAATAATTACCTAAAGTGACAAGTCCATATTTCAGAGAAATTTCACAGGAATCAAAAGGCAATAAAATTATGTCTATATTGTTCTTCATAACGATAAGAACCATATATATGATATGTGGGCTGTATGATATTTGACTATACAAGCATTCTACAGGAGGCATCATCTTCAGGAGGGAGAAGGGAAACCACTGCAGATGACTTTACTCCGGTGCTTGGCAAAACCAATCATTTTTATGAATGCCAAGTATTAACAACTGTTTATCTTATAAACTCCTTTACCCACCTACACAGCCACACTGTAGCATCCATGTGTGGGCATGCAGGGACTATGTAAATGGAGTCATTATCCAAGCATAAGGTGCTATATCATTGTGGATTTAGCTCTTCAATTGAATCTCTTTAAGCAATGTTAAAAAAAAAAAAAAAGATATTATTCTCTAACAAAGGAGTAATTTGCATTAGCAGTACGTTTGGTTTTTGGTGTTGCTCTGATTTTTACAGGTTTATTTCATTTAATAGAGATTCATGCAATTATGAAAATGTTATTTTTCAAGTACTTATCAGTACCAGACAGTATGGCTAGTTTCAGCTTAGGGCAATTATCAGTTAATTTGGCATCTATCTAGTAGATTGGCTCCCAAATCACAAGGCTTTTCAGACTAAATAGCATTTATTTTGTGAGTTGCTCACAAGTGCTCATCTGCATGTATGAAATTTCCCCTCTGATTCTGGCTTCTGAATGTGCATGTTAAGCAAAATTGTAGGGCTGAATCTGTTTAATGTTTCAGGTTCTGACTAACTTATTGTCTTCTGAACTCATTTTTATAGTTTTTAACTCCCCCAATTAAGATTTAATTATTTTAGTAAGGATTTGTATAGCTGACTCACTGTGCTGTATACCTCAATTGGGAAGCCTGCATCATGAATGGAAATGTGGGGAGATTTTACTAAAAATTCTAGTTCATTTGCACACAAACCCACATGTGCATAAAGGCAAAACAACATTAAACAGAAAACCACCAGCAAGTATACAGTTGGTTTTCACGAGTTAGGAAAGCGTGTATATTTTAAATGTAATTTTATATGATACTGCAAAGCCCAGTGAGCAGAGGTCTAAAAACAGAAGCAGTACATATGCATTTATATTTGTTTATACTATACTTTTCAAAGTATAACAACTGAATTCAATCTAAGATTGTGTATAATATCTTTAGCCATACCTTGTCAACGCACATTAATAATTCATGATAATCTAAAAAAATATGATACACATTGTTTGTAATGGCAATAAAGATATTTGATATGTGTATGTATTTGTATATTTCATGATTCTTAATATTTAATGAAAACTCAATTTGAGGTGTTTTTATTGGCTAACTAGGTTTTGTTTGTTCATCACAAGCTTCATAACCTATGACATTGCTATGTGTATATCAGTTTCACTCAAAGTAGTGAAAAGTAATGGTGCCACCTTCATTATCCTTCATTTGTGCTACATACACAAGTATAGTTTTTATACAGTATAGTTTTCACACTTACCAGCATTTTTTGAACAATCTTAATGATTATGTAATGTATTTTTAATCAAAGCACAATAAAGCAACATAAAAATTCTACTTTATCAGTAACTGGAAAAATTACTTTGAATCTTATCTTTTTATTCAGATTATTAAAAGATTTAAGGTGATTTGTCCATTTATTTTGCTTATTGACTACTCTGCTTAAACATGAGTACTTTTAGAGTGGAACAAGGGAGTGCAGAGGTATTTAGTCTGTATGGTGGAGCTAAAGAGAGCTAATTCAACTACCTTGGAATCTAACTGCTTGCTTTGGCATAGCCAAGGCACAAAGTATCCTAAACCATGTAACTAACAATTAGGTGAAGAGGTCACTTTGAATTTGGCACACAATGGGAGTGCAGGCGTGTCCTAACTGGATCCAGCTGAACTGGTCATCTACTTATACACACAGTATAGTCATGACTGATGCTTACAATCAGCATCATTTCTGAAGGGCGAGGCCCTGTGCTATAGTGACTGTAGATCCACTGTTTGTGCACTCTAATATTCTCATTAAAAATCATTTTTAAGTGTTTCCATTGACTTTTTTCAAAGTTAATATTCCAGCTTTTGTGCTATGTTGAAGAATACAGTGCATCCCATAGAATCTCCAAGTGTTTGATTCACTGATGTACTGATTGATGTTGTTGCTGTTCAGTCTCTCAGTCATCTCCAACTCATTGCAAGCCCATAGACTGAAGCACGCCAGGCCTCCCTGTCCTTCACTATCTCCTGGAGCTTGCTCAAACTCATGTTCATTGAGTCGGTGATCCCATCTAACCATCTCATCCTCTGTCATCCCCTTCTCCTCCTGCCTTCAATCTTTCCCAGCATCAGGGTCTTTTCCAATGAGTTAGCTCTTTGCATCATGTGGCCAAAGTATTGGAGATTCAGTTTCAGCATCAGTCCTTCCAATGATATTCAGGACTGATTTCCTTTAGGATTGACTGGTTGGATCTCCTTGCAGTCCAGGGGACTCTCAAGAGTTTTCTCCAACACCACAGTTCAAAAGTGTCAATTCTTTGGTGCTCAGCCTTCTTTATCGTCTAATTCTCACATCAGTTTATGACTACTGGAAAAATCATAGCTATGATTATACAGACATTTGTTGGCAAAGTGATGTCTCTGCTTTTTAATACACTGTCTAGGTTTCTCATAGTTTTTCTTTCAAGGAGCACATGTCTTTTAATTTCATGGCTGCAGTCAAAATCTGCAGTGATTTTGGAGCCCAAGAAAATAAAGTCTCTCACTGTTTCCATTGTTTCCCCATCTATTTGCCATGAAGTGATGGGAACGGATGCCATGTCTTCATTTTTTGAATATTGAGTTTTAAGCCAGTTTTTCACTGTTCTCTTTCACCTTCATCTTGAGGCTCTTTAGTTCCTCTTCACTTTCTGCCATAAGGGTGGTGTTATCTGCATATGTGAGGTTATTGATATTTCTACCAACAATCTTGAATCCATCTTATGCTTCATCCAGCCTGGCATTTCTCTTGATATACTCTGTATGGAAGATAAAATGCATGGTGACAATATACAGCTTTGATGTGCTCCTTTCCTGATTTGGAACCAGGCTGTTGTTCCATGTCCGGTTCTAACTGTTGCCTCTTGACGTGCATACAGATTTCGCAGGAGGCAAGTAAAGCGGTCTGGTATTTCCATCTCTTAAAGAATTTTCCAGTTTGTTGTGATCCACACAGCTTATTTAACTTATATGCATATATTTATATGCTAATTTAACATATCATGCGAAATGCCAAGCTGAATGAAGCATAAACTGGAATCAAGATTGCCGGTAGAAATATCAATAACTTCAGATATGCAGATGACACCACCCTTATGGCAGAAAGTGAAGAAGAACTAAAGAGCCTCTTGATGAAAGTGAAAGAGGAGAGTGAAAAAGCTGGCTTAAAACTCAACATTCAGAAAACTAATTCATGGCATCTGCTCCCATCACTTCATGGCAAATAGATGGAGAAACAGTGGAAACAGTGGCTGACTTTATTTTGGGGGGCTCCAAAATCACTACAGATGGTGATTGCAGGCATGAAATTAAAAAACCCTTACTCCTTGGAAGACAAGCTATGACCAACCTAGACAGCTTATCAAAGAGCAGAATCATAACTTTTCCAACAAAGGTCCATCTAGTCAAAGCTGTGGTTTTTTCAGTAGTCATGTATGGATGTGAGAGTTGGACTATAAAGGAAGCTGAACGTGGAAGAATTGATGTTTTTTGAAACATGTATATTCCTGTATGTGAAATAGATCACCAGTCCAGGTTCAATGCATGAGACCAGGCGCTCAGGACTGGTGTGCTGGGGTTGACTCTGAGGGATGAGATGAGGAGAGGGATGGGATGGGGGTTCAGGATGGGGCACACATGTATACCCATGGCTCTTTCATGTCAATGTATATGGCAAAAGCCACTACAATATTGTAAAGTAATTAGCCTCCAATTAAAATAAATAAATTAATTAAAAAAAGAATTGATGCTTTTGAACTGTGGTGTTGGAGAAGACTCTTGAGAGTCCCTTGGACTGCAAGGAGATCCAGCCATCCTAAAAGTTGGATCATCCTAAAGGAGATCAGTCCTGGGTGTTCATTGGAAGGACTGATGCTGAAGCTGAAACTTCAATACTTTGGCCACCTGATGAGTAAAACTGACTCATTTGTAAAGACCCTGATTCTGGGAAAGATTGAAGGCAGGAGGAGAAGGGGATGACAGAGGATGAGATGGTTGGATGGCATCACGGACTCAGTGGACATGAGTTTGAGTAAACTCTGGGAGGTGGCGAAGGACAAGGAAGCCTGGCGTGCTGCAGTCCGTGGGGTTTCAAAGAGTTGGACGTGACTGAGTGAGTGAACTGAATTGAACACAGTCAAAGGCTTTATCCTAGTGAAGCAGACGTATATTTTTTTTCTGAAATTTCCATGCTTTTTTATTATCCAGTGTATGTTGACAATTTGATCTCTCGTGTCTCTGTATTTTCCAAGTCCAAGTTTGTACATCTGGAATTTTTCGGTTCACATATTGTTGAAGCCTAGTTTGAAGGAGTTTGAGCATTACTTTACTAGCATGTGAAATTAGTGCAGTTGTACAGCAGTTTGAATATTCTTTGGCATCGCCTTTCTTTAGGATTGAAATGAAAACTGATCAAGCTTTTACTGAGCATCTATTACACTGTACACTAGACGCTCTCAGTTGGACACTGGACACTAGTCTTAGTGGAAGAGAGAAGCAGAAACAAATTTATTAAATTAAAATTTATGTGATAATAAAGTATATTGCTATATTGGTGTATCTGCACTAACGTCACTGTAGATTTTGGGTGAACTATTGCATTTTTAGGATTACATAATCCCTTCACATATTTTCAACATGTGCTGCCTATTTTTGAAGTATATCTTCCTTTTATTTGCATTATATTTACTATTCATTATTTTGAACAGGTTCACACATTCGTTGTTTAAATAATTTATTGTATTTATTAGTGAGTACTAATCAATTTCAAATTATAGTGATAATTGTAGTTTCATTAATGCATTATTGTCAGCCACTTTTTTTGAAGTTGATTTGCTTCATTGCCTAATATTTATGGATTATCTCAAAGTTTCTTATAGTTTATTTATATTCACCCTGTGTTGCGTTGACCCAATAACCCGAGACTCATCAGCTAATTCAGTATCTCATTTGTCCCACCTTCCTAAGTGTCATGTGAATACAGTTTTGTGTGTGTGTGTAATTGCAGTAGAATCTTTTCCAGAGCAACCCATCGTTTATGCTTGGGAAGTTTGTTTCTGACGTATAAGAAGACTCTTTGCTCCTTTTTGTTGTTGCTGTATCTAAGCCACTCTTCTTTTATAATAGTCCCGTCCCCGTCTCCCCTCCTCGCCCTGTTGATTTCATTGTACGGTACTGCTTAACACTGCGTATGTTTTTCTCCGTTATCTTGCCCTCCTGAGGATGAGAGATTAGTTCCTCATATTTTCCTTTACAGAAGCCAGGTTCCTCTTATAGGTGTGCAGTTCACAACTATGACATATCGATGGTGTATATAAAACAATCTCTGTGTCACTTAAAGTATATAAGTTCAGTGAACAACTTATATTTAAAGACCTGATACATATAAGGAGTTATGAAAGTTGGTGATGCATCATGAAAGGGGTACCAATGTGCTATTATTGGGTTTTAAGAGAATAAAAAAGTCATAGTTTTTCCCTAGTAGGAACAGATAAGAAAAGTTAAATTATAAAAGCACCGTTAGCAATGTATTTTGAGAATGACTATTTGACATTCAGAGAGCCTCAAAGACCGGGTGAAAGAACAGCAGAAAGACACCGTGGCATCATACTGCATGGCGTCCTAAATTTGGGAAAACTAACTCCAAATTTTCATTTTGAATTTTGGCCAGTGTGTAAAGTAAGACAGAAATTTTCATTGGAAACTAGTTGGAAGGTTAATTTGGGGGCATATTGTAGAAAGTCATTTATGTAAGAGCAGCAGGATTTTAACTTTTATCTGGTCAAATGGAAACCAATGAAAAATTATAATCATATTGTACTATCATATGTGTTTGATAATTTTATATTAAAATATGGTTTTATGAAATAATGTAATACCAACTATTTCTTACATAATTACATGTATGACGTCACACCTAAATAAGTCATATCTGAGACAAAACAAAAATTGGGACAATGAATATACATATGCATGGCCCAGAATTAATAGCAGAAGAAAAAAATGCATTGACATAAATTATTATGCACAAAACCAAGAAGATGTGTTGTTTGGCCATTTTATACAATGTGGTAGGGAATCACAGAGCCCAGGGGAAATAATCGACAATTCTAAATACGTAAGATAAAAAGGAAGATAAATGTCAGAGATTTCATGAAGAGTTTTTGATGTGTTAAACAATGCTTAGAGTCTGAGCGCCACAGGAGGCTGAACTTTATCTCACATTTTGGCTTGCTCATCACGTGAATTTAAGTAGTTCTGACTTTGAATGAAAACTGCAAGTTGAAAACCTTCCAAGCTGTCTGTAGCTTCCCTGCTCTGGATTCACTCAGAGGTAATAATAGGGGTTATCTCATTGTATGAGAAAATGGAAGGAGATAGAGGGATGGTGCCAAGATAACAAGAAAGTCTTCATTATCCACTGAAGTTTGCAGTGATTATGCTTGAAGAGAGAGGCCTTTATGCTACACAGTCACCTTTCTTGGCACGGCGCTGTCCTTTTCCTTGGATCTAAGGCACTCGAGACGACCAGAGATGGATGTGCTCCCGTTCTGAAACTTCACTGTTGTTCATTCTGCTTAGAAATTTTATAGAGTCTGATGAATCTTACTTCTTACAATCTGATTTACTTTAACATATATCATTTTATTTTATCTCCATTTGATAGAAGTTGTTTTTTTTTTTTTAATGTTCATCCTTTAATTGGCAAATGGCCCAAATAAGTTTTATGAAAAAATGATAGAGATGATAGAGAGGCTCTCTAGAGTTTTTAATTAGGTCAAGTCAATTTTCTCTTCTTCTTAAGCCAAGGGCATCATTATTAGAAAGTGCCAAATGTGATACAGGATTTCAAAAGCAGCACAATCAATGGTTTTTCCATTGTCAGGGAATAATAGAGCTGAAGCTTAATTACATTTCAAAAATGAATAGAAAAAAAAATCTTGAGGTACAGTAGCCTTTTATCATAGGTTTTCTGAGACCAAAATTTATAAAAGTAGAGATAAAAATTTGTCGATTTTCTCCGACTATTGAGTATGTATTGTAGACTCATCAGTCTTTTGCTGAGAAGGGCCATAATGTGATAGTTCAATGCTGTGCAGTCATTATGACTTCAAATAGGTAGATGTTATTTGATTTTAAATAACACTTTTGTCTGTTTCTTTATACACAAAGAAAGATTAATTCATCTAAAATATTTCCATGGTACTTTCAGCATTGTACTTTGCACATTTCTTTTACTGCAGAGAAGTAAAAATAATGTACTATAAAATCTCCTATGTGCACTAAGCTGGATTCAGCTGCTGGTTAAGATCAAAACAAAACAAAAATGCAAAACAGAAACAAAACAAAGGTTATACTTGGCTAAAATTCAGTTCACTTAAGATCATTTTCTGAATGAAGATAATTTTCTGAATTAATCTAATTTAAAAACCTAGTGATAAACTGTTGTCTTTTAATATTTGTAGTATCACTACCAGTAAAATCCTATATGAAAACCTCTCAGTGTTTAAATGCACATAGCAAATATTCGCACATGGCAAATATCTCACTTTCTATGTATATAACAGGTTTTAGAGCCAGTGTAATTATACTCAAAATGTGTGTAGGTGAGAGAATTGAAACTAGCGTGTTAAATGTCTGCTCATGATTGTACAACATGATTAGTAAGCCAGGGTCTTTGTGTATGTGTGTGTTTAATAGAGATGAGAGAGAGGCCCTAAGCCTTGGGCTCAGTCCCTTAGATACTTGCCTCTGAACATTTCAGTTCAGACATAATTCAATGGCACCTTGGGGGCGGGGAGGAAATGAAAAAGCAGGAGAATCTGATTCTGATATAAAGGGAGAGCCCTGCTCAGAACTTCGTGTGACGAAGAGAGGCAAGCTAAGTAGCACTGCAGCTGGAGTTGATTCTTCCAAACAGGCGTGTTTCTCAAGGCACAGGATAAGCCAGCAGTTTATACCTCTGCTTTATTTCACAGATTAAGTGTGACTCCTTAAAAAAAAATAAGGGATTTGCATGAGGATCAGACTCTCCCTGCTTTGCCATCTAACTTACTTCTTCCCCTGTTGCTTTCTTCTGAACTTTTTCAATTTCTCTAGCCTTTCTAGAAATAGACAAGTGAACAGCTCCTTCCTTCC
The DNA here is from genome assembly GCF_054371585.1 of Giraffa tippelskirchi. Lineage (NCBI taxonomy): Eukaryota > Metazoa > Chordata > Mammalia > Artiodactyla > Giraffidae > Giraffa > Giraffa tippelskirchi. The sequence continues at coordinate 173,554,818 of NC_137280.1, read as the reverse complement.
ATTACTGGAATCGTAATGTCTCAAAAGTGGATTATAGTTTTCCAAAGGAAGGCTGTTAAAATCATTTTCCTTAAGGTATTGATAAAATATCATAAAAGAACCTATAAATTACACAAGAATTTTATTTTTATTTAACTTTTTAAGTTTACCCATAGTGTAATATAATTATAAAATATTATTTAATTTTCTTTAAATTTTATAGTGAAGTATAGTTGATTAACAATTGTATTAGTTTCCAGTATAAAGCAAATTGAATCACTTATACATATACATATATCTATTCTTTTCCAAAATTTTTTTCCCATTTAGGTTATTACAGAATATTGTGCTGTATAGTAAGTCCTTGTTGGTTATTACAAGTCAATCCCAAACTCCTAGTCTTTCCGTCTCCCACCATCCCCCCGTCAACTGTAAGTTCATTCTCTAAGTCTGTGAGTGCACTTCTGTGGTGTAAATAAGTTTATTTGTGTCATTTTTTTTTAGATTCAGCATTTAAGTGATATCATATGATATTTGTCTTCCTCTGATTTTATGTCACTTAATATGATAATATTCAGGATTGTCCATAATAATTTTAAATATTAATGATTCAAACTCAGAGCAAGAGGCTTATAAAGACATTTAGTTTGAAGAATCCAAAATAAAAGTTAAATTTAAAATTGCTTATTTGTTTGTAAAATACGTTTTATACAATAGTCCTATGTATGCAATTATTTGAAAATTAAGTACACTAAATTCAGAGAAATAAGCAAAAATATCATCATGGAAATTGTAACCCTTTTCATCTATATTTATGGAAAATTCTCGTCGAAAAAAACAATAATCATAAGATACAATAGGAAATATTTTGATCTCACATTGCCCTTTAAAATTCTAAATGTATCCTTCATCTTAAATCATAATATTTGTAGGCCTCTTGAGTCTTCTTCCTTCTCTAAGATAACATAAATTTTTATGGTCACTTTTAGAAGCAAAATTTGTCCCAATTCAATCAATAAAAACGCTAGCAACATGTAATAACTAATTTAATGTGAAATCATCTTGTCTTCCCAGATGAAGCTGAATATTGGCTGACATCTCTCTTGCAGAAGCTCTAATCAGAGGCACTTCACTTTCAAATGACCTCAGGCCACAAGCCCTTCTGTGGGGTCCATATCTTTTCCCACAAGTTCTACACACTTGTCGCGTCATCAGAGGGGTGTGCAGCCGCTCCCAAACGAGCGTCTCCTCTCCTGTGACTGTGGCGCTGGCGCCAGGCTCTCTTCTTTTAGCTTCAGTGTGTCCACACCTCAGAAGCCTGTGTCCACCAGCTGCAGGGGACACGTGCCAAGTTCCCGTAGAAAACCCACTCAGCAGACTTGAGGTGAAGTGCAGCCAACTCCCTTCCGCTGGAGAGCAATCCACAAAACTTTCCAAACAAATTCAACTCAAAACCCAAAAGCTCTCCAGTCCCTCAAAAACCTTACCCTTATTTTCTCTCCATGTCCGTCAGTAACTTTTCAGAGGTTTGTGACCACTTGCTACGAGATCTGTCACTGTGGACTGTTCACCGTTCACTTTGGATGCATCCATCGTCTCCATGACTCAGTTGAACCTGGGCTGGAAAGAGTTCCTGTTAACTTGATACGTGCATATATACAGATAGAATTACAGGAGACGTGTGTTTAAAATTGATTGCAGCATCTATTCTAAACAAAACATACAAAGAAGCATTAGCTAAACATTAAAAAAAGAACTGCTATAGCCTGATCCTGTATAGCTCCTATATTTTCAAGAACCCTTTTCTGTAGATTTATTTTGTGAAATTTCCTCAAATTTTATTTCCACTATTTTCTCTTTCTCAGAAATAATGCTTTATTATTTTTTACAGCTTTGCTTTATGAAAATGTTCAAGCATAGAAAATCCGAATGTTAGTGTTTGCATGTATGTGTATCTTATAGAATCAATAGCAGTTACTATCTTGCCATATTTGCTTTACCCCTCTATTTTTTTTTCCTGAATCATTTGAAAGTAAGCTGCAGATCTCTACCAGACCCAGGCTGGGGAACTTCCCAGAACTTCTTACCCTCTATTTCTCAGGCCTCAGCTTTCGACTGTGTTTCCCAAAAACAGAACAGCTTTCACAAAGCACCATGCCGTTTCAGTGGCCGTAAAATTGTTTGGACACTGGCACTCCCGTAGGCCAAAGAGCTGCATAGACAGTGCCTGTGTGGAGGAGCCCCTATGCATACCCCCCGGCCAGACTGGGCTGCAAGGACTCTGGTTTCACCAGATGCTGCCCGTTGGTCAGGTGACGACCTGGAAATTAGGCAGAGTTCAGTACTCTTGCCTGGAAAATCCCATGGATGGAGGAGCCTGTAGGTTGCAGTCCATGGGGTTGCGAAGAATAGGAAACGACTGAGCGACTTCACTTTTCCCTTTCATGCACTGGAGAAGGAAATGGCAACCCACTCCAGTATTCTTGCCTGGAGAATCCCAGGGACGGCGAGCCTGGTGGGCTGCCGTCTATGGGGTCGCACAGAGTCGGACACGACTGAAGCGACTTAGCAGCAGCAGACTGGTAGATTTGACTTTAATAATGAGACATGGGAATAGGAGGGAAAGAACAACTGATAGCTTTTCCTCACCCTCTTCCTCTGCCTATTTCGAGACTCAGCAGATTTGCACAGGCTGTCTGGAGATGGCCAGGGAGGCCAGACGACCGTCTGTGAGGCTGTGGCCAGTTCAATAGCACAGCCCTTAGGAATCGCTCTCCTCCTTCCCCTGTCTCACTTTCCTGTTTCTCTCAGGCCCGCTTCTCTGAAATTGCACTCCTATCCTCATGAAGTGTTAACATATATTATTTTTTTTTCCTAGGACTTGTTTTTGAGGGAATTAAGAATTTGTACAATTGGCACCAAGAATAATGCTAGAACGTGGACTCTTGGGGTCCAGATTTTGAAACTGTATTGTTTTCCAGTCTGAAGGCAACAGAAACCACAAAGCTATTGTTGAAGAAACGGTGATTATCCCTCATATGCAGTGACATCATGGTGGCATAGATGTCAAAAATATGGTAGGAGATCAGGTGACTGCTACACATGACTGATGGGTCTGACACAATTATGACTACAAAGATACTAGTGTGGCTTGACTGTTTCTAATGGCAGGGAAAGTCTGGAAATGATTGACAGGTGAATGGCAGTGTATTGTCATCTTAAAGGCAGACAGTGAAATCACTCAATCAGGGATGTCTGACTTTTTGTGACCCCATGATCTGTAGCCTGCCAGGCTCCTCTGTCCATGGAATCCTCCAAGGAAGAATATTAGAGTGCTTAGCCAGCCATTCCGTTCTCCAGGTGATCTTCCCGACCTAGAGTTTGAACCTGAGTCTTCTGTATTGCAGCAGGATTCTTTACCATCTGAGCCACCAGGGAAGCCCAGAAAACCAGAGGGCTTCTATGATAGCTTTAGCAGAGCCTCATCTTCCTCTAATCTTAGAGTGGATTCTGCTCCTGCAATGCCCTGGGCTCTAACAGACCCTGAGCAACTAAACTTGAAACATCAAAGAAATGAGAGGAAGAACAGACAATGCTGAGCTGGCTGATATCAGATCAACTGAGTCACATGTTTTGCAAGAGCAGAAGCAGCAACTGCCTGTTAAAAATAGAAATGGTAGATAAAGGATCAGGCCTAAGCCTTTCCAGATGGCACGAAAAAACTAGATGAACCAGTGGTCTGGTTTCCCTTGTCACTTACTTATCTTGCTCCCAGAACACACAGTGGTCTCTTAGGACGTTCTCTATGATCAATTGCAGAGGAGGAAAGGACTTAGGTCTAGCTTACAAATAAAAAGATGTGATATGTCAACTCTAGCCAGAAATAGACTGCTGCTGGATTATAGCTGTTCTCATGGATCACCATGCAGGGAAGCAGTGAGAGATTCAGGGTGCAGTCTGTGAGTGATACCCTTGATGGACCATTTAAGGAGAGACAGAGGGGACCTGAGACAGAAATCAGAACTGACTTCTCAGCTGTAATAAATGATTGGGACATTGGTCAGAAGCTTGGGAAAACAACTTCGAGTGGTCAGGAAATGCTCTATGAGACATATTTATGTGAATGGACTTGGGAATGGGGATACCGGTACAGATATTTCTCTCTCACTCTAGTGACTACCAGGGAGCATTTACTCAAGGAGGATGTCCTAAGCAGGTGAACGGGACAGCCCATCCTATGGAGGCCGAATGATTTGACTCCCCAGTGCATTCACTGACACAGACAGAGCCCTCTGTTAGCAAGATGGAGATAAGTTGCTTCTACGATGGTATATCAAAATTTCTAGCATCAGAGGCTTATCTTACATCCTCGATGATTGCCCAGGAAACCAGCTACCTAACTCGGATCTTGACAGTTATTTTGAATTCCTTCTGGTCTGGAGTGGGCAGCGACGTATCCTCACTGAAGTGTACTTATACTCTAGATTGGATCTTTCCTTCTCTGACTTTGAAACTTTCAACTGTCACCATCATTTGAGGACTTACTGAATGACAGACAACATTCATATTGTATCCTTCAGAGCATCGATTCAGATCAAATAATTTGTTCATGGCAAAGAAAAAATTGACTTATAATCGTAGAATATACTGTTTTTTCCTATTTTATTTTCCAAACCCCAGAAATTGTTGACTTGAAAAAAATCACAAAATAGCTTGTCAGTGATAAAACTAAGGTGCTAATTTCAAGCAACACTTTGTACATTTGGGGTATAGCCTAATAGGCTGTGATATAGGCACTTAATAAACAGGAAATGCACAGTGTTGTGTCCTTAAGAGCTGAAACATGTTAGTTCAAGAATCCAGAGATAGAAATAGCATTGTTCCTTTTTATTACCAATCCTTTTAATTGTTCTCTTCCTTGAAAAGTAGGCTCTGCTGGGTTAGAAGTCCTGATTTACAGGTAGGAAAGTGTGCTTGTGCCAAGAGACACAGAGAGAATTCAACTAATTAGAAAGTTTCATTAACTGACCATTTATGAATTTTTCATCCTATTGAATTATTAGACAATGACAAGAATAAATATACCGTGTTCATGGATTGGAAGAATTAATATAGTGAAAATGAGTATTCTACCCAAAGCAATCTACAGATTCAATGCAATCCCTATCAAGCTACCAATGGTATTTTTCACAGAACTAGAACAAATCATCTCACAATTTGTATGGAAATATAAGAAACCTCGAATAGCCAAAGCAATCTTGAGGAAGAAGAATGGAACTGGAGGAATCAACCTGCCTGACTTCAGACTCTACTACAAAGCCACAGTCATCAAGACAGTATGGTACTGGCACAAAGATAGAAATATAGATCAATGGAACAAAATAGAAAGCCCAGAGATAAACCCACGCACATATGGACACCTTATCTTCGACAAAGGAGGCCAGAATATACAATGGAGAAAAGACAATCTCTTTAACAAGTGGTGCTGGGAAAACTGGTCAACCACTTGTAAAAGAATGAAACTAGAACACTTCCTAACACCGTACACAAAAATAAACTCAAAATGGATTAAAGATCTAAACGTAAGACCAGAAACAATAAAACTCCTAGAGGAAAACATAGGCAAAACACTCTCCGACATAAATCACAGCAGGATCCTCCATGACCCACCTCCCAGAATATTGGAAATAAAAGCAAAAATAAACAAATGGGACCTAATTAAAATTAAAAGCTTTTGCACAACAAAGGAAACTATAAACAAGGTGAAAAGACAGCCTTCAGAATGGGAGAAAATAATAGCAAATGAAGCAACAGACAAACAATTAATCTCAAAAATATACAAGCAACTTCTGCAGCTGAATTCCCGAAAAATAAATGACCCAATCAAAAAATGGGCCAAAGAACTAAACAGACATTTCTCCAAAGAAGACATACAGATGGCTAACAAACACATGAAAAGATGCTCAACATCACTCATTATCAGAGAAATGCAAATCAAAACCACAATGAGGTATCATTTCACACCAGTCAGAATGGCTGCTATCCAAAAGTCTACAAGCAATAAATGCTGGAGAGGGTGTGGAGAAAAGGGAACCCTCTTACACTGTTGGTGGGAATGCAAACTAGTACAGCCACTATGGAGAACAGTGTGGAGATTCCTTAAAAAACTGGGAATAGAACTGCCATATGACCCAGCAATCCCACTGCTGGGCATATACACCGAGGAAACCAGAATTGAAAGAGACGCGTGTACCCCAATGTTCATCGCAGCACTGTTTACAATAGCCAGGACATGGAAGCAACCTAGATGTCCATCAGCAGATGAATGGATAAGGAAGCTGTGGTACATATACACAATGGAATATTACTCAGCCATTAAAAAAAATACATTTGAACCGGTTCTACTGAGATGGATGAAACTGGAGCCCATTATACAGAGTGAAGTAAGCCAGAAAGAAAAACAACAATACAGTATACTAATGCATATATATGGAATATGAAAGATGGTAACGATAACCCTATATGCGGGACAGAATGAGAGACACAGATGCATGGAACAATTTTATGGACTCTGAGGGAGAAGGTGAGGGTGGGTCGTTCTGGGAGAATGGCATTGAGACATGTGTATTGTCATATGTGAAACAGAGCACCATTCCATGTTCGATGCATGTGACAAGGGCTCGGGGCCGGGGCAGTGGGATGATCCAGAGGGATGGGAGGGGGAGGGAGGTGGGTGGGGGGTTCGGGAAGGGGAACACATGTAAACCCATGGCTGATTCTTGTCAATGTATGGCAAAAACTATTACAATATTGTAAAGTAATTAGCCCCCAAGTAAAATAAATAAATTTATTAAAAAAAAAAAAAAAAAAAAAAGAATACTGATATTACTGGTAGATCAACTTGGTTTATCTTGAAAAGTTGGTTGTCACAGAAAAGTTGATCAGGGAAGAGTATGGTTGTGAAACCAAAGGATCTACTTGGATTACAGCTAATGATAGATCTAAATGGAAAATTACAAAAAATGTGGATCAATTGAGATCATGCAATTAATGTTTTAGAATATTTGGAGAAGAAACTCTGGAACAACATACCAGGCAAGCAACCTAGACTATCTTAAGAGCTAAGAGCTACACTAATAGCTAGCCAAGTGTGAAGAATTCTAGAATGAGGGGTGCAGATAGAAAATAAAAAATACCAATTTTGACCCAGAACCAGATGGACATGACAGTAACTTGGTTTGTTAATCTTAGCAAATCTCCTATTTAGCCTTAGCCAATCTCATATTCAGAGACTGCAACTATCCCTTACCTTGAAAAACTGGACATCGCAAATCATCTACTACTCCAGAATTGCTTGGTTTCTCCCACTACCCGTGTGGCTCTGTGTCTTGCTCTCTGGCCAGAGTGGAGTTCACAAGTTTCATGAATATTTCAGTGATGTTAAAGCACCAGCCTATGTTGCTGACATTGCTTGTATCACAGACCAAAGAATCTCATGTGAATGTCATCTGCTGACAGGAGAAATCCATGACCAGGCCCTTACTGGACTGTACTCACTGAGAATTTTACGTCACCAAAGGTTCTCTGGTGGGACCAGAGATGCAGCCTTATTGGTGTGAGTGACTCCCAGTGGCACAAACGGGGAGCCATGCTATTTTACCATCTTACCTTATCCATATCATATGAGATCAGAGCCTCTGAGTCTTGTAAGAATGAAAGCTATGTTATATCCAGTGACCTTTTAAATTGCATGATCTACTTATTGCTTAGCATATTTTTATCTTTCTCCTGGATTGCAGAAATTCATTGAAAACTCTTATGTTGGTAGATAAATTTCTATTCTCTCCATATTTTAGTTTTAATTATTTTACTATTATCTAATGAGTTCTCAGAAAAGAAAGATTAAAAATATCACTTATAGAAATGCGACCTGAAAGTTGTATATCTCACATCTGATGGCATCCCCTGGCACAAACTCGGTCAGTGGTCACGCATAACTCCAGCAGAGCCTGAGAAGGCCATTCTCCAGCTGGAGAATGCTGTGAGGAAGGGCAGACGGCTCCGTTGCAAGATGGAAGAATGAATCATGGAGTAATTAGCACTCTCAGTGACGTAGTTCCTCCTAAATTTCAGAGAACTTTATGGCTTGTTTAGGAATTCTAAAAGAGGTTATCTTCCAATAAGCTGCATAAGCTGTTTTGTGGGTCACAGTCCTAAACTGTGATCATTTGTTTGTTCTATTACATTCTTTCTCATTATTTAAATCAAGTCATCTCTTATTTCTTACTTCACAATGAATATTTCAAACATTTTTAGTGTCAGCTTGTAAACTGAATGTTTGTGTTCCCCACAAATTCATGTGTTGAAATCCTAACTCCCCAAATGATGGTATTAGTGTCGGGGACCTTTGGGAGGTGATTAGGTCATGAGAGCAGAGCCCTTGCGATTGGATGTGAGAGCTGGACCAGAAAGAAGGCTGAGCGCCGAAGAACTGATGGAGAAACTCTTTAATTTTCTAATATCTGAATTCTCTAATTTGTTGTTTTGATTTTTTTTTTCCTTAACCCAAATTCACCCTTTTATCTCATTCTATTATTTTATCACTTTACTTTGGACATCTAGTTTTAGCGAATTTTCTTATTAAGTTTCTCTTCTGTATTTAAATTCTGGAAATTTACATTTTTATTGTCTGTCATTGCATATTTTCTTTTCAGCTTGGTCTATTTTATACTTTTTAAAAGAGAAATTGCTTAATTTTTAAAATTCTATGTTTTCCTGTATAAAAGTAGCTCATATTTGCATTGTACCACATGTTTTTTCTTCTTAATCTTCTCAACATTATTATGGTAACCTTTGTTCAGATTTTCAAATTTTTCTGACTTAATGTGTGTGTCCTACATAATATTCCCAGTATAAATGAGAACTGTTTACTGAATAGCAATTTAAAGATGGAGCATTGTGTTACGTATCCTCTGCCACTGTGAAGAAGCAAAACTAAACGAGGAAAAATAATCAGTAGGTATTAAATGTAGTCCTTTCTTACAGGAGTGGATAGTGCTATTATGTGCTGGATTATGTTCCTCTGCCCCAGATATCTCATGTTGAATCTCTAACTCCCACTACTCAGAATGTGACTATATTTGGAAGTAGGGTCTGTCTAGTCAAAGCTATGTTTTTTTTCAGTGTTCATATAGGAATGTGAAAGCTGGACAATAAAAAAGGCTGAGCACTGAAGAACTGATGCCTTCAAACTGTGGTGCTGGAGAAGACTCTTGAGTGTCCCTTAGACAGCAAGGAAATCAAACCAGTCCGTCCTAAAGGAAATCAACCCTGAATATTCATTGGAAGGACTGAAGCTGAAGCTGAAGCTCCAATACTTTGGCCACCTGATGTAAAGAGCCGACTCATTGGTAAAGGCCCTGGGAAAAATTGAAGGCAGGGGGAGAAGGGAACGACAGAGGATGAGACCGTTGGATGGCGGATGGCATCACTGACTCAACGGACATGAGTTTGAGCAAACTCCACAAGATGGTGAAGGACAGGGAAGCCTGGTGTGCTGCAGTCCATGGGTTTGCAGAATTGGACATGACTGAGCAATTGGACAACAACAAAGGGTCCTTAAAGAGGAAATTAAGTTAAAATGAAGGCATACTCACACGGGCCATAATCCAACATGACTGATATCCTTATTGGTAGAGGAGATTAGGCCATAGGCACATAGACAGGAAGACCATGTAAAGATACAGGGATCAGACCAGCATCTGGAGAGAGGCCTTAGAAGAAGCCAAGCCTGTAACACTGTGATCTCAGACTTCTAGCAACCAGAACTGTGTGAAAACTATTTCAGTTGTTTAAGCCCACAATCGGTGGTACTTTGATTTATCAGCCCTAGTAAATTGACACAAATGCTTTCTACTTTCTCTTCTGAAATTGTGTCAAATATCCATGCACTTTTCAATAAATAGTATTGGCTGTATTATTTTCCAATGAATGTGTATAGTCTTGTGGTTTAGAAATTCAGCTCAGTTCACCATACAGAAATGAAGCAGTGACTTCTCTTGCCTCCACTAAAATGCTCACATTATATCATAAGAATATCTAATACAAAAAATATTTTGAGTCTCTCCTGAGCTGCTAGCACTTCCATTCTGCATTCTTGTGTTTATAGCCTGAAGCATTTGTTTTAATTTTCAGAATTTTGACAATTTTGTTTTCTGTTGCAGTTCTTCTTAGAATTTAATGTGTAGCCAGGCTGGAAATATCTTCTTTCTCTCTTCTTAAATTTCAAATTGAAATCACATTTCATTACCTTATTCATTGCTGCTTTTACAGCTTTCTTATTTATTGTCTTAGTCTGTTTAAGCTGCTATAACTAAATGCCACAGTCTAGGTAGCTTATAAGCAACAGGAATTTACTTCTCACAGTTCTAGAGTCTGGGAAAACCTAGGTTTGAGGGGCCAGCATGGTTGCATTTTGGTGAGGGTCCTTTTCCCGGTTCACAGGTGGCTCCTTCTCAATGTCTACTCATATGGTGGAAGGGGTTAGCGAGCTCTGTGGAACCTCTTTTTTAAGGACACTGATCTCATTCACGAGGGCTCCACCCTCATGACCTAAGCACGTTTCCAAATACCCCACCTCCTAAGACTATCATTTTGGGAGTTAGGATCTTAACATATGAATCTAAGGGGAACCCAAACATTCAGCAGTTATTTTTATTTTATCCCTTATTTTGACTGTGCCGGGTCTTCAGGTGGCAGTGAGTAGGGCTGCTCTCTAGCTGCAGCGCACAGGCTTCTCAGGGCAGTGGCTTCTCTTGAAGCAGAGCACAGACTCTAGGCTGCACAGCGTCAGTAGTTACAGCACGTGGGCTCAGAAGTGGCATCTCCTGGGCTCTAGAGCAAAGGTTCAATAGCCGTGGTGCACAGGCTTAGTTGCCCCGTGCCATGTGAGATCCTCCTGGATGAGGGATCAAACCCATGTCTCCTGCACTGGCAGGCAGATTCTTTACCACTGAGCCACCAGGGAAGCTCACCTTATTCTTATATTTTAAATGATAGAAGCAGGGGCATATTGTAGAATTCAGCCATAAATAAACTACATATAGCATTGCAAATACAAATTTACTGCATCATAATCTTTACACAGAATTATTATACATCATAATTATTATCAAATATTAGTTGACTATAATCTTGCCTTCCTAGAAATTTGATATGATTGGGACATGATGGAGTAGGTACTTTCTGTTTCAGATTTGTTCAAAGAGAATAAATTAATATGGTTTTCCCTCCAGGAAACAGAAATGTTCAGAATCATTCTACTGACCTTAGAATTACACTTACACAGCTGTATTTAATAAATTGTTTTCTCTTCTTAATACTGATGACAGTGTTTCTCCCAGTGAAAGTCATTTTTTGCAGTAGGGGCTGACCCAACATCCTTTCTGTTTATCACTTTCTACCTTCACAGTTTATTCAAAGTTACAGGCACTGCTTCTCAGTTTTTCAGGTGAAAGCAGCTCCAGCAGGACACAGTACATCCACTTAAATCACTCTTTCTCAGACATTGCTTCTGCAGGCTTCCTGCTCTCCAAGTGTTTGCAATTCCACTAAAACCGCGTGGAAAGCTCTGTCATATGATCATCATGGCATCTTTATAAAGGGAGCTTCAAGCACCCCTCACAGGCTCATCTTAACTAATAAAGGGCAACATCCTCTCTGCACATCTTGCCTTAGGTGATACTGAGATGTCAGTGAAGCATCTTTTGAAAGAGAATTCTTGAGTTGTGATGAAACCCTGAGATTTTTACCCTGTTTGTGTGAGCAGGTGATTTTCTCTTTGTTATTACCTAAAGGCAGAGTATTTGGAAGTATGTTGGTCCATAGAGCAACTCTAGAATATCTGAGAGGACTTTCACACATTTTTTTTCAGAGATTAGATAAGAAATAAACACAAGCACTCGTGTTTTTACCCAACTCAGTGATTTTATACTGGTACTTAAAACATAAAAATAATTGTCCAAATTGCACAGAAAAAGGTCACATTTTGTTGGTAACTTTAAAAACTGCACATTTCAACTGAGAATATTGGTAGAAATAGCAAACATGATTCTTCGCAGTAATTGTAATTACTGAAATTTAAAATGAGCAATTATCTAAACAGTGAAAGAAATCTTCATTGCAAAATTTATAATAAAAATAATCCTTATTAACTCAAAAAATAGTAATCTAAAAGATACAAAAAAGGAAATGTGTTTACTTTGTTGTTTATAAGTATATATAAGTTAAAGAGATTTAGTTTGATCTGAAAAACGTTTTCTAACTAAACTGAAAATTCTAATCAAAATATTTGTACAATGAACGACAAACAAAGTGGCCTTAAAGCCAAACTGGAAAGATCAAAATATTCATCACATAAAAGTAAAAGCTAAAATTATCTTGCATCTCCAGCTCCAATGTGTAATAAAGTTGGAGGATAATTGCTTAAAATAGGATGTGTACAGGTTAGCTTTTCCATGGTGAAAGAAGGAAACTGCAACTCCTGGCTCTTCTCTGTGATTAGCTTTCCATTAACTGTGTAGTTTGTGGCAAACTTCACTACCTTGGCTCCAGGTTACTCATCTTTTCAATGAGAATGGTACTAAATCTTTTGGGTAGCTTTATTTCAATTCTGTCATAACTTCATTTGTCCCTCACTTTGGTTTACTTGCCCCTCTATTTGGCTGCATCATTCACGTCCTCTGACTTGATCCAGTATCCCGAGGGAGGAGAGTGTTTGAGATAAGATGAAGAAGACGGAAACCTCAGACTCTGAGGAGCAGAGAGTAGGAGGAACTGAGTCCTGAGGAGGCTCTTATGACTTCAATCTCTTTTAGAAGGTGCCATCCTGGGTAAAAGTGTTTTATTGTAAAATAAAAAGCCTTTATTTTATTTTTATTTTTTTAGTTTTTTGTATGTTGTTTTTTTCAAAATAAATTTGTTTATTTTAATTGGAGGCTAATTACTTTACAATATTGTAGTGGTGTTTGCCATACATTGACATGAAGCAGCCATGGGTGTACATGTATGGAATATTACTCAGCTATTAAAGAGAATGCATTTGAATCAGTTCTAATGAGGTGGATGAAACTGGAGCCTATTATACGGAGTGAAGTAAGTCAGAAAGAAAAACACCAATACAGTATATTAACGCATATATATGGAATTTAGAAAGATGGTGACAATGACCCTATATACGAGACAGAAAAAGAGACACAGATGTAAGGAACAGTCTTTTGGACTCTGTGGGAGAAGGTGAGGGTGGGATGATTCGAGAGAATAGCATTGAAACAAGTATGTTATCATATTTGAAATAGATTGCCAGTCCAGGTTCGATGCATGAGACAGGGTGCTCAGGGCCAGTGCACTGGGATAAAAAGCCTTTAAAAAACACATTTTTATGTTGCTACTGAATACCTGTTCATCATAACTTATAAGAATATATATATATATACACACACATATATATATACACATATACATATATATGTATATATTGCTGATAATAGGATATATTCAATGAAATTTTTTAAAATTTCAATTGTGGTGAAATACAAATAGCATAAAGTTTACTGTCTTTACTCATGCAAAGTGTTCAGTTCAGCGGTGTTAAGTAAATTCACATTGTTGTACAACCAATCTCCAAAACCTTCATCTTGCAAAACTGAAACTCTCTACCCATTAAACAACTCTTTATTCACCTTTCCTCCTGGTAACTGTTGATCACCATTCTCCTTTCTGTGCATATGTACTTGACTATTCTAAGTACCTAAACTTAGGTATCGAGAGTATCTATCCTAGATATCAAGCGGAATCTTACTGTATCTGTGTGTGACTGACTGGCTTATTTTCACTTAGCGCAGTGCCCTTAAGTTTCATCCATGTTGTAGATCATATCAGAAAGGCTACATCAAAATATTCTTCCTTTTTGAGGTTGAATAACTTTCTGATATATTTATATACCACATTTTATTTATCCATTAATCTATTAATGGATCTATCCATTAGGGGACTTCTACCTTTTGGATATTTGTAAAAAAAAAAAACAAGACACTGCTATTAATATGAGTACAGAAATATCTCTTTAAAATCCTGCTTTCAATTCTGAAAGTGGAATTGCTGGATCATATGATAATTCGTTTTTAAATATTTTGAGGAATCACCATATTGTTTTCCATATTGGCAGCATCTTTCAACATTCCTACCAACAGTGCATAAGAGTTCTAATTTCCCCAAATCCATACTAAACTTTGCTATTTTGTGGAGTTTGTTGTTGATTTGTGCTTATTTTTGGTTTTTGCATAGTAACTGTCCTAAAGGGGAGGATGGTATCTCACCGTGGTTTTGATTTGCAGTCAGTGATTCGTGATGTTGAACATCCATGTACTTGTTAGCTATTTTCATATTTTCTTTGAAAAAATGTCTATTCAAATGTGTTGCCCATTTTTAGTTATCTTGTTTTGTTGTCATTGCTGAATTGTAAGGATTCTTTATATAGTCTTTTTCAGATGTACAATTTGGAAGTATTTTCTCCCTTTCCCTAGATTCCCTTTTCACTCTGTTGACTGTACCCTTGAAGCCTTGAAATTTTAAATTTTCATATGGTCCAATTTCATCTATTTTACTAAGTCATAAGAATTTTGAATTATTGGAGTTGTTATAGAAGTACTAAACTTATTCTTGCTACCAATGTAAGAACAAAAACTAATTCCATGAGAGTAATTGTGTTATAAATATAGAAGCTAATTTGAAGATATATGTGTCTAAAGTATGAGCTTGAAGAAATCTAGACCACTCTAAGATACAGATCATTAGCTAATCAAGTCAACTGTTGAAGAGCAGGAAGGCGAGACTATTTTAATCAATATTGGGTATTTGCTTCTCCTACAAATTTGCATATTGATCTTACACGATTACCATGCCTGTTGATTTAGTTTGCTACTATAGTATTTATTTGGCATGTTTTGATTTGTAAATTGGATTTGATTTTCCCATGCACCCGTCAGCATGACATCAGCTTATTCAAATTTTCTTCTTTAGTCTACACTAAACCTAAATTTACACATTTATTCATTCAGGTCAATCTTCTGACTATTAGGAAATTTGGCTAACTTTGACTAAAAATGTACTTGCTAAAAACTGGCTTACTTAATGCTACGTTATATAGTGGCCTTTAAATTATTTTGTTCACTAAATAGTTAAATGAATTATAATTGCTTAAAGAACATTGGTACCTTGTCTTTGTCAGAGTTAATAGTCAACAGAGAGATTCTTGGGTTAAATGAAGACTAATGTTCAAATAAATGAAGTGTAATTGGCAACAATTTTTCATTCTGCTAATTCTTTCCATAGCAATTTCAGATTCTGAAATGTGACAATTTAGACTTAGAGTGTTCGAGATTTTCTGCTAATACCTGTGGCAATCACTAGTATGACTTGTAATGACATCCCACAGACCTTTTAGTATGAGCTGTAAATCATTGCATAGGGCTCATTTACTCAAATAACCATTTTTTATATGATACTTTCATTTTGTTCTTTTAACCATAATACAGTGAAATTCTGTACTAAACTGCCTAAATAATATTTACTAGTCCAATAACATTTTAATTATTTTATAAATCCACACAAGAAAAATATTAAAATGTTTGAGATTCAAAGCAGACTATCACAAAGTATTGTGATTTGCAATTAAGGAGAGAGAAAAAGATTGAAATGAAGACAGGACAATTAGTTTGATTTAGTATTTTCTCCCATTAGACTGGTACTAACACTAAATAAACTCCTGATGAAGTGTTAATTGTTTAGGATATAATTAATAACAAATAGTCTTGCTCTCTATATCAATAAATCATGTTAAGTGGCATAGCTTTGGGAGATGTAAAACAAACAACTCTTAAAAACAAATATAGTTTTAATGAACTGTACTGAAAAGGGCAATCAAATCTTTCTATCTTAAGTAACCCAACCCTACCTAGGTGTAAAAGATCTAAGCATAATCGATGAAAACAACTGGTAAACCTTAAGATAAAAATTTCTTAAAATGACAAAATAGCATATTTTAAAAGAAATTAAATACATACACATATATATATCATATATATATGTATAAATATATCACACACACACACACATATATATATATCATATATGTATGTATATGTGTATATATATATATATATATCTCACCAAAAAGCTGAGAAGAATTAAATGTGTTATGTTGATCTGGGCCCTCTGAGGAGTACACACTGAGATGAGAATAAATGTTCAAGAAATTTATTAGAAATTCTTCTAAGGGAAAGTGGAAGTAGCCAGCTGAGGCTGGGAGAGCTGTCAGATGCAAGTCTGAGCTAGAGGGAAGGAGAGAGAAGAGAGAAAGGAAGGTCATGGGGAAGCACTGTAGACGGGTGCAAATCTGAGAAATGTACAGCGAAATTGTTAGGAAGAACTCAAACTCCAGTTCCACAGCAGTGGATCCCTGTGTCCCTCAGGAACGGGCCTGCCACACTCAGTCACTGGCTGGGTGCAGTCCATCGGAAGCATGTCGTGGTGGACACACAGCAACACATTTCAGAGTGCAGCAGGGGGGACCCGCAATCGGTTATATTTACTTGTAGGAAATCTGAAACACATCTTCACAGAAAACATTTTAAAAAGTGTATTGATTAAATAATTGACCTGTAGCCCATGTAATTTTCAATTGGGTACATCTGTATGTAATACATACATCAATCTGTATGTGTTATGGGGTAAATCAATATATTTTTAGTGAGAAAAACAGATGTCAAGTAAGAGTTTAGAATGATATCCTGTTTGTACAAAAATGACTCATCTTCAAATATATCTCTGTGTATACTCATATATGCAGAAATGGTTTCTCAAAGGTCAAATATAAAGCCAGTGACATTGGTATTGCTAGGCAAATGGGAGATGAGGGATTGGAGCTTCTACATACTTGTGGGAATGCATGTTTTTAATCTAATCTGACTGCTCTCATCTTTAAAGAATGGTTACTAGGGAATGGCAAAACACTTCAGTATTCTTGCCTTGAGAACCCCATGAACAGTAAGAAAAGGCAAATAGATAGGATACTGAAAGATGAACTCCCCAGGTCAGTAGGTGCCCGATATGCTACTGGAGATCAGTGGAGAAATAACTCTGGAAAGAAAGAAGGGATGGAGCCAAAGCAAAAACAACACCCAGTTGTGGATGTGACTGGTGATGGAAGTGAAATCTGATGCTGTAAAGAACAATACTGCATAGGAACCTGGAATGTTAGGTCCATGAATCAAGGCAAGTTGGAAGTGGTCAAACAGGAGATGGCAAAGCTATGGTTTTTCCAGTAGTCATGTACGGATGTTACAGTTGGACTATAAAGAAAACTGAGCGCGGAAGAATTGATGCTTTTGAACTGTGCTGTTGGAGAAGAGTCTTGAGTCTCTTGGACTGCAAGGAGATCCAACCAGTCCATCCTACAGGAAATCAGTCCTGAATATTCATTGGAAGGACTGATGCTGAAGCCGAAACACCAACACTCTGGCCACCTGATGTGAAGAACTGACTCACTGGAAAAGAACCTGATACTAGGAAAAATTGAGCACCAGAGAAGGGGGGGTGACAGAGGATGGGATGGCTGGATGGCATCACCGACTCGATGGACATGAGTTTGGGTAAACTCCGGGAGTTGGTGATGGACAGGGAGGCCTGGAGTGCTGCAGTCCTTGGGGTCTCAGAGAGTCGGACACGACTGAGCAGCTGAACTGAGCTGAACTACTATACTTAATATAGCAACTAATATCATTGACTTTATTCCTTTGATGTTTCCTACTAAATATTATGTGTTTAAATTTGTTATTTTATAATTTCTGTTTTCTTCCCTAATTTCAACAAAATATCATTTTAATATTTTAATTTTAAGCTTACTGTGGGTAACATTTTATTTATGCTTTCACTAATTATTGTCTCCCTTTCTTCAGGACTCATGAGAAAACCTTTTCAAAATTATATGATAGAAAATGTTTTTTCTCAATCAAGTTACTGTCGTCTGTGTCTGATTTTTTTTTTTCTTTTAGCGCTTTTAAATATGAGATATTTGAACACTTAATGTCCCAGTGGTATTTTGTTCCCCTACTAGAAATGAAACTCTGGGGAGTTCTATTCCTTTTCTCTCCGTCCATATCTACAATTTCTTGTTTTCTCTAGTTAAATAAGTGTTTTACTTCGAAAATATTTTTAAACATTTCCTTATATCAGTATTCTTCTATTCCATTACTCTTCTATTTCAAGATTTGTTATGAAAAACTTATGCAATACATTCCCATGCCATCTCATTATCTAAAAGTATATAGCATTTCATGATATTACCAATGTTAAGACACAACATTGTTTTAACTACATTACTTTTTTCTCTAAAAGGGAATGAAATCCATCTCTTAAAATTATAGCAGAGTGGTCCCATTCCATAGATTTGTTTTAATTTTGTAAAAGCCAAAATGACATTTTTAAAGCTATTTAATTAAGAATTTTTCTATATCACTCAATATATCAAAAAAGTTATAAGCATGATTTAAGGTGTTACTGAAAATTCTTCATTTTCTAAGTCACTTGCTATTAATGCCTTCAACTCAGAGTCGTGAATTGTTTAAGTTTTCCCACAAGATGTCATCATCCTCTGTGGGATTAAGAGTGTTGGTAATGCAGACATCTCAAAGGAGGCGTCTATGCTTGTATTCTGTGGGATGGCAGTTTCCTGTCGGATCAAAAGTCTTCTGCTCTTCAGTCTCTTCACATTTCTCTAGCTACAGATTTGGAAAGGATTCAGACAGTCTCTTTGATTCCACACCAACTGAAAGTGTTCAGAAACCTTCGTGCACAATTATTTCACTCTTCTCCGAGGGAGTCTACAAATCTCAGTGGGCCAGATCTGACCCCGGATCCACTTTGTTCTGGTTCTCAACACAGGACTGTCAGCCCTGGGATCACATGCTCACATCTAACAGAGGAAGATAATACTGCACCAGCTTTCCAGCAGAGTCTGAGTTCTCCCTTGCCTATTGGACCTGGATGCTAATTGGCTAAGGAACTACATCTCAGGACTTGGAAGTAAAAATGAACAGGAATGCATCAAGGCTGTCATTTTCCTGGAGCCCTCTGTATATTTACATATTTATATTTTACATATTCTTTAGCTTATATATCCTTTCATTCGTTTTTATTTTGTCCTTTTTTGTGTTGGTTTTAATCTCTTATTCTCTTCCCAAGCAGGTTTTCTTCATGTAATTAACAACATTTTTTACATTTTTATGAAATAGAAAGATGCTGTTAAATCCCACTCATTTATTGAACTTCAGTATGTCCTATAAATACTATTGAGATTCTCTTGATATGTGTCACTGTCAATGAGCTGTTGTGTGTCCTGATTGTGATGGGTCAGTCTTCTCCCCCAGATACCTTTGAAGGGAGCCTGCAGAGCTCTGAACAGGATCCACCCAAATCCCACCACTTCCACTGCCATCCTTGCTCTTGCCAGCACGGATTCAGAAATCCTTTAGAATAAGCATGTTTCAATAATACTTCATATTCTATGTTTTTATCACCTAAAAATCCACTGGGAAAACATAAGCTCCTCTTCCTCTCTTCCCTCCTTCTTTTTCCCAGTGAAGAGACTCCAAGTCATTCAACCATGATTGTCAGGAACACAACTGATATTAAGTTTAGAAAAAACACTTTAACTTTTGCAAATAATGGCAACGCTTTCAGCCTATTCGGCAAGACAACAATTGAGCCTACTACCTAATGTACACCTGCTGTATGACTCACTTATTTGAAATAAACTTCTCAGTTTCAATTCACTGATGTTTTTCCTTGTTGAACATATTTCTACATAATTTGTTCTCTCCTTGAAAACTGTGCCATTGTTGTTCCTGTTTACAAAAGCCAGAGTGACTTTAAAACTTTTGTTTGTTTTATTTAAAGCCCTAACTTTGGTCTCCAGAGATTTTTTTTTTTTTTTTAGATTTCCTGATTTCTTCATTTATCAAGAAGATATTTTAATCATTTTGTAAATGAATATTCATATTTTCCCCATTATCACTTCTGAATTTTAAGCTATAAAGATCTTGAGGTTTTTCTCTATTAACTCTATACATCTGTGAAGAAAATCACCTTCGCTTTTCCTTTTACAATGTCCCGTGTCTTTTCCTCCTTTCTCTTTGTTGTATTATACAGTTCAAGTAAAGCCAAGCCCTCTGAAATAAGAATATCACAAGAAAGTAAGATCTTGAAATACAAAGTTGAATAAATTTTAACTATTCCCCTAGAATAATCCTATCCATAAGGACAAGAACTAAGTAAACACACTATAAAACTATGTGATGTCCTTTAAATGGTACACTTACCTAAATTACAGAGGTGACCAAAAAAGATATGATGAGTCCCTGGAGTGAATGGGGGAACTGTCATAGGGAAGGAGGTACTCAGAATTTGGGATTGACATGTACATGCTGCTGTATTTAAAATGAATAACCAACAAGGACCTCCTGTCTAGCACAGGGAACTCTGCTCAATATTGTATAATAACCTAAATGGAAAAATAATTTGAAAAGGAAGAAATAAATGTATATGTGTAATTGAATCACTTTGCTGTATACTTGAAAGTAACACAACACTGTTAATCTACTATCCTCCAACAAAAAATAAAAATAAAGTAAAAGCAATATTAATATGTAAAAAAAGTAATAAATAGCATAGAGTGTGATAGAGACATAGCCAAAAAATGGAACTAACTTTAAAAGTCTAATGACTATTAACTAAAAAAGGAGAGGAGGAAAATAATAAGCAAAAAAACAGAATGCTTATTCATGAGAACTTTCATTCACTAGTCTCTGAAGAAAGAAACATTAGAATGATATAAAGAAAAACATAATAAATGCTAAGTGGGAAGACATTTACCTCTCCCATTGATGTTACTAGTTTTTCAAAAATGTTTTCTACACATTTAATAGAATTATTTTCAGAATCAATTTATGAATGTAATGAGGGAACTGCTCTTAGAACTTGGTCCACTTGCCTTTTTACATCTAAAAGTATTACATAAGTCAATATATTTATTCACTAAACATTGTTCTAAATAAGATAAGTCTATTTAAAGAACTCATATCTGAAAGCTAAAAATGTTTCACCATGTAAAACAAGCCAAAATTTCAGTGAGTTCTGAGGAAAATCTCCAATGAGGAGTTTTAAAATGTGTAGGACAAGATTATCAAGATTGGAATCACGTCAGATTGGCAAGATATTCCATGCACTTGGAAAAATTTGCTGTTTTCCAAAATTATACACTCCATAACCTAGCATCTCAGTTCATTATTTTAGGACTCCTTTGTCATCACAATGGAAACAGAGTTTGATTAAAGGATTGTTGATACATATGACATTTTCCAAAGATCTAGGGTGCTTAAATTCCAGTAGATCAGAGAACCTTTAGTAGATTTTTTTCAAATGGCAGTTTCCTAAATTTTCGCTGTTTACTGTTCTTTGAATTGTAGCTCTTTGCATATTCTTTAATTCTATCCTAGAAATATTTTTATTGATTGAGTGATGACAATCGTCAATGCCTTAAATTAGAAGAGCTCACTAGAGCTGAGATCTTTGTGTCTCACTGACATCCATTACCTGAGTTCTTGATACAGACCAACCATCATCCTTGAAAGGTTGTTGCTGAACCATGAAAAGAAGCCGGGATTCTCGACCTCCGGAGGAGAAGAATTCAATCCGGGGCCAGAGACGAGGCTTGATTGCTCAGAGATTTTTGGAATAAAGTTTTATTAAGTGAAAAGGAGATAGAGAAAGGTTCTGACATAGGCATCAGAAGGGGGCAGAAAGAGCACCCCGCTGCTAAATCCTAGCTGGATGTTATATAGTCACCAGCAGTCTGTTAATGAAAGAAAGGAATGTCTTAAAACTCAGAATGGCACCAGGCCCCTCACCCATAAAATGTATTTTGGGATAATCTTGGCACCAGACGAGTCATCCCTGGCCATAAAAGGATTGACTTGAATCTTGTAGAATGGCAGATTACCATACACATAGTTTGGTTTACATAGATTAGGGGAACAGTGTCTGACTATAAGATACTGGTTTGTCAAGCCAGATCTGAGCCATTAGGTGGAACCGACTTGAAGACAGCTGCTGCTGCTGCTGCTGCTGCTAAGTCGCTTCAGTCGTGTCCGACTCTGTGCGACCCCATAGATGGCAGCCCACCAGGCTCCGCCATCCCTGGGATTCTCCAGGCAAGAATACTGGAGTGGGTTGCCATTTCCTTCTCCAGTGCATGAAAGGGAAAAGGGAAAGTGAAGTCGCTCAGTCGTGTCCGACTCTTAGCGACCCCATGGACTGCAGCCCACCAGGCTCCTCCGTCCATGGGATTTTCCAGGCAAGAGGACTGGAGTGGGGTGCCATTGCCTTCTCCGCCTGAAGACAGAGTTTGGGGTAAATGCATAGCACATTAACATAGCTTAAGACAAATATTTCCATAAGAAGAATGCATTGCTTAGCTCAAGGTCTGAGAATAGTTAACTTCAGGTGGAACCAGGTGTCATGGCAACACAGTATTTTAAGGGAAACCTTTTGAATTTGTATAGAGAAGGGGAAAACAATGTATGTATCACTCGTTTGTTTCCTCCCGCTGCCTGAGAGAGAGATAATCCTGTCTGACGCCTGCAGCCCGTTTCTTCCCTTTGGGGGCCCCTGGCCTTCCTGCCTGTTACCCTCTCATCCTTTTGGTAGCTTATTACCTGAAGTCCTTTGATTAAAGTAACAGCCATACTCGACATCACACTTGGTAAAAAAGTACATGTTTTATTAATGATCTAGATTACTTACAACTACACAGATTCTTATTTGATGCCTCCAATAAAATTAACATATTTACTATAGTATCATCTACAATATTGACCGTTTATTGACTATGTAGCAAAGATGTTGCTATTTTGTTTACAATTAGAGCAGTTTGAATCCTATATCTGCTGTAACTCTCCACTGGGTATATAGTGGCAGACTGGTTTAAAAGAGCAAGGAGAATCCATCCTAATACCCCTGCATTTTGGTATTTTCAGCAATATAACTGATGCCGAAACTCACGTCTGTCTGTGATCAGAAGGTCTAGTTTTCCTTCTTCAGGTTCCTGCCTCAACTACCATTTTCTGCAAATGAAGTGCAGGAAAATCTGAAAAACTTCTCTTTATGTGGTTTTTCGTAACTGTTTGGAGACTATATTGGAGAGTAAAAGCTGAAATAAAGACCCATAGCCCCATTTTATACACATTCTCACATGAAGGTTCACACAGGCTTTATTTTCCCCAATTTAGCTAACTTTGATCTTTGATGTCCTATGAAAGTTTGACAACTCTCTGGCTATATTACCAAAAGTTCCCATATGTTCCCTATATAAAATTTATTTCCACCAAGACTACCCCATCTGGACTTGAATTTCTTACCCTTATTACTCTAAATGAGAATCTGAATTCTTCTCTATTTTGGATTATAAAAAAAATAAAGTCCCTTTCAATTAACTTGATGCCGACAACCTTAGTGCTAATCACTCCTTTACTTTCCTAACCCCATCCTCCCCCAGGGGCCAGGGTAGGAAGAGGGTGGGGCGTGAGCAGTGGTGGAGCTATAGTCCTTCCCCACATCTTCTAGGAGGTTATCTCTTTTCAGAATATTAGTATACCCTGTACTCCAGTGTAGTATAACAATAAAGAATGAAATCATTCTGCAGTGTAGTTTTATTATTGTTTTATTTTTTAATTCTATTTATCAAGAAAAATGGAATATCTGAAGCACAAAAAATATTTTGTTTTGTTTGCTTTTTCACTTCATTTTCATTATTGGTATAATTTTAAAGGTTATTTTCCGTTTATGGTTACTACAAAGTGTTAGCTGTATTCCCCACGTTGTACATACATCCTTGAGCCTAACTTACAGCCAGTTGTTTTTACCTGCCATTTGCCCATCCCTTAAATGTCCCACCAACTGGTAACCGCTAGTTTGTTCTATGAGTTGTCTTTTTTTTGTTGATGTTATGTTCACCAGTTTGTTATATATTTTAGATTTCACATGTACGTGATATCATACAGTATCATACAGTATTTATCTTTCTCTGGCTTACTTCAATTAGCACAATGCCTTCCAAGTCCATTTGTGTTGTTTCAAATGACAAAATTTCATTCTTTCTATGGCTGAATAGTACTGCATTGTATATATATATATCACCTCTCCTTTATCCATTCATCTATTGATGAACAGTTAGGTTGCTTCCATATTTTGGCAATTTTAAATAATGCTGCTTTTAAACATTGGGGTATATTTTTTTGAGTCACTATTTTTGTTCTTTTTATTTTTTAATTTTTTATTTTTTGGATATACACCCAAGAATGGGAATTGCTGGGTTTTATGGTAGTTCTACTGATATTTTGTTTTTTGAGAGGCCTCCATATAATTTTTCACAATGGCTGCACCAATTTACATCCCCACCTTTTCTCCACACCCTCACCAATGTTTTTATTTGTGTTCTTTTTGCTGATAGCCATTCTGACAGTTGCGAGGTGACACTTTATTGTGGTTTTGATTTGCATTTCCCTGATAATTAGCAATGCTGACCTTCTTTTCATGTGCCTGGTGGTCATCTCTCTGCATTTCCTCTTTGAAAAACTGTCTGCCTCCGGTCTTGGAGTGTCTGAGAGTTGTTTTTATTTGCGCCTTACAGTCTTTTCTCTCAGACCTCATTATCAACTGGGTTTTGACTCCTCAAAGGACCTTTCCTTAATTCTACCTCAGCAGGGTTTTAGTTTGTTTTTATGCTACATATGAAGTTATTAATAGACACTTTGAGGAACTAGCATTAACAGTATGGTCAATTGGTTTGCAGTTCTCACACTTTTGTGTGGGTTAGTTAATTATTCTTTGTCATACAAAAATTACTGTAGAACAGAATAGTATTAATAGAATTAGTAGCTTTTGTCTAATTCAGTCTAATCTGTATATGGAATTCGTTTGAAGGTATTTTTGTACTTTCAACGATCAATTTTGAAGGCCTCCAAATTTCTGTTGTCAGATTCCTTAAACTTTGCCCTTTTAAACATGTTTTTGGAGCTACAAAAATTAACCTTAGGCCTTCACTTTTCTTTCCGTATATACCAAATTATTGATAGTCTCAATTTTACCTTATTGATAACTCTTTGCAAATCTATAATTTAGGGAAACTGTATCTCTCTGACACTCCTTTTCTCAAGGAGCAGAAACGTCCTGAGTAGCATAAATATTTACTCAATTGAATAAGTATTCATTTTCATCAGTACTTTTCCTAGTAATCAGTATAACCATTAGTGTTCTATGCTCTTATTTTAAAACCCCTTATTAACTAAAAAAAGGGAGAAGTACTGTGCATTTTCCTTATAAAGATGCATATTAATTGTGATGTGAAAGTAAGACATTGCTGATCATATTCTTAAGATAAATAGCACCAAAACTTTGATTTAATATGAGAAAGTGACACATACAGCAGGCAAGATTTTGTAACTTAAAAAGAAATAAAACTATATTTTTTCTCATTTTAAAGTCATTTTTAAAAGAAATAAAAAATATCAAACATTGAAATAATAATTAGGGATAAATTAGATACACATACATTATTTGTAGAATTCAAGAAGAAAACAAAATGGATTTGAGCAAAATATTAATTATCTTTTCTTGTGACAACAATTACATTTGAAAAGTCACCATAAAAAACAATACTGTCTTTGAAAAACAGATTTATACAAAAGAATAAAATTACTCAGAATATAAAAAACAGAAAATAATTTTATTTCTAAGGATTGAGATAGAATGATTAAAGGAGAATTTAATTTTAAAATTATATAGTTGTATAACAGAGAGCTCAATTCACTACTCTGTGACATCTAGATGGGTTGGATGGGTTAAGTGGTAAGGAGGAAGTTCAAGAGGGAGGGGACGAATACATATTTATGGCTGATTCACATTGTATGGCAGAAGCCAACACAATATTGTAAAGCAATTACTCTTTAATTAAAAAGAAATTTAAAAAAGAGTAAAAAAAGACAATCAGCATTATTTGCATGTTTTTTTAAATTATATACTTGTTGAAAGCTGAAATAAATACACTAATCAGTTTCTAGCATTTGAATTATTTTTCATTGTTATTTAATTCTTGACATTTTCTATATTCTTAAATAACAAAAGTAAAGCAAAATTAGCATAAATATTATATTTAAAATCCATGATCCTTTTTATAATTGAAGTATAATTGATTCAGAATGTTGGGCTAATCTCTGCTATACAACAAATTTTCCTTTAAATTAAATTTAAATATGCCATTGAGATACACATTAAATGCAAAAGTACAGATACATCAAGTTGAAGTGTGAAAATATAAACAATATCTGTTGACGTGAATCGGGTTCTAAATTGAAAAACATGAGTACATAGAGCAAGGAGGTTACGTGATAAAGGTTTGCTAAAGGAAGTGAGATCCTTAAGGTAGTTTTTAAGAAACAAATCAATTCAAAAGAAATTATGAGAGATTTAACTAAAAGGATAATTAATGGAAATAAAACAAAACCTTAGTGCATTCCTATTCAGTACATGGGAGAAATGTGTGTGTTTGCATGTGTGGTTATAACTCTGAAATTTAACCCTCCTCTTTTACAAATCATCAGTTGCTTTCATTGTTGCTATAAACTATTACTGAATTTTTATTAAAAAAGCTGAAATTTGAATAGCTATTGGTAAACTTATCTTTGTAGACAATTTTGTTTTTATTGTTTTTAATTGGGCGTATAGTTGCTTCACAACATTGTGCTAATTTCTGCTTTACCTCAAAGTGAATCAGCCATATTTATACACACATCTCCTCCCTCCAGATTTCCCTCCCATCTAGGTCCCCGCATAGCACTGAGTAAAGTTCTCCACACTAATCAGCAGGCTCTCACTCATTACCCATTCCATGAATATCTGTGTATACATGTCAATCCCAATTTCCCGGTTCATCCAATTCCCCTTTCTCCTCTTGGTGTCCATATATTTGTTCTCCATATTTGTGTTTTTATTTCTGCTTCGTAAATAAGTTGTCTCTTCCACTACTCTAGATTCCACATATACATTTGAATATGTATTTGTTTTTCTATTTCTGGCTTACTTCACTCTATATGACAATCTCTAGGTCCATTCACATTTCTACAAAGGACCCAGTTTCACCCCTTTTAATGGCTGAGCAATATTCCTTTGTGCATATGTACAGCATCTTCTTTGTCTATTCATCTGTTAGTGGCCATTTAGGTTGCTTCCATGTTCCGGCTGTTGTAAATAGCACTGCAGTGAACATCGGGGTGCACGTATCTTTTGAATTATGGCTTTCTCTGCATATATGCCTGGAGTGGGGTTGCTGAATCACATGGTAGTTCTATTTTTAGTTCTTTTAAGGAACCTCCATACTGTTTTCCTTAGTGGTGTGTCAATTTACATTCCCACAGTACAAGAGGGTTCCCTTTCTTCCACACCCTCTCCAGTATTTATTGTTTGCAGATTTTGTATTGATGGTCATTATGACTGATGGGAGGTGACCCTCATTGTAGTTTTGATTTGCATTTCTCTAATAATAAGTGAGGTTGAGCATCTTTTCTTGTGTTAGTTGGTCATCTGTATGTCTTCTTTGGAGAAATGTCTATTTGGGTCTTCTGCCCAATTTTGGAATGGGTTGTTTTGTTTTGTTTTTGATATTGAAATGCATGAGCTCTTTGTAGAATTTGGAGATTAATTACTTGTCAGTTGCTTCATTTGCAAGTATTTTCTCCCATTCCAAGGGTTGTCTTCTCATATTATTTACAGTTTGTTTTGATGTGCAATACTGTTTAAGTTTAATTAAGCCTATTTTTGTATTTTTCTTTCTATTTTTATTACTCTAATTGGTGGATCAAATAAGATCTTGCCATGATTTATGTCAAAGAGTGTTCTTCCTATGTTTTCCTCTAAGAGTTTTGTAATGTCCAGTATTTCATTTAGGCCTTTAATCCATTTTGAGTTTATTTTTGTGTGTGGTATCAGAGGATGTTATATTATCATTCTTTTGCATGTAGCTGTCCAGTTTTCCTGGCACCACTTATTGAAGAGACTGGTTTTTCTCATATATATTCTGATCTTGCTGGTTGAAGCACAAGTTGGAATCAAGATTTCCAGGAGAAATATCAATAACCTCAGATATACAGATGATACCACCCTTATGGCAGAAAGCAAAGAAGAACTAAACAGCCTCTTGACAAAAGTGAAAGAGGAGAGTGAAAAAGTTGGCTTAAAACTCAACATTCATAAAACTAAGATCATGGCATCTGGTCCCATCACTTCATGGGAAATAGATGGAGAAACAATGGAAACTGTGAGAGACTTTATTTTGGGGGGCTCCAAAATCACTGCAGATGGTGACTGCAGCCATGAAATTAGAAGATGCTTGCACCTTGGAAGACAAGCTGTGACCAACCTAGACAGCATATTAAAAAGCAGAGACATTACTTTGCCAACAAAGGTCCATCTAGGCAAGGCTATGGTTTTTCCAGTAGTCATGTATGGATGTGAGAGGTGGACGGTGAAGAAAGCTGAGTGCAGAAGAATTGATGCTTTTGAACTGTGGTGTTGGAGAAGACTCTTGAGAGTCCCTTGGACTACAAGGAGATCCAGCCAGTCCATCCTAAAGAAAATCAGTCCTGAATATTCACTGAAAGGACTGATGCTGAAGCTGAAACTCCAATACTTTGGCCACCTGATGTGAAGAACTGACTCATTTGAAAAGACCCTGATGCTGGGAAAGATTGAAGGTAGAAGGATGAGGTGGTTGGATGGCATCCCCGACTCAATGAACATGAATTTGAGTAAACTCTGGGAGTTGGTGATGGACAGGGAGGCCTGACCTGCTGCAGTCCATGGGATCGCAAAGAATCGGACATGACTGAGCAACTGAACTGAACTGATTCCTGTCTTCTCTATATAGATTATGTGATCATAGCTGTGTGGGTTTTCTCTGGGCTTACTATATTGTTCCATTTATCTATATTCTTTTTTTTTTTCGCCAGCACAATACTATCTTGGTTATTGTAGCTTTATAGTATAGCCTGAAATCAGGGAACCATTCCTCCAGCTCCATTTTTTCTTTCTCAAGATTGCTTTGACTATTTGGAGCCTTTAGTGTTTCCATACAAATTGTAAATTTATTTTGTTTAAATTCTGTGAAAGATGCCATTAGTAATTTGATAGGAATTGTAATGAATCTGTAGATTGCTTTGGATAATATAGTCATTTTGACAATATTGATTCTTCCAATCTAAGAACATGGTATATCTCTCCATCTGTTTGTGCTGTCTTTTATTTCTTTCACCAGTGTCTTATAGTTTTCTGAACACAGATCTTTTGCTTCCTTAGCTAGGTTTATTCCTAGGTGTTTTAGTCTTTATGTTGCAATGGTAAATGGGATTTTCTCCTTAATTTTTCTTTCTGATCTTGTGTTGTTAGTGTATACAGATGCAAAAGATTTCTGCTCATTAATTTTGTATCCTTCAACTGTACCAACTTCATTGATTAACTCTAGTTGTTTTCTGGTAGCGTCTTTACAATTTTGTACGTATAGTATCCTATCATATGCAAATTGAAGAAGGCAATGACACCCCAGTCCAAAACTCTTGCCTGGAGAGTCCCATGGATGGAGGAGTCTGGTGGGCTGCAGTCCATGGGGTCGCTAGGAGTCGGAGACGACAGAGCGACTTCACTTTCACTTTTCACTTTCCACTTTCATGCATTGGAGAAGGAAATGGCAGCCCACTCCAGTATTCTTGCCTGGAGAATCCCAGCGACGATGGAGCCTGGTGGGCTGCTGTCTATGGGGTCGCGCAGGGTCGGACACGACTGAAGCGACTCAGCAGCAGCAGCAGCATATGTGAATAGTGACAGTTTTACTTCTTTTTTGTCTTTGTATTCACTAGCATGATTGAGTTCTAGTTGCAATATTGCATTTGTATGTGGAAAAGGCTGAATGAGTGCACCATATTAAAGATTTTCTCTGCTCTCCCAAAGGAGGGCATTCTTCTTCCAACCTTTCATAAACTGAAATGACATAACGTGAAGGAGCAGTTACCTTAGGACACATCCTTCCTAATGGATGCACAAAGTCAAGTTAAAGCGCAGATCCTCAGAGACACACTTCAAAGCTATCGTGACTCAAAGCTGAGATGCTTAATGTAATTCCCAGGAAAAGCTTGGTCTTGCATTCTCGGTGCTCGCGATGTGTGCTTTGTCTCTAATAGCTCACTGCAAAACAAACATTTAATGCTTTCTGCCATTTTTGCAAAAGTGAAAGTCCTCTTTTTTTTTAATTAATGAAAATGGGTACTAATGAAGATCTTTCGTAAAAGCTAAGTGGCGTAAAGTGAACTTTTTCAAATAGCAGGTGATACTTGTTTACTTAAGTCTATAAAAATATACCCACCTTTTGTAGAACTAGACAACAATTGTGTTAGGAAAAAAAAAATCAGTGAAATTATCGACATCCTTTATAGGCAGAAACCAGGAGTGAGTTTCAGCAAATGGTAGTTTCAACTTCACGTTTTAAGCCTTCTGCCACAAGACTTTTAAGCCTGATATTCAATGACTCATTAAAAAAGAAGTAAGTTGTCCTGGAAGAACTGTGCTCATGTTTTATGTTTCTAATTCATCAGTGAATTTAACAGAAAATTTGATTTATTCTTCTTGAGTTACTTGGGAAATAGAAAGTGGAGGCAGAATAGCATCTGGAATTTTTTAAAATTTTAAAACAATGATGTAGGGACAAATCCAACTTCTGATAAATATAATAATCAAATGGAATAAAAATGTATACAAATAAAATTTTTATGAAATAGATATTCCAGATCTTTGCAATTTTTGAACATGAGGCTAATGGCAGTCTTCTAATTTGGTTTAATTTTAGATAAGCCTTTACAAAATTAGATCAAAATGGAATCATATTTTGCCAATAACGTAACATACTTAAATTAAAAAGCTAATGATTCAGCTTTGCAAATACACATCTTGTCAAAATGAGTAATAGTTTGTTTTCAGAGTCAGAATGAAAACTAACTTTACCTTAGTATATCTATAAGGTAAGTAAAAGTAAATTAAAAACGCTAGGCCTGGTGTGCTGCGATTCATGGGGTCGCAAAGAGTCGGACACGACTGAGCGACTGAACTGAACTGAAGGGAACACTTCAAGGAGCCTATAGATGGTGACCCTACAAACATTAACAAAGAAAACAACATGTAAATTACATAAATCTATTTACCTTGATTTGTTCTAAATACAATCTTCGGTCCTACACTTTAAATTAGACCCTTTTATATAACTTCAAGCAGAATTTAATTTCCATCCTTATGTGCTACCTGTGGAAGAATGTCACTTTAGCATAGTTCATAAGACTGGTTGGAGTTGCAGTACCTTCTCTTAGTGTGGAATACATTTTTCCTTTTGATGTTGGTTTAAAAATATAATTGAAATAAATTCTGTAATTATCAGAAAACTAAGATCATGGCATCCGGTCCCATCACTTGATGGCAAATAGATGGGGAAACAGTGGAAATTTTTTGGGGCTCCAAAATCACTGCAGATGGTGATTGCAGCCATGAAATTAAAAGACGCTTACTCCTTGGAAGGAAAGTTATGACCAACCTAGATAGCATATTAAAAAGCAGAGACATTACACTGTCAACAAAGATCTGGTCAGGCTCTGGTTTTTCCAGTGGTCATGTATGGATGTGAGAGTTAGACTATAAAGAAAGCTGAGTGCTGAAGAATTGATGCTTTTGAACTGTGGTGTTGGAGAAGACTCTTGAGAGCCCCTTGGACTGCAAGGAGATCCAACCAGTCCATCCTAAAGGAGATCAGTCCTGGGTGTTCATTGGTAGGACTGATGCTGAAGCTGAAACTCCAATACTTTGGCCACCTGATGTGAAGAACTGACTCATTGGAAAAGACCCTAATGCTGGGAAAGATTGAGGGCAGGAGGTGAAGGGGACGACAGAGGATGAGATGATTGGATGGCATCACCGACTCAATGGACATGAGTTTGAGTAAACTCTGGGAGTTGGTGATGGACAGGGAGGCCTGGTATGCTGCGGTTAATGGGGTCGCAAAGAGTCGGACACGACTGAGTGACTGAACTGAACTGATTTAGTGCAGCACTTTAACAACATCATCTTTTAGGATTTTAAATAGCTCAGCTGGAATTCTGTTACCTCAACTAGCTTTGTTTGTAGTAATGGTTCCTAAGGCCCACTTGACACTCCAGGATGTGGGGCTCTAGGTTAGTGACCACACCATCGTAGTTATCTGGTTCATTAAGCTTGAATCAAACCTCCATGTTATGCAGAATGTGTTGCTATTAAATATAAATTGTCAGTATAATTTTACACTGTAATGGAAAGTGTATGCCTGTAATACATTGCATTCGAGTCATATGATTAGGTGCTAGACCTGCCAACATAAAGATGCATGACTGTAGAGACTCATAAAGTGCTAAACCCTGAATTATAGAATATTTTGTCCTATAGAATTTGACAACTCTTACTGTGGCTGTCTCCTTTTTGGTTTCCTTGCGGTCTGAATTTAAATGCTGTCTTCTTTTTTAAGGACTTCCTCAAAGCTTCAAAATAAGTCCAAGCTGCATGATTTAATTTCATTCTGCTGTTATTTTCCTTCACAGAAATGATAACCCATGTATTTATTGTGTGTTGAATATCTTTTTAAGAATCATTCAATAAATTTCTGACCCATCATCAGACACCTGATGTTTAGGACAGCTCTCCATAAATATTTTTGAGTGAAAAATGTAATAACTGGGCGTGAATTCCTTCTGACATTTATAGAATTATATAATAATGTGTTGAAAATGGTACGTACAAGAGGTTGATCTATCCACCTGAATGACGGTTGATTCTGCTATAAACATCTCTAACAATCATGAGGTCAATGAGTCTCTGTTTGAAAACCTTCTGTGATTGGATATGTATTAACCCTGGCTGCTCCCAGTTCATTATTATGGCTTCCCTGGTATCTCAGTTGGTAAAGAATGTGCGTGCAATGCAGGAGACTCCAGTTTGATTCCTGGGTTGGGAAGATCTGCTGGAGAAGAGATAGGCTACCCACTCCAGTATTCTTGGGCTTCCCTTGTGGCACAGCTGGTAAAGAATCCATCTGCAATGTGGATGACCTGGGTTTGATCCCTGGGTTGGGAAGATCCCCTGGAGAAGGGAAAGGCTACCCACTCCAGTATTCTGGCCTGGAGAATTCCATGGACTGTATAGTCTGTGGGGTTGCAAAGAGTTGGACACGGCTGAGCGACCTTCACTTTAACCAAGTTCATTATTACACAGATTTCACAGTGGAGTCATTCCTATTTCAAGCTTAATCTGTCTCCATTTAATGTCCACACATTTGCCTCAACTTTATGTTTTTAGCTATACAGATGAAAAAAAACATTCTATCTTCCTCATGAAAACTTTCAAATACAGTATTTGAAGCCTTCTGTCATATTTCCCCCAAGTATCATTAATTATATCTATACATAACATTGGGCTTCCCAGGTGGCTCAGTGGGAAAGCATCTGTCTGTCAAGGCAGGAGATGCCAGTTTGATGCCTGGGTCTTGAAGATCCGCTGGAGTAGGGAGTGGCAACCATCTCCATTATGCTTGCCTGAAAAATTCCATGGACAGAGGAGCCCGGTGGGCTCCATAAGGTCACAAATAGTCTGACAGGACTGAGGGGCTGAGCACAACACGTACATAACATTGCCACTTTCTGAAACTCAATTAGTTGAAATGATCTTTCATATCCAGTTTACTTTTATTTAAAGAGTCCTGCTTTGACTGGACTCCTGTTAATATAGTGAGGCCTCTTAGGATGGCAATCATGTATTGACTGAATAGGACAGCGTTGTAGAGAAAATACGTGTATTAGACACTCGTGATAACACCAGCTGTATCCCTTCAGCCTATTTGATTTAGTACATCTGTGATGAAAAATCCTGGCTTTATTTTCCAGTGCTCAGTCACTCAGCTGCACCCTACTCTTTGCCACCCCAAGGACTGTAGCCCACCGGTCTCCTCTGTCCCTTCAGGTAAGAATACTGGATCGGGTTGCCATTTCCTCTTCCAGAGGGTCTTCTTAACCCAAGGATAGAACCCACATCTCCTGCATCTCCTGCATCGCCGGTGGATTCTTTCTTGCTCAACCATCATGGAAGGCCCCACTATTTTCAATATCACACACTAAATGATTATAGTAGAGTCTCTCTGTTTTGCTTTTTCAGAGGGTCAAGGCCAACCAGCTGTGTACCAGTACAACCCGGAAATTCAGAGGAGTTAATCAATATGGAATGGGAATTGATGGGTGAGTGCTGCCTTATCTCATTTCTCTGATACAGGAATTCTGAGGGTCTCCAGATGCCCATGATTTTAACAAGCTTATTATCATGATTTTATTGATATGTGTCCTCTATCTTGTTCTCAATTTCCTCTTCCTTTTTT
Source organism: Giraffa tippelskirchi (assembly GCF_054371585.1). Classification (NCBI taxonomy): domain Eukaryota; kingdom Metazoa; phylum Chordata; class Mammalia; order Artiodactyla; family Giraffidae; genus Giraffa; species Giraffa tippelskirchi. Next base: position 173,520,188 of record NC_137280.1, on the reverse strand, counting down.
GTTTTTGCTACTGAATTCATGAATATTCTGCCAAATGTACAATAGCATACAATTCCTTATTGCATGGTCTGCTTTCAAAGGAATCCATACTAAGGACTATGCAATTCTAAATAGCTATCTTTGTATTATTACACTTAGTAAATTCTGATATTTTTGTGAAAGCAATGACTATCTTAAAATAGTTCTTTATTTTTCATATGCTCTATTAAGTTATATACTAAAGGTTTTTAAATTAACAATTTTTCATGCAAAGACTATATCTTTATCTCTTTCAAATACTGAATTGATATGTCATATCCATTTCAAAAACATGTCAGCATGTTTTAAGGCATATGACATATCTTTCTGCCTTTATGTACAACTGAGATGATATAAGTGCTGCTATTATGGCTTTTACCAATTGATAAAAGGAGACACTAAATGTAAGGACAGAAAATGTTTCCATCCCTCAGTTAGGGTTGTTCTAAATTTAATCCACTCACTGGAATAACTTTTATTCTTTCTGGAATAACTTTAAAAATCTTTACTACATTTATTTTTGTTTCAAAAATCAAAAAGTATGCATATTATGTATAATCTAATATTTTATTTAAAATCAATATTATGATACAGTATTTGAAATTTTGATAATAGAAGTTAAACCTATTTAAATTAATATTTGTCATTAATTATTTCATTTATTCTTTATTACAATTTTATGATATATATTGTCTTCACTTTAAAGAGGGTAAAAATTATCCTTGGATGATCCAAAGCTGATTCAGTATATATATATATATATATATATATATATATATATATAAATATATATATATATATATATATATTCAAACATCCATAATGATATATGGTGGAATGAGTGTTTTCTCAGATATTTTTGACTCCCAAATATTACTTTCATAATATATTTTATCAGCACAATAATAATGCTCAGAATTTCCGTTTTTTAAATCAGTATTTTGGCCACCTGATGCGAAGAGCTGACTCATTAGACAAGACCCTGAAGCTGGGAAAGATTGAGGGCAAAAGGAGAAGGGGGCAGGGAGGCTGAGATGCTCGGATAGCATCACCGGCTCCATGGACGTGAGTCTCAGCAGACTCCGGGAGCAGTGAAGGACCGGGGCGCCTGCTGTACCGCAGCCCCTGGCGTCAGAAACAGCCAGACACAACTCAGCGACTGAAAAACAATGATGGTAGTTGTTTTACCCTGTTAGTTTCAAGTGTAGAGCAGTATGTACAGCACAGGGAACTGTATTCAGTATCTTGTAGTGACCTGTAATAGGAAATGACGTGAACAACTATAAATATATATATATATGCATATATACACGCACCCACAGTAAATTTGTGTTGTTTATTTTATATACAGTGGTGTGTATCTGTTAATCCCATGCTCCTTATTTATCCCTCCTCTTCGTTCCCCTTTGTGACCATAAGTTTGTTTGCCATGTCTGTGAGTTTATTTCTTTTTTGTTAGTAAGTTCATTTGTATTTTTTTTTTTTAGATTCCACATGTAAGTGATATCATATATTATTTTTTGTCCTCTGTGACGTACTTAACTTAGTATGATAATCTCCAGGCTCATTCATGTTGCTACAAGTGGCAACATTGCGTTCTTTTATATGACTGAGTAGTATTCCATTTTATATATGTAGCACATCTTCTTCATCTCTGCATCTCTTGATGGACACTTAGGTGACTTCCATATCTCGGCAGATCCAGAAATGGAACGTAATGGCTATAAAAATCTTATTACAATTTACTTTATACAATTAACTTATAACTCAGAGAACTAAATATGACCTAAATACTTGGCAGTTTCTACAATAATGCTCTCAACAGTATATCATGCTTTGATTTCTGTGTTATTTCCACAGATTTATTATTTTACCTGTGATCATTTAAAATTCTTTGCTTCCATTTTATGTTATTTACTTTTATTTTTATGCCTCCATGTTTTTTTTAATGTTTTTTTTCCATTATATTTCATTAAATTTTCCTATCATGTTATGTCATTATTTTGCATTTTTTATTCAATTTTTTTGATTAAACTCAGCTCACATTTTCTCTCCTTATATTTTCTTACCATCTCTTTCCTAAGCTCTTGTAGCTCCAATTATACTCTGACTTTATTGGTAGAAACAATCTCTTGAGTAAGATTTTTAAAAATTGAAATCCTAACAGTTTTCATCTATTCTTCTGTGGTTTTCTGGCGAGTATTTTTACTTGACGTTTGGGTTTTCTCTGCCTTTTTTGGATATGCTATAATGATATCTTTGTGTATATTCTGTATGATTCCTTTGATGATTCGTTATTGCAGGAGTTATATTCTCTTAACAGTTCTCTTGTCAGCAGATTAGCATAAAGGAAGCGCCAAAGCCCTGTTGTAGGCTCTCAACTGATCCCGGGTTTTGTTTGTGAATTCATTTAGCTTATACTTTTTAACCAGTAAATGGAAATAGGTAGGTGTGAGCTGTGAGCAAATTAGTCTGTATCTCTCCTCACTTGTAGACATAGAGAGAGAGTGAGAGAGAGAAAGAGACTGCAAGACTGCTTTCCGGAAATCCTCACCTGTGTGATCGTCTTCAAGTACTGGTTCTCTGTTCCTCATTTCTAATTTCAGCCCTAGAAACTCCTGCTGCCAGTCGGTGCATCCTATTTCCACAGCTGTAAATAAACAAGTTAAATTTTACTTCTTAGAATGTGTCCTTTACCCTGGAGAAATCAACGTAGTTGACTCTTTCCTGAGATTTAGTGATATTCTCTTCTCTATTGACCTTTCCTTGTGACTCAGCTGGTGACGAACCTGCCTGCAGTGCGGGAGACCTGGGTTCGATCCCTGGGTTGGGAAGATCCCCTGGGGAAGGGAAAGGCTGCCCACTCCAGTGTTGTGGCCCGGAGAACCCCGTGGGCTGTATAGGCCGTGGGGTCGCAAAGCGTCAGACACAGCTGAGCCACTTTCCCTTTCACTCTTCTCTAAAGTGTTCCTGCTTTGTCTCCACACTTTTGAAAGCTGTTCTCCATCCGTTAAGCTTTTGTGTTTCAACTTTTAAGAGGTTTTGTTGAACACTTTGTATGTTTCTCACTCCCCTTGTTCTTCATTGATTTTTACAGGGGAATTATTGTCTTGTGCTGTGTTCTAGTGACTTATACAGGTAATGGATAATCTTGTATTTAATTATAGTAGCATTTTTTAAAATAAATAATGCACTCTGCATTATCCCAGTGATGCAAATCTGTGAAGAAACTTCATCAACATAATCCTCCCATGCTGTGTGGGGACATTAGACCCTAATCTTCTCATTTGAATTTTCACACTTGGTTTAAAATTTTTGATTTTTAATCTAGTTTACTTTATTAAATTATTATTTTAAAATTATTTTGGAAAAGTTCATGCTGACATTTCCCTTATGTTTTCTAGCCATGCTGACGACAGCAAATGTGTAGCTTTTACACATGAACAACTTTGATTACTCTGCAAGATTTTGCTTTGTTTTTTTTCTTGTATCACTAAAGTAAAAAAGTTGCTTGATAGTTAAAGCTAGCATTGATTTCTTTTTATTTTTTTCATAGCATGTGATGCATATACTTTTAATATAAAAGATTTTGTTAATTTTTGTAAACTTTGATTATTATTCAATTCATGTACACTCATTGATAATCAAAAAATAGATTAATAGCACAGCATTAAAAACAACAGAAGAATATTAAAAGTATCCATGTTCTAATAATGCACATACAGACAGTTTTAAAATTAAAATTTTGAAAATTGAGAAAAGGGCATTAGGACAATCAGAGGGATAAATTACCAATGATTTCTAAGACAGCAACTAAAGTTATTTGTATCCAGATTGTCATTTTGATAGGATCATCTTTGAGCTCACATTTGACAGTGCCTTGCAATATTTTCTGTATTGCAGAAGACACCATCATGAAAGTTCCAGGGTCCCCTACCTGTAAGTGTGCGGCATGTGTGCGGCATTCTTAGTCTAGTTGACTTCTTCCCCCTTTGTGTCTCCTGACCTTTGTTTTTGTGACTGCTGTTGCAATTACTCTTTAAAACCTAGTTTATGTATCTCTTTCTTTGTTAAACATTGCTAAATTATTTGCCATTTATGCTGTTTATCCTAAATCCTTTCCCTTTGCCTGAATTTATCATCCTGAAAAAATGATTTATTTCACTTGGTAGTGATTCTTCAGAGGACAGTAGATTTTTGTATTCAAAGATCTGAGTGTATTTTCTGAAAAATAGAAATTACTCAATAAATAGTTGAAACATAGGTCATATGATATAATTACACTAATTGTTAAAGTACTATTGAAAACAATGGATTATCTCCTATGACGTGTTATCTAAGATTGAGAATGTTTTAAAACTTTTCTAAAATAATCAATTTACATTAGGTTTCTGCTTTTATGGTACTCACTCATGTAGCCTAAGCATATCATAGTTTGTTTAATCTCATCATCATTTCTCAGTATGATATGTATTTCCCCCACCCCTAGTTTCTGGCTCAAATAATGAAAATATAATTACCTTGTGGTATACTATACATCACTCACTCACTTCTGTCATGTCCAACTCTTTGTGACTCTATGAACTGTAGCCTGCCAGGCTCCTCTGTCCATGGGATTTTCAAGGCAAGAATACTGGATAGAGTTGCCATGCCCTCCTCCAGGGGATCTTCCCGACCCAGAGATTGAACCCAGGTCTCTTTACATCTCCTGCAGTGGCAGGAGGGTTTTCTACCACAACACATATATTAAAATTATAAGGAATTATTAGATTACTTAAAACACTGTCGTAGATGCTTTCATATACTTTATTTCATTTAATTCCATTTTACCCTCATTTAATATCTCACAGGTATTGAAATATTTTTATCAAAAGCCAACACATAATGATTATTTAAAAATATAGACTACTATAACTAGAAAATGGAAAACAAAAGAAAGCCCTAATAAATAACACCATCCACGAACAGCTACCCTTTATGATTGGTGGATTTTTGGCTAGCTCTTCTCCATTATGTAAAAATAATTTGGTACTTATAAAAGTAAGATAACAGAGTATTTAAACTCTTTGGTGATTGTCCCCATAATGTTACACACACATGTTTTCTTTGTATTATGGATTGAATGCTGTGTGGTCCTTGCCCCACTAATACTAATAGTGAAGCCTTAACACTAAGAGATATATTTGGAAATGCAGCCTCTTAGGAAGTAACTTCGGTGAAATGAGGTCATGAGGGCAAGACTCGTATAGGAATTGTCCTTCTTCTAAGAGATATCACAGAGTTTCCTCTCTCCTCTCTCTCTCTGAGAACACTGAAGAAGAAGCCAGGTGGGCACGCAGCGAGGTGATGCCAGCCTCTCCAGGCCAAGGAAAAACGCTTCAGAATCTAACTTGTCTTGCCATGCTTGATTTTGTACTTCCCAGACTTGAGAACTGTGAGAAATAAATTTCTGCTCTTACAGTCACCCAGCCTGTGGTATTTTATTATGGCATCTGAGCAGACCATGACATCACATCATACAATATATGTTAAACATAAGTTAATTAGCGTTAATGCTATTTCATCTTATATATGTATTATATTCTAAATTATTCTTTCCCTAGTATATTATTTCTGAATGTTTGATATTTGGAAACTTCCTATAATAATAATACCTCATGTATGCTTTTTTTAACCTCATCTTAAGATAGGTTCCCTAGAGAAGGAAATATTTGGTCAAAGACTATAAGCATGCTAAGGAATTTGATGCACATTGTATTGGAAGAAGATTAAAAAATGATCTTTTCAAATATGACAATATTTTACCAGTTTAATGCAAAGAGAAAACCACAAACTAAATTTTAAATAACAGTGTTCTTGGTAAATGAAGCACTGATTGATGTTGTATTCATAATACAAAACAATCTTTTCCTAAGCAGTTTTAACCTGTCTTTGAAATGGCCCAGACATACATACATTCAACCACGTTTTTCTTTTTTTTTTTTTTCACTCAAATATTGACTGATAATTTTTTCACCATTATTTTGGCTTTTAGCAATTGGCAAAATATTTTGTCTTCATCAAATATCTTCATTGTAAAAACATCAAGCAAGAACCAAAAATTGGTCATGGAAATAATGTTTATATTTTATCCAATTATGAACAATTGTCTGTGCCTTAGTCTTTCTGTTTTTCCAGTATATACTTTGAACACATATACATTATTTTTATTCATTTTTTTATTGAAATATACTTGATTTACAATGTTGGGTCAATCTCTGCTGTACAGTAAAGTGACTCAGTTTTACACACGTGTACATTATTTTTTGTATTCTTTTCCATTATGTTTTTTCCCAGGATATTCAATATAGTTTCCTGGGCTACACAGTAGAACCTTGTTGCTTAAGCTTCCCCAGTGGCTCAGATGGTAAAGAAGCTGCCTGCTAATGCAGGAGACCTGGATTCGATCCCTGGGTCAAGAAGATTCCCCTGGAGAAGGGCATGCAATCCACACCAGTATTCTTGCCTGGAGCATTCCATAGATAGAGGAGGCTGGTGGGCTACAGTCCATGGGGTCACAGTGAGTTGGAAATGACTGAGCGACTAACACAAACACACACACACACACACACAGACACACACACACACTCTTTAATTGAGGATTCTGAAATATTCAATTCTGGTGTCTGATCATTAACTGTTCTTGGAACCAAAATGTGTTCAACCATTGCTACAGTGAGAGTTCATCCAATTCTCTCCATTATCTAGATCTTCCGATCTAAAACACATCTAGATACAATTATTGCTTTATTGACTATGCCAAAGCCTTTGACTGTGTGGATCACCACAAACTGTGGAAAATTCTGAAAGAGATAGGAATACCAGACAACCTGACCTGCCTCTTGAGAAACCTGTATGCAGGTCAGGAAGCAACAGTTAGAACTGGACATGGAACAACAGACTGGTTCCAAATAGGAAAAGAAGTATGTCAAGGCTGCATATTGTCACCCTGCTTATTTAACTTATATACAGAGTACATCATGAGAAATTCTGGGCTGGAAGAAGCACAAGCTGGAATCAAGATTGCCGGGAAAATATTAATAACCTCAGATATGCAGATGACACCACCCTTACGGCAGAAAGAGAAGAGCTAAAAAGCCTCTTGATAAAAGTGAAAGAGGAGAGTGATTCAGAAAACTAAGATCATGGCATCTGGTCTCATCACTTCATGGCAAATAGATGGGGAAACAATGGAAACAGCAACAGACTTTATTTTTGGGGGCTCCAAAATCACTGCAGATAATGACTGCAGCCATGAAATTAAAAGATGCTTGCTCCTTGGAAATTATGACCAACCTAGACAACATATTAAAAAAGAGAGACGTTACTTTGCCAACAAAGGTCCGTCTAGTCAAGACTATGGTTTTTCCAGTAGTCATGTAAGGACGTGAGAGTTGGACTATAAAGAAAGCTGAGTGCCGAAGAATTGATGCTTTTGAAGTGTGGGTGTTGGAGAAGACTCGTCACAGTCCCTTAGACTGCAAGAAAATCCAACCAGTCCATTGGAAAGGAATTCAGTCCTGAATATTCACTGGAAGGACTGATGTTGAAACTGAAACTCCTATACTTTGTCCACCTGATTCTAAGAACTGACTCATTGGAAAAGACCCTGATTCTGGGAAAGATTGAAGGCAGGAGGAGAAGAGGATGACAGAGGATGAGATGGTTGGATGGCATCACCCACTCAATGGACATGAGTTTGGGTAAACTCCGTGAGTTGTTGATGGTCAGGGAGGCCTGGCAGCTGCAGTCCATGAGATCACAAAGAGTCGGACACGACTGAGCAACTGAACTGAACTGAGATACAATTACAAAGGAATTTGAATTGCCAAGCCATACACCTGCAACTATATATACAGCATTATATGGTTATACTGTAGTTATATATGTGCTATGCTGTTCTTACTCACTCACTTGTGTCCAACTCTTTGGGACCTCATGGACTCTAGCCTGCCAGGCTCCTCTGTCCATGGTGATTCTCCAGGCCAGAATACTGGAGTGGATTACCTGTCCTCCTCCAGGGGATCTTCCCAACCCAGGGACTGAACCCAGGTCTCCCGCATTGCAGGCAGATTCTTTACCATCTGAGCCACCAGGAAAGCCCAAGACTACTAGAGTGGGTAGCCTATCCTTTCTCCAGGGGAACTTCCCATCCCAGGAATTGAACCAGGGTCTCCTGCATTGCAGGCAAATTCTTTACCAGCAGAGCTACCAGGGAAGCCCTAGGAAAAAGGATAACAAAATAAGTTCTATGTTTAGACTGAATAAAATAAACTGTGACTGATCACCTGAATCAGACCTGCTGAGCTTTACAATTGCTGTGTAGGATCATCTGATCTTAACTAACTGCTGTAGTCCTGGTACATGGGGGTTGCTCTAGGAATCATCTCAACGTGAGAAATACCTGGAAACACATTTAATGGATCTTAAAGCAAAATTTCATTAGGTAAATATCATCAAAAATGTTTGATCTATACTCATGAATATTTCCTTTATAAAATATCAATATGACAGTTGAGAGTAATAAATGTTTGAGAGCAAACTGTTTTACATAAAAATAAATTTAGAAGATTGTTTTTTTTTTAATTGATTTTTAAAACAAACCAAACAATGATTATATTTTAAAATCTGTCAGCACAATATCTTGAGTAGATAATGCAACCTTTGATACATATTAAGTATGACCCATTTTTTACTTGAAGATTTGTGCAATGAGCACATTCTTAAGTTTTTTGAAAAACATAATTGAATTGAATGCTTAGAAGAGAATACTTATTTTGACCAATTGTTTAGCTGAATTGAGGTAGATATATCTTGATTAACCTCTGTGTAGCAGTTTCTTTTAGTTAGCAGGTCAACTGTTTTCTCATTAATGACATTTTAATTTAAATGAAATTGAATTGAATTCACTGTTGAAAATATGGTGTGCATTAGGAGAGAATAAAGAATCTTTCTCTGCTATTCACTAAGTAATACTTCTTTCAACCAAAGGGAGAACTTTTAAAAAATTTCCTCTTTTCCTCAGTCACCCTCACATACTACAGTCATGCTGCAGAGTTTCTTGTGACATTTCTTTAAATGAAATTGCAAACAATGTCCCTATTATTAAGTCAGTAATTGCTGATCTTTTGTTATTTCCATAGGATAGAGAGAAAGGAAGGACAATTTAACTGTTTGGATTTAAGGTTTCTATATTTTTCCTAAGGGCTTCCCTGGTAACTCAGATGGTAACGAGTCTGCCTGCAATACAGGAGACCTGGCTTCAATCCCTGGATCAGGAAGGTCCCCTGTAGAAGGAAATGGCAACCCACTCCAGTATTTTTGCCTATGAAATCCCATGGACCGAGGATCCTGGCAGGCTGCAGTCCATGGGGTCACAGAGTCAGAGACTCTGAAGGGACTTAGACTGAAGGGACTTAGAAGAGCACAACACATTTGTTCTAAAAGTGAATAATTTATTTAAAAATCATAATTCAAGTGAGCCCACAATTTATTGCAAGTGAAATAAAAAAATCTCCTTATGTATTTGTTTATTAAATTGATATCCCCATTATTCAATGGGTGGATTTTCAGCAATCAAAATGTTTTAAAATATAGTTTTTGCACTTAAGTTTCATATTTGACATTCTATTTTAAAGCAATATCAGAAATACAAAGAAAGTTTCTCTGAGAAGCAAATTTACCTTCAGGTTCACCAGAAAATCTATGTAAAATGGAACAGCCATTTTCCAGACTTTGGCACTCTAGGTAAATAACTTCAAATCATTAAATGAGCTTGAAGGGATTACAAACTGTTGTTTAAGATCCTAAACTCTAGTCAACCCATAGACATTAAAAACATGTTTATAACACTCAGTTCAGTTCAGTTCAGTCGCTCAGTCATGTCCGACTTTTTGCGACCCCATGAATTGCAGCACGCCAGGCCTCTCTGTCCATCACCAACTCCCAGAGTCTACCCAAACTCATGTCCATCGAGTCAGTGATGCCATCCAATCATCTCATCCTCTGGTGTCCCCTTCTCCTCCTGCCCCCAATCCTTCCCAGAATTAGGGTCTTTTCCAATGAGTCAACTCTTCGCACGAGGTGGCCAAAGTATTGGAGTTTCAGCTTCAACATCAGTCCTTCCAATGAACACCCAGGACTGATCTTCTTTGGGATGGATTGATTGGATCTCCTTGCAGTCCCAGGGACTCTCAAGAGTCTTCTCCAACACCACAGTTCAAAAGCATCAATTCTGCGGCGCTCAGCTTTCTTCACCGTCCAACTCTCACATCCATACATGACCACTGGAAAAACCATAGCCTTGACTAGACAGACTTTTGTTGGCAAAGTAATGTCTCTGTTTATAACACTAAATATTAGTAAAAATGCTTACCAAAAGTTTATGTAAAATACGAAATTCTGATGCCTAGAATATCTATATTTTTCCAAATGGTGCCAGATAACTGAAATACCTCTACTTATCTGAGATTATATTCTAGGTAGAATACTTACTTGCAAAATGTTTGTAAGTTTATCTGATTTATATGTATGTGACTTGATGACATGACTTTTTCATTGACCTGGATGAAGAACAACTCTGGTTAGTGTTAACTTCTTAACTAAAACTTTCTCAAACCTGGTGAACATGCGTTCATTTTTGGAATATTCCAATAGATATTAGGGTGTCTATTTGGCTGACTAGACTTTTCTATCTTAGTTCAATCTGACAATATACATAGACTCAGCCTACTTATAATATTTTAATTAAAAAATATTACCCTCGGACTGCTGTGGTTTTACTATAAATGAGATGACAGTATGGTGATACATGAGATAATGTAATTTAAAATTTAATCCTTTGTGATATAGAGAAAACCAAGTTGTCAGTAAGTTTCACGTGTATTTCACTTCCCCCGAATTATATGTGATTTATAATTCATAAAAATTGTTTTAAGGGAAAATAAGAATGCCTACAATGTGATCTCTGTGTCTCTCTGGGATAGTTTTAGGAGTACTGTACATTTTATTTACTAGGGTTGTGTAGCAAGAGAGTGCTTAGAAATCCCTTCCCGCCTTGAGACTGAAGGAATAGTGTATGTGCATAAAACAATATTTACCGCAGTGCTGGGAGGTCTATAAATATCACCACTAGGACGGCTGATTAGGTTGTCTCACTGTACTTTCTCTTTCTCTGTATATTTGTTTGTTGTTACTTTTTTGCTTACTTTATTTTGTTTCTTGATTCTGTATCCTTCAGAGACTTTCTGAAGTATGACTCCTAAGCACTTAAGGTTACCTCAGTGATAGGAAAGAATTAATGTGATTGTGTGCATGTTTAAATTACTTCCAGAAGATAACTCCAGCTTTGGAAAGACTAAAGCCCACTTTGGAGATGCTAGAACTCAAGATGTAGGGTGAAGTTTTGAATTAATGAGAAATTGAATATGATCTTGATAAAGAATAAGGAAGATTTCCCAAATCCAAATTTCCCTCACCCTGTCCTATTACTCTGGTTTGAAATGACACTATTATAGAACTCATTCTCCATGAATGGAGAAAGGAATTATCCTCTATTAAAATGCAAATGCCCCGGAAAAGATAGTACAAGAATCGATCAATCATTTATACCTTAATGAGAAATTGTCACTCAAACCCTTTCCAACATTACAATTATCTGAGATTGAGCATTGATAGGATATTAGATGAGACAGAATCATGTTGGGAACCAAGAGTAAGGAGGAAAAAAATAACAAGGAAATGAGACAATGCTGAGACTAAATGACACAGTTTACAGTGTTACTAAGACATTGGATCACAGGTGACAGTCAGTTATTGGAGGGAGTGTGCAGAGCTCATGAAAGACTGCTACTGTAAAGCCGTTCGGTGGCATTCTTACATTTGAGGAAAAACATTTTATTCTCTGTTCTCTTCCTTACCTAGAGGACCACCATTCATGTTGAAGGGTGCCGAGATATCACTCCCATATGGGCATAGATCTGTATTTATGAAGTCAGTTTATATGTACCTGCTTTGAAAACACAAATATAAACGCATGTATTCTGAACTTATCAGCATAACACAAACGACAATAAATATAGTATTCACTTTTTTAATGTGCCCTGTAAATGATTTAAATAGAATGGTTTTTAGATCATGTACAATGTCTGTGAATTACAAATAGTTGGTCTAAACATAAATTTTTAGAAAAAACATCTATTTAATAGGGCAACATACCTTCCAATCCTTCTTCATTTATAATTTTCCTTGTGTAATCGTATAAGATACCATGCTTTCTGTAGCACTTTATGTACTTTATCAATATATCATTGTCATCATCATCATCATTATTTATGTGTGTGTTTCTCTAGAGTTATATAGGAAAGTCGTCATACATGAGCAGACAGGTGGTTCTCTGGCTTCAAGGACAATTCTTGATAAATATGCCATTTTTGATATCATATACAACTTATTATGTATTGTGGATATTATATGTGATTATATATAATATATACTATGTGTGAACACATATATTACTGAATCAACACTAGCCATAACAATTAAACTGAGTGCATATTATATGAGAATAGCTTAAACTATTGCTAAGAAATCTCTAAGTATAAGGCTTCAATAACATGAATCTTATGATAATAAAGTTCATAATAAATTTCAGCTACTGATGCAATATGTGGCAATTCAATTTACTTTCACCCACAAATACTTTAAAAAGTTTATAACTAGTGTGACTACCGCGATGGCAACGCATATGTTGTTGTGTACTTGAAAGTTCATGAGTAACATCTTATCTCTCCTTTATCATATTTTATTAACACCGTCTTCAAATAAATTTTTTTGTTATAACTGTGGTCATTTATTATCTCAACTAAGCAATGTGCTTATATATTTTTTGTTATAATTTTCTGATTAGCCATTTGTTGGGTTGCTAGTCATCTTTAATCCTCTTTACGTTTTGTACTTCATTCTTTGTGTTGTTTTTATTTAGCTTATTCTTGGAGTAAAACTCTAAGGCAATAGGGTTCATGAGCAAATTAAGTATATTTATCTGTTGGCGAGAAATCATTTATCATCCCTGTCAATACATATGCAAATTAAAAAAAGCTTACCAGTTAGCTCTATAGTGTCAAACCAGATTTAAATTAAGAGAGAAGTGATGCATTAATTATGTGCACATTTGTCTGTCTCTTTTTAAAATATGTCATCTATTATTTTAGTCCTTTACTCAGAAATGAGAAGCTTCATGAATGCATGATTTTTATTAAAGATAATATTTCATGTAACTGTAAATCTGAAAATCTCACTACAAAAAGTTCTTACTGATGTAATTTGCAGCTTTATCTCCAATGAAAATTGTAATTTTATTCATAACCAGAAAAAAATAATCAAAGGAAAACCTGAAAAGACAAATCACAACTGTCCAAATTTTACAGAATTTTTCTGTTTTCAACAGTCAGAATCAAAACTGTGAAGTAAATTGCTTTTGAGTGCTTCTGTACCAGATGTCAGCCATCTTGCTTATCACTGAAGGAGCCACATCTGAACTAAACAGCTCAGTATCGCGTTGAGGGATGTGGATGCTGATTGAACACAGGTGTAATGGTTGATACACTGTCCCACAGTCTGACGTTAACCTAGGATCTTTGTTGAAATAGTTATTACTGATGGCACGAAATGTAATTGCTAATTTTCTGCCTGAGTGGTTACATATTTTCTCTAAATCTGAAGAGTTATTCATCCTTTTCCCACTGCCCATTCCTCAGAGTTTAAGGCGGATGTGTCAGTGGTCCATGGGCCAGTAATTGAACCTGTCACTTGCAATCTACTGATTTCATTCTTCAGAAATGTGACTCCTGCTTTATTCACTCTCCCGCTTACTTTTCTCTGGGTATCAAATGTCTTACTTGAACCTAAGCTAACCAATATTCATTGTTTACCTTAGAGAGGATCTTCGGTCACTGGGCGAGGGGATGGTGGATGACTCAAATCTGACCGCATTTTAGTATTCCTGGTTTTCAGTGCCCGGCTTTCAAATGAATTGATTCTTTTAATGATCCTAATTATAATAAGTCAGTCAGTTGTACTGTGGGTATAGAGGGTGTGGAGGTACAGTGGAGAAAGGCTAGGAAGTTGAGATTTTCCATTCCTGTTTGAATGAAAATCTCCTTAGAATGACTCACCATAACTCAGTCTGACTAAACATCTTTCCAGAATTTTACTGAGTGCTAGTGCTTAGTGCCTAAAGATCGGTCAGTGTCTGGTGGTTTGACAATAAATTTGCCAAAGTAAATTTAATCACAATAAATGTTTTACTTTAAATTTTGGTTTCTACTAAAATGATTAAGTCATGGTCCACAGTAAAGGAAAAGAGGAAAATAACATGCCAAATTTATGCATGAATAGAGGATTTTCTATGAACATAAATTGTAAATTTTTTCAAAATCCTTTCAAAATGAACTCATACCCAAAAGAACTGTATGCTTCATGACACCTTTTTTAAATACTTTTTTATTTGCAAAAGATAGGAAAATTTTTCCTGAAACTGTGACTGACTAGTAAATCGTCAGGATTGTAAAACTATTGGTTGAAATTTTAGATAGTGGATCTTGTCTCTTTAAGTGAAAAAGATAAAATAATCAGTTTGGCTTAGTGGAAGAAATATAGATGCTGGATTGAAATTCTACCTTTACTGTTTTGTGACCTAGGGCATAGCACCTTCACCTCAGTGTTTTTATCTTTAAAGGGGGTACAATCACCCTTGTTTTATGAGTTGATGTCAGTATTAGAAATATGTGGATAAATTACCTCAGGCAGCATCCGTCTCATAACAGAGACTTGACACTATTGTCATGGGATCTGCTCTGAATCCCAAATTTCTAGTAGTAATGAGACGATCCACTAGTGGAAGAGTCGGCTATCAGCATTGGATCATCGTGCTTTCCAGACTGGACGCGAGAAGGAACGCAGAGCTCTGGGCTGCAGTTCCGACCCAGGGAACACACGGCCAGGTGCGGTTGCTCTTGTGGTCGCAGTTGTCTGGGGCTGCTTGACAGTGGGAGGGGGTAGTCTGCACATACAGGAGGGCCGCAAGGAAACGCAGGCCTTGGTGCATCTGTTAAGATGCTCATCACCTGACTTGATACAAATACTAGGTTATAAAGCAGAATCATTATTTGTTGCCACAGTAATGGGGGAAGTGGAAAGCCTTACGTTGTAGTCCACTTTAGTTTTTCAAGGTTGCATATTTATAAGGTAAGATTTCTAAGTTAAAAACTATAATTAGCTTCCCTTGAGTTTTGTTCATCTGGGATGTATGAAGCATTTTAATCTGGCCTCCCGATTTCCTGTTCCATGTTAGAGAATCAAAGGATACACAGTGAATGGGTTCACTTTGAAAACAAGGATAGGCATTAAAGAAGTGAGTATGAGGGCTGGAATCTGGTAACACCTGAAATTAAGGAGGAGAAATCGTGAGCATTTGGAAAAGATGAGCGACGGAGCAGGCTGTCAGAGAAAGCGATGTCATAGACGTTTTTGTTTTTGAAAATGCTGTCTTGACCCAGTTTTTAGGTTGACTTTTGAGGCTGGTCAGTTTCCTTTTGTGAGCAGCTGAGTAAATGGGTAGCCCAAACACCTCCCTTCCCACACTCTCTTTGCTAGGAGCCCTGTGTCTCAGCCTTAATCAGCTCTGAGGCCAAGTATCAGACAAGGTGTAAGAGTCCCTCCCTAACTGTCAGAAGCATTCTAAAGGGAACACGGCAAAGATATAGGAAAACAATAAATGGGAAAGATGAGATCTCCTCAAGGAAAGTGAAGATACCAAGGAAACATTTAATACAAAGATGGGCACAATTAAGGACAGAAAGGACAAGGACCTAACAAAAGTAGAAGAGATTTAGTGTATTATCTCATTTCAGAAACTGCAAACTTAATCTACTCCTTAGCTGAAGGCAAAAAATAGTTGTTGTTGTTTTTTTTTCTTAAGAGCAAACTTGATGTACGATAAACTGGGTATGTAGAAAGTGTACAATTTGACAAGTTTTGACATATATATATATATATGGCTTCAAAACCATCATACAACCAAGATAATAAAAACATATGTCCTCCCAAAAGCTTCCTCATGCTGTTCATAATGTCTGTCCTACCCTTTCTCAACCTCTCTCCCCCCTTTCCCATCCCTGCCTCCAAGCAACTGCTGATCTATTCTACCACTTAAATAAAGCTGCTATGAATGCTTGTGTATACATCTTTGTACGGACCAATTTGCATTCTTTTGTTTTAGGGAGTTAATAATTTACAGTGAACTAGTTGGATCATATGGAAGTTGTATTTTCAGGAAACTGTCAAACTGTCTTCCAGAGTGTTTCTAACATTTTACATTCCTAACATTAATCTTACAAGGTCATGTACCTCCACGTCTTGTCAGCACTTGATATGATAGGCTTTTTAATATAAACCAGTTTTAAAGGCATGTAGTAGGCTTCCCAGGTGGCTTAGGGGTAAAGAATCCACCTGCCAAGAAGCAGGAGACACAGGTTTGATCCCTGGGCTGGGATGATCCCCTGGAGAAGGAAGTGGCAACCCACTCCAGTATTCTTGCCTTGGAAATCCCATGGACAGAGGAGCCTTGTGGGCTACAGTCCACAGGGTTGCAAAGTGTCGGACATGACTTAGCAGCCAAAAAGCAACAACAAAGTGGTATCTCATCACAGTTTTGTTTTGTATTTTCCTGATAACTAAAGATGCTTAGCATTTTCATATGCATATTTGTGATTTGTAAATATTCTTTGTTAAAGTTACGAATTCACTAATAAATTATACCTAATTTTATTTATTGCTCCTTGTTTTCTTACAGTTTAGCTTTGATTGTGCTTACATATTTCAATATAATTCTCTCATCAAGTATATCGTTTGCAAGTGATTTGTCTTTCACTCTCTCAGTAAAGTCTTTTGAAGATCAGGCATGTTAAATTTTGATGAAGTATAAGGCAGTATTCTTGATTCTTTTGAGAGTTCTACCTCGAAATCTATTTCCAAAATGTCCACTTTACATTCCTATCACTACTCTGCTTTGTGTGTGCTCAGTCGTGTCCGACTCTTTGCGACCCCATGGGCTGTATCCGCCAGGCTCCCCTGTCCATGGGAGTCTCCAGGCAAGCGTACTGGAGGGGCTGCCTTGCCCTCCTCCAGGGGGTCTTCCCGACCCAGGGATCGAACCCAGGTCTCCAGCATTGCAGGTGGGCTCTTTACGGTCTGAGACACCAGGGAAGTCTTTCTGTAGCAGCTCTCAATTCTTTTCTTCACAATCACAATATCCTCTTAAGACTTTGCTTCCAAATTTCACCCTCCATCATGGTCATAGTACTTTACCCAACTGCTTTAAAAATATAATACAGATATGAACACTTTCCTGCTTCAGAATTTTCAGTAGCTTCCAGCTGGATTTTTTAAAGCATAAACTATTTTTACGCAGAGCCTATAATAAACGTGTTTCATGGTCTGGTCCCTGTCTGAACATTATCACCTCATTTTGTACCATATTCTTTCTTGATCATTGTATTTCATCAATACCACCCCCCTTTTCATCCATCTTGCAAATACTTTAGCGCCTTTGCTCTTACACTTTTCTTTGCTTGGATTATTTGTTTGACTGCTTAATTTGTGTGCTATCACTGACTCTAGAATGAAAGCTTCTTGGTAGCATGGCTTAAGTTTAAATTCTATGTTTCTTTGTTTTTTTCTACCTAGACTGGGACTGGGATAAAGTGAATATCCGTAAACAGTTGTTTAAAAAGTATACAAATGAATAAGAATACAAATTGTTTTGACTATTCTATGCATCATGAAACAGACTTTAATAATTTAATTCTATATTTATTATCAATGATTGTCTTAGCAGATGAGTTACCATTACTGTCAATAATATGTACTTACTGAGTAGATGAGATTGTGAGCAAAACCAAGGTTTTGACTAGTGAGGACTGATGTAGAATACAGAAGTCATAAAGAATAGCAATAATGTAACTAAAATATGAATCGGTTGCTGGTCCAAATTATGTCTTTACTCAAGGTTTCTTAGATCTAAGACTAAATGATACCTCATGAAAAGAAGACCAGGCTGGTTAGTGTTCCTGGAGTGACTAGAACATGAAAAGTTTAAATATGAACTCAGAAATGCTTATCGAATGTCCTAATTTCAGTGTGCTCCAGAATTCTCTGTGCAGTTATTGTGGAGCTTGTAACCTCGTACCTAAATTTATCTGCTGATTTCCCTATGCAGTTACTTATGTTTTGGCTGTGCCGAGACTTCATTGCTGTGTGTGGGCTTCTCTAGTTGTGGGAAAAGGGGCTCCTCTAGATGCGGTGCACAGGTTTCTCATTGTGGTGCCCTCTCTGGTGGTGGCACACGGGCTCTAGAGCCCATGGACTGCGCCGTTGCAGCACTGAGCCGCCGCTCCTCTGGGGCTCAGTAGTCCTGTCTCCCAGGCTCTGGACTGTGGGCCACGCAGTCGCGGTGCACCGGCTCAGCTGCTCTGAGGCATGAGGAGCTGACCAGGGGTTGAACCCGTGACTCCTGCATCAGCAGGCAAATTCTCTACCACTCACCCACCAGGGAAGCCCCCCTACATTTTCTTATAGTGTCTCCACCCCTGACTATATAGTTGAGAATTCCTATTACAAGTTTTGAAAGAACTAAGTATTGAGACCTGAAAGACTCTCCTCCAGACTCTTTCACTGTATTTTATTGGCATACTTGATGTTGAAGGAGCTATGCCACTCCATGCAGACAATAAAGAGATACCCACTTGCTATGTAACAGAGATCCTCAACATTTTTTTTCTGGCTAAATCATATTTTCAGATGTTAATTAAACCACAAAGTAAATTTTCCTCTGACATATATCTTTGCTAAGTTTGCAGTGCACACTTTTATATTCATTGGAATGATTATCCAACATCCTGAGGTGTTCAGATGATGCTATTCCAGAACAAAGCATGAAGCTGACCTGGCAACATGAGACATTTACCTCAATGATAGTGATGATCTGCTTACATTATTTTGGAGCCCTGGTATAACAAAAATAAAGTAACATTAAATATTTTAATGATGTCAACTTTGTTTTATGAAAATGATAGGGTTTACTAGGACATTCAGAGGCTTTTTACATTGAATAAGGCAAGGAATATTGTCTTGCTTCTTTGGAACACCCCTAAATATTTATGGTTGTAGAAATTTTATATGGATTTTGAAACATAAGCAACGAAAGGAGAAAATAAATTATTAGTACTGCTTATTTTATTTTATTATTTTCCCGGTCACAGTGATGATAGGGAGAATGACTGTCCTTAGGTATCACTTCTTATTCTGTATTTTTGAACCTAAATACTAATGGGCATTCTTAATTTAACTATACATGTGCACTGCATAAAATCATATAGTATCTCAATGTAAATTAAAAATTCAGCATTACCTGTAGATGCTCTGACAAGTATTGTAGTCTATTCGCAATTTAACAAACATACTAATCAGACATTACAAAATATTCAGGTGCTTTCTTGAATTATCATGATAGCTTAATTTATATGATAATTTTTGTGAGTTCAAAAATTATACAACAATATATGCTGTTTACAACAATTCCAAACAATGCAATGTGTATGAGGAAAATTATTCCCCTTCTCCATTAATTTTCCCAGCCATAAAAGTCAAACAGTGCTGTAAAGAGTATGCTTTTTCATTTGTTTTTCAATGTTTATATAAATGTGCAGTTAATTTAGTTTTATTTATTTAATTTTTAATAAAAATTGAGGGGCATGATATGCATTACTCTGCTATGCTTTTTCACTACTCCATCGTGGATGGCTTTTCAAGTCAGTACATATAAACCTCACTTTATTTCACAGAGTTAAGGAACCATAATTTAGGCAAGCATTTCTCTATTTATGGACTTTCAGGATGTTTTTAGTACTTTACTTTTGCAAATAATGCTGCAATAAACTGATTTGTGAAGGAAATTACCTAGTTAAAATATTACAAAACTGTATTATATTCTATGTTCTTCTAAATTAAACTTTCTCTGTTTTGCTCAAATAGTTTTTCTGAAGTCTAATATATAAGTAAGAGCAACTCGAGCACTAAGTAGTCTTTTTTAATATGTGATAATTTCACAAAATTGAAACAGCTTCATAAGGAATACACAGTACACTTTTTAAAGGTCCTTTTTGGAATGACTCCAGCTAACAAAAAATGCAAGTCAGGAAAAAAATAGATTTTAAAACCACAAATATATAATGTCATATAAATTATTTGATAATCTCTTATAGAAATGTATCCTACAGGAGAAATATGTTTGTTTTATCTAGGACATTTAAAAATATCTCTAGTAAGTTACATCAAATTCCTGTAGAATATTATTTTACAATTGAATTGCTCATTTGATTATTTCTCATGTATCCATCATCTAGCTTATTTTACATTAGTTTGAGTTTAAGATATTAGTTAATATTGTAATAATTCTGTACAGGAATAATCTTCCTTAAGTAGGTAGTAGACATGTTAAATTCCTCTTTTAGCAAATGAGAGAAATTGAGACTCAACAAGAAGAAATATATGTGCATGGATCCAGATTAGTTAATCACAGAGCTCTGACTTTAAACCGGGGCTTTGAGTTCCTATTGTCTTATTAAGTCCTATTGTCCTATTCATATTGTTGATCATACAATAAATGGTAGTTTCTTTTTTATGTGATATGCACATGTAGGCCAAATCGTCTAACACACTGATGACATTTTCTAATAAGTTAAATGTAGAAACTGTCCAAATAGAGACGCTAACCTGTGTGAATCCAGAAGTTCATCCAAGTCTGCATGTGTTCCAAGTCGCTTCAGTCGTGTCTGACTGTTTGTGACCCCATGGACTGTAGCCCGCCAGGTTCCATCTGCCTGTGGGATTCTCCAGGCCAGAACACTGGAGTGGGTAGCTATTCCCTTCTCCAGGGGGTCTTCCCGACCCAGGGATCGAACCCACATCTCTTATGTCTCCTGCATTGGCGTACGGGTTCTTAACACTAGTGCTACCTGGGAAGCCCTCGTCCGTGTCTACTCCTGCCAGAAAACAAACACCAAGATTATCTGTTTGACCTCAACCATAATGACTTCAGGTTTGGGAGCCTTTACACTTCTCCTTAACATTGACTCACTAAATACATCGGGCAGTTTAGTACCGTGGATTATGTAGTATATTCTCTGTCTCTTCACATCTTCAATCCACATTCTTGGCAATGTTCTGCTCCCAGGAGACTATCATATGTATCAGCTGGTGTGTGTGTGTGTGTGTGTGTGTGTGTGTGTGTGTGTGTGTGTGTGTGTGTGTGTGTGTGTTGGGCATTAAGTTTTGCAGGATAATCGATGTTGGATAGAACATCTTTGGGGTCCTTTCCCCCCGCAGCTCTCTCTCTGTTCAGACAACTGCTTCCTCCCCAAGCCCCTCAGACCTCAGACTGGGCCAAGGCCTGCTGATGCTAGCTTCACACCTTGTTGGTTTCTCTTAGCCTTGCCTACAACTTTAAATAGCCTCTTCTTTTAAGCTCTCCTTGATCTTCCTTTTGCATGCATTATCAATTTTTCTCTCGGACCTTGGCTGACACAAGATTTTTCAGTTACTGGGGATATAGAGAATCTTTGTTTTACTTCCAGGTATGGGAAAGGCTATTTGGAGGCTGCTCAACCAACACACATAAGGGACTATGAAAAGCTATGCTAAGTATTTTCACAATTTTAAAAACATACTTCTTAGACAGATTTCTTTCACTCTTGGATTTTATTTCATATAGCGTTTCAAATGTGTGACAAGAATTGGAAATAGTGACTTGTTTCATTAGGCACCTATTTTAAAAATGAGTCTGTTTGCATTTATGCTACTTAAAAGTAAACTGTTACACAAGATTTATATGAGGTTGAAGTTTCTTTCCTGCATCAACAGTTCTTACTGATGAGAGGGGGAAAGTGAAGCGTCTTTCTATCCAGGACATTGTCTTAACTGAGGTGAAAAAACCTGCTATCTAAAGAAAGCTGAGAGAAAAGAGAAAAAAAAGTGATAGAATCTACGAGTAAATGTCCTAAGGTTGCATACCCCAGATGCCATGACTGCTACTTAGTATGTTCATAGGACACCCTTTATATAATAACTCAAAAGAAGAAGGTAAAAGATCCAAATAGAGTTATCTATGTTTTAAAGTAACTAATAAAATGATCCAGATCGGATGCCCAGAGATGATAAACTCCCTTCCGCGTACAGACACACCCACAAAATAAAACGAACATAGCAGGGAGAGGACAGTTGAAAAGTCTGTGCAAGATACACCCATAAACAGATTTCAAAATATTTCTATATTCTAAACACACAAAACGCAATATAGACTCTCAAAATTGATTTAAAAATATTACAAGAAATCCATAATTGAAAAATAATGAAGTAAAAAGCTTAATAGTTAAAATGAGCATTATAATAAATACTTTTGTAAATAAGTGGAATGTAAAATAGATCTTATTGAAATGAAATTAGTGACAGGAAGAGCAGCATGAGGAAAAAAAAACAAATGAAGTATAAAGGAGCAATGATCACTAAGAATGTAAACTATAAAGAAATAATTGGTGTCATTGAGAAGAAAATAAAATATGGGAAGCAAATAATAATTTTTCTAAAATGCAGTGCATGAGATAATGAAGTATTTAAAGACAATAGGTAAGAACTTTTATAAGTGAGTACCTAAATCTATAGAATGCAAGAACTTTTGTTTTATAAAAGTAAATGCAATCTATCTTCTATGTAGAGCTAACTGTTAGATATGTAGATATATATCGTAAAAGATTCCAGCAAGAGAGAAAAGCATTGAAAAAAGCATTGAATAATAGTTTATCTTAAATATAATATGTATTTTATATATATATAATATATACATATGAGACAAAAAACTTGAAAAGGACAAAATTTGAGCTCTTCTTAATTTCTTTGTTACCACAGTCACTGTCAGAGTACGTGCCAGTGTTTAACTTTCATGGGTCTTCAGAGTCATAGCCAGCGAAGCTGTTATTCAATCCAATAAATGTAAAACAAATGACTTAATAGTGATTAAAGCAATTTGAACATTAGGAGCTATTTATACTCAAATTAGGACTCATGTAGTATATATTTTTTTGTCTTTCTTGAAAATGTATTTAATGATTAAATCCAGCTGCAGTAGGCCGATAAAGGTTCCCAAAGATTTGTCTATTCTCTAACTCCTGGAGACTATAAATATCACCTTATTTGGGGGAAAAAAGTCTGTTCTGTGCAAATATGATTAAAGATCTTGAATTAAGAAAAATTTGGATTATCCGGGTGAGGGTAAATGTCATCCTTGCAAGAAAGACACAAATGGAGAACACACACACACACACACACACACACACACACACACACACACACACACACACACACACACACACACACACACACACAGGAGTAAGCTGTGTGAAGATGCAGCCTAGTGACCTTGTCCTGGGTGGTGGCTCCACTTTCTGGAATCAAGAAGCTCCTGTTGACACAGCTCTGGGAATCCGTGGCCTCCGAGTCTCCTTCCTTTATTTCATCCACCTCTGTTCCTTTCCATGAGTTGGCAGTGTTTCTGCTGATACAAAATCGTCAAAAATCCTTGGTCACCCCTGGCTTATATTCTGTGGATATTGTGGGAATCTACACCATTAGCTAAAAGGACTCTCCGCAGATTCTTCCTGGATAAATATACATCTATTCCTGCCTTCTGCTGAGATGGACAGCTGAATCCTTAAGTCACACACAATCTCTTTTTCAGATATTTGTCCAGTCACAGGGTTACCCCTATCTCCAGATCAAGGTATTCTAAATAGGTTGATAATGTTATAAGTCATCAAGTGGAGATGCTTTTTTGCTTAGCAGGTACATCTTCAGTTTATGCTTTTCCTCTCACATTCTCCTATAGGCAGCAAGGAAACCAGACCATGCCTTTCACACTTTGCTTGAAAATCCCCTCAGGAAAATATCTAATTTCATCAAGCAAAAATTCTACTTTTTACAAAACTGTTGAACATGATTCATCCAAGTTTTCTGCCACTTATAAAAAGGGTAATCTTCCCTCCAGTCTCATATCGCATGTTCTTCATTTCAATCTGATGCCTCACCAGAAGCACTTTTAAGATTCACATTTCTAAGAACATTCTGTTTACTATAATGTATGTATTTTCTAAGATGATAGAAGCTTCCTCTACAGCATTCTTTTTTTCTCCTGAGACTTTGCTAGTGAAATAAACATCCAAATTTCTATGAACAGTGCTTTCAAATCAATCCAAGTATTTTCCTGTAATGCACCTCAAAACTCTTCCCTTCATCACCATTGTTATTGTTCAGTCACTCAGTCGTGTCTGACTCTTTGCAACCCCAAGGACTGCAGCATGCCAAGCTTCCCTGTCCTTCACCAAATCCCGGAGCTTGCTCAAACTCATGTCCATTGAATCAGTGATTGCATCCAACTGTCTCATCCTCAGTCATCCCCTTCTCTTACTCCCTACAATCTTCCCCAACATAAGGGATTTTTTAGTGAGTTGACTCTTGGCATCAGGTGGTCAAAGCACTGGAGCTTCTGTTTTAGCATTAGTCCTTCCAATGAATATTCATGATTGATTTCTTTAGGATTGACTGGTGGGATCTCCTTATTGTCCAAGGGACTCTCAAGAGTCTTCTCCAACACCACAGTTCAAAACCATCAATTCTTCAGTGCTCAGCTTTCTTTATGGTCCAACTCTCACATCCATACATGACTACTGGAAAAAAAACATAGCTTTGACTATAGAGACTTTGTTGGCAAAGTAACGTCTCTACTTTTTAATATCCTGTCTAGGTTTGTCATAGTTTTTATTCCAAGGAGCAAGTGTCTTTTAATTTCATGGCTGCGATCACCATCTGCAGTGATTTTGGAGCCCCAAAAAATAAAGTCTGTCACTGTTTCCATTGTTTCCTC
The DNA here is from genome assembly GCF_054371585.1 of Giraffa tippelskirchi. NCBI lineage: Eukaryota > Metazoa > Chordata > Mammalia > Artiodactyla > Giraffidae > Giraffa > Giraffa tippelskirchi. Next base: position 173,495,101 of record NC_137280.1, on the reverse strand, counting down.
ATCTACTGGCCATGAAGTGATGGGACTGGATGCCATGATCTTAGTTTTTTGAATGTTTAGTTTTAAGGCAGGTTTTTCACTCTCCTCTTTCACTTTCATCAAGAGGCTCTTTAGTTCTTCTTCACTTTCTGCCATAAAGGTGGTGTCATCTGCCCATCTGAGTTTATTGATATTTCTCCCAGCAATCTTGATTCCAGCTTGTGCTTCATCCAGCCCGGCATTTCTCATGATGTCCTCTGCATATAAGTTAAATAAGCAGGGTGACAATATACAGCCTTGACGTACTCCTTTTCCTATTTGGAACCAGTCTGTTGTTCCATGTCCAGTTCTAACTGTGGCTTCTTGACTTGCATACATGTTTCACAGGAGGCAGATAAAGTGGTCTGGTATTGCCATCTCCTGAAGAATTTTCCACAGTTTGTTTTGATCAACATAGTGAACGGCTTTAGTGTAGTCAATGAAGTAGAAGAATTCATCACGGTTACCCAAATCCAAAACCACTTTCAAGTTTTCAGATATTTGTTGTAACTGCAAACTGCTTCCCAGTGCCAAAGCATGCATTAATTTCTTAAGGCTGCCGTAACAAAGTGCCATAAACTAAGTGACCCAATACAACCGGAATTTATTTTCAGACTAGTTTAGAGGCTAGAAATTATCAAGAAATTGGCAAGGAAGGCCACACTCTCAAAATCTCTAGGAGAGAAAGATTTCTATGCCTTTTGCTTAGCTTCTGGTAATGCAAGAAATCCCTGGCATTCTTTGACTTTTTGTGCATAATTTCATTCTCTGACTCTTTTAGAAAGTGAAAATGAAGGTCACTCAGTCGTGTGCAACTCTTTGTGACCCCATGGACTATACATTCCGTGGAATTCTCCTGGTCAGAATACTGGAATGGGTAGCCATTCCCTTCTCCAGGCGATCTTCACAAGCCAGGGACTGAACGCAGGTCTCCCGTGTTGTAGGAGGATTCTTAACCAGCTGAGCCACCAGGGAAACACTCTGTTATGACATTTATTCTTTACCCATATCATCATATTGTCTTATAAGGACGCCAGTCATAGTGGTTTAAGCATCTGCTCTGCTCTTAGCGAATTACAGTAACTTATTACATGCTCAACGGCACTGTCTTTAAATAAGTCCACATCCTTTTGTATTTGAGATTAGGACTTCAGCATATCTTGTTTAGGGACGCAGTTTTAAACCCATAAAAAGTACTGCAGCATGTGATGACAATGGTAAATTTCATAAAGTTATGTTAATGAAGGAATCCAAACAAAAAAATTCACATACAATATTTATACTGTATTAATATCCAGAATAGGTATCTCCCCAGAGATAGAAAACATATGGGTGGTTGCCACAGACTAGGGGACTAGGGAATAGGGGATAACAGTTTAGTGGGTATGGGGTTTCTTTTTAGAGTGATGTAGATATTTTCAAACTTGTATTTGTCCACTGAGGCTGCCATAACAAAATACCAAAGACTGGGTAGCTTAACTATAAAAATGCATTTCTCACAGTTCTAGAAGCTGGAGGTCCTAGATCAAGGTGCAGGCAGTGTTAGTTTCTCGTGAGACTTTTCTCCTTGACTAGTGTTGGCCACTGCCTCCTTCTTTCTTCATACGGCCTTTTTTCTGTGCATACACACTCCTGGCGTACTTGCCTTTTTTCATAGGGACACCAGTCCTGTCAGGTTAGACCCCGCCCTACGGCCTCATTTAACCTTGACTGCCTTCTTAAACGGCCAGTCACGTCGAGGGTTAGGGTTCCAACACGTGATTTCATGAAACAATTCAGTCTATAGTAGAGCAAGACAGAATGGTGTTTTCACAACATACTGAATATACTAAATATCACTTTGTTTACTTTAAAATGGTTAACATTGTTTATGTGAATTTTGCCTCAATAAAATAATTTAAAAGTATATTTATTTTAATCATAACTTCTTCCATGGAATATATATAGCTGTATTCATAGTTAATTGATGTTCAAATACAACAAAGACTTGTTTGTATATTTTCAACTTCATTAAAATAGATATAATAAACTTTATTTTTTTACTATTTGATAATAGCATGTAAATTAAACTTAATACATCATACAGGATTTCATTTAAGAGATTGAAGATAGTCTAACCTCAAATTGAAATACCGATCTGTGAATGTTAAATTTAATATGTTCTTCAGTATCAGAAACTACTATTTGAAAATAATTATGTCATAATCATTTATGTGGCAAGCCTCCATTATTGCCTTTCATTAATTGTTTAATTATCTATCAATTGTTTATGTCAAAATAGAGCCAGTTATAAAATCTCATACAATCCAAGTAGATAATTATCTCTTAATTTTGGGTCAAGTCTAAATGTCAGTATTAAAAAATGAGTACAATTTTAAATAGCAATAATTATGTATTCAAATTTAGCTATCATTAAGGAAGGAGTGACAGATTTAATTGAGATTATGGCAGGTATGTAACCATCCCTATCATTCAAGAATGTTTCCTTTACCTCCCCCTACAACCCATAAACTTTTATCATATATAGCTATGTCTGGTAAAAATCTGTTGTTTTATGTACTTATTTATGTAACTCAAAGGTAATATAGGGATAATATTCCTTCTGTTTTAATGAATACATATGTATTTCTTTTCTAACTTTACAGTTCAATTGTGTTGAAAGTAATGAACTATTTCTGGAAGTGACAATTCAAGCTAAATTATTGAATTGGTCAACAGCACAGCTTAAATTACCTATTATTGTTCCATTCCTGGAAATATTGAAAACATGCATTTCTTTACTGCTTTCTTTACGCACAATAGTAAGCCAAAGTTATGAGAAGATATATAATTAACAGATTAATGTTACAGAAAACGTTAATTTCCCTCATCTTTGATGGGCATAGGGGAAATTTCAGTCTGCAAAAACAATTCTGGGTCACTCATAACAGCCAAAGATAAAATGGGAAGAAACAGTCCCTAGATTCTAACCAGAGGCCTTTCTGCATGTGCTAAGTCACAGATGAGGTGTACAGCAGTTGGTCTGCCTTGAATGTGCCATTTCTAATACGTTCTTAAATGCTTGCAAGGCACAGTCTCACTGACAGTACCCCGAATCAGTTCTGGCATACAGAAAACATCTAGTCTTTAGATGTGTAACAAAATAAAGGACACAAAAGAAGCAAAGAAATAGTGATGAAAAGGAGAAAAAAGAGGAGGGAACAGGAAAGAAAGGGAGGAGGGAGAGGACAAAAAGGACAAAAAGCAGGAAAGATGAAAAATGTAAGACCAGCCTATTTAATTTACCCCCCAAATACCTGACTGTTCTTTTCTCATCTTTTAGTCTGTCTTCTCTCATACCTCACCTGCTGAACTATGAAAAACATTTCCATAATTAGAATAGCACATTTTCCAACAGGAAACAAATTAATCCCACAACACTTATCTGATTTTTAACAAAATTTATCTGGAGGTAAGGAAAAAGGATAATAACCAAATCAATTCCACTTATCTCACAATATATTTTGATTTAAATAGTACAGTGACTATTCAGTTCTCTTGCATGCTTACATTCATTTTCTTCACATATCCTTATGCTGTTGGATATGACATGCATTCTAATCAACAGTCCTAAGAGTCTCAAAGTCCCACAAGACTGGATCATAACCAAACATAAAGCAGATAGTTAAGTATCCAACCTCCATGCTTGAAACCTCTGATCTTAACCTTAAGTAACACAGAAGACTATGTCCCCAAGATCATCTTCATAATTTCCCTCTATCCTCCGAAGACAAGAGCAAAGTGCTTATCTGATACTTAACTGATACCGAACCTCCTTGACAAGAGAAGTCTGAGCAATAGTCTTGGGCAGTTTCTCTGGGATCCTCAATCCTTGTATAGCATATTTCTATCTTGGACTCCCTACAGAATTCCATTTTTTTGGTCTCTGATGAATTGTTTCCCTGTATTTACAAAGAGAAGATCAACCTGGTTTTACAGTCCAGGCAAAATAAGCATATATCAGACTTAGAGAGTGGGTGAAATAGATGAGGCTGACTTGAGTAAAATTAATCATGTATCCAGTTATTTCACTAATTCAGTTCTGAAGGTCATAAGTTTTGTGAATTACCATGGTGTAGTACACTGGTGTGCAAACTACTACCTATAGGACAAATATGGTCTGCCAATTGTTTTGTAAATAAAGTTTTACTGGAACACATCATATACATTTGTTTACGTATTGTCTGTTGTCATACCTCAAGAGCTGAGTTGAATAGGTGAGACAGTGATTGTATCAGTCTTAAATCTAAAATATTTATTTCATGATTCTTTATAGAACCTGTTTGCTGACTCTTGCTATAGTCAATAACTACAGTTGTATAAGTGATTGATGAGATTATGTAGAGAGCATGTATGAGATCGGAAGAGCACTCAGTATTGATTTCCCAAGTGTACATATATTAAGATGGCAAAGGAAAAAGGAAACCGGGAGATAGAATGGATACTGTCAAAATTCAAATGAGGTATAAAGTGAGAAGTAGGAAAGAATGATTGGTGTCTTAGATAAGAGTGGTTTCTACAGATTAAGACAGTAAGAGGTGTGTAGTGCATGAAGGATAAAGGGCAGGTTGGAAAATAGAAAGAGAAAACCTGTACAGATATCTTTGAGGAGTATGTAGCTTGAAAGGAAGGTTTTGTAATATTTCTTTTTATGCCAGAAACTAATGAAAGGAACTATCAGACAGAAAGAGGCAGAGACAAATCATTGAAAATTTAGTAGTTTGATAAGCCCTTTTGAATGTGTGAAGTAATGATACTCAGAAGGAGAAATGTTGCACAAAATGTAGTTGTTTTATTTTTATTTAGAGCATCTGATAGTATCTCCTCTGGCACTTCTTTTCTTATTCTTAGAGGGAGGTGTTAAGAAGGAAGGTCCCCCTTAAGACTGAGGGAGGGACAAAAGAATTGGAATTTAAAGGTGTGAGAAACAGTTTTCATATACTGATGGGCAGAATGTGAAAGAGAACCAGCCATGAAAATGAAGACAAATCAATTAGCAGCAACGAGGACTCAATTTATGTTGGAGTCCCTGAAGTCATAAAGACATTGCATATGTTTTTCTCTGTTTCCTTCATTAAGTTTTCTGCAACCTGAACATAGGCATGGGTATGATATAGAGCCATTCAGCCGTAAGTGGGGCAAATCCTACAATGTCACATGGTCTGGTTTGGAACTAGGTATTAATATAATTTGGAAAAACGTAAGAATTTTGAGTCAAGAATCACATGGAAAAAGGGCATGTGTAACCTTTAGGATCCACCCAAGTAAGTTGTTCTAGGACCCATTCACTAGACAAGAACAGTTGATTTCTACCCGGGATAGTGCCCATGAGTCACCACTGTGGTTTCTGTCTTTCAGTGATGTCCCCGTGAGCAGCCCTGGCCCTAACATTTGCTGGGTATTGGACAAGAGCACCAGTGGAGAGCTGTATACAACGCACGCTGTTGGCAGGCTGCGTGCACTGGCGATTGAAGCAGAAGCCTTAGGGGTGAGACCAGGAAATCCACAGCCAAAAAGTATCTCTGGACTCAAAGACAGTCACTCCATCCTTGATAACAAAGCGTTCTTATATATAGAAGTTAGAATTTGAGAAGTTCTCTAGACTGTCTGTGGTTTAAGAAAAAATTATAACCTCAAACACTGCAACAGACTAGAGCATAATACCAGGAGAGTCCGACTTATTTAGATTCCTAGACACATGCATTTTAATTCAACAACACTCAACCATAACTAGAATTTATGTTGTTGTGCATACTTCTGATGCTTTGAGGCAAAATAAAGGACTAAAAAATGCAAAGTTTATATAGAACATTTTTTCAGGTTAAATATATTAGATCATTGCCATGATTACTGAAGGATAGTAAAGCTGAAGTTGTGTTATTTTTGAGCCACATTTTGCATACAGCCTATTTATGGGTTATAGATATGCAAAATATTTAAGAAAATTATATGTCTATGCTATTAGTTTCAGCCTGATTTGCTGTCCCAAGTTATGTTTGTTTTTTTTTTAATTAAAATGAACCAAAGGTTCAGGTTGCCTGGAGTTTGCCTTAATCAGTGGTCATAGGGTCTGTTGTTATTTTTGTAATTGGTCATCAGCAACAAAGTAAAATTCAAAGAATATATTTGGAATACCAAGAGAATAGAGAAATAAAACAAGCAAAAGGAATGGTTTATTCAAATTCTAAGCATTTATTTTAGATTAAAACATACACTCTCTCCTTTTCCCTTGTTTTATCTAGGTAAGTATAAACATATTTATTTCAAAACAATTTTTCTATGAAATTTTGGTATTAGATACTAATCTATCTAGATAGTATAAACTTCTGTATTATTAATCACACAGGTACCAATACAAATAATAGGGAACAGTGAGGTTAAAATTGATAAACCAGGGTCAAGAGAAAAACTGTTAATAAAATTCACCCTTTCTGATTCTATTCTAGGATCCTATCTCGCACCTCACTCCCTAGAATTTTTACAGTTAGAAACATATTATGTTCAATGATTTGAAATCATTCTATTTTGAAGTTAATGGATACGGAAGTACTAACAGACATTTTCACCACTCATACGAATAGCACAAACCCTGAAGGAGAAACAACTGAATAATGTATCAAAATATCCTGATTTTTTAAAAACAATATTATGATATGAAATGAATATTTAAAATTGCTTTCACAACTTTTATGCTTTAATTTTGTTTTGCCTTTCTCTTTGAAAAATTTTATTTGAATATAGTTCATTCACAATGCTGTGTTAGTTTCAGGTGTACAGCAAAGTGAAATCAGTTACACATATATCCACAATTTTTTTTTAAGATTCTTTTCCCATATAAGCAATTACAGAGTATTAAGTAGTGTTCCCTGTGCTATACAGTAGGTTCTTAGTAGTTATCTGTTTTATACATCAGTTTGGTTCAGTCGTTCAGTCATGTCTGACTCTTTGCAACCCCATAGACTGCAGCACTCCAGGCCTTCCGGTCCATCATCAACTCCCGGAGTTGCTCAGACTCATGTCCATCGAGTTGGCGATGCCATCCAACTATCTCATCCTCTGTTATTCCCATCTCCTCCTGCCTTCAGTTTTTCCCAGTAGCAGGGTCTTTTCCAGTGAGTCAGCTGTTGGCATCAGGTGGCCAAAGTATTGGAGATTCAGCTTCAACATCAGTCATTTCAATGAATATTCAGGACTGATTTCCTTTAGGATGGACTGGTTGGATCTCCTTGCAGTCCAAGGGACTCTCAAGAGTCTTCTCCAACACCACAGTTCAAAAGCATCAATTCTTCGGCACTCAACTTTTTTTATAGTCTAACTCTCACATCAGTACATGACTACTGGAGAAACCATAGCTTTGACTAGACAGACTTTTGTTGGCAAAGTAATGTCTCTGCTTTTTAATATGCTGTCTAGGTTGGTCATAGCTTATCTTCCAAGAAGCAAGCGTCTTTTAGTTTCATGGCTGCAGTCACCATCTGCAGTGATTTTGGAGCCCTCAAAAATGAAGTCTCTCACTGTTTCCACTGTTTCCCCATCTATTTCCCATGAAGTGATGGGACCAGATGCCTTGATCTTAGTTTTCTGAATGTTGACTTTTAAGCCAACATTTTCACTCTTCTCTTTCACTTTCATCAAGAGTCTCTTTAGTTCTTCTTTGCTTTCTCTCATAAGCATGGTGTCATCTGCATATCTGAGGTTATTGATATTTTTCGCTGCAATATTGATTCCAGCTTGTGTTTCATCCAGCCCGGCATTTTGCATGATGTACTCTGCATATAAGTTAAATAGGGAGGGTGACAATATACAGCCTTGATGTACTCCTTTCCCAATTTGGAACCAGTCTGTTATTCCATGTCCAGTTCTAACTGTTGCTTCCTGACCTGCATACTGATTTCTCAGAAGCCAGGTAGGGTGGTCTGGTATCCCCATCTCTTTTGTTTTTTAATTAATGCATTTTAATTGGAAGCTAATTAGTTTAAAATATTGTAGTGGTTTTTGCCATACATTGACATGAATCAGCCATGGGTGTACATATGTTCCCCATCCTGAACCCCCCCTCCCACCTCCCTCCTCATCCCATCCCTCAGGGTCATCTCAGTGCACCATCCCTGAGTACCCTGCCTCATGCATTAAAACTTGACTGGTGATCTGTTTCACATATGATAATATACAGGTTTCAATGCTATTCTCTCAAATCATCCCACCCTCACCTTCTCCCACAGAGTCCAAAAGACTGTTCTTAAAGTCTGTGTCTCCTTTGCTGTCTCGCATATAGGGTCATCATTACCATCTTTCTAAATTCCATATATATGCATTAATACACTATATTGGTGTTTTTCTTTCTGACTTACTTCACTCTGTATAATAGGCTCCAGTTTCATCCACCTCATTAGAACTGATTCAAATGCATTCCTTTTAATAGCTGAGTAATATTCCATTGTGTATATATACCACAGCTTTCCTATCCATTCGTCTGCTGATGGGCATCTAGGTTGCTTCCTTGTTCTGGCTATTGTAAACAGTGGTGCAAATGAATATTGGGCAAAACACTCTCTGACATAAATCACAGCAGGATCCTGTATGACCCACTTCCCAGAGTAATGGAAATAAAAGCAAAAATAATCAAATGGGACCTAATTAAACTTAAAAGCTTTTACACAACAAAGGAAACTATAAACAAGGTGAAAAGACAGCCTTCAGAATGGGAGAAAATAATAGCAAATGAAGCAACTGACAAAGAATTAATCTCAAAAATATATAAGCAGCCCTTGCAGCTCAATTCCAAAAAAATAAATGAGCCAATCAAAAAATGGGCCAAAGAAGTAAACAGACATCTCTCCAAAGAAGACATAAGATGGCAAACAAACACATGAAAAGATGCTCAACATCACTCATTATCAGAGAAATGCAGATCAAAACCACAATGAGGTACCATCTTATGCCAGTCAGAATGGCTGCTATCAAAAAGTCTACAAACAGTAAATGCTGGAGAGCGTATGGAGAAAAGGGAACCCTCTTATGCTGTTGGTGGGAATGCAAACTAATACAGCCACTATGGAGAACAGTGTGGAGATTCCTCAAAAAGCTGGGAATAGAACTGCCTTATGACCCAGCAATCCCACTGCTGGGCATACACACCAAGGAAACCAGAACTGAAAGAGACACATATTCCCATCTCTTTAAGAATTTTCCAGTTTGTTGTGATCCACACAGTCAAAGGCTTTGGCACAGTCAATAAGGCAGAAGTAGATGTCTTTATGGAATTCTCTTGCTTTTTCGATGATCCAATGAATGTTGGCAATTTGATCTCTGGTTCCTCTGCCTTTTCTAAATCCAGCTTGAACATCTGGAATTTCTCAGTTCACATACTGTTGAAGCCTGGCTTGGAGAATTTTGAGCATTATTTTTGCTAGCATGTGAGATGAGTGCAATTGTGCCATAGTCTGAACATTCTTTGGCATTGACTTTATTTGAGATTGGAATGTAAAGAGACCTTTTTTAGTTCTGTGGCCACTGCTGAGTTTTCCAAATTTGCTGGCATGTTGAGTGCAGCACTTTAACAGCATCATCTTACAATGAAGTATACTTAGAGACGAAAATTCTTCTTTCTTCTTTCCTGTTTACCTTCTAAATATAGTGCTCTATCTTCCCTTGGGAGATAGAAAGTCCACAGGAAATCAGGAAGAAATGTATTGGAATTTCTAGCTTCCCTTATAGCTCAGTTGGTAAAGAATCTGCCTGCAATGCAGGAGAACCCTGTTCAATTCTAGGGTAGGGAAGATCCGCTGGAGAATGAATAGGTTACCCACTCCAGTGTTCTTGGGCTTCCCTTGTGGCTCAGCTGGTAAGGAATCCTCCTGCAATGTGGGAGACCTCAGTTCAATCCCTGGGTTGGGAAGATCCCTTAAGAAGGGAAAGGCTACCAGTTCCAGTATTCTGGCCTGGAGAATGCCCTGGACTGTATAGTCTATGGGGTCACCAAGAGTTGGACACAACTGAGTGAATTTCATTTTAACTTTCTAGTTTCAAAGTTATTTAAATTTCCATCTTATTATCTTCTTTAATAAGAATTTCAATAGGAGGTGAAAGAATCTATAACCAAAGTCTTTAGTAAAATTTGATTTATTTTATTGTGGTAAAAACATGTGAAATGGTAACTCTATATCAGAGATTTAAATACACTATTACATGGCAGAAAACTAAAAATAAATTTTAAAGTGTAGTTTTAACATTCAGTTATTTTGTGATAATTCAGATAGAAGATATATTTTAGAAATTATTATATCTTAATGACTAAGAATTTTAATTAAAATATAAACAATTCTATACTTTAAGATTATTATTTTAAATAAAAATGCTATAATAAACATGTTTAACTGCTATTATTTCTATATAGCCAAAAAATACACAACTCCACAGGTTATATATGTCTCAATGTTGCTAATTTTTTAAAACTATCAGTTAAATTAAATTAAATGACTGGTTTTAAAATTTTATAATTTAACTTTTAATAATGTAGTTAAGATAAATATGACATTTTCCCAAATAATATGTATTTGAATTTTCTAAATGTTCTTCTGCTCCCCTGGTGGCTCAATTGGTACAGTCTGCCTGCAATGTAGGGGGCTCGGATTCCACCTCTGGGTTGGGAAGATCTCCTGGAGAAGGGAATGGCTACCCACTCCAGTATTCTTGCCTGAAGAATCCCATGGACAGAAGAGCCTGGCCAACTACAGTCCATGGGGTCACAAAGAGTCGGACACGACTGAGCGACTAACACTTTTACTTTCACCACTTTATTCACATTAAAATATGATCCTCTTAGAACATATATCTTTAATTCACATTTGTGTAATCTTGAAATGTTTCCAAATTTCTCCATATATTGCATACAACATCATTAAGAAGCATTGATATACAGTGAAATTTATTCATTTAATAAATATTTATTGAGTGAGTGGCAGGTCGCTTCAGTTGTGTCTGATGCTTTGTGACCCCATGGACTGCAGTCCAGCAGGCTCCTCTGTCCATGGGATTCTCCAGGCAAGAACACTGGAGTGGGGTGCCATTTCCTCCTCCAGGGGATATTCCGGACTCAGGGATCCGTAGCTTTTATTATTCATACTATCTTTTATCAATATTTTAAATTCAAATAGTGCTGATTCTTTGAATTCAAAAATGTCTAATTTATAATTGATGTATTATTTTGCAGTATGTACACATACACATACTAATTTGAGTTATTTTAAAATTAGTCTGTGGCAGTACATTTCTATTATCAGTAACTAGAATACATTTAGGAAAATGGAACCATTATTTACTAAAACTCAGGAGACACTTTCCACTCAATAGCTGTGACTTTGATTTCTCACTAACTATTCAGAAATTCTATTTTCATAATCTTGGGGGCCATGTTTTTCTCTTTTAAAGTATGAAAGTTTTAGAGTAAGTAATCTCTGAAGTATCTGAACTTCCTAATACTTTTTGCCTGCATGAATCATTTGGAGTCAAAGCCAGCAGAGATCACTGTGAATATCTTATCCCCCTTTTTTACTGTCTTTTTATTTGATCAGATAAAACGTACATTTTCTAGCTTCAGAAACATAACCAAATCAATCTCTACCATCTCCACAGATGTTTCTAGACACAAAAATCACAGAATGTAGTAAAATACAACTCTTTTTCTGTCATCTTAAGAGGGAGAGAAGAAAAGGAGACGACCTGGGATTCTTGAAGATCAAGATACAAAGGGATGTTACCGTTTCATGCAGGAGTCTTTCTTCAAGGAGTCAGAGAAATTGGCTAGAAGTAGAAAGTCTAGAAAATAGGCCTCCTGATTTTTAGTTAAATATTGATCCACTTTGTAGTATCTCAATTTACTGAGTATGAACATTTTTTATAGGCTAAATTTAAACATTATTACTCAAGCTTGCTTCCTTTTATGCTAGTGTGAAGTCTCGATGATAGTTAATTTGTTGTAAATGTTTACAGAGTCTCGTTTTTCCCAGTGAGCCTCAGACAAGTCCCATGGGCTCTATAGTCCATGGGGTCACAAACAGACAGACATGATTGAGCGACTTCCACACTTTCAGACAAGTCACCTGAGTACTTTGTCTGGGTTGATGCTTTCAAGAATTAAGGAGTAGAGACAGAAAAGATGAAGTGATTTGGACAGAGAGATAATGCTAAGTAAATATTTTTAACTATTAATGATAAATGATTATCAATATCAAAACATTTCAGAATGGACTTAATTGAAAATTTATTTGCATTGCAGAATAGCATATGTCAGAGCTCTATTCAAACCTAGGCCTTCAAATTCAAGAACCTATATTCTCAACATTGCATTAAGTTGGTTTTATGGGCTTCCCAGGTGGCACAGTGATAAAATAATCCACCTGCCAATGCAGGAGATACAAGAGATGTGGGTTTAATCCCTAGGTTGGGAAGATCCACTGGAGCAGGAAATGGCAACCCACTCCGACATTCTTGCCTGGAAAAATTCCATGGAGAGAGGAACCTGGTGGGCTCCATGGAGTTGCAAAGAGTCAGACAGTACTGAGTGAGCAAACAAGCACAAATTCGATTCAGTGAGAGGTATCCCTCATAATATCAGTCATTTTTATTATGATTTTCATGAATATGATGACTGTTAGATATGCCAGAAATAGTTTACAGTAGGCTCTAATACCTAGACCTCTTTCCTTGTGTATCTCCGTGAATATCTACTTTGCATAAAGATTTTCACTGATTGAACTACAGACGGAAGATTCTTTTTGGCCCTGTCTTATTCCTTGGAATTTTTATTTTTATTTCCTTTTTATTCTTTACATGATAAATGTACTGCATGTTCAACTAGTGACTTAACAAAAACTTTGCCCTTCAACACCAGTGATCCAGAAAATAAGTCTTACTTAAGAGGTAGCTATAAATTTATTTCCTGGCTTTCTATTGAAAAAATAAACAGAAACCTTTTCTTCTTGTTAGTTTTTCCCATTTACTGAATTCTATAACACATGTAGTAGAAATTGGTTTTTCTTTTAGATACATCACATTATACCATTAAAATATGAATTATTTTGATAATTTCTATTACTATTTTCTGGCTCACAGACTTGCTGTTCTTCATATCTGACACATAATTGACTAATAAAAATAAGCACAATGGAGTCAGATTGTTGTTTGAATTTTCATTCCACTTACATATTAGGAAGCTAACGTTATGCACCTCATTGTACTTAAACCCTGGATTCCTCACCTATAAAATAATAATGATACTTTCCTTGCAGTGGCTTAAAAACAAACAGGTGATATGAAAAAGTGAAATTTTTGGTCATTTTTGACAGGCAATGTTTTGTAAATATTTTTTTATATTAATAATAAATAAATAATTAATAATAAATAATAAATAAATAAATAAATATTCTATATCAAAATAGAGACATTTCAAAATTAATTTAATTGAAAGTTTATTTATATTGCCAGATGTTTTGGCAAATTTATGAAATATTATCTATCTATGGGAAAATAAGGAATCTTCTTTAATCTCTATATATGTCATTATTTTAAGAGCAGCAGTTTTGATGAAACTTTTATTGATTCTAATTTGCTCTGAAAGATTGATGTTGTTTTTTTGTTTAAAGTTCCTGTGAAAAATTATGCAACTGCAATTGAAAATTCAACTGATCATATGTCATTTTAGATTTAATTCCAGAGGAGGACAAAATAATCAGGATGACTAAGGAGTTGGCTATTGAAATGTCTGACCATAAACAAATGTGATAATATAACAAAAGAAATGGCTGCATTAAAGTGCATGATTAAGCATCGCAGCAAACTTAAAACGGTCTCCAATTTCATTACTTCACTTAGCTAACTTGAAGCCATTTTTAGAGATGAAAATTTCAGCTTCCAAATCCAGAAAAAAGTCAACATAAATCAACCTAAACATTTGTTGCAAAAGAGAGAAAGAACACAGGATCAAGGCAAGATTGTACCTTTAACTTCAAAAGGTTTTTTGGTATAGGAGGCCTCTAGCATTGGGGCTTCCCTAGTGGCTCAGATGGTAAGAATCTGCCCCAGTTTCAATCCCTGGGTTGGGAAGATCCTTTGGAGAAGGAAATGGCAACCCACTCCAGTACTCTTGCCTGGAAAATCCCATGGACAAAGGAGTCTGGTGGGCTACAGTCCATGGGGTCACAAAGAGCTGGACATGACTTGAAGTGACTTAGCACACACACCACTAGTCTTAAACTATATGTAGAAAAATAATCGATATGACCTTCACTGTATCTAACACATTCTGCTTTGTAGTTATTTTTGTATATACATTGTTTTTATAATTACTTAGCATGGCATTTTAAATATATTCAGTTCAGTTCAGTTTAGTCACGCAATCGTGTCCGACTCTTTGCAACCCCATGAATCGCAGCACACCAGGCCTCCCTGTGCGTCACCAACTCCTGGAGTCCACCCAAACCCATGTCCATTGAGTCGGTGATGCCATCCAGCCATCTCATCCTCTGTCGTCCCCTTCTCCTCCTGCCCTCAATCTTTCCTAGCATGATGGTCTTTTCCAATGAGTCAGCTCTTCGCATCAGGTAGCCAAAGTATTGGAGTTTCAGCTTCAACATCAGTCCTTCCAATGAACACCCAGGACTGATTTCCTTTAGGATGGACTGGCTGGATCTCCTTGCAGTCCAAGGTACTCTCAAGAGTCTTCTCCAACACTACAGTTCGAAAGCATCAATTCTTCAGCGCTCAGCTTTCTTCACCGTCCGACTCTCACATCCATACATGACCACTGGAAAAACCATAGCCTTTACTAGACAGACCTTTGTTGGCAAAGTAATGTCTCTGCTTTTTAATATGCTGTCTAGGTTGGTCATAACTTTCCTTCCAAGGAGTAAGCGTCTTTTAATTTCATGGCTGCCGTCACCATCTGCAGTGATTTTGGAGCCCAGAAAAATAAAGGCTGCCACTGTTTCCACTGTTTCCCTTGGGCGTGGGGTAGCTCCTCTTGGCCGTGCTTCTGCCTTAAATATATTAATCATTATTATAAATAGCTCTATATTCTCCTCATGTACATAAAATTATGTTAATAGGAAGGACTGAACTACTGAATAAGCCCTACCTTTGGGAGAAAAAGAGTAAGACTCAAAATAAATGTCATTATTATTTGCCAGAGTAACTGTAAGTTCAGCTTCATATATTGGATGCTGAAATATTTAGTTCATTTATATTTTCACTGAACATCTTATGATAGGTTTTTCATTTGATGTACATTTCTCAAGATTATTTTTCCTGTTTTAGAATTAATCGATGGTTTTTATTTGTAATGTTCCCCTCCGTGTTTTCAAATTGATTTTAGTGGTTAATTTAGAGATTATATGTGCATCCTTTCATTATGGCAGTTACACAGATTTTGAGAGTGATAAAAGTGTAATGCAAGTACTTTTTTTGTTTGTTTATTTTGCATGGGTTCTACTCACTTCTTTCGTTCCACTCTTGTTATGCATTTTAACTTCTATTTGAGGCTGTATAAAACACACTATTAGTATTTTCAACAGTCAGTATTCATTTATATTCACCCATGTATCTAAGCTTTACAATGCTCTTCAATCTTTATGCACTTCCATAATTTTATCTGGAATTATTTTACCTCTGCTGAAGTTTGTGCTTAAATTTTCTTTCAACACTTTAAAGATGCCAGCCACTGTTTTCTAATTTCTCTCATATTATTCCACCAATGAAAGTCTTTTCTGTTTTCAAAGTTTTTCTCTCTGTATTTGGTTCTTGACCACTGTTCCAAAGTAACAAATACTTGATGTTACAAGATGAATGCATAAATATAAGATCCATTCAAGGTGTAAATTGGGTCATTGGATATGAATGTAACAGAATACAAACGGTTTTGTAATATTTTTTCACATTCCATACTATGACTATCATTATAAGGTGCCACTTGTCAATTTTCTGTGTTTACTAAGGGAAAATTCCCTCATTTATCTGAAAAGATTATCCTCATCCAATGCCCCTCCATTTTCTTTCAATATAATTGTTTGAGCCCAGGTTTTCTTATACTTCTACCAAACTAACACAGCAAATTCATTTTGGAAGCAGATATGACAATCAAGGCATCTTCTAGTAAACCAGATAGGAAAGATATTTACAAAAATGTGAAGCAAATAATTATAGTATTACTTATATTTTGTTTTGGAAAATATAGTAATGTTTGGTAAATATATGTTCTGTTACTTTAACATAATGAATATATTAGTATTTTTAAGTGAATGTGTATTTTTTCCACCAAGAACTCTACTGTAATGCTTTCCTTAATTTTTTTATAAATATGAGTCATTTTCTGTGGATGCTTTTACCATTTTACTCTTTATCATTTGTTTTAAATAATTTGATTATGATGCACCTTGTTTAATTCTGTTCCTATTTAATATACTATATCTTTGAGTTTCTTGTTCTAGGGGCTTACAATTTCCTTTTTTTAAAAAAGAACATGTTTTTAATAAATAAAACAAACATCTTTTATATTTCAAAATTGTTTTTTCAAGGTTTTTATAACGCTTCTTTCCATAGGGACTCCAATTACATATGTATTATACCACTGAAAAGTCAATTGGTATTCTCTCTCTCTCTTTTTTCTTTTTTACTTCATCCCAGGCTTAAATTGGATAGTTTCTATTGCTTTTTTTTTTCTCACTATCTCTGTCTAACTTGCTCTTAATCCTCTTTTTAAAAAATCTCTTTAAATTTAAAAATGTTGTTTCCACCTCTAAATGTATGATTTTGGTCTTTTTTTATGCCTTCTGTGTATTTAACATACTCAACCTTGACTTTAGCTTTCTGAAATTATAGAAGGAGCTTATAATAACTGTTATAATAGCTGTTATATATATAACAACATATATATATTATATATATAACTATATGTTATCTATATAACATGTTATATATATAGGTAATAATAGCATATAGTAACTGTTAGAATATTCTTACCTACTAGTTGTATGTGCTGTGTAATGTCTGATTTTAATTGAGTTATTTTTCTCATTATGAGTCAGCTTTTTTTCTATTGCATTAGAGGCTGACAATTTTTCATTAGATATCAGATATTTTAATTTGCATCCTTGGGGGCTAAATAGTTTTGTATTCTTATAAATATTCTGATTTTTGTTCTGGGGAGCTGAATGGTTTATAATACTAAAATTCTTGAACATTAATATTTTTGCGTGTCGAGTTTTAAGTTTCTTAGGTAGGACCAAAGCAACATTTCTTCTAGGAATGTTTCTCCCACTGTTGAGACATAATCTCCTCAGTACCCTCACAGCTCCCTATGAATTCTGGAGTTCTGCCCTAGGGTCTTTGGGAACAGGAACTATTTATGATTCTGTGTGAGACCTGTAATTGTTCCCTCTAATCCTTCAGGTGATTCTTTGGTCAGTGATGTCCAGTTTTCCCAAATATGTGCTGTTGTATGTCTGATGCCATGAGGGAGACTCTCCCTAAGAGGCTGGAGTTCTCCTTT
The DNA here is from genome assembly GCF_054371585.1 of Giraffa tippelskirchi. Lineage (NCBI taxonomy): Eukaryota > Metazoa > Chordata > Mammalia > Artiodactyla > Giraffidae > Giraffa > Giraffa tippelskirchi. The sequence goes on along the minus strand of NC_137280.1, from coordinate 173,477,502 downwards.
TGTGAAACTCTCTTCTCTTTGATACGTTGTCCTGTGAACTTGGGCCACCTCCATCTCCTGGACTCACAGCTACATCTCCTTAACTCTTGAGATCATGGAGATTCACTTGAGTTCCCTCACCTTGTACAGGGAGCTGGAAACTCTTTTTAAACCATAAGTTTAGATGATTTTAGGACTCTCCTTACCAGTTTTTGTTTTTTCACCCTGAGATCACTGTCCGTTTTTTTTAATGTTCTATGTGTCGACTAAAAAAGATGTACCAATTTGGAAATTGCGAGTTAAGTATCATTTGGGGAAAAATGAGGACTGCAGCCTGGAAGGCAGCATCTCACACAGCTCTGAGAGACTGCTCCAAAGCCACAGTGGGGGGAGGTCAATATATAAGGTTTTGCTGAAGCGGGAGTTAAGTACCATGAAGCACTCATTTACAAAAGGGTTTTTGTTAGTCATGAGGATCTGATGTCACCATGAAGGGATTTAGTGCTTCTCTAGATATGAGGCTGTAGATTGTCACCCTGCTTATTTAACTTGTATGCAGAGTACATCATGAGAAATGCTGGGCTGGATGAAGCACAAGCTGAAATCAAGACTGTTGGGAGAAATATCAATAACCTCAGATATGCAGATGACACCACACTTATGGAAGAAAGCGAAGAACTAAAGAGCCTCCTGATGAAAGTGAAAGAGGAGAGTGAAAAAGTTGGCTTAAAATTCAACATTCAGAAAACTAAGATCATGGTATCTCGTCCCGTCAGTCCATGGCAAATAGATGGGAAGACAGTGGAAACAGTGGCAGCCTTTATTTTTCTGGGCTCCAAAATCACTGCAGATGGTGACGGCAGCCATGAAATTAAAAGACGCTTACTCTTGGAAGGAAAGTTATGACCAACCTAGATAGCATATTAAAAAGAGAGACATTACTTTGCCAGCAAAGGTCCATCTAGTCAAAGCTATAGTTTTTCCAGTAGTCATGTATGGATGTGAGAGTTGGACGGTGAAGAAAGCTGAGTGCCGAAGAATTGATGCTTTTGAACTGTGGTGTTGGAGAAGACTTGAGAGTCCCTTGGACTGCAAGGAGATCCAGCCAATCCATCCTAAAGGAGATCAGTCCTGGGTGTTCATTGGAAGGACTGATGTTGAAGCTGAAACTCCAGTACTTTGGCCACCTGATGCAAAGAACTGACTCATTGGAAAAGACCCTGATGCTGGGAAAGATTGGGGCAGGAGGAGAAGCGGACAACGGAGGATGAGATGGTTGGATGGCATCACTGACTCGATGGACCTGAGTTTGGGTAAACTCTGGGAGTTGGTGATGGACAGGGAGGCCTGGCGTGCTGCGATTCATGGGGTCCCAAAGAGTCAGACACGACTGAGCAACTGAACTGAACTGAACTGAACATATGACAAGATGCAAGGATTGATATCATAAAATCTGTTCCTAAGAACATCAAACTCTCTAAAGACCTGGAGCACAGAGTACCTCCCTCCACCCTGAACTCCCTCTGGGGGTTTGGAAGGTCACAGCTATAGCAGCGTGGGGTTCGATCTCTGAAGAGGCAGATGGCAAGTGCCGTTGTTGTTCAGCCGTTGGCAATGCTCTTGGTAGGTGCCAATTTGTAGTTGACAAATGTTTTGAAAATCATTGTTTCATATAAGTATGATTTCTTTTTAGCATTTGTCAGGCAGTAGGGTAAATCTGGTTCTGTTACTTTATCTTTACCAAAAAGAGAAATCCAAAAACCTTTTGTTTTTCTTTCTAGAATGTTACCGTGTATGCTATATTTATAAATTCAACATTATTGAGCAAAACTGAAATTTAAAATAAAAATAAAAGTATAGAATATTTCCTCAATATATCAATATTTCATTTTGCAATGAATTATTATAACTTCTCTAATTATATCTCTATTTGTGAAAGGAACACGAGGATAGAATAGATTACCTTTCTTTCAATGAAACTTCATTGAAGATGCATTTACCATTATATTAGTATTTTGTTTATACTAATTTCATGTAAAAAAATGATCAAACGTGGTGACAGTCTATGCTCCATTTACTATATATATTGCTTTTCATGAGGCAATTTAAAAATTTTTCTCTTGCTACTTATAACAAATTTATGATCATTATGATTATCAATTAAAAATACATCAACCAGTAACAATTATCAATTATTTTTTCACTGAGCATTAGAAACTATTAAAAAGCAAGCAAACAAAAACAAAAATGGCTAAGGATGTTAAAAAAGGCCTTGGATAGGTAAAGATGATTTTATTCCTTATAAATTGAGATGTGAAAATAGCAACTTAAGAGGAAGATAGGGATCATATGCATAAGGATGAACACAAAACAAGTGTAAAGCAGTTTTCATTTGCTCTTCTTGCAGCTGTGAGAAGAAAATTAAGAAAAAAGATTTAAAAAGAAATACCAGATTATATATTTACTCTTAGGCTGTTGGTCTTTATTTATCTCTTGAAATGTGAAAATAGATGGGTTTCTGGAAGATTAACATATACTTTCAGTATTTTGAGTTAATAAATAATCTGAAAATCAAGTCATTTTCATCACTCACAGTAAATACAGTACCAATCTCCTTGCATATCAATTACTTTTTTTTTATATTCTACAAAAAATAAATCAGGCTAAATTCATTACAAATAAGGTTTTTATATACAGCTTAAACGTATGTGCTATCACTGTTCTAGTTTTATACATTTAAAGGACTCGTTAGTGAGATGTCAGAAATGGTCTTGAATATAAATAGTAGTTTTAACTAATTTTATAGAAAAACCTACATCTAATACGAGAAAAAAAAATTAATCCTTGTAGAAGATTCTTTAAGCAATTAGCTTTATCATTCAAAATGGTTTAAAACAATCTCTGGTGTTTACAAATGTATGCAAAATATATTCCATATACATCTGACTTAAAAGCAACAATTTTTGAAAAGAATATGCTGCTGCCGCTAAGTCGCTTCAGTCGTGTCCAACTCTGTGCGACCCCATAGACGGCAGCCCACCAGGCTCCGCCATCCCTGGGATTCTCCAGGCAAGAACACTGGAGTGGGTTGCCATTTCCTTCTCCAGTGCATGAACAGGAAAAGTGAAGTGAAGTGAATTCGCTCAGTCATGTCTGACTCTTAGCGAACCCATGGACTACAGCCTACCAGGCTCCTCCGTCCATGGGATTTTCCAGGCAAGAGTACTGGAGTGGGGTGCCATTGCCTTCTCCTGAAAAGAATATATAAGAGGATAAATAAAAGACTAATATGTCATTAGCTTAAGAAAGATAATTTGCACCCTCTGTATTTTACTTGTCTGTTGCCAAGATCTGTGGTAATTAGAGTCTAAACTAGTTGAATAAAATAATATAAATAATTATCTTATTGATAAGATAATTATTTTATTAAGATAATATAATTACTATCAGTATAATAATGTTATTATATTATCATTATAGTAATAATGATAGTATATTATCTTATCATTCTTTATAATAAGATAATATAAATAATGAATCAAACTCAGAATCAGCTCCAGGATAAACAGGAAGGGCGCATCAAGTGATGATGCAAGGTATCAACAATTCCCTTTCCTTTTGGAAAAACATCTTTTAAAGGACAGAGTCCAGTTGAGGCAAATAGACAGCAAATATATCACCCTTTCAACTGTTTCCTCCTTCTCTGGCCATTGCCTATTACCTTTTATTGAAAGAAAGTGAAAGTGAAAGTCACATCAATAAGGACTTTTGAGGCACACTGAGAAATCTGTTTTACAGGCACAGTGCACTACCGAACTCTTACAGTGTTGGTTAATCAAATAACTAAAGGCAGAATTGTGTTTTCCTTTAGCCGAATACTGGAGAAGGGAATGGCTATCCACTCCAGTATTCTTGCCTGGAGAAGTCTGGAGACTTTCCTGGACAGAGGAGTCTTGGTGGGCTATATATAGTCCATGGGGTCACAAAGAGTAGGACATGACTCAGCAACTAACACTTTCACTTTTTAGCCAAAGACAAATGTTCTATGTCCTTTTTCTTATTTGGACTCATTTTCCAATGGTTATATTTCATTCACAGCAAAACATGCAATTGTTTCTTGAAGAGTTATTAAATTGAAATTATTTTGTTTTTTTACATATCACAGGAACATTAAACTGAAAGCTTTATTGCTGCCCTGATTATATATGTGGACATCAGTTGCTTAAGTATGATTATTTAGGCCTTCTGAAATTACTAGGAGAACAGGTTTAAGCTAACTATAGAAGGTTAGGATAACAGTTAATAAAATCAAATTTTGTCACAAGTATTGGGTATTAATTAGAATTTGGAAAATGTCTCTACTATTGGTCACCTTGTCCTAACACTGTGTATCTGTGATTTTGTCAATGCTAACATTTTAAAGAATGGATTCACTGGATTAAATGTGCTAGAGTTTTTAACCTGAGGACCGTGGCAGGGATTAATCAGACTTGAAGTATGGAAAGTAGTGATATTGGTAAGACTTTGTTATAGTAGATGATGATGATGGCCTATCAACTAATTTATTGCCACTGGGGAAAGAAGATCACTCAATTGATATGAGAGTTAGGAAATATTAAAATCTTCTGGATGATAAACTCATTTATAGAATGTGATCTATTGAATATTGCAGGGTCATGTTATGAGAGAAAAATATTGGTAGATCTATAAGGGAAGAGAGCAAGGTTTTAGTCATGAGCAATTGAGTAGAACCTTGTAAATTATTAGGCAGTCTAGAAGGGACAGTAAGGAGTTGAGGAATACCTAGACACTGAAACTGAGTAGCCAATAGGATAGCCAAGGGCAGAAGGTCAACAATCAAGGAGATCACAAGGTTTGCCAGACATTACTAACTTGAGATATAAATTTGAAAAAAAAAAAAAAAAGTCACCATTTAAAGTCAAGTCACATGTTATAAAGAAAGACACAACTCATAATTATGTGCATGGGCAGATTTCCAGGATTTTATATTAAGTAATTAAAGGAGGTTGGAGAATAGTTCAATATGTTTCTGTTGACATATAGCCAGGGTTACACCTAAATTACTTGTGTATTATGCTAGATATTAAAGAAGCAAAAATGTGGAATTGTTAGCGATTATTTACCGTGGGATTTTTTTTTAATAGAATAGCTTTCTTTATATTTAAAATTTTATTATGCTTATTTTTACTTTAAAAGGGTGTAATTTATTTCAGCAAAATAGTAATGTTTATTTGAAAGAGGAAGACAAAATATTTTAAGTGTAATGTTAAGTTTGAGAAATGGGTAAATATAGAAAGCAAAGGAGAAAAATATGGATTGCAACTTTTATTTCAAAGAAATTGTACAGTAGTCGTTAAAGTAGGCTTAAAGACAAGGCTTTTGTCTTCTGTACTCTCCTTCACTCATGACCTTCTTTCCCTTTCTATTTCCATCATTTACCCTCAACAGTATCTCCAAAGCCCCGCTCCGAGTGAAGAAGGTAGACAAAGAGGAACATTCAGACCACACACTATTAGAATCACTGATCATTCTTGAATAAGTTGATGCTATATCGTCCATGTTTCATTCTATAATAGTTTTAGAGAATATAGTTACAATTCACACTCTATCTTGTAAAGAATTTATCTTTTAGTGAATATAAAATTTAGATACAAATCATATCTTTTTTTTTCTGAAAATAACACTGCTTTTAATGCTGAGTTTTCTGAACATGGGTATTAGTTGGCATCATAATCTTAACATATTTATAGTCTAAGATTGGTTTGTCAGTCTATTTTAGTTGCAACAGGCTAAAAGTGTGTTGACATAAGCTGATGTTTGGCTACTTACTTGTCAATCTATTAGCTTTATCATTGCAAAATAGAGTTAAAGAGAAAGAATAGTATACAATTAGGAACACACGGAGAACAAATTTTGTATTACTTTATTCTCTTTTCTAACATTTTTCAGTCTATTATAAGAAGTTCGTAAGAAGTTTTCCAGGAACTGTATTCCCTGTCTTAAAGTCAGTACTCCAAAGAAAGTCTTTCTCTTTAAAAAATTCCTACCATTAAATGAACAATTTTGTATGATTGGTATCAACTTGATTTTTTTCCACATCTGCAAAGCGACTACTGTCAACCTTTCAACGTTTACTGAAAATAACCCTTCATCAGAACACCCAGATTCATACACAAGACTGTTTCACCATTAAGTTTGAAGACTTGATTCATGTGCCTGTGCAACTCTGAAATTTCCTACTATTTCCCAACCTTTTAGTGATTTAGAAGAAAGTGAGTAGAAAAGCAACTAGAAAATCATACTCCAAGTGAATACTTTTATTTCTTTTAAGAGATGAGAATTCCACCACATTAAGAGAAGCTTTTCTCCTTAGCTTTGTGAAGATAGCAGAAAACACATAAGATTAAAGAATATTACAGGATTGCTAAAAAAAATACTGTAGGATGATTTTTAATGATTTTTCATTTTCTTAAGAAAATTAAACTGTGTAAGTGTGTAGATCTGCCTTCCAGTAACTATGTCTAGAATATTTCACTTTGGAAAATACAAAAATGTCCTTAGAGAAGGGCTCATATTTATGAATAACACTTGTCAACTTCCCAACAAAGCTTGAAATCAAGGTTGGCACAACCTATTATTAAAATATGCAGAAGGTTTGGAAACATGCTAAATTGTATAGAAAATAATTGAAAAAATCATTTAAAAATAATAGTTGGAATAGGAAGGAAAAAATATATATAATAAATCTTAAAGTATACATGTATAACACCAAAGGATCTTTAAATATAAAAGTCTACAATAAGAAAAAAAATCTTGATCCAAGTTTTTGATTATTTACTAGACTCTCTAAATAAAGAAAACAAAGATGTTCTAAACTTATTTTTTTTTAATTTGGAATTAATATAGTATATTTATTCTAGGGATTTTTAAAAAGATCTATGTAATAGTAAAATATTATCAGAACCACTGATTTCAAATTCAACTTATTTAAATTTACCAATTTAAAAATCATATATTTCTTCGTTTCTTAAAATGTAATTTTTTAGATTGAAAATATAGCAGTATAGAATGATTAAGTAATGCCACATCTATATTCTCTGATTTGTGAGATAAAATAACTGTGATAGCTTCTTAGGAGGCCCATGCTTTGTCTGCGATCTCTCTACTGTCTATTTTAAGTTTAAGGAGAACGGTTTCCTCTTTGCGATCTCTTTACATTTTATTGTTTTCTATTTCTACGGCTCTGATGCAGTTTACTGGCATTATAGTAGTCAAAGAGTTATAAAGATTTAAAAAGTACTTTGTTTAAGATACTAAACAGTGAACAGTATATAAACATTAGTAAGTTACATGCAATTTATGTTGTTAGAACCTAGAGTCCTCCCTTAAGTCAGCCTGCCTCCTGCCTGAGAAGTGAGGTTTCTGTACCAAGTTCTGTATATAATCTCTCTCACGTCCATGATGATGTGAAACATTTATTTGATTCCCTTGGAAGAATCCATTATGTTGACAGTTAAGCACAATATCAAATGAACATTTACCACACTAAGTGTCTGTCTCTCTAGCTCCTATGTGCTTTTCTCATATAAATATTTAAATCTCCTCAGGGCTCCTCAGACACTTTCTCCTTCCCTTACTCAACTAAATTTCAAAGGTAAAATTTGTTTAACTATCTTTAATAGCTGCCTCACAGTATTTGTTAGATTCATTACATATGAATATGTGCGTGATCACTGGATGTATAAAGGATAACTCTTTGGCAATAAAAAATATGGAAAATATAATTTCAATTTTGTTGCAAGATGTGATTTCATCACATGCTATTAAGAAACATATAGTTTTTAATTCTTAAAAGGTATGTATTTCTGACTGATGAAATGATTCAGACCCTTTTTCATATTCAAAAATGGTTAACTCAAAAGATGCCTATTTTGTTAATTCTCTATATTTTATTAACAAAACTTAACATATTCATGTAAGACACACCCCAGGGTTTTATACTCCAACAAATTTGAACAGGAAAGTAGAAATACGTTATGCTAATTAACTATGTAAAGAGGATTAAACAGTGCTAAGAAATAACCCTTGCTTTAATCAGTAGTAAATTTATTTAAAATGTTAAGAAAATAGAAGAAAAATGATAAAGTCATTTTTGCTAAAAGGACTGTTAAGAAAAATGTTTTGATTCCTTAAATTCTATGGGCAATATGCTTACTGGCAGTCATTTAATTACTGGCAAGGAAGCTGAGAAAATGGCCCACAGCAGGAATGCAGATTTATCATTATGCATAAAGAATAGAAAACTTAGCTTAGGCTTTTAAGATATATTTCTGCATGAAAAGAAAGGATCTGGTAAGTCATGTAAGTGTGACTTAGACTGCTCTGATCCATGGTCAAATGCTGAACAAGTACCTTACAGCAAACAGAAGAAATGTGTGCTGTTCATGGAGGAAGGTGAGAGGTTGTAGATCCTGCCATATGAGAAGAAATCTCTTGAGCATTTTGAGTGACAAAAATCACACTGGGTAATTATCCACGTTTATTTTTGAGAAATCCAAAAGATTCATTATAAACATTCTTAATTTCTACAGAAATCTTATATTGCCACAAAGCATGCCATACTATATAGCACTTTTGCAGAAGCTAGTAGCATAGGTAACTACAGAAACAGCAAGTATTACAGTACAACCTTAGTCCATCTAGGCTAGTTTTAATGTTCATTAAGCTTTTATTAGGAGTATGACAACTGTCTCAGTCTATTTTCAGAAGCATGTCTGTCCAGTTTTGCTCATGAATTTTATCAGGGTAAAAGGGCTGCTGGTGTTCAAAATGACAAAAGGCTATTATTATTTTGGAGGAGAGTGTGAATACTGAAAATGACAGCCTTTACCACGTCTATTGAGCTAAACTTTTGCTCAGTCATGTCCCGCTCATTGCGACCCCATGGACTGTAGACCACCAGGCTCCTCTGTCTATGGGATTTCCCAGGCAAGAATACTGGAGTAGGTTGCCATTTCCTACTCCAGGGGATCTTCCTGACCCAGGAGTAGAATCCACACTTCTTGCATGTCTTGCATTGGCAGGTGGATTCTTTACCACTGCACTACCTGGGAAGTCCTATCTTCTTCCAGTGGAATGCAGTGTGTTCCACAATGCATTGTAGCTTATTTATACATACGTATATACACATGTATTATATATGTATTTTAAAAAAAATAATTTAATTGTTCTTAAGTTGCTTCCTCCCCCAACCACCCTCACAATTATTTATCATGCTCACCCCACAATCCATAATGATAATTTTGACCATAAACTCGATCAATACCAAAATCCTTAGAACTGACAATATCTCTCTCCCAGTTTAAGCACCACAGAAATATTTCTCTACCATGAAAAAGAAAGAGTATCTTTGTTGTGATGACTAAGCAACACTTTAAAATGTATTCTTTAACGTAAGTCCAAAACTGAGTTTGATTTTTGAAAAAAATATTGAATATTATTATCTCAGTTTCTTTGCATTTAAAATTGGAACACTTTTTGTTGTGTTCAAATGACTTTGGTGTTCACTTTATTGAAAAAGTAAGGGAAAATTTTCTGATAAGGAGATAGTAGATAAATTATTTTCAGAGAAATATTTTCACAGCCATGTGAAGTAATAATTTCTTCATTTTTGACATTAATATTGCTTTACTTAACTTTTAACAATAAAAATGCTGCTTTGATTTTGACGTATTTTGAAATAGTTTAACAAAATTTACTAAAATTTTATACTTAGTCCATAGTTTGTCAATATATAGTACATACAAATTTAACAAAATTTTTCAGTTTGAAAACCATGAATAAATTAAAAAAAAAAAAATCCAGAGTAGGAAAGAGTTTTGCTTTGTATGATAAATACAGTACTATGATTTGGGGCTCAATTTGGATTCTATGAATAGGAAACATAATTAGTAATATTAGTTACTGTCTAACCAGTTAAACAAAAGGAAACACTACACTATTATAACATTCTACCAGCATTATGTAAAATTCTGGTACTAATTTGTGACACTTTAGTTGACAACCTAATATTCTGTTACTGAATTGCTTTAATAGCATCACAGTCTGTGTCCTATTACTGACTTCCACAAGCAGCATGAGTCAATTGGGTTTTTGTAATGCAGTTGTAGATCAAAGTGGTGTATCATATAAATTGCTATCCATAGGAGTAGATAATTCTGATGAGATTTACTTCATTTATTTTAAAGAAATCAAAAAAGTATCCCTAGATTTCACAGAGCATAATTAAAATACTAATTGAAATACTGCATTCTCTGTATAACCTGCCTGTCATCTCATTTTTCAGAAGTCTGCCAGTATTTTAAATATATTTTACAAGGAGATAGCAGTGGTAAGCAATGCTTTTGTTATCTTTTTATCCAGTGTTGTAGAGCAAATGTTTGGAAACATTCCTCTGTATCATGAAAATAATCAAAAGTAAGTGAATGTAGAGTTAATTGATTATGAAAATTGATAAAGGCATCAGCAAAAAATTGACAGAGACTTTAGAATCCATGATGAAGCTTTTCTATGTGGTTTTATAGGTAGAATCAACTGTAGCTATTAACTGTTTCTTTCTGGCACTCTTCACTGTTTTAATCTTATAATATGCACACTAGTTTCTGATTGTGTGAATGAATTCTAATTCACATGAACCAAACATTAGCTTAAACCAATGAAATAATCAAATCTTTATATTTTGCCCTCCTCCAGGGATCTTCCTGACCTAGGGATCAAACCCATAACTCTTATGTCTCCTGAAGTTGCAGGTGGGTCGTTACTACCAGCACTGCCGGGGAAGCCCTATCCTCAGATGTGTTCTGTGCTTAGTCCCTCAGTCGTGTCTGACTCTCTGTGGTCCCATGAACTGCAGTCCACCAGGCTCCTCTGTCTATGGGATTCTCCAGGCAAGAATACTGGAGTGGGGTGCCATTTCCTCCTCCAGGGGATCTTCCCAACCCAAGGATGGAACCTAGGTCTCTTAAATTGCAGGCAGATTCTTTAAGCATCGGAGCCACCAGGGAAGCCCATCCTCAGTTTACTTAAAAGCAAATGTTAAAGCTCCTGCGAGGATAGCTGTTACTTTTAGTCCCTCCTTAATCCATCCTTGCAGCCAATTAAAAACCAAGATGGAGGAAATTAACTGAATTTGATATAGTTCAGCTGAAGCCAGATTTCCCTTTCACTAGTTTTAAGGGGATCCGTAGCAGAAAATCATTTTCCCTTAAACCTACAGACATAAAATTTCTTATTTTAAGTTCAGATGAAAGATACCTCCATGACTCTTGAAGGATTTTTACCTTGGTGAACGATCTTATACTTCCAACTTTACATAACATTCAAAATAAAATACATTAAATATATAGGGCACTAATTTTTATTAAAGAAGAAATAAGAATAAAAATATTTCTTTAAAATACAATCTAATTTAAAATAAGATAAATGGAAATTAAATCTATTATATATGCAGTTCCCAGTGGCTCAGCTGGTAAAGAACCCACCTGCCAAGGTTCAGTCACTGGATAGGGAAGATCTTCTGGAGGAGGAAATAGCAACCCACTTCAGTATTCTTCCCTGGAAAATTCCATGGACAGAGGAGCCGGGCGTGCTACAGTCCATGGGGTTGCAAAGAGTCAGAGAGGGCTAAGCGTGCGCACGCACACACACACACATATATATAAAGTCAGTAGAATAAAGTCCCTTGCCTCAAAGATATCCTTATTTTAATCTTCAGAATCTGTGAATATATTCAGTTTTGTGACAAAGGGGAATTAAATTAGGAGGCAGAATTAAGTTTACCACTCAGCCGACTTTAATATAGGCAGATTACCCAGGATTATCCAGGTGGCTCCAATTTAATTGAGTGTTCGCACATTCATTCCCTCAGTCGCGTTTGACTCTGCGACCCCATGGACTGCAGTGCGCCAGGCTCCTCTCTGTCCATGGGGTTTTTCAGACAAGAAGCCTGGGGTGGGTTGCCATCTCCTACTCCAGGGGATCTTCTCGACCCAAGGATTGAATTCATGTCTCCTGCATTGGCAGGCGGATTGTTTACCACTGAGCTACCTGGAAAAGCCCCAGTTTAATTGCAAGAGGACTTAAAAGTAGAAAAAGAGAGGAGAGTGAATCAAAGCAAAGCTGTGACTGTTGAAGAAAAGCGGAGAGAGACGTAACTGACTCAAGATGGAGAAGTGGGGAGTGAGTTAAGGACTGTAGGCTCGTCTCAGAGCTGGAAAGGACAAAGAAACAGGTTATTTCCTAGAGACGACAGAAAAAAGCCAGCATTTCTGACGCCCCATCTTCTTTCAACCCAGTGAGACCCAGGTTGGACCTCTGACCTACAGAATTGTAAGTTGTTTTTCTTTGTTTTTAAGCCACTAAGCTTTTGAAAATTTGTTAGTCAATCGAAAATTAATGCAATACATTATACTTTTTGTATCACAGCGAAAGAAAGGACAAAATACACGCAACATATGAGCTTCCAAAGTGTGCCTGTCTGAAATTTACTTTAGTTATGCCAATTTTACCGTAATATCCAAGTTTAAATATGCCTTTTTCTCTATAATTCCACATCTGGGAGTTTATTCTAAAGTTGTATTAACACATATGGAAAATAATATGTGCACCAAAATATTGATTTAGGACAATTTAGGATAAATTGTAACTTAAAAATTTGAAATAATGACATATAAAGAAATAGGCACTTCATATTCTGTGTTGCTTTCATAGGCTTGAAAACATCATGGCATATGGACACAATTGAGAGTTAAATATGTTCAGGAGTCAATTTTTACAAATTTGAATATTATGTCATGTGTATAAACAGATTATTCGAAATAGGGTTGGTGAATTGAAAATGAATGATAGAAATTTCAGGGATAATGGCTGGTGATTTTTTAAAAGGTTACAGAAGTGTAGCTAAGAGTTGGACTATCTGGTCTTCTAAACTCTAGTAAATTTTTGTTGGGGCTAAAACTTTTGTTGTTCCTGCTGATGTGTTCATAGATTTTTCTGGAATCAATGATAGATGAAACTTACTCGTTTCCTTTGTAATAAGGTTAAGTAAATAAAAAAAGAATAAACAGCAAAAAGAAGCCTTTGTTAGAACAGCTGAAGACAATCTTGTTTGAACTATAAGTCACAGGTACTCTGGCCCTTCTTATGGCTAAGGCTTCAGGTGTATTACGTTAAACAATTAGGATAAAGAGGCCCTTCTTCGCAAGGGCTTATGCTGAAAATGAAGTGGAGTTTTCTCACCTGTGATTTGCAAATGAGATGACTATATGCAGAGATCAGTTTGAACTGTACTGTAGGTATGATGAGAAAAACCACCCATTTATAATTGCTACTTTTAAAGGCAGAAAGGAGAAATGATGTCTCTACCGACAAATCACTTATAGCTTTAGAAGTGCTCCATTAGACTATTCCTACGGCATTTCCTCCCAATGAAAAAGTTGTAAGAAATCACCTCAGATAAGCCTAAAGTCAAAAACGCAAACAATATTTATCAGTTTGCAAAACTGAAATGGCTCTTTCAGTCTTGCTGCAAAATCCCCTAGAATAAGGTCATGGCCATGCAGGCCCCCTAGGAAAATAGACCTTGTATCACGTAAGAATCCTAAGGGTAGAGGCTTGCTGCCATACACAGAGTGGAGACGTTCCACTGGGTCAAGACAAACTGATAAAATGCAGTGGCTGGGCACTTGGTGGGGTGGAGCTCAGACAAGCAGTTGCATTTTCTCTAAAATGAAAATCAATCTTAAGTTTAAGAGACTTGTGAAAATGAAAAAAAATAACCACAGTACAGACTAGGGTGCATAAGAGTGAACCCTCACATACAGATCATAGCAGTCACCATTTAAGTTCTTGTTTAATTTTATACGAAATTCTGTATAACATTAATCAATGTACCAGTAAAGTAACAGTGGAAGTCCTTCAGTCATGTCTGACTCTTTGCGACCCCTATGGACTATACAGTTCATGAGATTCTCCAGGCCAGAATATTGGAATGGGCAGGCTTTTCCTTCCTGGGATCTTCCAAACCCAGGGATCAAACCCAAGTCTCCCTAATTGCAGGCGATTCTTTACCAGCTGAGCCACAAGGGAACCCCAAGGTAATAGAATAAAGATATTAAATTAAATGAACTATGAAAATAACAGTTTAAAGATGTACTGTCTTAAAATTTTATAGTATGAAGTCCTTAGAATCATTTAGAAATGTTTGGACAGTGGATAAACATCCTGTATATTTCAAATTAACAGGGCTTGAAATTAATCAGCACAGATATATCTAATAAGTCAAAGTACTTTTATAGCTTTTGAAATTTTTACCATGATTACAAATGCTACAATTGAATATTGCTCTGAAAAAAAATAGAATATCACAACAACAAAATCAATGTAGAATTGTATATATTTTGAGTGAACTTGTATATAAGCTTGATTTCTGGAAAACTTCTCTGTGAAAACTAAAGTGAATCTTTTTTTAAAGCCGTAAGCTTTTCACATAAAGAGAGGAGAGCTGAACCCCTTCCTCATCTATGCAGCCTCAGTGCTTTCAAAAAGCAATTTTAAGAGTGTCACAAGGTCAACTGTGAACTATAAAGTAGTAAATCCACATTTTTCCAGCTTAGTTTCATTGCAGAATTACATGCTTTCATATGAGAAAAAGCGAAGAAAAGGAGAAATAGCATCTGCTCAGCTTTAGGCCTGATTAAGGGAAATTAGTTCCATCAACATATGTAAATGCCGATTACTTACCTAACAGAATCTTAGAGCGGTAAAGAAGCATAAATGTCAGCTTATACAAACTGGTCTCGGTAGTCTGAGTTTGGATACTATCATCCTAAGTGGTTTACTCAAAAGCCGCCAACTGCAGACAAAACTGAAACTTGAATATGTGTTTTATTATAACTTAATGGACTAAGCATCACTAATATTTGCCTGTTCAGTGTCAACTTATGTGTGGAACTGTCCCTATTCTACACGTGTTTCTGATTTTCTGTCAGAGAGCCTCAGATCCAGACAACGTTCCTAGGACATAAGTTTTCACTGGGGCGTTTTTCTTTATGGAAATTTTCGCAGTAGTGATTTACTGGGAGAGCAGTCTATTTGTACTTCATCATGTTATGGCAGAATCTTGAAAACACTTCTCATGAGTCACAATGACTGAAAACTGAGTCGACACGTGAGCCTTTTTTCTTGGTTTGGAGGTGAAAGTTGAGTTTTATCATTAAGCCTGATATCAGACATAGATTTCACAGAAATGTCTTTTGTTAGGTTAAGAAAATTGTTTTCATTCCCATTTACAAAATGAAGACAATTTTCTTAACCTAACAAAAGACATTTCTGTGAAATCTATGTCTGATATCAGGCTTAATGATAAAACTCAAAGACTGAACATTGACATTTTAAGAATCAGTGAACTAAAATGGGCTGAAATGGGTGAATTTAACTCAGATGACCATTATATCTACTACTGTGGGGAAGAATCCCTTAGAAGAAATAGAATAGCCATCATAGTCGACAAAAGAGTCCAAAATGCAGTACTTGGGTGCAATCTCAAAATGAACAGAATGATCTCTGTTCATTTCCAAGGCTAACCATTCAATATCACGATAATCCAAGTTTACATCCTGACCAGGAATACTGAAGAAGTTGAAGCTGAACGGTTCTATGAAGACCTACAAGACCTTCTAGAACTAACACCCAAAAAAGATGTCCTTTTCATTATAGGGGACTGGAATGCAAAAGTAGGAAGTCAGGAAACACCTGGAATAACATGCAAATTTGGCCTTGGAGTACAGAATGAAGCAGGGCAAAGGCTAATAGAGTTTTTCTAAGAGAACTCACTGGTCATAGCAAACACCCTCTTCCAACAACACAGGAGAAGACTCTACACATGGACATCACCAGATGGTCAACACCAAAATCAGACTGATTATATTCTTTGCAGCCAAAGACAGAGAAGGTCTAACAGTCAGCAAAAACAAGACCGGGAGCGGACTGTGGCTCAGATCATGAACTCCTTATTGCCAAATTCAGACTGAAATTGAAGAAAGTAGGAAAACCACTAGACCATTCAGGTATGACCTAGATCAAATCCCTTATGATTATACAGTGGAAGTGACAAATAGACTCAAGGGATTAGATCTGATAGACAGATTGCCTGATGAACTATGGACAGAGGTTCATGAGATTGTACAGGAGGAAAGCATCAAGACCATCCCCAAGGAGAAGAAATAGAAAAAGTCAAAATGGCTGTCTGAGGAGGCCTTACAAATAGCTGTGAAAAGAAGAGACACAAAAGGAAAAGGAAAAAGGAAAGATATACCCCTTTGAATGCAGAGTTCCAAAGAATAGCAAGGAGAAATAAGAAAGCCTTCCTCAGTGATCAATGCAAAGGAATAGAGAAAACAAAAGAATGTAAAGACTAGAGATCTATTCAAGAAAATCAGGGATACCAAGGGAATATTTTATGCAGAGATAGGCACAATAAAGAACAGAAATGATATGGTTCTAACAGAAGCAGAAGATATTAAGAAGAGGTGGCAAGAATACTCGGGAGAGCTATATAGAAAAGATCTTCACGACCCAGATAATCATGATGGTGTGATCACTCACCTAGAGCCAGACATCCTGGAATGTGAAGTAAAGTGGGCCTTAGAAAGCATCACTACAAACAAAGCTAGTGGAGGTGATGGAATTCCAGTTGAGCTATTTCAAATCCTAAAAGATGATGCTGTGAAAGTGCTGCACTCAGTATGCCAACAAATTTTGTAAAATCTGGCAGTGGCCACAGGACTGGAAAAGATCAGTTTTCATTCCAATCCCAAAGAAAGGCAATGCCAAAGAATGCTCAAATGCTGCACAATTGCTCTCATCCACACCCTATCAAAGTAATGCTCACAATTCTCCAAGACAAGCTTTAATAGTACATGAACAGTGAACTTCCAGATGTTCAAGCTGGATTTAGAAAAGGCAGAGGAACCACAGATCAAATTGCCAACATCCATTTGATTATCGAAAAAGCACGAGAGTTCCAGAAAAACATCTACTTCTGCTTTATTGACTATGCCAAAGCCTTTGACTCTATGGGTCATAACAAACTGTGGAAAATTCTTCAAGAGATGGAAAACCAGACCACCTGACCTGCCTCTTGAGAAATCTGTATTCAGGTCAGGAAGCAACAGTTAGAACTGGGAATGGAACAACAGACTGGTTCCAAATTGGGAAAGGAGTATGTCAAGGCTGTATATTGTCACCCTGCTTATTTAACTTATTTGCAGAGTGTATCATGAGAAACGCTGGGCTGGAAGAAGCACAAGCTAGAATCAAGATTGCCAGGAGAAATATCAATAAACTGACATATGCAGATGACACCACCCTTATGTCAGAAAGCAAAGAAGAACTAAAGAGCCTCTTGCTGAAAGTGAAAGAGGAGATTTAAAAATTTGGCTTAAAACTCAACATTCAGAAAACTAAGATCATGTCATCTGGTCCTATCACTTCATGGCAAATAGATGGGGAAACAATGGAAACAGAGACTTTATTTTATTCGTCTCCAAAATCACTGCAGATGGTGACTGCAGCCATGATATTAAAAGATGCTTGCTCCTTGGAAGCAAAGTTATGACCAACTCAGACAACATATTAAAAAGCAGAAACATTACTTTGTCAACAAATATGCATCTAGTCAGAGCTATGTTTTTTTCCAGTAATCATGTATGGATGTGAGAGTTGAATTATAAAGATAGCTGAGTGCCGAAGAATTGATGCTTTTGAACTGTGGTGTTGGAGGAGACTCTTGAGAGTCCTTTGGACTATAAGGAGATCCAACCAGTCCATCCCAAAGGAAATCAGTCCTGAATATTGGAAGGACTGATGCTAAAGCTGAATCTCCAATACCTTGGCCACTTGATGGAAAGAACTGACTCATTGGAAAAGACCCTGATGCTGGGAAGATTGAAGATGGGAGGAGAAGGGGACAACAGAGGATGAGATGGTTGGATAGCATCACTGACTCAATGGACATGAGTTTGGGTAAACTCTGGGAGTTGGTGATGGACAGGGAGGCCTGGTGTGCTGCAGTCCATAGGGTTGCAAAAGTCAGACACGACTGAGTGACTGAACCAAACTGGTCTGTGATTTTTTAAGAATTTTTATGTATAACTGGAAGATTTTGGTCTATTGTTTGTCTGCTTTTGGTATCATGATAATTCTGGTCTTATACATATATTAGAAAATATTTATTTTATTTTATTTCCTAAAAAATTTTTTTTTAATTTACTTCTTTGAATGATTTATAGAATGTATGATGATTGTTCACTGTATTTTTCCCTTTAAATACCAGCTCCCTAGATTTTCTAATTGTCTTCAGTGGAAAAAGTGGTTGCATTACTTGCTCATCTGTTACCAAAGCATAAAGAACTTGTTAGTGGCTCTTCTTCCTTATTTGGAAATGCTTATGACAGAAGTCAAATTGAAATTGTTTCATTTCAGTATCTATAAAGGGGCATAGAAATGCACAATATTCTCTTAGCTTACTCCTAAAATGTGTCTAATTACTTGGGTAACTCTATACTGAAGGAGAAATATTCAAAATATTAGAGGACTGATTAATAATTACTAAAAATGCATAATATCACAGACACTTTAACCTCATCAGTCTTTGTAAAGACCTGTACAGCAGGCGGTTCTATCAATCCTGTCTTCTGTTTGCTCTCGGTTTTCCCAGTGTAACCCTGAATTTGTCTCATGCTTTTTCCCTCATGCTTGCAACGTTTTTGTTCCGTATACTGTTACCACGCAACAAATTACACTGCTGAAAACATTTTATTGTACTCAGAGTCATTATACTCAGAGTCATCTATTTGCATATAGCACGTAGGGATGGCTTTTCTTAGTTCCATAATGTTTGGAGCTTCAACTGGAAATTAACAGTAGGCAGCTCATTTTGCTCATATCAAGATACTGAAAACCTACCCTTATGCAAATTTGGCTCTCATTTGTCCCAGAGGATTTGAGGAAAGTATGTATTAAAGAATCAAAGCC
This sequence comes from Giraffa tippelskirchi, assembly GCF_054371585.1. Classification (NCBI taxonomy): domain Eukaryota; kingdom Metazoa; phylum Chordata; class Mammalia; order Artiodactyla; family Giraffidae; genus Giraffa; species Giraffa tippelskirchi. The sequence goes on along the minus strand of NC_137280.1, from coordinate 173,458,410 downwards.
ATTTCAAGGTCATGAAGAGTCATGCCTTTGTGATCAGACAATGATTTTCAATAGGCTAATCCAGGGGTGTATTTAATTAAACCCTTCAGTTTAAATGGTACTTGAATTTTTAGATTTTCAAGTTTTATGTCATGCATCCATTGCCTTCCCCTTTAGTGGAGAGAAATGTATTATCCTATAAGCTCCTTTACGTAGTGTTGTAAATAAGGAGTATCACAGATGGACCACACTGGTTTTCTCATCTCACCATTGCTAGGAAGATGTTGAGCCAACAATTCCAAAAGTAATCTGAATATATTTAATATAGTCATGAAAACTGAATGCTAAAACTCTTTAGCTAAAAAGTCTTAAAGCAACTCATTTGCCTATGCGGGGAGAAATTTTGTGACCTCAGAGCCTTTGATAGTTTATCAGTTTATATTATTTAAAGTTATATTTTATCTAAATGCATTATTAAGGTTTCTTAGTGTGGATTTTCTCTTTAGTAAGTATATGCATTAGTTAGTCAAATTTAAACTAGGCAAATATACAAATATCTGTTTGTCTTTTCTGCATTTTGAAATAGAGTAATTTATGATATATACCTTCAGTTATGGATACTTCATTGCTTCTCTATTTTGTGCAAGCAAATCTTGATAGATTTCTACATTTTAACAAGCAGATTGTATTCCTTGACATAGCTCAAATTACTGTTAAAATATAAATCTATAATGTACATATGTAGATATTTTTCAGAGAATATAACTTGAAATTTTCTATGTTTTTCAAATTGTCAAGATGCAGAGGTCTACATATCCCTTAGAGATTTTGATGGAACCATGTAATTTCCATTTGTAGATGATTCACAATGCAGCTGAGAAAAAACGTATCCCGAAATTTGATAAGAGACTTATAAAGTTGATTATTTAAAAGTATTTCAGTTTGCATCTTTAACATTGTGGAGGGGTTTGCTATTGTTCAAAATTTCAGTTTTTTACATTATATTTGTTTTATAGCCCTCTACGTTAGACAGTTTAGTTGGCTATAGCTTGAGAGACAGTACAATAGAGTAAAATCCTTCAGTAAATTTAAAGACATATTATGACATATTATATGTTTCTATTAATAGAAGTAACACCTGGACCGCCCAAACCTTTGCTCAAGATTTCTAAACCTGTGTTAACAAGTACTTAGTAGTTTCTGACAGGCCTTCCCTACCATGCAGTTTATCTCATTTTTCACAAGAGGCTCCTTTGGATATTTCATAGATTTAACTGTTAAGCCCAAAGAGACCTACTAAGGGCCAGGTTCCTTAGCTGGTCATCTGGCCTGATAACAACAGCTCGTTCATGTAGCCAGAATGAAACATGATTTTTAAGTATGGGTTAGATGTGAGGGAGAAAGGAGCATGAACGTCTTGCCGTGGAGTTTAGCCTCATGAACTTTAGTAAAAATGGAGGCTTCACATAGCTGCTTTTGCTCAGTAGAGATGTTGGCTGTTGCCTGTGTGGTTACAACATATTTCCAAAAGTACTAATGTGATTGTTATTCTATGAAAATATTGATAGTCCTTAAGGACCTAGGGTCAGGGAGTAGGGGGATGTCATTAGCGGCAAGACTCAGGTATTCATAACTCCCTAAAAATGTCAATTATCTAAAACGTTTTTATATTTATTTTTTTATATGAGTTTCTAGATTAGTGCCTTCTGTCCACTTTGTAAGAGGTATAGTAAAGTGAACACTCTTATAAATATATACTCTCAACTTCTAATTTTCAGACCAGATGAACTGGAGTTTATAACTAACTAGTACTATTAACCAGGGGAAAAAAAAAAAAGACTCCAGAAACATAAAGTATGAAAGGAGAGGTTAAAGATGTGAAGTCATGTACCGCCTAAATCCAAAACATGCTGAATCCTTAACATGTTGAATAGAAAAACTTATGAAGAACATATCCAAACTGTTACCATGATCTTATATGAGGAAACAAGGATTCGTGATTAAGGGTTTATGGCAATATTTGGTTTTGATTTTCATCTTTCCTGTTGTAATACTTTTACAGTGAAAATTTGTGTTCCTCCTGAGTTTAAAAATGTAAAATATTAAATATAAATGTCTAGGAAAATAATAGCAATCATAACTATGAAAAGGATAATGATCAGGGCACTTAGCATACTTTATACGCTTTTGTGTTTTAATTTCTTTATACAGCTAGACTGTGTTTATTTTTTCCATTTTATTTTATTTTATTTTATTTTTGACTATGTTCATTTTTGCAGCACTTAATTTTTAATCCTTTCCACTTGACAGTGACAACTCAAGTTTCTTTTCTTCCCTTTCTTCCTGGCTTTTTCTGTTTCCTTTCTGTTCACCTCCGTCAGCCTAGTCCTCCACTGTTACCTATCTCTTGGATTAATAATGTCAGCTGATGCTCAAATGTAAGTTCTATCTTTAGAGTGTGGTAGAGAGCAGTGAAGTAAGCTATTATCCTGTACAATTGTATTTGACACATCAGCCTTATGGAAAATATCCGTGTCATTCATGACTTGGCTCATATTCTTGTTCCCAGGAAACTGCCAAAGGAAGCTCTGTATTCGTCAGACCACCTTACATCTTAATGAGGAAATATTGATAGGTGTTAACATAGTTTAGAGTGCATAATATAAAAGAGTTTGCTTAAGTATATTACACAGGTTTCAGCTTTTCCACATTTTTTGCTAAGATAAGATGTTTCTAGCATTTAGAACATGCTTTTAACAGAAATAAACATAGCTGCTAATGTGTATTTATTCATTGGGGAATGACAACTCAACTGTGCAACTTTCCACTTATCTTGGGTATAATTAGGAATTCTCACGTCTAAGAAACATATCTGAGGAACTAGCATAAATGGAAGGAGAGAAAGTTTATCTTTCTTAATAATTAACAATTTAACAAGAATGTACTTTTGTATTTATCCTACAAAAATACATTCTGAATGCAAATAGAATCATAATTTTTATTAGCAATTCTACTTGCTCCTTCTGTTCGAAAATAACTGTACAAATGAGCTCATCAAGAGACCATTCTTCATATTCAGATCTCGTCTAAACTGACACTTCAGAGAATTCTTTAACAAGTTATGTAAAACCTCCCTTTCTTCATGCTCCCTAACCCAAAATACTATGTCTTACTAAAATTATGCTCATCCAGCTCCCTGCCTGGTCTCTAGTAGTTGTTCATGAAGGAAGAGGAACTTTCTGCATCCACTTTCCCCTGCTGACGAGACACGGACAGCAGATTAAAAAAAAAAAAAATCAGTATCTCAAGTAGCCACTGTTTAATTTAAGCAACTAAATTTTAAGCTTCTAAACTCTAGATTACAAGCAGATTTTCTACTCTGATAATTACTAACCACAACATACATTTCTTTGTACTCCATACTGAGCAAGAATGTTGGGTCATGACATTTTCTAAATATGTTCCCATTGAGATATTTCTCATGAAGATCAAATAGTAAATCAATAATATGATGGACATAAGTACACATGAAAATATAGGAACAAAGGTAGCTGAATAATAATTTTTAAGAATAAACTAAAAGAGTAGGGCTCAGGGACAATATTCATACAGAAAGGAACAGAAATGGAAGCATAACAGTGAAGAAAACATGGGCTTGCTGTGCTTAGGTATGAAATAGGCAGTTGCAGCTGAAAGTTCAGTTCCTGATAATGGAACTAGAGGTGCTGCACCTGATACAGGAAACTAACTCTAATCTTAACTGCCTGAACCCTGTGTCCAGAGTATATATATATCAGAGTATTTATCAATGAGGGAAAAACTACAGTTGATTTGACTTCAATGAAATTCTTAAAATTTTGATATAATGATAGATTCACCTGGAGTTGCAAGAAATAATGCCAAGAACACATTATTTCCCTCAATGAGAATGTCTTGCAAAATTGGGGTGTGATATCCCAACCAGGATATTGGAATTCATATAATTAGAATACAAAATATTTCCATCACTACAAGGACTCCTCATGTTGTTCTTTTATGGACACACCAGGCAAGCGCTGAGCTGTTCTCTCTCTCCAATTTTGTCAATTCAACAGATATTTGTAAAAAAAAAAAAAAAGAAAGAAATAGTATGATATCTAATATTTTACTTTTTCACACAGTATAATTCTCTGAAGACTCATCTAATTTGTTGTGCATATCAATAATTTATTCCTTCTTGATTGCTGAAAAGTGTATCAGGGCATGGATGCTAACCAGTTTGGTTAACCATTCATTCATTCATTGAAAGGAATCTGTGTGGTTTCTAGTTTTTGGACACTATAAATGCAGTTGCTAAAAACATCTGGGTACAGGTTTAGTTACTAAACTTCCCTGGAGACACAGCTGGTAAAGAATCCGCCTGCAGTGCAGAAGACCGCAGTTCAATCCCTGGTCAGGAAGATCCCCTAGAGAAGGGAACAACTACCCACTACAATATTCTGGCCTGGAGAATTCCATGGACAGAAGATCCTGGCAGGCTATAGTCCCTGGGTTCACAAAGAGTCGGACACGACTCAGCGACTTTCACGTCACTGTGGTTACTAATGTAATTCTTCATCTCTTAGGGATAAGTGTCATGGAATGCACTGCCGCCTTGGGGGTCATTTACTGTTTACATTCAAAACACAGTCAAAATCTTTTCCAGAGAGGACCTTCCATGTTCCTCTCCCACCAGCAGTATAGTATGATGTTTTTTTTCCATACCCTTGGTAACACTTGGTGTTTGCACTTTTTAACTTTTTTTTAAACTTGAGCCGCACAGCCAGGTGTGTGCTGCCATCTCACTGTGGCATTCTGTGTTGCATTTCCCAAATAACTACGATGCTGAAGATCTGTTCATGTGCTTACATGTTATCTATATATCATCTTCCGTCAAAAATCTCTTCGTGTGTTTTGCTCATTTTCTAATTGAAGCTTTTGTTCTTATTAAATTTTGATACATTATTCACATCGTCTAGATACTAGTAGTAGTCAAAAATGTAGTTTGAAATGTTTTCTCCTATTTTGTAGTTGCTTTTTTTAAAATTCAATTTATCAGTTTTTCCTTTTATATATTACACTTTGTGGCCAGATCTAAGACTTTTTTGCTAGCCCTAAATTTCAAATATTCCCCACTTTTGCATGAAAATGAAACAGTCTTGTATTTTGCATCTTGGTCTAGGAACAACTTTGAGCAGTTTTTGTAAGGTGAGACTTAGGTTAAGATCTCTGAGAAGTACAACTCCTCCAGCTTCATTTTTTTTTTTAAGACTATCTTTCCTCTGTTGAATTGCTTTTACATAGTGGGCATACTTGTTTCAGTGTACCTCCAACTTTTTACTTAATTCCATTGGTCTATGTGTCTACCTCTCCGTTGATTTCAAACAATCTTAATTATTATGGGCATACAATTTACCCTAAAGGAAATCAGTCCTGAATATTCATTGGGAGGACTGATGCTGAAGCTGAAACTCCAAGACTTTGGTCACCTGATGTGAAGAGCTGACTCACTGGAAAAGACCTTGATGCTGGGAAAGATTGAAGGCGGGAGGAGAAGGGGATGACAGAGGGTGAGATGGTTCGATGGCATCACCAACTCAATGGACCTGAGTTTGAGTAAACTCCGGGAATTGGTGATGGACAGGGAGAACTGGCGTGCTGCATGCAGTCCATGGGGTCGCAAAGAGTCAGACAAAACTGAGTGACTGAACTGGACAGGTGATTTGTCATGAATTTGCATAGACTTGTATGAGCTACCGTATGAGCTATTCTAGTGCTGTTTGTTGTTTCATATAATTTTGAAATAATCTTGTCTATATCTATAAATTAAACGTGTAATTTTGAGGGCAAATTTTAAATTTTATTACTTTGGAGAAAATTGGCAGTTTTAGGTTTGAGTCTTCCCATCCATGAAAACAGTGTGCTTTTTACTTCATCACTGAACTTACCAATGTCATTTTCAGCATCGAATTCCTGTACATGTTTGTTATAGTCACATCAAAGAATTTAATTAGCACATGCAATGATAATGTATTTAATTTTGGTGTACATTTGGTCATTGCTAGTGTTTCAAAATTTTTTGTATATTGTGTATTCTGTGATCTGAATGAACTTACCAATTAGTTATGCATGTGTATTACACTTTTTGATTTTCTGTGTAGACAATCATGTCATCTGAAAATAGGGCCAGGTTAAATTTTTTTTTTTTTTTTCTAAGCTGTGTGCCTTTTATCTCCCCTGTTATGCTTTGCTAAACTCTCTAGAATTTCCAGCACTATGTTGAATAAGTGAGCTGACAGTGGGTATCTTTGGTAATATGTCAGATTATACTGATTTTCAGATATTTTACCAGTCTTGGACTTCTAGAATAAATCCATTTGATCATGATGAGTAATTCTTTTTATATACTACTGAATTTTATTAGATAATATCTTGCCTAGGACTTTTGTGCTTATTTGATTACAGATATCAGTCTGTGTTATACCTTTGTGTATTGTCTTTATTTGGTTTGAAACTGAGAACATAATAGGGTCCTAAAATAAATTGGAAGTGTTTTCTCCTTTTATTTTCTGCAAGATAATATATGGAATTGATTCTAACTCATTGAACATTTGGTAGAATTCTTCAGTGGAATTATATGGGCCTGGGGATTTGTTTGGGGGAGGTTTTTAATTATGAATTCAAATACCTTAGTTAAAGGAAGTGGTGCATTTCATCTAAGTTATCAAATTTAGATGTTTGAAGTTGTTGATAATGTTTCGTGCTATATTTTGCTGCTTATAATTTACACCTGATATAGGTAATTTGTGCTTTTGTCAGTCTTTGCAGCAATATATCGGTTTCACTGTTCTTTCTGAGAACCAATGTTTTGCTTTGCTGAGTTTTCTAAATCTGTGTTCTCTTTTAAATTCCATTTATTTTTGCTACTTTATTTTCTTCCTTTTTGTTCTATTTTTATTTGGTCTTTTTAATCTAGATTGTTGATGTGGAACCTGAGAATAATTGTGTAAGACCTCTCTGCTAGTCTAATATATACTTTTACATATGACCGATCCCGAAAGAATTTGGAATAAAATAGCTGAAAGAAAAGGAAATTTATGTGAGAAAAATAGTTTCGTGGTAGATACAACAAACTCTTATAAAAAATTAAGTGAACAAAACAAATGTTAATTAGTGTAAATGAGTAAGCTTATCTTGAAAGATCTTTAAAATATGCTGTTTACAAAAAACATACCATTATATATAAGAATATAAAACATTGAAAATGAAAATATGTAAAATGAATCAAGATAAAATAGATTCTTTTAAAAATATGGACATTGTTTGTCCTTGATATGATGCTATTAGCAAGACAAATTACCTCAGTGGTTTACTTACCAAAAAATACTAATAATAACTTCATTCTAATCATGAGGAAAACATCATACAAATTCAAATAGAGGAAATCCTACCAAATCATTACACAGTAGACCCCCGAATTGTCAGAGTCATCTAAAACAATGGAAGCCTGAGAAACTGTCAGTCAAGAGGGACTACAGGAAATAAAATGGCTAAATGTAATTTAGTTCCTGGATGGGATCATGGGGGAGAAAATGATATTAGGTAAAAGTAAGGAAACCTAAAAAAATATGGAAATTAGTTGATATGTCAATATTTGTTCATTAATTGTAATAACATTACCATACCTATTAGTGTACAACGCTAAATGTAGAGTGAGTTTAGTGTAGAATTTATGGGCACTCTTAAGATGCATACAGCACGGTTAACAGATACATCCTTGTTGGTAGCTATAAAACATGATTTCAACATTGAAAAGTTACTTTTTAAAAACATACAGAGGACATCTCATTGTAGTGTGTCTTAAATTTCCAAAAAAAAATTATGAGTATAGCTTGAGATAGCAGGGGAATATAACTAGAAATGTTCAAATTCCTAAAATTTGGGGAACTGTACTGTAAATAAAAAATAATAATGTAAATTAGAAAATAGTTTAACTGAGTGTATGTTAAGGTGTCAAAAACTTAATAGAATTCAACTTAAGATCTGCTTATAGTGCAGTTTACTCTTTGAAATGTGTATATGTGAAAGGGAAAAGACTCATTATCAATGATCTAATTAAATAAGCACGTGAAGGAAATAATGAAAATAATGATAAATTAATAAAATGGAAAACAACTGAATAATAAAGAAATTAGCCAACCAAAACTTGATTTTTAGAAATACATTGAATGATGGAGTGGCAGAAAGAAAACAGATTACCAATATCAGATTTTTCTAGTGTCTCTTCATTTTAAACCAAAAATTCCTTTAATATTCTGTAGGGAAAGTCTAATATTAACAAACAAAAGCAGAGAACTTACCTGGAAATGCCTGATTTTAGCCTTCATTTTGTTGGATCTGCCAAGAGAAATCTTCATTGGCATTTTTCTTTTTTCATTCTTGGTGCTTTCAAGCTTCCTCTTTGACTTTCAGCAGTTGGATAATTTCGATTTTTGTTGTGGGTTTCCTGATTTTTTATAGTACGTGAAGTTTTTTAAATAGCCTGTTTGCGTCAATTCATGTGTAACATCAAATTTTGGATTCTTGGGCCTTTTCTACAAATACTCTTCCTGTTTCTTTCTCTCAGCCTTACCCCTCTGGGATTCACATCATGCTCCTTGGATCTCTTGGTCATTCCCAGGGATCCCCTAGGCTCTGTTCTCTGTTCAGTTTTTTTGTTTTTTTTCTTTCTTTCTGTTCTACAAACTAAATAATCTCAATTGTCCTGTATTCAAGTTACTGATTATTTCTTATGTCTATTTAAATCTGTTCAACTCTTTAGTGAAATTTTCATTTCAACTATTGTACTATTTAACCCCAGAATTTCCATATGGTTCCTTTTATAACTTTTATCTTGATGGATATTCTCATTTTATACAAAAATTATTTTCCTGGTTTCCTTTAGTTATTTCTTGATAGTTTCCTTTAGCCTCTTTGAGAATGTTAAGACAGTTGATGTGAAGTTTTTTCCCGGTAAGTCCAATGTCTAAACCATCTTCAGGGATAGTTTTTATAAAATGTGTTCCCTTTCTTTTAAGAGGATATATTGCCATTATTCTTTGTTTTTTTTTTTTTGTTTTTGTTACTGTTGAAAACTGAACAGGTTCATATTATAGTAATTTTAAATCAGATTTTTGCCATTTTAACTAAAATGATGACAGTGTTGTTAGTTATAAGATAGAGACCACAGTTGAAGTCATTTCACGAATTATACAAATAGATTACATTTAACAACTGGTTCCATTTACAATAACATGAATACATTTAAATGCCTACTATCAAAGCTAACAAATGATGTGCATGTTCTCTACCCCAAAATATAAAACAGTATCAAATTTTTTTTTAAATAAATATATAGATGGATGCACCATTTTCTTAGATTCACGTTAATCCCAATCACAACCAAGTATTTGGTTTGCTTAAAACAAGCACCACCTTAAAACAGATTGAAAAAGAAAAAGAACATCTGAAGAGCCGTATGTCTTCATATAATAAAACTAAGTAATTCTCGAAGTTTCCATATAGCAATCTGGGAATCAGGTTTCCTGGGTTTGACCATTTGATTTTATCCTTATTAATCCTATTGAAGAAATGTTAATTATAAAGCTTAATTATAAAATAATTAAAACCCAATTATAAAATGAGACTGTGATATGAACACAATAACACATCGGTGAAGCCCAGAACAGTGTTCAATAACAAACCAATAGACACATACAAACCCACTTTAATTATAGTCAAGGTAACATCGCATTGCAGTAGAGATAGAATGGCTTCCTCAAAAACTGGTTCTTAGTGGATTATATATCCAGATGAGAAAAGACAAACCTTGACTTCTACATTTGTACTACATTATTCATACTATGTTCTGAAAAGAGAAAGTTTTCCTATTTAGGGTGTTACAATGTCGGTGTTAAAATGTGCTTATCTGAGTAGCTGGGGAAACAAAAAGAAGGAAAACGTTTGTGCTTTATCTTAGTGCTTTTCTGTAACTATTGTCAATAGGGACTAAAGAACTAGTGCAGGAATAATCAATCGATGAATAAATAGGTCAATATGCAGAACTACAGCATTATATTAACATTCTCTTTCCTACACTGAGTTCCTAAAGAATGTACATACAAATACGTTAACACTCCACTGTCATCTTATATATGAATAGAATTTACCAACTTATTTAACCTTTGAGACTGTTAAGATTAACTTTGCTTTTACAGCTGTACTGAGAGTACTATTACAGAGAGCTTAAAGAAGCACCAATCATTCTCTGCCCAATATCATCTAGTTTTAGCTGTGCGTATTCAGAATTAACCAGTAAAGATTAAAAGAAGGGGACGTTCTTGACTCCTAAACTTTTTGTAGTTCATTCTCCCTTTTATATTCTGTTTGTGACACATTCCACTGTCTTCCTTATGTGGTTCTATATGATAGAAAAAGGAAAAATATTTCAGGAAAAATATAGAGGAGGGATATTTTTTCCATGTCATCTGATTGTGATATTTTGTGGGCTTATGTGTCCACAGACATCTTACTAAAGTTGGTTTTGAAATGTGTGAAAAAATATTAAAGAAAAGAATCTCTCTCTTTCTCATGACCTTGCTTGATTTCCATCTACCACTTCTTCAAAATAGAACATATAAAAATATTCTACTAATATCTATTCTATTCAATTCCAGTAAATTTTATTAAGCAATGGAATGTATGATTTGGTTCTCTCTGTCTTAATGAAAACTGTATCAAATATCTAATTGATCTTGCAGAAATTTGTTGGCACTTGTTAGGTATTGATAACATTCTCTCCTGGCTCTTCATGCTGAAACACATTTTAAAATGCTTTTAATGTTTAATCATTGACAGAGGAATTATATTTTGGTGGGAAAGAAGGAGGAGAATAAACTTTATAAATATGTACTCACTTGGATGAATAGTTACGATAATGAAACAGATAATATATTTTAGTGCAGTCATTTAAGGTTCAGTTCAGTTCAGTTGCTCAGCTGTGTCTGACTCTTGGCGACCCCATGGACTGCAGCATACCAGGCTTCCCTGTCCATCACCAACTCCCAGAGTTTACTCAAACTCATGTCTATTGAGTCAGTAATACCATCCAATCATCTCATTCTCTGTTGTCCCCTTCTCCTCCTGCCTTCAATCTTTCCCGGCATCAGGGTCTTTTCAAATGAGTCAGTTCTTTCCATCAGGTGGCCAAAGGGTTGGAGTTTCAGCTTCAGCATCAGTCCTTCTAATGAATATTCAGGACTGATTTCCTTTAGGATAGACTGGTTGTATCTCTTTGCAGTCCAGGGGACTCTCAAGAGTCTTCTCCAACACCACAGTTCAAAAGCATCAATTCTTCGGGGCTCAGCTTTCTTTATGGTCCAACTCACACATCTATGCATGACCACTGGAAAAACCATAACCTTGACTAAATGGACCTTTGTTGGCAAAGTAATGTCTCTGCTTTTTAATATGCTGTCTAGGTTGGTCATAGTTTTTCTTCCAAGGAGCAATAATATTTTAATTTCATGGCTGCAGTCCTCATCTGCAGTGATTTTGGAGGCCCAAAAAATAATTTAAGCTTAGATTGTAATATTGATTACTGTTTTTGTTTTAACAATGTCACAAATGTACATACAATATATTGGCCAAAATTCAGGAAAGTTAATTTCTTATAAATAAAAGCTCTTAAGTTTGGATGGACAAAATATTTAAATTTGAAGATGAGTTTTGTTTTTGTATCATTAATATCATAATTTTAAACACTATTGTCACAGAAATTTAGAAATGTCATCCTTGACCATTTCGGTCATAGAAAATCATATTTGTTCAATTTTAAAGTAAATGTTAAAATAATTTGCAATTTTAATTTGGTCATGCTATTCAGCAGTAACAGAGCACCACTTAATTCAGGCGTATATAGTTCATAACTGTCACGAGTCACTTATATTTTATGCAGCAGTCCAGGACTCTGTGTGGCCATCTGTGGAAACTGTTAGCATATCATCTGGATTTAATGTTGAAGGGACTTTATTTCCTTTCTTTTGAAATACCTGCTGTTTGGCAAGCTTTAAAGAATGTAAATACTTTATACACATATGAATTTCCATTGCCATAGGTGTGATGTAAAAATTCAAATAACTGAGTAAAACTTGCAAGGCCACACTAAAGTCAGTATGTTGCTGGCAGAGGAGGAAGAGGGCACTTGAGGTGCCCTCAAGTGACACCAAAGTGACGCCTGATCTACCAGTGATTGCCGTTTCCCCAGCACAATTTCTTACGAATAAAAAATGTGTAAACTGACAGTTAGGAAAGGTAAGTGAGCTAATGGCCTATCACTAGAGATAATGACCACCTCAGTCCTAGAGAGGTAACTTCAGCTGTGGTCCAAGTAAAGTTGCAGCAAAGGTTCATGGAACATTTCCTTTAACGTACCCAGGGAAAATTCTTCTTGTTAAGCATCCAGTATCCCTTTTTAAAACTGTTTTTAAATATAAAAAAGGGATGATATGTATCTTAATCCTTGCTTTGATGACAAAAAAAAAATATGTGTATACATTTCATCTTTCTAGAATTAAGGCAGCGTTGAGGTTAGCTACTCATGTTTTTCTTTATTACACTCCTTTACGCGCAGTAGCGTGCATTATTGCTTATGGAGCTAATGATCACAGAGTCATTTTGAGGAATTTTAAAACACAGAATGAAGCCCATTAGCTCAGTAGCTGTTCATTTCACACAACAATGTAGTACTGATGTTCCTAAGTGCACAGAGCGTATAACATGGCATAGAAGCATTTCATCAAGCCAGACGAATAAACACACAATTATACTAACTAATTGTATTGTTTCTCTCTCCCTGGACCTAGAGTTTGTGTGGTCCCTTTAAAGTATATAGTGAGTAGTTACCGACTTATTAGAGAGATATAATGAAATAATATCTTGATAAGACTTACTAGTTTTCACTTTGTTTTTATAGTGATTAAACAGATTAGAAATCCCTTCAAGAATAGTCTATTAAATGAAGGATTGATTTTCGTGTTAGGGGTTTTGTGATGGGTAATGACAGTGTTCCTTTTTAAACATGCCACATTAAAGGAGCCTTCAGTTGAGGCATGTTTGATACCCCATGAGGTGGTGCGGTTAATAGTTCATATTTTTTCTCCAGTACCAGTTGACCTGTTGCACAATAAATCAGTAACTTACATCAACATGTTTCACTTCTGACTTCAAAGTAGATTTTAAATGAATTATTTTTCTTTATTATATTCCTTGAGATGAATAAATTAGTGGCTGAATTATTTTGGTTTTCTTACATTTACTTTTAATGTTAAAATCCTGTTCTTGAATTTAGCATATTAGAAAAATATGTGCCTTGGTTATATTAAGCCTCAAAATAACAAATATTATCAATCCTATTCTAATTTAAAGCATTCATGTTTAATTTAGTATATAGTAAATTCTTTCAAACCTTTTATGCCAGCCATCTGAGCTATGCTTTCTGGAATTTATTTAATATCTCTTATTTGAAATGTTAAATTTAGCACCTGTAAAATACAATAAAAAGAGGCATTTGAGTAAGCAACAGAAATTAGTATTTATTTAACCATCTCTTCTAAATAATAAACCTCTAGCACTTGGTGAAATGTGTTTTTTAGATGAGCTAAGGTTCATACCCCTTTGTTTAGTGTCGCTGAAAGACATTTGTTTTCAGGTTTTGCAGAGTAGTTTATGGTGTCAGTGATACTACATATACTGAGCAATTAAATTGTTTTCTGGTGCTTGATGGGAGTATAGTATCTGTTGACTTCTGAAATGTAAGAAACAGATTAGAAAGACAATTACCTAATGACTATTGATGCTTAACTCATATGCTAATTAAATGAAGGAAGCAAGAACCGATACGTATTTTATACCAGTTTTTTCCGTATGTTTAGAGCTATGGAGAATAAGAGAAGCACACAGATAATGGAATTCGTATGTGAACTTTTCATGGTACATGATAGCATTGATTTATGATTTTTGTAGTTTTTTTATATTTATATCAAATCAAAGTCTTTAAATTTTAAAATGTAATACATTTTTAAGATAAAATATTTTATAATGTTTATTAGTTATAGGCTCTGCAGTAATTTCTAATTGGAAACTGATAGAAATATTTTCTCATAAGAATTTAGGATCTAAATTGATAAATGCAAGTAATACATATATATTATTACTAACTTGACATATTTGATCAGAACCAAGAATAATTAACTATAAAGATCAGTAGTCAGTTACCTTTGTCTTTATTTCATTAAATCTAAAGTTACATCTGTTATAAAAATGCATCGTCATCTTAGGTGCTTCCAAATAAGAAAAACAAATCTCCTGATCAAAGTAGGGTGTGATGATTTCTTATCACCTCAATAGTAAGGTCAATCTACATTTCAGAGGAAAGCAAATGTGGAACAATGGACATCTTTGAATCAAAGAAATTAACTGAAAGCATTTTAAGATATATTCTAAATCTTACAAAGAAGTTGTGGGCTTATTTCTATCGGGGGTGGGGAGTCATGTTTTTATCGTGTCTCTGACATAAGATGAAAAGCAAGGCCCTAGAATGTTGGGACATAACCCTATTTTTCTCCCTTTTCCCCTTGGATCTTTTATTGTTTGTATGTGTTCAGTCTCTATTCACTTCACCTGTATCTGATTTTCATTTGTCTACACAATATCTCTAGAGATCTTTAGAACTCTCTTCTAAAGTATAAAGACCAGTTTAAATGTTTTTCTTCTTTCCTTCCCAGAAATTAAGTGTGTTTTACACTTCATCATCCATTCCTTCTGAAATCCTTTTCCCTTTGAATTTTTTGACAGCCCAGATGGGGGAGATACTACCTCCCTGATTCCCCTTTATGGTCACCTTGTCTGTTTTTGTTTTTTCCTCTTCTTAATTGTTTTGTTTGCTCTCATCACTTCAACAATAGTTGGCACTGAAAATGGATAAATCTCCATTTCACTCCTAAAGCCTTATTTCCTTATTTTTCAAAATCTCTCTTCAGATACTCAACTATCTTACATTTAGTACAAAGGAAAATGAATACTTTCATCCTCTGGAGCTTGTCCAGTCTTCTAAGCTGGCGTACATGGAGTAATGCTCAATTCGTTCTTCTCCATCACCACTTAAATATATTTAGGGTACATTCTATTTCATGATTTTTTAAAAACCTGTCCCTTCATCTAAATCCCTAATATAATTTATTAGTATTCACATCCTGACATTCGTCCACCTAGACCTATATAAATAGAGCAGCAAGAATGTTACTATATCCTCATCAGAATTCATGTTCCCTATGCCAGATTTCAGGTATCTTCTATATTTTCCATCTTTCTCTCTCTTCCTCCAGTTCATTCTCAAGAATTTGCGGCGATAGCCTCCACATCACTCTGCCTCTTCTGCTTTTAAACCCATTCATTTAAATCTCACTTCAATATACATATTCATTTTCTAGAATTAAGAGAAATCGAGGGTGTCTGGTGGTTTGCTGGCTCAGTAACTTTTAGAGTCTAAGCTTCCTCCATGTGCTTGTTGCTTTTGACCATTTACTGAACATAATATTTAAATATAATATATCTGTATGGATACTTTGAGGAAAACAGTAAAGTTCTTTCCATTGAAAGAGGATTTCTGTTGGCTTCTATGAGGCTTCTGGTGCCTCTTTCAGGTAAAGATCACATTAAGCCATTTTCAAGATCTGAATTTGGGGGTATCATCTAGAGAATCTGGGCTTCCCTGGGGGCTCAGTGGTAAAGAATCTGCCTGCCAATGCAGGAGACATGGGTTTGATCCCTGGGTCAGGAAGATCCCCTGGAGAAGGAAATGGCAACCCACTCCAGTGTTCTTGCCTGGAAAATCCCATGGACAGAGGAGCCTGGCGGGCTACAGTCCATGGAGTCGCAGAGAGTCGGACACGACTGAGAGACTAAACAATAACAGAGAATTCAAACTGGGTTGTGACTTTGCGTGGATGGGCTACTTTACCGTGAAGTTGCTGCCATTTGATCTTGTGTGTTTGAGAGAAAGGGTCTCGTCTTTTATTCATCCCTTTGGCTGTAAGCTGAGCTTTGATATGTTTTGTCCTAGAGCTCCTTCAAAGCAAGTTCTTAATGTGCAGAGAAGAGAAATGCCCTCATGACAAGAATGGCTTTCATGCGCATCTGCATCTGCATTCTTGTTTCACTAAATGCTTAGACTTGACTTTTGATGCTTCATGATTTAAAAAAAAAGATAAACACACTTTTATCACTTTGTAGTGTATTCAGCAGAGAGATTAAAAACAAATAACCCACCGGAAGCAGCAAACTGCTCATACTGCTATAGTGCTCTGTTTCTATGTTTCTACTCTTCATAGAACATCAATTATTTAAGAGCAAAGGTTTTGTCCTTTTTCATACCTGTGTATCCCACTGAACCCAGATGAATCCTAATTGGGTACATCTGTATAGCTCACTGAATGAACTTTGGAATCAAATACCACAAGGTCATTAGATTTGCTGTGACATATACTACATGCTCTACTGGATATAATACTTAACCTAAAAGTCTCATCTTACTCATCTGTAAAATGGTATAACAGTGACAGTCTATAGTAAAATGAGGCTCTACAAGTAGTTATTACTGAGTGAAACACAGAGATAACATTCATTGAGGGTTTATAATACTGATGATCCACAGATCATGCTAAATGCTTTGCTTGCATTATCAAATATAATTTTGACACAGACTTTAGGGTAGGTATAATTTAATTCCCCATTCTAGGTGTCAGAAATTCAAGTCTAAACATAATTTAGTTGCCCAAGTTGCCATGGCTAGTAGGAAGCAAAACATGGAACAATAACCCAGATAGGCCTCATTCTATAATTGGTACTTTGAACGAGACTCAGTATATAATAGAAGGTATTATTTATATTTGTATATATGTATAATTTTATAGTTATTTTTATTACTGATTTTTTTATAGCATCTGCTATGCTTTGGAAAATAATTCACAACACGCATTTAGAATTGACTAAATATTTTTAGTCCAAAATATTTTACCTTTTTTACGAAGAAAATCAGGTAACAAGCACATTCCTGCATTCATTCTCCACTTTCACATCTTCATTTCTAATATAGATCTCTTCATTCTTTGGACTTAGCAGTGTTTCATGGTATCTCCTAAGCTTGTTTCTCTGCAGTCTTTCCCTGGTGATCTCATGTAGTAAGTGTGTTCCTTAGCAGCGTTCATATTCCTAAAATTAAAAAAGGAATTACAATGCATATCTTAGATGCATTTGTATATAAATCATAGCAATTTTCAGTTTATTTTTTAAGCTTTCCACCCTAAATCAACTTTCTCTGCTATGGAATAACCACCAGATTATGAACATCATTAAAACAAATAGGGATGATTCATATGTGTGGATGGCTAATATGAGAAATTATCTAAAAGAACATATCATTTTATCTGCTCTAGGGAGGAAAGAAAAGTCAATAACATTATTTAAGACCATCATTGAACCAAAGAAGAATCTGAATCTGGATTGCCATATAATGTAACAAACTTTTGTTTATAGAACTATTTAGAAGTAACTATTTTCTAACTGAAAAGTTTATATTTTTCAAAATAGCTTCTACATAGATGAAGAAACTAAATCCTTTCAATAACTGACTGTAGCTTGCGTTTGCATAGATGATCATTTTACCAAATCTAATAAAATCACATTTAATATATTTAACAATATATTCAGGAAAGCATTGATGGAAAAGTGAGCTATATCAGCCTAGTAAGGAGAATATTAAGAGGAGGAATTAAATTTCCCATTGCAAGAAAGATGTACAGTCGTAGGAAGTACTGCAGAAACCCTGGATATCCTCAGTTGTCATAAGCAGAAGTGACAAAAGGGACCAAAATTGAAAAGGCATCTTAGGTAATGTCAAGCAAGACTGGCTTAGGCTTGCTTATCTTCCATATCACATTCACAGATCATGTACTGACCACCAATCTGAAGCTGGAGAATTAGTCCTGAAAGAAGACTGTGCTTTGTTAGGTGGGTCTGAGGCTTCCAAAGTGAAGACGGTTGCAACCGAGTTGAGCGTTGGTACTGCTGACGGTAGTGAGTAGAGTTAGAATAACGTCACGATTGCTCTGCTTAAGCGCACAGAGAAGGTTGATAGGAGATGCCGCCATCCCTCAAAAGAAGTAAACTTTTAGGTATCGTTATACATTAAAAGGGAAATTAAGTTACTGCTTTGATCAAAACATCAAAAATCTCAAGGTAAATGAGAAAAAAAAATCAGCACTAAAAATAGATGCATGTAATAGCTAATATAACAGCTGGCATAGAGGAGACACATAATTCAGAACAGAAGAAAACTTTGCAAATCTAAAACTTAGTGTGTTGTGATATTCAAGAAGATGAGCCCCTGTAAAAGAGGCTACTATGATAATAAGGGTCAGTGGTGGGGAAAGAACTGCCTAAGGGAAAATTTACTAGACAGGTGGTAAAACAATAAATATCTCAGAATATAGAGAAAATAAACACTTATGGAGTTAAGGGCCATGAGGAAGATGAGATTTGAATTAACAATCATATATATGCTGTACTAAACCCACATAGACCAAACTGTATTTCATAAGAATACCAAATTTGAGGACTAGAAGAAACAAAGGAAAAGAAAATAACACATCCCAAACCAAACAAAAAAAAGTCAATTATGTTATTGTCAGGGAGAATTATTAAACACACAGCTCTTGGCATATAGCTATTTTTGTGACATTTCTGGATACAAAATTTAAATAAAAACTAAAATTTCTGTGCAGTATGGTTTGTTACTAATTAAGAAGATAATGATCAAAATAATATCAGCGTCACTGACACTGGAACACAATAAAACCAAGTCTTCACGTAGCAGGGATATTGTCAGTATCACCCATGGATACCTACACAGAATTTAGAGGTAAGGACAAAAAGGGAAAACTAAAGGAATAGTCCAAAATTGATATGTGAAGGCAACTTTAAGAAGAGTACACAGTAAGAGTTGTGTGGTTCAATTACACCGTTGTGTCCAACTCTTTGCAGCCCTATGGACTGCAGCTCGCCAGGCTTCTCTGTCCATGGAATTTTCCAGGCAAGAATATTGGAGCAGGATGCCATTTCCTACTCCAGCAGATCTTCCCAACTTAGGGATCAAACCCATGTCTCTTGAATCTCCTGTATCTGCAGGGAGATTCTTTACCACTAACACTACCTGAGAAGCCCAGATTAAAAGATGCGTTAGCAAATCTCCCTGATAGCCTGATTACCCTGTTGTTGAACAATGGTTTCCGTTTGAATTTGATATTTGCCATTTTGTACTGTAATATCATTCTGAAACAAGAAGGTACCACATTGAGGTTGAGAGGGTGAATACAGACAGGAATAATCAGAAAGCCTATACTGATGATTTGGAATGCAAGGTACCTGATGGTTTCTGTACTTTTTTCCCCCTCATCTCTTGATTAAGTAGAAGCATCTATGCATGCAGAACCATGGGTTATTTTGTTTAGTGACTGCTAGCGATTGCACTGGTCAAATCCATTATGTACAACAACCTAACATAGGCTAGATTTACATTTTCTATAGAAAAGAAAAACACAAAACAGTTTTCCGGTAAGTCTATTCAACATAAATTCATGATTCAATAAAATTGATATCATCAACAAAATTAGCAAAAGTCAGACATTGACTTCTGCTTTTCTTTTTAATTATACAAAAAACTCTTGGGGTGGGAGTAAGTTTCTCATTGCTCATGTCAGTGTATTCAGTTCTTGAATCAGTGAAGCTAATTTGTTCCACTGAAGTGTATTTTTACTGCATGATGATACTGTGGGCCCTAACCTCAAATGTCAAATATGAATTTTGTGAAAGTTGATGCAGTTACTAATGATTCTTCCATATATTCTGGCAAAATGAAGTAGCAAAGCGGGCTTCCATCCTGAAAAGTGCTTTACTTTGAGGTGGCAATAAGAGGAATAAGCGTGCATGTAGTTCAGTGAATTACTCTCGTGTGTATATACATGAGAATATTTGATGCTAACAAAATTGGCTTGGAGGAGAGCAGTCACTCTGGTTTGATTAGGCCAAGTCAAACTTCACAATGAAGAGTTCATAGATATGAAGGGACAGAACATCCTCATAAATTGTTATTCATCTTGAACTTGACCAGCTTAGGCATTATAAAGATAAATTAAAAAGTGTAAATTTTATTTATGTCAGTTATAGAATGATAAATTATCTAATGATAAAAATTACCTAAAATTCAAACTTAAACAAAAATAAAATATTTTTTTTTTATTTTCAAAATTATCACTAAACATTTTAATAATATTTTGGTACAGGTGTCACATTTTTAGTAAGCCAGGCATCTGACTTATAATAGTAGTATTAGTGTTAGTTGCTCAGTCCTGTCCGACTCTTTGCAACCCCATGGACCATAGCCCACCAGGCTCCTCTGTCCATAGGATTCTCCAGGCAAGAATACTGGAATAGGTTGCCACTCCCTTCTGCAGAGGATCTTCCCGACCCAGGGATCGAACCTGGGTCTCCTGCATTGCAGACAGATTCTTTACCATCTGAACTACAGGGAAGATCAAAACGCTGAAGTGAAGTGAAAGTCGCTCGGTCGTGTCCGACTCTTTGTGACCCCGTGGACTGTATAGCCCATGGAATCCTCCGGGCCAGAATACTGGAGTGGGTAGTTGTTCCCTTCTCCAGGGGATCTTCTCAACACAGGGGTCAAAACCTATGACTCCCGCATTGCAGGCGGGTTCTTTACTAGCTGAGCCACCAGGGAAGCCCCAATATTTTATTTTTAATTATATGTGGTAAAGGAATGGGGGACATGATAAAACCATAAAGTAACAAGATCTTTCCTCTAAAATCAGTTCAATAACTTCTATATTTCTTAGACACCTGGTACAAAATATAAAAAGCAATTATACTATGAATTTAAGTTTGGGGATGAGGAAGTATGAACTCTCCAGCAGATCGTTTTGTATATACAAGTTCTCTTGGAATTCCACATGAATTTTAGATGGGTTTTTCTATGCCTCAATAAGTATCATGGGGTTTTGAAAGAGATTTCTTTTATTTTGAAGATTTGAGTAGTATTGAGATCTTAACAATATTAATTTTTCCAATTCATGAACATGGGATTTTGTAGTTTTCATGGTACAACTCTTTGCCTCCCTTGCTCAATTTTTAAGTATCGCCTTCCCTTTGATGTTGCTATAAAAGGAATTATTTCATTAATTTCTTTTTAAGGTTGTTCATAGTATATATAAATGCAGCGTAACTTTCAGTGCTATCCTTGTATTCCACTACTTTTGTAGATGTATTGTTTCTCACATGTTTAGTGGACGGTTTAGAATTTTCTCCTTATGAGATCATGCTATCTGTGAACAGAGATAATTCTACTACTACTTTTCAATCTGAATGCATTTTCTTCGTCTTCTTCTTCTTTTTTTTTTTTTTTTTGCCTAATAGTTCTGGCTAGAAGATCCAGCACCATGTTAAGTAGAAATGACAAAAGGCAGGCATTCTTGCCTTATTCTTGAGCTTAGAGTGACAGTTTTCCGTCTTTTAGAATTGAGTGTGATAGAATCAGAACAGTGTGGAACTGGCAAAAGACAAATATTAGGTCAGTGCAAAAGTAACTGCAGTTTTTGCATTGTGGAAATTTTCCATTTGCTGTTGGAATACATTCTTTTTTTTTTTTAATAAATTTATTTATTTTAGTTGGGGTCTAATTACTTTACAATATTGTAGTAGTTTTTGCCATACATTGACATGAATCAGCCATGGGTTCTTAATAAATGTGGTTATGGTACACATTATTTTAATGCACATTTCTCACTTAATGTTTTATTGCTAATGACTTATTACTTGCTGTTTATGTGTATTTTAGAATATGGAAATGCTGTTAGACAAAAAGCAAGTTTCAGTAATTTTCAGCAAGTTTCAGTCCAAAATGGGTTGTAAAGCAGCAGAGACAACTCACAACATCAACACAATTGGCCCAGAAATTGCAAATGTATGTACAGTGCAGTGGTGGTTCAAGAAGTTTTGTACAGGAGGTTAGATCCTTGAAGATGAGGAGAGTGCTGGCTGGCCATAGGAGGTTGACAGTGAAAACTGAGAGACATCGAAGATGATCCCCTTACAACTACACTCAGTTCAGTCAGCCAGTTCAGTTGCTCAGTTGTGTCCGACTTTTTGCAGCCCCATGGACTGCAGCACGCCAGGCCTCCCTGTCTATCACCAACTCCCGGAGTTGACTCAAACTCATGTCCATCGAGTCGGTGATGCCATCCAACCATCTCATCCTCTACAACTACACTAGAAGCCGCCAAAGAGCTCGGTATTGTCCATTCTACAGTTATTCAGCATTTGAAGCAAGTTGGAAAGGTGAAAAAGCTCAATAAGTGGATGCCTCAGGAGCTGACTGAAAAATCAAAAACATCATTTTGAAGTACCATCTTCTCTTATTCTATGCAACAACAAGGAACCACTTCTTGATTGGATTGTGATGTGTGATGAAAAGGGGATTAATAAGCTCCAATGCACTTCCCACAGCCAAACTTGCACCATGAAAAGGTCATGTTCCCTGTTTGAGGGTGTACTGCTAGTCTGATCCACCCCAGCTTTCTGAATCCTGTGAAACCATGGCATTTGAGAAGCAGGTTCAGAAAATTGGTAAGATTCACCAGAAACTGCAATGCCTACAGCCAGCTTTGGTCAACAGAAAGGGCCCAATTCATCTCTGTGACAACACCCAACCACACATTGCACAATCAGTGCTTCAGAAGTTGAATGTATTGGGCTACAAAGTTGTGTCTCATCTCCATAACCGCCTGACCTCTCACCAGCCAACTGGCACTGCTTCAAACATCTCAACAAATTTTTTGCACGGAAATACTTCCACAACCAGCAGGATGTAGAAAATGCTTTCCAAGAGTTTGTCGAACCCCGAAGCACAGATGTTTATGCTACAGGAACAAACAAACTTATTTCTCATTGGCAAAGTGTGTTGATTGTAATTATCCCTATTTTGATTAATAAAGATGTGTTTAAGCCTTGTTATAATGATTTAAAATTCAGGGTCTGAAACTATAATTACTTTTGCACCAACCTAGACCAGTAGAATAAAATGTAGAGCCCAGAAATAAATGATTACATATATTATTAAATGATTTTAGACAAAGGTGCCAAAGTGGATAAAGGACAATCTTTTCAAAAGATATTTTTGGGAAAACTGGACATCCACATGCAAAAGAATAAGATAAAACCCTTAATAAATAAGATTAAACCCTTACTAAAATTCAAAATAACTCAAAATGGGCAAAAGACATGAATGTATAGCCAACATTGTTAAGACTCCTAAAATGCTGGTAAATCCTCATGATGGAAATTCAGAAGAGTTTTAGTTCTTTAATCTTGAAACATCCATAATTTAATTAAAATTTCACATGTCGGCATCAATCACATTAACCAAAATAAAGTGATCTGGGCAGGCAAAGAATACTGAAATGGGTTGCCATTTCCTTCTCCAGGGGATCTTCCCAACCCAGGAATTGAACCCAGGTCTCCTGCATTGTAGGCAGACGCTTTAACCTCTGAGCCACCAGGGAAGCCCATAAGACTGATAGAAATTGGTAAATGTTTTCCCCAGTTCATTTGGTCAAGATGCTTACACTTAAGGGTATGCCAAAGATATTTTTCAAACATCTTAGTATATATTTTGAAGATACAGCTGTTTGTTTGTAAATAAAACTTCGCAAAAGCTCTTTGATATTAGAGTACTAGCATCATGAAGCAGTTGTATACTGATTTATTTTAATAAGGAATTAAAATCTATTTTTTAATTCCTTTTTATTTTATTTTTTGTTAACAGTGCCTGTATTTACTAATCCACCAAAGACTTTGCTATTTAGTCTGGTCGACCACACTCCTCTGCCCTTTATTTTCCACTCCACTGTCCTTAGGCAGACTTTCTTGTTCCACTGTGCTGAACATGTCTCATATACACTTTCCCTCACAATGCATAATCCAGACTGTATCATGTCAGGGATGGAAAAGTGCTTTAACCATATTTAACAATTGATTCCCTACTGACATTTAATGAAACTTATTTTGATGAATTTGTGATTTTAATCCCTTGGATAGATTTATTCATGTTTTATAATTTACTAAAGTGTTTAGATATAAAAGATTTTAGAAGTTATATATTATAAATATTGTTGATAAAATGTGAACTTTTCAAAATTGTTGCTTCACTTAATGGTTTCTATAGTCGATGTTATAATACAATTATATTTCAGATACAACATAAATCCACAATTGAAATGTAAGCTTAGAAATCTCTAAAAATCTATAAGATTGCTCATTTTATAGAATTAAAGTTCACATATACCCAAAGCCTTAAATCGAGGACAATAACATGGGCAGGTCTAGAATAAGGTCTTTCCTCTAACTCATATCAGTACCCCTCCACCAATTTGTATTCTTGCCTGGAAAATTCCATGGACAGAGAAGCCTGGCAGGCTATAGCCCATGGAGTTGCAAAGAGTTGGACACAGCTGTGAGACTGATCACACACACACCACCAATTAGAAAGATGAAGTCCTTTACAGTGTAAATTCTAAAAACAGTTTACCTCGGTATAAAATAATTCTCTGTTGACCTTTTATTCATTAAGATATTTTGAGTGTATCTCGGAATAAAAACAAATGTGCATTGACTAATTACAGAAGTATACAGTAGGTCATACAATGTTGGTAGTCATTTATTTCTTTACGCAGCTGTCCAAAGAGGTTCAAAATGTGTGATAAATTTCTACTTTAGTAAGATACCTTATAGTAAATATTAAAATTGATTTTTAAATTTGAAAGATTTTCTATAACATGGAGAATACTTGAATGACAGTAGTATTTATTTGGTTCCTCTCTCCTACCTCACTCTGCATAGATACACACTCAAAATATATATATGTATATATTAAAGTGTGGGAAGGAAATGGAGAGATGGAGAAGAAAAACAAACAAACAAGAAACTTCCAGTACCAAAAGTTTGAGCTTTGTAGCTAACTGTAATGACTATGAGGAAGTAACACTGATATATATCCAAAATATTTTTTATTTCCAAATTCATTCAATTTGCATTTTCTTTAAAAAAAATATATAGTATGGAAATGGATTCTATGGCTGCTATCAAGCTCAGCACCTCAGTATCATTAGTGATGTCTGCTTGACTGTTAGAAACAATTAGGTACACATAATGTTTTGTTAATTCAAACTAGATAGATATAATGTTTATCTTAATTCTTGTTTATTTTAAAAGATAAACCATTCATTTAAATGCAAAACTATTACTAGATCTTAAATGCATTTGCAGAGCCTGTATTCACTAATGGATTAAATCCTCTTATCGTTGACTCATTCAATAAATATTGTGTTTGAAGCTCTAGGGCTTGTTATTTCCATTTCTCTTATAACTTTTCTAGATCTGTCATAGTTCTCCTAATTTCAAATATATAAAACACTCAAGATCTTAATCATATTTTCGAATCATAAATTCATTGACCTTTCTAACAGACATGAAGCAAAATTTATTTTTGCTGGCTTAGTTGTCATAGTTAGCAAGAAATAAGTGCTCAGAGAATAAGTACATCATTTTGTGCCCAAATATTTTAAGTATAATTTAAAAGAAATTGTGCTCCTAACAGGTTGTTTATTCCTTACTACTGACTCTGAGTTTGATAACATTCCTTTCGTCTTTTTGTCTCCTTCCAAGTTTTTTACTTCAATTTAAAATACTTAGAAATTACCTTGTCTTGCAAAGTAGTTTGCGCTCTTGAAAGGTTTCAAAAGCTTAGTGGTTTCCTATTGTTCTTAATTGCTTGAAATGCAGGAAAATGAGTAAAAGAAATCTTATTTCCCTTTGAGATGATTCCCTTTCCATTTAGAGATCTTTGCAGAAATTGTGCCATTTTTCTGCCTATTTATATAATTGTATTTATTATCATCTAACACTCAAGTGACCACTTAGACAATGATAAACTAACAGACTTTTCTTGTTCAATAGATTATAATACAAGAATAAAAATACCTGGTTGCTTCAGAACAAAATGAATATGCATATGTATGTACTTATTAAAATACACAGATACATACATATATCATATAAAACAACATATATAAACACATACATATATAATTTTAAAATCAGAATTATTAGTATATTTTTCAAAGACTCTTTTCACAATGCAGTAGCCTTTGCATTATTCTTTCATATAGACAACACAATCAGCACTCCTAGAACAGACTCTCAACCCTAGAGACCTTTGCAAAAATTTCTCTATTACTTGGAAAAAATGGACAGCTATTGGATTACAATTAAATTTAGGTAGAAATTGAAAGATGATATTTCAAGTTTTCAATATCAAACTTTAGAGCCTAAATATGATAATCAAATCGTGAATTAGATTTTGTGTTAGATTGGTATATATATTAGAGAGTAGAAAATCAGGTTGACATTTTATCAGTAGCTGCTCTTCTCATCAGAACTACTTTACTCTACATTGCTTACATTCATCTTGCTCTCCTATCAAGGGAGATGGCACTATGGAAAACTAATATTTATGTTAGAATTGGTAACATAGTTAAGGTAAAGAAAATGCATCCTGAAGGTTAGCAAGTATTTTTGGACAAAAGAATATTCTAAGTAGTACCTTTAGTTATCATATGTCATATGACTGTATATTAAATTATTTATAACATATTTTTACTAATATTCCGCTTTACAAATATTTCTTCTTTAATCTTTGCTCTTTAATATTTTTCCCATTACTCTGTAAACCCCTTCAGTCCTTATTTGATCTTGAGATATATTACATATACCAAAATATCTATGATAATATCTAAATTGTGAATTTACTCTCAGAGTAAATGTATAAGAATCAGTATTCTGCAAGCATAACTCACTAAAATTTTTTCTCATTAAGTTGAATTCATCAGTAACACATATCAGTAGATAAATCTACAATTATTTTCAAGTATTAGTATTAGATTTACTATATTCCTTTGCTTCTCTGCACCCCATCACATCATCTGACTTTTTCTTGAGTTAATCATAAGCATTTTCTTCTTTCAGATTTTAGAAGAAGTTGCCACATATTCAATCATGTCTTTAGGATATTTTGTTCAAAAGAAATGGCTTACTGGATGCTATATTCTTGAATAGATTCTACTGCTGAATATCTTAATTTATTCAGACATTTAAAAATGGAAATAGCCATTACAGCCTTCAACTTGACATGTTCATCAGGACCAATTATAGTTGGTGCTTTTCTGTCGAAACCTTTTTTTCATGTTGTTGGTGACAAACAGTCGCTTCTGTCTATACTGCTTGTTGCTTAATTTGTGGGCCCTGTTTATTCTCCAGTTCTTTGCTGAGATCAAATTTTCTGATTCTGCTTCTCTTCACTTTCCTCTTTCCTTCTCTCTTCTTTCCTTGTTCTCCTCTCTCTCCTTCTCATCCACCTTTTTTTCTAATTCTTTACTAAACACAGATGGATGTAACCTACCCAGGCAGTTCAACTTTCCAGCCTTTTTATCTAGGGATGCATGATCGTTAGGTTTATTGCATAAATGTTATCCCATGTAACATTTCGCTGAAAATCCTTTTTCAAAGTTCCAACTTATTTCTCTAGATCTTGTTACACGTCTCCAAGCCGATGTCCTGTGTTTTGAGTTTGGGTTATGGAAACTCTCCAATTTGAGCAATGTCAGTCAGGAAAGACTAAGATCTGCAGCAATAACAAATGATTTCACTTCTCAGTGGGATCAACTTGGGATCAACAGCATTTTCTTTCTTACTCATGCAGCTTTGTCATTATGGGATAACAGGGGACCTCTGCTCAAGATAGTCGCTAGAGTCCCAGGCTGAAGAAAACTCTTAACACATGTTGCCACAGATCACCACAGCAGGGTGAAGTTAGTGGGACTCTATTTCACACTGGCTGGAAACTTTATGCAAGAAAGTGAGACTCCCTACTTCCAATGTTTCCAGAGTAAGTAAGAGCCTAACTTTGTTAGGTGTTAGGTTAAGTGCAGGGAAGCATAATTCTCTTTGCATGGTTCTAATAACCTTGTTCATTTTTCTACTACCAACATTTCTCATTTATTACTCTTTTTCTGTTACTAAACTAATATCATTTGAACAACATATCGTAGCGATTTAAAACCAACATTTCATTGTTGCCACAAAAACAATGTTTTAAAAAAATCTTATATATAGTTGGTATGTAGCTACAAATAAATACGCACCAAATTTGCAAAGTTTACCTATATTTATTCATCACTTACATAGTCAGAGCCCTGCACTAGTACTTAGAACAACTCTGTAATAGAGGTATATCACAACTGATATGAGCTAAATATTTTTAAACATTTGTATCACTTCCATTAGTTAATAGCCACATCCATGTCCATGTAATTTTACTGAGACTTATAAAGAGTTGCCTACTTATTGGATTATTTCAGTAATCAAAAGTGGAGCCAGCCAATTTACTTCTTTTACGTAATCTTTAGAATTCATATAACTATAAATTAAAAGCATGGAAGAACTCTATATTTAGAAAAAATACAATCTCATAGGACATTAAACTAAAATCTGGTAGTCTATATTGTCTTTAAATAAGATATCTCAATGTAGAGTAAATAACAGATGATAAAAATACTGAGAATATTGTTTTCCAATATACTAAAAAGCATTATTTTTGTTGCCCAGTCTTTACAGAGGACCAGCTGCCTATAATTCTGTACTTCCATTGCCTGTGAATCATATATTCTGAATGTGTGATGGTTTATGAATATGTTCATGAGTAGTTTAACATATATATATGAAATATAATATGTATTGTATATGAGAGAGAAAATGAATGGATTTTAGAGTCTTAGTGTGAACTGACTATATTTGGAATCTATAAATTGAAACAAAACTGCTAGATTTTGTAGTTTTGTCCATAATAACTGGGGAATTCTTAACTTTGTTTTCTCAATTCTGACCCTTATACAGAAAATCAAACTCTTCACGATAGTGAAAAAAATAGCCATAAAGAGTTATAAAATCAGTCTGTGCTATTTCTTCTTAAAGCTAGTTTCTTTTAATATAAATGGCCATGCATATACTGGGTTGAGATCAACTATTATATCATTGTATCAAAGGTAACTAAAAAACTATGTTAAGAATATTGCCCATCTAGAGCAGCAGCAGAGATAAGTCTTACTAAGTTACCAGGCTCTAGTTATGTAATGAAACCAAGAAATGATAATTTTTTAATCCTTTCTTCCTCCCATCATTCCGTGATGTTGATTTGCTGTCATAGTCTTAGTAGTAATGTGTACAATTACACAGTAAGTGAATCATGCTTTGAATTCAGCCCAATCTCACAAATACACATGGAACAGTAAGCACATATAAGGCATAGTTCCTATCTGGTTTTTGAAGACTTTCAGAAACCTTTCTGGTTTCTGAGACTTGTGGTCAGGGTATAACCAGGAAGAACATGGACATTTTGTTAGTTTAGTTTCTACCTTAGAAATGAATTACAGCAGGAAAATTGCCTTTCACTACGCTATTTAATGGGGTTCATCTCATACAGAGAATCTGGAAGATCACACAAAGAAATAACTAACAAAACCACTTTCTGGTCTCCACATAAGTGCATACAAAAGAGCATAGAAAAATACTGGCTGGAAATTTTCCTAAATACTTCATTATTATAATGTACAATAAAATTAACAAAAGGAAGAATGATAATTTAAATTATGTATTGATACGCAACTATGAAGTTCATATATATTGTTATCATATATAGTTAAGATTAGGAAAGTACTGTTATAGATGTTTTTATAACTCTGAATTATGTCATTGTAGGGAAATTTTAATAACTTTAAGAACAGTGGTAAATAAAATTTAATTTATATTTGTAGTTATATATCTTATTCACAGGGATTCTCTGGTAGCTCAGCTGGTAAAGAATCTGCCTGCAATGCAAGAGACCCCAGTTCGATTCCTGGGTTGGGGAGATCCACTGGAGAAGGGATAGGCTACCCACTCCAGTATTCTTGGGCTTCCCTGGTGGCTCAGCTGGTAAAGAATCCGCCTGCAATGTGGGAGACCCAGGCTTAATTTCAGGGTTGGGAAGATCCCCTGGAGAAGGGAATGGCTACCCACTCTGTATTCTGGCCTGGAGAATTCCATGGACTGTATAGTCCATGGGGTTGCAAAGTGTCAGACATGACTGAGCAACTTTCACTCAACTTCACCTTATTCACTAACTTATATGTAAAAAGTCTGTCTTTACTTCATTTTGAGATAATCATTCTTGACTGTAGCCCACAAAGGAAAAGTTCTTTTTTACAGTGCTTGATTTGTGAATATGCTGCCTTGTTTCTTAGTAAATTAGGTGCATTAAACAACAATAACATTTTATTTCTGTTAATAGTATAACAAATTATTAAACATAGTATTTTAGGTGATATAGAACAAAGAACACAATAAAATAATTTGGTTTCTTTACATTTAGGGAAATGCAAATCAGAGTTTCTTTATTGATACATTTGCTTTTTGGTTCCTGTCACTTTAACTCTGGGACCCATTTTCTATTACTGAAGGTCATGTAATTTTATGAAAATAAAAATGCAGTGATGAATAGACAAATTTGGGATCAGTGACATTGATGGTACGTGTTTTAGGATCGTTCTCTATGATTAAGCTGCCGTTATTGCCTCAGATAATATGTACAGCTGTTACCAGAACTGGCTTGATGAAGACCTGACTACAGTTGATCAATACAGTTAAAATATGACATAAAAATGCAGACGTGTACGTAACTAAAAGTCTTTGTAGTAAGAGTAATGAAAATAACCTTAACCTTATGGCATCAGAATGCAAGTATTCCAAGTATGAGATATTATTAAATTCCATTGGAAAACATCCATGGTATTCATAAGTATAGATTGTGAAGCTTAAGAATTTTTATGTGTTATCAAAGACCAGAAAACTTTATTAAAACTAACCTATATTTCACATTTGGAAATTCAACATGACATTAATAGAATATCAAATTCTACATCAACATCATTACCCCTTACCTGTATATAGTTGTAGATTTAAACCTATGATGAGTGGAAGGTTTTCAACTAGTTCATCAGGATACCCTTCAGTTCAGTTCAGTTCAGTTCAATCACTCAGTCGTGTCCGACTCTTTGCGACCCCATGAATTGCAGCGCGCCAGGCCTCTCTGTCCATCACCAACTCCCAGAGTCCACCCAAACCCATGTCCATCGAGTCGGTGATGCCATCCAGGCATCTCATCCTCTGTCGTCCCCTTCTCCTCCCGCCCCCAATCCTACCCAGCACAAGGGTCTTTTCCAATGAGTCAACCCTTCGCATGAGGTGGCCAAAGTATTGGAGCTTCAGCTTCAACATCAGACCTTCCAATGAACACCCAATCAGGATACCCTTATTTAACATTAAATCAATACATATGATCGTTAGGTGTGAGAAAAGGGAGACCGACATTCAGTTTTCATATCTATCCAAGGTCTATCCTTAGCTTATCTTGTCATTAAGATGTGTAATGAAAAGTTGTCCAATTGCTAAGACATGGATTAAATTAGGAAAGTGAATTGTGAGTAAAAACCAACGACAGATGGTGGAGTTGAGCTGAAGTCAGTGGACCTGGGTTCAAATCCGAACTCTGTTCCATAGCTGCGTGACCTTGACATAGCTAGCTAACCTTTCTATGCCTGATCTGTAAATTGAAATAATAGCCACACCTAGCTCATAAAGTGGCTAAGGGAATGGAGTTCATATTCGTAAAGCACGTAAAACAGTCTTTGCTACGTTGTAAGTGCTACATAACCATTAAAACAAAAGCAGATCTAAGACATACAGGAATGCACAAACAGAATATGTAACATAAGTGTGATCAAGTTTTGATTAGAAAGACATCCAAACTTTGTCTTACACAGCATAGGAAAGTAGATTAGGAGTTGTAGAGTTCCTAGGTATCATCCCTTGACCTGCCAGTGACAGGCTGAAGCACTTTTGAATGGGTTAATACGTCATTTTATGATGAGTGAAAATGCTCTCTTGACTTTCTTTTGCATAAACATGGTCAAAAAGGTTTGTAGGTTGTGCTTGCTAATTTGCTTAGGGCACCTTCTTTGGAGAAATTAAGAACCAACTGACATCCATCACCAGAGGGAACTAAGACTTTGAGACCACCTGCTACTTGCTTTGACACGTCAATGCCAACCTTTCGGAAAGTGTCTAAGCCACAGGGGGTAACGACCAGGTGTTCTGGCATATTTTGCCACTTCATTTCAGTGTTCAGTCTGATTAAAGTGCAGGCAGGCTATTTCAGGAGTTTTTAGTTTTTGCTAAATGAATTTGTAATATTATGTTATACTGGTTGTTGTTAAAGATAAGTTTTTTAAAATGGCTTGACTGGAGAACAATTTTCAGATATTCTTGCTTTATATTTTAATTTTAGAGATTCGGTTTTAACTAGTAACTGATATCTCTCATGGCATTCCCTTACCTGTATTATAATAGTTACCACTTATTAATTTATCTCTGTGAGTTTTAATTCTTTAAAGGCGAGGGAGAGGTGGCTGTGTGGTGCTGCAGTGACTGAACTGGTGCAGTTGAACTGGGCACACCAGGACCCAGGAGAAAGGAGCAGTGACCCCACAGGAGACTGACCCGCACGCGCCCAGGAGTGTGCAGGAGTCTCCAGAGGCGTGCATCAGCGGGGCCTGCTGCAGGGCTGGGGCCACTCAGTGCAGCCTGCGCACATGAGGTCTTTCCAAGGAGGTTGCTATTGTCTTCATCACCTCCACCATAGTTTGACCTCAGGTCAAATAACAGGGAGGACACAGCCCCGCCCTTCAACAAAAAATTGGATAAAAGATTTACTGAGCACGGTCCCGCCCACCAGAACAAGACCCAGCTTCCCCCTCAGGCAGTCTCTCCCATCAGGAAGCTTCCATAAGCCTCTTATCCTTCTCCATCAGAGGGCAGACAGACTGAAAACCACAGTCACAGAAAACTAACCAGTCTAATCACAGGGGCCACAGCCTTGTCTAAGCCGATGAAACTATGAGCCATGCCGTGTGGGGCCACCCAAGACGGACGGGTCATGGTGGAGAGGCCTGACAAAACGGGGTCCACTGGAGAAGGGAACGGCAAACCACTTCAGTATGCTTGCCTTGAGAACCCCATGGACAGTCTGAAAAGGCGAAAAGATAGGACACTGAGAGAGGAACTCCCCAGGTCGGTAGGTGCCCAATAAAAGCTACCAAGATTAGAGATCAGAGATCATTTAGAATTTAGTGGAGACAGCAAGTATTTCACATTGCGACATAATGCCAAATATTCATACACCTTACATGAAGGACTAATAAATATATAAAAATACAAAAGTCTCTTTTACATGATTAATCTCATCTGTTTCATGCTCCTTTCTCTCAAGTCGGATTCTCAGAAACATTATTTTCCTTCACATGATAGCTTGCAAATATAACAAAGTATATTTTTACATGATAAGCAGAAGAAAATGCAAACCAGATCACATTTCTCTCACTTGAAGTCTGAAGTGGATGATAAAGGTTTTTATTCTCAAGATGTATGTATCCCAGTGCCTGGAACAATTGAAATCCTTAAGAAATATGTGTAAAATGGTTTAAAAAATATTTTAAGGAGTTATTTAATGAATCAGGTACTCAAGTCCTGAATTCAACAATAAACGTATAAAAGTCAGTCTTTTTTGGGGGGGTACCTACTTCTCTTTCTCTAATGCTTTATTGTAAAGATTTCAGTATATATCAATACAACCTTCCAGAGGCCAGATAAAATGTACTTTTTTTTTTTCATCAACCAGCTAAATTTGTGGCTATTTCAATTAAATATAATTTTTTTTTTCCTAGAAACCAATGTGTGTAAGTACTGTAACTAAATATTACAAAACATATTTTTAGGTCTTACATGCTATTACAAATTGTCAATACAAATTTTTCTGAAGTTTTAAGCTTTTTAATTAGAAAGGATTTTTATCTAAAGAGATTGCATTTAAAGTAGTAGAAAATTATTTTATGGTTCTCAAATTTTTTAACAAATACTTTGTGATTAAAGAATCCATCAAATAGCTCAATTAAAATAATTAGTGGATTTAATCAATGGATTCACAAACTAACCATAGTTAGCAATACCATCATCCAGTGAAATACATTTATTTAAATATTTGATTAGTGTTTAACAATTCATTATGTGCTTTAGTAATATCGAAAAAAATGTGCTTAATAGTCCTAGAATATAGCCTTGGGGCATAGCATACTATATTAAATTCTTGGTGCCCTTCGAGAAGATGAACTTAGGGTATTGCAACTCCATTTCAAATTGGAAGCTTAAGGAAAATTAATGAGGGACTTAGAGATATTAAGAGGAGAATAAATAAATAGTCACTCTGTAAATAAAAAATCATCCCCTGAGTAAGCTCTGGGTTAATTTCTGCTCCTTCTTTTACCCATTGTATAATTAGAATATCTTTGTAGAATATAGAGATGAATTGGCATACATATTCAGTCTCACTCAAAGTAATTTAAAATTAATCTGAGAAAATATGTCCATGTATAATTTAGTGATAACTTTGTTTTTATGGAGATAAAGTTAAATATGCATGTAACTTATTTACATTTCACATGGTTGTTTTGGGGATTATTCCTGATTATTCCATTTTGGCATTGCCAAGTGTCATGTGCCAATGAAATGTGACTGTTATAATACCTTCGTGTCCTCAGTGCCTAAGATAGCTTATGCAAGAATGTGTATATAAAAATCAATAAATGTATTCTGTGTAAATAATATTTGAACAGAAAAATCTAAGACATCTGGCCAAGATGATACGGCTGTATAAAAAACGAAGTATCATAATCTTTCAATAATATAAGATAGAGAAACTACCGATACTTTAGTATTAATCCAGAATCCTCATTTTCACTATTCCTGTGTATCTAAAGAGACAATACTATTTAATTCCAAATGACTGAACTCCTCATTGTGAGGGAAAGCGAACAGAGAGCAGCAACAAAGGAAAACACGATGCAGACCTCAAGAATTTTTCCTCAAAGCCCAGAGCTACTGAGGATGTAAGTCATTTAAAACGAACAACTAATATTTTGACTTGCAGGGTCAAAATATACACTGAGAATTGGCTCGATTGTGGAGTAAAGGTGTATAAGAAAATGCAAGAATAAGTGCAATACATATGTATATGTATAAATGTATAAATGTTCAAAATAGACACTGATGGAAGAAGCCACCACCTGAGAGTTGTTTTTGATTACAACTTTGTATTAGCCTCTTATGTAGGTTCAGTTCAGTTCAGTCACTCAGTCGTGTCCGACTCTTTGGGACCCCATGAATTGCAGCACGCCAGCCCTCCCTGTCCATCACCAACTCCCGGAGTTTACCCAAACCCATGCCCATCGAGTCGGTGATGCCATCCAACCATCTCATCCTCTGTCATCCCCTTCTCCTCATGTAGGCATTTCTGTTTTAAATAAGGGAACTTGCTCACTTTCTCCAATTACTTACACTAAACATGTCTTTACTTTCTCTCTTATTTTGTCCTTTTCTTTTTAAAAAAAAATTAACACTCATTTTTCAGTGTTAAATTATGAACAAGTTGATTGCAAAAACATCAGTTGATTTTTCTTCCTGTCCTCCCCGTTTTCTCCTGTACTTATCCTCTGAAGCACCGTTTTGGTAATTTAGTTATTATCTGTGAGATTTACACTTCTACATGTCATGAAATATTAAGCACCTCTTCTGCTATCTTCTGATTTGTTAATTTTGAATAACGACTTTCATTTTGGCATGTCAAGATACGAGACTAGTGGGCTAAATCATTATTAACTGTAATATTCTTACAAATACATAGGAGTATTGTAGTTGACCCTGGGACAGCATGGACGTTCGAGGAGATAACCTCTAGCAGTTGAAAATCCAACTCTAGCTTCATAGCCAGCCCTTCCAATCTGTGTTTTACATCTGCAGATTCAAATAACAGTGAACTGCTCATCCAGTAGTATGTATCTATTGAAAAAAATGCACTCTGTGTATAAGTGAATCCGGGCTGTCCCGAGTCTACTGTGTATCATGGTTATGCTTTCAGTACGATTTTATAAAGTCTTATATGTTTTAATTAATTTATTTTTAATTGAAGGATAATTGCTTTATGATCTTGTGTTGACTTCTGGAATGCGTCACCATGAGTCGGCCATAGGTTTCATAGGTACACACATGTCCTCTCTCTTTTGAAGCTCCCTCCCACCTCCCAGTCCATCCGACCCCTCTAGGCTGTTACAGAGCACCGAGTTGGAGCCCCCTGCATCATACGGCAAAGTCCCATATATGTCATGTCGTTTTACATATGGGAATGCCTGTGTCCCAGTGTTATTTTCTCAATCCGTCCCACTCTCCTCCCCTCACTGTGCCTGTGTCTGCTTTGCTGCCCTGCTCATATTGTGAAATCATAGATACACTGAAAGTTTCAAAGATAGTACAAAGAGGTCCCTTAAACTTTTTACCCAATTTCCCGCAAAGTTACACGATACACATTTAGAGTATAATACTAGAATCAGAAAAGTGAAATTGATAGAATGTTGCATGTCTTTGATTGTAATATGTAACGTTCTGTAACCGCCGTTGCCATCAAAATACAGAACTCTTCCATGATCACAGAGTTCTCCCTATAGTGTTGCGCCAGGTTCTCCAGCGTGTCTAATTCCTGGCAACATTAATCTGTCTTCGACCTTTATCAGTTCAGATCAGTTACTCTGTCATGACTGACTCTTTGTGACCCCAAGGACTGCAGCACACCAGACCTCCCTGTCCATCACAACTCCCGGAGCTTACTCAAACTAATGCCCATTGAGTCGGTGATGCCATCCAATCATCTCAACCTTTGTCACCCCCTTTTCCTCCTGCCTTCTATCTTTCCCAGCATCAGGGCCTTTTCCAGTGAATCAGTTCTTTGCATCAGATGGCCAAAGTATTGGAGTTTCAACTTCAGCATCAATCCTTCCAATGAATATTCAGAGTTGATTTCCTTTAGGATGGACTGGTTTGATCTTGCAACCCAAGGGACTCTCAAGAGACTTCTCCAACACCACAGTTCAAAAGCATCAATTTTTTGGTGCTCAGCTTTCTTTATTGTCCAACTCTCATATCCATACATGACTACTGGAACCATAGCTTTGACCAGATGGACGTTTGTTGATAAAGTAATATCTCTGCTTTTTAATATACTGTCTAGGTTTGTCATAGCTTTTCTTCCAAGGAGCAAGTGTCTTTTAATTTTATGGCTGCAGTCACCATCTTCAGTGATGTTGGAGCCCAAGAAAATCAAGTCTGTCACTGTTTCCATTGTTTCCCCATCTATTTGCCATGAAGTGATGGGACTTGATGCCATGATGTTAGTTTTTTCAATGTTGAGTTTTAATCTAGCCTTTTCATTCTCTTCTTTCACTTTCATCAAGAGGCTCTTTAGTTCTTCTTCACTTTCTGCCATAAGGGTGGTGTCATCTGCATACCTGAGGTTATTGATATTTCTCCTGGCAATCTTGATTCTGGCTTGTGTTTCATCCAACCCTGCATTTCACATGATGAACTCTGCATATAAGTTAATAATTTTATATAAATAGAAACATATAGCAGTTGAACTTCTAAAATTGACTTTTTTTCTCCACTGGGCAAAATGCTGTTGAGGTCCATCCAAGCTGTTACATGTAGTAATGGCTCCCTCTTTTCATTGTTGAGTGGTGATCCATGATATGGATGCACCACTCTTAAACATTAGACTGATGAAAGATATTTTGTTTGCTTCTAATTTGGGAGTGTTACAAGTCAAAGTATTATAAACATTCAAATAAATATTCCTGAATGGACATAAGCCATCACTTCCCTGGTCTAGGAGTGCAATAACTAGCATTTGTTAAGTGTCCATTTAGTTTTTAAAGACATTGCCAAACTATTTTCTAAAGTGGTTGTTTCATTAAACATATTCACCACAATCTGTGAGAGATCCCCCTTCTACACATCTTTGCTAGTACTTGATATTGTCACTACTTTGAAACAAAAGTTCTGCTCTTCTAACGGGCATGTAGTGGTATCGCATCATCGTCTTGTTTTTGTGGAAGTTGTCTGCTTCAGTCTGAATTGAGCGCGCAGGATCTTTGTTGCGTCATGCGGGATCTCTCCTTGAGGCCCGTGGACTCTAACTGTCTCACACTGTCTCAGTTGCTCTGTGGCATGCGGGATCTTAGTTCCCTGACCAGGGATTGAACCCCTGTCCCCTGCATTTCAAGGCAGATTCTTAACAACCGGATGACCAGGGAAGCCCCCTGTTCTTAACTCGTACTTCCCTAGTGACTAATGATGTCAAACGTGTCTTCTTTTCTACCAGTGTATTCTATTCAGTAGAATATGTCTTCATGTATTTAGCCGATTTTCTGTTTCTTACTGTATGAGTCCTCTGTCATTTAGTGGGCTGATCTTCTTTTCCCACTCTGTAGCTTGTTTCTTAATAGTGTATTTCAGAGAGAAAAAGATTTTCATTAGGATGATTGTTTTATCAATTTGTTGTTTTATGGATTGTGCTTTTGGTATCATGTTTAGGAATTATTCACCATGTTCTAGTTCTAGCAGATTTTTGCCTGTATTGTCTAAGAATTTTGTGCATGTGGGTGCACGCGTTCAGTCATGTCTGACTTTTTGTGACCTCACGGACGGTAGCCCCCCAGGCTCCTCTGTCCTTGCAATTTCCCAGACAAGTATGGAGTGGGTTACCATTTCCTACTCCTAGGGATCTTCCTGAC
Organism: Giraffa tippelskirchi; assembly: GCF_054371585.1. Taxonomy (NCBI): domain Eukaryota; kingdom Metazoa; phylum Chordata; class Mammalia; order Artiodactyla; family Giraffidae; genus Giraffa; species Giraffa tippelskirchi. Next base: position 173,419,369 of record NC_137280.1, on the reverse strand, counting down.
CCAGGGATTAAACCTGCATCTCCTGCCCTGCAGGCAGATTCTTTACCATCTGAGCCACTGGGGAAACCCTAAGTATTTCTTTCCTGAATTTTCTGTTAATATTCTTTCCTTTACTCTTTATTCCAAGCTTCAAAAATTTCTTCTTTCCAGTGTTTATGTTTTAACAATATCTGGAATTTGTTACAGCAAGGTTTTTGCTTACATAAGCTATATCTAGATAGAATATTATTATTTTGCCCTACACAGGGATGAAACCCCCATCTCCTGCATTGCTGGTAGATTCTTTACCACCTGAGCACCAGGGAATCCCTGGTGGTTAATATTATGAATGTTAACCATTTAATGTATATTTTTCCCACCTCATATGTTGTTGGTGGTTTATTTGGTTGTGCAGAAGCTTTCTACTAATTTATTTTTTGAAACATTTTAGTTCAGTTTCTTCATTCTGTAGGTCCTTAGCACATAGATTTTGGTTGTTTGTTTGGCGACCTTCTTGTTTGATGTTGGCATTTCTTGCTACGATCTTCCCTTTTAGATCGCCTTTCTGCTGCGTCCTATACATGCTGGTATGTTGTGTTTCCGATTTTGTTTGTCTCAAGGGAATATTTTTATTCCCCCTTTAATTTCTTCATTGGTTGTTTAGGAGACCATTGTTTAATTTTCATGTATTCAAGAATTTTCCAAATTTTTCTGATACTGATTTCTAGCTTTATGCCATTGTGGTTGGAGAAAATACCTGGTATTTTTTTTGCTCTTAAAGCTATTCCTGTCTGGATTGATCTTTCCATCATTGAAAGTGGAATATTAAAGTCCCCAACCATTATCATATTGTTGTTTATTTCTCCTTTTGTCTGTAAAAATTTTTATTTATTTATTGAGGTCCTCTAATGTTGAGTCAATAAATATCTAAAATTTTTGTTTTGGTGAATTGACTTGTTTACCATTATATAATGACCTTATTTGTTTCTTCTTACCATTATATATATGTATATTTATATATATGAATATATATATATATATTTATGTGGACCATTTTTGTTTTGTAGTCTTTATTGAGTTTGTTACAGTATTGCTTCTGTTTTATGTTTTTGTTTTTTGGCCCTGAAGCTTCGGGAATTTTTAGCTCCCTGACCAGGGATCAAACCCACACCCCCTGCACTGGAAGTCCATGCTGCCTGATATGCGTCAAACTACCCCTGCTTTTGCTGTAGCTGTTGCCACTTGATTGAACTGTCCTTTCCTGCCCTTGCACTCTTGGCCTGTTTGTGTCTTTATTGCTAAAGTGACTCTCTTGCTGCGACGTATTTCTGGATCTGTTTTGTTTCCTTATTTCTTCAAGGATTCTATATTGTTGACTACGTTATTTAATCTACTTACATTTGAAGAAATTATTGATAAGTAAGTCTTACTATTGACATTTTATTCATTGTTTTCTGGTTGTTTTGTAGACCAACTGTTCCTTGCTTCTTACCCTACTGTCTTTCTTGTGTTTTGCTGTCTTTTGGCATCAGTACACTTTGACATTTTTACCGTGTTCTTTGTGTAACTTCTACAGATTTCTTCATGTGATGCTTATACAAGATATCTTGAAATTATAAAACCCTATTTTAAGCTTATAACAGCTTAACTTCGATAGAATTCCTAAACTTTGCTCTTTTGTTTCTCCCACTCACATTTGCATCTTTTTTGTATTTTAGAGTTGCAAATGAATTATGCACAACTATTATCAACGCATAGAATCTAACTTTGACTTTATATTTACCATCGTCAGTGAGTTTTACACTGCCTTTTAATGTTTTTAAGATGTTAGTGTCCTTTTACTTCTACTTAAGAGCTCCCTTTTGCATTTCTTGTTAGGTAGGTCTAGTGGCAATGAACTGCCTCAGTTTTGTTTGTTTAGGAAAGTTTTTAGTCTCTCCTTTTCTGAAGGACAGTTTTACCTGGTATAGAGTTAGGGGTTGACAGTTTTTTCTTTAATATTTTGAAAATGTCATATGCCATTTATTTCCTCTCCTGACAGGTTTCTGCTGAGCAATCCGTCAACGATCTTATGAGGCTTCCCATGTCAAAACTTTTCTCTTTTATTTTGCTGCTTTTAAAATTGCTTCTTTGTGTTTGACTTTTAAAATTTTAATTATGATGTTTCTTGGTGTAGCCCTGTTCAAGTTCAATCCATTTCTTGTCCTTGTGGCCTCATGGATCTGGGTATCTATTTCTCTCTTTAGGTTTGGGAAGGTTTCGAACATTATTTCTTTGAATATACATTCTCTCCTTACCTTCCCCTCTGGAATCCCCATAATGCCAACATTGTTTCTTTTCACTGTGTCCCATGAGTCTCTTAGGCTTTCTTTGTTCTTCCTTATTCTTATTTTTCTTTTAGATTCTCTAGTTGGATAATATCTAATGTCTAGGTCGCTGATTCTTTTGCATGGCTGAGTCTGCTTTTGAAAGTCTCTTTTCAGTTCTTCAGTTCAGCTATTGTATTTTTTAACTCTCGGATATTTGTCTTTTGATAGTTTCTATTGAAATGTTGAATTTCTTGTTTTCTTCATGCATTTTTTCCCTAATTTTGTTCAGTTGCTTGCTTCTATTTTCTTGTAGTTTACTGAACTCTAACATGATTACTTTGAATTCTTTGACAGTTCATAGATCTTCATTTCTTTAGGATCAGTTGTTAGAGCTTCATTATTTTCCTTTAATGTTGTATTTACCTGGTTCTTTGTGATGCTTGTTACCCTATCTGCTCATTTGAGTGAGTGTGTTCTTCCTCCAGACGTCACAGGTATGTTTTGGTAGAGACCATCTTCACCAGCCAGCTCAGTTTAGGTTTCTGGACGTGTTTGGTAATGTCTTGATCCCACCTGCCCAAGGACACTACCAGCGGACATATCCAGACACTCAAACTGAATTTTTATCAACAAAGTCTTTTTGATATTTATATCCTCAAACCCATTATTTTTAGAAACAAAAGTCTCACAGTCACGAACATTGTCTAGTTCCAAACCGATCATCTGCTTGTTAATATCTTCTAAATATTCTCCATATTTTCAAAATTTAAAATGAAACGTTTTTATTATAATAGTCTCTCTATTCACTTTTAAATTGACAAGAAAATAGTAAACATACTTCTAACAGTCTGAGTTAACAGGTTAAAAATTTAAAAACAACTTTCTTGCTACCTGTTGTTTGTTAGAATTGAGGGTGATCATTTTTATTCAGTGATTTCATTTTATAAAGTGACATTTTGGGCTTTGAATGACATGTTCAATTCTAACCATTTCCCAAGCTCGAAACGGAGTCTCACCCACTTGTCGGCTCACAATCACGTTCTACCGCTTCCGTTCCTGAAAGTTGACAAAATACGATGCAAAAAAGCGTCATTCTAGCGGATGCGAAGCAGATGTTTTCCCCCTGAGGAAAAAACTTTCCACAACAGGTCAAACAGATGTCTGAAAAACATTTACGTTTATGAACTCTTCATACATTTACCTGACAATATAAGTCACAATATAAGTTCATGTAGCCTTGTTATGTGAATTGAGAAGAAGTGCTACTGCTGCTAAGTCGCTTCAGTCGTGTCCGACTCGGTGCGACCCCACAGACGGCAGCCCACCGGGCTCCGCCGTCCCCGGGATTCTCCAGGCAAGAACACTGGAGTGGGTTGCCGTTTCCTTCCCCAATGCATGAAAGTAAAAGTGAAAGGGAAGTCGCTCAGTCTTAGCGACCCCATGGACTGCAGCCTACCAGGCTCCTCTGTCCATGGGATTTTCCAGGCAAGAGGACTGGAGTGGGGTGCCACTGCCTTCTCCTGAGAATAAGTAGCAAGATATAATTGAAATTGTATTTTTAAAATGGCATTTAAAACCTAAGAGTGTTTTTTCCTTTGTCCTTGCTGTTACTCTTACTCTGCACTAAATATAATAACAGTTAAAACGATTAGGAGAAATACTGTATTCAAAAAGGAAACTAAATTCATGCAGAAACAGAATTGTACTCTGTCAACCATTAAACGTAATCGATTTCCTCAGTAATGAACCTTTAAATTCTAAGAATGAAAATAACATTGTGTAGGAAAAAATGAAATGAGTTAGAATCTCTTAGAAGATAAATCTTCACTACCTAGATGAGTACTTTAAAAAAATCCCTTTGATTCATCTTTCCTCTAAAAAAGAAATAAAATTATGTTGTTAGGTCCCTGAAAAGATTCTGTTATATTCAGCCTTGCTCGGCATCAAATAACGTGTAGAGATTTTAAAAATAAAATGCGTGTGCCTCTCCAAAAAAAATGAGAATTGTTGTGATGAGATAGAGACATCATATTTCTAATTATTAAATTATTTATATGTACATAAATAAAATAGATGGATAGTTATATCTTTAAGTAGATATCTCTATATATCTCTATCTGTATATACTGTGAAGAGGTTTAATCAATTTGGCCATTTGTAATTTTCAGTTTGTTTTTGTAAGAAACTACATTTAGAGGCATTTGTGAAGTGTTGTTGCCTTGCTTGTAATCAAATATGTCCAATATGTGATTCTACCACACATGCCCAAGTATTTACTGGCAAATAGTCACAAGAACAGCCTGTACTATGTATGGCTAATGACTTGGCATCTATCTGCTAGTTAAGCATTGTCCAAGAAAGGTTCACTGAAACAAGAAACAAAAATATCAATAACATGACTGACAAAACGTGTAGTTTGGGAATGCTGTAATATATTTTATGTTCCACTGGAGAACGTAGTAATGAAAAGAAGACTAGAATAGAATGGCACTCAAAATGCTAATCTGTTGGCCTACAAGCCACTAGAAAGAAAATATAGGTAAAGGTCAATATATCTGCAAAATGCAGATTTTATGAACACCAGTATGTCAAGATGGAAAATAAAATCAACAGTAGTTTTGCTAATACTCTTCTGTGTAGCAGTGATCTTGTGGTATTTAAATCTGCCATGCGGACTCATGATTAGTGTTGCTTTAGTGCTAAAAAATACATCCACTTTGTATATGAATGAGTTGCATCTTCAATTACCAAATTTTCGGATGTAGGTAGTTAAGACTTAAGACTAGCGCCCACAGACTCCCACCACTGGCTATTGATGAAGCGACCAGAAGTAAATGAACCCTCAACCTATGCACGTAAAACGAGGGAGAGGCAAGCAGCGGTTCTCACACTGAGCGCTGAGGAAACGTGATCCTCGGTAGAAGGGAAACAAACAAGATGCCTCCTACAACAACCCTGGAATTCTGCGTGGGGATCATTGGTGACAGTGGTAAGAGGGACTGAAAGTAACGAGAAGTCTGATGGGTTGGCTGGTTTCGGTAAATTGGATTTTGGAGATTGTGAAGGCTGAGGAATCTGGAAGTTTTGAGACACTTGTCATGAGAGGTAGGAATTATACCAAATAAGAATTCATGTTAAAATGCATTAATAAAACTGATTAACTATAAAATATAAGTAACAATAACAATTTACTTATTCAAAAATTGAGGAAGAAAAGACAAAAGAAAAATAGAAAGTATATAGCAATATAATAACCTTGAGTGCATGCTAAGTCACTTCACGTCTGACTCTTTGTGACCCTATTGACTGTAGCCCACCAGGCTCCTCTGTTCATGGGATTCTCAGGCAATAATACTTGAGTGGGTTGCTATGCCCTCCTCCAGGGTATCTTCCCAACCCAGAGATCTAACCCATGTCTCCTGTACCTCCTGCATTGGCAGGAGGATTCTTTACCACTAACACTACCTGGGAAGCCCAGTAACAGGCTTAAATCCCTTCAAATCTAGAAGTGTACTAAATCCAAATGATCCAATTAATCATTAGCCCTCTAAGTAAAAGACAACAGTTGTCATATTGCATAAAAAGGAAACCCGGACTGTTTATGATCCGCAAAAAGCAAAACAAAGCAGAAAGAGACTCAAGATGTGTAAAACAAACTTATGGTTGCAGAAGGGAAGAGATAGTTAGAGAGCTGAGATGGTCATGTACACACTGCTATATGTAAAATGGATAACCGACAAGGACTTACTGTATAGCACCAGAACTCTACTTAACGTTAAGTGGCAGCCTAGATGGAGGTTTGGGGAAGAATGGGTACATGCATATGGATGGCTGGCTTTCTTTGCTCTTCACCTGAAACTATCACAATATTGTTAATTGGATATGCTTCAAAAGAGGAAAAAAAATTAATAAATTACAATGTATAAATAGTTTAATACTGAAGGAAATAAATCTATGTGCCATGCAAACATTAAGCATAAAGTTTAAACAACAATAATATCATACAAACTGGACTTCAGAACAAGGAATGTTACTAGGGAAAATTTATGATCATTAGATTTGATATATTAAGAAGACATAACTATCCTAAGTATCTGTGAATCCACCAACAGTTTTATAACACATGATGAAAAATCTGACAGAAAAGAAGAAACAGACAATACTTTTCTCCTAGAAATTAAACAATATGTAGAAAATCATGACCAATTAGGAAGATTACAATGTTAGTGACCAAATTATCCTTTTTGATGTTTGTAGATCAGTGTCCCCAACAACAACAAAATAGGATACACATCTTTTCAAGGGCATATACTTCAAAGAATTTTATTTTTTTCTGATAATTTCTTTGCCCATACATAGGATATTAGATTTGTTATTCAATTTTCAAATATTTTTTGTATTTTTTAGATATCTTTTTGCTTATTTTCAATTTAATTTCCTATAGTTAGGACTCTGCATAGTTGAGTTTTGTATTAGGCAGAGAATATAGTCTATGTTGGTGTTTATACTCTGTGATGGGCCAGGATATAATAGACAGGGTCACAAGGGAGCTTTCTTAAGCTTATTAAAATGTTTTATATATTTTTATACTGGTAGTTGCACAAATGTATACATATAATCAAGCTTGTCAAATTATAATAGTGAATACAGTTAATTGTATAAATTATAACTCAATAATTGAGAAAAACTAGACACAAATTTCCCACTATCATTATTAATTTAGAGATAATATAATGTCTGTGAGGCAGGTTAACAAAACATACACTTTCATATGAATGAATTTAAGCATATGGAAAGAAGTATACTTTCCTAATTTATAAGGGAATGAAAAGTAAGACTGTAAAGAATTACTATGTTACCCCCACTAGAATTTTCAAAAACAGATTAAAAAGGTTGATCATTTTGAGTGTTATTGAGGAATTAGAGCACCAGGAACAGTTACTGTAGGAAGTTAAACTGTAAACAGCCTCTTTGAATATACATTCTTATGTCTGGTTGAACACGCGCAAGCTGTCCATTACATGTACCAGGGACATGTACAAAATTGTGCTCAGAAACATAACTTGCAATAACAAAACACTGGAGCTGAGATCAATCCAAAAATCCGCTCGACAGACAATGAATGATTATGCTGTAATAAGTTTACACACAAAAACTTATGATTCAAGAATTAAAATAAACTACAACTGAATTAATATAACAGGTGAAATTTAGATGTGAAATGTGACTCAAAAGTATTGCAATGGAGCTAATATATGTCTTTCATAAATCTTAAAAACAGACGTTTATTATCTGTATTTTAAAATATACATATAAAATATCTGCATGTTTTAAAACCAAGATTTAAGATTTAATCTTTTAAGATTACAAGCTAAGCTTAATACATAGCCAGGGTTGCAAATTATTTTTTTAGAATTAAAAAAACACTATTAAAAAACTATAATTCCTTACCATCATATTTTCCTTGGAAAATTCAATTTTGAAGTTTTGCTTGCCAATTTTCTAACACGTTTCAGTACGTGACTGGTGTTACAAAATCAATAAGTGGATTTGGACAACATGGATATCTAAGAACAAGGAGAGTAACAATTAATGTTACTTTGTAGGAAAGAGATCTTCCATTCTTAAGAACCTAGAAGGGAATGAATCTTCTTCAAAGAAATAAATGTGTCACTAAAAACCATGATCCATCATAATCTATTTTTTATATACTTTTTTTTTTATTGTAGCATAATTGATTTATAGTGTTGTGTTACTTTCTGCTACACAGCCTAGTCGATCAGTGATGCACGTATCTACTCTCGTTTTGGATTCTTTTCCCTGATGCACGTTATCTACTCTCGTTTTGGATTCTTTTCCCAGATAGGTCCTTACCGAGTACTGGGCAGGGTCCGTGTGCTGTGCAGCAGGTCCTTACTGCTGTTCAGTTGCTGAGTCATGTCTGACTCTCTGCGACCCCATAGTTGTATGTATGTGTCAATCTCAGTGTCCCCCCAATATAATCCTCTGCACCTGTGCCCCCAGTAACCGTATATTTTCTACATCTGTGACTCTATTTCTGTTTTGTAAATAAATTCGTTTGTCCTGTTTTTTAGATTCTCATATAGGTGATGTCACATATTGGCCTTTCTCTGACCGATGTCACTCAGTGTGGCATCTCTGGACCCACCGTGTTGCTGCACAGAGTGTCATTTCATTCTTTCTATGACTGAGTGATACTCCATCGTGTGATACACACACACACTCTCTCTCTCTCACACTTCATCTTCTTTATCTATTCCTCTGTGGATGAACATGTAGGTTGCTTCCATGTCCTAGCTATTGTAAATAGTGCTGCAATGAAATTGGGTCGCATGCATGTTTTCAAATTATGATATTCTCTGGGTATATGCCCAGGAGTGGAATTGCTGGATCATGTGGTAGCTTTATTTTTAGTTTAAGGAATTTTTATGTCCTTCTTCATAGTGTCTGTAACAATTTACATTTGCAACAACAGTGTTAAAAGGTTTCCTTTTCTCCTCACCCTCTCCAGCATTTATCTGTAGATTTTTTTGGTGATGGCCATTTTGACTGGTGTGAGTTGATACTTCATTGTAGTTTTGATTTGAATCTCTGATAGTTACTGATATAGAGCATATTTTCATATGCCTCTTGGCCATCTGTTTGTCTTTGGAGAAATGTCTAGTTAGATCTTCTGCCCATTTTCTGATCGGGTTGTTTGACTTTTTGGTATTGTTTGAGCTCTTTGTATATTTTGGAAAATAATCCTTTCATTGTTACTTGGCTTGCAAATATTTTCTCCCATTCTGTGTGTTGTACTTTCATTTTATTTATAGTTTCCTTTGCTACACAAAAACTTTTAAGTTTAGTTAGGTCCCATTTGTTTATTTTCGTTTTAATTTTTATTACTCTAGGAGGTGGATCAAAAATGATCTTGCTGAGCTTTTCCTCAGAGAGCAGTCTCCCTGTTACCTCTGAGAGTTTTATAGTATCCAGTCTTACATATAGGTCTTTAATCCATTTTGTGTTTATTTTTTTGTATGTGGTGTTCATGAGAGTGTTCATTTCATTCTTTTCTAGGTAGCTATCTAGTTTTCCCAGCATCAGTTAGAGAAGAGACTATGTTTCTGCGTTGTATATTCTTGCCTCCTTTGTTATAGATTAGGTGACCATAGGTGCGTGGCATAATCTCTTTAACATAAAGATCCCACTCCATCGAATTCTCTTCAGGTATCAAAACTCTGAATTATCTCAGTGTCCTTCAAACAATTCTGTGCACCCCAATTAGTTAAATATAAATTTAATCATAAGAATATCTTTGACTAAAATAATAACTATAAGAGATCCACCACGTGTCCTTTCATTGTTGATTATTGTTCACATTTCTGTCGTGTCTGACAGAACTCTAATTCTTTCAGAAACTCACCACACCATTAACAAACTCTCGTGCCTATCTTACTATCATATCCATCTTAATATTTGGTTGAAAAAGCATCCTATAGTAGATAGTCCATTTTAGTTCCATAAAAATAACTGTAAGACAAAAAGAGTAAAAACACTATTTCACACTTGTTATGTGCCTTACTTTAAAATCCATAACTTTTAGCATGCTTAGAGTATAGCTTGAGGCTTTGCTGAAGTAGTTTTAAAAATCTTCAATAACTAATGGCATTAAATGTGCATTTTTGTTGCACAGAAAACTGATTTTATTTTCCTTGTAAAATATCTTAGCAATACTGAATTATTGTACTTATCTTGGACAGTCAAGATTTTCTCATAACAGCACATGCAAGCAAAGGATGACATACTTCTTCTCTAGGAAACATGTATTTTTCTGATACATAGAACATTTCTAACTCAACGTAATCCTTCCAGAATGAAGCAATTATTACTGCTATTACCATCATGAAGTATGGTATTGAAACTCCATATGAGGAAACTAAATATACCAACTTAAGAGCACTTATCCACTTGATTACTCAGATTGACTATTCATAGGCCAATTGCCAAGAAAGAAATTGTAAAGCCAAATATTAAATTTGAATCATAATCGTAAAAGGAGGAAACGCCATGTTATCCAGTTACCCAGAGGGCAGTGGGAGTGAACTGCTGGTTTATGGAGACCCTTAAATGTTCCAACAGGTCCTTCCCAACTTCCTAATTATTTAATTAATTCTTTGGTAAGCATTATTTTTTTTTTTTCTTGTATAGCCAATGGCACAGAACACTGGCATATTTTCCTTGTGCAAAGTCACTTCAGTTGTGTCTGTTTGAGGAAACGTTGGAGCAAACGTTGTTACTCAAAGATGAAGAAGGAATTCAGAACCTTAGGTTTTATCTTAGCAAAGAACTTACACAGAATATTTACTTATATGAAGTTCAGATGCATACTGAAAGGCATTATTTGATGTACAGTGATCCTTGATCATAATAGTATCTGCTTATTTATTTTAAAGATAAAAATCATTCCGTCATAATTCATAGTTACTGCAACACAGGGTTAATGAGCAATAATTTGGAATCCCTGCTATGTAACTGAGTCAATATAAACATCTCTCAGCTCTCCAAGACATCATAATATTTTCTATTCAACACTTAAATAACCTCACCAAAAGTGCTTTCCAAATGTGCCTAGCCTGTTGGTCTGAATTGTAGGAATACGCAATTAAGCGCTCTTTTCCTGTACATGATCTATTCTGAGCAGAGAAGCTATTATAGCTACCATCTGTTTTGGCTGCTCCTCATTTGTTTTTGGCATATAAACAATGGTTTAGTCAACAAGTGAATCATGGACTTATTTAATCCTCTAGTCAGTGCTGTAAAAACTCATTGTCACAGTGAAAATACACACAAATTATGGTTCAGCAACTTTTACTGGGGACCAGAGTTGCAATAGATGTTGTCTTTCTCTTGTACTGACACTTCTATTTCATTAATTCTGACCAGATAAACTGAAATTTTTAGAATAAAGTTTCTCCAAGAAACTGCCAGTTATTTAAACCTTTCAGAATTAAATCAAGGGAAAGAGGGAGGGAAAATGTAGCTTCTTTTGAAAAGGGTTCATGAAGCATAACTACATTAATTAAAACAATAAGCATCAGAACTCACAGTACTTTGATGAATTCAATTCTAAATATATATATATTTTTAATTTTAGAAAAAATCCTTTCATCATGATAAAAAAATAAAGATATTAATTTCTTATGGCTGTTATAATAATTTATCAAAAACTGAGCAGCTTAAAACAAAGACATTTTTCCTCCCAGTTTTGAGGCCAGAAATCAAGGTGTCATCAGGGCTATGCTACTTCTCCAAGTTCAAGGAGAGATCTCACTCCTTGCCTCCTTAGGATTTTGGTGGCTGCCACAGTAATTGGTTTGTGGCTGCATCAATCTAATCTCTTCCTCTATCTTCATGTGAAACTTTCTTCTGTCTGAGTCTTTTTTCATCTTCCACCTCTTAAAAAGTTTCCTTCAGTTTATTTTAGGGCTCATTCAGGAAGAGGTCATCTCAAGATCCTTAGATAAATTTTATCAGAAAAGACCTCTTTATAAATAAAGTAACATTAACAGCTTTTAGGCACAAGGTGGTGGGCATTTCTTTTAGGGGGCTACCAGTCACACTACTAGAGATAGTATACCAAAACTATATTCCAACACTCTATAGGGTCTATCTTCATTGCTCTTCCCTATAAAACATTGTTTCTAACACAAATCTTCATCTAAAACAGTGTTTGAGCGTTTGCCAATTCTCCACTGCCCAAAATATGATAGGTCCTTAATTCAACCACTTTTTCCTCTACTCAGAAGATGGTTGGATGGCATCACTGACTCAATGGACATGAATCTGAACAAAATCCAGGAGATAGTGAAGGACAGGGAAACCTGGCTTGCTGCAGTTCATGGAGTTGCAAAAAGTTGGACACGACTTAGCGGCTGAACAATAACAAAGTAGTTGATCAAGGGTACCCCCTGAGGCTTGCCAATTAGGGGAATTTCCCCTTAACATTGCTTTTTTTTTTTGCTAGGGCTGCACTGGATTAGAACTGCTGTACTAAAGGTGTACTTGGTGTTTGTTCATTAACCCACAGACCAAACGAAGCATTTGCTTATTCTATTAGTTGTCCATAGGGAATTTTCCATGATGCTATGGCTGTAATTGAGGCAGAAGTATATCGACACCTTTCTTAAAATTCAAATATAGGAGTAAAAGGAAGCAAAATATTTATCAAACTTGTGCATAATTATGAAAAGTTTGTGCTGGAATATTTGGAGAAACTAAAGCTATTTTTTTTTTAATAGCAAATAATTTAATGACACTATCTTTTGGCAGTTTTTTTTTTTCTGCTTTCATGTCTTTTAAATAGTGCAAAAAGAGGAAGAGAAGAAAACATATGGCAATTTATAACTTAACAGATTTGACCAAGAGTCTGATGTAGACTTGTAGAAGTAATTTACAGCTGGACTTTGAATTCCTCACCCTCTTTTCTGGGCATATGCTTCAAGTCCAAAATTCCCCTGGTAACCTCAAGGGTCAGTTGGCATATTGATGATTTCACCTGGCATAACTGGGGAAAAACATGATTAGAACACAGTAAAATCATGCTGGGAATATCTACTTTGAGCAGATTACTAGAAGATTTTGCCATCTCATCTGTTTTTTAAACGTTCAGAGAAACTTCTCTAGTAATGAACTATAGAAATGACCCCTGAAAGTATAGTTCTCTAATCTTTTTTTATATGGCTAATCATTTTTGTGACCTGTTGAATAAAATATTTTGCCAGTCCAAGGTTACAAAGACACACTTCTATGGTTTCATGCAGAAGATGCATGTTTTCGTGTAGAATATGTTTTACTTTTGAAATGTTTATCACTTTATCTGGAATTATCTTTTGTATAGTATGAAATAAAGGCAAAGTTTCCCATATTCATCTTCTTAAGGATCGTACACATTCACAGTGAAAGTCGCTCAGTCATGTCCAACTCTTTGTGACCCCATGGACTACCACCTGCCAGGCTCCTCTGTCCATGGAATTCTTTAGGCCATAATACTGGACTAGGCTGCTGTTCCCTCCTCCAGGGGATCTTCCCAACCCAGCGATAGAACCCAGGTATCCTGCATCGCAGGTGGATTCCTTACATCCGAGTCACCAGGGAAGCCCAAGAATACTGGAATGAGTAGCCTATCCCTCTCCAAGGGGTCTTCCCGACCCAGGGATGGAAACTGGGTCTGCTGCATTACAGGCATATTCTCTACTGAGTTACTAAGGAAGCCTCAAAAGTTTATGAGAGCATGACAAATCAAGTTAGAAGGGTGCTATGAAAGAAAATTAAATATTTACATAATAAATATGCATCAGTTGGTTTATTTTCTAATTTTAGTCCAGATGAGTACTATTTTCATCAGTTTACGAATAACAAGAGTTAGAAAAAGTTAAGTAAATTAACATTGGTTTATGGAGATACAGTTGAAGTTGAAACTAGCATTTAGATTAAGGTTTTCCAGAATTAAAAAGTCCATTATTGTCTCATATTGCTATACTGCTCTGGCAAATGTGTTGTGAAGAGATACATTTAGATCTGGAATAGGTGTCCAAGGTTTGTGTACAATATATCATTTGACCACTTGCTTTCCCTAGCCAAAAGTTCACAACCTACCTTCCTTGCATAGTTTGTTTTTTTTTTTTCAATATTCCTTTGTCTTCTTTCCTTCTCCTCTTTTTTCTCACATAATTTTATTTTTATCTCCTTCCTATGTTTTCAGTATCTATCAGCTAAATGCATAACTCCAGACTATAAAGGCATAGCAATAAAATAGAATATATTTTGAAAATCATTCTTCCATTTCACTTTTTTTATGGATTAACTGAGTCAAGTTTTGTGGGTTTATTTGCTCAGTTTAATAACCACGGATGCAAGGGCTGCCTGAAAAACACTCTATTGTTCCTAAATTAGTTGAAATGAATAAAGAAACCCAGATGAGAAAACGTAGTGGGACATAATGTGAGAAAATTGGGTAGAGTACAGAAGTTGAGTGAAGAAGGAAATGGCAACCCACTCTAGTATTCCTGCTTGGGAAATCCCATGGATAGAGGAGCCTGGCGAGCTACAGTCCAAGGGGTCACTAAAGAGCCAGATAGGACTTAGCAGCTATACAACAACAACAGCGGATGTTTAAGGTGTAATTTCAAAGAGAGTTCAGATTAATGGTGAGTGCAGAGAGAGGAGGAGGGACTTCAAAAGCTTAGTGATACAGATTAAGGCAGCATGTTCAAAGGGAATGGAGATTTTTAAGATGCCAGTGACTAGACAGTGCCTCAGTTGAGTTTAGTCTGTCAGTCATGTCTGACTCTTTGTGACCCCATGGACTGCAGCATGCCAGGCCTCTCTGTCCATCACCAAGTCCCGGAGCTTGCGCAAATTCATGTCCATCAAGCCAGTGATGCCATCCAACCATCTCATCCTCTGTCGTCCCCTTCTCCTCCTCCCTTGAATCTTTCCCAGCATCAGGATGTTTTCCAGTGAGTCAATTCTTTGCATCAGGTGGCCAAAATATTGGAGTTTAGGCTTCAGTATCAGTCCTTCTAGTGAATATTCAGGACTGATCTCCTTTAGGATGGACTGGTTGGATCTCCTTGCAGTTCAAGGGACTCTCAAGTCTTCTCCAACACCACAGTTCAAAAGCATCAATTATTTGGCCCTCAGCTTTCTTTATTGTCCAACTCTCACATCCATCCATGACCACTGGAAAAACCATAGCTTTGACTAAATGAAACTTTGTTGCCAAAGTAATGTCTCTGCTTTTTAATATGCTGTTTAGGTTGGTCATCGATTTTCTTCCAAGGTGCAAGCATCTTTTAATTTAATGGCTGTAGTCACCATCTGCAGTGATTTTGGAGCCCCCCCAGAATATCAAGTCTGTCACTGTTTCCATTGTTTCCCCATCTATTTGCCATGTAGTGATGGGACCAGATGCCATGATCTTAGTTTTTTGAATGTTGAATTTTAAGCCAACTTTTTCACTCTCTTCTTTCACTTTCATCAAGAGACTCTTTAGTTCTTCTTCTCTTTCTGCCATAAGGGTGATGTCATCTGCATATCTGAGGTTATTGATATTTCTCCCAACATTCTTGATTCCATCTTGATTCCAGACAGTGCCTGGCACCAGACAATTAAATATTTGTTGAATCTATGCAGATAAAATAGAACATTATAAAGTCCAAAATGCTTGTATTGACAGTTAAGTACTTTGAAGAGATGATGT
Source organism: Giraffa tippelskirchi (assembly GCF_054371585.1). Lineage (NCBI taxonomy): Eukaryota > Metazoa > Chordata > Mammalia > Artiodactyla > Giraffidae > Giraffa > Giraffa tippelskirchi. Next base: position 173,403,817 of record NC_137280.1, on the reverse strand, counting down.
ATGATGATGTATTCAAACAATAACAGATCATATTTTCAGAATATTTGACAGGTGAAAAAGGGGCTCTGCCTAAACTCACAACTGCTGCTGGAGTTAAATAAGGAAAACATAAGAAAGATGATATGAAACCCACAGCAAAGTTTCTTTCTTTTGGAGTAGGTTACAACCAAGATCAACTTGTAGAAATGGATTTTCTGGAAAAAATGGAAATTGGCAATTTCCCTAAATACTGTCATTGAAAGAAAACCTCATTTTATTAGAGTAATGGTAGGCAATAAAAGATGACTTCCCTCTTCTCCCATTTATTAATGAATTAGAATGCACAAAACCCTTGTAATAATTGACATAAAAAGGCTCATAAACATCATTTATATCTTCCTTGCCAGCATTTTAATTTTACAAAACCAGCATTTTTGTTAAAATTATAGTACATTAAAATGAGTTTTATCCTACTATTTGGAAAAGAAGTATGATGACAGTTTATAGAAAGATAAGCATGGTGGTAGAGAATGCCGTTCAGTATTTGGCCTACACTGAGTGAGAAGTTTTTCTTGGAAAAAAAGATATAAAATGAGATCAGCTATATATTTTGGGTTTGAAAATATATGAGAATTTTCAAGTTTTATGTATTTAATTTACAGGGATCTTTGTTTAAAACTTTGAATAATTAAAAATCTCTGTAAAAAAAAAAAAAAAAGAAAAGAGAGCATGAATATAAAAACCTAAAATGTAGGTTAGTCTCTGAAACATTGAAGAAAGTGCTGAATTTGGCAAATATGCAAATGTGTTCCTGGCAATGACAGTGTGTGGTTCTATCATCTACTGCTCGACCCTCCAGTGGGTAATTAAGGCAGTGCCCTCTCCAAACAGTTGATCTTAAGTACACATATTAGTGTTACTAATTACAATGTCCCATTAAAGTCTTCATTTTATTTCAAAGCTCAGTTATTTTTCTAGACAGGTGAACTAATACATGCCTTTTATTAACTACATTTTGAATCATATCCAATCATAATTCATAATCATTCTATGCCATTTCCAGCTTTGAACTTACTCCATACGCTGAAGACAAAATATACTCCCTCATTCTTTGCTTGTTTTCTATTACAAATTTTGTAAATTTGCCAAATATAGTCTTAGGTGCTTAGCTCTTATGACAGCTTTTGTTTATGTATAATGTAGGTTTGAAAATACTGTATCTTCCACTCCAAATGCCTTTAATGCATGTATATTATGAAATGAATTTACAGACCTTTTCTTCAGTTAGACATTTTATTCAGTTATTAGAATTTTATGTGAGGTTAGTTTAACCTGCTACAATATATGATTGAAAAAAAAAAATTGCTAGCAAGTCTGTAGGATACTGTGGAGAAGAAAATGGCAGCCTCCTCCAGTATATGCTGCCTGGTGAACTCCGAGGAGGGGGCAGCCTGCACGCTGCAGTCCATGGGGTCACAGAGGGCTGAACATGAATGAAGCGACTGAGCTCACACACATAGGATGCTGGGTGAACAGAAACTAACCTGTGAGGAAGGAAAAGGAAGGAGAAAATGAGCACCAAGGACTAACAAAAAAGGCCAGAGAGAAACTGCATTCAGCTTCGTCTTGCCCTTGACTTGTCCCCCACATTTAAACCTTATATGCATAACAATATAAAAACTCTTTAAGATCTAAGGGATGTTAGTATAACTTTGGCGGGGGGGTATCTTGCCTTCCACAAGACTGAGGAAACACTGAATCATAACCTCCATATGGGGACTGGTTATGGACTCTAATAACAATGATTCTGAGATGAGGAGGCATATGACGCTCTTGACCTGGACCAAGGTGTTTTTCATAACTTAACTCACTTCAGACTCATCAGACTAATTGCCCTTGAATTTCCTTGATTTTCAGTTTATTCATTGTAAAAAATAAGTGATTTCTTTGGAATACATTATCTGGCATTCATCCCTTCCAATCGTAAGCCCAAATACTAGTGGGAGGTTGAGAACACGGAAATACAAGTGTGGAACTAGTTGTTGTAATGGCTGTCCTGTCTCTCTTGACATTGACTTCTGCAGGAACTTAGGCCTAGTCAGTCAGCACAGGACTGGGAACACGTATATTGGTTCAGGGATGGTCAGGAATAAACTTCTGTTAGAATAGAAAGGAAATTTACCAGATGCCACTGGGAAATAAGTTGTTGTGTTTTTTTTTTAAACACTTCCTCTAGATACATACGATGGTTATAATGTAAATTTCTTTATTAATCTCTTACATAGTATTTCCCTGTTTATTGGAGAGTGAAACTATTCTAAAATAAAGCATAAGCAAAAGTAAGCAATAACCTTCAGTATTAGCTATCCAGTTATACTTCCTGTATGTATCATACACTTGCTGAGTAAAATGCAATCACAGACTATCCCCTACCCCTTGAATCTCTCTGTTTGACTGACATCCTTTGGAATTAGTGGAATAGTTCCAGCTGAAAATAAAGATTTACATCATATCTGAATAGTGAGTAATCAACTTTTAGAACTTTGTTGCATATTTCACTTATGAAACTGAAATGCACATCCAGTGTTCTTATGAAGTGGATGCAAGCCACATGTCCCATTTAGACAAAATCATCTTTTCCTCTCAAAACTGTCCCCACAAAGCTACTCAAATAGCAAGAATTAAAGCTTTATGAAATTTGCTTATGAACATATGGTTGCAGTTGAGCTTTTTTGTTGTTTATTTGTTTTCCTTTAAGATTGAAAAAAACCAAAGAAAAGGTTTCATATATAAAATAACCTAACAGTTTTATTCTGGGTATATTGCCAGTATATTTTAAAATAAGTATAACAGCCATGAAATTAAAAGATGTTTGCTCCTTGGAAGAAGGGCTAGGACAAACCTAGACAGCGTATTAAAAAGCAAAGACCTTACTTTACTGACAAAGGTCCACATAATCAAGCTATGGTTTTGGCAGTAATCATGTATGGATGGGAGAGTTGGACAGTAAGGAAAGTTGAACACTGAAAAACTGATGCTTTTGAATTATGGTGTTGGAGAAGACTCTTGAGAGTCCCTTGAACAGCAAGAAGTCAAATCAGTTAATCCTGAAGGAAATCAGTCCTGAATATTCATTGGAAGGACTGATACCGAATTGAAACTCTAACACTTCGGCCACCTGATGCGAGGAACTGACTCACTGGGAGGGACCCTGATGCTGGGAAAGATTGAAGGCGGGACGACAGAGGAGGAGATGGCTGGATGGCATCACCAACTCTATGGACATAAATTTGAACAAGCTCCGGGAGTTGGTGATGGACAGGGAAGCCAGCCGTGCTACAGTCCATGGGGTCACAAAGAGTCGGACATGACTGAACAACTGAACTGAACTCAGTATTAACTTACTTTCATCAAGAATAGCTCAGTAGGTCTTTAAATACAAGGTAATGTAAAGAAAAAGGTTTTGTAGAAAATATAATTAAAGTGGATTAACAATCTCAAAAAGGCAACTAATGAATTTTTTAGCTTTGCTCATCTGACATTTGGTATTGTTAACAGTATAAAGTTAATTTCCTTAAATCAAAATACATTTTGATTAAAAAATCATTAGACATATCAGATAGTAAATATATCAACTTGGCCTGATGCTGCCTCAGTTTTTTATTTGAAGTTTATGGAGGAAATTACAGACCTGTGCTACAGGCATATCAGATATAACAGCCACGTACTTGAAATATCCTCAGAAAAAGAAAGGTTGCTATTTTCAAACACTTTTATAATTGACACCTGCTCAATGGGACTGTCCTCTCCACGGTATACACTCACCTCAGCAGTCAGTAGGGAATGCCCTGCTTTTTAATCATTCCCGGAAGTGCTCCAACCCTCCTGGGGATGGCAATGCTGTGTCATTCCCCCTCGATTTAATCTGTGACATGCTCCTGGAGGTCATTTCATGGTACACTATTATGTAAGAAATGAAGGAAAATTACTGCAAAAGAGGAGTAAAGGAAGCACGTAGTACTCGATAACAGTGATCCTTTCAAATATTAAAAGCATGTCACTTAATCTATCTCTTCCTCAATGTAACCTCCCTTCACTGTATCAGTGTTATTAAGGTGTATCAGCTACTGTGAAGCACTTGCCTTCTAAGAAATGTACCTTAGATACAGTGTCAAAGAAATATGAATTGCTATTCTGACACCTAAAAACTGTGTGTTAAGGCTTTAATAAACCTCCTCTCCATACGCTACTCACATTCATGCACAGGAGTGTGTGTGCACATGCCCATGAACACAACACACACCTAAACAAAGGGAATAAATCTGTAAGAGCTGTTGAAAAATTGCTTTGCTAAATGTTCTGTTCTAAAAAGTGAAAACTGCTTGGAATATTTTCATTAACATAGACTATAAGCATCTAGCTCTGGTTTCCTCGAAATGCTTTGGGTAGAGGCAATGCTTTAGAAGTTGTCTGCAACTTATAAAAAAAAAAAAAAGAAGAAAATCTTAAAATGAATTTGGGAAAGTCGAGTGCTGAGTTGATGACTTTATTATACTCACTATTTCAAGTTTCAAAGCTAATCTAATGGAAGTAGAAGTAAAATCTTTTTAAACAGTTTTTGCATAGACTATAAGGCATTTAATTTTAGAAGTTTTACACAATATAGCTTTTCAATGTTTTCACTTCCTGGTTTTATATTTGTGTTAAATGGATTTATTAGTATTAACACATTTTTCTGGAAGGTGTGTATTGTATAGAAAAAAAAATTTACAACCTTTCTTGGCTCGAAATGCTTATCAAAGTGTCTGTACTCTGAATCTTTTCAGATTTCGCTTGCTTCCACGATTTCCTGATGCAGGAAGGAGTTTCCTAGCATTTTTGCCAAATAAGATGAATATTTTGCTCATGTGCATTGTTACCTTCTAAAAGGGATTTAAGACATGCTCCTTATTACATCAAAATTTTGTTTTTTGTCTTTCTCATACATTTTTACCACAATTTCCAAAATTCCGAGAAAACCGGTTGCCGTTAAGTGATTTTTCATTTGAGACCTGGCCATCTGCGTCCCTGTAGGGGTCATCTGGTCTTGTTTAATCATGACTGATATTTCTAGCATCACCAGAAATAGCATTCTGTCTTTTTAGTCTCAAATAACTAGATTCTTACCCTCCGATTACTTCACATATTCCCAAATCTGATTTATATCCCATGTCATTCCCAGTCCACAAGTCCCTTCAGTGTACCTCTGGAACTCCTGAACCGTCATCAAGGTATGTCTCAGATCCTCAAAACTGTCTCCAAACCATCACTTTAACTTATTCCTGTAATATGATCTAGGCTGGCTCCTGGGTTTACTAATTCCACCACACCCTTGCAGATGGCTGATCTTTCCACTTCCAAGCAGACGATTCTTCCTACTCTTAATGCCTGCTTTTAGTCTATTGTGTCTCTGTCCCCCACATACACACACATAGCCACACTCTCTCAGCTCTACTGAAATTCACAGAAGACCATAGATAGCCCTATCATCACTCTTTGTGCAGTCTTTCTGGTCAGTTCTCCTGGTTCGTGGATGATTTCAGTATCTGCTTTACTGACATCCACTCTGTCACTGTCCTGGTAAACATTTTTCAAACTGCATTACCATTTGCATAATCCATCCAACATCCTGTCCATTTGGTTCCTCGTCTTTACTTTTATTGATTTTTTTTTCCCTCCATCTTATACTCCTAATACGATGACCTAAAACTTGTCATTATAATAAATGCAACAGATTCCAAATCTCCATTTTAATTACCCTATCCTTGGAGCACTACCTGCAATATTTAAAACTTATTCTTTCTAGAACCGAAGTTAATTAATAATCCTATTCTCCTAGGTGAATATTTCACCTAGGTTATTTTTTTATCTCCTTAAACTTCCAGAATCCACCTTCTTCTCAACCGGTAATCGTCCTCTGTCAGTGCCCTGAAGCCAACAATCGCTAGGGATATTTGGTATTTTCATAATTTACACAGTGATCAAAATTTGTCTGTGCTTAAACAAGATTATGAGGTGATGTTTGTTTTTTGTATTTCAGTCTCACTTCGTCATGGTCCTAGAGTGATAATCCCACCCATGCATGCCCTTTATTAGTTTAGAATAGTTATAAATAACTGTGCATATGAGATAAATTTACTCTGAAAACTTGGCATTAAAAAAAGCTGACAATATGGCTACCAAGGGTGGCATTCACTTGGTAAAATCACAAGTTAAAGGTTATCCAATTTTGAGCTAGCATCCACATATTTTTAGTAATCACAATTTTAAATGCCCATGTACTATGCATTTTTATTTTTTGAAGGAATTATGCTTTTGACATTAATTGGATCTTGTTTGCTAAGTTGAATTGGACCTTACTACACAGACACAATTTTATCTAAGTTCTGAGATTAGAGTTGCTCAACTAAGAACCCTAGTACTGTATACTGAACTGGAATGAGGGTGAGATAAATACTCTGAAGTAAGAATTAATTTCATTTGGAAGCGCTCACCTTATGCTACACCCAATGTTAGTTATCTTGATTTGTGCTCTCAGAAATACACATAAAGGCTCAATTCCTTTTTAACTTCACTGACTTCTTTTCATACAATAAAATCTAATTACTTAAGTATAAAGTTTGAACTTTAGTAATTGAATACAGTTGTATAACTTCCACCACAGTCAAGATATAGAAAATGCCCATCACCGGTATGATCTTTTCTAATATTATTTCTATGATATCTTCAATAAGAGAACATCTTGACATAACAGTGAATGCCAGGTCAGCTCCTAATAACACTGAACACTTGCTGTTATTATTAGTTGACTCTGAATATCAGCAGTCTCTTTCACATTTCTCCATTATATAAGAACAAAATGTTAGTCAGAAGAGAACTTCTACATCTTCCAGTACCAAATATAGATATATAATATTGAAATAAATATATGTTCAGCTAGTTTCTGCTACATATATAAAATAACATCATTTCTTTACAAGGCAAGCCTTTCTCCGTATGTGTTGAATTCTACCCCGTATCACTCAGTCAAAGAACTTCCTCCTACAGTTTTCTTCTCTCTCTTCTTTTTAAAAAATCTTTTCTTTTTTTTTTTTTTTTGAGGTATGATTAATGTAATATTAGACTTGTTTCAGGTGCACAATGCTTTGATTTGGTATCTGTATGCACTACAAACTGGTCTCCATAATAAATATGTCAAAACTACAGGAACTTGCTCTTTTTATGATGAAAAGTTTTAAGATTCGCTCTTGCAAAAATGCAATACAGTGTTACTGGCCCCATGTTAGATGGCACCATGATGCACATCTCCATATGTTTTTATAGCTGGAAGTTTACCTCTTGACTCCTTAACCCAATTTCCCACCTCCCAACCCCCTTCCCTCTGGCAGTTACCCATCTGTTCTCTGTATCTTCTAGTTTAGTTTTGTTTGTTTGTTTGTTTGCTGTTTGGATTCTGCATCTAACTGAAATTACACAGTAATTATCTTTCGGTGTCTGACTTGTTTCACTCAGCCTAATAGCCTCAATGTCCACCCATGTTGTCACAAATGGCAGGATTTCATTCTTTTTGATTCAGCTGAGTTTTCTAACGTATATACTTACCACGTACTTTTTATCCATCCATCTACCATGGACACTTAGGTTGCTTCCATATCTTGGCTTTCATAAATAACATTGTAACAAGCAAAGGGGTACATATATCTTTGAAAATAAGTGTTTTCATATTTTTCAGAAAAATACTAGGAGTGGAATTGCTGTATGGTATTTTTTTATTTTTAATTTTCTGAGGAAGCTTCATGTTTTTTTTTTCCTATAATGGTTGCCAACAGTTTATAATATTCCCAACAGTGAAGAAGTGTTCCCTTTTCTCCATATTCTTCCTGACACTTGTTCGTTCTTGTCTTTTTGATGATAGCCATTCTGCAGATATGAGACAGTATCTCATTGTGGTTTTGATTTCCATTTGTTGAGCATTATTTCACATGTCTGTTGACCACATGTATATCTATTTTAGAAAAAAAAAAGTCTATTCTGTGTTCTAAAACATTTCCTCTACACTGTATCACTCCTATAAGCATACAGATAATTCACATTATCTCTCACCTTAAAAATGAAGATAAAAGAACAGCTTTCTCTTGATCTTCATTCTCCTCCAAGTTTTATAGCTGTTTAATATGCTTTCCTCACTTCAAATGAGATTGCTTAAATACTGTGCGTGTTCAGAATCATGATTTCTTATCCTAGTCTCCTTAAATCTCATCTAATTGTCTCCCACATTCACCAGCAGCAGCTACCATCACGGTTAGTAATTCCTCCATAACGTCCAAACTCTGGGTTAGTTCTCAGCCTTCATTTTTTCTCAAGAACAGCAGCGTTTGACATGATTGTGTTCTTATTTTTGAAGCATCACTTTTATTAAATTTTGCAATAGCAGCATCTTGGTTTTTCCCTCAGTCCTTAATCCCTTTTGATGGCTCGCTACTTGTTAATGTATGTTTCGAAGAGTGACCTCAGATTGTGCCCTGTCACAAATTTTCTTCTCTTTTTACAGTTATTCTTTGAGTGATAATCATCTATAGAGAAATAATTATTTCCATCCCAGACTTTTCTCTCAAATTTTAGACATTTATATCCACCCAGTGTATCAAACGTGGCCTGCCTCAAGCTGTTTTGTTTTTTTTTTTTCATCCTGCTCTTCTGTAGTCTACTATCTGATATCTGTTAGTATCCTAGGAATCTGTCCAACCCAGGCGCCATTTCTTCCTGAGATGATACAAATTATATTTCACCGATTCTCTTGCCAGATGCCTTCCTGTTAGGCACTGAGAAAGTGAGACTCTGGCAGGAGATCGGAAGATGGTAAGAATTCCAAAATGCTTTTATGGCTTCTGAGTGTCTCTGACAATGGTTGTCCCAGCTGTGCTGGTGGAAGTGGCAGTTGTGAGAAAAGCAGGAGAAGTAGGGAGTGGCAGGAGACAGCCACAGGACCGCGGTAGCCGTGCTTGAGGCAGTAGCAGCAGCTGTACGTAAAGGGAATGGGGGCGAGCCCTTGGCGTCCCGCTGAGCCAGTTCAAACATAGCCAGCACCAACTTCGGCTGGAAAAGCAATCCCAGGTGTGAAGCAACAGCATCCCACCTCTGCTGCTCCAGCGCTGAGGAACCGTGTCTTCTGTAGTTGTTCATTATTTACTAAACTTACTGATCCCCCGTCGTTTCTTCAGTTCTTCAATCACATTTTTGAAAAACAAATTATCTGAACTACCTTCATTTATTTTCCTTGAGTAATTTGTTTGCATAATTGAAGACTGACTGATAAAAATATTTGAGCCAGAAGCGCTCTGAGGGAACAGGTCTTTGGGGATAAGTTAGCTAACGTAATTGAGGTGGAAAAAAGTGATGATATCCTTATTAGTGGGAAATAACCTAGAAGATAAATTGATATTACTCAGAGGTAAATGAAGTGACTGAAGGCTCTGGTCTTCCTTGTTTGGAAGACTAAATTATCTTCCTCTGGAGAAGGATAGCTCCATCCTATTAGGAAGAAACTTGGTTATTCTCTTCTACTGAAAACCAACATAGTGGACAGTGCCAAATAGTCTCTTGTTTCTTATGGCCAAATAAACCCTTCCGTACTTCATTTTAACTTCAAGTGAGAAAATATAAATTACATTTCCTATCTGATTTGCCAGCTGGCTTCCCCATTGCATTCTCCTAATGGAAGACCCAGGCTAAATATCTAAATACAGGAAGAAAGAAACAAACAATCCATTTCTTCAGTTCAGTTGATCAGTCGTGTCCGACCCTTTGTCACCCCATGGACTGCAGCATGCCAGGCTTCCCTGTCCATCACCATCTCAAAGAGCTTGCTCAAACTCATGCCCATCAAGTTGGTGATGCCATCCAAGCATCTCATCCTCTGTCATCCCCTTCTCCTTCTGTCTTCAATCTTTCGAACTTCAGGGTCTTTTCCAATAAGTCAGTTCTTCGCATCAGGTGGCTGAAGTATTGGAGTTTCAGCTTCAGCATCAGTCCTTCCAATGAATATTCAGAACTGATTTCCTTTAGGATGGACTGGTTGGATCTCCTTGCAGTCCAAGGGACTCTCAAGAGTCTTCTCAAAAGCATCAGTTCTGTAGCACTCAGCTTTCTTTATAATCCAACTCTCACATTCATACATGACTGCTGGAAAAACCATAGCTTTGGAAATGGATCTTTGTCCATTCGACAAAGGTCCATTTCTCCAAATTGCTAACTAATCTTTCAGTAGTTATAAATTATCAGTCAGGAAGTGATAGTTGAAACTGCCATAATAAAGAACTCCAGAATTTCACTGGTATATTTATTACTCAGACTACATATCCACTGCTGGGTAATCATGGGTTACTGAGTTGTGTCTCTCTAAAGCAGATATGCAAAGGTATAATGCCTCCACCATCTGGAACACTGTTAGCTACTGTAGCAGAAGTAAAGAAGAGCTTCTTTTTGATATTTTATTAGCCAAAGAAAGTCACTTGGCCATGCCTATTTCCAAAATTGTTAGGAATCTGGATATAATTTATGAACAGTATTAATAAGCATGACACTAACCTTCCACCTTTGCTACAGGACTGGAGAAGGTCAGTTTATATTCCAATCCCAAAGAAAGGCAATGCCAAAGAATGTTCAAACTACCATAAAGTTGCAATGATTTCACATGATAGCAAGGAAATGAGCAAAATCCAACAGGTTAGGCTTCAACAGTACATGACTGAGAAATTCCAGATAGACAAGCTGGATTTAGAAAAGGTTGAGGAAGCAGAACCACTCATCTCACACGCAAGTGAAGTAATGTTCAAAATTTTTCAAGCCAGGCTTCAGCAATACATGAACCGTGTATTTCCAGATGTTCAACCTGGTTTTATAAAAGGCAGAGGAACTAGAGATCGAATTGCAACATCCGCTGGATCATCAGAAAAGCAAAAGGGTTCCAGAAAAACATCTATTTGTGCTTTATTGACTATGCCAACGCCTTTGACTGTGTGGATCACAATAAACTGGAAAATTCTTAAAGAGATGGGCATACCAGACAACCTGACCTGCCTCTTGAGAAACCTGTATGCAGGTCAGGAAGCAACAGTTAGAACTGGGCATGGAACAACAGACTGGTTCCAGATAGGAAAAGGAGTACATCAAGGCTGTATATTGTCACCCTGCTTATTTAACTTTTATGCAGAGTGCATCATGAGAAACACTGGGCTGGAAGAAACACAAGCTGGAATCAAGATTGCTGGGAGAAATATCAATTACCTCAAATATGCAGATGACACCATCATTATGGCAGAAAGTGAAGAAATACTCAAGAGCCTCTTAATGAAAGTGGAAGAGGAGTGAATAAGTTGGCTTAAAGCTCAACATTCAGAAAACTAAGATCATGTCATCCAATCCCATCACTTCATGGCAAATAGATGGGGAAACAGTGGAAAGAGTAACAGACTTTATTTTTCTGGGCTCCAAAATCACTGCAGATGGTGACTTCAGCCATGAAATTAAAAGACACTTGCTCCTTGGAAAAGTTATGACCAACCCAGACAGGATATTAAAAAGCAGAGACTTGACTTTGCCAACAAAGGTCTGTCTAATCAAGTCTATGGTTTTCCAGTAGTCATGTATGGATGTGAGAGTTGGACTATAAAGAAAGCTGAGCGCCATAGAATTGACACTTTTGAACTGTGGTGTTGGAGAAGACTCTTGAGAGTCCCTTGGGCTGCAAGGAGATCCAACCAGTCCATCGTAAAGGAGATCATTCCTGAGTGTTCATTGGAAGGACTGATGTTGAAGCTGAAACTCCAATATTTTGGCCACCTGATGCAAAGAGCTGATTCATTTGAAAATACCCTGATGCTGAGAAATACTGAAGGCAGAAGAAGGGGACAACAGAGGGTGAGATGGTTGGATGGCATCACCGACTCAATAACATGGATTTGTGTAAACTCTGGGAGTTGGTGATGGACAGGGGTCCTGGCATGCTGTGGTTCATGTGGTCACAAAGAGTTGGACTCAACTGAGCAACTGAACTGAACCGAGGAACTTGAGATCAAATTGCCAACATCCATCGGATCATCAAAAAAGCAAGAGGATTCCAAAAGGAAAAAAAAAAACCCTGCTTCATCGACTATGCTAAGTCCTTTGACTGTGTAGATCACAACAAACTGCGGAAAATTCTTAAAGAGACTGGAATATCAGACCACCCAACCTGCTCTTGAGAAACCTGTATTCAGGTCAAGATGAAATAATTAGAACCTGACTTGGAACAATGGAATGGTTCCAGATTGTAAAAGGAGTACGTCAAGGCTATATATTGTCACCCTGCTTATTTAACTTATATGCAGAGTACATCATGTAAAATGATGGGCTGGATGAAGCACAAACTGGAATCAAAAATTCCAGGAGAAATATCAATAACCTCAGACACGCAGATGATACCACCCTTATGGTAGAAAGTGAAGAGGAACTAAAGAGTCTCTTGATAAAAGTGAAAGAGGAGAGTGAAAAAGCTGTATTAAAACTCAACATTCAAAAAACAAATATCATGGCATCCAGTCCCATCTCTTCATGGTAAATAGATGGGTAAACAGTGAAAACAGTGACAGGTTTTAATTTCTTGGGCTCCAAAATCACTGCAGATAGTGACTGCAGCCATGAAATTAAAAGAGGCTTGCTCCTTGGGGTTGGGGGGAAACCTGGATAAACTAGCAGCATATTAAAAAGCAGAGACATTACTTTGCCAACTAAAGTACATATAGTCAAAGCTGTGGTTTTTCCAGTGGTCATGTATGGATGTGAGAGTTAGACCATAAAAAAAGCTGAACACCAAATTATTGATGCTTTTGAACTGTGGTGTTGGAGAAGACTCTTGAGAGTCCCTTGGACTGCAAGGAGATCCAACCAGGCCATCCTAAAGGAGATCAGTCTTGAATATTCTTTGGAAGGACTGATGTTGAAGATGAAACTCCAATACTTTGGCCACCTGATGAGAAGACCTGACTCACTGGAAAAGACCCTGAGGCTGGTAAAGATAGACGGCAAGAGGATGAGGTCATTGGATCCCACCACCAAGGCAGTGGACGTGAGTTTGAGCGAACTCCAGGAGATGGAGAATGACAGGGAAGACTAGCACCCTGCTGCCCACGGGTGCAAAATGTTGGACACGACTGAGTGGACATGACAACAACAACGACCCTTCCCCCATGTGGACATGTATTTCCCACCCTTTGTAAACAGTTGCCAGCATTAACGTCTGTGTGAAAAAAAATAAATAAAAGAAAATAAAAGAGAAGAAAGAAAGAAAAGAAACAGAAATTTGAGAGTATTTTCAGCTTTTGTACCTATATTTAATGTAAGCATCATTTTAAATCGGTTTTTCCTCTCCCATTTCTCATTGAAATAAATTAGCCCTCTATTTTCTCAGTTTTTCTTTTAAGCAAAAGATTTTATATTCCTCTCTTTGTGTTACATCACATATCTAATAGATCAGAAATGCTGGCCCCCTCCAGTTTTGGCATATTTGCCAAACAAGAAGTTTCTAGCACTCCCGCTGCTACCACAGTGGTCCAAGTTGCCATCACATTTTGTCCGTTATGATAAAAAAAAAAACTTCCTAACGTGCTCCCTGCTTTCACTGTTTTTCTACAACAGTTCTGTTGGCTCCTGTGATTTGTAAGTCAGAGTTTGTTCCCTAACCAAATTTATCTGATGTGTGTGTGTGCGCATGATAAGTCGTTTCTGTTGTGTCTGACTCGGTGACCCCATGGACCGTAACCACCAGACTGCTCTGTCCATGGGATTCTCCAAGGAAGAATACTGGAGTTGGTTACCATTACCTCCTTTGAGGGATCTTCCCGACCCGGGGATGGAAGCTGAATCTCTTACGTCTCCTGCCTTAGCAGTCAGGACGTTTACCAATGACGCCACCTTTATCTGATGGCATTTTATCAATTGTGAGGAAAAATTTCAAAGATGTTACCAAGCTTGCTCTGCAAAATCTGATCCTTAACTACTTGCTGGCATCCCCTATTTTAGTCTTTTTAATGCTGCCCTTACTCTCTCCCCTCCATCCTTTGCTGTTGCGTTCTCCTCTGTCTAAAATATTCTTCAACAGATACATCATAACCCACTCTCTCCTTTGACTAGGCCCTCTGCTCAGATTTCAGGTCGTCTTGTTCATTTGTTTTATCTGAAAGGGAACTCTCAATATTCTATACCCATGCCATAATTCATTTGAATTCGTGGCGATTTTTATTTTTAAAAATATTGCTTATTTGGGTATTATTCACCTCACTAATTATGATGTATATGGTATGAAAGCAATAAGTTTCCCTGTGTTTTGTTTGCCTGGCAAATGATATATGCTTCATAATTTATTGAATGAATGGCTTGTTTAGGTAAATAAAGCAATATTTTATGAAGGTTGTTGGTACCGTCTGATATCTTTGTTTACACAAAAGTACTTCGTACATCACCAGCCTGATGTTAAGAGGTCAAAGATCCTTTTCCCTTCTACAGTGTCTCTGCATGCTGCAGTTTGGTGGCTACACTAGTGATGGATTCAATTGTAACGGTATAGGAAAGAAGGCAGGCAGATATATACATATATATGTGTATGACAGCCAGTGATTGCTATCCTCTTTCATGTCTTTCTGTTCTTTCTCATTCTCCACCGTTTTATATCAACCTGCCTTGACTCTTTACTTTCATCTTCTGTAAGCTGTCCATTAGGACTAGTGTTGTCTGTCTGTGTTGTTGCTGTTCAGTTGCTAAGTTGTGACCAACTCCTTGCAACTCTATGAACTGCAGCATTCCGAACCTCCCTGCTCTTCACTATCTCCTAGAGTTCCCGCTAACTCAAGTCCATTGAGTGGGTGATGCCATCCAACCATCTCATCCTCTGTCGTCCCCTTCTCCTCCTGCCCTCAATCTTTCCCAGCATCAGGGTCTGTTCCAATGAGTCAGCTCTTCCCATCAGGTGGCCAAAGTATTGGAGTTTCAGCTTCAGCATCAGTCCTTCCAGTGAATAGTGACAGTTGATTTCCTTTAGGATCGACTGGTTTGATCTCCTTGTGTCTGATGTTTAATTCTTCTAAAATGATTCTTCATCAGGATTGCTTTGGCTATTTTTGGTTCTATGAACTTCCATTTATTTTGTAAAATCAACTTAAAAATTTTTGTGGGAAAAAAAGTGTTTTGATTTTGGATGAGATAAGGTTGAAAATATAATTTAACTTGGTAGAATTGTCATATTTAAAATATTGATTTTCAAACTACAAATATGGCACATTACCCCATTTTAGTTTACCCTTCACAAGATTTATTCCTAATTGCATTGTTTTTGATTCAATCTTAAATAGAATTGTTCTAAGTTTCTCACTATTCATTTTTAATATTTAAAAATTCAGTTGATTTTTGGATACTGAAGTTTTATTCAGCATCTCTGTTGATATACTTAATTCTAAACCTCAATTTATATTATTTAGGATAATCTTCCTAGACAATTATTTCGTCAAAAATTATGGTATTACTTTTATGACCTTCTTATTAATGTTTTTTTTGTGTATTATTATGTTATGCTGTCTGGTAACTTCAGAATGCTGAATAGAAATGGAAATAGAAGATGGCGTCATTATATCATTTTAAATTTCCAGAAGGAAGGTTACAATATTTTAACACTATGCATGAAGATGAAAAGGTTTCCCTGTTAGCTGAGCTGGTAAAGAATCCACCTGCAATGCAGGAGACCCTGGTTCGATTCCTGGGTTGGAAAGATCCACTGGAGAAGGGATAGGCTACCCACTTCAGTACTCTTGGGCTTCCCTTGTGGCTCAGCTGGTGAAGAATCTGCCTGCAGTGTGGGAGACCTGGGTTTGATCCCTGGGTTGTGATGATCCCCTGGAGAAGGGAAAGGCTACCCACTCCAGTATTCTGGCCTGGAGAATTCCATGGGGAGAGGAGCCTGGTAGGCTACAGTCCATGGGGTCACAAAGAGTCGGACACGACTGAGCAACTTTCACGTTCACATGATGATGAAAGATTCTAGGAAGAAGGTAGCAGCAACTTTTGGGAGAAATTTCTCAATCATGTTAATTCATGTTCAGTCATTAAAAGTCTTCCTGTAAAAGATTTATTTATGTTAAAGGATAATAAAAATAGAGAAGGTCTCAATAGAGACATTCCAGGGAAAAGGTCTATCCTTCACCTCCTAGCAAAAGATTTGCTTAAGTTTTGGTGTAAGAAAGATAATGTCTTTCTTGAAAGGTAATAATGGTCAGGTTTACAGCAGTCTTTTAAAAGGGGAAGAAGGTATCATAATCTGAGTGTTCTTGAGCTACGACTTTGATGAACTATGTAGGTCCCACCTGGTCTAGTTTAATATCATCTTCATGGAATTTAGGAGCAAAGGAAGCTGAGGTGGAAAACCATGTCTGTAAATAATAAATTGTCTAATCTGGTTGGGCTTATTGTCTCCTTACTACATGAAAATATGGCTGGACAGTTTAGCAATAGACACCATGGGAAATATTTGGCACTTGATAACCCTATTACTAGAGACCCAATTAACATCCCTTCTCTTCTTACTCTCAGTTCTAGTGGTAAAAAGAAGCAAATCTTGAAGCTATCTCTTCTGTTTACTAATTTCTGATTAAAATGAATATACTATTCTCTCATTTCATATATTGAAGATATGTTTGTTTATACTTTAGTGTTTTTGGTGAATATTTTAGCTCACACAGTTACCTAATACAATTTACTGTTTAGTCAAGTCCTATTCAATACTATGATTGCATTCTGTCTGTCTCTCTCTTTTTTTTTTTTACGACTCTCATTTCACTTCAGTCACTCAGTTGTGTCTGACTCTTTACAACCCCGTGGACTTCAGCACACCAGGCCTCCCTGTCCATCACCAACTCCCGGAGTTTACTCAAACTCATGTCCATTGAGTTGGTGATGCCATCCAATCATCTCATCCTCTGTCGTCCCCTTCTCCTCCTGCCCTCAATCTTTCCCAGCATCTGGGTCTCTGCCAACGAGTCAGCTCTTCTCATCAGGTGGCCAAAATATTGAAGTTTCAGCTTCAACATCAGTCCTTCCAATGAATATTCAGGACTGATTTCCTTTAGGGTGGACTGGTTGGATCTCCTTACAGTCCAAGGGACTCTCAAGTCTTCTCCAACACCACAGTTCAAAAGCATCAATTCTTCGGCACTCAGCTTGCTTTATAGTCCAACTCTCTGGCATCCATACATGACTACTAGAAAAACCATAGCTTTGATTAGACAGACATTTAATGCAAAGTAATGTCTCAGCTTTTTAATATGCTGTCTAGGTTGGTCATGACTTTTCTTCCAAGGAGCAAGGAGCTCTCATTTACCCTTGGAATTAATAATTTCCTGCTTCCCTGGTGGCTCAGATGGTAGAGCATCTGCCTGCAATGTGGAAGACCCAGGTTCAATCCCTGAATTGGGAAGATCCCCTGGAGAAGGAAATGGCAACCCACTTGAGTACTCTTGCCTGGAAAATCCCATGGATGGAGGAGCCTGGCAGGCTACAGTCCATGGGGTCCCAAAGAGTCAGATACAACTGAGTGACTTCACTTTCACTTTACTTTTTTATTAATTTAGTTCCTCCTCCTCTTCCTTCTCTTCTCTTCTTTCTTATTTGACTCAGTCTCTCCATACCTTCCCATAGCATGCATTTACATATTTCCTCAGAGTAAAGTGGAAAGAAAATTAATAGATATTTTTCCCTAGCGATGTCCCTACTAGATTCCTCTGTCTTCATCACAATAGATTAATAGGTCTCTTGATTAACTGTAAAATTTTGTTAACATATTAATTGCCTTCACATTCCTCTTGTGTTGGTTCCCTGTTTTCTGAAACCCTCACATTCTGTTTCTTTGCTTAGTCTATCATTGTGAACTATATAATCTTTAAAAAATCTTTTAAAATCATATTTTGACTCTAAAAGTAATTTTCTTTTTAATAGATGTGCTTAATTTGTTTCTTTTATGTACACGGGTAAGTGCTAATAATAAAAAGAAGGCACTATCTTAAGAGTTTTAACCTTCGCAAAATATATGCAATCATTTACAAAGCAAGTCAAGGTATATTGTACGATAACTTTTATTTTACATATGAATAAATTGTAACATAGTAATATATCAAGGCTATCCTTTTAGGAAGAAGCTGAGACAGATTCAAACCTTTCGAGTAAAGCCCTGCAGTCTTACGGTCTTAAACATACCCTATCTTGTTTCTCAAAACAAGCATATTGTCTTTTTTTGCATATAACTTTTTACTCGGAGACTTTTTCTATTTACTTGTTTTTCATTTTTTGTCCATACATGTGTTTTCTTTTAGTGTTTTTCTCCAGTAATTTGGAATGCATGTTGACTATTTTCAATATGGTAGTAATTGTTTTAAAAAATCATATAGAGTATTCATGGAATCTGTTTCTCTAAATACTAATAGTAAAAATTGTATGACATCAGTTGACAGCACAGAAATAAGATAAAAACATTAGTATGTGTTCCCTTACTGGACGCTTTATAACATCTTAAATTTTAAGTGACTTAGAAATTTTGACCAAGTATAATATTGTTGGTTTTTTTTAAGTATTATTCTTCTTTTTGATAAAATGTTAATTTTTATAAGTTGTCTTCAAAAATAAGCACAAAGCTTGACTTTTCATTATTATTCTTTGAAATTTAACTTTTTTCACTGAATGAGAGGTTTTTATATGAATGAGGGGATTTTTTCCCTAGAATCCTTACTTTAACTCTTAATATGCTAGATAAAAGAAGAAATCTTTTGATAACAGACACTCTCTCTTTATGCAAATACCTATTTTGGATAATTATTTGCACCAGACCCTGTTTCTCTAAACACAGTGATTAGAAAAATATGTTTCTCCGGTGGCTCAGCGATAAAGAATCCACCTGCCAATGCAGGAGATGTGGGCTTGATATCTGGATTGGAAAGATCCCCTGGAGAAGGAAATAGTAACCTACTCCAGTATTTTTGCCTGAGAAATCCCATGGACAGAGCAGCCCATGGGCTGCAGTCCATGGGGTCACAAAAGAGTCAGACCCAACCTAGAGACTAAAACACCACCACAGTGAGTTCCTTCTTTTACTTTGAAGAGTTTCCAGTGATACTGGGAGACAGATACTACTAAATGTGTGCGCGGTATGTCTGACTCTCTGCAAACCCATGGACTGTAGCCCACCAGGTTCCTCTCTCCTTGGAATCTTCCAGGCAAAGATACTGAAGTGGATTGCCATTTCCTTCTCTAGGGGATCTTCCCTACCCAGGGATCAAATCTGCAACTCTTGTGTCTCCTGCATTGGCAGGTGGGGTCTTTACCACTAGTGCCACCTGGGGAAGCCTGGGAGATGTATATTTCAATGTAAGGATTAGATGGTCCAAAACATAGAATTGTATTATCTTAACATGTATCTGACCTTAGCTAGCCTATGAGATTTCATTTGCACTAGGTAAGTGCATAGGGAAGCACTATTCAGTAATAATAATTATGGTGTTCTATTTGAGTATCAGACTCTCAAGTGAAGTTGCACCAAATATTTATTTTATTACATAAAGTCCTAGGTAATATTGCATAATTATAGTAAAGCAAAGTGGAGATAAACCTTGCATCTAGGGCTTCAGTGAATCTTGTCTAGTGAAACTGGATATAGATTGTTCCTAAACTAATGTGAGAAATAAATTGTACTTCTACAGGGAGTCTCCAAGGCACCTGTCTTCCAATCTCAATTGAGTCCTATAAATTTGCCTAGAATATCTAAAAATCAATCCCAGAAAATGCTGTGAAATAACTTTCACTTACATGAAAGATTAATGATCATATTTACTTAGAAATTACTTTTAAACAATATTGTCAGAGGGCAAAACATGAAGGAGAAAAGGAAGGTGATGTTAGTTGGATTCCTAAAATATATTAGTTACATAGTATCCATTTGATTCTTATAGTAACACTTAGAGGTTAATATTTATATTACTGTTTAGCAAATAAAACAAGACTCAGGCTGATTTTACAGTTATGACTACATTTAGTATATGTTCCTTAGCATTTTGGATCTACTTTATCAAGCAGAAGAGAAGACGTTTGAGGAAAGGGAGACAATATTGAGATTATAATGGAGATTATATAATTATATAATTGATTATTATATAATCTCAATTATATTATTGAGATTATAAAGATGGAAGGACTGATGCTGAAGCTGAAATTCCAATACTTTGGCCACCTGATGCAAAGAACTGATTCATTTGAAAAGACCCCGATGCTGGGAAAGATTGAAGTCAGGAGGAGAAGGGGACAACAGAGAATGAGATGGTTGGATGGCATCAGTGACTCAGTGGACATGAGTTTGAGTAAACTCTGGGAGTTGGTGATGGACAGGGAGACCTGACGTGCTGCAGTCCATAGGGTCGCAAAAAGTCGGACGTGACTGAGCGACTGAAGTGAACTGAACTGATAATCAACATAGCTGTTGATTATAAACACTAGCACATAGGGGTCTCTTGGATTATTTTAGTTACCACCAAAGCCAATTCACTAGTAAAACTTTTTAATATTAAAAAATAATAAAGTTTTAAACAGTTTACATATATTCTGTAGTTAGCTTGTTTTTAATTTATTGTCTGCTTCAATGATTTTTAGAGTCAATGATTTTAAGATAACAATTCTCTTTTGCTCGTAATGTTTTATATTTGCTTGTACAACTCACATGCATGTTTATGTATATATTGCACTGTTCTTTTGTCTTTATTTCTCATTGTACCTTACATTTACTTTTTGTCTATGTTTGTCTCTTATTTTCTCTTCTTTTTTCCACTCCTCTGTAATACTCAATCTTTTTTTTTTTTGAAGTATAGTTGATGTACAATGTTGTGCCAATCTCTGCTCTACAGCAAAGTTGTAAAAACCTTAAATAAGAAGTACTGTTATTTTTTTCCTGTTCATCTCGTAACAGACTGTTTGTGCTTTTTGATGGCCTTCATCCAGCTTACCCTCCTCCAACCTCCGATAGCCACAAATATCTTCTCTTTTTCTTTGACTCTGTTTCTGGGCTTGTGTTTGAAGTGTAATTGATCTTTAAGACTGTGTTAACTCCTGCTACACAGCATAGTGATTCTGTACATTTCAAAATCATCACCATGACAGGCCAAGTTGCTATCTGTCACCATATGAAAATATTACATGACTATGAACTATATTCCACACACTGCACCTTTCATATCTGTGATATTTATTTTGTAGCTCAGCATCTTGCTTCACTCGTGTGCCCCTCTCCGCCTCCAGTCCATTCCCTCTGGCATCCACCTGTCTGTCCTCTGTGTCCATTTCTCTGTTTTTGTTTAGTTATGTCATCTGCTTTGTTTTTGTATTTGATATATGAACAAAATTATGTAGTTGTTGTCTTTCTCTATTTGACTTATTTCAGTTAGCATAATACTTCTAGATGCATCTATGTTATTACCGCAAATGGCTTAGGTTTCCTCCTTTATATGACTAATATTTCATTGTGCATTTATACTACATCTTTATCCATTCATCAAATCAGTGGGCACCTAAGTTTTTCCATATTTGGATATTGTAAATAAAGCTGCAGTTAACATAGGGATGCATATATCTTTTCCAATTAATGTTTTCATTTTCTTCAAAAAAATGCCCAGGATGGGAATTGCTGGATTGTTTTGTAGTTATACTTTTAATTTTTTGAGCCATCACTATATGTTTTCCTTAAACTATGCCAACTTACATTCCCACCAACAGTCATGATGATTCTCTTTTCTCCACATCCTTGCCAATAATTATTATTTGCATTTCTGATAATAGACTTTCTGACAGATGTAATGTCATATCTCATTGTGGCTTTGAGTTGTATTTCCCTGATAATGAGTGATGTTGGGCATCTTTCCATATGCCTGTTGGCCATTAGTATGTCTTGTTTTGGAAAAATATCTAGTTGGGTCACCTGCCCATTTTTTAATTGGGTTGTTTGTTTGGATATAGAGTTGTATGAGTTCTTTTGTGTATTTTAGCTTTTAACTCCTTGTTGGATGTATTGTTTGCAAATATCTTCAATTCATGAGGTGGCCTTTTCATTGTATTGATTGTTTCTTTAGCTTACAAAAGCTTTTTAGTTTGCCCTAGCTTTTCTGCTTGTCCTCAAGTCTCTCTCATCAATAGTTGCTTATAAATAGTTGTAATTCTGTTGTGCCCGTGAGAGGAGGTAAGCTGAGTCCTCTCCATCATCTTAATCACGTTTTCTGTTCAGCAGCAGTGTTTGCAAGCTCCTGTACTGGGTGCCTCACTCTTTGGTTCATAGCTTTATTTGCCATCTTCAGAGCCAACAGCAAAGCAGAAATCTGTTCATGTTGCCATCTCTCTGGTTCTCAATCCTGTTTTCTGTACTTAAAATATGTATAATATAATTCTTCTCTCCCTCTCTTATTTTATTGCTTATTTTCTCTGACATCTTTGTTCCTACTTATATAGACTTGATTTCTCTGACCAACAGGCAGACGGTTCAGATATGACTCTCCCGGCTCCAGTCTGCCATGATTGACCAATGAAAGCTCCATAAATTGGCTATAATTTTGATGTCTCATTTTCAAATTTCCTGGGCAATCTCATTTATCCATTCATGACTGCCTTTCTTTTTTTTATCAGTTTCACCACTTATCCAATCACATATGGCTTGGGTAGCAGATAGTGTCACTTTATGCCTCTGCCTGTTAATCAAATTTGATTCCTTGTTATATTTTTACCAAATGTCTGACTTTAAGGAATCACCGTAATAAGTGAGCCTCCAAGACTCAGCTAATCATCATCTCTGTTATTCCTGCTGTTCCTCCGCTATCTCACTCTATATGGGCAATTGAGAGGAGTAGAATAGGTTTTTGCTGTTATTATTGTTGTTGTTGTTTTGTAAGCATACGACACGCATTAAGTCTTCAGTATGTTTTGGATGAATAACCAGAGGAAACATTGTCATATACAGTAGGCATAAATGTAATTCATTTGATAAGGAAAGAATTTCAAAGATGATAGTTTTCCACTTCTTCATAGCTATAGAAAAAAATGCAAATAATAGCAAAAGGTTTGCATTAGCAACTTGAAAAAAAACTACAATTCCTAAGTGGTCAAAAGTCTGTTAGAAATGATGACACAAGGAGCATTCCAACTTTATAGTATTTGATATTTAACTTGTAATTACTATTACAATATATAGTATTGTTTTATATGCATATTCAACGATGAAAGCTGAATTTATTGTAATAATTTAACAGTTGCAAGTAACTAGTATATAACAACTTTTAAATACTGGACTCTTTTAATGGCTGATTCATGTTGAAGTTTGGCAGAAACCATTGCAATTGTAAAGCAATTATTCTTCAATTAAAAAATAAATAATTTTAAAGACTATAAGCTGACATCAAAAATGATTAATTTTAAAATATCATTTAAATTACAACAGGTATTAGAAGAGGACCTTATAAAATATCATATAAAATCATGATATTAAGTCATTGTGTATCACAAAAATATATTAAAATTCTTGTAGAACCTGTGAGATAATGGTCGTATAATTGAAAAGAGAGATGTGTTCACTCTTCCAGTTCAGCCTTCTGTGAAGTAGCAGGTCTAGCTCACATTTTCCTATATGACCCTGTCAGGATTAAGCATTTGTATCCTAAATCACAGCAAGACACTTTTTACTGTAAGGAGTCTCCTTGTTATGGAGAGTAAATTCTTATTTCCAGTCATTCCATTATTACTAAATGAACTAAAGTTCAGTATGAAAATCAATAGCTTTTTTTTCCTGTTTATAAGTTCATAGACTGTAAACTTAATGTTGATACATGCATTTATTATATATTAGTTTGTATGTATGCTTATGCATGTTATAAAATAATAAATGTACAATAAAATATGTAAGAATTTACTTAGAATTTTTGTTAGCTTTGGTTGTTAGCACTTCAGCTTCTTTAAGAGTACATTTTTATAAGATATGAATGAACAACATTTTAAGATTTATTTTCATTCTTGCATTCCTCAGGGATCAACTGTTTACTGTAAGAAAAACCATGTTCAATTTTGCTATCAATAATTAGAAAAAATGAATTATCTTGCTACGCTAAGCAAGTAAACTCATATTTTATTTCTAAGTACCCTAAAACTGTATAAAATTATGTATATGGTTTCATATTTTTCTTTGGTGCTTTAGTCCACAAATTCAAGTCCCAAATTTGGAGTTGTCACATGCTGACACATACAGCTAAGAGAAATGACTTTCTGTGGAAGGGCTTCACATTTTGAAAGTAAAGTAAAACCAAGGTCTTATTCTATAGTCCTTGGAGAATATCCAGATAAAAGTCCCTTGGCATTTTTTAAAAAACAATAAGAATAACCCCATCTTTATGTGAATTGTGGTAATTTTTCTCAGTCCAAGAGTTCAAAATTTAATGAATTTGGATTATGTTAAACATATACATAACACACACATATATTAGCCCTACAATTAGCCCAGTAAATTGTGAACTGCAAACTATTCAGTCCCAAATTTTTAATATAGTCTCAGTGTTCTTAAAATATGTACTTAACCTATTTTTAAAAACCCATGCAGTTGAAAACCTTTCAAATGCACTAGTTTGCTTTTCTGCCTTTGAGGAAAACAAATAATTTCAAATTATTGCAGTTTTCTCCAAGAGTTTTGTTATCTAGAGTGTTAAGTGTGAGAAACCTTTGTGTGTGTATATATATATGATGTTGAAAATTGATTAAATGTGTATCATAAAAGTTCTATTTTTAATTAAGTCCCTAATTATATGTGTATGTGAATCTGTCACTTTTCACTTATAGGAAGAGAAATTAGAAAATTTTATTATATAATATAATTAGATATTCCTCAGTCAGTTGGCAATTTATTCTGTTGAGAAGCATGTTCTTTATTACTTTTATAGAGTAAAGCAAAAGTAAGTCATGAAATGAATTCTGGCTAAAAAAGAAAATGTCCCTTATCCCAGCCTCCAGGAAATACTGAAAAATGATTCATTTAGTCAGCATTTCAAGATACACGAAAGTGTCCTATTTTGTAACAGGTACTCAATGGAAATTCCAAAGGTTGTTAACACTTTTATAAGAAAAAGGTAGATACCAGTACAGAAAGAGCATAGATTTCAGAATGTGAGAGCCCCGGATTTGAGTTCTGGTTGCGCGAATGACAAGCTCCTTGATTGCGAAGTTTCAGTACTTTCTTAGTTACCTCTTCTACTCAATAGAGATAATAACATTAGGATTGTTAAGATTAAATGATATAAGCTTCTTATAAACAATATGAACTCAATAAATACACATTTTGTAATCTTGCCCATATATAATTAATATGTTTTTGTATGACTAGGTCCATGGCTAAAAATGTTCAATAAAAGTGATGTGTAATAGTATAGTGTAAAGTTAGATATGTATAAAAACAATTTTCCTCTAAAAGAGATATTAAGCTGTTAAAAAAAATACACATTTTTATATTCTAATCTTAGAGGTTTTTGACTCATTTACTTTGGTGTGAGAACTTGAAAAATGACATTTTTAATTGATTCTGATGCTGATATTATGGAAAATCAGATTTTGATAAACACTGCTTTTGATAAGAGCTGATCATTTCACAATAGGAAATACCCGTATACCATGAGAGAAAACTAAAATGAAGAACTAAGGAGCTTTCCGTTATGAATTACTAATATTGGACAATTTTTATTAAATAGTTCCATTGTCCCAAATGCCAGTCAATGAAAATGTGTTTAAGAAACTTGACATGATGATTTTGAGTGAAATAGCCAGATAATATATAATTCAAGTCTAAATAAGAGGAAAATAAGTATATATTCTTCTGGAGTTAAGCCAGGAAGACTTATTCAGGAAATGCTATTCCAGAGGATTCTATATTGTGAGAAAATTTGACTCTGCATAAACCTTTTACAGACCTTAGATTCTAGGATGCTGAGTCACCTATCTATATTGAGCAGATGAGGCATTATTAAGAATGGAATGGAGTGGAGATGATCCCTTTTCCTCTTCTGGATAACATAGGGGGAAAGTACAATATTGGTACTGGTAATGAAGTTTATTATTACCACATATTTATAATGTTGACACAATCTGTTGAATTGAGGATTTACATTTAAATGTATTTATACTCTTTTTTTCTTTTACTGTTGAAAGTGACTACTTTTTCAAATTACACTTAACTACCATTATCTTCTTTTCTTGGAAGAAAATATAAAACATTTTAATGGCATTGGACAACAAATTGGGCTGGGTAAAGAATGAGGGGTATTTTTAAGTTCAGAGAAACGACAATTGAAGTAAAACAATGTATCTCTGCACATATATGAAATTATTCACTTTCTTTGTAAAGTGAATGCTATCCCTTTCTGCTGTCTATAATAGTACAGTCAACTTTTGTATGCTTAGTCTAATGCTATTTTATGAAATGAATAATGAAGATGAAAGGCAGTGTGTATAGAATTATCTCTGTTAGTCTTTTATGTTTTTAGAAAGCAAAATAAAACGAAAATAATATTAGTAGTGACTGACGCTCCAAGTAGCTTGTTTAAGCTCTTAATAATTACTTTGAAATCCCCTGTAGAAGTAGTAAACACAACGTTTATCAAAACTTTTTGTTTATTTTTATTTTGTCTTTGGCTGCCCTGGGTCTTCATTTCTGCACGTGAGGTTTCTCTAGTTGCGACGCGTGGGCTTCTCCGTGTGGTGGCTTCTCGTTGCAGAGCATAGGCTCTATGGTGCACAGGTTTAAGTAGCTGGGGCATGCAGGCTCGGTAGCTGTGATGTACCAGCTCAGTAAGTGTGGTGTGAGGGTTCAGTAGTTACTGCTCCTGGGCTCAGAAGTCGTGGCCCATGGGCTTAGTTGCTTCGTGGCATATGGAGTCTTCCTGGACCAGGGATTGAACCTGTGTCCACTGTATCTCAGGTGCATTCTTAATTGCTGGGCCATCAAGAAAGTCCTATCAGAACTTTTCAAATTAAAAACTAGGGTGTCATCTGCTAACCACACTAAATATAAATTTAGGCATTCCTTTCAAATCACGTATTCTTGACTATAATCACATCAACTTTATTCTTTAGTTTCTTAATACTGACTAGGGTATCGACCAAAAGATAATTTGCCCATCATTGTGAATAGCTGGGTAGGATTGGGGGTGGGAGGAGAAGGGGACAACAGAGGATGAGATGGTTGGATGGCATCACTGACTCGATGGGCATGGGTTTGGGTAGACTCCGGGAGTTGGTGATGGACAGAGAGGCCTGGCGTGCTGCAATTCATGGGGTCGCAAAGAGTCGGACACGACTGAGCGACTGAACTGAAATATAATATTAAAGAATCAGAGCTTTCTTTCAGAAATGTTGTAAGCTAATGTGTCTGAGAGGAATATGGTAAAAATATACTTCAAAATCATTTGATAACAAGGTATTTCTGGTAAAGAAAAACTGATATAAAAATGACTTGTCTCTTAAATATATTGAAAATTATTGGTTCCATTTTTCATGCAAGTTTTAACTTATGTAAAAAATAAAACGCATGCTTACATATTTAAAATACACTTATTAACAATGATCCACATTACATTTTCTAATCCCTGAAACATGTATAAAATTTTAAAGCCCAGAGAAAAGTTTAACTCTCAAAAAATTGATAGAATTTTTTAAATGAATTTAAAATAAATATTTTTAAGTCTACAAAATAACTTCAGGAAGTTTTGTTTTTAAACAGATAAAGGTGATTTTGACTTCAGCAGGCAAATGTGGACATTAGAGTATTAAAATGAAAATACCCAACTTGCAAACTGTTCTATTCATAGCAGTATCATTTTGATTTTTGTTTTTATTATTTGCTGAGCTCTTGTCCTTACAATTTTAGCCTAAAGCTTAATACATAATAAATATTTATATGAATAATGATATTAGATGAAGAGGATATATGTAATTTATAAAACAACATATGTAGTTTGAAAGCCTATAACCAACAACAAACTAAATTCCTGAGTTTCTGCTGCTACTGCTGCTAAGTTGCTTCAGTCGTGTCCGACTCTGTGCGACCCCATAGATGGCAGCCCACCAGGGTCCGCCGTCCCCGGGATTCTCCAGGCAAGAACACTAGAGTGGGTTGCCATTTCCTTCTCCAATGCAGGAAGGTGAAAAGTGAAAGTGAAGTCGCTCAGTCATGTCCAACTCTTAGCGACCCCATGGACTGCAGCCTACCAGGCTCCTCCGTCCATGGGCTTTTCCAGGCAAGAGTACTGGAGTGGGTAGAGGAATAATAAAAGAAGATTTTTGAATATTATTTTAAAATTATATAAATCATATTTATGTTTTGTCATCTTTGTATAAAAATAGAACAATCGTATTTCTTTTTAAATTAAATAAGAGATGCAGGCTCAATCCTGGGTTGGGAAGATCCTCTGGAGGAAGGCATGGCAACTCATTCCAGTATTCTTGGCTGGAGAATCCACACGGACAGAGGAGTCTGGCCAGCTACAGTCCGTGGGGTTACAAAGAATAGGACATGACTAAAGTTGCTTAGCATGCATGCATAGTTGATTTAAACTATTGTTAGTTTCAGGTATACAGCAAAATGATTCAAATGTATGCATTATTTATGCATAATTTATGCAAATTTATGCATTTATTCAAACTGATTCATATTTATTTGTATATATTAAATTCATATATTTATATTCTTTTTCAGTTTCTTTTATTTTTATTTTGACAACTCATTTTAGAAGTGGAATTTGTCACTTCTACAAATCTTTAAAATAACCACTATCAGGAAAATAGTAATGATAATTTATACCAATCTTTTATTAAATGTTAACTAAGTGGCAGGCTATGTATTAAGAATATAATAGATATGTATCACTTGTTCCTCATAACGTATTTATCATATTTATAAGTCATTTTTTAGACAGAACCAAGTCTCAAAGAGGTTAACTTGCTCAAATTCATGCATTTAACTGAGTAGTTTTATGCTGACTTCAACGTTGTTTAAATGCAAAGTTCTACTAACTTCCACATGCTGATATTTCTTTAAATCAATTCAGGTATATCGTTAAAACTATTAATAGTCCCTTTCTTTACTTGGTTAGAAAGTTTCATCAGTAAATTTATGTGTTGTTACCTCTCATCTGACAATTCTGTATTTTAAGTGCAAAATGCCTTCGTGCTTTCTAATTCCACTATCTGAATGATTTGGTCTATGGCCTCTATTTTAAGTTTAACCATGTAGGGTACACTCAACATTCAAATGCTAGGATTAGATGTGTCCTTTGGTGAGCATGTTATTATAGGTTTGTGTTCATAAAGGTAAATTGACTCACTAGAGAAGGTTCTTTTCAAATGAATTGACTAAGGTCTATCTAGTTTTTTAGTGGCTAGTTAGACGTAGTTGCTTAGAAAACTGTATCAAATTCACACAGATAATGAAACATAGCCTCACCCTACTGGTTTTGTTTGGGATTATCCAGCTCTTTGCTGCCATGCAGATGGCCAGTAATTTTTTGATGTATTATTATTTTTTAACAGTTCTATTGAAGTATACTTTACATACCATACATTGCAAATATTTAACTATATAACTTGGTAGGCTTTAGTATATGTTTATAAATGTGAAATCATCACCACAATCAAGACAATGAACTTATTACAACCAAAGTTTCCTCGTTCTCTTTGCAATCCTCCCTGTCCTGCTATTTCATACCCCTGCTGTCCACGTTCACAAGCATCTGCTGGTACGCTTTCTGTTTAAGATAGTTTGCATTTTCTAATTATTATATAAATGCAATAATACAGTGCATATTCTTCTTGGCTGGCTTCTTTCATTCAAATAGAATGATTTGAAGATTCATCCATGCCGTTGTGTATATTAGTATCCCCCAGTAGTTTGCCACTGTATGGATATGCCAGAACATTCTACCTATATGTACATCTGTTGATGAGCATTTGGATTGTTTCCAGTTTAGAGCCATTATTAATAAAGCTATTTTAAAAATTTGTGTGCATGTCTTTTTATGAAAGTTTTCTTTCTGTTCTTTTGGAAAATATCTAAAAGTCAAGTGGCTGATCATATGATGGGTGTATGTTTAACCTTTTAGAGAAATTGTCAATCTTTTTCAAACTGTGCCATTTCATATTCCCAGTAGCAGTGATACAATCAGATTTTAAATTTTGGCAATTTTTTTTTTTTTTTATCATTGGGTCATAGTATTTTATTTTGCTTTTATTTTATTTGCATACCACTAACAGAAAGTTTCACAAAACCTCGGTGTGTGTGCAGGCATGTCATTTAATGAGTCCGGTTGGATTTGTGAGAAATATTGAAACAGTTGTCAAAGGAAGAATGCCAACATGGAAAAAGCCAGCAATTAGAAAGTCAGTGGGGTCCTCTGGTTGCTTGCAAGGTGAGAGTGGGAGTGATGGTTTATCCCTCTTTCCCACGGGTCGTGTGGACTTGTTCACAGGATACGTGGCACATGGAGAATGACTTCTAGCTCCTGGCCGGGTACTGCTCAGCTGCCCAGGTTAATTGTTCCTTCCTCATCTGTATTCAGAAATCTTACTTTACTCACAACCTTCCTGGGAGATTGTGTGATCTTTAGAGGCAGGCACAGAGTGAAACCCATGACAGTATTGCCAGCACCTCGTCAATATGTGACATAGGGCATCCACAGACTTCATATTTATTGGTTGGATCAGGCAGCAGTTTTCTTCATAGTGTGACAGATGCTTTGGATTGACCACTTAAATATTTTGGTAAAGGGCACATTTGAAAAACTTTAGTTTGATTGTTATTACTGTAACAGTTCAGTTCAGTCGCTCAGTTGTGTCCGACTCTTTGCAAGCCCATGGACTGCAGCACGCCAGGCTTCCCTGTCTATCACCAACACCTGGAGCTTGCTCAAACTCAAGTCCATAGAGTCAGTGATACCATCCAACCATCTCATCCTCTGTCGTCCCCTTCTCCTCCTGCCCTCAATCTTACCCAGCATCAGGGTCTTTTCAAATGAGTCAGTTCTTCACATCAGATGGCCAAAGTATTGGAGCTTTAGCTTTAACATCAGTCCTTCCAATGAACATTCAGGACTGATCTCCTTTAGGATGGACTGGTTTTATCTCCTTGCAGTCCAAGGGACTCTCAAGAGTCTTCTCCAACACCACAGTTCAAAAGCACTGATTCTTTGTTGCTCAACTTTCTTTATGGCCCAACTCTCACATCCATACATGACTACTGTAAAACCATAGCTTTGACTAGTTGGACCTTTGTCACGATGTAATGTCTTCTTTTTAACATGCTGTCTAGGTTTGTCTTAGCTTTTCTCCTAAGGAGCAAGCATCTTTTAATTTCATGGCTACAGTCACCATCTGCAGTGATTTAGGAGCCCAAGAAAATAAAGCCTTTCACTGTTTCCATTGTTTCCCCATCTGTTTGCCATGAAGTGATGGGATCAGATGCCATGATCTTCATTTTTTGAATGTTGAGTTTTAATCCAGCCTTTTCACTCTCCTCTTTCACTTCCATCAAGAGATTATTTAGTTCCTCTTCACTTTCTGCCATACGAGTGGTTGTCATTTGCATATCTGAGGTTATTATAACTCACTCTCTATTCCTTGTTAATTTTTCCATTTGACAAACATTGTGTGCCTTCTGCATGCCAGGTGCTGTTCTTAGGTATGGGGATACAGAAACAAAACTGATGCCGTCTCTGTTTTAATGGATACTACATTCCATCGGAAAATAGACAACACGCATGGCAGATGCATGCCCAGCGGTGATGCACAGGAGGAAAGAAGGGTGAAGGAGTGAGGGATGCTATTACAGTGATCAGCGAAGTCCTGTCCACGGGAATCTGTGAATCGAGACCTGAATGCAAGGAGGGATGGAGTCATGCAAAGATGAGGATGCTTATTTCAGGCAGTGGAACAAATAAAGGTCAAGCTCAGAGTCCAGAGCGTGCACGGTGTGTGTCAGCGAGGAGGAGATGTGGCTGGGAGTGAGTGAGCAAGGGAGAGTGGGAGGAGGTGAGGTCAGGGAAGGCAGCTCTGGCTGACTCTCCTGTCTCTTTGTAGACTTTGGAGAAGAATCTGGATTTCTCTGGAGTGTTTTGACAATATGCCTGAATTGATTTCTTAAAACTCCTTCCTGTGTGTGTATATATGTCTTCTATTGTGGGGCAGGTGGTGATGTCCTCAGAAAGAGAAGGAGCTAGCAAAGAAAAGGCCAGGCAAGTTTTGTCCTAAAAGCAAATTAAAGATAGTGTTTTCAGAAAAGGTAGCGTGATCAGTTAGATGCTTCCCCTTTTGTTTCTTTCACTCTCTTAAAGCCTCTGCATATTTCTAGACTTTCAAAGGCTATCATTTTCCCCAAGCAGAAATAATTGTTATTTGCATTAAACTAACCTATAATTATTTTTGGACATCTTCGGAGTATGTTAGTATATTTTCCCCGTAAGAGGAATGGTTTAAAGGACTGTGATGTGGGCACTGGCCAAGAAAGATTTGAAAACTGCCTTCCCTTCCTTGATGGATGATTCAGTGTTGATGGATGCTGATATATAGCGTATAGATGGGTTCTGAATTAGGAAAACTGAACTCTGTTTTCCACTGTCACTTACAACAGTTTCCTTCCACTACTTAAAATCACTGACTTTATTTTTTTATGATCTCTCATATCAGTTTATTGACTTGTAACCAATATAGCTCCAAGGAGCTTTTAGAATGATGAAACTTTTCTCCTGTTGAAAAGCAAAGCTATTTATCAAACAGATTATGACCAGAAATGTGCCAGGTGAGCCTACAATTAGACAGAAGAATTGCCTGTATTGGGTGCTGCCATTAAGAACTTTCTCTGATTTGCATTTAGTTCTATCCAAACCATTTGCGTGACTGCTGAGGAAAGGGAGTCATGAAGGCTGGTTAGTGGCTGAGGGGCAGTGTAGCATCAGATGTTTTCCCTTAAGTCCCAGGGATAATTTTTCTTTAGCCTCAACTTCCTCAGTTTCTATATCAGAAGATTTGATTTGAAGTATGTGTTTTATAAAAATAGCCTACAATTATTTTAAGAGATGGAAGTCTAATTCTTTAGTATTTTTATCTGCACTTGATATTACTACTAAATCATACTGTTAAAATGATTAAAAGATTTTACTTTTAGCTCTAACTACGGTTTTTCGGTGTATTGTAGTAGTCTGCACTCCATGGGCTTTTATTGATCAAGATCATTGGGGCCTACCAGATAAACATCCAAAAGAACAGTATGTTCTATTTGAGGAAATAGTGAGATGATCTGGGCTTCTCTGGTGGCTTCTGGTAAAGAATCTGCCTGCCGGAGTTTGAACCCTGGGTTGGAAAGATCCTCTAGAGGAGGCAATCACAACCCACTTTAGTATTCTTTCCTGGGAAGTCCCATGGACAGAGGAGCTGGGAGGGTCTCAGTACACGGGGTTGCAAAAGAGTCAGACACAACTAATGAAGTTGAGCTTTATTTCCTAGGCTTACATGCCATCTGTGTATCTATTTTGGTGAAGTGTTGGTTCAAATATTTGGCCCACTTTAGTTGGGTTGCTTTCTTATTATGGCATTTTGATTTCTTTACACATTTTAGATACTCCTTTAATGAGATATATGCATCATACATATTTTATCCCACTATATAACATGTCTTTTTATTCTCTAATAGTGTGTTTCTAAAAGCAGGAGGTTTTAATCTTTATTACATCTGATGTAATAAAGGATTTATTAGGATTGTGCTTTTGGTATCATATCCAAGTTTTCCCTAACCTAAATTCCCAAGATCTCCTATCTTTTCTTCTCCAAATGTTATAGTTAGGTTTAGATCTACAGCATACTTTGTAGTGTATATGTATAGTATATGAAGTATTCATCAAAGCCCATTATTTTCCATATGGATTTCCAGGTGTTTCAGTATGGATTTACTAAATGATTCTTTTATCCATTTAATTACCTGTATACTTTTCAAAACTTAGTTGTGCATACACGTGTGTGTCTATCTCTGAACTCTGTCCCATTTCATTGATCTCTTTTTCTATCTTGATGCCCATAACACACTGACTTAAGTAATGTACTTACATATATGTATATGTACATATACATACGTATATATAAAATCTAGGTAATTTGAGCCTTCCAACAATTTTTAAGTTGTGAGTCTTGTATTTCCTTTTCATTTATATACTAATTTTAAAATCAGCTTAACAATTACTATAAACAGTTGGCTGGTATTTTTTTTTTTTTCTTTTTTGCTCTATTTATATTGGATTCATAAACTGATCAGGAGAAAATTCACAACTTTATTAAGTCTTCCAACTTCTTAACTAGGTCATTGACTGCGTTTGTTTCTATCAACTTCTAATTTATCTCAGCAGAGTTTTGTGGGTTTTAGTATACAGATCTTATATTTTATCAAAAGTTTCATATTTTTGATAATAAGCTATATTTTTAATTAAAATCTTCAATTGGTTATTCCTAGTATATAAGAAGGTAGTTGATACTTGTATGGTTGTTATCTCACAACTTTGGTAAAAATACTTGTATGATAGTACCTCTTGTATAAATTCCATTAGGCTTTCTACATGATATCATCTAGGAATAAAGGCAGTTTTATCAATACTTTCTGTGCAGCTTGATGCCTTTAATGTATGTCTAGCCATATTGCACTGGCTGCAATATTGGAATCTCCCATACAATGTTTAATAGAAGTATTAACAGTTAATATCCATTGCTTTTGGTAGTGTTGTTTTTGAACTCAGGGCTAAAGCATTCAATATTTCTCTTAAGTTGTTAGTTGTAGCTTTTCTGTAGATGGATTTACTCAGGTTGAAGAATTTCCTTTCTGTTTCCAGTTTTGTTTGTTCATTTTCTTAGATGTTAGTTCTTGTCACCTGTTCTTTTTCTGTCTATTGAGATCATCATTTGTTTGCGTGTGTGTGTTCACATGATGGATTTAATTAATTTTTCCAATGTTTAGCCCACCTTTATTACTGGGATAAACTCCATATTTATTTTTCACCTTTATTGTTGCATATTTGTCTGGCTTAGTATGAGGCAGCTGATGACTTTAAAGAATTGTTGTGTAGTAATGTAAATTTTAGGATATAATAGTTCTCCATAGATGCTTGCTATAATTCACCAGTGTAGCATTCTGAGCTTAAAGTTCTCTTTGTAGAAGAGTTTATGAGAAGTATTTTCTCTGGTAAAAATCAACTCTTCATGGTAGCTTTTTTTTTTCTAGAGCAATCTTTATAATTCATGTCTTTGACGGAATTAGTCATTCTCCTGTAAATCATCAATTTTAGTGGTGCAACACTGTCTCAATATTAATGTTACCTTCTTTGTACTTTGATATCATCCTTTCCATTCATATAATTAACAGATTCTCTTATCTAGTTTTCCCTCACCAGTCTTTCTAGAAGTGTATCATTTTATTGATCTTTTCAAGGAAACTGACATTTTCACTTATTCTCTTTTCCGTTTCTAATTTAATGACTTGTGCTCTTAGTTTTATTTCCTTTCACTTATTTTGGACTTAATTCTCCCTTTCTTTTCTAGTTGAAGCAAAGGTTTTAAGTTGAGATCTTTTTTACTATAATGCATTTTTAGTGCCATAAATATGTGCTTAAGTATTGCTTTAGTGGCATCCTGTAAACTTTGATATGTTTTATTTTCATTCAATTAAAAACTTTGTAATTTCCTTTATCTGTTTTGAACCATGGTTTATTTAAAAGTATGTTGTATAGATTTTAGATGTTTGGTGATTTTTGCATAGTTCTCTGTTAGAAATTTCTACTTTAATTGCACTGAAGTCGTTGAAAATCTTTCAGTATTTTGAATCGTTTAAGTAACTATTGAGTATTTTCAAGCCTGTAATATATTGAAATTAAAAGATGCTTACTCCTTGGAAGGAAAGTTATGACCAACCTAGACAGCATATTAAAAAGCAGAGACATTACTTTGCCAACAAAGATCCATCTAGTCAAAGCTATGGTTTTTCCAGTGGTCATGTATGGATGTGAGAGTTGGACTATAAAGAAAGCTGAGCGCCAAAGAATTGATGCTTTTGAACTGTGGTGTTGGAGGAGACTCTTGAGAATCCCTTGGACTGCAAGGAGATCCAACCAGTCCATCCTAAAGGAGATCAGTCCTTGGTGTTCACTGGAAGGTCTGATGTTGAAGCTGAAACTCCAGTAGTTTGGCCACCTGATGCAAAGAGCTGACTCATTGGGAAAGACCCTGATGCTGGGAAAGATTGAGGGCAGGAGGAGAAGGGGACGAAAGGGGATGAGATGGTTGGATGGCATCACCGACTCGATGGACATGGGTTTGGGTAAACTGTGGGAGTTGGCGATGGATAGGGAGGCCTGGCGTGCTGTGGTTCATGGGGTCACAAAGAGTCAGACATGACTGAGCAACTGAACTGAATATATTCTACTTGGAAAATGTTTTGTGTGCCCTTAGAATGTCTTCTGTAGTTTTTTTTGTTTGTGCTTATTTGCTTAGTCACATGTCTGACTCTTTGTGGCCCCATGTACTGTAGCCCACCAGGCTCCTCCATCCAGGGGATTCTCCAGGGTAGAATACTGGAGTGGGTTGCCATGCCCTCCTCCAGGGGATCTTCCCAACCCAGGAATCAAACCCAGGTCTCCTGCATTGCAGGCGGACTCTTTACCATCTGAACCACCAGGGAAGCCCCTCTATAGTTAATTGGTGTATTGTAAGATGTGGATCATGTCAGTTTTCTTTGCAGTGTTTTCCAACTCTTTTATTCTTGCCGATTTTCTGTGTATATATCCTACCACTTGTTGAAAGAGGAATATGGACATCATCAACAAAATTGTATATTTATCTACTTTTTAAAAATTCTATCAGTTTTTCATTTTGCATCTGTTATCAGGTTTAGGACTTCTAGGGCTTATGTATCCTCTTGAAGAACTGACTTTATATCATTATAAAATAAGCTTTTTTAAAAAATTGGAGTATAGTTGCTTTACAATGTTGTATTAGTTTCTGCTGCGCAGCAGAACTGAACTAGCTGTGTGTAGACACATCTCCCCTCCCTCTTGCACCTCCCTCTCAGCCCCTCGCCCCCACGTAGGCCAGCACAGAGCGCCGGGCTGAGCTCGCTGCCGCGTGCAGCAGGTCCCACTAGCTACCTGCCTTACACATGGCAGTGCAGACAGGTCGGCACCGGTCTCCCAATTGACCACCGCCCCCCACCACACACACGTGTCCACACATCTCTTTTCTGCATCTGCATCTCTTCTCCTGCCCTGTAAGTAGGTTCATCTGGATCATTTTTCTACATATATGTGTTAAAATACGATATGGTTTTTTCCTCTTTCTGGCTTCCCTCACTCCGTATGACAGACTCTAGGTCCACTCACACCTCCACACACGGCCCACTCTCATGCCTTTTATTGCCCGGTAATACTCCCGTCTCTGCTCTGAAGTCAGCATTATCAAATTTGTAATATAACCACTCCAACTTTCCAACTTCCTTGAGACTATTGTTGAATTCAAATATATTTTCTCGACATTTTACTTTTAACCTATTTGCTTCTTTATACCGAGGTATGTTTTTTTTAATGAAAAACATGTAATTAGGTCTTGCTTTTTAATCCAGACTGACACTATTTGACTCTAAATTAGCAAGTTTAGTCCATTTAAATTAATGTGATCATTGATACAGTCAAGTTTAGATTTATCATCTTGGCTTTTTTTTTGAAAACATATATCCATCAGTTCCCTTTTATTCCTTCCATCTTTTGTATTTTTATGATTGTTTTCGCTCCTTTGTTGACCAAACTGAGCTATAATTGTTTTGTTAGTGACTAATTGAGGATTTACAATATATACTTTTAACTGAGTACAATTTGTCTACAAGTCATCATTATACCTCCAGGATAAGCATCTTCAGTTTCAGTTCAGTTGCTCAGTTTTGTCCAACTCTTTGAGATCCCATGGACTGCAGCATGTCAGGCCTCCCTGTCCATCACTAACTCCCAGAGTTTACTCAAGCTCATGTCCATTGAGTAGGTGATGCATCTTACAGTATTATAATTCCATTTCTCTTCCAACCATTGTGGTAATGTTTTCATGTATTTTACTTACTCATATGTTATAAAACCCACAGTAAATACTACCCTTTTAAGGAAATTATTTTTAAAAGATAGTTAAATGATAATAAATCACTTACATACTCACATATTTACTACTTCTGGTCCTCTTCATCCTATTGTGTTGATCCATTTCTATCTGCTGTCATTTTTCTTTCTGCCTGAAAGATTTTGTTCAACATTCTTAAAGTGTGAGTTTGATGGTAATGAATTTTTCAACTTTTGTATGTTTGAAAAAGTTTTTATTTATGAATTTTTTGGAAAATTTCATTGGGCATAAGTTCATGATTGACATTGTTTTTCTTGTTTTCAGTTCTTTAACAATAGTCTTCCATCTTGCATAGTTTACAAAAATTCTGCTAGGATCCTCACCTTTGGATTTTTGGGGATGTACTCTATTTTCTTTCCTCTGGATGCTTTTATAATGTTATGTTTGTCATGTTTTAAGTGCTTTGGTTACAGTGCACATTGCTGTAGTTCTCATAACATTGCTTGCCCTCTTAGTTTGCTGTAATCCTTTGAACTATAGGTTTATAGTTTCCATCAAATTGGGAATAATTCTGGCCATTATTTTTCAAA
Source organism: Giraffa tippelskirchi (assembly GCF_054371585.1). NCBI lineage: Eukaryota > Metazoa > Chordata > Mammalia > Artiodactyla > Giraffidae > Giraffa > Giraffa tippelskirchi. Next base: position 173,364,959 of record NC_137280.1, on the reverse strand, counting down.
GTTTTTTTTTTTTTCTTTCTTTCTCTCCTTTGGACTCACCAATTACATGTATATTAGGCCTCTATGTCATTCAATGTTTTCCCTTAGCCTATTAATGATTTTTAATTTTTCTCCTTTTCTGTCTGCATTTTCAAAATTTATAGTATTATAGCTTGAAGTTCAGTAAATTTTGTTTGTTTGTTTTTTTCTAAAATGTCTAATGTACCATTAATTCCATCTAGTATACTTTTCATCAAAGACATAGTTTTAACCTCTGGATGTTTAACTTGGACCTTTTAACACATTTTCTATGTCTCTATATAAATTATTTGAATATACAGAATATACTTTTAAGAATGTTTTTAATGTCCTTGTCTGTTAAATTAAACATCTAGTTAAATTCTGGGTGAGTTTCACTTAGTTGATTTTCCTTCTCAGTATTGGTCAAATTTTTTTTTTTTTTAATTCTTTTCTCGCAATCTTTTATCAATCTTTCATACTAATCTTTTTTTTAATTAATTTATTTTTAATTGAAGGATAATTGCTTTACAGAATTTTGTTGTTTTCTGTCAAACCTCAACATAATAAAATTTTCAGTACCATTTTTCTAGACTCCATATATATGCATTAGAATACAATATTTATCTTTCTCTTTCTGACTTACTTCACTCTGTAATTGGCTCTAGGTTCATCCACCTCATTAGAACTGACTCAAATATGTTCCTTTTTATGGCTGAGTGATATTCCATTGTGTATATGTACCAGAACTTCTTTATCCATTCATCTGTCGATGGACATCTAGGTTGCTTCCATGTTCTATTGTAAATAGTGCGTCAGTGAACAATGGGGTACATGTATCTTTTTCAGTTTTGGTTTCCTCAGGGTATATGCCTAGGAGTGGGATTGCTGGGTCATATGGTGCTTTTATTCCTAGTTTTTTAAGGAGTCTCCATACCATCTTCCATAGTGACTGTATCAATTTACATTCCCACCAACAGTGCAAGAGCAGACCCTTTTCTCCACACCTGCTCCAGCATTTATTGTTTGTAGACTTTTTGATGATGGCCATTCTGACTGGTGTGAGGTGATATCTCATTGTAGTTTTGATTTTCATTTCTCTAATAATGAGTGATGTCGAGCATCTTTTCATGTGTTTGTTAGCTATCTGTATATCTTCTTTGGAGAAATGTCTGTTTAGGTCTTTTTCCCACTTTTTGATTGGGTTGTTTGTTTTTCTGGTATTGAGTTGTATGAGCTGCTTGTATATTTTGGAAATCAATCCTTTGTCAGTTGTTTCATTTGCTATTATTTTCTCCCATTCTGAGTATTGTCTTTTCACCTTGCTTATAGTTTCCTTTGTTGTGTAAAAGCTTTGAAGTTTAATCGCGTGCCACCCGTTTACTTTTGTTTTTATTTCCATTACTCTAGGAGGGATTCATAGAGGATCTTGCTTTGATTTATGTTTGAGTGTTCTGCCTACCTTTTCTTCTACGAGTTTTATAGTTTGTGGTCTTACATTTAGGTCTTTACTCCATTTTGAGTTTATCTTTATGCATAGTGTTAGAAACTGTTCTAATTTCCTTATTTTACATGTAGCTGTACAGTTTTCCCCACACCATTTATTGAAGAAGCTGTCTTTGCCCCATTGTATATTCTTGCCTCTTTTGTCAAAAATAAGGTACCCATAGGTGCATGGATTTATTTCTGGGCTTTCTATCTTGTTCCATTGGTCTATATTTCTGTTTTTTGAGCCAGTACCATACTGTCTTGATGACTATAGCTTTGTAGTCTAATCTGACATAAGGAAAGTTGATTCCTCCAGTTCCATTCTTCTTTCTCAAGACTGCTTTGGCTATTTGAGATCTTTTGTGTTTCCATATGAATTGTGAAATTTATTGTTCTAGTTCTGTGGAAAAAAAAGCCATTGAAAATTTGATAGGGATCACATTGAAGCTGTAGATTGAGTTTGGTAGTATAGTTATTTCCACAGTATTGATTCTTCCTACCCAGGAACATGGAATATCTTTCCATCTGTTTATGTCATTTTTTATTTCTTTCATCAGTGTCTTATAATTTTCTGTGTACAGTTCTTTTTTCTCCTTAGGTAAGTTTATTGCTAGATATTTTATTCTTTTTGTTGCAATGGTGAAAAGAATTGATTCCTTAATTTCCCTTTCTGATTTTTCATTGTTAGTATATAGAAATGCAAGTTATTTCTGTGTATTGATTTTGTATCCTGCGACTTTGCTAAATTCACTGATTAGCTCTGGTAATTTTCTGATAGTATCTTTAGGGTTTTCTATGTACAGCAGTATCATGTAATCTGCAAACAGTGAGACCTTTACTTCTTCTTTTCTGATCTGAATTCCTTTTATTTCTTTTTCTTCTCTGATTGCTATAGCTAGAACTTCCAAAATTATGTTGAATAATAGTGATGAGAATGGACCCCCTTGTCTTATTCCTGATCTTAGGGGGGATGCTTTCAGTTTTTCAGCAATGAGAATAATGCTTGCTGTGGCCTTATCATATATGGCCTTTACTGTGTTGCTGTAGGTTCCTTCTATGCACATTTTTTGAAGAGTTTTTAATTGTTAGTGGGTGCTGAATTTTGTCAAAGGCTTTTTCTGCATCAATTGAGATTGTCATATGGTTTTTATCTTTCAATTTGTTAATGTGGTGTATCACATTGATTGATTTGCACATATTGAAGAATCCATGCATCCCTGGAATAAACCCATATTGATTATGGTGTATCAGCTTTTTAATGTGTTGTTCAATTCTGTTTACAAAAATTTTGTTGAAAATTTTTGCATGTATGTTCATCAGTGATATTGACCTGTAGTTTTCTTTTTTTTTGTATTTGTCTGGTTGTGGTATCTGGGTGATGGTGGCCTCCTATAAAGAGTTTGGAAATGTTCCTTCCTCTGCAATTTTTGAAAGAGTTTTAGATGATAGGCATTAGCTCTTCTCTAAATGGTTGAGAGAATTCTTCAGTGTCCTGGGCTTTTTTTTTTGCGGGGGTGGGGGGGAAGATTTTGATCACAGCTTCAATTTTGGTGCTTGCAACTGGGATATTCATGATTTATATTTCTTCCTGGTTCAGTCTTGGAAGATTAAACTTTTCTAAGAATCTGTCCATTTCTTCCTGGTTTATCCATTTTATTGCCATATAGTTGTTCATAATAGTCTCTTATAAATTCCTTTGTATTTCTGCATTGTCTGTTGTAACCTCTCCTTTTTCATTTCTAATTTTGTTGATTTGATTCTCCTATCTTTTTTTCTTGATGAGTCTGGCTAAAGGTTTTTCAATTTTGTTTATCTTCTCAAAAAAACAGTTTTTAGTTTTATTAACCTTTACTATTGTTTCTTTTATTTCATTTTCATTTATTTCTGCTTTGATTTTATGATTTCCTTCTGCTAATTTTGGGGGTTCTCTGTTCTTCTTTTTCAAATTCTTTTAGATGTAAAATTAAATTGTCTATTCGATGTTTTTCTTGTTTCTTTCTTGTTTCTTGAGGTAGGTCCATCTAGTCAAAGCTATAATTTTACCAGTAGTCATGTATGGATGTTAGAGTTGGACCATATACTAGGCTGAGTGTTGAAGAAGAGATGCTTTTGAAATGTGGTGTTGGAGAAGACTTTTGAGAGTCCCTTGGACTGCAAGGAGATCCAACCAGTCTATCCTAAAGGAAATCAGTCCTGAGTATTCATTGGAAGGACTGATGCTAAAGCCGAATCTCAAATACTTTGGCCACCTGATGCAAAGAGCTGGCTCATTTGAAAAGACCTTGATGCTGGGAAAGATTGAAGGTGGGAGGAGAAGGGGATGACAGAGGATGAGATGGCTGGATGGCATCACCAACTCAATGAACATGAATTTGAGTAAACTCTGGGAGTTGGTGATGGACAGGGAAGCCTGGCATGCTGCAGTCCATGGGGTTGCAAAGAGTCAAACATGACTGAGTGACTGAACTGAACTGAACAGAGTTTGGATTGTATTGCTATAAATTTCCCTCTTAGAACTGCTTTTGCTGCATCCCATATATTTTGAGTCATCGTGTTTTCATTGTCATTTGTTTCTAGAATTTTTTTGATTTCCCTTCTGATTTCTTCGGTAACCTGTTCATTACTTAGAAACGTATTGTTTACTCTCCATGTGTTTGTGTTTTTTACAGTTTCTTCTTGTAGTTGATATCCTGTCTCAAAGCATTGTGGTTGTTAAAGATGTTTGATATAATTTCACTTTTCTTAAATTTACTGTGGTTTGATTTGTGACCCAAGGTGTGGTCTATCCTGGAGAATGTTCTATGTGCACTTGAGAAGAAAGTATGTTCTTCTGCGTTTGGTTGGAATGCCCTGAAGATATCAATGAGATCCATCTCATCTAATGTATCATTTAAGACTTGTGATTCCTTATTACTTTTCTGTTTTGATGATCTGTCCATTGGTGTGAGTAGGGTGTTAAAGTCTCCTACTATTATTGTGTTAGTGTCAGTTTCTCCTTTTGTGTCTGTTAGTGTTCGTCTTACGTATTGAGGTGCTCCTATGGGTGCGTAGATATTTATAATTGTATGTCTTCCTCTTGAATTGATCCCTTGATCATTATGTAGTGTCCTTCCTTATCTCTTGTAATCTTTATTTTAAGGTCTATTTTGTGTGATACAAGGATTGCTACTCCAGCTTTCTTTTGCTTCCCATTTGCATGGAATACATGTTTCCATTCTCTCACTTTCAGTCTATACGTTTCTTTAGATCTGAAGTGGGTTTCTTGTGGACAGAATATATATGGGTCTTGTTTTTGTATCCATTAAGCCAATCCGTGTCTTTTGGTTGGGACATTTAATCCATTTACATTTAAAGTAATTATTGATATATATGTTCCTATTGCCATTTTCTTAATTGTTTGGGGTTGACTTTGTAGATATTTTTCTTCTTTTAGATTTCTTGACTATATAAGTCCCTTTAACATTTGTTGTAAAACTAGTTTGGTGGTACTGAATTCTCTTAACTTTTGCTTGTCTGAAAAGCTTTTGATGTCTCCATCAATTTTAAATGAGATCCTTGCCAGGTAAAGTAATGTTGGTTGTAGATTTTTCCCTTTCAGCACTTTAAATATATCCTGCATTCCCTTCTGGCCTGCAGAGTTTCTGCTGAAAGATCAGCTGTTAAGTGTAAGGGGTTTTTCTTGTATATTACTTGTTGCTTTAATATTCTTTCTTTGTGTTTATTCTTTGTTAGTTTGATTAGTATGTATCTTGGTGTGTTTCTCCTTGGGTTTTTCCTGTATGGGACTCTGCGCATCCTGGACTTGATTGACCATTTCCTTTTCCATGTTAGGGAAATGTTTAACTATATACTCTTCAAAAATTTTCTCATACCTTTTCTTTTTCTCTTCTTCTGGGACCCCTATAGTTCGAACGTTGTGTGTTTGATATTGTTTCAGAGATATCTGAGACTATCCTCAGTTCCTTTCATTCTTTTTACTTTATTCTGCTCTTCAGAAGTTATTTCCACCATTTTGCCTTCCAGCTCACTGATTTGTTATTCTGCTTCAGATATTCTGCTATTGATTCCTTTTAGAGTATTTTTTTATTTCACTAATTGTGTTGTTTTACTCTGTATGTTTATTCTTTAATTTTTATAGGTCTTTGTTAATTGATTCTTGCATTTTCTCCATTGTGTTTTCAAGGTTTTTGATCATCTTTACTATCATTATTCTGAATTCTTTTTCAGGTAGTTTGCCTACTTTCTTTTCATTCATTTGGTCTTCTGTGTTTCTATTTTGTTCCTTCATTTGTACAGTATTTCTCTGCCTTTTCATTATTTCTTTTTCTAAACTTACTGTGTTTGAGATTTCCTTTTCTCAGGCTTCAAGGTTGAATTCTTTCTTGCTTTTGGTTTGTGCCCCGCTAAGGTTGGTGCAGTGGTTTGTGTAAGCGTCGTATAGGGTGAGATTTCTGCTGTTTTCTTTTTTTTTTTTTTCCTCTGATGGGCAAGGCTGAGTGAGGTCATAATCCTGTCTGCTGATGATTTAGTTTGTGTTTTTGTTTCGTTTGTTGTTTAGATGAGGTGTCCTGCACAGGGTGCTGCTGGTGGCTGGGTGATGCCGGGTCTTGTATTCAGGTGGTTTCCTTTGTGTGAGTCCTCACCATCTGCTACTCCCCAGGGTTAGTTCTCTGGTGGTCTAGGGTCTTGGTGTCAGTGCTCCCACTCCAAAGGCTCAGGGCTTGATCTCTGGCCGGGAACAAAGATTCCACAAGTGGTTTGTTACAGCATTAAGTGACATTAAAACACATACCCAAAAACAAGAAACCAAAGATGAGCCACAGGCAAATGGCAGTTACAAAACCAGGCAAATAATAACTAAAATAACGAAATATACATATATACATATGCATCCATAAGCAAAATCAAAGAGTCCAACAAAAATAAAGTACAATAGATTGACCCTGTGAACAAAGGAAACCAAAAATTATGTCTTCCAGTTAAGAACAAAACTAAGTAAAGCAAAAACTAGAAAACAAAACGAAAGTAAGGTGCCAAGTGGGGAATAAAGCAGTGAAAACAAAACTAACACGTGTGCTGAGAGGGAAGGAAATAAGTAATAGATATACAAAATCAAAAAGAGGTAAATAAAGAAGATTTATATACATTAAAATTAACTGCAAGAACCATAGGAAAAGAAAACAAAGGAATAAATGTACAAAAATAATGGTAGGTTTAAAAAATAAAAATTAGAAATTGTTAGAAAAAAGGAAGAGGAAAGAGAAGAGGAAAAAAAAGAAAAAAAGAAAACTCCACAGAACTGCAAAAGCCCAATGCAGAGGCAGAGGTTTATAACAACAATAAAAAGTGCGATTGAAAAAAAAAAAAACACCTCAAAAGCTTAATTAGGTTTCATAGTGCCAATAAAATTGACAGCTACAACAGAGGGGGGGGAAAAGAAAATCCAAAAGAAAATACAGAACAAGTTAAAACATAAGAAAAATAAATATTTATCTTGAGTCACTGCTGTCAGAGCCCTTTCCCTCCCTGTGAGTCACAGTCCACCTCACCTCCCTAGAATGCCCTCCGATACTGTGCTGGTCTCTGAACTGCTGGACCTGCTGTGGGGGCAGCTCAGATTCTAATCTGGTCCTACTCCTGTGTGTTCTTGCCTCCAATGCCCACAGCTATCAGAACTAGTGTGTTTTCTTTTCTGGGAGCTCTCAATGTCCTTTTATATATTCCGTAGACACAGAGTCTGCGTAGTTGATCCTGTGTATTTAATCTGCAGCTTGTGGGAAGGTTTTGGGTCTTCTTCCTTAGCCACACTGCCCCTGGGTTTCAATTGTGGTTTTATTTACACTTCTGCATGTGGGTTATCCAGTGGGGTTTGCTCCTGAGGCTTCCCTGGAGGACTTGGGTCTGCCTAGTGACGGCCCAGGTGTGGAGGTGGTGCAACTGCTTGGATTGCAGGGGTTCTGGCAGCACCAGGTACTCAGGGGATTTGGTGGCTAGGGCACCAGCAAATATAGTGCTCTAGAAGGGTATTTTTCCCTGTCGGATCTTCCCTGTAGCTCAGACGGTAAAGAATCCGCCTGCAATTCAGGAGACCCAGGTTTGATCCCTGTGTCGGGAAGATCCTCTGGAGAAGGGAATGGCAACCCACTCCAGTACTCTTGCCTGGAGAATCCCATGGACAGAGGAGCCTGGAGGGCCACAGTTTATGGGGTCACAAAGATTCGGACACGACTCAGCGACTAACACAACAAACACTACTACTACTAGAAGGGTATAGCAAGCAGTATTGGCCAATACACTCTGGGATTCTTGCCTGGAGAACCCCCCTGACAGGGAAGCCTGGCAGGCCACAGCCCACAGGGTAGCAAAGAGTTGGACAGCCCCAGCCCTGGGATTGCACCACAATCCTTAAGCTCCAGCTCCCAGCTCCTGTGCCTTCTAGGGGACCTGCGTCCCTGTCCGGGGTATGTATGGCTGCAGCAAGGACTGTCTGATTCTCATTCCATTCAGGCTGCCACTGATCAGCTGTCTCACTCTCAGCCTTAAATGTTTCTTCTCTGACTCAGACAGTTGCCCTGATGTGGGGATCAGACCCCTGCTTCGGTTCCCACACCCGCCAATGGCCCCTGCAGTCCTAATAACACTCCTCTCTTTCCCCCTAGTTCCTTCTTTCTACTGAGTTGTGCATGGTTCTATGTATTCTTTTTCGCTGGCCAGATACTCCTATCTGCTCTCAGCTGTTCTGCATGCAGTTCTGTGCCTGAGGTGTGTTCTTAACGTATCTGTGGAGAGAGATGTACTCCACTTCCACCTACTTCTCCATGATCTTGCTCTCCTTACCCTAATCTTTTATAATATATTTTTGTAAATTTACCCTTTTATTTCCTGGCTTTTTTTTTTCTCTATAGATTTTTATGAATTTTGTTCTGAGATATAAATTTCCTGAAAACTTTGTTTGATTCTTGCTTTGGGGTATAGCACAGAGTGGTGTTTAGCCTAGCACTAATTATTTTCCGTTCATGCAAAAGATCCTTCTGTGCACTTCATTCACAGCCTCATGAATTATGAGGTTTTCTAGTTTACCAAATGGGAACAGACTATATTCTCAGGCCTATGTAAGCACTGGACAATCTTAACTTTAATCCTCTCATTTATTTACCTGTTGGGGGGTACTTTTCTCTCATGTATTCAGTTCAATTTGTACTCTGTCAAATAGTTGAGAGAAGTCCTTCATAGTTATCTAGATTTCTGTATCTGCATAGAATTCTATTCTCCTCTACATTTTTTCTGCAAACTCTTTGCCTTTCAGTAGAATCTTCAATTCTTCCATCTCAGAAATTCTTCTCAGTTTCATTTGAGTTTCCTGCTTCCTTACCTGGAAATTCAGGGCAATAAATTGGAGAGATCATTTCCTTCTGACATCTCAATGATCATTCTTCTTTTTAGTCTTAATTTTTTGGTTGTTTACAATAGTAAGATGCATCCTGTGCCATTTTCTGCATTTTGGCTGGAAGCAATAGTCTTCAGTGTATTACTGAGAATCTGATTTGGTTGTGAAAGTAATAATTATTAAAAGCATTCTCTTTGGTAAAACATACTGAAATATTGACACATTGATATTATTTTAGAATGTTTCAGAAAGCTGCAAAAATATTGCATTGCAGGCCTTCATTTGGGTTGAGGCACAGTCCTTTTTATACAGAATTACTAACTTTATGATTTGCTTCTCAAAACTTTGTAGAGTGTTATGAGAAGTAAAATTTTGGCCCGTAAACTGCAACTATTTGGAACTCTTTTTCTATGAAGCCTGATGTCACTCTTATATCAGAAAAGAAACCCAGAACTCTGGCATGGTAAACATGTGTGAGACGTTTTTATTTTTGGCCTGGACTCTTTGCAAATCAGAAGATATCTTGGAGTTTGTATTCTCATGTAAAAAATAAGCATGTGATCTAAAATACTATGAATGCTGAAATAGACTCCTAAACAAAATAGGAGTTACAAAAACTTTACAAGTGAATACACTGAGAAGAAAGATAATTGGAGTAGTAAAATATTTAAGGACTTAGGGTGAAGGATATTAGGACTCATGTTAACACCGAGGGTTCACGTTGAAGCCCAGCTACTTTCAACAGAGGAAAATCATCTTAATCCTGAAACACATAGAAAATATTCCAGAAATGGAAACAACAAGAAAAAGAAAATAAATCTTGAAATAGCTTGAGTTGTACACACACACCTTTTGTTATAAATGTAATTATTACTGTAGGGAAAAAACACATTATGTAATAATACACTTTAAAAAAATTTCATACATCGTGGGTGTGTCAGTATAAATACAAGGTGCTTGAGAACTACCTTATGTTTTTACCTTAAATACTATATTCAATTTTGGTTTTATTGATAAGTAAAGCAAAGAGCAAACTGCATTTATTTAAATAAAGCCAAGTTTATGTAAGACATTTATTTCCTGATACTAAATATTTATAGGAATTTATTTACATGAAAATGTGTTATATATGTAATTTGAAAAAAATTGATCTAATGTAATACATATAATTCATCATGGAATAGGCAATAGAATTAACTTTGCAATCTCAATGAAAAGAGTGGCTTTCATTCGTCCTTTACTTTCTTAAAAAGTACAATGTTCCTTGGTATCCTCTTTCATTTTTTGACTTTGAAGTTAGAGGAATTTTATCAAATTAATAAAAACTGACAGCTAATCACAGCTTCCATTGTTAGAGGGGTAGAAAAATTAAGTGAAGATAAATTGATAAAATATATTTCAGAGGATTTTCCATTTTCTTATCTTTTAATGAACTTGATCATTTTAAAGCCCTTCCAGAATTTTAGATGTTCTTTCTTAAATATGGTAGGTTCTGAAGAAATTTCAGCCTAATTTTGTTCCTTCACTCTGCTCTTTGAGCCTGGAGATTGAAACTTTCTAGAAAGGCATTTTGGGGTTTAGGAAGCTACATCTGGGAAAGTCAGTGGCAAAACTTTGATCTCAGTAGGAAGAATAAGAGAATCTCAGGGCCAAGTTGTAATAATCTGTGTTCACGTTTCCTTCCCCTATGGTTTGAAAACTCAGAATTTTTTAATATTCTCAAATTTGATAGTTTTGTTAATTTAATTTGCATTTATAGGAATTTTCTGTTAAAATCAATATTAAATTTTGTAGAATGTATTTTGTTGTGAATTTAAAAGATATCCTTATTATGTAATCATAATATTTTTCCTTATGTCTACCTATGGTACAGGTGTATTTACATGAATGTAGGATTGATTTAAGCTTTATGTGAAGTTCAAGTTTGAGCTGAGTTTTAAGTGTGAAATTGATAGCACTTGAGTGATTTTTTTAAAAAACTAAAACTACATTTTTTAATTGTTTGATTTGGTCTTGATGTGTTACACAAATTATAACTGTGTCATAAGAACTTTAAAACTGTGTCACTAAAATAAAACATCTTGTTAAAGTCTATTTCATCCTGGCAAAAGTAAAGATGGGCAAAGCTTGTAAAAAACAAGGCACCAACGTTAATAAAAAATTGTTTTTCTCTATTTTGTAATTGAGGGAAAATGCCAATATGGCAATAGTTTGTTTCCTTCTTTGAAGTTATTTCAGTATGCTTTTGGTTGGAAAACAATCAACTTTTTGTCTTCTCTGAACTTATACCTACCGGTTGATGAAATAAGCTGTATATTGAAAACTACTCTGGACTATGCAAACCATCTATGTGTGATAGCATTGCATTTTGTAACAGTGTGGTTTGTTTTGTACAAGAGATACGGACATTTTAAATGAGGAAACCTCAAGGAATGGGATGAGAAATACTAGAAACTCTTAAGGTTGGATCTCATCTACAGTTTCAAAGCATTGTTTATTACAACCCTATTCATTTGCTCACATCTTTAAAGAATACAAAACTACAGAGAGCAAAGGATAAAATTTAACTTCTGCAGACCCTGATTTGGGGATGCTTAGTAAATAGTAAAGCAATGCTGTAACAGAAAAATAGACAGTTCCAGTATCTTTTTCCCAGGGGTCTCTGGAGAAGGTGAAGGTCATCACTTAGTGGGCATCTGAATTTATTATTTCCCCTTCTATTCTTTAGCACAACTTATTAGTTGAATTTAAATCTAGGTGATTCTATTGTCCATAACAGATAAACAAATACGGAATTTTTCATTCCTACAAAAGGTATGTGCAGTATTGATTGATTAAATAAATATGTGGTATTTGAAATTCATCCGGAGTCCTGTACTCTGAGGTTTGTTTAATAATTCAAAGAAAATCAGTGATAAAGGGAGCAATACATTGGGTGACTTGCTTATTAATTTTGTTAATAGAATTTAATGAAGGGAATTGGTTGTATAATATACAACATGTTTTTTAATGAAAGTGGTTTTATCTGAGTAATTAAAGTTTGAGTTATCTATTACAATATGATGGATTATTTATCTTCTGATTATATACCAATTTATAAATCCCATTTCTATGCTGTAAGCAGCTAAATTAGAAACATGGACTGGCTCTGGGGAAGTAAAAATTAGAAATTGGTGTGAATAGGAAAGAATTGATACAGATCACAGTCGTTGGCGACCCTGGTAGCTTCGTTCCCACCATCCTGAAAACGATGAGTCAGAAGTGTGTCTGCATCATTTCTGTGAGCCATTGGCTGATTGGACATTTTTATATTAGAAACAATATTTAGACTTGATAGTCATTTCCTCCAATTATTTTACATATTTTGGCAATTAGGTAAAAGTTTCCTCTTGAACAAGTTTGATCAAATATTTTAAAAGCTTTTCATTTTATTGATAAGGAGATCTTCTAAAGTTTAATATCTAATTTTTTTTCTGCTGAAAATTTCAATTCTTGAAGGTTATAGTATCTGCCTGCATTTAGAACATATAGCCATCAATTGTACTGCTGATGATCAGTGTTACTTATTTTATTAATTAGTGAAATAATGGATTAAAATAGTGATAGGTGATTTATCTATGAAAATAAGCAATGAAGAGGTTAATACTTGCATACGTGTATTGGAGATGAGTCAGCTCTGATCTGGTCATCGCTTCACCCATTTTGCCATTACTCCTGTTCCTCATTTTTCTAAGTAAAAACTGGTGCTTAGTCCCTCAGTTGCATCCAGCTCTTTGTGACCAGGCTCCTCTGTCCATGGATACACCAGTCAAGGATACTGGGGTGGGTTGCCGTTTCCTTCTCCAGGGCGTCTTCCTGAACCAGATCTTGCCGACCCAGCAAACCCACCCACGTCTCTTGGAGCGGATTCTTTACCACTGAGCCACTGGGGCTTTCTTACGCATAGGATCCAAGCTAAACCCCAAGGGAGCTTTGGTCGCTTTGCTTTAGGTGGCCAGAGCTTCTCAATATGTATTGAATGACCAGTTTATATTTTATTTTTTAAATTTCCAATCCACCGGGGACTGAAAGGAGATTTTTAAGGTAATTTAAGAATAAACAGAAGATTGCTTCAATTTTTGTTCAAAAACAACCCGGCGATGTTACACTTTTCATGGCTACCTGCAGTCTTTCAGCAGTCAGCAAAGATAAATTACCTCTTAATGGCATAATTTCGATCCTGCATTATTTTTTCTTTCCTTTGTTTCTTTTATGTATTTATTTATGAATGCTGAGATTTACATAGGGCAAAGTTACCCTAAAGCTTCAGTATTGTGAAATGATACTAGCACATAACTTCTGCCACTTGTGATTTTGACAGCACGCTAGCTGGTATATCACTTGTTCAATAAGACAAGCTCACTGATCCCATCCTAGGTTGTTGCACCAATGTCAAATTGCTATAAAAGTTTCTAAATACTTACTTTCAATTTCTGTACTTAAGTCTTCATGGACCAAAACCAAACAATTCATGGTCACTAGGGACAATCCTGAATGACACTTTGTGTAGCACTGTTCTAGGGAGCAATAGCTCTTCAAAGATTCATATAAACTTCAGGGGAATCACATGTTTTAAAGTAATATCCCTCTTCTGTGATCAATGCTGAGAGGTTCATATGGTCTTACAATGCCTCAACAAAATCAGTCGATATATACCCCTTTTATGTGGATGTTTAAAATAATGAGCTTGCTTGTTAGTTTATTGCTTGTTAAATTCACACCAGTGCTCCTCTCACAAGACACTACTGTAAGTATATCTGAGTTTACTAATTCCAGGTGCTAGAGTAAAAATATATAAGAATATAATTGTGCTATTATTTGTCTCTTAATCTTTATCACCCCTCTTCAGCAAGAGGGAGGACAGGGATTAAGAAAGAAATCAATTAAAATTATTAACTTCATGTTAATTAAAAGTAATACATCAAAAGAATGGGCATCAAAGAACTGTCTCTGACGTTACCATGTTTGAGTTCCCTTTTATATGAAGACAAGTAGGATAGTTGAGAAAATGAAATGAGGATTCATGGACATTTACTTTGTTCATGCTGATTGCAAGAATCTTAGGAAATTGATAGACGTGAAGCACACTAGATTCTGTCAGTTACACAAGATAAGCACACATCTTTTATTTAAAATGCCCATCCTAGTGAAATCTTATTCCTTAATCTCTGAAAGAAATAAATGTTCACCCCAGTAGCTTCTCAAGATGAGGTACATACTTTTTGTCCATTACTTCCTTGCTTGCGGTTCCATTCAATTACATCCCATCAGCAAGAGGTGGAGACTGGTGATCTACAATTATTTAGACTCCAAAAATGACCCTGCCACACTTTGTTATTAGATTGTAAATATGAAAAACGTTCAAAACTCTTAATTATCTGTGTCTGAATACACATTATCAATTATATTTTATTTTCACTGAAAAAAACACGTATACTCATGATAGAAATTGTAAGTACGTATTAATAGTGGTAGTGTCAATCGCTTAGTCTCGTCCAACTCTTTGCAACCCCATGGTCAGTAGCCTCCGTGGCTCCTCTGCCTGTGGAATTCTCCTGGCAAGAATGCTGGAGTGGGTTGTCATTCCTTCTTCCAGGGGATCTTCACAACCCAGGGATTGAAGCCAGGTCTCCTGCATTGGCAGGCAGGTTCTTTACCATCTGAGCCACCAGGGAAGACGAAGTATATATTATATATACATAAAAACATATTATCTATCTGTATATGGGCTTCCCTGGTGGCTTAGATGGTAAAAAACCTGCCTGCAATGCAGGAGACTCAGGCTCAATAGATACATACAGTTTAGATATAGACAAAAGTAAATACAGATGGACAAATAAAAATACTGATAGACATGATGGTAGATAGTTAAACTGATAAATGTTTCCACCATAGTACAATAAACTATCATTTTGATTAATTAATGTATATTACAACCAAGTGGAAAGCATGCCATATATGTAAGTGAGCAAACACAAAGACTTAAATTTTGAAACCAGACTCAAATAATTTTATCATGTATCAAGGATACAAGCAATTGTAAATCATTAGTGAAGCAGGAAGAAAACAAGGACAGCTGTCCACTGCTCCGCAGATTCTTCTTTGCTGCATCCAAATGCACTATGGCCAAAATGTATATATTCTCTAACATATGCATCTACCTTAAGACAAAGGAGCTATTTTGATCATGCAACATCTGCATTTTATAAACATGTAGTTACATAGCTTTTAGGACATTTTCCCAGAACCATAGTCTATAAATCTCTACATTCCAGATTACCATAAGCTATCTTAGACAGATTTAGGTACATCCTACTAAAAGCATTCCACAGAAAATCTCTTGCTAGTAAATATCATTAGTGTGTTGTAATCTCGTGTAGATTTGTAAACATGTTATGTCATCTTCCTTCTTTCCCAGAGGGAAATCCCCAATAATGGGAAAGAAGGGCTTTCAGAACCTTCTTTTGTGACTCTTGTGTGACTGTTTCATTGTCATTGAAAAAGTAAGAAAAAAAAATTGAATAAGATATATGAATTTCAGTAACATTTCACACTTAAACTGCATGGTATTTTTAGAGATATTTTTGCATGCATCCAATTGAGTCTATGAGTTAGAAAAGTCAGGTGATAGGTAATTTAAAAATGAGGAAACAAATGATTTGCCCAAGACTGAACAGCTGGATGGCGATAGGACAAGAGCTGACTTCAGCTAATAGGCCTGTGTGTTTACAGAGTATTATATTGTAAATATGAGCTTTAAGGTGTCATTTTCATACAGTTTATATGTCTTTTTCCCCCTAATTTTCATGCAGATAAGTGTACGATAATACTGTTAATCCATCTGTGATAGCCAGAATAATATGAATGGGAAGAGTTTGTGGAAATTTATAAATAAAATAATTATTAAACCCTTAAAAAAAAAAGATATATGAATTTCAGAAGATGTTCAGTGAATGTCACTTAAATCTATTTGGAAGAGATATGGAAATGACTGAGTAACTGAACAACTTTCATTTCGGTTGATCGAATAAAGACTTGATTCTCTCTCACACGCAAACACATGCACGCATCTCTATACCACTTTCAAATCATCTAAGATGAACACATAATCTCAAAGGATGTAAAGTGTTAGTTGTTCAGTCATATTCAACTCTTTGTGACCCCATGGACTGTAGCCTGCCAGGCTCCTCTGTTCATGGCATTCTCCCGGCAAGAATACTGAGTGGGTAGCCGTTCCCTTCTCCAGGGGATCTTCTTGACTCAGAGATCGAACCTGGGTCTCCTGCATTGCAGGTGGATTCTTTACCATCTAAGCCACTAGGGAAGGTAATCCGATAAAGCTCTTTTAGGATGCATGTGAATAAACTAAACAGTGAATTAATATAAAAGTTGAGTATCTTGATTTTACCTTATGAAATGAGAATTTTTTAAATTGTAACCAAGTAATCTTGAGGCAAAAAGATGACTGGAGAATAATAGTGAAATTTACACATGGGTACTTAATTTGAAAGAAATTTTAAAACAACTTTTATTAAAATATGTCTAACTTTAGTTAATATAAGTACTACATAGAATATTGAGAAATATCAAAAGATTATGGCATTACATGTATACTGTTACTTATACTTGATTTAAATTCTGTACAAAGCTGATGAACTAATTTTTTTTAAATCATTTCCTCTAGAACTATTTTCCTTAAGGTCTGATTAGAAATTCATCTGCATCACAATCACTTGGGGACAAGTAATAAAGTTATAAGTGTGTATATCTAAGTTTCAGATGTATCAAATTAAGTGTCTCATGTTGGATTTGGAAAATCTGTGTTTTAGCAAGCTTCAAATATGATTTTACTTTTTTCAGTACAGAGCATGAGGTTCATAGACTTTAATAATGGTAAATATGACAATATTATATTACAAGCTAACGATATAATAGTCTAGTCCTGAGGACTGAATGAGGTAATTCATATAAGTTGCTTATCATAGCATCTGGCCATTAGTGGGTACTCAAAACATGTGTTGCTATATATATTCTTTTTGCCTTTTCATATTGTCCATTCTTGTCTCAAGACAAGAATACTGAAGTGGTTTGCCATTCCCTTCTCCAGTGGATCACATTTCACCAGGCCCTGTGTTGCAGGGACATGCCCTTCAGCCACTCTGAAGAATTGATGTGGAAGTCCACACAGAAAAACTTTACAAAAACGATCTTAATGAACCAGATTACTACGATGGTACAAGCAGTAAGCCAGAGCAAGACGTTCTGGAGTGCCAAGTCAGTGGGCCTTAGGAAGCACTGCTGTTAATAAAGCAGGTGGATACAATGGAATTCCAGTAGAGCTATTCCAAACCCTAAGGGATGATGCCATTAAGGTGTTGCATTCAATATGTCAGCAAATCTAGGAGACCCAGCAGTGGCCACAAGACTGCTGCTGCTGCTAAGTCGCTTCAGTCGTGTCCGACTCTGTGCGACCCAGAGATGACAGCCCACCAGGCTCCCCTCTCCCTGGGATTCTCCAGGCAAGAACACTGGAGTGGGTTGCCATTTCCTTCTCCAGTGCATGAAAGGGAAAAGTGAAAGTGAAGTCGCTCAGTCGTGTCCGACTCTTAGCAACCCCATGAACTGCAGCCCACCAGACTCCTCCGTCCATGGGATTTTCCAGGAAAGAGTACTGGAGTGGGTTGACATTGCCTTCTCCAGCCACAAGACTGGAAAAGGTCAATTCTCATCTCAGTTCCCAAGAAGGGTAGTACTAAAGAATGTGCTAAACATCAGACAATTGAGCTCATCTCTCATGCTAGTAAGGTCATGCTTAAAATTTTGCATGCTAGGCTTCAGAATTATGTGAACCATGAACTTCCAGATGTCCAAGCTGGTTTTAGAAAGGGAAGAAAAACCAGAGATAAAATTGCCAACATTTACTGGATCATAGAGAAAACAGGAGAATTCCAGAAAAACATGTAGCTCAGTTTCATCGACTACACCAAAGCCTTTGACTATGTGCATCGTAACAAATTGTGGAAAGCTCTTAAAGAGATGGAAATACCAGACCATCTTACCTGTCTCCTGAGAAACCTGTATGCGGGTCAAGAAGCAACAGTTAGAACCCTGTATGGAACAAGTGATTGGTTCAGGATTGAGAAAGGAGGACAGCAGGGCTATCTGCTGTCACCGTTTGTTTAACCTATACGCTGAGCACATCATGAGACATGCTGGGCTGGATGAGTCACAGGCTGGAATCAAGACAGGTGGGAGAAGCATCAACAACCTCAGATAGGTGGATAATGCCACTCTAATGGCAGAAAGTGAAGAGAAACCAAAGAGCCTCTTGATGAGGGTGAAGGAGTAGACTGAAAAAGGTGGATTAAATACTTTGGACCCCTGATGGGAAGAGCTGACTCACTGGGAAAGACCCTGATGCTGGGAAAGATCGAGGGCGGGAGGAGAAGGGGACGACAGAGGATGAGATGGCTGGATGGCATCACCGACTCGATGGACATGGGTTTGGGTAGACTCTGGGAGTTGGTGATGGACAGGGAGGCCTGGCGTGCTGCGGTTCATGGGGTCGCAAAGAGTCAGACACGACTGAGCGACTGAACTGAACTGAATAGGGAGATATCAGCAAATTGGCAATAGTGTGTTTGAAACAATCTATAATCATGTTATTTCAAAAATATCTTTTCTAAACAAAACTCTTAAGTTCCTATTTTCTTAAACTTAATAAGGTATGGTTTTATAATCAAACAAAAGTTTTCCAGTTTGTTACTGACATTTTTCCTTAAGGTTAGTGACCAGGAGGGTCTGGTCTTAGCCTTCCCTTCAACTGGACTAAATGTTAAGCAGGTTTCTTCTTGACTTCAGGTCCCTGACCTTTCTTTTCTTTGAGCATTTACTTGAGGGAATTTGCAGCTGTAAATTCTTTCTCTGCCCTTTTGACATGTAAATCTCCCAGTCTCTTGCCAGTTTTAAAACTCAAGAATGTCTTTCTCAAGACCTGGAATCCATCCCTTTGAAATATAATCATTAAGAAAGATATAGAGTCTCTCTTCTGTAATCTCTGTGGGAATATAAGACCCCAGTTTAGTAGAAGTTGATTAGAAAATATAGATCTGGTGATCACAGTGACCAAGCTTGCCTCAATATCCCCTAGTTCTTTCCACTAAAGCACGTATATCACTGGAATTGATTTCAATCTCTCTCTCTCCTATGTATTAAATAAATTGACACTGGATATTATTAATAGCATAACAGTTAGATGTGGTATGATTTGCTTGTTTGACATCAAGTAGACCAGTACAAGTTAAACTATCTAGTTATCTTAAACTAATAAAATAATTCAAAAAAAATAAAAAAGGACTATGACCAATGTCATTTATATATTGCCTATGTTTACAAGAGTTTGTTTTAAAATGTGTAGTATGATCAGATGAATGCTAAATTATTTTGTTTATTTTAAACACTCATCACTTGAAATATAGGAGTAGGTTACTTTCATGTCAGTAGGGCTTATCTAACTTTCAGGCTTGATTGCTACTTTTATCCTCCAAAAGAATGACATATAATCCTGAATTCTGTGTGATTAGTATCAGAGGATCTCCAAATTACTTCAGGTGAAGGAAAGAAAAAATTCGCAACTTTGTACCCGATTTTTTACTTTTGGGAAACTTTGAACTGTTCTAAAAGCTGTAGTGTAGCACATATCATTCTCTGATACCTGGAGCTATTAGATAAAATGATTAAATCCCCATCAGTCACTCCCTGTGGCAGCAATAACAATGCTAGTGGAACAGAGCATTGTTACAAGATTAGTGCCTCCTGCTTTGAGAGTAAACATCTCAGCTTTACCTCATTCATCTTTCATAACTTCCTTGCCTTTGACTCAGCATTTAGGAAGCAGTGAGAGACTATTTTCTGAAGATGTTCAATGTCATTGAAGTATTATATTTGGAGGTAATAAAAGTGCATAATAATTGAGAGTCGTATTTAAGATTCTAAAATACTATGTGAAGAGCTTAATCAATTAGAAGCAGTTTGGGAAATTTTGAAATGGATTTTGATTAATCACTGTTATTTATGCATTGAAGATTACCGGTAAATCCAGAGAAGTCCTCTTAATCATAAAATAGGTCCAGATTTAGTTTGCTTTCTAGTGTCAGCTCCTGTGAAATATCTAACAATCTCTATGTCATCTCATATACTTTAACACAGAGCCATAGCATTCTGGACAATACTCAAAGAAATGAAACACACACACACACAAACAACGATCACATAAGTTTTTTTAAAGGGTGAATCTGCTGGCAAATATTATTGATCGCTCTGTGCACTCAGAACTACTCAGAAAGCAAACTTGCCAAAGTACTTCCAGCAGTAAACAACTGAACCCAGGAACTTGGAAGGGACAGCGAGTACAAGTTAGCACAGGGCCCTCCGTCTGTGGCTTTGGGACCTCACCGCCACCAGTGCCAAAGAGCAGGAGAAGGTCAGGGTTGCAGACGCCACACCCAGGTAGCTGGTACAGGCAACACGACGTCCAGGAGGGTTCTGCAACCACTCACTGCTCTCAGAGCACTTCTGTCTTCCCGCAGCATCTGAAAATGCTGTTAGCCACCCCACTGTCTGATTTTCACACAAGTGCATCTAACTGGCAGAATTTAATTTACATGCACAATAGTATCTTATCCACGAATTATGCTGGAATTTGTTTTTAACACTTTTGTTTTTGAACCCAAAGAGAGTAGAACAAAGCTGAGGAAGGCAATCCAAGTGCTTTGCACAAAACCCTACTAAGGCTTGCAGCAAGCTTTCCTGTTATTAACATAAGGTTTCAGAGGGTGGAGAAAATGAACATTTCACTCCAGTGTTTTCTTACCTCAGGACAAATTTTCATGACCTCAGCTTCCTGACTGGGACTGTTTCCCGTATATCCATAAAAAAAAAAAAAATATCTTCCACAAAATCAAAGTCTGAAAATCAGGGCAATAGTATTGAAACTAATAACCTCATGAAATATTGATGGAAAAACACTGGATTCATAATTAGCAGGCTTAGGTTTCATCTGGACTCTACATTGACTTGTTGTTTGGCCCAGGCCAAATGCTCTTTAGACCAAAACGTTCCTTGACTGAACTCATATCGGGGTCATCTACTAGACTCTACTGAGGCCTGGAACGTGTAGAGAGGTCAAAAGCTGGTATGATTCTCCACTGTTAAAGACATTCCTATCTAGGGGTCAATACAGAATATGTAATCAATGATTATATCAATGGAAATATAAGCTTTTATGAATGACAAATTCAGGCTGAGATTTTGGGAAGGTTTTAAAATGGGGCTGCATTTTGTAAAAGGTCACAAAGACAGTTAAGAGAGAACTCACTGGTGAGAAAGCCAGCAAAATAAGTGTGAAATGTCCCTTCTGTTTTTGAGCCGTTTACCCCCATTCCCTAAGCACTGAATATGGGAAAATTTTACTCAATCTTTAATTCTCATGATAAGAATATTTCTGCATCGTGGCTCTCCCTGATGTCCAAAACTAGCTTAATTCCCGTGCTAAACGTTTTGAAACGTCATGTTCTTCCTTTCCTTTTTGTCAAAACTCTCATGTTTCTGTATGTTTTAGTGTCTGACATGTATTAGATCTTAAGCTCATTGAGGCCATGGGTGAGTTTTAAACTTAAAGCTCACTGGATCCCCAGCCTCTGAACAGCATGGCATGTTTCATACTCTGCACTTAAGAAATACTTAGTTAAATATATGCAGAGATAAGTGAGTCTTTTTTTTTTTTTTTTTTTCTGGATGGCTAGAGATTAGACAACAGACTGGTAGGGTGATGGGGGAAATGTGAAAAAGAAAATAGGGATGTTGAAGAAATGTTACAAAGCATCTTACGAAATAAGGATTTTAGACTTCATTGAATAGGCAAACAGGACTTGCAAGACTGTTAAGCAGTAGGAAGTGATTCTATATGATATATGTTATAACTGGGTAGCTGGTGAGAAATGTACTGATTTATTAACTTCTTGGTATGCTCAAATTGAGGGAAATGACATTAATGGATTGTTGGCAGTTTCAGCATGTGGGAGAAAGGAATAAATTACTTCTGGAAGGGAATTCCTGGGTTTTGGGGAAAAATTACCATGGTGGGCCTTTTTTTAGACTAATTTAGAGCAAGTGCCTGCCTATTATTCTTGGAGAAAAGTGAGATGTCACTATAAATCTGAATTCAGAAGCTAAAGACTGAGAGATATTAATGTGCTTTGTTGAGAAACATATATTAGATTTGTCTTAGGCAGCCTGTGCCCTTGAAGAATTAGGGATATATTTGTCATAACTATGCAGTAGGTCAGATATGACTTAAAATATAATGTTGTAAAATCATTTAATGTATCAAAATCTGGACTTTGGGAAATTGCACCATTGATTACTCTATTTTATTCTGGGCCCTTGAAGTCAACCACTTTTTTGGATGTGGATTATTTTTTTCTGGAGAATATGAATATCCTCACTTAAGACCCTTCTGCTGTAGAATGTGAACACTTTATGTGAGAAAGAGAGGATACTTTTGATTTTGAGGCCTGAATAATTTGGAAACTTGGTCTCCGAAAGTAAAGATACAACAGTTTTTTTATTGGTTTTCTGATATATAGGAATCTAAGTGGATTTAGGAAGAAGTCCTGAGGTTCACTTATTAGGACGTGTTAGCAAGAGGGGCCCCTGAATACAGTGTTAGTTGCGGTTCATTAATGACTACAGTCTTGGTCTCTGCTGGGCTTTTGGGAAATTAAGGAAGTGGCTTGGATCTACGCTTGAACTAGAAATGAGGCCACATGACTTGATGAGGTGGTTTGAGGTTTTATGAAAAATAGTAAAAAACCCACACTGATCAGAAGTGATAGTGATATGAGTTTGGGTCTGTAATTAATGGAAACATATCAGAGGAACTACCAGAAATTAATTATGAAACAAGACAAACCTCAAAGAACAAATACATCTTCTGCTGATAAAATACGTAGGCACAAAACAGTTATGGCTTCCTCATGCTTACCTCCAACCACTTCTCACCTGTTGCTTTGTCTTTAATCCTTCTCAGTAAATGTGTATAGCCATGCATTTGATAATCCATCTGTATAGTTGTACTTTATTTGAGATTCAGAAATGGTGGATGTTGCAATCAAGCTACTTGTCTATGATGAAATTCACTCCCCTCACTCTATACATAAACACTGGAGATAGAGACACAAACATGGAAATAATTGTATTATCTTCAACAAGACTTCTTTATGATAAAACGCAGAAAATAAAGAAGAAAACACATGAATAAACACAATTTTAGGTGGCTCTAAAGTCTATGAAAAAGAGTGAAACAGGACGAGATCCATAAAACAGAGAGAGGTCTTCAATACAGAAAATTCCTTTTCTCTAAGGACCAGCCATAAGAAGAAGTTTGGGTTGGGTTTAAAATGTGATGAAAATGTTTCAAATGGGTTTGAAACAGAAGAATAAAGTGACATTTGTCAAAAGTTCATCCAGGCTGTTGGGTGATGAATAAATACGTTGTAGAACACACGTGGAAATTGAGTCAGCTTGGACTCTACAGCAGTAGATAAGGTAAGAATTGTTGCATCCTGAAAGGTGCTAGTCATAATGGTAGTAAAAGATGATAGATTTTGAGAATTATTTTGAAATTTGGATCTGTATTCACACACATACAGATTTTGAGCCAAAGCGGTTGAAATCATATATTATTTATCTTCCTTTTTAAGCCACAAGCATTTGGATAGCAGTTAATTCATATAACTTTATTAAATTTATATCACTCAGGAGGTATTCTTTTTAGTTTTTAATATATTTTCCTCTTTATAGCTTTTCTGCAAGCTATTTTTCTTTATTTATTAAATGCCTTTGTTACCTACGGTTTTGCTTTCAGCCCACATCCTCTTCTAACTGGAAGTAATTTTCTTGAAAAGCCTTATAGATCCATAAATTCCATAACCGCCAACTGCCCAAAGCTTCTAAAATCTGTATGTTCTTCCTAGTTTTCTTTTCTGCATTATATATGCTTATATCCAAATACCTACTTACATCTTGCATTTTGTGCTGGCAATCCTCTCTGTCACTACAAATCCAGGCCCCATCCCCTGCCAACCTACTCTGGGTCCTGGGAAATGGTGTTTTGTGGAGTCCTGGGCTCCCTTGCCTCCTGACTTTCTGATGGATTTGACCAATAAGGGGCATTGTGAGAGACTGACAAAGACAGGAGAAAGATGGGAATATCCTTTCTGCAAACTTGTCAGGAGAGTTATTACTCCCTGCTGTGAAGAGATTTGCCAGTAGCTGAATTCATTAATTCCATGGCTCCTGTGAGGCAGCATCACTTCTGGGACTGGATCTCCAACCGAATGCCAGTAAACTCTCCTTTCCTGTGCCCTTGAGGTCCGCAAGATGATAACGCCTTCCCGTGCTCTCTAATCCCTGGGTGCTTTACTTTCCCTGCTTGTCCCATTAATCGTGCCCATTTCTTTCTTAATAATCTCTTCATTTAATATTTTAATTAGTCCTTAGAGAAAGCATCAGCAAACATTCTTTAAGGAGCCAGATAGTAAACACTTCAGGCTTAGCCAGCAAAGAGTCAAAACTGACTATATTGTAAAGCTTTTATATCAAAAATACTCTGTGTTTTGGACTGCTCAAAATATAGTAATGTCTCTTTATGCATGTATATACCTTCATCATAGGATTATATTGCGAACAGTGACCCATGTGTAATATCCTCCTTCTATAAGCTCCCCAACAACTAAGGCAACTCTAGAGACACAGTGGGACTGTGATACATGCTTATAGAATTAATAAGTGAATGAATAGAATCAATGATTTGCTAGGCTAGATCTCAACAACCCACAAAGGCAATGCTATAATTTAAAAAACCATAAAATGTTCATCCTCTATCTCAAAATTCAATCTACCATGTTAATATAGATTGACTTATTTCCTACAAACCCCCCCCCCAAAAAAAAAATACTGCACACACAAAGAATGATGCAGTAAGGCTAAGAGACTCTCTAAAAGACTGTGTTTTCAGCAGTTTAAAAGAGAAAAGGGATCCGTCAGACATGTAAGTTTGGAAGTACCCCTTCTGTAAAAGCTACTTTGATCTTGTATAACTTTTGCTGATCATTCAACATAACCGTGTTTCTGAGCCACCGCTTAGGAGTTAGAAGTGTCCTGGTTCCGTCCCATCTGACCCTTCTCTGCTCTGTGACCTTGAGCAGATTTCTCACTCTTCCACTCTCCTCTCTTCTCTTAAGTATGGAATGAGGGGAAAAAAAACAGATCTTGTTTAACAGGATAAGGCTCCTAGCACTTTAACTGGTACAACTTAAGCCTCAAGTATATTAGCTCCTCATTTTGCATTAGTACTGCTGGAATTAATATCACCAAGCTCTTGCTGAGTGAGAGGATCTAAGCTCTGGAAATATAGAAACCTCACCTCAGTGTGTTAGAAAAAAAAAAAAAATCAAAGACGAGCATATTAGGGTGGAAGCTATAATATAGGCACATAAAAGAGGCACAATAAAAAAGTTGTGAATGCGGTATAGAGTTTTCAAGAGGTTCTTGAAAGAAGAATATGAGCGCAGGTGAAAACAAAAATAATATTTCAAGCAATAGCATGATGTGCAAAAAGACCATACATTCATTAAAGCCTGATAAAGAGAAAAAAAACAGAAAACTAAACAGTAGTCAGAGGTTAGAGTACAAAGGTAAACTTCTACTTGGTGACCAAGCGGGCTTTGCTTTATCTGGGACATCTCTTACTCGAGACTGGCTTATTCCCCCAGGCACTAGTTTATCTTCACTATCAAACCTTTCACACCATCTGGAAGTTACAACAAACTCAAGAAAAGGGACTGGGCTATTTTCAGTGCTGTATCCTCAAAACCCGGCACATAATAGGTGATCAATAAACATTTCAATTGATACCAAGCATCTCAAAGGGGGGGTTGTAAAACACCTTATAAGAAATAATAACACCTAGTAAGAAATAACACTCAGGTAGAGAGAAAAGTCTTCATGTATAATTCATTTTTGAAGGAGATTCAAATAGATTATATTGTATGTATTGTAGTAAAAGGGAGAATTAATAATTACTTTAAAGCAGGGTTTAAAATAAATGACTTCAAGGGGCTTGGAGGTAATGTGCCTTAAAGTAAGATAATGTTTTGTTTTGGTTTCTGTCAATCTGAAAATGACTATGGGTGTATATATGCCAATTAGTTAGCCTGGAGGTAGAAAATAATTCGAGTTTGGATACAATTTACTTACTCAGTTCAGTCGCTCGGTCATGTCCGACTCTTTGCGACCCCGTGGACTGCAGCACGCCAGGCCTCCCTGTCCGTCACCAACTCCCTGAGTTTACTCAAACCCATGTCCATCGAGTCGGTGATGCCATCCAACCATCTCATCCTCTGTCGTCCCTTTCTCCTCCCACCTTCAATCTTTCCCAGCATCAGGGTCTCTTCCAGTGAATTGGTTCTTCGCATCAGGTGGCCAGAGTATTGGAGTTTCAGCTTCAGCATCAGTCCTTCCAATGAACATTCAGGACTGATCTCCTTTAGGATGGACCGGTTGGATCTCCTTGCAGTCCAAGGGACTCTCAAGAGTCTTCTCCAACACCACAGTTCAAAAGCATCAATTCTTCGGCTCTCAGCCTTCTTTATGGTCCAGCTCTCACATCCATACATGACTCCCTGGGAAAAGGAATGGCAACCCACTCTAGTATTGCCTGGAGAATTCCATGGACAGAGAAACCTGGCAGGCTATGGGGTCTCAAAGAGTCGCACACGACTGAGTGACTAACACACACGTGTGTGTGATTGTGTACATAATACCACTTAAGTTTTACATCTTTCTTAAGAGGTAGTTCTTGTCATCTTTTGAATATGATGAGGCTGAGGCAGATATACTTAGGAAACCTACCCAACCCTTCACACCTTGTAAGTGGGTGGCTCTAGGGATCAGATACCAAGGAGCCAAACTCTATGAACTGGTGCTCCAAACCACTGCAAACTGGTAGTCTTAACAAATGTAAACTGGTTGTTAGTGGATACAAGCTCCCTCTGAGGAAAGATACTTAAAATTATAATTTTAGCAGCTATTTCTTGGTCACAGTAAAATCTCTGAAACATAATAGTCTTTAATGAACTCTATACGTGGAAACACCTTAGTATATGATAATCCAATTATAACTAAGGAGTAAATATATAATCCAACAATAATATAAATAATGCATGTATATGGATTATCCATATATCCATAGTAAATGTAATAATCCATAATAAATATAAATAATCCATAATAAATGTAATAATTATGTAATGTATAATAAATGTAAATAATCCAGTAATAACTAAGAAATAAATGAATAATCTTCAACTGCTAACCACTGACAAACTCATACCAAGCACACACTCACCAATCTAAGAGACTCACATATTACAACTTGTAAATATTTAAATAGTCTTATGGCTAGCAAGAGTTTTCAAAGTATTCAAATGAAAAGGCAAATTGTTTTTACAAATACATGATCAAGAAAATAAATTTGTCAAAACAAAAGCATGACAAATGTAGTAGTGATTATAAAAAGTTTAAGTGAATATTGAATATCCACAATCTGTGAAAAGCTTTTAAAATTTAAAAAAACAGGTTGTAATAATTTTCTAATTTTAGGGATTTTTCTTATGAAATAATCAGAATTGAAGGCAGTTTAAAAATATGATTGTTTATTTTTGAAACTACGCATTCACACATGTGGACAAATAAATTATGTGTATTAGATGGCATGTTGTGCTGTCCTTAAAACCATTACTCAAGTAATTGCCATGAAAGGGTAAAATTCATTGTTTCCTGGTTAAAATGAAAAATGTATGAAACAAAACTGTATGATGAGTCCAGTCTTTAAAGTAATGTTTATGTAGTAGATTCATACCAGGTATATGCACATATATTGCCAGCAGCTTCATGATTTTGCCACTTTGACAGTGAAGGATTTTAAATCCAGGGGCGCAAAGACTTAGTAAGGGCCATTTCACTTTATGCATGACTGGGCTCTCCCCGCTCTAATTCTGAGAAATATTGTTGAGGATTTTCCTTCCAGAATATACTTGCTTTTGTTGCTATTTGATGACTTAGTGCACAACCAAGAGGAAGTAACACTGAGTTTATTATTTCCTTTTTAGGGATCATAGGTGACTCTGTAATATATGAGGCCCGTACAAAATAAAACTGTGGGTTCCATTGTTCAAAAAACAGGAGAGCAATGCCATTGAAGGTACCAATGTATATATACAGAGAGAGAGTGTGTGTGAAGGAGGGTTCAGACACAAGTTAAATGATGCTTTTGTAGTTTCTCTGTAAATTCTAGGTGTTAGTAGCAGAATATTTTCCCATAGAATATTTCCAAATACTGTTCTATTGTTGAAAACAAACTTAATCAGTCATCTAAGAAGGTTATGGAAAACTTTATTTGAGCCAAATTGAGGATTATAACCTGGGATCAGCTTCACAGAAAGCCCTGAAACTGTTCCACCCATTAGAGGTCAAAGCACAGTTCCTAAGTCTTTGAGACAGAGAATTGTGCATTGAATTGCATATTATTGACAGTTTACACAATCCAGAGCTACAAGTACAGAGTAGTGGGTCATGGGTCATCGTAGCCCCTTAAAAGATTATGAACAAAGGTTCTCCCCTAAGGAGCTGTCTTGTTGAGGCCAGGAGAGTGTTGCTCTTTATAGTTGAGCAGGTATTGCTGCCTTGGGGAGGTTTGGTTGATGCCTAATACAGCTACACAATGCACAGTAGAGGGGAGAGAAAACATGCCTATGTTCAAATTTTCCTTGACTTGACTTAGAATACGAATTTTTATTTCATCACCATCCTAAAATGGTTTCTTTAAACCTATTTGGTTTTGTTGATCTTTTCTGCTACTTACTTCATGTTTATTTATGGCACAGCTTCTTGACCGTGATCCACAGATCTTTTATATTCAGTCACCACCTTATGTATTGTTTACAAAATGAATTCCTACAACGTATAAGGGGACAGACATAAGCTGTTTGTTTCCTATGGCCTTCCTTGCCCTGTGACTGCCGTGGTCACTGAACAGTGTGTTAACTCAGCAGGCTGAACTGTTCAGAAGAAAGTACCAGCCTCCCGGTTGTAAGCAGGAATGGGTGGTAACAGTATGCTGATCCCGTTGTGTGACTGACTTGATTGCCTGGTGTTCTTGTCCTTGAGGTAACCACCCACTCAGCCAGTTTCCGGTCCTACCACGGCAGGTCCTCATGGTTATATCGGTAGGCATTTGTCCGCTTCCTAACTTGGATGAATTATCTACTATGATACCTGGTTGGCTTCCCTCTCTTGAGCACTTAGGTTTGCACTCAATGATGCATCTGAGTTCTGTCTCCACCAACTGGAATAACAGAGTAAAAATTTGCTATAAAGTTCACTTCATTTTGATATATGATAATTCTGTTGCTTTGTCATCCCTTTATTTCATAAATTGGTTTATGATTTTTTTCTATAACAGTGTTTAGACTTATGTCTTCACCTGTAAATGTCTAGACTATCTCCCTTTATATCTTCATTTTTACTTTCTAATTTCATTTCATTTTGTTTAATCCATTCATATTTATTTCATTGTTAAGTGTTCTCTGTGAATCATGTTTAAATCTCTGCTTCTCCCACTGTCTTTCACTTTTCCTGACTTATTTGCATTTGTTCATTTGTGTATGCATTTTTTAAATGTATTTACTTTTAATTGGAGGATAATTGCTCCACAGTATCGAGATGGCTTCTACCACATATGGAGAGGAGTCAGCCATAGGTATGCCCTCTCCCTCCCACCCTATCCAACCCCTGTAGGTTGTCACAGAGCGCCTGCATCTTGCAGCACATCCCCACTGGCGGTTTAACTGTACATTCAGTCACGTGTATGTTTCAGTGCTGGTCTCTCAATTCGTCCCTCCCTCTCCTTCCCTCCTGTGTCCACAAGTCTGTCCTCTAGGTCTGTGTCTCCATTGCTGCCCTGCAGATAGGTTCATCAGTATCCTCTTTCTGGATTCCATATATATGCATTAATATATGATATTTATCCTTCTCTTTCTGACTTACTTCACTCTGTATAATAGGCTCTAGGTTCATCCACCTTATTAGAACTGAATCAAATGCTTTCCGTTTTATGACTGAGTAATATTCCATTGTGTATATGTACTGCAACTTCTTTATCCATTCATTTGTCAGTGGACATCTAAGTTGCTTCTGTGTCCTAGCTGTTGAAAATAGTGCTGCAATAAACATTGGGATGCCTGTGTCTTTTTCAACCATGGTTTCCTCAGGGTATATGCCCAATAATGGGATCGCTGGATCATAGGGTACTGTTATTCCTAGGATTTTTTAATTGTGCTTTAAAACTTTGACAGTCTTATGGTAGAATGAGAGTAATATTTGATCATTAAATCATACATCACAAAGAGCAAATATAAAATATGTAAAATATGACTAACTTTGGAATAAAATGTTTAACATAAAAATTGGGTGAAAATATCTTCTTTGGAGATAGAGTATACAATCTTTTGTGGTTTACTCTATTTTAACTTGTAGTCTTCTAAATTCAACCATCTTTGATAAAAACGTTGCCATGGTAATTATTTAAAATAAGAGCAGTTCAAGTAATAAACATTGCTAATTACAGGATAACCAATTGTAAACATTTATAGCACAATATGTTGAGGAAGGAAAAAGAGCAGATTTATAATTAAATTTGAGTGTGACTATTTCACTTTTAATGATCTTTTTAATTAGGTTCCCACTAAAGTGGTTGTTTTGATAATTTATTTTTAAAAATCTCATTTTAGATAATTTCTAAAATCTAATTTGACCATGAAAAATTTACCAGGAATGCACTCACTTGATTGCATTATTTCTGAGATTGTATTGTTTGAAGGACTTAATATAAATCTTGATAGAAAAGATAAAAATTACTATTTTGATGTTAAGTTATAGCATTACAAAATATAGTAGGGCTGAAATTTAATACATTTAATAAAACTGAAGCAATATTGTAACAAATTCAATAAAGACTATGAAAATGGTCCACCTCAGAAAGAATCTAAAAAATGTATTTATTATATTGAATATTCAACAGTGGAGATACCATGATAAGGAAGGTGGTTTTCTCAGGGTGAGATTCTTCCATTGCATTCCGGATGTGGATCCAAAATCCTTGTGATTTCCCCAAATGTGGAAACCTGGACTGCATAATTTGTGGTAGTTGGGGGGAGGAATTTAAACAAATAAAAATAAATAAAAAATCCATTTATATACTGAAAGAGATACAAGGGCTTGAAAGTCCAACTAAAATTGATTGTAACCGTGGCAAATACCAGTTAGCAAGGTAGAGGAACAACTTTATTTCTGTGGTCTTGTCTCCTAGTATACTACTAACTTATGATATTCCTGGCCAAAGACTGGAGTCATCAGGGAAACTTGTGTATTGCATTCTATTAACAATAAAGAGAGAGATTTAATTTCTCACCTTGTAACCTGAAGTTCTCACATAGTACTGCTGATTTTTAAGTATTTGGGTGAATGATGTAATTTAAAAGATGTGTTTTTTTCTTTATGGTTCAAGGGATATAACTGCATGCTCTCTAATTGTGTCACCATTGTGTGCCCAAATTTAGCCTCTTCTAAAATTATGTTGTGGACCATCCAGAAATAGAATTCGGACATAATCTAAACATGAACATCTTCATTGGGTGGGGTGATGATTTGCTACTGATACAAATCTGAATGACAAAAGTTTGACTTGGTCAAAATTAAGGAAATTCACAGTGTGATATCTTTCATTCTTTTTCCAGATCTTTCTTTTATCATATTTTGGTGTTGCTTAATCTGTCCCATGAGGTTGGATGAATCTCAGTAATGACAGAAGTCAGTTCTGTTCTATCAGTTTTCACTCAGGGTCTTTACGCCATGAAACACTCGTGAATCAGAGAAGTTAAATGAAAAATAGATCATGTAGAAATTCTAAAATAATGGTATGTCAGTATAGGCTGGTCCACCGGTGGTGGAATTGGGCCTATTAGAGTGGTTAAAATTTTGATAGGCAGAGAAAAATAGCAGATATGAAAAGATAGCTTCTGAGGGAATTACGCTTTCGTGGTGGCTCAGATGGTAAAGAATCTGCCTGCAATGCAGGAGACTTGGGTTCGATCCCTGGGTCGGGAAGATCCCCTGGAGAAGGAAATGACAACCCACTCCAGTACTTTTGCCTGGAGAATTCCATGGGCAGTGCAGCCTGGCGGGCTACAGTCCATGGGGTCGCAGAGTCGGACACGACTGAGTGACTTCATTATATTACATCAACTTTAGCAGAAGCTGAAAATTTGAAAAAAACAATATCACAGTATTCTAGTTTCACAAAATCTGGGGAACATTTTTATCATCTCCTAAATCTGCAATTTTTTAAAATAGATAACCAATGCATAAATTTACTCTTATAATTTTGATTTAGGCAGAGACAACGTGGAGAGTGAGGTCCACAGGCTACAGAAAACTACTTCAGCTATCTTTAATCAGGATTTAAGTTGGCTTTAAAATCACATTTTCAAGTGTTTTTTTTTTTTTTAATTTGCTACCAGTGATTTTAAAATGCTATGATTTATCATAAACATTTGTCCAGTGCAATGAAAAGACATACATTTTCAGGAAAGCAGAGAGTCCCTATAGTTTCCATCAGAAATGATGCAACTGCATCTATAACTATTCATTATAGTGAAAATTTTATATTTTAAAGGATGCATTATTCACATTCATATACACCACACTACCCATTTATACCACATATATTCATTAAATGGATAAACTGACTGAATCTCATAATATCTTATAAATTTCCAAGTAATATTAATTGTCCTTACCTCAGCATTCAGGATTTGTTTTTACTTGATGATAGTTGATACTGTTCTGTGAATTGTAGTGCGAAGACAAATACGTATATCATAAAATAGAGCAGATATGGATTCAAAGAACTGCTGATAGCTGTTTTTCTAACTTGTAGAGTAAAATTGTATAGATATTTATGTTAGAAACTTTGCATTTAATAACATGAACTTGTTGCTTTGGCATTGCTTAAGCTATTACATAGGAATTTCATACAGGGGATGTCTTAATTACACAAAAAATGTATGTATAAATATAATCGTAAGACTTCTGTTAGTTTGTTTGAAGAGCTAATCTGCTTGAAGAAGCAATTAAAATGATTTCATTTTAAGTGTATATTAAATAAATCAAATACGATGGTGTTGTAAACATTCATTATAGATTTATTTTGATATTTGTTCTGCATAAATTACAGATATATGCATAATTTTACCCTTAAACATCTAATAACATTTGATAATCAGGGCACACAACCATGCACTACAAGTTATGATGTTTAGCTAATAAAGTGACTCTTTCATTGCCTGATTCATAAATAAACCAGAGAGATCCATTAGCAAAGCTATTCTCTAGCTTCTTTTGCCTGCGTATATCTTTTTTAGCTTCATTACATTTAGGGTTTATATTGGTGATTTGTTGACAATTCCCATCAGCCTCACAATTTTTCCATCAGTATGATCGTATTCTAAAATATTTGGTTTACATGAGAGACTAATTTCTTTTTTACTTTTCTTAGTTTTGGCCATCTTTATTCAACTCAACTTTACTCAACTGCCAAAGAGGTATTCCAACTCAAAGCCAGGGGTTCCTTGGGCACTCAATGTTAGTATGTTATCAAATTTCAAAATAGAGGCCATGTACAGTATAATTTATTGGCGCCTTTCTGGCAAATAAGATAGGAAAGTAAAGATAATATCTTACATTGAGAAAGATGTTAAACTGTGCCTATTCTCTATTGCGTCATGTGCTAGAATAAAGATTGTGATATTTGGATCCAAAGTGGCTATATTGTAACCATTGGGGGAAAAAGATGTTGATAAAAATGTAGATGTAATTATAGTGACTTAATATTATTGAGTTATTAAAGCAACCTGGGACTATCTAACTCTGGTTCTCATACAGAAAATACATAGTCACTTCATTGCTTAAGCCAGTGCAATGATTTTGTTTTTTGCAGCTGATGCATCCTGATTGATGTGGACTTTTTGGTAATCTATACATAGCTATGCACATTAGTTTTTATGTTCTCCTTTAATAATTAGCTTTGGGGAAGACTTGATAATGTTTTACATAGTCATTGTTTGACATGAAAACACCAATAGGCATACCATTGAGTCTTCTGGATACCTCGATAGTTCTTTCTGTCCTCATTAGGCAGCAAAAATCCTATTTTCCTCCTGATAACCATGATCAGTAACACTTCAGAGCTTCAGTAGCTCCTTTCTTTGACTCCTGGGCTACAGGGATGAGGAGCACAAAATAGAAGATGGCATTAGGGTTAATTTTAGTGGAATCCCCTACCATAGCTTCTCACAGAAGCATTATTCCTCTCTGGGAATTAGGAACTCTCGGTCACCAGAGACAAAAATTGTGGAGAAGAGAAGCTCGCATTTCTCAGGCGAATCACTGGGAGGGATGATGAACAGGGAATCTTCTCCTTCCACTCCCTGGTTGAAGACACAGCATCACACTAACCAGGGGCATGGTATTAATTGTTTCAAGCATATACCATGGCTATAAGGATAGCACTTCCAACCCACCGTGCTTCCAGTGGGACTATCCACTGGGCCATCCTCTCAAAGAACAAGCTGCTGTACTTCCCAACTCCTACCACCCAAAAAGAGGCTCATGACTTGTAGGTCAGCTTGACTTTTGGAGATGCTGTTCACCACAAAGGGGAATACTACTTCAGCTTATGCATTGGAAAATTTGGAAGAGTGTAACACTTGAGTGACACTGAGATCAAAAGATGGCATTGAAAAAGCATGCACTTAGGTAACTAGCATGGTATTTAGGCTCAGTGATTGAAACAAGTTTATGTTGTTAGAAGACTCAGTGGTAGAAATTACATTGTGTGGGGCTTCTGCCAAATCCTTCACAGTAATAGTTTACAGTAATAAGTACAGATTTATATGCAATCTCTGATACTGAAGTGTGGTCGATTGTTGTTTTTCAGTTGCTAAGTCATGTTCAACTCTTTGCCACCCATGGACTGCATCATGCCAGGCCTCTCTGTCCTTCACTATCTTCCAGTTTGCTCAAATTCATGTCCATTGAGTTGGTGATGCCATCCAAGCATCTTATCTTCTTTGCCCCCTTCTCCTCCTTCCCTCAATCTTTCCAAGAAAGAGGGTCTTTCCCAGTGAGTTGGCTTTTCTCATCAGGTTGACAAAGTATTAGAACTTCAGACTCAGTCCTTCCAATGAATATCCAGGGTTCATTTCTTTTAGGATGGACTGTTTTCATATCCTTGCTGTCCCAGGGACTCTTAAGAGTTTTCTCCAGCACTACAATTTGAAAGCATCAAGTCTTCAGCGCTCAATTTTCTTTATGCTCCAACTCTCACATTGTGCATGACTACTAGAAAAACCATAGCTTTGACTATATGGACCTTTGTTGGCAAAGTGATATCTCTTTTTTAATATGCTCTTTAGCCAGGAGAAATATCAATAACCTCAGATATGCAGGTGACACCGCCCTTATGGCAGAAAGTGAACAAGAACTAAAGAGCCTCTTGATGAAAGTGAAAGAGGAGAGTGAAAAAGTTGGCTTAAAGCTCAGCATTCAGAAAACTAATATTATGGCATCTGGTCCCATCACTTCATGGCAAATAGATGGGGAAACAGTGGAAACAGTGCCTGACTTTATTTTTCTGGGCTCCAAAATCACTGCAGATGATGATTGCAGCCATGGAATTAAAAGATGCTTACTCCTTGGAAGGAAAGTTATGACCAACCTAGACAGCATATTAAAAAGCAGAGACATTACTTTGTCAACAAAAATCCATCTAGTCAAAGCTATGGTTTTTCCAGTGGTCATGTATGGAAGTGAGAGTTGGACTATAAAGAAAGCTGAGTGCCGAAGAATTGATGCTTTTGAACTGTGGTGTTGGAGAAGACTCTTGAGAGTCCCTTGGACTGCAAGGAGATCCAACCAGTCCATCCTAAAGGAGATCTGTCCTGAGTGTTCATTGGAAGGACTGATGCTGAAGCTGAAACTCCAATACTTTGGCCACCTTATGCAAAGAGCTGACTCATTGGGAAAGACCCTGATGCTGGGAAAGATTGAAGGCAGGAGAAGAGGGGACAACAGAGGATGAGATGGTTGGATGGCATCACCGACTCAATGGACATGGGTTTGGGTGGACTCCAGGGGTTGGTGATGGACAGGGAGGCCTGGCGTGCTGCGATTCATGGGGTCGCAACAAGTTGGACATGACTGAGCAACTGAACTGAACTAGGTTCATCATAGCTTTCCTTCCAAGGAGCAAACATCTTTAAATTTCATGGCTGCAGTCACTGTCTGCCTGCAGTGATTTTGCAGCCAAAGAAAATAAAATCAGTAACTGTTTCCACTTTTCCCCCTTCTGTTTGCCATGAATTGTTGGGACTCGATATCATGTTCTTTGTTTTTTTTTTTTGAATGTTGACTCCCACGGCATCTTTTCCACTCTCCTCTTTCACTTTCATTAAGAGGCTCTTTAGTGCCTCTTTACTTCTGCCATTAGAGTGGTGTCATCTGCATATCTGAGGTTGCTGATGTTTCTCCCGGCAATCTTGCTTCCAGCTTGTGTTTCATTCAGCCTGGCATTTTGCATGATGTGCTCTACATATAAATTAAATAAGCATGGTGACAGTATACAACCTTGATATACTCTTTTCCCAATTTGGAACCAGTCCGTTCCATGTCTGGTTCTAACTGTCGCTTCTTGACTGGCATACAGTTTTCTCAGGAAGCAGGTCAGGTGGTCTGGTATTCCCATCTCTTTAAGAATTTTCCACAGTTTGTTGTGATCCACACAGTCAAAGGTTTTAGTGTAGTCAGTGAAGCATAAGCAGATGTTTTCCTGGAGTTCTCTTTCTGTCTCCATGATCTAACGAATATTGGCAATTTCATCTATGGTTCCTCTACCTTTTGTAAGCTCAGTTTGTACATCTGGAAGTTCACATTTCATGTACTGCTGAAGCCTAGATTGAAGGATTTTGTGCATTACCTTACTAGTTACCTTACTAGCATGTTAAATGAGCCCAGTTGTACTATAGTTTGAACATTTTTGGCATTGTCCTTCTTTGGGATTGGAATGAAAACTGACCTTTTCCAGTCCTGTGGCCACTGCTGACTTTTCCAAATCTGCTGACAGTAGGTCTCAGCTGTTCCAGAACTCTGCAGTTGCCAGTGACACTTTCAAATCAAGTTCAACAGCAATTATGTGTATAATCAGTGCTCCCCTACAGAGAAGCACCACTGTTGAGCTTCTTAGTGATATTAGTGTCCCCTTCTCTAGTACATTTTTTATTGTTTTAATGAAATTCACATGGTGAGTTGAGTTTTCCAGTCTTACATAATAACTCTGCTCTAGCATACCTGTATCTCAGAATATATTCCTCAGTACTTTGTCAAGGCAGTGGCAGAATCTCCACTTTATTAACTATAGGACATCGTTTTGCCATATTCCTAGCAGAATTTTAAATAATGAACAAGGAGAAAGGGCTCCACTGCCATTGAACTCTTGTTTATGCAGCCTTATATTCCACCCTTGTGGTCTACTACATTCAAAGTAATTTCCCATGCATATTTTCAACTACCTCCCAGGACTTATTAACCATTCATTTCAGTTCCTTTCATGATTAATCTCTTCCTTTCTGGGTCAGACACAATTCTTGTCCAATTATTCCATGTTGAAATTTGGCCGTAGTTATTTATCTAGAAACAATCAAGGGGAGTGACTTCAGACCTTGGATATGATGAATGATTGCCTTGCAAGACATCGTGTAATGTCTGTGCATGGTCAGAGTCAAGGGTAGGTTTCTTGATGACTTCTGTAAGGGCAGAGGTCCCAGAGAACTCTGGCGGTTTTGAGTGCTCCAGTATGTCAATGCAGGTATCCTTGTCTCAGATCTCAAGGTCCTGCTTCAGCCATATCCTTGTTCTTAATTTAGTCTCAGAGGCTTGCCAGTGCTCTATACTCAGCCTTATTTGTCACATTTCTCTCCTTAAAATTAGGACTTGGGCATGAATTTGAGCACAGGCTTGCCTTTTCATGCAGGAGATCGGGCTCTCTTTACAATGTGATAAAGGTTCTTTCGTAAGTTTTATACCACATTTGAGTCAGTAGCTGACCGACCAGAGCTTGTTTCCCCTGCTGCCCATCCTAGCAGTCTGGCAGGCTAGAGTCCATGGGGTCACAAAGAGTCAGACACAGCTGAGCAGCTAATCACGCAGTGCAGCTTCAGTGGTACTTAACCAACTCCACTTGCTTATAATCACCACTGCCCCGCCGTCTCTCCACCGGTATATTGCGTAAGTCACAGAGCTCTCTCCAGGTCTGATATATCCTGCTTCATCACATGTGAGAATTATGGTAGCTGTGATGATTCAGCCACCAAGGGTTATCACCAGCCACTTAGCACCGGAAATATAATCCTTGTCATTTGGACAATAAAGATTCAATTTCCAAACTATATCCTGAAAAACTGCTTCAAAAGTTCATGGCTGTTAATACCTGTCCTAGTTTGGATTTTGCTAGAAGGAAACACTTGGGCAAGTTGTAGTTAATACTAGAAGTTTTAATGGGAGTTAAAACTGCTATGGGAAAGAGGAAGGAAAACAGGAAAAAAAAGGCAGGTAATAAAGGGTATCTTATTATCAACTGCCATCATGGGCAGCATGAACTCAACCCACTGAAGAACTCAAAGCTAGTAAAAAAAAAAAAAAGCTTCAGGATAAACTGAGTGGAGGGGTAAGAAAGTTCTATCAGGCATGGATCAAAGTCTGCTCCTCAGAACTTCTATTTTTATCGCACATCTAGCTTGCATGTGCCCAGGCAGAGAGGGCTCTAGAAGTTGAAAAAGTTTTCAGGAAAAGAGAGATGCTCGTAGTGAAAGTGTGGCTAACGCTCTGAAATGGTAAGGCACGAGAGCAGGGAGGGCGCCATAAGCGTCTGTTACAGTTACTTCCTATCTGAATTTTTCAGATATTCCTTCATTTCTTCTTCATTTTATTTGTCTTCTTATTCTATACTCCGTATTACCTGTTTGGCTTTTATGGGGCCTGTTCTTTCTTATGCTCTTGTAATATAACTTTTATTTCCGAAATAAGTTTCCCTTCAATCTCTTTCCTAAAATCTTACAGTTCATGTTTCACATCCTCTGTGTATTACACACCACCTCTTGTTGTTTGCCTATCTGAATTCCTGTATTTGCTCTGAGTTGTATCATCCTAACTGTAATTGCTTGATTAATTTTTCAAATTCATGTAAGATTGTTGCGGCATAATATTCCCGTATTTCAGGATGAATTTTGTCTGTTTTTGTCTATTCTTTTGAGAGGATTTGATGTTTATTTTCTCATTCTTTTATATGCATGCTGTAATTTCATTTTGGATTATTAATACTTGAAGTTGTATTTTTGTCCCAGTTATTAGTAGAGAAGTCACATATTTCCTTCCAGCTAGCTTCAATTAATATGTTATGTTTTTTCTGTTTGTTTTTTGCTTTTTTCTTTTCAACTTGTTTTTCAGTATGGCTTATAGGAATTGAAATAGTTGGATTCAGAAGCAGAATTTGTCATCAATCTAAAAAATATTGTAATGAATTTATGTTTCATTTTCAGAATTGGTATTTAATGTTTTTAGCATTTGTTCAGATGCTCTTTATCTTGCCCCTTAGTTTAATTTTTTTTTTCCTGAGATAATTGTAGATTTACACACACTTGTAAGAAATAACACAGAGAAACTCCATGTCCACTTCATTCATTTCCCAACAGTGGTAACATTTTCCATAGCTATGGTACAGTATTACAACCCATCTGTATCACAAAAGTACATCAGTAAGATCCATCAATCTTACTGAGACTTAATTAGCTTTATATACTGTGCGTGTGTATCTGGCTCTATACCACTTCAAGGCATGTAGACTTCGGTCACAACCGCCACACTTCAATCAAGCCCTTGTGCTACTGAACTTGCCATAGTCACCTCCCCCATCCCCCTCCCTAGCCCCGGAACCAACTAATCTGGTACCTATCTCTGTCATTTGTCATTTCGTGATTGTTACATGAATGGAATCACACAGCATTTAATCTTTAGGTTGGCTTTCATTGCTAGGCATAATTAAATTGTGATCCATCAGAACCGTCATTAGATATTGATAGCTGTTCCTTTTTACTGCTGGATGGCATTCCATGGTGTGATGGTATGACACAATTTATTAAACCATTGATTTCACTCTTTATATCCTGAAATATCACAGCATACTTATTTTGTGTTAATTTCATATTAAGTATAAGAGTATGAATTCTATACTTTATTCCATCTTCTAAACTCTCTTATCAACTCATGAGGTTTTAAAACTCTAGCCATGAGGATTTTTTTTTAAGCTATAAAAAACAAATTTCAAAGGTAATGTGAGCACCTTATAACAACAAAATAATCTTAATTAATCCTTTCCCACCCTTACATCATTGCTGTCATTTATCTCACTTTCATATAAGCATATGAGTGTGTGTGTGTGTGTATGTGTGTGTGTGTGTGTGTGTATACGTGATGTGATGTGCTTAACTGCTCAGTCATGTCTGATTCTTTGCTACCCTTTGGGCTGTAGCCTGCCAGGCTCCTCTATCTGTGAGATTTTTCAGGCAAGAATACTGGAGTGGGCCAGCGTTTCTTCCTCCAGGGGATTTCCCAACCCAGGGATTGAACCCCTGTCTCTTGTATCTCATACATTGCAGGCGGATTCTTTATCCATAAAGCCATTGGGGAAGCCTCACGTGTGTGTGTGTGTATGTGTGTGTGTGTGTGTGTATGATGTGTCTATAAACATACATAATTTAGTATATTTCTGTATTATTTTGAAAAACCTACATTATAATGAATAAGAAAAATAAAAGTATTTTACCTTCACTTATTCTTCAATACTTTTCATTTTTATGTAGATCTGAGTTTCTAATCAATATTATGTCTTTTCTCTAATGAAGTTCTTTCAACATTTCTTGAAAGCCAGGTGGCAATATATTCCCTCTATTTTTGTTTATCTGAGAAAATCTTTATTTCTCTTTTACTTTTGAGGAATAATTTTTGCAGGATAAAAAAAATTGTAGGTTGGTGTTTGTCTCCACTTTTATTATTTCACCCCACTCTCTCTAGTCTGCACAGGTTTTGAGAAATGAGATGTAATTCTTACCTTTGTTTTTTAAAGTAAGTTGCTGTTGTTGCTACTGTTGTTATTTCTGACTTCTTTTGGGAATTTTAAGCTTTGATTTTCTGTAGTTTGATAATGATATGCCAAGATGTGCTGTTTGTGCTAAGTCACTTCAGTTGTGTTCAACTCTTTGTGACCTTACGGACTACAGGCTGCCAGGCTCTTCTGTCCATGGGATCCTCCTGGCAAGAATACTGGAATGAGTTGCCATGCCCTCCTCCAGGGGATCTTCCTGAGCCAGGGATCGAACCCAAGTCTCTTCCATCTGTTGCATTGGCAGGTGGGTTCTCCCACAAGCTCTACCTGGGAAGCGCATATGCCAACGGGTAGATTTATTTTAGCATTTATCCCACTGGGTGTTCCTGGATCTGTGGTTAGGTCTCTGACATTAATTTGGATAAATTCTCAGTCATTATTATTTCAAATATTTCTTCTGTTCCTTTCTCTCTCTCTCCTCCTTCTGTTATTCCCATTGATGTGTATCTTGCACCTTTTAGAATTGTGCCCCCATTCTTTCATACTCTGTTCTATTTTTGCATTGTTTTTCCAATAGTGCTCTCTTTGCTTTTCAGTATTGGAGGCCTCTGTTGATATATTCTCAGAGATTATTTATTCAACTATGTCCATTCTTATAATAAGCTCATCAAAATTGAAGTGAAATCATTCAGTCATGTCTGACTCTTTGTGACCCCATGGACTGTAGCCTACCAGGCTCCTCTGTCCATGTGATTTTCCAGGCAAGAATACTGGAGTGGGTTGCCATTCCCTTCTCCAGGGGATCTTCCTGATCCAGGGATCAAACCCAGATCTCCCACATTGCAGGCCGATGCTTTACCCTCTGAGCCACCAGGGAAGCCCAATCTCATCAAAGACATCTCTAATTTATGTTACAGTGTTTTAGATCTCTAGCATTAATTTTTGGTTCTTTCTCATGATTTCCATTTCCTGCTTTTATTGCCCCTCTGTTTTCGCATCTTGTCTAATTTATCCAGTACTTTGGATAAAGTTCCAATACTTTGGTCACCTGATGCGAGGAGCCAATTCACTTGAAAAGGTCCTGTTGCTGGAAAAGTTTGAGGGCAGGAAGAGAAGGGGGCAAAAGAGGATAAAAGATGGTTGGATGGCATTACCAACTCGATAGACATGCTGCTGTTGCTGCTAAGTCACTTCAGTTGTGTCCGACTCTGTGCGACCCAATAGATGGCAGGCCACCAGGCTCCGCCGTCCCTGGGATTCTCCAGGCAAGAACACTGGAGTGGGTTGCCATTTCCTTCTCCAATGCATGAAAGCGGAAAGTGAAAGTGAAGCTGCTCAGTCGTGTCCGACTCTTAGCGACCCCATGGACTGCAGCCCACGAGGCTTCTCCGTCCATGGGCTTTTCCAGGCAAGAGGACTGGAGTGGGGTGCCATTGCCTTCTCCCAATAGACATGAGTTGGAGCAAACTCTGGGAGATAGCGAAGGACTAGGAAGCCTGGCATACTGCAGTCCATGGGGTCACAGAACGTTAGACACGACTTAGTGAGTGAACAACAACTACTTTATCCATTAGAGCTCTTAACGTTTTGTTCATCGTTGTCTTAAGTTTAAAGTCAGATAATTCCAGCATTGTTGTCATGCCCGGTTCTTAAGTTTGTCCTGTCCCTTCAGATTGTGCTTGTTGCCTTTTGCCTCATAGGTTTTTTTTTTTTTTCTTGATAGGTAGATGAAATGCAATAGGTAAGTTATCTGTTGTAAACAGACCTACAGTAATGTGTTGGCAAAGAGATGAGGGAGGGGAAGTGTTCTATCGTCCTATGGTTAGGTCTCAGTCTTCAATGGGCCTGTGCCCCTGGGCTATGAACTGCATAAGTGCACCTCAGTTTTCCCTCCTCCTCCTTTAATTGGGCAAAATGACTCAAGGGATTAGAATTGAGCATTGCTCTTTCCTCACAGGGAATGTTAAGAGCTGGCTGGAGTTGGGTATTTCCCTTTGCCTAGATCAGTTAGTC
This sequence comes from Giraffa tippelskirchi, assembly GCF_054371585.1. Classification (NCBI taxonomy): domain Eukaryota; kingdom Metazoa; phylum Chordata; class Mammalia; order Artiodactyla; family Giraffidae; genus Giraffa; species Giraffa tippelskirchi. The sequence goes on along the minus strand of NC_137280.1, from coordinate 173,321,643 downwards.
TTTTATAAAAACCCCAGCAATTTAGGCTCTGATTAAATCGTTTTTCCTGAGTACATACCTTTTTAGGAAGAAAATGTGCTCTGGAATATTTCAAAATTACTTATTTTCCTCTCCCCATCCTGGAAACATGAAGAGATTTCCATTCAGTGTTTACTGTGAAAACCTAGTCTGGCTCTTGGTGGTAAGTCACAAAAATATAGAAAGCGTGGGTACCCCACCTCCTCCATGACTAGATCCCAGTGGAGTTTTTAACTCTCAGACTTATTCATGCTGAAGCTCCATTAACTCAACAGTTGCAGTTGAGATTTTCCTTCCCCAGCACTGATCTGTTTATGAGTTTGTGTTTCAACAAGTCCTGACTTGTCGTACTCACCCGAGTCTCCAATCTTGGGGGCGGCAGTTTGCCATGTGTCTCCCCCTCTCTCATGAATCCAAGAAAAGTTGTTTATTTTTTTCAGTTTGTTCAGTTTTTTAGTTGTTGTTAGGATGGAGTGGCAACTTCCAAGCCCTCTACATGGGAATCAAATCAGACCCACCTTGTTTTTTTATAAAGTATTAGCTACTATGGCTTATCCATGGTACAGCTACAACTCAGCAGAGAGAAAGCTTGTTCTTTTCTTAAGCAGGAAGATATTTTTCAGCTCAAAGTTTCACAGAGAGGAAAAATTCTTCTGTCCTCACATTGGTTAAACTAGGTGATGAATGTCCAACTCTCATCTATGTACAGAAACTATGCTGAAGACGTAAAGAAACATGCAGAAAATCAACATGCATTTCTGTAAACTTCCTTTCTGTTAAAGGGACACATTTTGTGTGTAAATAGTCATTTTGTATGTATAGATGGGAATATATACATTTTTGTATATAAACAGCCATGTACACAAGTAAGGAGTTTGTGCTCTAAGTAAAATGTAAAAAACTATACAAAGTTGAAAGTAGGGGGGTATGCAAAGAACTGTTAGCAGAGAACAGGTCAGGGTAAGAGATGTGGATCACGGCCACTGTGTCCTCTTTATTATCCCTAACATTCTTTGTGCCTCCCAAACCTACCCCTGTGTAGTATGAAATGATCATTAACTATCCTTCAATCACAGGTTGAAAAAGCATGGCTCTACTAAGCCAGATAGTTCATCACTTACTACGTGTGAACACTTTTCGGTTTGATTGTGCTGCTGGAGAGCACAGCATGAGAAGAGATGGAGCACGTGTTTTGCCAGTTGAGGCTGAGACCAGACTTTAAGACGATCTGAGCCTAACGAGTACGAGTTTAATTCCTTAGGCAATGGGGCATCACTGATTTTTTTTTTTTCTTTTTTCTGAACCAGGGATTAATGTGGTCTAATTGTACTTCAGGAAGAAGGCTTAGGAAGAACTATAGAATTGATTAGAGAAAAGTGACTCAAAGCTAAGCAGTCATTTTATGTAGGCTTAAGTATAAAATGTACAGTTCTAATGATGAGAAGTAGCTATATATAAACAGAAAATACAAAATACAAGTTAAATTTAGATGAAATGTGTTTCAACCAGATGATATGTAAATATATATCCAATGACACATGATCATTTGATTTAAGGCAGTTTTCTACCGATAATCCTACCTGTGTTTCTTATGATCTCAGTCCATTGGCCTTCCTCTGATTTTACATCTGTGAAAAATCTGCAGTGATAATTATTTCATTGAAACATTTTTAACTTAAGGTATTTATAATAATCTGTTATGATAACGATAGTGCCCTTTGAGAATTTCTTTTAAAACTGAAATCCTATTTTCTTTAACTTATGAGAATGTTACAGTTTTGATCGAAAAATATTTTCTCTTTTTATCTGAAATTCTCCACAATCATTTCTGAAAGCAACCATATAATGGAATGGTTGCTAACTTGAATGAGTTTAGGAACAATTTTTGACTCGGTAAGTAAAACATTTAACTGATCAGAGTATTCATGGATATGAAAAACCTTTCTTCCCTTGTAAGACTTTGTGAATGCTCACAAAATAATATGGGGAATCTATAGCTAGGTATCTCTACATTACAGAGAAAAAAATAATTATTTTAGCTTGATTGAATTCAGAAATTCAGTTACAAAGCAGTTGAATATAGTGGATGAATTATCTGTGCACAGAACTTAAGTCAAAATCAGCAAAATCCTATTTTAATCAGAAATCTTTCCATGGTAGTGTGCTTCTTTCACTCTGTCAGAAAATACCCTCAGTCTTTCATGGTGGGGTATTTCTCTTTTCACACAACAGCCATGTCACCCTCCTGGTCAGATACGTTTTATGGAAATAGGAAGAGCCGCAGTTTCATACCTCCACCCATTCTTTTACTGAATACCGCGTTTGATTACAGCTACTTTGGAGTTCCTTCTTTTAGAACAGGAGGAGGTTGTTTGGTTTGTGCCAGTAAGTGACAGCCGTCTAATTTGTTTTCTGTCAGTGCTATCACAGCCCTCAGTGTTTCTCAGTTTTATCTGTTAAACAGTGGAGCCTTATCATGGATTCTCTGTCCACAAACAATGATACACGTTGGGTATTAGCATAAGTTGTTGAGGGGAAGACTAACTTGAAATGCATACTGCTAAAAATTTTGAAATAGAAAAGTTATTCCGTTGACCTTTGACAGTTCACAGTGGGCATAAGAGGCTGTGATATCCTGAAAAGCGACACAATAAAATCTCAGAAAAAAAATACCCGAATTGTGGTATCATTAATCTTTCCTGATGGTTCTAACGTATAAATTTGTCAAATGTTTCAGACTGCATCAAATATACTATATTTGCTCATGAGGAAAAGAGGTAAATAAAATGAGGAGGTAGAAAAATGCATAATATCTATACACTTACAGACAAGATAACTGATCAAAGAGTACAGTCCATGAATTAAAAAAAAAAAAAAAATCAAAAAAAAACTAGATTGTAAATTTAGAGCACCGTATCAGAGAAGATAAATTACCAGGAAACAGTGAGTTTAGGTAATTCTTTTTCCACTTTGATTTTTAAGCCTAATTAAGAATGGTATGGGCTTCCCAGGTGGCACAGTGGTAAAGAATCTGCCTGCTGATGCAGGAGATGCAAGAGATGCAGGTTTGTCCCTGGGTTGGGAAGATCTACTGGGGTAGGAAGTGGCAACACCCTCCAGTATTCTTGCCTGGAGAATCTCACGGACAGGGTGCCTGGTGGGCTACAGTCCATAAGATTGCAAAGAGTCAGACACAACTGAAGCAGCTTAGCGCACACAGTACACGCATACAAGGCAGTTTCATAATTCTTTCAGAATTTAGCCTGGCTCATTGCTCATCTGGGCCATTTTCTTAATGGTTATTTCAGCTTGAGCTTTACAATGCCCATATTAATAGCAATATTTCCCCTTTTATATTTATCCTCTCTTAACTTCCTATCTGTAACTCTTATTATATTCATTCAGTCTATGATTCTTTTTTAATAAGTGGTGTTTCCATATATCACATGTTAGATAATTCAGTCAACATTATATTAACAGTGTGATATACATTAATAAACAAGTAGCATTGACATTTTTCTGCAGAACTGATGGGCGAATTTTTCAGATAAATATTACAACAAAATGGGTTATTTTCCAGGAATATTTGCTAAAAAAAGATTTCCCTTCATCATAGTCTTTTAATACACAGTAAAAATCTCATTTATGAGTTGAGTAGATTATGCACATTCAAGCCTACGTCATCCATGTATAGGCATTAAGTTTTATTTTTTAAATTTGATGCCAGAGATTATTCATTTTTATCTCACATGCTTTTTATTTTGTCACAGGAACACCATTCGCTAGTGTTATACTTTATAAACATCACAATTTTTAAGACACACAATATACGTGTATATATATGATTACTTATTACTTCCATGAAGCTTTATAGCAGATGAATAACTACTTACATAAACTGACCTTAGTGGCTACCATAAAACAGTCTAATTATTGCATTCTTAAAGTGAATGTAATTAATGTAATCTCCAAAGCAGTAAAATATTAATATTTCAGGTTGCAGATTATCTGTAACATTTGTTGAACAAGATGGTAGTTTAATGTGCAGTCAGTGCTATAATTCACTGTTAATCTTTTAATACTGAACCTTTAAAGTGCCAGTTCTTAATAAATTGCTACTATAGTATCACAGATTTGAACTGAACTTCAAGTGAATATGAGCAATTAAATGTGCAACCAAACTGAAGCATTGGGGAAAATGCTAACCTTGAAAGTGAATGTTAACATCTGTAATATTTTATCAACAAGAAACTTGAATACTGGATAACTATTCAGAGAATTTGATAGCTTGGCCTTACTGCTTATTGGAAAAGCTTCATCAGCCTATGAAATTAGCAAAAAGCTGAATATGAATTGGAACAAAATAGTTGAAGAAACCATGATCTATGAAATACGTTAGAAAATTTTTTTTTATTTTGAAAATATCCTTATTCAGCAGGTACAAAAATTGTTCATTTCAATTGTATATATTGAAAAGTTTTTGCTTTTAGCCTTGTGGCAGCAAAAAAAATGTGCAGGTGTGGAGTGGGTCAATAACTAAATAAAAGATCTATAGAGTGTTATTTTTGTACCAAAAGTTATCTTAGCCACAGTACACCTTGTTCTTGAGACACTGTGAAGTATGCTTAAAGGATTTGAAACTCCAAAAACTTTTATTAAACTGTACACTACAGTAAATATGTTATTAAAAAGTAAAGAACAGACTTCTTTCAATAAAACTCCCCTTGGCATTGAAAGACCCTTTAGAAACAAACTACAGTTGATCCTCTGAGAGTGTTTTCTTTTTATTACTTACTGCTAGTTTTTGCTTTGTTTCTTATACTTCTTTAACAGTGTCCTCTTAAACTTGCTTAATTATAGAGTAAAAACTTGTGACCGCACCTTGATCAAATAAGCACGAAGATCATTCTGTTATTAAGGATGGTTACTATTAAAATGCATAAACAAATTTGAATATTTATATATAAAATATGTTTCAATAATTTTTATATGTAAAACATATAAAATATGTGTATAATATAAGTTCTACTGAAGTATACAAGTAAAAACAGTTCTTGTAAAGGAAAATAAATGAATAAAATAGAAATACTAGTGTGTGGGTCTCTTCTCAACCCTTCCCTACTCTTCCCAATTCTCTGTATTCATAAATCAGGCATATTGACACCTGATGGAAGTGAGAAAGTGTTACATCGCATTCAGAAGATAGGCTAGAGATAGCGGTGAAATGATTTCTAGATGGAAAATGGAACTACAGTTTATATCCAGAGAAATACTCTTTTTTCCAATTGGCAGTTTTGTCAGATTTTTAAAATAGTTGTAGAGACAATAAAAGTTAAAATTTGGAAAGTTGTTGGTATAATTAAGACATTTGGAAGAAGAAAGAGGAAGACTTAAGATGAGGAAGATATTTTTCTTGACATAAACTTACTGTGAATATAGTTTGACCACATTGATCAAAGTATATTTCAATGATATTTAACTCATTTAGCTAATGATGTAAAGCTTTCTAAATAAATACAGCACACATTTCTCTCTGAATAATATGTTACATGCTTAATGAGACACTGTAAACTATTCCTGAGCAATAACTTGATGAATTACAAATTATTTTCAGGGATAGTCTGGGAATTGATAAAAAAAAAAAAGACCTGAATTCTACACTTTGTCTCACACACACATACACATACACACACACTATATTTCTTTATATACTACTGAATTTATATAAGTGTCAGTAATTACAGTTACTGTAGATACATATGCCTTTATGTCTTATATATGTGGGCATGGATTATTTTGTATCCAACTTGCATATTCTCCTTCCAGTTTCTTGTTTATTAAGGGTCATTTCATACAGAAAGGTGTGTATGAAAATTGCTTCTATGTTTATTAGATTCTTATAGATTTTAATAAAAAGATGCCTATTATGACAATCTTGGATAATAACACTGATAAACCATGAACTATGAATGTATAAAAGGTGCATTTAATCTCACATGTTAAAATGAGTTTTCTTGAAAATTTTTCATGAAGTCATATAGGGTTAAGTATAAAATGTAAAAGCCTTCAGAAGATAAGCTTGATGCTCTTTATTTTCTCAAGCATATGTCATTTTTTATGAATTTTTTTAACCCGATTCTTTCATTTACATAATTCTTTACCTCTGAAAGATCTTAAAATATTCTATTCAGTTTTATCAGATCTCTGCTGCTGCTAAGTCGCTTCAGTCGTGTCCGACTCTTAGCAACCCCATGGACCGTAGCCTACCAGGCTCCTCCATCCATGGGATTTATCAGATCTCTAGATACATGCAAATCAGTTGAAGAAAACATGTTTAATAGTTAAATCAAAACTTTGTCACTTTATTTCAAACTGAAATTCTTACGTATTTCCAGGGCACCATCAAAGGCGTTGCTCGGGAATTCTGAAGAGGCATTTGCGGGGTGGAGGAATGAAAGCATTCCATTGAGTCCATTTAATTAAGTGTTGATTTTCTTAGTATCCTACTACTTATACCGATATTACTTCGGATTTTCTTTCTATTGTGAGCATATTACCAAACATGAGCTAAAGTAAAGACTACGAGAATGCCTTACGTGCTACTTTTGCTCTGCCGCCGTTGCTGCGAGGTCTTCTGTGCATCAAGCAGGCTCTCTTGACTGCACTTTCCCCATCATTACATGAAAGCCCTGGACGAGTTGAATACTGTAATTTAGATCTGTCAGCTGTTAGGGATGAATAAAATTTGAAAACTTCAAAAGCCCAGTGTGTTTTTCCACATAAAAAAATATTACATTTTTACATTCTAAATAATCATCATGTGTCTAAGGGTGGCACTTACCAATATTAATCTTCAACATTGTTACTTAATGTTTTTCTACTTCATGTGTAACGTTAATGAGTCAGACTTTATATTATATAATAGTATCAAGATAATAAAATATAAAGATAATACTTTATAGTAGTACAAATATAAAATTAGAAAGGAATACATTTAGATTAACCCCTTTATCCTTAATTAGGTGAATATTTGTGCTAAAGAATACTTTTCAGGAGCTACAACTTGGGCAAATTCCGTAAAAGTAAAAGTTGTGATTTCACTGCATTATTTAAAATATCTGTGTGGAATATTTATACACTAAACTTTAAAAGCATATACACTTTAAAAATATTATTGGGGCACATAAACAGTACAGGTTAATCCCATTATCATATTAGTGCATTTTACTCACTCATGTGACTGATTTAAAACAATAGAACCTACAGGGAAGTATATAGAAAACACAGAAAAAGAAGCACAAATAAGCAATAAACATGTAGAAATGCATTTTCTTTAAAATCAAAAAACTTAAAGTTGGGGATATATTTTTGTTTTTCAAGTTTATAAACATTAAAATATTGGTGGTGTCTACTGTTAGTAGGTATGTGAGTAAATAAGACACTTGAGGGAGATTTGGCAATGACTGTCAAAAAAATCTGTAAAGTAGCTATCTTGTGATATAGCAACTTCATTTTTAGATTTTTCTCTTAAAAAATTACACGTATAAACAATGATGAATCCAAAAGATTTTGTTGCATCAGTGTGGCTTTTTTCTTTCTTGAGTTGTTACAGCATCTTGACCGCACCACTGGCATTTTTCACATTGTCCCACCTGCTTACCATTGTGGTGTCTAACAAAGTTTGACTAAAGCCTAGATATATCTCAGTAGATCTTAGTCATGATCAAATCAAAAGTTAATCTGACTAACATTTAATGACATGCATGGCTATTATGATGCTGCTGCTGCTAAGTTGCTTCAGTCGTGTCTGACTCTGTACGACCCCATAGACGGCAGCCCACCAGGCTCCCCCGTCCCTGGGATTCTCCAGGCAAGAACACTGGAGGGGTTGCCATTTCCTTCTCCAGTGCATGAGAGTGAAAAGTGAAAGTGAAGTCGCTCAGTCGTGTCCGACTCTTCGCGACCCCATGGACTGCAGCCTACCAGGCTCCTCCATCCATGGGATTTTCCAGGCAAGAGGACTGGAGTGGGGTGCCATTGCCTTCTCTGATTATGATGCAGTATAAGTAAAAATGGCCAAGTAATAATTTAAATCATTATAACTACTATTATGTTTACAAATTAAATCAAATCCCAGCTCAATTCAAGAAATATTGAGTTTATGCTGTGTGTAACAACTATTCTGTGGTTATTATATCATGGGAAATGACTTTTATCTATGGGATTTGTTCTAGCCTTTACTACACATATTTTTGTGTTTATCTTAGTCATTCCAGGAAAACTGTGATTTACTGCTGGCTAAGATTCTGTATGCATGCCAAAATATAAATTCTTATGATGTATTTAAATATATAATTATGAATATGAATATTACATTATTTTATTTTTACATCATTTTTCCTCCCCACTTTCTCTTCCTCAACCAAATTGCTTCCAAGGTATTAAGAAATACTATATTTCCTCACTGAATTAATATTAAAAATCTATGATACTGGTAATGCTTTCCCAAAAATTTCTGCCATACTCCTTCAAAATAATAAGCATTATAGAAATTATTTTGCATGTATGTTTCCAAAATATGACACTTTAAGCATTTTTTTTTATTGAAGTATTGTTGATGGATCAGACGGTAAAGAATCCGCCTGAAATACGGGAGACTTGGGTTCCATCCCTGAGTTGAGAAGATCCCCTGGAGGAGAGTGTGCAACCCACTCCAGCATTCTTGCCTGGAGAATCCCATGGACAGAGGAGTCTGGTGGGGTCCATATGGTCATAAATAGTCGGACACAGATGAGCGACTAGGCACACACAGCACATAGTTGATTTACAATGTTTTGTTAATTTCTAGTGTCTTGCTAATTTCATGATTTCTTTTGATAATGTTAAGTTGGCTCTCTTGGTTAAAGTATCACATGCCTGGTTTCACCAATACGATTGTTAGGATTTTTTTTTCCGCCTTTGCATTTTCTATACTTTGGTAATGAGTCAGTGAGCCTTGCTCATTTCCAAATGGGTGATGGGGAATGAAAAACTACAGCTCCTGAAGCAAGCAGTATCTATATTTATTATTTGGAATTCTTCAGCAATGATGACATGTACTTTCTCTTCCATCTATTTAATTATTTATAGCAGTATAGAAGCATGTATGCTTAATTCATTACTTGAATTATATTCTAATAAATTCATTATTTTTAAACTTCTTAATTTTAGGACTTTAAACATTATTTTATTGTGGCTTGATTTGCATTTCCTGATGCTTGGGAGCATCTTTTCGTGTACTTGTATGCCATCTATGGAAATATCTGATTGGCCCTTTGCCTGCTACTTAATTGGATTGTATCTTTTTGTTGAGCTATATGGATTTTGGGGGTTTTTTGGGTTTGTTTTTTTTTCATTTTTTGTGCATTCAAACCTTATCAAACTTATTTTCTTAGTTTCCTTTTCAGATTGTTCATTGCTAAATGTATGTAAACACAACACATTTTTATTTCATAATGTTGAATTTTTCAACTTTGCTGAATTTATATCTTTAGTATTTTTTTCATGTGAATTCTCCAGATTTTCTAAATACAGAATCATGCCATCTAGGAATAGAGATATTTTTACTTCATTTCCAGTGAAAATGACTTTCTCTTTTTTCCTTGACTAAAGAAAAGTTCTATATAGAACTTCTGATACAATTATAAATGGAAGTGGTGAAAGCAGAAAAAGAAAATTGGAAGTGTATTTTTCTTACAGAACATTTGCCAGAGAGTACACAGAATTTTAATATGCTGTACCAGTTTCCATTGTTATTAAAAACTTATACTTGTTTGGTATATTTGTTACTATTAAGGAATAAATATTCATAAATTATTACCTAAAGTACATACTTTATTCAAGTTTTCCCACCTTTTACATAAGGCCATTTCTCTGTTCCAATATCCCAGGAGCATACAGTGTTAAATCTTGTAGACAGGTCTCTTTTGGCACTTGTTAGCTATGATTGATTTCTCAGACTTTCTTTGTTTTTATTGGCCCTCAAGGTTTTAAACAGTACAGGTCAAGTATTGCATAGACTACCCCTCAATTAGGATTTGCCTGATGTTTACCTTATAACTGAACACAGGTTATGATGAGTTTCTTGAAAGAAAACCTGACAAGTATCATATCAAGGGTAGCATCTTGACTTATCGAAGTTGATGTAACCCTTGAAGTGTTACTAATGCAGGGGTCCTAAATTACTCTTTATTGTCCTGTAATACTGTACTCCTCAGATGCGCTCACACTTAGGAGCGGTGAGCTGTACTCCACCTGCCGAAGGAAAGAATATCCACATAAATTATTTGGAACTCTTCTACCTGAGCCATTTGTATATGTTCTCCTTTACTCAGGCATTGATATATATTGGTATAGACTTATGTTTATTATGTATGCGTATATGTTCATGTACACATGTATATATGTATATGTTGCTATGTATGTAATAATGCAGTCTCATTTTATATATTTTCCTCAAGTTATTCTAGTTTTGGCCACAGTGATTTCAGTTGGCTCCTGTGTTACTTTGCACACCCCTATTACTAAGTGTGCTTTTGTGAGAGACACAAACAGCCCTTCCCTTCTGGCCTATAAGATTCTCAACTTCATCTTGTATATCATTTTCCCTGGTGTAGAATCAGCTGTTTATTCAAGAAGCCCCATTTTCTCTCATTAGTAAATGGTATTAGAACTAAGATCAAAGTGACAAGTGTGCTTATAGCTACTGACGTGTTGTTGCTTCTAGGCCCTCTCAGCTGACACAGCATAAAGTTTTATGTATATATGTATAGTAATCCATAATATACATGCACACTATACACACACACACGTGTGTGTGTGTGTATGCACATACACTTGTTTATCTGTAACTTCCCGCTCCAACATTGAGAAACCTGGCTATCACCAATAACTGTTCATTCATTTAATTGTATAATTCTAGTATACATATCTTACCACAATCAGAATTATTAACTAGTACCAGCATGAATAAACCTACAATTAATGTGTACTGTGTGACTTCTCTGTACAGTTGACCCTTGAACAACTTGGAGTTAGGGATGCTGATCCCACACATGGAACAATATGTCTATAATTTATGGTCAGCCCTCCATATGTGCAATTCTGTATCTACAGATCATGTAGTACTGGGATACATGTGTATTGAAAAAAATTCCCGCATAAGTGGGCTTTCACAGTCCAAACCCATGTTGTTCAAGGTCACCTATAGTTCCGTTTGCCATTAGTCTTACACACACCACTTATTTCTAAGTTTCTTAGATCAGCACAATTTTTCATACTTCCTTCACTGAGGTTGTAGACAAGTCTCTTTTGGCACTTGCTGGCTATGATTGTTTTCTCAGACTGTCTTTGTTTTTATTGGCCCTCATAGTTTTAAGCAGAAAAGCTCAAGTATTCATAGACTATCCCTCAATTAGGATTCGTCTGATGTTTCAGTTCAGTTCAGTTCAGTCTCTCAGTCGTGTCCGACTCTTTGTGACCCCTCAGACTGCAGCACACCAGGCCTCCCTGTCCATTGCCAACTCCCGGAGTTTACTCAAACTCATGCCCATTGAGTCGGTGATGCCATCCAACCATCTCATCCTCTGTCGTCCCCTTGTCCTCCTCTGATGTTTATCTATTCAATTTTGTTTTTCCAAAATGTCGTATGACTGGAATCACATAGTATATAAACTTTTGAATATATGCTCTTTTCAGTTATTAATATGCATTTGTAATCTACCTATGTCTTTTCATGGCTTGATAGAATATTTTTTATCATTAAAAATTTTTCCATGATATGTATGTACTGCAATTTATCCCTTTACCTACTATGAAAAAACATTTTAATTGCTTCCAATTTTGTAAAAAACAAGAACTTGTTGTGTTTTCAAATCAGTTGTGTTAAATCAGGAATGCTTTTGCTTAAATATATGTTACAAAGTGCTTGTGATATTCTGCATTACCAGCAACAGTGACTGGGGATTCATGTTGCTTCACATCTTTGCCAGCAACTGGTATCACCAGCGTTTGAATTAAAGTGTCTTACTAGGAGTGTAGTGGTATCTCTGCAGTTTAATTTGCAACTATCTCTTGGCAAACAAGTCTGAGCACCTTTTCATATGCTTGTTTTCTATCTTTGTGTCTGCTTTGGCCAAATAACTCAAATATCAGCTTCTATATTTTGCCCATTTTTAATTGAGCTGCTGTCTTGTTTACAGGGCATTTGTACATGTTGGATAAAATTCCTTTATCACATCTGTATCTTATACATACTTTATCTCAGTCTTGGTTTGTCTTTCCATTTTCTGCTAACTTCTGCAAAACAAACCCTTTTTATTGCAATGAATCCAGTGTGTCATTCTTTTCTTTCGTGGATCATATTTTATTTTCTATCTAAACTCATCAAACCCAAGGGCACACAGATTTTCACCTGTATTTTCTTCTAGAAGATTTTGCAGTCTTTTATTTACATTTACACATGTGATCTGGTTTGAATTCATTTTTATGAAAAGTACAAACATGTATCTAAATTAATTAGAGTTGGTTTTGAAATTTCAAAAAATTTTTTTTTTGCATTTGGCTTTAAATTGTTTCAGTAAAATCTGTTGAATGTTCAGCCAGCCTTACATCCCTGAAATAAATCTCATTTGTCAAGTTGTATTATTTTTTATTATACATTGTTGAATTTATTAACTATAGTTAGTAGGGAATTTTCTGTCTGAGAGAGATTGTGTAGTTTTGTTTTTTTTTTTCTATTTTGTAATGTATTTGTCTTATTTTGGTATTAGAATTTTAACCTCACAATATGTTTCTATGTGTTTAAATTTTTGAGAAAAGATTGTAGAGAATTATTAACATTTTTTTTTAAAGTTTATTAGAACTCACTGTTAAACTTCTGGGCCTAAAGCTTTCTGTTTTGGAAGGCAATTAATTATTGATTCGACTGGTTCAAGTTAAACAAAAATGGTCCCATTTAAATTATCTATTATTGTCTGATTTTGTTTTTTTCATCTTTAAGAGATCAGTCCATTTTTTTATGTTGTCACATTTTGAAACATGGAATTATTCATAAGTTTTCCTTACTATTCTTCTAATGTCTGTGGGATCAGTAGTGACAATTTCATTTCTAATGTTGGTAATTTGTGTCATCTTTCATTTTCCTTAACATGGTTAGAAAGTTTTAACTTCATTGTTCTTTTCAGATAATCTTTTTATTTTTGGTTTTGTTGATTTTTCTGTCATTTTTATGTTTTAAATTTCACTAACTTCTGATCTAATTTTTAATTTGTTTTCTTCCACTTGCTCTAGATTTATTTTGCTCTTCTTTTTCTACTTTCCTAAGATAGAGGTTTAATTTTGTGATGTAAAATATTTGTATATATACACATCTATTTAATGTTGTAAGTTTTATTGAGCCCCATACAAATTTTGATTTTATATTCTCAATTTCATTTAGTTTAAAATAATTTTACTTTCTCTTTGAGATTTCATCTTTAAACTACTGTTATTTAAGAGTGTATTGTTTTAATATTCATATTTGGAAACTTTGAAATTTAAGAAATATTTAGAAATTTTTCTGATATCTTTCCATTATTGATTTCTAGTTGTCTTAATCTATTTGGGCTGCTATAACAAAGTACCTGAGTATGGGCTTATAAACAACAGAAATTTTGTTGTTGTTCAGTTGTGTCCAACTCTTCGTGACCCCACAGACTGCAGCATGCCAGGTTTCCCTGTCCATCACCATCTCCTGGAGCTTACTCAAACTCATGTCCATTGAGTCAGTGATGCCATCCAACCATCTCATCCTCTGTCATTCAGGTCTCCTCTTGCCCTCAATCTTTCCCAGAATCAGTATCTTTTCAGTGAGTCTGCTCTTCGCATCAGGTGGCCAAAGTATCGGAGCTTCAGTTTCAGCATCAGTCCTTCCAATGAATATTCAGGACTGATTTCCTTTAGGACTGACTGATTTGATCTCCTTGCAGTCCAAGGGACTCTCAAGAGTCTTCTCCAACTCCACAGTTCAAAAGCATCAATTCTTCAGTGCGCAGTCTTCTTTATGATCCAACTCGCACATACATACATGGCTACTGGAAAAACCAGTAGATTTTTGATGAGACTAGACTTCGACTAGATGGATCTCAGTTGGCTAAGTTATGTCTCTGCTTTTTAATATGCTCTGTAGGTTGGTCATAACTTTCCTTCCAAGGAGTAAGCGTCTTTTAATTTCATGGCTGCAGTCACCAACTGCAGTGGTTTTGGAGCCCAAAAAAATAAAGCCTGTCACTGTTCCCATTGTTTCTCCATCTATTTTCCGTGAAGTGATAGGCCCAGATGCCATGATCTTAGTTTTTGAATGTTGAGTTTTAAGCCAGCTTTTTCACTCTCCTCTTTTACCTTCATCAAGAGGCTCTTTAGTTACTCACTTTCTGCCGTAAGGGTGGTGTCATCTGCATATCTGAGGTTATTGGTATGTCTCCCAGCAGTCTAGATTCCAGCTTGTGTTTCATCTAGCCTGGCATTTCTCATGATGTACTTGACACAGAAGTTAAATAAGCAGGGTGACAATATATACCCTTGATGCTCTCTTTTCCCAATTTGGAACCAGTTCTTTTTTCCATGTTCAGTATTAACTGTTTCTTCTCAACCTGCCTACAGGTTTTGCAGGAGGCAGGTAAGGTGGTCTGGTATTCCCGTCTCTTTAAGAATTGTCCATAGTTTATTGTGATCCACATAGCCAAAGGCTTTAGCAAAGTCAATGAAGCAGAAGTAGAATTTTTTTTTTCTTCTGGAATTCTCTTGCTGTTTCTATGATCCACTGGATGTTGGCAATTTGATCTCTGGTTCCTCTGCTTTTTCCAAATCCAGCTTGAACATCTGGAAGTTCTCAGTTCATGTACTGTTGAAACCTAGCTTGGAGAATTTTCAGCATTACTTTGCTAGTGTGTGAGATGAGTGCGTTTGTGCAGCAGTTTTGATTTTCTTTGGCATTGCCTTTCTTTGGGGCTGGAATGAAAACTGACCTTTTCCAGAAATGAAAACTGACCTTTTCCAGAAATTTACTTCTCACAAATCTGGAGGATGGGAAGTCTGAGATCAGTGTTGGTGACTGGTGACATCTCACTTCCCAGTTCATAGACTGTGCCTGCAAATTCTGTCCTTACACGGTGGAAGTGGCTAGACATTGCTGTGGGATCTCTTCTATAAGACCATCAATCCCCTTCTTGAAGGTTCCACCCTTATTGACCTAAGGTCCTCACAAAACCCATACCTCCTAATGTCATCACAATGAAAGTTTTTAGATCATTGCTCTAGTTTAATTCTCATATCTGAGAACATTTTTAAAAAATGATTTATGTTCTTTTAAGTTTCTGAAAATATTATTTTGTTGCACAAAATGTGTTTCACGCTGGTGAATATTCCTTGAAGACTTGAGAAAAATGCATATTCACAGGTTGTTGAGTATTATATGAATATCACTTACATAAAGTTGATTGATAATGTTATTTGGGTTAGCATTATCTTTTCATATTTTCTTCCCACTTTATCTAAATAATGAAGAGATATTGAAGTCTCTTATAATAATAGCAGATTTCTCTTTCTCCTTTCTGCTTAGTTTTCTAGCTTAGTTTTGATTAGTGTTACCATAATGTATATATTATGGCTTCCCCAGTGGGTCACTGGTAACGAATCCACCTGCAATTCAGGAGACGCAGCAGGAGCCCTGGTTTTGATCCCTGGCTTGGGAAGATTCCTTGGAGAAGGAAATGGCAACCCATTCCATGGGAAACCCCATGGACAGAAGAGCCCAGCAGGCTACAGTCCATGGGGTCACGAAAGAGTTGGACATGATTTCGCAGCTGAACAACAAAATGTATATTTTATTCTCCTTTTAGCTTATCTGATTCTTTATAATTAAAAGGAGTTTCTTGTAGACAGCATATAGTTGAGTCTGCTTTGCAATAATTGAACAAAAAGTTTTCAGAACAAGGAAAATAATCAGAAATAAAAATCGCATAGTAAGAAATGGATGGGCTTCCCTGGTGGCTCAGATGGTAATGAACTGGCCTGCAATTTGGGAGACCTGGGTTCAATCCCTGGGTTGATTAGATCCCCTGGAAAAGGGAATGACTACCACTCTGTTATTCTTTCCTGGAGAATGACAAAGTCAAAGGAACCTTGACCTGTATGAAGGTCAAGAAGCAATAATTACTACTGGACATGGAACAGACTGGCTCCAAATCAGGAAAGGAGTACATCAAGGCTGTATATTGTCACCCTGCTTATTTAACTTACATGCAGAGTACATCATGCAAAATGCCAGGCTGGATGAAGCACAAGTTGAGAAATCAAGATTGCCAGGAGAAATATCAATAACCTCAGATATGCAGATGACACCACCCTTATGGCAGAAAGCAAAGAAGAACTAAAGAGCCTCTTTATGCAAGTGAAAGAGGAGAGTGAAAAAACTGGCTTAAAGCTCAACATTCAGAAAACTAAGATCACGGCATGTGGTCCCATCACTTCATGGCAAATAGATGGGGAAACATTGGCAACAGTGACAGACTTTATTTTTTGGGGCTCCAAAATCACTGCTGATGGTGACTGCAGCCATGAAATTAAAAGACACTTGCTCCTTGGAAGGAAAGTTATGACCAACCTAGACAGCATATTTAAAAGCAGAGACATTACTTTGCCAACAAAGGTCAGTCTAGTCAAGGCTATGGCTTTTCTGGTGATCATGTATGGATGTGAGAGTTGGAGTATAACGAAAGCTGAGCACTGAAGAATTGATGCTTTTGAACTGTGGAGTTGGAGAAGACTCTCGAGAGTTCCTTGGACTGCAAGGAGATCCAACCAGTCCATCCTAAAGGAGATCAGTCCTGGGTGTTCATTGGAAGGACTGATGCTGAAGCTGAAACTCCAATACTTTGGCTACATGATGCGAAGAGCTGACTCATTTGAAAAGACCCTGATGCTGGGAAAGATTGAGGGCAGGAGGAGAAAGAGACGACAGAGGATGAGATGGTTGGATGGCATCACCAACTCAATGGACATGAGTTTGGGTAAACTCCAGGAGTTGGTGATGGACAGGGAGGCCTGGCATGCTGCAGTTCACGGGGTCTCAAAGAGTCAGACACGACTGAGCGACTGAACTGAATTGAAGAAATGAATAGAACTTAAAGGAGAAATAGAGAAATCTGTTATTCTTATTAGAGCCGTTTAGGCCCTCTTTTTTGGAGAAGGAAATGGCGACACACTCCAGTATTCTTGCCTGGGAAATCCCATGGACAGAGGAGCCTGGCAGGCTACAGTCCAGGGGGTCGCAAAGAGCTGGACACGGCTTAGTGACTAAGACAAACACACCGCCCCTCTTTTAGGCTTCCTTGTTTCTTCTCTGGACATGTCTTCCTTCCAAAAAGTGAGTCAGTATCTGACTGTTTATTCAACTGTAATCCACTGCTATCCTGAAACTCATTTCATTTGTTTTTTAGTCATTATGTAATGGAAACATTTTGTAATCTAATATTTAAGCCTCAAGCAATTAGTGTCTGGGTATTGTCCACCACAAGTGCTATTTCAGTGCCAGAACTTCTGTTTTTCCCTGTTAGATAATGTAGGAATCTGCTGGTGTGAAAAGTATGCCCTTCTACAGCAGAACTGAGTTTCTAGTAAAATCCTTTTTTAAAAATATATTAATTTATTTTAATTGGATAATTACTTACCGTTTTGTGATGGTTTTTGCCATACATACAACCTGAATCGGCCACAGGTAAAATATTTTCCCATGGAGAGTAGGGCTTTGGAATGGATAACATTCTAGGTATATTTCACAATGGTTATTCTTCCCTTACCTCTGCCAGAGTTGTGAGAGGGTCTTTCTTGAAACTACACCATGGAACCTACTAGATTTCCTAGTGTTTAACCCATTAAAAATGTGGCCTCTACCCCCAGACTTGAGCATCCACAATTTATCACTCTCCACTTCATCCTCCACACTCAGCATCCAGCAATTCATAAAAGGTACCATCAAGTGCTACTACCAGTTCATGGCTCCTGTACCTTCTTGCCCTGTAAGCTGATCTCAGCTGTGACTCTCTATTAAGCTGTCTCTCTAGATTTGGGGGTGCGTGTTTGTCTTACAATCTCAGTTCCTTTGCAATTACAAGACAAATAATTTATTTTCAGTCTGTTCAGGTTTTTCTCCTTGCAAGATTGAGAATGACAGCCTCTAAGCTCTCTATATCTTGTGCCAAAACTGGAAATTAACATTACTTTGTTGATAAATTGTTCTAATTTTGGACACTGAGAAATCTTTCAGAAGGACCTCTGTTTTCTTCAAGTGTTGTTGCTATCGTTGTTATTGTTTAGCATTTACTTTCTGCTCCTACATAGAAACAGCCATTTCTCCAGGGATTACTGGTTCTTTTTATTGGAAAATGACATGTAAAAACTAACAATGGTCACTGGATTCACTTGTTTCTATTGTAGTTCTAGAAATTTCCTACTATGCCTCCATGCAATTTTCACTACCTCACATTTATTTTTCCTGCAAACATTATCTGTGCTTTTTGAGTACAGGAAAAGTACATAAAACAAGAAAATACTACTTAAATTATTATATTCTCTTACTGCCCATGAAAGTCTAAATCAGAGTATCTAGGCATAGAAAAGAAATATCTATTGTTCACATACTCAGTAAGATATTTCTATGGCCTCAAAAGTTAAAAAAAAAATGTCCTAGAAAAATTCAATCTCCACACTAATTTAGAGAAGGAGAATATGATGTTTTGATTTTTATTACAGGGATGATATGTGTGAAGTAGGACCATGACCTTGTGAAATATTAGGAAATCTAAGACAATAATCACCATTTTTAGCATAGCAATTTTAGGAGAACAATAAGTTGAACAAGCTTGAATACATATAGGAGATTCTGTGCTGCACTTCTCTATATCACCCCAATCACCCTTCCAAGATGGAAGCATTTTTTTTCCCCTAATTGCTAGAGGTGTTGGTAGCTGAGTCTGTATACCGTCTGGTAAATGCCCTTGTTGAAAAGAGCTGCCTATACCAAGGTTGCCCTCCCCCATTTTCAGGAGTAATGTGTAAATAACGATTGGCTATTATTTAACACCACTGCCCTTGCCTCAACTGGGACAACTTTAAGGGGCTCTGCCAGCTCTGGAGCCACTCTTAGGATAACCTTATCTGCTGTTGCAAATATTCTGTAGTTCAAAGTCTTCCTCTGCCCAGTCCCACTTTTTTCACACCTGACTGGTGGTCTTTTTAGAGTACGTCCCTATAAACCTCCTGCACCCAAATCTCAGAACCTCAGAGTCTTTGTTCACAGATCCCACCTCTGACAATATCACATTCTCATAATACACTATGTGGTGAAATAATGGAAGAATAACAGAGTAGCTTAGAAGTTTTGTTGTGCATTTAGTTTTATCTGGCATATATACTCAGTTTTTGCTATTAATACTCCCAATAACATCTTGAAGTTATCTTTTTAAATTGACATCCCTCCTAATTATGCCATCATTCAAATTGTATCTGTTATGAACTTTGATTCTAGTCAGGCTTTTGATTCAGGTGCTTTTAAACAAATAAATAATACTTTAAATATTTAAATGATGCTTTCAAGTAAATAAATAATGCATATGAGATTAACTTTCCTGACTTAAAAAAAAAACTGAAGTTTACAATAAAGACTACAAAAAAACGTAAATCCTAGAGATTGCCATTAAGTATTTTTATTCCATTTGTCATAGGTTAGAGAAAAGAGGAAGATAATTCTTTTGCTAATTGTGTTTTTTCTTTTACATAGTCTCATAATGGCTAACACATATAAAAAGAAAAGAGGAAAGCTAATGTGATTAAATCACTGAAATATTATTTTTAATATTTTTATATATCACTTTTGTCTTTGGTTTAGTTTTGATTGAACTGTGATTATATTACAGACATGAGTCAAGATACTTCTATACTTAATAATCCAACACTTTTATATACCATAAACCTATGATAAACATTGATTATGGAAGTAAGAATTATCCTGAAATGTTTTGATGAATATATAATATTCTATTGAGTGTATGCTTCATAGTTTATTCTCCTAATATCTTTTTGTATTTTTTGAATATTCCATATTATGGAAGTTCTATAATATTTGTTTTTGTGCATGATACTTTCATAGCAGTTAATAAAATTTTGTTATTGTGTCTTTTAAGTGGAACTATGAGTGAAATGGTATACTGCCATTTTTTATTTTGAAATATATTACAAAAGTTTTAGCAAATATATTGTTAAATCATTTAAAGTGCTACCTAAAATAGATGGTACCTATTTTATCATGTCTTTGCCAGCATTATATATTCAATATAGGCTAATTTTAATAATGAAAATGGAAGTTGTTGGACAGTCAGTGAATGAATTTAAATGTTAGTAGTTGTATAATCTGTATATGTTCTGAAATAGTTACACAGTTTTAAGTTATATGTAATAGATTAGATAGAGCAAAATAGGCATCTTGAAAAATGTGAGGAGGTAGGTAAACAATGATGGTTTTTCTCAGTAGGTGGTAAAGAAAATGGAAATATATGGGCACATTTTTGAGATGGGGTTGATAACATTATGTGAGAAAGTTTGAATGGAGTTGTGAGGAAACAACAGACTTAAAATTTACTTTTAGAAAATGAATCAGAATCTGAAAATATGTTTTGTATCCTTACAATTTCATTTGAGGTCCATGTGCAGATACTCCAAGTCTGAAAGAAGTGTAAATGTGATGTGTATGCTCAAAAGTACACGTGAGTGTCTGTGTGAGGCATTTGCATATATATATATATGCGAATGTGTATGTGAGGTGAATTTATCTTTGTGTGAGTGTATGTGTGTGAGTAGAAAGT
The DNA here is from genome assembly GCF_054371585.1 of Giraffa tippelskirchi. Taxonomy (NCBI): domain Eukaryota; kingdom Metazoa; phylum Chordata; class Mammalia; order Artiodactyla; family Giraffidae; genus Giraffa; species Giraffa tippelskirchi. Next base: position 173,300,689 of record NC_137280.1, on the reverse strand, counting down.
TGTTGAGGTGGGGTATACAGGTGTGCATATATATGTATATGTGTGTTTGTGAGTGAGTATTTGTATGTTTACATGCATGTAAGTATATGTACGTGACAAATGCATGTGTTCCACTTTGGGTGGGAGAATGCATGTGTTACGGAGTGGCATGCATACATTTATAGAGTATATTTTGGTAGTGTCTATGAGTATGTATTTACAGAGATATTCACATGCTTGTATGCAAGGTATATGTTTATGTGGGGAAGTGCATATGTGTACAGGAATGTGTATTGAGATGTGCACATCTGTGTTTGTAGGTGAATTCACATATCTACTTGAGAGTGTGCTTATGTGTGTGTTTTCTGTAGGAATATTTACTCCCATTCTGGGAGTGTGGCACACTGGAGACTGAGGTAAGATAATCAAATATCAGGAGGAAAATTAGGATTTGGTACTCCTATCACAGATGCAAAGAGAGGTAAATATTTAATGAAATAGATGGGATTGGTGGCTCAGGTGGTAAAGGATCTGCCTGCAATGAAGGAGACCTGGGTTCAATCCCTGCATCAGGAAAATTCCCTGGAAAAGGGAGTGACACCTCACTCCAGTATTCTTGCCAGGAGAATCCCATGGACAGAGGAGACTTGCAGGCTACAGTATATGGAGTCGCAAAGAGTCAGACACAACTGAGCCACTAACAATTTTACTTTCAGTGGACAGTTAGAGATTTTGATATTGAGAGAAACAGGAACATTTCTTTTGAAATAGGGATAAAAGGAAGATGTACTTACTGAACAGTTAGATCTTAACACATAGTGAAGTGAAGGGAAAACCATTCTAATATCTTCTGTTTGATCATCAAATTAATCGATGATATTATAACTTGTATGAGAATAGCTTTTACCAAACAAATATGAAATAAAAGACAAATATGATTGATTTGCATGGATATTTTACAAGTGTCAGTTTGATCTTAAAGGTCTTGAACTTTTTTTTTTTGGACACTAATATGAATGTATGATTCTCAGAAGCAGGGCTTACCCAATCAGAGGTCAGTATGGAAGATGCAATGTATTGAGCTCATCACGATTTGGGATTTATTAGGTAATTTAACTGAAAGAAACAAAGACTGAGGACTTGAGCCAGTTGCAAAGCTGATTTATAATTGCTATTCATTGAATATAAGAGAAAATGAGAACATGATAAAAAAGATGGAAAAATACTTTGAGGTCACTGGATTGAGTTTTATAATAGCATTTTATACATTTTCTATTTCCTACTTCCCTCAGTGAAGCCTGTGGTGATTCAGAAACAAGTGGGAGACATGATAGGATAGGTTATCACAACAAATGTAATTCCTACTGTTTACAAAGTATATTCTAGGTACTAGAGAAACACAGTGTAAAAAAAGAATAAAGAAAATATCCTGCACCTCCTGGAACTCAAATCCTAGTAGTAATGGCAGATAGTAAACAAACAAACATGTATAATATGTTAGCAAGCAAGATATGCTATAAATTAAAGAAAACAAACACAGCTAAAGACTGAAAACTGTGGAAAATTCTGAAATAGGTGGGAATACCAGACCACCTGACCTGCCTCTTGAGAAACCTGTATGCAGGTCAGGAAGCAACAGTTAGAACTGGACATGGAACAACAGACTGGTTCCAATAGGAAGAGGAGTACATCAAGGCTGTATATTGTCACCCTGCTTATTTAACTTATATGCAGAGTACATCATGAGAAACGCTGGGCTGGAGGAAGCACAAGCTGGAATCAAGATGCTGGGAGAAATATCAATAACCTCAAATATGCAGGTGACACCACCCTTATGGCAGAAAGTGAAGAAGAACTAAAAAGCCTCTTGATGAAAGTGAGAGAGGAGAGTGAAAAAGTTGGCTTAAAGCTCAACATTCAGAAAACTAAGATCATGACATCTGGTCCCATCACTTCATGGGAAATAGATGGGGAAACAATGGAAACAGTGGCTGACTTTATTTTGGGGGGGCTCCAAAATCACTGCAGATGGTGATTACAGTCATGAAATTAAAAGACGCTTACTCCTTGGAAGGAAGGTTATGACCAACCTAGACAGCATATTAAAAAGCAGAGACATTACTTTGCCAACAAAGGTCTGTCTAGTCAAGGCTATGGTTTTCCCAGTGGTCATATATGGATGAGAGAGTTGGACTCTAAAGAAAGCTGAGTGCCGAAGAATTGATGCTTTTGAACTGTGGTATTGGAGAAGACTCTTGAGAGTCCCTTGGACTGCAAGGAGATCCAACCAGTCCATCCTAAAGGAGATCAGTCCTGGGTGTTCATTGGAAGGACTGATGTTGAAGCTGAAACTCCAATACTTTGGCCACCTCATGCGAAGAGTTGACTCATTGGAAAAGACCCCGATGCTGGGAAGGATTGGGGGCAGGAGGAGAAGGGGACGACAGAGGATGAGATGGCTGGATGGCATCACCGACTTGATGGACGTGAGTTTGGGTAAACTCCGGGAGTTGGTGATGGACAGGGAGGCCTGGCGTGCTGCGATTCATGGGGTCGCAAATAGTCGGACACGACTGAGTGACTGAAGTGAAAGACTGAACTGTATATTCTTAAAGTTGGTTTGTTTAGATCAAGCTATCTGAAAGGTTTCATTTAAAAAGCAATTTGAGGAAGTCAAAAAGAAGCTGTAAGAATACTTGAGGAAGTATACTTAGGCAGAGGGAACAGCAAGTTAAAGGTCCTGAATTTGCGACACACTTGACAGGTTTGACGAAGAGCAAGCAATTGTGACGGAGAATATTGCAAGGACCTCTGATGGGAACTTCAGATTTTATTATAAAAATAGTGGAAACTAATTGAAGTGCCCTGAACAGGGGAGTGGCATAATCTGATTTTGATTAAAAAAAAAAAACAAACACTACTGTGTTTTTAGTGACCAGTAGGGAGACAAGGGGTCTTCCCATGTGGCTGAGTGGTAAAGCATCAGGTTGTCAATGCAGGAGATGCACGAGACTTGAGTTCAACTCCTGAGTCAGGAAGATCTCCTGAATAGGAAACGGCAACCCACTCCAGTATCCTTGCTTGGAAAACTCCATAGACAGAGGAGCCTGGAAAGTTACCGTCCAGGGGGCTTGCAAAGTGTTGGACACAACTGAACCACTGAACAGGGAGACAAGGATGGAGGCTACGGAAATATTCCAGTGGAGATACGCACAGTGTAACGTTACTAATGATGGAGGCTGTAACCAGTTCTTTATGAACACAACCATACATTCTTCATGTGACCCAGACATTGAAACTCTAGATATTTATTCAAGAAAAGTAAAAATGTGCAAAGCTATGAAAATAAAAGCTGAGAGTATGGCTTGCTGAATCAAGTAAGACTCATAATTGTATGGTACAGTTTTACTGTGCTTTGTTATGTAAGGTCCTAGGAGCCTTTGAGTTTAGCAATTAAAACGCTTTTAAAGCAGGAATATTCCTGAAACAAATTGGTTGAATCTTGAAGGTAGAAAGAAGTGTTTTCATTGTTTCAAAGCTGACAGTGGATTTTTTTTTTAAGAGGGTGGGTACTTTTAATTCTCACTTTTAATGCAGAGGTGATAGCTTAAGTTCTGTGATAGTTCTTCCAGAGGTGCTAATAACATGAGGAACTGGAAAGATTATGTATGGACCATCCTTTTGTATTTATAATGGGAAGAAATAAAAATTTAAAACGAGCATGAGAGGGGGAGTGGGAAAGGAAGAGAAAGAGGAACAGATTAATTCTTCTAAGAGCTGAGACAGCATCTCTTAGACGATAATAAGTGTACATAAAGGAACACAACCTAGAAGAGAGTGTACACACACACATTTTTTCCCTGAGGAGGAAAAAGAAACATGTGAAAACGTATCACTAAGAGGGAGAGAATGAAGTGCGTTACACCTTTTTTTTTAGCAAGTTAAATTTCTGAAACTGAAGCGTGTTGAGAGTTGTGTTGGGTTTTAGTGGAGAGGTATGAAAAATTAAAAATGATAAGCCTAAATTAGAACTTTAGGATTTGGAGGGCATCTGTTTGTAGTTGATCAAATTCTGTTATAAAATACAATTTTAAAAATATAATATATGGTACTTTCTTCTAAATTATTATTTCATAGCCCTCTGGGGTATTTAACCTTGTAAATCTCATTTATTTTCAAAATTTGCCATTGACCTACTTCTCCTAAAGGCTCTATTTTAATGTATTTATGATCATATTTATATTTTATATGTTGCTAATTGGTCTTGTATTACCTTGAGCAGGAACGTCATTTATCTTTGTCGCAGGACTTTAATGCAATCTTAGGTAGCTGGTAAGGACTCTGGGAAGACACTTCAGTGGGGAGGGGGAAGGTTTTCAGGAAGGAACACATTAAATCTTTGTGTCACATTGCATTTCAAAAGCAAAGTCAAATAATGAGTAGTAGTCCTAGGTGGGTGTCTAATTGTTTTTGCTTCAAGAGCATGAACTGTTGTTATTCAGTACTTTTGTGTTTAAAAGGAAAGAGAATACATAACAAAAGAGCTGCTGCTGCTAAGTCGCTTCAGTCGTGTCCGACTCTGTGTGACCCCACAGACAGCAGCCCACCAGGCTCCGCCGTCCCTGGGATTCTCCAGGCAAGAACACTGGAGTGGGTTGCCATTTCCTTCTCCAAAGCATGAAAGTGAAAAGGGAAAGTGAAGTCGCTCAGTCGTGTCCGACTCCTAGCGACCCCATGGACTGCAGCCCACCAGGCTCCTCCGTCCATGGGATTTTCCAGGCGAGAGGACTAGAATGGGGTGCCATTGCCTTCTCCATCTATTTCTTCTACTTTTTTGGGAATCTGTGAGGAGGATTGGCATCAGTTTTGTAAATATTCAGTAGTGTTCACCAGTGAGGCCATCTGACCCTGTGCTTTTCTTTGTTGGGAAGTTTTCTTTACTGATTCAGTCTCTCTACTTGTCATTGTTCTTTTCAAATTGTCTGCTTCTTCATCATTCAGTCTTGTTAGTTGTACATGTCAAAGAATTTATCCAGTTCTTCTAGGTTATCCAATCTTGAGGCAAGTAATTGTCCATAGTTTTATTTATGAACCTTGGTATGTCTGTAGTTTTCTTATAATGTCCTCTTTCATTTAAAAGTTTATTCATTTGAGTCTTCTCTTCCCCCACCCCCTGGTAAATCTAGCTAAAGTTTTCCCAATTAGAATTATCTTTTAGGGAAAATAAAACACCTCTTAGGTTTGCTAACCTTTTCTATTGATTTCCCTGTCTCCATTTCATTTCTTTTTGCATCTGATCTTTGTTATTCCCTTCTCCCTTATTTTGGGTCTAGAATGCCCTTTCTAATTTCTTTTAAAAAGATAATTTTGCTTATGCGTTTCTTTTGGCTGTGCTGGGTCTTTGTTGCTGTGTGGGCGCCTCTCTCGTGGTGGCGTGTGGGCCTCTCAGCGAGGTGACTTCTCTTGCTGCCGGGCACAGGCTCCAGGTGCGGAAGCTCCAGAGGCTGTAACTCCTGGGCGCTAGAGCACAGCCTCCACAGTTGGGGAACACCGGCTTAGTTGCTCTACAGCATGTGGGATCTTCCTGGATCAGGGATCACAGCCGTAGCTCCTGCGCTGGCAGACAGATTCTTTACCACTGAGCCTGAGGGAAGCCCCTCTGTCCTGTTTCTTATTGTGATCTTTCCTTTCTCTCTCCTCTTAGAACTATTGTAAACTTTTGCTGCATAAAATAGTTTTTGGTATGTTGAGTTTCCAATTTAATTTGTCTAATGGTGTTTTTAGATTTTTTTTTCTTTGACCCATTAGTTGTTCAGGAACATGCCATTTAAGTTACACATTTTGTGAATTTTCTGTTTACCTTCTTGTATTTGATTGCTAGTTTCATACTGTGAACATGTGGGCAGAGATATGTCTGATATGATTTCAATGTTTTTAAATTTTCTGACTTATTTTGTGGCCTAACACATCATCCTGCTTCATATATACTTAAATTCTTTTTTTTTTTTTTTTTTTATGCTGCTATTGGATGGAATATTTATCTGGTCCAAATAGACCATTGTAAATAGGTAGTCTGAACATCAAAAGATTATTGCTAATTAAAGGAAACCAGATAACCTAAGTTAAGGAATTTAGTGGTTTTCTGTGCATGGGAGATGCAAGAGTCTGGCTCACTGAAATCATTCTTTTCGTATGCACCTCAGCTATCTGGGGCTGGAGTCCTGTGTTTTCACATCATGGGCTTCCTTTCCTCAGGGCTCAGGGGAGTGGATGCCCTCTGATGGCTGCTAAAAAGCAGGCATTCTTCTCCTCTTTGAGCTCCCTCAGAACTCACCAGCTCACATTGGTGGGCTGCAATCACTGATGATCGTGACCTCCTTGTTTACTGATATGGCAGGAGCATTCCATTTCACCATGTAAATCACTTAATCTCCAATTCATTAAGGTTAGTTTCTGCAGATGTATTTTGTGCCTTGTGTTCCCTGGTTCCTTCATTTTCCGTGACTCTCTGCCTCTGTGCCTTAGATAAAGCAGCCACCATTCTCAGCCTGGACAGATTGGTGTCTCACAGGAAACGGCCCTGTTAGCTGACCCAGTTCAAGCTCCTAGTTGTCTCTCACATCTTTTGATTTTCCCAAGCATCCTCTTCATAGTAACTCCTGGTAGTTGAACTGTGCCAAGATCCACTAGTGGCCCAAAGGGGAAAGTTGTAGTCAGCACCTAGATGCAGACAGATTAGAAATTTAATCATTAAACTTGGGAAATAAGCCCTTTCTAGGGAGAAACTGGAATATGGAAGTTTTGCCTGCTCCTTCAGTGCTAATTCCTGCTGTATGCCCTTAGGGGTTGCTTTGTACCTGCTAACAACTGCTCCTTTGTTTGATAATGCCCCACAGGGCTTGTGAATGTAAGCCTCCTTGCCTTTCAGAGCTAGGTGATTTTGAAGTTGGAGCCTTGGTTGCCAACTGTAAAGGTTGGGATACCGTTTCAGGAAAACAAATATGGAGAGAAAGTTGATCAGTAACAGAAATAAAGGGGGGATAAAGGAAGCCCATTTGAACATTGGCCTATGTGTATTAAGTAAGAGGGGAAACTAAAACAAAATATGTGGTTCACTTCCACAGACATACAAATAACGTGATTATTTTCCACGTTTGCAAAATAAAAACATTAAAGCTTATATATATATATATGAAAATGTGCATTGATTGTATGCAGTACTGTGCCGTTTTGTATGAAGAACTTGAGCACCCTCAAAGTTTAGTTCTAAGAGGGTCCTGGAACCACCCCCTCATGGATATCTAGAGATCCTGTATCTCATACAGTATTCTTCGGCTATAGTGGCTCTGCTCACCTCATGACAGGTCAGTGAATCCTAGAGATGAAATGTTGAGGCAAGGGATATGACTTTATTGGGAAAGCCAGCACACCGAAAAGATGGCAGACTGATGTCTGTAAATAACCATCTTGTCAGTGTCTGGATGCCAGGTTCTTTTATAGAATGCAGAGATGGGGGGAGGCAAAGAACTAAAGTCAAAAGGTAGAATAAAGAGGGAGAGGCAGTGAGGAAGTAAAGTAAAAAGGGCCATCAGTCTTGTCAAACATCTCCATCTCTGGGAATGGCCAGTTTTTAGAAGGGACATTATCTCTTTTCATAGGTGGGCAGGGTCAGATTATCTCCCTGTGAGCTGAAAAAAAGGCATGTTAGTTTAACAGTCAGGCAGAGGGGCAGGGTCCTCTGAGGCAGGCCATTATGTATAATTGTAACAACAGCCACAAAAAGGAAGTCAAAGAAACAGTTCCAACATGGAGCCAGAATTGGTTCTTCTCTGCAGCATAGTCACCATACTGTGCATTAGATTTCCTGAACTTGTCTTGCATAACGAATTTTTGCTCTGTGATCAGTATCTCCATTTTTCCTGCCCTTCAACCCTAATAACTACCATTCAATTCTGTGCTTCTGTGAGTTTGACTTATTTAGATTTCACTTTAAAGTGAGAGAGTCAGTATTTGTCTTTCTGTGTCTGGCATATTTCACCTAATATGCTCCCAGGCTTCCCAGGTGGTGCTAGGGGTAAAGAACCCGTCTGCCAATGCAGGAGACATAAGAGACATGGGTTTGATCCCTGGGTTGAGCAGATCCCCTGGAGGAGGTCATGGCAACCCCCTTCCAGTATTCTTGCCTGGAGAATCCCCCTGGACAGAGGAACCTGGCGGGCTACAGTCCACAGGGTCACAAAGAGTCGGACATGACTGAGCGACTGAACTGAACTGAACTGAACTTGGACTTCCTACTTCCAGAGCTGTGAGAAAATGAATTTCTGTTGTTTAAGTCACCTAGTTTACAGCATTTTGTCATGGCAGTCATAGCCAGGTAATACAATATTATTCTTGCTGTGGCTTCATTCTCTCCTTATAATGAATTTTACATAACTTGTTCAGTTGTCTGAGTCATTCAAGTGAGTCACTTTAACTAGTGGGAGTCATGGGGTCCTGAACATTATATTTTTCACTTTTTTTTGTTTTAAACCATTTGGTACTTTATGTATCAATATGTTTTCATTACCTTTCATTACCGTCATGTGGCTAAGCCAAAGTACATTTAGCCCTTTTTCTGTTTGTGAAATGTAAAATTTTATCCAATATTGTACCATGATAAAGGACAAACTGATAGGGTTTTAAAATGTTAGTTTTATTTCACATTTCTCATTATTTTCTTAAGATATGTTTCTAGATGTTTTTTACTATGGATCAAAGAATACACATATATTAAGGATCATAGAACATAGAGGTTCTTGTCTATTAATTAACAGGTACATTAGTAATAAATGGGCTTCCCTTGTGTCTCAGCTGTTGCAGAATTAGCCTGCAATGTGGGAGACCTGAGTTCAATCCCTGAGTTAGGAAGATCCCCTGGAGAAGGCTACCCACTCCAGTATTCTGATGTGAAAAATTCCATGGACCTTGTAGTCCATGGGGTTGCAAAGAGTCGGACACGACTGAATAACTTTCACTTTCACTTTTAGTAATAAATGATCATATTACATTCTATAGCATTGGCTATAGAACTTTCAGTTAGCATTGGCTGCTAACCAGATTGGACCCTTATTTTTGAACCAGCACTAGCGAGTATATAGTAGTACCAATTTTTTAATAACCAAATGTTTGTTCATTGATTCATCGTATTTTTCTATCATTTTCCTTTGGTCTTATGTAGAAATCTTTAATTTTGCTTTATTGTAGGTAACTTTTTAAGCTAAAATATGTATATTTTATTGGAAAATAATGTTTTGAATGCATAAATATATTACAGTTTTGCTAATTTCTGTTCCATAAATTTGCATTGCCAGGTATTGAACTCACAAGATTTTTTTTTTTTTTCTCAATGTCCTTTTCCCTCAACTCTTTCCTTAGTTTTCAGTGTGATTATTTTTCCCTTAATGAAACATCAGATTAGAGTGATAGAGTGGGAAAACTGGATGCCTTCTTTGCTGTTCCTTGATTTTAAATTCTGCTTAATAAATCTGAAGCTTTCAAAATTCCTCTGCATCTACGAATCACATTATGTTCTAGGCGTATGCTTTTCTCCAATCTTTTGCTTTCTAGGAACTCTCAATTTTATATTTATCTGTTACTCTATTCTTTATAAATACTAAGATCAACTTTACTCAGTAAATACGTAAATGAGTATATACATAGATAGATATTGAGACTTGGACAAAAGACAGCAGAAGACTTGTGTAATATGTGGTGGAAATAGTCTTTAATTAAATATTTAGCTCCCTTTTTAGGTTCTGTGTTTACATAATGAAACATTCCTTATATATAAAAAATATTCCTGATTTTTAACAGAAAGCACACATGGAAAAGTTTGTCACTTTAAAAAAATCAACATCCTTATAATTAAAAATTATTAAAAAGAAAAATGAGTAGAAACAAGGAAACATTTATTATTTTAGTTATTACAGCTTTGTAACTAAGCTCATTAAAATGTTTCTTTCCCACTTTTAATTTACAATTGTTTATGAATATAGATTTAGTGAGCCTTTGTTGTGTATAAAATGTACCATGTGTTTCTCCTGTAATGAGAAGCTTTTATATAAATATTTTAAAATACAAAATCCCATCTTCAGAGTACTGTCAAGATCATTTGACCTGGATACTACAAGTGTCTAAATGAAAGCCTCAGTTTTTTTAGGCAGAATAATAAATATAATGAAAACAAAAATATAAACATTGTAAAACAAAAGTTAAATTAATATTGTTAGGTCATGGATATGTGTCTTCAAATCTTTCAGTGGGTATGTGAAACAAGGAAAATCAATTTTTAAAAAATGAATCAAAACAACCAAATTAAAAATGCCGGAAATGAATACTTGGCTTCTATTAAATTAATTATCTTTTTTTTAATCTGCATAGCAAATAGAATATAGAAACTTAGTTCCTATTAGACATTTAAGTCATTAGGCTTTATCGCAAAATTCATAAAAAATTATTTAAAAAAACTATTTTTTTTTAGGATTCAGTCTTACTTTATTGAGAACTACTAACATTGAATTATTAAAGTGAAGCCAATAATATATATCCATCTAAATTAGAATAATAAATCATTGAGAACTACTAACACTGAATTACTAACGTGAAGCCAATAATAAAAATTCATTTAAATTAGAAGAATAATAAGTCAAAGAAAGTCATTGTTTACTTCTGAAACTTAGATTTTGATATTTTTGAGTTTTGGATGACTAGTCAACTTATGAAGTATCGTTATTTTTCTTTTACCCTTTCTGGTCATATATCTAAACTGTAGCATTTTCTACATTTTGCCATGACAGGTCTTTAAATGGGAAGGCTCTTATACTTTCAGCTAAAAGTTATTTAGATTACTTAAATAACTTCTGAATTTAAAGTAGACTCTGGGTTGTGGCAGTAAATTTGATTTTTCTTAATTATTCTTTCTATGAATTTATTTAACAAATAATTATTTTCCGGGATATTTGAAGCAATCCTTTAGATCCTAAATATAAAAAAGGGAGTTAAAGACACAGTCTTCAACTTGGAGAAATAGCACTGCTGGTGAAGTTTGAGTCATTGCCTTCTTCATGTATATTTGTCAACTTCCATTTATCCCTATTTTTATTTTCCTGTCTCTCAGTTTTACCCACACAAATATCCTAGTTGGCAAAATTTCATAAAAGAATACAAAAGTAGTTTTTAAAATAAATGGTAGGCAACATTTGCAATGAAAAGTATAATTGCATAACTTTGAAACCATTTATATTGATTATACTGGTCTGTTATTAATCAACCAATTGCTGTTTATTGGAACCTTATATCTTTGAGAGAGAAAATCTCTGCAACATTAATGAGTTTAAAGATAAAGAGTTGAATTTTTGGCATTTTGCCTACAGTTGACTAAGTATCAGTGGTTGTGGTCATGATCATTTTACACATTTAAGAAAAGTTAATGCAGAACAAATTTTCACATTTTTTGCTCAGGGAAATATTTGGCAGATGATGAGAGGAATGTATAAATGAGAAATCAGGTATAAAGTTGAATACTTCAGAAGACCAGGTCATTAGAGCCAAAATAAAGTGAAAAGAAGAAAGATGCAGTTACTTAATTTCCTTGGAGAAAATAGTCACCTTCTGTTGTTACTGTGTCCGTGCTTCTAAACACATGTATTAGTTACACAAACTCATTGAGTGATATTATCCAGTGATTATCTACTTTTCAAGACTGTGGCAAAAATTGGTAATGTGTGTTCACGTGTATCTGTATACTCTTCATATAAGGGTATCAAAGATGTCTTGATATGTATTTGAACTCTGCACTTATATGAGTTAGATGCTTTTCTACTATAAATTGCAAATAGAGTCTCACAACCTCGAGTGGCTGTTTGCATCAAGACTGCCTGGAGAGCTGGCTTCTGTGTCTACTGAAGGAGGCGTCAGGTGGATGCACCAGGCGGGGCCCTCAGAGGGACCTTCAGCTTTGGGGAGGCCGCTCTGGAACCCCAGGTCTGAGGCTCTAGGCCAGGAAGCCTTGAACTTAGGCCTGCATTGTCAGGATGCATGCTCTCTCCCCAGGAGACCCTCCTCCTGCAATGCTCTCCAGGTCTGCCCATGGGAGCCCTCAGGCTGGTCCCCCCACGGAGCAGGGATTGAGTGCCCACTCCTGTGTGGCCTTGGAGCCATGTGCAGAGCTGGCGGGCCCAGGTACGTGTCTGCTTCTGTAACCAAGACTGTCGTGAACAGGAGTCTGCTTTGGAAACAGCTCTGTGGTTTCAGAGGGCTTCCCAGATGGCGATAGTGGTAAAGAGTCCACCTGCCAATGCAGGAGACATGAGAGACCTGGGTTTGATCCCTGGGTCAGGAAGATCTCCTGGAGAAGGAAATGGGGACTTCCCTATAGCTCAGATGGTAAAGGATCTGCCTGCAATGCAGGAGACGCGGGTCCAATCCCTGGGTCAGGAAGATCCCCTGGAGAAGGAAATGGAAACCCACTCCAGTATTCTTGCCTGGGAAATCCCATGGGAGAGGAACCTGGTGGGCTGCAGTCCATGGGGTCACAAAGAGTTGGACATGCCTAAGCGACTCACACACACACACCCCCAGTGATATTTTTCCGCTGGTGGTTGTACCACCACATTTGTAAAAACCTGTTAGGGCTCTCCAGAGAAACAGAGACAAGGAGAACTGTGTGAATGTGTGCATGTATATACGTATGTGTATGTACACACGTTTGTAATTGGCTTATGTGTTGTGGGGGTTGGCAAGTCCAGCATTTTCAGAGCCAACTGGTGGGCTAGAGATCCAGGGGAGAGTTGATGTTGTAGCTCAGTCTCAAAGGCAGAATTCTTTCTTTCTCAGAAGAGGTCAGTCTTTGTTCCATTAAAGTCACAACTGATTAAATGAGGCCCACCCATATGGAGGATGATCTGCTTTACTCAAAGTACTGATTTAAATGTTAATATCATCTAAAAAGTATCTTCAGAGTGACGTTTAGACTGGTTTTTAACCGTATATCTGTGTATGGTGGTCTGGCCAAGTTGACACACAGGAACACTCACAGGGGCTGAGCAATCTCCTAACTTCTGGTTTTCAAATGCAAAGGGGGGGAATGAAAAACCATTTTGGTGAAGTGATTTTATTCTTTCCGTAAATTTTCTTTGACACTGCATTGAATACTTTTGCTAGGAGAGAGAATGGGTCACAAGTTTCTTTAGTTAGAATATTTGTAGAGAAAAATATTTGCAATGATGAAACAAACACAAAAATACACAGTTCATTTTTGCTTCATGGATTTATTACCAACCATTCAGCATTTACTCATAACCCAGAAAGATGCTAGTCAAAATTCCCATTTATAGAATGTATTTCCCAGTCTACACCGGAAGATGCCAGATAACCAGACATAACTTACATGGTTTTGCCTAATTATTAATACTAAAATATCCATTGGGCCTAGAATGGTGTAGCAAACAGTAAGAACTTTTAATTTAAGAACCAAAGTAGAAATTAATCAAAGTATAAGTAAATGAATGCAGCACTATTCAAGCCTGCATTCTTGTTCTGAGCAACAGCAATGATATATAATTATGGAAATTCAGTCTACTGCCCATCATTTTCTCTTATATTTTCAAGTTTTATATTCATTGCTGTCCCATTTCTGTCTACTTAAAGTATATCCTACTTGATTAATTTTCTCCAAATCCTCATTCCCTTTATTCTATTTTCCCAGGTAAGAAAAATGAACCTTTCCTGATGCTTTTCAAGTAAAACCTACTGCCTCAATTGATTCTAAAATGCACTTTATATAAACGGAAACAAGTGGAGTAGTTAAGCAAAAACATGGGACTCTTTAAGTGTATGGTAGATATTTTAAGAGCTTTCAAATACTCAATTACTGCGTTGTTAACTCTGAATTGTGGCCAGAGAAAACAGAAATGGGAACAAACATCTAGTCTGATGAAAGCTATTTCTATTCATTAAGAAATCTTCTGAAATGTTTTTCCCCGAGACCAGGTACTCCTGACAGTACTGCTAACAAATTGTATATTCCTCACCATTTATTTTCATGAACTTAATTGACCATTTTAGGAAAGAAATGGTCCTTTATGATAACAACAAGATAAAAGCTGGTAATTGACTGAAATGCTTGAGAACAGCTAGCTAAAACCACTTTCCACTAATGGAGACCTGAATGAAAGGCCTTAAAGTTTCAGCCAATTGCAGAGAAGGTCACAAGAGTTTTTTAATTCTTCTTTTTGAAACTTACAAGAAAAAAAAAAAACTGTTTTGATGATGCATCAACTTGAAAAAGGTATGAGAGAAAAAAGATTACATCAAAAATTGTTTTGTAGAGCAACTGATTATCTTGCACCATGCATGATGTATTATGGAAAATTGATATTATTTTAAAAGCTTTTTTTTCAGTATTATTAGGCTGTCAACACAAGGTTATTTCATGTGAATAAGACTAAAAGGATCTATTAGTATTTTCAGAAGAGGGTAACAAAAATAATCCATGAAATACAGCACTGATAATCTAAGTTAAATAATCATGGATTTTTTTTAAACAGAAGATCTTATAAATTATTAAAGATTTTATATTTTTGTCTAAAAGGTTATGAATAAACTAATTTATGGTAAATTTTAAAATTATATAGACTAATTTTAAAATACCAAAATTGCCATGCATGTCATTACATTATTTAATTTATATTAATATATTTATATCTAAACATATTATGGCTAACACAGTCCCTCACTAAGCATAATATATATTTAATAATTTATAGCTATAGTTTTATTTTCTGTTTAGTCATTTCGCAAAGATCTGTTATTATTTTAATAAATTGAGAGAGTATCCAAATCATTAGAGTCCTGCTACAAAATCACTCAAAGGTACACATTAATTCATACTTTTGCTAATTATTTTAAGTAGACACTCTTAATGGATAATAAGAAATTATAATATTTGTTTTGCTATATTCTATTTTTAACAATTTTTTAATAAGGATATATTGCTTTATTAACAACAAAACATTTTTTAAATATCTGTAACTGTGGAGAAAATTCTAGAAAAGGGTGCACCTTTTTAATATGCCTGGTGATTTTGTGAATCCTTAAAATTGTAGATAAAACACTGTAGTTTGTAGCTAATTGGATGTTCCTTCTCTAAACCCTGAGGGTATAATTCATATCCCAAGAAAAGCAGAAAACTTCGAATATTTTATCATCATCTATGAGCTTATTTTCCTTTCTACTTGAGCAAATTAGACTAAAGAATCTACATCCAATAAAAACATGCACTTCCCTTTATTCTTTTAAAAATAGATCACTACAAAGACACAGACTTTCTGCTTTCTTGAACTGTGTCATTTCCCTGTATATTGTACAATCCATTGGAATTCTTACCACTCTAAGACAATTTTACAGCACATTATACTACTGATCATACAATTTTAGTAGTTTTTCCTCTTCTGGAAGTTGGAAATAATCATATTGTTACCCAGTTTCAGTGAGCTTTTCTTTATTGTAAGCACAATAAAGAAACACAGAAGGTATAGGCTATGCTTCCACTTCTTCCTTGATAGTCACTAATGCATTGTTGTTGCTCAGTCACATAGTTGTGTCAGAGCCTTTGTGACCCTATGGACTGCAGCACACCAGACTTCCCTGACCTTCACTGTCTCCCAGAGTTTGCTCAAATTCATGTCCATTGAGTTGGTGGTGCCATCCAACCATCTCATCCTCTACTGCCCCCTACTCCTTTTGCCTTCAATCTTTCCAAGCATCAGAGTCTTGTCCAGTGAGTTGGCTCTTCTCATCAGGTGGCCAAAGTATTGTATCTTCAACCTCAGTATCAGTCCTTCCAATGAATATTCAGGGCTGATTTCCTTTAGGATGGACTGGTTGGATTTCCTTGCAGTCCAAGGGACTCTCAGGAGTCATCTCCAACACCACAGTTCAAAAGCATCAATTCTTTGACACACAGGCTTCTTTATAGTCCAACTCTCACATCTGTACGTGACTACTGAAAAAACCATAACTTTGATGCTCTGGACTTTTGTTGGCAAAGTGATGGCTCTGCTTTTTAACACGCTGTCTAGGTTAGTCATAGTTTTTCTTCCAAGGAGCAAGCATATTTTAGTTTCATGGCTGCAATTACCGTCTGCAGTGATTTTGGAGCCCAAGAGAATAAAATCTGTCACTAATGCAAATGTGCCCTTAAGTCCAGATAATTTTTTTTTTTTTTGTCTTTTCTTTTGGGGAGCTTATTGGCTTTGTGTTTCAACTATTACCTTAAAGTGAATGAGTCTCCTTTGACACCACAGGCCTCCTGAGTTCCATTTCAATTGCCTACTGAAAAAACCTACAAAAAACTCCGCAGCACTTTTATTTTCACAAGTAGTCTACAAAAATAACTTCATATTTTCCCTTTCAAAACAAATCCATGATTCTATTAATCATCCGTGAAATATGATTTATCTCAATTTTTGAGCCCCAATATTTTTAGTCACTTAAAATAAATCTCATCAGTAAAATGCCACATATCCCCTTTCAAATATTAGTCTTATTTGACAAGTATTAGTTCCACCTCAAACCTTCCAGTCTTTTCTTCCACATTTTCTCCAGTGAGGAAACTGAGCTTGAAAAAGATAAAGCTCATTTAAAATTACTATATGTAGTTTCTAATATATTATGCTTATTATTGGTGATAAATGTAAGATTTGATAGGGTAAGTATTAAGATGTCTTAAATACATCTGTGTAAATATTATAAAATTAATGAGCCTATGGAAATAGTAAGATTATGATATAAAAACATAAACTAGGAGAATAACAACATAAGAAAGAAGAAATGCATTTAAAGAACATTAAGAAGGCTGCATTAGGAGAGTTACTTAATGGAATTTATCTAAGTGCCTCATAAGAAGTTAAGTATCTGCAGTTTTCTTACTTTCTGACTAGAATGACCTGATCTTTTGAAATATTCGACTTTGTACTCTCATTTACACGCTCTCCCCATCAGCTACCAAAATCATTTTAAAGTTTGATGAGATATATAAAATCCCTGTGGCAAATTCCACAGGAAGATAATTCTCTTTGAGTATTTACTAGAAGACTTACATGGAGAGCTTGTCCAATTACGTGACTCACAGGGTGAGGGAAGAGGAAATATTTCCCTCTAACGAAAAACTTATTCTGAGAAATCTTAGAAATTCTGTGCTGTGTGAGTGAATGGGTAATGCATTCTTCTTCAACGGCTTCATACACTTCTCGAGTGATGCTTTATGAAGAGTGTTGTTTTCCTGAGCAATGCCCGTCTCACAGGTTAGGGATGTACTGCAGTGAAGCCAATGCCTCTACAATAATCTCTTACACTCTTCCACGGTGAATGCTACTTCTCAAGGCTATGACTTTATTTAGCTTGCAATCATTTGTGTAAATGGATGCTTTCTTACATTACTTCAAATTCCTAGACAGTATATAAGCTAATTTTAGAACTTTCTGATTTAAGTATATGAGCATATTCAGAGACTCAACTGGAAGAATTTTAATATAATCATGTCTGTAGTTTTAAGTCTTTCTCATTGACTGTTTCCAGCAAGTGAATCCTGATATCAAGACATTTTCGAAAGTTATTAAGTTTATATTGACCACCAGGTAATGTTATGGTGATTATATTAGCTTTCTAGGGTTGCTACCCCAAAACATAACAGACCGGTAGTTTAAAAGACACTTACGTACTGGTTCAGTGCCTAGAAAAGTCCAAGATCAAGGAGCTGGCAGATTTGGTTTCTTCTAAGGCCCCCCTCCCTCCTCAGCTTGCAGATGGCTACGTCCTTGTGGAGTCCTCACATGATCTTTTCTCTTTCGGGTCATATCCCTGGTGCCTCTGTTTATGTATGTCAAAATTTCCTCTTAGAAGAACACCAGATTGAAATAGAGCTCAGAAGGGGACGACAGAGGATGAGGTGGCTGGATGGCATCACCGACTCGATGGACATGGGTTTGGGTGGACTCCGGGAGTTGGTGATGGACAGAGAGGCCTGGCATGCTGCGGTCCATGGGGTCACAAAGAGTCGGACACAACTGAGTGACTGAACTGAACTAGTAGCCTTATTTATTAATCATTTCTCTAAAGGACATTTCTCCAAAACAGTTACATTCTGAGGTACTGGAGATTAAGGTATCCACTTATACCTTTGGGGAGGTGTTTAGCTCACAGTACTCTGGATTTGGGGGATGTGATTAGCCCACAGTACTCTGGAGTCTTGACCCCCCCAAATCTATATCCTCCTCAGTTATATCTACCTCCACTCTAACAGCTCATAAGTCTTAATTCAGCATCAACTCCAAATTCTCCATCTCATCTAAATCAAAGTGTAGTTGAGATTTGAGATGTGATTCACTCTGAGGCTTCCCTGGGAGCTCAATGGGTAAAGAGTCTGCCTGCAATATAGGAGACCCTGGTTCAATTCCTGGGTCAGGAAGATCCCCTGTAAAAGTGAACAACTACCCACTCCAGTGTTTTGGCCTGGAGAATTCCATGGACTGTATAGTCCATGGTGTCGCAAAGAGTCGGACACGACTGAGCGTTCACTACTTTCACCCTGAGGAAAATGTCTCTCTCAATTGTTGTTCAGTCACCAAGTTGTGTCCAACCCTTCACAATCCCATGGACTGCAGCACGCCAGGTGTCCCTGTCCCCCACCATCTCCCAGAGTTTGCCCAGGTTCATGTCCATTGCATCGGTGATGCCATCCCGCCATCTCATCCTCTGTCGTCCCCTTCTCCTTCTGCCTTCAATCTTTTCCAACATCAGTGTCTTTTCTAGTGAATTGACTCTTTGCATCAGGTGGCCAAAGTATTGGAGCTTAGAATCAGTCCTTCCAAAGAGAGTTTGGGGTTGACTTCTTTAGGACTGACTGGCGTGATCTTTTGCTGTCCAAGGGACTCTCAAGAGTCTTCTCAGCACCAGTGTTTGAAAGCATCAATTCTACATTAATTCCTCTCTCAGTTGTGAACCTGTAAAACCAGGCACGTTACCTACTTCCAAAATAAGTGGTAGGAAGGGCTTAAGACAATCATTCCCTTTCCAAAAAGGGTAAATTGGAAAGAGTAAAAGGGTCATGGGAACCAAACAAACATAAACCCTAGTAAGGCAAGTTCCATACAATTTTAATGATGGAGAATTATTGGCCACCAGAATGGTGGCCCACTCCCAGGCCCACTGGAGCAGCAGCCTGCTGAAATAAAGGCAGTGGCCCCACCCGCAGGAACTCAGGAGTTCAGCCTTGAGTTGGACCTACACCTCTGGTTCTGTGGTGGCAATAGCAGGCTTGCTAATACAAATCACTTTAAGGGTCAATCTTCATTTTCTTGGATAACTCTACAGTCTCATACCATAGAATCTGAAAAGTCCAGCAGCCTTCCTTCATTTTGCCCTTTGTCCCCTTTCATCCGAACTGGCAGTGTTTCCTCTAGTTCTGGTATAACCCCATCTCTCTCCTTGATTTCTGCTAAGATAACTAATTAAATCCATGATTTCTATATTAAATATCGTGCAGCCACTCCCTTGGTATTCTTGCCAGAACACAGTTTCTCATTTTTTACAATATGGCTAGGTTGCGAATTTCCCCAAAATTTTCAGTTCTGGTTCCCTTTTATTTAAGTTTTTTTTTTTTTTCTTGAACTTATAATTCTCCTCTCATATTTTACTATTAATATAAGCAGTAAGGAGAAATCAGACAGAACCTTCAACACATTCTAAATTCTTCTCATTGTTAAAATTTCACATTCCTAACTATCCAAGTTCATCTTTTCCAAATTCTACCTTCCATAAAACACTAGAACACAATTCAGTTTTTTCTTGCTTTATAACAAAGCTCACCTTTCATGCAGTGTGAAATAATGTATTCCTGGTTTCCATCGGAGACCTCACTACAAGAACTTTTAACATCCATATTTCTACTAACAACTTTTCCAAGACAGTCTAGGCTTTTTTTCTAGTATGCACTCAAAACACTTGCAGCCTCCTACCCATTATCCAGTTTCACATATTTTTGTATTCATTACAGCAGCACCCTCCTTTCTCGTCTGTATTAGTCCTAATCTGAACAGATTTGTATCAGTCAAACCAAAATCATTATTAGTCTTCCAGAAAACAGAACCAACAGGATGTGTGTGTGTGTGTGAAAGACATTTATTTTGAGGAATTGGCTCATAAGATTGTGTAAGTTTAAGAAATCCAAAATCTGTGGGGTAGGTTGGCAAGCTGGAGACCCAAGGAATAGTCACAGCTTGATTCTAAAGATAGTCTCCCGGCAGAATTCCTTCTTTCTCAAGGTAGGTCAGTCTTTGTTCTGTTAAGGCCTTCAGTTGGTTGGATGAGGCCCACCTACCACATGGATGGTAATCTACTTTACCTGTTTAAATGGTACTCTCATCCCCACAAATCACCCTTAGAGAAACATCAATCTCCAATGATGTTTGACCGCATATTTGGGCAACATTACTCAGTCATGTTGACATATAAAATTATCTATCTCAGTTATACTGCTTTTTTAGTCTGTAATACTCATTTGATGATACCTAGAAATTAATTTACATTTGCTTCAGAAATGTATTGAATTGATGTCTTTAAATTTTCTTAATTATTAAAAGCCTACACATAGAATTGGCTTCCAATATATATGTAGAACCATAGTTACAAACTATATATTGTGAAATCCAACTGAATTTGTCCCAACTTGATTAGTTAATAGTTTCTGCCCTCATTTCATTATTCTCCAGCCTGTGCTATATCATACCCTGCATGGAGAAATCATTAAGTATTGCTATTTTTATGATTAATCACTTGCTATTTTTATGGTTAGTCTGGAATTTTACTTAACTAATTTAGCTATAGTCCATCTAAATAATAAAATAAACTGGCCACCACAGTTCTGACCAATTCTGATTTCTCCTTTTTGTATTATTAAACATTACATTTATATAGTGTGCATCTACAGATCATATAAAGTTTTGTTTTTTTTTTTTAATTTCAGCAATTATCTACTACACTTAAGTATCTAAAAGCACATGCAAACAATGAGAGGTCTCATTTGTATCCAGTTAATGCTATGTAGCACTTATTGATTAGTGTGGAAACAAGCAGTTATTGTATTTGATTGTGTAAGACACCAACAAAAAGCTGATTCAAATTCAACAGGCCTAACGAAGAGCTCTAAAATTATTCATGGACTATATAGATAATGCTATTTCACATAATTTGAATTCTTGCTTACAAGGAAATAAGACAACAAAACAATATCTTGATGATTTCAGATTCCTAAAGTGTTACACCAACAAGATCTGCATATGTGTGTACTGAATATAAATAGCATGTCTGTACTTTATATTGTTTCATAATGTTAAACTGTCAAATGATGCTGATGTACCTCTAGATAAAACCTGTCAGAATATGTGAGCATATGTAATCAAATCATTCTGGGTAAAAGTGATGCCAATTTCATCTAAACCTTTTCTTTCATTTGTTTTCCCCCTAAAAGACCTCAATTTTGCTTGATTGAGGAAATCATACTTAAATGGAGGACTTTCAAGATTTCAGGTGTAATGTTTGCAAATAGACAGCAGTCTCTGACATGATGCAGAATTTTTCATGATGTACCCATATCTACATAAAGTTCAACTAATCTGTTGAATTATCTTTTATTGTCTCTGGAACATACTGTCTTTTGTTGCCTGAGATCTTTCATGAATAGATACTAACAAAGGAAAGCAAGCTTAAAGCTTGAAAAATTATATTTGGCATATTTCTCTGATTTTCTACATTGATAATAGCCTCACATCAGAGATAATGAACATCAAAACATACTATAAGTATTTCTATGTAAATTTCAGTAGAAGAGACACATCATTTATTTTCCTATTAGACAAATATCCCCATAAACTATTAAAGAAAACAAGTCCTTAGGGGACAAGATTTGAAGTAAAATTTATACTCATTGAAAAAGTCACTAGTTTCAATGATTGAAAATCATTTTCAAGGCAGTATTGTGGGGGAATTGCTAACACTTAGTAAATTTGATGGGTTTAAGAGGAAAAGGAAATAGTGAAGGGTCTAGAGACCAATGATTCAAAAGGAAGGATGGATCGCTGTAGTATTATTATTATTATTATTATTTTTTTTTGCAAAATGATACAGAAATTGTGTGGCCCTCTCTCTGCTTGTTTTTTGTATTGTCTAGAGAGAGAAATATTTTAGCCTCAGAGTTTGGGTCTTATAACCACAGTTGATATTTTGACAAAGGGAAAATTGAACCCATTGATATCTGTATAAGTGATGCACAATTATGATATTCCTGATCGGCCTATTATATAACAACCAGGAAATCTGCATTGCTTTAATGTAAGCAGTTCTTAAGTTTCTTGAGTAATCTGAGTGTGTGTTATGTGCATGTGTTAATGGCTCACACTTAGTATGCTACTAGCCATGTGCAAATTAATCACTGTATCTCTGCTTATGGATTAACATTTGAATAGATAATCCTAAATCAATGGAGTTTCTGTTTTAAACAAAGGAAAATCACAAATAATGTAAAAGGAAATGCAAGGATGATATTTAACATTTGAAAGGATTTCATTAAATAGTGCTTCTAATAGTGTATTACTGCAGGAGATTAGTTAGCATATTTATTTATGTATAGTTTTATGTCCAATTTATAATAATTGCATCATCATAACTAATGAGCTGATGATTTTGAATTTTTCCCCCCAAAGTGGAAATCTATGCTTTTTTCCTAAAGTAGGAAAACAAAATTCTAGTCAAAATGGACTGTCAGCAGTGGTCCTAAATTCTGTTTTACCTCAACATCACAAATAAGATATCTGAGAGGTACACTTTATAATAATTAAAGGCATAGCCACAATGAGAAATGAAATAAATACAAAATCAGCAGAAACAGAGAGGAAATCTGGGACTGAAACAAAGGAACTATAAGGTTCCAAGATGACAAATCATAGGCCTCAGGGAGTTTGGGCTTTCCTGGTGGCTCAAATGGTAAAGAATCTGCCTGCAATGCAGGAGACCCTGGTTCAATCTCTGGGTCGGGAAGATCCCCTGGAGGAGGGTACAGCAATCCACTCCAGTATTCTTGCCTGGAGAATCCCATGGACAGAGGAGCTTGGCGGGCTACAGTCCATGGGGTCGCAAAGAGTCGGACACAACTGAGTAACTTTCACTTTCAGGGAGTATGCTTCAGGCCAATTAATGGAAGCTAAGCTGGTGGAGATGGTGGTTGACCATAGTGTATATCAGTCAATAAAAGCTAGGAGCTAGAGGAGACCTGGAGAATAAAAAGTATACTAACAAAGGTGAACCCATCTATAAAGTTGAATACTTAAAATGGTAGAAATCAACAGAGAAGACTTGTAAATCAATAGGTCTGAGACTCGATTTCCAACATACTAAATATTGTTAGAGTAGAAACTCCCATTAGCAAGAAACAAACAATGAAAAAACTGATTTTAATTAAAATCAATAAAAAGAGAAAACTCATTTTGCACTTTGGTACCAATAGTGTAGTCGTAGACATTTGATGGAAAAAAGAAAAAAAGAATAAAAACACAGTAATAATATAATCTTGCACCATCAATACCATTCAGTGGCACTGACTGCCCTTTACTCCAGATAAACCTTTCCAGTATGTCTATTTTTAATTTCCTTGGAAGATAATATAGGCAGTATGTCCTTCTAGAGCACAGGGCAAGCATGCAAATTCTCTGGTGCCCAAAGCTTATGGTTCCTTTTCTGTAATGCTAACCACTGCAGGTACAAGCATCCATCCATCAGTTCAATTCAGTTGCTCAGTCATGTGCAACTCTTTGCGACCCTATGGACTGCAGCATGCCAGGCCTCCCTGTCCATCACCGACACCCGGAGTTTATACAAACTCATGTCCATTGAATTGGTGATGCCATCTAACCATCTCATCCTCTGTAGTCCCCTTCTTCTCCTGCCTTCAATCCTTCCCAGCATCAGGGTCTTTTCAAATGAGTCAGCTCTTCGCATCAGGTGGCTGAAGTATTGGAGTTTCAGGTTCAACATCAGTCCTTCCAATGAACACTCAGGACTGATCTCCTTTAGAATGGACTGGTTGGATCTCCATGCAGTCCAAGGGACTCTTAAGAGTCTTCTCCAACACCACAGTTCAAAAGCATCAATTCTTCAGTGCTCAGCCTTCTTTATGGTCCAACTCGCACATCCATACGTGACTACTGGAAAAACTACAACTTGGACTAGATGGACTTTTGTTGGCAAAGTAATGTCTCTGCTTTTTAATATTCTGTCTAGGTTGGTCATAACTTTCCTTCCAAGGAGTAAGAGTCTTTTAATTTCATGGCTGCAATCACCATCTGCGGTGATTTTGGAGCCCATAAAAATAAAGTCAGCCACTGTTTCCCCATCTATTTCCCATGAAGTGATGGAACCAGATGCCATGATCTTAGTTTTCTGAACGTTGAGCTTTAAGCCAACTTTTTCACTCTCCTCTTTCACTTTCATCAAGAGGCTCTTTAGTTCTTCTTCACTTTCTGCCATAAGGGAGGTGTCATCTGCATATCTGAGGTTATTGATATTTCTCCTGGCAGTCTTGATTTCAGCTTGTGCTTCATCCAGTCCAGCACTTCTCATGATGTGCTCCTCATATAAGTTAAATAAGCAGGGTGACAATACACAACCTCTCTAACACCTTGTCTGGGATAATAGAGCAAAAATAAAACCCAGGGAACTCATCACCGTATTTTTCTTTGGGTCTTTATTTGCAGTCTTACCAGTTAGCATGCCATAGTTTCATAGATGTTGATAAAATACATAAGACTCCTGAGTCAACCCACTCCAGTATTCTTGCCTGAAATATCCCATGGGCAGAGGAGCCTAGTGGGCTACAGTCCATGGGGTAGCAAAGAGTTCGACATGACTGAAGTGACTTAGCACCTCAGTCAAAGACAGAGCAAACTTTACAGTCCATGGAATTCTCCAGGCCAGGATACTGGAGTAGGTAGCCTTTCCCTTCTCCAGAGGATCTTCCTAATCCAGAGATCAAACCCAGGTCTCCCGCATTGCAGGCGGACTCTACCAGCTAAGCCACTAGGGAAGCCCAAGAATACTGGAGTGGGTAGCCTGTGCCTTCTCCGGTGGATCTTCCCAACCCAGGAATTGGACTGGGGTCTCCTGCCTTGCAGGCAGATTCTTTTTACCAACTGAGCTATCAGGGAAGCCAATATCATTCATATATGTAAATAATTTTAAAAATTATACAAGTGAACTTATTTACAAAACAGAAACAGACTCACAGATATCAAAAGTAAACTTATGGTCACCAAAAGGGAAGTGTGGGTGGTGGGGGAGGGTAAATCAGGAGCTTCAGATGAAATACACTCATTATTATATCTAAGATAGGTAACTGAAAAGGACATACTGTATAGCACAGGGAACTCAATACTCTGTGCTAACATTTATAAGAAAAGAATCTTAAGAAAGAATGACTATTGTATATGTATAACTGAAATATTTTGTAGTACAGCTGTACACGTGAAACTGTACAGCTGAAACTAACACAGCAATGGATATTAGCTACTCTCCAATAAAATTAAAATAAAAAAAAAAAAATAATACAGAGAGGTCATATACAGTTTAGTCGCTAAGTCTTGGCCAAGTCTTGCAACCGCGTGGACTGTAGCCTGCCAGCCTCCTATGTCCATGAGATTTCCGAGCAAGAGTACTGGAGTGAGTAGCCATTTCCTTCTCCAGTGGATCTTTCCCACCCAGGGATCAAACCTGAGTCTTCTGCATTGCAGGCAGATTCTTTACCATCTGCGCCACCAGGGAAGACCTATAAAACTAAACGACAATATCATAACCAGGACATGAATCTTGACAGAGTGAAGATACAGATTTGAT
Organism: Giraffa tippelskirchi; assembly: GCF_054371585.1. Taxonomy (NCBI): domain Eukaryota; kingdom Metazoa; phylum Chordata; class Mammalia; order Artiodactyla; family Giraffidae; genus Giraffa; species Giraffa tippelskirchi. The sequence goes on along the minus strand of NC_137280.1, from coordinate 173,274,733 downwards.
CACTTCAAGGATCAATTAGATTTCACTTTTATAATCACACATACTTCATGCCAGGTCCCAAGTTTCATTAACCCAACCCAGGCAACCACTAATCTGCCCCCCATTTCCATAATATTGTCTTATTAAGATGTTATATAAATGAAATCATGTAGAAGATAAGCTATTGGGATTTCACTCTGTATAATTTTCTGAAAATTTACTTAGCTTACTGCATGTTTCAGTTTGTTTCTTTTCATTACTGAATAATATTCCATGGTAAAGATGTACCAGTTTGTTTCACGATCCATCTATTGAAAGATAACAGGATTAATTGTTGCATTTAACTATCATGATGGCATCTGGTCCCATCACTTCATGGGAAATAGATGGAGAAACCGTGAAAACAGTATCAGGCTTTATTTTTCTGGGCTCCAAAATCACTGCAGATGGTGACTGGAGCCATGAAATTAAAGAACGCTTATTCCTTGGAAGGAAGGTTATGGCCAACCTAGACAGCATATTACAAAGCAAAGACATTACGTTGTCAACAAAGGTCCGTCTAGTCAAGGCTATGGTTTTTCCAGTGGTCATGTATGGATGTGAGAGTTGGACTATAAAGAAAGCTGAGCGCTGAAGAATTGATGCTTTTGAGCTGTGGTGTTGGAGAAGACTCTTGAGTCCCCTGGACTGCAAGGAGATCTAACCAGTCAATCCTAAAGGAGATCAGCCCTGGGTGTTCACTGGAAGGACTGATGGTGAAGCTGAAGCTCCAAATTTTAGCCCCCTGATGCAAAGAGCTAACTCATTTGAAAAGACCCTGATGATGGGGTAGATTGAAGACAGAGGATGAGATGGTTGGATGGCATCATCAACTCAATGGACATGAGTTTGGGTAAATTCTGGGAGTTGGTGATGGACAGGGAGGCCTGGTGTGCTGCGGTTCATGGGGTCTCAAAGAGTCAGACACGACTGAGCAACTGAACTGAACTATCATGAATAAAGCAGATATAAACATGCATATTTAAGTGTTTATGTGAACATGTCTTTTCATTTCTCTGAGTGCAATTTCTGGTTGTGTAATATGTAATAGTATGTATATGTTATACTAAAGATTTATGTAACACATAAAAATGTGTAATAGCGGTACCTATTTAGTGTTTTAAGAAGACTCCAAACTCATTTCTAGGTGGTTATCCAATTTTACATCCTTAATACCCATGTATGAGTGATCCAGTTCCTTCATCACAAGTTGGTGTTATCACTACTTTTAGTTAGCTGTTATGATAGGTATATGTCTTATTGTGGTTTTAATTTGATTTCGCTAATGGCTAAATATTTTGAAAATCTTTCATGTTCATACTTGCCATCTGCATATCTCCTGTAGTAAAATATTTGTGTCTTTTGCTTATGTTCTATGCTATTTATTTTTGAATGTTGTGTTCGAGAAACTCTAGGACTAGATCTAAGAACTTTATGCATTGTAGATCTAGTCCTTTGTTGGATATGTGGTTTGCATATGGTTCCTCCAAGCCTGTAGACAGAGTTTTCATTCACTTACCAGGTTCTTTTACAACAGAATAAAAATTTTTAATTATGATGAAGTCCAATATATAAATTTTCCTTTTATGGACTTTAGGGGTCAATTCTAATTACTCTTTGCTTGGTTCTAGACCCCAAGGTTTTGCTTTTTTTTTTTTCAAGATGTAAAACTATGTAACATTTAAGCACATGGCTGCTGGGAAAGATTGAGGCCAGGAAGAGAAGGGAACGACAGAGGATGAGATGGCTGGGTGGCATCACCGACTCAGTGGACATGGGTTTGGGTGGACTCGGAGTTGGTGATTGACAGGGAGGCCTGGCGTGCTGCAGTTCATGGGGTTGCAAAGAGTCGGACATGACTGAGCAACTGAACTGAACAGACAATGTGTTAGTCTTGGGCTGAGGATCGTTTTGTTGCCAATGGATGTACAGATGCTCCAAAAACATTTATTGAAAAAGCTGTTTCCTCCATTAAATTGTCTTTTATTCTGTGTCCAAAAAAATAAGCTGGGAATATTGGTGGGTGTGTATTTCTGAGTTTTCTATTTTGTTCTATGGATCTATGTTTCTCTAACCCTAATACTACACATTTTGATTACCTTGGGTATATTATATATTATAATAATCCTTTAAACTGCATAGACTGATTTCTCTTTCATAGTTCTTTTGCAAAATTGGTTTAAATATTTTAGTTTGACTTTTCATACAAATTTTAGAATAAGTTTGTCTATCGCTCCAAAAAGTCTTGCTGCAATCTTTATAGGAATTCTGCTGTACATATGTAACAGTGGGTAAGTTGACCTCTTTACTGTGTTGCTTTCTAATCTATGAACACTGTACATGTATCTCTCCATTTATTTAGATATACTTTTAATTCTTTTGTCATCGTATGTCATTTTTCAGCATACAAGTCCTGTACCAGATTTTTTAGATAGCCATCTAATTATTTTACTTTTAAGGGATTACACAGATATTTAATTTTTCATTTCAGTGCCCAGATGTTCGTTCGTAGCATATTGAATGAAATTAATTGTTCTAGGTTTATCTTGCATCCAATAACTTTGCTGAATTCATGCATTAACTAAAAGAGTTTGTTTTAATAGATATTGAGAGATTTTTTCTGTTTAGACAAATCTATTATCTGCAAATAAGGAAAGTGTTATTTCTTTCTTTTCAATTCCCATGATTTTTGTTTCAGATTCTTGCCTTGATGCACTGTATTAAGATGCAGCCACCTTTGCCTTGGGACTGACCTTAGTGGGAAAGCAGTCTTGTATCACTAAGTTTAAGGTAAGCTATAGGTATCCTGTAGTTGCTATATATCACATTGAGAATGCCACCCCTCTTTCCTATTTTTTAAAGGCTTTCACATGTGTAAGTGGTGAATTTTGTTTTTTCTGCATTGACTGATATTATCATGAGTTTGCTTCTTTATCCTGCTAATATAGTGGATTATATTAACCAATTCTTGAATATTTAACCAAACTTACATCACTAAAGTAAACCCCATTCAATTATGATATAAAAATATCAATTATTGTTTCCTGTGAAAGATTTTTGCTTGTGAGATATCAATCTGTATTCATGAGAGACCAATCTGTGATTTTCTCTTTATTTTTTTTCTGTTTTTGTCTGGCTTTGGCATCAGAGTAATACTATAAAAAGAAATATGTATATATCTTTTCCCCCTCTTGAATTTTCTAGAAGAAATTATGTAGAATTAAAATCATTCTTCTTTAACTATTTTTTATTAATTGATGTCCCTAAGACTTAGTTCTGAAGTCTACCTTACCTGATATGAATAAAACCTCTTCTCATTGATTTAATGTTTGTATTATATATTTTTGAAGGGGGAAATTTGTGAGATATGCCTTGATATGTACTTAAATCAGTTTTCCTATTTGGATTTTCTTAGATTCTTGAATCTGTAGATTTACATATTTTGCAAATGTAAATTTTCATCCATTATTTCATCCATTTGAATAGTTTTTCAGCCCTGTCTTCTTTTTCACATCCTCAGACTCCACTGACACAGGTTAATCTTCTGTTAATATTCCCACACATTCCTGTACTAACATATCTGGTATTTTTGTTTGTTTTGTTATTGTCTGTTTACTCTGTTTTTCTACTGAGCAATGTCTATTATTCCATTTTCAAATTCACTAATTCTTTTCTCTGTCCTCTGCATACTGTTGTTGAGAGCACCCAATAATTATTTGTTCTGGATATTGTACTTTTTATTTTATAAAATTTATATTTGGCTCTCCTTTATATTTGTTTTTCTGACATTTTTTTCTTTGCTTAGAATCTCTACTTTTAATTCTCAATGCTTGTTTATAATTGTTTCTTCAACTATTTTTATGATGATTACTTTAAAGTATTTCTCAGGTAACTCTAACATCTCTGTCCCCTCAGTGTTGGCATCTATTCAGTATCTTTTCACATTCAGTGTGAGATTGTCCTGGTCCTTGATTTGTTGAGTGATACTTTCTTAAATGGAAAGGTTGGCATTTTGAGTATTATGTTGTGATGCTCTGTGGCTTATTTGAGCCTCCTGCTTTAGTTTGCTTTTCCTGAGACTGCTCTAGCAAGGCAAGTAGACTGCTCTGCCTTGTCAGTGACAACTGGGGGTAGAAATCCAGGTCTCCACGCAGCCTCCATTAATACCTATAAAAGGGAGACTTCTGTTACTACTGGGCAAGGATGGGAATTTCAGCTCTTTAGTGACCTCCACTGGGGCTTCCCCTGTGGCTCAGCTGATAAAGAATCCGCCTGCAATGCGGGAGACATGGGTTCAATCCCTGGGTTGGGAAGAGCCCCTGGAGAAGGGAAAGGCTCCCCACTCCAGTATTCTGGCCTGGAGAATTCCATGGACTGTATAGTCCATGGGGTCACAAAGAGTCGGACACGACTGAGCGACTTGCACTTTCACTTATGAATGATATGACATGTGTCTTTCTCTGTCGAACTTTACTTCACTTATTATGATAATCTCTAGATTTATCCATGTTCATGTAACTGGCAAAATTTCATTCTTTTTATGACTAATATTCCATTGTATATATGTACCACATTTCTGTATTATTTCTTATAATTGCATATGAATATAGAATTATCTCAAAAATTTAAAAAAATTTAAAAAACTAAATGAAATTTTATGCAACTGAAGGAGTTTTGGGTGTCATATTGATAATTCGAAGACTTCGGGATAATTTCATTGAATGATCACACACTCTTAAATTTCACAATAAGCAGACTTCTTAGAACATTTTGTTATTTATGAAGTTTTTTTACCTGTGGGGCTGTCTCACAAGATTCTGGATTAGATTTAACCTACTAGGGAAAATATATAATCATCTTTTGCATTGTACCATCTTTCCATTATCCAGGGAATTATGATAAAAGTTTTAGTTATTAAAAAACATAACTAACCTCAGGAAAAAATTGTTTCATGGCCATTCATTGATTGTAGTATGGTCCAAATTAAAATTCCAATGTGTGCATTAGATAAACTCAGTATCTCCAAAAATGTCCTTATCTTTCTTTCAAAATTCTTTTCCTTTTCTGGTTCTTTACCTCATTTAATGGCATCATCCACCACTTAGTTTAGCTAGATACTTGGGAAATCATCTTGAGTTTTCTCTCTTTCTCTATCCCCATAATCTAGCATTTATTAAATTCCATCAGTTTAGCCGTTGACTTTTCTCTGACCCTGCCATCTTGGTTCAGATACTCATTCTTTTTCATCTGGATTCTTGCAATAGTCTGCGATGCTTTCTCTGTGAGCTTGCTCTCAAACCCCGTCTGAAAATGCATGAAAGGCTCTACCCTGACCAAAGCGTAGCATTCAGCAATAGAGAGCATGCGGGCTCCTTTCCTGTTTTCATCACTCTGTCTGCAACACAAGTTTTCTTCTCAGTTAAATGAACACTTACTTTGTAGTTCTGTGGTTTCAGAGTTATTTCTACCAGCACTCTCTCTCACACCCATGATGTCAATGATAAGACTTCACTACCTGGCGTCTGTGACTAACTCTGTTTATCTTTCAGAATTCATAAGAAGCATTGTTTCCTAAGGCATATCTTTCCTAATACTTGCACAATGCAATAGGCTTCCTTCTTCTATGTTGCATTCACATGCTCCCTTACTTATCACAAATGCTTGCACACTATTTGAAATGCTCGCTGGGTTGCCTCACATTTTAATCAGTCTGTGGAAAAGATTGTGTTTTATTCACTATGTTTCAAAAGAACAGACTTTTGGACTCTGTGGGAGAACGTGAGGGTGGGATGATTTGAGAGATTAGCATTGACGCATATATATTACCATACGTAGAATAGATGACCAGTCAAAGTTTGATGCATGAAGCAAGGCACTCCAAGCCTGTGCACTGGGACGACCCAGAGGGATGGGGTGGGCAGGAAGGTGGGAGGGGGCTTCGGGATGGGGCACACTTGTGCACCTGTGGCTGATTCATGTCGGTATATGGCAAAAACCATCACAATATTGTAAAGTAACTATCCTCAAATTAAAATAAATTAATTTAAAAAAGTTCAATATTTGTTGAATGAATAAATGAATGAATACAGATGAATTAATTTGGTTGTATAAATCTCTAAAGTGTCTCCTTATAGCAGTCTGTCTTGTCTGTCTAATAGCCTTCTTGATTTTGAAGCACATAAAAAGATACTTTTCCACATAGATCCCTGAACCAAAACCCACTTCATACCTTTCTTTTTCTTAGCAAAAGGAGTTTAATTCACAAAGCTTATATGTGAAATCAGTTTTGAGCAGTATCTCTTTCCAGCGAACAGTGCAGTATACCCTGTGAAGGGCATTTTCAATCGCTTTGCTCTCCCCTTAACCCTCACTGCCACCCTTAACCTGAGTAGCTATGAACTTAGAAAGCCGGGTTTTTTTCTCCTTAAAGAGAATTGACCTGTAAGAATCACATATTTTCTCAAGGTTGGAGGTGAACACTTTATTCATCAGGCAATTTAACAGATTCTTTTTTCAAGTTACTTCCAAGTGCCTATCTGCAACAAACGGTCTTAGAAATGAGGTTCAAAATAAACTTCAGGAGTTCACGTTTGATTCATTTTCAGTCCTCCTCCTAGGTGAGGATTTATTGACTCGGTGTGTTAGTTCTGATGCTCTGCAATGCAGACACAAAATGGGAGAGGACAATATATATTTGTGAAGAATAAAGGGGCAGGAGCAGCCAGAGGGAGCCCATTGACCATCAGCAGCTCTGACCCCTGTGAGAGAAGAGGGCAGGGGAAGGTAGAATACCCAGGTGGAGTCAGACTCCCGTGCAGCAGGGTGAAAATTTCAGTCAGTCTGATGTGAAGTCCTTAAGCCAAAGGCTCCTGTTTGAGTACAATATCCTCACCATATTCAAAACTGACAGGTAGAAATATGGCCTCAGTGCAAACATGGTGGTGGACCCTCAGGTGGCAGCTGAACCTGTCAGTCTAGTGTGGTTCAGTTCAGTCCAGCCGCTCAGTCGTGTCCGACTCTCTGCGACCCCGTGGACTGCAGCACGCCAGGCCTCCCTGTCCATCACCAACTCCCGGAGCTTGCTCAAACTCGTGTCCATCCAACCATCTCATCCTCTGCCGTCCCCTTCTCCTCCCGCCTTCATTCTTTCCCAGCATCAGGGTCATTTCCAGTGAGTCAGGTCTTTGCATCAGGGGGCCAAAGCGTTGGAGTTTCAGCTTCAGCATCACTCCTTCCAATGCATATTCAGGGCTGATCTCCTTTAGGATAGACTGGTGGATCTCCTTGCAGTCCAAGGGACTCTCAAGAGTTTTCTCCAACACCACAGTTCAAAAGCATCTGTATGGTAACCGAAAACTATATTTTCCTGGCAGTCACACTTAGTTCTGAGCAGGGTATACAGAATTATGCTTTATGGATAATTAATTTTGACAATTATTATATTTTTTTATCCACCAAGAAATGAAAGCTGCTTCCAATCATTTAGAGATTTAAGTCATATTGGGTAATAGAGCATTATGTGGGAGAACATCACGCTTGGAAAGAATAGAGACAGCATGTTCTGCAGTTTTCACTACCACTTTTAACAAAATAAGATCTATAATTGTTTGTCTGAAATATTCCTGCATATATTTAGAGGATTTGGAATAATCTGGTATCATATCTCAAATGTCATTTGCTCTTATATTACCATTTAGTGCCTTCAGTTAAAACAAAACTAACAATTATTCAAATAAATGACCAAAAATCTCTTATTTATTAAGGTCTTTCAGAGATAACAGAACTTGTCAATATTTTGACATAATGAAATCCCATGAAATACTTATAAAACTGAAGTAGTGTAACAGTGTAATTTTAGACTCAGAATTGAATTGGACCCCTGGGGCTTCTTTTAAGTAATTGAATATCTCTGAATTTGTTTCATTGTCTATTAAACAGGAAAAAAAGAAAGACAAACTTTATAATGTTTTGAAGATCATCTGAGATAAATTTGCAAAAAATTTATTGTAGTATTGAGCATATGATCAGTACTCAAAAAAGTATGCTTGAAAGTACAAGAATGGTCATCTGTCTTATTAAGGAAATTGTTTAATTTAAAGTTAATTAGATATCTACATTATAAGATAATGTAGAAGTTAATATATCTAAAAATAGTTGACATTTTAATTTAATAAGCATTTCTAATCTATTTTCTTAATTCCCTAATGGGGATATTAATAGTGTATAAATTACAGATTGCCATGAGTATTACATATGAAAGTAAATATTAACTAATTTACCCATGTATGTATGTATCTACTAAATGTCTACCAAGTTCATAATCAATAGTGTTCAAAAATAGTATCTATGGTCATTTTTTTTGTGCTTGTTATAATAATTCTCATCTTTTTTTTTTTCTGTCATTGTCAATGATTTCATCAAATTCCATAAGGGGACATTTTGTATTATGTATTATAGAAAAATCTCTATTATGCAGAAAATGGTCATTAATATTTATATGATGGATGATGCTGGCCCTGAGAAAAAATAAAATTATTAGGAGGAGTTATGAGGGTATATAATCATTTGTATTAGAAAATAAAACAGAAGGAAACTGCTTTCCAATTCTTTTGACTATTTTCCCTTTTCTTTATTTTTTAACATTGTATTAGTTTCAGGTGTATAGCACAGTTATTCAGTTGCCTATATATAACCTATAAGAGAAAAAAATCTAAAAAAATAATATATATATTCTTTTTTTAGATTCTTTTCTCTTATAGGTTATTACAAAATACTGAGTATACTTCTCTTTGTTATACAGCAAGTCCTCGTTGGTTATCTGTTTTTTCCCCTTTGGTAACAATGTTTGTTGTTTCTGTCTGTGAATCTCTTTACATACGTGTGTACATATACTGTATCTTCTTTATCCATTCATCTACATGGGCATTTAGGTTGCTCCCATGTCTCAATTATTCTAAATAGTGCTGCAATGAACACTGAGGACACATATTTTTTTCTAATCATACTTTTCTTCTGATATATGTTCAAGAATGGGATTTGCAGGATCATATGGAACTACATTTTTTTGGCTTTTAAGGAACCTCCATACTGTTTCCCATAGTGGCTACACCAATTTACATTAGTGTAACAAGGTTCTTTTTTCTCCACATCCTCTCCAGAATTTATTATCTGTAGACTTTTTGATGATGGCTATTCTTAACAGTGTGAGGTGTTACGTCGTTATAATTTTGATTTGCATTTATCTAATTATTAGTGATGTTGAACATGTTTTCCAGTGTCTGTTGGTAATCTGTATATCCTTCTTTGGAGAAATGTGTATTTAGATCTTCTGCCCATTTTTTGATGGATTGTTTGGCTATATGGCACTATAAAAGCAATTTGTATATTTTGGGAATTAATCCCTTGTCATTTGCAAATATATTCTCCTCTACTTCAGGTTACCTTTTCATTTTGTTTATTGTTTCCTTTCCTGTGCAAAAGCTTTTAAGTTTAATTAGGCCCCATTTGTTTATTTATTTATTTATTTTATTTCCATTTCTGTAGGAGACGGATCCAAAAAGTTGATGCTGTGATTTATGTCAGTGTTCTGCTTATGATTTATCTAGGCGTATCTGGTCTAACGTTTAGGTCTTTAATACGTTTTGAGTTTATTTTGTTTATGGTTTTGACAATGTTTTAATTTCATTCCTTTACATGTAGCTGATCAGTTTTCCCAGCACCATTTTTGAAGAGACTGTCTTTTCTCCATTGTATAGTCTTGCCCCTTTGTCACAGATTAATTGACCATAAGAGCATGAGTTTATTTCTGGGTTTTCTGTCCTGTTCTATTGATTTGTGTGCCAGTACCATACTGTTTTGATGACTATAGCTTTGTAGTACAGTCTGAAGTCAGGGATCCTGATTCCTCCATTTCTGTTTTTCTTTCTCAGAGTTGTTTGGATATTCACAATCTTTGTGTTTCCACAAAAATTTTAAAAACTATCTTGTATTACTGTGAAAAATACCCTTGGTAAATTGATAGGGATTTCATTGACTCTGTAGATTGCCTTGGATAGTATGTTCAATTTCATAGTATCAAGCCTTCCATTCCAAAAGCAAGATACATCTTTCTGTTTGTCATGGTGTATCTTGTCATCTTCAGTTTCTTTCATCAGCATCTTACAGTTTTTGGAGTACAGGTCTTCTGCCTTTTTAAATAGGGTGATTTCTAATTATCTTACTTTTTTATGCAATGACAGATGGGATTGCTTCCTGAATTTCTCCTTCTGGTCTTTCGTTATCAATGTATAGGAATGCAAGAGATTGATGTATATTAATTTGGTATCCTGCAATGTTATTAAAGTCATTAATATGCTCTAGTAATTTTCTGATAGCATCTTTAGGATTTTCTATGTCTGGTATTATACTATTGCAAAGAATGGCATTTTTTCTTCTTTTCCAATTTGGATTCCTTTTCATTGTGTATGAGGAGAAGTTAAATAAAATAATATAACACAAGTTGGATACAAAAAATACCAAATGGAATTTCATATAGGCCTAAGTGACCTCTTGATATGCTGCACTCACTGCTGGTTAGTGTAGTGTCATTTTTCCTTTATTTCACAAGAAATAATAGCATGAGGAAAAATGTATTTAAACTGCATTGAGAGAATGAAATAACAAATTATTAATTTGAGGTAGCTTAAGAGAAAGTAATGAAGTTCAAATGAACTTCAAATGTGCTTTAAAAGGAACAACCCCCTATGTACATTTGAAATATTTACTGCTATTTTTAATACATTATAGGTATAGTTCACTTGTAGTACAGGACATAAGTAGGAAGGCATGCATCCTAAAGGTGTATTCAAATTTTCTCTTTGTTAACATCTTGACCTCTTCTTTGTGATAGTATTAGGGTGATGAGGCAGGGGAAAATCCTGGTATTCTGAAACACTCCGAGTAAAAACATTTCAGTGCAATGGAAAAGTCTCAAGATCTGCTGCACACACCATTTTTGCCTCTTGAAAGGTAGTTTGCTCCTGTCTGATTGTAATGAAAGAGAAACAACAGACAAAGGCATTGTTGATGAGTTTAGGATCACAGAGTTTAGCATAAGGGATGTGCACAGTGTGTATGGATTCCACATTTTATTTACTGTTACAGTTTTTAATAAACGTTTTCATTTATTTCCTTTGGCTGTGCTGGGTCTTCATTATGGCATGAGCTTTTCTCGAGCTGCGGCGAGTAGGAGCTACCCTCCTGTTGTAGAGCACAACTTGCTCATTGTTGTGGCTTCTCCTGCTGTGGAGCACAGACTCCAGGACACCCAGTCTTCAGGAGCTGTGGTGCCCAAGCTCAGTGGTTGTGGCTCCTGGTTTCTAGAGCACAGGCTCAGTACTTGTGGCACACAGGCTTGCTTGTCCCACACCATGTGGATCTTCCCAGAACAGGGATGGAAACCATGTCTCCTGCATTGGCAAGTGGGTTCTTTACCAGTGAGCCCCCAGGGAAGCCCTGCTACTATAATTTAAGTCAAAATATTTTCTCAAGATCAGTTGTTCTTAACAATGATACTTACGTCTTTTCATGTGATTTCAATAAACTAATTCAATTCTTCAAGCCACATACAAGGCTCATTTAGCACTGAACATGCTGTTCTTGATGAAAGTGAAAGAGGAGAGTGGAAAAATTGGCTTAAAACTCAGCATTCAAAAACCTAAATCATAGTATCTGGTCCCATAACTTCATGGCAAATAGATGGGAAAATAATGGAAATAGTGAGAGACTTTATTTTCTTGGGCTCCAGAATCACTGCAGATGGTGACTGCAGCCATGAAATTAAAAGATGCTTGCTCCTTGGAAGAAAAGTTATGACCAACCTAGACAGCATATTAAAAAGCAGAGACGTTACTTTTCCAACAAAGGTCCGTCTAGTCAAAGCTATGGTTTTTCCAGTAGGCATGTATGGATGTGAGAGTTGGAGTATAAAGAAAGCTGAGCACCAAAGAATTGATGCTTTTGAACTGTGGTGTTGGAGAAGACTCTTGAGAGTCTCTTGAACTGCAGGGAGATCCCACCAGTCCATCCTAAAGGAAATCAGTCCTGAATATTCATTGGAAGGATTGATGTTGAAGCTGAAACTCCAATACTTTGCCCACCTGATGCGAAGAACTGAGTCATTTGAAAAGACCCTGATGCTGGAAAAGATTGAAGGCAGGAGGAGAAGGGGACGACAGAGGATGAGATGGTTGAACAGCATCACCGACTTGATGAACATGAGTATGAGCAAGCTCTGGGAGTTGGTAATGGACAGAAAAGCCTGGCGTGCTGCAGTCCATGGGGTCACAAAGAGTGGCACACACCACTAAGTGACTGAAATGAACTCTGGGCTTGTCACAAATATTCTTCATTATATTGAGGTATGTTCCCTCTGTACCTACATTGATGAAAGCTCTTACCACAAATGAATACTGAATTTTGTTACATCCTTTTTCTGAATCTATTAAGATGATCATGTGATTTTTTTTTTTTTTTGCATCAGTTGTTATTTCTCATCCTTTAGTTTTTTTATTTTTTATTTGGGTCCTCCCTTTTTCACCTTAATGAGCCTAACTAAACTCTAACAATTTTGTTCTCTTTTCATAGAATCAGATTTTGGTTTCATTGACCTTTTCTATTTTTTTGTCTGTTTTATTTATTTACACTCTGATCTTTATTATTTCTTCTGCTGACTTTTGTCTTCCCTTTGCTTTTTGTAATTTCTTTAGGTGAAAGGTTAGGTCATTTGTTTGAGAGTTTTATTTTTGAGGTATGTTTGTATTACATCAACTCCCTCTCAGAACTGCTTTTTTCTACGTCTCACAGACATTGGAAAGTTTGCATTTTCATTAGTCTTAAAGAATTTTGTGAATTCCTCTTTGATTTCTTTATTTACACAGTTATTTTCTTTTTAGTTGCATGCTTTTTAGTGTCCATGAATTTGTGATTTACCCATTTTTCTTCCCATAATTGATATCTAGTTTCATATTATTGTGATATGATAAGTGTTTTATATAATTTCTATCTTCTTAAATTGGATCAGATATGTTTTCTGGCCTACAGTGTGATCTTTCCTGGAGAATGTGCCATGTGAACTTGAAAAGAATGTGCATTCTGCTGTTTTGCCAAATAAATTCCATGGACAGAGTAGCCTAGAGATTGAAGTCCATGGTGCTGCAATGAGCTGGGCAAACTGAAGAAATGAGCACACACACACATGTTGTTCATATATCGATTAAGTCCAACATGCCTGTTGTGTCATTTAAGACCACTCTAAGTTCAGTTCAGTCGCTCAGTCTTGTCTGACTCTTTGCGACCCCATGGACTGCAGCATGCCAGGCCTCCCTATCCATCACCAACTCCTGGAGTTTACTCAAACTCATGACCATTGAGTCGGTGATGCCACCCAACCATCTCATCCTCTGTCGTCCCCTTCTCCTCCTGCCTTCAATCTTTCCCAGCATCAGGGTCTTTTCAAATGACTCAGTTCTTCGCATCAGGTGGCCAAAGTATTGGAGTTTCAGCTTCAGCATCAGTCCTTTTATTGAATATTCAGGACTGATTTCCTTTAGGATGGACTGGTTGGATCTCCTTGCAGTCCAAGGGAATCTCAAGAGTCTTCTCCAACACCACAGTTCAAAAGCATCAATTCTTTGGTGCTCAGCTTTCTTTATACTCCAACTCTCACATCCATACATGACTCCTGGAAAAACCATAGCCTTGACTAGATGGACCTTTGTTGGCAGAGTAATGTCTCTGCTTTTTAATATGCTGTCTAGGTTGGTGATAACTTTTCTTCCAAGGAGTAAGCGTCTTTTAATTTCATGGCTGCGATCACCATCTGCAGTGATTTTGGAGCCCAAAGTAAAGTCAGTCATTGTTTCCACGGTTTCCCCATCTATTTGCCATGAAGTGATGAGACCAGATGCCATGATCTTAGTTTTCTGAATGCTGAGCTTTAAGCCAACTTTTTCACTCTCTTTTACACTTTCATCAAGAGGCTCTTTAGTTCTTCACTTTGTGCCATAAGGGTGGTGTCATCTGCATATATGAGGTTATTGATATTTCTCCCAGCAACCTTGATTCCAGCTTGTGCCTCTTCCAGCCCAGCGTTTCTCATGATGTACTCTGCATATAAGTTAAATAAGCAGGGTGACAACATACAGCCTTGACATACTCCTTTTCCTTTTTGGAACCAGTCTGTTGCTCCATGTCCAGTTCTATCTCTTGCTTCCTGACCTGCGTACAGATTTCTCAAGAGGCAGGTCAGGTGGTCTTGTATACCCATCTCTTTCAGAATTTTCCACAGTTTATTGTGATCCACACAGTCAAAGGCTTTGGCATAGTCAATAAAGCAGAAGTAGATGTTTTTCTGGAACTCTCTTGCTTTTTCAATTATCCGGCGGATGTTGGCAATTAGATCTCTGGTTCCTCTGCCTTTTCTAAAACCAGCTTGTACATCTGGAAGTTCACGGTTCACATATTGTTGAAGCCTGGCTTGGAGAATTTTGAGCATTACTTTGCTAGCATGTGAGGTGAGTGCAATTGTGCGGTAGTTTGAGCATTCTTTGGCATTGCATTTCTTTGGAATTGGAATGAAAACTGACTTTTTCCAGTCCTGTGGCCACTGGCAAGTTTTCCAAGTTTGCTGATGTATTGAGTGCCGCACTTTCACAGCATCATCTTTTAGGATTTGAAATAAGTTTTTTATCTGTATCTATTTATTTTAAATAGATTGTCCTTTAAGTTCAAACCTGTTCTAAAAGAAGTTTGGTTTTACTCCCTTCCCCCACACTTCGTGTTTTTGATGTCATATTTTAATCTGCATGTTTATCCCTTTCCTGGTTACAAGTTTTTTGTCTTTTAATCTAAATCTTACCTTTTTCAAGTGTTGGTCTCCAGTCTTTGCTACATACTTGTCATTAGTAGTGGTATTTTTTATTTTCTATGGACACTTAAATTTTGGTATAGCCTTTTATCTTCTACTTTGAGAAGACCTTTTAACATTTTGAGTGTATCTGTTTAGTATTGATGAACTTTTTTAGTTTTTCCTAGTTTGAGATGTTCTTTCTTTCTCCTTTAATTCTAAATAATGATCCTGCTGAATAGAAAACCCTAGTGTACAGGTTTTTCCCTTTAGCACTTTAAATATATCATGCCACTCTCTTATGATCTGTAAAGTGTTCATAGGAAAATCAGCTGGTAACCATATGGGAATTCCTTTGTATATGTATGTTTTTATCTCTGCTTTTAGAATTCTCTATCTTTCACATTTCCCATTTTCAGTGTAATATGTCTCGATGTGGATCCATTTGGTTCATCTTGTTTGGGATCCTGTACTTGTATCTGTTTCTACTTCAAGATTGAGAATATTTCAACTGCAATTTCATTAAATATATTTTCAATCCCTTCCCTCTCTCATGTCCTTCTGAGACCCCTGCAATGGGAATATTGATATGATTGATATTATTCAAATATCCTTTATAGTATTATTATTTTTTTAAATTTTCTTTTATTTTTGCTATTGTGATTGAGTGATTTCCATTATTCTATGTTCCAGATCATTTATGCAATCCTCTGTATTACTGGTCCATTTTTCACTTCTCCAATTATGTTTTTTATCTCAATTACTGCATTCTTCAGTTCTGACTGGTCTTTTTTTTTAATATTTTCTAGTTCCTCACTAAAATTTTCACTGTGTTCATCTAATCTTTCCCCTAATTCAGTTAGCATTCTTATGAATAATGCTTTGACTTCTTTACCTAGTAAAATGCTTATTTCTATTTCACTTATTTGTTCTTTAAAGGGTTTTCTCTTGCTCTTCAATTGAGACACATTCTTCTGTCTTCTCATGTTGCTTATCTTTCTTTCTGTCTTTATGAAATTAGGTGAAACAGTTACCTACGGCAGTCTTGAAGAGGCACCCTTAAGTGGGAGCATCCCTATACATCGTCTGTGTGCCCAGAGGCCCTTGTAAAAGAGCAGGATTTGATATGCACACAAGTCATGTCTTCCCTCATTGTATTCTGGCAGCTATCACCTTGGTAGGCGGTGGTCATGCTAGAGGCGGAGGGACCAGGTGTGGAGCCAGGTTGGAGGCAGGGCTTTCCGCATGCCCGGTGGCCATCATCACCCTGTCAGGAGCAGTATCAAGTCCCAAACTACTCGGGCAGAAGCCTTAAGGGCACGATCTCAGCTGAGTCAGTTCTCTTTAAATGTGTGCTCTTCCTTATTTCGCTCCTAGGACCCTCAGCCTCCGAGGGGAGCAACGCTGGAGTAAGAGTGGCTGGCTTGGGTACTCAGTGGAGGTCCGCACGTGGGGTATGGTGGTCTGATCGTGGTCAGAGATCTGGTCTGCCTCTGAGATACAAAGCAATCACCAGGAATGGCTTCTCTATTCCTGCTCAGATACCCCTTGGGTATGAGCTGCCACAGCATCTCATGGCCAGACTTTGTCCTGGCTCATGGTACTCCTGACTACTGTGTGGAGCTGAGATGGGAAGTCAGTGGTTCTGGAGTGTTTGCTTGACTCAGGCTGAGGGGTGCATGAGGACAATTTGTGGGTTCTGGACAGCAAACAGTCAGACAAACATGTGGTTCCATTCCACCCTTTTACCCTGATTCAGGAGCAAGCAAACATTTGTGTGTCCCTCATAAGCCTAGTCCACACTTTCTACAGCCCTTCCATTAGCCCCACTAGCCCTCCAACCAGCCGAAGGGGCTCATCTTCCCATCAGACCCCAGAGCTGAGCTACCTAATCTGTGGCTTCAACAGCTCACTCCCCAAGGCATTTCTGTCTTCATGTAGTTCCCTCTTTCCTCTGAGACCTCTCCCAGGGCACATGTCCTGATCTGATCACTTATTTTCCCTTCCACCTCAATTTCCCATATATCTTACTTACAGCCGTGGTTGTACAGAGTCTTTCTGCTTGTCTCTGCTTAGTTTTCAGTGAAAATTGACCCACAGGTGGATATATATTTTGGTGTGTTTGTTGAGGATATGAGTTTGTGTCCTACTCTGCCATCTTGATTTGAGTCTTTCACGTAAGTCTTAATGTATAGCCACAGTAATCTTGTTTGAGACCTACTGCCATAACGTCTCGTTAAGATTATCTAGGAAAAACAGAGTCATTTTTACCTTCTGGCTCCAGTTAACAAATGTTAAGGTGATTGCCTTTGAACTAAATTTCATAAATTATGTGAAAATTGACAAAAATAAACAAAAGACATCAGGCACATTGTGACTCAGCTTATTCCTCTGCAACATATCCTGGAAGACTGAAATCAAAGTATAGACAGGGCTACATTTCTTTTTTTCTTTTTTTCTTTTTACTGGAAATTCTGGGGAAGAAACCAGTCCCAAACCCTTTCAGGAGACTGGGAGAATTTAAATCCATGTGATTGTAGGACTGAAGTGCCTGCTTCCTACCCACCATAGCCACTCTTAACTCCTAGAGTCTTGCCTCTGGTTCCGCCATGTAACATTTCAGAGTCAGCAGCAATACGCTGAATCTGCTTATATTTGGAATTTATGTGACTTTACCTTCTGCCACATCTCAGTGCTTTTCTGGAGAAAGTTCTATGCTTTTAAGGACTCACGTGACTACATTGGGCCAAATTGTATAATACATGGTAATCTCCTATTTTAAGATCCATAAATTTAATTATATTGGTAAGTCCCTTTTGCCATATTAGTAACCTATCACACGTTTCAGAGACTTTAAAGTGGAAGTCTTTGGGAAAACCTGATTCTGTTTACCACCCTTCTGAATCAAAATTATTTAAAATATTTGGTTTACTGTATTTCTATACATTTGCATTTGTTGTTAAAACTGTTAGAGTCCAGCTTGCATCAGCTTGTTCAGTATTTTTTATTTTAAGGCTCCATGTCGTTTTGTTTTATTTGCAATTTTGAACTTCAGCAATAGGGATTACTGTACTTGGGGGTTTATTCTGTCCAGTGTCTAGAAGAGCATAAAGCTCTTTTCAATCATGCTAGCGCAGTGTTTTCTCAAATTACTGTCTCTTCCTCTCAAAATCATATTTAGATATGAGAATCTGAAGCTTCAATTGTTTTCAGAGTTGTCATATTTCCCTCTGGTTGTAATAGCAGTCAGATCCCATTTCCTTCTTCCTTCTATTTAGGTGAATAGGAAAAAAAGATACTTTGCCTAATTCTGCACCTCCCCCTCTCACTGCTAGTTTCTTACTGCATATATATATATATATATATATATATATATATACACATATATATACGTATATATAAATCAGTTCAGTTCAGTTCAGTCGCTCAGTCATGTCCGACTCTTTGCGATCCCATGAAATATAAAATTGCAGCAAGCAATATAAAAAAAAAAAATATATATATATATATATATATATTTGGCACTTAGTATAGCCAAGCACTGTGTTTGGCACTAGAGATGCATAGTTCAAAAGACACAGTGGCCTATTTATGTTGCCTAAACAGAGAGAGGTTAAGATCGATAGACTCCTCTTGTTACTTTAAGAGCTAGACATTACTGTGAATATATCAGAAATGAATGTGTGAAAAATCATTTCTGGTACTAACTTCTTGCACAATTTTACCACTTGCAAGCTGTCTCAGATTATAACTTTGCTTCCATCTAATCGTAAACAAATTTTGAGAGGGAATAAACTATGCTGTCTGTAAATTCTTCTACTACCCTCGGATGGAATTTTTGTGAATTAAGTATTGCTTCATATTTTATGAATATTTAATTAAAATGATTATTTTCAATTTAACTTTGTAAGAGCTTTGAATTCATTGGCATATGTGTGTTTGAGAAAATGTGAGGTTATTACTAGTGAAATTTTGCAAGGGCATTCTTTAACCCCAAATTTTGAATTAAAATCACTCTTAGAATTAAATTCAATTTGAATTAAAAGCACTCCTAGTATCATCATTAAGAAAAATTATGTCACGAAGAATTGGACATGGCTTGGTGACTGAACAACATGTTGCATTGGTTGAACATGGATTGTTTTGCATGTATCAGATCATTTTCCCCCATGTCAACCATGGAGTGAGAAGATAGCATATTGTAAAGTGTTGCTTTTCCAAGTCTAATGTGCAGAGGAATTACCTGGGGATCTGTTTGAAATGTAGATTATGGATCAATAGCTCTGGGGTCTAGACAGCTTGCATGTCCAACAAACTCTGCAGTCATGCTAATTTTGTTCTTTCAGGGACCCTACCTTGAAGAGCAAAGCTGTGAATAAACCCATTAAACACAGAGTCTGGACATGTAAACTTTAGCCTCACCAGTGATGATTCGGCTGATGACCTAAAGCAACTTGCTTTGCCTCTGGGCTGAGTCTTTCCATTTATAAGGAAAAAAAAAAATACTTGTTGTATTACTTTTAATAATCAACACACTACTGATTACTGAGGTTGAGATATTTCTCAAATTCACATGAGTAGTGACAACTCTTGTTTTCTGATTTTAGGTTTTCTGATGGCAAGTTGAGCTTTCACTTTATCGTGCAAGCAATAGAACCTGAACCCATTTATACAGAGCATCATAGCTGAAAATGAGAGAAATCACACAGAGCTATTTTACAAGATACTTTGAGAAATTTTAGTAAATTGGACTGTTATTACTTTAATGGATTTTATATTTTTCATGCTATACCAATAGCTTTCTCTCTATTTTATTCATTTCCACTATTCATTATTTTTATACCACAGCCCTTTTTCCTGCTTTTAAACAACTCTTGACCAAGTGATAGCAGCACCTTTAAGAAAAGCTATTCTTCACAGCAGTCTTACATCAATGCCAGCTGTGATTTCATTTATATTGAATCACTGTAATTCCTGAAACAATTTATGAAGTTGTTTTTGCAATCCTGATTTAAACGTATATTTTCATGAACTCAAGGTGTGTGGAGACCATATTCATCTGTGTTTTTCTACCTCTCATTTTTGTAACTAAAGTTTGGCTGGCGGGTGTAAACTTATTGGTATGCCTTCATTGACTAGGAGAAGCGTTCTTCTGAAGCAAGTGTGGAGAAAAATCTGAACACGCTTCTTTGCAGGTGTATTGTGTAGCTCAGTGGCGGTGTGGCACTTACAGCCTCTTCCAGTCTACATGATAGAGTTTGCAAATGGGCAAACAGGTGCATGCGGGCACAGGACCAAATCCCCCCTCAAACACAAGTGACCAGTGTGCTTCTGTATATTTAGGCCAACTGATAGTTTTTTATTGACTGCAGATGGTTACTGACTACACAATAAACAGCTTCCAGTTGACTGATCACATCCTTAAATTACCCTAAAGATTTTTATTCCTCATGGCTGGGAGCTCCAATTTGTACTTAAATGGAGCAGGATAAATTTGAGCCCACATGAAGGCCTTATACCCCAGATGTGCCCTTGAAGCCAACAGAGATTTTAAGCCTCACTTATAGCCTCAGGCTGTCTTGATATTTTAAGAACCCAAAGAAATGAGCTAATTTCAACTCTACTCATCTTCCCCTGAAGTCTTCCCAGGTTGTCAGTAAGCACTTCTTGGGGCCCAATTGGAAGCATTGAAGGAGACCCAGGTCATAATATACATGTAAGTTATTTTTTGTTTGGAACATTTCTTAACGATAATCCTGGTTGAGCAAGTACCTCATAAAATATGGCAAATGTGTTCTAGATGTCAACTATGCTGGGAAAGACTGAGGGCAAGAGAAAGAAGAGACAGAGGATGAGATGGTTGGATGACATCAGTGATTCAATGGTCATGAGCTTGAGTAAACTCAGGGGGATAGCAAAGGACAGGGAAGCCTTGCGTGCTGCAGTTCCTGGGGTCACAAAGAGTCAGACACGACTTAGCAACTGAATAAAAAGAATAATCCTTATTAAGCAACTTTATTTGGGGGCCACACACACACACACACACACATTTACATGCTCACACCTGCACACACATTAACGTAGGTTTTACCCTCCATTGTTCTATAATCATGATGAGAGTCCATATGAATTAATATAGAGTATATTTTGCCAACAAAGGTCCGTCTAGTCAAGGCTATGGTTTTTCCAGTGGTCATGTATGGATGTGAGAGTTGGACGGTGAAGATAGCTGAGTGCCAAAGAATTGATGCTTTTGAACTATGGTGTTGGAAAAGACTCTTGAGAGTCCCTTGGACTGCAAGGAGATCCAATCAATCCATCCTAAAGGAGATCAATCCTGGGTGTTCATTGGAAGGACTGATGCTGAAGCTGAAACTCCATACTTTGGCCACCTCATGCGAAAAACTGACTCATTGGAAAAGACCCTGATGCTGGGAAGGATTGAAGGTGGGAGGAGAAGGGGACGGCAGAGGATGAGATGGTTGGGTGGCATCACTGACTCAATGGACATGAGTTTGAGTAAACCTCGGGAGTTGGTGATGGACAGGGAGGCCTGGTGTGATGCAGTCCATGGGGTTGCAATGAGTTGGACACGACTGAGAGACTGAACTGAAATGAAAGAAGAATGTGATTGGAACCACAAAAATGATATGAAAAAATGCTATTAAAAAGTCTGAAAATAAGTAGACAATACTCTTCCTGATGTAGGAAGAGAGGAGTGCAGGAAAAAGGTCCTGGCATTTGGTCAGGCATAATTTTTGATATAAAACTTGGGACATTCTGAAACAGGTTAGCAATGTAATGTGGACACTATATTTGGGGACACATGATTTAGTTTCCAGGTCAAATTTATCAATATATGATCAAATAAGATGTTGATGGATCACTTCCCTACCCATTTTGGGCATCTTCAGTGTGAAATAAAGAGCTTGGATTTTACGATCTCTGAATGCCTCTGTATCCCCTAAAATTCTGCAACAATTTTAAAACCAGTTGCTGCTGCTAAGTCCAACTCTGTGCGACCCCATAGACGGCAGCCTACCAGGCTTCGCCGTCCCTGGGATTCTCCAGGCAAGAACACTGGAGTGGGTTGCCATTTCCTTCTCCAATGCATGAAAGTGAAAAGTGAAAGTGAAGTCATTCAGTCGTGTCTGACTCGTAGCGACCCCATGGACTGCTGCCCACTAGGCTCCGGCTCCTCCGTCCATGGGATTCTCCAGACAAAAGTACTGGAGTGGATTGCCATTGCCTTCTCCGTAAAAGCAGTTGAGAGGAATTTTAAGTACTGTTACTCCCTTTCCTCTCTAATCTCCACTTTTTGTGCACAATTCTACTTTTATTTTTGAAGAATTATGCCATTAATTGACAGGTATATGTTTATTTTACATATTCCCCAGACAGTAGACTGAATGTTGCATAAAAGCAGGATTTTCTTTGATTAGTTATATCCTCAATGTCGGGCATATAATATGCATTCAATAAATAATTTTTTAATGAATGATTGACTAAATAAGTAAATATCTTCCAATGCAATGATTTAAAAAAAATAATATATATGTGAAAGCTAACAGCCTCATTCTGCTTTATCCTGAAACACTTTTTTGAAAGTAAAAATATCTACTATTATATAATTTAAATTGTATCTAATTGAAAGGAATAAGTACTTCAGAGTCCAAAAATCAAAGAGTAATGCAGTGTGCAGAAAACAATACACTGTGTCCTTTCAGTGCAGCAACTTCCATCTTCTTGATACGTTGACACAACAAGGTTGATAGGAAGCAAAGTGATTCTTCATACTAAAATACGTCCATGAGTTCCCTGGTGGTCTAGTGGTTAGGATTTGGTGCTTACACTGCCATGGCCTACGTTCAGTCCCTGGTTGGGGAACTGAGATCCTGTAAGCTGTGTGGTGTGGCCAAAAATAAATTAAAATAAAATCTTGTTTTCAGTAATACAGTGGAGTAAGTTTTTTTTTTTTTTTATTTCCTCAGCTTGCCAGAGACAGACTATCTAGTTAAAACAATAAATATCTTGTAATGAGAAAATCATAATTTTACAAGATAAAATATTTGGTAGTAAAATAGTAAAAAAAAAAAAAAAGCCTAAAAATGCTATAAAACGTTAAACAAGTTTTTAATTGGAGAAAAAAGTCTTATGGTATCATATAAAATATGGTCTTTTATATTATAAAGGCTATAAAGACTATAAATAAATTTTGCAGAATAAATTCTAGATTAAGAAACAGTGGTCAGGAATGTTTAAAGGCCTAGAAATATCAATACATATAAATAAGTGGCAAATAATTTAAAAATAAAGATCCAATATAATAAAGAGTAATGTTAGAACATTAAATATAAAGTATTACATATAAAATAAAAAACTGAATAGAAAACAAATTTTAAAATAGATGAAGATATACTCTCTGATAGAGATTTAGAAATTCCTATATTTTTAGTTGTATTTTTTAGAAAGAGCAATCAAAATAAAATATCATTAAAAAGTAATTTAAAAAACTTGAGCTAAGGTCTTTTCAGCATATGTTATAAAATTTTTGGACCGAATTTGAATTAGTGTTTTATAGTCAGCTTAATTTGTTATTACAAGTATTGAGATTAGCTAATGAAATTAGCTAGTAAAATTCTTGACAACTTGCTTGATCATATACTAATTAAAATTATATGCTAAATTACTAACAACAAGAAAGCATATAAATGACAGATATTGTTGGTTTCAAAGATACAGTTTTCCAAGATATAAAATCTTTTAGATATATATTAATAATATATAACGAAAGGGGAAATTAAGATGAATTAGATGTACCTCATACCTGAGTCAGAACAGAATTATGTCAAGTATTCAGAAGTGGAGCCATATATTTGTTTAAAGAAAATTAGTATCTCAGTGACTAATGGAATGCATAGGTAAACTATTGATTTCCTAGCATTTATTTTTGACAAAATATGGAACAGAATATTAATATATGGAATAGTTTTAATTTATTTTTTATCTAACACTCCAATCATCTTCGTGTTCCTGAGGCACCGAGTTTCCAAATGCTGTGTAAACACACATGTTAATGACATTGGTGTTAACTTGGTGTGGCGTTTTCTAACGTAGACCCCTCTGCTCCCCACTTCCTATTGCTAACAGTCTCGGGGAGTGGGATCTGTGACTTGCTTCTAGCTGATGCTTGACTGCAAAGGTGATAGGGTGTTACTCTGTCATTACTTTACATAAGCAGGTCATCTTGGTGGGGAGGCCCACATGGCCAACAGCCAGGAGGGAACCTACACCCTCACTCTAACAGCCGAGGAGGAATTGAATTCTGATAACCACGTAAACTTAGAAGTGGACCTTTCCCGAGCTGTTAGCCCTGAATCCTAATGACATCTTTGTCAGAGAGTCTGAAGTAGAGGACCCAGCTGAAGTTGTGTTCAGACAGAAGTGGAACCACAAAAATTGTGAAATAACAAGGGTGTTGTCTTAAGCTGCTGGCTTTGTGGTGACTTGTTAGGCAACAATGGAAAACTAATACATATATATATAGACTATTAATGATGATTTAATTATATAATGAAGTATCAATAATGACATTAATTTCACAAATGTTAGACTAAGATAGCACTAGAAATGCTAAAGATATAATAATTTTATTTTTTCTTTCATTTAATTAATTTATGTTTATTCACATTACTTAACAGTAAAATTCACCTTTTTAGATGTACAGATTGAGTTTTGACTAATATAAACAATGGTGTAACAGCAACACATTTGAGATACAAAATAATTTCATCATGCCTAACTTATTGTTTTGGAATACATAGTTATTTTCATTGTTAGTAGAGTTAGAGGTCTACTTTCTGTATCCTGAGTAAAATCAGAGCCGCTGCTTTGCTTCTATCTTCCTATTCAATCATTAGGAAAATATATAAAAACTAACTGGTTCAATTTGGTGAAAATTTGTTTAATAAAGGACATTGTAAGCTTTCATACATTTGATGAATTTGCTTAAAATTAGCCTGAAATCTTGGGGGTTTTGACACAATACATTTCAAGATACCACCTAGAAAACAAACCACCACCCAAAGTAGGACAGTGTTCAAAAGTGAAGCTGGACTAAAACCGTTTATATAGAAAAGCTATATCCTTTCCCATAATGCGCGTGTGCACACACACACAACCATGCACATTTCTATAAAATAATAAAGCTTATATTTATTTTTAGGATCTGTTATTACTACATGATCCATAAAGACTATGGCACTGAGAAGGCAAAATGCTTTAGCTATACTAAAACAGATCTATCTGCTTTGTAGTGCTGAAAATAAAAGGATCAGAAATTTGCTGCGATTACTATCTGCACTTCCCAAACACATTTGTGTGCACCATTATAAGGATACGCTCTGTTTTAGTTTGCTTTGACTTTTGGCCTCTAGGTAAAAAAGAAATACCAACTTATTCATGTGCTGTGAGTATGAATTTTCCCCTTCAGATGTTTGAGCATGATCTTGTTGAATTCTATCTGTAAGCAGTATTGTGGTCTTGTTATAATGAAATTGCTGCTCCTAGGACAAGTTTCGGAGAAGGCAATGGCAACCCACTCCAGTACTCTGGCCTGGAAAATCCCAGGGACGGAGGAGCCTGGTGGGCTTCCATCTATGGGGTCGCACAGAGTCGGACACAACTGATGTGACTTAGCAGCAGCAGCAGGGCAAGTTTAGGCTCTGAACCTTTTTGTCCAATATCGGGGATCCATGTAATAGTATACTTGGTCAGTCGAGAATATGTGTTTATAGATTCCATAATTTCAGTTACCAATATGTGAAATTTAATGCATCATTCTATTAAAAGAATTTACAATAAATTGAAAAAAAAAGTTTTTAAAATAAGGGCAAGTATTGAATAATTATGGAGAGAACCAATATAGAAATAACCTCTTAAATATTTTGCCATACAGTTGACTGAATTGAGCAAAAAGATGCAGAGAGATGCTTTTTTTTTTTTTCTTCTCAATTCAGTCAAACGCATAGCTCTCAAACTACAGGAATCTCATACTAAATGCAGCTCAATCTTTTTTGCCTTGAAAGAATGTGAGCTTGAATTACCTGCTCTATGATTGCATTCTACGATTTCTGAGAGTACAGGAGATGCCAAAATCACTGAGTAGACTTCTGTAACTCTCGACTTCATCAGAAGGAAGCAGAGTAGAGTTTACTGGAAAATATACAGAAACAAGAACAAGGGAAGTGATGGTATTGAAACATTTAGAGGAGAATTTCATGGCTATAGTGCTGTTTTAGTTTCGGTTTCCTCTTGCACTGTGCATGTCATCAGCTTCTACAACTAGTTTATCTTAGCTATGGAAGTCTGAAAGAGATTTCCAAGCATCCACTTATGTGAAAACATTTAAAAAAAAAAAAAAAGCATGTCTCTTATTTACCCATCAGTGCTTAGGGAGCTTTATCATTGAAAACGAGTATGTATTTAGCACGTGTTGTCTAGGAAGTAGTGAATTAGAACAGAGAAGATTGACTATCAACTGAATATCTCCACCTAAGGAAAATATTCTCTTTCTTTTCTTAAAAAATGTGTGTCTTTCCTTTGAAGACAGGAAACAGTGAACAAATGAATTATCAATACCGTTTAAGCATGTTAAAAGGCTGCTTAAAACAATTCATGATGGAAAATGTTTTATGACCATAGTTTCTTTTAATTTTCCTGAATAAGAATCATCAATAGTAATCATAATGATATTCTGACATTTATTGCTCAAGCTGTTGTGTGCAGTCATTTTTGATGCTTATTAGGTGCATCTTTATCCCGATTTTATGGATAAGGAATCTGAAGCACAGAGAGATTTTATAACTTGCCAGTGGTTCTACGGGCAGTAATGACAGTCAGCATGGTCAGTGGGATTCAGGAACAAGCAGACTAGCTCTAGAGCCAATAACCTTACTCTTGATAAGATTTGAATGATTTTACAAATAGTTACTCCAGAATAACACAATGAGCCTCCTCATTTATTTTACAAAGTATTTTATGTAGAAAAACATACCACCTAGTAAACTTTTTACAATTAATAATTCAAACTTCATGAGTAAACTAAATTGATTAAAATGTTGCTGTTACACTTGACTAAATACACTCCTCTAAATTTTACCCTCTAACTTTTATCAAAGAGCATTCACATTTTCTTAATAAGGCATATCACTTTTTAATCATTGTTTCTACCTTAAGGCCATACAATTATTATGGCTTTTATGGTTTTATTAAAAACTAATGATTAGGAAAGCCAAAATATTGTTAAACATCCCGTTTGTATTCTGGGGCGTCAAAGGTGGTCTGGTCGTAAGGAACCTGCCTGCCAGTGCAGGAGCCATGAGGCGCTGGTTCAGTCTCTGGGTCGGGAAGACCCCCTGGAGAAGGGAGTGGCAGCCCACTCCAGTGTTCTTGCCTGGAGGATCCCATGGACAGAGGAGCCTGGACGGCTACAGTCCATAGGGTCGCACAGAGTCAGGCTTGACCGAGGTGACGTAGCACGCACACGCGCGTTTGCATTATCAGCAGAGCTCACTAAAACAAAGGAAGGTACTTATGTCTGGTGAACAGATTGAAAACGAAACCATAGAATGCTGGCCGGCCCTCTTCTCTGGAGTCCCAACAGTGCTTCTGCTGGGCACCTGTGTTGCGAGTGTGAGAGCCAAAATGTTAAACCGGACAACTGACCATTTAAAATTATATTCTGATTCCCTCTGTGAATATTTGCAGCTTCAACTGCCAATTTTAATTTACTCCATTGAGCAATTCTCCCATTAAAAACAATAATTGTTAGACCACTGTGGTAAAACTTTCAAACATTTTACCTCCAAAAACAATATTTGCTTCAAATAAAATTTTTGGTATGAAGCCATATTAATTTATGTGCTATAAAATGTTAGGTAGGTAATTAGAATCATTTATTAACTCCTTATGAGCCTTCAATAGCATAAACAAAAAAGAAAAACATATAATTAAATAGATGTAAGACAATATCACTATTAACATATATAAAACATGCATATTTATGTATTTATTTGCCAAAGAACAGGCATTTTGTGGACCTGGACTTCATTAACTTGTGTATGTATATAAACATGTATACATACATACATGTATACATATGTTAGTACTTTCATATACATACAAGTTTATGTAGTTTGGGTCAACAAAATGCCTTTTATTTACTAAATTTATTTTAAAAATATGGAATATGATAAAAATAATCAAAAGATGTATATAATAATACTTCTAAGTCATGTGATTTTTATTTCCTTGCAAGAAATTTACAGCAATGTATCACAATCCAAGAGGAAAGAATAGTAACACAGTCCATTTTCCATACTCCTATTTTCAGCCAACTCCTGTGTGGAAAGAGGTGAATGTTAAATATAACTAGCATTCAATTTTTCTAATTATTTTTATTGGCTTTCCCACTGGTTTTAGAAAACATTCTTGATGAATAAGTTACTAAATGGTATGTTTACAAGAACAGTGTTAATTACATATTGAATTGAAACATAATGATACATGATAGAGATGAAAAAAGAGGTTACATTTCTCTAGGGTTTTTTTCAGTTTCCAATTATGTCTTCGCTCACTGGTTGATTTGTCTAGTTTTCTATTATACTAGTTTTATTTTTTAATGTCCTCTATATTTCCATCTTTTTTCCCCTACAAGATTATGTTGAATTTTTCTATGTTAGTTTTGTATTTCCTTTTTTCATTTTTATTTATATCAGTGATGGAAATATTTGAAGAAATTCTGACTCACTCTTTTCATTTGAATATGTTAGATAATGACAAAAAATGTAAAAAAAAGTCAAATAACTCATACATCCAGTATTTTCCATTTTTAGAATTTAAGTGTATTGTTAGTCACTTCCACAGGCTTTCCCACTGACCCTTTCATTCTCCTTTGGGGATTTTCTTAATCGTGATTCTTCCTTCCTATAGAGAGGGAGGAAAATCACAGCCTAGACACAGTCACTGTACATAAAGATTGTTGATTTGAGTTGTCTTCTTTCATGCTCATGGGTGGTGCTTTCTTTTTATTCATAACAACACATTTACCTATTCTCCCTGCCCACCATTTATTTTTTATGATACTATTCGAGAATGACCTTAAAGATTCTTCAAGATGATTG
Source organism: Giraffa tippelskirchi (assembly GCF_054371585.1). NCBI lineage: Eukaryota > Metazoa > Chordata > Mammalia > Artiodactyla > Giraffidae > Giraffa > Giraffa tippelskirchi. The sequence goes on along the minus strand of NC_137280.1, from coordinate 173,245,648 downwards.
AAGAGTATCAGCTTATTATTATGAAGTTTTATATATCACATTGAGTTTTATATTATACTCATCCCTCATCTTTGCTGTCAGTGGCAAATAGATCCTAGAGCTTTTCTCAAGTCTTCTGACGTATTTAATCAAAATTCCTTATATCAGTACTACATAGGCCAGGAGTTCAGAACATCAAGTATGAGCTCCTCTTTATGATGTACATTTTACCATTTCCTAGTAATATTTGCTAAGGAATTTCTTTCCTGCCTGTCATTAATCTGGTTGCATTTATTAACATTGAAATACTACCACCAAAAAATTCACATAAAAGGAAACTCTTCCAGATCATTATAGATGAGTTTCTTTTTCCTTGACAGATTAAGTGTGAGGCCTTCATGTGTGTGAGAAGAGTAGGCACCACTTAATTAGATGAACAGTTATAAAGCATGGGGACATATGAAGTAAAGTGAAGGAAAATAAAAGTAATCTATTAATGTCTCAAAAACCAGTGGTGTACGGTAAATTTTAGACTTGAAAATACTTGTATGCCTCATGCATGTTATGCTGTGCTCCAAGCATGAATTATTTAAAAGATTTATAATATACTTCATGAATCTTGAAGGCCGTAGTTCAATAAAATTCAATGTGATATCAGCAGAAATGATCATCTATATATAACAAGTAATTTTTGAAGTCTGCCGAGAAGGCAAAATTTATGAATACATATATGGAGAGAGCTTTACATTTTTAATCAACTGAAATTAAAATAGTTCTAGTAAATACTTATGCTTTTATTATTGTCTCCAAAAGCACCAACTGATCTTGCTTTTTTGCCAAGGACTTCATTTTTCATTGCACATCAGCTGATGCTCTTGTCTGCAGACAAATGAAACAGATGACTTCTGAAACACAGATAGGATGTAGGGTGGTGTTTCAGCTTGAGATAACCCACAAACAACACATCTCTTTTCTTTAACTGTTAGACTCAACACTCCATAATTAACTTACTTACAGTTCTGTTGCAGCATCACTTCCTAAATGTACTCTACAAAGTCTCCCACACCTTCATAATCCTGCAGCAACGACTTTATATTTGCTCCCAACCAAAGCCAGCATAACCTTTTTGAAATAAAGACAGTGCTTCAGTACCTTCCAGTTGTTCCTACTTGAGATTCACGATACCTGTCTGTCTTCTTTTTGTTTATTGATATTTTGGTAAGATCGTCTTACTTAAATGGTTACTTCATCACCTAAAGGTAAGATCTGCATTACTAGACTGTAGTCTGTATAAACCTGGGTGAATTCAGGGCTTCCCTGGTCACTCAGATGGTAAAGAATCTTCCTACAATGCCAGAGACTAGGGTTTGATCCCTGGGTTGAGAAGATCCCCCGGAGAAGGGAATGGGTACTCGTCCAGTATTCTTGCTTGTAGAAGTCCACGGAGAGAGCAGACTGGCATGCTACGGTCCATGGGGCCTCAGAGAATCAGAAATGACTGAGGGAGTAACACTTTTAACACTGGCTTAATTCAAAGCTCCATGCAGACAAAACTGCTATATCCCATACAGTTGATTTCTTCTTTCCAGTTCTTCAGTCTCCATGACCATATCTGAATATTAGCTTCCCTGGCACCTGCTCTAGTATGATATCTTAAACTCAAGCATATTATCTAAATATAACTTTATAACTGTTTATTAAGAGGCAAGTTCAAGTCATTTCAGAGCAGTATAGTTCAGCCGCTCAGTCGTGTCTGATTCTTTGCAACCCCATGGACAGCAGCACCCAAGGCCTTCCTGTCCATCACCAACTCCTGGAGCTTACACAAACCCATGTCCATCGAGTCAGTGATGCCACCCAGCCATCTCAACATCTGTTGTCCACTTCTCCTCCTGCCTTCAAACTTTACCAGCTTCGGGGTATTTTCAAATGAATCAGTTTTTCACATCAGGTGGCCTAAGTATTGGAGTTTCACGTTCAGCATCAGTCCTTCCAATGAATATTCAGTACTGATTTCCTTTAGGATGGACTGGTTGGATCTCCTTGCAGTCCAAGGGACTCTCAAGAGTCTTCTCCAACACCACAGTTCAAAAGCATCAATTCTTCGGGGCTCAGCTTTCTTTACAGTCCAACTCTCACATCCTTCCATGACCACCGGAAAAACCATAGCCTTGACTAGATGGACCTTTGTTGGCAATGTACTGTCTCTGCTTTTTAATATGCTGTCTAAGTTGGTCAAAACTTTCCTTCCAAGGAGCAAGCATCTTTTAATTTCATGGCTGCAGTCCTCATCTGCAGTGATTTTGGAGCCCAGAAAAATAAACTCTGTTACTGTTTCTACTGTTTCCTCATCTATTTGCCATGAAGTGATGGGACCAGATGCCATGACCTTAGTTTTCTGAATGTTGAGCTTTAAGCCAGCTTTTTTACTCTCCTCTTTCATTTTCATCAAGAGGCACTTTCGTTCTTTTTCGCTTTCTTCCATAAGGATGGTGTCATCTGCATATTTGAGGTTATTGATATTTCTCCTGGCAATCTTGATTCTGAACCTGTCTGTGGTTCCATGTCCAGTTCTAAATGTTGCTTCCTGACCTGCATACAGATTTCTCAAGAGGCAGGTCAGGTGGTCTGGTATTCCCATCTCTGTCAGAATTTTCCACAGTTTATTGTGATCCACACAGTCAAAGGCTTTGGCATAGTCAATAAAGCAGAAATAGATGTTTTTCTGGAACTCTCTTGCTTTTTCGATGATCCAGCGGATATTGGCAATTTGATCTCTGGTCCCTCTGCCTTTTCTAAAACCAGCTTGAGCATCTGGAAGTTCACGGTTCATGTATTGCTGAAGCCTGGCTTGGAGAATTTTGAGCATTACTTTGCTAGCATGTGAGATGAGTGCAATTGTGCGGTAGTTTGAGCAATCTTTGGCATTGCCTTTCTTTGGGATTGGAACAAAAACTGACCTTTTCCAGTCCTGTGGCCACTGCTGAGTTTTCCAAATTTGCTGGCATATCGAGTGCAGCACTTTCACAGCATCACCTTTGAGGATTTGAAATAGCTCAACTGGAATTCCATCACCTCCACTAGCTTTGTTCGTAGTGATGCTTCCTAAGGCCCACTTGACTTCGCACTCCAGGATGTCTAGCTCTGGGCTGGTGATCACACCATCGTGATTATCTGGGTCGTGAAGATATTTTTTGTACTTTTCTTCTGTGTATTCTTGCCGCCTCTTCTTAATATCTTCTGCTTCTGTTAGGTCCATACGATTTCTGTCCTTTATTGTACCCATCTTTGCATGAAATGTTCCCTTGGTATCTCTAATTTTCTTGAAGAGATCTCTAGACTTTCCCATTCTATTGTTTTCCTCTATTTATTTGCATTGATCGTTTGAAAGGCTTTCTTGTCTCTCCTTGCTATTCTTTCAAACTCAGCATTCAAGTGGGTATATATTTCCTTTTCTCCTTTGCCTTTTGCTTCTCTTCTCTTCCAAGCTATTTGTAAGGCCTCCTCAGACAACCCTCTTGCCTTTTTGCATATCTTTTCCCTGGGGATGGTCTTGATCCCTGCCTCATGTACAATGTCATGACCCTCTGTCCGTAGTTCTTCAGGCACTCTGTCTATCAGATCTAATCCCTTGAATCTATTTGTCACTTCCACTGTATAATCTCAAGGGATTTGCTTTAGGTCATACCTGAACGGTCTAGTGGTTTTCTCCACTTTCTTCAATTTCAGTCTGAATTCGGCAATAAGGGGCTCATGATCTGAGCCCCAGTCAGCTCCCAGTCTTGTTTTTGCTGACTGTATAGAGCTTCTCCATCTTTGGCTGCAAAGAATATAATCAACCTGATTTTGGTATTGACATCTGGTGATGTCCATGTGTAGAGTCTTCTCTTGTGTTGTTGGAAGAGGGTATTTGCTATGACCAGTGCATTCTCTTGGCAGAACTCTATTAGCCTTTGCCATGCTTCATTCTGTACTCCAAGGCCAAATTTCCCTGCTTCTCCAGGTATTTCTTGACTTCCTATTTTGCATTCCAGTCCCCTATAATGAAAAGGACATCTTTTTTGGGTGTTAGTTCTAGAAGGTCTTATAGGTCTTCATAGAACCGTTCAACTTCAGCTTCTTCATTGTTACTGGTCGGGGCATAGACTTGGATTACTGTGATATTGAATCGTTTGCCTTGGAAATGAACAGAGATCATTCTGTCATTTTTGAGATTGCATCCAAGTACTGCATTTCGGACTCTTTTGTTGACCATGATGGCTACTCCATTTCTTCTAAGGGATTCTTGCCCACAGTAGTAGATATAATGGTCATCTGAGTTAAATTCACCCATTCCAGTCCATTTTAGTTCACTGATTCCTAAAATGTTGATGTTCACTCTTGCCATCTCCTGTTTGACCACTTCCAATTTGCCTTGATTTATCCACTTAACATTCCAGGTTCCTATGCAATATTGCTCTTTACAGCATCAGACTTTACTTCCATCACCAGTCACATCCACAACTGGGTGTAGTTTTTGCTTTGGCTCTGTCTTTTCTTTCTTTCTGGAGTTATTTCTCCACTGATCTCCAGTAGCATATGGGCACCTACTGACCTGAGGGGTTCATCTTTCAGTGTCCTATCTTTTTGCCTTTCATACTGTTCATGGGGTTCTCAAGGCAAGAATACTGAAGTGATTTGCCATTCCCTTCTCCAGTGGACCATGTTTTGTCAGAACTCTCCACTATGACCCGTCTGTCTTGGGTGGCCCTACATGGTATGGCTCCTAGTTTTATTGAGTTAGACAAGGCTGTGGTCAATGTGATCAGATTGGTTAGTTTCCTGTGATTGTGGCTTTCATTCTGTCTGCCCTCTGATGGAGAAGATAAGAGGCTTATGGAATCTTCCTGATGGGAGAGACTGACCAAGAGGGAAAAATGGGTCATCCAGTCTTCTGTGGCTGTGTTCCCTCCCTGTTATTTACCTGGGGCCAAATGGTGGAGGTGGTGACAATTATGGCGACCTCCTTCAAATGTTCCCATGCACGCGCGGCTGCACTCAGTGCCCCCAGCCCTGCAGCAGTCCACTGCTGACCCACGTCTCCGCTGAAGACTCCTGGACTCTTTGGGCAATCTGGATCAGTCTCTTGCGGGATCACTGCTCCTTTCTCCTGGGTCCTGGTGCCCACAAGGTTCTGTTTGTGCCCTCCAAGAATCTGTTTCCCCAGACCCGTGTAAGTTCCTGTGGCTTGGCCACCCGATGCGAAGAACTGACTCATTTGAAAAGATCCTGCTGCTGGGAAAGATTGAAGGTGGGAGGAGAAGGGGATGACAGAGGATGAGATGGTTGGATGGCATCACTGACTCAATGGCCATGAGTTTGAGTAAACTCCGGGAGTTGGTGATGGACAGGGAAGCCTGGTATGCTGCAGTCCATGGGTCGCAAAGAGTCAGACACATTTGAGCGACTGAACTGAGCTGAACTGATAGTGGGGTTAATAGCGACCTTCTTCAGGAGGGCTTATGCTATACCCAGGTCTACTGCACCCAGAGCCCCTGCCCTGTGGCAGTCCACCATTGACCCGTACCTCCACAAGAGACACACAAGCACAGTTCTGGCTCGGTCTCTGTGGGGTCTCTGGGTCCTGGTGGGCACAAGGTTTGTTTGAGCCCTCTGAGTGTCTCTGGCAGGTATGGGGTTGGATTCTTAATGTGATTTGCCCCTCCTACCATCTTGCTGGGACTTCTCCTTTGTTCCTGCACATGGCGTATCTCCTCACAGTTGCTGGAGCGCTGCATAGCCGCTGCTCCAGCACCTACCAAGGATACTGGAGTGGGTAGCCTTTCCCTTCTCCAGGGGATCTTCCCAACCTGGGGATCGAACCCAGGTCTCCCACATTACGGGCAGATTCTTTACCAGCTGAGCCACAAGATAAGCCCATAATTCTGATGAAAGTTGGAAGTTTAGTTGCTCATGCGTGTCCGACCCTTTGCGACCCCATGGACTGCAGCCTACCAGGATCCTCAGTCCATGAGATTTTCCAGGCAAGAATACTGGAGTGGGTTGCCTTTCCTTCTCCAGAGGATCTTCCCGACCTAGGGATCAAACCCCTGTCTCCCACATTGTAGGCAGATGCTTTACCATCTGAGTCACCAGAGAAGTCTAAATACTGGAGTGGGTAGCCTTTCCCTTCTCCAGGGGATCTTCCCAACCCAGGGATCGAACCCAGGTCTCCCGCATTGTCGGTTCTTTACCAGCTGAGCCACAGGGAAGCCCTCAAGTCACTTGCATTTTGTTATTTCTGATATATTCGGAAATTTTCTATGTTATTTTGTTTCTTTGCATAGCATTTAATTTATGTTTTCCAATCTTGCCTTCCCTCTGGATGCATCATGTTTTCTTCATTACTCTTCTTTTTAAAGACACTGTAGTTTGAATTTTATTTGTCTTTATAAATTATTAATATGCATACTTGACTGTGACAAAATGAAAGCTAGTCAGCACATAGTACAGGAACCATAAAATGTTTTATCTCAGATCTTCTCCTTTGGTATTTCATGTTATTTTTACATAGTATTAATATTATTTCTGACCTGTTTTAAATTATCTGAAATGTCAGCAAATGAGTAATAAATTAGCTAATATATTCACTGATTGCTTGAGTTACTGTTTCTTTTCCTTATGTAACTTCTTCCTTTTTTTTTCTTTGAAATTCATTGTTAGTATGTTTTTTTTATTTGTGAAATTCTGAATGTCATCTAAAAGCTTTTTATTTTATTCTTATTATCATATGATAATCTAAATGAACATAGAAGTCTAGTGACAGCTAGACGTTCCCTCGGCTATTTGAACATGTTAATCATTTGTCTTCAGGCATCTATTCTTATTAATGAGAAGTATTCTGTCAGTGTATTGAAGTGCTTTTGATTTTCTCTAAATTTAATGTTCTGCATTCTCTCTATGATGTATATAGGGTAAGGATTAGATTTTTATGTTTGGAATTGATGTATAGTCAGTGTAAGGATTCAGTAATCTCTCTGTACCTAGAAAACACTGAATATTATCTTGCAGTATTGCTTGCACTTCCCTTTTTTCCTCCCTCTGGATTTGCTCAGCATATCCTTAGCACTTTTAACATCTCTTCGGTATTTTCCACCTTTCAAAATTCTTATACTACGTTACATGGGTTATTACTGCAAATCTATTATATAATACTATATATTTTTTAATGCTATTTAAAATTTAATTACTATATTTTTAATTTTAAAAGTTATTTTGAGTTCTTTTTCAAATATTTTATACTACCTATGAATGAATAAGCATTTATCATTTTATGTCTTTAAATATTTTTCATAATTTTTATAATACTTTTATAATCTCTTTAGATTTTTGCTCTTTTCTGGGACTGTTAAATCTCCTGTTTATAGAACTGACTCTGCTTCATGATAGTTTATTGGCTTATGAGATGGCTTTTTAAATTTTTGGTTCATCTTTGAGGAGTGGTACCTTTTTGCTCCCCCCTGTAAAGAGTTCCATATGAGTTGGTTCTAAAAACATTTCCTTCAAAATCGTTCCGTCACTCTGGCTTATGTTATTCTAAGGTAGCAACTGAATCTGAGCCTGTCGTTGGCCATTATCTTATTCTGGAGTTGGTTTCTATTCCCAGGTTGCAGTGCGACTCCAGATCTCACATCCATGGGTGACAGAGACTCTCTTTCCAATTTCTCATGACTAACTCTCCTCCCTTGACTTCACGTGTGGATCAGATGGTCTCCGTTTTCCAGCCTGTGAGCAAAGCCGGCCTTTGTTCTAGCTGCCTGTTTCTACTCAGCCTAATGCTCTATCGTCCCCTCCAGGAAGCACTTACAACCCTGACCTGTAGGCTTCTAATCATGTCTCCATAGACTGCAAAATTTAAACACATCCATACCGTTCAACCTTTTTGTTTCACTTGGTTTCCAGAATCAATATGTTCTCTTATCTCTTTAAAATATGATTTTACTTGCTTTTATGTTTTATGTCATGTTAACTGGTATTTTTCTTATTATACTGAAATTGGCTAATAGAACTTACAACTGGAGATGAATATACAATCATTATTCTGTGTTATAAAAAAGGGTTGAAGCAACTGTGTTGACTGGCATCTTTCCCTGATTGGATGTCTGCTTACGCACTCACTGACTGATCTATCCCCTGGGCTTATTATTTGAACCTGGAAAAGAGAGTGTCATTGAAAAGGAGAATGTAGATATGACAACGCCATGGGAACAGCCAGCATTGCACTTTCTTAGAATGCTAGAGATAAAGGAAATGTCCAAGGGGTCAAGTGGACCCTGTGAAGAGACTCCACTTGGAAACCACTTAAGATTCACCGCTTAGAAGGCTGGCAGCTGAACAAAGAGGCTGTCTTGTAGATCGTTGTGGACCGTGCTTTATTGCATTTCTTACCTTGGGAAATGGGTGGAAGGTCCTTCCCCTGCATTCACTCAAGTATTCACTCACACATGTCATCCTCTTGATAAACAACGTTTTGTTCCCTATCTCACAGAGAACACACATACTCTGTCTTAACCAAAAAAGAAACAGGAGCAGATGAGGGTCTACAGTAGTGGGCAGATATGTATGCACAGGGCACTCGCATCTGAGACCTATTGCTCTTTCCCCGTGAACTTGACAGGGGAAGGGAAACCCAGGAAAGGCAGGGGCGGGACCGGGAAGAGGGAGAGAGGGACCACTTCGGGAAAAGAACAGTCTGCTCTTTCTCCGCAAGTCCCTCCTCCTAAAGGCTAACCAGTGCTGGTGGGAGAGGGAACAGCTCACAGTAAGTGAATGTGGAGTAGATTCTTTTAATTTGACTAAGCATCTTACCTACTTGAACGGGAGCACAAAGTAATGGAAGCCGTACAAAATGTAATTAAGGGAGGGAAAAAGACGCAAGGAAGCATAATAGAAGGCAATGACTGGCGACAAAAATTAAAATCAATTCATTTTGATGAATTGTGCAATAAAGAAGTTGCATATATATATATATAATTTATAGAGAGTAAGGCGTGTCTTTGTCAGCTCAACCCTCCTTATTGATGGCATGTCATTTATTTTATAAATGAAATCATCTTCAGCGTGGTGAAAAAAGCATTTTGCAGATTTTTCCAGTCAAAATGTTGATCTATGTTAAGGATTACATTTTTCAAACTCATTGGAAGTTAAAAATATTGAACTTTTAAAGTAAAGCAAATGTATGATTAAGCATTTATTACCTGGAGTAAATGAATGCTTTTCAGCTATAGGAACTGCCCACACATGGATATTCTGCCAGCTAGACCAGCAGGCTCACATAGTCACACTGAGCTGGTTCTTTCCACCTTTTCCCCTTTTCCTTTTTTTTCCGGTAGAGCTTAGCATTGGGCCATTTGTCTTTCTAACTGCCTCATGCAAATGTTCAGCCTGTATTCTATCCACAAATCCCTTTTATTTTTCTTTTCAGCTTTATCCAGATCCAAACACATTAATTAAATTAAAAAAAAAAAAAACACTTTAGAATGTGATAATAAGACCTATGTAGAATGGCTGAAATAAATAAAAGTGTCAATAAGGAAATTATTGATACTGCTAAACATATGAGCTCCAGTCCCAAAGAGTCTGACATGGCTGAGCAGTCGAGCACGCACAAATACACAAACATACAAGAAGCATAGCTTATTAAAATGAAAGTAATGTGTCAGATTAAGAACATGCAACTTGTATTCTAATTTCCTATTACTAATGTGCTGTGAAAAATCTAAATTTAAATCTTAGCCCCATATTTCGTAGTTAGAAGCAGCATTAGACAAATCACTGTACTTCTGAATCATGCATTGATTTGTAGTGAAGAGTAACATAGATATATGTGAGGGGAGGAAGAGTAGATTAGGGAGGGGAGAATGCCTGTGTATTTAGACACATTGTTGTTGTTGCTGACTAAGTCATGTCCACTTTTTGCAACCCCATCGACTAGAGAATGCCAGACTTCCCTGTCCTTCACTGTCTCCTGGAGTTTGCTCAAACTTACGTCCATTGAGTTGGTGATGCCATCCAACCATCTCATCCTTTGAAGCCCCCTTCTCCTCCTGCCCCAACTCTTTCCCAGCATGAGGGTCTTTTCCAATGAGTTGGATCTTCACATCTGGTGGCCAAAATATTGTAGCTTCAGCATCAGTCTTTCCAATAAGTATTCAAGGTTGATTTCTTTTAGGATTGACTGGTTTGATCTCCTTACAGTGCAAAATATATACGTAGGTATTTAGATAGTGCTTTTCATGTAAGGCATATGATAGGCAGACATAAAACAAAGGATAAGCTGCTTTCTACCAACACATCTTGAGTGTTGACGCCTTTCTTTTAGTCAAGAAGCAAGAAAGTCAGATAAGCAGCACAAAAGATCAGCTGGTTCTTGGGAACAAGGTGAACTCTTTTGGAAGCACATATCGTCTAGAAGATAAACAGGCAAGAAAGAGAACTCAGTCATTTTCTTGGAATAACAGACTGTGAAAGTCCCCCTCTTCAAGAAAGAGATAGACCAATGTTGGCATTGACAATCCCAAGTGATAAATATTCAAGCGAGATATGAAAATAGGTTTTCTCAGTATACCACTCTAGATTACACCATGATGGGGTCACAAGGATTATCATTTGCATGTTACAGGTCCCCATGATGTTTCTCAACCTATTCAACCAATGTTTATTAAGTACTCACTGTACACAATGATTCAGATTGTTCCTGAATTGTCTAGACATCATACCCTGAGCACTCACTCTTTACTATTACTATTGGTTTATTCTCTTGGGTACTTTTGCATCTGTGCTTTCTCTGTTACTCAGTCATGTCCAAGTCTCTGCAACCCCATGGACTGTGCCTGCCAGGATCCTCTGTTCATGGGATTATCCTGTCAAGAATATTAGAGTGGGTTGTGATTTCCTTCTCCAGGGGATCTTCCTGACCCAGAGATAGAACCCATGTCTCCTGTGGCTCCTACATTGGCAGGCAGATTCTTTACTGCTGAGCCACCTGGGAATTTTTACCGAAATGCATTTTTTTTTTTTTACCTGATTTTACATGTCTTCCTTACTTACATAACTTTCAGCTTTATCATCATGTTTTCACATGGTGAATTATTCCTCATGATACTGAATCATCTGAGGGCAGAGATTCTCAAAGATCGATGTGATACTAAGGGAACAGATGGGTGATTTAAAGGATAACAGAATAATCTGCATAGAATTTACTTAGGTCATGGTAACTAGAGAATATTCGTTTTTATCAAATAGTGGAGGATTTATCCAGGACACACACCCAGTGAGGACACACACCCAGGAATTTGTACCCTAGATCACTTCCATTTTGATTATAGAATTCTGCCCCCTCAATCATTCCAATTAATTCATAATGAAGATCTGATATTTTCATCATCCAGGAGTTTAGGCCTATAGAAAATTATTATTGAAGTGTAACCATATTAATTGGGGGGTTTAAATTATTGATATCTTTGACACTAAGCATACTAGCATAAGATAATTTTAGTTCCAGGTCAAACTGCCGTAATATGTTCTTAAACTTGGAAATAAAAGTGAAAAATTTGTGATATTGACATGTACTGATGAGGTGACATGAATAACTTAACTTGGGAAAGTATGGAAATGCTGAGAGCAGGATTTACCCAGGTTGCTTTTTGGAATGGTACCCCCTCGTGTGGCAAGTCCTGTATTCCTGGATGTAGAGGGGAGTGAGGGGAACAGGATCTGGTCTGAAGGAGATGTACCAAAACAAGGAAACAGAGGAAGGAATCAAAAATTAATATCATTAAATTAACCTATTTTTCTAGGTCCTGTACCTGGTCTGTGCATCTTTCTATATTGTTATAATTTTAAACTAGCTCAGGAGCCTCTGGATTTGATCAGGCTTTCTCCCTTTCTTGGTCTATATTGTATAAATTCTTTTATTTGCATTATCAAAAGTCATGAAACTTAGAGCTTTGTTTCTGAAGTCTTTCTATGTCCCTTTGTCTCTCTCTCTCTAATTCCTCTTGTATGTCTCTGTCTCGTCTCTCTCCCTCCCTCTCTCTGTTTTCCTGTCTCTCTCTCTCTGCCCCCACGAAGCACAAAGTATAGGTGAATCTCCAAGAACAGTGCAGAGTCACAGGATTACTATGAATGGGCAGCTTTGACATCTCAAGCCTAAACAGAGGTAGGAGACAGCAATACTGGTGACTTGCAGCTGAAGAGAGAGAGCTGAGTCAGGGCCACCCTTCAGATAAAAGGAGCCGGTTTGCAGTGACCCTTCACAGAAGTCAAGGGAATGATTCCTTTGATCATACTCTCCTAGCTCTCATTTCCTCCCTGCGTTCCCCACTGACTAGTTCCCAGCCCCCAGAAACGATAGAGCAACAGATCCCAATGACATAACCCGTAGAGTCACAAAGGAGGAGGAGAATCTTAGAAGGAGGTCTAGAGGAGCAAATGGAAGGTGACAGGTACAATGTAGTGACTCAGATGAATGAATATTGTCAATAGCTTTTTCATGGCACTTAGGCAATTTATGGACCAAATTTAAAATGAAATTATGATGGGTTAACTTTTATTATACTTATTCAGCATATTCATCATATTTGTTTACAACTATGTATTACTGGGCAAGAATACTCAGAGTATATATTTAGTGATGAACTGGTAAACTTCACACAGTGAAGGAAAATGATCCCACACAAAGTAAGTCTTTTCATTGCTTCAAAGACTTTGATAGTGTTCACTCACCTTTGGGAATTCTTCAGAAGAAACTATACAAATGTGTCTAATCCAAGAAAATCAGATGATCAAAAAGAGCAGAACACTTAAATTATCTCCTTGTCCAAATTATGTTAAATATTTTAATAGCATCTTAAATGAAGAGAATGTGAAATAATTTTTTAATTTTGCACAAAAAGATAAATTCCTATTTTCATCCTCATTCTGTTTCCCAGCAGGCGTTGTGCTCTGATAAGTCATAAGTCAAAGATTAAAAGAAAAACAACCAAATAAACAACTTGATTTAAACTTCATTATTTTTCTGTTATTATATCTAATAAGTTTCCAAGGTTCATATTCACTTAAAGTTTAGAGTGGCTTTGTATTTCTCTGCTGTCAAGAGAAACAAACTCATAGATTTTAATTATTGTACTATGGCTATGTAAGTTATTAACATTTGAAGATGGGTGAAATTATATGATGTAAACTCTATGAGCAATTCTTTCAATCAAATTACTTTTAAATAGAAAACTAAACATCAACAACTATCAGAGCTGACTCTCTTAATACTAAATCATCTTTGTTAATATATAAGTTAAAAGCACTATTTGCAAAAATACAAATCTTTTGACTAAAATACCTTCATTTGGGGAAAGAGCAAATATAAAAGTAGCAGTTATTAATTCATTTAAAAAAATAGCCTTACAGGAATATTTACTCTAAAAGCCTAAAAAAAAAAAATGAGAACAGAAAGTATTCAACTAACCACTTACAAATTTCAAAAATCATGCTGCATAGTTGATATTAGGCTCTAGGGTTTTGAAAAGAGAAATGTTAGTGTCACATTTTGAGACGGAATTTTTGTTGCATGAGACAAAAAAATGGACTTGTATTAAAAACCCTGTTTTCAGGAACAATTTTAATAATAACTGACCATGAAACATAATAAAGCAAAAATATCAACCTGGTTGTCAGTAACTTAAATCATTCCCATCAAAGAGTCATTTTTGACAGTAGAATGAAAATATAAATTGTGTATTTACATCCGCTATATTTTTTTAGAAGTAAAAAATCCTTCAATTCTTCCCTTTCTTAATCCAGAACAATGAATTACTTAGAGAGTTGTAATAAAAAGAGCATGCTAATTCCAGTTTTTCTACTCTTAACATTTTTAACCTGAAGCAGGCAGTTTAACAATTAACACACCATGTAATTCCTTTAAAAATAAAGTAATGAAGTTAAACTTTATTATAGAATTTTTAAGTAACTTAAAGGAAAAATATATGAAATCTAGTTATAAGCTATTGATATCAGTGTTAAAATTACTGTTGATGCTTCTATGATGATTTAAAAGAACAACAGCAACAACGTTCATGCCAGCTAACATGATGCAGGTGGAAAAATATTTATTGTTGCTTGATCTTGTGCCTTTCTGACAACTTTCAGGATTAGGTTGGAGATGTGTAGCCAAGATATTTGTAAAATATTCACCTCCAAAGTCCAGGTAAAACTGATCTCAAACTTTAGATCCATGATCTGGCAAAGTCCAAAGCATTCTCAAGTATTTGAAAATTGCCAAGGGCATATTTTCAAACTATTGTTTGCTCATAGCATCTGTGTTCTCACAAGCTAACTCTTTTTTGCCTACATCATCTTGTAAGCAAAGTTTCCTTCTGCTGTTCTTTGGCATATTACAACACACACACTCTCCAATCACATCAAGTATTCTGATATAAAATAAGAAGAATCTTTATAGATTCCACATATGATTCATACTAGACACAGCTGGGCACTTTCTCTCTTTTTCTTTACCCTCATCTTAATTTTTTCCCCTAGATTCCATTCTCTCATGGACCAACATATTTTTTATTATGGTCAGAGTTTTCATCTTCCATATTACATATATTGAATGGATGCTGCTGCTAAGTCGCTTCAGTTGTGTCCGACTCTTAGCGACCCCATGGACTGTAGCCTACCAGGCTCCTCTGTCCATGGGATTTTCCAGGCAAGAGTACTGGAGTGGTGTGCCATTGCCTTCTCCAATTGAATGGATAAACATTTATATATTATATTAGTGAATACTAATCATATGAAGTAGTATATGTATACATACATAATAATTTATGTGTGCATATATTTATGTATGTATTTTAATACATATTTATGTATGCATATATATATTCATATACACATATGCAGTTATTTTCCTTAGACGAAGTATGGTGCCAGTGGTTGAGGTGAAATATCTTCTTGATATAATCATCTAAGTTTTGGTGGTGAGTTGGAATGTCAACCCAAAATTTTCTTTTATGAATAGTGGAGGGTGCTCTTTAGAGTTTTATTTGACTATGAAATGTCATTTTTGTCATTCAAGTTTCAGCTGTCTCCAACCCATTATAGTATTTTACATCCATATATTTTTGTCCATATTCTTAGCCTTGTACATTATTGCTTTCAAGTAGAATTCAGCTAGGAAAACAAAAGCCATGCAGGTATTTCAAAGAAGAAGCACTTTTTAAAATTTGAAAAATAGTGTCTTAAAATGCATGGACAGGGTTAGGAAAGTAACTGTCAGGAAATGCACCACTGAGTGTTCAAGAAATCAGGAAAGCAGTACGTAGGCTCATCCATAAATTTAAAATAAAACTACCATATGATCCAGTAATCTCACTTCTAGATATATATCCAAAGGAAACTAAACCATTATCTTGAAGAGATATCTGAACTCCCATATTCATTGCAGCATTATTCACAGTAGCCAAATCATGGAAGATGTCAGTGGACACACACACACATACAAAATGGAATATTATTCTGCCTTAAAAAGAAAGGAAACCGTGTTATTTGCCATATCATAAATGAAGATGGAGGGCATTGTGCCAGGTGAAATAAGTCAGACAGAGAATGACAAATACCCCCTATATTATCATTTATACTTGAAATCTGGGGGAGAAGGGAAAAGCCAAATCTATAGAAAAGAGTAGACTGATGCTTGCCAGGGAATGGCAGGTGATGGAAAAAGAAGTTGGTAAAAGGGTTCAAACTGCAACTATAATATGAGTAAGGTCTGAGGATCTAATGTATATCACTGGAAAATATGGTTTATAACAATGTATTGTATAATTGAAATTTGTTGAAAGAGAGTGGAACTTAAATGTACTCACTAAAAAGAAAAGAAAGAATAAGTGAGGTGATGAATGTTATTAATATTTAACTGGATGAGGGAAATCCTTTCACAATATATACATATATCAAATCATCACATTGAACACTTCAAATATATTACATTATTTTCCAATTATACCTTAATAAAGCTGAATAAAAAAGACATTTTCCAAAGTTAATAAAAGCTGGAGCTGGGTTTCAAACCTAGGCAGCCTGGATCCAGAATCTATACTCTAAACCACTAATTCTTTCTGACAGAAACTGTTCTCTCAAATTACATCTTAATGGTCTTACAGCATATTATGCTTATAGAATAAAGTAAGGACATTAATTAAATTCCAGGCTGCCATAGAAATATATAGTTTAGGGACATCCCTTCTTCTGTGGGTTCCAAAGCAATGAAAGGATTGTTTGAGTTGCAACTGTTTGTAAATCTCATTTCATGAGGAACTTATGTAGGTCAACTCCCAATTGCTAGCATAAGCCACTAAAAATCAGCAATTTAAGAAATCCTTTCAATGGAGCAAACTTCATGAACAATGCAGAGACATTAAGCTCTTCCTGAGATCAAAAAGAGTAGAGACAATTCTCAAAACCCATAATGTCTACAAGACAGTTTGACCCATTCTGATACAAGGTCCTCCCTAAAGTGATAATATACTCTTTTCTTAAAGCATTAATCTATTTTATATACATATATATGTATATATATGTGTGTGTATATATATCATGGATAAATTTGAACATTTAAAGCTATGCAACACATACTGGAAAAACACAATCAATATTTGAATTGCCTAACAGATAAAATACAACAAAGGCCAAGGAGCCGCCCATGTGTTTCAAGAAGAGAAAAACAGTAGGGAAGCCCACTGCACATTGAAACTAGAGATATTTCAAAAGCTGATTTTTGATTGTATATAAATCTAGTTGGCACAGAGTTTCAAATTATCAGACTCTGGAGAAAATAATTATGAAAAGATTTTGCTATTATAAACAGATTTCACAATTGTGTTATTCTTCCTTCCTCTGTTTTATTTTGGTCATGTTCCCAATTCCATAAGGAGTTACTTTCTCTTAAAAGTAAAATCAATGTTCTGGTAAAGACATGCCAAATGCATATTTCAGAGTGTTATAATGGGTAGAGAAATAACCCTATGATCTTTTGTTTCATTGTTTTTAATCTTTTTTATTATTATTCACACATTTGGCAAGTTTAAAGTCTGCCTTTTTACAGTTTCCCTAGTTTAAACTTCCAGACGTTAATGGAAATACTAAAACAAAATATGATGATAAAAATAGTTCTTAAATAACTCCCGAGAGAGCCCCTGAGACTGACTTTATCTATTCCTTGCAGGCACAGCCTTAACATATCATAAGATGTGAACTCTATTTAGCTGACACTTTGGTGGTGTGAGTGTTTCTCACAAGTAATCAGCACCTGAATAATCAAAGGTGTGTACCATCCATCAGCTTTAATGAAGCATTAAAATACTTTAATGGAACTTAGGGTAATTAGAAAGTCTCTTATGCAGTTCATCTACTAACAAGAACATTTTCAGGATTAATAATAGTGGAGTGAATTTTCCAGCAAGGAATGGGTCCTTGCTTTACTTTAGCAGTCTCATTTGTAAAACTAGAATTGTTTTATGTGTTTCAAGGGGACGTTGGGTATAATTAATGATTAAATTGTTATAAAGTATTAATAGTTCCTTAGCTGAAATTATAAGTCTGTTCTCCTTAAGGATCAATCATAACAGAGAAAAGGAAAAATAATATAGTTTTTCAAAGATTCAAACCTATATTCCAAAGAGTACTTTGCCTCAGAAAAGATATTTTACTCTAGAGATTGATATTTATGTAATCATGCCCTAAAGACTATTGCAATATGCTAAAATTTATTATGAATTAACAAATAGGTTATGTATAATAATTTAACACAATTGTCATATGCCCGACATTCAACATTATTTTTGTAACTATATGAAATCAAACACTTCTGCAACAGTGAATATTAACTCAGCTGAAAAGCAGGAGAATAATTAATGAACTTATTCTTGATCCAGATGTATCGATAGTATCTCAACAATTTATTTTTCATTTCTACTCACTTGCCCCAGCACCACAGTTTGAAAGCATCAGTTCTTCAGTGCTCAGTCTTCTTTATGGTCCAACTCTTACATCCATACATGACTACTGGAAAAGCCATAGCTTTGACTATAATGACTTTTGTCAGGAAAGAGATGTCTCTGCTTTTTAACATGCTGTCTCTGGTTATCATAGATTTTCTTCCAAGGAGCAGGTGTCTTTTAATTTCATGGCTCAGTCACCTGCAGTGGTGTTGGAGCCCAAGAAAATGCAGTCTGTCACTGTTTCCCCATCTATTTGCCATGAATTGATGGAACCAGATGCCATGATTTTAGTTTTCTGAATGTTGAGTTTTAAGCCAGCTTTTTCACTCTCCTCTTTCACTTTCATCAAGAGGCTCTTTAGCTCTTCTTTGCTTTCTGTCGTAAGGGTGGTGTCATCTGCATACCTGAGATTATTGATATTTCTCCTGGCAACCTTGACTCCAGCTTGTCCTTCATCCACCCTGGCTTTTTGCATGATGTACTCTGCATATAAGCTGAATAAGCAGGGTGACAATATACAGCCTTGACGTACTCCTTTTCCTATTTGGAACCAGTCTGTAGTTCCATGTCCAGTTCTAACTGTTGCTTCCTGACCTGCATTCAGGTTTCTCAAGAGACAGGTCAGATGGTCTGGTATTCCCATCTCTTTCAGAATTTTCCACAGTTTATTGTGATCCACACAGTCAAAGGCTTTGGCATAGTCAATAAAGCAGAAATAGATGTTTTTCTGGAACTCGCTTGCTTTTTTGATGATCCAGCGGATGTTGGCAATTTGATCTCTGGTTCCTCTGCTTTTTCTAAAACCAGCTTGAACATCTGGAAGTTCACGGTTCACGTATTGCTGAAGCCTGGCTTGGAGAATTGTGAGCATTAGTTTACTAGCATGTGAGATGAGTGCAATTTTGTGGTAGTTTGAGCATTCTTTGTCATTGCCTTTCTTTGGGATTGGAATGAAAACTGACCTTTTCCAGTCCTGTGGCCACTGCTGAGTTTTCCAAATTTGCTGGCATATCGAGTGCAGCACTTTCACAGCATCACCTTTGAGGATTTGAAATAGCTCAACTGGAATTCCATCACCTCCACTAGCTTTGTTCGTAGTGATGCTTTCTAAGGCCCGCTTGACTTCACATTCCAGGATGTCTGGCTCTAGGTGAGTGATCACACCATCGTGATTATCTGGGTTGTGAAGATCTTTTTTGTACAGTTCTTCTGTGTATTCTTGCCACCGCTTCTTAATATCTTCTGCTTCTGTTAGGTCCATACCATTTCTGTCCTTTATCGAGCCTATCTTTGCATGAAATGTTCCTTTGGTATCTCTAATTTTCTTGAAGAGCTCTCTAGTCTTTCCCAATCTGTTGTTTTCCTCTATTTCTTTGCATTGATCGCTGAGGAAGGCTTTCTTATCTCTCCTTGCTATTCTTTGGAACTCTGCATTCAGATGGGAATATCTTTCCTTTTCTCCTTTGCTTTTCGCTTCTCTTCTCTTCTCAGCTATCTGTAAGGCCTCCTCAGACAGCCATTTTGCTATTTTGCGTCAACTTATTTTATGTGAGAGAGTAATAAACATCTTTCTTGTGTAAACAGTTTTAATATTTCTCCTGAATATAAATTATAAAATAATATGACTTAAGAAAGCTAAATATGTGGTAAACAATGTTAAAAAGACATGTTTAAATGATAAAATATGTAAATAAATTTAATAATATATTTAAAAATAAAAATTACAAAATAGCAAATAATATAATCTTACAATCAATATAGCATACTGAAAAAAAAATTAAATGTGTGTCTTGGATTAAAAAATCCTGGTTTTCAAATTCACTTCCGCCACATACTAGTTGTTCACATTTGGGCAGTTTATTTTACCCTGTATTTCAATTTCTTAACTTGTAAAATAAGGATAAACACTCAACAGTTTTAATAACATTGGTGTGAAGATTAAATTAGCTACATATGAAACACTTACAAAACTATTGATACATGGCCCTTAATAAGCATCCAATGATAAGTTTCATTTATAGAATGAAGTTAAATTGCAAAATTTTGTTGTCATATTTTTCTTCTAATGTCTCATTTTAACTAAAAATTGCTTTCTTAATCTTAGGTGTTTTAGTGTTTTATGTTGGGATGTTGCAATTTTTAAATTGTTTTTATTCTTGGTTTAAAAATAGTAGCCAGGAATGCATTAAGATAAAAATGTCTTCCTAAACAAAGAAAGGTCATTTTTCTATTATAGTTGATTACTAATAATATTTTTAAATATTATCATTGAAAATATTTAAATCTTTTTGTTCTGGTGAATTTGAATTCTTGGGTAGGCATATGGAGGTAGTGTATGATGCTGATGCTTAAGGGATGGTGGGAGAAGATCTGCCTGGGCTTTTAAGGGAAACTTACCAGAGAATTTGAGAAAATAGGTGATGATTATAAGGTAGGCAAGGTCCAATTTAACATGTTTCAGTGAAAGTGGCAAGACCTACAGCAGTATGGGAATATACAGTCTGGATTGCTTGCCCATAGATATGGAGAACAGCCCACTCAAGGGACATATAAGCAGTTAGAAATGTAGGTCTAGGATCCAATACAGAAGACATTTGGGATTTAAAGCCGCTGAAATGGAGAAGGCGATGGCACCCCACTCCAGTACTCTTGCCTGGAAAATCCCATGGATGGAGGAGCCTGGTAGGCTGCAGCCCATGGGGTCGCTAAGAGTCGGACACGACGGAGCGACTTCACTTTCACTTTTCACTTTCATGCGTTGGAGAAGGCAATGGCAACCCACTCCAGTGTTCTTGCCTGGAGAATCCCAGGGACGGGGGAGCCCGGTGGGCTGCCGTCTATGGGGTCGCACAGAGTCGGACACGACTGAAGCGACTTAGCAGCAGCAGCAGCCGCTGAAAGTGACGGAAAGGAATAGAAAAATGAAAGAGCATCTAGTCTCTCTCGTGTAGCCCCAAGCCATTTCACATATAATGATCAGGTTTATGGAATGCTGCCTAAAGCAATCAATCATGTGAGAAAGTACATTATCAAAGAAGCTCAGAAAAGAGAGAAGTTTGAGAACAATGGAATGGCCCCTGGTGCTAAACTCTCCGTCCCTCCCTCTCCAACCTCCCCTACTCTTTCTTCCTCTTCCCCTCTCCCCAGCCGCCCCTTGGGCGCGCTCTCTCTCTCTCTCTCTCTCTCTCTCTCTCTCTCTGACTAAACTGATAGGAATGCAGCTTCTGGAGAAATTTGGCAGTGTGAGGTCTTTGTGACTTTGGCAAGAGCGATTTAATCAAAGTTCTGGAGAGGAAGCTAGGTGCATTGATGGAATGGTTTGCAGAGCAAACGGGAAGTGAAGTGCTGGATCCACAAAGTGCAGACAACTGGTGAACAGCTCTTCCGTGGAGAGGGCAGCGGAGGACGTTGGGCAGAAATGCAGTATAAATATATCAGGGTTAGCAGCACGTATCATTAGGCTGATTTCTGCAAAAGGAGAGCAAAGTGCAAATGAACAAGAGAGGATAAAGACAGATGAGGAACAGTGAAGTGATACATGTGTTCACCCTGTACTTTGATGAGTGGAGAAAAGAGTTTCTTTGCCTCTGACCGACCTGAGTACTTATGGTCCTGTTGTTCTGAAGCCGATACACTAAGCCTTTCCAATTAAAATTGTTTTCCATTCTTCTTAGGTTTAAACGATGTCTTTTCAATTTAAAATTTGTTAATTTCATTCATAGTGTTTTCAAGTCTACTGTATCCTTCTACTTTTCTGCCTATTCATTTTATTAATTTTTGAGAGTTTGATGTTGAAACTCCAAACTAAAAATCTTGATTCACCTACTTAAAAAAATAATTGCAATATACAGTGGAACTATATTCCTTTGTTCTGTATTTTTGAATTCTCTGTAAATGTGTTATTATACTTCCATAGTTTAAAAAACAAAACAGAAAGAAAAATTCCTTTAATTTCAGACTGAACTTACCATCAAAGTTGGTTTAGGCTCCTTTGAATAGCTTAGTATATTAGATTTCATTTTTTCTTTTTCCACTCAAGTGGTATCTGAGTATAAGGTATCTGTGTTTTCAAGAAGAGAAGAGAGAGAACACCAGATTGCCCCATACTTTTTGCATTTTAATTGACTGTGGCTGGTGTCCACACACCATCAGGTATGACTGGTGTCATCACTGGACCAGCTGGCCCCAACACTTTGCCTGGCCTCAATGTTCCCATCTGTGGCATTCACTTTTTCCTACTAGCATTCCCATTCATTACACAATGTGAATGATGTTACACAATCACATTCACATTCATTCACATTCATTAGCAAGCTTCTGCACCCAAGATATTCACAGTATCCTGAAAAAGATATTGGGAGTCAAGTTCAGTTCAGTTCAGTTGCTCAGTCGTGTCTGACTCTTTGCAACCCCATGAATCGCAGCACGCCAGGTCTCCCTGTCCATCACCAACTCCCAGAGTTTACCCAAACCCATGTCCATCGAGTCGGTGATGCCATCCAGCCATCTCATCCTCTGTCGTCCCCTTCTCCTCCTGCCCCCAATCCTTCCCAGCATTAGGGTCTTTTCCAATGAGTCAACTCTTCACATGAAGTGGCCAAAGTATTGGAGTTTCAGCTTCAACATCAGTCCTCCCAATGAACACCCAGGACTGATCTCCTTTAGGATGGACTGGTTGGATCTCCTTGCAGTCCTAGGAATTCTCAAGAGTCTTCTCCAACACCACAGTTCAAAAGCATTAATTCTTCGGCGCTCAGCTTTCTTCACCGTCCAACTCTCACATCCATACATGACCACTGGAAAAACCATAGCCTTGACTAGACGGACCTTTGTTGGCAAAGTAATGTCTCTGCTTTTAAATATGCTATCTAGGTTGGTCATGACCTTCCTTCCAAGGATTAAGCATCTTTTCATTTCATGGCTGCAATCACCATCAGCAGTGAACACTACCCTAATCACCTTCTTTCTACCTCTTTCCCACCACTGGCGCTTTCTTATTTCTTCCACATGATTTGGACATGATGCCAAGCCTATATTTCAAATTCTCCTCAGCTCATATATTTTTCTCAAGTCCAAGACAAAGTCATTAGCCTAAAGTCTTTAATTTCTCCATATATGTCTAAATGTTATATCTATAGTACTTTTTTCACCTACCAGTGTTAGGCGCCGTTAACAGCTTTCTTAATTTTCTCTCTCCTACCTTTTTTTCTTCACAGTCTTTCAGGAACAGAAGGAATCCTATTAAGGATTTTAATAAGCTTTATGTCATATGTACCTACCTTCAGTCTGGATGACTCAAGACCTAGCTCACTGAAGGTTTCCTTGTCATTTCCACTCCAAGGACTAAAAGAGCTAAATATTTATTTTCTTAGCCGCCTCCACTGTAGGAGTGAACGTGTGACTCAACACTAACCAAAGGCCTGGGCGTGGAGACCTGCTGGAGCCCCCACTTGTGAGAAAGAAAAGGGGTTGAGGCTGCCCCTCCTCCCCACAGGCGTTTCATGCTTGGAATACGGGAGGGAAAAAGCCCAGGGATGGCCATGAGGAAAAGAAAGGGAATCACGGATACACAGGTTCGACAAAACGTTTGAATCTATTTATGTGAAGAACCTAGGCCACCCCTTTCCTATCTGCAGACTATTTAGGATCTGAGGGAAAAGAAAAAAAAAAAAACCCTCAAATTTGTGCCATTTGGAGTATCTTCATACTTGTGCCCAAAAGCAGTTCTGACTGATACACGTCTGCCTTTGCGTCTGTGTTAAACCCTCTTCCCTCAGTCTCTCCTGTCCTTAAGCTCCCTAGTTTAACATCAACCCCCAGAGCAGAAGATACAAACCAGGTCCTGAGCTTACATTTTTATAAAACCCTATACTTTATGATTCTTTACCAACTGAGCTGTAAGTGGCTCAGCTGGTAAAGAATCCGCCTGCAATGTGGGAGACCTGGGTTCGATCCCTGGGTCAGGAAGATCCCCTGGAGAAGGGGAAGGCTACCCACTCCAGTATTCTGGCCTGGAGAATTCCCTGAACTAAGTCCATGGGGGTCGCAAAGAGTCGGACATGGCTGAGTGACTTTCACTTTCATACTTTATGATAAAAATTATTATACATTTTTAGCAAAAGTATATTATCTGCCGAGGGCTCTCCTATGTAAGAGAATGACCGTGGAGTAGATTCTCAATCTGTGGAATATACCCTGAAGTTTTGGAGACTTCAAAATGCAAATTCCATCGATGAAAGACTTTTCTTTTTCAAAAAGGGAACATGTTTGGGGTGTTCTTCTTCTGTCATTACTGTCGTTGCTTCTGACTGGATGGGTTAGAGGGTGGTGGCCGAGGCTGAGAGGGAACAGAGATAGATGCCCCACTACTGGCGGGGCATGCTTGGTGGCTCGGGGACATGCTGCTCTTCCTGAGTCTTGCAGACAAAGAACAGAAAGCTTGCTTCTCAGTAGCTTTGCATAATAAAAAATGCAGTGAGTTTTGGTTATGATTCACACAGAAAGGCAAATGATAAATGAGTTAATGACTTAGATCTGCTTTATTTGTGTATGAAATTTTTACTTCAGTATTTTTTTTTTCATCCAAGTAGTATTAAGAAAGCCATTTTTGTCAACACATATATCAAACTTAAAGCAATAGCTACCTGCCCTTGATTGGCATTCATCGAGTTGGATGTTTGGAAGAGTGATTCTGGCAGGCAGGCTTACTGTGGTCAGTGACGGGGATGAGAGGATGGCAGGCTTAGGGACACTTTTAATCTTGGGTAATTTCATTTGATCTGTGTATCACGTTGTTGTGTTCAGTGTCAGGGTTTTTTTTTTTTCCCCCCAGTGTCAATTTTAATGAATGAATGTCTCCATCTCTAGCATGTTAACAATACTTCATGAAGTGCTGCCAAACTGGCTCTCTGGCTTTATCACAGTAACTCAGAGAGCTTTATAACAATATTTATGTCTTATATTATGCCCAGATAGGCTCGGCAGGTCTTCAGTGAGGTGTTAGACTATATACATGCTCTCTTTCCCCTCCCTCCCCCACTCTCTTCCCCTAATTTTCTTTTTTTTTTCTCCCTTCTTCTTGCTCTCCTTTCCTCTATTCTGATGGGTAGGCGGGTCTGTAAACTCTTCTCTAGATGATCTCCCAGGTAAATTGTGTAACTGTATGTCATTTTCATATGCATTCCAAAGTTGGAGTCACTTAAAATTGCTGTTCATCCTGTTCTAAGTGAATTACTCTAGCTTTAAACAAATCTAAGGAAACCTATATTCAAGTAAAAATCAAGTTTGTGCAGAAGTATTCTCTACCTGTAGGCGGTTTAGATATTGTGAGGATGAAGTCTGTAGCACAGAGACTGTCTCTATGAAATATCAGGAGTATAAATATGAACCAATGAACCAGACTGGTGGATCATTGTTTTAAGTACATCGTTTAGTAAGTCATAATTCCTCAAGCAATGCTTTATTATAGGTGAAGCGTTGTGAGCATTCTGTACTTGGGCTTCTGGAGATTCTTCTTCAACAAGGATGAGAGTTCCGATTCTCAGCTCAGGTGACATATACGAGGGACTTGTTGTTCTGGGAAAGCACCTCTAAGGTTCCTCTGAAGTGCAGCTCCAACACCAGGTGTCTGTAAATAACTTACTTATGTTGCCTTTTAAAGACTATGGTCCAACTCCAACCTCCACATTCACTTCAGTTCAGTTCAGTCGCTCAGTCGTGTCTGACTCTTTGCGACCCCATGAATCGCAGCACTCCAGGGCTCCCTGTCCATCACCAACTCCCGGAGTCCACCCAAACCCAGGTCCATTGAGTCAGTGATGCCATCCAGCCATCTCATCCTCCGTTGTCCCCTTCTCCTCCCGCCCTCAATCAAAGATATTCAATGTACACGAAGGAGCTGCTCCCACTGAAGACCACTTTGAGGCTCTGTGGCCCTCAGCACTCCGAAGCTTGGGTTCTCTGGTGCATATGGATGCAAATATTTTTTCCACCTAGTATTTTTCAACCATGTTGTTCAGTTCTGGAAAGAAAATAAAAAGCAATAGGAGAAAGTCCCTAATTGTATTATGTTTGTATCTTTAAAGTGAGAGCAGATGGTAATTGAAGAAACTTTTTTTTTTACACTTATTGAGATAATTAAATAATATGAAGATATGATATTAAAGAACTATAGAAATATTTGGGTTGTCAAAAAACAAAAATTTTTGAGAAGGTGATAAATAAACTGATCTCTGGAAAGTCATATAACAATGTGGCCAAGGAGGGCATTCCCCACCCCCGCTTCTGGAGTATCCATAATTGCAGAGAAAGCAGTTTGTAAAATTTTCCCTCTTTAAGGCCTCCTGCGCCACATTCTCTGACAGGATTGGCTTCAAATCATGTTTTGCTTTTGCCAAGTCCTTGTAAAGTGTGGGAGGCTTTCCTTTACTTCATGACTGGCTGCTCTCTACTGCTTTCCCCCCTTGCTCACATTGGAAATTTCACTCTAATGATTCACTGCTTGTTTTGTTTGTTTATTTGAAAAGTCCTCATTGCCACCCTTTACTCTGGTAACAAATGGATGCTTTTCTCAGAGGGGAAACGATTATATGCAGTTTGGGTGGGATTGATTCCTTTCCTGGAATGTGGCAAGGAGACCTGGGCCCAGCTAAACAGAATACTCTAGATAATTGGTTTGTCTAGGTGGCTGGTGTGGTGTTGGGCTCATCACCCAACACCTGCCCATGATATGAAGATGGGCAATTTCTGTTTGTTTCTGGCCAATGCAAAGCTGGGAGGCTGGAGGCTGACAGAAGTGTATTTCCTGCCACAGGGAATTTAACTATCTAATCAGTGAAGAAAGGAATTCCCTGGATTCCTAGTTAGGTGAGTTAATAATTCCCTTTTAAATTGTTACACAGCTGATTGTTACACAAGCTGAAATGTTGCTATCATCTGCAAAAAGAGCAATCTTAATGCACTCATTTTTCAAATGTCAAGTCACAGAAAATGAACCAGTTGGTGTTTTTTTAAAACATACCTATTTCCTGTATTCAAAAGTTCATATGCTATTCCATTTGACATGCTTTTTAGAATTTTATTATATAAAAATATTGTTAAAATTTTATTTTACATTCCCTCTTGCCCTAACTTGGGCTTCCCTAGTAGCTCAGATGGTAAAGCATCTGCCTGCAATGCAGGAGACCAGCGTTCGATCCCTGGGTCGGGAAGATCCTCTGGAGAAGGAAATGGCAACCCGCTCCAGTATTCTTGCCTGGAGAATCCCATGGACAGAGGAGCCTGGTGGACGCAAAGAGTCAGAAATGACTGGGCGACTAACACACACACACTTGCCCTAATTTAATAAGGATAGAGAGAGGAGAGTGCTAAAAATTAACTTCACAATGATACTGGGTTTGGGTAGTAACACCCCTAATGAGTAAGGCAAGTCTTGAGTTTTAATGTTGAACTCAAAGTTTGTATAAATAAAATATGCATCATTTTCTATTAAAATTATTATTTTGCATTTGTTATATTTAAGAGTCTATGAAATATCTCTCTGTATTCCAAGAGAACATTCAGTTCTTTATTCTTGCCTTGCCTCTTCCTTGTGTACTCCACCATCTAAATAATTCAGTGAAATGTTGAATCGGACTTTCCCAATACTTACTCCTTGTTTCTTATCTCTAAGCTAGTTTCCTACCTATGACGAGCCAGTAACCTTGCATTTTACTGTTCCTGTAACTTTTGCGTACCTTTAGGTATGAAAACTCATTCAAGGCATTTTAAAAGTTTAAAGAGATTGTATTCTCTGTTTTCCTCATTAGCCAAGAATATTTATCCTGCAAAGAAAGCCGCTAGATTTGTCAGGCGCAATTTTCTCTTGACAGGAGCCATGCTGTCATCGTTACTGACTGAGGCATCTGAAATTCTCGCCAACGTTTCTACAATTATTAATAGCTTTGCCCCCCTCCGCCACCACCTTCTATTCCTCTGAGAAGAGTTCATATTTAACATAAAAGGATCCATCTTCCACTTGAAAGCTTGATTTGTGCCCAATGGTAGTATGATCAATATGAAGCACTCACGTGCTCTTTCTGCTAACCTACTGGTTATACCAAATGGAGGGACTGAATGTCCCTCCTCAAGTTCACGTGTCGAAACGCCACCCTTCGGTGCCACGGTTTCTGAACATAGGGCCCTTGTAGGAGTAATGAAGGTTAATCCAGTCGTAAGCGTAGGGCCCTGATCCCGGAGAATTCTGTGTAAGAAGAAGCAGGGCGCCGAGCGCCATCTCTGCGCGCATGCACACACCGAGGACCGGCCACGCGCGCAGCAGTGAGAAGCGGGGTCTCCTGCAGAGTCCCTCCGGGAAGCCGCCCCGCCGTCACCCTAATCGCAGGCTTTCAGACTCCAGGACTCTGAGAACGTCAACTGCCACCGTTTAAGTCACTCCCTCTGTGATGTTTTGTTGTGGTAGCCTGAGCAGACTGATACTGTATTTTTGAAACAAAGACAGCATGCAGGAGAGAGCAATGGCTTTTCCAGCTCTAACGTTTTTGCTAGGCAACTTGTTGTTGTTGTTATTGATGTTTTCTGGTGTGTCTTACTGTTTTCTGTGCCTCTCATTCATGCATATTTATTCACTGAAGAAATAAAGCTAGCAATAGAGGTGAAAGTGTAGCATTTTCTTATCAAATAGTATCCTCCACTTTGTTAGAGTCTATGGTTAATTCGGATGGTTTCAGGACATACTTATTGAGTATCTGTTAAGTGCTGGGATCCTGCCAAGAAATTTGGGATAAATAAGGGACTAAAACCAAGACTCCTGTTATTGCCGAGTTTTATTTCAGAGGGAGTTGGGGTGTGTAACCACATGGGACACACAATAAAAAATAAGTGAATCAAATTGTGTGCTAGAGAGTGATCCACGGAATGGAAAAAATGAGAACATAATAAAATAGTGGGTGTACACTGGCAGCATTGTCAGGGGATTCCCTGGTAGCTCAACTGCTAAAGAATCTGCCTGCAATGCAGGAGACCCCGCTTTGATTCCTGGGTTGGGAAGATCCCCTGGAGAAAGGATGGGCTACCCACTCCAGTATTCTTGGGCTTGCCTGGTGGCTCAGCTGGTAAAGAATCTGCCTGCAATATGGGGAGACCTGGGTTCGATTCCTGGGTTGGGAAGATCCCATGGAGAAGGAAAAGGCTACCCTCTCCAGTATTCTGGCCTGGAGAATTTAGTCCATGGGGTCGCAAAGAGTCGGACATGACTGAGAGACTTTCACTTTGGCAGTATTGTCAAAGAAGGAAGGTAATAGAAGATGAAGTCAAAGAGATATTAGTTGCAACGGCTTTAAAGGGCAAGATTTCTTAACCCTAGCATGGAATAAAACAGAGAGAGTATTCATGAATTGTTATGGGAAAGATTATTTTCCGTCTCACTATGGTGGGCTGAAGAGGGGACCCCCCTTCAAGATATGCACATCCTAAAAGCCATAACTTTTATGAGTGTTTCATCTTACAACATAGCAAGTACTTTACAAATGTTATTAAGGATCTTGACATGGGGGTTATCCTTGATTGCCTGGCGAGTTCAATGTAATCACAGGGGTGTATACAAGAGGGAGGCAGAAGGATCACAGTTAGAGAAAGAGAATTAGAGGAAGGAGCAGAAATAGGAGAGAGAACGTTTTGAAGGAAAGAGCCACCAGCCCAGGAACACATGTGACCTCTGGAAGCTGAAAGGGCAGGGGAAGAGAGCCTCCCCTAGGGCCTCCAAAAGAAGCAAAGCCCCGCCAACACCTGGATTTTGTGGATGCTTTTCAGTTTCTGAGTCATGTCCGACTCTCCCCGAGCCCGTGGACCGTAGCCCACCAGACTCCTCTGTCCATAGCATTCTCCAGGCAAGAAGACTGGAGTGAGTTGCCACGCCCTTCTCCAGGGGAGTGTTCCCAACCCAGGGATCAAACCCAGGTCTCCCCCATTGCAGGCAGATTCTTTACCGTCTGCACCACCAGGGAAGCCACAGAAACGTATAGTAGTTTCTACTGTTGCTATAACAAATTACCACAAATTAAGTAGCTCAACAGGCTTCCCAAGTGGCTCAATGGTAAAGAGTCCTCCTGCCAAGCAGGAGACAGAGGATAAGGCAGGTTGCCTCCTTGGGTTGGGTAGATCTTCAGGAGGAGGAAATGACAACCCACTCCACTATTCTTGTCTGGAAAATCCTTTGGACGGAGAAACTGGCAGGCTACTGTCCAAGGGGTCATAAAGAATCAAACATGACTCAGCACGCACACATGCGTTTCTAACTGAAATGCATTATCTGTTAATATAGGAGAATTAATAGTATATGTGACTTTATCACAAAAATAAATTATGGATATTTTTATGTCATATGAAAGTGTGTCAGTTTATGAAAGTATCTAAAACTATTGTTTATGGCCATGATCACTTCAAAACTGCAGTAGTTATCAGGTCCAGCACTAGGGAAAACCAACTTTATGGAATAATACCTTACCGAAAAAGCATATCATTGCTGTACCATGAATTTCTTCATATACTGAATATTTTGATAGCAACACTTCAATATAGTTGAGTTCCTTTGCAATCTTGAAATAGTTTGCATTTGGAAGCATTAATCTGAAGCAGAGTTCATAGACTTAACCAGACTTCAGAAAGCACCCTTGGAGTAAAATGCTTACATTTCCTACTACAGGACTTTCCTACTGTAAAGGCTTAGACTTTTACTCAGAGGAAAAGGAGGGCCCATTACAGAAGAGTAATATGATTTCACATAATTTTGTTTAAAAGGATTACCTTGGCTACCATGTTGAGGAAGTATCACTGGAGGCAAATATCTCAGCAAGAAACGATGATGTTCAGACCAGTGTGGTAATGGTGTAGTGATAAGGAAAGATCCAGTTCTGATTATATTTTGAACTTTGAGCCAATGGGATTTCCTTAAGACATATATGTAGAGTCAGCAAAAATAGATTTCTACTGTTGTCTGTGTATACGTTTGTTTGTCTGTTTGACGATTTTATTATTTATATTTGGGTGGTAAAAGAATTACTAGAGGGAGTTCTGGAGTATGTAACTGGAATGGGCCCTAATACATAGCAAGCAGGCTGGTTTTCATATTTGCAATGATAATCTTCTCTATGTCTAGAAATAAAACTGGAGTACCTTATTTTGCAGCTCCAATTCTTGAACTTTCCCTTCTCAATTCTTGAAATTCCAATTTTCCAAACTAATCTAATACCCTCCAAAGATACAAGACAGAGGTAAATGTATTAATAATAACAGGAGAAAATAATAGACTCAAGGGCAGTCATGGAGAATGTTGCTAAAATAATACTTTTGTTGTGCAAATAAGAGCTCAAAATTCCTTTTTAATAAAAGCAAACCAACCCTGTTTCAGCACTTTATTTCTACAAAACAGTGTGCTATGTGCTGTGAAAAATAGGGCCTTTGCTTCCAAGAATGTGCTTTGTTTGAGAGAAAAGTTTATATACTTGAGAGATATTAAATACTAATAAAACATCTGTATAACCATTTATGAAAATAATTGAGGGGTTGACATAAGAAAAGTTAGGATACATTTCTAGATAAATCATAAGTGTTGTAGGAACTCTGAGGAAGAAGTCATTTTACACAACAAAAAAATGAATATATTTTTAGATCTTCGGCTAAGGTTCTCAGTCAAGGAACTTAAGAGAGAAAGGTGGAAGAGCGCCCTGCAGATAATCCCTAATAAACTCCATATAAATTTATGGAGTTACTAAATATCTTGTTTACACACAGACACACACGCACACACACACACAATGAGAAATTATTTTCTCCTGTGCCAGCTGTCACTGGATACAGCATCATTAGTTATCAATGTAGACATGAACTTCAGAGGAGCTAACATCTTTTTTTCTTCAACACATGAAGGTGGCAGTTTGGACTTCCAAATTGCTGTTACTGGTCAGTTCTGGTCACTATTAGATCATATTTGTTAAGTAACAAAACAACAAAGCCTTTAATACTGACTGGTGTAAAAAAAAAAAAAGGAATAGAAACATTTTAAAGATTTTGAACTTTGTGGATAACTTCTACTATTATTGAAAAATTTATCCCATATAAAAAAGATGTGTCTAAGAATACCATAACATTACCACAAACCTGATAGCTTAGAACAACAGAAATTTATTTCTGCTATTTCTGGAGGCCAGAAGTTCAAACTTAGGATGTTGACATGGTCAGGAGGAATCTACTCCACAACTATCTCCTAGCTCCTGGTGACTGCTGGCAATTCTTACCATTCCTTGGCTTGTGGTCACATAACTCCAATTTCTGCTTTGTCTTCATATCACCTCCTCTCCTCTGTGTGTTTAAGGGCTCAAACTTTGCCACAACCTTGCCAACCCTAGGGGTCTTTTTTTTTTTTTTTTTTTAGTAACAGACATCCTAAATGGTATGAGGGGATATTGATGTGCTCTTGATTGCATTTCCCTGATGATTAGTAACGTTCAGCAACTTTTCACATACCTGTTGGCCATTGTAGGTCTAGTTTGAAAGTGATAGTTGCTCAGTGTGTCTGACTCTTTGGGACCTCATGGGCTGTAGCCTTCCAGGCTGTACTGTCCATGGGATTTCCCATTTAAGAATACTAGATGGGATGCCATTTCCTCCTCCAGGGGATCTTTCCGACCCAGGGATCGAACCCGCATCTCCTTCATCTCCTGCATTGCAAGTGGATTCTTTACCCACTGAGCCATTCAAGTCCTTAGCCCATTTTAAAGTCAGATTATTATTATTATTGTTATATTGCTAGTTAGTTGTAGAAGTTTTTTATATATTTTGTAAATGACCCCCTTGTCAAATATATGATTTGCAAATATTTTCTTTCATTCTGAATATTATCTTTTCACTATTTGCACTATTTCCTTTTCAGTGTAGAAGCTTTTTAGTTTTATATAGTCCCACTTGTTTATTTTTGCTTTTGTTGCCTGTGCTTTGGGTTTAATATCCATGAAATCATTACTAAGATTAATGTCATGGAGTTTTCCCCTACTGTTTCTTCTCGGAGTTGTACAGTTTCAGATTTTGTGATCTATACCGTTGTCCCGTTGTGTATTCCTGATGCCTTGTCAATCAGTTGACCTTATTTATGTGGATTTATTTCTGGATTTCTTGCTGTGTTACATTGATACATATGCCTCTCATTATGCCAATACCATACTTTTTAAATTGCTATGGCTTTGTCATGTATTTATAATCAAGAAACAAGCTTAGCGGTTTAGTTACTAAGCCAGGTTCGATTCAAGCTTAGCTCTTTTTCAAGATTGTGTTAGC
Organism: Giraffa tippelskirchi; assembly: GCF_054371585.1. Lineage (NCBI taxonomy): Eukaryota > Metazoa > Chordata > Mammalia > Artiodactyla > Giraffidae > Giraffa > Giraffa tippelskirchi. The sequence goes on along the minus strand of NC_137280.1, from coordinate 173,212,310 downwards.
TATTTGAGGTCCTTTCTGGTTCTGTGTGAATTTTAGAATTGCTTTTTCTATTTTCATAAAAAATGCAGTTGGGATTTTGATAGAAGCTAGGAGCTGATGGTCCCCTGCCGATCGTATGGCACCATGCCAGGGTGCAGATTTTGGTGGGTGGCGTCTCCCTTGCGCCTGCCCTTTCATTGCTGCTGCTTTCACGCTCCTCTGGAGTACTCCCCTTGGCTAGTTTCTGCACATCTCACAAAGGGCACTGACCTGTGTGTTGCTTTTGAGTTGCTGTGTTGGGCATGTTGTAGGGAGGCAGGACTCCAGGGCTTTATTCCAGCATACTGGTAATGTCAGTCCTCTGCAGGTTTAAATAATATGATCAGAGCAGATCCCACCTAGGTGATCTTTGAGTTAACATCCAAAACAGGTTTCAAATATGCAAATAAAATAGCATTCTCTTCAAGATATAATGTCAGATATTGCATATTAAATGTATGTGAGAAAACATGTGGTTTGCTCCCAAAACACCATTTTTACCTAAATTCAATTTTTATAAATGCTAGTTTCCTACAATTGGTAAATACATTTAGGGAATGTATATTTCAATGATACTGTGATTTCATTTAAGTACACCAGCCATTTATTTGCTGTTCAGATAATGATCACTTAATATGCAGAACCATTCTTTAGACTGTACATGCCATGAGCTACTTTAGGGATTTAAGTGCGCTCTTGAAAACTGTAAACTATGGTTCAGTGAACGACTCCAGTGCCTAGCTAAAACCATTTTAACTCCCTTTCCCCAACTACCTTTGCAAAAATGGAAAAGTTATAAAGTTAAAATCAGTGCTAGAATAGGCTTTTTAACTCTTTTATATTCCTCCAAATAATGTTTTCCAAACACCTGGGCACTTCATGGTCAAAATTACAATGTTTCAATAAGGACCAAAGCAAATACTAATTCACTAAAAAAAGAGGTATATTTCAGATGTGGTGCAAACATTGCCCAACATGTTTATTTTCCAAGTAGTATGATTTGATTTCCATCAATATCTACAAACATTTTTATGTGGATCTGTTTTAAATAGAGGGAAAAAAAAACAATTCCCTCTAAGGAGAGGGAAAGGAAATTAGAAAGTGAAAGAAGACAGAAAAGCTTCAGTTACAGTGTTCTGCTCCATATAGAGAGCAATGTCTTCAATTACCAATCAGTGTTTTTGAATTAAATCTTATCAAGTGAAACCAAATCTAAACTACATCTCCTCAGAAATTAGTACACTCTTAATGAGAAGTGCAATTTAATAATTACAATTTAACCATTCGTGGAAGTTAATTGCAAAAAAAATGCTTTCTAATTGAGAGCCAAAGAACTTAAAATAGTATATAGTATAATACTAGAGGTCTTAAGTGTTGATATTTATGGTAAGAATTTTAATAGATTGGGACTAATGGTGAGTTGAAATGTAATAGCTGTATACAAACTTGCAAAATACTTGTATATAATAATATTTTGCTGACTAAATACATCTTTTCCTTTTCTCTGTTCTTGTACATTGTTAATCTTGTACTTACCAAGATGTGAATGGATTGTATGGAAATATCATTAAGTTCTTAATGATTTAGTGAAAAATTTAGTTCCTTTGCAAGTTAACCTTCCATTAATCTATTACTTTATATAACATCAATGTCATTTTATTGGCAAATAAACTTATCCCTGCTTTCAGAATTGAAAATAGGTTCTACAGTACCTAATAAGAAAGAACATAAAAATTGAAATATATGTCTTATAAACTTTACCAAGTTGTTTAGCATACAGCAGAATATCAACTGGATATTTAATGGGTAATTTAAATACCTGTTAAATACTTGCTGATCATTTGTTCTGCATGTTCACAGAGCCTCAGAGATGTGGTAAAGAAATGTAAACTACTATATTTTAAATCATGGGCTTCCCTGGTGGCTCAGACAGTAATTCTTCTGCAATGCAGAAGACCCAGGTTTGATCCCTGAGTGGGGAAGATCTCCTGGAGAAAGGAATGGCAACCCATTTCAGTATTCTTGCCTGGAGAATTCCACGGACAGAGGAGCCTGGCGGGCTACAGTCCATGGGACTGCAAGAGTCGGACAGGACTAAGCAACTGAAACGGATGCAGATACAGGCATAAAATACAGATACTTAAATATATGTATCACATTATTCTAGTGTTAAAACATTCAATTGTGGTATTAACAAAAATCAGAAAAAGAACAAATATAGATCTATCAAGTTTTAGTTTTCAGATTCTTGAGAATGTGATAGTAGGATTTCTCAAGAACTCTATTCTGATATCTCCCTCTTCCTTTCCCTTTGCTTTATTTTCTCCGGTACATCTTCAACTTAGAAAGCTAATTAACGGTCCATGTCATATCTGAAGAAATAAATAGTATTTCGAGATGGATAAACCCTAACAGTTAGAGACTTTCTTTTCTTGGGCTCCAAAATCACTGCAGATGGTAACTTCAGCCATGAAATTAAAAGACACTTCTTGGAAGAAAAGCTATGACAAATCTAAACAGCATATTAAAAAGCAGAGATATTACTTTGCCGACAAAGATCCATCTAGTCAAAGCTATGGTTTTTCCAGTAGTCATGTATGGATGTGAGAGCTGGACCATAAAGAAGGCTGATGAAGAATTGATGCTTTTGAACTGTGGTGTTGGAGAAGACTCTTGAGAGTCCCTTGGACTGCAAGGAGATCCAATCAGTCAATCCTAAAGGAAATCAGTCCTGAATTTTCATTGGAAGGTCTGATGTTGAAGCTGAAACTCCAGTACTTTGGCCACCTGATGTGAAGAACTGACTCATTGGAAAATACCTGATATTGGGAAAGATTGAAGGCAGGAGAAGAAGGGGATGACAGAGGGTGAGATGAGTGGATGGCATTACCGACTCAATGGAGATGCTCTGGGAGATGGAGATGGACACAGAAGCCTGACATGCTGCAGTCCATGGGGTTGCAAAGAGTCGGACATGACTGAGCAACCGAACTAAACTCAACTGAAACCTTGCTAGGTATTTGAGAACAAAAAAAAAAATACATCTCTCCTTTTTGGTGCTCAAAACCTGCATGGAACAAAGTATCACGTTGGTTATTTAGCAAGTTAAAAAGCAAAGTAAGAATACAACATGGATACAAAGATGATTATTTTAACCATTTTAAATAGAACTATTTCAGTGTAAATGTTTAAACCATGTTAAATCCAGTTAATATAATTTAACTAAGGTTTACTCACATGACTCAGCGTAGCCTCTGTGAAAGTTGATTGTGTTTTTTTTAAATATATAATACATATATTCAAAAAGAAGTAAATAGCTCCCAGTTGGCCACAAATACCACTTGAGATGGTTAAGTCTTTGAGAGCTGAGTTCACCCCGGTTCTTTTTGCCTGTATCCTGCTACTCCTAGTTGACTTCTGTGTCCTTGATTAATCTGAAGCCAGAAACCCAAAGCCCCCATCTGATTAGGAGTGCCCCTCCCAGAACCTTTGGGGAGCTGGGGGGCAGCATCACAGCCAAGGAATGAGGGAAATAACATATTTAAAGCATTTGGGGGAAAAAATCCTGTTTCTTTTAGAATGACATCCCTTAAATGATGAAGACATGCTTTTGTTTCAAAACATTCATTGTAAAGTTCTGCTCCATAGTCCTGAAGTGTTCAAGGACACACCATACAATTAACCTCTTAGGAAAATGTTGAAATAAACAGTAACTTTTAATCAAATTATCACAAAATCAGCATGCCACTGTTTTTGACAGAGCCTCTCTGATGTTAACACAGATATAAATCATCTGGGAGCTTGTTAAATGTTGCTAAATGATCCTGGTTCAGGAAATTTGAGCTATGGACTAGGATTCTGCTTTTCAAACATTCAGTTGAAGTTGAACCACTTGGTACAAGGATTGCAATTTATATAGCAAGATTTTACCAAAACAATGTACACCCTTTATAACAATTCAAACATGTGATCCTTGGACAACTGGGTGTAATATTGATACTACCTAAAAGCGCTTTCCTGTGGACTATGCCTCAAATAAGGTAATAAAATTAGTGTTTGTTGTGAATATGCCTCAGATAAAGTCATAAGAATAGGCTTCTACCTCTTTGAAGTGGCCTTCTGGTTGTGACCTTCTTGAGATTGTTCAGTCGTAAGTCGTGTCTGACTCTGCAACACTATAGACTGCATCACGCCAGGCTTCCCTGTCCTTCACTATCCTGGAGCTTGCTCAAACCCATGTCCACTGAGCCAGTGATGCCATCCAAGCATCTCATCCTCTGTCGCCCTGTTCTTCTCCTGCCTTCAGTCTTTCCTAGCACCAGGGTCTTTTCCAAAGAGTCGGCTCTTCGCATCAGGTGGCCAAAGTAGTGGAGCTTCAGTTTCAACATCAGTCCTTCCAGTGACCATTCAGGACTGCTTTCCTTTAGGATGGACTGGTTTGATCTCTTTGCAGTCTAAGGGATTCTCGAGAGTCTTCTCTAGCACCACAATTAGAAAGCATCTGTTCTTCAGTGCTCAGCTTTCTTCATGGTCCAGCTCTCTCATCTGAACATAACTACTGGAAAATCATAGCTTTTACTCTATGGACCTTTGTCAGCAAAGTGATGTCTCTTCTTTCTAATATGCTGTCTAGGTTGGTCATGGCTGTTCTTCCAAGGAGCAAGTGTCTTTTAATTTTGTGGCTGCAATGACCTTCTTCTGTCTGTCACAAATTGTCCCCCCAAAATGAATGTTCTAGATCTGTCCAGATTTTTCTTAAAAAACAATCTCACCAGTCACTGTCTCCGTATAAGTACTACTTTCAAGTTAGTTAATAAAATTGCCCTGAAAATACGTAGGGGATAGGAAACACTTTGGCTCCTGGTGTTACAGGCTTCTGCTTTGATTAGTTGGGATCCGTACTCTCTCCTGATTTTAGCAAGGTCCCAAGAATACCTGTTCAATAAATACCTGGACTGTCGTGTTCTGACATCCTTCTCTACTCTGAGCAGTGTTTCTTTTTTGTAACTGTCTCTTCTAATTTTTCAGCTGCCAAGTCTTGGAACTGTCAATCTGCCAGCTTCTTACAAAATTACCTTCTTCTAATTTTCTGTTTTTGTTGTGGCTTAATAAACCAATTGAACAGTCTCATTAGATTCATGTCTAAAATAAGAAAAAAAATAGACTGAAATGAGGAGAAACTTTAGAGTGTTTTGTGAATAATATGTAGGGCTTTTAGTGATTTCATTTCCTACTTCCTTTCTAGTTCATGAGAAACTTTATTTCTTATCTCTGGGTTTTTGTCTAAATTCCAGATATTTAATGACAGATAAGTGATATCTAGAAAAATTGTCTTACTGGTTTTAAAGCAATAATAATTAGCATAACTTGGCAAGAAATCCAAGTTAATTAAAATTACAGAAGTGTATTTTATTCCTGGATCTAATGATCGATAGTTTAGAGATGAAAGAAACCTCACAGTTTCCCTTTCTTACTCAACATACAAAATTTTACAAGCAATTCCAACTTATATTTTAGTTGCAAAGCTAAAAAAGAGTTCTAAAGTCTTGAGACAGAAAGCAATTGGGGATTCCAGAGCTCATCTGTATTTTAATTTTTGTTTTTGGATCAAATAGCATTTCACTGAATTGTGGTTCGTCTATTCACAGAGATCTAGATCTATAGTCATATCAATATAAATGAATCCAAAACATAATGAAAAATAAATTTCCATCAATTTGTTTTATTGTTTGGCTAAGATCCAGAAACCCTATTTCCATTGTTGTTATAGCATTCTTATTCCAGGCAAATTAAATCAGCTTCATCTCATGCTCATGTTAACAATTCACCCACAGCCTATAAATTCAAAGTATTATTTGGCTCAATATAAGGATAGTAGTAGACATGTAATCTAAAATAAAATATTCTTGTAGACTATAGATTTGTGCCTACTTCTCCAGAACCATCTAGAATTCTCCCCCATATCACTGATATAAAGAACCCCCATTGACTTGGCAGACCCAACACTTGGGGGACAGATTTAAAAAGTCTTGGGAAGCTGATTGTCCAAGGCCTTAGCGTCCTTAGCATAGTCCAGACGTTACTGGGATTAATTCCGGGCCCTAAATGTCCTGACATTCCTTGTCAGGTTTTTAGATTTACTTAGCCCTTTGTTCGGTTTTCTTGTTGTTGCTGTTTTCACTTTCTTAATTCTTTCCTTCCTTTCTGCCTGCCTGCTTTCCAACAATGTCATCTATTACACGTGGCACTGCTAATATTGTGATGTTTGTGCCTTTTGAATGTCCTCAAAAAATACAAAATAATTCCAAGGTCATTTGAGAAATATGATCAGAAATGTCTTTATTACTAGATTCATGTGTAGTTTTTCTCAGCACATTATATTTTTTCAGACTCTATTGTCTTCAATTTTATTTCCATAAACTCCCTGCCCACCCACTGGTGGTGGACTGCAACCCTAGTCTGTCTTCCTTTTTTTTAATCATACAGATGGTAATACTACTCATCTCAGAGAGTTGTCATGGGGAGTAAGTGGCAAAAACATATGAGGTCCTTTGATCATTACCTGACATGTAATAAGAGCTCAATACATTTAGCTAAGTAATTATCAGTACTAACATCATTATAATTAGTGCACCTAAATTTTCTCTGCAATTAAAAATCATAGGAGCATTGGCCATTAAAGAGAGAACACATTAGACATCATTGAACCGGGTGAGATGCTCACAGCTGATAGATGCTGCATTAAATAAACACGAAGGAGGTTTAGTCCCCTTTTAACGCCCTTTTGAGTATTTGGATTATGTTTAGGAAAGAGATAATTTGAGTCAAGTTGTCTTTGACATTGCTCTAACAGGAGCTAATCTTCCTTTTCCCTAAAGAGAAATCAAACAACAGAATGAGGCTTGCCTGTGTAAGACTACTCAGATCTATTTTAATTACAATTTTATGATTACCTTCAATTAATAAAATGTAACACAGGCTTTCACTGATGGCAGAATATTACAGTTTCCATTTATGGTATAATAGAATATTACAGGCATATATGTGATTCAAGTGAATTATTTAAATTAAAGTAAATAAGATAACATAATTTGTGGATGTCCAACAATTATAAGGGCAGCACACGAGTAACTCATGTTTGGGAAGCACCAATATAGAAGCACCAACATCTTTATTTCACACAGGGGAAATCAAAGTCCTTGAAAGAAGATGTCGCTTACCCAAGATCAGGATCCAGGCCTAATTACTTTGAAAACTTACTGATGTGCATCAACATCATACCAGGTTTTATTACAGAGAATAATGTTCCATGGGTTCTCATTCTAACCCTATTAGGCAATTTAGATTTTTATAAAGCAGGAACTTTTATCATTGCATAGGTCTCCTGTGCCTACTTTCCAAAAAGAACTCAAAATTACCTGATCTCAAAGGGAAGAAGGGGAAAATGGCTAACAAGATAAAAAAAATTTTTAAAGAGATGAATTTAAGAATTTTTAAACCTAGATTACTTCTAACCTAAGATATGATATAGAAATGCAGTGTTCATTAACGTGCTGAATTATAAAACCGATTCTCACTGATGGAGTTATTATATTTGAAACCTGTGTAGTGCATAGAATATATTTCAGAATATAAAGAAAAGGGGCTTTCTGGAAATTATGTAGAGAAATGGTATATATCTCAGACTTCACTACCTCTAAAACATCATGAAAATGTTGTCAAAACTGAAACGTGAAATTTTTGCTCACATTTTAAAAAAATCTAATTCAATATTAAATTGCCTGCTAAATAATAGCCTAGAAGCTGAGGGTTCATCAGATAACTGATTATTTGGTATTAAGAAGGGAAAGAATTTCTATAGAAAGAAGAAACTAAATATTCTAAACACTAGAAACTTTGAAGCACAGTTTTACAACTGTTCAAAATAAAATGGAAGGAAAATGAGAAAGTGTGGAAAACCTAATTTTCAGAAATTGTGAATAAATTGTAAAATTCTCCATAATATTTCAATGTTAAGATAAAGGATTAATTAATCCACATGTTGTGCAACTTTGAAATATGTCTATATGACTGCATCATGTGTGAATTAGTTTATAATAATATCATTATTTATTGACTGCTTACTTGGAAATCATTGGGCTTAATAATTTGAAATGTCTCATGCAATTATTGCAATATTGCAGTTATTACTGTATGAATATGGCAATACTCACAGTATTTCCTCATATAGACTGGTTAAAGCTTAGTCAGAATTTGAACCTAGATTTGACTCCAAAGCCATGAATCTCAGCTGTACTCCATTTTTGCTGACTTACATTTATATTCATGCTTTACATCTTATCTTTACAATAAAAATGAATTTCTTAAATTTTTGGCTTTACCTCAAGACTAAAACCACTTTGATATGTTTTAAAACAACATTGTATTCTTTGTAATTAGAAAAATAGCTGGAAAATGCATTTATCCTTTTATGATTGATTATCTTAGATTTAAATGTAGTTATTCATGCTATGCTGCCTTTTTTTGTCCTTGAATTGTTTTGAGTTTGTATTTTAAGTAGTTTTAGGGAGGAGGCAGTCCTGGGCTCAGCACATTCAGGGGAGAAAGATCAAGATGGTGGGAGGTTCCTGAAGCAGCCTTTACAGTGAATGGTTAGTGAAACTGAATTTGTTTGCCTGGAATAAAACAGAATTGAGAAGATGATAAAAGCAAGAGAGCATGACTGCCATCTTTAAAAGCACTATATTTCACAACACTCACAAAGGATCTTCACATAAATGAACTCAATCCTCAAACAACTGCAGGAGTTACAAAAGGACAAATACTGTCATTCCAGTATTATAAGTGAAGTGTGCACGCTCAGTCACGTCTGACTCTTTGCGATCCCATGGACTGTAGCCCACCAGGCTCCTCTGTATGTGAGATTTCCCAGACAAGAATACTGGAGTGGGTTCCCATTCCCTTCTCCACAGGATCCTCCCAACCCAGGGCTTGAACCCGCATTTCTGGAATTGACGGGCAGATTCTTTTTTTTTTTTTTTTAATTAATTAATTTATTTTAGTTGGAGGCTAATTACTTTACAATATTGTAGTGGTTTTTGCCATACATTGACATGAATCAGCCATGGGTTTACATGTGTTCCCCATCCTGAACCCCCCTCCCACCTCCCTCCCCATCCCATCCCTCTGGATCATCCCATTGCCCCAGCCCTGAGCATTTGTCTCATGCATCAAACCTGGACTGGTGTTCTGTTTCACATATGATAACATACATGTTTCAATGCTATTCTCTCAGATCATCCCACCCTCACCTCCCACAGAGTCCAAAAGACTGTTCTATGCATCTTTGTCTCTTTTGTTGTCTCGCATATAGGGTCATCTTTACCATCTTTCAGATTCCATATATATGCGTTAGTATACTGTATTGGGGTTTTTCTTTCTGGCTTACTTCACTCTGTATAATAGGCTCCAGTTTCATCCACCTCGTTAGAACTGATTCGAATGTATTCTTTTTAATGGCTGAATAATATTCCATTGTGTATGTGTACCACAGCTTCCTTATCCATTCATCTGCTGATGGACATCTAGGTTGCTTCCACGTCCTGGCTATTATAAACAGTGCTGCGATGAACATTGGGGTACACGTGTCTCTTTCAATTCTGGTTTCCTCAGTGTATATGCCCAGCAGTGGGATTGCTGGGTCATATGGCAGTTCTATTTCCAGTTTTTTGAGGAATCTCCACACTGTTCTCCATCGTGGCTGTACCAGTTTGCATTCTCACCAACAGTGTAAGAGGGTTCCCTTTTCTCCACACCCTCTCCAGCGTTTATTGTTTGTAGACTTTTGGATAGCAGCCATTCTAACGGGCGTGAAATGGTACCTCACTGTGGTTTTGATTTGCATTTCTCTGATAATGAGTGATGTTGAGCATCTTTTCATGTGTTTGTCAGCCATCTGTATGTCTTCTTTGGAGAAATGTCTGTTTAGTTCTTTGGTCCACTTTTTGATTGGGTCGTTTATTTTTCTGGAATTGACCTGCAGGAGTTGTTTGTATATTTTTGAGATTCTTGCCCACTGAGCCACCAGGGAAGCCCTTGTATATGAAGCAGCTAAAGTCAGAAGAATTCTGGTCCTTAGGCGCCGTGACACAGTGATCAAAGTGGAAAGTTCTAAATTTGAACTGAGATTTGACTCCAGATTCTGCATGTGTGTATGTGTCTGTGAGCATGTGTGTATAACACTCCAGATGCCCCCTGTTAGAAAATGCAAGATTTGGGGTAAAATTAAAAAGGGTCTTTCCAACAGTGATGACCATTTCCTAAAGATAAAGTGCATTTTCCCAGAAAAATAAAGAGGCTTTTGTAATTCTAGTTGTTTAATTATAAGTTTGATGGGCCTTCGGAAGGGCTATGTTAGAAAAAGAGAATAAAATAACAAGTAACTGCATTACTAGGGAACTAGATCCTTCTGCTCAATAATGAAATTCAATAATTATATGAGATTTCATCACATTTCCTAGTTTTCATTATGAAAATATATTTAAAATATATGCAAAAAGACAAAGAATACAACAAATAAGCACTTACCCAATGGGTAGTTAATAATATACCATTTTATTCATATCATTTCAAAAGAGATAAAGCATTACAGATACTACTGGAGAGCCTCACTTATAATTTCCCTTGATCCCATCCCCTTTTCTCTCTTTCCTTCCCCAGAATATTAGCATAATCTATGGCTGCATTGCATTTCATATATATGTATGTGTGTGTGTGTGTATATATACATATGGGGCTTCCCAAGTGACTCAATTGTAAAGAATCCATCTACTGATAGGAGATGCAAGTTCAATCCTTGGGTTGAAAAGATCCTCTGGAGGAGGAAATGGCAACCCACTCCAGTGGGAAATGCTATGGACAGTGGAGCCTGGCAGGCTACAGTCCACAGGGTCTGAAAATGTCAGACACAACTGAGTGACGGACACCCACACATATAGACACACGCACAAAATTATTAATATGAGTTGTCAAAAACTGTGATGAGTCTGAAATATCACTCTATTTGCATGCGAACATGTTAGCCCGCCGTGTTTCATGGATTCTGGTAGAAGACCATCCAGGATCAAAGAAAAAGGACTGTATTATTTGCAGTAATAACAGTAGACAGAATAATAACATTCTAATTTATTATTTTCCCAAATCCTAGTTCTCAGGGGTAATTCAAAGAGAGCCAGGGACTTCTGCACTTACTACTGCAGGAGAGGAAACCTGACCTTAGAGGTCTCAAAGCTTGTATTTTAATTTTTCACCCGCACCTTTGGCAGTGAAAGCACCGAGTCCCCAGAGTCCCCAACCACTCGGCCACCAGGCCGTCCCCACCAAAGCTTTTATAATGGACAGTAGACAAGTCTGCTCTTTGCTCTAGAGGGAGAATTTGCCTGTATCTCTGAAGGATGATTCCTATATAAAAAATCCTTGAAAAGACATGCCAGTGTAGTTTGGGATAATTTATGTAACAGCATTGTTTTTGATCTATTTTGTATGACATTGTGTGTAGAAAGAAAATATTTTAAGATCTGAGACATAGACTTGTCCATCACTTTTGAATCATCCTTTTCTTGTAAGAAATTTTAAAATTCTATTTGATTCAAATTATTATATGTACCTTAGTTCCTGAATCTTGTAATTATGTATGCATACATAGGAGATACATTTCTGCAAGAGTTCCTTAATGTTACAGCAAGTGTGGTGACTTAAATATGTAGTAGTTAACCCTTTTGAAAGGATTTTAAATTTGCTAAGGAACAGGATAGATTATTATCACTTAAAAAAGTACTGTCATAATTGCAATAAATTGTAATTTTATTTTTATGTCATTCTCCTAAGTATATTCAAACAGTTATTTAGTATGCCAGAGAGTACAATTATGATTTCTCATTTTTATCCTAAATTGGCATTGGACTATGCAATATGAGCCAAAAAAGAAAATGAATATTTGTAAACAATATTTAAAGTGTTACTGAAGAAATGAAATTCAATGTGATATGTATATTTTCTTCCTTATTGCTGGGGAAAGTTTGCTCCCCTTAAGAGATTAATGGCTTTACAAACAAGAAAACACAATAATTTTGGGAAGTTAGCTTGATAGAATCAAAGCTGGACAAGTGTCACGGTACCTTCTGCTCTGGGAATACCCAAGATGCTGAATTGAAATTCATGAGTAAAAACACCTCTGGGGAAAGCCACGTCTGTTCTTTTCATCTTATTTAGGAAAGTAAGGAAAAATAGCATCTTCCAGGAAAATAGCATTCAAATATAACTCCAAACAGCCAGAAGAGAAATAAGCAGACATCTTCACATTACCAGATGATCAGAAAACATTCTGCGAGAAACTCAAAATTTTATTTGAACTGAATTCAGGAATTACTCAGACAGAATATATTCCTTCCTATAAGATTTTAGTACTAACAAGAATGCATTGTACTAAATCCATGTAAACCATGATTTAAATTTTTCTGTAGTATATTTATCTGTGATTTAAGAGGCATCTGATGTGGTTCAGTGGTAAAGAATCTGCCTGCCAATGCAGGAGACACAGAAGACATGGGTTCAATCCCTGAGTGGGGAAGATGCCCTGGAGGAGGAAGTGGCAACTCACTTCTGTCTTCTAGCCTGGAGAATCCCATGGACTTAAGAACCAGGCCGGCTGCAGTCCATGGGGTTGCAAAGAGCTGAATATGACTGAGTGAGTGAGCACGTACACACGCACAGTTCAAGAAAGGTGTTTAGTAGAAGTAATTGGATATAAAACATTAGAAAGTCTTCATCTATAGAATTAGGATTTTGGTTCTGAATATAATAATGCACCAAGTCCTGTCCGACTTTCTGTGACCCCATGAACTGCAGCACTCCAGGGTTCCCTGTCCTACACTAACTCCCTGAATTTGCTCAGACTCATGTCCGTTGAGTCACTGATGCCATCCAACCATCTCATTCTCTGTCTCTCTCTCCTCCTCTTGCCCTCAGTCTTTCCCACCATGAGAGTCTTTTCCAGTGAATTGCCTTTTCGCATCAGGTGGCCAAAGTATGAGAGCTTCACCTTCAGCATCAGTGCTTCCAATGAATATTCAGGGTTGATTTCCTTTAGGATGGACTGGTTGGATCTCCTTGCAGTCCAAGGGACTCTCAAGAGTCTTCTCCAGCACCACAATTTAAAAGCATCAATTCTTCCACACTAAACCTTCTTATGATCCAACACTCACATCCATATATGACTACTGGAAAAGCCATAGCTTTCACTATACAGAACATGTTGGTAGCATGATTTTTAATCACTTTTTAATACACTCTGCTTTTTAATTTGCTGTTTATATTTAGCTTTTCTTCTAAGAAGCAACTTATTTTAATTTCATGGCTGCAGTCACTGACTGCAGTGATTTTGAAGGCCAAGAATATAAAATATGTCACTGTTTCCAATTTTTCCCTATTTACATACCATGAAGTGATGGGACCAGATGCCATGATCTTACGATTTGAATGTAGAGTTTTAAGCCAGGTTTTTCAATCTCCTCTTTCACCTTCATCTAGAGGCTCTTTAGTTCCTCTTAACTTTCTACCATTAAAGTGGTATCTTCTGAATATCTGAGGTTCTTGTTATTTCTCCTAGCAATATTGATTCCAAATTGTGATTCATCAAGCCTGGCAATCCACATGATGTACTGTGCATATAAGTTAAGTAAGTAGGTGACAGTGTACAGCCTTGACATACTCCTTTCCCAATTTGGAACCAGTCCGTTGTTCCACAGCCAGTACTAACTGTTCCTTCTTGTCCTGCACACAGGTTTCTCAAGAGGCAGGTAAGGTGGCTGGGTATTCCATTCTCTTTAAGAATTTTTCAGTCTGTTGTGATCCACACAGTCAAAGGCTTTAGCATAGTCAATGAAGCAGAAGTAGATATTTTTCTGGAATTCCTTGTTCTCCCAATGATCAAACAGATGTAGGCAATTTGATCTCTGGCCTCTGCCTTTTCTAAATCCACATTTAGATTCTAAAGTCACATACTGCTGTAGCCTAGTTTGAAGGATTTTGAACATAATTTTGCCTGTCACCTCCATTACCTGAATAGCCTAGTGGTTTTCCCTCCTTTCTTCAATTTTACCCAGAATTTTGAAATAAGGAGCTGATGATCTGAGCCACAGTCAGCTCCAAGTCTTATTTTTGCTGACTGTATAGAGCTTCAGCTGCAAAGAATATAATCTGATTTTGGTATTGACCATCTGGTGATATCCATGTGTAGAGTTGTCTCTTGTGTTGTTGGAAAAGGATGTTTCCTTTTACCAGTTCATTCTTTTGGCAAAATTCTTTATCCTTTGCCCTGCTTTATTTTGTAGTCCAAGGCCAAACTTGCCTGTTATTCTAGGTATCTCTTGACCTCCTACTTTTGCTTTCCAGTCCCATATGATGAAAAGGACATTTTTATGGTGCTAGTTCTAGAACATCTTGTAGGTCTCCATAGTATTGTTCAATTTCAGCTTCTTCAGCATTAGTGGTTGAGGCATAGACTTCAATCACTGTGATGTTGAATGGCTTGCCTTGGAAATGAATGGAGATCATTTTGTCGTTTTTGAGATTGCACCTGTGTTTTGCGTTTCAAACTTTTTGTTGACTATGAGGGCTACTCCCATTCACTAGGAAAGTGAAAAAGCTGGTTTGAACCTCAACATTCAGAAAATGAAGATCATGGCATCTGGTCCCATCACTTAATGATAAATATAAGGGGTAACATTGGAAGCAGTAACAGATTTTGTTTTCTTGGGCTCAAAATCATTGCAGATGGTGACTGGAGTCATGAAATTAAAAGATGCTTGTTCCTTGGAAGGAAAGCTATGACAATCCTAGACAGCATATTGAAAAGCAGAGACCTCACTTTGCCAACAAGGTCTGTGTAGTCAAAGCTATGGTTTTTCCAGTAGTCATGTACAGATGTGAGAGTTGGACCGTAAAAAAGGCTGAGCACTGAAGAACTGATACTTTCAAACTGAAGTGCTGGAGGAGGCTCTTGAAGGCACCTTGGACTGCAAGGTACTGCAAGGAGATCGAACCAGTCAATCCTAAAGGAAATCACCCCTAAATATTCATTGGAAGAACTTTGGCCGATGCTCCAATACTTTGGCCACCTTAATGAAGAACCAACTTGTTGAAAAAGTCCATGATGCTAGGAAAGATTGAAGGCAAAAAAAGAGGGCGGCAGAGAATGAGATAGTTAGATAGCATCCCTGACTCAATGGACAGGAATTTGAACAAACTCCAGGAGATAGTGGATGACAGAGAAGCCTGGTGTGCTGCGGTCCGCGCAATCGCAGAGAGTCAGACATGAGACAGCAATGCAACAACAATAAGTAGTAATACACAGTTACATTTGTTTGATTCAAGTTGTGAGAATTGTTTAAGGTAATTCATTAAATATCTCCTAGGTTTGGTACGGACCTAAGCAGTCTCCTTTGTCATCTCCTTTGTTTTCACTAACTGTTTAATAATTATGTACACTACTTTGTTTTAGCTACAAAAAAATTCAGTTATGGACACTTGTTTCCATCATTAAAACCGTCAACTAAGATATAAGCATGTTCTACACAGTCTAAATTATAAGGCTATTTTCTAGACCAAATGACATTTCTAAACTAATTGTCTCATATAAAATGTAAAGAAATGACATAGGTTATTTCTAAGGTCCCCCCCCCCTTTTTTTCATTCTCTGCTATGTGGAAGCAACTTTTGAGATGAATAGAGTGAGACAGCCAGGGTTGGCTGTGCCATTTATCTCTGTGACAATGACCAAACTGCCTCATGTCTCTTAACCTCAGTGTCCTCATTTGCAAATGATGAATATGAATTCTGTGGGCAAGGCTTTTTTTAAAATTTTATTTATTATTTATTATTTGGGGTTGTGCTGGGTCTTCGTTGCTGCTCGGGATTTTCTCTAGTTGTGATAAGTAGGGGCTGCTCCCTAGTTGCAGTGCACAGCTTTTCATTGTAGGGCTTCTCTTGTCGTGGAGCAAGGGCTCTAGGGCCCGTGGACTTCAGTAGTTGCAGCACTTGGGCTCAGTAGGTACAGCTCCCAAGCTCTAGAGCCCAGGCTCGGTACGTGTGGTACCCGGGCTTCGTTGCTCCAGGCATGTGGGATCTTCAGGCATCAAACCCATGTCTCTACATTGGCGGGTGGATTCTTCCACACTGAGCCCTCAGGGAAGCCCTGTGGGGAAGGCTAAATGTGACTATGCATATAAAATATTCATCCTGCTTGCTGCCATGTCGAAAAGCTCAATAAAGTGGTAGCTATTTTAATTAATTTAATAATTAGTCATTATTAGATAATTGATGGCGGCTTCCCTGATAGCTCAGTTGGTAAAGAATTCGTCTGCAATACAGGAGACCCTGGTTCAATTCCTCGGTTGGGAAGATCCACTTGAGAAGGAATAGGCTGCCCACTCCAGTATTCTTGGGCTTCCCTTGTGGCCCAGCTGGTAAAGAATCTGCCTGCAATGCTGGAGACCTGGGTTCGATCCCTGGTTTGGAAGATCCCCTGGAGGAGGGAAAGGCTACCCACTGCAGTATTCTGGCCTGGAGAGTTCCATGGACTGTATAGTCCACGGGATCTCAAAGATACGTGACCCACAAGTAGGCAGGGGCTAGCATTGCCAGAATAGTGTTAGTCGCTCAGTCGTGTCTGACTCGTTGTGACCCCATGGACTGGAACATGTCAGGCTCCTCTGACAGTGGGATTTTTCAGGCAAGAATATTGGAGTGGGTTGCCACTTTGGACATAATTCTTAGGGAAACGTGCAGGTCTTAACAGAATTAAGAAAGGGAGTAACATGTTCATATTCGCGTTTTGTAAACATCACTGGGATAATATTAAAGAAACCAAATGAAAGTGCTACATTGGAAAACTTTTTCCCTCATTAACTGTTTTGAAAAGTATCCCAGATTCTATACTTTGGCTTGTATCGATCACATCTTTGATTAAAGGCCGACTAGTTATAACCAATGATTGCATCCCAGCCTGCTGAACTATATTATTTTATAAGTCAGCACATGGCCCAGGTCAGAGCAGCCAAATAAATGAAACTGTATTCTGGACCTTTTTCTATTTAATGCTTTTTTTTTTTTTTTTTCTTACTGGAGTTTCCTGTAGAAGTTTATAGTTTCTGAAACTCCTGACAGCCATCTTGTGGCAACAACAACAAAAAAAACAGGAAAAAAGTCGTGCTAAGAACGGCACCAACACGCCAATATGATGAAGGCCCGGACCAGTGAAGTAGGAGCATATATGGCTTCATGTTTTGTCATAAAGACAATGATACGGACTTAGCATTTGGTTCATTTGAAGAAGAAGATGGTTTGAAGGAACGAGTAGATAATGGTCCATAATTTATAGCTTGTGCAGCTAAATGGATGGCAGTGCCATCTGCTGAGGTAGGCAATCCTGTAGGAGCATTGCATAAGGAACCGTTAGATAGGTAGGTAGGTTGATTCAGTTTAGAATCCTCTATCAGTCCAGGTTTCAATTCAGGAAATAGAAAACAAAAACAACACCAAATCTTTCTTATGAAGAGGATTTAATTCAGAGTTAGATGTTTACCAAGTCATGGGAAAGGGCTAAGATGCTGACCATCAAGGTAGATCATATTCTGTTGATTACAAGGTCATTACCCTGTAGTATTTCTAGAGACCAGGAAGCCATGACCTCTGCTTCCATTTATCATGTTTCAGTTGCACATCCATACATCCTGTCACATGTGCTAGTGGTGTCTAGTGCTACAAATGCTCACTTCTGTCTAACCTGGATTGCCAGAAAGTGTGCCGGAAGGAGGGCAGTGTTCACCTCATCTATATCCGTTGTTGTTCACTTGCTAAGCTATGTCTGACTCTTCACGACCCCAGGGACTGCAGACACCAGGCTTCCCTGTCCTTTACCATCTCCCGGAGCTTGCTCAAACTCATGTCTATTGAGTCGGTGATGCCGTCCAACCATCTCATCGTCTATTGGCCCCTTCTCCTCCTGCCTTCAGTCTTTCTGTCATCAGGGTCTTTTCCAATGAGTCGGCTCTTTCAATCAGCTGGCCAAAGGATTTGAGCTTCAGCATCAGTCCTTCCAATGAATATTCAGAGTTAATTTCCTTTTTTAGAATTGACTGGCTGGATCTCCTTGCTATCCAAGGGACTCTCAAGAGTCTTATCCAGCACCACCATTTGAAAGCATCAGTTATTCGGCATTCAGTCTTCTTTATGTTCCAACACTCACATCCGTACATGACTATTGGAAAAAACCATAGCTTGCCGATACAGACCTTCGTCAGCAGAGTGATGTCTCTGCTTTTTAATACACTGTCTAGATTTTTCAGAACTTTTCTTCCAAGGAGCAGGTGTCTTTTAATTCTGTGGTGCAGTCACCATCTGCAATGATTTTGGAGCCCAGGAAAATAAAATCTGTCCCTGTTTCCTCTTTTTCCCCATCTATTTGCCATAAAGTGATGGGACTGTATGCCTTGATCTTAGTTTTTAGAATGTTGAGTTTTAAGCCAGCTTTTTCACGCTCTTCTTTCACCCTAAGAGGCTCTTTAGTTCTTTTTCACTTTCTACCATTAGAGTGGTATCATCTGCGTATCTGCTGTTATTGATATTTCTCCTGGCAGGCTTTATTCCAGCTTGAGATTCATCCAGTCCAACATTTCGTGTGACGTACTCTGCATAAAAGTTAAATAAGCAGGGTGACAATGTATAACTGTGACATACTCCTTTCCCAATTTTGAACCATTCCATTATTCCACGTCCTGTTCTAACTGTTGCTTTTTGACCTGCATACAGGTTTCTCAGGAGGCAGGTAAGGTTGCCTGGTATTCCCATCTCTTTCTGAATTTTCCATAGTATATTGTGATTCACACAGTCAAAGGTTTTACCATCGTCAATGAAGCAGAAGTAGATGTTTTTCTGAAATTCCTTTTTCTATGATCCAACGGATGTTGGCAATTTGATCTCTGCTCCTTCTGTCTTTTCTATATCCAGCTTGTACATCTGGAAGTTCTCTGTTCACATATTGTTGTAGCCTGAAGTGAAGTGAAGTCGCTCAGTCAGGTCCGACTCTTTGCGACCCCGTGGACTGTAGCCTTCCAGGTGCCTCCATCCGTGGGATTTTCCAGGCAAGAATACTGTAATGGGTTGCCATTTCCTTCTCAAAAGGGGACCTTCCCAACAAAGGGATCTAACCTGGGTCTCCCACACTGCAGGCAGACTCTTTACTGTCCGAGCTACCAGGTTGAAGCCTGGCCTGAAGGATTTTGAGCATTACCTTGCTAGCATGTGCAATTAGTAACACTGTACAGTAGTTTGAATGTTCTTTGGCATTGCCTTTCTTTGGGATTGGAATGAAAACTGACCTTTCCCAGTCCTGTGGCCACTGCTGAGTTTTCCAAATTTTGGCATATTGAGTGCAGCACTTTCACAGAATCATCTTTTAGGATGAAATTCCATCATTTTAAGATGGAATTCCATCACCTTCACTAGCTTTGTCCATAGTAACGCTTCCTAAGGCCCACTTGAATTCACACTCCAGGATGTCTGGTTCTATATTAGTGACCACATCATCATGGTTATCAGGGTCATTAAGAACTTTCTGTACAGTTCTTCTGTGTATTCTTGCCACCTCTTCTTAATATCTTCTGCTTGTGTTAGGTCCATATCCTTTCTGCCCTTTATTGTGCCCTTTGTTGCATAAAGTGTTCCCTTGGTATCTCTAGTTTTCTTGAAAAGATCTCTAGTCTTTCCCATTCTATTGTTTTTCTCTATTTCTTTACATTTTACACTTAACAAATGATTAGTGGACTTGATAAACAGGTCTGAAATCTATGTATGAAAGTTTCAGAATGCATACAATTTGGAAGTCATATGATAAAATATGAATCATTGTTCTGAATTGTTAGAAACCTAACCAACCCTTTCAGATTAAGGATTTTAAGCTAAATTTCAAAGAAAAGGGCATCTCCCTGGATACATAGCCATGCATTTGCTTCCCACAAATGGATTAATTCATCTGGATAGGAGCTGGAAGTCTTCATCCAAGGTTCATGTTTTGAGATCCTGCGTGGTCTCAGGCAGTCATCAGATGGTAATAATCATGTCTGTACGTATATATGTACTTTATCTCCTGAGGAGAGAATACATTTAATCAGAATATTTAACATAGCTAAAGGTAAGAATGTTTGTTTAGAATTTCTGCCTATCCAACGCAAGATACTGCTAATAAGCTAACCTCAAACTGGGTCCGAAAAAGGCTCTTCAAGTCTTTGCACAAATAGAACGCTCACTCTGCACAGACCAGTTGTAAAGCTCACTTTGTTCAGGAGGAAGCAAAGTGAGGTCAGGACTTTTACCTCAACACAATTCCTATCAACATGAAAGTGAATGAACCTCAAAAGATTGGAACCAAGAGGAGACTCATACTAATGGAGCTTATTCTAGGAATCAAGAGTAACCAGGGGGATATTTCAAATCATTGAAATCTTCAGACCGTTATGCTACATCCATTAGAGTTAATCCCATTTGACTCTTTCTTAATTCAAATGCCAACTTTGTCAGTGAGAATAGTCTTGATTACCTCATGTTTCCTACAAAGAAATAGGAGTTTGATACCCTCAGAATGCTAACCTAACAGTGAGTACTTGTGTTCTCTCTGGCATAAGGTCTAGGAGTTAATATAGCCCACCATTCTTGGCAATGTTTCTTTTTTATGGCATCAAAAATCAAGGATTAATTATGACTGTAACTATAATCATACCTAAGTCCGTAAACAATGAAAGAAAATAAAAAACATTTTAGGGGTCAAAATATTTGATAACAAGAATATACAAGTTCCAAAATATGTAAAGCTGTATAAATATGCTGTGATTGAGTTCACTTTTTAAAATAAGTTAAATGAGAGGGAAGAGAATAGAAAAAATGGAATGAGCTAAGGCAGAGAGGCGAGAAGGCACTTGCAAAAGCAAAGAGAAAAAGGCAAGAGACAAAGATCAGTAAACGGACACCGCTAATGGTTTACAATGATAGTTATATCATATTAGCCAGAATGCTTTCCAACAGAAAGACATGTGAAAACATATTTAATGTTTGTTTGTTTGTTTTCTTTTTTTATGAATCAGTTGCCCTGTGTCTTCTCCAAAATTCTACTGAGAAGCAGTCATCCTAAAATATAATCAATGTAAAACATGATATGGTGTGGGAAACTATGGCATATTATAAAAGAATATTGAAATTAAAAAAAAAAGGAGAAGTAATGTTAAATGCTAAAAAGAGATGAAGGCCATAAAATGGAGCACTCTCCCCAAAATTAGAATAAGTGGAAAAACAAATAACACTGTCATGGTGTCTTTAATGCATTTTACAGGAAGGTACTTTTTGTATTGATAAATACAAATCTGCCTTTTGTCCTGGTGAGCATATTCCTTTAGAGGAGGGTGACTGACGAATAAGCCATGCCTTCTTACAATGCACTGTAGAATCATTCATCTCTTGTAACACACTCAGCAAGTGAAAAAAAAAAAAATTTTTTTTTTTTATTTTTAAAGTGATTTTCAAGCAGCTTTGCCCACCTGGGATAATACAGTGAGCAACTAATATATGTATTCTGACCTGCTTAACAATAATCTCTTTTGTGTGAATTAACTAGTGTTCTGCTGTAAAGGAAATTGCATGGCAGCATGAGTTGCAAAACCCAGGTTTCCCAGAGTTTCATGAGCTCAGTAGAAGCTGATTATGACAAGTGAGGATCTTGCATAGGTGGTAAACATATTAAGGTGCAGGAATTGTGTGATTCCTGTGTATACACTATAGTTACTAACTTACTATAAACACTTAATTTTCAAGAAAATGAATCTGCCTCATTGGGACTTTAATGAAATAAATATAATCATTTCCCTTTCTTTTTTTCTGTAAGTAACATAGATAAGACTGTCATGCTTAAAATTAGTGGAAAACATTGTAGTATCTAAATAGTAAAGAAAAAATAATCATTGTCTGCAAAGTTACTGTGTATTGATATGCTTTAAATGAATCTGTATCTCAAATAGTGTGGTTTATATACCTCACTTAAGAAAAGTGCAAATGTGATGTAAATAGCTGCAGGTGAATTGAACAATGGAAGAAACTCTTTGAGCTAGTTCGAATTTGAATTTGTCATGCACAGTGCATTATTTGTGTTTACTTTAGGGTAATGGGTATCCTTGGCAGGAATCAGAATGACTGATGACTCACAGTATAAAGATTTTCCTAACACAGACTGGTAGTACAGAAACTCGACTGAGAAGTAAACAGTTGAGGCGGAAATAAGTCAGCCTTCAGTTGAAAATGTGCATTATGCAGTACCGATCCCAGGAGCTGACTATAAACAGACACCAATCTCGGGTTTCTAGTGCTTTCTGGCTTAGGGTTCATTTTCTGCCAAGAAATGAAATTCATTCAGAATTGTCCCCAGAAATTAATCTTCTGCTATGTGTTAAATCATATGTATGAACCAGGCACAGGAAGCTGATGCAATAGTTTGTACCTTGAAGTCAGAAAATTTCCCAATGTGCATGCTTTTTACAGTCAGTTTAACAGAGAGCAGGCCTCTTGCTCCACATAAGATATACATTAATAGCCTATCCTGAACATTATTCATTCTTTACCTCCCTTTCATTCTCCGTTCACGGTCATCATTTTCTTCATCTTACTGATCCCGTCCCCAATATTTGTGCTACAGGTTGGGTCTCCAGGAAAGCCATCTTCCCAATCATTGGTGTGGTGATCTAATCCTCGTGTTTAGAGGGCTCACAAAGCTGGATCAATAGTCCATTTCCTTCTGACACGGGCCCACAGCCTGCTGCCGCTCTGCTCTGGACATGGGGAAATGCTCTAAGTTGCTATCATTTTTTTTTTTTCCCCTTTCAAGGTAACAGCTCCAAGCTTAGTAGAGATTCTTTGTGTTTCTATTTTTATAGGCTTAGTTCTAGTTTTCTTTGGGGGCTCAGGAGTGTTGAGGAAAGCAACACTCTACGTGTCATCCTAGCTGCCGGTCTTGAGATTTATTTTACTTCAATTTCCACAGCATACTGTCCTCCAGTTCCGAGTCCACATTCGGCACAAATTTTCACTCTGTCAGTGTCTCAGCTCTCCTCTTTCCATTAAATATACCTGTAACTCTCTACACTCCTGCGGCACGTTCCTCGTCACTGCCTGTGTGCACAGGCAAATAAAATCAGGGCTTTATCACCAGAGGAGGTGATTTGGGGTAAGGGTTTATGATCTGGAGACTGTTGGAGAGCAATAATTTATTCTTCAAAATTTCCCCCTTCCCATTAAAGAATAACTATTTGGATAAATTTCTGATTTCATCAAGTTTTATTTCTATTTTTCATTAAATGACTGTCAAATAGAAAGAATTACGGTATTGTGAAATGGAAAGAGATATTGGCTTATAGATCTTGTCACGTTAACATTCTTGGAGAGCAGCGGCTGAGTTTACTCACAACTTCTCATAGCCAAAGACAGGAAAGATTTGTAACATCTCTATACACAGGCTAGATGCAGGTCAGATGGACATACTTCACTGCGTTTTAGGAAAGGAGGAGTAAAGTAAACAGAAAATCAATAATTTTACAGTTTAAAGTTCCAGTCAATAATGATCTATAATTTTTAAAGCAGTCATTATCTAACAACAGCTCTTTCCTTTCTAACTGGTCATGAAACTATTCCATGCCCCCTAAAATGCTGCTGCTGCTGCTGCTAAGTCGCTTTAGTCGTGTCCGACTCTGTGCGACCCCATAGACGGCAGCCCACTAGGCTCTTTCGTCCCTGGGATTCTCCAGGCAAGAATACTGGAGTGGGTTGCCATTTCCTTCTCCAGTGCATGAAAGTGAAAAGTGAAAGTGAAGTCGCTCCGTCGTGTCCGACTCTTCGCGACCCCATGGGCTGTAGCCTACCAGGCTCCCCCGTCCGTGGGGTTTCCCAGGCAAGAGTACTGGAGTGGGGTGCCATTGCCTTCTCCGCCCCTAAAATGGGTTGATTCTAAATGTATTCATCTATTTAATCACTTTATAAGTATGGATGCGTAGGCTGTACTTGTTCAGATTTCCTTACCTTGCAAGGTGAGAGATCATAACTAAAACTTGAAGAAACCACTAACAGTCTCTAGACCTACTGCAACATGACTACCAAGCATATGAAAGAGAAACCACCAAGTAGATAACTCATAAACAGTCTGTTTATCTTTTTTAAACTCCTCATCCATTTAATTCCCCCCAAGCCTGACTCCTGCTTTTACAAGCTCACATTTTAGCTCTAGCTCCAAAGGTTATCAAAGGCAGTGACAAAGAAAATAATGTGTATATTTCTATAGCATACTATATATAGTATATGCTTTTATATCAGGTATTTAATTAACTATTTTAATTATATTCTCTTTGTTATAGTCTATTTAACCCCACAATAAGCAAACCCATGAACTAGAAGTTATTATTCCCCTTTTCATAGATATGGAAATTTAAACTCATACCATATAACTATCTTGTCAAAAACACCCTTTGAATTAGAGACCAGGTCAGAATTCAATCCATGATTGCCTGACTCCAAAACACTTGTTCTTTTCATCACACAGTCCTGTTTCTTATTCCACTTGGACGTTTTCTTTATTCAAGATCTGTTTAAGAGCATTTACTAACAATTTATAAGGCATAGTTGAAGCATGACAAATAGTATAGTCTTATTTTAAAATAAAAAATGTTTATGCTTTACATTTTTAAAAGTAAGACATGAGGGTTGTAGAATTTAAAAATAATAGTAATTAAAACTAGGAGCACTTTACCTGAGCTTGGTGACCGAGAACCTACACAATGCATCTACTGCAGTTATTTCTTGATCACTTTCATTGGTTCTGCAGGATTTCTTCTTTCAATCCCACATTCAAGTGAAATCTGCTATGTGGAGCCTGGTCAAAATGCTGGTGTTTTAGCTGTTTACTCTACTGAATTGAGTCTGAATTATCTCCCACTCTCATTGCCTGTCACTCTGAACAGGCAACAAAATTCCCACAAAATAAAAATGGTTTGCAATTGTTATTTACCTGGAAATGATTTCTGAGAAGCTAGGAACTCTGGAGTACGCTGACCCCAGTATTCACCTTGCCTCTCTACTACCTACAGCAGGTCTGATACCCAAACACATCAGATCCCTTACCATCCATTGCCTTCTATCTCAGGTCTTCTTGCAGTACAGGCAGTTAAAATCTTTTAATTGCATGTGGCATGAAAGATACTGAGAAAAGCAGAGGTAAAATGAAATAAAAATTAACATTGGCTAGTCAGAATTTTTTTTTTTTATCTGTGTGTATTAGGACTCAAGTATGAACAGAGACTGAGATTTTTTTTTTTTTAATATATTGCTAGCATTCCTACCTTATGATAACCTATGTCAACATTTTTCCTATCTTCTTCATGAACAGATGTGTAGATCTCAAAAAATGTTAACTATTACACTAATGATACATAGTAATGTGAGATAATTTCTCAGTATAATTAGAAGTAGATATTTGCAGAAGTTGACAAAGTATTGATCATTGTATTCATTGTGTCTATAATCCCATCTTTTCTGATGGAAGATGAGAAAGCCTTAGAAGGTATAACTAACATTTACTACAATTTGGAGAACTTTCAAGGTATTGCTTTATTTTTATAAATCCTTTCCTAATAATATATTATTACTCTTTCACCAAAAAGAAAAATCTATATTTTTAGTTAAATTTATTTATATATAAAATGCAATATCTACTAAGTTGGTAAATATTTAATGTATCAATTATGAGTCTCAGGGCTTTCCCAAGGATTGTAATTTATAATTGTAATTAATAAAGAAGTTACTAAGACTCCACTGAATTTACAAAATGCACTACAGAGCATTTGTAAACCCGTTCAGAATGGAACTATAAATAATTTATACTGCTACACTTGTCAGAATAACTGAGCAAAATGTATTTTGATGTAATGGTCTTGTTTGCTCACTAATTTGATGGAGGTACCATTTTCCCATAGATTTTTCATCTAGAAAAATGAAGGCAAATTTATATACATTAGGCTTATGCAAAGCATATAGTCTAGGTTTTATTTATACCGCATAATGGAATGATGTCTCAGTAAACTGCATCTCTTCTGTAGGTAAGCCACATAACACTGAGTTAATTCTTGGTCAGTGGTGGTGGCATTCAGGGGTTATTCCAGTTTGATGATCTAGATTTTTTTTCAGAATCTAGTCTAAAGTGTTACTTTTAATTTTTTAACCTAATTCATCTTTATCCTCTTTGAAATATTTTCACCCCAAATTGTGGAAAAGTTAAACTTGTTAAATCAATGGTTTTTACTCAATAAGAAGATTATTTTTTTTCCAAATAGCTACAAATTTAATATATAGCATTCTCGTATCATCATATTTAGGGTAAAATCTGATGATGCTGGGAGACGTGATGTTACAGCCTTCCTGTACAGATTATCACTAGGGTGAAAATCTTAATTGCCTGCCCCTGCCCACCTCTCACTGGGATGAGAATACTAAAGGTGCCTTCTTCACACTGTCCATTTGCTTACTCTTCATATGTGGAAAAGTTGCTCTGAGTTTTACTAGAAAAACAAGAAAAGGCATTCTGGACTCATCATATATTGCACGACATAATGAACTGCGTATATTCAACTTCTTCCAGCCATAAAAGGTTTCAAAGCTGCCTCTCTTTCCAATCAGATATTTTGCTGCTTGACATTGGTGATTTTTACAACTCCCTATAAATTACTTCACTTCCTAACATCTGAGGATATAAAACACCTTGGAAGTCTGCTTCCAATTTTCATAAGGTTGAGACCCCCTTTATATATACATACATAGACAGGCAGGTAAACACTGGTATACACGCAGGCAAGCATACCCCTTACTTAAAAATACAGTCATGATTGTATAATTTGCAAAGTCAACCAACAGAAAAATTAAAAACAAAACCAAACAAAATCTTCTGGGGGAAGAAGGAAGAGAAGAAAGAGAATTACTGTATATGTGTAACATCCTCAGCTCCTCACAGAGGAAATTCATTTGACAGCCTCTGTAAGTTTATACCTTGCAACGGTGTCCAGGACACAGTAAGTCCCACGAGATGAAAACCAGGGAATGCTAGAATTATCTTTTGGTCTTGAATCGGAGGTTCACACCGAACAGGAATAGACTGCTTTCATCTTCTCAGCAGTTTCTGTAAATTCTGTTGTCGTTCAGTCGCTAAGCCATGTCCGACTCTTTGTGACCCCATGGACTGCAGTAAGCTTGGCTTCCCTGTCCTTCACTATCTCTTGGAGCTTGCTCAAACTCATGTCCATTGAGTTGGTGATGCCATCCAACCATCCAATCCTCTGTCACCCCATTTCTCCCAGCATCAATATCTCCCAGCATCATGATCTTTTTCAATGAGTTGGCTCTTTGCATCAGGTGGCCAAAGTATTGGAACTTCAGCATCAGTCCCTTCCAATGAACATTCAGAATTGATTTCCTTTAGGATTGACTGGCTTGATCTCCTTGCTGTCCAAGGGACTCTCAAAAGTCTTGTCCAACTGTGGTTCAACACCACAGTCCAAAAGCATCAATTTTTCAGTACTCAGCCTTTATGGTCCAACTCTCACATACACACATGACTACTGGAAAAATCACAGTTTTAACTATATGGACCTTTGTGGACAATGTGATGTCTCTGCTTTTTAATATGCTGTCTAGGTTTGTCATAGCTTTTCTTCCAAAGAGCAAGTGTCTTTTAATTTCATGACGGTAGTCACCATCCTCAGTGATTTTATAAACCCTGTAATCTTCATTTTTAAATGATTTGCAAAATTTGGATCAAAGATTATTTCATTCATATTAAAATATAATTATCTAGGAATATATTTATAAACATGTTGATAGATTATGTCAACTCATCTACTGATCCCCAATTATGAGTAATGTTTTTACGTAAGCCAAGAATATTTAAAATAATCATCTCAGATTTAGATATAACTACATCCTGGTACATGTAAAATTTCTGAAGAATTTAATTATTATGTTTATTGTTGCTTCACGACTTGAGTAAAATTTTTGGTTCTCTGGCTTAAAAAGTAACATCAAGAAATAATCATGTTCCCTTGCTTTTGGTTGCAATAAGTACATGTGGAAGAATATAAGATAATAAGCACAATTATATGAAAGAAATACATTATTGAAAGGAAACAAAATGATATGAGGTTGGAGAGCTATTTCTAGCCAATATGTTATATTACCTCAAAACTGTATAATTTTATATATGAGATAAATTTTATTGCAGAATATATGCTGTGAATACTGTGTACCAGTACCAGATACAGTCGAAAAGTATAGCTTTTGTGTCTATAAAATAAGGAATTCTCAGATAAAAATTACTTATCATTTAATTACCTTAAATCATGGGCATGCCATCAAAAATAAAAATTTACACATTGTTTTAAATCACATAGACCAAAATTAAACCCTTAGTGTATTACCTAATTTAATTTTATAATGTTAATTTTAAAAGTTTTCTTTATGTTTAATTTGGTAAACAGATTTTTTTAAATTATTTGAGGGGCACAATATGAGTCTGTCTTACCTTCTCCTTTAAACTTCTCCATCCATTACCTTGTTTACCTGTTTCTTTTCCACAGCCCTTGTTTGTGTTTTCACAAGTTTCTTTCATTCCTAGTATTGGAAAATTATATACATATATGTCTATGTGTATATATATATACACACACACACACACACACACATATATATGCACACACATATACACACATATATACACACACACATAAACACACACACACATATGCACACACGTATTTATACACACATACACACACACATACACACATATATACACACACATATATATACACACACATATATATATACACACACACACATATATACACACACATATATATATACACACACACATATATACACACACACATACACACACATATACACACACACATATATATATACACACACACACATATACATATAGAGAGAAAGTTAACACTGTTGTTATGTAAGCAAATAAAGATTCAGGAATTGATTGAAAACATTTGATAACATTATCCATCTTCTAATCCTGAGGAAACCTAATCTATGACACTTGTATATAGATTTGTGCAAATAAAAGTTAAAAATAAATTATGACATGGTAGAAATGGTCAGTGTTTTTTGTTTTTTTGGCTAATCTTTTTCATATATGAACTTGATTGAAAGTAACCATGAAGATTGTTTTATTTGATAGTGGCAAATAGCATTGAGTAGCTGAGCAACATCAGAATTCTGAAATTTTTATAAACTATGTTTTGATAAATGTATATTTATATCTGTGATATCCTGCACCCCATGTATTGGAAGGGCGGAGTCTTAACAACTAGACCACCAGGAAAGTCCCTAATATCTGTGATATGAATGTAATATTACTAAATTAATCACTGCTTCTCTCCCAAATGTTTACTAGATATTATAAATTATCCTAAGGATATTGAGAAACATGAATATCAGAAAAAATCAACAGAAAAGCCAATGAGGAGGTTAATATTATTTGTGTCTATTTAGCATATATACTCAGAGATTATAAGAGTGAAAAAACAAGAGATTGAAGGCAGTTACCATAATACAAAGTCACAATTTCTTGCTCCGTTCACAGACTCAAAGAGATAATTATGTCCCAGTGAGGAAGGACTCTGTAATACTATGCCAAGAATCTACCATAATAATTCACGAAGTTGGGTTTTGGTCTTCTTGTTTCATTTGTTTGTTTGTTTGATGAGCTTATGCCCATTTACTCAAGTGACTGAATATTGTAGAAGGAGGAGAGTGGATATTCAGACCTTATAAGGATTATTAGCTCCAGGATCCAAGATGAGCTTAGTACCCGCAGATCCAAAGCATCATCCTTGTACCCTTGTTAGTGGCTTGCAACAGTCAGACATCAGATTCTACCTAAATATACTAACAATGGATAGTGAATGGTCAAAATAACAAATATATATATTTTCACACCTTCCTACTGATCCTTATGTATAATATTCCTGTGTCCCAGCACCACTGTTTGCCTGTTGCCTAAACCAGGAGCTCTGCCTGGCATCCTTAACTCCCCACTAACTCTCACTCTCAATCAGCCATTCACATCTTTTCATTCTACTGTTTTTGTTTTTGTTTTTGTGCCTTGAACTGATCAAACCTGTATCATTTCCTGTTCGGCCTCCTTCCAATCTCAGGTTTTCAAAATATGTTCCAAAGACATGATAGATAAATGTATCTAAAACACAAATTTAGACACCTTTCTTTCCTGCCAAAAATCTTTCAGTGGCTCCAAGAGCACTTAGGACACATTCCAAACTCCTTACTTTTGCATGTGAGGACTTTCACAGACTGGCCCCCATCTAACTTTCAAACTTCATCTCTCAACACCCACTGACTCCCTCCGAAAATCTCCAGCTCCCATCTGAGAACCCGTGCTCCCACCATGGTAGAATACTGAAGTTGCTCATCTTCCTCCTGGAAGCTGTCCACAATCCTGACAGCTACATAAAGTGCACTCATATGTAGCCTCACATCATCCAAGGCTTTACCCTATCTGAGCAATCATTGAGCTTGAACATTAGTATATTTACTTTTCTCTCCCGTTAAACGATTTTATTTATCTAGTACCTAGTATTTTCCCAGATACACACATGTTAGATATCCAGCAGATGGTTTTTTTTTAAGTGAAATGGTATTTCAAAACATTCTAAACTCTCCTTGAAAGAAAGATAAAAGTTCACTTTCAGAGATTTATCACCTCACATTAATTCAAATGGAGGATATATCACATGCAAATAAATCAGCGCTCACAATTTAAGTGTAATTTAAGTGTAAACATGGAATTAATAGAAGTAATGATCTCACTGAAACCAGTAAGTGATTTTTCTTCCCTCTTTACTCCAGACTGTGGAAATGAAGGTTTAAAATACAACAGCTGAATGAAGTCAAGAACAGTAGAGGCCTTGACCAAAAATTGGACTGTTTGTGTTTGTTTTATGTTGGATTATCAGGCTTACACATAGTCTTCCTATCAAATCTCAGCACTGCATTTTAGTTTGCGTTATCTTTGCCAGCCCACATAAAAGCCACAGCGTTGGAGAACGTGGAGGGACAACTCTATTCCACAAAACGCTCGGCTACTTAATTAACATGAGACTGGTCATTCTAGACGCAGAACTGCGCACCCAGTCCAGTCCAGACATTAGACATTTGGGAAGCCCCTCCTCTAAGTATAATATCTCTATTCTCTCTCCTATGCCCTTTGGGTATACCTTTTTTTTTTTTTATTCTCCTACCGAGGATATACACTTTTCCTCTGAGTGTGTTGGGTTGTTATTCATGCAGTTCCATCCAGTTCCACAGCTGGATGAGACTGCATGTTAAGACATTTCAATTCATGGGTGTGGAGGAGGGAGGGGAGAAAGAGACTTTGGCAAGTTTTGGGGGAAATAATCTTTTTAAAAAAATATCTTTCTCCATAACATTCTTCTTAGAATCTTTCCTAAGTGTTAGTTTAAAGAATGGAATGTATTCCTAATAGACAGCAAGTGATGTCCACCAAATTAGTAAGCATAACTGAAAATTAGGGAGTCAGAATATGATACTATTTCAGCTTTTTAACCCAGTAGTTGTGAGATTTAATCTGAGTTATTTGGATTTCTTAAGCTTCAGTTTCCTCATATGTAAAATTAGGTTAATGCTACCTACTCCATCAGTTTTTTAATTAGAAATATATATGATGATCTATATAATGCACTTAATTGTGTGTCTGATACAGAACAAAAGGCAAGGAATATAATATCTGTTATGATTAATAATCTTTCCTTTCTTCTAGACCCTGAAAAACTGGGCTCTCGCCCACAGGGGTGGTACTTCAGAACATCCCTCTATTAAAATACCTGCTAGCTGTCATCCATTTGTGGTTAACTTTGTAATAACACAAGTCCAAAAGTGTTGTGGGTTCTTCCACTGCGATCTGTTGTAATCTAGAGGCATTATTGGTGTTTGTTTTTGCTAGTGCCATCCCTGCTGCTCTTGAAAGGCAGATTTAGATACGTGTATTACTTGATGTCACAGATAGAAGATGATTCCATCTTTAAGCTGTGTCTGTGTTGGTGAGGGCAGGGAATTAATTTGAATGCAGAATTGGTTATAAGGACCAAAATAGTCTCAGAAAAACAAAATACTTCAAGATTTATGGAGAAGAGACCTGGAACAAATATCTCCTTATGCAGAAATATCATTAGTGACACATAGAAGGAATAGCTTTAAACATGCATAATATCACTGTAGGCGATACGACAAAGTGTACTGGAAAATATTCAGCCAACCTGATCAATATAAGCAGCAGAAGTATCAGACTGAGATCCCAAAGTAATTTTTCTCTAATCGTATAATCAATTCGATCAAGTTAATCCTACATTTTCAGTGATCCATTTCATTTCCATTGTTTATATATGTAGTGACGTTTAACAGTTTTAAGTTGGGTTATTTGGGAAGGCAATGGTAAAACCACTATGATTTCCTTGTTTTCTCCACAAAATAATAAATCACGTTTTAATCTTTCTCTCCTAAATTGCCTGTTCAAATTTAGTTTATGCTAGGTTTGTGTGAAGAGGGTTTGTCCTAACCCCTCAAGGAGCTCAGGAAGCCTGGGAAGGACCTTTGCAGATCCTTGTCCGGATAGTTCACTAAATTCTCCTGACACTTAAACAGCTCCAATATTCTAAGGAGGAAAGAGTGTCCTTTGGGGTTTGCTAGTTGGTCACTTATCAGTCCTGTCTTAAGCTTCATTTTAGGACTGTCCAGTTAGAGGGAGAAAGGAAGAGGTGAACCCAAAGCTGTAACACTGCTGATGCTCTGAAATCCTTTCCAGTTCAAAAAATTACCTTCGAAAGAATGATGGTGTTTGCATGTATCAGTGGTTAATCTGGAGAAAGAGATAAAAGTTGGTTCTGTTATTTCCAGTATGATGTAAACCTTTACTAATGCCCAAAAGGTTTGGGGGGAAGCATTCAGTATACATCAATAACATCACTCCTGTTAGATGCTCATAGGACACCCGGTCTTATGTGTAAAGCATTTTTAGTTTTTCCATCAAGTCCATAAGAAAATTAAATTGGATATGCATCATTAATTTTTCTCTCTCAGATGCTTTAAGCTCTTGTGTGGTCCAGAAAACCCTCTGTCTTAAACTACCCCCCTTTCCTCTCCCAGGGCCTACAAGATAGACAGTATCACATTTTTTAAGACACTGTGATCTATTGGATGAGACTTGAGAAGTTAAAAATCTTCAGATAAAAACACCTCTAAGCAAATATTTTTATTTGAATGTTGATAAATTTTCAGAGCACAACTTTAATTATTTTAATGGAATATCTATCTCTTTGCCTGTCTTATGAAAGAGACTCTTTGCATCTACAGTAAATGAACAGAAAGGCGGGGAGCGGGGAGAAGAGTGGTTAGGAAAAGTAACTCCGGTATTACCTGCACATATATTCTCTTTGTGACCCTCAAAGTTAATTATTTCTCTCTAAATGCATTTGCAAAACCAATTTATTTGAGAAACCTTGATAAAAGACCTTACAAATGATATGTTCTGGTGACTGACTCTAAACTTTCTACCCCTTACTCACAGTATTGATAATTTTGATGGATAAAAATGTGCTAGATAGAGGTCGAACTTAGGTGGCTTCAAGCCTATAAAAAGAAGCCTAATTTCATTTTTGAGTAGATGGAATGGCCTGAGTGGCCTTAAAAGTCATTGCCGTTTTATATGAGGCTTGGCAAATTCCCAGTCCTCTGATAGGGACTCATGCATAGGCATAGAGTACAAAGGCCCCGTGCAGGTCGAGATGATCTCAGTATTTATGTTTTGGCACCAACAGTCCATGAAAAATAAATGACTTATCTGAGCAGGTCCTTCATATTTTTAAGAAGTCATTTCACTTCAGCTATATTTCAAGTTAAGAGCTATTAAGGTCTTTAGTGTACTTAGATGCTTGCATTCCAGTTAATTTCTACATCATTAATTCACGATATCTGTCTCTTTTGTTTTAAATTGCTATTTATGTGGAGATAAATGCTCATTTCATTAGGAGGTTAAAAAAAAAAAATCTTCCCTAGATACTATTCTCTGAGTGGGGCCGCTTATTCCTCTTTCTTGACTAGAGCTGGTTGCACATAACAGCTTTTACAAGGATTCTCAAGTCTATCAGAAGTCCGAAGATACCAGAAACCACTTTTTTTCTCTTTTTTCTTGTGCTTTTTCGCTTGTTAATTTTGCTCATATAGTCAAATCCAAATTGTAAAACTGTGCCTCTCCACGTTCACTGTCTATTCTGCTCTTCTTCTTCCCTTCAGACACACTATACTTACCTTTTCAAACTAAACTGATTTCATTAACTTCCATCCTTCCACAAACATAAATTGCTACCCTCTCCCAAATCATACAGAGCCACATAAAACCTGCACTTGTGAGATAGTTGGCTGACTATTTTGATGCTT
The DNA here is from genome assembly GCF_054371585.1 of Giraffa tippelskirchi. Classification (NCBI taxonomy): domain Eukaryota; kingdom Metazoa; phylum Chordata; class Mammalia; order Artiodactyla; family Giraffidae; genus Giraffa; species Giraffa tippelskirchi. The sequence continues at coordinate 173,177,618 of NC_137280.1, read as the reverse complement.
TCCCAGTCATTCATACTACTGAAATATCCATTCCCTCTGCAAATGATATTTAGTGTGGAACTACTAAAATTGAAATACTGGTTAAGAATTTAGAGGACCAAAAAGAAAACACACACATACACACACCAGTGTAAATGGTACTTTTTTCCTCCTCAAGAAGCTTGCAGGTAAGTAGGATGGATAAGATAAAGATCAAGTATATAAAGAATTCTGTGAGCAGTTTTAGTGGCTTTTGCTGTCTTTTTTAAGGGGTCATATATAATCGACTGGAACCCTGGTGTACCCAGTGTTGGTATCCCTTGGTAACTGGTTAGAAATGAAGAATCTTGAGGTCTCAAGATTCAAACCCAGTTAATCAGAATTTGCACTTTTAACAATATCCACGGTTAAACCCTATGCACATGTTAAGTTGAGAAAGTCTGCGCTGGAGCTATCAGGTTCTAAGAGGAGATCAAAAGCCTATGTGTGGAGATGAAAATATTGGGACCTGGATTTAAATAGAGCAATAGAGAGGGAAGGAGCATAACACCAAAGTCATGTCAAGTGCACACAGCAGGGCACTGGCTTGTCTACAGCTGACTCGATTTGGATGGGTTATGCATAAGCCGTATGGAATGACACCAAGGTGATAAGCTTGTCTTTAATATTTGATCAAGTCAGAAAATGACACATAGGACTGCAGAAAGATGTGGGTCCTGTTATCTTTAATTTTTCCCCCTGGGAAGGTGGATGCCAGACAAAGAGTGATACTGTCCCTAAATCTAGTAACGAGGTAGGAACTTAATAATAAATTAGAAAGTCTGTAGTTATAAACACAGACTATCTTAGCCTATTCTGGCTATAATAAATACACAGACTGGGGAGCTTAAAAACAACAGACATTTATTTCTCACATTTCTGGAGGCTTGGAAGTCCAAGGTCAGGGCTCTGACAGGTCACATTCTGGTGAGAATCCTCTTCCTGGTTCACAGCCAGTACCTTGTTGGCGTCTTCCACCATGTAAAGGACCTCTGTGGGGTATCTTTTATAAAAATATGGATCCCATTCAGGAGGCCTCCACCCACATGACCTAATCACTCCGGGAAAGCCTCACGTCCCGATGCCATCATCTTAGAGGAGGCAGGACTTCAGCACAGCAATACTGGCAGACACACATTCAGGCTGTGGCAGACGCCCTCGGAAACATCGGCAGGTCCACTCTCTACCTGTGATCCTATTGGCTCTGTCTCAGATTGGTAGGTGTGAAAATCATGCATTTTATATTTGAGAAATGGTGGCCCCTAAGTTTCTTTTCATCTTCCATTATTAAGATATAGGAATTTTCCTCTTCCTCTATAGTATTATATGCTGTGAATCTGGATTCTTGTCAGACACGTTCTTTCTAACTATAGTACTGCAGAAAACTGTGCTCTGGGAAATGAGATGGGTTCAATTAATATTAAAAAAGAACATCTTAGCTGCTAAAACTGTGGAAGTTGATGGAGAAAGCTATGAGAATATGCTGATATCATTAATTTTGTATAAAAATTTGGATTTCTAATAACCAAACATATAATACTTTCCATATTAATGTGCCAATATACTCCTCCTATGTGCGTATACATATATGCAAATATATATATATATATATTTTTTTTAAGGAACAAAGGCCAGTTTTTGAACTGAAAAGTTTTTAATTTCAAAGTTTAAAAAACTTTACATATATCTTCAACAAGTAAGTACTGATCCAGGTCCTCCCTGAGGAAAAGGTTATGTCACCAATACAAAGAAGTCACCAAAAGACATACACATTTCCTATTTGGTTTTTTGAACAAAACTTTTTTTATTTTATATAAGTATGCACATTTCTTTCTAAGTTTAATGATTATAGTCTAACAGTGGATAACCAATAATGAATATGTCACTGTGCCTAGCAAGATGTATTCATCTGCTTGATCTGGATTTTTATCTAAATACATGTCTAGAAATGAAACTAACAATCATATTTCATGGATCAAGATCCTCCCTAAGAAACTATATAAAACAAGGATGCTACTAGAAAAGCTGCTATCTCGCTCACTCAACTCTAAATTCAACCCAAAACATATTCTCAGCATATAAATGATTTAAATACTGGTCTAAGTAATTAAGCTATCAAAAGTAATAATACAAGCCCTTTAGAAACTATGAAAGGAAACAAGTATATTCAAGTAATTGCTAGGCAAATCAGGCTACCACAAATACTTTAACAGTGAAATTTTAAGTTGACTGAGGGAAAACAGAATATTCTTCACAGAGGTAATATTTAACGAATGTCTTGATGGTCTGGTAGGATATCAAAAGTCAGAAAAGTGTTGTTGAACCTAATTTCACGTGCCTGGTACACTGTGAGGCCAAACAGACCAAAATGATGGAGTTTGGGGAAGAGAAAGGTTTATGGCAAGGGCCAAGCAAACAGATGGGCAGCTCGTGCTCAGAAGGCCAAACTTCCTGATGGATTTCAGGGAAGAATTTTTAAAGGCAAAAACTGGAGTAAGGGTGGCAAGGTGGGTGCCTTTCTTCTGACTGGTTGGTGGTGTGGTAGGAGAGTGGGGCTCAAGGAGTCTTACACAAGCCATCCTTCACCTAGGTGAGAACTTCAGTTTCTGTAGAGGAACTCAAAGATGCTGGTTTGCGTCCCCTTTGAGGAGGAGCTCTGCCTCTGCTCTGGGGCTGCACTCCTGTTTCTTGGCTGCTTGTCTCTTGTTTCTGTATCCCCTCACTTCCCTAATGAGTGACTGTTAGAACCTGCCCTTTGGAACTCCAGGAAGGTCTAGGAGGCTGAAGCCTTTTTCCTATAACCCAGAAACAGGGCACATGGGGCGGCTTTTGCATCAAGGAGGGCCCCACCAGTTTTAAAAGTGGGGAAAAGACTCCTCAGTTCCTTTCATTAACTTGACCATAGCCCAAGAGCTATAAGCAATCATGGCACATGTAGGAAATGACAAAGTCCTGATGCTTGTTGGTGGAGGAGATGCTATTTGAAGAGGAGTGATGGGGGAACACTCCCATCACAGCAAACACCCTCTTCCAACAACATAAGAGAAGACTCTACATACGGACATCACCAGATGGTCAATACTGAAATCAGACTGATTATAGTCTTTGCAGCCAAAGATGGCGAAGCTCTGTACAGTCAGCAAAAACAAGACCAGGAGCTGACTGTGGCTCAGATCATGAACCCCTTATTGCCAAATTCAGACTTAAATTGAAGAAAATAGGGAAAACCATAGACGATTCAAGTTAGACATACATCAAATCCCTTACAATTATGCTGTAGAAGTGACAAATTGATTCAAGGGATTAGATCTGATAGACAGAGTGCCTGAAGAACCATGGATGGAGGTTTGTAACGTTCTACAGGAGGCAGTGATCAAGACCATGAGTGAAAAAGAAATACAAAAAGGCAAAACGGCTGTCTGAGGAGGCCATATAACAGCTGTGAAAAGAAGAGAAGCAAAAGGCAAAGGAGAGAAGGAAAGATATAACCATTGGAATGCAGAGTTTCAAAGAAGAGCAAGGAGAGATAAGAAACTCTTCTTAAATGAACAATGCAAAGAAATAGAGGAAAACAATTGAATGGGAAAGACTAGAGATATCTTCAAGAAAACTAGAGATACCAAGGGGACATTTCATGCAAAGATGGGCTCAATAAAGGACAGAAATGCTACAGATCTCACAGAAGTAGAAGATATTAAGAACAGGTGGCAAGAATACACAGAATAACTGTACAAAAAAGATCTTAATGACCCATATAACCACGATGGTGTGATCACTCAGCCAGAGCCACACATACTGGAATGGGAAGTCAAATGGGCCTTAGGAAGCATCACTAGGAACAAAGCTAGTGGAGGTGATGGAATTGCAGCTGAGATATTTCAAATCCTAAAAGATGATGCTATGAAAGTGCTGCACTCAATATGCCAGCAAATTTGGAAAACTCAGCAGTGGCCACAGGACTGGAAAAGTTTAGTTTTCATTCCAATCCCAAGAAAGGCAATGCCAAAGAATGTTCAAACAACTGCACAATTGCCCTGATCTCACATGATAGCAAAATAAGGCTCAAAATCGTCCAAGCAATGCTTCAACACGTGAACCGTGAACTTCCAGATGTTCAAGCTGTATTTAGAAAAGGCAGAGGAAGCAGAGGTCAAATTGCCAACATCCGCTGGATCATAGAAAAAGCAGGAGAGTTCCAGAAAAACATCTTCTTCTGCTTTATTGACTATGCCAAAGCCTTTTACTTTGTGAATCACAAGAACCTGTGGAAAATTCTTAAAGAGATGGGAATACCAGATCACCTGACCTGCCTCCTGAAAAACCTGTATGCTGGTCAGGAAGAAACAGTTAGAACTGGACATGGAACAACAGACTGGTTCCAAACAGGAAAAGGAGTACATCAAGGCTGTATATTGTCACCCTGCTTATTTAACTTATATGCAGAGTATGTCATGCGAAATGCCCGGCTGGGTGAAGCACAAGCTGGAATCAAGATTTCTGGAAGAAATATCAATAACCTCAGATATGCAGATGACACCACCCTTATGGCAGAAAGTGAAGAAGAACTAAAGAGCCTCTTGATGAAAGTGAAAGAGGAGAGTGAAAAAGTTGGCTTAAAGCTTGACATTCAGAAAACTAAGATCATGGCATCTGGTCCCATCACTTCATGGGAAATAGACGGGGAAACAATGGAAACAGTGAGAGATTTCATTTTGGGGGGCTCCAAAACCACCACAGATGGTGAGTGCAGCCATGAAATTAAAAGCCGCTTGCTCCTTGGAAGAAAAACTATGACCAACCTAGACAGCATATTAAAAAGCAGAGACATTACTTTGACAACAAAGGTTCATCTAGTCAAACCTATGGTTTTTCCAGTAGTCATGTATGGATGTGAGAGTTGGACTATAAAGAAAGCTGAGCGCCGAAGGATTGATGCTTTTGAACTGTGGTGTTGGAGAAAATTCTTGATAGTCCCTTGGATGGCAAAGGAGATCAAACCAGTTAATCCTAAAGGAAATCAGTCCTGAATATTCATTGGATGCACTGATGCTGAAGCTGAAGCTCCGATACTTTGGCCACCTGATGCGAAAAACTGACTCATTTGAAAAGACCCTGATGCTGGGGAAGTTTGAAGGCAGGAGGAGAAGGGATGACAGAGTATGAGACGGTTGGAGGGCATCACTGACTCAATGGACATGAGTTTGAGCAAGCTCCAGGAGTTGGTGACGGGCAGGGCGGCCGGCGTGCTGCAGTCCATGGGGTCGCAAAGAGTCAGACATGACTGAGCGACTGAACTTGCTAACTTGATGGGCGGGGGAAAAAAAGGAGGAAAAAGAAAAAAAAAACTGCTAAAAATGGGTGAATGGGTGTAGGGAGTGGGATATTGTGATGTACAATAAGAAATAATATGTTTGTTTTTTTATCTCTGTGCCTGGTGTAAAGCTCCTAAAAACCTTATAATTTCCTAAGTGATAAGAGCAATAAAGGTGAAAAGATAGTCATTTGTTATTCATGACAAGATCTTTCAACCACACCTGAATTTATGTTAATGAAGTGATTGTGGAAAGCCCCAGGGATAGGCACTTATGGGAGAGGAAGCAGCTATCTAATCAGACAGTGTAACTTCCAGCCCCATCCCCTATTCTAAGGAGGGAAGAGTGGCTCAGTTCAGTTCAGTTGCTCGGTCCTGTTGGAATGTTTGTGACCCCATGGACTTTGTTGGCAAAGTAATGTGTCTGCTTTTAATACATAGTCTAGGTTTGTAATAGCTTTTCTTCCAAGGAGCAAGTGTCTTGACTTCATGACTACAGTCACCATCTGCAGTGATTTTGGAGCCCAAGAAAATAAAGTCACTGTTTCCATTTTTCCCCATCTATTTGCCACAAAGTGATGGGACCAGACGCCATTCTCTTAGTTTTTTGAATGTTGAGTTTTAAGCCAGCTGTTTCACTCCCCTCTTTCACCTTCATCAAGAGGCTCTTTAATTCCTCTTTGATTTCTGCCATTAGGGTGGTGTTATCTGAATATCTGAGGTTACAGATACTTCTCCCGGCAATCTTGAGTCCAGCTTGTGCTTCATCTAGCCCAGTATCCTTTTATAATAAACTGCTAGTCTCATAAGTAAACCATTTTCCTGAGTTCTGTGAAATGTCCCAGGAAATTATCAAACCTAATAATGAGGGATTTGTAGAAATTTCTAATTTATAGACAGTCAGAAGCACAGATGACAATCCAGGCTTGTGATTTATGTCTGAAGTGTGGGGTCTACTTTAACTCCAGAGTTACTGTCCGAGTTGAGTTAAATTACAGACACCTAGTTGAGGTCTTCCAAAAGTTGGAGAATTGCTTGGTTTGGAAATCCCGACCCATCCGGTTTTGTTTTCCCAAAAGTGGGTTCACCACTTGCTGAGTTTGTAGCTAGTAGACAGAAGTATTTATTACTTGCAGCAAGTCAGGAGAACGTCAGGGATCTCTCCCAAAGCAGTGTCTCCCCATCAGCACTTTTGGGGAAGTTTTAAGCATATTGATGAGGGGCATTAAACAGAGAATTCAGCATACAATCAGGGATGACTGAGTCCAGACTTCAGTTGATTGAAGTCAGGAGGGTCAACATTAGAATTCCATCCTGAATGGAGGCCTTAGTACTGCGGAACTCAGAGATGTATTATAATGTATATCTCAAGGCTACACTATTGTTTTCTGATGGCTCCTCCCTTTTTTCTGCATCCTCCACCATTAAGAGGTCATTAACTACTGAGACCTGTTCAAGGGCAGGTATTGTGGCCAGGCTTAGAGCAAAAAATGGCTCAGGCCCAAATGGCTTATTTTATGTTAAAAAAAAAAGGAGAAGGCCACTCTAGTTCTTTTCCCCTGGGGACCCCACTACCCTGTCTGCCTACAGATTCAGAAATACAGCGTCAGAGGTATTGAGTCTGGCAGTTATGGAAAGCAGCATAGGAAAGAGTTTTTCCCCTCAAGGAGAAAAGTTCTACAAATAAGCAGCTATAGCACATGCTATTGTGATAGTTTGGACAAGATATCTTAAAGAACTACTTGATTTAAATGGGTTCAATAGAGAATGGGAAAGAAAAATTAGAGAAAGCAAGTTTAAGCTTTTTTTTTTTTCAAGGAGTGCAGTTGTAAAGGTCAGCTTCTCTGTACAATGGTGCCTAGTCATCTCAGAGACAGAGTTTTGGTTGAAGTAGAAAAGTATAGCTTTATTATTTTGCCAGGCAAAGAGAGACATGGTGGAATCTTACCACGAAAAACTGTTTGTGTCTACTAGAAGTTCCAGTGAGAAGTTTTATAGTAATGGTTCAAAGAGGGTATTGTTAGGTGGTTAGAATGGGAAAAAGGAGTCCAGAATGGCGGGGGCTAAAAGACAAAGAAGGGAAAAGCCCACAAAAATAGAACACAGGAAGGTCCGAGGACCGGAGTGAGGACCTCAGGTGAAGCAAACAGCACCCCTAGCACCCCAAACAGCACAGGGCAGGCTCCAGGGGAGGAGGAAAAAAAAACATAAAAAGAGGAGCCAAAGTTGAGCCAGGGGCTCCTCTTCTCTTCCTGTCTTTTGGGTCGACCTGCCCTCATGCCTCGAGGATGTATTTTCCTTTGCTTTCTAAATAAAACTGAGCTATAACACGGAGCTGTAACACTGGTCCCTCTGAGGAAATTACACAGGGCTGTAACGCTGGTCTGTCCATTGCTTCAAATTTTTGTTACTACAAGACAGAACCGAGGAAGTTACAAACTCCCCCGACAGTATGGTTGTCTAGGGGACATTCTTCTGATGGGCTGGTGGTGAAGCTAAGTGGGAGTCAGCACCATCAACCTTCAGGTTCCAACTAGTCAGGTCTGAATGCTTGTGGGCAGCATGCCACCATTAATCGTTAACTTCTCCCACCCGGAGGGGCTTCAGCATCTACAGAAGAGCTCAAAGATACTGTTGTGTCCCCCTTGATGGGGAACCAGGACCTCGCCTCCAATGCTACGCTACTGTTTGCCTTGACTGTCTCTCTGGCCTCGCATCCCCTCCTTTCCCTAATTAACAACTGCTTGAATCTGCCTGTTGGAACTTAGGGAAGTTCACGGAGGCTGTATGAAGGTACTTCCTCTAATCAAAGAAATGGGGTACAGAGAAAAGCTTTGCACCCAGGAACCCCACAAGGCCCTGTTTGGTATAAGACAGGAAAAACAAGAGTGATAGTGTTACCCTAAAACAGAGGCTTCCTTTCAGTAAGTGTTGAGGTGAAAGATACTACCAAGCCAAAGGCTAGGAGAAGAACAGGTTTGTTGCTTAAGCAAGCGTTGGGCCATAATATGAAGAGCTAGTGGAAGAGGAAATTCTCTTAACTGCTTCAGTTTTCTCTCTGAATTAGAATAAAATAGTATCACTTTAGAATGAGAATGGGGGAAGGAAATTGTAGCTTTTAGAGATGAACAGAAAATACGAGATCCTGTTTCACAGAAAAGACAACGGGCTGAGCATCAAAGCCCCCTTTTGGTGATTGATCACTAACGTACAGTGAGACTGGAAACGTGCTAGTGTGTTATTTGTGGGAGAAGTTTAACTGGCTGAAACAAGAATGAGGTAACTCACGAGATATAACTCGGGTGCATGGCAGAAGCAAATTGTGCAAAGAGATTGAGAAGCAAGGGCAGGAAGAGTATATGCGGTAGAATATTCAAAATGATTGGCAAGAGAATGACATTAGCTTAAAGGGAATTAAGTTCATGGGGAGAGAGATGAGAGGTGAATAAAAGTGATTGCAACCCTGGATTTAAACTTCTATTGGATTAAAGATTTGCTGTCAATGGAGTACTAGAGTGTGATTTGGGGGAAGTATTGATGTGATGATGGGCTGGCTGAGGTAGAACTGAGGACAAGGTCTTTGGATGAAATTAGATCATGTGACTGACAGGATATTGGAACTATTATCTACATGGATGTCAAGAAGAATAACAGGAGTATTGTTGCAAAGGGAGATAGAGACTCAGCTTTTTCACTCTCCTCTTTCACTCTCATAAAGAGGCTCTTTGGTTCCTCTTCACCCTCTGCCATTAGAGTGTGGCATGTGAATATCTGAGGTTGTTGATATTTCTCCTGACAGTCATTATTCAAGCTTGTGATTCATCCAGCCCAGCATTTTATGTGACGTATCCTGCATAGACGTTAAATAAGCAGGGTAACAATATACGGCCTTGACATATTTCTTTCTCTATTTTGAACCAGTCTGTTGTTCCATGTCCAGTTCTAACTGTTGCTTCTTGACCTGCATACAGGTTTCTCAGGAGGCAGATAAGGTGGTCTGGTATTACCGTCTCTTTCAGAATTTTCCACAGTTTGTTGCAGTCCCCAATGTCAAAGGCTTTCATGTTGTCAATGAAGCAGAAGTAGATGTTTTCTGGAATTTCCTTGCTTTCTATATGACCCAAAGGATGTTGGCAATTTGACCTCTGTTTCCTCTGACTTTTCTAAATCCAGCTTGTACATCTGGAAGTTCTCGGTTCACATACTGCTGAAACCTAGCTTGAAGGATTTTGAGCATTACCTTGTTAGCATGTGAAATGAACACAATTGTACAGTAGTTTGTACATTTTTCGGCATTGCTTTTCTTGGGAATTCAATGAAAACTAATCTTTTCCTGTCCTGTGGCCATTGCTGAGTTTTCCAAATTTGCTGGCAAATTGATTGCAGCACCTTGACAGTATCATATATTAGGATTTTAAAGAGTTCAACTGGAATTCCATCACCTCCACTAGCTTTGTTCATCATAATGCCCTAAGGTCCAGTTGACTTCTTACACCAGGATGTCTGGCTCTAGGTGAGTGACCACACCATCATGGTTATCTGAGTCATTAAGACCTTTTTTATGCTTCCTCTGTGTATTCTTGCCAAAATTCATGTCTTCAGCTGTTCGTCCCACGTTGATTCCAACCTCAAAGACACGTTTCCCGTGTTCACCCTCCCCATCACACGCTTCCTCCAGACATGCCCTCCTGTCTGGTCTGTCACCGTGTCTGAGCCCTCTTTAGTTTTCACACTCCCCCCCCTGCAGCTTTATTTTTCCTACTCCGCAGTTTCCCAAAATGACTTAAAGACCTTGATTTTGCTCCCCGAGGATCCAGACACGGGGGGGAGAGAAGTTAAGTGACTCCAATCACCTCCTCAGTTAGTTACATTTAAGCCTCGGTCTGTATGTGACTTGTATCAACCCACAAAAAACAAACAAAAGATACAGAGCATTTTTTTTTTTTATAAAACTGAGAGCTGAGACAACAACTTCATCAAAATGTTTTATATAAATTCCAAAAAAAATGGCAAACCCATGGGACAATTATCTCCCGAAGAGCACATAGTGAGACATATTTTATTGATGGCAAATGTGCTTATTAGTATCTGCCTGCTCTCTGAGCTAGATCCTATTATCCAACCAACGCAAGGAGCCCTTATCAAGTCTTCAAATAAGCTATCTTTTTTTCTCACTTTGACTACTCTATGACTTCTGATTTCAAATTTTCAGACAGTAGATAAAGCAAAAAGTCTTTAACAAGGTGTTACACTTATAAGCTTAGGTGTCAAATTTTAGCACTAAAAGGAATCTATGACCTTCCTTTTTCACAGAATACCCAAAAAGATTTGGAATCAGAAGCTGAGAGATTTAGCATAAACCTAAAATATTTGAGTCTCACAGCAGATCATTTATGGGTAAACTTTGTGCCTGTTGATGCTGCCATATGGGCCCCAAAGGAAGGTCACTGGAGCCACTGGAATTGCCATGCTCTGGTCTGGGAAATAACCAGGACTCTAGACTGTCTTACCAAAGTGATAAACAGCACCCCAGTGAGGGGTCATCTACAATTACATAACACTGGACATGATTCTGGTTTCCCCGGGATACAGCTGGGCGTTGGTCACAGTGGCGGCTGTATAAGTCCCCTGGAAGCGCTGTTGCCTGTGCACCGCTGAAAATATTTAGACCCCAAACCAGGGAATTTGCTGCAGCAGCTCTGCCGTCCTCATTCTCCTGACTGAGGATGCTTTGAGTCCAACATCCTGAATCCTCCGAATTGTCTCCTTCAAACCTCCAGTCTAGTTTTTACTTTCATAATGAGATTTTAAGCCTCTTTATTTTTCTTGTATGTTCTTGGGTGTGCGAGCGCGTATGTTGCACAATCTGCTTCATCCCCCCACCCCGCTTTATTGAGGTGTAATTAGTAGAGAAAAGGAAACAATATTGAAAGTGTGCAATGTGAGGGCTTAGCAACCACTATTCTACCCCTGCTTATTGGCATGCGTTTGACTGTTGCTTTTAGATTCCACAAATAAGTGGTACTGTGTGCTATTCATCTTCTCACATGTGACTTATTTCACTCTACGTAATGGCCTTCGGGTTCATTCTGGGCCCTGTTGTCACAAATAAGTGTTTACTTTTTTGTTTAAGGCTGATTAACATTACATACTGTGTGTGTGTGTGAGAGAGAGAGAGAGAGGTTTTTTCTTTTATCCTCCTATCCGTTGATGGAAAACTGGATTGTTTCCATATTATGGCTACTGTGAGTAATGGGAGTACGGGTATCTCTTCAAGATAATGATTTTCTGTCTTTCGGATGTGCACTCAGAAGTAGAATTGCTGGATGATCTGAGAGTTCAGTTTTTACGTTTTGAGGAGCCACTATGGTACTTTGCATAGTGGCTGTAGCAGTTTACATTCCCACACACGGTGCACAAAGATGCCGTTTTCTCCACCTTCTCACCAGCATTTGTTATCTCTTGACTTTTTGATAACAGACAACCTAACGGATGTAAGTTAGTAGCTCACTGTGGTTTGGATTTGCATTTCCCTGGTGATTAGTGATGTTAATACTGTTTCAAGTACCTATTTATCATTTGTATATTTTCTCTGGAGAAATGGCTATTTAGGTCCTCTGCTCATTTTTTTCCTGAGGGTTATTTGTCTTTTTAGCTATTGAGCTGCATGAGTTCCTCGTATATTTTGGGTATTACTTCATTGTCTAATATGTGGTTTGCAAATACTATCTTTTATTCCGTAGGATACTTTTTCATTTTGTTGATGCTTTCCTTCACTCTGCAGGAGATTTTTCGTCTGAGCTAGTCCTCCTTGTTTATTTTTTTGCTTTTGTTGGCTTTGTGTTTGGTGTCAAACCCAAAATATCATTGCTGCTTTTCAATCACTCAGTCGCGTCCAGCTCTTTGAGACCGCATAGACTGCAGCGTACCAGGCTTCCCTGTCCTTCACTGTCTCCCAGAGTTTGATCAAACTCATGTCCATTGAGTTGGTGATGCCATCCAACCATCTCATCCTCTGTCGTCCCTTTCTCCTCCTGCCCTCAATCTTTCCCAGCATCAGGGTCTTTTCAAATGAGTTGGATCTTCACATCAGGTGGCCAGAGTGTTGGAGCTTCAACTTCAGTGTCAGTCCTTCCAATGAATATTCAGGACTGATTTCATTTAGAATTGACTAGTTTGATCTCCTTGGGGTCCAAGGGACATTAAAGAGTCTTCTCCAACACCACAGTTCAAAAGCATCAATTCTTCAGTGCTCAGCCTTCTTTATGGTCCAATTCTCACATCCATACATGACTATTGGAAAAACTGTAGCTTTAACTATATAGACATTTGTTGGCAAAGTGATGTCTCTGCTTTTTAATGCACTGTCTAGGTTTGTTATATATTATTTTTTTCCCAAGGAGCAAGAATCTTTTAATTTCATGACTGCAGTTACTGTCTACAGTGATTTTGCAGCCCATGAAAATTGAGTTTATAATTTTTTCCATCTATTTGCCATGAAGTGATGGGACCAGATACCATGATCTTAGTTTTTTGAATGCTGAGGTTTAAGTCAGCTTTTCACTCTACTCTTTCACTTTCATCAAGAGGATCTTTTCCTCTGATTTCTGCCATTAGGGTTGTGTCATCTGCATATCTGAGGTTATTGATATTTCTCCTGGCAGTCTTGAGGCAGACTTCTCCTGGAAGTCTCAAGTCTTCCAGCTTGAGCTTCATCTTGCCTGGTACTTTGCATGATGTGTTCTGCATAGAATGACTTCCCTAGTAGCTCAGTGGTAAAGAATCCTCCTGCCAATGCAGGAGACACAGGAGATACAGGTTCGATCCCTGGGTCAGGAAGATCCCCTGGAGGAGGGTATAGCAACCCACTCCAGTATTATGGCCTGGAGAATTCTATGAACAGAGGAGCCTGGCAGGCTACAGTCCATGGAGTTGCAAAGAGTCAGACATGAATGAAATGACTTAGCACACACCCACTCTGGATAGAAGTTAAATAAACAGGATGACAATATACAGCCTTAATGTACTCCTTTCCCAATTTTGAACCAGTCTGTTATTCCATGTTTGATTCTAACTGTTGCTTCTTGACTTACATACAGGTTTCTCAGGAGGCAGGTATGTGCTCTGGTACTCCCATCTCTTTCAGAAAGAATTTTTCACAGTCTATTGTGATCCACACAGTCAAAGGCTTTGACATAGTCACTGAAGCAGATTTTTTCTGGAATCTCTGCTTTCTCTATTTCCCAGTGAATGATGGCAATTTGATCTCTTGGTCCTCTGCCTCTTTGAAACCCCAGCTTGTACAGTTGGAAGTTCTCAGTTAACATAATGCTGAAGCCTAACTTGAAGGATTTGGGGCATTACCTTGTTAGCATATGAAATGAGTGCAATTGGCCTACTCTGGGATTGGAATGAAAACTGACCTTTCCTAATCCTGTGGCCACTGCTGAATTTTCCAAATTTGCTGGCATATTGAGTGCAACACTTTAACAGCATCATATTGTAGGATCTGAAATAGTTCAGCTGGCATGCCATCATCTGCACCAGCTTTGTTCATAGTAATGCTTCCTATGGCCCACTATACTTCACACTCCAGGATGTCTGGCTCTAGATGAGTGATCACACCATCATGGTTATCTGGGTCATTAAGACCTTTTCGGTATAGTCCTGTATATTCTTGCCACATCTTCTTAATAGTTTCTGCTTCTGTTAGGTCCTTAATGTTTATGTCTTTTATTATGCTCATCTTTGCATGAAGTGCTCCTTTGGTATCTCTAACTTTTTTGAAGACATCTCTAATCTTTCCAATTCTATTGTTTTCCTCTATTTCTTTGCATTGTTCACTTAGAAATATCATTAAAATATATAAAATTATATTAAATATAATTAAAATATATTAAAATATCATTGCCAAGACCAAATTCAAGAACCTTACCTCTGATTTTCTCCTAGGATTTTTGTAGTTTCAGGTCTTATAATTCCTTAATACATTTCAAGTTAATTTTTTGTGAATGATGTAAGATAGTCGTCTATAATCATTCATTTGCATGTGTATTTCCAGTTATTACAATACTGTTTATTGAAGAGACTACCCATCCCCATTGCACACCCTCGGCCCATTTGTTTTAAATTATCTGACCGTGTGCGTGTGTGTGTGAGTTTATCTCTGGAATCTATTATGTTCATTGATCTATGTCTTTTTTTTTTTTAATGCCAATACGATAATTTTTTAAGTTCATCTTTGTAATATGTTTAAAATAAGAAAGTATAATGCCTCCAACATTACTCTGCTTGCTTAAGATCATTTTGGATATTTGAGATCTTTGGTGGTTCTATATAAATTTTAGGAATTTTTTTTTCTATTTCTCTAAAAAATGCCATTGGAATTTTCATAGGAATTTCATTAAACTTGTATATTGCTTTGGGTAATATATATATTTTAACAGTATGAATTATTCTAATCAATAAACATAGATTATGTTTCTGTTTATTCCTTTTCAATTTTTCATTAATTATTCAGTTTTCAGCATACAGATATTCTTTGTTAAATTTATACCTGAGAACTTTGTTCTTTCTTTTTGATGTTATTATAAATAGATTTGTTTTCCCAATTTATATTTTTCGCATTGTTTGTTAGTGTATAAGAACATAACTGACATTTTTATATTAATTTTATATACTGCAGTTTTACTTAAATTGTTGATTAGTCCTGAGAGATTTTTTGGTGAAAGCCTAAGGGTTTTCTATCTGTAATACTTCATTATCTGTGAACAGAGGCAATTTACTCTTCCTTTCTGATTTAGTTGCTTTTTATTTGTTTTTCTTTCCTAATTGCTCTGACTAGGAATTACGGTACTGTGTTGAATAAAAGTGATGAAGGTGGACTTACTTGCCAAGTTCCTAATCTTAGAAGGAAAGCATTCAGCATTTCTCCATTTACTATGAGGTTTGCTGTGGGTCAGTCACAGATAGTGTTTAATATGTAGAGACACATTCCTCTATGCTGTTTGTGTAGAGTTGTCACCATAGAAGGATGCTGAATTTTGTAAAATGCTTCTTCACCAATTGAAATATCCATTGGTTTTATTATTTATTTTCTTAATGTGGTCTGTCATTTTTATAATGTGTAAAGCTGAATCTTAATGCATCCCAGGAATAAATCCCACTAGATCAAGGTGCATGATCCTTATCGTTTAATGTACTGTTGAATTCAGTTTGTTAGTATTTTGTTGAGAAATTTTACATTTATATCTGTTAGGAATATTATCCTGCAATTTTCTTTTCTTGTTGTGTCCTTGTCTGGCATTAGTATCAGGATAACGCTGGCCTCATGAAATGAGATTGGATGTATTTTTCCCTATTCTATTTTCTGAAAGGGTCTGAGAAGGATTGGTGTTCAGTTCAGTCGCTCAGTCATGTCCAAGTCTTCGTGACCCCATGGACTGCAGCACGTCAGGCCTCCCTGTCCATCACCAACTCCCAGAGTTTACTCAAACTCATGTCCATTGAGTCGGTGATGCCATCCAACCATCTCATCTTCTGTCATCCCCTTCTCCTCCTGCCCTCAATCTTTCCCAGCATGACGGTGTTTTCAAATGAGTCAGTTCTTCACGTCAGGTGGCCAAAGTATTGGAGTTTCAGCTTCAGCATCAGCCCTTCCAATGAATATTCAGGACTGATTTCCTTTAGGATGGACTGGTTGGATCTCCTTGCTGTCCAAGGGACTCTCAAGAGTCTTCTCCGACACCACAGTTCAAAAGCATCAATTCTTCGGCACTCAGCTTTCTATACAGTCCAACTCTCACATACTTACATGACTGCTAGAAAAGCCATAGGTTTGACTAGACAGATCTTTGTTGGCAAAGCAATGTCTCTGCTTCTTAATATGCTGTCTAGGTGGATCATAGCTTTTCTTCCAAGGAGCAAGCGTCTTTTAAATTCATGGCTGCAGTCACTGCAGTGATTTTGGAGCTGCCCCCAAAATAAAGTCAGCCACTGTTTCCACTGTTTCCCCAGCTGTTTCCCATGAAGTGATGGGACCAGATGCCATGATCTTAGTTTTCTGAACGTTGAGCTTTAAGCCAACTTTTTCACTCTCCTCTTTCACCTTCATCAAGAGGCTCTTTATTTCTTCCTCACTTTCTGCCATAAGGGTGGTGTCATCTGCGTATCTGAGGTTATTAACATTTCTCCTGGCAATCTTGATTCCAGCTTGTGGTTCATTCAGCCCAGTGTTTCTCATGATGTATTCTGCATATAAGTTAAATAAGCAGGGTGACAATATACAGCCTTGACATACTTCTTTTCCTATTTGGAACCAGTCTGTTGTTCCATGTCCAGTTCTAACTGTTGCTTCCCGACTTGCATACAGATTTCTCAAGAGGCAGGTCAGGTGGTCTGGTATTCCAATCTCTTTAAGAATGTTCCACAGTGTATTGTGATCCACACAGGCACAGTATTTGGCATAATCAATAACGCAGAAGTAGATGTTTTTCTGGAACTCTCTTCCTTTTTCCATGATCCAATGGGTTTTGACAATTGATCTCTGGTTCCTCTACCTTTTCTAAATCCAGCTTGAATATCTGGAAGTTCACAGTTCACGTACTAATGAAGCCTGGCTTGGAGAATTTTGAGCGTTATTTTGCTAGCATGTGAGATGAGTGCAATTGTGCGGTAGTTTGAGCATTCTTTGGCATTGCCTTTCTTTGGGATTGGAATGAAAACTGACCTTTTCCAGTCCTGTGGCCACTGTTGAGTTTTCCAGATTTGCTGGTATATTGAGTGTGGCACTTTCACAGCATCATCTTTTAGGATTTGAAATATCTCAGCTGGAATTCCATCACCTCCACTAGTTTTGTTCGTAGTGATGCTTCCTAAGGCCCACTCGACTTCACACTCCAGGATGCCTGGCTCTAGGTGAATGACCATACTGTTCGTGATTATCTGAGTAGTGAAGATCTTTTTTGTATAGTTCTTCTGTGTATTCTTGACACCTGTTCCTAATACCGTCTGCTTCTGTTAGGTCCATACTGTTTCTTCCCTTTATTGTGCCTATCTTTGCATGAAATATTTCTTTGGTGTCTCTAATTTTCTTGAAGAGATCTCTGGTCTTTACCATTCTACTGCTTTCCTCTATTGTTTGCATTGATCGATGAGGAAGGCTTTCTTGTCTCTCCTTGCTCTTCTTTGGAACTTTCAAATGGGTATATATTTCCTTTTCTTCTTTGCCTTTCACCTCTCTTCTAGTCACAGATATTTGTAAGGCCTCCTCAGACAATCATTTTGCCTTTTTTCATTTCTTTTTGGGGATGGTGTTGATCCCTGCCTCCTGTACAATGTCACGAACCTCTGTCCATAGTTCTTCAGGCACTCTGTCTACCAGATCTAATCCCTTCAGTCTATTCATCACCACTGTATAATTGTAAGGAATTTGATTTAAGTCATGCCTGAATGATCTAGTGGTTTTCCCTATTTTCTTCAATTTAAGTCTGAATTTGGCAATAGGGACTTCCCTGGTGGCTCAGAGGGTAAAGCAACTGTCTACAATGCGGAAGAGCTGGGTTTGATCCCTGGGTTGGGAAGATTCCCTGGAGAAGGAAATGGCAATCCACTCCAGTACTCTTGCCTAGAAAATCCCATGGACGGAGAAGCCTGGTGTCCGTGGGGTCACAAAGAGTCAGACATGACTGAGTGACTTCACTTTCACTTTTGGCAATAAGGAGTTCATGATCTGAGCCACAGTCAGCTCCCAGTATTGTTTTTGCTGACTATATAGAGCTGCTCCATCTTTGACTGCAAAGAGTATTATCAATCTGATCTCAGTATTGACCATGTGGTCAGACTTGCCCATGAGTGTCCAGGAGTCTCTAGTCATGGCGTGGGTCGGTGGTGGCCTCCTTCACGGTTGGGACACTGAGTCTAGTAGTGCGTACATGGGACCTTTTGAAGGAGGTCGCCATTATCTCCATTACCTCCACCATAGTTTGGGCCCAGGTAAATAACAGGGAGGATTGGTATTAAGCTTCTTTAAATGTTTGATAGAATTTACCAGTAAGACCCTCTAGTCCTGGACTTTTTGTTATTTTTGAAGCTTTTAATTACTGAATTAGCTTTCTTAGTTCAGTCACTTAGTTGTGTCCAACTCTTTGCAACCCCTTGGACTGTAGCCTACCAGGCTCCTCTGCCATGGGATCTCCCAGGCATGAATACTGGAGTGGGTTGCCAAATTGTTATGTTCAGATTTTTGATTTCTTCATGAGCCAACTTGGTGGGATGTCTGTTTCTAGGAATTTATCCCTTTCTTCTGTGGTGTCCACTTTGTTGGTGTATAATTTTTTATAGTACTCTCTTACAATCCTTGGAGAAGGCAATGGCACCCCACTCCAGTACTCTTGCCTGGAAAATCCCATGGACGGAGGAGCCTGGTGGGCTGCCGTCTGTGGGGTCGCACAGAGTCAGCCATGACTGACGTGACTTAGCAGCAGCAACAGTAACAGCTTACACTCCTTTGTATTCATATGGTATCCATTGTAATGTTTCCTTTTTCGTTTATAATTTTGAGTCTTCATTTCTTTTTTCTTAGTCTAGCTAACAGTGCATCAGTTTTGCTCATCTTTTCAAAACAGTAACTCAGTTTCATTGATTCTTTTCTAATTTTTCAAGTCTCCGTTTTTGTACTAATCTTTTTATACTTCCTTCTGCTAATATGTTCTTCCTAGCGTCTTGAGCGGTAGAATAGCTGGCTCTGATTACTCCTTTGGTGCTCGCTTTGGCAGCACATACGCTGAAAATCGGCATGATACAGAGAAGACCAGCACGGCCCCGTTTTGAGGATGACATTGAATTTTCAAAGCATTCCATCATTGGAACTTACATAGCTGTGCTTCTTGTGCTTACTCACCCAGTCGTGTCCGACCCAGGAATTGAACTGGGGTCTCCTGCATTGCAGGTGTATCCTTTACCAGCTGAGCTACCAGGGAAGCCCCAAATTATGCAGTGCTATAAGTCAATTATATCTCAATAAAACTGGAATAAGAAAAAAAAAAAATGCTTCTTTGTTTGGTATCATCTTGTAGGAGCAGGACTCACAAACAGAACCAGACATTTGGGAACCTCTCTCTTGGCAGCAGCTAGTAAAGCTAGCATGCTAGGATATGAGTAAAAGCCCTTTCAAGGAATTTTCCTGGAGCTGACTGGAGGGAGAAGGCAAGTTAGTGGTGTCTGTAAGCAGCAGTGGTCTCTAGGCAGACTCTCTGTCATCCTCTAGAGCCTGCCACTTTGAAGTGGATGCTCTCCCCTTTGTATATTCTGCTATAATATCTTCTATATTTTGTTTTCAAAGAGAATTGTTTCATGTGTGTCCGTTCAAAGAGAAAGAATATTCAGTGTGTTAGGGGATCTCAGGAGCCTCCTATATTGCCACCTTGCTTGACCCTTGACTGCATTCTTAGGCACAGTTCTTGTCAAGTCTCTTTAAGGCTAACACGGACATGAAGGCCAGCCCACCTCAACTTAACAATGACTCTTACGACATCTCTAACGATATTTAAAGACAGACACCGTCCATCTTAAACATTAGACAGGCTGACCAGTTGTACCCAATTGCCCATTACTTACTCACTCATGTGGCCCAGACAAAATTTAATTAGTCTTCTCCCCTCCTATAACCCTATGAACTTTAGCTTTACTCCCATTTTTAAGGAATTACTAAAAGACAGTACATGCCCCCTTAGAAGCTCACTCTGATAATTAGCTGGTCACAGCAAGAAACCTCTCCTGTCCAATCAGCCCAGTCATGCTATCTGCTCATGCCCACCTGCTTGAGTGATTTCCCCTCAAAGTTCTTGCTGACCTTGCTGACTCCTCCCTATACAAGAAAAGCTTTTTTTTTTTTTCCTGTTTGATTTTGAGATGCTTGCAGATTTCAAGGTCTGAGTGTTCTTCCTGTTACAACAGTCTTTTCAAATAGTTTTTCTTTAGCCAAGTTCAGATTTGATTTAACAATATATTTAAAATATAATGCAAAATAAAAGAAAAAAACTGTTATGATTTTACTGTCTGTTTCATACCCACTGATTAAAAACCCTGCATATATACAATTTTATTTCATATATAATTCCATGGGAATGATAGCCACCTTATTAAGTTAGTAGATTGTGTTCACAGGAACTATATAGAAAACATCATCAGTTTGGTAGCATTTCAATTTGCAAGCTGGCTTGGGGGTACATATGTGTTAATTTGGGGCTTCCCTGGTGGTTCAGATAATTTATCATTTAATAGTGGCAATGTAATATTCTTTTATATAAGAATATAAATATTTATATACAAATCTAAATTTAGATTTATAGATTTATATTATTTAAATCTAAATTTATAGCAAAATCTAAATTTTTTCACTTGCTTTTTAAGACTTAGATCATAAAAGGGAACAAATTAAAAATAATAGAAGTGATAAGAAGAGATAAGACAGGGCTGATTTTGTTATTTAATAGTTTTACATATTTGTTTCATTAGCAACAGTTAAAAATAAAGCGAAAACTAAGATGGTGATTTTCAAACTATTTTCGATCAAAAGCTTGGGTGCTGTGAGTTATCTCTTGTCATAGAGTTCATAAGTATAGGATTTGGTGTCAAATAGTCTAGAATTAAATTTGCTGTTGACACCTATTTCTGTCACCTTGAGAAACTGACACAGCCTTTCTGGCCTCTGGTCTCTCATCTGTGAGATGAGGCATAAACACCACTCTCCGGGCTATTATGGGGTAAACAGAGATAACTGAGTGCTTAACATGTTAAAGGTTATTCCTTAAATAAAAGATTATGACAAAAATGTACCATAATCTATCTTTCAGATGTTTTCTACACCTGGACTCAGTACTGCAACGAAACTTGAGATTCCAGATTTGAATTTAAGAAGAAAAAGAGGATTTAAGAGATCTACTTTGAAGGTAAGAGACTTGCATTAGATTCCAGCCTCGACACTAATAAGGTATGTTACTTTGTCCTCTGAAAAACATATTGTCGAGCATGTATTAGTAATACGCGCCAGCAAAGTGATGAATGCTGAGGAGAGGTTGTGATACGTGATAAATTCCTTCCCTTTTGGAGCTTACATTTCCTTATCTATAAAATGAGTGACTTAAATGTTAAATAATGATTATTTTATTAAAAGTTCCTATAATTTCTAAATAACAAATACTTGGCCAGAGTGATCTTGGCTGTTTGGTTAACATTCAACTACCATGAAGAAAGAACAGTCAACTATATGCATCTAGGGGATAAGTCTGCACCTGGACCTAAGGTAAGGATTTTTGATACTGTATCTTGATTTTGTAAAAAGAGGAAAATAAACAACTGGGATAAAAGTTGGGTTGAGAATATGGAGGACACTGAAGAACACTATGTATTAGCATCTCAAGACTATTCATATTAATCCTAAAATATATTCCAAGTGGGTCTACTTCTCACCATTTCAGCTTCTACCATCCTTGTCCTGATTTCTACTCTCTCTTGACTGTACTATTGTGTAGGCTTATTGATTTTATTCATTAATCTCTAAGTTACCATTTTGCCTTGTCAACGAAAAGTTACCCACTCGATCTACAAAAGAAACGAAAATTTTTATTCGAGCCAAATTTGAGGGTTGTAACCCTGGAAGAGCATATCAGAAAGCTCTGAGAACTGTCCCATCTGTTAGAAATCAAGCCACAGTTACATACTTTTTTTTTTTTTGAGACAGGGCTGTATGTCAAATGACATATTATTGACAGTTGACATAATCCAAATCTAACCATCACTGTGATGGGTTATGTGACCCTTTACAAGATCAAGAAGCAATGCCATCTTTTAACGAATTGTCTTGATAGGAGAAAGTTGCTCTTTATGGTTCAACAGGTATTCCTGCCGATGGGGAAGTTTCGGTTGATGTATAATGCAGATACACAAAGCACAGGGCAGGGAGAGAGGAGGTCAAAGGGCAGAGGAGAATTTTTATGTTGAAATTTTTCTTTTCTTTCCACAAAATATGAATTTTATCTCACAGCCTCAACCCCTTACAGTACATTTTAAATGAGTAACCAGAACAGCATTTTAAAAATAATCATATCCTGCGATTTTCTACCTAAAATCGTAAATGGCTTTCCAGCGCAATTAAAACAAGAAACAAAACGCCATCGGCCTTTTACGATGTGGCCTTGAGCTGTGCATCGCACTTCTGCCCTGTCTCACTCCCCTCCTTTCCCTAATACTTCAGTTCAGTTCAGTTCAGTCGCTCAGTCGTGTCCGACTCTTTGTGACCCCACGGACTGCAGCATGCCAGGCCTCCCTGTCCATCACCAACTCCCAGAGTTTACTCAAACCCATGTCCATTGAGTCGGTGATGCCATCCAACCATCTCATCCTCTGTCGTCCCCTTCTCCTCCCACCTTCAATCTTTCCCAGCATCAGGGTCTTTTCCAATGAGTCAGTTCTTCGCATCAGGTGGCCAAAGTATTGGAGTTTCAGCTTCAGCATCAGTCCTTCCAATGACTATTCAGGACTGATTTCCTTTACCTCACCAGCACAAAGATGTTTCTCTTTCTATTCCTAGACCCCAATAATGTCATTTCTGCTTTTTGATCTAGGAATAGTGTGGTTGTAAAATATGTACTATAAGCTATTTTAGCAAATCTTTAGTTGGTTGTCTCCTTTTAATGGCTTAGGTATCAGCTTAAACTTTGCTTTCCTTATGCTGCAGTGTGAAATAGCTTCTCGGTCGTGAATTCAAAACACTGTAATAGTACACTTTAGGCGGGTATATTAGTCAGGGGTCTCCAGATAAGCAGAACCAGTAGGACAGATGCAAACGTCGAAACAGAGCCAGAGGTAGAGATTAGAGATAGGGATCTATTATTACAGGAATTGGCTCAGACTGCTGTGGAGGCCAAGGAGTCCCATGATGTGCCATGATATTCAGTGCAAGCTGGAGAACCAGGAAGAGCAGTGGCGTATTTCAGTCTGTGGGAAGAACTGAGAACCAAGGTCCCAGGGTTAAGAGTGTAGAGAACCTGGAGCTCCAGTGCTTGAGGGAAGAAGAGGGTGGATGTCCAGGCTCAGAAAGAGAAAAGTAAGTTGCCCTTCTGCCATCATTTTCTTCTTTCTGGGCCCTCAGGGACTGGATGGTGGCCACCCACCCTGGTGAGGACTGATCGTCTTTCCTCAGTCTGCTGATTCAGATCGGATCTCTTTTGAAAACGCCACCTTCCTAGGCACCCCTGAGCCTAGTGAGGCTAACACTAAAAACTAATCGCCACCGTGGCTGTTTTTGCTTATTTGTTTATCATTCGTTCCCATTAAATCCACATAAAACACGTACCGAAAATGTGCATTCTTTCTAAATTATTTATTTTATTGGAGTAGAGTTGATTTACAGTGTTGTGCCAGCTTCAGGTGTACAGGAAAGTGATTCAATTACACAGAAGCATAGATTCATTCTTTTTCAGATTCTTTTCTCAAATTGGTTATTTCAAAACGTTAAGTCGAGTTCCCTGTGCTATACAGCAGGTTCTTGTCCGTTGTCTACCTTATACACAGTAGTGTGTGTGTGTTCATCCCAAGCTCCTAATTCACCCCGCCCCGACCTCGTTTCCCTTTTGTAAACATGAGTGGGTTTTTGATATCTCTAAGTCTGCTTCTGTTTTGTAAATCAGTTCATTTGTATAATTTTTAAAACCACACATCACATATGAGTGATATCATATGATATTAGCCTTTCTCTGTCTGACTTACTTCACTTAGTATGATACTCTTCAAGTTCACCAATGGCATTATTTCATTCTTTGAGTAATATTTGATTGTATATATGCTCCACATTTTCTTTATCCATTCCTCTGTCAACAGAGATTTGGGTTGCTTCCATGTCTTGGCTATTGGAACACTGGAGTGTATGTACCTTTTCAGATTATAGTTTTCTCTAGATATAAAACCAGGAATGGCATTGCAGGATCATATGGTAGTTCTATTGCTGATTTTTTAAGGAACCTACATTCTCTTCTCCTTAGCGGCTGTACCAATTAACATTCCCACCAACAATGTAGAAGCATTGCTTTTCTCTATACCCTCTCCAGAATTTCTTGTTTATATACTCTTCGATGATGGCCATTCTAACCTGTGGGCTTCCCTCATAGCTCAGTTGATAAAGAATCTGCCTGTAATGCAAGAGATCCCAGTTTGATTCCTGGGTTGGGAAGATCCCCTGGAGAAGGGATAGGCTACCCAATCCAGTTTTCTTGGGCTTGCCTTGTGGCTCAGCTGGTAAAGAATCTGCCTGCAATGCAAGAGACCTGGGTTCAATACCTGGGTTGGGAAGATCCCCTGGAGAAGGGAAAGGCTACCCACTCCAGTATTCTGGCCCAGAGAATTCCATGGACTGTATAGTCCATGGGGTCACAAAGAGTTGGACGCAACTGAGCAACTTTCACATTCGATGTGTAGAAGCTTTTCAGTTAATTAGGTCTCATCTACTAATTTTCGTTTTTATTTTTATTAGTCTAGGAAGTAGATCCAAAAAGATACTGCTAGGACGTATGTCAAAGAGTGTTCTGCTTATGTTCTCTAAGAGTTTTAGAGTTTCTATCCTTACATTTAGTTCTTTGATCCATTGTTAGTTTTGTGTGTGTGTGTGTGTGTGTGTGTGTGTGATGTTAGAGAATGTTCTACTTTCATTCTTTTTTTTTTTTTTTGATGTGGGCCATTTTTAAAGTCTTCATTAAATTTGTTACAATATTGCCTCTGCTTTATGTTTTGGTTTTGGGGCCACAAGGCACGTGGGATCTTAGTTCCTCAACCAGGGACCGGACCTGCACTGTCTGCATTGGAAGGCAAAGTCCCAACCACTGGATGCCAGGGAAGTTCCTACGTTCAGTCTTTTACATGTAGCTGTCTAGTTTTCACAGCACCACTCGTAAAAGAGAGTATCTTTTCTCCAATGTGTATTTTTGCTTCCTTTCTTGTGATCAATTAACCAGAGCTGTGTGGGTTTATTTCTAGGCTTTCTGTTCTGTTCTGTTGATCTCTATTTCTGTTCCAGTACCATACTGTTTTGATGACTGTAGCCTTGTAGTATAGTCTGAAGTCAGAAAGTTTGATTCCTCTAGCTCCATTTTTCTTTCTCAAGATTGCTTTGGCTATTCAGGGTATTTTGTGTTTCCATATAAATTATTATTATTGTTCTAGATTTGTGAAAAAAATTGATAGAGATTGCATTGAATCTGTAGATTGCTTGGGGTAGTATGGTCATTTTGACAATATTGCTTCTTCCAATCCAAGAACATGCTATATCTTTCCATCTGTTTGAGTCACCTTCGGCTTCTTTCATTGGTGTCTTACAGTTTTCAGAGTACACGTCTTTGTCTCCTTATTGCAGCTTTGTTCCTCGGTATTTTATTCCTTTTGATGTGATGATAAATGGGATTGTTTCTTTAATTTCTCTTTGTGATCTTTCATTGGAAGTGTATAGAAATGCAAGAGAGTTCTGTGCGTTAATTTTGTATCCTGAAACTTCACCAGATTCATTGATGAGCTCTAGTAGTTTGCTGGTAGCATATTTAGGACTTTCTATGTAGAGTATCATGTCATATGCATGATCAAATTTTGAATTCTTCTTTTCTAATTCGGATTCCTTGTGTTTCTTTTCTGATTGCTGAAAATGTAAATTCTATGACATCAGGGTCTCCTTAGATTTAATTACTGCTGTATCCCAAATGTCTAATATGGCCTCTCATAAATACCAAACACTTGATAAATATTACAGGTAAAATGTATGAGAGTGAGTGACTATAAAGGGATGGAATGCAAAATCTCCATATTACATATATTTACATACTACATTTATAGTCTCAGTTTCACTGAAGTTGTATTCATGTTTTAGAACTTGAAATACACTTTTTAATGTCCATGGGTAAAAATAAAAAAGAATCCATGTTTAAAAGTAAGATGTTTTTAACCTGTAATATTAATATATGAGTTCTGATACAATATTAAAAACACAGATGATGTTATTTTCACCAAATCACACAGGGATTTTAAAGATCACTGTTAAAAAAGTGATGAAGAAACAATTTGAGCTTCTAACAAGTTCAAATGACTGTTTCAAAAATAATGCAGCAGAATGAATATTATTTTAAAGTACTTCCCTTATTATAATTTAATATCATTAATCAATTTTAAAATATACTTCCTTTCACATAAAACAATAATATCTTTGTATAATTTGCCAGTGTATTCAAGTGTCTATTTACGAATTCAGGACCACTGGTTTGTGTGAAATAATTTTTGACAAAGTAGTGTTTTTAAAAAATAGGAAAACTTCAATTAACCATTATGCAAGTAAACTTTTATTATATGAAAAATGCACATACATACACATAAAGTGAATTTGTAAAATTTAATATTTTACAAAGTAAAATTTATTACATCCTTATTTATATGAAAACTTTTTTCTAGATATTTTAGATATTAGAGATAATTTATTATGAAATGACTGTTTTTCATTGAGTATTAAAAAAGACAATAATATAAATAGTATCTCTCCACTTCTATAGATCTAAATCTTCACTGTAAATATTTACCTATGTTTCACAATAGTTGTTGAAGGGAAAAAATGAACTCTAAAACTGAAAATTAAATGGCAGTATAAAATAAGAAATTGTTTTAAAATAAAGCCATATTTTTACTGAAAAAAGTTTACTTTCTTCCCAACCCAAAGCAAACTGAATGAAAGTTAGCAGTATAATATGATGCTGTTATTAGTTTATTTATGTTTTATGGTAAATATTTCCAATAAACCATATGGTTATACAGTTAATTTCTTAGGTTGTGCCTATTGTGCAAAACTGTTTTATCCTTTTAACTGAATTTATTCATCATTCTAATCAAATAGTATGTCAATTCAATACATAGATACATAGATACATAGATAAATAGATACAAAACTGATTTAGAGGAGTATTGAGAAGGGATTGAAAATCACTCTGTAGTCCTTTGAGGATAGACTATGAATACTTGTAGAAATGTGAGTGACTTCTTTAACTGATGATTTCACTATAAATTAGTGAACTACATGTTCATCAAAACATAGCACTGAGCTTCTGTTTTGTAAGATCAAAATGGAAATTTTGAATTTAATTTGGCCAAAGAATTTTTACATAACAAAACAGATTTATTGTGTATTTAATATCTGGCTCATTTTATTCCCGGAGTTCTGTTAAAGAAATAAACATGTTTTCATGATTTAGAGTGCAGAATTCCAGGACAAAAAAGAAAATATGTCTATTTTAAGTACATTTTATTCAAAACAATATGTGTCAATATCTATCATAAAATAAATATCTTTACACTACAAATTGGTTCTCTGGTATTTGGAAGACTAGTAAAAATTTAAGGAAAAACATTTTCCCAAGGCAGAAATCAACTCTATTTTTTTCTAAAAAAGACAAATTGAAGTCTCTTCTTTAGTTTTTATTTTATTTAGCTATGTCATTTTCCTCATCTCTCATTTTTTTCTTCTTACTTTTTCCTAGAAATGGATACAGCTGAATACAGGCTCTAATAATGGTTTCAATACAGTTAAAATTAAAACTACAGTGATCCATAAGTTTTACAGAATGAGACCATAGATGTTTGGAAATTGGCTTATTATTCTTTTTCTTATATTGACCAATTCCTCAGTGCTTTAAACAGACATCCTCTAGTGGTTCAGAGCCCCTGGTGCTGCATAGCACAGCTTTGGATGAGCATAAATTGAAAACCTCACTTGACTTCACAGTTTAATAGATATAAAAGGAGTTAACTGTAGCCACAGAGTTGGATTATTACCTTGCTCAATTGTTTTGTCTACCAGCAGGCAACTTTTTTGGTGACTAACAATGAAGCAGTTCTTGGTACATAAAAATTAGGTGCCCATGTTCACACTTAGGTTCATTGGTAAAGACCAAATAGCCAAGAAAACTATGAATGTGCAGACTGTTAAGTTGAAATAAGAAAGTCAGTTACTAAATGGAATAGATCAGGTGTTAGAGGAGTCATTTCAACTCTTTTCAGTCAATTTGCATGTCATTAATATTCTGTTATTTTCATACACTACATGCCCTATTATAACTTATCAAGGATCTTGCTTTTTCCAAATTCATGATATTACAGGTACTTAAACTTGGAGATAAAAAATTAGGACAGATAGTCAATCAGTATGCAAAATAAGAAATTTTCAATATAATAACAGCCATAGTACCTGCCAGTAACTCATATTCTAGCATTCTCCAAGTTGACTTCATACAAAGAATAATACAATGCTAATTGCACTATAATACCAATTACACTATTTTATTAAAATAAAATAGCAATATCAACAACAAATATCAAAAGCAACAAGGAAACAGGCCCAGAATCTAATATTAAAAGTGCTGATAAATGTTATTTTTCAAAAGGTTGTAAAATGTGAAGATATTTTGAGTGATGATGTGTGAAATGGAGGCTTGAGGGTGAAGCTATTCTTATTCCCTTTTAGAAACCTGAATGATTTCATTTCTTATAGGCTGAACTAACCCTGCAATTTAGGCCAAGTGAATTTCATGAATGCCAAGTCAGCAGACAGTGTTTCCAGTGGCAATATGTTGCTCCTTATATCTGATATCTGAAAGGCATAAAATACGGATTAACTTAAGTGCCACCAGATAATATTAGATGGTCTTCTTGAGTAGAATGTCAAAAACATTTTCCAAGTGTATAAATTACTCTTTTCATGAATATTATTTTATAAATATTTATATTAATTTTTTAGTTTTCCTGTGGTTACACCAACATAAATGCAGCATTAAACACAGAAGAAGTGTAATGGGCCAAAAGAGTTAAAAATGACATTTAGAGATTTCTTCCCGCAATAGATGTCAAATGAATGAACAGGATTAGTTAAAGATAAATACCTAGAAAAATCTCAAAACATGTGAAAGACAACATGTTATGAAGTTAGTGGGAAGTCTACTTACGATTTTATCTCATTTTAACTCTATCAAAGCATTAAGAAGTTTAAAGTAGTATAGTTTATAAATGAGTTAAATAAGAAAATATAAATTAAAGAGAAGTATGAGAAAAATTATCTGAATATACTATAAG
Source organism: Giraffa tippelskirchi (assembly GCF_054371585.1). Taxonomy (NCBI): domain Eukaryota; kingdom Metazoa; phylum Chordata; class Mammalia; order Artiodactyla; family Giraffidae; genus Giraffa; species Giraffa tippelskirchi. Next base: position 173,148,142 of record NC_137280.1, on the reverse strand, counting down.
ACTGACTTCAGGTTTATTCTCATGTTAGCCTCTTGATGATCTATCCTAGAGCAGAGAATGTGGTTTCCCGTATTTGAATCTCTGACCTACGGAAACTGTGAACTAGTAAGCTGGGTGTGACGCAGCACAGCCGCTTCATTCTGTCTATTAACTCGAGCAACTTGGTATAATTAAGAGGTGAGACTAGCTGGAGATTTTAAGTTGGCAGCCTGTTTTTTCTTCGTTTGGTACAAAATTGTGTGTTCAGTCGCTCAGTGGTGTCCGACTTGTTGCAACCCCATGGGCTGTAGCCACCAGGCTCCTCTGTCCATGGGATTTCCTTGGCAAGAATCCTGGAGTGGGTTGCCATGCCCTTCTCCAGAGAATCCTTCCGACCCAGGGATCGAACCTGGGTCTCCTGCATTGCAGGTGGATTCTTTGGATTCTTTACCATCTGAGCCATCAGAGAAGCCCTAGTATGAAAGTAAGGATTGTTTTTATGATAGTCTGGATTTATAGCTTTTTCTGGAAAAAAAAAAAGGGGGGGTGGGGTGGGGACACATGACGTGTCCTGGCACACATGGCGACCGTGTTTGTTCTCAGGTGGCCGGTCTCTCCATTCCCACCATCCCGGCTCTTCTGAGTGAAGATACAGGGCCCACTTCACTCATTTGTGTTACTTGCTTGTCTCTGTATATATTTGTGTTTGCAAAACCCAGACTAAGTGATCTCTGTATTCCCTTCTTGATGTAGCAGTTATGATTCTTCGATGGCATTTTTTTTGTAGGAAGAGGGTAATACTTCAATGACCTCCTACACCAGCAGACCACAGCTGGTATATTTCACTCCCCAGCCTGAAACCTTTGTTGTCATCCCTGGGCACCTCATTAAGCAAAAGGAAATGTGTTCGGAGGATTTGGATATTTTACTGAGACTAGGCAAGAGGTGGTTTGATTCTGGTAATGAACCTGTTCTGACAGGAGGTTCTGAATTAATTAATGGATGCAGGGGCCAGTGGGGCCAAAGGGTGAAGGGGAACATAATACTCATCTCACACAACGTCTGAATGTAGAAAATAAGGGGACAGGAACACTCTAGCAAGGGCAGGAGGCATTCGACTGTGATGGAGGCTTCAGCTTTTCAGCTAAGTGCCTCAAGCCAGCCTGGTATCTGGCAGGAATGTTAAGTCATAGGGTTAAACTCTTATGTGTTGCTTGATTGAAATTTTAGTGTAATGTTGGCTTTTAAAGGCTAACAAAGACTGTAATTTACCTCTCAGATTTATGCAAAATCACTGGTACTTTCCTTTGAATTCATGAAGATATAGGGGTTGGAGGTTATCTAATTCAATATTTGGTATGTTTCCGGGGTTATGTTGATAAGGAAATCCCAAAGATGATAAAAAATAGGAACCAAAATAGCGCTTCATTATTTTAAAATATTCTTTCTCCCATCAGTTAATGTACAGATTCAACTTGGGAGGCAGAAAAAATTTTTAAAAAGGTAGTCCCAGTTCATAGGAAGAAACCATGTCACAAAGTTTTATTTAGGTTACAAATATAAACTTTTTCCAAATCCCCAAATGGTACTACTAACGGCATCTACTATCCATTTTCTATAGAGCTACAGACTATTTAAACCCTTAATTCAGATTATATCACCTCCCTGAATAAAATGTTAGCCTCGATGCATTTAGAGTAAAGTCTAAAGCTCCTTAGCATGAATTAAAAGACTTTTGGCATTTTTCAGTGGGGAAAGGTGTGATGATGGTTCCATTGCCATTCTGAGTAGAAGGGTTCTGCCTTGTGAGGAGCAGTCCCTTGCACTGCAGAATGGTGGCCATCACAAGCCCCTGGGCATTAAATGCCAGGAGCTCTCCACCCCCACAGGTCTCTAAAGGCCACTAACATAGATAACACTGCACGCCCCTCATTATAAACCGCTGGGAGGAGGGGGAGAACTAACTCCTCTCAGTATCTCTGCTTGCATTTCCTATACTCTCTGCCTTGCTTTCTGACGTCAGCTTTTTCTTTTTCATTCCTTAAATACACCAAAGTGTTTCAGAGGCTGACAGTGATGGAAGTTAGCTTTGCTTTTGACATGGCAGGCTCATTTTTGTCCTTCCAGCCTAGGCTAAAATCCCATTTTTTCAGAGTGGTCTTCACTGATCCTCCTTTCTAATCTTACGCAACTTATCCTTGGCCCTTATTGGAACATCACTTTATTTTTTCCACACGATCAAAAGCACAGGTCTATTTGTTTATGCGCACCTTGTGTTAGTACAAAAGCCTCATGTAAGCAAGGACCTTTTTTATTTCTGTAACATCACCTGGAATGCCGTGAGCTCTCTTTCTCCCCTCCTACTCCTTTTTTCTCCTTCCATTTCTCTTTCTCTTCATCGCCCCCCAACACAGACAAATGCACACCTATTTTTTTTTTTAATTTCTATTTGAAACAAAGCATTGTCATCAGTGCACAAAACTTCCCTGAACATTCTACCCCTATTTTAAAGAAATGGTGTATACTTGTAGTTTATAAAGAAACAGATGCTTACAATTATGTAGGTGAGGAACTTCCCTGGCGATCTGTTGGTTAAGATTCTGTGCTTCCACTGCAGGGGGCGTGAGTTCTGTATCTGGTCCAGGGACTAAGATCTCACATTCCCACCTGCTGTGGAACATGGCCAAAAACAACAAAAAAAAAATAGGCAGAATATACAGGTGAGATTCATAATACACTATACTAAAGCAGTGACTCGGGTTTTAGCTGTGAAGATACCTGGGTATCCTTTTTGGGTAAATAAGATTCAGGTTTTGTAAGACGTGTGAGGCCATATTAGTATACAAAATATAGTTGTCATGAGATTTCTTGGAATAATAGTGACTACAAATACAGAACCAGGGTCCCATACAGGTACATCAGTGCTAGGCCTCCACGAGACAGAAATCAAGTTAAACTCTTCTACACTGACGTGTCCGACTTGCTGCGCTGTACTGACTTTCCTCCTCTCCTCCCATGAGAATTTAGAAATTTCAATAAGTTAACTTCCCAGTCATGTGACAGTTTTACATATTAAGGATGAGTCATATGTTGGTGCTTTAAATATGTAACTATTTAGGTAATTGTGGTTATTGCCTGGGGGAATCTTATGAAGGTATACACATTAGCATAATCAATTAATTGTTTTCTCTAGCTCTGGCAACTTATTTCCCTGCTCTCTTGATACTCTTTAAGATAGATTGGAAATCCTTAAGATCCTTAAGAGCTATTGGTTCATAAATTATTTCTACTTTTCTAATAGAGCTTAGCAAACAGCAGAAAATAATCCTCTCAAATTTTATTACCACTGATATAAATTTTAGATTTAATTATTAAGACTCATGTTCTTAAAAACGTTTGTTTTTTCCACATAGTGGCACCAACCCATGACTTTCTACTGTAACACATCTTGCTCTTGGATAACTCTTTGTTTTTTTATGTTGATTGGGTTGTGCAGTTTATGAAACATTTGCAAATATATTGTCTCATTTAATTGTTACAGCTCAAAGTGCAGGTGTTAATAAATGTATTTTCCCTGTAGTTCCTTTTAGAGAAGGATCAGAATCCAACTAGAAGCTACTTCTTTGATTTCAAGTTCTTCTTGCTTCAACTGACCATAACACATGATTCTTTAAAATTGCATCTAAATGTTTAGTCCAAGCCTAATACTGGCAAAATCTTTTAGCACTCCTAATAGATGAAAAAAATATGGGCAATAAGTCAGGAGAACCATTAGTCACAGTTTGCCTGGGATGATCCGGTTTATACGTACCTGTCCTGTTGTTACAGAGACCTGATGGGTATAGTCTCTGCTGCACCCTTTTTCACTTTTGAATATATTCTAGCTTGGGTCATATACTCTATGGCACCTAATATCATTTAGTGAAATGCCTGCTGAGAAAAAAAAAAAAAAGAGGTCATTTATGAAGAGACGATGATATGAGGCCGAGTACAGGAAAGTTACGGAGGAAGTGAAACCCACTGACAGAGTCTAAGAAAGTTCAGAGTAAACCACACTTTGGAAGCCCTAGTTTACCCGACCAGCGTACATCAGATAATAATAGTAGATTATTACAGATACTCCATTCAGGCAGTGCTCAGAGAATCCCTGTAGGTCAGTGATCACTCAAGGCTGTACTGCTTTCAATCGATGTATTAGAAGCTTCCTCCCTTCAACTCCTGTCCTCTTCTCTCAGTCCTTTGTTCAACACAGACCGCGTTGTCAGAAAATTGAAGTCAAAACCATCAGGGTCAGGCAAAGGGGATTTTATCACCGCTCAGAACTTGAGTAAGAATTCCAAAGACTGGGCTGGACTCCAGAAATCTGTTGTGGGATGATCACAGAATGGGCTGTCAGATCCCCTCTGTTCTCTGCTCCTAGAGCAGAGCTGACGGCAGTGCTTTGCGGCTGCTTTTCAAGGAGGGAAAGAAGATATGGGCTAGGAAAGGAGGTAGCGACCATATGGAGATTTCCTCCCATTGTACCAGGAGCCTAGGGGCGCCCTTTCTTTCTTCAGCGCATTCACACAGCTTCTAAGAATGAAGTGACAGTTTTCCAACCATCATACCCGACCCCCACCTTGGTTCACTGAAGTGAACGGAAGGGGGCATATTCCACACTGGCACATTGTTCTTCGCCAGAAGATGCAAGTGAGCAAATTAAAGCGGACAACTTTTGATAGCTTCAGAGACTAAGGAAATGATGTAAATAGGCCGTTGATATTGAAGACCCAAGGATGGCAAGAGCCACACTGTGGTTGAAAGAAATGCTTATCAACCAGCGTCACAGCCGCTCAGGGCTTCTATCAGATAGTCTGTAAATAAAATCAAAGCTCAGGGTAAATCTCAGATAACATTATAATGCAGGTTTTTATTGTGTTTTCCTTCCAGGGTCTATGATTTTCTTCTCTTTCTTTTATACATGCCGTTCCTTTTTCCTGGCATGAATTTAGAGACCTTAACTCATATCTCTCTTGTTTATACCACATCGAATCACCTTCAGGACTATTTCTCAATTGCAGTCCTCTCTGAATCAAACAAATTCATGAGATATAAGATGGAACAATCAAGAAAACACACTGCGGTATTTTTAGGGCACGCTACATTCTTGATTGGGTGGTCTGTGTTTCACTTCCGTTTTATTTTTCTCAAAACAACCTTGTGTTTATGTATCATTATTCCCAATGTATAGATGAACGGCCCATTCTCAGAGAGGTTTAAGAATGCACAAAGATCATGTGATAATTGACTTACTAGCACCACCATTTAAGTTTGGCTTCCCCACTGTCTTTATCAAGTCTTCCATATTTTTAACCTTTTACATTTAATTACTGGTAAGAAACAAATCTAAAATTGTAATTTGTTTTAAATCAGGAGTATGCATTTAACCTAATTTGCTCTATATATTGTAATAGCTAACTCTTAAACAAACAAAAAATCACCTCAAGGAAAATAAAGTTCAGTAAAGTTCACTCATTGTGTCAGAATAATAGGAGACATTGCTGGAGGAAGGATAACTTCAGGTTTCTAAAACTTCTTTGATGCGTTTAATTTCTTTCTCTATCTAAATACATTATAGATGAGTGAAGTTTTAGAGGTTTTTAAAAGAATGCTGACAAGTCATGGAATTTACTGTCCCCGCCCCCCCCCCCAAAAAATTAATAGGGGGAAGCTTCAGCCTGATTCTCAACCATCTTAAGGATTGAAAATACTCAAGTGAAATTCACGACTATCAAGTAATAGACTCTCTCTAACATAGAAACTATTAATTCTTTAGAGTACAACAGTGAACTAGCATACCACAAGTAATTTTGTTTAGCACTTGTTATTTTAAAATGAAAAACTTCAAAGAGTCTTTACCATGAAATGCTTCACACCCTGTCTCTGAGCTCAGAGAAAAGACTACTCCCACTGGAGAAGACATTTCTGCTGCACTTCTTTCTTTAATGCTGTCATGGATGATCAGAGGTAATAAAAAACGTATTTACCACATTATACGCTGTCCATTACGGTAGAACTCTTCTTTTGAAAAGCATGGAGCATCTCTGAGTCTAACCATGGCCCAGAAATTGTACTTTGCAAAACCATCTTTGTTACCTGTTGGAAGGGGTATATTCCTTGCTGTCTGCTTTTTAGGTAACAGTTGCACACAGTCTTTGAATTTTACTCCAAGAATCGATTTTTTAAATTCTGAACCATTTATATCTCTGAGATAACACACACACACAGAATTTATATATATATATATATATATTTTTTTTTTTTTTTACTAAAGCAAAACTAATAAATGTGAAATCCTCTCTCCACACTCAAGATATCAAGGTAAGGAGGATACGTTTGAAAAATTGCTCTAATACATCAGAAAATACAAAAATCAATAAGCTATAAAAGCTAAAAAGCTTCTTCAATTTTGTCCCTTATTGCTCAGTGTAGGTGGCCAGGTCCCGGAGAACAATCCAAGGTTGCAAAAAAGCCATTACACATCTAGTTGTGTATTTCAGACAATATGTGAAGCTCTGCCAGGAAGGGACAAGTATGTATCTGCCGAGCGACAGGGAGGTCTGAAAGGCCTCTAAGTTCCTGCTTGTTTGATTGAGAGCTAGAAAGTGTGCTTGAGGAACCAGGCTGCGGAAACTGTGTTTTTCTGTCACTGTTGTGTGAAAACAAAACAGATCTGGAGAGCATTTCCCTCTGCCTTTTCTCCCTCTGCTATTTTTCAGGCATAGGAAGGTGCTTAATGTCATGGACAATTGTTTTCAGGCTGAGAAGGCAATGGGATGCAGCGCTCCCTGCTAAATAAAGCCCGTGTTTTAATCCTAGAGGCCAAGAATCACCTTCTTGCCTGAAAATTTTAAATTGCACTTTTCCTAGAACAGGCATAGAGCAGGCACGAATTACCCGCTGCAGTCAACCAGGGGTACGGCTAAGCAGAGTGGTGTTAGGCCACTGATGTCTAAAGGTTGTTCACGGTGCATCACGATGACTACAGTATTTCTGAGTAAATGTCATGAGCATATATTTAAGTTTTATTTATTTCATCTTCTTGGCTGAGCTGGGTCTTCATCGCTGCACATGGGCTTTCTCTGGTTGTGGCGGGTGGAGGCTCGTCTTCACTGCAGAAGTTTCTCTTGCTGTGGCTCACAGGCCCTAGACCACTGGCTCCATCGTTGTGGTGCGTGGGCTTAGTTGTCCCAGCGCACGAGGAATCTTTCTGGACTAGGCACCAAACCCACGTCCCTTGCATTGGCAGGCAGATTCGTTACCACTGAGCCATCAGGGAAGCCCCGGGCATCTACTTTTAAATAAATGCATACGATGTTCTAATATATGATGTGCGTTGGACATGTTTAACAAATGAAAATGTCAAGGACTAGATAAAAGGTGAACACACACAAAAATTCTCTCACGAGGACGGTGGCCATGGATGTAGAGAACACTTCCTGGATAGCAGTTATTTTGGTGTTTTCATGAACTAAAATACCCTAGTGAGAGTTTCTTGACAGTTACGGAGTTAGTAACCCTCTTAGCGGCTCAGTTCTGGGGCTTCTGAATATCACTCTCTCCTGGGCCCTAAGATAAAACTCACTCTTGTGGGCCTCGTAATGTGTCAGTGTGTGTGTGTGCTCAGTCACTTCAGTTGTGTACAACTTGTTGCTCCCCCATGGACTGTAGCCCACCAGGGATCCTCTGTCCAGGGAATTTTCCAGACAAGACTACCAGAATGTGTTGCCATTCCCCTCACCAAGGGATCTTCCCAACCCAGGGATCAAACCCAGGTCTCCTGCATTGCAGGTGGATTTGTTTACTCTCAATTACTTATTAAATCACTTTCTGTTTAAAATGTTTGGTATAATTTTGGTTTCTTGAACTCAAACCTGGCAAAAAGAAGTGTAAAATACACATAGGACAAGTTAAGAAATACAAAGCAGCCCTGACTGAGTTTTCCAGATACCATCAGCTTCTTTTGTCAACAAAAGCCTCAGTTCAGGAGTGATTTAAATTTGTACTTTAGCAAAACTACTGATTACTATTTGTCATGTAACTTTAAGGTTGATTATCAGTTCATTTCAGTCACTAAATCGTATCTGACTCTTTGTGACCCTATGAACCTCAGCACGCCAGGCTCTCCTGTCCATCACCAACTCCCGGAGTTTACTCAAACTCATGTCCATTGAGTCGGTGATGCCATCCAATCATCTCATCCTCTGGTGTCCCCTTCTCCTCCTGCCTTCAATCTTTCCCAGCATCATGGTCTTTTCCAATGAGTCAGTTCTTTGCATCAGGTGGCCAAAGTATTGGAGTTTCAGCTTCAACATCAGTCCTTTCAGTGAACACCCAGGACTGATCTCCTTTAGGATGGACTGGTTGGATCTCCTTGCAGTCCAAGGGACTCTCAAGAGTCTTCTCCAACACCACAGTTCAACAGCACAATTCTTTGGTGCTCAGCTTTCTTTATAGTCCAACTCTCACATCCAAACATGACTACTGGAAAAACCATAGCTTTGACTACACGGACCTTTGTCAGCAAAGTAATGTCTCTGCTTTTTAACATGCTGTGTAGGTTGGTCATAGCTTTTCTTCCAAGGAGTAAGTGTCTTTAAATTTCATGGCTGCAGTCACTATCCACAGTGATATTGAAGCCCAAGAAAATAAAGTCTGTCACTGTTTTCCATTATTCCCATCTAATTGTCATGAAGTGATGGGACCAGATACCATGATCTTAGTTTTCTGAGTGTTGAGTTTTAAGCCAGCTTTTTCACTCTCCTCTTTCACTTTCATCAAGAGCCTCTTTAGTTCTTCTTCACTTTCTGCCATAAGGGTGGTGTCATCTGCATATCTGAGGTTGTTGATATTTCTCCCGGAAATCTTGATTCCAGGTTGTGCTTCATCCAGCCCAGCATTTAGCATGATGTACTCTGCAAATAAGTTAATATACTCCTTTCCCAATTTGGAACTGGTTCATTGTTCCATGTCCAGTTCTCACTGTTGCTTCTTGACCTGCATACAGATTTCTCAGGAGGTAGGTATAGGTGTCTGCTATTCCCATCTCTAGGAATTTAACACAGTTTGTTGTGATCAAAGTCATAGGCTTTAGCATAGTCAATGAAGCAGAACTAGATGTTTTTCTGGAATTATTATTGATTATGAATATTTGAAATTTGATGCTAAGTCCCTAAATACCAAGAGATTACTATTTCTCCTTTACATTTAAATTTGATAGCCCTCACCATCACAGTAAAAGGAACACAATATAATCATATAAGCACTAAGACAAACATGCTTATACCAAATTTTAGTTGCTATTTTATCATGTTAAATTATATACCAAAACATGCACGTGTGTATGCTAAGTTGCTTCAGTTGTGTCCGACCCTGTTGCGACCCTATGGACAGCAGCCAGCCCACCAGGCTCCTCTGTCCACAGGATTCTCTAGGCAAGAACACTGGAGTGAGTTGTCATTTCCTTCTCCAACACACAGTAACACTGAATGTTTGAAAAGTCACTTGGTCTGAGAATACGAGAATGTACGGTAAGGAAGCCCTGGGCTTGGCTGATCTCTCACCAAGGTTCACTGATTTCCACTCCTTCTCAGTTTCTGTCACCTTCACTGTGAGACACAGTCATGCACATCTTTGTAGACTAAATTCACAAGTATAGATTATAGAATCAAATGTTGAGCACTTCTGTAAGTAAGTCTAGATAACTCAGTCTTTAAGGAATTGGAAAGATTTATGGGAAATCTGATTTAAAAATAAATGTAGAGTCCATTGAGTAGTGTAATTAAATTTATCAAATTTAAATCACTGAGGAGCCAAATGTATCTTTTCCTTATTTTAGCATAAAAACAAAAAAATGTTTTCCATTTTTTGTTAAATTTACACGCATGCTTATGCCATATTTGAAGAAAGATATTTAGTTAGGTGAGTAAGTTAACTATAACTCTATTGGTACTTTTTGTAACATATATCATAAATCATGCTAGAGAAATCCTCTAAGAGTTTTATAAAGTATTTTTATACAGCAATGAGAGAATCAAATATTCATTTTGAAGTTACACATGGTATTTCTGCTGCCTCAGATTACTAGAAAGATAGATGGGAGAAAAACATAAACCTGGAGAAAAATAAGACTATAGTAATCTCTTACGGTTAAAAATATACTGAGATCAATTAGTCATTACCAAATCAATAGCATTGACTTTGTTTAATGAACACAGAGGGTTAAAAGTATAATGAGTATGAATGGTTTCAATATATGCAAGACTTAGAAGTATATTCATTATTGAATCTGATGTGGTTATAATCATATGCATAATTATAAATATAAATTCATGTAGTGATTTCTCTCAGTTTCTGTATCTACCAAACTGTTTTCTTGGGTTGTTACTATTGTTACCATTCAAATATTACATGTTGCTGGGGCTTGCCTAGCCATCTTTCCATATTACTCTTTAGAAGCTCATATTAATATAATTATTAAATGCATAAAACACATTTGTGGGCATAGATACTCACACACAAAGTTCTATCATCAAAATATTTGAAAAGTAGGACCAAGCTTTACTAATTAACCCAGACTAGAGAGTACATCACACTGATCATAAGAAGACTTCGGGAAAGTATCCTCTTTAAATATTTCACTCTTTTCTTAAAAGTTTCACAGCTTTCAGAATCACCTACGTGTTATTTTTTCTAACACCGGCTCTCCAACTGCTGCTGATTTTGCTCACTTTTCTTCTTTCAGGGCTTGTTTAATCTATCCAACGTGTGTACAATCTAGCCTCTTACTGACTTCTCCTCCAGAGAAAGAGAACTATCATATGACCTCCCTTACAGGTGGAATCTAAAAATAAACAATACAGATGAACTTACCTACAAAACAGACTCACAGACTTAGAAAATGAACTTATGCTTGTTATTGGGAAGGGATAGTTGGGGGAGAATGGATACATGTATATGTATGGCTGAGTTCCTTTGCTGTTCATCTGAAACTACCACAACATTGTAAATTGGCTATACCCCAATACATAACGAACTTTAAAGTCTGAACAAAAACAACCCAAGTCATCTTTAGAAGGCAGAATAGAGAAGTGATGGCAAATATCAATGGCTTCCAGTGTTTTTCTTGTCATACCCAGTGGCTGCTCAATAATCTCACAGAATTAATTAGTTTTGTTAAAGACAGTTCACATAGTTTAATGCTATTTAATTCGTTGGAGAGCAGACAAAATGAGCAGTCAAAGTGAGTAGGTAATATTTATAGCTATTTAATAATTTCATTTTTGAAACAGGTATTTCCCCCTGAGCTTGAGTTAGCATCATGTATTACCACTGTGTGCATTATCTGCTAACAGCGGGTCTGATTTGGGACAATGTAAGCTATGAGGAAAAAGCTTGGATAAGTATAAAGTTAAGTGCTACACTTTTGTGTGTATGTGTGGCCCCTTATGACTGGCTTTTATTTTTCATTTGCCTGTGCTGGGTCTTGGTTGTGGCATGCGGATCTTTTGTTGCAGCACACAGACTCTGTAGTTGTGGCCCGCGGGCTTAGTAGGTGCAGCAGACAAGCCTAGCTGCTCTATGGCAGGTGGGAGATTAGTTCCCCAAAAAGGGATCAAACCTGTCTCCCCCACCCTGCAAGGCAGATTCTTAACCACTAGGGAAGTCCATAATTAAGTGATACACACTTTTAAATTCACTGAAAGAAAAATAGTGGAAGAGGTGGTACTGGTATGAATGAGTAAAGCTGGTTTTAAAAATTGATTAGGTACATGGTATTGTAGCATAAAATATCAACTTTGGGGTAAAACAAGCAAAAACATTAATTAGGCCTTGTTTCGTTAAGGTTGGGGACTCGGCTTGGCATCTATTCTCCTGTTCTTTCTCCAAGGTTATCAGCGATACCTACTCTTTGCCTTTGTTAGAATGAATGCCAGAAAGATGATGAAATGAACAGTAAAATTGTTTCCAGGACCAGAATCCTCAGTACAGTAGCCTCCAGTTCACTAAATTTTCAACTCAAAAATAAATTCTTATGCCATAGCACAAATATTTAGTTAAATAGTAATTACCAAAATTTGCTAGCAGCCTTTAAAAGATACTATTTTGACCAAGGCTCAAGAAGTTAAAATGTGTCGATTCTAAAGACAGCTGCACCCAATTCCATATGTGCTTTTGAAGTTGGGGGTTCTCCTTAGACTCTAACTAGCAACTCATTCTTTCTCCTCTTATCATTTTGAAGAGAATATTATTTAGTGGCTTCACATTAAACAATGATAAACTACTTGCAAACTCCCACAGCCAAGTTTTTCTACTCTTGCTTTTTATGCAGAGTAGAGCCTTCCTTCCCCTCAAGGAAGATGCAGGTTCTTTTCTTAGCACAGGATCATGAAAGAGGCAATGTGGCTTTAGATCCAGTTCTACAGTGTAATAAACGTCTTTAAGCCAATTACTTCTCTGAGCAGACATTTCTTTACTCAAAACACGATGATAATACCATCTTTCTTAAAGAGATTTGGGGTGATTAAAAGAGATATATGAAAAGTGTGCCCAAAATATCTAATGCAGAATCAGTGGATCTATATTTAAAATTCCCCTCCCTTCCATAACAAAGACAATAACATAAATTTGAAAGATAACTATCAGTATCCATTGCTAACATATATCTGGAATTTGTCCAAGTCATCCTTTTCCAGCTAAGAGTAAATCACCATAAAATTCAGAGTTTCTGTGCACTGTGGTTAACAAATAGCCAGGCCAGAGTAGCAGGCAGTTGTCTTCGCTGTTTTGTGTTACTGCCTTCTACTGAATCCTGATAACCCGTCTTTCTGCCAGATGTCTATGGCATTTTTTCTCAGGGGCTAACTTCCCCTCTTTCTTCAAACCTCGAGCCAAAAGAAGGTATTGCTGTGCTGTTTCTCCATAAAACACAACCTAAAGACTGGTTATAGTTAGTGCCCAGACATTGTTATTTCTGCTGCTAGGGCTCAGCCTTATTCCAAGCATTCATATTCGGTTTTCAGAGTCTGTTACTGCAGCTTCCTCTGTCCACTTTCAGATTTAATGCCTCACCCCCATCTCTAACTACCGGTTTCATTATCAACCTCACTTATATTACCTATCTAATGGTTTCCTTAATTTTATTTTTGATATATGTCTATTGATTAGTTGTGACATTCCAGAGAATGCTTTAGGGTCCAGGGATTTTAGGAATGAGCAAGAAAATAAGTCTAAAGGCTTAATGAGCATCACGGAAGGAATAGGTTGGAAAACATAAGGCACTGCTCAGTCAGGGAGGTCAGAGGTCGCACCAGTTATGAGAGCGATCAATGGGTTGAAAGTTTGGTGAGGAAACCTTGGAGATTTCCACGGTTTTTAGGAGAGCCTCTCAAATGAAAGGGGGCACAAATGTATTGTTAAAAACAGACTGACAAATACTGTAGATGGTTCAGGTAGAACTGAAAACAATGAAATTGGAGTTGCATCAGTCTACCATTCCACAAGGTTTTGTAATTTTTCCAAAAGCAATCACTTTACTAGTGCAGGAAAATAGATAACAGATTGTAGTGTTTAATTAGAGTTGTGAGTTGAACGACAGAGTGAAAGGATACAAGAGCTGCGATTTTGAGACTATTAATGAGACAGTAAGCCAATTCATTGTTAGTCTGAGTAGGAAATTAGACTAAAATGATCATGTTTTGTTGGAGAAATTTGTGGATAAAAGTGTAGCATTTATCGGTGGATTATAAACTAAATAAAGGAATAATATTTATCAACACTGAAGATTTTGTTCACAAAGTGTGGTACAAGAGTTTAAATGTTATAAATAAGTTATACCTAGGTGATAAAGTCCAGAATGTGGCTATGTGTTGAGGTTGATGATTTATGGTGGCACTTTCTAAATTTTGTTACTAATAATTGCATCATAATTTGATACAATTAGTGTCTAACATTTCTAATTTTACATGAATGTTCCATTCCCTAATGTTTAGATTTTGACCATCTGAGTATGACACTATTTTACATAATGCTGGCTCTTTCTGAGTTAGTGTACTTACCCATGTCTTCTTCAACAATAATGTATTTAATCAACCAACATTTAATATCAGCTGGGAAGGATCAGGGGCGGGAGGAGAAGGGGAAGACAGAGGATGAGATGGTATCACCGACTCGATGGACATGGGTTTGGGTGGACTCAGGGAGTTGGTGATGAACAGGGAGGCCTGGTGTGCTGCAGTTCATGGAGTTGCAAAGAGTCAGACACGACTGAGCGGCTGAGCAGAACTGAACAGTCACTGGCAGGAGAAAAATGAACACATAGAATCAGCCCTCAATGAGTTCATAGCCTAGTGTGGGATGGAATTAGTTACTGGTCTCTCTGGTCCTCAATTACTTTATTTGCAAAATTAACATGGTAAAATTTTTATAAGGACTAAAGGAGCTGATCAATGAAAAGCACTTGGCATAATGCATGGTATACTGTACCCATGTAATAGTGTTAAGGTTAACATTCCTGGCAGGAGACCGGCAGGGGCCAGTGCACAGAAGCAGCTGGACAGATGGTGTGAACAGACCATGGCAAAAAAGTGACGTTGCTCCAACCTAAGATAAGCCTATCATATGAACTCATTTTAATATCAGTTCAGCAAAAGTAATTGATTAAATAAATAAAGTTGGATACATTTTACTATGCGTTCCAAAGCCAAGCCAAAATTATTTTTAAATTTTGAGTTCATCAGTCGTAGCTCCTTTCTAAGAATTCAGGTAAATACGAGCTGATCATGTGTATATACCTGGAGTATGTATACCTGGGCACATGTGTGAAAGAAAAACAATTACAACAAAACAAATCACATGGAAGAATGAATAGCTACTTGAAGATATTCTTCCTTTCTTGGTACACACAACTTATGTTGGAGAATCTGTCCACTTGTTGCTCTAGAAGTCATTTTCCCCAAACAAAGTCCCCTAATATGAGAGGGGACTGCCATCCCTCTGATGAGAATGGTGGGGAATCCTGAAGAACAGATCCAACTGTTGAAACGGACTTTTCAAGCTCTCCTTTTTTAGATGCAATTTACTTACCACCATGCCTCAATAACCTCAGATATGCAGATGACACCACCCTTATGGCAGAAAGTGAGGAAGAACTAAAGAGCCTCTTGATGAAGGTGAAAGAGGAGAGTGAAAGAGTTGTCTTAAAGAAGCTCAACACTCAGAAAACTGAGATCATGGCATCCGATCCCATCACTTCATTGCAGATAGATGGGGAAACAGTGGAAACAGTGGCTGATTTTACTTTTCTGGGCTCCAAAATCACTGCAGATGGTGACTGCAGCAATTAAATTAAAAGATGCTTACTCCTTGGAAGGAAAGTTATGACCAACCTAGAGAGCATGTTAAAAAGCAAAGACAATACTTTGCCAACAAAAGTCCATCTAGTCAAGGCTACAGTTTTTCCAGTGGTCATGTATGGATGTGAGAGTTGGACTATAAAGAAAGCTGAGTGCCGAAAAATTGATGCTTTTAAACTGTGGTGTTGGAGAAGATTCTTGAGAGTCCCTTGGACTGCAAGGAGATCCGATCAGTCCTGGATGAAACTCTAATACTTTGGCCACCTGATGCAAAGAGCTGACTCATTGGGAAAGATTGAGGGCAGGAGGAGAAGGGGACGACAGAGGATGAGATGGTTGGATGGCATCACCGACTTCATGGACAGGGAGGCCTGGCGTGCTGCAGTTCATGGGGTCGCAAAGAGTCGGACACGACTGAGTGACTTAACTGAACTGATGCCCCAAAAAGACAGTCCTTCCCTGTGAGATACACATGCCCTGTTAAATTCTGCTTTTTTTTTAGATTTACTTCTGTACTGCACTTTCTGAAAACTTGCCACTGTTCTTTTTAATCCATTAAGTCCTTTTCTTCTTTCTTTTTTTGGAGATTTTTTTAAATTGAAGTATAGTAGATTTACAATGTTGTGTTGCTTTCAAGTGTACAGCAAAGTGATTCAGTTATGTGTATGTGTGTAATATACATATACACACACACACGTATCTGTATGTATATAGATTATTTTTCCTCTTTCTTTTCTTAAAAATCAGCTTAACTCTCAAATTTTATATAAGCCCTTTAACGCCAAGACTTCTACATAATCATTAAAAAGCAATTTTGCTGTGATTCAGTTGCTAAGTTGTGTCCAACTCTTTGTGACCTCGTGGACTGCAGCACTCCAGGCTTCCCTGTTCTTCATACCATCCACAGCATTATACCATTTAATATTTTTTGGAACATTTTATATCCTTCAGTCAGGTCCATGAATTCCTGTAAGTCAAAAATTCCTTTTTATACCATTTACACTCTTAACATTTCTGGTATCTAACTATTAGGAACATTTAAAGGTCATTTTTAGGTAAAATTGTTATGAGAAAAAGTATGGAATTTTGTTTGGTCTATGTGGAACAAATAACTGATAAACACAATTTTAACTCCGTCCTTTCTCTGAATCTTCATACAGTTTATGCAGGATGTGGGAATACACCATGGTACAATTTATAAAAACAGATCACAATTTATAGCTATGCAGAGCCTCGTTCATGTAAATGGCTTTTGGAGAATATAAGCACTGTCAGTAAATGGCTAAGAAATCTAGACTAAAAGACTTAATATAATTTAAATGACTATGTTACATCCTGGCAATTATTTTGGAAAGGGCTAGGCCTTTCATTGAGTATTACCATTGAACTTTGTATTTCTTTTCTTTATTTGTGGGAATGAAGTAAATATAAAAGCAATATGTACATTTACTGTAAAACTGTCTTGATATGAGAACTCAATACTTTGTAGCAATTCAACCTGTTAGATAACCAGTACTAAAAGCCAAATTTCTCCTCTTACTGTATATGATAGGTGCATAAAGACAAATTCATTTGTTAAAAAGCTGAAGCAAATTTCATCCTTTCCTATTGTGAAGTGAGTGAAACTCACTTAGTCGTGTCCGACTCTCTGTGACCCCATGGACTGTACAGTCCATGGAATTCTCCAGGCCAGCATACTGGATTGGGTAGCCTTTCCCTTCTCCAGTGGATCTTCCCAACCCAGGAATCAAACCGGAGTCTCCTGCACTGCAGGCGGATTCTTTACCAATTGAGCTATCAGGAAAGCCCCCCCTTTCCTATTATTATATTGCAAATACTACAAGCATAAAATCAGAAAGCTTTTGTCTGACTGCAGATATTTGTTATGCCATATATCCAGAAATATAAATTTTCAAAGAAAATTTGAAACTGTATTATTTGTTGTTACTGTATACCTCTATTCAAAAGATAATAAAAATGATTAAGTATGATTTATAAGAAGTGATACACACAAATTCACAGAATTCATTCTGAATTATCTGCATTAATGGAAAGGAGCCATGACTGAATATCTAAAAATAGTTTCTATGCTCTAAGTTTATCATCAGAGAAGATTTCATTTACTAATTTTGATATATTAATACTAATATTAAAGTGAGTTTGTATTTCTTAGATGTACATTCACAGAACATATCGTTTGTCAGAATAAATAACCCACATTGTGAAAACAGAAATAAAACTCAGTTTAGTGGCAATACAGATTTTTTTCCTTCAATTTAGATATGAATGTCCATAAAAACAATGTATGCCAGGAACATTTAACAAATGCACAAAAAATTGATTTCTTGCCCAATTAAATAATAATGATAGAGTTAACTTCTTTTGTTGTTTTCAGAATTAACTATATGTAAGTGACATAATGGGGCCTCCCTAGTGGCTCAGATGGTAAAGAATCTACCTGCAATGCAGGACAGCCAAGTTTGATCCCTGGATAGGAAGATCCCCTGGAGAAGGGAATGGCTATCCGCTCCAGTATTCTTGCCTGGAGAATCCCACAGACAGAGGAGCCTGGCGGGCTATACTCCATGAGATGGCAAAGAATCAGACACAACTGAGTGACTAACTTTTTTTTTTTTTAAGTGACATAAGCCTTTGTTGATTAATAGATTATCTGTCTTAGTGAAACCAGAAAATAAATAAAGACAATGATGTAAGTGGCCAGTTAATACTGGGTAAAATATCTTGAGATTTTTAAGTAGAAAATAAACATATGCAAATTTTACGGGTTTATATATTTTTTTTTTTCAGAGAGATTCAGATGTTTTTCCCTATTCTTAATGTAAAGAAAGAGCAAAATTTCTTACATTTTTTTCCCCAGTATTGAGAGCAAAATTGGTATAAATGCTTCAAGTAAAGTTAGAAATTCTGCAAGAGAAATTATTCTCTAAATAATTTGCTTTTCTTAATGAGGCAGGGACAGAATACTTGGGTTTGCTGTGGTAATCCTTGTAGTGGTTTTTCTTAGTTGAGCAAAATCTATACATACAATATGAACAGGATTGGCAATTTTTCAATAAGCAATCATTTTTAAAGATGTTTCCTCATACACTCTTTTTCCAATATCAAATATAACATCTATACATAGTTTCACATTTTTTTTTCAGGGCATGTGGAGGTTAATAATATTCAGAGAAAAATACCAGCATATGAGTGCTTACACAGTTAATTCAGAAATAAGCATTAAGTTTCTGTTTAAAAGATCTTCTCTTCCTACAAATTAAATGTACCAGTTCAGTTCAGTTGTATCAGACTCATTGTGACCCCATGAACCGCAGCACGCCAGGCCTCCCTGTCCATCACCAACTCCCTAAGTCCACCCAAACCCATGTCCATCGAGTCAGTGATGCCATCCAACCATCTCATCCTCTGTCGTCCCCTTCTACTGCCCTCAATCTTTCCCAGCATCAGGGTCTTTTCCAATGAGTCAGCTCTTTGCATGAGGTGGCTAAAGTATTGGAGTTTCAGCTTCAACATCAGTCCTTCCAATGAACACCCAGGACGGATCTCCTTTCGGATGGACTGGTTGGATCTCCTAGCAGGTATGACCTAAATCAAATCCCTTATGACTATACAGTAGAATTGAGAAATAGATTTAAAGGACTAGATCTGATGGAATACCTGATGAACTATGAATGGAGGTTTGTGACATTGTACAGGAGAGAGGAATCAAGATCATCTATAAGAAAAAAAGAAATGCAAAAAAGAAAAATGGCTGTCTGAGGGGGCGTTACAGATAGCTGTGAAAAGACGGGAAGGGAAAAGCAAAGGAGAAAAGGAAAGATATACCCCTTTGAATGCAGAGCAAGGAGAGATAAGAAAGCCTTCCTCAAGGATCAATGCAAAGAAATAGAGGAAAACAACAGAATGGGAAAGACTAGAGATCTTTTCAAGAAAATTAGAGATAACAAGGGAACATTTCATGCAAAGATGGGCTCGATAAAAGACAGAAATGGTATGGACCTAACAGAAGCAGAAGATATTAAGAAGAGGTGGCAAGAATACGCAGAACTGTACAAAAAAGATCTTCACGACCCAGATAATCATGATGGTGTGATCACTCACCTAGAGCCAGACATCCTGGAATGTGAACTCAAGTGGGCCTTAGGAAGCATCACTATGAACAAAGTTAGTGGAAGTGATGGAATGCCAGATGCGCTGTTTCAAATCCTAAAAGATGATGCTCTGAAAGTGCTGCACTGAATATGCCAGCAAATATGAAAAACTCAGCAGTGGCCACAGGACTGGAAAAGGTCAGTTTTCATCCCAATCCCAAAGAAAGGCAATGACAAAGAATGCTCAAACTACTGCACAATTGCACTCATCTCACACGCTAGTAAAGTAATGCTCAAAATTCTCCAAGACAGGCTTCAGCAATATGTGAACCATGAACTTCCAGATGTTCAAGCTGGTTTTAGAAAAGCCAGAGGAACCTGAGATCAAATTGCCAACATCCGATGGATCATCGAAAAAGCAAGAGAGTACCAGAAAAACATCTATTTTGGCTTCATTGACTATACCAAAACCTTTGACTGTGTGGATCACAATAAACTGTGGAAATTATAAGTTCAGTCAGATATTAAATTACCTTTTTAAATTATATGTTGCAAATTAAGTAATGTAGCTGGATTTTTTTCACTTCTTAAGCAGCTACGTTTGTATCACATAGCTCTATCTCTGAGCTCTCTCCCCGAATGATGGAAGCCAGCCAGACTAGAGCCGAATCATTCTGATGTAGATTCCGTTCAGGGTGACCTGAAGGCACACGGGAGATCTGGGCAGCCAAATGCCTGCTCCTGTCCAATTTTTCATATACCTGATTGCAATTTCAGAGTCTCAACAGCATATTTAAAATAGAAATTTAGAACTGAAATGCCTTTCCAAACACAGAAACCTTGCCATTAGCAACTCTTACATCTTTCCTGTTTGTTTCTCATTTCCATGTTAAAATCTCAGGAGTAAAACAGAGTAAACAGTTTTATTTCACTTATGTCTGTCATGAAAAGGAAGTGTAGTATTTGATGACAAAGCTCATTGTACTGTCTTCAACACAAAAGAAGTTACATTTGATTAGCAATGTTAATTATATGCATAAAGAGAGCTGAGATGCTCACAGCTAATTACTCATAAAGAGAAATTAAATCTAATTTTCTAACTGACAGTTGCTATTTGGCAATATTTTTATTAAACAAAACAAATTCCGATTTACTACAGTGGGAGCTCTAAATTTTTATGGGGCACAATCAGATATATATAAATTAGGTTAAAAGCCAGTAAGTACAGAGGGTTGCTGCAAGACAGCACATTTTTTTCAGTGAATATTTTTTGTTGTTTTTATTGTCATTGCTAATTACTAGTAGCTAAACTAAATCATAATGATACATTTCAGAAATCCTTGGGATCAGATTCTTTTTGCTGCTTTGCCATTTGTTTGCCTAGATTATAACATAGAAATAAAGTGAGAGACTTGAGTAGGAGACTTATGCCTCCTGCACAATTAATTAAGGTTACTTCATACCTGTGATCTCATCTATCTGGTGTTTGATCTTAACCAGTGACCGAGAACTCACTATTTCAAAATGAAGCAAGGCCTTAAAAATCTGCTAAACTATGCACTCCTAGTTAGGAAAATGTCACTGCAATTGGGGTGGAGGATGGAACAAAAAAGAACTAACAATAATAACAAACATGAAGGAAAAAGATTATTTTCAGGATTTCTCAACTGTTTTAAATACTCAGATATAAAACTTTTGAATGAAATAGATCCATTCAGAGTAATTGTTTTCATTGAAGGCATGACCTCCAGGCAAGAGACCTTATTAGTCAAGATGGCAGAAAGATTACACTGAGTCTCAAAGACATTCTTTGTAGTATATAAATACTCACATATTAAAAAAAAAAAAAAAAAAGTTTTCCCATCATCGAAATATTGGCATTAAACACGTTTTTCTGAAGATTATTCCTTTTCCTTTTGTATAGAGCAAGCATGTTCATTAGCCACTAAACAGTGACCCAAAGGCTAGTCTTTGCCTTTGTTCCAAGTATCTGGTTGTAAATGTCCTATTCAGTTCAGTTCAGTTCAGTCGCTCAGTCGTGTCCGACTCTCTGCGACCCCATGAATTGCAGCACGCCAGGCCTCTCCGTCCATCACCAACTCCCGGAGTCCACCCAAACCCATGTTCATCGAGTTGGTGATGCCATCCAACCATCTCATCCTCTGTTGTCCCCTTCTACTCCCGCCCCCAATCCTACCCAGCATTAGGGTCTTTTCCAATGAGTCAACCCTTCGCATGAGGTGGCCAAAGTATTGGAGCTTCAGCTTCAACATCAGACCTTCCAATGAACACCCAGGATTGATCTCTTTTAGGATGGATTGATTGGATCTCCTTGCAGTCCAAGGGACTTTCAAGAGTCTTCTCCAACACCACAGTTCAAAAGCATCAATTCTGCGACGCTCAGCTTTCTTCACCGTCCAACTCTCACATCCATACATGACCACTGGAAAAACCATAGCCTTGACTAGACATACTTTTGTTGGCAAAGTAATGTCTCTGCTTTTAAATATGCTATCTAGGTTGGCCATAACCTTCCTTCCAAGGAGTAAGCGTCTTTTAATTTCATGGCTGCAGTCACCATCAGCAGTGATTCTGGAGCCCAAAAAAGTAAAGTCTGACACTGTTTCCACTGTTTCCCCATCTATTTCCCAAAATGTCCTATTAAAAGCACCCAATTCATTTTTGTTGTAAGGCAATGAGCTACAGGTGTCATCCTGCTTATTTAGCTCATATGCAGAGTACATCATGAGAAACGCTGGGCTGGAAGAAGCACAAGCTGGAATAAAGATTGCTGGGAGAAATATCAAAAACCTCAGATAGGCAGATGACACCACCCTTATGGCAGAAAGTGAAGAGGAACTAAAGAGCCTCTTGATGAAAGTGAAAGAGGAGAGTGAAAAAGTTGGCTTAAAGCTCAACATTCAGAAAACTAAGATCATGGCATCTGGTCCCATCACATCATGGCAAATAGATGGGGAAACAGTGGGAACAGTGTCAGACTTTATTTTTTTGGGCTTCAAAATCACTGCAGATGGTGAAATGAAAAGATGCTTACTCCTTGGAAGGAAAGTTATGACCAACCTGGATAGCATATTAAAAATCAGAGACATTACTTTGCCAACAAAAGTCTGTCTAGTCAAGGCTATGGTTTTTCCAGTGGTCATGTATGGATGTGAGAGTTGGACTATAAAGAAAGCTGAGCGCCGAAGAATTGATGCTTTTGAATGGTGCTGTTGGAGAAGACTCTTGAGAGTCCCTTGGACCTGCAAGGAGTTCCAACCAGTCCATCTTAAAGGAAATCAGTCCTGGGTGTTCATTGGAAGGAATGATGTTGAAGCTGAAACTCCAATACTTTGGCCACCTGATGCGAAAAACTGACTCTTTGGAAAAGACCCTGATGCTGGGAAAGATTGAAGGCAGGAGTAGAAGGGGACGACAGAGGATGAGATGGTTGGATGGCATCACCGACTCAATGGACATGAGTTTGAGTAAACTCCGGGAGTTGGTGACGGACAGGGAGGCCTGGCGTGCTGCAATTCATGGGGTCACAAAGAGTCGGACACGACTGAGCGACTGAACTGAACTAAGAAGACATCAGTGTCTTACATATGACATCAAGAGCACAATGCATAAAAGAAGTTGACAAACTAGTTTTCATCTAAATTAAAATGTATGTTGCCCCTCAAGCAAAAAAACAAAAACAAAACACTAAGACAATGGAATGACAAAGATTCAGAACAATGTTTGCAAATTATATACATATATGTAATCTATGATAAAGAACTTGTATCAAGAATGCATAGAAAACTCTCATAATTCTCAAATGTCTACACAAAAATCTAAGAAAACTAAAAAAATCCAACTAAAATTGACAAAATATTTCACCATTTTATCAAAGAATATACCTGAATGGGAAATAAGCAAAGAAAAAGATGCTACACATCCTTAGTCATTTAGAAAGTATGAATTAAAATGCAATGAAATAGCAATATACATCTACTAGTGTGGGAAATTTCCAACAATTG
This sequence comes from Giraffa tippelskirchi, assembly GCF_054371585.1. Classification (NCBI taxonomy): domain Eukaryota; kingdom Metazoa; phylum Chordata; class Mammalia; order Artiodactyla; family Giraffidae; genus Giraffa; species Giraffa tippelskirchi. Next base: position 173,124,634 of record NC_137280.1, on the reverse strand, counting down.
TGGAAAATTCTTTAAAGAGGGGAATACCAGACCACCTAACCTGCCTCCTGAAAACCAGTAAGCAGGTAAAGAAGAAGCAGTTAGAACTGAACATGGAGCAACAGACTGGTTCCAATTGGGAAAGGGGTATGCGTCAAAGCTGTATATTGTCACCCTGATTATTTAACTTATATGCAGAGTACATCATGAGAAAGGCTGGGCTGGATGAAGCAGAAGCTGGAATCTAGAGTGCCGGGAGAAATACCAATAACCTCAGATATGCAGATGACACCACCCTTATGGCAGAAAGTGAAGAGGAACAAAAGAGCCTCTTGATGAAAGTGAAAGAGGAGAGTGAAAAAGTTGGCTTAAAACTCAACATTCAAAAAACTAAGATCTTGGCATCCAGTCCCATCACTTCATGGCAAATAGATGGGGAAACAATGGAAACAGTGACAGACTTTATTTTCTTGAGCTCCAAAATAACTTCGGACAGTGACTGCAACCATGAAATTAAAAGATGCTTGCCCCCTGGGAAAAAAAGCTATGACAAACCTAGACAGCATATTAAAAAGCAGAGACATCATTTGCTGACAAAGGTCCATCTAGTCAAAGCTATGGTTTTTCCAGTAGTCATGTATGGATGGGAGAGTTGGACCATAAAGAAGGCTGAGTACTAAAGAATTGATGCTTTTAAACTGTGGTGTTGGAGAAGACTCTTGAGAGTCCCTTGGACTGAAAGGGGATACAACAAGTCAATCCTAAAGGAAATCAGTCCTGAATATTTGTTGGAAGGACTGATGCTGAAGCTGAGATTCCAATACTTTGGCCACCTGATCCAAAGAGCTGACTCACTGGAAAAGACCCTGATGCTGGGAAAGATTGAAGGCGGAAGGAGAAGGGGATGACAGAGGATGAGATGGTTGGATGGCATCACTGATCAATGGACATGAGTTTGAATAAGCTCCAGGAGTTGGTGATGGACAGGGAGACCCAGTGTGCAGTAGTCTGTGGGGTTGCAAAGAGTCAGATATGACTGAGTGACTGAACAATGGCAGTAGCATAGATAATCTTTAACTATATCAAATGTTGAAAAGGTTCTGAAGAGTGTTGATTTTTTTTGTTTGTTTTTTTTTGTTTGTCTTTTTACATTACTGGGAGGGGTTCACAGTAATAGACCATTTTGGAAAATGCCACTTGCTGTTAAAAAGTGAACTCTACATCTACCATGTGAGTTAGTCACTCCTGTCCTAGCTATTTATCAAGAGAAATGAAAGCCCATAGAAATATTCATATAAATACTGTTATACAAATGTTCACATAATTTTTGTTATAGCCTCAAATGGAAAGAAGCTAAATATCCTCAACAAGTAAACAGACAAATAGTATCAGATTCATACAATGTAGTACTGCTTATCAAGAAAAAAACAAATGAATAATTTATACCTGTTATAATATGGAAAAATATCAAAGTAATATTGAGTGAAAGAAGCAAGACAACGAGCATATACTGTATGTTTGCATTTATATGGGATTCTAGGTCATATAAACTCATGTATGCATATATATTATATAAACATAATGTATAAAGATGGGAAGTGGATCAGTGGTTACCTGGAGAACAGTTTGAGTGGGAAGGAATGATTACAAAGGAGCATAAGGAAATTTTAGATATGTTCATTATCCTGATACTGATGATGGTTTCATGGATACTATACAACCTGAAATTGTACATTTAAAATATGTATAGTTCATTTATGTCCCTTACATGACAATAAAGCTTTTAAAAGGTTAATATTCATGTTGAATCATAAATACTCTGTGTGTATCATGTGTATCTCTACTTATCAATTCTCTAGAATATAGTGGTTGAAAGTATAAGTTACAAAAATTAGAATTTTGAAAAATGAAAAATCATACTGCTAGTTTCACAAGTCGAGCATGAATCTAAAATACAAGCGAAATCTAGCACAAAGCTATTAGGCAGTCAAGAATAAAATCACGGTATATCCTACTAGTTATTCCTTAGTTGCTGGCTACATTGCAATAGATAATATTTTGGCTTAGCCAAATGTTGCTTCACTCAGAGGGAACTTCCACTCCATAAGCATTTGAATTCTCCTGTTTCTTAAAAGCCTTTAAAGCTCTCAAAACACCTAAATTATACAGTCCTATGCATGGTTGTATATCAGCAGCATTTCAGCGTTTTACATATGTTGTATTTAGCTATGAAGATTTCAAATATAGGTTTAAATTATAAATATTGGTGACATTTCATTGCTGTGCTGACAATTTAGGGTTCCTAATAATATATATAACATTAATATAAATGTAATATAACATTATAATAATCTAATCAACACAATATTAATATATATTTAAAAAGCAAAAGTTCATATTTTTTAATATCATTGCAGGATGTAATATAATTTACTTTTGCAACAAATACTACATTTTTAACCCCACCACAAAAATGTAAACCTGTATGAAATGCTTATGAGTTTCTTAGCATGTTTAGAAGTGTATTTTTGTTGCCTCTTTTTTTATACTTCCTTTATAAAGTCATATACTGACTTCACTGTGGGACTTGAAAGGTACTTCCACTACCCTCCAAGAAAAGGGATGAGCGATGAAATTAGAAGTTAATTGAAGAGGCTATGCAGAAGTCAGAAAGTGGTCTTTGTATGTTTGAGATCTGGATTGCATAGAGGTAGTTTAAATTTACAACTGAGAAAGTTAATGAGCTCAGCTATTGTGGGTCATAAGTTTAAAAGTAACAGGGAAGTAGGTGGAGCTGGATTCATGACACAATAAAAATTGGAAACCAGGAGAATGCCAGTTACACAGTCTGACAGTGACCCTGGAGGAGGCAAATCCAATGAATCGGAAAAAGGATGATTTTGAGGAGACCTCTCAAATGGAGCTTGCCAGAAAGGATCTATCTCAGTAGTTCATTTGAAGAACAGCCAGCAAATCAGGTGGATTATTAGTGCTCCTAGGCTAATCCTTCAGTTAGAGCATGAAATAGTTCATCTGCATTTTTTAGAAGTTGTCTTCCAATTTAGAGGTGATTTAGAAAAACAATATTCTGTATACTTAAGTCCAAATTGCCATGGGAAACCGATAGTTAAAAAAAAAAAAAAAGCAACTCATACTGATTACAACAAGTTAGTTGTACCAGCAGAAAGAACCTAAGTACCAATACTACGAGGATCATCCAGAACAAATTAACGCAGCCTCAGCTGTAAGAGCGGGGGGAGCCCTCTGTTAAATATAAGGTAAATTCTAAGACTACTGTCTAATACGTTTCACAAGAAAGAGAAAGCAATGAAAGTATCTTAAGCTACAAACAGGGTTTTTGTTTGTTTGAAGAAAAAGGAAAGCGAATCACATTGGCTTATTTTAACAAGAAACAAAGAATTATTAATTTTAGTCTTTTGTTTTAGAGACTCGATTACTGTAATGACAGACATTAATTTAACAGATAAATAAATTACTTGACTTTGTGTTGGACTTTCCGAATTCCCCATATAACAAGAGCTAACCATTCTCAACAAACTCATCACAGAGGTTTGGAGGAGTAAGAGAAAGATCACTAGCAAATAAACAGCAACAGGTATCTAAGAGATACAGGCAAAACTGGTATATCACTTTAATTTTTTAGAATGTTAATACTTTTAAAAATCACGAAATATGTGCTCCTTAAGATGGATAATAGAAACTTCATAAATTTCAGTCGTTTCATCAGCCCTCTATGTAATTTCCTCCTGACTCTCTTAGCCTACCAATTACATTCATAAAAAAGTGTTTCACGTAAGTGACACACTTGCACAGGTCTTATCACTCGTCGAGATCAGTGTAAGGAATATTAGGTATGTAGCTTTATGAAAAGCTTTAACAGAAGCTCTGCTTTTTCAAAATTGATTAATTTCTCAAAATATTTATCTAGTGCCTACTGCGAACATGATTGGAAACACAGATAAAACAGTGAAAAGATATAAATCTTTGCCATGCAAAGCTGATACTTTAGTGAATAAGACATAATAAATAGATTTATAAACAAGCAAACTTATACTGTTATATGACGCAGTGACAACTCAGGTGAAGCACAAAGTTAAGCTTCTTATACTCAAAATTAAGAGTAAGAGGTAAAGATTGAGGGACAAAGGGGTATTTTGGATAGGTGACCAAAGAAAACCTCTCTGGGAAGTTTTCATCAAACAGAGAGAAGAAAGGACTGAAGGCCTGAGGAGCATATTGAGGGGAAGAATAACACTAATAATGCTCTCTATGCATTATAGATATAACTATAATAATGTTATAGGTAATGTGTATTATATAATATATATATATTATTTAACTATAATAATGTTATAGGTAATGTGTATTATATAATATATATATATTATATATCATTACACATACATTATTATATATGATATAACTATATATATAATGCTATGTATATAATAACTATATAATAACTATAACTATAATAATGCTCTCAATAAGTGCTCCCTAATTTGAGAGCATGCTTGAAACACTTGAAGAATGAAAGATCAGAAAAGCTGAAACAGTGAGAATAAAAGGAATTGCAATCATGAAGTTCTAGGCCATGGAAAAGACCCTGAGCGGTATTTTGAAAGAGAGGAGATAACTATTTATACACAGGTATGACATAATTCATTAGTATTTTTCTTGAAGGTGCAGTAGCTCTGCTGTAGAGAATCCCTTGCAGGGAGAGAAGCAAGAACGGAAGCATAGAAAGCAGTTAGTAGGCAACCGCAGTGGTCCAGATGAAAGACAACTGAAGCAAAAGTGAGGGAACGTGATTAGAGTTAAAAGCTGTCCCTAAGGTTTGCAAATGTTTGAGACGTGGGACATGAAGGAAGGGGGCATCCAAAGATAACTCTAAGGCTCTTGGCCAGTAAAATTGATAAATGTTGGAGATAGTTACTAAAATGGAGAACAACAGGAACATGGGTTTAGGGTGTTTGGTAAAGTCTGTAACTCCTACAACTGTATACAGGAATGTCTATGTATATCTGCTCAGTCGAGTCCGACTCTTTGTGACCCTGTGGACTATACAGTCCATGGAATTCTCCAGGCCAGAATACTGGAGTGGGTGGCCTTTCCCTTCTCCAGGGGATCTTCCCAACCCAGGGATCAAACCCAGGCCTCCCACATTGCAGGCGGATTCTTTACCAGCTGAGCCACAAGGGAAGCCCAAGAATACTGCAATGGGTAGACTAACCCTTCTCCGGTGGATCTTCCTGACCCAAGAATCGAACCAGCACTTCCTGCATTGCAGGTGGATTCTTTACTAACTGAGCTATCAGGGAAGCCCATATACAGGAAAGAAGCAATTAAATGGGTGGCAGATAATATAAGTTTGATTTCTCACAGTTGGGGTGGAAAGCTAATATAAGCCATGTAGTAATGGATTAGGGTTGGAGACATCTTTATGTCTTAATACAGACATAAATGGTTATATAAAATGTTTCTAGATGTCTAGCTTAATACAGACATAGATGGTTATATAGAAATATTTTTAGATAATGTGTTTATACACTTGTTAGGATATAACATATATATTTTCTGGCTCTAGCAGCTGCTATAACAAAACATAGGACACTGAAAGATGAACTCCCTAGGTCAGTAGGTGCCCAATATACTAATGGAGATCAGTGGAGAAATAACTCCAGAAAGAATGATGGGATGGAGCCAAAGCAAAAACGATACCCAACTGTGGATGTGACTGGTGACAGACACAAAGTCCGATGCTGTAAAGAGCAATATTGCATAGGAATCTGGAATGTTAGGTCCATGAATCAAGGCAAATTGGAAGTGGTCAAACAGGAGATGGCAAGAGTGAACGTCGACATTCTAGGAATCAGCGAACTAAGATGGACTGGAATGGGTGAATTTAACTCAGATGACCATTATATCTACTACTGTGGGCAAGAATCCCTTAGAAGAAATGGAGTAGCCATCATGGTCAATGAAAGAGTCCGAAATGCAGTAGTTGAATGCAATCTCAAAAATGATAGAATGATCTCTGTTCGTTTCCAAGGCAAACCATTCAATATCACGGTAATCCAAGTCTATGCCCCAACCAGTAATGCCGAAGAAGCTGAAGTTGAACGATTCTATGAAGACCTACAAGACCTTTTAGAACTAACACCCAAAAAAGATGTCCTTTTCATTATAGGGGACTGGAATGCAAAAGTAGGAAGTCAAGAGACACCTGGCATAACAGGCAAGTTTGGCCTTGGAGTACAGAATGAAGCAGGGCAAAGGCTAATAGAGTTTTGCCATGAGAACGCACTGGTAATAGCAAACACCCTATTCCAACAACACAAGAGAAGACTCTACACGTGGACATCACCAGATGGTCAACACCGAAATCAGATTGATTATATTCTTTGCAGCCAAAGATGGAGAAGCTCTATACAGTCAGCAAAAACAAGACCAGGAGCAGACTGTGGCTCAGATCATGAACTGCTTATTGCCAAATTCAGACTTAAATTGAAGAAAGTAGGGAAAACCACTAGACCATTCAGGTATGACCTAGATCAAATCCCTTATGAGTATACAGTGGAAGTGACAAATAGATTTAAGGGACTAGACCTATTTAGAGTGCCTGACGAACTATGGACAGAGGTTCGTGACATTGTACAGGAGACAGGGATCAAGAAAGTCCCCATGGAAAAGAAATGCAAAAAAGCAAAATGGCTGTCTGAGGAGGCCTTACAGATAGCTGGGAAGAGAAGAGAAGCGAAAAGCAAAGGAGAAAAGGAAAGATATTCCCATCTGAATGCAGAGTTCCAAAGAATAGCAAGGAGAGATAAGAAAGCCTTCCTCAACAATCAGTGCAAAGAAATAGAGGAAAACAACAGATTGGGAAAGACTAGAGATCTCTTCAAGAAAATGAGAGATACCAAAGGAACATTTCATGCAAAGATGGGCTCGATAAAGGACAGAAATGGTATGGACCTAACAGAAGCAGAAGATATTAAGAAGAGGTGGCAAGAATACACAGAAGAACTGTACAAAAAAGATCTTCACGACCCAGATAATCACGATGGTGTGATCACTCACCTAGAGCCAGACATCCTGGAATGTGAAGTCAAGTGGGCCTTAGAAAGCATCACTACCAACAAAGCTAGTGGAGGTGATGGAATTCCAGTGGAGCTATTTCAAATCCTCAAAGGTGATGCTGTGAAAGTGCTGCACTCGATATGCCAGCAAATCTGGAAAACTCAGCAGTGGCCACAGGACTGGAAGAGGTCAGTCTTCATTCCAATCCCAAAGAAAGGCAATGCCAAAGAATGCTCAAACTACCGCACAATTGCACTCATCTCACATGCTAGTAAAATAATGCTCAAAATTCTCCAAGCCAGGCTTCAGCAATATGTGAACTGTGAACTTCCAGATGTTCAAGCTGGTTTTAGAAAAAGCAGAGGAACCAGAGATCAAATTGCCAATATCCTCTGGATCATCGAAAAAGCAAGAGAGTTCCAGAAAAACATCTATTTCTGCTTTATTGACTATGCCAAAGCCTTTGACTGTGTGGATCACAATAAACTGTGGAAAATTCTGAAAGAGATGAGAATACCAGACCATCTGACCTGTCTCTTGAGAAACCTGTATGCAGGTCAGGAAGCAACAGTTAGAACTGGACGTGGAACAACAGACTGGTTCCAAATACGAAAAGGAGTACGTCAAGGCTGTATATGGTCACCCTGCTTATTTAACTTATATGCAGAGTACATCATGAGAAACGCTGGGCTGGAAGAAACACAAGCTGGAATCAAGATTGCCGGGAGAAATATCAATAACCTCAGATATGCGGACGACACCACCCTTATGGCAGAAAGTGAAGAAGAACTAAAGAGCCTCTTGATGAAGGTGAAAGAGGAGAGTGAAAAAGTTGGCTTAAAGCTCAACGTTCAGAAAACTAAGATCATGGCATTTGGTCCCATCACGTCATGGGAAATAGATGGGGAAACAGTGGAAACAGTGTCAGACTTTATTTTTTGGGGCTCCAAAATCACTGCTGATGGTGATTGCAGCCATGCAATTCAAAGACGCTTACTCCTTGGAAGGAAGGTTATCGCCAACCTAGATAGCATATTTAAAAGCAGAGACATTACTTTGCCAACAAAAGTACGTCTAGTCAAGGCTCTGGTTTTTCCAGTGGTCATGTATGGATGTGAGAGTTGGACAGTGAAGAAAGCTGAGCACCGAAGAATTGATGCTTTTGAACTGTGGTGTTGGAGAAGACTCTTGAGAGTCCCTTGGACTGCAAGGAGATCCAGTCAATCCATCCTAAAAGAGATCAATCCTGGGTGTTCATTGGAAGGTCTGAATTTGAAGCTGAAACTCCAATACTTTGGGCACCTCATGCGAAGGGTTGACTCATTGGAAAAGACCCTAATGCTGGGTAGGATTGAGGGCGGGAGGAGAAGGGGATGACAGAGGATGAGATGGTTGGATGGCATCACCGACTCAATGGACATGGGTTTGGGTAGACTCCGGGAGTTGGTGATGGACAGAGAGGCCTGGCGTGCTGCAATTCATGGGGTCGCAAAGAGTCGGACACAACTGAGCGACTGAACTGAACTGAACTGAACTGATAACAAAACAACAGACTGAGTAGATTATACACAACAGACACTTATTTCTCACAGACCATGGAGCAGTGTTTCGTTAGTATCTGCTTCCTAAATGGCAACATTTTCACTATAACCTCACATGGTGGAAGGAAGGACAGGGGAGCTTTCTAAGCCACTTGCATAAGAACATTAATTCCATAATTACATTGGGCATTAGATTTCAGCATATGGATTTGGGTGGACACATTCAGTCCCTAATAGGTAATAGCTCCTGAATTGAGAGAACAAAACCAAGAGTTTGTTTTGGACACACCTCACGCAGTGGTCACTCAGTATCTGTGGGGAATTGGTTCTAGGACCCCTGTAAATTCCAAAATCTGAGGAAGCTCAAGTCCCATATATAAGGTGACATAGTATTTACATATAACCTATGCATATTTTCCTATATACTTTAAATCATCTTTAGATTACTTATAATACTGAATACAATATAAATGCTATGTAAACAGTTTCTAACATGTAGCACCATCAAATTTTGCTTTTTAGAAACTTTTGGAATTTCTGTTTTAGTATTTTCAGGTCTTCAGTTGGTTGAATCCCCAGATGCCAAACCTGGGAATACAGAGGGCCAGCAGCTCTGCTGGTGGGAATGATTTCTCTTCACCACTATTTTTCAGAGCTCCCCCAAGGGAGGCTGTAGTATGGAATGTCAATTTGCAACTGTTGCAAATATATTTCTTCAATCCATTGTGAGCAAGGACTAAGTTCTTTTCTGTCCTTTGAGCTAGTTTTAAGGATGTGACCCTTCTCCCCACAAACCCAACAGTTATAGGGCAAGAAAATGATGTGAGCTGATATAAGTAACATGAAAATCTCAATTTACAATGTGTATGCTATTTTTCTTGAGTCCAGATACAAATGTATTACTTTCATATTATAATATACTCACCTGATCTTTTGACCAAGTATTTCCAATAGCAACTAAGTCATAATGGGAAATTCCAGTCACTTAGTCACTTGGCATCCTGTAGTGAGGAACTAACACTCTACTAAAACCCTGGGGCCAGTAGCATGCCAGGAGTACCACTCTCCAAGTCAAAAATAGTTTTCAGATATGAAGACATTACTACTCCATCAGTCATAAGGCTTTTGTCTGAGAATTGCACCATCCTTATCCTCCAGGTAACACCATGGTGTTAGCTGTAATTCTTTTGTTAATGATCTTTCTCAAAAAAGGAAATTCTTCCCATTTTTCTCTCAATGCTTGTTTGATTTCAACTAATGCATTTTTAGACATCTATTTGAATAATTGTGCTTCTACCCTGTGTTCTTTAAATATAGTAGGTTAAGATACAATTTGTAACTTTTTCTATTTATTCCTAAAATAAATCAAAGTTAATCCTGGTTGATTATGCCATAATTGATGTATTCAATTTGCTAATTTTTTTGGTCTGCGTTCATTAGAAATATTTTTTTTTTTTTTTGCTGAGTATTATTCTGGCTTAATAAATGGACTGGGAAAGTCTGTTTTTATACTATTGTAATATGAGAAGAAATAATAATAACTTTGGTGATCTTTAACTTTGAGAACAATGGAACTGAGACAAATTTCTTAGTGAGAACTTTTTAAAGTAATTATATAAATCATTTCTTGATTAGATCATGATTATTCTGACTTTATTATCTATCCTTTTGGATTTAATTTTGATAAATCTATTTTTCTAGGAACTCATCTATTTCATCTCAATTTTTAAATTATTGTCATAAAGTTACTCCAAGATCTCAAGCCTTTTTAATTTCCAGAAGATTTATGGTGGTGCCTTTTGTTTATAATTTCTTATGTTGTTGCTTTATCTTCTGTCTCCCCATTTTATATCATTTTTCTATTAGGTATTTGTTTTCTACTTGTTTTAGGTTCTAATTTCTATTTCTTTTGCTTTGATTTTTTTTTCCCTTTTGCTCTTAAAAGCAATAAAGCATTAATTTGACCTTTTTTTTCTTTTCCAATATGAACTACATTTTTTTTTTTATTTTTCCAGATTTAGTGATGCAGAAATTATATATATTTAAAATGTGTGATTTGATGTTTTGATATATGCATACTATGTAAGGATTACCACAATCAAGTTAATGGACATATCTATCACCATACATGGTTACCATCTTGTGTGTGTAAGAACACTTAATATTTACTCTCCTAGTACACAGAAGTCAACTCAAAATGGATTAAAGACCTAAGTATAAGACCTGAAACTAAAACTTATAGAATGAAATTTAGGGATGAAACCTTTTGAGATTGGTCTGGGCAATTACTTTATGGATATGACTTCAAAATTAAAAGCATTAAATTAAAAAATGGGGGGATTGGCTAAGATGGAGAAGGAATAAGACGGGGAGACCACTCTCTACCCCACAAACTCATCAAAAGAACATCTGAACTCTGAGCAAACTTCACAAAACAATTTCTGAACGCTGGCAGAGGACATCAGGCATCCAGAAAAGCAGCCCATTGTCTTCGAAAGAAGGTAGGACAAAATGTAAAAGATAAAAACAGAGACAAAAGAGTTAGGGATGGAGACCCGTCCCAGGGAGGGAGTCGTAAAAGAGGAGAAGTCTCCAAACACCAGGAAACCCTCTCACCGGCGGGTCTGGGGGAAGTTTTTGAATCTCGGAAGGCAACATAACCGAGAGGAAAAATAAATAAATAAAACCCACAGATTACATGCCTAAAGGCAACTCCCAGCAGAGAAGTACCCCAGACACTCGCATCCGCCACCAGCAAGTGGGGGCTGAACGGAGAGGAGCGGGCGGCACTGCTTAGGGTAAGGACCAGGCCCGAGTGCCCTGAGGGCAATCTGAGGGAGCTAATGTGAGATAGTAACCTAAACTGTGGGACAGCCAGAGAGAGAGAACTATCCCATGAAAAACCCAAATCTAAGGCACTGCCGGCCCACTCACAGAACAAAGGACTGAGCAATACCAGAGAAGAGCTAGCCGGCTGCAGACTGCCCTATCCCCCGCTGGACACAGAGGGCAGGCGGGGCCAGACAGAGCCGGAAAGGGGCAAACTCGGCCCCAGAGAGGGCACCCCCTACCAAACTGCAAACAGGCTTCCAGTTTCTAAGCAAAGACTTCCTGAGATTCCGGATGGTTGACATCCTTAGGGAGGATTGCAGACAGAGACCAGCTCCCCAGAACTGACACAAGGCACACTGGAGCCGGGCGCGCCCAGAAACCGAGGCGGGGACCAGGGAGGTGATAAGGGGAGAGTGCGCTCGCCAAAGAGCTAGCTGCCTGAGCTGCTCCAACCAGAGATCGGCACAAACCAGGGGCCCGAGTCTGTGCCTTTGTGGAGTACCCGGGAACCTGAAGCCTGAGCGGGGTTGACTGGGAAGGTACACACGCCGTGAGTGGGGGCAAACCCAGTGCGGCTGAGACACCACGAGCTCTCCACACACACGCCAGTGATATTGGTTTGCAGTGTTCCTCCCTCCCCACAGCACGACTGAACAAGGGAACCTAAAGAGACCACCTCCGCCACCTTGTGTCAGGGTGGAAATTAGACACTGAAGAGACCTGCAAACAGAAGCCAAATAAACAGAGGGAACCGCTTTGGAAGTGACAGGTCAACAGATTAAAATCCCTGTAGTTGACACCGACTACATTGGAAGGGGCCTATAGATTGAGAAAAGTATAAGCAGGAACAAGGAACTATCTGAAACTGAACTGACCCCACAATGCCCACAACAGCTCCAGAGAAAGTCCTGGATATATTTTTACTATTATCATTTTTCTAAATTTAATTTTTTTTCTTTTTTTCTTTAAGTCCTCTATTACACCTTTAATTTTCATTTTTATAACCCACTATTACCTTGCAAAAAAAAAAAAGACCCTATTTTTAAGCAAACTGCATATATATATATGTATATATATCTTATACTTTTTGTGATTTTTTTAATATTGTATTTTTTTAAGAGTCTAACCTCTACTCTAGATTTTTAATATTTGTCTTATAGTACTTGATATCAATTTTGTACATTTAAGAACCCAATCTTTAGTACCCATTTTTACTCAGGAGTGTGATTACTGGCATGATTACTCTCTCCCCCTTTTGACTCTCTTTCTTCTCCCCCAGGGCACCTCTATCTCCCCCCTCTTCCTTCTCTACTCAACCCAATTCTGTGAATCTCTGTGGGTACCGGCGAACACTTAGGGAACAGAGTACTGCCCAGATCTCTCTCTCTCCTTTTGATTCCCCCCTTTCTCTTCATGCTCACCTCTATCTCTTCCTCCCTCCTCTCTATGTAACTCTGCAAACCTCTCTGAGGGTTCCAGACTGTGGAGAGCACATAGGGAAGTGCTTACTGGCTAGACTGCTCTCTCCACGTTTGAGTCCCCCTCTTTTCCTCCTGGTCAGCTCTATCTCCTTCCTCCCTCTTCACCGCTCCATGTAACTCGGTGAACCTCCCTGGGTATCCCTCACTGTGGAGAATCTTTTCACCATTAACCTAGAAGTTTTATTATCAGTGCTGTATGGAAGGAGAAGTCTTGAGACTACAGCAAGAATAAGACTGAAAACCAGAGGCAGGAGGCTTAAGCCCAAAACCTGAGAACACCAGAGAACTCCTGACTCCAGGAAACATTAATTAATAAGAGATCATCTAAAAGCCTCCATACATACACTGAAACCAAGCTCCACCCAAGAGCCAATAAGTTCCAGAGCAAGACATACCATGCAAATTCTCCAGCAACGCAGGAACATAGCCCTGAGCATCAATACATAGGCTGCCCAGAGGCACACCAAACCCATAGACATCTCAAAACTCACTACTGGACACTCCATTGCACTCCAGAGAGAAGAAATCCAGCTCCACCCACCAGAACATCAATGCAAGCTTCCCTAACCAGGAAACTTTGACAAGCCAATCGTCCAACCCCACCCACAGGGAGGAACCTCCACAATAAAGAGGGACTTCAAACCACCAGAATACAGAAAGGCCACCCCAAACACAGCAATCTAAACAAGATGAAAAGGCAGAGAAATACTCAGCAAGTAAAGGAAAATGATAAATGCCCACCAAACCAAACAAAAGAGGAGATAGGGAATCCACCTGAAAAAGAATTTAGAATTATGATAATAAAAATGATCCAAAATCTTGAAAACAAAATGGAGCTATAGATAAATACCCTGGAGACAAGGATTGAGAAGATGCAAGAAATGTTTAACAAGGACCTAGAAGAAATAAAAGAGAGTCAATATATAATGAATAATGCAATAAATGATATCAAAAACACTTTCGAGGGAACCAATAGTTGAATAACAGAGGCAGAAGATAGGATAAGAGAGGTTGAAGATAGAATGGTGGAAATAAATGAAGCAGAGAGGAAAAAAGAAAACAGAATCAAAAGAAATGAGGAAAACCTCAGGGACCTCTGGGACAATATGAAACTCCCCAACATTCGAATCATAGGAGTCCCAGAAGAAGAAGACAAAAGGAAAGGCCATGAAAAAATACTCGAGGAGATAATAGTTGAAAATTTCCCAAAAAAGGGGAAGGAAATAGTCACACAAGTCCAAGAAACCCAGAGAGTCCCAAACAGGATAAACCCAAGGCGAAACACCGCAAGACACATATTAATCAAATTAACAGAGATCAAACACAAAGAACAAATATTAAAAGCAGCAAGGGAAAAACAACAAATAACACACAAGAGGATTCCCATAAGGATAACAGCTGATCTTTCAATAGAAACTCTGCAGGCCAGAAGGGATTGATAGGACATACTTAAAGTAATGAAAGAGAATAATCTACAACCCAGATTACTGTACCCAGAAAGGATCTCATTCAGATATGAAGGAGAATTCAAAAGCTTTACAGACAAGCAAAAGCTGAGAGAATTCAGCACCACCAAACCAGCTCTTCAACAAATGTTAAAGGATCTTCTCTAGACAGGAAACACAGAAAGGGTGTATAAACACGAGCTCAAAACAACAAAGTAAATGGCAGCGGGACCATACTTATCAATAATTACCTTAAATGTAAATGGGTTGAATGCCCCAACCAAAAGACAAAGACTGGCTGAACGGATACAAAAACAAGACCCCTATATATGCTGTCTACAAGAGACCCACCTCAAAACAAGGGTCACATACAGATTGAAAGTGAAGGGATGGAAAAACATATTTCACGCAAATGGAGACCAAAAGAAAGCAGGAGTAGCAATACTCATTTCAGATAAAACAGACTTTCAAATAAAGGCTGTGAAAAGAGACAAAGAAGGAGACTACATAATGATCAAAGGATCAATCCAAGAAGATATAACAATTATAAATATATATGCACCCGACATAGGAGCACCACAATATATAAGGCAAATGCTAACAAGTATGAAAGGGGAAATTAAC
This sequence comes from Giraffa tippelskirchi, assembly GCF_054371585.1. NCBI lineage: Eukaryota > Metazoa > Chordata > Mammalia > Artiodactyla > Giraffidae > Giraffa > Giraffa tippelskirchi. The sequence continues at coordinate 173,109,631 of NC_137280.1, read as the reverse complement.
AATAACACAATAATAGTGGGAGAATTTAATACCCCACTCACACCTATGGATAGATCAACTAAACAGAAAATTAACAAGGAAACACAAACTTCAAATGATACAATAGACCAGCTAGATTTAATTGATATCTACAGGACATTTCACCCCAAAACAATCAATTTCACCTTTTTCTCAAGTACACACAGAACCTTCTCCAGGATAGATCACATCCTGGGCCATAAATCTAGCCTTGGTAAATTCAAAAAAAATGAAGTCATTCCAATCATCTTCTCTGACCACAATGCAGTAAGATTAGATCTCAATTACAGGAAAAAAACTATTAAAAATTCCAACATATGGAGGCTAAACAACACGCTTCTGAATAACCAACAAATCACAGAATAAATCAAAAAAGAAATCAAAATATGCATAGAAACAAATGAAAATGAAAACACAACAACCCAAAACCTATGGGACACTGTAAAAGCAATGCTAAGGGGAAGGTTCATAGCAATACAGGCATACCTCAAGAAACAAGAAAAAAATCAAATAAATAACCTAACTCTACACCTAAAGCAACTAGAGAAGGAAGAAATGAAGAACCCCAGGGTTAGTAGAAGGAAAGAAATCTTAAAAATTAGGGCAGAAATAAATGCAAAAGAAACAAAAGAGACCATAGCAAAAATGAACAAAACTAAAAGCTGGTTTTTTGAGAAGATAAACAAAATTGACAAACCATTAGCCAGACTCATCAAGAAACAAAGGGAGAAGAATCAAATCAACAAAATTAGAAATGAAAATGGAAAGATCACAACAGACTCCACAGAAATACAAAGGATCATAAGAGACTACTACCAACAGCTATATGCCAATAAAATGGACAACTTGGAAGAAATGGACAAATTCTTAGAAAAGTATACCTTTCCAAAACTGAACCAGGAAGAAATAGAAGATCTTAACAGACCCATCACAAGCACAGAAATCAAAACTGTAATCAGAAATCTTCCAGCAAACAAAAGCCCAGGACCAGATGGCTTCACAGCTGAATTCTACCAAAAATTCAGAGAAGAGCTAACACCTATCTTACTCAAACTCTTCCAGAAAACTGTAGAAGAAGGTAAACTTCCAAACTCATTCTATGAGGCCACCATCACCCTAATTCCAAAACCAGACAAAGATGCCACAAATAAAAGAAAACTACAGGCCAGTATCACTGATGAATGTAGATGCAAAAATCCTTAATAAAATTCTAGCAAACAGAATCCAACAACATATTAAAAAGGTCATACATCATGACCAAGTGGGCTTTATCCCAGGAATGCAAGGATTCTTTAATATCCGCAAATCAATCAATGTAATACACCACATTAACAAATTGAAAGATAAAAACCATATGATTATCTCAATAGATGCAGAAAAAGCCTTGGACAAAATTCAACATCCATTTATGATAAAAACCCTCCAGAAAGCAGGAATAGAAGGAACATACCTCAACATAGTAAAAGCTATATATGACAAACCCACAGCAAACATTATCCTCAATGGTGAAAAATTGAAAGCATTTCCCCTAATGTCAGGAACAAGGCAAGGGTGCCCACTCTCACCACTACTATTCAACATAGTTTTGGAAGTTTTGGCCACAGCAATCAGAGCAGAAAAAGAAATAAAAGGAATCCAGTTAGGAAAAAAAGAAGTAAAACTCTTACTGTTTGCAGATGACATGATCCTCTACATAGAAAACCCTAAGTATTCTACCAGAAAATTACTAGAGCTAATCAATGAATACAGTAAAGTTGCAGAATATATAATTAACACACAGAAATCCCTTGCATTCTTATACACTAACAATGAGAAAACAGAAAGAGAAATTAAGGAAACAATACCATTCACCATTGCAACAAAAAGAATAAAATACTTAGGAATATATCTACCTAAAGAAACAAAAGACTTATATATAGAAAACTATAAAACACTGATGAAAGAAATCAAAGAGGACACAAATAGATGGGAGAAATATACTATGTTCATGGATTGGAAGAATTAATATAGTGAAAATGAGTATACTACCCAAAGCAATCTATAGATTCAGTGCAATCCCTATCAAGCTACCAATGGCACTTTTCACAGAACTAGAACAAATAATTTCACAATTTGTATGGAAATATAAAATACCTCGAATAGCCAAAGCAATCTTGAGAAAGAAGAATGGAACTGGAGGAATCAACCTGCCTGACTTCAGGCTCTACTACAAAGCCACAGTCATCAAGACAGTATGGTACTGGCACAAAGACAGAAATATAGATCAATGGAACAAAATAGAAAGCCCAGAGATAAATCCACGCACCTATGGACACCTTATCTTCGACAAAGGAGGCAAGAATATACAATGGAGAAAAGAAAATCTCTTTAACAACTGGTGCTGGGTATCTTAGGTACAGCGTAGTGATTACAGATAATTATACTGTATTGCAAACTTGAAATTTTACTTTAGAAGTTATACATTTTAATATGTTTCAACAGAAAGTTGTCCATTAACGCATTCTAATTTATTTTTGTCACATTTTCCTTTACGTATTTTCAAATAATGATTTTAGGTGAATATACATGATCCCAAATGATTTAGTTGCTCTAAATTTTCAGAAATATTTTCATAACCATTTTAACTTCATTACCATCTGCCTACATTCACATTACTGATTATTCTTTGTTAACAGCAACTCTGATAAAATTCTTCATCTTATCTGTTTCCTTAATTCATACATATTTTAATGACCTTGTCTGATATCTCTAATTTCTGGGTCTGGAGATGACTTTTTTTTTTTTCTTATTTTTTTCTCTTATTTTTAAAAATATCCATCTCATTATGTTTTGGCCATTGAATACCAGCATTATGTATGGAAAATTGTATATACTCTAGATGGTGCCATCTTCCTATAGAGATTACCCTCTCCTCTAGCAGGTAGTATAGCATTAAATCTCTTTAACCTATACAAGGAGTTTGCTGACACAAGGCTGGCTTAAAATTTGTGTAATTTATGCTTTACTTTTCATTCATCGTCACTCCCCAATCTCAGCAAAGAAATGAAATTTGGTATAATAGCCTGAATTGAGGAAGACAAAAATCATTAAAAGCAATTATCAACCCCATAGTTCTATATATTTATTACTGTTCTTATATAGGTATTTGACAATATTGGCCTCCCAGTACCTTGCCTTGCACCTTTAGTTTTGCCCCAAGCAAAGCAAAGTTAAAACTTTAGTAATTGCACTGACATCACATCACAGACACCAGCAATGTGGCCCTTCAGGGCTCATTGAAGTATCTGGTCCAAGGCCAACAGCTCATCTTAAGTCTGGGGAGATTTCAAGATAATAACAGTGAGGGGGGAACAAAGAGGAAATGATATACAAGAAGCAAATTCAAAATTATTTGCACTAAGCTGGCCTCCGTTTCCAAAGAAAACAGACAGACCATCTGAAGCTGCACACAGGCCAGTCCTTTGTCTGCCGGCTCCATCCTGTTAGCTTTCATTGCCGTACCATCACTCAGTGGGGAAGGAACACTCTGCATTTCTGGGCTGCGATACTGACCCTTTCTGACAACCAGTCGCAATGTCTGGTCTGGTTCTGATGAGGATACAGGGGTTTCCATTCAGAGAATCTGAAAATACAGTGGTAAAATCACATCTGCATACCCTGGCAGGTTGGGACAGTTAGGACGGATAGGGTTTTTCCTTGGAGCAGGAGGCTCAGGCCCAGTGGGTCAAATGGGATGGACAACCTCTGGGAACTGCTTAAACTGGACCTAGAGAGGGCATAGTAGAAAATACCTACTTTGATTCACCAGTGCATTGATGGTAAGTAAATGGGCTCCTACCCTGCCCTGACTACAAGCTCCCACCTTTAAACTAAGTGCCAGTAGATAACGGCTGTAGTTCCTTCCTTCCTCTCTTTCTATGTTTTACTTTCATTGCTTTTCTCTCCCACCTTTTCCTTATCTAAGCCTTTTCGTCATGTTGATAATTTCTCTATCTGGAATATTTTCTCCCTTATTTCCTTATCACTGACTCTTCATATTATTGAGATGCCAGCGCATATCACCTGAATGGCTTTCCCTATCATTTTTACTGAAAACATTTTTCCCTCCACTTGCCAACCTGTCACTCTTACCCCTTTATTCTACTCTGCACTCTTTTCTTCATAACATATGCCACTATTGGAAAATTGACTGAATTTGTTTGTTTTGATTGTGTATGTCTTTCCCTACTACAATGCAATATGCATAATGGCAAGAATTGTGCCTTTTTTTTTTTTTTTTAACTTCTCTATCACCAGAGCCAAGAGAAGAGCCCAGACAAACATGTAAGGACAATAAAAGCTGTGGCACTATATATAAATGAGATATACAGAATCTAATTATTATCATTGAAATAGCTATGAGTCATATGCCACCAATAGAGATAAATAATTCAGGATCAGTTATTAGACAGATTAATCAAATACAAGAAAGTGTTGAATCAATTTGTCTAGGATGGGTTGGGTTTGCAAACATGCATGAAAGCTAGCAGTCAGGTAATAGTTAATTTTAATGTATGAATGTGGGTTAAGAGATCAAAACGTCTGTTATATAAAAATCTCCATTTTTAGTGACTATACAAGAGTCTCAAGCAACCTCTGTCCTAATTCATCTTTGCAACCCAGCTCTCTTGTTGATATGCAACTCAGCCAGGGAAAATTATAGCAACAGATTTGAGATGTTATCAAGTGTCATGATTGTGCAATTATTTGCTAATAATTACAGAAAACTTAGAACTAAATAGATGAAATAAATGCATAAAGTCTTGGTGCTCATATTTAAATTTATCAATACTTTTTATAGGTTTATTATTTTTAGACAATTTTTTAATACAATTTGTCATGGAAATTTTTGATTCCATTTAAGAGTATGTAAATAAGTAGCTGCCTTCGTCTTTGAGTTTAGGTTGTAAGTAAAAGAAAATTTTACTTTAAATTCACAAAACAATTCCAGTTCACCATATTTAAGCTTGATTCATTAGAATCTATAAATCATTTAAGCGCTTAAAAGAGTTCATTTAGTTATTCAGACAATTAAAGGGCTTAGAAAGAACACACATTATTAAAACTATAATTGTTGATAACATGTAAACATGTAAAGTCAAAATAGTATAAAAGTCTTTTTAATAGTGATAATTAAATTGTACTAAATCACTAGGGATATTAATATTTGTTGATTGAATTTAAATGTTCAATCTGTTTTTCATATATTGAATCAGCAAATTGAATATCAATTTTAAAAATTAGATTGCTACTAATGAGTTTCTCTGTTTACAAAGACCATCATCAAATACACCATAGAGCTCACTTTGGAAGTATATATTTATTTCTCAAGAAATATTTGTTCAGTGAATAGAGAATGAATACTAGGTATTTTAGTTCTTTTAGGATAGTTACTTTATTTAATCTACAGAATCATCCACCATGTGCATTAAAAACAGATTTCAGAGGTTCCCTCATCTGGAGCTACTGATCTTGGTGGTCTAAAAATCTGTTTTTCACATGCATATTTTCATTCTCAGAGTGGGCAAATTTCTGATGCACTGTTCTAAAAGAAGTGAAATCTCTCAGTTGTGTCCGATTCTTTGTGACCCCATGGACTGTAGCCTACCAGATTCCTCCGTCCATGGGATTTTCCAGGCAAGAGTACTGGAGTGGGTTGCCATTTCCTTCTCCAACAGTGTTCTAAGGTGTGCTTCTAATTCGTTTTGTAGTCAGGAGACCCAGATTTGATCCCTGGATCAGGAAGATCCCCTGGAGAAGGAAATGGCAGCCCACTCCAGTATTTTTACCTAGAGAATTCCATGGACAGAGAAGCCTGGCTGGCTACACTCCATGGGGTCACAAAGAGTTGGACAAGACTGAGTAATACTTTCACTTGTTGTTCTAAGGTGGGCTTCTAATTTGCTTCCTATCCAATTTAGGTCTGAAATCTTTTGACTAAGTTCCATGTCTTATGCCACCAACTTCAAGACACAAACTATTTCTCTACATAGACATATATCAATGCTATTTGATACTCTGCCTTGCTAGCTGGGATTTCCTAGTTGTCTCCAGATCAGACCTACTCTGATTATCCATCCAGCTAAGTACTTGGTGGTATGTTTTGATCCATCAACAGGCTGCTTACTAAGTTCACTTCATATTATTTCTCTTCAATTTATGACAGTCTATTGGTATCAGAAATAGGCATAAAAATAGTAGTTGGGATTGTAACTCACAGTAGAACTTGACTACTTTTATGTTCCTTTCAAAGAAGCAGCTCAGTTATTAAAAGTGTTTATGGGAAGATTACATTAAGGGTCTTGAGTGACACTTTTTCTTTTTTGACGCTATCATAAAAATGATTCAATTTCTGCTATTTATAATACAATCAAATACTTCATTCAATTGAAAATACAGAAAATAACCACCCAGTTTGATCTGTTCCTAGGATATGCTATTCGAACATTGATAATTTATTTTATAATTCACAGATCCTCATTTTGCTGTGAAATGATACTCTTTTCTGAGTAAAATCACAGGTAAACATGCTTATTCAATAATCACCAGCCAAAGAGATTATTCAGACAATGGCAGATTGGTTCTTAAAGTTATTGAAATCTACCCCATTTTCAACTGTCGCTCTATAATCAAAATACTGCATCTGAATTAGAACTGTGATTACTGAGGACTGATTTTTACATCCTATGGTCTGCCAGCCAAATTACTTGGGCTGAGTTGAATTTTTAAATCTACTGGCTTTTTCTAAAAAAATTAAATGCAAAAACCCATCTTTTAAGATGAATGGGTTGTCTAGCACCCAGTGGATAAATAAAAGTTTGCTTTCCATGAAGTCTTTCACCTACAGAGCCAATGTCAGGTCTCTTTGTTCTGAGTCAACATAAGTTAAATTCACTCACACATTTATTCTTATTTTCACTTTGTTTTTCATAAATTAAAAGCAGAATTTAGTCATTTTTGTATAAAAAACAAGAATAAATTTTGTTATTCATGTCATCTTCTAACTGAAGACAGAAAGATCAAGAAGGCAGTGCCTTGTAGGATCACTCTAGCTGCAAATAAGCAGCACAGTAATTGCCCAGCATGCTCTAACACACAGTTCAGCTCATCCAGGCACAGTCAGGCATCAAGTAACAAAGCAAAGAGGAAGAAGACAATCAATGGTAATCGTTTCTGTATTTTTTTCCCTTTCCCTTCAAATGCCATTGTCATCTCACTTAGGGGGGAGAAACAAAAAGCAATTTAGAAAGTTATCAAAATAAGGAGAAAAGTGCTATTTAGAGACAAGAAATATCCATGTGAGTTGAAGGGAAGGTTTGCTTTCTTCCACATTGAATGAGTACACTTTTGCAACAAGAAAGGAAAGCAGCATATTGTTATAATGATAGTGGCCACTGCACACAAGTTTTGTACAATGGATTATGTTATATGTATCAGCGGGAGATAAATAGCAAACAGGATTAGAGGTTATAGTAAATGACAGTCTGGTCTACAGTATTTTAGATTTTGAGCATAACAAGTTAGCAATGAATACTCCAGTATTCTGAATATATTCAGTTCAGTTCAGTCACTCAGCTGTGTCTGACTCTTTGCGACCCCATGGACTGCAGCACGGCAGGCCTCCCTGTCCATCAGCAGCTCCCAGAGTTTACTCAAACTCATGTCCATTGAGTCGATGATGCCATCCAACCTTCTCATCCTCTGTCGTCCCCTTCTCCTCCCACCTTCAATCTTTCCCAGCATCAGGGTCTTTTCAAATGACTCAGTTCTTCGAATCAGGTGGCCCAAGTATTGGAGTTTCAGCTTCAGCATCAGTCCTTCCAGTGAATATTCAGGACTGATCTCCTTTAGGATGGACTGGTTGGATCTCCTTGCAGTCCAAGGGACTCTCAAGAGTCTTCTCCAACACCACAGTTCAAAAGCATCAATTCTTTGGTGCTCAACTTTCTTTATAGTCCAACTCTCACATCCATACATGACTACTGGAAATATGTAATTAACTGGTAATAAATTCTATACTAATACAGTTGATCATAACACTCATTAACTATCTAGTATATTTTTTGAGTGAACATATTTGTAGGTACCAGTGTTTATAGCAAGACTAAAATGAGCTCAAAGTCACTATCATTTCATATCCATTTGCATATATATGTATATTTTCAGGTATGTGCTCAATTTGAATAAAGACATACATTCAAGTTAAAATTGACAACAATTAAAATATCTTAAACATATATTCAAATGGCAAAATTTAATTTTGTAATATCCTTATGTCTCCTAGACATAATAAGGTGAGTTCAGACTTTGTTACTTGGATTTCATCTTAATTTGGAGTTAAATAGAATTGTCTTAGCTAAAATATTTGAGGAAAAGGTGATTATTTTCTGCAGAGTTTTTAGTGTTTTGCTCATAATTCCTGATAAACATCAGATCTTATAATATTTAGATTTGGGAAGAGTATCAAATCATAGTTTATTCATATTAACATTTACTTTACGGTGATAAACTTAGAATCACATTGTTGTCATCATTTTTCTTTTTTCTAATTTCTACTTTAATGGCAGGAGGCATGGAGGCAGACAGCACCACATCCAAAGAAATTCTGACCCAACTTTTAGTCATAATCTCGGTATTTAGATCTATTTGCTGCCTTTTCTTTAATTTACCAAGTTATTTGACTCCTCAGATCAGAATTATATTAAAGTCTATCATTCTAGATTACATTCTGTGTACAGATTTTCCAGATACCCTGGTCATATACAGTTACCTCCAGGCCTAATGGTTAAACAGTTCTCTAAAGGGGCTTCCCAGGTGGTAAGGAATCCACCTGCCAATGTAGGAGACAAGAGATGTGGGTTAGATCTCTGGGTCAGGAAGATTTCCTGGAGGAGGGCAGGGCAACCCACTCCAGTGTTCTTGCCTGGAGAATCCCCGTAGATAGAGATGCCTGGGGCGCTACTGTCCACAGGGTTGCACAGAGTCGGACTGAAGTGACTTAGCACGCATGCAAAGGGATAGTACCTTTCTGCAGACATTTTCATGATTGATCACAATTCAGCATGTTTACCTCTTAGATATTATGACACACTCAGAGTTCTCATCAAAGTATGAGCCAGTCAGACAGGAATCTCTTTTACCCTCTTAACATTATCACATGTGGTTTATTCTCTCTTCCTGTAAGTGAAACTCTGCAGATAAGAGTCTGTGATTTTCTTCCTTAAAGCTATAAGAGTATCTATGTTTTGAACGTTCCAGTAATTTTGTCCAAAATACATATGTCATTTCCTTATATGCTCCTCCTCCTATTGAAGTGATCGTACCAGTTTTCTGCTTTTATAAGTATCTATTTCAGTCTCTAACATCTTGTACACTCAGTGCCCCTAGCCCTGCAGCAGGCTACTGCTGACCCACGCCTCCACATGGGACCTTTCAGAGGAGGTCTCCATTATTTTCATTAGCTCCACCATAGTTTGCCCCCAGGTAAATAACAGGGAGGGAACACAGCCCCTCCCATCAACAGAAAATTGGATTAAAGATTTACTGAACATGGTCCCACCCATCAGAACAAGACCCAGTTTTCCCCTCAGTCAGTCTATCCCATCAGGAAACTGACATAAGCCTCCTACCTTTCTCTGTCAGAGGGCAGACAGACTGCAAACCACAATCACAGGAAACTAACCAATCTAATCACGCGGACCACAACCGTGTCTAACTCAATACTTCATACTGCAGTCCATGGGGTCACAAAGAGTTGGACATGACTGAGAGACTGAACAACAACGTTATATTTGTCACAATTAGTAAATATTAAGATATTAACAATAGTTCATAATTTATCCAGATTTCTTTGCTTTGTATCTAATGTCCTTTCTCTGTTCCAAAATCCCATCCAGAGAACAGTTACTCCTCCTCTTGCTTTTAGTGACCTTGACAATTTTGCAACATACTCTTCAGTTAATATGTAATGTTCTTTAATTGGGACTTGTCTCATATTCTTATACTAGATGATAGTTATGAATTTTTAAGGGAAGAACACAAAGGTCAAATGCCATTCTCACATCATAGCAAGGGTGATACTAACAGCATGACATTGTTTTTGGCATTAATCTTGCTCATTTGGCTGAGGTAGTGGTTGTCAGGATTCTCCACTGTAAGTTATCCTTGTTTTTGTTTTTTTTTCTCCCCATACTGCACTCTTTGGAAGGAAGTGACTGTGTGCAGCTCACTAAATATCTGAGAACTTATGCTCCATCTCTTTGAAGGACAGCGGAGATTACACAACACAGTTCTAAATAACACACAGGTCAAAAAGAAATCTCAAGAGAAGTTAAGAAGTACTTTGAACTAAATAAAAATTAAAATACAACTTATCAAAATTTTAGAGACGCATCAAAAACAGTGCTTAGAGGGAAGTATATAGCATTGAATATATGTATTTAAATTCCAAGTAATCAGATGAAAGTAAAAAGAATTAGAACAGAAATGAAAGCAAGTAAAAATAATTAGAGATGAGATCAGGGAAAAAAGAGAGAAAAATCAATGAAACCAAAAGCTGCTTAAAAAAAAAAAAAAGATTAATAAGATTGATAACCCTTAGTCAGGCTAATGAAAAAAAAGACAGAGAGGTAACAAATTATTAATATAAGAAATGAAAGGGGGGGCCACCACTACAGATCCTGTGGTCATTAAAAGGACAATAAAGGGATACTACAAACAATTCTATGTCCACAGTTTTCAGAAACTAGATGAAATGAACCGACCCCTTGAAAGTCAAAAGGTTCTAAAACTCACACAAGAAGAAATAGACAATTTGAATAGTCCTATATCTATTGAACAAATTGGATAACCTTGGGCATAGTGATGACTCTTTAGATACAACAACAAGGGCACAGTCTATGAAAGAATCCATAGACTGAGAGAAAATATCTGCAAAAGACACATTTGATAAATGACTTTTATCACACTTGATAAAGAATCCTTAATTTTTTTCAAATTCAACAATAAGAAAAATTTAAAAAATTGGATTAAAAAATTGAATCATTTTTAAATGCCTCAAAAACTGAAAAGATACCTCACTGAAGAAGATATACAGATGGCAAAAAAACATGAAAAGATGCTAAGCATCATACGTCAAAGAAATGCAAATTAAAGTAACAATAAGATATATGGGTTTCCTGATGGCTCAGCAGTAAAGAATTTGCCCCTAACGCAGGAAACAGAGGAGACTTGGTTTCAATCCCTGGGTCGACAAGATCCCCTGGAGGAGGAAATGGAAACCCACTTCAGTATCCTTGCCTGAAAAATCCAATGGACAGAGGAGTCTGGTGGGCTGCAGTCCATGGGGGTCACAAAGAGTCGGACATGACTGAATGACTAGGCATGGGAAACAATGGAAACAGTGACAGACTTTATTTTCGTGGGCTCCAAAATCACTGCAGATGGTGACTGCTGCCATGAAATTAAAAGACGCCTGCTTCTTGGAAGAAAAGCTATAACAAACTTAGACAGCATGTTAAAAAGCAGAAAGGTTACTTCACCAACAAGGATTTATATAGTCAAAGCTATGGTTTTGTTTTTCCCATAGTTATGTATGGATGTGAGTGTTGGACCATATAGAAGGATGAGTGCAAAAGAATCGATGCTTTTGAACTGTGGTGTTAGAGAAGACCATTGAGAGTCCCTTGGACTGCAAGGAGATCCAACCAGTCCATCCTAAAGGAAATCAGTCCTGTATATTCACTGGAAGGACTGATGTTGAACCTGAAGCTCCAACACTTTGGCCACCTGGTGTGATGAGACGACTCATTACAAAACACCCTGAAGCTGGGAAAGACTGAAGGTGGGAGGAGAAGGGGACAACAGAGGATGAGATGGTTGGATGGCATCACCGACTCCATGGACATGAGTTTGAGCAAGCTCCAGGAGATGGTGAAGGACATGGAAGCCTGGTGTGCTGCAGTCCATGGGGTCCCATAGAGTTGGACATGACTGAGCGACTGAACAACAGCAACTAAGATATACACTAATCAGAATGGCCAAAATCCAGAACACTGACTTTAAATGCCAGCAAGGATGTGGCAAGGTTATGGAGAAATAGGAACTCTCATTCATTGCTGGTGGGAATATGAAAGGTGCATTCACTTTGGAAGACAATTTGGCAGTCTTCATCTTAAATCTGGGTTTCCCTGGTGGCCCAGATGTTAAAAAATCTGCCTGCAATGCGGGAGACCTGAGTTCGATCCCTGAGTTGGGAAGATCCCCTGGAGGAGGGTATAGCAACGCATTCCAGTATTCTTGTTTGGAGAATCCCCAGGGACAGAGGTGTCTGGAGGGCTACATTCCATGGAGTCACAGAGTTGAACGTGACTAAGCATGATCTTAAATCTAAATGTACTCATCATGTAATCCAGCAATCATGCTTCTTGGTATTTATCAAAATAGTTGAAAACTTATGTCCACATAAAACCTGCACGTGGATGTATAGAAGATTTATATATAATTGCCAAAACTTGGAAGTAATGAAGGTATTTTTCAATAGATGAGTAGATAAACAAACTGAAGTACATCCAGACAATGGAATATTATTCATTGCTAAAAATGCTGTTCATGGGGTCACAAGAGTCAGACATGACTTAGTGACTGAACAACAAAAAGACATGACCTGTGAAGCCATGAAAAGACAGGGAGGGAGCCTAAAAGCATATTGCTAAGAACCCAATCTGAAAAGACTATATACTATGTGACTTCAACTATATGACATTCTAGAAAAGGCAAAATTACGGAGCTAGTAAAATATCAATAGGGTGCGGAAGAATAGTTTATAGTGGAGAGGATTTTTAGAGCATTAAAATACCCTGTATGATACTATTAAGATGGATATGTGTTATTATATATTTGTCCAAACCCATAGAATGTACAACACCAAGAGTGAACCCTAACATAAACTTTGGACAATTATGACATATCAGTGTATGTTTACCGATTAAAATAAATGTGGGGCTTCCCTGCTGGGTCAGATCGTAAAGACTCTGCCTGCAGTGCAGGAGACCTGGGTCTGATCCCCGGGTTGGGAAGATCTGCTGGACGAGGGCATGGCAACCCCCTCCAGTATTATTGCCTGGAGAATCCCCATGGACAGAGGAGCCTGGTGGGCTACAGTCCATGGGGTCGCAAAGAGTCAGACATGACTGAGCAAGTAACGCACCCACATGGTTGTGGCAGGGGATACCTGTAATGAAGGAAGCTATCCACGTGTATGGCCAGGGGTATATGCAAAATCCACATACCTTCTTCCTCATTTTGCTGTAAACCTGACAAACTTTATTTTTTTAAGCCTTAAGATATCTCTTTGGCTCTTTAAACTCTTATCTGAGACTTTTCATTTTCCCATTTGTTTCAAATGTCCTTGTGATTGTTGTTGCAGCATTTTATGGCAGTTATTTAAAATCCTGATAATTATAGTATCTGTATCATTCAATTTTGGCATCTGTTGATTTTCTTTTCATTCCACTTCTGATTTCCCTATCTTTGACAGCAGGGGAAAGGAACTGGCACCAGTTACTTCCTACTAAGTAGAAGTCCAGCTTTTCCATTAAGCGTGTGTTGCCACCTACTGGGGAGATTCTCCTGGCTTTTCAGGGGAGGGGTGGGAATCAAGGCTACCCCAATAAGACCTCCATTTGTACTGCACTGGCTGTGGGGGCAGCTCCTCCTTCGCCTTTATGGGCATGGCCTCCTATGATAAGGCCAAGTATTGACTACCCTATATCTCTTCTGACACTTTCTCAACAAAGAGGATAAGGAAGTTTTTCTTTCTTTCTTTCTTTTTTAATCTCCATGTAGGGGTTTGAAATTCAGGCTCCCTGTGTGGGGCCAGTGGGTTAGGCTCAGCCATGCCTGGCGGTGATGGAAAGCCCCTTGTTCCATACAGTGCCTTGTTAGATACTGCCTCAGCAAGGATCTGGGTGGGATCAGGTCTCCTCATTACAACCTGATGCCCTTGGAAATCCTGGCAGCTATAAGTGGTAGAGGTTGGACAGCATGTTTTCTGTGTTGTTTTTTTTCTTTTCTGTAGAGTGTTCATTGCCTAAATGATTTCTATATTGCTAGCTCTCACTCTGGGGCTTGTTGTTTTAACAGAGCCATTTTTGAGTTCTTTGAGGTTTTGAGTGGTTCTATGATTGTAAAGACTCTTCTTCACTTACCAGGCTCCAGTTAATATTTTAACATATAAAAAATAAATCATAATCTAAAACATGGGACATTTTAAAGAGAAGTTGTGCTTTATCGACTGCAAACGTTGCATAGTAGATGAGAATAACATATTTATAGTAGCCACATTACTAGTTAAATTCAGGGTCACTTATGAATTACTGATGGAGTAGGAAATGGAAACTTACTCATATTCTTGCCTGGAAAATTCCATGGACAGAAGAGCCTGGCAGGCTACAGTCCATGGGGTTGTAAAAGAGTCCTACACTACTGAGTAACTGAGTATGCATGCATGCATAAATTACCAGAGAGTAAGGTGATATAAGAAAAATTTGAAATTTCATAGCCCTATATTTGACCACTGGAAAACATGAGACAAAATAGTCACTTTCTAATGATAATCATTCTCTAAATGAATCCTTAAATGATGGAAATATTACTTTTTTACTTTTTGTTCAAAATAAAAAGAAAATAATCAGGTAAGGCAAAGGTGAAATTTTGAAAGGAAATAACTGAGTAATGACAAGTAAACATGTGAATTTCACATGTGCATATAATAAGGATATATATAAATATGTATGTATATACATATATATTCATATACACAAACACACATGCGATTTTAGAATCACAGAAACTTTTACCATAAGTTTTAAAATTTGTTTGTAATGTTGCTTTTGATTAAAGAAAAGTAGCAATGGTTTCACTTCTAGAATAAAAATTAGTTCTTTAATAAATCTGAACTTAATTTCAATGAAAATGATTTCTCCACACATTTATAATTAGATGACATTGGGGATATTTTCCAAAATTCAACTCCAGTGTTTAGCATTGAAATTGCACACACAAAAACACATACACACATATAGAATTTGTATATAAACATATTTTGCTGTTTACTAACAAAAATAAAAACACATTTTATCAATAACAAAGGTCCTCTCAGATGGTTTCAACTAATGGAAAGAAACACAATAATTACTTGCATTTAAAGGAATATGATGAAGTGGAAACCTCAAGTTATATGCATGATGGTTTTATGGAAGGAGAACCTTAGGCACATCATGGTTTAGAATTTTGATAGAGTTCATATTAAGTTAAATACAAAAGTAAATCTCTAGAGACATTGTACAGGAGTCAGTGATCAAAAGTATCCCAAAGAAAAAGAAATGCAACAAGGGAAAGCGGTTGTCTGAGGAGGCCTTACAAATAGCTGAAGAAAGAAGGGAAGTGAAAGCCAAGGGGGAAAGAGAACAATATATTCAACTGAGTGCAGAGTCCCAAGGAATAGCAGGGAGAGATGAGAAGGCCTTCTTCAATGAACAATGCAAAGAAATAAAGGGAAATAATAGAATGAGAAGACTTAGAAATCTCTTCAAGAAAATTAGAGATACCAAGGGAACATCTCATGCAAAGATGGGCACAATAAAGGACAGAAATGGCAAAGACCTAACAGAAGCAAAAGAGATTAAAAGAGGTGGCAAGAATGCACACAAAAGAACTGTACAAAAAAGGTCTTAAGGACCCAGTTAACCACAATGGCGTGGTCACTCACTTAAGAGTCAGATGTCCTGGAGTGTGAAGTCAAGTTGGCCTTAGGATACATTGCTAGGAACAAAGCTAGTGGAGGTGATGGAATTACAGCTGAGCTATTTCAAATCCTAAAAGATGATGCTGTGAAAGTGCTACACTTAATATGTCAGCAAATTGAGAAAACTTCAGCAGTGGCCAGAGGACTGGAAAAGATCAGTTTTCATTCCAGTCTCAAAGAAGATCAATGTCAATGAATGTTCAAATTACCACACAAGTGTGCTCATTTCACATCCTATCAAGGCAATGCTCAAAATCCTTCAAGCTAGTCTTCTCTAGTTTAGGTCTCTGGACAGAGTACTTCCAAATGTACAAGTTGGGTTTCAAAGACGCAGAGGAACCAGAGATGAAATTGCCAACATGTGCTAGATCATAGAAAAAGCAAGGGAATTCCAGAGAAACATCTACCTCTGCTTCATTGACTATGTAAAACCCTTTGACTTTTGGATCACAACAAACTGTGGAAAGCTGTTAAAGAGATGGAAATACCAGACCACCTTACTTGTCTCCTGAGAAACCTGTATGCAGGTTAAGAAGCAACAGTTAGAAACAGACATGGAAAAACAGACTGGTTCAAAATTAGGAAAGAGTATGACAAGGCTGTATATTGTCACCCTGCTTATTTAACTGGGCTGGATGAGTCACAAGCTGGAATCAAGATTGCCAGAAGAAATATCAGCTACTTCAGATATGCAAATGATACTCTAGTGGCTGAGGGTCATAAAAAAGTAAAGAACCTCTTGATGAAAGTGCAAGAGGAGAGTGAAAAAGCTGGCTTGAACTCAGCATTCAAAAAACTAAGGTCACAGTGTCTGGTCCAATCACTTCATGGCAAATAGAAGAGGAAAAAGTGGAAACAGTGATAGATTTTCTTGGCCTCTGAAATCACTGTGGATGGTGACTGCAGCCATGAAATTAAAAGATGCTTGCTCCTTGGAAGGAAAGCTATGACAAATCTAGAAGATGTTGTAAAAAGCAGAGACATTACTTTGCTGACAAAGGTCCGTATTGTCAATGCTCTGTTTTTTCCAGTAGTCACATACGTATGAGAGAGTTGGATCATAAAGACGGCTGAGTGCCAAAAAATTGATGCCTTTGAATTGTGGTCTTGGAGAAGACTCTTGAAAGTCACTTGGCAGCAAGGAGATCAAACTAGTCAATTCTGAAGGAAATCAACCCTGGATATTCATTGGAAGGTCTGTTGCTGAAGCTGAAGCTCCAACACTTTGGCCACCTCATACGAAGAGTCAACTCATTGCAAGAGATCCTGATGCTGGGAAAGAGTGAAGGCAAAAAGAGAAGGGGATGACAGAGGATGAGATGGTTGGATGGCCTCACCAACTTAATGGACATGAATTTGAGCCAACGCTGTGTAGGACATCTCTTGCAGGTACAGTGTACATACGTGCACACGGAATTCAGGGAGGACAACAGCTGCTCCATCAACTACAATGTGAAAGGCCCTGTGATCATGCTGTTGGGATCAAATCGGCAGACTCAGAGGCTATGTTGAGTTACTGAGCCCTGGATGTCTGGGTCAACCACTTAGCCTATGTTTAGGATCTTCAAAAGTTAAAAAGGATCTACAATCGGTGATAAAAGTAAAAAAAAAAAAGGAGAGAGAGAGAATTATTTGAATAAAATAAATACCTATCTTTTGAAATAAACCATTTCTCAGAATGGATAGCACTTTTTAAGGACAATTTTATGCCCATTGACTTCCTAATAGGCAGTAAACATCTTGGCAAAGAGAAAGCCTGTAACATATGTACTTAGTCTCAAATTGAAAAATAATAGAGAAATAGTACTTATAACTATAAATTTTACTTATTTGCAGTCATTCACATTACATAGACATGTGCGTGTACATACATACATACCCCCGCAGACTGCTGTACTTGCAGTAACACCTGAACGAATGCTTTCTGTTTTTCCCTTACCTCTAAGACCTTACCACATCCTTAGGGTGAAAAATGGAGTATTATCCGTACCCTAATGTACTACTTTGAAGAGTGTAATATCAAACTTAAAATCAGAAAAATGGAATATTCTAAATGTGGGCTTCCAGCTTCTACTCTGAAGATTGTTTTATCCTATATTTTTAACTCTATGATATTGAATGTAAAGTTAGCTGCTAAATTTACTGGATGTATAATGATACTAAATAGATAGCACTGTCCAAGTTTCTGTTCAGACTTCAGGATAAATTTAGCTTATTCCATCACAAAGATGTCAAACCTCCATTTTCATAAATAGAATACATGGATGGATGGCACCAATTAAAGCAAAATGATAATTACAGTTAAAGAAATGGAAACTACAGAATCGCATAGTCACAGCCAATATTTTTCCAAGCATTTTAGATGGAATCAAAGTCAACACGAAAAAGAATTGATGAAGTCTGCCTAATTAAAGATTTGTTTTTTGCACAAATGAATAAACAATGACGAAGTTTTAGAAATGATAGTACAGAAGCAAGAAGCAGCTATCTCTTCACAATTTCTCATTGTAGAGTATGAGAAATAAAGAGTATAAAAAGAGACTAGAAGAACCAGGATTATTTATGATTATATATAAAGAGTTGGATTTGGTGAATTATTTTTAATCACTACCTCTATAAAGAAAGCTGAGAGCCAAAGAATTGATGCTTTTGAACTGTGGTGCTGGAGAAGACTCTTGAGAGTCCCTTGGACTGCAAGGAGATCCAAACAGTCCATCCTAAAGGAGATCAGTCCTGGGTGTTCACTGGAAGGACTGATGTTGAAGCTGAAACTCCAATACTTTGGCCACCTCATGCGAAAAGTTGACTCATTGGAAAAGACCCTAATGCTGGGAAGGATTGGGGGCAGGAGGAGAAGGGGACGACAGAGGATGAGATGGTTGGATGGCATCACCGACTCAATGGACATGAGTTTGGTTGGGTAAACTCTGGGAGTTGGTAATGGACAGGGAGGCCTGGCGTGCTGCGGTTCATGGGGTCTCAAAGAGTCGGACACGACTGAGCAACTGAACTGAACTGAATGGCATCTATATTTGGGGAAAGAAAGTTAGTCTTGATTAAGGATATATTTCTCCAGTAAGTTCTTTTTTAAGCAGAATTCTAGATTGTCCCCAAGGCTCACATGCACTGGAGTACATGGCTTCTGTAATCTCTCTGCTTGCTTGTGGGAAGGACCCTTGAATATGATGAGATTAAACTCTATGATACATTACATGAAAAGCTGTATGATACATTTTTTCAGGTATAATTAAAGCCACTAACCAGTTGTCTTTGACTGAATTAAAATGGGAGATTATCCTGGGGGTCTTAACCTAATCAAGCAAGCTCTATGAAAGAAAGACGGGGACCTTCCTGTAGGCCATTTATGGTTTCTGAATGGCCTTGAGTAGCCACATGAGCCAAGTGTCTATGCGGACATCAAAGTGCAAGGACCTGATGGGTTCTTAGGAACTAAGCATAGCCTCCAGCTAGTAGCCAGTAAGAAAATGGACCCTCAGTCATGCACTCACAAGGAAAGGAATTCTGCTAACAACCACTTGGGTTTGGAAGAGGGCCCTCAGCAACAAAAAAGAATGCTGCGTGGCAACCACTTTTATTTCTGGGTTTTGAGACCCTGAGCAAAGGGTGCAACAAAGCTTTGCCCAGATTCCTGTCCCACAGAAACCATGAGGCAATACATGTGTATTGCTTTATACATGTTTACATTGTTTATTGCTGCCTGGGATAATTTTTTATGTAGTCATAAAAAACTAATAAAGCCTCTAACCCTCAAAGTAATCTCCAGCATCTACCTATAGAACCAACCTAAGGGTTCTCCATTATTTTCATGATGATAAGCAAATTTAAAATTTTTTGATGATAATAGTCATATTAATCAATTTATTTTATATTTTATGATAATGACCATACTTCATAATAATGTTTCTTAATTTCTCATTTTCAAAACAATACATGTTTTTTGTCAAGAATATATTTCATGTACAAATTCCCTATATATTCCTGTATGGGGGAAAATATGCTCTTCATTTAGAGACAGCAGTAGTTTAAATAAATCCCTTACTGTCAAACAGGTCCAATCTCCTGATATTTCAGCCATTAATGCATATCTAGTTGTAGAACCTTAACAACCAGAGTTGAAAAAGTAAATGTTTTATACTCCATGTGGCAGCCCAGTTTACAAAGTACATTAATGCAATACACAAAGAATTGTAGGAGCATGCAGTCGTGTACAAGCATAACTCCTTGAGGAAGGAAATCATTGCTGAGATGAGTTTTAGTTTGCCGTGTTTGTAAATGAGACACAAAGTATTATTTTTTCGTAAAAGCCCAGCATGTTGTTATCTATGATATTCATCACATTTGCTCATATAGGTTATTTGGCCAACATTTATGAACGTGCTAGCCAGGGAGTTACTGATACTACCCGTAAAGCACTCTTCAATGTCCTCAGGGATGCAAAGGCTGCCAACTCTTCACCAAGGGCTTAAGCCTCATCGCTAGACTGTAGCTATTGTTTCCCTTTCTCAGAAATAATTAACTCCTGATTCAAAATGTTTCTACCTAAGGATAATTAGAACAAGTCTATAACATTGATTTTCTCTCTCTCTCTTTAACCTTTTTTCACATGGAAAATCATAACACTTCAAACTAAGTAATCATTCTTCATTTGCTTGCATTCCCTGCTGATAAATCTTCCCAAATAATTTTAACAATTTATTACGCATCTACAATGGGTAAGCCCATTGTGCACATTGATCTTGTATTTCTTACAGCAGCTCTAAAAGGTAGGTTTCAACCCAAGCTGTAAAGGCTAAAGTTTAGCAACTTACCCTGAAGGCACAGACCTTGAAGCACTGAAGAGATGCTAACCATCCTTCTGACTCTGTAGCCATTTTTCTTTCCCAATTCAATGCTGCTCCATCTTGTCTATGTCTATTGTATCAGTAGCAACTAAATAAATTGGTTTCCCCTCTTTTATTTCCTCAAAGTTCATCCTAAGCCTCATGGCCCTAATCACCCAGTTCTGAAGCCACAGTTAACGAAGAGAAACAACAAGATGGAGAAAAATAAAGAACCATGTTCTTCCTTGTATGTATTTTCATTGTGAAGCTGGTAAAGAAAAAAAAAAAAAAAAGACAGACAGACTGAATGTGGAGGCATGCTTAGAGTTTTTATTCTTCTATGGGACTGGGCAATCTTATTTTTCTGAATCACTGAGACTAAAAGTGATTTTTGGACTATTTATGATCTATAATGTGAAGTAAAAGCATGGTTCTGTTAGAATTTTCATCTGGATCAGGGAAGTTCACACTCAATCAACAAAGCTTAAGAGGACAGTGGAAGAAGATAAGTTCTTCCTGCTCCAAACCAAAGTTTGAACATCTTCTTACCTATGTCTATTTGCTTTTCATGCTGCCCTATAATCTTGCTCAAATAGATTTAGTCTCTACAATTAACTATTTTTGGTGACAGAAAAAAATCAATGCAAACTGCCTTAAGCAACCAGAGACTGTATTGACTCAATAAGCGCAATGTAAATTGTAGGCTTCAGTGGGAGTGGCTCAGACATTAAAGAATCTGCCTGCAATGTGGGAGACCCAGGTTTGATCCCTGGGTCAGGAAGATGTCCTGAAGAAGGAAATGACAACCCACTCCAGTATTCTGGCCTGTAGAATCCTGTGGACAGAGGAGCCTAGCGGGCTAATAGTCCATGGGGTCGCAAAGAGTCAGACACAACTGAGCAACTAACACTAAATAAATGATGGCACTGGCTCCTGTTTTCTTTCTGCCTTTAACATATTCACTTCATTCTGTGCTGTGTGTAAGGGAAGGTATGTGAATACAACAGATGCCCCCTTGTTACATCCTGTGGAAGGAGATACTGTCTTGAAAGAGCCTTGAGAGTCATTTTGATTGGATTAGTTTAGCTGATGTTCACCCCTAGATGAATCATGTGGCCAGGAAATCTTGTTCAAGGATGGACCTGGTTTACATAGAACAGAACCTCAGTTTCAGGCCACACAGACTGAGAATGGGGGAAGGATGGAAGACCAAGTGAAAATCAGGGGCCTTCTCAGGATGAAAGAAGAATAGATGGTGGGAAAGCAAATAACTGTCCCCTGAGAATGGTTTTATGATAGTTATAGTCTATCAAGATTTATTTATTTCTGCATGTTTCTATAATTATACCAGACGTTAAGAACTAGATTCTTTCTGCTGAGTGACTGCAACCTTCATATTTCTTTTTATATTAGCTTTTTACATCTTCCACTATTATCCACCATCTGCAGGTGTTCAGCCCTGGGTTATCATAAGCCCTCTTCAGAGGTTTTTCCAGAAGCCTGATGACAGTCTTTCTCCCTTGCCCCATTGGCGAAGGTAGATTTGCGTATTGCTCATAAATGTTTCAAGAAGTTAGATGAAATGTCTAAATCAGCCAAATGAATAGTTAAATGTGTTTTGCAGTCTGTATAACCTTTACTCGATGCTGTGTCACTGAGATTTTCTCAGAAAGCCTCCAGAGCTACAGTGTCTCTAGAATTTCATTGTGAGAACACTCACTGAGTTTAAAAAGCTGAACTGCAATGCTGAAGGCATATAATGGCCTTCAGTTCCATAGCCATTTGCTTCCACTTGCTCATTTATTTCTAGCAGAAATCTAAGTGTTTAGCTTAATTGCCCTACTATGAAATACAGAGATTTATGAAAAGATGTTAACAGCTTGTCCCCATGCCGTCATTGAAAAGACTCACTGGGTATTCAATAATAGGAAAGAAATAAAGCTTAAGTATAAAGAGGCAAAAATTATTTAGATCAACATGGCAGAGGTTTCTAGGGTACAAAGAAAAATTAAATCAAACAGTGGGGTTCTTTTCAATTGAAGCTTTAAGGAAACAGGCAAGATGTAATGTTCTTTATTTGTCAGATAAGTGACAAAGTTAATCAGTACTAATTGCCCAGGATTGGCCTCTCAGTTATGACAGTTAATTAAAGTACACCCTCATATATACTGACCAAATCCTTCTATGTGGTGGGTAGGCAGAGAAATGAAAGGCATATATAGTAAGACCCTCTTCTAGTGGCAAAAAGAAATCAATACTGATTTAGTTGTAGCAGAATTGAGCCATTTTGTCTGCAGTCTTTATCTGCAAGGCCCCGTGGCCATCAGTGTGGGAAAACACTCATGGAACGAATGCATTTAGCAAGAGTAATCATCATCATCGTGAAGTGCTTATCAGAAATGAAGACAAAATGCAATTAGGCTAGATTTACAGTTGGACCAATAATTACCACTCAGATGTTTTAGCTGAATGGAAAATACATGATTCCAAACCGTGACATTTGTGTTCGATTGCTTTCTCCTCCTTTCTCTTGTGATCCCTAACCCTCCTCCATTTTCTCCTCTTTTTTCTTTTTTTTTTATTAAATATGTCAGTCATGATGTAGCACAGCTGAATAATTGTCATAGAGTCAAATGCTTGCAGATGGTTAATGGAAACAGAAAATTAAATGAACAGCAGTAAAGAAACTCATACAAAATTAAAGAACTCTACTGCAAATTTAAAGGGTCATTTGGTTTCATCAAAAATCAAATAATATGAATATGTTATCCTCTGCATGAAAGAGACTATGTTAAATTGTTTTGAGAGCTGAAAAATGAGCAATCAATGGTGTGCTAATGAAATTTGTGAAAAAATCATGTGCTATTGAAATATGCTGTAAATTGTCATTTAGTCTCTACAGGAAAAAGTCTACTTTGGGGGATCAATTTTTTTGAGCTTATTGTTTACTTAAATTATTGAACTAATGATAGGACTTGAAGCAAGTTAAGATTGTTACTAAAAAGAAATGATAGTAGGATTAAACTTAAGCAAAAAAAAAAACAAAAAACTAGTTATTCTTTCAAAATATCTTGTCTGAGATATTTTCCTCATAAGACAGAAACCCAACAATTCATAACACATTCATGATATGTCCAAAGAACAGAATCAATGGCCCCGTTGACCTGCCGGGATTTAAGACGGTTTAGGCCAACTAAGTTCTCATCTGCCTGGCATTTTTGAAATATA
The DNA here is from genome assembly GCF_054371585.1 of Giraffa tippelskirchi. Taxonomy (NCBI): domain Eukaryota; kingdom Metazoa; phylum Chordata; class Mammalia; order Artiodactyla; family Giraffidae; genus Giraffa; species Giraffa tippelskirchi. Next base: position 173,085,700 of record NC_137280.1, on the reverse strand, counting down.
TAATTGATAAAACTTTTCTGAAAAGAAAAGCTGTCTTTCTGGTGAAGCATTAGATATAATGTTGTATGGTGTCCTTCAGAAGTGGATTCCAGTTACAGATTCTTTAAAAATAGATTTCAAGATTACAAAGCATTACATTCTTTAGTCACTCCTTTTTATTTTTCATTATCCTCTCCATTCTCTGGGAAACCTTGGAGTCAATATGAAATGTCTTTTGTCCATCACAGAAATGATTTTCGTCTCTGATGGTTGCTCATATCAAAGGGGAAGAAAAATAAAGACATGTAATTGAGTCCTCATTGAAAATAACTCAGCCATTTGTAGCAACGCCTTGAATGGCTATCTAATAGCTTAATATTTTTAATGACTAACAAAATCTTAGGTGTTTGAAAGTGAGTCAGTTTTTCACATAAAAAGTCTGTAAAATAAATATTCCTTAAAAAAGTAGACTTTAAAAGGTTAAACTAAGTTTTTTAAAAAGTCCTTAAGATGCTTCATAGTCTTCAAATACAAAACAAAATGTATCTTTCCTTGCACTAATGAGGAAAAAATTTTTATAAATTATCCATATTTTTCTTTTCAATATATTTTATGCTTTAAACCATTAAAACTATCTTTGATAGTTCCTGTTTTCTGCTCTTGCATTTCTGAGTTGTCAGTAGTTTGTATACAAAACTGTTACAGAGATGAAAATATTGGTTCAACTTTTCATTTGACTAAGTTCGGAATATCTTATGTTAAATCATACCTGGCAAAGGTAACATTTAGTTGCTTGTTATTTCATGTTAAATTAAGATGAGAACAAAAACGCTCAACAATTTAAATAGTTTATATGAATAAGTTATAATGAAATGTCCAGTTATTATTGAGTTAAAGCATTTTTCTGTACATTTTCAAATGTTACTCCAATTTAAAGACTTTCTGCCTTTTTTCTAACTAGATCTTTTTGCATAAAAGTGATATTGTTGTCATTTAAAACTCGGCCATTTGAATACCAAATGTAGAAGGATTATCTAGACACTGTACAACAGCAGCGCTCTTTGAAAATCCATTACTAAAAAATAATTATCTGTAGATGAAATCTGTAGCAGGGACACTGCTGTTAATCCAATTTAATATTATTCTTCAGTTTTTCTTATAAATTAAAATTTTACCTCTTTTCAAATAAAATGTAACATATTTTCATTCTAAAAGCAAAATCTTTATTTTGTTGTATGGAATTGTGAGTTCTACAAATATCAAATACAAAAATCTCACTGATCTCAAATTTTAATGAGAAAGACAGATATGTCCTGGTAAAGGAAAAATGTAGGCTTGTTTTATGGGAAAATATAGTAAATTATTCAATCTAGAGAGACTGTCTCTTAGGTGGTGATAAAACAAATTAGTCCACATAAATTTAATTCAACTATATCTGTACTTGGTACTCTTTACTAGACATGTCTTAAAAATATAATACATTTTATTGTGCCTTTAAAAATCACAAACATTTAGTTAATCAGGAAGAGTATACCTAAGAAGCCACCTCCTCTGGCTGCCTCAGGTGCCAAATTCAAAAAGATCCCTATTCTTCAGGCAAATCTATAAAGTGTGGCATTGTTATCCACAGACCTCCATGCATGAATAATCACAGGGACAAGTTTAAGTTAAATAATAAGGTGATGATAATAAGACAATACGGTGTTGGTTTTCTCCTAAATACACTCAGTAACAGTGCTGATTGGGGGCCATTCCCATATGGAGGAGGGGAGGATGTGGAATTCACCTCCCCCAACACATCAAACACATCAAAAATACATCTCCACGTGCAGCAATTCTCATAGCAGGATGACCAGCTGGAAACTGACCGAACAACTCCTTTACAACCGAAACTGCAAGAAAAAGTTCCATGTAATGAGGTAGGATGGAAAAATAGGCACACAGTTGAGACCTCCACCCGCGGGGGAGGTATCTGAAAGGAACAGAAGGTACATACCGGCAGACCCTTATCCTGGGGTCAAGCAGGTTGAGCCATAGACGGGGCATCCCAGTCCTGGGTTCTGCGTGGAGGAGACAGGCCTGCCCCACTGCTGAGCGAACTGCTGGGACAGATCGGAGTGCTGGAGAAGCCGAGACACTCCACTCATAAAGGGTGCATGGATGCTGTCTTGCAACAAACGTGGCAGAGAGAGCTCAGCACTGGCGACTACCGCCTCACCGCGCTCCCCGGTCCAAGGAAGGCGAACACCCAGGCCCTTCTCACTCCACCTCACAGCTTGGGGCAGGGCCCAGGCTGCCCACGGCCTCAGAAACAACAACTTCTAGCTATGCAGAGACAACCTCAGGGCCTGGGGTAGGACCCTGGAGGAGCAGCAGCGGTCATCCTGAGGGCCCTCTCAAGCTGTGCGCTGAGAACCCCCATGCCCAGCAGGCGGTGGCTGGGCCTGCCCTCAGCTCTGCCCACTCCACACCATCATCTGGCGCTCCATCTGGGGCACATGGGACCCGGAAGAAGGGTAAAGACAGGGACAGAGTGAAGGCTCAGAGCTGTGGCCTGTGGTGTAGCGTGGGGAACGGCAGGCAGTGATGGTGCTAGCTCCATCAGCAACCCCCAGGGATCTCTGAAATCTGCACAGTCGCTTCCGTTCTCACAGCCAGTGCCCCAACCCCAAGTCTAGCAAAGGTTCCAGCCCTGGCCACTCGATGCTTCGGCCTTGCACTAGGTCTGGGATGAGCGCATCCAGTGAAGGGACGCATCCTTGGGAATAAAGCAGTTACTTCCTGCAGAGACGGCTCTGAGCACACAAGCTTTACATACTTCAGTGCTCCCTGCAAACTCAGAGAGAGAGGCTTGAGCCTGACCCTTGGGATTATTCCTCCAGCAGTATGACAGCAGACCTCACCCCTGACAGGGCAGCAAGAGCCACTGAGCAGAAAAGAAGTGCTGCCTCACACACTATGCATTTAAATCCTTCATCAACCTTGCTCCCTACCAAGGAGACAGTGGCCAGTACACCTTAAGGAAGGCTGTGGTTAGTGTCCACGTGAAAATCTGCCCTTGCACAGAGATATTGGACTACACAGGAATATTCTCACATAAAAATCCCTTTCAAAACCACAATAGACAACAATGTCTCCTATGTTCATAGAGAAAGAGAAGGTTGGCAAAATGAAAAGGCAGAGAAACTACTCCAAATAAAAGGGAAAGAAAAATCCCCTGGAAGAACAAATAATGACTCAGAGGTCATTAATCTACCACACACAGAATTCAAAAAGGTGGCCAAAAAAATGCTAACTGAATTAAGAAATATTATCAATATAAAGACAGATCATTTTAACAAGGAATTAGAAAATAAAAAGATGATCCAAACATAAAAATGACAATTCAATTTCTGATGTAAATACCAATCTAGAAACAATAGCTGGCTAAATAACACAGAAGAATGAATGAGTGATCTGGAAGATAGAATAACAGAAATAATCCAATCAGGGCAGCAGACAGAAAAACAAATTTTTAAAACATGAAAGCAACATATGAGATAGATAAACTAATATAAAACATGCCAAGTTATGCATAATTGGGGTTCCGGATGGAGAAGAGAGAGAAGGGGATTAAAAATGGATCTGAAGAAAGTACGGCTAAAAACTTCTCAAACCCAAAGAAGGAAACTGATATCCAGGGACAGAGGGTCCCAAACAGGATGAATTCAAATAGATCCAAACAAGTCAAGGCATATTCTAACAAAAATGGCAAAGGGTAAAGAGAGAATTCTAAAGGCAGAGAAGAACAAAAGAGTCATATATGAGGTACTCCTCACAAGACAGATTTCTTCTCATAAACTGATTTCTTTCTCATAAGCTAATTTCTCTGAAAGGGAAAAACCTGAGACCTTGGATACTCTAACCAACAAGACTGTCATATATAATAGAGAGAAATAATTTCTCAAACAAGCAAAAACTGAAAATATTCAGCAATACTAAACTTGCCTTACAAGAAATATTAAAGGGTCTCCTCTAGTTGGAAAAGAAGCAAGAATCTACAGGAAAGGGAAAATCTCAGTGGAAAATGAGAATATATAGTAAGGATTGAACATCGCTTAAATAAGCCAGTGCACACATCAAAAAATTGTAAAATCAACTATAACAGCAGTAAAATGATAAGCATAAAGATGTAAAAAAGGACATAAAAAACACAAAATGTGGAGGAGGGGAGTAAAAATTTATATTGTGGAGAATGTATTTGAACTTCAATGATTACCAATTTAAAGCAAGTAGATTTAAAGCAATTATGGGTCAAAATACATGAACTCCATGCTAACCATAAATCAAAAACTACAAAAGATCCAAAAAATTAAAAAGAAATTACAAATCAAAATCTAACCACAAAAAGAAAAACATAAGGAAGGGAAATGAACAAAGAAGAACTATGAAAACAACTGGAAAACAAGGAATAAAATGACAATAAGTACCTAGCTATCAATAATGTCAATGGACTAAACGGTCCAATCAAAAGACACAGGGTCGCTGGCTGGATTAAAAAAAAAAAATAAGACCCTTCAACATGCTGCCTACAAGAGACTCACTTCAGGGCAGAAGACATATACACTGAAAGACATTTTAGTCAAATGGATAAAGACCAGACAAAACAGAATGGCAAAAATGGTGCTATTGTATGATAAAGTGATCAATACCCGAAGAGGATATTATAGCCACTAACATATATGCACTAATACAGGAGTCCCTAAATATAGAAAGCAATACTAACAGGCAAAAAAGGAGACACTGACAATAATCCAGTTAAATTTGGATTTAATATTTAATATATTAGTTAATATATAAATATTTAATATTTAATAATAGTTAACTATTAACTGTGTCAACGGATACATCATTCAGAAAGAAAATCAACAAAGTAACAGAGGTCCTAAATGACACAATTGACCACTTGGCCTTAATTCATATCTACAGGACGCTGCATCCAAAAAAGCAGAATATATGTTTTTTTTTTCAAGTGCACATGGAACATTCTATAGGATAAATCACATACTAGGTGAGAAAAAACAAAAACAAGCCTCACTAAATTTAAGATGATAGAAGTTATATCAAATGTCTTTTCTGACTATAGGATATGAAATTAGAAACCAGCTACAGAGAGAAAAGCAGGAAGAGAACAAACACATGGCATCTCATAAGAAAATATGATGAACAGTTATATGCCAAGTGATCGGACAACCCAGGAAAAGTAGACAAATTTCTAGAAACATATAGCCTGCCAAGACTGAGTCACGAAGAAACAGACAATTTGCATAGGCAAATCACTACAAGTGAAATAGGATCTATAATTAAAAATAAAACTCCCTGCAGATAAAAGTCCAGGACTGAATGGCTTTCACAGGGGAATTCTATCAATCATATAAAGAATATGAGGCATATAGATGTAAAAATTCTCAATAAGATATTAGCAAACTGAATCCAACAATACATAAAAAGTATCATATACCATGATCAAGTTGGATTCATTCCAGGGTCACAGGGTGGTTCAACATGTGCAAATAAAACAACAATTGATATCAATAATAATTACATTAACAAAAGAAAAGGCAAAAAACACATGATCATCTTGATAGATGCAGGTAGAGTATTTGACAAAACTCAACATCCGTTCACAATAAAAAGTCTCATCAAAGTGAGTATAGAAGAAACATACCTCTACATAATAAAGGCCATTTATGACAACCCCGGAGACGGCAATGGCACCCCACTCCAGTACTCTTGCCTGGAAAATCCCACGGACGGAGGAGCCCGGTAGGCTACAGACTATGGGGTTGCTGAGAGTCGGAAACAACTGAGCGACTTCACTTTCACTTTTCACTTTCATGCATTGGAGAAGGAAATGGCAACCCATTCCAGTGTTCTTGCCTGGAGAATCCCAGGGACGGGGGAGCCGAACACGACTGAAGCGATTTAGCAGCAGCATGACAACCCCACAACCAACATAAGACTCAAGTGTGAAAAACTGGAAGCTTTTATGCTAACTTCAGAAACAGGACAAGGATTTCTACTCTTTCTGCCTCTATTTAACATGGTATTGGACCTCCTAGCCACAGAGATCAGACAATAAAATGAAATAAAAGTATCCAAATTGTAAGCGAAGAGGTAAAAGTGTTACCAATGGCAGTTGATGTGATACTCTACACAGAAAACCCTGAAGTTTTTAGAATAGATGAATTCAGAGGCTAACATACAGAAATCTGATGCATTTCTATATGCTAATAATGGAATATCAGAAAGAAAAAAACAAATCCTGTTTAAAATTACCTAAAACAAATACCTAGGAAGAGACTTAACCAATGAGGTGGGAGACCTATATGCTGAAAATTATAAAACATTGATTAGGGTAATTGAAGATGATTCAAAGAAATGGAAAGGTATCCTGTGTCCTTGGATTGGAAGAATCAATATTATCACAATGGCCATACTGCCCAAAGCAATCCCTATTTAATGCAATTCCTATTTGAATACCCAGGACATTTTCCACAGAAACAGAAAAACATAATCCTAAAATTTATATGGAACTACAAAAGACAGCAAATTTCCAAAGTAATCTTGAGAAAAAAAGAACAAAGCTGGAAGTATAACCTAGATTTCACCATATACTTACAATATTCTAGTATTCAAAAGTATGGTGTGGGCACAAAAACAGACATATAGATCAATGAACAGAATGAAGAATTCAGGAGCAAACTCACACATCTAAACGCATTTAATCAGTGACAAAGGAGGCAAAAATGTACAATGAGGAAAAGAGAGTCTTTTAAAGCCAAGAAAGCTTGACAGCCATATGTAAATCGATGAAATTAGACCATTGCTTCACACCATACAAAAGTAAACTCTAAATGAATTAAAAGCCTAAATTTAAGACATCACACCATAAAACTCCTAGAAGAGAACATAGCTGAAACACTCTTTGACATAAACTGTAGCAATATTTTCTTAGACCAGTCTCCCAGAGTAAAAGAAAAGCTAAAATAAATAAATGGGACCTAATAAACTTAAAAGCTTTTGCACATCAACAAAATTAGAAGAAAACCTATCAAATAGAAGAAAATGTCTCCAAACAATGCAATGACAAGAGGTTTTGATCAAAAATATTCAGAGTTCATACAAATCAATATTTTTAAAAATATTGTCAGAAAAGTTGAAATGTCTCCAATAAATGCATACAGATGACTAACTGTCTTATAAGATATTCTACACTCCAAATCAATAGAGAAATGCAAATTAAAACCACATTTCAGTATCACCTCACACCTCTCAGAATGACTATTATCAAAATGTCTATAAATAACAAATGTTGGAGCATATATGGAGAAAAAGGAACATTCATACACTCTAGGTGGGATTGTAAAATGGCACACAGAAAACAGAATGGAGTTTCCTTACAAAAGTAAAAAGAGAAGTACCACATGATCCAGCAATTCCACTCTGAGTATATATCCAGCAAAAACAAGAACACTAACTCAAACAGATACATGCGTCCCAATGTTCAGCGATATTTGCAATACTTAAGATATGGAAACAACCTAAGTGACCATCAGCAGATGACTGAATTAAGACAATGTGTATGTATCTACAATGAAATATTACTCAGCTACAAAAAGATGAAATATGGCCGTTTGCAGCAATATTAGCTGACCTAGAGAATATTATGCTAACTGAAATAAGTCAGACAAAGATTGCTGTACAAATACACTTTGCTGAACGCCTGAAACTATCACAATAATATAAATCAACTATGAACATGAAATTGTTAGTCACTCAACTGTCTCAGACTCTTTGCGATCCCATGGGCTGTAGCCTGCCAGGCTCCTCTGTCCATGGGATTCTCCAGGCAGGAATACTGGAGTGGGTTGCCATTCCCTTCTCCAGGGGATCTTCCCAGCATGAGAATCGAACCTGGGTTTCCTGCATTGCAGGCAGATTCTTTACCATCTGAGCCACTAGGGAAGCCCCCCTGAAATCAACTATATGTCAATAAAAATGAAGTACTAGTTATATCCTCAATTATTGAATATGTACTGTGTGTCAGATATGGCACTAATAACTGACTTAGCTTTCATCTAGCAAAGTATAAAACTATTGACAAATAATAGTTAATCTGGAGAATGAGTGAAAGCATCTCTGATGAAGAAGTAGAAATATTTCTTCATCTCTAAGGAAATATTAAGAGTCAAACTGAAAATGTTTCTTACAGAAGAAACAAATGTGCACAAAACTGCTGGAAGGAAAGGGCTGAGGCTGTTATAATAGGGAAATTGCTAGAAATGCCCCGAAGTCCTAAAAACTGCAATTTGCCCCAAATAACTTAGATCCAGCCTTTATTTATTTCTATTTGGTACGATTCCTTTATTTTTTTCTGATAATTTTGGTTAAGTTAAAAAGAATTTTTAAATGGCATTGTTCTAATGGTTTCTCACAGACTACACTGAAATATATTTGTAAAAAAACAGTTTTTATATATCTCAATGTTAAGAATTTTAAGATACCTTGATTTTAAGAGACTTTTAAGATCTTGAGATTCTGAGACTATAACTTATTACAATGTTGTTATAATCTGAAAGAAAGTACTGATAATCTGATAATGAATTCTGAACATCAACATACATAAGGCATTATTTCAAAGTCCAATAAAAAACATGATTTTTTTGCAGTATTTCTATATTTATTTAAATAATGTATATCTTTTCATAATGCTTTTCCACAATTTTTAATGTAATTGTATGCTCAGATTTTTAATACAAGAAACTTTATTAGAATAGCAAGATTTCAACTAGAATTGAAAAAATATATTAACAGAATGCGAAATTGAGAAAAACCATCTTTTGTGACAGCCAGAACATAGGTTTTTCACAAGATCATCTTTGTCATTTATTCTTGAAAGCAAAATTAATTGCCACATTGGGGAAATTCTATTGGCTATAGCGCTTAACATTTTCCTCTTCTTCTCATGGCTGGAGTCTATGAGAATAGGTTAATATGAGGAACAATGATCTCAGGAGAAAAAATATTAAGGAAACCTGAAATTTCTGTAACTAAACATTTTTTTTTCAAATGATGTTCAATATTGCTTCAAGCTTTTTTTTTTTCCCCATTTATTCTCAAAATGCTACATAATAATGCATTGGACACTTGCACACCATCTTTCCCTCAAAGATATATTTTAAGCTGTTAAAGAAAAAGATGAGTGAATATGAGTATTCACAAGAACAGAGACCTTTAAATCATCATCAAGACTGTTACAAAACTGTTGTACAATATTATGAAGACAGAATTAGGAATCAAACTGATTTGGAGGAAATATTTTTTTTAGAGGTGTGAATGGGAACAAGACAGAAAGGAGACATTGAAATAAAGGAGAACTCTGGATAGGAAAAAAAAAAAAAAAAGATTTTATAAAGGAGGTAAAGAAGTGGCGATACCAAAGAAATAAAATTTTCTTCCTATATCAAAACCAGAGAAAATGTTGCATACTGTCTTTGGGTTTTAAGACCTGACTGAAGGTATTTGAAAGTAGACCGCAGTGGAGGGCTGTAGAACTCAGGAGGTCCAGGAAAAGAAGTAAGGATGCTGTGAACATGGACAGGCACTCCACCTGGAGAAAATATGGGGCCCCTAACTCTAGGTAACAAAATGTGGCACAAAGGCAGGTTGGAGACATTGCACCATATTAAGAGGGAAAGTAGGATTACCTAGAATGTCACTATCAAGTTCAAAGTAAACATATAGTTGTGTTAATTGAATTATGAATACTTGTGATACACATAGGACAGATGGTAACCACCTGGGTTGGGTAGAAGGTTACAGTTCATAAAGAGAAACACTGGGATCCTCACAGTGTGAAAGCCTCATTTATATTTTGTCCCTGCTGTCATCTATGGGAGAGTAAAAGAAAATGGTATATGATTTGAAGTAAAATAGAACAAGGAGAAAATCTGACTTCTATATCCTACCTGTGCAAGTCATAAAAGCTCTCCGTTTCCTCATCTCTAATATGGAAACATGTATTCTCATACAATCTAGTTTACAGGTGAAGAATGGGGGGAAAAAAAAAACAAACTAGGAAGAATATCACTCATATTAAATGTCAACTGTATGGTTCTTTACCTTTCTATTCCTTTCCATTTCCACGGTCTCCTTTGTATTCTGATATCTTCACCTTCAGATTACAGCATGGTGTACCCTCCAGCGTCTTGGTTATCTCCCTGAACAATTAAGTGTCTGTGTCTGTGAAGTCAGTCTCATTTTATTCTCAGCCCACTAAGTGACAATGACTTCCTCAATGAGTTGATTTACCTGGTATAGCTAACTTGGCCTTCTTCAAACTTATTTCCTACATTCCCATTCATTTTTATTTCCAATTGTAAACTCACATGAATCCTAGCCAGCTCTTTCCCTGTCATTCACATTGTCTCTACCATCTCCCCTATGGTTTCACATTTTCAAAAATGTTGAGGCTAGTTCAAGGGCTCGTTCTTCCTTGAAACTATGTATTTGTGTATTTTGCCCCAAATTATTTCCTACAAGCTGGTCTCTTTTGACACTTATTCCCAGAACACCATAAAAAATTCTTTCCATATTTCAAAAACTTGAGGGAGTTTGTTCCCACAAACTTATTTATTTGTTCCCACAAATAAATAAGTTCCCAGAAGCATGGATATTTAATACTATTTTTGTATCCATTATTGAACCTAGTAGAGTTCTGAGTGCATGGTCATTAAGTCAATAAATATTTACAGATGGGTTATATCTGAAGGTTATAGGCAGCTTTCTAAATATTAAAACTAGACTGCCCTTGAAAGGCTGTTCAGTGGAAGATACTGATTAAAATAGTCTGTTCATTTACAAGAGGAGGTTTCCAGCTGATAGGTTTTATTGCCTGTTATTTAGACAATCCAAACACTGTAACAGGGAGTATCTTGTAAACAAAATTTGCCTTGACTATTGGGCATAACCAGCTTTAACTGCTACTTTCAATCTCCCCTAAAGGCTCAGAGGGAACTAAAATGTGAAGTGTTTAGCAGGGAGATGGACCAAAAATCAAGTTAGTGCAAAAAGTAACTTGAGTGAAAAACAGAGAACACAGAAATCATGCACACTCTAAGAATTATATGCCCTGCATCTCTCCAATTTTTCATTCATTCATGTTTTTGTACCACACATTACATCTTCTCTCATTACTCACAAGTCTAAGTGTAACTTGCTATAAACTTTGTCTTCAAAGAGAGGTTTATGCATCTTAGCTTACCACTGATTTAACCATTCCTAGCTCCTATCATTTGGATAATTGAAGCCTGGCCACCTCCTTCCTTTGCCCCACCATACAATTTAATGAGTTTCAACCACAATTTATGGGGTTGAGATTAAACAAACAAAAAAAGCATAGATAGTAAGACTGAAAAGGATTCCCAAGTAGAAAAATCTTCAAAGTGGGCCAGAGAGACATTGGTGATCTAAAATCTAAGACATAAGCCGTACTTTTTTCTTTTTTCCTTTCTAGCAACAAAAAAATGGGCTGGTGAAGGCATGACTGGATAGCTTGGAGATGCTACTTTGTTCATTGAAGAGAAAGGACTTTGCCATTTATGTCTTATGGATCACCTAGAACTTTATAAGAGTAGAATTGCAGAGTTGGAGTGAACTTTAGAAGTAATCTTGTTGAGACCTTACTAATAACTGTTAACTAAATTATTTTCTATGTCACCTGTTTCAGAAAATTGTTGTCTCTTCCATTGCCAAGTATGTGACTGAGCCACTGGTAAAGTGATGATATATATAGTTCCATATGAGAGCAATGATTTGAGTGGCCTATCAGTGGAATCTTTGCCAGGTCTGGGAATGAGCCTTTCCAGCACCATGGGATTCAATGGCCATGAAATGCCCCCAAACCTTGGTCAAATTTATGAAGGGGCCCCTTTATGGCTATGAAGGGACCCTGCTGACCAGAAATTGGCACTTGCCACCTGCCTCTGCAAAGATTAAATCATGACCACTACAGCTGCTGACCTTCAACACCCCCTAAAAGGAATTCAGGGTAGATATTAGAAATTAGGCAGTTACATTGTGCTCTGGGGAAAATGGGCAAAACAGGCCTTCAGAGAGTCAGATATTTTCAGATATGAGACCAAATTCTTGCATCTTCTCATACCTAGAGAAACACTGACATCGCGGTTCCATGTCTGGCCCTGGTTCTCCTGGCCAGCCTTTCTTCCAGGCACATTTTCTGCTCTTCTACTTTTATGCATGCTTTAAGTTTCTTTCTTTGAAAATGCAGCAAATGGATCCCCAAATGGTAATACAAGAATGTGCTCAATCGTTCAGTCGTGTCCGACTCTTTGCAACCCCAGGGACTGCAGCCCACCAGGCTCCTCTGTCCATAGGATTCTCCAGGCAAGAATGCTGGAGTAGATTGACATTTCTTTCTCCAGAGGATCTTCCCAACCCAGGGATCAAACACGCGTCTCCTACATTCCCTGCATTGGCAGGCAGATTCTTTATCACTGAGCCACTGGGGAAGTCCCAATATAAGAATATCATCCAGCCAAGACCCAAGACAACTTCACCTGCCCTACCACTGGTCAACAGAAGAATAAAATCATACACTCTTGCAAATGTGATTTTAATGTTACTCTTCCTGCCTGTACCAGCTGTCGGGTTGGATGGACATTATGTGCCAATTTCACGTGTTACCTGTTGTTTTTAGAGAAAAACATTGATTACATCATTTTTACTAGAAATTATCTAAATTTTGATAACTGCAACCACTTACTGACAGACTGTGACAAGGCCACGGAAAGACTGGACCAACTTCTTGAGTTTGAGAACACTGCTTATTGGAACACTCCATCAATTACTGTGAATGGACTGTTTTCCCTAAGCCTACAATATGTTCTGCATTGTTACTTACAGAATTAATAAGACTGCTTGTGTTGTTATTCTGCCTGACTCCTATGCTCTTCAGCCTACATAACCCTGCAGCTGACTGTTAGGAAAATTAAACAGTCTTGTTTAGGCTTCAGAGACAAAGCAAAACAGGCTCCTTGCGTTGCTTCTAACCTGCCTGGCCATTGCTCTGACAGTGAGTGCCTATCCTGAGAGCCCTGACGGCCTGCTCTGAGTGCAAGCCTTGCAGCACCAGAGATGGTTGAGCCCCTGGAGGGACTCTGGCCAACCGAGCCCCAGGCTTAACCACAGCCCAAGTTTTGCAAGACAAAACAAACAGCATTAACATGAAACTAGACCTGCAATTTGCTCACAGATTGACGAAGATGTCAGTTTGTGTCCTGGGACTATAAAGGAACCAAACTGCATATTTTCAAGTCTCACCCACAGAGTGGGCTCGCTGCCTGGGACCTTTTCTCAATTGGGACTTCAGATGTGCTGTGTCACAGGACTTCCCAGGATTGTTTAAGCCTAGATGTTGGTCAAAACCCAACTTGGTGATGTACCCTGTGTTGCTTCTATTTCTCTTTTTTTTTAATGCTAGTTTATTGAAAGTAAGCTAGATAATTCTCTAATAAATATTGGTATTATTTATTTGTGAAAAAAAGAAATAATCTTGTTGAAACTTTCGGACAATATTGTATATATTAAATTATTAAGATTGAGTTTTTATATCCATAAAGTATGGATAATATTTTCTCCTTGATCTTTATGATTATTAAAATTGAAAATATGAAAGTCACTTGGAATTACAAATAAAAGTTTTATAAATGAATTTTAAAAAAATAAAATATACTGGCTCCTCAAAATGTTAAATATAGAACTAACACTGACCCCGCTGCGTACTCAGTCATGTCTGACTCTTTGTGACCCCATGGACTATAGTCCACTAGGCTCCTCTATGCATGGGATTTCCCAAGCAAGAATACTGGAGTGGGTTGCTATTTCCTCTTCCAGGGGATCTTCCCAACCCAGGATCGAACCTGCATCTCCCAAGTCTCCTGCATTGCAGGAAGATTCTTTACCACTGCACTACCTGGGAAGCCCCAGAATAGCACCCATCAATTCCAGTCCTAGGTAAATACTCAAAAGCACTGAAAATAGGTATTCAAGTAAATACTTGTACACATACATTCATAACCCAAAAGTGAAAGCAATTTAAATGCCCATTAGCAGAAGAATGCATAAACAAAATGAGGTTTAGTCATATAATGGAATATTATTCAGTCATAAAGAAGGAATGGAGTACTTACGCATGAAACATTGTGGATAAGGCTGAACTTTGAAAATATTACACTTTGTGAAAGAAGCCAGACACAAAGCCTACATATTCCTCAATTCCATTTATATGAAATATCCAAGGGAGGTAAATTCATAGAGGAAGAAAGCGTATTAGTCATTACAAGAGGTTGGTTGGTGGTAGATAGACATGGCACCCCACTTACAAGTATAGAGACTCCTCTGTGGATGATAAAGTTTTTTAGAGCTAGATAGAGATGATGGAACAACATTGTGAGAGTACCAAATGCCACTGAATTGCATACTTTCAAAGGGTAAATGTTATGTTACATAAATTTTACCTCGATTTAAAAAAAAAGAGAGAAAAGAAGTTGAAATGTTTCTATCATACAACTCATATTGCAACTGACAGTGTCATCCAGTTTAAATCCTCAAATGTTTCATTGTGCCCTCACCACTTTCTCTTCATGATCCATATTAATTTCACTAATATTATATTTAGCAATTCACAGTGGAGAAGGCACTGGCAACCCACTCCAATGCTCTTGCCTGGAAAATCCCATGGACGGAGGAGCCTGGTAGGCTGCAGTCCATGGGGTCGCTAAGAGTCCGACATGACTGAGCGACTTCACTTTCACTTTTCACTTTCATGCATTGGAGAAGGAAATGGCAACCCAGTCCAGTGTTCTTGCGTGGAGAATCCCAGGGACTGGGGAGCCTGGTGGGCTGCAGTCTATGGGGTCGCACAGAGTCGGACACAACTGAAGTGACTTAGCAGCAGCAGCAGCAATTCACAGAGATCTATCCAACATAAATAGTTGCTTCTGTTTTTAAGTATGTCTGTATTAATTGATTTAAAAAAAAATAAACAGTACACATGAATATAAAGATTATAAACCTTCTGTGATTTACATTTGAATGCCATTTATGTTGTATTTGCATATTCTTTATGCAAAAAGCTACACACTTCAGTTTGTATTCAGCAATATCCACCACTTTAAATTATTGGCAAGGAGTAGCTGTTTTGCATTAGTCATTTTGCACAGTTTATAATGTAATGATTATAATCCAACCCAAAGGACAAAATACTATATTGCCAAGAATGGAACTGGGCTAACATTTATCTTTAATGTAGAATACATTCTATTTTAAAATACAGAAAAAAAATGTTTTTTTAAATAAACAGCAGTCATGGAGGGTCAGAGTTGGCAAAATCTGTTATGGACTAGCTCAGGCATTAGTTTTTGACTGTTCAAGACACTAGTGAATCACCTATGACAAGTCTAATTAAATTAATCTCAGCTCTGTAACTGGGATACTAAGCAGATGGCAGAAATAAAGATGTGCTGAACTAACCATAAATAACTGAGACAGGGAAAAGTACAAGAGGAAGTGCAAGCTAGTGCCAGCAGTTTGTGTGAGCACGGGTAGTCTCCCAATATGTTAGCATATGCCTTTAGCATTGTACCTTTGCAAATACACGTTGTGAGATATATGACATTATCCTTGGAAGCTGAGCATTTTAGATGCTATAAAGATAATCCATAAAATGTAGCTAAGGCTTATGACAATCTCTTGAGGAATGACATAAAAAAGCATATAAATGAGATAGACAATTGGAAGGTGATATAAGGGTTCATAGTCCCTATGAGCAATGAATTGATAGTAGTAATTTGATTATATAATTTCTCATCATAAAGCCAATACTCATTTTCATAGTGAAATCTGTTTCTCCTCCTGTCCAGAGGCTTCCAACAGAATGGAATTTGACTGTGATGGGATTTAAAATGTTAAAGCGGAAAATGATCCTTTACAGTTCTCCTGTCTAAACCATACAACAGTCAGGAAACTGCAGAATGCAAACACATGACTGTTTACCAGGCATGCATTCCCCCAGCAGATTCCTTGACCTTTACTGCTACCCATGACACTCGGTCAAACAGCGTTTCATGGGCTCACTTGGAAGAAATGGGTGAAATAGACCTAGATGTCCCATAAAAATTTCTCAGGAATTCTAGGTGTAAATAAACAATTCAGGCAACCTAGTTATCTTTATTCTTCTATTTTCTCAACATGCGTGGCAAACGGTAGCGAAGCTTGAATATTAAGCTTGATGGGAGGGGATGTCCTCTGCTCAAGAGTCTCCTGGCTGCTGCTGCTGCTGCGTCGCTTCAGTCGTGTCCGACTCTGTGCGACCCCACAGACGGCAGCCCACCAGGCTCCGCCGTCCCTGGGATTCTCCAGGCAAGAGTACTAGACTGGGGTCTCCTGGTGGTCTGATCTAAATGTAGTCCTGGCTGAGGTGTAGTAGAGGAGCAGCAAAGCAAAGTCATAGAATTCCAGAGGGATGATATTCAGTGTTTTTTCTCCTCTTTAAAAATACTCACTGGAGGAACACACAGCTTAGAAGGTGCAGCAGAAATCGAAAGCAAACAGAGACCAAACTTGAACTGAGCCGTAGCAGAGGACGCCATGTCTTCTCCACGAAGCCCACCAACGCCACCACTGGGAACCCCTGAGTTTTCTCAGCTTCATTTCCCTTGAATCTTTATTATTTTTTCCATTATCACGTTATCAGTAGTTACACCCCATAATTAAAACATCTGGAGTCTATAAGAACTTTGGTTAGCAAAGGAATGAAAAAGAAACTAAAAGGCAGTTATGAACAGTGGCATGAAAGTAGCCCATAATGGCTTGCCCCAAATGGCAGTGTTCATATGATGTGAGGTTAACATCTGCTGATTTATGAGTACACTTCTTTTTTTTTTTTTTTTAATCATCCAATATTTCTGTCCCTTTCTAATGTGATATTTACCTTCTCTGTGGACACAAGACTTTTAGAAGTACTCCCTGCAGGTAATATTTACTTGGTTTGTTACTATTTAAGAAATATCTGATCATTGGCATACATGTTTATTTGATTACCGGCAAGCTCATTAGTGAGTACTTTTGGGAAAGTTGTCCCTGATTCTTGTTCTGATTAAAAATAAGTAGAGAACATCTGAGGTTTGATTTGGGGAACTGAGCTAATGCCTGGGTGTAATGAATGGAAGAAGGAGATTTTACTAAAAATATTTAGGAGTTACTGCAGAAGGTTGAGAATAAAAGTTGCTTAAAAATTTGAAGTAACATCTGCTACATTATGAAAATACAGCCATTCAGAAAATAAATAACAGCTCTAGAATAAAATGCTGTCAGAATAAGTATTAAAAGTTTAATTCATTTCAAAATTCTTATTTCTAAATGACTCTTAGATTTTTCAATTAGAATTGCTTTTAGCTCTTTTTCTCTCTTTGTTTTTACAGTTCTCCTGGGTTTTGATGCTGCTTTTGGAGACAATGTTCTTAACTCAGCTGAGGGTACTCTCCCAGTTTACATTTCACAGGTTGTGAAATTATTTATTATCTTTTGTAAGACAATATAGTTCAAAGGAGGCTTTAAGTCTCTATTTTTCCCTTCTAATAAATGCAGCTCTGAAAACTGTCTAGTTAATAATAAAGAGATTCTTAAGTGGGATGGAGGAAGGAACAGTGAAACTATTAGAAACGATAAGAGTTTCCAAAAGTGAAAACAGAAAATAGACCAGCGATGAGATGTAATTTTGCTTCCATGAAGGCTTAAAGAATGACTGCCTTTATGAAGAATGATAAAATTAAATTTTAGAGGCAAGGAATGCAGAGGTCTAGAGAGGAAGACTTATCCTTTCTGTTAAGACTAAAAATGATAGCTCTGCTTAAATCTCTTTTGGCACTAGAAAAATCTTGTGAAATTGAGTTTCATATTCTGTTGACATGTCAAGATATCTTATTCACCTAAGAAACAGTTTCACCTAAAAATGTGACTTGTTCTGCACCATCACAGGGCTTAATTTAAGCAGGAGCACTTCTACTTTCAAGGAGCATCGTGCTTGTATCAGCCTCATCAGGGGTACAAGGCAAGTGGAGAATTGAGGCCATCAATTTTAGGGCCATAGAGTTGAAACGTCTAGATTTTAGAAACTGATTTAAAACATCTCTATGGGTTGGATTTGTTGGTTTAGGCCACAGCATAATGAGATCTATGAAAGAATTATTTTAAGTCTGAATTTAGATTAAATCAGTAAGCTTAGTTTGTCATTCACTTCCAGAAAGATCTCACACGAGAGTGAAGTATTAGAAAAGACAGAGGTCATTTAAAAATGCATATAAAGGTCACTAGTTCAAAACCCTTTCTTTCATATAGAAATGTGAGTAGTCTGCATTTTAAACAGTGATAGAGGAAAAATGAATATGTAAATAATTATTTTAAAATATAAACAAGGATGAAACAAGCTTCTAATGAAAAATAACACTTTGCTTTGAAAACTAAGCTAGATTTTCATTGTGGAAATTGCATGCAATTAAAGGAAACTAAGAGACCCAAATCACCAATATTGAACCACAGAAACCTTCAAAAGGGGTACTACAAATGCGCTTTCAGGAAACAGTTTAATTAATAAGTAGATTCACCTGGGTTACTTTGTCTCTCTCTCCAATATGAAGGTGAGGAAATAAAGCTGATTATGCTCTGATGATTACAGTAACCAGGAAAATGTTACTGTGTTCTTCAATTTACAGTACTGAAGAATATCCTGAAGATAAAACGAATAATCAGTAAGATGGTGTTAAAGGAGAAATTGCTAATGGCCCTTCTGTTGTAGGGAAAATCATACAGGATTAATACTTTTGTAATTGAAATGTGAAGCCATCTGTTTTCAGATCAGTGACCCCACTGATTGCCAGGTTGGTCTATAGATCTTTCTTGTCTGGAGAATCATCCTTTCTCATCACTTACTAGCCTGCATGCAGTGGGAAAGGATGTCCGTCTTGAGAAAGAAGTAACATTTTTATTTCAGAGATATTAATTTTCTTTACTCTAAACTATTTGTTGAAAATTTATTTTGCCAACAAATGTTCTGTGGTTGTTGTTCAGTTTCCCAGTCATGTCCAACTCTTTGCGACCTTGTGGACTGCAGCACGCCACGCCTCCCTGACCCTCACTGTCTCCTGAAGTTTGCCCAAGTTCATGTCCATTGCACTGTTGATGCCATCCAGCCATCTCATCCTCTGACACCCTCTTCTCCGTCTGTCCTTAATCTTTCCCAACATCAGGGACTTTTCCAATGTGTTGGCTGTTCATATCAGATGACCAAAATACTGGAGCTTCAGCATCAGTCCTTCCAATGAGTATTCAGGGTTGATTTCCTTTAAGATTGACTGATTTGATCTCCTTGCAGTCCAAGGGACTTTCAGGAGTCTTCTCCAACACCACAGTTTGAAGGCATCAATTCTTTGGCGCTCTACCTTCTTTATGGTCCAGCTCTCACATCCGTACACAATGTTCCAGGCATGGCAAAAAGCATGACTCTGCACATTTCTCCCCCTATGAGGAAATGTCGCTTATGCGTTTTTCCTCTGCTGGATGCTTGAGTATTTTTATTTCTCTACTGGGACTGCTGAGTGAGGAACATGGGGCAGCCACTCCAGCTCATTTACACTCTGGACCATGAGTATCAGTTTAGTGTTTCTGAACCTGCTTTCTTTCAGGCTGGGATTTTTTTCTCAAGACCAAAGGAATACTGATCAACAATGTTGAAACAAACAAACAAACCAAAAAAAAAAAAAAAAAAAAGACAATTAAAATGGTTCACTCTCAATTCTCTGATGAAGGTCATCCTTTCTTAAGACATCGATCCATTAATTAGTCAGTGTAATCCACTCATGTTTTTGAACACAGGATAACCTGCTCAGCAACAAGAAACCTAAGAATCTTGTCAGCAGTCGCCTCCCCATCAACTTCTGGGTATCTTTAGTAGTTAGTACCATCCTTTCAAACTAGCCATTTGCCTGAAAGTGGTAAGGTATAATTATGCCAATTCTTAAAGGGTCTGTACTCTTACATTCTTTAAACACTACTGGAGTAAATGTAACTCTTTATCAAAGTAAATACTTGTTAGCAACTCAGATATTGCAAATAACTACAACAGAACTGTTAAGAGTCTGAAGTGTGCGGTAGAATTATTAATAAAAGCACTTCTCATTATTTTGATATGAAATTTATTATAATCAATTATATACTCTCCTTAAATTAGACCAACTTTATCAGGATAGAATCTTGACCAAGATTTTTGGGTCAATTTCCATGAAAAACTAGGAGATATTGTTTGGGATGCTAAAAAAAAAAAGGTAATTTTAAATAAAGAATTTGAGTATGAGCTAAATCCTGTTTATTTTTTCTTCATGCTGTATGCCATTTTAGAACTTGTTTCATACTTTTACTCTGGGACCCAGTCTAATAAAGCAGTTCCATCCAAAATATTCCCAATTACTGCTGTCACAGGACAGAGATATTTCAAAGCAAGATCTGGCATTTAAAAATATTCTGTGTTGAAACTGGCATACACCAAACCAAGTCTAATGGCCATGACTGACTTCTGCAGGGTGGGGATGTACAATTATCCCACAGAAAGAAGTACCACAGAAAAGGCAACTTGAATATTTAATATAAAGTATTTACATTTACCTTGTTAGTAAGCCCCTGAAAATTAAATATCATCAAGTCATATGATATGATGTTTTATAGCAAACCTTATATTAAGCAGTCCTGAACACATCTCAGTGGTGAAAAGAGAATTCTGTATTAATTTTTAAGTGATAGTGCTGGAATAGAAAACAAAGAAAAAAATATGCTTGACTTTGTGAAAAGTGTTATGTATCATCTTGGCAAATCCACTGAGTATTGCTAAAAATATATATTATGTAAATTTATAGAGCCACTATGAAGAACAGTATGCAGGTTCATTACAAAACTAAAAACAGAAGTGCCAAATGACCCCACTATCCCACTACTGGGCATATGCCCTGAGAAAACCGTAACTCAAAGACACATCCACTCCCCTGTTCATCGCATCACTGTTTACAATAACCAGGACAAGGAAACAATCTATGTGTTCATCAACAGATACAAGAAGAGGTGGTACACATACAGCGGAATATTGCTCAACCGCAAAAAACAACAATACTGGGTCATTTGTGGATGGACCTAGGGTCTATCCTACAGAGTGAAGTAAGTCAGAAAGAGAAAAACAAATATCATATATTAATACATATACATGGAATCTAGAAAAACAGTACAGATGTACCTATCTGTAGGGCAAGAACAGAGACGCAGAGGTAGGGAACAGATGGGTGGACGTGGTGGGGGGATGAATTGGGAGGCTGAGATTGATGTACACACACTGCCATGTGCACATCATACATATATGTGCGTGTATGTATATATGACTGATTTAGTCGCTCAGTCGTGTCTGACTCTTTTTGCGACCCCATGGACTGTAGCCCACCAGGCTCCTCTGTCCATGGAGTTCTCCTGGCAAGAATATTGGAGTGGATTGCCATTTCCTTCTCCAATATATATATATATATATATATTTATATATAACGAAATACTGTAGTAATAGTTATGCCTGTAAGGGTGGAAAAAGAACTCTGTATAACTGTCTTACCAACAGGGAGCTTTGAAAATCTTGTTTTAACATTGACAAAAAGCAAAATTGTATATCGCTGTGCCTTATCTTCAGTGAGATGAATCCAGGAGCAATGATGTGATATCTAAACTGGTGACACTGGATGATACTCATCCACACTGTTTCTTTTACTCAAAACCTCATATATCCTCTGCGGATCTATCCAAAACCGTTTGATCATTTGTATATTACACGAACATGATTCTCTGCCATTTGCATCATACTTGAAAGCCCTAGAATTAAGGGCGGGGGGGAGGGAGAAATAACAAGGAATTCTAAACTGAAGTACTTTCTATGGAAAGAACTTTTTAAAAAGTGATGGTAATGATCCATTACTAACCTAATATGCTTTCAGTGAGAAAAAAAATAAAACATCCTCTGAGTAAGCATAGGGCTTTTGCACACCTCTCCTGCCAAGTGGACATGGCCACGTGCCATAGCACAAGTCTTGGACACCACAGTGTGGACTAGATATCAGTTTCCCTGAGTCTCTCTCAGCTAGTCAGCTTTGAGTAGTTCAAAAGTTGCTAGTTTGATGACTGAGCACCTGTGGTAGCTTAGTTAAAGTTCTTGGTGAATTTGGTGAGACCCAGTTGCATAGAGATTTTGCTCTGGAACAAGCTGAGGGTACCTAACCTACCCAACCCGATCTCCTCCTATCAGTACTGCTCAGGTGGTCATTTCACATTTTATTTCCACTCTCTGTTATGATCTGGCCTCTAGCTAAGCGTCTGGCTTATTCTCCTCCACTGTTCACCCCCATCAAAAATCACATTCCAATAACACTTGCTATACATACTTTCTAAGTCATAAATTTGCTCCAAATGTCCATGACTTGCAAGTACTGGCCCTTCCCTTTTGACAGTTTCCCATCCTACCTTTCCATCTGACACAAATTCTAAAAACTTAACTCGTAATTTCACGTTTTCTATGGCAGCCAGAACAATTCACAATAGAGATCTTCTGCATAGGAAGCACTGATGGGTGGCCCTGCTACTTCTACCAGAATATTTAATAAAAGGCTACATGGGCTGCTCCTGGCCTGGATACAAAGGCAGGACATACCTGCAAAAATACAGGACACATCTGGGTTTCATCTGACACATCACATAACTTCGGTTCACGGACTTGCCTTTGGTGTGACCAAATCTTTCGTAGAGGTGTGCTGCAGTCTGAGACCGTTCATCCCCAACCCTATCTCCTTCCTATCCTCCCTCCCAGGAGTCAGATTGCACCACGCTTCCTCTGACTCTGTACCTTTGTTCTCTTACATGTATTTCCCCAGTAAATATCTTGTACAAATAAGCCCATTTTGGCATTCTCCTTTTTCTCTGAGGATCTGAACTAACACAAATTTTACTGAAAGAGCTCAAAACATAGGTGGCAAGATTAAGGATTAGAGACAGGCTCAATCATGACACCAAAGGTTTTTGTCGTCCTAAGTGATAGGTGAACTATGCTGCTGTTGCTGCTGCTAAGTCGCTTCAGTCGTGTCCGACTCTGTGTGACCCCATAGACAGCAGCCCAGCAGGCTCCGCTGTCCCTGGGATTCTCCAGGCAAGAACACTGGAGCGGGTTGCCATTTCCTTCTCCAATGCATGAAAGTGAAAAGTGAAAGTGAAGTCGCTCCGTTGTGTCCGACTCTTCGTGACCCCACGGACTGCAGCCCACCAGGCTCCTCTGTCCATGGGATTTTCCAGGCAAGAGGACAGGAGTGGGGTGCCATTGCCTTCTCCCAGGTGAACTATAGAGACCATGTAATACAACACAGTATGCTAACTGCTAATGATTTCACCATTACTGACCTGGAAATACATTCCAGGGGAAGAAAATGCCTTTTTAAGCACAATGATTCAGGTATTTGAAAAATATGAGGGTAGGGGCAGCATTAAGAAAGCCAATGGGCTTCTACACTGTACTGGTGCTCTGCAGAGAAACTGAGGGGTATAAGCAAGCAGTTAACAGCTAAATATGAGTTCCAGAGGGTCTCTCATAGTGTTAAAGAAGATCCTTATATCTTAGAGTAGAAGCACAGACACAGAAGCAGAGTGATAATTTGATAATTATAAGGGCAAAACTCCAGGCACATCTGAAGACTCCTTTGACCAGATCTTTTGTGCTAAGATTGAAACTTTTTCTGGGGCCCTGAAACATGAACTAGGGACATCTGGAAGGATGTTCATGTAGACGATGGTTCTATAGATGTACCTGAATTGACAGAACTCGGAAAGGGACCCCATCCTTGCCCAGTAAGATTTAATTATCCCACTTCCTACTCGGTTCTAGGATATAGTACAGTCCTCCCCCAGAAAGAGGCAATGAGTGCTCCCCTCAGCAGTTACCCCCACTTCTTCTCTAGGCTGTATGGTTAAATCCTACCATTACCCAGCTAAGCAGCTGCTGGATCTAATATGAAGAGAAATGTACAATACAATGGAAATAGCAAAAATTAGGAGCAGGAACATACAGTAACCACTGTGGTTGGATTTGGAGAGTATCTGATCAGAAGAATGAAATGCAAGACTAGAAAGGCAAAAGTCACTGACGCAGACAGTCCTAACCAAACTTGGGTTTAATACTTTGGCTGGGATGCCAGGCCAACTCTCTTGTAGGGATGTTCTTAGAAACCCAAAGAAAAGTGTTGGTTAATATTAAGGAAAATGGAAATGCCTGATTTTCCCTGGAAGAAATTAAAGGAAGTAATAAAGAGGCTGAGGCAAGTAGGTTTGTTGGAATGGCTCTCTTATGAGAGGTAAGAGACCTACTATTTGGTTACGTTCCGTAGTTCAGTTCAGTCGCTCAGTCATGTTAAACTCTTTGCGACCCCATGAACCGCAGCATGCCAGGCCTCCCTGTCCATCACCAACTCCCGGAGTTCATCCAAACCCATGTCCATTGAGTCGGTGATGCCATCCAACCATCTCATCCTCTGTTGTCCCCTTCTTCTGCCCTCAATCTTTCCCAGCATCAGAGTCTTTTCAAATGAGTCAGCTCTTCGCATCAGGTGGACAAAGTATTGGAGTTTCAGCTTCAGTATCAGTCCTTCCAATGAATATTCAGGACTGATCTCCTTTAGGATGGACTGTATGGATCTCCTTGCAGTCCAAGCGACTCTCTAGAGTCTTCTTCAACACCACAGTTCAAAAGCATCAATTCTTTGGTGCTCAGCTTTTTTTACAGTCCAACTCTCACATCCATACATGACCACTGGAAAAACCATAGCCTGGACTAGACAGACCTTTGTTGACAAAGTCATGTCTTTGCTTTTTAATAGGAAGGCCCAGAAATTACACTATGCACCAAAGCCATCAGCATGTGCTGATGAGAGGTGCATAGGCTCATGAAGACAGTGGTGGTTCTCTTCTCTAGGCAAAGGCTGACATAAGAAAAAGTTGGCTCAGAACTGGGCTGGATATATCTGATGGTGCCCTAAAATAGTAGAGGTACCCTGAAATCCAGAACCCCTAGGGCAGCAATCACTGTAATGACTGGCATAATCAAACAGACCATGAAGGGAGCGTGACCCACAGAGAGCTGTGGAGACGGTTAATGGAGCATCGAGACTCTAGGACAACATAGATGGGTAGATGACAACGTTGCTGGTTGGTATCTATATCCTATCCTCTCAAAAGCAAGAATCAAGACACAGGGGTTTTGATAGGTCTCCTCAATAAAACGTTTTCAGGTCAGCGCCAATTTTTAGGTTTGCAAGATGTTGACTGAATGGGTTGTTAGTTCCCTTGGAGGAGGTACCATGCAGCATGACAGAACATTATAGGCTGAAGAAAAGGGAAATGCTTACCCATTTGAAGATAATCAGAATCTGAGTGTGAGCTGACATTGATAACCGAAGACCCAAAGTGCCATAATTGTCACATTTTGAGAGTGGAGGCTTAGGCATGGCAGAAAATTAAAGGAATACTGACTAAAACCTAAATTACAAAGGCCCTACTCTGTCCATGGATTTACTCAATGGTTGCTTCCTCAGTCTCCAAACATAAATTTGGACTTTATTTGGCATTTAGAGGAATAGTCACATGTGGTTCTTGGCTTGTAGTGTAAGAGCCATGACAGTGGAGAAGGTCAAGTCTCAACTCCTTAAAAATGCCATCTCCTCTCCAGGTAAGACAGTAAATAAAAAATAATGTCACTTTTTCAGAGGGGTGTTGGAGATTACTACTTCCAGTCAAGATGTAAAGGTTACAGAGGTGGTCCTTATCACATATGCATTTAATTCACTTGTCTGTCCTTACAGAAAATCAGATAGATTTGCAGGAAAACCATAGATTCCTACAGACTTAACCATGTAGAAGCTCCAGGTGCCTTGCTAGATGGAGCACCATCACTAGAACAGTTTAACAAGGTCTCAGATACATGGTATACAGCCATTGATTTGGAGAGTGGGTACTTTTTCATTCTGATAATGAGAGGGTAAGAAATAGTTCACATTCATACATAAAAGCAAAGAATAGTCATTTAAAGTTTGGCTTCATGAATAGTTTAATTCTCTCTCCCCTCTGTTGTGCTTACTTGCTAAGTCACTTCAGTCATGTCCGACTCTTGTCTCTTACGTCTCCTGCATTGGCAGGTGGTCCTGACACCACTTGGTCTGAACTGCACAGTCTGGCAAGCCCACGGAATATCACCGTGACTCATCACATCAGCAACATTATGCTGATCGTATAGCATGAGTAAGAAGAGGATGATTCACTGGCAGCCTTGGTGAGATGCGTTCCATATAATAAATGCTGGAGAGCGTGTGGATGAAAGGGAACTCTCCTACGGTTGGTAAGAATGTAAATCTGTACAGCCACTACAGAGGACAGTATAGAGGTTCATTACAAAGCTAAAAATAGAACTACCATATGATCTAGCAATCCCACTCCTGGCATATATGGAGAGAAAATAATAATTTGAAAAGATGCATGCACCCCAATGTTCACTGCAACACTATTTACAAGAGCCAAGACATAGAAGCAACATAAATGTCCATTAACAGATGAATGGATAAAGAAAATTTGGTATAAGTATACAATGGAATATTACTCAGCCATAAAAAAGAATGAAATAATGCCATTTGCAGCAACATGGACAGACCTGGAGAATAACATACTAAGTCAGTCAGACAAACACAAATATTATATGATAGCATTTATATGAGAAATATAAAAAAATGATAAAAATTAACTTATTTACAAAACAGAAACAGACTCACAGGCTTCAAAAACAAACTTATGGTTACCAAAGGAGAAACACGGAGGGAAGGGGTAGCCTAGGAGTTTTAGATTAACATATACATATTACCATATATAAAAAAAGATAATCAATGAGGACCTACTATGTAGCCCAAGAAACTCTACTCAATATTCTATAATAACCTATATGGGAAAAGTCTGAAAAAATAATAGATATATGTATATGTATAAGTGGGTCACTTTCTTGTACACCTGAAACTAACACAACATTGCAAATCAACTATTTGCCAATATAAGATAAAATATTAAATTAAAAAAGACATGTGTTTACATGATTGGTCATAAACTCTACAAAGATTCAGGAATAAACCACTCAGTGGTATTATCAGGGTCCAGCGTTGAGATGCGCATTAAGAACCATCCCCAAAGTAAAAGGTAAACTGATGCCATTTGGTATTCTTTGTCACAAAGAAGGAAGCACAGCGCTTGTTCGGCCTCTCGGGGATCTGTGGAAGTCTAGTCTGTGTCTGGAACGTTGCTGTGGCCTGTATACCGGATGACATGGACAAAGGCCCAAAAGAGAGAAGGGTCCCTGTTGCCACAGTGGATCTCAAGGCCTCAATTCTCACAGTTAACCATCCCCTTGGCAAGCAGCTATAGTTCACTTCACTCACCTATATCTCTCCCTCAGCAAGTGAGGCCTCTGAGTGCATATGTACTGTGTCCATCATTTTCACTGGCTGCTCCCAGCCAACTAGTGAACGTAGAAAGACAAACTTCTACAAAATGCAAGACTCGTCTCACTGGTGATGTTGGCTCAAGGACTCTATATTTCCATCCCGGCCAAAACTTTCTTAAAGCTGTGCTCCAGTCGGAGATACTCCTGTGTATCGTCCTCCCTCCCTTTCTCCGTCGCAGCAGTCGTATTTCATCTTGCTCTGACAGGTTATCCTGCCTCCTCCAGCTCCCTCCATTTCTCCCCTCATAAGTAATTTCTCCTCAGTAAATCTCCTGCACGCCTCTGTTTTCTCACTGCCTCTTTGAGGACCTGAGCTAATATTCCTTCAGTAGGCAGGAAACTGAGGTCATTCCCAAAATTCACACACTAGGTAGTCATAGTCATAGACTTCCTGGACTAGTGATTTAAAAAAATACCCTTTAAAATCATATCAAGTGGACTTTTTCTTTAGGCATTCACATGGTAAAAAATGATGGACGCTGTCCATTTCCTGAGAAGCCAGTTTCAAAGTTTCTCTCTGATGACAAACCAGGTTGTTGTTTTTTTTGTTTTTTTTTTCATATTTATACCCATAACCAAGATAGTGATTTTCTATCCTTTCATCTCCTTATGCAGATACACATGTACAATCCTTAGTTTTGTATAAGCTTAAATACACCGTAATATTCCCAGGTTAGGAGGAGAGAAGGAATTTAAAACAGAAATCTGAGCATGCATGTATAATTCAAAGCTCCCTAGGATCTACCCACTTTCATGAAAAATGCCACTTTAATGGTGCTATCTCAAATTTCAATGAGTTATTGATTTCAGAGTCTTTCTTTCCAGGAGTCACTGTTCTTCCAGCATTACAGATGTGTGATATATTGTGCATGGTGCAAACACTGGGTAATAAATGGAGAAGGAGGGAGGATCTTTCCTGTGGAAGTTGTTTTGCCTTTGTTACTATTTGCTTCTCTTCATTAGTAGTCAAGGAACAGAACCTGTGTATGAGGCAGCTCCACCAGGCTAAACCTAGGAGACTCAAACTAACATGATCTGTGCATGGTAAGGCTAATGTCATGCCTTATCACATAATAAAGGACACAACATTTCTCTTCCTGCCTGAACATAACTCTTTTCCAGATTAGTTTTTAATATTATTATCATGGGTTGGTTTTTCATCAGGTGTTCAAGTTAGTTTAGATAGTTTACTCTCAAAGTGAAGTGAAGTGAAGTGAAAGTTGCTCAGTCATGTCTGACTCTTTGCAACCCTATGGACTATATATACAGTCCATGGAATTCTCCAGGCCAGAATACTGGAGTGGGTAGCCTGTTCCTTCTCCAGGGGATCTTCCCACCTGAGGGATCGAACCAGGGTCTCCTGGTCTCCTGCATTGCAGATGGATTCCTTACCAACTGAGCCCTCAGGGAAGCCATAGATATTCTTATTTTCTGCTTCTAGATCCCACCTGACCTTTCATTTAAAAAAGAAAAAAAAAAATTAACTATATGAACTGTGTGAGGCAGAATGGTCTCTCAAAAATGTCTATACTTTAATCCTAAAATCTCATGACTATGTTGTGATACACGGGAAAGGAATTTTCAGGTACAATTACAGTTATAAATCTTAAAATAGAGAGATTATCCAGGATTATCTTGATAGGCCCAATCTAATCAAATGAACCTTTTAAAGCAGAAAATGTTCTGTACAAGGTCCAGAGAGAGGCCTCTAGGAGAAACAGACCTACAACTTCGAAGTCCTACAATTTTAAAACTGGATTTGGCCAACAATTCAAGAGGCTCCTGATGAGAACCCAGTCACATATCATCTTGATTTTAGTCTTATTAATAGATTATGACCTATACATTTATATTGTTTTAAATTAAGTTTGTAATAAATGTTGCCGCATCAATAGAAAACTAATACATGAGCTACCCATAATCACTTATTTTGCCCATCTCAGGCAAATTTGGGATAGCTCAGTTGGTTAAGAATCTGCCTGCAATCCAGGAGACCGTGGTTCAATTCTTGGGTTGGAAAGATCCACTGGAGAAGGGATAGGCTACCCACTCCAGTATTCTTGGGCTTCCCTTGTGGCTCAGCTGGTGAAGAATCTGCCTGCAATGTGGGAGACCTGGGTTCGATCCCTGGGTTGGGAAGATCCCCTGGAGAAGGGAAAAGCTACCCACTCCAGTATTCTGGCCTAGAGAATTCCACGGACTATATAGTCCATGGAGTTGCAAAGAGTCGGACACAACTGAGCAACTTTCACTTTCAGTGGCTCATATGGTAAAGAATCTGCCTGCATTGCAGGAGATCAAGATTTGATATCTGGGTTGAGAAGATTCCTCTGGAGAAGGGAATGGTATTCTTGCCTAGAGAATTCCATGGATGAAGGAGCTTGCTGGGCTCCTTCATCCATGGGTTTGCAAACCGCTGGACATGACTGAGCAACTAACACACTGTTAGGCAGATTTAACCGCCTACTACTCCGTGTGTTCTGTGTATTCTTGCACTTACTAATTTATTAAACTTATAACTTAAAAAGTCTCCATCTTTATTCCTAACTCGCCTGTCAGAGTCTCAAGGGTCTCATTTATCTTTAAATTTCTGGTTTCTACTAGAGTAGACAAATAAGGTGTACAATACTTAGTACTGACACAGGTCTTATAGTATTTCACCCATTTATAAGTGGTTTAAATACAACATAAGTGATCAAAGCTTAATTGATTTCCTTATTTACTTATTGGAACATATTCTGCCTCAACTTTAAGTGAGTTAGTGAAATATTGTTAAGACAAATGATATTGGCTTTTCCATATAAACTGCAAAGTGCAAAGAAAACCTTTTGTAGAAATCTATTTACATATTTCTTAGAAAAAATGCCTTAGATACTGATTCCTAAAAGGTTTTTATACATATTTCTCTTTTTGAAACGGTGAAAAAGGGTTTTTCTACAGATACTCATATTTTATTTTCAAACACAGCTTTCAACAATATCAGTTGTTTGGTTATTTAATCATAAATAAAGCATTTCACAATGGCTTTCATATCTAATAATGGGATTATATTGTACAGAGTAGATATCATCATTAATCATTGCTGGGATCCCAAAACAAATCAGAACTTCCATCTTGAACTCTCAATACACTTGCAAAGACCATATTTTCCATCAGCTTTTCCTCAACTTTCTACACCTGATTTGATGTCTGGATTTTGTTAATGTGTATAATATACTTAGCCTAGATAATATGATTCCTATGACAGTTATTATTATATAATGTATAGCTCCATGCTTCATAAGATCAAACTACTCAATAAATGAGAGTAAATCTGTGGTTTCTAGAGCTTACTGTAAGTTAATTCTCATGTGATTCTTCTATAGAGAAATTATACTCTGGATGTTAGACTCAGGAGAAAGCACATGTAATTATCTGAAAGCATGTTTGACGTGTGTCCCCCTTATTTATTTTGATGTAATAAATTATTTCAGAAGATGACTTAAAACAATCATCTTCCTAATCTAATTCTCTTATTTGTGGGGTAGGGATTCTGGCAGGACTTAGGCGAGTGGTTTTTTGGTCTTATGTGATGTCAACAGGAGTTGCTTGGTGGGTTTTAGCTATAGGTAGTCCAGTGGGTATAGCACGGCGTGACTCACGTGTCTGCCACTTTGGCAGGGGTCTGATTGGAATCTGGCCTTGGACGGTACTGTGGACTCAGGTGCCTACAGCTTTCAGCATGGTGGTCATAAGTAATCAGATTACTTATTTTGTGACTCTGGATACCAAGGGTGAAAATTTTAGCAAACAAAAGAGAAACTCCCTGGCCTTTTGAAAACTAATATTGAAATTCTCATCCTGTACTTCAATCTGTTGCTTTATTACAAGCTCACTCAGATACAAAATGAAGAATTACTTTATGGGAAGAGCACCAAAATTTTGTACCCATAGTCAAAAACTCACGTAATTATAGCTTACTGTTATTATTACTTACATCACTCTATTACTTAATTACTCTTACTAATAAAAAACAGTATTTCAAGTAAACCAGAAACTGTGTAATATCTGTGAATATGTAGGAAACAAGTAAAGTGGAACTTCCTGTAACCACTCCAGGTGTTTAAATTGGATCATCTAAAGTCATAATTGAATGACATTGTCATGTATTCAAACATATCATCATACAACCTTTTATGTCAAATTTTCTTTCAAAATAAATTACTGAAATATACAGAACAGAATTATCTCTATAAATAATGTTCTTTTCCCATCTGGATTGTGAATCAGTTGGACATTATATGAACAATTCATATTAAAGGTGAAAGGAAAAAATTTTATAACACTGTAAGTCTCTTAATCTTCACCTTAAGGGGAAAATAACCATTAATGGCCATGGCACATGATTGGATCCCACAAAAGTAAGTCTCTCTACTTTCTGGAGAAAAATATGATTGACAATATTTCATCATAACATAAATTTCAAAATAGCAGAATGAACAGCACTAGTGATTTCCAAGGCAGTCATTATATGTATATTTGGAAGTTCTGAGTAGGACTTCATATTCTATCACTTTCTAAACACTTTAGAGTGAAACTGATCTCTGCTTTAAATTAGTCAGATTTTAGATTACGTAGATTTTCCAGATAGTACCTATCCTTGTCAATAGAAAATAAATTGTGCATTATGGTAATGAAAAAAGAGGGAAGGAATTAATAGTCCTCCAAAAGTATGGTCCTTTAATTCTACAAAATTAATCCTGGTTAGCTCCATTCTGAAACACAGAATAAAACAACTAAACACACACAGAACACAGGAGGGTACTAATCTCTGTACATGTGAAATGAGCTAACATTGAATAATTTCAAGCCCACAATTTGAATAGCACCAAGAAAAATTCAGGTGAAATATGGAAATGGCTTATATTTTTGTTCCCTGAAATTTTCTCTGAGATAGTAATTTTATGTTGCCCCACACAACATAAATATAGAATTTGTGGTATACGACTATGGATGGAGGTTTGTAATACTGTACAGCAGGTGGTGACCAAAACCAACTCCAAGAAAAAGAAATGCAAAAAGGCAAAATGGTTGTTGAGGAGGCCTTACAAATAGCTGAGAAAAGAAGAGAAGTGAAAGGCAAAGGAGAAAAGAAAAGATATACCCATCTGAATGCAAAATTCCAAATAGCAAGGAAAGATAAGAAAGTCTTCTTCAATGAACAATGCAAAGAAATAGAGAAAACAATATAATGGAAAGACTAGAGATCTCTTCAAGAAAATTAGAGATACCAAGGGAACATTTCATGCAGAGATGGTCGCATAAGGACAGAAATGGTAAGGACATAATAGAAGCAGAAGAGATTAAGAACAGGTGGCAAGAACACACAGAATTATACAAAAAAAGATCTTAATGACTTAGATAACCACGATGGTGTATCACTCACTTGGAGCCAGACATCCTAGAGTGCAGAAGTAATGGAACTTTAGCTAAGCTATTTCAAATCCTAAAAGATGATGCTGTTAAAGTGCTGCACTCAATATGCTAGCAATTTGAAAAACTCAACAGTGGCCATAGAACTGGAAAAGGTAAGTTTTCATTCCAATCCTAAAGGAGGGCAATGCCAAAGAATGTTCAAACTAAAATACAACAGCACTCATTTTATATTCTAACAAGTTAATGCTCAAAATCCTTCAAGCTAGGCTTCAACATTACATGAACCAAGAACTTCCAGATGTACAATCTAGATTTCGAAAGAGCAGAGGAACCAGAGATCAAATTACCTACATCCATTGGATCATAGAAAAAGCAAGAGAATTTCAGAAAAAACACCTACTTCTGCTTCATGGACTACACTAAAGCATTTGACGGTGTAGATCACAACAAACTGTGGAAAATTCTTAAAGAGGTGGGAATACCAGACCACCTTACCTGCCTCCTGAGAAACCTATATGCAGGCAAAGAAGCAACAGTTAGAACTGGACTAGTGGACTGGTTCAAAATTGGAAAAGAAGTACATCAGGGATATATGTTGACACCGTGCTTATTTAACTTCTATGCAGAGTACATCATGTGAAATGCCTGACTGGATGAAGCACAA
The DNA here is from genome assembly GCF_054371585.1 of Giraffa tippelskirchi. Lineage (NCBI taxonomy): Eukaryota > Metazoa > Chordata > Mammalia > Artiodactyla > Giraffidae > Giraffa > Giraffa tippelskirchi. Next base: position 173,051,927 of record NC_137280.1, on the reverse strand, counting down.
GCTGGGATCAAGATTGCCAGGAGAAATATCAATAACTTCAGATATGCAGATGACAACATCATAATGGCAGAAATCAAAGAGGAACTAAAGAGCCTCTTGATGAAGGTGAAAGAGGAGAGTGAAAAAGCTGCCTTAAAACTCAACCTTCAAAAATCGAAGATCATGGCATCCGGTCCCATCACTTCATGGCAAATATATGAAGAAACAATGGAAACAATGAGAGACTTTATTTTCTTGGGCTCCGAAATCACTGTGGGTGGTGACTGCAACCATGAAATTAAAAGACGCTTGCTCCTTGGAGGAAAAGCCATGACAAACCTAGACAGCATATTAAAAATCAGGGTCATTACTTTGCCAACAAAGGTCTGTATAGTCAAAGCTATGATTTTTCCAGTAGTCACGTACAGATGTGAGACTTGGACCATAAACAAGGCTGAGTGTTGAACAATAGATGCTTTCAAACTGTGGTGTTGGAGAAGACTCTTGAGAGTCCCTTGGACAGCAAGGAGATGAAACCAGTCAATCCTGAAGGAAATCAATCCTGAATATTCACTGGAAGGACGGATGCTGAAACTGAAGCTCCAATCCTTTGGGTACCAGATGTAAAGGGCCAACTCATTGGAAACAGACCTTAATGCTGGGAAAGAGTGAGGGCAGAAGGAGAAGGGGGCAGCAGAGGAAGAGATGGTTGGATGGGACCATAGCCTAATGGACATCAGTCTGCAAAAACTCAAGGAGACAGTGAAGGACAGGGACTCCTGGTGTGCTGCAGTTCATGGGGTCCTCAAAAGTCAGACATGACTGAGTAACTGAACAACAACAAGAAAGTGATAGCTTACACACATGTTGGCATGCCTGTCTGTACAAAGGCTTTCTCTATCGCAGAATTCTGAATCAGTGTATTCATGTATGTCCTTTTTTAATCTCCCTAGTTCTTCTCTGACAATAACACAAAGTAACAGTTTAAGACACATTTTACATCCTTTAATAACCTTTAATATCACATATATTAACTTGAATTATCTATTTATGTAAGAACAAGAATATGTTTTCATATATTACTGTTATACGGTAATAATAATGATTAGGGCACAATAGTGCATCTGGGGCAGGAGTTAAGACAATCAATCTATGAGGAGATCAAGATAATGGACGAGTATTACATACGTACATCAAAAATGCATCTATATGTGTAACGATTCTCACAGAACATCTATAAACGCTGGCTGAAGACTTCAGACTACCGAAAGGCAAGGAAATCTCCACGTAATTGTGTAGGACAAAAGAAAAAATAAATAGAAGGAAATCAGGATGGAACCCGCACTCCTGGGAGGAAGCTGGGATAAAGGGAAGGTTTCCACACCTGGGAAGTCTCTTTGCTGGTGGGGAGATCAACTGGGATTGAGGAGGAGCTTCAAGGCCTTGGAGGAGGGCACAGCCACAGGTTTTCAGGGGGTAAAGTGGAGAGAGACCAGTACAGATGCTTGGTGCCACCTCCCGAGAGCCCCCAGCCTGAGATGCTTGCCCACTGTTGTGGGAAGGGGCTGGATGGTGAGGCTCTGGCTTCCGAGTCATACCCAGAGACAGGACAGGGATTAGGGGCATGCAGACAGCCTGAGATGTGTGGTGAACCACAATTGAGGGTGCATGGCAAGAAGTCTGGGACCACCAGAGAGGCAAGGCACCAGGGCTGGGGGGATGTGTGTGGTGGGCACCATCATAGGAGGCTCATTCTCTGCACACTCTGACGCAGCAGGGCACTGCCCACATGGGCGTCATGGGTGGCTGCACATGGCACGAGTAGGTGGGAGTTGGCCTCCAAAGGCAGATGTGGGCCGGCACCACTGCTGAGTGTCCTATAGGGAGAAACCAATCACTGCCCCTGCCTTCTTGACAGTGTGCACAGCCTGCACACCGCCTATCAAAGGGATAATGGCCAGCACATGCTGAGGAAGGAGACAGAAAGCATCCAAACTATATAAAAGCAACCCTCACTCCAAAAATATTTTAAAAGCCCCACAAGTTATACAGGGATTAGATAACTGATTCTCCTAAACTCAGAGTAAGAGTAGTATAAGAAAATAAAGAAGCAGAGGAACCACTCCCAGTTTAAAGACCAAGAGAATTCCCCCGAAGGAACAATGAAACAGACCTCATCAGTCTAAAGAGACACTAAGTTCTAAAGGATGTAATGAAAATACTGAACAAAATGAAGAAAAGCTATTGACGGAAATGCAGATTACTGCAAAAAGGAACTAGAAACTATAAGGAGGAGCCAAGAAGACTTAGAAAAGTCATTTGCAAAGACAAAACTGAGCTAAAGGCAAAGAGTAGCAGAATGAATAACACAGAAGAAAAAATAAGTGATCTGGAAGACAGACTAATGGTAATTACCCAATGAAGACAGCAGATAGAAAGACAAATTAAAAAACAAAAAAACAAGAGAGCAACATTAAGAGACCTATTGGATAATATAAAGCATGTCAGTTTATATGCACAATAGGGATTCCAAAAGGAGAAGAAAGAGAAAATATATTTGAAGGAATTTTGGCTGAAACCTTCCCAAGCCTAAAGGAGGAATCAGATACCCAGATACAGGAAGCACTGCGCTGTGCTTAGTTGCTCAGCCGAGTCTTTGTGACCCCACGGACTGCAGTCCATCAGGCTCCTTTGTCCTTGGGGAAACTCCAGGAAAGAATACTGGAGCGGGTTGCCATGCCCTCCTCCAGGGGACCTGCCCAACTCAGGGAAAAACCCAGGTCTCCCACATTGCAGTTGCACTGTTTACCAACTGAGCCAAGAGGGAAGCCCACAGGAAGCACAGAGGATTCCAAACCAGATGAACTCAAACAGATCGACCCCAAGACTTACTATAAGAAAAATGGCAAAAGCTAAAGATACAGAAAAGATTGTAAAGGCAGCAAGAGAACAATAAAGAGGTAATTACAAAGGAAGCCTCCATAGATTATCAGCTGGTTTTTCTACAGAAAAGTTGCAGGTGAGAAAGGAGTGACAAAATATATTCAAAGTCTTAAAAGGGAAAAATCTGCAACCTAGAATACTCTATCCTGCAAGATTATCATTTTTAAAATGAGGAAAGATAAAGAATTACTCAAACAAACAAAACTTAAAAGAATACAGCATTACTAAATCTATCTTAAAAGAAATATTATTGCAAGATTTTCTATTTCTTCACACAGAAAACAGCAAGAAGATAAAGGAAAGTAACTTAAGTCAGTATACAGATCAAAAGTGGGGAAAAAAACCCTCTTTCTGAAAGTGATGATAAACAAAAGTAACAGCAAAAGGATAAACATGAAGAAGTAATGAAGGACTTCAAAATTGTAAAATGTGAGTTAAGAGGGTAAGAAAATACAGATTCTTCTTTAGAATGGAATTGAGCCAAAGCAAGCAGATATAACAAGGGGTTAATATACTTGAAAAACCAATAATCAAAAGCATACAATAAATTCAGAAAAAAAACAAAAATAATACTGGGATAAAATAAAAAGAAATCATCAAACCACAAAAAGAAAAACAAAGGAACAAAGAAGAAACATAGAATCAACTGGAAAACAAAGTTTACAATGGCAATTAATATATATTATCAATAATTACCTTAAATATCAATGAATTAAATGCTACAATAAAAATTATAGAGTGGCAGACTGGATTAAAAAACAAGAGCCTATGATATGATGCCTACAAGAAGCCCATCATAGGGCAAAACACACACATAGATTAAAAGTGAGGGGATGGAAACAGATACTTCATACAAATGGAAATGATAAGAAAGTGGGAGCTGAAACTCATACACAACAAAACAGATTTTAAAACAAAGGCCATAAAGAAAGATAAAAAAGGACACTATATAATAATAAAATGATCAATGCAAGAAGAAGATTCTACATTTGTTGACATATATGTGTTTAATACAAGAGCACCCTTAACAAATACTAATCGACATAAAAGGAGAAATGGATGGGAATACAATAATAATAGAAGACTTCAACACCCCACTGAAATCAATGGGCAGGTATTCTAGACAGAAATCAATAGGGCAACATAGATGCTAAATGATACAAAACAACAGTTAGACTTAATTGATATTTTCAGACATTGCATCCAAAGAAAACAGAAAACACATTCTTTTCAAGCACAGGTGGAACATTCTAGCATTGACCACATACTGGGACACAAAGGGCTTCTCTCATAGCACAGTTGATAAAGACTCTGCCTGCAATGCAGGAGATCCCAGTTCGATTTCTGGGTTGGGAAGATCCTCTGGAGAAGCAATAGGCTACACACTCAAGTATTCTTGGGCTTTCCTTGTGGCTCAGCTGGTAAAGAATCCACCTGAAATGTGGGAGACCTGGGTTCAATCCCTGGGTTGGGAAGATGCCCTGGAAAAGGGAAAGGCTACCCACTCCAGTATTCTGGCCTGGAGAATTCCACGGACTGTATAGTCCATGGGGTCATAAAGAGTCAGACATGACTGAGCAACTTTCACTTTCACTTTCCTGACCCACTGGTTTTTTAGTAGCACATTGTAAGATGAACTGCCTTAGTTTCCTACAGAACTCCACTAACTAACAAAACTACCTAAAATAAGCACACTATAGACCTAAGTACACCAAATTAACAAAAGAGAAAATGTAATACACCACATTAACAAAAGAGAAAACAAACAAGAAGAAACACAACCTTCTTAATAGACGCAGAGAAGTATTTGGCAAAATCAAAAATCCATTCATGATAGAAATCTTACCAAAGTGTGTACAGAGGGAACATACCTCACCATATTAAAAGCCACTGATGACAAACACACAGACAGTATAATACTCAATGGTGAAAAGCTGAACACCTTCCTGCTAAAATCAGGAACTAAGAAATCATTTGCACTTCTCTACTTTTAACAATGAAACGGAATGTAGAAAAAAATATCTTTTAAAATTGCACCTCCAAAAAATACTTAGGAATTAACCTAAATATTAACCTCCTAACCAAGGGGGTTAAAGACTTATACACTGAGAACTATAAAACATTAATAAAGGAAAGAAGATTAAAAAAAATTATATAAAGCTATCCCATGCTCTTTGATTGAAAAATTAATATTGCTAAAATTGCAATACTACCCAAACTGATATACAGGTTTAATGTGATTCCCTATCAAATTACCCATGACATTTTTTGCAGTACTAGAAGAAATCCAAAAATTTACATGGACTCATAAAATACCCAGAGTTGTCAAAGCAATCCTGGGGGTTGCTTTGGGAGGGGGAACAGGAAGCGTAAACCTCCCAGACTCCAGACAATACTACAAACCAATAGTAATCAAAACAGTGTGATACTGGTACAAAAGCAGATATACAATCAATGAAACAGAATAAACAGCCCAGAAATAAACCAACGCACTTACGGTCAATTAATTTTCCAGAAGAAGGTAAGAATATACAATGGGAAAATGACAGTCTCTTCAGCAAATGGTGCTGGGAAAGTTGGACAGCTGGAGGTAAACCAAAGGAGTCAGAATACACCCTCACAACATTACAAAAATAACCTTGAAATGGTTTAAAGACTTATACATAAGACATGGCACCATGAAACTCATAGAAAAGAATACAGGCAAAACATTCTCTAACATAAATCATACCAATGTTTCTTAGGTCAGTCTCCCAAGTCTATAGAAATGAAGACAAAAATAAATAAATGGGATTTAATCAAACTTCAAGCTTTTGCCAGCAAAGGAAACCATAAACAAAATGAAAAGGGAACCGACAGTCTGGGAAAAATATATGCAAATGATGTAACCAACAAGGGTTAATATCCAAAATATACCAACAGTTCATAAAACTCAACAAATAAAAACACAAACTTCTCTGTAAATAGGCAGAAGACCTCACCAGAAATTTCTCTGAAGAAGAAATACAGCTGGCCAATAGGCACCTGAAAGGAATTTCAGCATTGCTAATTACTAGAGAAATACAAATCAAAACAATGAGGTACTACCTCACATCAGTCAGAATGGACATCATCAAAAAGTATACGGATAACAGATGCCCAAAATAGTATGGAGAACAGGAAAACCTCCTACACTGTTGGTGGGAATGTGAGTTGGTATAGCCACTATGGAAAATGGTATGGAGGTTCCTCAGAAAAGTAAAAATATAATTAGTATATGATATAGCAATCCCACTCCTGGATATATATCCAGACAAAACTACAATTCAAAAAGATACATGCATTCTAATATTCATAGCAGCACTATTCACAATAGCCAAGACATGGAAACAACCTAAATGTCTATCAACAGATAAATGGATAAAGAAAGTGTGTGTGTGTGTATACACATAATACATACACACAGGGAATACTACTCAGCCACTATAAAGAATGAAAAAATGCCAGTTGCAGCAACATGGACAAAACTATAGAGATTATCATACTATGTGAAGTAAGTCAGAAAAACACAAATATCATATGGTATCAGTTATATGATAAGATGTAACAGAAATGAACCTATCTATGCACAAGAGACAGAAACACAGACACAGAGAACAGACTGGTGGTTGCCAAGGGGGCAGGGGTTGGGGAACCACAGAGTGGGAGGTTGGGACAAGCAGATGTAAACTTTTACATATAGAATGGATAAACCACAAAGTCCTACTGTATATCACAGGAAACTGCATTCAACATCCTATGATAAGTCATAATGGAAAGGAATATAAAAATGTATGTATATATATCTACAGGTGGCTTCCCTGATAGCTCGAGTGGTAAAGAATCTGCCTGCAACGTAGGGGACTGTGGTTCGATTCCTGGGTCAGGAAGATTCACTGGAGAAGGGATAGGCTACCCACTCCAGTGTTCCTGGGCTTCCCTGGTGGCTCAGCTGGTGAAGAATCTGCCTGCAATGAGGGACACCTGGGTTCAATCCTTGGGTTGGGAAGATCCCTCGGAGAAGGGAAACACTACCCACTCCAGTGTTCTTGGGCTTCCCTGGTGGCTCAGCTGGTGAAGAATCTGCCTGTAATGAGGGAGACCTGGGTTGGGAAGATCCCTTGGAGAAGGGAAACCCTACTCACTCCAGTATTCTGGCCTGGAGAATTCCATGGACTGTATAGTCCACGGAGTCACAAATAGTCGGACACGACTGAGCGACTTTCACTTTTACTCTGTATCACTGAAAAAAAAGACAGTAAAACTATTTTTATTAACTTAGGTTATTCAACTAATGGCCATCATGTACTTACTATAAACCAAAAATGTTAAAACATTACTTGTGAATCATACCCAATCTGTAGCTAGTCACAAATGGTTACTATTATATCTTAGAATCAGAAGAAATTTTCAAAATCATCCAATCAAGTACCTTATTTTCTTCAAAGCAGATGTGGTGGAGCATATTTCTTAAACTCTTCCACAACTGTGGTATACCTGGACCCCACAAACATGTTTTCTTTGTAAGCATATAAGATTATATGATTATCATACTGTCAATATTTATCATAAGTTTGAAAGCAGCTCTCAGAATTGGAAAATGTAAATCAAAACCAAGTCAATCAAACCAGCAAGAATGAAACATCTCTGATACAAAGAAATAGCAAGTTTCAATTAAATATTCAAAGATTTCTTTCTAGAAGGGAGAAGGATAAGCAGCTAAATTTATCAGTGACTTTATTTTGCTTGTGCATGATTTATTTAAAAATAAGAGCTATATGAAGTATAGTACAAAATGTTATCAAATTACTGATGATAGAACAGACTAAAATTGGAAGTTACACTTCAGACAAGAAAGTAAAATCAGGTCAGCTTGAATATTTCCACATTTATTGTATGGATTTTGCTTTTCTTTAGTTTTAAAATTGGCAGATGTGTTATCATATTTAACAGTTTAGGAAAAAAAATTTATAGTTATGATTTTGTTCCTTTCATAGATCTCACTCACCTACATTAAGCAGGAGTTGCTACCTTGATTTACGATAAGTTATACAATCTTTTAAAATTTTAAAATCTTTTCAGATCTAAGGCAATGGGATATTAACAGAAGACAACTTTTTCAACTTATCCTTTATGAACAAATCCAAATTTGAGTCTTAATTCTCCCATAAATAGTGACATTGGACAATGTATTTAACTTCTTTGATTTTCAGTTGCCATCTCTTTTGAAGAAGGTACTAATAGGAAACCACTTAAAAGGTTTTTATAAGGATTCAGTAAATAAATATGCTTGTTAATGAAAATATACCTATGCCACTTAATATGAGGAAAAGTAACTCAGCTCTGATAATTAGAAATGGGTGGACCGTATCTCCTGAGAGTTCTATTGCAACAACTCACCCAACATTATAATAATCTGTCAGAAATTTATAAGTGCCCTTGAACTCTACTGATGTTCTGTAGCTAATCAGAATCGGGAAGAAAATGCAGCTTCGTGGCTATATTCTGAAAGTAACAATAAATAATTGAGCTCAGGATAGATGCTGGGTACATATGGGGTTAAAATATCTGACAAGTATTCTTAAGTCTCTCAAAGCAAGGATTCCAGAGAGCAGGGTCCCAGTGAGAGTGGCTTAGCAGGTTTCCCATCCCCAGTCACAGATCTATTCTCTTCCATCATCATCCATTTAATGTAGCTAATTTCTGAAGTTGGAGTTTTATTCCATGATTTGATTTTAGCATGCCACAGTTTCTCACAAATGAAACTGCTGTGATCAGTAGATACCTAGCACTTGCGTTTTTTATGTCTGCATGGAGATCCATGTGGAGAAAATCTCATCCTATAATAATTTCAGTTTATATAAACCAGAATGTTAACATGTCAATCTGAAAAAAAAAAAAAAAAAAGGAGAAAAACTCAGAAGTGTATTATTCTTCTCTGATTCCAATGGCCAGAGGCTCTGGAGTGGTGGAGTGGGAGGAAATTAAAATAATGATGACATGCTCAGTCATCTTGATGATTTTCAATTTCTGCAACTCTAAGTTTTAGAAGAAACTTCGATAGAAATAGCATGCTAACAATGACAGCACCTCCATGGTGCAGAGGAAACATCTAATTCCATAGAAGAATAAGAAAAATAGAAGTATCTGTGAATAGGAAGAATTGTGTTAGAAAAATTGTCTGACACTTTGAAATAGGCAGAAGATATTACTGAGTGTTCTTTTAGTGTTGTTCTGAGCTTGAACTTTTGATTTATTTCGTATTGACTGGACTATTTTACAACTGTGTAGGAGTAGAGTTTAATATACAGATTCTTCTTTTTTGTGGCCCAGAGAGGTGCAAATAATTGCTTTGAGTGGAAAAGCTAGCCCCAAGGATAGTACATTAAGTAGTTTTGTATCTAACCCAACAATTATATACTAGCAATCCTTTATTAAATTACCCATAAATAGCCAGTTCCTCAAATGTTCTTTGAACTTTAAAAATATATGTATCTTACTGGTTCTCTCATTATGCAATACATTCAATGAAACTTTAGAGATGTGTTCATTTTATATTTGCATGAGAATTACAATAGGACCTTTTTGAAAACTACACTTTAATTATGTCTCTCTTGGCAAAGGACAGAAGGATCTAAGTGGAAATGTGAGATAGCTTACACTATTCATCACATGAGCATTCAAGAAGAAAGAGTTCTTATTTGTCAATCAGCTCCTGGCCACTCCATTATTGTCGAGAGTCCAGATTATTGTCAAACAAGAAAATTGGAAGAATCAAGAGGGCTAAATTGATACACATTAAAAAGAGCTGAGCCACACAGCTGACAGGTGAGATAACGGACAACCTCATGAGCTGCATTCTGGTGAGAGAGTATTTATCTCTGTTTTAGAATTGTTGAGGATGTTCTGGAGCAGTTGCAATGAGGCAGAAATATAAAAACTGACGTAAAGAACCAAAAGAAAACACTAGGGAATTATGTTATGCATAATAGAAATATATCTTTTTAAATTTTTTGAAAAGGTAAAGACATCTTTTTTTTTTTTTTTTGGTTTCTATTCTATTTCTTTAAATATGCTAAAGCATTCAGACAGAATATTTGTGATCCTGTGTCCAAAGTTTTATTTTACATTTACTATTAAGGAAATATGCTTCTGAGAAAGCCATTTCAAATACTTAATAGAGCACTTTACAGGAAAAAAGTGACTTGATTAAATTGATACCATGGGGGCAGGAAGGAAGGGGCTTGCTGAAGATGTTAAGTTAGTGATTTGATTGGTTAAGGTGGCTTGCCACTTGAGATACTTGGCTTGAAGTTATTAGACTGGGCGCAAGAGTGACTGCTGACCAGTTCTGACCTTTCAGAAATTTCTCTTCATTATATCTAACAATAAAGTTGGCCCCATGTTATCTGCCAGAAAATAACTCAAATATATTTTTCTCAAACATGACTGTTAGCATGATATTGGCCTGTTCCCAGGTTTGGAAGAAACTTGTGATTACCTGATGAGCTTTATATATGTAAAATGTAGGCAAAGTGCTTAGTATACTTCCTGACAGTAGACAGGTAAAAAAGGACAAAAAAACCTAGTTCTCCCCAAAGAACCAACGGTGAGTACTAAGAATGACACAAAATCAATACAAACTTCTGAAATTACATGAAAAAAAAAACAAAAACCGCATGTCATTGCACACACACACACATAGGCATGTAGTTTACAATCTACACATGCATCATAAATTCTGAAATGAACAGCTATTGGATGAGAAATAATTATTTTAATTCCTCTTTCATTCATTTCAGACACACCCTGGGCAGTGGGCAGCATTTATTTCTTGGAGTAATAGTTCCCCTGAGACTTTCCTAAACTGATTCCTTCCCTGTTCCATTTGAAACGCCGCCCACTCCTTCTTCAGTTCACTGATTCTCATCTCCCAAATTTTATACAGTTTTCAACTCCGATTTCAAACGCTGGAGCCTCAGTTAAGTGCTCTCTGATCCTCCAGCCTAAAGCATTTCTCCCTCCTCTAACGTTCATAGGCACCTTTTTTTTTTTTTCTTAAGGCAAGTGTCACTTGCAACCATCTATTAAGTACCTTTACATCTTTCCTTCCCTATTGAACCCTAACCTCTTTTTAAACAACAGCATTTCATTCTCTAAACAACTGCATTTTAATTTTGCCTGGCTGCCTGAATCAATACTTTACGTCGGCAGAGTGTAATTAAGATTTTGCAGAACATGAAAAGCAATCTGAGTTCCTCTGCACGCAGCTAAGGTTGATGTGTTATGTTGGCCATCCATCTCCACCACAAAAGATGGCAATTATAGCCACGTCTATTCTTTGTTCTCAATTACGGGGGAATACGGCCCAGAAGGAAATGGCAACCCACTCCAGTGTTCTTGCCTGGAGAATCCCGGGGACGGGGGAGCCTGGTGGGCTGCCGTCTATGGGGTCGCACAGAGTCGGACACGACTGAAGTGACTTAGCAGCAGCAGAAGCCCTTTTTACAAATAGAGCCATACGTTGTGAATTTCTTAGGGTGTTACATAAACATGTACTTCAAATCTCTAGTCACGTTCCAAGTAAAACATCAGCTCTGCTTTTTTTTTTTTTCCTATTAGCGGTTATAAGGAGAAGGCAGTGGCACCCCACTCCAGTACTCTTGCCTGGAGAATTCCATGGACGGGGGAGCCTGGTAGGCTGCAGTCCGTGGGGTCGCTAGGAGTCGGACACGACTGAGCGACTTCACTTTCACCTTTCACTTTGATGCATTGGAGAAGGAAATGGCAACCCACTCCAGTGTTCTTGCCTGGAGAATCTCAGGGACGGCGGAGCCTGGTGGTTTGCCGTCTCTGGGGTCGCACAGAGTCGGACACGACTGAAGCGACTTAGCAGCAGCAGCATGGCCCAGAAAGCTAAAGGTGACCATAGAAGGGTGGCGGCAGTTGGGTGTAGCTGAGTCCTAAAAATTCCTGATAGGATCTCCTTTCTCACAGGTCAGAGGACTGAAAGCTAATTCCCTTTTACAATCCCTTGCCCCTGAAGCAACTACAGCTTTTCAAGCAAGCAGCCATCTTTTTTCTTGCTGACAGATACCCTCTGCACAGAGTTTCAAACACTCGGGCCAGAAGCACTATCTATGCCTCATTACCATTTAAATAGGCTGATCAATGAGAATTAGCATGTAATCTGAATTACAACACCCACCTCCTGCTTCTTAGAGCCAGGGTCCTCTAGCCTCTTTAAATAAATGTTACATTTTCCTCTGAGGATTCCTCCCTCTCTTCAAATCTGAAAACAGGTGTTTGCCTGTTCTGTGAAAGAACTTCAATGGAGGGATTGATCCCTGGTTCTGCCTACTCCTCACCTGCATTCAGGAGATCCTACTGTCCTGTGAGAACACCAAATAGCAGTCATCTCAGCCAATTTGTACACCGAATGTTTTGATTCAATGTCACCTTAATTTTAAGTCTATAATTTCACACCAATTTAGCCAATAAATAATGTAATAAATAAGGGTCAGGGGACAGAGTTTGCTGAATGTGGATTCAGGAGCTATAATGGTTACTCACTAGCTATAAGAAACTCGTACAAAATATAGAAAAATTAGTAAAAGAAATGAAAGCCGCTAACCCACTGAGTAAAGATTTTTCATTTGCCTGTCTTGCCTATGTTGTAAGGCCTAATGAAAATTAATTTTGTGATAAAATATGTGAAAGAACTTTATACATGTTACAGTGCCATACAAATGTATTACACTGCATTACTCTATTTACAGATATATTGATATGACCTAATTAACTCTCACAGTAGGATTATTTTACAATTTGATACATTTTATCATAATTTCTATAGGCAACCACTTCATATTTTCCTGGTTATACAGTTAAGATAGTGAAGAAGCACTTTCTTGGATCCAGTTGTGATTACCAGTCACCAGTACAGACTCTGAACTATAAGCAGTTTCCAACTGAGTGCACCCAGATTATTATTTAACATTAAGATGATATAAAATTCTCTCCTGTACACTAACCAGTAATTCTTTTAGAATTCAAGTTACTTTCCAACTGTAGGGATTCATAATTTTGATTTATTAATAATAGGTAAAAGAATGATAGTATTATGCAGTAATCCACAATTCTCTAGGGGTTGGGACTCATAAAATATTTCTGCACCTACATACTGATGTTGCATTACTGTTTCCATTATACTACTTTTATTTAAAGGTGTAACTATTTTGTCGGATATTACTCTTCTCTACATATGCCAAGTGTCCTTTATAATTTTTCTTTCACTCCTGTATCTTCAGTACTACCATCGTCTCTGGATCACAGTTAGCAGTAAGAACCTATGTGTTCCACTGCATGGATCACAGCCTTGCCATGGCAAAGGGGCTCGCATAACTCAATGCAGCTATGAGACATACCATGAAGGGCTGCTCAAGATGGATGGGCATAATGAAGAGTTCTGACAAAACATGGTCCACATTCCAGAGCGTGAAGTAGGCCTTAGGAAGCATCACCATGAACAAAGCTAATTCAGTTCAGTTTGGCACTCAGTATGTCAGTAAATTTGGAAAACTCAGCAGTGGCCACAGGACTGGAATCCAAACCCAAAGAAGGGCAATGTCAAAGAATATCCAAGGTACCAGACAGTTGCTCTCATTTTACATGCTAGCAAGGTAATACTCAAAAACCTTCAAGCTAGGATTGAGTAGTATACGAACCAAGAACTTCCAGATGTATATGTTGGGTTTTGAAGAGGCAGAGGAACCAGAGATCAAATTGCCAATATCCATTGGATCATGGAGAAAGCAAGGGAGTTTCAGAAAGATGTCTATTTCTGCTTCATTGACTACACTAAAATCCATCGAGTGTGTGGATCACAACAAATTGTGGAAAATTCATACAGAGATGGGATAATATGTGTGGGTCAAGAAACAAGAGTTAGAACTGAACATGGAACAAGTGACTGGTTCAAAATTGGGAAACAATCACAACAGGGCTGTATATTGTCACCCTGCTTATTTAACTTATATGCAGATTACTTATGTGAAATGCCAGACTTGATGAATCACAAGCTAGAATCAAGATTGCCAGGAGAAATATCAACCACCTCAGATATGCAGATGATACCACTTTAATGGCAGAAAATGAAGAGGAACTAAAGAGCATCTTGATGAGAGTGAAAAAGGAAAGTGAAAGAACTGGCTTGAAATTCAACATTCAAAAAACTAAGATCATGACATACAGTCCCATCACTTCATGGCAAATCGAAGAGAAAAAACTGAAAGCAGTGACAGTCTTTATTTTCTTGGGCTCCAAAATCACTGCAGATGGTGGCTGCAGCCTTGAAAATCAGATGCTAACTCCATGGAAGGAAAGCTATGATGAACTCAGACAGCATATTAAAAAGCAGAGACATCACTTTGCCAACAAAAGTCCATATAATCAAGGCAATGGTTTTCCCAGTAGTCATGCACAGATGTGAGATTTTAATCATAAAGAAGGCGGAGCATGAAAGAATTGATGCTTTTGAATTGTAGTGCTGGAGAAAACTCTTTCGAGTCTTTTGGACTGCAACAAGATCAAATCAGTCAATCCTAAACGAAATCAACCCTGAATATTCATTGGAAGTACTGATGCTAAAGCTGAAGCTCCAACACTTTGGCCACCTGATGGCAAGAGCCAGTTAATTGGAAAAGACCCTGATGTTGGAAAAGACTGGAAGCAAAAGGAGAAGGGGGCAGCAGAGCCTGAGATGGTCAGATAGCATCACTGACTCGATGGACAGGAATTGGAACAGACTTCAGGATATAAAGGACGGAGGAGTCTGACCTGCTACAGTCCTTGGGGTCACAAAGAGCCATATACGACTTAGTGACTAAATAACAACAAACCCAAGTGTTGCATGAATGAACAATGGAAGGCCCAACGTGTAACTTGAACTGGCTTTAGTTTCCTGTTGAACTCCTTTAACTAACAAAACTACCTAAAATAAGCACACTATAGACATAAAACCCAAGGTTACTTTGAAAATACTCTCTCAGGGAGTTCTATAGTCTCATCCAGGTTACTACCTGTAGACACCTTTCATATAGAAACAAATGAAATAAATACATGAAAACAGCTTGGCCAGAAGACAGATTTTGAAGGAGTCTAATGACGTCCCCAAATGGCATAATGCTCTTTTCAGTCACTTTTAATGATGATGGCACATTGGAATCCATAGACTTCTTATTTAGAATTGTATAGGTCCCTATGCATATACCTATAGAGAAGTTTTTAAACTTTTATTTTAAAATAATATAGACTCATAAGAAGTATCTACAGGGTATGATATAAAGTCATTTTTTGTCATCAAATAATTTATTTTTATGTTTCTATTCTTATTTTAAAAATGTACACTGTTTATCTTCTAGTTGATAATTATTCTTGAAACAGTTAAAGAGAATTTAAATTTATGTCCCAAAATAGCTAACCTAATTTCCCAAACTTTATGCTAATCACTCAAAACTTGAGAGAGGGAGGGATACAAAGAAAGAGAATAAGAAAGAAAGAGAATCTTATACTATACCTCTGGCTTTCTCAACTTAAATGTTTCATCTTGTGCTAGAAATAAAATTCATGCCAGCAGGTTCAATGTTTTAACTTCTCAGAAATAACTGTTATCCTAAGATATTAACATACATAAGGTCAGAATGGTAAAATCAGTCTTGTTAGAAATCACATTTAAATTAAAGTCATTTATTGTAAATGCACCCGGTTTTCTGGAAATGCTGAATATAGTACTTAGTCAGTTGGAGTTCTAATCCAATTTATTTCTTTACTAGCAATCATTCCGAAGTAGCATAATATCTGGGAACTCATCGTCAGAACCAAAAATAATTTTTTTTAACCCAATCTTAAACTTAGTCACTATTTTCATAGCTTTTATTATCCCTATATAAATCTATAGAACAAAGGAAATTTTAAAGTAAATTATTAATTAATAATATCAAATATGTTATTAATTTAAGAGTTGGTGAAATAATTACCATTAGTAGTGAATGGAAGAAAATTCAGAGAGGACAAACTGATAGGTTTGTTGTTGTTGTTTTTTTTTTTTTCTAAAATATAATCCATTTTCTGGCTATTTATAGCTAATTTTTAAAAGAATAATATTTATTAATTATTAATATGATTCAAACTCATTTTTTTTAGTAACATACACCTTCTGTAATTTTGAGAAGGGGGTAATACCAATAAAGATCTGCTATTTTGTGGTGAAGATATAATGTTGCATTTCGAAAATTATTCCGTTAATTTATCAGTGATAATTTATGTAAATTTATAAGGATTTTTTTATATTTAAGAGACAGTGATTTATTAATTTAAAGCTAATTTTAATTTTGAAATTATTGGAATGGATAGGAATATGACGATGACTTAAAAACAATTACTTAAATAAAATTAATTCCCTTATTTACAAATTTCACCAAATCAAATGAAAATATGCCTCTATTAACCTATGGATTCTTGTTCTCTATCAGTATCTTGGAGACTTTAACTGTCACTGAGTCAGTAATTTAGCAACAAACCATGATGTACTCAGCATTCCACGGTTGATAGTATAATGCTTTATCTTATCTTTTTTTGTATCTTAAAGAAAAAAAAAGCTGTGTTTTTTCAAGTATTCAAATTCTCTAGACAAAAATGCAACTATTTCTAAGTTTCATATAGTAACTTAACAATAAACATGTCTCATCTTTATTTTTAATACAGCCCATGATAATGTTTTGCCATTGAATGCCAGCATTTCAATTGACGTCTTAGTCAGCGTCCTTCATATAGAATGAAAGCAAGTCTTGTGGCTCAGATGGTAAAGCGTCCGCCTACAACGCAGGAGACCTGGGTTCAATCCCTGCGTTGGGAAGATCTCCTGGAGAAGGAAATGGCAACCCACTCCAGTATTCTTGCCTGGAAAATCCCATGGACAGAGGAGCCTATTAAGCTACAGTCCATGGGGTTGCAAAGAGTCGGACACGACTGAGCGACTTCAATTTCACTTTTCACTTTCACTTTCAAGTCTAATACATGGGATTCCAGAAGACAAGTCCTATATAATAATGAATAAAGTGGCATTTTCTAAGACTTTCTTTTTAAAGCAGTTTAAGGTTCACTGCAAAATTAAGGGGGAGGTGCAGAGATTTCCTGTACTAGCCCTACAACCACATACGAATAGCCTCCTACATTACCAACTTCCCCCACCAGAGTAGTACATTTGTCACAAACAATTAAAAACCCTACATTGACGCATCACAATCATCCAAAGTCCACAGCTTACATTAAGGTTCCCTCTTAGTGATGTACATTCTATGAGTCTGGACAATTGTGTAATGACATAAATTCATCATTATAGTTATCATACAGAGCATTTTCACTGCCCTAAAAATCCCTTTCAGTCCCAATTCTTGATAATCTTTTTATTGTCGTCCATAGTTTAGCCTTAACCATAATGTCATATAGTTGGAATCATATAGTATGTGGACTTTTCAGTCTGGCTTTTCTTACTTAGTAATATGCATTTTCAGGCCTAAATATTCATTGGAAGGACTGATGCTGAAACTGAAACTCCAATACTCTGGCTACCTGATGCGTAGAGCCAACTCTGGAAAAGACTCTGATGCTGGGAAAGATTGAGGGCAAAAGGAGAAGGGGGCAACAGAGTATGAGATGGTTGAGTGGCATCATCAACTCAATGGGCATGAGTTTGAGCAAACTCCAGGAAATAATGAAGGATAGGGAAGCCTGGCACGATGCAGTCTATGGGGTCGTAGAGTTGGTCTTGACTTAGACACTGAACAACAATATGCATTTAAGATTCCTTCATGTCTGTTCATGATCATTTCAATATAAATTTTACCAACTGTATTTGTTTAAGAACTTTAAACAAATGATATGGGAGAATGGCATTGAGGCATTGAAGCATTGAAACATGTAAACTATCATATGTGAAACGAATCGCCAGTCCAGGTTCAATGCATGATACAGGGTGCTCGGGGCTGGTACACTGGGATGACCCAGAGGGATGGGATGGGGAGGAAGGTGGGAGGGGGGTTCTGGAAGGGGAACACATGTACACCCATGGTGGATTCATGTCAATGTATGGCAAAACTAATACAATATTGAAAAGTAAAAAAAATAGATAAATAAATTTTAAAAGATGTCATTTTAATAATACCTGTTCTTTTAAAGACAGCTGTTGGGAGTCAGAATTATATATGATTGAATCTATTATGATGGGCTCAAGGGAAATGATTAGGTCGGGCTTGCCCTAGGGCTGCCAGCATCAAACACATGAAGTTATTATAAGCAAGGTCTACAAAAAGTCATAAAACAGCAGACTTGAAAAAAATGAAGGAGCCTGTGAAAGATACTGTACTATTTGTTCACTGGGAAGAGGTTGGGGAATGATCACTGACCTCTAAGTAGCAGAGAATGGAACTCATCTTTCACTTCTGAATGAGCTCCTTGCTGTAATTGATGGCATTTCCTGAAATGGCTGTGATCATTAGGGCTCCAGTGACTGAATTAAAAGAAAATGAAGGATGCAGATGGCTGTACTAAAGCACGGAAAATGCATTTCTTCCTGGTGACAGATACAACTGATCATTTTGCAAGGAAGTGCCTCACTGACAGTGTTTCAGCTATGCAGTTCTTAGGGAAAATGAAGAGTAATACAAAAATTGGACAAGATGAAACAAGCAGTTTCATTCCAGATATTGACTACACAAGTCACTTTCAATAAATCAGCTGCGTATTGTACCTAAGACAGCAGTTTGTTAATATTATGAAGGTGTTACAAAATGTTCTCTTTGGTTGGATAATCTTGGAGCATCATATGATAAAACACAAAGTTTTACTTAATTTTCTTTTCTATTTGTTTTCTAGCTATCAACACTTGAATTATTAGGCATGTTCATTTAGAAATAACCTTGATGATCAAAAGCAGCCAAGGGTCAGCAAATTTTTTCTGTAAAGGGCCAGATATTGCAATTTTAGACCTTTGTGCATAATATAATCACTGTAATAGCAAGTCAATTCTTCCATTGTCAGGGGAAAACATCCATAGACAATGGTAAAATAAGAGATATAACTATGTTCCAATAAAACTTTATTTACCAAAAACAAATATCATCTTAATTTGGCCCTCAGGTTATAATCTGTGGAGGTCTAATCTAGCATATTGGATGATACTGCAATTTGGAGCAATGAGGAGGCTTAACAGCTTGCTACAATAAAAGGAATGAAATGCTAAATACTTTAATCTTCTACGGGAAATAAGGATATGAGCTTTAATCCCATTTAAATAAATACAGAATACTGTTTTAAAAGAACCATATGTTGATGACATCCTGCATTGTTCAGTCATTAAGAGAAAAAATAATAACTTTATGATAACTATCAAGCACATGGAGAGGCTCAGTGGACAATTTTACTAGGTATTTTGAGCGCTGCCCATCTTTATTGTTGACTTCTAGCCTTCTACGTAATATTGTTAAAGCACTTAATTATTTACTTAAAATCTTTTGCAAATACGAGTAATTATTAAGTCACAAGGGTTCACCAGAAAATCAAGTAGGGGGTTTCCAAATCATTGTATCAGAGTGTTTTAATAATAAATTGTTTTAAATATTTAAGAGATTTTGTAAAAATTTGAAATTACTAAGTCTCATAGAGTCATCACGACAGTTTATATTTTAAGTGCTGCTATTTTCAAACTTCAAAAGAAGAAAAAAACTCTTTAACTAAAGAGACTCATCAGGACAAGAGCTGCATGGTCATTTAAATTTTTCAGTATGTAGGAACACTTGTCTTGTGGCAATTACTTCTCCCAATACAGCTAAATAGTTACTTTGTCTTGCCCAGAAAGTTTGTTATCCTGTAGCCTAAAACACATTATCCAGCATTCCTGGAGCCAAATAGGACTTGAAAGTTCCATTCAGTCAAGATATTCCTAGCAATTAGTAATTACTTCACTGAAGACATCTACCTTAGACTTACTCTTCTGAAACTATTGAAACGAGGCACCATATTAGCTTGATTTCCAATTCAATCTCTGTTCCATTATTTCCTTCTGCAACAAATCTGTAAAGTACAAGGTACTGCCTAAGACCTTTCATCATTTTAAATTTGACCTCTATTAGAGGTTGCCTCTCTAGATTTTTTACCGCTATTTAATCATCTCTTTTTTTCTTTTCTATCTTTGTATTCTCTATTTGACAAAAATAGCATATTTCTTCTTCACTTTCTGGGATATTTCATTCAACTCAGTCTGCAGTTTTTTTTTTTTTTCCAAGTAAGAAGGACTCTACTTCTCTTTATCAGTGCTAAACAGTGTGACTCCTCTTTTATATTTCTACAGAATTGATTAAAACAAATGGGTATTTTCCTTAAACTTCAATGTTAGTCATTTCAGTCCTTTCAATAATTTATAAACAGTATACAGATAAAGCTAGTTTTGTCTGTGACAAACGGACAGCCATTGCCTGCTCTTTACTGCTGCTTTTCTCTGAAAACCATGTCTTCCAGATAAAATATGTTGCCTATATGCCAAATTTTTTGGAGCTTAAATAAAAAAAAATCTGATTCAATTTATTCACTCAGTTCAGTTCAGTTGCTCAGTCGTGTCTGACTCTCTGTGACCCCATGAACTGCAGCACGCCAGGCCTCCCTGTCCATCACCAACTCCCGGAGTTTACCCAAACTCATGTCCATTGAGTCCGTGATGCCATCCAACCATCTCATTCTCTGTCGTCCCCTTCTCCTTCTGCCTTCAATCTTTCCCAGCATCAGGGTCTTTTCCAATGAGTCAGCTCTTCGCATCAGGTGGCCAAAGTATTGGAGTTTCAGCTTCAACATCAGTCCCTCCAATGAACATCCAGGACTGATTTCCTTTAGAATGGACTGGTTGGATCTCCTTGCAGTCCAAGGCACTCTCAAGGGTCTTCTCCAACACCACAGTTCAAAAGCATCAATTCTTCGGCACTCAGCTTTCTTTATAGTCCAATGCTCACATCCATACACAACTATTGGAAAAACCATAGCCTTGACTAGATGGACCTTTGTTGGCAAAGTAATGCCTCTGCTTTTTAATATGCTATCTAGGTTGGTCATAATTTTCCTTCCAAGGAGTAAGCGTCTTTTAATTTCATGGCTGCAATCACCATCTGCAGTGATTTTGGAGCCCAGAAAAATAAAGTCAGCCACTGTTTTCCCATCTATTTACCATGAAGTGATGGGACCGGATGCCATGATCTTAGTTTTCTGAATGTTGAGCTTTAAACCAACTTTTTCACTCTCCTCTTTCACTTTCATCAAGAGGCTCTTTAGTTCTTCTTCACTTTCTGCCATAAGGGTGGTGTCATCTGCATATCTGAGGTTACTGATATTTCTCCCGGCAATCTTGATTCCAGTTTGTGCTTCTTCCAGCCCAGCGTTTCTCATGATGTACTCTGCATATAAGTTAAATAAGCAGGGTGACAATATACAGCCTTGACGTACTCCTTTTCCTATTTGGAACCAGTCTGCTGCTCCATGTCCACTAGGTAGATGTAGATACTAAGGTTTTAACTGAGTTTAATGTTTTAACTGCAAATAATGTGTATTTTACTTTTTTTCTTCTACTTCAAGGTTAGTAGCCGACTCAGAATGAGCTTCAGTTCTATGTTTGTATATATATATATATACATATATATACACATATATATGTATATAGTATATGTATATATATGTGTGTGTGTGTGTATATATATATATATATATATATGTATATACTACTTTTAAACTATTTTGCAAACATGTTGTATCCTGTTCTTCAGTTTTATAATTGCTGCTCAGTTTGCTTTATAGTATCATTCTGCATACCTTCCAGAGTGACAATATGTATCTTTATGATACCTATTCAATTTATAGGCCTAAAATGATCTAATGAAGGTTACTTTATGTATCGTCTATTAGTAATAGTATACTAAGGTAGATACCACTAACATTTCTGTCAAGCCTTTTTCTTTCCCCTCAGATTCATTAAACTACTCCTTTTTTATGTTTCTATTGTATTTTGTCTTGCTCTATTTTGTATTTATCTTGAGTTTAAAGTTTACCTTGATAATTTTAAATAGTTTTAAACTTAATACATTTAAGTAAATGTATTCATTTACTTAAACAAAATACAGAGTGTGTTATTCACTCAGTCACGTCCAACTCTTTGCAACCCCGTGGACTGTAGCCCACCAGGCTCCTCTGTGCATGGGATTCTCCAGGCACGAGAGCCAGAGTGGGTAGCCATTCCCTTCTCCCGAGGAGCTTCCTGACCCAGGGACTGAACGTGGGTCTGCTGCATTGCAGGCGGACCCTTCACCACCTGAGGCACCATTATTATTATTCTGAATCAGTGCCATTGTCTACTGGTACCACAACGTGCGCTTCATTGAAGATACGCTCATTTTTGGCGGGAACAAACACATCTTCCTAAAAGACTGTGTATACTTGGCAGAGCTCCTATCTGCTGGTTATGTATGCTGCTAGGGTTTATGCCCTCTCTTTCACATTACATAGAAAGTATACTCATAAATCCCATAGAACTGTAAACCAGTCATTTTTATGACTACCATTAACACTATATTTTTTTCTGTTAGTTCTCCATTATAGTCATTTGAGCAAATTAATGTTGAGTAGCTGATATGCAACTCATGAGTTTATAAACTTTCCTACACAGAGGTTTCACTACAATGGACAAAGTAAATTTATGAAATTACCATGCACATGAATGTACTCTAATGATTTTGTAGGTTTTCTACCTAAAATTCTATTAGATTAGGAAATTATATTCATGCACATTTTTTTTCTGTGTAATTGTTCACTAAAGATATCCTCACAATAACTCCAAATTTCCTCTTTTATATATAAAGCAGAATAATCCCAAGGGTTGAAATACTCAATTTAACATCCTATTTTAATTACTTAGAAACATAACCTTAGCTCTCGGCAGACTTTCGTGTGGACATTCAGATGGAGTCTCGTGCTATGGCTGAGCTAGCATCTTTTCTGGCTGTTAAATTACACATTTTCCTTTGTGCCACCAAGTTGATGTAACATCTGCTCTAGAAAAGCAGAGTAACTGGGCATAAAATAACAAAATTGTGTACTCTGAGCTATTTTTAAAAGAAATTGTCCAAATTTTAGACTGGCATTTTTTGGTAAATACAGTGTTTGTTTTTATTACTTTGATGGCAAAATTTTTAAAAATCCTTTAAGCTTTCATATAGACAGTGTGATGTCTATCTCCCTAGGAATAACGGATTAGCTAAGTATTCTTCCTAAATGTTTGTCAGTTCCCCAGTGGGTCTAAAGTGTCTATCACACACCATTCAGAAAGAGGCAGTCAGCACTGACAGAGAAGATAAATGACGGGAATAAAAGTGATGGAAATACCATTTTGAAATCTTCTAGACTTTGTTTGTACTTGAATATTTGTTAGATGTTAAATATCTTGCAGCTTCCACTCCAGTGGATGACTTCAAAACAGTATTTCCCTCATAGTAGAGGAGCACCAAGTCAGAGAAGAGGGTGGACAGGGCTCCGGAAAGGGGAGTAAAGGAGCAAAGTCTGTCAAAGCGACAGCCTGAAACGGCAGGGGGGGTGGGGGGGTGGGAAGCAAAGTTTCCAAGAAGGAACAGATACGAAAGGAATCAAGAGAGTCTGTGAAGTCCTTCCGTATTGTACTACAAAGTGCTATCATGATTTTGCCTTTTGGGCCTACATTTATTTTAAGTGAGGAAAGAGCGGCAGCACTGTTTGTACATAAAGTATTGATGAGAAATCATAAATTAGCCTTAAACATATTGATTGTGAGAGTGCTTGCGGATTTTATTGAAGTGCTTCTGCAAATGATACTGAAAACCACTGTTTTTCTTATTACTTCAATTAGACATTTAGAGTGAAAGGGCGCCTCTAGGGACGTTGAAAAAGAACTATGAAAATTTGCATATGGGGATGGTAATGACTTAACTGTATTCAAACAGTGAAAGTATTTTAATCTTGTTAAGATGAACTGTTGTTTCCAAACTATATATATACATGTTTATTTTTTTAAACTGTTCTTTAACAAGTTTATTTTAAAAAGTCAATATTCTTATACACTATATGAAAGAAGAACCAATTATTCTATGACTCCTATCCCACTGTACAGAAATTTATGGTTGCCACTTGCCACATTAGTCTAGAAAAGAACAGTGGTAACATTTTTAATGAGGGAGGAGAAGGGGATGACAGAGGATGAGATGGTTGGATGGCATCACTGACTCGATGGACATGAGTTTGAGTAAACCTCGGGAGTTGGTGATGGACAGGGAGGCCTGGCGTGCTGCAGTCCATGGGGTCGCAAAGAGTCGGACACGACTGAGCTACTGAACTGCACTGAACTGCTGTGTGACTTAATGGGCTTTCCCAGTGTCTTAGTGGTGAAGAACCCCCCTGCAGTGCGTGCTGCAGGAGACACATGTTCAATCCCTGGGTCAGGAAGATCCCCTGGAGGAGGGCATGGCAGTATTCTGGCCAGGAGAATCCCGTGGACAGAGGAGCCTGGAGGGGTATAGTCTGTGGGGTCACAAAGAGTCAGACACAGCTGAAGTGACTTAGCACAGCACACCCAATTGATTTGCATTAAAGTAAAAGGCATATGTTAAGTGTATAGTTCCACAGTATTCATGATACCCAAACATGTAAGTATAAAACATTTTCATCAGCAAGATCCCTCATGTCCCTTCCCAGCCAATTTATACGCTCTGTTCCCAGGGAACAATGGTTATGGCTTTATTTGCCATCAATGGCTTTGCTTGTTCTAGAACATCATATAAACTGAATAATATGCTGTGTACTCTTCAGCTGGGCTTCTTTCAGTTAGTACAATGTTTTTTTTTCCCAATCCATTCATGTTGTGTGTATTAGTAGTGTATTCTTTTTTATTGCTGAAAATAAATCCATTGAATATCTCTTTTATCCATTTTGGTATAGATAAACATTTAGCTTGTTCTCAGGCAATGGCATCCCACTCCAGTACTCTTGCCTGGAGAATCCCATGGACGGAGGAGCCTGGTGGGCTGCAGTCCATGGGGTGGCGAAGAGTCGGACACGACTGAGCAATTTCACTTTCACTTTTCACTTTCATGCACTGGAGAAGGAAATGGCAACCCGCTCCCAGTGTTCTTGCCTGGAGAATCCCAGGGACGGGGGAGCCTGGTAGGCTGCCGTCTGTGGGGTCGCACAGAGTCGGACACGACTGAAGTGACTCAGCAGCAGCAGCAGTTTTTTAACTACTAGAAATAAAGCTTCTCTGAACACTCATGTTCAAGTTTTATGTGTGCATGTTTTCCTTTCTCTTCTTGTTTATCCTCTCCAATAGTGTGAAAATGGTCTGACAGATTCAGTGAATACATGTGCTGTCCTATGGTACATCTGGGCTTCCCTGGTGGTTCAGATGATAAAGAGACTGCCCACAGTGCAGGGGATCCAGGTTTGAGCCTTGGGTCAGGAGGACCACCTGGAGAAGGGAATGGCAACCACTCCAGTATTCTTGCCAAGAGAATGCCACAGACAGAGGAGACTGGTGGGCTATAGTGCATGGGGTCACAAACAGTAGGATACAACTTAGTGACTAACACTCACATGGTACGTCTACATGGTCCAGTTACTTTTGAACTGTTCTACTATGAAAAGGGGGCTTTCTGGGTAGTTTGGCTGGTAAAGAACCCATCTGCAATGCAGGGGGCCCCAGTTTGATTCCTGGATCAGGAAGTTTCCCCTAGAAAAGGGATAAGTTAACCGTTCCAGTATTTTTGTGCTTCCTTGGTGGCACAGATGGGAAAGTATCCACCTGCAATGCAGGAGATCTGGTTTTGATCCCTGGGTAGGGAAGATCCCTGGAGGAGGGCATGGCAACCCCACTCCAGTATTCTTGCCTGGAGAATTCTATGGATTGAGAAGCCTGGCGGGCTACAGTCCATGGGGTCACAAATAGACTTGATTGAGCGACTAACCACAGCAAAGCACATGATGAAAAATATGAGAATTAACACAGATCTGAGCAAAACTAAAAATGTATTGACATATGTTTCCTGATTCTGTTTGAATGTTTACTATTATGATTTATTTTCTGGTTGGCTTAGAAAAGAAGACATCTGTCAGAGCAATGAATCTATACCTGGTCCCTAAGTGGACACTAGTTTTCTCTCACCAAGATGCTAAAACAGGCACATAAGCCTGAATCAGTTCTGTATTTTTGGTGAGTTTGAGGTTGTTTTTGGTCATCACTGACTTGTTCCAAGTCTTGATAAGAAAGCTGTTCAGTCTTTCACCATTAAATATGAGAAAATTTTCTTTGATTCCAGCTAATGATTTTTTTTTTAATCAATGGGTGTTGAATATTGTATTTTTTTCTTTCCCTTGCATTGTTTAAGATATGATTCATGCTGCTTATAAATATGGAAAATTACCTTGATAAGCTTTCAATGTTAAACATTGATTTTTGGATAAATTCCTCTTAGACATAATTCTCTGTCCTTTTTCTATATTGTTGGATTTAATTTGTTCTTCTTTTGTTGAGGAATATTTTTTCTATTACAGTTGTTTTACTTTGTGTCCTGTTTAATTGATCTTTGCCTATCTGTGAATATTTTATCCTATGCATTCTTCAAGAAATTCTACAGTTTTACTTTTACAGTAGCATACACGATTCATTTCAGTTTTGAGTATAGTGTGCAAAGGTTCCCCCCCACCTTTTTTTTTTTTTTTTATTACAGGCATCCAGTTGCTCAGCTGGTAAAGAATTCACCTGCAATGCAGCAGATCTGGTTCAATTCCTGGGTCAGGAAGATCCACCAGAGAAGGGATTGACTACCCACTCCAGTATTCTTGTGCTCCCCTGGTGACTCAGCTGGTAAAGAGTCTGCCTGCAATGCGGGAGACCTGGTTTTGATCCTTGGTTTGGAAAGATCCTCTGGAGGGAACAGCTATGCACTCCAATATTCTGGCTTGGAGAATTCCATGGAATATATAGTCCATGGTGTCACAAAGGTCGGACACAACTGAGCGACTTTCACTTTCCAGTTGTTGCCATACCATTTAATACCCATGAATTATTTGGATGTGCATCTTAAAAATCAATTGATTGTGGTTGCTTTTCTACATTGTCTATTTGTCTACATCATATCGCATTGTTATGATTTTATGGCTTTACATTAAGCGTTTGCAATCAGGTAATATAAGACCTCATCACAATTTGGAAGGTGTCTCCAGAAGAATGGTGGACTAATTTTAGGAATCAGGTAATTATATTTTCTCTTAGGAATTAGAGTCCCGTGATGCCTACTCTCCAGTGCCTGAAAAGACACATTTCATGTAGCTTGTACCATTTTCTCATTCTTTGTTGTAGGAGGTCCAGCTATTCCATCATAGTTGGAATTTTTTTTTCCCTCTTAATGTGTTCTAATTTATTTTTTGTAAGATATCTCCCAATGTGGTAAATCAGTCTCATCTTCCTTCTAATCTAGTGTTTTCTTTAAGGTTACATTTTTCAAATTTAATGTTTTTATTTTATTCTTGACATTTCCAAGAGTTATCAAGTCCCCTTGTTATTTTATAGATTCTGTATTTATTTATTTTTGTTTTAATCATAACATTCTCATCATCTTTAAATTTTCAGCTGTTTTCCATTGTTTTGTTGTCTTATATTAGTGGATTCTCATGTGCTTTGTAGTTTTTGCCTATGGATATCAAATCAGTTATTTCCTTCATAAAAATCCCAGTTATAACTATGTCTGAGATTTAGCAGCTGTCCTTATAAAAGATTTTGAGTTTGTTTTAGGCAGGGTCATGTGGACTGGTTAAAAACAAGTTTTTGAGTTTGGGCTTGATTCTCTATATATTTAATTTAATTTGGAGCCCAATACTTCTACATACATAATGTCTAGTTTTCTAACATATTTCAAAGTAGCATTTTTTTTTCAGTCAAATCTTGGGACTGATAACTTGTTCTTGCTGTGCCCAGTCTGTATCTATGCCAACATGAGCAGTTTTTCTTATTTTATTTGAGATGAGAGTTTTACCAGGGTCTCTGTTTTGTCCAGGCTCTCAGATTTATGAAAATAAAGAGACAGGTCTGACTACTTTAAGTTCATTTCAAACATAGGTGCTTAAACACCAAATTGTATTGTTTAATATATTTAGTGAAATGTTTGTGTGTTACAATAAAGAAAGAAGTCTTGTCATTTGGGTTTAATCTGACATCTTGAGTAAAAGATATGATCTGAATTTGGTATCTCTACTCTTCTTTGTCAAATCAATTTAGATTTGTGAACCCTGTTGAATAATCAACCCAGTATGATTTTCTTTCCTTATGTAATTTGATATTTTATATTAGCAATGTATTAAAAATACTCTTGTTTATGATTTTAAAATTACTATATTTAGAAACATTTCAATATTTTATTGTACATCAGAAATTATTCTAGGCATTTATATATATTACCATATTTAAATGCCCTCATATATTTCTGGAAAAATCTATGAATTCTATTAAGATTTTCAAAAAACCTTAAAAGAGACAACATTTAGATTACATTATGGGCTATAATATTTATGGATGATATGATTTACAAGTTTGGTTCAAAATAATATAGAAGTTGGTGAAGTATAGATTTAAGAAAATTGCCATGCATTGGTAATTACTAATACAAATAGCTACGTAGGGGTTTATTTTACTTCTTCTTTATACTTTTAAAAGGATAATAAGTTTCCTTTACAAGCATATTTGAAACATAGGCATTATACAGTGGGATTTATCCAAGGGATCCCAGGATGTTTTAGTATCCACAAATTAATCAATGAGATACAGACACTGATTGAAGAATAAGAGCTATATGATCATCTCAATCAATTCAGAGGAATCTCTGGCAAAATTCAGCATACATTTATAATAAGAAATCTCCACAAATGGATACAGAGGGAAATACCTCAACATAAAGGCCATATATGACAAGTACACATCTAACATCATCTTCAACAGTATAAAGCTAAAAGCATTTCCTTTAAGTTCAGGAACAAGACAAAGATGCCCACTATCACTATTTTTATTCAATATAGTATTAGAAACCCTAGCCACAGAAATCAGACAAGGAAAAGAAATAAAAGATATCCCGATTGGAAGGAAGAAATAAAACCGCCACTGTTTACAGATGACATGATTAATATTTTTCAAATAACCATATTACCCAATACAATCTACAGACTCAATACAATCCCTATCGAAATAACAATAGAATTTTTCACAGAGCGAGAACAAATAATTCTCAAATTTGTGTAAAAACACAAAAGACTGCAAAGAGCAAAAACAACTTTGAGGAAGATAGAGAAATCCGGAGGTATCATACTCGCTAATTTCAAAATATACTCCAAAACTATAGTCATCAAAACAATATGGTACTGACACAAAAACAGAACATAGATCAACAGAACAGAATAGAAACTCAAAAATGAACTCACACACATATAAGCAATTAATCTACAACAAAGGAAGCAAGATTATTCAATGTGGAAAAGATAGCCTATTCAATAATTGTTGCCAGGAAAACTGCAGACACATGCAAAAAAATAAAACTGAACTATTCTTTCACACCATGCACAAAATTAACTCAAAATTAATTGAAGTCTTAAATGTAAGACCCCAAACACTAAAATTCCTAGAAGTAAACTTAGGTCATATGCTCTTTGACATCAGTCTTTTTGGATATGTCTTTGACGTTAGTCTTTTTGGATATGTCTCCTTAGACAACAGAAACAAAAGCAGAAATAAACAACTGAGACTACAACTAACAAAAAATCTTTTGTACATGAAGGAAGCTAGCAACAAAATGAAAAGGTCACCTACTGAATGGGAGAACATATTTGCAAATGATTTATACTATAAAGGGTTAAAATCCAAAATATACTATGAACTCATGCAACTCAACATTAAGAAAAAACAACTAAAAATAGACAGCTGTTCTGAATAGTATTACTTCTCAAAGAAGACATACAGATGGCCAACAGGCACATGAAAAGATGCTCAACATCACTAATTATCAGGCAAATGCAGATCAAAACAAAACAAAATATCATCTCACAACTATCAGAGTGGCTATTAACAAAAAGAAAACAACCACTGTTGGCAAGGATGTAAAGAAAAAGAAATTCTCATGCACTGTTGGTAGGAATGCAAATTAGAGCAACCACTATGAAAAATACTATGGAGATGCCTCAAAAAATTAAGAATAGAACTATCATATGATCCAGACATTCCACTCCTGGGTATATATCCAAGAAAACAAAAATCTCAATTTGAAAAAATATATAAACTTCTGTTTTTATTGCAGCATTATTTATAATAGCTAAGATACAAAAGCAATTCAAGTACCTATTGATAGATGAATTGATAAAGATGTGATATATATATATATATATATATATGCATACACACACACACACACAATGGAATATTTCTGAGCCATAAAAAGAATGAAACCTTGCCATTCATGACAACATGGATGGACCGACAGTGTATTATGCTAAGTGAGATAAGTCAGACAGAGAAAGATAAATACTGTATGACTTCACTTACATGTGAAGTCCATGAAAGAAAACAAGCGAACAGACAAGAGGTTTTCAGGTACAGAGAACAAACAGGTGGCTGCCAGAGGGGATGGGCTGGGAAAAAGAAAGAAATAGGTGAGGGAGATTGAGAGGTATAAACTTTCAGCTCCAAAATAGGTGAATCACAGGTATAAAATATACAGTGTGGAGAACACAGTCAATAACTATGTACTATCTTTGTGCGGTGACACATCGTAACTAGAATTTTCATGGTGATTATTCACTGAAATGTATAAAAATAACAAATATATGCCATAAAACAAGAACTAATATCGACTTGTAGATCCCTTACACTTCAAAAACGAACATACAAGCAGACTCACAGAGCAAGACATGAGATTTGTGGTTATTAGCAGCAGGGTGCTGAGGAAAGGGAAAGTTGGATGAAGGCGGTTGGCAGTCAAAAAGTATTTACAAAGCTCCAGATAAAAGATAAATAAGTACTAGGGGTGCGATATACAGCATGATAAATATAATTAACACCGTTATATGTTACATATGAAAGTTATTAAGAGAGTAAATCCTAGTTCTATCACAAGAAAATAAAATGTTTTTCTATTTTTTTATTTTTGTATCTATGTGATGATGGATGCTTATTAAACATAACGTGATAATTGTTTTATGATTTATGCAAGTCAAATCATTATGCTGTACGCTTTAAACTTATACAGCGATATGTGTCAATTATGGGGCTTCCCTGGTGGCTCAGACAGTAAAGAATCTGCCTGTCATGCAGGAGACCTGGGTTCAACACCAGGGTCAGGAAGATCCCCTGGAGAAGGAAATGGCAACCCACTCCAGTATTCTTGCCTGGAAAATCCCATGGACAGAGGAGTCTGGCAGGCTATAGTCCATGGGGTTGCAAAGAGTGGGACATTATATAAAGTGTCAGTTATATAAATACAACTGGAGGAAAATGCATAATAAATAAAAGTCATAGAAAGTGTTAATTGCTCAGTCACGTCTGACGCTTTGCGACCCCATGGGCTGTAGCCCGCCAGACTGGAATTCCAGTCTGTGGAATTCTCCAGGCAAAAATACTGGAGTGGTTTGCCATTCCCTTCTCCACAGGATCTTCCTGACCCAGGGATCAAACCCGGGTCTCCTGCATTGCAGGCAGATTCTTTACCCTCTGAGCCACCATGAAGTAAGTGAAGTTAAAGTATCAGTCACAGTCGTGTCCAACTCTTTGTGACCCCCATGGACTGTAGCCCGCCAGACTCCTCTGTCCATGGGATTTCCCAGGAAAGAATACTGGAGTGGGTTGCCATTCTCTTCTCAAGGGGATCTTCCCAACCCA
This sequence comes from Giraffa tippelskirchi, assembly GCF_054371585.1. NCBI lineage: Eukaryota > Metazoa > Chordata > Mammalia > Artiodactyla > Giraffidae > Giraffa > Giraffa tippelskirchi. The sequence goes on along the minus strand of NC_137280.1, from coordinate 173,019,961 downwards.
GAGACTGACCTCAGGTCTCCAGCATTGCATTCTTTACAGTCTGCCGAAACTATCATGTTTATGAGAATGACTGAGATTCTAAGCAATACAACAGGATTCCATAAGCCAAAACAGGGGGAGGGCAGTCATGGACTAGCTATTCTATATCTGAAATAAGGATTCTTGTGTGGAGAGAAAATGAGTTATAAAAAATGATGCTTGCCTCAAATTCTTTTCCTGGATATTAATTTATAAAAAGTGTTATCTATTAAAATTCAGAAATGAAATTTCTTAAACATAGCCAATAATAAATATCTCCAAATAATTTTTCAAATTTTTAAGTAATCATTAAGTTATGGTATTCTCATGAATTCCTTTATGAGAGGTAAAATATGTACTTTGTATTTCAAAATATAAACTCACTTTTTGTTACACTTGTGGTACTTAAAGCAGAAAATTTCAAATTGCAATTTCAAATTGCATCTAAATACAAAGAGAATCTATTGAAAAGCTAATAAACCCTAAGAAGGAGTTATATTAGCATTACAAAATAGGGCCTTGTTATCAATTCTACTTATTGTTAATAACACAAATGGAGCAATGTTCTAACTGAAGCTTAATTTGAAGACAAAACAGAAAAAATTTAAGCCCTCTTTATTTGTTTGCAGTGAATTTCCTAATGTGAAATTTGAAAGAATGAGAATATTTTATTGCTGGAAACTAATTTTCATTAGGAATATAGCCTTTTTGAAAGAACAATCTAGGAAGATAATTGGAGCAAATAAAAATATGTGTGGGGTACACATGAATAAGTTTTCAAATGAATGTAGCTAGAACTAAGTCCAGATTACACTCATATTGAAAACATAATGTCATTTGATACCTCTGAATGCCTTTTGGCATGAAGTACAAGGACCGCAGCTGGGGCTTTTAGCTTGTGATTGATATATTTAATGAAGCCATTCTCATGTACTGTTAGTCGTCCCTTTTAAAACAAAAGTGTTTTTCCTGAATAGTTTGATTAGCTTTTTGATATTTTTCTACTTCTTCAATCAATTATTTTCTAGGCAGTATCAATCAAGCAGAAAGTTAGCATTACTGAAGTATTAGATACTAACCTTCCATAGCCTCACTCTGAACTAGGAAGAAAGCATTTTTTATTCTCATTCTCCTAAGATTCACTAGCTTGACTTGCAAGAAAGCTAAACTAGAATTAAAAGAATCCTGCCTTCTCTAAAGCAGGCTGTTGCACCCGGGGAAGTTTTTAATGCCCCTTGTGGTTGAAGGCGCTTTTAATCCACTGTGGAACCAGCTTGAGTTATTGAAGATGACTGTGGACCTTAGCTATTGTTAAGGCCTGTTCAGGTCTATTCCTCAAAAGTCTAGAGCAGTCTAAAGAACATGAAGTCTGGCTTCTTTTCTTTGATAGAGTATATTTCTACTACATAAAATACATTTTTATGTACTGAGAGAAGGATTTCCTCTATACGTATGTCTCATTAATCTCTATACCTTGTCCCCAAAGGTCCTCTTTCTACATAGAAGGGGAGGAAGCAGTCAATTATCTTTCTTTTAATGATAACTTTTATCAATTTGCATTTTGGAAACTAATAAACAATACACACCTTTGGGTATTAAAATACTTCTTATCTCTAGCTGGAAATAAGAGACAGCCTACTATATTTCTGGAGTGGAGCCACTTAGCCCGAAGGTAATACAAATTATTTTTTCATTTCTTTATGATAAGAAGCAGTCAGTTCTCTTTGATTTATAGTTCTCATAAATAAGGTAATGCATTTCATGATTAATTTTAATTCTAAACCATTTGCATATTGAATAAGAGATTCAGATATGCCTATGAGAAAATAACTATGTACCTCTGTTTACATTTAATAATCAATATGATTTATGCATCCAATGCATATTTTTTTTTTATCATAGCTCTCACTTTAAATGAATCTCATGGAAATATATTGGCCATTTTATATTACCTTTTTATTTTAAATTTAAAGGCAATATAGAGCCTATGCTCCACTTCAAGACCCTACTTCCTACTTCAGCCACTGCAAGGTGAACCAGATTTACCAAGAGTACTTTCGCTTAAATGCAATTTCCCTGATAGCTCGGTTGGTCAAGAATCCACCTGCAATGCAGGAGACCCCAGTTCAATTCCTGGGTGGGGCAGATCCGCTGGAGAAGGGATGGGCTACCCACTCCAGTATTCTGGCCTGGAGAATTCCATGGACTGTATTAGTCCTTGGTCTCACAAAGAGTCAGACACGACTGAGTGCCTCACTTTCAACCTCACTTTGCGCTTGGGCCTCTTTCATTACTTTTGTAACTCACGATGTCTACAGGAAATTAGTGGAAATTATTCGCAAACAACCCAAACTTCAGGATACTAACACCCTTGGAGCTATCCTTGGCTAATGATGCGAACTGGACAGGGCATAACATGCCTCCCTCTTTGTCCCAGGGGAAGGAAGACCTGAAGGTACTGCCGTATCAATGTCAACCACCTATTCGGGCAACCGACACAATATTGCATTATACTGGCTTTTCCTCCTTTCATGGCAAGAAAGGAAGAAACCCAAAACATCTCAAGATTTTGCTCCCTGAGATAACATTCACAAATAAACTTTTGTCTTAGGCGTGTGTCCTTTTGAGTCTTTTCCTAAGTCCACTTAGGATACTGCTTTCGAGATTCATTTTGTGTGTGTGAATTTTATGTTGAATGTTGTATAGACATACAATGTTGATCATTAAGCAGCTGAAGAACATTTAGGTTATTTTCAGGTTTTGGCAGATAAGAATAAAACAATTATAAACTTTTGTATGTGGGCATTAGTGTAAACATATGCTTTAATTTTTGTGCATCTAGTAGATGCCTTATTAGAATTCTAGTCGCTTTACCTACTCGCCAACACTTGTTCTTGTCAGGTCTTTCTTCATTTGTTTCTTTTTCTGCTCATTTGATTAGATGTGTTGTAGTATTTCTCTGTGGTTTTAATTAGCTTAGTGACTGATGATAGTGACCATCTTTACATGTGCTTATTTTAAATACATATCTTTTCTGTAGCAAATCATCTTTTCATATATCTTATCCATATTTACTGAGCTGTTTCCTTTTTAGTAATTTTTGAGATTTCTTTGTATATTCTGTTTTTTGGTACTTTATTAAATGTGTTTTGCAAATGTTTTCTCTGAGACTGTGGTTTGCCTTTTCTTTTTTTTTTAGTGCTGTTGTGCAAAGAGCAGAAGGTTATATATGTGCCCTATCTAAAAAATAATTGTGTATCTCAATATCATACAGATTTTCTCCTATGCTTTCTTCTAGAAAGAAGTTTTAAATTTTATGTTTACTTTTATATTTACATTATTTTCCTTGTACGTGGATGTGCAAATGTTTCAGTACCCCTAAACCAATGAAGAAAATATTTCTCTACTGAATTACCTTTCCAACTCTGTCACAACTATTTGCTCATAGTCATGTGAATCTACTTGTGCATTTTTATTCTGCTGTAGTATTATGTGACTATTAACTCACCAATACCCTACTATCTGATTACTGTAGCTTTACAGAAAATCTTAAAATCTGGTAATGTGAATGTCCCAACTTTGTTTTCATTTTTCAAAATTGTTTTGGCAATTTGTCATCATCTGCTTTTCCATGGAAGTTTAGAATCAGCTTATAGATTTCCCCAAAGATAGCATCAGGCTTCCCTGGTGGCTCAGTAGTTAAGAATCCTCCTGCCAGTGCAAAAGATACAGATTTGATTCCTGGGTTGGGATGATCTCCTGGAGAAGGAAATGGCAACCCACTCCAGTGTTCTGGCCTGGGAGATCCCATGGACAGAGGAGCCTGGTGGGCAACATACCATGGGGCTGCAAAAGAGTCAGACACGACCTAGTGACTAAGTGACAACAAAAAAGATATAATCAGCTTATAGGATTTTCTTGGAGGTTATATAAAATCTCTACATCAATTTGAGAAGAATTCACATTTTGACAAATTTTGAGTCTTCCAATTAATGAACATGATATATCCCTCCATTCACTTAGGTCTTCTTTGATATTTATCAGCAATGTGGTTATTTTTTATTATACAAATTGTGCCCATTTTTAAGATTTATCCATATTTCATATTTTAGTGGTATAAAAATGGTATTCTTTTTAAAATTTTAGTATCTAATTTTATTGATGGCATATTTAAAGACACTGATTTTAGTATGCTTTGTTTTCTGTAACCAACTAATAGATTTATTTATTTTAATAGATTCTTTGAGTTTCTTTATGTAGACAATCATGGACTCTATGAATAAAGATTGCTTTCTTCCTTTCCAACCTATATGTCTTATATTTCTTTTCTTTGTCTTATTGCACCAGAACACATACTGTAAGATAGGAGTAGTGTGAGTGGAAATTATTTTTTTGAACCTAACCATACAGGGAAACCATTTAGTCCTTAACAACAAGGTGTGATGTTAGCTCTAGTTATTAATATATATGCTTTATTCATGAGGTAGCATTAGTCATAGTTTGTGGAGCAATTTTGTCACAAATTGCTGAACTTTGTAATGTTTTTCAGATATTTAGTGAATAGATAAATTTTCCTCTTTTAAAATATTGGTTTGAATGAATTACTGTATCAGTCAAGGTTCTTCAGAGAAATAGAACCAGTAGAAGATGGAGATATAGATACAGATACAGGTAAAGATATGGATATAGACTGAGAGAGAGATTTATTTACCAATTATCTATTAAGAAATTGGCTTGCTCACTTACACCTCTGCAGCTAAAAAAGCCCCATAATCTTCTGTCTGCAAACTGGAGACCCAGGAAAGTCAGCTGTGCAGCTCACTCTGAATCAGACAGGCTGAGGACCAGGGCAGCTATGCTGTATAATCCTTAGGGCACAGGCAGAGACAGACTGATGTTACAGCTTAGCAGTTAAAACGAGAGAATGCGTTCTCCCTCTTTCTCCCGTTCCGTTCTGTGCAGTCCCTCAACGGATTGAATGAGGTCCAGCCACAATGGGGAGGACAGTCTGCTTTACTCGGCCTACTAAATGGTAATCTCCTTTGGAATAAATCTCACTTGCTCATGATATATTATCCTGCTTACACATTCTGAAATGAGTTTGCCAGTACTTTCAAGGATTTCTACACTTATGTCCATGAGGGATACTGATCTGTAATTTTCTTTTCTCATAATAAAATTTATTTTTGGTATCACTGTAATACTGTCCCAAGCTCAGAAATTGGGAGATATACCTTGTTTCATTTTCTGGAAGTTTTTTTCTTAAGAATAGACATTTTTTTCCCAATATTTTATAAAATACATTAATAAAAGCATATGAATCATAAGTTTTCCTTTTGGGAAAGTTTTAACTGTAAAAACAATTTCTTAGTAGATTTAGGACTATTTGAGCTCTATTTCTTCTTGAGTAAGCTTTGGCTGTTTGTGTCTATTTACATTATTTTTTTTTCTGTCTGTCATCAAACTTATTAGCATAAACCACTAAGTTTTAGAATGTTTTGTTATACATGAACAGCTAATCAATACTGTCATTCATTTATTCATTTGTTAATTCATGAATGCACCTTGGATATAGAAAAAATGTCAAGAATATTTTTTAGGTTCAGTCATATATTTTGAATATGATGATATAACCAAACTGCAAGAAATCAGAAGCTCGTACAGAAAAATCTTGTGCTATAATATGTAGAGCTTAGTCTGATAAGCACTATCTTGTAGTTTTATTAGGCATTTACTATGAAAGAGAAAGAACTTTCTACTATTATACCAAGTACTACTTACTGCATTGTGTTATGTAGCACCTCCTATATACTATTATGTAAGTAAGTAGCACTCTTCAAACCAGAAGAACATATTTCAATTTTTTAAACTATAAATATATGAAACACATAAACTTCATCAACAGATCTAATTACTTTCTCTGGTTTATTCTGCTCTGGCCCCACTACACTCTTGCCTTGTAGATTCCCACCTTGGAGTCTTTGCAACCACAGATTCCTCTACCTGAAAAATCTCATTTAGACTAATCCTTAAATGTTACCTTCACAGAAAGGCTGTCCTTAGCCACCTACTAAAGTTATGATTCTCTCTGCTGTTCTGTGTGCTTACTCTGTTTAATTTTCTCACAGCATCATATGACAATATGCCATATACAGTTGACTTGCAAACAATATCACTTTGAACTACATGGGTCCGCTCGCAGAGACTTTTTAAAACAAAAATGTACAATCTGTAGTTGGTTGAATGCAATGATGAGGGACAGCAGGTACTAAAGGCCAACTATTAATATAAAGCTATTCATGGATTTTCAACTCAGTGCAGGTTTGGTGCTCCTAACACCTGCAGTGATCAAGGGTCAATTGTATTTGTTTGTTTTCTGCCTTGTAACCTCCCTTTAGTATAAAAGCTCCAGAAAGGAGGGACTTTATTTTTTTCATAGCTTTGTTTTGCTTACTGTTTTATCTACAGCGCTAGATCAGCCACTTAGTACATCACAGGCATGCAATAAATATTATGGAACAAAGAAATGAAGAAATGTCCATTATTTTAGGAGGTCTAGTTTTTATAACAAGTAGAATGCTCATTCATAGTCAAAATATCTAGCTTTGGTTTTATGAATGTTTACTACTAACTTTGAACAGATAATTTTTGTTTCTATTTTATTAATCTCTTAATTTAAATGTTCATCATGTACATTGACTTCTCTTCCCTGAAACGTTCAAGAGCTCCAGTCCTCACTAATCAATATTTCTTTCATTACTAACAAAACTGTTGTTCAATATGACATATACTTCTATACTTATTATACTAAACAGTAATTTGAAATTTATTTCATGTTTTTATATTTGTCTTTTTTCCAGAGTACAGTGACCAAATTGAGGGGAATCAGCTTTATATTTTTCAAATAGTCAGATTAAGACAATGGGTCGGTTTGGTTATCCTGAAACCATCACTGATGAAGACACGTCAGATATCTTCATGGAATCTGACACTCTGTGGTTGTGGCTTGAAGGCTCTCCCCGTTCTTCACTGTATGAAAAACTTTCAGTCTGCTCTCTGCCACAGTTCCATGTAATTCATCTAATGTGCAAGGTGCTTAGTCGGTCAGTTGTGTCCAACCCTTTGTGACCCCATGGACTGCAGCCCGCCAGGCTCCTCTGTCCACGGGGTTCTCCAGGCAAGAACACTGGAGGGGGTTCCCATGCCCTCCTCAATTTATCTAATACTAAAAGGCAAAAAGTCAAGTATCATGTCTATAGTCTACCTAACATTGACACACTGACTAGATCTTCCAACATTCCCCTTGGATTTTCCTTCAACTGTCAAAATTTGAGAAACCCAGACCCGCTATCTTCTGATATAACTCATTCTTTACCACTTTCCAAGAGTCATGGTCCCTTACATCTTCTTGTGGACCACAAGATCTCATCAGCTTCCTCTTTTGTCTCAGAAATTTTCAAACCTCTAGAGGTGACAGTGAGGTTGCTTTCTTTTCTCTAGGATACAGAGAGGGACGGGAGAGCTTCGGGCCTCAGAGAAGGTTCAGAGGAGGAGATCCACATGGTGATGTGGATGGAAGAACATCTTTTGTCTCCTTTTGTGATATCAGATATAGCAGTGAAATTTATTTAAAAATCTAGTATTTTTTCATTAAGTTAGAAATGTCGGCATTCACAAAATATTTATGGTCTAGTTTGGTGGAAGAATGTCCTTCCTCATTCCTAAGTTTCCTTTAAAAGTCCTTTTATTTGCCCTTTACCAGCACTGGCCAGGAAAGCAGATGAGTCTTGAAGACAAGAACTATATACTTTATTTGGTAACTATATCTTTATCAGATAATGTGTCCTATGTAGAATTAATATTTGATGTTGATGAAGAAAATAATTGAAAATATAAAATCTATTTCTTAAAAAATGCTAGTTTTTTTCTTTATTTTGATAGCTTTAGTACTGTTCCCATTTATAATTCTATTTTTACATTTCCCACCCCCTTTTATTCAAATTTCATAAAATCCATTTCTAGCCTCCCTCCATTTTATTCCCATCTCTTCAGTGAAAAAAACAGAATCTTTAAACTTCATACTTTAATATACATTTAGCCTTGTTTAATAATACCTTTCAAAAGGCTGGTGTTTCTCTTACTTATGATAGCCTTTTCTTGTGTATTCACCTGCATAATGTGTCACACTTTCAAAAACTCTTTACACAGCAGACTTGAGGAGGAAAGAATAGTACTCTTCTCTTCATCTTACCTATGCCAAATAAGAGAAGCTAAAACACAAACCTTTAGTTCACAGATTGGGGTGGGAGACAGAAGTGAAGCTTTCTGCCCTATTTTTCAGTGCTGTCTCTATTATATCAAAAAGCCACTCAAATAACACAGATGAGTTTTCTAACATTGTGTATGGAGCACTATTGTAAAAGAAGGCACTCACTAAAGACTACACACTCTGTGGTTTTGCTTGAAGTTTATATGAAATTCTAGAAAAGGCAAAACTGTAGTTTGCTTTCTTGCAGATCAGTGATTGTTCAGAAGCAAGAGTAGGTGGGGGTAGGTGTTGACTGCCAAGGGACACAGGGGCTTTTTGTGGTGACGGGAGTGTTCTAAAGTTTGACCTTGGGGGCAGTTCAATAACTATTGTCCCCAGTCTATCCAACTACACATTTAAAATGAAGGACACTGTTACTTCTGTATTAATAACATAAATATAGTTTTACTTATTACCAAGCATGTTTAATCAATCAGTTTCTCTTATGCTTTGCCTTTAAGCCTTGGTAACTGGTTAAGGTTGAGCAGGTTTTTGAAAGTGCAAAGCCACGTTTTTCTCTCATCTGACCTGATATACTAATCACCAGGGCACTATTGTGGTATTTAGAACATGGAATGAGGTCAAATATCCCCCTCGTGAAGAGTAAATAGCAAGTGTACTTTAAAAAGTACTTGGCGTGTAATGCCTAATCCTTAAGATACTTTATGCTAAAAAAAAAAAAAAAAAAAGTCAAGACATGCTACTTCATTACAAAAGAATTTGTAACATTTTTCCTGTGTGTCCAACCACATGCATTTTAAAATAAGAAAGCATGAGCCCAATGGAGAATGGATTGAAGCAATATAAGTATGAATAAGCTTGGGTTCTTTCTCATGGTTCCTTCTCATTCATAGCCCTGTCAATAACTTGAAACAGTGATTTTTCCCTCATTAATATTTGTCTGTGGTATCAGTGCTGGTACTTCATAAAAATACTATGTAAAAGTATAAATATAAAAAAGAAAAAAGTAAGATAATGAACCTTAGTCAGTTCAGTTCAGTTGCTCAGTCGTGTCCGACTCTTTGCGACACTATGGACTGCAGCACACCAGGCCTCCCTGTCCATCACCAACTCCCAGAATTTACTCAAACTCATGTCCATAAGTTGGTGATGCCATCCAACCATCTCATCCACTGCTGTCCCCTTCTCCTCCCATCTTCAATCTTTCCCAGCATCGGGGTCTTTTCAAATGAGTCAGTTCTTCACATCAGGTGGCCAGAGTATTGGAGTTTCAGCTTCAGCATCAATCCTTCCAATGAATATTCAGGACTGATTTCCTTCAGGAGGAGTGGTTGGACCTCCTTGCTGTCCAAGAGGCTCTCAAGAGTCTTTTCCAACACCACAGTTCAAAAGCATCAATTCTTCAGTGGAGGAGATACCCCACGTCCAAGGGCACATGAGAAGCCCCAGCAAGATGGCAGGAGGGATGAAACAGCATTTAGAATCAAACTCCATACCCGCCAGAGATGCTCAGAGGGCTCAAACAAATCTTGGACCCACCAGGACCCAGAGGTCCCACAGATAATGACCCTACATGGATCCAATATCCAATTTCAATACATCGGTCAGTTTTTTTTTTCTAAGTCTATACCTAAACTCCACACCAAACTCCACCCTAGATATTTTTTCAGTCAAATCATAGATATAAGTTATTGCATTCATAGATTCTTCAGTATGTATGTATTTAAGATACTTTACAACTCATGAGTCTAATATTTTTACTATTCTTAAAGTAACGAAGTACAATTCTTTTAAGATTATAAACCACAGTATTCATGTTTCCTCCAATACTTTATAGAAGTTTTAATTTGCAATAAGCTTGTGTGAATTAGGAAACAGTGCATACTGTATTTTATTAGTGTAGTTCAAATTGCTTTTAATTTGTAGGCTTCCCATCTTTCTTATAACTTATTCAATAAAGAAAACAAGATCATTGATTATATAAAAATTTTGTACCTTCCAGATTTTGATTATTGTATTCCTTTGTGTCACTTAACATGAGCTCCAGTCTATTTATTTCCTGTAATATATACTTATATTTTATTATAGAAAGTGGATCAAATTTGTTCTAATCAGCTAGCTTTTCCTCTCCATTTTTCAAATTCAATATTAATTCAGAATGATAATATTTTTAGAAAAATTAAGATTACTGAGTTTAAAATGTCCTTGTCTTTTTACTTGTCATATTATTTAAATTTTTTCATTTACATTTTCATGTCTATTTATTTTTACTGTTGTAAAATATACATAACATAAAATTAATATTTCAATCATTTTTAAGTATATGAAAAATATGGAATACTTAATTAATTTTTCATGTCATCCTTCCACAGGGTCCATGCTCTCTCAGCATCATTACAAGTTTAGTATTTGTGCTGCTGAAGTGACATTTTGCTTTTCTTATCTTTATAAAAATGATATTAAGGATATATCTGAATATCTGGCTCAGTTTATGTCTCAAATATATCTCATCTTAAAATTCTGATTATTGAATAGATCTAACATCATTTAAACTTTTATCATTGAAAATAGATTTTACTGTTTTGTCAGTTTGTTGATTATAATGTTTGTCATGAATATTTTCAGGCAAATTACATAAATAGGATTATTAATTTTATCCATTACTGACTCTATTTTGTGAATCACAGGACTTTTTTCTACTTTCAAGTTTGTATGTACATTCATACATTTTTTTTTTTCTGATACTTGTAGTGTAGAGTTATCTTCTTGTCCTTTCTTCATATAGCTATGATGTTATTCCAACACTGCTAATTATAAACAACATTTTTTGCTCACTGATTTCTGGTGCTATGGTTATAATATACTAAGTTTTTCTTTGCAAGTATGTCTATTTTCAGTTTTTGTATTTTGGTCCATGCATATTACAATATCTAACTCTCTTAACTATAGAGCACATAAACCATATTTCATACGGAGTGGGGGGTTAGAATATACTGTTAATGGTTTATTGGTTTTACTATTCCTTCTTATCTATTTTTCATAGGAATGTTATAATTAACTTTTGTATCTCAAGAAAATAAAAAAGATGTTTTTATTGCAATCATTAAATTTGCAAATTTAAGACTTTTACTAATAATCACATGCATAATTGATTTTGTAGGCTCTTGTAGTGCCATCTTTATCAGATTTTATAATATTACACTCACCTTATAACAAGAATTTTGAATTTTTCCCCTTTAAAATAGTTTAAATAATACTGGGATTATCTTTAAGTTGTTTAAAGCAATTTACTTGTGAAAGTAGGTTGAGCTTAGGTCAATTTTTAAAATATATCTTGATTTTGTCTGCTTTTCAAATTTTCTCTGAGACATAATATTATCTTTCAATATGAAGATATGTCTTAATTTATTTCAGAAAGGTATTTACAACTTTTAATATTTATTTTTTGCTCTTGCTTTTGTTTTCATATGTATGTATGTATATACAGACAGATACATAGGTAGGTAGGTAGGTAGATAGATAGATATGCAAGCTCAGTTGCTTCAGTAGTGTCCGACTCTTTGTGATCCCGTGCACTGTAGCCCTGCCAGGCTCCTCTGTCCACAGGATTTCTCAGGCAAGAATGCTGGAGTGGCTCGCCATATCCTTCTCCAGAGCATCTTCCAGACCTGGGATAAAACACGTCTCCCTGAAGCTCTTTCATTACAGGCAGATTCTTTACCCACTGAGTGACCTGGGAAGCTCAGATAGATACAGATATACATATAAACTTCTTTCTATATTTCTCTATCTCTTGCTTCCTCACCTGGAACTTCTGAAGGTGAAAGACCTAAAAACTATAAGACGATGATGGAAAAAACTAAAAAAGACACAAAGAAATGAAAAGATTGCTCATTTTGCTCAGGAATTAGAAGAATTAACATGGTTAAATGTCCATACTACCTAAAAGCAATCTACAGATTCTGTGTAATCCCTGTCAAAACCCCGAAGATATTTCTCACAGAAATAGAGTAAAAAAATAAATAAATAAAATAAAATCCTAAAATTTGCATGGGACCACAAAAGACCCTGAAGAGTCAAGGCAATTCTGATAAAAAAGAACAAAGTTGGCAGTATCACCCTCCCTGATTCAAATTATACTACTAAGCTATAGTAATCAAAACAGCATAACATTCACAGAAAAAGACTGACAGATCAATGGAACAGTGTTTAGAGCCCATAAATGAAGCCACACATGCATAAACAACTAATATAACACAGAGAAGCCAAGAACATACAAGGGAGAAAGGAAAGTCTGTTCAGTAAATGGTACTGGGAAAACTAAACAGCTGCACGGTAAAGAATGAAACTAGATTATATCACACACAACAGTTAAGTCAAAATGGATTAAAGACTTGAATGTAAGACCTGGAAGAAAGGCCTTTAAGACATAAAATACCTTGAAGAAAGCATAAGCAGTACATTCTTTGCTATTGGGTCTTAGCAATGTCTTTTTCGCTCTGTTTCCTTAGGCAAGGGAAATAAAATGAAAAATAAACAAATGGGACTGTATCAAATTAAAAAGTTTCTGCACATCAAAGACAACAATCAATAAATGAAAAGGCAACCTACTGAATGGGAAAAGGCATTTGTAAGTCATATATCTGATAAGGGATTAAAAACTAAAATATGTAAAGAACTCATACAACTCAATAACAACAACAACAAAAACCCCCAACCTGATTGAAAAATGGGCAGGGAATCTGAATAGACATTTTTCCAAAGACATACACAGATGGTCAACAAGCACAGGAAAATATGTTCAGTGTCCCTAATTATTAGGGAAATGCAAATCAAAACCACAATGAGATATTACCTCATGCCCATTAGAATGGCTGTTAAGAAAAGACAAGAAATATTAAGTGTTGGAGAGGATGTGGAGAAAAGGGAACTTTCACACACTGTTGATGGGAATGTAAACTGGTGTAGCCACTGAAAAACTGGATGGAGATTTCTCAAAAAGCTAAGAGCAAAACTTCCATATGATTCAGTAATTCTACTATATGGTATTTATCTGAAGAATACATAAACACTAATTAAAAAAATATGCACACACCACTATCTTCAGTGCAGCATTATTTACAATAGTTAAGATATGGGAGCAACCTAAGTGTCCATCGGCAGGTGAATAAAGAAGATGTAGTAAAGACATGCAACGGAATACTATTCAACCTTATAAAAAGATTAAATTTTGCCATTTGTGACAACATGGATGGACATAAAAGATCTTATGCTAAGTGAAATAAGTCAGAGAAATGACAAATATCATATGATTTCACTCATGTGTAGAATAAAAATTAATAAAGCAAACCAAACAAAAGCAAGCCAAATACATACAAAGAATAGATTGATGGTTACGAGAAGGAAACAACAGTGATAATGGGAGGAACAAGTAAATGGGGATAAATTTTATACTGAGGGATAGAAATTAGATTTTGATGGTGAGTTTGCTATAGAGTGGTGGCTCAGACAGTAAATAATCTGCCTGCAACGTGGGAAACTTGGGTCAGTCTCTGGGTTGGAAAGATCCTCTGGAGAAGGAAATGGCTATCCACTCTCGTATTCTTGCCTAGAGAATTCCATGTACAGAGGAGCATGGCAGGCTACAGTCCATGGACTAACAAAGAGTTGGACACGACTTAGTGACTAACACTTTCACTTTTTTCATGCTGTAGAGTATATACAAAAGTGTAATTATAATGCTGTATATATGAAACATATAACTTTATAAACCAGTGTACCCCAATAAATTAATTAATTAAAAAATAAAGAAGCATCAATTTGATCTCATGGATATGATTAAAAGCAGACCAAACATATGATAGGCTATATATTGAATTCAGAAATACACTGTTAGAAAATATATGCAAATTAAAACAGAGAACAATGAAGACAAACATAAGGAAAAAAAAAATAAAGCATAAGGGACACATGGAAATTGGTCAAAAAAGTGTCTGCAAAGGAGAAAGAAGACAGAGAATTAGGATAGAAACAAAGCTTGAAAAAAATAATTTCCCATATAAGTTGAAAGATAATGCCAGTGAATCCCAGTGGAACAAATACAAAGAAAAACATACCCAGGTGTAATCAAATTGTTGAAAATCAAAGACAAAGTGGTAATATTAAAAGCAGCTGCAGGAGGAAAAAAGCTATCTGACATTTACTAGGAAATATGTATACAATTGGCAGTTAAGATATTAATATAAAATGGAAGTTAGGCAAAGAATAAAAGGTACCTAAACTAAATCCAGTTACTGTGGGAGCCTGGCAAATATAATTTGCTGGATAGCTTTCCTCTTGCCCTCTCCTCCATATGGAGTAACACAGGGAAAGTTCAGGACCCTCATGGGAGAACAAAAAGATAATCTCTTCGTGCTGTGGGAAACAAGGTGAAATAGCTAGCTGCCTTAGGGACATTAAGGTTTTACATCTAAGTGGAGATTTCAAGTAAGAAGTTGAATATATGAGTTTAGATTACAGAGGGAATTCTTAGAATTCACATACCATATGTAATTCTTTTAAGGATAGCGTGTAACAAAAGAAGTACTTCAGAGTACTCAACAAATGCAAGATTCAAATTAAGACTAGTTTTAAAACTCATAAAAATATTTTTGCCTGATGTTCATATACTAAATTTGGTATTCTAATTTGTCATAGATAGTTCAGAATCCAAGAATATGGATTCTATGATTAAAGTATAGCATCAAAAACTGCATAAAATGACACTATCAAATTTCCCAATATTATTATTCCCATCCTGCCCATGATTAATTTTACATAACTATATAAGTTTGAGGAAACAAATCTAATTAGATTGTTATAAAAATCATATATATGTGTATAGTTTTATTGATAATAATATTTTCTAGATCACCAGCTATTATATTTTATCAGCTCTCTTAGGATAAATTTCCTTTGTGATCAATGCACAAATATGTGTGTTCTCCTTTTGTAACTTTTGCCATAAATTTCACAAACTCTGAATCAAGCGATAATGTTTTCTCATTATTTTTAGAGGTAAATATGTTGCCTATCTCTTGCAAACAAGTTGGACTTCTCAACATGTATTCTATGCAGTAAATTCATATTCCGTTTGCATTTCTTGTTTTGCTGCCTCTATTGGGTTGATTTGCGTCCTGCCCAGGAAAGATTTATTAAGTTAGCTTTAAACTTCAGTACCTCAGAATGTGACTTTCTTTGGAAGTAGGATCATGGAAGATTAATTAGTTAAGATGTAGTAGAAAGAAAGTGAAAGTGAAGTCGCTCAGTCGTGGCCGACTCTTTGCAACCCTATGGACTGTAGCCTACCAGGCTTCTCCATCCATGGGATTTTCCAGGCAAGAGTACGGCAGTGGGTTGCCATTTCCTTCTCCAGGGGATCCTTCCGACCCAGGGATCGAACCCAGGTCCCCCACATTGCAGGCAGACGCTTTACCATCTGAGCCACAAGGAAAGCCCTAAGATGTAGCAGAGTGTGCCCTTAATCCACTATGACTGGTGTCCTTATAAAAGGAGGGAAGAGAATGTGTAGACAGACACATAGGAAGTACACCATTGATGACAGCAGCAGAGATTAGAGTGAGGAAGCTCCGAGCCAAGGAATACCAAGCACTGACAGCCACCACCAGAAACTAGGAAGGGACAGGAAGGATTTTACTTCAAGGAAGCACGGACCTGCTGACACCTTGACTTCAGATTTGGTCGCCAGGGCTGTGAGATCATAGATTCCTATTGTTTTAAGCCATCCAGTTTGTAGCACTTTGTTATTGTAACCCTAGAAAAATAATGCTGCTGTTGTTTACTCGCTAAGTCATGTCTGACATTTTGAGACCCCGTGGACTCTAGCCCACCATGATCCTCAGTTCATGGTATATTCCAGTAAGAATACTGGAGTGGGTTACCATTTCCTTCTCCAGGGGGTCTTCCCAATCCAGGAATTGAACTTGTCTCCTGCATTGGCAACTGGATTCTCTACTGCTGAGCCACCAGGGAAGCCCCTAGGGAAATAATACACTGTGTTTATACTCAATTCCTTCACTGATTTTTGTTTTCTGTTCACTCATTGTATGATATATATTTTAATTGAATTCCCCTTTTCCATGAAATGAGCCAGAACTCCTTTGTCTATCCATTCACCATCTATCCTTTAATATAAAAGCTTATAATGTGATTCATGCTTCGGAGTAGCTTCCTGACTGATGGTTGTTTTAAGACTTAATGCCCATGAATGTTAATGAAAAAACATAAAACAATAGAAACTTAAATTATAAACTAATTGGAGCAAACAATACCATTATAAGCATTTAGAGATGGGATTGATTAGTGTAGGCAAAAGCAAGCAATAAATAGGAAAATTACCTATAAGTCAGGATTTAAGCTTAAACTTAAAGACTGGATAGGAAGGATTTTAGCTGGTGGGAAGAGACGATGCTATTTCAGGAAGGAAGCAGCTTGTTCAGTGTTAGGATGATAGGCAAGTGTGTGATGCAAATAAATGATGATACTGACTCCAGAGAAAGCTCCACAGTTGGGAGCATGGAAAACAACCTTGTCCAAGTGGGAGGTAGAAAGCTTGCAGGGAATTTGAAAATACACAAGAAGAGAAGTTTCAATCTCTTTAGGAAGGCTATTGGGAGCTGTTGTAGATTTCTGAACACTAGTAGAATAAAAGGACCTAAGGGAGATTAATCCAGACATAGTGTGCAATGTAAGTTAAGAGTTGTAGAAAGAAAAATGAGTCTCAGGAAAGAATCAAGAGAAGAGAGCCTGAGAGTCACTTTAGAAAACCAGCTAAAGAATCCAGACATCTTATATTCAGTGCCTAAATAAATGCCACTGACCTGAGAAGATCAAACTAAATCCTGAAGTTCTAATTCCTCTATCACTGCTTAATTTCTCTTTTTATCAAGATTGGATTTGAGCTATTAACACCTATTTCAGGGATCTTTTCATTGATAATAAAAGATTTCTCTCCTAACCTTGGAATACCTTGAATAAACTTTAATTTTCAAAAGCAGCTGATATCCATGGTGTATGAGTATATCTATAATGCTTACTACTAAGGTTCAGTTTTGAGAGAATGACAAGTTTGAATTTTTAGCTGGGTAGTCTTAACTTCCAAGCTGTGTTCATTTTGCTGACGGTAGAACCTTCCTTCCCACCTTATTATTGTCTCTTTCCTTGAGACTACTCTAGCTAGCTTGTGTGTTTCAGATAGGTGAACTCTACTTTCTTGATGGTTTTTCCTTTGAATTTTACCTTCCTCATCCAATCTCTTTTAGAAAATGTAGGCTCTTTATATACAGATTTCAAGGGGACTTCTCATGGCATAATTGATTTTGAGGACTCTTTGGCCTGATACTTCTATTTAGATTGAAATTTATGGAAGTAATTCAAGACATCACTCAAATTGCAATATCATCAGTATTTTTTTTTTTTTTTTTTGAGCAGTGACATTGAAACTCCATTATGTTCATTTTAAGAAAAAGATTGGGTTTTGTAGAGATTTTCATTTTTTTAATATAAAATATTTCTTTTTCATAAAATATATTTCTAATGAACAGTCTTCGAGCTATTTGTGCAAATTCAGCCCAGGGAAAAGAAGCAGGTAGAGTGGAAATTGAAAGACACTAAATATTCTAAGTATGTTCATTTAAGACTCACTCAAATTTGCAGAATAAAAAAGAATAATCATGATTCAGAAATATGGGATGATTGAAGATTAGAAAAAAAACATGTTCTATAAAAACATTTTGGAGATGATTTAAGTTATAAAGTTCTGATAGTTCTTTGAATCACAGGCAAGTGGGCATTCATTCCCTTTAAAAATCTCCATTTACTGCTGGAAAATCAGCCTAAGGGTTACATGACAACCTGTATTGCATTTTGAAACTTACATTCTTGAGTTAGTAATTTTTTCCTAGGCGTGTATTATCCTTGATAGAAATAGTATAAATAGTTTTATGGTACCATTTTTTTTTTCAAAATTCATCTTGCAACTTTTAGCTATATCAGTTGTATAAACTGTAGTTAATATAACAATATGAAATAGTATAAATTGTGTATTTTTAAAATTATATATATCTACTAACTGATTCTGTAATAAGAAATAAACTTAATTTCATTCTCTAGCAGGAGTCTTGCTTTATTATTTTGTTATGAAAAGTGTATGTAAAAAACCCACTCCTACAATATATATCTATTGTTTTTACACTTGATAATGTCATTATTTTATATTATCAATTGTATGAGGCTATAATGTGAAAATATGACTACTTTACTAGAATATAAGTAAATATAGTAAATATTATTTGCTATAGAGATTTAGTATTATTTACAATATTTTAATAATTTACTATACTATTAATTAATAATATTAATTTACTATTAATACTATTTACTCTAATAATTTAATATTATTTACTATAATATTATTTACTATAAGTAAGTATAGTAAATACAGTAAATATTATTTACTATAGTTGAGAAGGAAATGGCAACCCACTCCAATATTCTTGCCTGGAGAATCACACGGGCGGGGCAGCCTGGTGGGCTGCCATCTATGGGTTTGCACAGTTGGACACAACTGAAACGGCTTAGCAGCAGCAGCAGCAGCAGCATCTACTATAGAGATAGTGCCTTGTTTGGACAGGCTCTTAGTTGGGATCTCCTAAATCTAGACCTGGCACCTAATGGGAAAATATTATAATATGTAGATGACCTATGGATTTGTAAGGCCTCCTCAGACAGCCATTTTGCTTTTTTGCATTTCTTTTTCTTGGGGATGGTCTTGATCCCTGTCTCCTGGACAATGTCAAGAACCTCCATCCATAGTTCATCAGGCACTCTATCAGATCTAGTCCCTTAAATCTATTTCTCACTTCCACTGTATAGTCATAAGGGAGTGGATTCAGGTCATACCTAAATGGTCTAGTGGTTTTCCCCGCTTTCTGCAATTTAAGTCTGAATTTGGCAATAAGGAGTTCATTATCTGAGCCACAGTCTGCTCCTGGTCTTGTTTTTGCTGACTGTATACAGCTTCTCCATCTTTGGCTGCAAAGAATATAATCCGTCTGATTTCGGTGTTGACCATCTGGTGATGTCCACGTGTAGAGTCTTCTCTTGTGTTGCTGGAAGAGGGTGTTTGCTATGACCAGTGTGTTCTCTTGGCAAAACTCTATTAGCATTTGCCCTGCTTCATTCTTTACTCCAAGGCCAAATTTGCCTGTTACTCCAAGTATTTCTTGACTTCCTACTTTTGCATTCCAGTCCCCTATAATGAAAAGGACATCTTTTTTGGGTGTTAGTTCTAAAAAGGTCTTGTAGGTCTTCATAGAACTGTTCAACTTCAGCTTCTTCGGCGTTACTGGTAGGTGCATAGACTTGGATTACTGTGATATTGAATGGTTTGCCTTGGAAACGAACAGAGATCATTCTGTCATTTTTGAGATTGCATCCAAGTACTACATTTCAGACTCTTTTGTTGACTATGATGGCTACTCCATCTCTTCTAAGGGATTCCTGCCCACAGTAGTAGATATAATGGTCATCTGAGTTAAATTCACCCATTCCAGTCCATCTTAGTTCGCTGATTCCTAGAATGTCGACATTCACTCTTGCCATCTCCTGTTTGACCACTTCCAGTTTCCCTTGATTCATGGACCTAACATTCCAGGTTCCTATGCAATATTGCTCTTTACAGCATCGGACCTTGCTTCTATCACCAGTCACATCCACAACTGGGTGTTGTTTTTACTTTGGCTCCATCCCTTCATTCTTTCTGAAGTTATTTCTCCACTGATGTCCAGTAGCATATTGGGCAGCTACTGACCTGGGGCGTTCATATTTCATTGTCCTATCTTTTTGCTTTTTCATACTGTTCATGGGGTTCTCAAGGCAAGAATACTGAAGTGGTTTGCCATGCCCTTCTCCAGTGGACCGCATGCTGTCAGACCTCTCCACTATGACCCGTCCATCTTGGGTGGCCCCATACGGCATGGCTTAGTTTCGTTGAGTTAGACAAGGCTGTGGTCCATGTGATCAGATTGGCTAGTTTTCTGTGATTGTGGTTTCAATCTGTCTGATGCCGTCTCTCAGTGCCTACCATCCTACTTGGGTTTCTTTTACCTTGGACATGGGGTATCTCTTAGCGGCTGCTCCAGGAAAGTGCAGCCGCCACTCCTGACCTTGGACGTGGGGTAGCTCCTCTCTGCTGCTCGCCGCTCCTGCGCTGCACAGATAGTGATTGCAGCCATGAAATTAAAAGACACTTACTCCTTGGAAGGAAAGTTTTGACCAACCTAGACAGCATATCAAAAAGCAGAGACATTACTTTGTCAACAAAGCTCCGTCTAGTCAAGGCTCTGGTTTTTCCAGTGGTCATGTATGGATGTGAGAGTTGGACTATAAAGAAAGCTGAGCACAGAAGAATTGATGCTTTTGAACTGTGGTGTTGGAGAACACTCTTGAGAGTCCCTTGGACTGCAAGGTGATCCAACCAGTCCATCCTAAAGGAGATCAGGCCTGGGTGTTCATTGGAAGGACTGATGTTGAAGCTGAAACTCCAATACTTTGGCCACCTGGTCTGAAGAGCTGACTCATTTGAAAAGACCCTGATGCTGGGAAAGATTGAGGGCAGTAGGAGAAGGGGACAACAGAGGATGAGATGGTTGGATGGCATCACAGACTCAATGGACATGAGTTTGGGTAAACTCTGGGACTTGGTGATGGACAGGGAGGCCTGGCATGCTGCGACTTGTGGGGTTGCAAAGAGTCGGACACGACTGAGCAACTGAACTGAACTGAACTGACCTATGGATTTCTGATCAAAGGATCCTCAGACATCAAGTAGTGCTGATGGAAAATCCAGGCCTCATTATATCCCCTTGAGAGGTTCTTAACCCAGCTACCCTCCTGCCTACCCCTGAGGGCTCTCTCCCCTTTCACTCTTGCCTAGCAACTTTGGACCACTGGACAAAACCCTAAGAGGGACTGTCTTGAGGGACTGACCATTCTTGAGGAAATCAGGTATACTGATGCAAGCAGCTTTGTCTTGTATGGAAAAAGAAGAGCCGGATATGCAGTAGTCTCCAATTTTGAGACCACAGAGGCTAAACTTTTGCCACCAGGTACTTCAGGCCAATTGGCTGAACTCATAGCCCTGACTCGACCTTTAGAGCTGGGAAAAGGAAAAAGAGTAGCTATTTACACTGACTCCAAGGATGCCTTTCTGGTGCTATATGCACATGCTGCTATTGGAAAGAAAGGGGCCACTTGACCACCCGAGGGTCCCCAATCAAACATGGTGATCAAATCGTTAGGCTCTTGAGGCAGCCCATCTGCCCACCAAGGTTTCAGCCTCCCCCTGTAAAGGACACCAAAAAGGGAGCACAGGAGTGGTGCAAGGGAACCAAGCAGCTGATCAGGCAGCTAAGACAGCAGCATTACAGAGCAATGACCTAATAGCGGTTGCCACCTTAGTTCCACAGACTAATTTGCCAGAAACTCCTTCACATACTGAAGGTAAGACTCCTAAAGCTAAGAGTGAGGGCTTTCAAGAAGATCATATGGGGTAGTTCCAAAAGGAGGGACTCCTTTTTCATCTGAGAACCTCCAATGGAAGTTGGTTAACTCCTTACATGCCACCATTCACTTAGGGGAGAAGGCCCTCCAAAGATTACTAGAAAGGTCCTTCAGAGCAACAGGCCTCCGAACGACTATAAAGCAAATGGTATCCTCTTGTCCCACTTGCCAATTAAACGACCCCCAAGGAGCTTGAAAACCCTAGCTGGCCCAGCCTGTCCAACAGCGTAGGACCGACCTAGGAGAGGACTGGCAGATGGACTTCACCCAGATGCCAGTTTCTCAAGGGTATAAATACCTACTAGTCATGATAGATACATTCACAGGATGGATTAAAGGTTTTCCCACCTGGACTGAGAAGGTTGAGGAGGTGGTAAAAAAAAAAAAATCTGCTCCATGAAATCATTCCAAGATTTGGCCTGCCCAGGTCATTACAAAGTAACAATGGGACATCATTTACTTCTAAGGTCACCCAAGGGGTCTCTAAAGCACTGGGCATTACTTTTGCCTCCATTGTGCCTGGAGGCCTCAGTCTTCAGGAAAAGTAGAAAGAGCCAACCAATTCTTAAAATCAGTGATAAAAATGATAACCCAGGAGACCTCCCTAAGATGGAAGAAGGCTTTACTAATAGCTCTCCTCTGCACTCATACATCCCCCAAGGAACAGGCTGGCCTTAGTTGTTATGAGTTGCTATATGGGAGACCTTTTTTTATGTCAATGACCTCTTCCTGGATCCAGAGGCTCAGACGCTCCAGTCTTATACCATGGCCATTGGGCAATTTCAACGGGATACAGGCTTGTGGTGTGTCAACCAGGACCCAAAGATTCTAAAGAGCCACCACTATGGGCTCCAAGGACTCATGTCATAATTAAAGCCTGCAAAGATGGGTCCCCCAAGACTCAACTCCAGGCCACATGAAAGGGCCCCTACCCTGTAATACTTTCCCATAATATAATAGTGAATCTTTTGATCATTTTGACTTTCTGCATCTTTCATTTCCTCACCAATACTGATTTTTCATATCTTCTTACCAACAAGCAAGTATCTCCAAAAGCAAAACAAAACACACAGACACCATAATGATTAACACATGAGATACAAATTCTTTTGAGGCTCAGCTGCTGAAATAGTTAATACTGAATATGGTTACATTGAACCAGGAATCAAAAGAACTGGACGACTATCTTTACTGTTATGTTTATATTGTTTACAGAGCAATATGACACAGATGCAAAAATCCTCAAAAAAAAGTCAGCAAATAAAATTTAACAATAAAAGGATCATATACCATGATCAAGTGGGATTTACACCAGTGACACAAAGATGGCTCAATATTCATCAATCAATCAATGTGATACACATGTATACATTAAAGAATAAAAATGATGCAATCATCTCACTAGATGCAGAAAAAGCTTTTGACAAAATTCAACATCCATTTGTAACACAAATCCAACAAAGTAGTATAGAGGGAACATACTTCAACATAATAAAGGCCATATATGGTAAGTCTGCAACTAATACCACACTTGATGGTGAAAAGCTAAAATCATTTCCTTCAAGATCAGGAACAAGATGAAAATGCCCACTCACAATTTTTATTCAACATAGTATTAGAAGTCTTAGCCACATCAATAAGAAATAAAAATAATTCAAATTGGAAAGAATGACATAAGACTGTCACTATTTGCAGATGAAACAATATTATATGTAGAAAATCCTAACGATGTTATTAATAAACTAAAAGCACTCATCAATGAATGCAGTAAAGTTTCAGGATATAAAATCAATATATGGAAAGTGAATTACAGATATGAAACAGGTAGTGCAGGGAATATAGTCAACAATTATGTCATATCTTTGGTGTCATACAGTAACGACTTATTGCAGTGATTATCATGAACTGTAAAGAAATACTTAATCACTCTGTTGTGTTACAGGGACAAACATAATATTACAGGTCAATACACTTCAAAGACAAATGACCTAAGCTCGTAAAAAAGAAGAGAAGAGATTTGTGGTTAACAAAAGAGGTTAACCTCCTGCCAACTAGGAGACAGGAGGAGGGAGGGGAGAATTGAAGGAAAATAGTCAAAAGTACAAATTACCAGTTAAAATATAATGTATGACTTGATAAATATAAATAACACTGCTATATGTCATATATGAAAGTTGTTAAGAGAGTATATAGTAAGAGTCTCTCATCACAAGGGAAAATACTTTTTCTATTTCCTTAATTTCATATCTTAATGAGATAATGTATGTTCACTAAAATTATTCTCATAATCGCTTCATGATGTATATAAGTCAAGATGGCTTAGATGGTGAAGAATCTGCCTGCAGTGCAGGAGACCTGGGATAGATCCCTGAGTCTGGATCATCCCCTGGAGAAGGAAATAGCAACCCACTCCAGCATTCCTGCCTAGAGAGTTCCATGGACAGAGGAGCCTGATGGGCTACAGTCCATGGGGTTGCAAAGAGTCGGACACAACCGAGTGACTAATGCACACACCCACGGTACATCTTAAATTTATACAGTGCTGTTTGTCAGTTAGGTCTTAATAAAACAGGAACAAAATAA
This sequence comes from Giraffa tippelskirchi, assembly GCF_054371585.1. Lineage (NCBI taxonomy): Eukaryota > Metazoa > Chordata > Mammalia > Artiodactyla > Giraffidae > Giraffa > Giraffa tippelskirchi. The sequence continues at coordinate 172,995,471 of NC_137280.1, read as the reverse complement.
AAACACAAAATAGAAAATAATAAAGAATATATAAAAATAAACATCCAAAAATGATCTAAAAACACTTTTATGTAAGAATACTTAATAAGGCCTTGAATTTCCATAAGTGAGATTTGCAGTTAAATCTTAAATCATTTCCTATCGCCTTTGTGATTTTACAGGAAGACCAGTGAAACAGAATGCAGAGACATGAGATAAGTGGCAATCCTATATGGATGCACGAGTTGAATACCAGATTACTTCAAATTGGAGGGAACCCACTTCAAGTAGGTTGTTTTAATACATGAGGTTCAGCCTTATGGCTCATGATAGATGAAGACACAAAAAATATAAATAAAATCTGTCTCATTTTTTTTTTTTTTTTTGCATTCTGGAACAGTACTGGTACTAGAATATAATGTCAAAATATGTGTTTGATGTTTAAATCACACTGAAATAGAAACATTTTTCTTTAAAAAAAATATAAATAGATGCCTACTGCACTTCTTATACAATATGAAATGCTAGGTGGATAATAATCCAAAAGTTAAAAATGAAGCAATAAAAGTGCTAGAACAAAATATTGGAGTATCTAATTTTACATATATTAGGAATAGGGAAACAAATTTAAAACAAGTCCAAACCTTGAAATGATAAAAGATAAAAAAGCGATTCAAATACAATAAATGGGAATTTTCTAGACAGAAACAAATCTCATAAAAATATGTAAGAAAGTGACAACTGGGAAAATATATCAATCATCTATTTCAAGTAAAGACATACTTTCTCAGGAATCAGCAAATAAAATACCACAAAAAGACAAATATCATATGATAATGTTCATCTATGGAATCTAAAAGTAAGGCTACAAATGAATTTATTTATGAAACAGAAGTAGAGTCATGAATGTACAAAACAAATTTATAGTTGCCAGGGGATGAGGGAGGAAGGATAAATTGGGAGATTGGGATTAATATATACACACTACTGTATTCAAAATAGGGACTTCCCAGGCAGTTTAGTAGTAAAGAACCTGCCTGCCAAGTAGGAGACACAGGTTTGATCCTTGGGTCATGAAGATCCCCGAAAGAAGGGGATGGCTACCCATTCCTGTATTCTAACCTGGAGAATCCCATGGAGAGAGGAGTCTGGCAGGCTACAGTCTATGGGGTTGCAGAGTGGAACACAACTGAGTGATGAACACTGCACTATTTCAGCAAGCCATGATACCCTAATAGAAGCAGGCAAGATACTACAGACAGACATTGTGGCTACCTTTGAAGAGTAATGTGGAACAACACTAAGGATATCAATCTGCAAGACATGAATATTCAAAATGAGATAGTGAAAGAGAGTACCTTTTTACTTCTACATACCCTCTTTGGGTAAAACATATCAAAATAAATGCATGTTCAGTTCAGTTCACTTCAGTTCAGTCGCTCAGTCGTGTCCGACTCTTTGCGACCCCATGAATTGCAGCACACCAGGCCTCTCTGTCCATCACCAACTCCCAGAGTTTACCCAAACCCATGACCATCGAGTCGGTTATGCCATCCAACCATCTCATCCTCTGTCGTCCCCTTCTCCTCCCACCCCCAATCCTACCCAGCATCAGGGTCTTTTCCAATGAGTCAACCCTTCACATGAGGTGGCCAAAGTATTGGAGTTTCAGCTTCAACATCAGACCTTCCAGTGAACACCCAGGATTGAACTCCTTTAGGATGGATTGATTGGATCTCCTTGCAGTCCAAGGGACTCTCAAGAGTCTTCTCCAACACCACAGTTCAAAAGCATCAATTCTGCGGTGCTCAGCTTTCTTCACCGTCCAACTCTCACATCCATACATGACCACTGGAAAAACCAGAGCCTTGACTAGACAGACTTCTGTTGGCAAAGTAATGTCTTTGCTTTTAAATATGCTATCTAGGTTGGCCATAACCTTCCTTCCAAGGAGTAAGTGTCTTTTAATTTCATGGCTGCAATCACCATCAGCAGTGATTTTTGAGCCCCAAAACATAAAGTCTGACACTGTTTCCACTGTTTCTCCATCTATTTCCCATGAAGTGATGGGACCAGATGCCATGATCTTAGTTTTCTGAACGTTGAGCTTTAAGCCAACTTTTTCACTCTCCTCCTTCACCTTCATCAAGAGGCTCTTTAGTTCTTCTTCACTTTCTGCCATAAGGGTGGTGTCATGCGCATATCTGAGGTTATTGATATTTCTCCCGGCAATCTTGATTCCAGCTTGTGTTTCTTCCAGCCCAGCGTTTCTCATGATGTACTCTGCATATAAATTAAATAGCAGGGTGACAATCTACAGCCTTGACGGACTGCTTTTCCTGTTTGGAACCAGGCTGTTGTTCCATGTCCAGTTCGAACTGTTGCTTCCTGACCTGCATACAGGTTTCTCAAGAGACAGGTCAGATGGTCTGGTATTCCCATCTCTTTCAGAACTGTCCACAGTTTATTGTGATCCACACAGTCAAAGGCTTTGGCATAGTCAATAAAGCAGAAATAGATGTTTTTCTGGAACTCTCTTGCTTTTTCGATGATCCAGCGGATGTTGGCAATTTGATCTTTGGTTCCTGTGCCTTTTCTAAAACCAGCTTGAACATCTGGAAGTTCACGGTTCACGTATTGCTGAAGCCTGGCTTGGAGAATTTTGAGCATTACTTTACTAGCATGTGAGATGAGTGCAATTGTGTGGTAGTTTGAGCATTCTTTGGCATTGCCTTTCTTTGGGATTGGAATGAAGACTGACCTCCTCCAGTCCTGTGGCCACTGCTGAGTTTTCCAAATTTGCTGGCATATCGAGTGCAGCACTTTCACAGCATCACCTTTGAGGATTTGAAATAGCTCCACTGGAATTCCATCACCTCCACTAGCTTTGTTCATAGTGATGCTCTCTAAGGCCCACCTGAGTTCACATTCCAGGATGTCTGGCTCTAGGTGAATGATCACACCATCGTGATTATCTGGGTCATGAAGATCTTTTTTGTACAGTTATTCTGTGTATTCTTGCCACCTCTTCTTAATATCTTCTGCTTCTGTTAGGTCCATACCATTTCTGTCCTTTATCGAGCCTATCTTTGCATGAAATGTTCCTTTGGTATCTCTCATTTTCTTGAAGAGATCTCTAGTCTTTCCCAATCTGTTGTTTTCCCCTATTTCCTTGCACTGATAACTGAGGAAGGCTTTCTTATCTCTCCTTGCTGTTCTTTGGAACTCTGCATTCAGATGGGAATATCTTTCCTTTTCTCCTTTGCTCTTCGCTTCTCTTCTCTTCGTAGCTATCTGTAAGGCCTCCTCAGACAGCCATTTTGCTTTTTTGCATTTCTTTTCCATGGGGACTTTCTTGATCCCTGTCTCCGATACAATGTCACGAACCTCTGTCCATAGTTCATCAGGCACTCTATCAGGTCTATACCCTTAAATCTATTTGTCACTTCCACTGTATACTCATAAGGGATTTGATCTAGGTCATACCTGAATGGTCTAGTGGTTTTCCCTACTTTCTTCAATTTAAGTCTGAATTTGGCAATAAGCAGTTCATGATCCAAGCCACAGTCTGCTCCTGGTCTTGTTTTTGCTGACTGTATAGAGCTTCTCCATCTTTGGCTGCAAAGAATATAATCAATCTGATTTCGGTGTTGACCATCTGGTGATGTCCACGTGTAGAGTCTTCTCTTGTGTTGTTGGAAGAGGGTGTTTGCTATTACCAGTGCGTTCTCAAGGCAAAACTCTATTAGCCTTTGCCCTGCTTCATTCTGTACTCCAAGGCCATTCTTGCCTGTTACGCCAGGTGTTTCTTGACTTCCTACTTTTGCATTCCAGTCCCCTATAATGAAAAGGACATCTTTTTTGGGTGTTAGTTCTAGAAGGTCTTGTAGGTCTTCATAGAACTGTTAACCTTCAGCTTCTTCGGTGTTACTGGTCAGGGCATAGACCTGGATTACCGTGATATTGAATGGTTTGCCTTGGAACAAACAGAGATCATTCTATCGTTTTTGAGATCGCATCCAAGTACTGCATTTTGGACTCTTTTGTTGACCATAATGGCTACTCCATTTCTTCTAAGGGATTCTTGCCCACAGTAGTAGATATAATGGTCATCTGAGTTAAATTCACCCATTCCAGTCCATCTTAGTTCGCTGATTCCTAGAATGTCGACGTTCACTCTTGCCATCTCCTGTTTGACCACTTCCAATTTGCCTTGATTCATGGACCTAACATTCCAGGTTCCTATGCAATATTGCTCTTTACAGCATCGGACTTTGCGTCTATCACCAGTCACATCCACAGTTGGGTATCGTTTTTGCTTTGGCTCCACCCCATCATTCTTTCTGGAGTTATTTCTTCACTGATCTCCATTAGTATATTGGGCACCTACTGACCTGGGGAGTTCATCTTTCACTGTCCTATCTTTTTGCCTTTTTATACTTTTCATGGGGTTCTCAAGGCAAGAATACTGAAGTGGTTTGCCATGTTAGTTTTCATTTATGAAGAATATTTATGAAAAATATTTATGGAAGTATATTTTAACTATTATCAGCATTTGTTCTGGGAAAAATGATATTATGAACATAATGCTTAGCACTATAAACACCAAAACCCTTGATTTTAATAATCATTTAACCTCTGTTCTAGATCTAATTTTAACATTTTTTTCTAATGAATTTTTATAATTTCTCTGGGAAACAGGACTATATTTTTTATACTAGGGTTAGTGTATTATTAGAATATAGTTCAAAATCTTATTTACACAAGTATTTTAAAGTAATTGAGTTTCTTGAAGGGTTCATCTTTTAGTGATATTTTTCAGTAGATGATAGTACACAGTAAAATGTATCACAGTGACTTTCTACATGGACTGGAAATACAACCTAATACAATCAAAACGTGAAGTAATACTAATTACTGGGCATGAGGTGGGATCAGGGGATGAGAAGGTCCAGTTATGAAGCCTCACCTGTGCAAGGCCCGGTTGTAGAACTGGGCAAGCAGTAACACACAGATGGCTAAAGTCTCGGCCTTTGCTCTCAAATTTAGAATGAGACCATAAAACATATGAGCATGCAAATAAATCAGATAATATAATTTCTTATTTTATAACACTGCTTAGAAATAAGCTTGTAGAAGAGCAGTTTCAGAGAGGCTACAAAGGAAATCATTCTTGAGGAGATGACATTTCAACAAAAACTTTAATAAAATATTAATGAGCTAAAAAAATTATAAGTAAATATATTCCAGATGGAATTTGAATGGCATGTTTAAGGTGCAGCTGTAAAACCAGCGTTCCTGTTGCGGAGTGAGCTAATATAAGAGTTACCAAAAAAAAATGTTGAGTCAGAAAACCAAGCAGAGTGCAGATCATGCAAAGCTGTGCCAATCGCTGGATGGTACTGAGACCTGGAAGGGCAAAATATGGCCTATGTTTTACAAAGGTTACTTTACCTGGTCTACGTGTATGGGATTGCAGGGTGTTGGTTAGAGCTTGGGTGCATGGGAACCAGGCTATTTCTGCAGTTTCAGCTAGAGAAGATGGTAGCTAGCTTGGGCTAAGGAAGGAGTTGGGGATTTTTTGATCAATTGTTAGGTTCTGAATTTGGAACTTGGGACTAAAGGACTTGAAGGTGACTTTGATAAGAAGTGTAGACAGACAGAGGGATCCACCATGACACCTAGATTTTACTGCTGAAAACTGTGTAAATGGTGGTATCCCTTAATCAAGATGGAGAACTCTCTGTGAGAAGTAGGTTTTGCAAGAGTGTTCACACAGCAAGACTGTTTTCAAACAAGAAATGGGATACCTGCTAGTCAAGGTGTTTAAAAGTCAGTTCGGTATGAGTCTGGAGCTCATAAGAAGCATGAGACTGGAGCTATAAAGTTTGGAGTAATAAGTGTACATATAGTATTAAAGGTCAGAGGTCACCTGTAGAGTGACCATCAGAAATGAGGAAAAGAACACCAACATTTGATCCTACATCTTACATTTGATATAAAAAACTGTTATTCAATTTTTTGCTGGGTAGTCCAATGAAGAATGTTGACCATTGCAAAGCCAAAGAGAGTAGAAATGTTGAAAGTAGAAAATTCAATGATTGTCTCTATGAATTCAAAAATTCATATCTTGAGATGAGTATTGGCTTGAAAGAACCTAGGCAATACAAAGGAATGTGTTTATTCATTTTTGTTTATGAGAAGCTATATACAGTTGAAATTCTAGAAATAAAAATAAAATGTATTATTTTCCCCCATAATTCACAGTGTACTTGGGGACAAAAACCCCTGGGAGGATAGGCAGGGCCCTCTAATTTATTCAGAGACTAATCTGACTTCCCCAACTTGACTCCTGAGCTAAAACTTAAAACATGAGAAGCAGTCCTATTGGTGAAAAGGTTCTAACCGAGGAAGAAATTCTAGGCCCAAGAAACCGCATGGGCAAAGACTCAGTTGAAGGTATCATAGAAAATGCAGGTACTTCAAGTAGTATTTTTATTTTTAAAACACAAATGGGAGACTTGGTCCAGTGTGAAGGATGGCTGAAGTGTTAATAAATTGTCACGTTATGAGAGAAATCTCACTAGAAGAGGTAGGAATATAAATGTGTTGTAGAAAAATTTTGGTTTGGTTTAGTTCAACAAACAGCTGTGTGATCTCACTGAGGTTTCTTTGTTGAAAATAGATTTGATGGACTTCAAGTCTAAAGCCACAGAGACAGTTCAAATTGTTGTATAAAGCAAGAATTATAATGGACACATGTAGTGGTTTGCAAGATTCAGTCAGTCTTGGCTAATATATACAACTATGTAGTGTTAAGTGTTGGTCACTCAGTCATTTCTGACTCTGCAACCACACTGACTGTAGCCCACCAGGCTTCCCTGTCCATGGGTCTTCCAGGCAAGAAGACTGGAGTGGGTAGCCATTCCCTTCTCCAGGGGATCTTCCCAACCCAGGGATAGAACCTGCCTCTGCTACACTACAGGCAGTTTCTTTACCATCTGATCCACTATAATTCAGATTCTAATCAAGTAATGGATCGTTTGTCACCCAGAGATGAATCTGGTAACGTATGCCAATTAACCCTTTCCCTGACATCCTGATGCAACCTCTGTTCAATTTTTATCACCATGAATGCATTTGTCGTGTTTTTGAACTTCATGTAAATGTAGTCAGTTCTCCTTTGAACAGATTTAACATGTCTTTGCAATCCATTCATGTTGTATGTATCAGTTTGTCCCTTTCTATTGCTGAGTGTCAGTTTATATATTATATATGCTCTACATAATATTACATATGCTCTACATAATAATAATACTGTATATATGTATAGTCAAATTTTGTTTATTCCTTTCCCTGTTGATGGAAAGTTGGGATATTTCTAATTAGGGGCAATTAATATTTAAGATGCTGTGGATTTTCTTGCATAATGATTTTTTGGATTTTTAAATTTCTTTGGGGTAAATGCCTAGGAATGTAATTGCTTTGTCAGAGGGTAAGTGTATAAGAAACCAAAAAACAAATTTTTAAAGTAGTTGCACAATTTCAACATTCTCATAAGTAAATTATGAAAAATCTAATTGCTTTGTAATTCTGAAGCAATCCTGAGTCTTCTTACGTTTAGCCATTCTATGAAGTCTAAAATGGTACTGTGTTGTAATTTGCATTTTTCCATAATTAATGATGTGAAATGTATGTTATGTGCTATGACCATTCTAATGTTCAGTTGTTTGAGTGGATGCTTCAGTCTTTCACTCACCTTTAATTTGCTGCTGTTGGTGGTTTTTTAATTTGTTTTAGTACCTTTAATTATTGAGTTATCATCCTTTATATATTGCCACATGTACATATTTCAAATATTTCTGTTTTATGTCTTTAGTATTCATTTTCTGAACTGGGTCTTCAGAAAATAATCTTAAGTCTACTTTACTTTTCTTTTTCTTTTTTATGGTTAGTGCTTTCTGGGTTTTATCTAAAAAAATCTTTGCTTGGTAAAGGTCATGATGATATTCTCTTAAGTTTCGTTTAAGAAGATTTATAGTTTCTGCTTTTGCATTTAGGTCTAATATCCATCCCAAACTGGTTTTCTGCATGATGTGAAGTAGGATTAAAAATATTTGTGTATGTATAGCTATTTTATTATATTTTCTTGATTAAACTAATAAAATACATAGTCATCACAAATCTTATGCATATGAAAGTATAGTTTTAAAATTTTTCATCATACAAAAAGCTACATATAATTAATATATACAAGTTGATGAATGTAGAAATAACTATACGCTAGCAAAACCTTTACCAAAGTTTACACTATAAACATATCTGACACCTTCCAAAGTTTCCTCCTGCCCTTTTATGTTTTAATATTATTATTATCATCATTATTATTTTGTGATAGAGCAATTAAAAAAGAGCTGCACTTTTAGCAAATTTTTAAGAACATAATATAATGTTATTAAATGTAGGTATTATACTGTGCAGATCTCTAGGATTTATTTGTTTTCTGTAACTGAATTTGTATTCTTTGGCTAATGGTGTCCTGTTTTCCCCTCCCCCAGTGACTGACAACAACTACACATTCCACTCTCCACGTCTATTATGAGCTTGATTATTTTAGTTTCCACACATCAGTGGTATTATATAGCATTTGATTCTGGCTTATTTCACTTAACCTACAACCTCCAGGTTCATCTAGGTTATTGAAAAATGTATTTTTTAATAAAGGATATTCTATTATTCCAGAACCATTTATTGAAAAAAATTTAGCTTCTCCATTGAAAAATCTTGGTCAAAAATCAATTAACTATTAAAAAAAAAAAAAGAAAAGAAAAGTCCTCTTGTAATTCCAGCCTCTTTGTTTGGCTCTATGCATATACAGTTGAATCTTGTTATATGTGATAGTCAAGTTCTACAAAGTCACTATGACCACTGCACTGGTGAAAACTGAACAATTACACTTGGGGGAAATACAGGGTTAGTTTCTTGAAAGCCTCTGGTCAAAACGTTTCATCAGTAGATCAACATCTAACTGTGTTATACATGTGTTTCTGTTTAGAACACCTTATTTAATATATAGTGTTGATTCATTAACATTGAGCTCACAGTCAATAGTACTATAACTCATACCTGAATAAAGTTTATCTAACAGGCTTATTTTTCTCATAAGGAAAATGACAGCCTTCCTGGCCTTAGGAACACAGACATTAGGTTCAGCATTATGCTTGGGGATCATTATAAAGCAGCAAAATTGCCAACTAAAAGTAAACAACAACAAAAAATGTGGAAAATGTGACACTAAGTAAACTGCAAAAAGACTGCCTGTTTACAGAGCGAGTTCAAACAAGACAGAGGGTCACCTCACTGGATCTCAGCTGAGACCCCGCACGGTGACTCAGACTTGTGCATGCATGAGAATGCAAGGCGGATACTGACTGTGGGGCTACAAATACATATTAGCGAGTAAACAGATTCACAAACAGAATCTTCTCCTAAGCTCAGGGTCTTCCCAAGACCCACTCCTGGGGAAAGGAGAGGGAATACCCCCCGGCCAGGGCCTTAGCACCGCAGCTGGTCCAGGACATTTCACAACCCACAAAGGTCAGTCACTATGGGCCATAGCAATGTGGGCAAAAGATCTACAACCACCTGGAAACCCAGTGTCAACTGGGCAGGCAAGCACTTGCCCTGTACTTTGAATATAATGTATTAAACTTGCCAGGTGGTGCTAGTGGTAAAAAACCCGCCTGCCAATGCAGGAGATAGAAGACAGGCAGGTTCAAGCCCTGAGTCAAGAAGATCCCCTAGAGGAGGGTGTGGCAACCCATTCCAATATTATTGCCTGGAGAATCCCATGGACAGAGGAGCCTGGCGGGCTACAGCCGATGGGGTCCCCAAGAGTTGGACACGACTGAAGTGACTTACCACCATAATTAATAAATGACAAGCTTATAGAAATTAAGTGTTAGTAGTATTAAAATTGGTGAACAAAACTCCTGAAAATTAAGTAATCAGCTTTTAATTAAAGATGTTAATGTGTGATTATTTTTTTTTCTCTAAATTCAATCTTGTCAGAAATTAAGAGCGTGACCCATTGTTGTTTTGGTTTGTAACTACACAGAGACCTTAGCCTCTTATTTTATTTGTGTTTTTTCCTAAATAAATTGCTTAAAAGTGTGACATGCAGAAAGCCCACAGTGGGATTTTGCATTATGAAAAATAATGAGGCTTTTTAGGTAAGACACTGGACTCTGATTACAAATACACTATATCACTTTAAAAAAATATATTTTGCTGTGAAGCTCAATCTTAAAATGGGATCAAATTCAATTTTTTACTGTTTTATTTCCCTAATCTTTAAGGTTAGAAGGTTACTTTGTTAAAAAGTTTTGTATATCTAAAATATATTAGAAATATTAAAAGTCAGTATAATGTATTAAAATGGTATCCATTAGGTAAATCCAAAAAGTAATATAATCATGTACACACAAATACTCTTGTTTAAAAAAAAAAAACTGAACATTGACAAAAGTTGAATTCATGCATTCCCATATTTAAAAAAAAGACAATCTTTGGACTTTGCAAAAATGATGCCTATTTATAGGCTGCTTATTTGCTGCAAATTTGCCTTTTTCACTGCTGATTTGCTAGGTGACTTTGGGCAACTTCCTTAAGCTCACTGAGCCTCAGAGTCTTCTGACTATAAAACTAGAAATAAAAGATCAATAACACCTCATAAAAGTTTTTCTTTGTTTTTTGTTTGCTTACTTGTTTTCATTTTATGAAATTACACTCAAATGAAGTAAAGCACTTAAAACAGTACACATCACATTTTTAGTACTATAAAAGTTTTAAAGTTTTATTATCTAATAAGAATTTTTTCTTTCAGTAGGTTTACAGTCTGTACTCGTTCCTGATAGGCCAGCTACCTGTATTCTTTACCCTCTCATATTTCCTTGAGCTGTGCAATTTCATGGCACCAAAAGGTTTCACTTTTGTGTTTTCCTACGAGTGCATGCATAAATACATAGCATAAATACATATTCTTTTCATTAATTTGAATTTGTCCATAGTTATTGCCTGTATTTAGCTCTACAGCTTTGTATATCTGACTTCTACATTGCTTGAAAAAGTGTCTATGAAATCTTTTATAACAACACAAAAGAAAATTAAAATCTCTCACCTTTTCCCTTATGATTTCAAAGAGCTCAAGTGGAATTCCATCACCTCCACTAGCTTTGATTGACTTCCCATTCCAGGATGTCTGGCTCTAGGTGAGTGATCACACCATCCTGGTTATCTGGGCCATGAAAATCTTTTTTGTATAGATCTTCAGTGTATTCTTGCCACCTCTTCTTAAGTGAGTGGGGCCATGCTCAGTACATCTTTAATTCAATTTCTGGTGATGGGTGGGTCTGTTTTCCCTCCCTGTTGTTTGATATGAGGCCATACATTCCAGATGAGCTATTGCAAATCCTAAAACGTTATGCTGTGAAAGTGCTGCACTCAATACACCAGCAATATGGAAAACTCAGCAGTGGCCACAGGACTGGAAAAGGTCAGCTTTCATTCCAATACCAAAGAAAGGCAATGCCAAAGAACGTTTAAACTACTGCATAATTGCACTCATCTCACACAGTAGCAAAGTAATGCTCAAAATTCTTCAAGCCAGGCTTCAATAGTACATGAACCATGAATTCTCAGATGTTCAAGCTGGATTTAGAAAAGGCAGAGGTACCGGAGATCAAATTGCCAACATATGTTAGATTATTGAAAAAGTATGAGAGTTCCAGAAAAACATCTACTTCTGTTTTACTGATTACGCCAAAGCCTTGACTGTGTGGATCACAACAAACTGTGGAAAATTCTTATAGAGATTGGAATACCAGTCCACCTGACCTGCCTCTTGAGAAATCTGTATGCAGGTCAAGAAGCAACAGTTAGAACTGGACATGGAACAACAGACTGGTTCCAAATAGGAAAAGGAGTCCGTCAAGGCTGTAGATTGTCACCCTGCTTATTTAACTTATATGCAGAGTACATCATGAGAAACGCTGGGCTGGAAGAAACACAAGCTGGAATCAAGATTGCCGGGAGAAATATCAATAACCTCAGATATGCGGATGACACCACCCTTATGGCAGAAAGTGAAGAAGAACTAAAGAGCCTCTTGATGAAGGTGAAGGAGGAGAGTGAAAAAGTTGGCTTAAAGCTCAACGTTCAGAAAACTAAGATCATGGCATCTGGTCCCATCACTAATGGGAAATAGATGGAGAAACAGTTAAAACAGTGACAGACTTTATTTTGGGGGACTCCAAAATCACTGCAGATGGTGACTGCAGTCATGGAATTAAAAGACACTTACTCCTTGGAAGGAAAGTTATGACCAACCTAGCTGCTAAGTCGCTTCAGTCGTGTCCGACTCTGTGCGACCCCATAGGCGGCAGCCCACCAGGCTCTGCCGTCCCTGGGATTCTCCAGGCAAGAACACTGGAGTGAGTTGCCATTTTCTTCTCCATCCTAGACAGCATATCAAAAAGCAGAGGCATTACTTTGTCAACAAAGTTCCGTCTAGTCAAAGCTTTGGCTTCTCCAGTGGTCATGTATGGATGTGAGAGTTGGACTATAAAGAAATCTGAGTGCCAAAGAATTGATGCTTTTGAACTGTGGTGTTGGAGAAGACTCTTGAGAGTCCCTTGGACTGCAAGGAGATCCAACCAGTCCATCCTAAAGGAAATCAGTCCTGAATATTCATTGGAAGTACTGTTGCCAAAGCTGAAACTCCAATACTTTGGCCACTGATGCGAAGAGCTGACTCATTGGAAAAGACCCTGATGCTGGGAAAGATTGAGGGCAGGAGGAGAAGGGGACGACAGAGGATGAGATGGCTGGATGGCATCACTGACGCAATGGACATGGGTTTGGGTAAACTCCGGGAGTTGGTAATGGACAGGGAAGCCTGGCGTGCTGCAGTCCATGGGGTTACAAAGAGTCGGACATGACTGAGCCACTGAAATGAACTTTTTCTCTCCTTCTGTTCAATGCTATTTAGATGATTATATTATTTTAAAATGTATTTTGTTCTTAAATATATTTAAAACTCCATTATTTGATTATTTATCTTTAACAGGTGATTTATCTCTAATCCTCATCTGTTTTAGAAGAGATAATATAGTAATTCATAACTTCTTTTCCCCTTCCCTTTCCAAGTTAAATATGCAAATTTTACATTTGGTACAAGAAGCTGTACTAGCTACTCATATTTTTTAACCTAGTTTTTAAATAAAGTGCAACCTGTGTTTACCTCAAATTATTTAAAGGTTTTAATTTTTTCATTATCTAAACTTTTAAGGAAGGTCTCATGGTCGAAATTATTCCTGATTTCTAATATGTTCAAATATATTTGTTGGCATTATTTTAGAATTAAAGACTGTTTAGGCATAAAATACTTGGGCTATGCTTTCTCCTTTTGAATGTATTTAAGGAATTCCTCCACTGTCTTCAATAATTGAATGTCCATGTAAAGTAATATAAGTCAGTCTGTTTGTTTCCTCTTTATGTCCTGACTTTCTTTCTTGTTTAACCAAAGAAGCAACTTTTTTGAAAGTAAGTAATTTTAGGGTGTGTATGCTAGCATTGATCATCTGAGCCAAATGTACTTTTCCCACAGTATGTACTTATAATCTGCAAATCCAAGTAATCTTTTCTTTCTGAAAATGTTTTCTTGAATTATATTTATTAACTTATGCTTAATTATTTTAATTTCTTCTTTGGGAAATTCAATAATGAACATTTTAGATTGTTGAATGTATTCAACAGCTGCCATTCTTTCTTTGCGATTTTTTAAGTCTTTATACATTTCCACTTAATTTCACTTTCTTCATTTCTGTCATTGTGTAAATCCCTTACTTCATTTTCAGCAGGTCCCCCCCTCCCAACCCCAGGTCTTTCAAATATACCTCTACATAATTCTAAAAATAGTTTGATTTCTTGCCTTTCCTTTTTTCCCTAAAATTTCAGTCCTTATGCCTCTGCTTAATAGTCTTTTTATAACTTATGTGTGCGCTCAGTTTTTCTGTCGTGACGCCTTTTATAAATCATATCGCTTTAAATTTCATTGTATATGTATGTTAATGTGAGTGATAAGAATGCATCTCTCATGTGTTTTTGGTTATTTTATTTTTTTTTTCCTGGTTCCTTTTCTTTATTTTTAGGAAGTATCCTGTGCTGGTTTCCTTTCGGTTACTTATCTGAATAAGGTGCCCTTTCTCCAACGACATCCATTTATATCTGATCCAAAAGGGCAAGAGCATACCTTTACTACTAAACAGATTATGTATTTTTTGTTTATTTTTAGATTTAGTACTTCTCCCCGTCAACAGATAAAGGCAGATACAAAGCAGTATTGGTAAGTTAAGTCTTACCTCATCACTCACACTGCTCTTAGAGCCACGGGGTGTTCGGATTAATATACACGTGGCCTGTCTGAGGGATTTCCCCCTTTACTTCTTCATACCTGTTTTGTTTTTTTTTCCATTTTTTTTCAAGTTCCAGGGAATTTGTCAATGCTACAGATAAATGTTTTGGCGATCCCTCATCTTGGTAACATTTTACTTTGTCAGTTTTCAGACTTTTCTGAGGTCTGCAAGCAAAACAAAACTCCATTCTTTTCCACTGAAACCACCACCACTCCTGGGAAAGTTCCATCTATTTGTTTACTTATTTGTTATTTCTTTGAAAATGAGCTAGTTTTTGGATCTTATTCTCTTGTGGTCTTGGGTTGTCTCCTAGATAGATAGGAGAAACTGCTAACTGTAAGCTTCCAAATTTGTATCAGTTATTAAGCTAATATTACCAAGCCTCACATTCATTCGATTACACTGTTTTGTGACAATGTTGCGCTACTGTTGGAACTGTGTAACCTAATTTTCTTTGCACTAGCTGGCCTATTAGTAGATTCTCCCCCAGGGGCTACTAGAGGCTGACTCGGAGTCAGAAAGAAGAGACTGACTTCTTGTTTCTTTGTTTTCAGCTGGCTTCACCCTCATCAACAGAACTTAAAAAAACAATTGGTTCTAATCTTCTGCTGGTTGGGTCAGTTTAGCTGCACTCTCCCCAGAGGTCTAAGTCTCTAGGCTTTGTCACTAGTCTTCTCTAAGTTCCTGGAATGCCAAAAGCAGCTGGTCCCTGGCCTCCTCTCAGAGACTTGAGTAAATTCCAAGATGCAGTCTCCATGTTTCCAATTCTGATAATTCCCAAAAGTTACTTTCCTAACCCTGTGGGCTGCCCTGATGGCTCAGATGGTCAAGAATCTGCCTGCAATGCAGGAAATCCAGGTTCTATCCCTGTGCTGGGAAAATCCCCTGAAGAAGGAAATGGCTACCCACTCCAGTATTCTTGCCTGGAGAATCTCAGGTATGGAGGAGCCTGGTGGGCTACAGTCTATGAAGTCACACAGAGTTGGACACGACTGAGTGACTAACACTTCACTTAACTCCATGGGTTTTAGCTCCTTCCAGAATTTTCTATGGCTTTGTTACATCAGGGTCCCTTTCGCTTTTACTGGTCTTACAGCTAATACCTCTTCCAGGAATTCTCTAAATTATGCTTTCTGTTTAACTACTCACCCAGTTTTTTATTTTCCAGAGAAGAATTTGACTGATGCAACTTTTAAAATATAGCTCTCTTTGGTTTAAAAACGTAGAATTGACACTTACGTTTCCCATGAACTGTCCATAGGGGATAACCGTGGAGGCAAATGCTAAAAATCTTGCTTCTAGATCACTTGGAGGCCTTTATTGCCATTATAACAGAGATCAAACTGGTTCCTATCCTTTTGTACAGGCTAACAGACTCCATCGGAAATTAAACAGTAGGCTGCGAGAGTCTGCCACAAGAATCTGCACTGGGCGTGGTGCCCACAGTGCTATCTCACGGATCACCCATGTGACGCCTCCCTTTGGTCAACACGGGCTCAGAAGGACAATACATCTGGTGGAGAGCTTGTTGTTTTCTTTTATGTTTAACTATAAAATCATATTTCTTAAATAAGAGAGGTGATAACTGATTTTTTTTTTGGTGGGGGTGTGCTTCTTGAGGGATTAGTTCTCAACCAGAGATAGAACCTGGGCTCCTAGCAGTAAAAGCCCTAACCACTGGGCCAGGGACGCCCCAACTTTAAATTTCTAAGACTGAAATGATGCTGCCCTCGCCATTTCTCACAACATGAATGTTGTCAACACTCTTTCCTTCTTCTCAGTTTCTTTCTCAGGCTTATGTTTTGTTTGTGGGCTATCTTCAATTCTACCTAAAAATTGCAGGTATTGCTCTTAATAACTTCTCAACATAATTTTAAAAAATCTTACACTGCATCTTAAAAGCTTCTATTGAAATGCATAAGCAAATTAACAACCAGCATTTATTTTACAAGCCTTAAATTTAAAGTCTCTTAGTTACTGAGCACCTATATACCAGGTGCTAGTCCCTGCACTAGAGATAAAATAGTGAACAAAACAAAATAAAATCCACAATCTCATGAATTACATGGCAGTAATGGAGTGAAATGCTTCAAAATTAAGTCAATTACCACGCATGGGATGTTGCACTAAAGTTGAGAATCGCTGAGCTAACTAATCTGAGATTACCTAATTTTTGATGTCTTCATTCCATGAGGTAGATTCACCATCTATCTGGAGAGTTTAGTATAACATATGTCTCAAACTGAATTTGTATTGATAAATCCTACTTTTATTGCCTCACATGCAAACTCTTAAAGGAAAGTAGTTGATCAGCATATTTAGTAAGACTAAATAAAGCATTTACACAAGGTTTTTTTCCCCAAAAAACTAAAGGTAAATTACACTGTAATTTCAACATAGGCAAAGCCACTTCTGACAGATCAATCCTGACATCAGATGTGACAAGATGATACATGTTTAAAGTCTCAGTGAAAATTATGCTTTTTGAGGGTAGTAAATAGAAGCTAAAGTTTCCCACCATCATAGAATGATGTCTGAAATATAAACTGCTAAGCAATAGTAAAAAATAAATAAAACAAACAGTTAAAAAACTACAAACCAGATTTTAAAAAATCTCCACAGCAAATGAAACTGATGTGATTATTTTTAGAATTTTCAATAAGGGATTTTAAAATTATGGGTTTTATATAAGCCAGTTTATTTTAGAGCATCTGTAAATATTATGGCTTCTAATTAATTAAAACTTCGCATAATATTTAGAGTATACCATCTTCTCATCTCAGCTGCCTGCCATCCATCCTGTCTGAACACACACTATGACTTGGCTGTTAAACACTGACCGCAAGTTCAGATTTATGAGGAGGCAGCAATCCAGCTCTGTTTGTCTGCCTTTGGTTCTGCAGTCTGTTCCTGGGGTGATTTCCACATGGCATATGTGCAAGAAGGTCACAGTCAACTTGGTCCAGGGATTTGGAATCTAAATTACTTATTAGAAAAAACAAATCCATGGTCTTTAGAGGAATATGAGACATGGCAGTTTTGGAAGGTTTTGTCCTAAAATAATCAAACTCTTACTCTGAGGCAAACAAAAGGCTCTAATCATTGTGGTGAATATATACAGAAAAAAAACAAAAAAACAAAAAAAAACCCAGAAGCTTGCCTATAGGTGTCACTACTATGAGTATACATTAAAATTCAGCCACTCAGAAAGACACTATACTTTAAAAATAAAATATGGAAATGACTAAGATTACAGACAAGTGAAATGAATTACATTATTGGAAAAGAAAAATGTGTATTCAAATATATATATATATATATATATATATGGATGTATAAATCATGTATTTACTTTATACTAAACTTGAGCATACTCAGTATAAAGAACGGGCGCAGTTGTAGATGACTTGAGACGCGAAGCTCACCCATACATGTAAACCATCTGCCAGTCATTCAGCAGCTCAGGCTGCCAGTTGCATTAGGGACTTGCCAAGAAGCCAGACGCTCTCATGCCTTTCCACTGTATAGTAATTGCTCCCCGAAGAACAAAATTAGTAACAATGCAGGAATGTTACTTTTGCTACCTGTGTGTTTAAAATATTTTTGGTTTATGTATTTTTTAATTCTTATATAAATAAAAAAAATACTTGAATACAAAATACTTTATAGAAGTTAAACATAACCCAAAATGGAATCAACTACACACATCCTTCAACCATTAGAAGTAAATCGGTGAAGGAAAATGATCTAGGATCCCAGGAGCATTCTGTGCATCACACTCTTGAAAGATACTACGACTGGCTGAAAAGAGGCCAAATGTTATCAGAGGTGAAGAGTAACATCACCTTGTATTCAGTACTAATTTCATAAATATTTATTTTTTGAATGTGTAAATAAATGATGTTAAGAGAGATAATAAACACAGTCAGGAGTTGAACTATTATCTCTACCACAAAAAGGGACATCAGAATGGAGACTGATCATTAAAGAAAAGCAAATAAAATCTACAATGAAGTATCACTTCACACTGGTCAGAACAGTCATCATCAAAAAAATCTACAATAAATGCCAGAGAGGATGTGAGGAAAAGGGAATCCTCTTACACCGTTGGTGGGAATGTAAATTAATAGAGCCAGTATGAAGAACAATATGGAAGTTCCTTACAAAACTAAAAATAGAACTACCATATGACCCAGCAATCCCACTCCTGGGCATATATACACCCAGAGAAAACCAAAATTACAAATCATACAAGCACCCCAATGTTCACTGCAGCACTGTTTACAACAGCCAAGACACAGAAGCAAACTAAATGTCCATCAACTGAGGAATGGATAAAGAAGATATGGCACATATATACATGGAATATTACTCAGCCATAAAAAGGAACAAAGTTGTGCCATTTGCAGAGACATGGATGGACCTAGAGACTGTCATGCAGAGTGAAGTACATCAGAAAGAGAAAAATACCATATATAAATGCCTATATGTGGAATCTGGAAAAATGGAACAGATGAACTTGTTTGAAAAGCAGAAATAGAGACATAGACATAGAGAACAAACGTACAGACACCAAGCAGGGGAAAAGGGAGTGGGATGAATCGGGAGACTGGGCTTGACATATATACACTACTATGTATAAAACAGGTAACTAGTGAGAACCTAAAGGAGATCAGTCCTGGTGTTCACTGGAAGGACTGATGTTGAAGCTGAAACTCCAGTACTTTGGCCACCTGATGCGAAGAGCTGACTCACTGGAAAAGACCCTGATGCTGGGAAAGATTGAAGGCAGGAGGAGAAGGGGACGACAGAGGATGAGATGGTTGGATGGCATCACTGACTCAGTGGACATGAGTTTGAGTAAACTCTGGGAGTTGGTGCTGGACAGGGAGGCCTGGCGTGCTGCGGTTCATGGGGTTGCAAAGAGTCAGACACGACTGAGCAACTGAACTGAACTGAACTGAATGAGAACCTAGCACAGGGAACGCTCCTCAACGCTCTGCGATGAGAAAGAGAGGATATATGCATACATGTAGCTGATTCACTTTGCTCTACAATTTTGCTCTTTTCACCCTGCTGTATAAGCAGAAACTAACAGAACATAATAAAGCAACTGAATTCTATTAAGCATTTTTAAAAAAGGAAAGAAATGGCTCTTGATGTTTTCCATGACATAAAGATGTTTAAGCATCTGTTGGGGTAAGAGCATGTGTAAAGAGATGATTAAGGCGGGGGGAATATCCCGGCAGGATCTGTGTTGTGTTAGAGAGACATTTTGTCACCATTGACCAGCCAGCTAGTTGCATTCCCCAAAGCATTTCATACAAAAATCTGGATTTCTGAATGCTGGATATTCTAGTTCCTTACTAACTTTAATGTCTGCTTTCTAGTATCCTCTGAGCCAGTGACCTAGGGAAAAGGAGACATCCCTTCTTTTTCCTACAAACAGAAGTCTCTGTCTCCGTACCTGACTTACAAACACACACACACACACACACACACACACACACACACACACACACACACACACACACACACACACACACACTCACACGCCTCGGTCATTCTAGTTAGTTGATTTACACTTACCTCAGTTTTAGCCCTGTATTAATCAAGTTTCAGGAAGAAATTGGTGAGGATAGATTTACACATTTACAGAGTCATATATTTTAAGGAATATCATGAATTTGGGAATTCAATTGATTGAATTTTGCCTCAACAAATCACCACCATGATCATCATCAAAAACAACTCATATGAAGGTTTTGATTAAAAAAAAAATTAGTGGGGCTCTTTAATTTAGAAGACCACAGAGATGTCCCTGATATTTGGAGAAATATAAGAATCTTAGGTTTTAGCAGAAGAGAAGAAAGGAAGTCATCATCAAAGCATAATATAATTTGAATTTCTTGCAAGTGTATCAGATGGTTGGCTTGGTATAGATTGCAGACAGTTGTAAAGGTAGGGGTGTAGCATCCATCAGAATGCATGACTAGTAAGTATGCATCTCTGTTAAAAATAATATCAACTTTTCTTGCTTTATAACTGACATATATGTTTCATGTTGTTGTAGCCTTTTATTCACATTGTAATTGAAGTACAAAGCAAAATGTTGTTGCTTGTATTTGAGCATTTGAGACCTCTTACTTATTACTGGACTAGATACCATGGTACATTCTGGAATGTAGCAAGTACTCATAAATATTAGAAGCTGTTATTGATGTGTATATAAGTAGGAGGTATCATGGCACTTCAAAGGGCGTATAATCAATCCACAGTCTAAAAATCCTGGTTTCCAATTCTGGGCATGGAAGTTTCACTAAAAATCACTGAGCCTCATTTTCTCTCATAAACAAAACAAAGATAATAGCAACTATTGTGTAAAATTAATCAAAGATTGAACTTTAAAAATATATTTTGAAACATTTTAGAAACAAAATTCAGCTTATAAATACTAATTCTAACTAAATGGACACAGCTTCTCATTGACTAACTTTGTTCATCTGTAAAGCAGATTTGAAAAATCCCTAATTCTCTGACTTATATTTTACATTCTTTCAAGATAAAATGTTTTTCTCTTTCTCACTTATGAGAAAGTCATATAACTTTTGAAAAATATAAATAACAGTATAGCAACAGAAAATGTAAAAAATGCCTGAACACCAAACCATTGTAGGAACCATATTTCTAGGTCTCTCTCCCTAGGCCTGGTAGACTGAACTACTGTTTCTGAGTATGACTTATTTTCCAGCTTGTAGAAGTCAAATTGCCATGTTATTTGGACTCTTCCTGTGAGAAAGGATACCTCCTTGCTCACTGACAATAGGCTGGTCCATGTGACTTGCTTTGTTTCCTGGCATGTGAAGGGAACAGCAGCGTCTCACACAGCGGCCGCTCTTTCAGCCTGGGTCCCTGAGGCCTGGTCTAAGCAGAAGACAGACTAGAGCTGTGCTCTGCCGAATTCTAAGATGGCCCTGTGACCTCTATCTCCTCACGTTGCTCCCAGGATGGTGTTTTAGTTCAAGGCAAAAGGGATTTTGTGGATGTAATTAAGGCTTCTAATCACTTGATCTTAAGACAGGGAAGTTATCCTGGTTACCTAGATTACATGAGTGTTTCAATAGCAAAGATGTTTCTTTTCTGACATAGAAGAAGAGGAAATCTGAGATACTGAAAACAGGAGAGAAATGCATTGCAAGGAAGATTCGCTATTGCTGAGATGCAGGAGGCTGCAGAGCAAAGATCTGAGAGCAGACTCTAGGAGGTGAATGGTCCCTGACACTTTGCAAGAAAAAGGCTGACAGCCTTTAAGAAAAAGGGGGCTTCAGTTTTCTGGCTGCAAGGAACTGAATTACATGAAAAATTTGAATGAAGTTGGAGGCAGATTCTTTCCCTAACTTCCAAATGAGAACCCAAACTAGCCAGGACCTTGACCTGGGCCTTGAGAGCCCCCTGGGACTTCAGACTGTGACATGTTTAGTGAGTGTGGATTTCAGACACTATGTTAGTAACAATTTGTTACACACCAACAGAGAAATGACACAGATCTACAGGGACCAGGCCATAGCAACCTACGCAGAGCATGAACAAGAAATGAATATAAAGAAACCATTGAAATGTGAGGATTATTCTGTTACTTCCAAATCCCAATTAATACACTATATCTTCACACATACATCCACACAGAGGTTTTTAGTGCTGTTATATAAATGGCATCATATTAGAATCACTTCTTTTTAACTTAGTCATTCACTCAGTAATTCAGTGTGGAAACTTTTCATACCTATAAAAATGGATTCACAATACTGCTTGTAATGGTTGTGCAATTTTCCATTGTATGGATGCACAATAGCCTACTTCTGTTATTAAAAAAAAAATTAAAAAAGCACTGCAGGTTTAAACAAACCTGATTTAATAAACTTTCAGGTTATACAAATGATTTTTTAAAACCCTGCAACATCCTTTTGTATAGATAATATTTTCACAAAAATACAGAATGATGTTTGCTAATTTATAGCCTTTAACATTTTAATAATTTATAATCATTTACATGTGCAATTTCTACTATTTTCTAATTAGTATATCTAATTTTACTCTTATTATATATATATACACACACAATCCTTTCTTACAGTTTTAAATGTTATGGATCCAAACATTTTTAGGAATCTTTTATTTTTGTGTTTTGACTTGAGTGTCTATTCTCCTAACATAATTAAGAAAAAAATATATAAATATCAAGTTAGAAATGATGACATGCAAACAAAAATTCTTTCCTGCACCTTCCACATTTTCAGTTGGTATTTCAAACAGTGTTTGGAAAGTCCAAATTTTAAAGCCAGAGCAGCTGTTCAGCAAAATGTTCACACAAGCCAGCAGGCTAGTACGCTCTCAATAGGTTTGTGTAACAAATAACTGCAAAGTTGTTTCTGTGTAAATGAGAAGCTCATGGCCAACTACAAAGTTTACATGTGTAATTTAGGTCTGACACTGGAAAAGACAGCTTGGAATGGGCAAACCTGGTGTATATAAGGAGACAAAGTCTGGATAATGATGGAACCAATGAAGAGTTCAGAACACTTTCATCTAGATAACTTGAGGTATTCACTTGAATTCAGCATCATTAATTACCATTTTTCTCAGTAACTTACAGTTCTTATGAAGCAAATATCATCTTCTCTACTCAAATCTTCTGAGCCTGATTATAGTGACTATAATTGTCTTTCTCTCCTGTTCAATGGCTGTCTGTATATCATGATACAGTTTGTATACCATGGAAATTTTATGAAGTACTTGGGGTCCTTTCAGACTGAAAGGCATTGCCTAGACTGAAGATAACAATGTTAAAGTGACAAAATGGTGAGATTGGTTATTTCTCTTCCATCTGACTGAAGAGTTTTAATTTAATTGATAATTTACTCTTGGTAGTAACTATATTTCAAGTGCTTTCATCTGAACAAACAAAAACTGCTTTTGAAAAAAACCTAATCTCTAAAACATTTACAACACATGAAAAACTTGCAATCTTGGCCAAACTAAGTAGCTTTAGTTGTATTTCCTGTTATATTGGAAGTGAAGTGCCTTTGCCAAGAAGAGATTAATAATGCCAGCACTACCTGCATTGTTTGCTTGATTGCTTTTAGCAGCAGGAGCTTGAAACCCAAAGGCAGTAAAAGGAATTATAAAACTATTTTACTTCATGGTATGAGGAAACATAATTATATGTTAGGAACTAAAATTACAATGGCATATTTTATTTTTATTATTGTGGCTATGCAAATATTTCTTACAAGTGTGAAAATGTATAGGAACTTCCTATAGAACATAGCAATGTTCTATTTCATGAATTTTTCACTTTGAAGCCAAATACACAGAGAACTCAACCTTTAGTAACTTACCCAAAGATACTCTATATCAAATTGGTTATTGTTTATGACACAACGGACAGCTAGAGCACATTACTCCACAAACTCTGGGAAAATGAAGGAGAAATATTCCATGAAAGAGTAATAATTTTAGTTGAAAAAAACAATCGAGGGACTACCTACACAATTCTCCTCAACTCTATCAGCTGAAATTCCACTAAGAAGTCCTTTAGAATTTCATAATTTTCAGGAAAAAATACCTCATCTTCTGATTTGCTCTGAGTGAGTGAAAGTCACTCAGTTGTGTCTGACTCTGCAACCCCATGGACTATACCGTCTATGAAATTCTCCAGGTCAGAATACAGGAGTGGGTAGCCTTTCCCTTCTCCAGGGGAATCTCCCCAACCCAGGGATTTGTTCTAGTTAGTAAGAATAAGTATTTTTTAAAGATCTATATATGAAAAATTGTGAATCTATCATATTAAGTATTATTTACTTGACTACTGATTGCTGTTTTTCTTCTGAGGCAAAGAAATTGAGACCTAAGCTGTACACAGCATGGAGTCATAAACATGAAGAGTAACACCCAGCCTCTTGATTTCTGTATTTCTGTCTAACCCCTGACCCAGTAATTGCTGCTGGGTCGTTGAAGGTACTTTCTTCAAAGAAAATTTGTCCTCTAAGTTTCTTTCCCTACCTTGGTGCAACTACATACATTGTATGACTAGAAACTAGATACCTTTGTATGACTGTTATTTAATAACATAAATAAGTAAATGATGCATTCTGCTCATTTTTTTAAAGGTTGGGAATGAGGTACTTGTTACGAATAGAGATTCAGTGGTATCACTATGTTTAGGTATTAATCTGTTTGACTTGAACACTTTTTCTAGAGATGTAACTCATAATGAAAGCATCTACTCTTCTTCCAAAGCACTATAAAGATAAAAACCATCAACAAAATCTACCATTTACTTTTAATAGCAACTTCTATGCAAGGAGCATAGAAAAGATATATATATATATATATATATATATTAATCATTTTATGCATGACTTTGGAAAAATATAATCAATCAGTATTTGGTGAATGTCTCAATATATTTCAATATATATATTTCAATATAATGTAGATTGAAAAATATAAAATTGATTGAAAAATATAATCAATCAGTATTTGGTGAATGTCTCAATCATGCATTGAGATCACAAGAGAACAAATTGCTCACTATTTTAAGGAAGCTTGCTGCATATTGGGGAAAACAGACATTACAATGTGATTGTAAACTACTTAATAAATGATGGAGTAGTTGGTGATTTTAGTCACTAAGTCATGTATGACTCCTGCAACTCCATGGACTGTAGCCCACCAGGCTCTTCTGCCCATGGGTTTCCCAGGAAGAATACTGGAGTGGAGTGCCCTTTCCTTCTCCAGAATGACAGCGTACGTAGTGGTAAATAGAGAGTGATGCGGGCAACAGAACGGAGAGCACTGAATCCATTATGAACTGCTGATGGGGATGGTGGGCAGTGAAATGATCACAACAGAAGGGGCGTTTACATTTTTTGAATGATGAGCTTATTTTAAACAGGTTAAGAAGGGCAGAGAGTGGGCAGGTCAGACAGAAAGGAGAGTTCCAGAAGGTAGAAACAGTAAAGGCTTAGATGCTCAAGTTTTAGAGAATGTGGCAAACTGAGGAATTGAAAGTCTTCAAAGTGCCTTGTCATTTTCTGTTATCACATCTTAAAACTATGTTTTTATTATTTCATAATTTCTATTGTGTTTCATTATTCTGTTTTTGTATTGTCTTCTTTTCAGTTCTGCATTCTTATATCCCCCTTATTATTGGCTATTCCCCTTGATGGTGGTTTAGTAACTAAGTCATGTCCGACTTTTTGTGACCCCCTGGACTGTAACCCACCAGGCTCCTCTGTCCATGGAATTCTCCAGACCAGAATACTGGAGTGGGTTGCCATGCCCTTCCCCAGGGGATCTGTACCAGTCAGGGGTTATCTGGCCATTCCTGGCTATCCCTGACTTACTTCAAAGCCAGAAAACATAGGTAAGATAGAGGAAAGATAGGCATTAGGCAACCACGAGTTCTAACTCTTCGATCTTTTAGAATAAGCATGATCTACCAACATGTTAACTTTTTAATGAGAAAATATGCACTGAGTTTCATCCAGAATACTACTAATATTTTGGAATATATCTCTTTACAGGTAGCACTGAAAATCTAATGAGAAATTTGCCATGATTTGAATCTTTCCTATAACTTATGGTAAGTTATTATTTAATCTCTATTCAGAAAAACAAAAGTACTTTGTGCTTATTTCCTTTCTCCAATTAAGGGGAATTCAAAAGCACACACCAGGTTTCCGTAGCTGTTATATTAATACACAGCACCCTGATTATTGGAGACAAAAGAGATGCCCAATAAGTGCTTGACTGCATATGGGCACCAGAAATAATTCACGAACCAAATGCTTCTTTACAAACTCACCAAGGTACAGGTTATAGAAGTTTCATTGAAATTGCATTGAAAAGTGCTTTATTATTCCACATTTCTTTACATGCGCTTACTGTGTTACCACAGACAACTTTGAGAAACCACTTTTGAAATTCCCTAGGATATCAGAGCATTATTTAATACAGGTGGAATAGTAATTATGATCAATGTAAATTTCCAAGCACAGATTGTGCAAGCTGCTGATGCTGGCAATGCACTCTGTGTATGGATATCCACATGCCAAATGTTGTATTTTTTAGCCCAGAGAAATCTTTGGATTGGATATAAGCTGAGCATCCCATGCTGAAAAGTAAACAGGAACTCAGTATCTTAACTCAAGATGCAAACTCAGTATGAAAAATTAAATGAATGATAGTGAAAAGGTTGATAAAGCTTGTAGGAATTTAAATTTATAAATTTAAACTTGTCTAGAAATTCTGAAATATTTAATCCATATTAAATTCTTGTGGATAGTTGATGTATAGATTACATTTCAAATTTTCTACTTGGATATCCCATTGTCTCAACATCATTAGATTTAGTTTAGCTATAAATATACTGATAGATTAATCTTTATGGGTTGACTATACTTGTCTTTGATAGGTTCAGTTCAGTTCAGTCACTCAGTCGTGTCCGACTCTTTGCGACCCCATGAACCACAGCATGTCAGGCCTCCCTGTCCATCACCAACTCCTGGAGTCCACCCAAACCCATGTCCATTGAGTCGGTGATGCCATCCAACCATCTCATCCTCTGTCGTCCCCTTCTCCTCCTGCCCTCAATCCTTCCCAGCATCAGGGTTGTTTCCAGTAAGTCAGCTCTTTGCATCAGGTGGCCAAAGTATTGAAGTTTCAGCTTCAGCAACAGACCTTTCAGTGAACACCCAGGACTGATTTCCTTTAGGATGGACTGGTTAGATCTCCTTGCAGTCCAAGGGACTCTCAAGAGTCTTCTCCAACACCACAGTTCAAAAGCATCAATTCTTCGGTGCTCAGCTTTCTTTATAGTCCAACTCTCACATCCATACATGACTACTGGAAAAACCATAGCCTTGACTAGATGGACTTTTGTTGGCAAAGTAATGTCTCTGCTTTTTAATATGCTGTCTAGGTTGGTCATAACTTCCCTTCCAAGGAGTAAGCGTCTTTTAATTTCATGGCTGCAGTCACCATCTCCAGTGATTTTGGAGCCCAGGAAAATAAAGTCAGCCACTGTTTCCACTGTTTCCCCATCTATTTCCCATGAAGTGATGGGACCGGATGCCATAATCTTAGTTTTCTGAACGTTGAGCTTTAAGCCAACTTTTTCACTCTCTTCTTTCACTTTTGTCAAGAGGCTCTTTAGTTTTTCTTCACTTTCTGCCATAAGGGTGGTGTCATCTGCATATCGGAGGTTATTGATATTTCTCCCAGCAATCTTGATTCCAGCTTGTGCTTCTTCTAGCCCAGCGTTTCTCATGAGGTACTCTGCATATAAGATGAATAAGCAGGGTGATAATATACAGCCTTGACGTATATTGCTTTTTCCATGATCAATCGGATGTTGACAATTTGATCTCTGCCTTTTCTAAAACCACCTTGAACATCTGGAAGTTCACGGTTCACGTATTGCTGAAGCCTTTGATAGGTTACGTTTCTTCATTTATTTAATATCTTTCAGTATGTTCCACGTTGTTCTTCAACGTTCTCGCACATCTTTTGCTTACAGTTTTGTTATTCTTGTTAAACATAGTTTTTAAAATGTTTTATATCTATTTTACTTATAAACACAGGTAAATTTCATTGTTTGTACTAGTATCTGCAACTTCACTAAGTTCTTACACAACTCAATGATAATTTTTGTGTCTGTGTGTGTGTGTATATATATATATATATATATATATATATATATATATGGAGTGTGTGTATATATATATATGGGGAGCCTTTATATAAATGTTTATGTAATTCACAAATAATGTTTCTTTTTCCTCTCAAAGTTCTTTTTTCTTGCACCATCTAAGACTTCTAGTACTTCTTGATATAGAACTTGTTATGATAGACTTCTTTGTCTTGCTGCTGATCTAAAAGGACTACTTCTTGCATTTTGCCAGAGGAAATTACATTTATTGAGTGTTTTGATAGAGTTTGCAAAGTTAAGCTTCTTCCCATTACCAGTTTGATAGGTGATTATGCACTGATTAGTCATAGATTTTATCATGTACTTTTTCTGATTCTTCTGAAGTGACAGCATGGATTTTTCTTTTATATCCTATTGCTGAGATGGATTGTATTTATGGATCATATAATGGTGAAAGCCCTCTTGAATTCCTAGGATACACTCCAAATTTTTTATATGTTGCTGCTAGTATTTTGTTTTACATTTTCATATTTCTTCAAAGTCCTTATTTAATTTTGACATCAAGGTTTGATTATGATAACAGGACTTATTAATAATAAATTGGACCCCCCCCTTATTCTGTTTAAAAACTTGCCAGAGGTTGCAATTATAAATTACTTAAACTTTTGCTTGAACTCACCAGTAAAACTATCTGGGCCTGGTGTCTTCATTAGAAACTTTAAATCACAGATTCTATTTACATAGTAAATACAGATAATTTATGTTTCCTCTTTATTCTTGATTTAGTGCTATGAAATTACCTATTTCTGGGTACTTGTCCATTTAAAGCAAACATTTTACTCTTTATTGGAACTAAGGTTTTTTAAGGCTCTCAATAACTTTTTAACCCATGCTGTTTCTTTAGTTCTGTCCTCTTTTCAATTTCAAGTGTTATTTTGTGTGCTATTTCTCTCCCTACTTTTGTCAGTCTCATCAGAAATGTTTTTCTCTTTTTTACTACTCTTTTTGCCAGAGTCAACTTTCAGGCTTTGCTGAAACTCTCTATTGGATTTTTAAATGTCAAATTGTGGTGCCATTCTCGTGACATGGTGCAGTGGTAAAGAATCTGCCTGCCACTGCAGGAGACACAAGAGGTGTGGGCTCAGTCCCTGGGTTGGGAAGATTGCTTGGAGTAGGAAATGGCAACCCACCCCGGTATCCTTGCCCGGAAAATTCCAAGGATAGAAGAGCCTGTCTGACTACAGTTCATATGGTAGCAAAGAGTCAGACATGACTGAGCACACTCACTCACTCACTCACTCTGAGGGCATCTGAGGTTTCTCTTCCAGGGAAAGCTAGTAGTTGAACCTACTTTAACTCTCCTGGATGTTTATAGACCCATGGGACAATTTCAGAGTCAGCCAGCTGTCCGTCTGCTGGAGAATATCAGTCTGAGTGTCTCCATTTCCACTCCGACATTTGCCATTTTTCATGAATGCAATCTTGTTTTTGTGTGCACTAGTTTTCAAGTGTCAGTTTTACCTCACTGGCTTATTTTTACTATTATTTGTCCTTGGACATTTCTTTTGTTTACAACAGTGCTTTAAAAGCGTATTTGCTGTAAATTATCTAGGATCAAGTGGTATTATGGTAAGAATTCCCTTCAGGATATCTTTCTGTCATATTGCTGGGAATGGAATTCCCCTTTGAGATATTTTCAAAGGTTTAGGTATTTCAGATAACCTTTACTTAAATATTTGATCTTAGGGAATGTGTGTCCTTTGAAGTCTGCTCTTCAAACCTTTAGGTAAATTGGGAAAGTAATTTGAGATTCAACAATTGAAGCCTTAGCTGTTATTCTTTGAAAATATGAAAATACATTAGTCTACACTATGAGAAATCTCTTTCGAACATTAACATCTTGCCAACTGTTTCATATCATATTTTAGCTCTCTTGGTATTACTGAAAAGGGAAGAGGAAAACTAACATTTATTGAGCCCTTGCATTGTGCCAGACATTTTATTAGTTGTTTTCCATTTGCCAGCTCAATAAATCCTTGGACTAATTTTATGACTCAGAGTTATGGCCATTTTTATTTTCAAGAAAAAGAGAGATGAAGAAATTTGCAGAGGCTCTAATGGTAGTTTAAGGATTAAAACTGAGGTCTGTTTGAACTAACATTATTCTACAGCGTAGTAGTATCATCTACCTCTATTTGATAGGTGTGGAAATTGAGGCTTACAAAGTCTAAGAAGAACTTATCCAAATAAAATTGAAACATGGGTCTCTTTGATGTCAAAGTCCATGCAGTCTACAACATATTTCCTTCTGTAAATGTGCCATTACCACACCATAAAATATAAGATGGGACTTCAAGCCTCACATATTCTAAAACTATCAGGAGTCTAAGGACAGTACGTTTTTATCATCACTCCTTTAAGTCATGTATTAATGCAGATATTGATATATCAATACATATAATTTTATAGTTAGCATACAATAAAACATACCCATTTAAACTGTTCAATTTCATGAACTTTGGCAGAAATAGACATCCATGAATTCACAGCCACCATTACAGTACTGAGCATTACCATCACTCCCCAAAGGGTACTCTGGCCAGTATCCTAAATCTCCTCAAGACTCTGGACTTCTGATGTGGCTTTTGTTACTACAGAGCGTATCTCTTTTCCAGAGATCTACATAAACAGAACCCTGCTGTGTGCGCTCACGCATGTGCTTCGTTCATCACAGTGATTTTGACTCACGTTGTGTAATCAGCACGCCGTTCCTCTTTGACGGCTCGTATTCTCTTGCACCATATTTTGCTTCTCTGTTGCCCTTTGGATGAACATTTGGAGTGCTTAGAACTTTGGGGTATTGCAATTAAAACTGCTGTAATATCTATACATAAGTCTTTGGGATCATATATACTTTTTAAAATCTTGGATATTTAGGGTTGATAGCTAGTGTATGTGGAAGATATATATACATATGCAAACACACACACACACCTACTACATACTATATATACACATAAAATGGCATATATGCCATACATATACATACATAAGGTGGCAATTATATTTCATGTTTTAACCAATAATTTTTCAGATTTCTTGTTATTCAAAGAGCTCTGCGATATTTAAGATATTCAGATTTTTTTTAAAAAGTAGCCATTTAGCTTGCATGCATGTGTGTGTGTTTGTGTGGGTGGGGGGTGCAATACAGGCACGATCATAAAGAATTATTTCATGTGGTTCTAACTTGCAATTATCTGATGACCAATGAAGTGGAACAACTATTTATGTGAATATCGGTCATGTATGTATTTTCTTTTAGTAAGTGGCTTTCAAGGGTTTTGTTGACTTTTCAAAGCTGGCTTATTAGTCTTCATATTGTGTTTTAAGAACATATTTTATATTCCAGTTACAAGTCTTTTGCTTAATATATAACAGTGAGTAATTCCTCTTTATCTGTACTTTGGCTTTTCTTTTTCTTAATGATGCCTTTTGTTGAGCAGGTTTTTCATCTTGATGAAGTCCAAATTATTGATTTTCTCCCTTTATTGTGCATTTACTGTGGGTTATGCGTTTTTCTACTTGCCAATCCAAAGGTCACGCAGGCTTTCTCCTATGTTTCCTTCTGTAAGTTTAATAATTTTAGCCTCTACATTTAAGTCTATGGTCCATTTTCTTTTGAGTTAGGAGTATATGTTAAAATTTTTCTATACAGACATCCAGTGCTTCTAACAAAATTTGATGTAGACTTCCTTTTCATCAATGAATTATCTTGACATCCTTGAAAAATCAAATATATGTATATATATATTTATATAAGCACTTGTAGTTCTAGATAATCTATTATTTTCAAATGATTTATATGCCTAAGCTTGCACCAATCACACTGTCTTAAGGCTTTTACTAGTAGCTCATAAAATCAAGTATCCTGAGTACCGATATTTTTTTCCTTAAGTGTCTTTGACTACTATTTGCATAACTGTCCATATAAGTTTTAAAATAGATTGTCTTTTTTTTTTTTTTAATCTAGTGTCATTTTGACAGTTGTTATATGCAAACCTACAAGTCAATTTAGGTGTAATTGATATCTAACTGATATTCAATTTTCCGATACAGGAATACATTTTTTTCATTTATTTCTATTTTCTTTAATAAGGTACAGCAATGGCTTTATGGTTTACCATGCAATTCATTCACATTTTTTCCTATATTTTTGACACAATTGTAAATAGAATTCTTGGAAATTTTATTTTTCAACTTTTGCTACTCTGGGTTTTATAGATCAAGCATGTATTCAATGGCTTTCTGAATTCACTTATTCATGAGGTTGCTTTGTAGATTCCTTTGTATTTTCTATTTAAGATGTTATGTACACAATATTGTTGTTTTTCTGTGGTTTATTTCAAAGTTGATTTTCTCTACATTTTTGTTTTTTCAGTACTTTAACTTTGATGTACTTAGGTGTGAATATGTTTGTATTTATCCTGCTTGGCTTTGCAAAGTTTCTTGAGTGTATAAAACACATCTTTCACCAAATTTCAGTAGTAGTTAGCCATCATTTTGTCAAATATTTACCTCAATATTGATATCTATGCTAACATATGTTAGGCTTTTGTTACTGTTGCACAGTCCTTGAAGCTCTGCTTATTTTATCCATTTTTTTCCTCCTGTTAATTCTCTGATTGATGACTTTTAATGATCTAAATCAAATTTATAATTTTTCCATTACCTTCATTACATTATTAAGTTTTTCAAGACAATTTTTACTTAGGATTTTGTATTTTTCATTTCTAGAATTTCCATTTTAAAAAGCACATTTCCTATATCTCTGTCTTTACATTCATTATGAGTATAGTTTTTTTCTTTACAAGATTCTTCGAGTCTTGGTCCCTGTTAATTGCATTTTAGGAAGCAATTAGTTTGATGCAAATTGCCAACTTGGTCACGACTGCAATAGGAATCCACTCCAATCTCAGTTCAGTTCTTTTAACTTAGGTCCATTCTGTTTCGGTAAACAAGTGATTCACGAGTTTGAAAAATTGGGGTAAAATTTATACAGAGAATTTGAGATTTCTCTTATCAGCCTCTCTCTTTTCAGTGATGTCCCTGTCCTCTGATTTTATAGCTGCTGTGGTTTGGCTCAGTTCCTTGTTAATATATTTCGTCAGGCCAGAAAGATGGTATGTCGTCTACTGCCATCAAGCTAAAGCTATAAAAATCTCACCCCATGCTATCCTCTTTCAAGTTTTAACTCACTGCCAAAACGTACCTGTGTTTGTTCTTTCTCCAGAGCTCTTTCCGAGCGTTTGGGGATGAGGGTGGGTGTTACTGTTTGCTAGTTTCTTTAGCATTTGGTGCAATGTTTGTAGCTGCTGTATGTATGATAGAAAGTTACTGCTTTATCCCGCCACACCTGATGCAGAGCATGTCTCTTAAACTTTTGTTTCTTAAAGCTGAACATCATTCTCACAATTTAATTCTTTTCAATCTTTCAGTATAGGCAAGTTGATATTTGATTTCTGTTAATTCACATTTGCCTCTGGAGACATGAAGTAGCCATCAAAATTAGTATTCTTTACAGTATAAAAGGATTGCTATGGCCTTAATCAGGTAATAATGTCTCCTGTCTAAACATTTTGAAATGATTTTTGAATTAGGCATTATTAAGCATAAAGTAAATTAGCTCATGCTCCCCAAATTATACTACTTTTACACATATATGCATATAAAAGGTTATTAAATGACAGTTTTCTAAGTGTATAAAATTTTGAGTTAAAGCTTAAAGGGACTTCAACAAGATAAATACAGCAATTTGCAAAGAGAGTGATAAATTCAACATGGCTAAGGTTGAAAAAGCAGTATATAAAACAAGAGCTGCAAACCTTAGCCTATCAGCTGGTTGTCACTTATACAGGAGAGAAATCCAAAGACTGTTGAAGTAGTGAATTTTTATTTAAAAATCGCTTTCAGAGTACTCTGCAGTTCTTTTTACACTTGTCGAGGAGCATAGGAGTAGGGCTACTACGCGCTCATTCAAAGCCAACTGTTAAAAGTATTAAGAAAACTGCTTTTAGGAGGAGAGTATACTTTCAAGGGGTAGAAGGTATTATTTTAACAGGATGCTTGCTGATGGGCAAAATCACATGGACTTGCTCTTTCGTGTTCCAGGGCCAAGCATGGAGAAAGATCTTTTCAGTGAATTTGTGCTAGTCCATAGAATTTAAAGGACTAAATCAATTTCTGACTCAGTAACCCCGATTTCCAAGAACTATCTAGGCAGAGTTCAAAAATACTAGAAATGTATTTCCCAAATAAAATGCCTCTTCCACTTTTTATTCTTTTTTGAGAGGATCTTTTTCTGTTATCCCCGTTTGTTAATCATGTGAAATAAATATTTAACTTCCTTGCAATACTTTGAAGTTACTAACAGAGGTATATTAGAATATCCCATCATAGATTTTTCTGGCTTTTTTCATTTTGTCATTTATAGAAATACATAAGTATTGATGCTATACTATTAGATATAATATAACACTGAGATTTGTTACATTTTATAACAACACATATAAAATACATTATATTTCTTCCATTTTACTCCCTTTTGCACTTTATCTTCTACTTGTAATAAATTTATGAATTCCATAAGAATTTTTTTACTTTATAAATTCACCACTCATTAAAAATTATTATTAAAAATTATTAACTCACCACTTTTCCTTCCTATATCTCCATGTTTTCATCAAAACATTTTTCTCCTACACATGGAAGTCATTTACTGTGGATGCTTCGACAGATATTCTCTTTTTTCTTTACTTGTTTGTTCTAAACTGTTGTATTTTCATCGACAGAAATTTTCCCTAGAAAAAGAACTTCTGACTAGTAGCTATTTCTTTTATCCTATTATATTTCATTCCACTTTTCTCTAATTTCTATTAACTGCATTGAACAGTCAACTTGGCATTCGTGTTTCCTATTTCAAGTTGTCACGTCTTTTAATTTTTTCTGGTTCTTACAACATTTTTTAGATTTTATTTTTCAGCAAATTGACCATCAATGGTTATCATGTTTCTTTTGAATCCATACCGCTTGGGATTGTAATGTTTCTTAAATCTGTTGCTAGAGTTATGTGTATCAGTTTTGGAAAACCATCCATCTCAGTTTCTTGAAGTGAGGCTTCCCAAGTTGCTCAGTGGTAAAGAATCCACGTGCCAATGCAGGAGACGTGGGTTTGATCTCTGGGTCAGGAACATCCTCCGGGGAAGAAATGGTAACCCACTCCAGTATTTTTGCCTGAGAAATCTCATGGGCAGAGGAGCCTCGTGGGCTACAGTCCACGGGGTCACAAGAGAGTCAGACGTGACTTAGTGACTAAACAACAGCAAGTTCTTGAAGTATCAGTCCTGCTCTGCCCTCTCCTTTCCTTCTGGGGCATCGCTTAAAGAAAGGTTAGATGTTTTCACTGAATCTTAGGTGCACTTCTGGTATTTCTGAGAGATTTCCGCTTTTTCCTCTCCATGTTTCAGTCTGAATATTTTAATTCAGCTTTCTAATTAACTAATCTTTCATTATGC
Organism: Giraffa tippelskirchi; assembly: GCF_054371585.1. Taxonomy (NCBI): domain Eukaryota; kingdom Metazoa; phylum Chordata; class Mammalia; order Artiodactyla; family Giraffidae; genus Giraffa; species Giraffa tippelskirchi. The sequence continues at coordinate 172,959,733 of NC_137280.1, read as the reverse complement.
TATACCTGTTTTGCTGTTAACATGATACATTGATTACTTATACTGTTGTTATAATTTTGTTTAGAATTATTTTTATGGTTCTCTGTTGTCTGATAAAATTCTCCATGTTATTACTCAATTTTTTTAAGGCATTAGTCATACCCGAATCTAATAACACCTATGAATCTCCTGTGACTCTATTTCTAATATCTCTATTATCCATTCTGTGAGTCATTATTTTTTTGTTTACGCATTTGGTGGTTTATATTTGAGCTCCTTCAGCTTACATGAAAACTTGAAGAGCTGATTTTAGTTCTTCCTTTAGGAACAATTTCCTTTTCCTCTGGCCAAGCAGAGACAGTTTGCCTTCATTTGATCAGAGGTTGAGCTGATTTGAAGCTGAGCGTCAGTCTTGGAGAAGAGTTGTCTAATTCAAATTCATCCTTACAGAGTACAGCACTTTAGGGATTACTTGCAAAATCCTGGGCTTTGTACCAATGTTCCTCCTTCATGCAGGGCCATAAATTTGAAAATTTACATTCTGGCCTGTTAAGAATGTCAGAAACTCTGCTCTAATTAAAGTTCCTGAGCAGCCACTTTCTGCTTGGCTGTAGTCTTTCGACTGCTCCCTTGGACTCAGCAGATGCCAAGAAGTGTGACTTAAAATGTTATTTTACCTTTCTCTCCTTTTCTTCCCTGTAGTACATTTGGTCCCTCAAGTTCACATTGTATTTTAGCTCTCTCATTTTTTTCTGTTTGATATGTTCTTTGTTCATTTATCCAAATACAACTTTTCTTATTATTGACAATATCAGTCTGTGCTATAAACAAAAGCAGACAAAAACAGCAGAGCAAACACAAAATACTGGTCTAGAAAGAGCTAGTCCTCCTTTGCTAGACGTGGAATTCCTGCTATATTTTCCCTTCTATGATGTTAAATTCATACTAAACCACTCAAAATCAAATATTCAAATACATAATAACCTATTTTCATGGTATGCTTCTGAATTATCAGCTAACCAACGTCATTTTGTGATTATACATTAAATTATCACTGACTTTGGTTGATAAATTCTGGAATCAGGAAAAATCAAAGCTAGCTTAAATACTCTGAGAATTAGAATACTTTTTACTTTACTTACCTAAGAGATATAATTTTCATATATTCTCTGCCACTCAATGTGTGGTATTTTGCAAATTACTTTACCTCTCCAGGTCTCAGTATTCTCAGATAAAAGAAATGAGTTCAACCAGATGATCCTTAAAAGTCCTTCCATGTCTAAAATGCTGTGATTTAGTAAGAATAAATTAGACTTGAATCTTTGATGATTTAATTTTAATTTGAATCTTGAAATCCATGAGATTTTTGTAGTTTCTAAACTTAGAAAAAATACTGTTCCTTCTCATCCCCAATGCTAGAAGATGTCCCATATGAGTTGGCTAAGTTTCAATGCAATAATTACTTTTTGAATAATTAATTGCCAAGGAATGCTGAAGAGGTCTAACAATATGAGGGAATACATTCTACCACATATAAATAAATATTATAAAGCTTAATAATTATAATGGCAGGGTGTTAAGATATGAATATACAAATTAATAAATTAAACAGAATGGAGAACATACAGATCCATATAAATACGAATGGCTTAACTGAGTGAGATCTAGCATTCTATATCAGTGGGATAGTCAAAAAGTGGTGCTTAGACAGTTAATTATCTATTTGGAAAGGGATAAACAAATCCACACTTCATAATGTACACAATTAAGTTTGAGTAACATTCCATATGTGCAAATCATATTTTCACTACATCAGGGTTGCAAAATAATCTTAAATTTGAAATGAAATCTTCACGATATAAGAAAAATAATTTGTAAGAAAGTGTCCAGGAGGTGGAGACATTTTCTTGATTAAGATGTAGAACTTTTTCACATTCATATCTGATGTTAAGAGACACGCCATCAGGCCTGATTCTAGCTGTATAAACATGGGAAGACTACTTACCAGTTCAGTTATCTTTCTCAAGCGTAAAAGTGAATAATAGGCCATGCTTCATGAGAAATATTGTGAGTATTAAACAATATCAAAAAACTTAAGGCATTTCCAGAAAAAAAGTAGTACCCAAGTATTGTTGGTAACTGTCCTTGAAAAGTCTTACTTTTCATCTGCCGAGATTGACAGTACTTGAAGAAGAAATGAAGACTTGGAAAATTGGAAAGAGATCTTAATTTTGGAAAACTCATACATTCATATAGTATATGCCAAGCATTCCTGTGTATTGAAGATACAAAAGGGTCAGGGCATGGTAATCATCCTTCAGTTACTCCAGTCTAGTAGTTTTCTTTAAAGAATCAGGAAGGGATGACAAGCAGCTCTTGACAGGATTGACCAGTGTGGCTGAAGGCTCACTCTGTGAAGGTTGGACACCATGAAATATAATAAGAGCAATCTACATGCCGGCTGATTTTATTTATTGCAGCTTAGCATCACAAATGCAGGGACAGAGAAAGTGGTGCTTTACTGTTCTAAATTTAATGATCTATAGGATTAACCTAGCAAAAGGACCACTTTTTGATGGTTCTTCTTAGCTAAGAGATCTTGATTATCTAGGATGTATAGAAAGAAAACTAAAGCCATTCAAGATAAAGTAATACTAAAAGGAGAGATTGGAAGAACTTTATATTCAATGATTTATAATCACCTGTAATTTGCAACAAGAAGGTGAGAGTGAAGAGAATATAATGATGAGGCACAGAATTATTTACTAGGTTATAAGGGTACAGATTTAAGATACTCTCATGTACAGATAAATCTAAGAATTCACCTTGGGAAGCATTTACTGGAAAAGAGGGGGCATGACAGCTGAAGCTGAAGTTCTTGAAAATCTCTAAATCTCAGAGAGCAAGAAAAATGCATTTAGTAACTATGGGCATATGGAAATTGTTGATGCTGGCTTTAATTTTCATTGTGACCCCACCAGTACATGCGCATGCTTGGCCTACATTGCAGATTTTAGTATTATTGCATATATCCACATGAACTGTCCTCTATAACCTAGCTTGTTGACCTTAAAGGGATTCTAAACCTGTGAAGATAAGTCTAAAGAAATAAAAATAGTCCTGTGAGCTTCCCTGAACAAGTCTCTACATGATAGTTTCTATTTCCAACCTAAAGATATAAGTTAGAATTCAACTACTTTTATTCCAACACAGACTGCAAGGCTGCATTTCACCTTTTTTTTTTTTTTTTTTTTAATGAGAAGCTGAAAAGGTCAACTGGTGACAATTTGTGTGGTGAAAGGCTATAAGGTATAAATGACTAAAATATTTATTAATTGTGCAAAGTGCTTTAGCTTTACAATTTTTTTAAATGGAACTCTATTTTAGTCCTAAAAGGACTATGTTTTTACTTTAATCACTTCTTAGTTAAAATTAAAATATGAAAAAGATAATTTGTTTCTGAACTATGCCTTTGGAATTAAGAATGATTTCATGGGAGAATTATTTTTGTTTCTTTTTAGATTTTCTTGAATCTCTTAAAGATAATGTCTAATGATTTGCCAGATGCAGATTTGAGACTAGAATTTATAGGCCAGTTATTCATTCTGTCAAATGCCATAGACAAGAACAGCAACAAATCAAAGTTAATTTGTAATTGAAATCAACTGTTACTAAAAGCAATTTAGCTTTAAAGAACCTTGGCATATAAAAAGATGAATTATTTGGGTCAGCTTTGTTATTTAAAACTATTTTTAATCACTTAATAGAAGAGAAGGCTAAACTTTTAGGAAGACCAGAGAAGAGTGGGTTCTATTTCATATTTGTTTTAAAACTCAGAAGATGAAATATCTTTTAAAGATAAACTAATATATATTCCAGAGAATCATAACAAGGTTAGGTAAAGTTTTAAGGGGATTGCTATATTACAAATGGTAACGAGAGTTAATGCAAAACTTACAAATAAAATAAATTTACATGGTTGCCATTACACTTTAATTTGCTCCCTCCAAATTACCTAATAAATTGTCTTTTGCTTTATTTTCTGTGTTTCATGTATTGGATTCATGATACATATGAATAAGAAAGTGAGTAAATTAAGCTCATAACTTAGCTCATACCTTTATGGTTTACATATACACAATCCCACCCATAACTGAATTCATATTCTTTGGAATACAAGAACTGCATTTGATTCTCTGCAATCTAAGAACATGGGTGGGGAGAGAGAACCTTTAGTCTCTGAATGACAGTTCATTTCTGTTTTTTTGGATACGTTAAGATACACTGGCCTAGATAAACATCTCTCAGGGAAGGGATCATTTTTGTGGAACCTGCATGTAACCCGTTTCTTCCTCGAGGGAGTCTCACTCGGGCACCTTGTCTTACATAGGCCTCTGGGGTTTTCTTACAGTGACACCCTGCTCTACGTATTCGGCGGTAGAAGGAAGTACTCGTAGCAAATATAAAAATTTGCTTCCCTGCTGACTCAGTGAAGAGTCCGCCTGCCAATTCTGGAGGCGTGGACTCCCCCCGTGGTCCGGGGGATTCCATGTGCTGCAGGGAAACCAGGCCCATGACCACAGCGGTCAGACCCGCCGGCCTCGAGCCCCGCTCCAGGGTGGGGAGGCCACTACAGCCAGAAGCACATGAAGGGTGGCCCCCACTTGCCTCAACTAGAGAAAAGCTCACACAGCAATGAAGACCCAGCGCAGCCAAAAACAAATAAATAAAATTACTAAAACACGGCAAGTTAACATTTGAAGATAGAGATATTTTGGAGCAAAAATGCATCGGTAAGAAGAAAAACATCCTTGATTATTGAAAAGCTTGGTCATTTTGACTAAAACTCTCTCTATATGTATTAATATTTAGAAGGTTCTAAATATGAGGATATGTCTCAATAAAAGTGTATAACTAACATGTATGAAAGTGTTTCCATCTTTTCATGTAGAACTGTTAAATTTGGGTTTAACAAAAGAAATGAAGCTTCTAAAAATTTTATCGAAAGCCTTATTGCACTTTTTATCTGTTAGTCCCCAGATAGATTGAAGGCCACAATTTTAATGGAAATTTCACGAAGGAGAAAGTGAAAAAGAATTGAGAACTACAATGATGATAGTTATAAAGCAATGAATGCTAGGCAAATTGGTTGGTTAATTAACGAGTCTGTGTTTGTAGATAATATTTGGCATGTCAAAGAGAATGTCAACATTAGAGATTAGAAATCTAAATATCCATCAACATTAGCTGAAATTTAGTCAAGATAAAAAAAGGAAAAAAATGCATGACAAAGAAGTAAGAATATATAATTCTGTATCTCTAAATGTCAAATTTAGTAGAAAAAGAGTAAAGTCAGTGGACAAACTCTGAGTGTTGATATTTGTTTCAAAACATGATTTTTGAATATCTGGCTAAATGGACAGTGGAATGGGATATACAAGATTTACTTTTAATTATATAGTGCAGTAGTTCTCAATCTTTAATATATATTTTAATAACCTGGGTAGTTTCAAAGTCCTAATGCCCAGGTTATATACATCCCATCATTGAAATTATATGGTTTTAGGGAGGGAAATGAAGAGCAGTAATTCCAATTGGTAGTAAAGTTTGGGAAATGTCTTATACTCATATTTATGTGTGAACTTGATTTATTTATTAAATAGTTACTGGAAGTTTTCATTTATTTTTGCATAGGGAAACAGATGTAAACCTAATCAAGTTTTTTAAGTTTCTAGAAAAAAATATTTTCCAACATGTGAAGGGCAATGATATTATAACTGCTTTCATTTTATGTGACTTTCATTCAGATTCTGAATTTTAATAATATCTCAAGATCATGATTAATTGGTAATGTGTCACTATGGGGGAAAATTGAATATAAACACTTCCTTCTTTGAATACCTATTTGCTTTAATTTTTTTTTGGAAAGTAAAATTATTTTTGACAAAACAATTTATGTTTTTATTTTATGGAATTTTCAATCATAACTGTGCAGAGATTTAGTGTATTACAATGAAAAAATAAGGTTCTTATAATATACTTTTAGCATACTATGACAAGTGACTATTTGGCTGGATCTAAAATCTAAGGTATTCTGGGAACACCTTTCTACCCTAATAAAAATGGCCTGTAAGTGGTAAATTAGGATTTTGTAAGTTATCACATATAGGATAAAAATTTCTCAGAAAAAGATTGTATTTACCTTATGGTAGGTATTAATACTTTAGTTTTTCACTTTTTTTTTCTGCTTAGATTAATAGGGTTAAGTCTTTTAACTGAATAGGCTTTAGGCATCCTCTTAGTTTATATTTAATGAACGTTTTATGTTTAACAACTTATCCTCAGGATACATTTAGCTATGTTTTTTTGTTTTTTTTTTCCTTTCTTCAGATTGATACCAGTTGATAAAAACTGTTCAAAGACAGAAAAATGATACGGGCTGTCTAACTAGGATGACCATACGGCTGCAGTCCCACTGTCAACGATGTTCTTTTTACTCTAAAAAATGTCCCAGCTCAGATGATAAGTTATACTGTCCTTCTCTATCTAAAAAGCCGCCACTTCTGATAAGACTGCTCTAAACATTTAATGTTGTAATGTGATTTTTTTTCAAGGGAAAAAAAAACAAAAAGGACCAAGACATTAATCATCATCTACCAGGACTGGGGAAGAATTCTTCACTTCTCGTCTAGCATGAGCAGAACCCTGGCTTTATGTTAAACCTGACCATCATAATCATTTCCTCTGTAATTTTGTAGAAGTAAGTGGGCTTTCTTTTAATCCCCTCAACTTATTGTATCTCTGTTGTAACTGAATCAATGTTACTTTTTTGACTCCCTGTATTTATAATTTAGTTTCTATAAATCTGTAAACTTTGAGAACAGTGATCATCTTACTCATCTTTGAGTTACTCTCTACCTCAGTTATGGTATTTCTTTAATTTCACCCTATGGGAAGGAGGTAACTTTTTCTTTTAAAGCAGAGATGAAGAAAGAAGGGAAGAAAGCAAAAAAGCTGCTTTACTACAGAAAATTATTAATATGGAATTATAATGGTAAAGGCGTGAATAGATAGATTAGGACCAGTGTATTGAGTGCACTGAAATATGGCAGAGGAGTAATATCAGAAAGTGTTATTTTGGGAATAACATGATGACAATTATAAAAGAGAGACATTAACACAACAAGGAGATGAATTTTTCCAGTTTTCTGGAAACACTGCCTCCTTCTTCAACACTAATTCTACTTCTTTTCTTCTCTTTATCTTTCTTTCCTGCTTTTCTTCCTCTCTTTCTGCCCTTTGTTAATCTTCACCTCTAACGATGTTGGAAACTTAGCGGCAAATCTAGTTTAGAACTAAATGGGAGTCATCATTGTCAAGTGAGAATATATATTTTGTCTCTCTGTGCTCTAAACTGGAAACTAAGTGGTAGGGGCTGGTAGAGATTACATAAAATCACTTTCAGAAATAATGGAAACAACAATTAATTAAAGTCAATAGGAATTGGTGTCATAGGAGAAAATGAACATTGGCTTTTAAAATGCACAGTAAATTCAATTACATAGTAAAGCAAGTCACTTGTTTGGGGACTTCATTTTAAATATCTTCTCATTTATTCAAATGCTTATAGTATACTTTTTGAAGTACCCTGGCAAAAAAAAAAAGTCCTGGACACTGGAAAAAATTCTGAACTCATTAATGAATGGAAAGAACTGTCCTTGTTATGAGATTTGTTCTTCTCCCTTAAAATATCTTTCAAAAAGTTTTGCTGGTAGTCAGTTATCAATTATTTCCCTCAAATATATAATACCAGCCACCTAAGGACAATCTGTAGCCTATTTTGTAGCCAGGGTTTGATTTCTTCTTGCCTCAGGGTATCTCTGACTTGATCTATGTGTCATTTAACGCTCTCTGAACATCAGATTATTTTCAATAGTCTGTACAAAGAGCAAGATAAACCCAAGACTTTAAAGTTTAGTACCTACATTTGCATAGAACTTTACAGCCTGGTTGCTGATGGTTTAGTCCCTCACAGATAGCCTTTTTAGAAAACAGTCTGGGAAGAATTACCATAGCACAGAGTTATTCTCCAGTCTCTCATTTGCATGTTAATACCCAGAATACTCTTCAAGTTTATTCAGGGAGGCTGTTTTATAGCAGAAATGCCATCTGAACTCTAAGAATAAACTAAACAGACTTGGGGGAACCGATGAGCCAACTGAGTTGCTTTTTTTTTTTTTTTTTAATAAATGTAAGTGATCATAAAAAGCTCAGCCTTCTCTAAGGAAATACAAAAAAAAGACCCTCTTTTAATATGCAAATACAAGAACCCAACATCAACACTGTGTTAACTCCTAATCGAATCTTTTTTTTTTTACAAATCTTTAATTTTGTGATCCCATTTCTCTGCCAGACTGCATTAGATTCACTGTTCATAACTCAGCCTTGGATTTTTCTGAGGCAGAAAGGCCAGGCAGGCAGCTTAAATACTGCCTTATTCTGTCAGAGAAATCTGCAGACAGTTTCCATAGAGAGAGAGAAAAAAAAAAAGGAAGAAGACTAAGATCTTATACATGGCTAATTATCTGGGAATGATATAAAATTTGGGAAAGATTTGCTCTCTTATTTTCTTAGTTTGTTCAGGTGTCTCTGACATGAGAGGCTCAACTGTACAGCATGAATGATCTATTTTGAGAAAACCGACAAATAGAAAAGTGCATATTGTATTTGGTAGAACATCTGACGCCTTTAAAAGTTCAAGCACCTTTCAGCCAACCATCATGTTTTCTATCTGATAATAACTTGTTCCAAGTTGAATCACCATGGTTGGCTGCACCCTATCATACCTTTGGATTAGGAAAGTGGAACTTAGAAGTTTGTGAAGTATTTCTTGATTATTCACAAGTTAACTCCTGATTGAAATAGGCTGCAGCAAAACACCCAGGTTATCCCAGCATACAGCAAGAGCACTGAACTGTGGTTCAGCAAATCGACCTTCAGAGACTGTTATGACCTTCGAATTGTCACTAACAGTGATATGATTTTCTTATTTTATTTTTTCCATGCAATTTGATGGTAAACTTCCGGAAAGAAGGGGAAGTACAACAATTTCTTTGATAATCTGTAGTGTATAGGAATTAGTGATATGTATAGGCATTTTAGTTAATCGAAACACTAATATTTCAGTTTCAGTGTTAATTCTTATTTGAAAGAATATAAAACTATCTTCTTAGAATGTTAAATTCTATTGGAAGGAACAAGGTCTGCTGCTAGACATATATCAATAGTCCTTTTTTGTTTTATTTTGTATTTAGTAAACATTCTATTGAACCTATTTGTGAAGCATTTTATAATAACTAAAATCTTGTAACACTTCAAGTTTTAGCGTCTCATACTAAGGTCATGTTGACTTTAAACATGCTGAAATGATTTACAGTCCAAAACAGGCAGCATTTTTCTCAATGACATTGATTCTAAACTCGCATTCTTAAAATTTACAACTTGAAGGTGAAACATAGCTACAAAGAATGGCAGTTATAGCCATTATCTCTTGGTTTTTGTTCTAATCTAAGAAGTGAAAAAGACTGTTGCCACTTCAACAAGTTAGATACCACGAAGAGAATGTTCCTAAAGTGCTTAATGTGTATGTAGATGCTCAAGTCATTCAATTGTTCAGTTCAGTTCAGTCGCTCAGTCGTGTCCGACTCTTTGTGACCCCATGGACTGCAGCACGCCAGGCCTCCCTGTCCATCACCAACTCCTGGAGTTTACTCAAACTCAGGTCCATTAAGTTGGTGATGCCATTCAACCATCTCATCCTCTGTCATCCCCTTCTCCTCCCACCTTCAATCTTTTCCAGGATCACGGTCTTTTCCAGTGAGTCAGTTCTTTGCATCAGGTGGCCGAAGTATTGGAGTTTCAGCTTCAGCATCAGTCCCTCCAATGAATATTCAGGACTGATTTCCTTTAGGATGGACTGGTTGGATCTCCTTGCAGTCCAAGGAACTCTCAAGAGTCTCTCCAACGTACAGTTCAAAAGCATCAGTTCTTCGGTGCTCAGCTTTCTTTATAGTCCAACTCTCACATTCATACATGACTACTGGAAAAACCATAGCCTTGACGAGATGGACCTTTGTTGGCAAAGTAATGTCTCTGCTTTTTAATATGCTGTTTAGATTGGTTATAACTTTTCTTCCAAGGAGCGTCTTTTAGTTTCATGGCTGCAGTCACCATCTGCAGTGATTTTGGAGCCCCAAAAATAGTCTGTCACTGTTTCCACTGTTTCCCCATCTATTTGCCATGATGTGATGGGACCGGATGCCATGATCTTAATGATGATCTTAGCCAACTCAATTGTAGTCAGATAGAAAACATGTGGACAGGAGTGAGTGCTGAAAAGACTTCATTCTGTGGTATTTTTAAAATGAGCTACTCAATTTTTGTGAATTTTTATGAGAGCAATTTCGTATTTTGGAGGAGAAATTTACATATTCCTTAAAAAAGTGAAGTCTTTAGAATACACACTGAACTGTAGAAAAAGAGGTCAGATGACTTAAAGGGTTCACATTTCAAATAAAGAAGACATACAGATGGCCAAAAGGCACATGAAAAGATGCTCCACGTTGCTAATAGAGAAATTCAAATCAAATCTACAGTGAGGTATTACTTCACTCCAGCCAGAACGGCCACCATCAAAAAGTCGACAAACAGCAGATGCTGGAGAGGGTGTCGAGAAAAGGGAACCTTCTTCGCTGTTGGTGGGAATGTAAATTTGTACAGCCACTGTGGAGAACAGTATGTAGATTCCTTAAGAAACCAGAAACAGAGTGACCACATGGCCCAGCAATCATACTTCTAGGCATATTTCTGATGAAAACATGGTTTGGAAGGATATACGCACCCCAGTGTTCACCGCCGCACCCTTGACGATAGCCGAGACACAGACGCAAACCTAAGTGTCTGTCGACAGATGAATGGATAAGTAAGAGGTGGTACACACGCACATTAACATACTGCTCAGCCATTAAAAAGAATGAAATAATGCCGTTTACAGTAACATGGATGGACCTGGAGGTTACCACACTAAGTGAAGTAAGTCAGAGAGATAAAGACAAATACCGTGTGATATCTCTTATATGCAGAATCTTTAAACTATTATGCAAATGGACTTATGTACAAAACAGAAACAGATTCACAGACTTAGAGAACGGCATTATGGTTACCAGAGGTGGAAGGGTGGAGGGGAGGGATAGATGGGGGGTGTGCAATTGGCATATACACATTGCTGTATTTAAAACAGGTCACCAAAGGTCCTACTGTACAGCACAGGGAGCTCTGCTCAAATACTCTGTAATAGCCTAAATGGGAAAAGCATTTTAAAAAGAACAGACACAAGTCTACGTTTAACTGAATCACTTGGCTAGGTACATCTGAAACTAACACCACATTGTTAACTAACTGTACTCCAAAGTAAAAAAAAAAAAATTTTTTTTTTTTTTTTTTAAGTAAAGTAGACACCTAAGGCTTCCTTAACTTCTTTCTGGCTCTAAGCGACACAGAGAGGCCAAGTCTAGTGGCTCCTCCACCCCCATTTCAATCAGCACTACCCTTATGCATACACTGGAGGTCATTTCCTAAGAACTAGTTTCATGGGTTAAAAAAAAAAAAAAGCCTTTGTAGGACTGTGGGTAAATGAATTAGAGTTATCACTGGTCTCTCCCTATTGACAGAAATTCATTCCATTATGACTGTTCTAGATGATATAAATTTAACTCTAATACTGACTCAAAATGTTACCTTATTTAATTGCCATTTATTTTATTCATGTTTTTTTTTCGATTTGTAACAATTCAGAAGAAATATAATCTCCGTTGCATGTTAGAAATCCTCAAATGTTTGAAAATACTTCGGCATCACCGGTACTTGCCTGATCGCTTTCAAATATCATGTTTTCTACTTCAAAATCATGAGCCATAGAAACACAGCATGTATTTTTTTGTTGTTGTTCATTTATGAGCGCAATTGTTGGCAAACTATTTGTGCACATTGTTACTGAATGTTGTGGAGATGTTATTTAGCATGGGAGGCTGTTTATTTTATCACCGATTAGACTCCAGGCTGCTAGGCTTTGCAGAATTCATCTATATCATCCTATATTCTGCTAACTTTTGCTACAGGTATTGGTTATGCTTAAGACATCTCATTTGCTTATAATCTTTATAATGTACAAGTTGGGTAAAATAAATCCCTCCAGATCAAATTAAATAATCAAATTCTATTCAATTAATAACATTAATTTCATACTGAGCTCAATGTCAATAAGCTATGGGATAAAGATTTTTTAAGCAGTTCTTAGAGAGTACTCTTACACTACGTGATAGGTGTTTTCCTCTTAATTCATAGTAAATGGGGCTTAAAGTGTGCTCATAGGATGATAAGAGTATACTGACTTAATATCGTAAGGATTAGAAGGCATTCTCCCTTTCTGCTTAATCATATATCTCATAATTCCATGATCTACATGGAACACCATTTATTCAACATATAATACTGGAGAAACTGTAATTTTCAATATTATGCTAAATACTAGTAATACAAAAAAGTTAGGGATGTACTCTCCAGTTTTAAGGACATAACATTCTAAAGGGAAGAGAAATAAAATAAATAATTAAAATCCAGTGTTTAAAGAAATAAAAGAGGCATATCCAAAACTGAGCAAACTATCTTTCTGGTTATATTCAGAAAAGGAGACAGGAAGCGATAGTTGAACCAACTACTGAAAACATTAGGACCCAACCGTCTGCTGTTTTTAAGAGAACTTCAAATATATAATTAAAGGCAGTGTGAAGGTATAAGGATGGTCAAATAATGCTATAACATGCAAAAGCTAATCAAAAGAAAACCAATGCTGGCCTCATTAATATAAGACCAGAATATTCTTCAAGATAAAAGCTATTACCAGAGACAAAGAGGTCACTTTTATTGGCAAAACAGTTAACTCTTGGTAATCCTATATGTCTATGCACCAATAACAGAACTTCAAATTACATAAAAGAAAGAAAATAACTAGAGGGAGAAAGAGACAAACCCACATTATAGTTAGAGATTTTGACCCCCCATTCTCAGGGTTTGATTGAATGAATAGGACATTTTCAACTGAATTAATTTGACATTTGTAGATTACTGCACCCAACAAACGCAGCACATATATTATTTTAAGTATGTGAAACATTTTCCAAAATACAACCTCAAATAAGCCCAATAAATAACTGAAATCATATGAAGCATTTTCTTTGACAACAAATAGTTAAATTAAAAATCAGTAACAAATATAAATAGAATATTCATTTTCTGGTATTGAATCAGTACACTTCTAATAATAAATAAATTCTAATAATAAATAACTCCTATAGCAAACGAAGCAACAGACAATTAATCTCAAAAATATACAAGCAACTCCTGCAGCTGAATTCCAGAAAAATAAACGACCCAATCAAAAAATGGGCCAAAGAACTAAACAGACATTTCTCCAAAGAAGACATACACATGGCTAACAAACACATGAAAAGATGCTCAACATCACTCATTATTAGAGAAATGCAAATCAAAACCACAATGAGGTATCATTTCACACCAGTCAGAATGGCTGCTATCCAAAAGTCTACAAGCAATAAATGCTGGAGAGGGTGTGGAGAAAAGGGAACCCTCTTACACTGTTGGTGGGAATGCAAACTAGTACAGCCACTATGGAGAACAGTGTGGAGATTCCTTAAAAAACTGGGAATAGAACTGCCATATGACCCAGCAATCCCACTGCTGGGCATATACACCGAGGAAACCAGAATTGAAAGAGACGCGTGTACCCCAATGTTCATCGCAGCACTGTTTACGATAGCCAGGACATGGAAGCAACCTATATGTCCATCAGCAGACGAATGGATAAGGAAGCTGTGGTACATATACACAATGGAATATTACTCAGCCATTAAAAAAATACATTTGAATCGGTTCTACTGAGATGGATGAAACTGGAGCCCATTATACAGAGTGAAGTAAGCCAGAAAGAAAAACAACAATACAGTATACTAATGCATATATATGGAATTTGAAAGATGGTAACGATAACCCTATATGCGAGACAGAATAAGAGACACAGATGCATAGAACAATTTTATGGACTCTGAGGGAGAAGGTGAGGGTGGGACGTTCTCGGAGAATAGCATTGAAACATGCATATTATCATATGTGAAACAGAACACCATTCCATGTTTGATGCATGAGACAAGGGCTCAGGGCCGGGGCAATGGGATGACCCAGAAGGATGGGATGGGGAGGGTGGTGGGTGGGGGGTCCAGGAAGGGGAACACATGTAAACCCATGGCTGATTCATGTCAATGTATGGCAAAAACTATTACAATATTGTAAAGTAATTAGCCCCCAACTAAAGTAAATAAATTTATAAAAAATAAATAAATAAATAACTCCTATTAAAGTATGAATGGCAAGTAGTTAGAAAATATTTCAAACTGAATGAAAATGAACAAAAATAAATATTTATCGGGTGTAGCTAAAGCATTACCTAGAAAAAAATTTAAGTATGAAAATATCTGTTAGCAAAGAAAAAAATTAAATTGATTTAATCATTTGCTTTCAAGTCCTCAAATATAGACCAAACCCAATGTGGATAGAAAGAATATAATAAAGAGTAGGAGCTAATAGATAACTCAAAAACAACAGAAACATTTACTAAACTTAGAGTAGTTGTTTGATATTTTTATAAAATTAATAAAATCTTAGCAAGATCAGTAGAGAAAAATAAAGAGAAAATACAAACCACCACCATTTAGAACATCATTAGATCCAAGGCACATAGGACAGTAAGAGAATATTAAAAACAGCTTAATGCGTAATATCAATAAATTTGAACACATAGATTAAATGGGAAGATTCCATGAAAAATAGCTTACTGGGGCTTTCCTGGTGGTCCTGTGGTTAAGAATCCTTCTTGCAATGCCGGGGGTGCTGGTTTGATCCCTGGTCCAGGAAGATTCCACATGCTGCGGGGGCAACTTAAGTCCAAGCGCCACTACTACTGAAGCCCAACTCCAAAGCCTACAACCCAGAGCTTGCCCGCTGCAGCTCCTGAAGCCAAGCACCCTGAGCCCATGCTCAGCAACAAGAGAAGCCGCCCAGTGAGATTCCCGTGCGCCGCAACTAGAGAGTAGCTGCCACTTTCTGCAACTAGGGAAAGCACCCTTGCAGCAAGGAAGACCCCACACAGACCAAAATAAAAAGCAACAAAGTAAAATACTGGAGTTGTAAAATTTAAAGTCTTCCCCCCAAAGTTACACTAAGTATATAGTTTTACTCGTAGGTTTTCTTAAGCACTAGGAGGGAACTATTTTCAGGCTTAAAAAAGTATTTCCAGAAAAAAAAAAAGAAGTAATAAGTACTTCCATCTCATTTAAGTAGGCAGAATGGTACAAAGACCCCCAGAAGAAAATTCAAGGTAAGAAAAATTAAGGACCGATATTCACAAAGATACTATAAAATTTGCAAGTAAGTAAAATACAGCAATATTCAAAATTCATAATATATCCTGATCAAGATTTATCACAAGGAAATCTTTTATCATTGAAGAAACATGAAGTATTTCCTAAATCAGTACCCATTCATAATAAAGTTTCTCAGTGAGTAGAAACAGAATTCTCTCAATAAAGGGCATCTATAAAACAAACAAACAAAAAAATGCATAATGACTTACATCATTCTTCATGGTGAATTACTGGAACCATTTCCTTTAAGACCACGAAAAAAGGAAGGCTGTCCTCTTGCATACTTATATTCCACATACTGCTGACATGCCAAGTTCCTTACAGTCTAAAAATACAAGTAAAAGGAATCAGGGGCACAAATGTTGAAACGAAAGAGGTAATCTGTATTTACACGCAGACAGTGTGTGTGTACACAGACAATTCAATGATGTCTAACACGCAAACGTTAAAACTAACAGTTAAATTTAACACAGTGGCAAAATACAAGTCCAGTATAAAAAAATAGCTGCAGTTGACCCTTGGGTAACTTGAACTGCATAGGTTCACTTATACACCGACATTTTTAAATAAATATGTTGGAAAATTTTTGGATCATTGCAACAGTTTGAAAAAGAACTCATAAAAAACTCATAGATGTACTACAAAGGCTAGAAATATCCAAAAAGTAAGAAAAAGTTTGGTAAATCATGATTGCATAAAATATATGTGGACACTAGTTTATACTTTTATAGGCATAAGGGAAGTGATATTTAAAATACAATTAATAATGTGCTAGTTTTCGTTCTGTTTTGTAACTTTGTTTTCAAAAAATTACATGACTAGACAGGACGCGTTCCACTTTTCTCCCTTTCCCCACCTTTTCCCTTCGCTTCTTTCTCCCTTCCTCCCTCTTTCTTAATTGAAGAAACAGTGCAGCTGCCTGTTTTCACAGGTGTTTTTTTTTTTTTAATGTAAACAATGTTTCCAAAATTGTTTTATGAATATAACTGTAGTACTGTATGCCATAAAATTTTACAATGATTCATTCATTAGTGGATATGCTTGACTACTGTAAAGCAACCACACTGCTGCTTATTATCAATGCATGAACTGTTATACCTGTAATTAACTATGAATTTCTGTTTCACATTATCTTTTCATTTTTGGTGTCAAGTGTTGGTCATATGTATAACATCTATAGTATTTTGTATCATATAAGACAATATTGATGGAGGTACTGACAAACAATCTTGTAAACAGATGATATAAATCGGTCATATTGATAAATACAGTTACATAAATGTATTTTATCTTCCTTACAATTTTCTAATAGCACTCTTTTTTACTGTAGCAATACAGTTAAGTTAAAACTATTATTATGACATGCAAAGGACCAAGAGTATGCAAAACTATCTTAGAAAGCCAACAAGATTAGAAGACTTATGTGACTTCCTTACAAGGTTTTCTGTAAAGCAGTTAATGCAATTGGTATCAATGCAATGATAAACAAATCAATTATTAGGACATTAGAGACAGATCGGAAAGAATCATATGGCTAATTCTCTACAAACATGCTAAAACTATTCATTGGGAATAATAGTCTTTAGAAGAAATTCTGCTAAAACATTTAAATAGCTATGAGGAAAGAGACATAAACCTCAAACTATATGTCATATCAAACATAAAAATTTATTCATGCACATTTCTAGACCTAAAAACAGGAGGTGATATATAAACTTTCTAATGGGGATCATGTGAAAATACCTTCATGACCTTGATACAGGCAACGTGTTCTTATTTAAGAAACACATACATGGACTTCCCTGGTGGTAGAGGGATAAGAATCCACCTGCCAATGCAGGGGGCACAGGTTCGATCCCTGGTCTGGGAAGATTCCACGTGCCATGGGGCAGCTAAGCCCACGTGTCACACATCTGAGCCTGCGCTGTAGAGCCTGCTAACCACAAGAGATCCCACTACAGTGAGAAGCCTGAGCGCAGAACCTGCAGAAAGCCCTCACACAGCAGTGAAAACCTGGAGCAGCCAAAACCAGATCCATTGAAAACAGATACTCATTCAGAAAACCAGCAGTCACATAAAAGGGAAACTTCTGCTTATCAAAAACAGCATCAAAAACTGAAGTGAGAACATATAAGCAAAATGCGTATTAGACAAACTCTCTCTAGAACATGGAATAATTTCCCACAACAAAATAGTAATTATAATAATAGGGCAAATCTAAAAAATGGATAAAATACTTGTGCTGTCACATTACAAAAGATGATATAGGACTGATTGATAAAATCAAGAAAAAAGTATTCAGTATTAACAGTGACCAGGAAAATGTAAATTAAACCCAAAATTCAGTACCATTTCACACTCACCAAAGAACTAACATAAAACTGACCAGGTTTATAATATGTTGGCAAGGATGTGGAACAACTGGATATCTAATATATCATAGGAGACAGTGTAAAATAGCACAGTCCCGTTTTTAAAACAATATGGATTTGCCAAATAAGTCCATTTCAAGCATTTTTACAAGAAAAATTAAAATTTGGGTACACAAAAGACCTCTACAGTATGTTGCATAACAACATTGTTCATAATAGCCGCACAACTAAAAGCAATCCAAATAGCCAAGAGCAGAATGGATAAGTAAATTTTTATATGTTTACATAATGCAATAATCATCAGCAATTGAAAAAGAACAACCTACTTGCTACTCACAGGATAAGTAAATCTCAGAACATCATGCTGAGTAAAAGAAGCCAGACAACAAAAATATATATCCTATATGGATGACTTATCTGAAAGTTAAGATCAAGCTAACTTTATCATGTTAGAAATCCTGACAATGGTTGAATTGCAGATTGAAAAGAGGATTGATTGAAAATATGAACAAAGGAATTGTCTGAGATGATGGAAATATTTTATATATTGATTAGATGGTGGGTTATAAATACATTTGTCAAAACTCACACTGTATATCTGTCCATTTAACTGCATTAAAAATATTCTTTAATAAATTAGACAGAAGATCTAAATAGATATTTCTCCAAAGAAGACATAAAGATGGTCATGAGGCATATGAAAAGATGCTCAACATTGCTAATTATTAGAGAAATGCAAAGCAAAACTCAATGATGTCACCTCACATCAGTAAGAATGGCCACCATTAAAAATTCCACAAACAGTAATAGCTGAAGAGGGTGTAGAGAGAAGGGAACCCTCCTATATTGTTGTTTGGAATATAAATTAGTGCAGCCACCATGGAAAATAGGATGGCGGTTCCTTAAGAAACTACAAATCGAACTACCATATAATCTAGCAATTCCACTTCTAGGCATATTTCTGGAGAAGCACACGGTTTGAAATGATCCATGCATCCCAAGGCTCATTGTAACACTATTTACAAGAGCCAAGACATGGAAGCAAACCTAAATGTCCATCACAGATGAACGGATAAAAAGAACACGTGGTACACATATACCGTGAAAGATCCGCCCTTAAACAGAATGAAAGAATGCTGTCTGCAGCGACATGGGGCGATCTGCAGATCACAGTAATAAGTGAAGTAAGTTAGAGAGAGAGAAAGAAAAGCATCATATGGTATCTCTCACATGCAGAATCTAAAAATATGCAATAAACTTATTTACAGAATGGAAACAGACACACAGACCTAGAAAATGAACTTAGGGTTACTGGGCGCGGGGGTCGGGGGAAGGTAGTAGAGAGGGACAGCTAGGGAGTATGGGATGGACGGGAACACACTGCTATATTTAAAAGGGAGAACTGTCAAGGGCCTACTGTACTCCACAGGGAACTCGGTTCAATACTCAATGGGAAAAGAATTTGAAAAAGAATAGATACACGCATATATATATAATGGAATCATTTTGTTATATACCTGAAAATAACAACATGGTTAATCAACTATAATCTGATATAAAATAAAAGCTCAAAAAGGAATAAAGTTAAAATAAACAAAAATGGTGTAATTATAATTTTAGCAATATATACTTGACAATATTTATAGGCACAATATATATTTGTATAGCAATTTATAGGAATAACAATGAATATTAAAAGGAAAAATTTTAATTACAGACTGCTAAAATATTTGCATTTTTTTCCTAAAAACTGGACATAATGTGTAAATATCAACATTGCTAAAATTAGAAAAAGAAATATATGTGATAAAAACTTTCATTGCTGGGGTTTGAAGTAACTGATGTTCTTTCTCATCTACTTCGTAATTTGGACTCAATTAAATGATACCTATATACATCCAGGAAACAGATGAAAACATCTCTTCTGGTACTTATGAAGCCCGACTTGAGAACGTAAATGAGTGGACCCTGGAATGCTCCAACCCTCAATTAAACGCCTGTGTTGATCTAGTTACTGCCAGGGCCAGCCAGCCCCCTGCCCGATTTCCCCCTAAAGTGACTGACTGTCACCAGGAGATGAGCACGCAGGACGTCTTCAGGAAAGAAAGCTTTCAAAAGCAAAAACGGACGGAAGGGAGTGTGGAGGTGGGGGGTGAGGAAGTAAAGGAGAGAGGGAGAAAGGGAAAAAAAGAGGCTCAGTGTGGCTTAGCTTAACCAAAAGATTTACCAGAACCATCAAAATGTATAGCTTGGAGAAGTCTAATTAAATGTGCTTCTTTTCCAACAAACCGCTTCAAAATAAATTAAATATGAATGTCTTTCAGTTGGCTACACATGCTCCAATTTACCATAAGCGCCCCAACTCCCTTTTTCTGATACTGCATTTAAATCGTATATTTGTTTTACCTGTCAGGCAGCCGCTGGCACTGAAAATTATTATTCAGATAAATAAGCCTAGATCTGTTGATAGCAAATGAAATGATGTATAAAAAGTAAAAGAGATACTGACGAAATTCATATTTATTAAGAAAAGTTATGATTTTGGAAGTTTTCTGTCTACCTAATTATTACAATTATCTCTGTTTCAAAGGCCCTATACTGTCTGCTGAATATTCTTTTTGTCATTTCTCTACACTATTTTTATTGGCCACTAATAATGGAAAGATTTCTTCACTGTATAAGATGGTCTTTCCCCATATCTAAATAATAGGTGACAAGCCAGCAACTGAAACAGACCTTGACAGCTGCAATCTGGATCTTCCACACTGGTTTAAAATGGCTAGTAAGTGGGCAGTGAAATCCATCTTAAAAAACTATTGAAGGTGATGCCTGTTATTTGAGGAACGTTTCAGAATCTGAGTTATATCTAGAAATAGTTATATTGTGGCCCCAACACTTCAGTCCTCTGCAGTTTCAGCCTCTCATACTCTATGCTGTGTTAGTAAGACAGAGTCTTTTGAGGCTTTCAAAGTGTGTCTGTGACTTAAGAGTCTTTTCTTCCTTCGGCAGTCAGTATATTTTATTTAAACAGTGGGCTTGAGCACCGTGCTGATTCCTTTGTAAATTGTAGGAAAGCCTTTGGGTTAAAATAATCTAGTGAATCGGTCCTTTTTCAATTTCTATTTTTATGCCCCACAACTTTAACATTAGCTTTGATCTCTATAACCATTTTATGTACTTCTTCACATTATTTAACTTCCTTTTCATTTAATATGAAAAAGAATCTTCACAATTACTTACCATAGCAACCACTGCAGAAGTAGATTCAAATGCCAAGACTGGCACAGAGTTCACAGTTGATATAATCATGCCAAACAGTTTGCAGCATGACCCTGTGTACTTATTTTAAGGCTTTTGTATCCTGATGAGAACAGTGAATGTACCAGAAGTGGAATTTGTTTTTAATCAGCACATACAAATATCACCACTGTCATCATCATTATCAACAACAATGACAACAGCAAAAACTATCTTGAGTGCTTCTATATAGTCTCCAATGCTATACTTCATGGAACATTCTATTCCACATTAAATTGTGAAATATTGATTGCATAATGATAAAAAAATGTTACCAATGCATATATCATATGCACACATACACCCATCACTGAATGGTGTGCAATACACAAAGGAGAAAAATATATGTGTGTGTGTGTATATATATATATATATATATACACACACAGACTATTCTCAAAATTATAAACAGATCATTTTAGAAGGAACACGATTTAAATTTTTTTTTATTAACTGAGTGACCATATTATATATTGTGTCTATACATATATGTACATGGTTCTAATGTACTTTACTTTTCAATTTCTCTTTATTGTTTGCTAGAATCCTTTACTTCATTTATATTGTTTTTGAAGTCTTATACTTTTCCGTAAAAACTTCATGCAGCTAATTATAAAAAGGGTGGCTACGTTTTCTAGTGCTATCTTGCCTTAAGTGAAGTTGTTCAGTCGTGTCCGACTCTTTGCGACCCCATGGACCGTAGCCTACCAGGTTCCACCATCCATGGGATTTTTCCAGGCAAGAATACTGGAGTGGGTTGCCATTTCCTTCTCCAGGAGATCTTCTTGACCCAGGGATTGAACCCGGGTTTCCTGCATTGTAGGCAGACGGTTTTACCATCTGAGCCACCAGGGAAGTCCCTGAGCCACCACGGAATGCAACTAGTTTTACTCCTTCCCTTTTCCTACTCTTCACTGAAACACACACACGCACGTATGTACATGTATGTATCTGATCTGTCTCTACCTCTATGTGTAGATTAGGTTTTGTCCTAGTCCCTGAAAAAGCATCAATTAGTAAGAGAAATACAATCTGTATTCTCACGGAACTTGAAATATTTTAGGGGAGATAAACATTAGATATAGTAACAAATTTCAACGGTGATAGTTGCAGTTCTCACTATCACCCAATTGGATGTCTATTAATTTGGTTTCGGAAAAATTAAACTAATTAATTTGCTTGTCTTCCAAAATTTACATGTTTTCTACTGATGTTGAAATTCAATAAGTTGAAAAAGAAGTAGTATAGTATCAACTGATAGAAGGCATGGGGGGAACTTTCTAATACTTGTTTGATACCAAATAGTGATGTTAATGATAAATTTCAAAGAGAATGATCTCAATGACAATTTTCATAGAAGTATTTCTGGTTTTAAAATACTGTAGGAAAGATAAGGTGTTAAAGTTTGGATTGTGAGTCATACAGTTAATGGTGACAACTTGCTATGGAGATTATTTTTTAAATCGAATATGATACAAAAGGAGCTGTTATGTTAAAAACAGTTATAGTGTATACACTTAAAATTAAGTTAATTAGGACAAAATCAATGCTCCTGAAGCTCCTAATTTTCAGATAATTGGAAAATTAGTATAATGATTTTTAAATGCAAAAAAATCAAGTGAATGAAAATGCCTAAAAGGCAAGGGGAGATCAAGATGGTGGAGAAAAGAGGAAGTGGAACTCGCCTCCCCACATGAACATTCCAAAAACACATATATAGCGGAACGATTCTCAAGGAAAATTAATTGGAAACTGACAGAAGCACTCCTGTACAATCTAGGATACAAGAAAGATATACACGTAACTAGGCAGAAGGGAAGAAAAGCGTCAGGTCAGGACCTGTGCACCTGGCAGAGGACTCGGGGAGAAGGGAAACCGCTCGGGTGGACACTTACCCTGAGGAGAGAGTGGTTGGAGCCACAGACCGCTCACCCCAGTTCTGGGCTCCTAGGCAGAGGAGACAAGCCAGTCCTGCTGGCTTCTGGAAGAACCACCAGGGCAGATGGGAAGGCTAGAGAAGGCTAGACTGCCCTCCTGAGGGATGTGCGGGGGGGCTGGCTTGGCCCCGGGCAGGGCCCAGGGGGGTCTGCCTTAAAAGCGGCTCCCTCCCTGAGCCCCCAGCCCACCCAGTCCTAGATGGGCAAATGCTGGCCCTGCTCACTCCAAGTCACAGCCTGGCCCCTGTCCCTAGGGCAGCCAGGACTCAGGAAACGCCTCCGCCTAGGCATGCAGAGGCAACCTGGGGCCTAGGGCATAACCCAGGTGGGGCAGGGTGGCCACTGTGGGCACTGACTCAAGCAGAGCCGCAGAAGCACCCCAGGCTTCCGAGGGCAGCGGGGCCATCAGAATTCCTGTGATCATCCCATGCGCCGGCCCGAGTGGACACTCCAACCCCACTCACTGCAAACCACAGCCTCACGCTGCATCTGCGGTGGTCACAACTGGGGAGAATATATGATCGGGGGCTACGTCTGAGTGAAGCTCAGACACCTACATGCACAGAACACTGGACTCTGGCAGTGCACAGGCCCTACTTGCTTCTGGAATCCCCTTCCTTTGGGGAAACTGTCCTGGTCCCTAGAGAAGGAAAAACACAAACTGAAAGGGATCAAAGGCAGCGCCTCAGGGCTTCTGCTCCAGCCAGTCGGGATCAGCCCCTTCCCCTGACACAGTGATGATGGGCACTGTCCCGCCTCCCACCCCCGCAGGGGGCAGCTCCTCCATCACCAGCATCCTCTACCAAAGTGACAGCTGCCAGCCCTCTGGGGAATGATGTGATTGGGTCCACATCAAATCCAGCCCTTCCACCAAAGGCACGGAGCATATAGAGTCTACACAGGGATGCTCCCACCTAAGAATACCCCTCCAAGACCGCAATAGGTAATAACTGTTTCACCTAAATTCATAGAGATAGAGAATAAGGAAGAGGAATCACACTCAACTGAAAGAGCAAGAGAAAACTTCTGAAAAAATCATGAAACAGAAATTTAAAATTCACCAAAAAATTCAAAACACTGGTAATAAAAATTTTTCTTACTGAATTAGGGAAGAGAATTGATCTAAACACAGCTCATTTAAACAAGGAACTAGAAAATATTAGAAAGATCTGATCAAAAATATTTAATTCAATATTTGAGATAAAATGACCACATGACACAGAAGAATGAATTAGTGACATCACATCCTCTTCAATTAGAAGAATTAATATCATTAAAATGTCAATACTATTCAAAGTAACCTACAGATTTAATGCAATCCTTCCAAAATACCCAAGACATTTTTCACAGAAGTAAAATAAATAATTGTATAGTTCACCACTAGTGCCACCTGGGAACCCTGTATGAAAACACAAAATATAACAAATTGCCAAAGCAATCTTGAGAAAACAGAAAAAAGCTGGAAGCATTTCCAGACTTCAGACTATTCTACAAAGCTACACTAATCAAAAGAGCATAGCGCTGGCAAATAAAACTGACACATAGATCAATGGAACAGAACAGGAAGCTCAGAAATAAATCCATGCACCTACAGTTAATTAACCTACAATAAAGGAGGCAAAAATATACAACTGAGAAAAAAACAGTCTCTTTAACAAGCGGTGTTGGGAAAACGGGGCAACCACATGTGAAACAATGAGAATAGAACATTTCATCACACCATACAAAAAAATAAACTCAAAGTGGTTTAAAGTCCTCAATGTAAGATGGAAACCTTAAGCTCCTAGAAGAGAGCATAGGCAGGACACTTTTTAATCAAAAAATATAGATATTGTTATGACCTATGTTCAGTCTACTAAGCAAAAGAAGTGGAAGTAAAAATTAACAAGCAGGACATAATTAAATTTACAAGTTATGCACAGCACAGGAAACCATCAACAAAATGAAAAGAAAACCTACAGAATAGGAGGAAATATTTGCAAATGGTGTGACTGACAAGGAGTAAATATCCAAAATACACAAACAGCTCCTACAACTCAATATCAAAAAAATAATCAAAAAATGGACAGAAGACCTGAAGACACATTTTTCCAAAGAAAATATACAGATGGCTAATAGTCTCATGAAAAGATGTTCAACACCACCAATTATTAGAGAAATGCAAATCAAAACAACAGTGAGCTATCACTTCACACATGTCAGAATGGCTATCATCAAAAAATCTACAGATAACAAATGCTGGAGAGGATGAAGATAAAAGCAAACCCTTGTACAATGATGTTGTTTAGTCGCTATGTTATGTCAGACTCTTTTGCAACCCTATGGACTATAGCCTGCCAGGCTCCCCTGTCCACACGACAAGAATGTCCCAGGCAAGAATCCTGGGGTGGGTTGCCATTTCCTTCTCCAGGGGGTCTTCCTGACCCAGGGATCCAACTTGTGTCTCCTGCTTGGCAGATGCATTCTTTACCACTGAGCCACCTGGGAAGCCTGGTACACTTTTGGTGGGAATGCAAATTGGTTCAGCCACTGTGGAAAAGAGTATACAGTTTTCTTAAAAAACAAAAAAATAAACATGATCCAGCAATTCGACTACTGGGCATATATTCAGATAAAACAAAAACACTAATTTGAAACACTAATGTGAAAAGATACCTGTACCCCAACATTCACAGAAGCACTAACAGCCAAGTGCCCCTCAGCAGATGAATGGGTAAAGACGATGTTGTGTGCATATACACAATAGAACATCACTCAGTCATAAAGACAATGAAAATCCACCACTTTCAGCAATGTGGACGGACCTAAAGAATACTATGCTTATTGGAATAAGTCAGACAGAGAAAGACAAGTGTTGTGTGACATCACATGTGGAATCTCAAAAATAATCCAAATGAACGTATATGCAAAAATGAAACAGATTCACAGACATGGAAAACGAACTTGCAATTACCAAAGGGGAGACAGTGGAGGGGAGAGACAGTTAGGAGTGTGAGATGAACAAACTGCTGTGTATAAAATAAATACGCAACAAGCATATATGCTATAGTACAAGTGATAATAGCCGTATCTTGTAATAACCCATAATGGACTATATCTGAAAAAATACTGAATCACTATGCTGTACAGCTGAAACTAATATTGTAAATTAACTACACGTCAATAAAAAGAAAAAAAAACATGAAAGGCGATAAACTATTGAATAAAAACAACTGTGCTTTTAAAATATGATGTTAATGAAAAAGATGTATTTAAGTAAGTCCTTGAAAGGTTGATTAGAAGTAGGAAAATTGAAAGCATGGAAGTAAAATGTGAAAGATGGACAGAGAGATAGTGTTTACCCACTTTTAAACCTTATCATTTAAAAGTAAGAAGGCGATGACGACGATATTTCTGACAAAAAAACTGCTTTCCCTTTGAAAAAAAGTAATAGCTAGATACTGACATTAAAGATGTGTGAGGAGTTTTCCAACCATAACGTTTTAGTGTGGTTGAATATCTGCTATTTCCATTATGCTGATGAGAAAGTCTCTTAAAACAGACACAGTCTCTATTGAAATAATGATATCACACCTCACGATGTCCATAAATAAAGTGCAAGAGGCTCACACGTATGGATTAGCATATTTCCCCTCACTCTAATTCAAATAGAGGCTTTGTCTATAGAATAAATACAGGTGAAAAAAATCCTTTTTCTTCAAGTTTAGTATTCAACTTTCAGTTTATATTCAAAGAAAAGCTGTCTATTTATGTGAGGTTATTCATAGGCTTCTTTTCATTTTGGTGACCTGAACATTTCTGTGGGCTTCCTTAGTGGCTCAGACAGTAAAGAATCCACCTGCAATGCAGGAGACCAGGGTTCGATCCTCGGTTGGGAAGACCCCCTGAAGAAAGGAATGGCAACACACTCCAGTATTCCTGCCTGAAGAATTCCACGGACAGAGGAGCCTGGAGGGCTACAGTTCAGGGGGTTGCAAAGAGTAGAACATAACTGAGTGACTAACATTTACACTTTCAATCATTTCTGTAATACTCATTTCATGTAAGTCTGCTAAAAAGAATGATAACACAGTTTGACTTGTACACAGTAACTTTACTCAGAATATGATTAATTCCACTATGCAAGTTGACAAAGTACAAGGATCACAAACTCCAAGAAGACTTTTGTGCACTTCCTCATTTTGGAAACAGATACAGATGTCATTTATTACCAGCTCCTTTTCCGGAGCTCACCGCTCAGTTGCTTTCTATGATATTCCGATTCCTAAATATGATATTCACATTTTAGGTTGCTCTCTACACATAAGAAGCAGCAACTTGGAATTTGAACATCACAAGAAAAATAAAAATTCACTTCATTTTACACACTCTTCTGTTTTCATTTTATGATTTCATAAAATTTCTTTGATTTATCAAAACAGAGTTTACAGTCAACTTTGAAGAGGTCATTTAAATTAAAACTGTCCCTTACTGACTTGAAGTTCCTTATAGAAACACAGAAAGAAAAAAATAATTAGGACTTATTTGAAGTTGAATGTCTTATTAAGTTCAATGGTACTTTCAGAAAAATTCCCTATAAGGAAGTTTCCCAAGAAGCAAGCTCTCAAGTTAAAGATCAGCATGAAGAAGGTTCATTAAGAAGTGTTCTTGAGATAACCCCCTGTTGAAGAAACAGAACTGGCCAGAAGGTGAAGGAGGGAAGTTACACAGTCTCAGTGAAGGTCTCAGATGACATCAAGAGGAAATGTGACCTTAGTATGGACTACTGGAATTATTCCATGGGGGTCATTAGATGTGAACTAATCTGAGATGGGGATATCACTTTAGGAAAAGCAATTTCTTTTCAGCCAAGATGGTGGTAGAGAATTTTGAAAGCTAAGGGCTATTCCTAACTCCAATTGTGAAGATGGATATGGGTGGCCCATCAGTGTTGAATACAGTCCTCTCTTTGAACAGCTCATCAGCCTCTTCAGAATTCTAACTATGCAAACTTACAAGTGAAAGGTTAGCAGGAAAAAAAAAAAAAAATATATATATATATATATATATATATATATATAAAACTACACTTGTCACACAGCTGGTCGTGGCGAGGGGGTCAAAAATCACACTGCCTTTCCTCTATCATCCATTTTATATCCTATTCACCTTTTGTCAGCACTTCTGCTAGTCTGGGTGGCATGATCCAGACCCTCGTCTTGAAGGGATCTGAGCTCCTGATCACAACGCTCTTCTTAGTGTGTGCCCATTTACCACCACTACTGAGCAAGGGGGTACTACCAGGTGCCCCCCTGGAGCACCTGGGTGTTTAACAGTTTACTCCCGTCCTCCATGTGTTAACAGCTGCCCTTATTGCCATTCCATTTGATGCCAACAGTAAATTACCCGATGTCAGGATGGCAAACCTCTTTACTGCCAATTAATTCTATTAGCTACAAAACTACCCTCAACTACCCAGGCAGCAATCATAGCTTGTAGCTCAGTGGAACTCTTGACATTTCCCTGATAGAAACACTCTTGAGAATCAAGATCTCTGATCCTGAACAGTTCAGAACTGCAGGGAGGCAAACATCCTTCCAACAGATCACTGACAGTTACATAAGCTTCTATCACTTAGCTCCCAGCCCTATGTTTTCTTCCTACTGGAGACAGAATACCACATAAAAGGAGTGGGCTTAAAATGTACACTAGAATGTGATTTTTCACCCTCTCAAAGAATTGTACCTGGGCTATTGCCTCAGCTGTGCCTTCAACAGACCATTCAACTGCTCTGCCTATGGAAGCTTTGGGATGTTACAGTATTTGAAATAGTCAGTGGATTCTCTGGTCATTTTCCTACTCCCATATCTCTTTTGTTATCAAGAAGTCTATTGGTTTTATGCAGTACCATGTTCGTGGATCAAATACCCACCTTCAGATAGCGGTGTTGGCTGAATACCCCTTGCAAATTAAACACAAATTCGTACCTGGATTGAGTAACTACTCCTGTCAAAATAGAGGCCTTCCCCTTCATGTGGAAGGGGTGCAATATAGTCAACTTGCCGCTAAATGGATAGTTGGTCTTCATTTTGTATGCTACCATATTAGGAACTCAGCTTTTGTATCTCCTACTGGGCGGTAGGACATGTGGCTATAGAAGCAGTTATATCTGCCCTTGAAAGTGTTAATAGGAGCCCATGATTTGGGGCCTATGTAGAGCCACTGTTCTTGCCTTACAGCAACCCTGCTGACACAGAGGCAGCCTACGGGTGCTGACTATCGGAACCACTGCTCTGCCCTATTGTTTAGTGTCCCCTCTGTTTGCAGTTAAGCTCTGATGGATGTAAAATATTTTTACTATAAGAACTCCTTCTCATATATCAATCTATGCATTTTTACCCCAGAGTTTATTTCTCTCATCTTTTTTTTATATTTCTCCTTCCAGTTACCCGACCAGGCAGTCAAGCAATTTGCTGCTCATGAGTGTACATATATTTTAACTTCAGGTCACTCTCCCCTCCACATGGGTACGACACATAAAGCTGTACTCAGCTTGAGAATTTCCCACAAGCCATTATCTTTTAAGACCCTCTCTTGTTGGGGCTGTATTGTGGTCACTGTCCATAAAGGACAGTGGCTTCAAGAAACTAAGCTAATCCACCCATGAACCAAATTTAGGTGTGGCCTCCCTATCAGCTGGTGATAAGAGATCAAACTCTCAGACATGTACTTAACAGGCACTGAGGCAACAGTAGAAAATCTGGGAGTCTGTGATATCTGTTCATGCAGCTTGTATGTGTCCTCTGGCCCTGATTATTATCCTTATGCAATTTCTAACCTACAGCTGCTTGCTGCTGAGCCTGTCCAACTTTATAAATATGCAAGTCTGCTAGAAATTGGCTCAAAACTGGCAGTTTTGGCTGCATAGTTACTTGGTGTGACTGTGGTAAGTCTATCTTCACCAGGACTTTGCAGCTTGCCAATGACTATTTTTTCCAAATGTCTGTAATTATTTACTAAAGATGAAAGAGTGACAAGTGTTAGTCACTCTGTCGTGTCTGACTCTTTTGATCCTATGGAATGTAGGCTACCAGGCTCCTCTGTCCATGGAATTCTCCAGGCCAGAATACTGGAGTGGGTTGCCATTCCCTTCTCTAGGGGATCTTCCCAACCCAGAGATCGAACCCAGGCCTCCTGCATTGCAGGAAGATTATTTACTGTTTGAGCCACCAGGGAAGCCCTGCATTTATTTCAGAACTTGAAGGATATGTACTGTGATTCTCCTGCTGGGGTTTGTGATAAATTTCTCCTGGTGTCTTTTCTTGGTGTGGAAAAATTGGAAGGCGTAGGATTTGCTGGATCACATGGCTGAAGCTGCTCGGCCACTGCACTGCAGTTTGGACCTGTTATAAAGTAATTTCCTCTCTAAGCCTGAAACCTGGAAATCTTTTGTGTCACCTGGTTTATGGGTTAGAACAGTATTGTCAGATTGAATCCAAAGAGTTCTAACAGACATTGTATATATCACTCTTTGTGGTGTGAGGGTTGAAATGAAACAATATATGCTTTATTTTGGAAGGATTATCTGGCATCCCCAGACTTCTGGACCCTAATATAATCAAATGATGGAATCGACACTTAGAGCATCGTAAGATTTACTTCTCACATCTAGAGTAGATACATTTACCAAGTACTCAAAAGTATTAGTCACCTCTGGCTCATCCTGTGAAATTTGTAGTTGTGAATATAATGGCTCAGGGTGATTGTCTGTAGGAGAGCAAGCTGGTACAAGTCTCTTGGCAGATGTATTTGCAAGGAATGTGAGAGCCCAGTTGCAAGACTATAAATATATAATATGTTCCATTTCAACTGAATTTGAAATGTTTTTGATTACCCTTTCTGATAAAGATGAAAAACAATACATTTTCCAGATCAGTAGCTGCATACCAGGTATCTGAGTTCATGTCACTCTGTTCTAGCAAAAATACCAAAGAGGACAAATAGAGGAATTAAAAGATAAGATCACTACCACTGCATTCGTTAGATTTTTAAAGGTAGCACTAACTTCGGTCTTTGCTCTCAGAATTTTATATTGTTTTTATTTTCCATTTTGGTCCAGGTCAGAGAGAATTTTCAGTTTTCCAACTGGCTTTCGCTATAAGGAAAGTCCTTATCCACAGCCCCTGAACTTCCCCCCTCAAATACATATAACTACCAAGTATGTGTGATCTAATTATACCTTTGGATAAATGTATAAGTAGCATATTTATTTATGCTACATATTTATTTTAAAATGTATCAATAACATATTATGGAACTAGAAAAGTGCTCATTCTGTATGTCCACAAATCTAATGTGAGCTGGACATACATCACAACTCAGTTGCTACCTTGCTCCCAAATGAGTATTCTTTAACAAGGAATCACTGATGATGCTTCAGATCCCCAGTTATCACTATCAACTAGGAATCTGTATCAGTCCTAAAAATTGCAGCTCCCCTTTTGCCAAGTATGTTGTTATCTGAATAAGTAATTACTATATATACTTCTAACTGTATTTGAGGGTTCTTCAGTTGTTTCCATGTTTGGAAATTGTTCTACATTCAGAATCTCAACAGGGAATTATGATCATTGTCTTTCCTTTTTTTTTTTTAAAACATACACACACAGGGATTTGCAAACGTAATACAGGTCCTATATACATTTATCCTAGTTTTCTCCATGGTTACATCTTACCTAAGTATAGTACAATATCAAACAGCAATTTTTTTGTAACAATGTGTTCTTATAGTTCTATTGTTCGTCATATGTGTAAATTTGTGTAACTACAATCATAAAATCTTTCTATCCCCTGAAGATCTCCCGCCTGCACCCTTAGAGTTAAAACTCCCATTTTTCTCAACATTCCAACCTTTGAAATCTACTAATCTGTGTTCTATCTTTGCAACTTTACCATTTAAAGAATATTATAAAAATGGAATCATACAGAATGTGATCTTTTGAGATTGGCTTTTTACACTCAGCATAATGTGCTTCAGTTATATTTAAGCTGCTGCATAAATCAATGCCACCCTTTTTATTACTGAGTTGTATTCCATGGCATGGATGTAACACAGTACAACACTGACTTATTGAGGGACATGTTAGGTGTTTCCTTGTTCTGGTTATTACAAATAAAGCTGTTATAAACGATTGTGTACAGGTGCTATATGGCCATAAATTTCATTTCCTGGGATGAATACTGAGAATAAAATACAGGTTTTATGGCAAATGTATGTTTCTTTGCTTATAGACAACCAAGCTGTTTTTCCCAGAGTGACTGTACCATTTTAACCGTTTTACATTCCCACCAACCATGTACAGGAGATGTGAAAGATATCCAATTTTCTACATCCCAACCTTATTAGTACTGAGTAGGGTCACATTTGACTCCACCTTCCACTTTTCTCTCTCTCTGCTATTCAATGAGTACGTTGCAATTTCTCATTGTAGTCTTAATCTGCAGCTCCCTAATCATTTGTGATGTTGAAAATCTTTTCATGTGCCTAGCATATAAACTGGAGAAGGCAATGGCACCCCACTCCAGTGCTCTTTTGCCTTGAAAATCCCATGGACGGAGGAGCCTGGCAGGCTTCAGTCCATGGGGTCGCTGAGTCGGACACGACTGAGCGACTTCACTTTCACTCTTCACTTTCATGCTTTGGAGAAGGAAATGGCAACCCACTCCAGTGTTCTTGCCTGGAGAATCCCAGGGACGGGGGAGCCTGGTGGACTGCCGTCTATGGGGTCGCACAGAGTCGGACACGACTGAAGCGACTTAGCAGCAGCAGCAGCAGCATATAAACACATTCATGTCCTTGGCATATAAGCACACCTATATACTCTCTTTGGATTTTCTTTATCTATTAAATTTTGAGATTTATACATTCTAGATACAAGTGTTTTGTCAGATATACAGTTCACAGGTACTTTCTCTGGGTCTGCAACTTGGTTTTTTGGCCTCTTAACAGTCTTTGCAGATCAAAAGTTTTTGTTTTTGTTTTGATGAAACCAAATGGATCATTTTTCTTTGTATGGAGTATGATTTTGGTATGTAGCTTAAGAACTCTTTCCTAGCTCCAGTTTATATCAAATATTTTGGCAGCAATACATTTTAAGGTTTTTTTTAAAGTGTGAAGTTCAATGGAGTTCTTCTCTTTTTATGGTTTGTTTTTCATTTTTGTTTTCCTACAAATACCCAATTATTGAAACAATTATTTTGAAAAGATTATCTTTTCTCCACTGTATTATGTTTATACCTGTATCATAAATCTTTTTGCTATATTCCTATAGGATACTTCTAAGTTTTCTTTTTTGGTCCACAGATCTAGGTGTCTAGCCCTGGATAAACATCTGTCAAATCCATTTATTCAAAACTCAAACATAACTAAAGGCTTACAATGACTCCCACTAAAACATACATTCAAGACAAACTACTAAATCTTTGCAAAAACAGGGGTTTTGTGGTCTTTTGATTACTGTATCTGTGTTCCAGTCTTCCTAAGCTTTCATAGTAGCTGAGGTTTCATAGTAGCTGGCTTTCATGAAAACCAGTATCACACCATGAATTAAGGGGGTTGAAACTGTTCAAAAAGGCCTATTCAAGAACACTGACACTGTTTAAACTCTCTCACATCTCCTTAGAAAATCCCCATTTGCATAATATTGTTATTATTTTTTTATTGGACTATAATTGCTGTACAAAGTTATGTTAGTTTCTGCTGTACAGCACAATGCATCAGTTATGCATATACATAATACCCCTTTTTGGATCCCCTTCCCATTTAGGCCAGCACAGGGCGCTGAGTAGAGTTCCCTGTGCTATACCCAGGTTCCCGTTAGTTATCTGTGTTACAAATAGTGGTGTATAAATGTCAGTCTCAACCTCTCAGTTCCTTCCACCCTCCCTTCCCCCCTTGGGATCCATTAGTTTGTCCTCTACATCCATGCCTCTTTTTCTGCTTCTCAAATAGGTTTATCTGTACCATTTTTTTCTAGATTCCACATATAAGCAATATTATACAATATTTGTTTTTCTCTTTCTGACTTCACTCTGAATGACAGTCTCTAGGTCCATCCACGTCTCTGCAAATGGTCTTATTTTGTTCTTTTTTATGACTCAGTAATATTTTCTTATATATGTGTATTTAATCTCCTTTACCCATTCATCTGTTAATGGACCTTTAGGTTGCTTCCATGTTTTGTAAACAGTCCTGGAATGAATACTGAGGTGCATGGATCTGTTTGAATGATGGCTTTCTCTCTGCATATGCCCTGAAGTGGATTGTTGGATCATATGGCAGTTCTAGTTTTAGGTTTTTAAGGAACCTCCGTACTGCTCTCCATGGTGGCTGTACCAATTTAAATTCCCACCAACAGTAAACAGTATAGGAAGGTTTCCTTTTCTCCACATCCACTCCAGCATTTATTGTTTGTAGATTTTTTGATGATGGCTATTCTGATGGGTTTGAAGTGATACCTCACTGTAGTTTTTATTTGCATTTCCCTAATAATGAGTAACATTGAGCATCTTTTCATGTGTTTGTTGGCCATTTGTATTTCTTTCAATAAATGTCTATTTAGGTCTTCTGCCCATTTTTTCATTTTTTTTTTTTTTAACTGAGAGAGTTGGTGTTTTTTTTTTTTTTTTCTGCAAGAAAAATCCCTATCTCTGGGGTGTTTGTAACAAACAATTTGATATAATTCTTTAACATCGTGGCTACCCGAAACAGCACTACAGTTGGAACATACAAGTCCTTGAAAAAATTAAAATTAATATCTAGGTAATGGCATGTACATAAGGAGCTTAGAACTGCTCTGGGATATTCAAGAGAAACTTAGAGACTGTGCATGGGTACCTGAAGGCGCACAGTCCAGAGAATACGTGGGAAAGACTCACTCACTCACCACTGACCAACCTTGATGCAGAGCTGCAAGCTTCCTAAGCATTGAAAGTATCCCCAGTAAACACATGCCGCTCCTCAGCAAAGAACAGAAGGCCTATTGGTTCAAGTCATTCAAAGAAATCTCTGATTAATCATTAGCTGACTAATAAGATATGTGAGGAGGAAACTCAATGGCCACATGCTACAGTAAATGCACTGTATAGCATTCATCCAGAACAATCACTAAATCAACAAATAGCTAAAACAAGAAAAATCAATAACAAGAGCAATAACAAAATCTGGCCAGAGGGAGAACAGAGTATCTGATTTCCAGAGTTCTCACATTACGTCATCAAAGATCCAGTTTTCAACCAGACATTATAAAGTACATAGAGAAACAGTCAAATATGTTGCATACACACAGAATCAAACTAGTCCAAAAAATCTGTCTCTTAGGGGGTGTAGAGACTTTAAAATAGCTAATAAAATTATGTTCCAGTAACTAAAGAATAATATACAAGGAACCAAAGTATGAATATAATACATTATAAAATAGAGGATGAATAAAAAGATATAAATTATACTAAAACAAAATGCAAACTCTGGAGTTGAAAAATACAATAACCAAATGGAAAACTTACTAAAGACCAAAACAAAAGTTTAAGAAGAATCAACAAGCTTGAATATAAATCCATTGAGATTATCCAGTTTGAGAATCAGAATAAAAATAAGATAAAGTTATTGAACCATAGAGACCTGTGAAAGTGTAAAGTGTTAAGTCGCTCAGTTGCGTCAGATTCTTTGTGACTCCATGGACTGCAGCTTGCCAGGCTGCTCTGTCTATAAAATTCTCCAGGCAAGAATACTGGAGTGGGTACCCATTCCCTTCTCCAGGGGCTCTTCCCCACCCACGGATCGAACCTGGATCTCCTGCACTGCAGGCAGATTCTTTACCGTCTACCATTAAATATGTTAAACTAAGTATAACAGTGGCCCCAGATGGAGGGGAGAAAAAAGGGAGTAGGAATTTGTTTGAAGAGATAATAGCTGAAATGCCCCAAACTTGATGAAATTGTTAATCAATATGTCTAAGTTACTCAACAAACCCCAAGCATAATAAACTAAAAAAGATCCACAATGACTTCTGGCTTCAGTTCCTCAAGAAAGGAACTTGGAAGTCATGATCCCATCTTAGTAACAAGTAAAAGCTGAACAGACTGAAAATTCAGCTTTTACACAGGTCTGTATAGTCAAAGCTACGGTTTTTCCAGTAGTCATGTACAGTTGTGAGAGTTGGATCATAAAGAAGGCTGAGTGCCAAAGAATTGATGCTTTCGAACTGTGGTGTTGGAGAAGACTCTTGAGAGTCCCTTGCACAACAAGGAGATCAAACCAGTCCATCCTAAAGGAAATCAACCCTCAATATTCACTGGAAGGACTGATGGCTGATACTGAAGCTCCAATACTTTGGCCACCTGATGCAAAGAGTTGACTCATTAGAAAAAACCCTGATGCTGGGAAAGATTGAAGGCAGGAGGAGAAGGGGATGACAGGGGGATGAGACGGTTGGATGGCATCACCGACTCGATGGACATGAGTTTGAGTAAACTCCTGGAGCTGGTGATGGACAGGGAGGCCTGGCGTGCTGCATGCAGTCCATGGGGTTGCAAAGAGTTGGACACAAATGAGCAACTGAACAACACAGGACAAATCACTGCCCCGAGACTGGGGAGAGGGACTGGCTGATACAGAAAGCCTTGATTTACTGGAGCAGGAACCTGTGCCAGAGTAGGAAAACCTGAATTATTATTGATAACTTGCTGGAGTATCAGTGTGTAGAAATATGAGAGTTCAAAAGGGACCCACATTGTTGTGAGATTTATCTCCAGGAATCTGTCCAAATTCCCATTGTAAAAACCGAAGAAAACTCCCTCCTGCTTCTGGCAGGGGGAGGAGAAAAGGAACAATTTTGAAATATGCTAGAGTACTCTGTCCTTAAAAAGGCTTACCCTCAGGGGAAACAGTCTATCATGCCAGGGTATTATCAGAGCCAAAATGACCTGAGGAAGGAAAGTACTTAATTCCAGCCTGTGCCACCTAAGAGGGGAGGAAAACAGTGAGAGACACTTGAGAAGTTCATTTAAGCACATATGCTTTTGAACTTTACCTGTTCACAAGTCCAGAGGCACAGGCTCACTAAACGTCTGAGACCTAATCATAGGACTGTAATAACAGTCCCCTCTCCTCACACCTCACTGACACATCACTAAAGGCCTATTTACAGCATTTTCTTCTAACGAGTACAGCTGTTCTCAGTATAGCAAGAAATAAAAGAGTTCCAAAGCAGAGCAAAGGGAAAAGCCAGAAAACAAAAACACCCACCGTCTGAAGGGACAGAGCAAGCCTTGGAACCAAAGATGGCTGTGATGTTGGAAGCATCAGACCAGGGACTTCAAAACAACTATGATAATTATGCTAAGGATGCTAATGGATAAAGCAGAGAACATGGAAGAGACAGGCAAAGTAAGCAGAAAGATGGAAATCCAAAGAAAGAACCAGAAGGGAATCTAGATATAAAAACATTGCAATAGCAATTAAGAATGTCTTTGATGGGCTTATAAGTAGACTGGACACGGCTGAGGAAATAACCTCTGAGGTAGAAGATATACCAAAAGAATCCTCAAAAACAGAGGAGATTAAAAAAAAACCCAAACCTCCAGAATATTAAAAAACTGTATGGCAACTACAAAGGCCTCATACGCAGGCAATGGGAAAACCAGAGGTTATGAAAAAGGGAAAGGAACAGAAAAAAATATTTGAAATAATAATGTCTAAGAACTTCCCCCCACCCCCAGTTAATGTCAGACACAGTAAGTTCAGAAACATCAAAAAGGGTAAATGCCAAAACATCTGCACCTAGGGGTATCATTTTCAAAAGACAGGATATCAAAATTTTTATTACTAAGTGAAAAATTCAGGCTATACACTGTGTGATTCCAAATATATGGCACTCTAGAATAGGCAAAACAATGGATATGATAAAAGGATCAGTGAGTCCAGGGCTGGTGATGCGAAGGGTAAACAGGCAAAGCAAAGAGGGATTTTAGGGCAGTTAAAATACCCAGCATGGTATTATAATAATGGAGATGTCATTAGACATTTGTTCAAACTTGTAAAATGTACAACACCAAGAATGAACCCTAAACTAAACTAAGGTATTTAACTATGCTATGCCAGTGCCGATTCATCTTTGGCTTTTCTTTTTAAAGAAAAAAGGGACCATTGTGATCCATGATGTGTGATGCTTACTATGGGGGAGGCTATGTATATATAGGCCATATATATATATATACATATATATATATGTATATATATGGGAGTAGAGGGGTATTGGGAAATATCTGTACCTCCTTCTCAATTTTATTATAAACACAAAACTACTCAAAACAGCCAAAGTCTTAAAAAAGAAAGGTCCACGTTAAACATAACTACAGCATGGACAAACTGCCTAAAATCAAGCAAAAAAGAACATCTGGAGAACAATAAGAAAAAAATTTGTTACCATACACAAGAATCCTTAAAAATTAACAACTCTTGTTCAGAAACCATGGAGGCACTGACATGACAAATTAAACACACTGAAAGAGAAAGATTGTCAACAAAAATCTCTATGCACAGTAAAATCATCCTTCAAAAATGAAGGATAAACTAAGCCATCGCCAGATAAAGCAAAATGAGAGAATTAATTACTAGCAGATTTACACTAGTAGAAATTCCAGCAAGTAGAAATTTTAGGAAATCTTTCTAACTGAAACAAATGAAAGCTAAATGATAATTAAATTCTCACAAAGAAATAAAAAACACTGGTAAAAGTAACTACTTAGGTAATTTTGGAAAAGTAAAATATATTTTTTGAACTCTTTTTTTTCTGTGTGGTTTAAAAGACAAGTATGTTCCAAATGTAAGACCTAAATCTCTAAAATTAGAAGAAAACATATGAGTAATTTTGTGACCTTGCATTAAGCAAGGGTTTCTTAGATGTGATACCAAAAACATACATGTCAAAAGAAAAAAAAAAAGTAAATTGGACTTAAAATCTTTTGTGCTTCTAACTATACTATCCAGAAACTGAAAGCCAGCCCCCAGTACCAGAGAAAACCTTTGCAAAATCTTATAGCTGATAAGGTGCTTATATCCAAAATATATAAAAAACACTTGCAATTTAATAATAAAAACATAAATATTCCTATTAAAGTAGGTAACATATTTGAATGGACTTTTATCCAAAGTATATGCAAAAATGGCCAATAAGTATGTGAAAAAAATGATCAACAGTAGGTAATTGCAAAGGAAAACCATCAGATACCACTTCATATTACTAGAATGACTACAACAGAAAAGACAGTAAAATATGTTAGGAATTGGAACATTTATACATTAATGATGACAATGTAAAGCGGTGCTGCAGCAAAACACTTTTGGTGGTTCCTCATAGAACTACTACATGAACCAATAATTCCACTTCTAGGTTTATGCCCAAGAGAAATGAAAATTGGTATTCAAAAAAAAAAATTTATACACGTTCATAGCAGCAGTATTCTCAATGATCAAATGGAGGAAACAATCCAAATCTCCAACAACTGAAAAATAAATGAATAAAATGTGATATATTTATGCAACTGAATATCATTTGGCTATACAAAGGCTATACTGAAGCTCCAATACTTTGGCCACCTCATGCGAAGGGTTGACTCATTGGAAAAGACCCTAATGCTGGGTAGGATTGGGGGCGGGAGGAGAAGGGGACGACAGAGGATGAGATGGTTGGATGGCATCACCGACTCGATGGACATGGGTTTGGGTAGACTCCAGGAGTTGGTGATGGAAAGAGAGGCCTGGCGTGCTGCAATTCATGGGGTCGCAGAGAGTCGGACACGACTGAGCGACTGAACTGAACTGATACAAAAGAAGCATCAATACATGGTATAACAAGGATAAACGTAAAAAATGTTACCTGTGAAAGAAACAAGTGACAACAGACCACTTGTTCATGTTCCCATGTATGGGAAATGGCCAAAGCAGACAGATAAATAGAGGCAGAAAGTACACATGTGTTTGCTTAGCGTGAGGAGGTAGGGTGGTTAGAGAATGGCTCCTAACGGGTATAGCACTTTACCGTGGAGTGATGAAAACTTTCTAAAACTGCATTCTGCCAATGACTGCACAACTCTGTGAACATACTAAAAACTATAAAAGAATTCATTTTTAGCATGTTAAATATACCTCAATAAACTATGTACATACTTTTCTTTATGCTGACTTCCCTGAGTCACTCAAGTCAGCTGGCCTCTGTGTTGTTAGAGCATGTCATCTATGTTGCTATTCTAGCTTCTTCTTTATCCTGAATCTAAATTACTTATGCAACTGTCTCCTTCCTGTAAGATCCCATCATCCTGTAAAGTTCCTGTAAGTCAGTTCTTCAGGCGTTCTCTGTACTTTTATCTTAAGCACTGTACTTGGAAAATAAAATGATAAAGGACTAGCTTCCTCAGCATTTCTTGAAAAAGTCATACTGGTTTTGCACTTTTCTCCATGAATTTCTATTCTGACTTATTATCTGTAGAACAAAATTATCTGAAGAGCTTAAAGAGCCACATGATACTCTTTATTCTAGAATATTAAATCTAATCTCTCTATGTCTGTGTGTTGCATATGTGGGTTGTTTCCAGAAATGTCCTAGTGCTAGCGTTAAGTCACTTCAGTCATATCAGACTCTTTTCGGACCCCATGGACCATAGCCTGCCAGGCTCCTCTGTCCTCGGGATCCTCCAGGCAAAAATACTGGAGTAGGTTGCCATTTCCTTCTCCCCAGGATATTCCCCACCCAGGGACTGAACCCAGGTCTCCTGCATTGCAGGCAGATTCTTTACCATCTGAGCTACCAAGGAAGCCCATAAATGGCCTACAAGTAATTACTGAAATCTGAAAAAAGTTGAATAAGTGAAAAAGTAAGTATCTTAAGTGAGAAAACTGTAAACTATATGATAGAAACATTGATTATATGGACCCTCTGACCATAGAATTCTCCAGGCAAGAATACTAGAGTGGGTAGCCATTCCCTTCTCCAGAGGATCTTCCTAACCCAGGGATCAAACCCTGGTCTCCCGCATTTCAGGCAGATTCTTTACCATCTGAGCCACCAGTGAAGCCCCATATGGATCCAGGAGTGATTTTAATCTAATAAAAAGTAATAATTAGGACAAAAGAGAACAATAACCGCAGGTCTTCAGTGATAATTTCCTATGGTGACAAGCACATCTCCCTGCATAAGCCTTTATAAGTTTATATTTGTTCTCTAATAAATGTATAGAGCCACTAGAATAAAGTGTAACTTTGAGTGATTATTCTGGTTTCTATACTTCTATACAGAAGTATCAAAAATCAATAATCTGTGTTGGTATCAATATCTCCTTTAAGTGTTGGGGAATCTCAGTATCTTTTGGGTCCTGAAGAATCAATCTCCATGTTTTCTTGCCTATGATTTACAAAGATTGTGTAAGACAAAGTCATTTTTATGATAAGATCATGACTTGACTTTATATCACAGTGGAATAGATTCTGCAGTTAACCACTCCTTGCAAATGATCCCGAGATTAGTATATTTCTATAAACAAATTGTTTTCCTCTTACCCCAAATTTTTTGTCACCACAAAATGCTGGACAGTAATGTATTTTTTTTTGTAATGTATTAACTCCTCATTCCTTGGATATTTCCTTAGTTTAATAATTTTTATCTTCATATATAAATATCTAAACAAATTTGCTCTGTGTTCCCTAAACCGTTCCTCTTGTTTGTACCTGTTTCC
Organism: Giraffa tippelskirchi; assembly: GCF_054371585.1. Taxonomy (NCBI): domain Eukaryota; kingdom Metazoa; phylum Chordata; class Mammalia; order Artiodactyla; family Giraffidae; genus Giraffa; species Giraffa tippelskirchi. The sequence goes on along the minus strand of NC_137280.1, from coordinate 172,917,826 downwards.
TAGACAGTCATTTATTTTTCACCCAAGGTCAGAAAACTTGAACTCAGTTGCCATTCTGACCTCTAGCGTCTCCTCCCATGTATATTTCTATATCTATCTATCATTACTTCCATAATATTTCCCTGAATTGTCCTAGTTTCACCTTATATTTGTTAATTTTTTTCCTATTAATATGAAGCACTTTTTTCCTCTGCTGTTTCACTTCTCTAGTTTATGATCTTCCAAAACCCACTTCTCTATGTTAGAGACCATAGAGCAACAGGGATCTTTTTTTACCATTTTATTTGAGGAAAGAAATTGTTAGCACTTTTTAAAAGACACAATGAACAAAGAACATATTTTGTCCAATAGATTTTGAAAGTAAGATAAGAAATTTATTGTAAGAATGAAGAGGAAAGAGAAGACATAGGATAAGGAAAGCAAAGAAAATAAGCTGAAAAAATACAATTTGGTGAGAACAGGATACTTGAATAACAGAAAAAAGGAGGAATGCACAGTGCAGTGTATAAGGGAACAAAGTCAAGGCATGAAAAGGCAGAGCAGACACTATGTAACTGTACAAGGGGTGGGAAAAAAGTCCCCAAATCAGTAAGAACAGGAAGTGAATAGAGACATGGGAAAGTTTGGAAAAAGAGATTCTGCCTTTAAAACACATAGTGAAGGCTTTGATTGTTCATTCTGTGAACTCATCAAGAGAGTGTCTCCGAAGCCTTTGGGTATAAAATGCCTTTAGTAGATGGAGTGGAACCAAGCAGCTCCGTGTCTGGAGAATGGGCTGCCTGCACGCTCTGCTTTGGCCCCTGCAGCCAGCACACAGCACACTATTCATAAGTGCCCCCCGTGTTCCCTGCCTCTGAGAAATTCAATGTCTCAGCTTTAGTTAAGAATCAAAAGCCATTATAAACTTTTGTCTCCATGCATATGGATAAGCTTTGGTAATAATGTGTGTTTAAAAAAAACCACTACATAGTAGAACCTAATAGAGACTTTCACATGGTATTGTTTCCACCATGCATAATTCATAAGGAAGAAGTCGGAAGAAAGGAGGCAGACACTGACTTCCTTAAGCTTTTGTTTTAGACTTTTTTCTGACTTTTAATTTATTCATTTGGAGAAAAAAAAGTTTCTCTTGTGCTTTATTGATATTGTTTTGCAGTGAGATTTAAGTGTCATCCAGGTTTTCTTGCTTAATCTAAAATCATATTTTATATGTTAATTTTACCCTTATTGTTGTTGTATGACTTGTTTTTAATCATCATCTTTCAGAAAACTTGATTCAGAATTCAAGAACCATTATCCTTCAGTGATTCTACAATATAATGAAGCATATTCGCAACACAATATTTTTCTTAAATCCATGGATATTATCATCATATGTATTTTCAAAGTTTCCTGGAATGTCTTCATGTAGCTGAATTAAATATAGTTTAATTAAATTAAGTAAATTAAATTACTCATTACCAGTAATAACTGAAAGCTTTAGAACGCATTTGAATGGGAAAAGAATTTGACTACCTGGCTTAACAGCTCTAGTGTAGTGTGAAATTAATTTGCATTATACGTATCTTACCTCTTTTCAGTAAATGTGTAGACGGAAAACAGGGTGAGAAAGATAAGGACTCTGAAATCCACTCTTAAAATTTATTGATTAAAAAGGGCATTTTCCATATGGAGAAAATGAACTAAAACATGATTACTTATTGAAGAAATGATGTTCAATTATATAATAACATTAACTATTGAATCGTTAAATATCTAAAAATATTATTTTCTTAGAAGTCATATATATTTCATTGTGACCCAATATAAGCACTAGAACTATTGTTACTAATCCTAATAAACTCATTCTGGGGGGGTTAATTTAGGTAATTTGTTAAAGGTGGGAAGGAATGCATGCCAGACAATAAAGCCAGATGATAACCTTATTGTTTGATCCATTTCACCTGATATTTTTGCTACTGTGAATTTCTAACATCAGCATGACTTCTTATCTTATTTTTTGGCAAGTAAATATTGATTGAATGATTGCAGGGGAAATAGATGCCAACAACTTGTTAAGAATTGTTAAATTTCTTGTAGAACAAATGCAAAATATGTAAATATTTATCTTAATTGTATGAATATAGGTAGTGTAGTGTTCAATAATACATATAGTTTTTTTCTTCCTTGATGCTGGCAACTGGAGTACATATCTCTCTATGGATACATCAGGAATACAAATTCTAAAGATAAAATGCAGGCTTATCTATCCTAGTGTGCTGTCATTTTATCCTAATTGACCAGCTAGTCTAAAATATCCAGTAGATGGTATCTATAAGCTATGAAAGATCAAATATTTAAAAAGATAATGAACTAAAAATGCTGCCTCCAGAAAGTCTAATACAGTTTGTTTCAGGAAAATGAGGCATTTACAAGTCTTTGATAGATGCTTTCACCATGTAGAGTACTGAAAAATGCGATCATTAAAAAAAAGAGGAAAATTGAAACTTAATAAAAAGAGAGGAAGAAACATGTGCTTGCACACACACACACACACACACACACACACACACACACACACACACAACTATAACGGGACATGGAAAGGCGTGGGTATAACAGGTTTTCATGCGAAATGTGAGAGGGTAACGCCCGAGGTCCCCAGGCAGCAGGAGGGAATAAACTGCAAGTGACAGAAGTTCGTTTGTTTGTTTGTTTGTTTTTCCTTCTCTACACAAAATTAAAAAAAGAGGCTTCTTTTAATTCTGTGTTGATGACACCTGGTTCTGCCTTGAGCTAACCAATGCATTTTTCCTATGAAAATATTTTCCTTAAGCTATGTTGATGAAACTATGCATTAGCTTTGGAATCTGCCTTTCTTCATAGTGGTTCCACTGAAGACTAACTTTTTTCTTTTTTCAAACCTTGGGCTGTTGATGGCTCAACAAACCAGTATTCACACCAATTGTTTTATATCCAGGGGATGGCACACTTTGTGCAGTTCTATCGCAAAAACGTCTATTGTGGGACAGGGGCCCGGTGAACTTGCGGAGTCTCTCTTATCTGACTGATAGCTTTCTAACAGACATAAAACAGCTTGCTAAAAACTAGCAAGGGGGCACTCTTTCTGTCCCCTTCTGATGTCTGTATGTCAGCTTTCCCTATCTCTATTATACTTTAATAAAACTTTGCTACACAAAAAGCTCCAAGTAGTCAAGCCTCATCTCTGACCTCGGATCGAAATCCTCTCCTCCGGAGGTCACGAATCCCGGCGTAACACACGGCTCACAGCAGCAACCTTTCAAATGTGTCACAGAATCAGAACATGTGGACATATTTAACAGAGCCAACTTTTTCCCCCATAAATTAAAAATCACTCAATAAAATAACGTCCCTTACTAAAGGACCTCTTAGAGGTATTAAACCCATGCTTATGACATCAATAAAGCATTGGAATGCAAAACTGGGAGAAACTGAGCTTTGATACGTTATCTACATTGTTGCATTTACAATATATGACAAATTGATCAATTTCAGCATACATATAACAGTTTTGTGCTTTGTAATACAGAGATGAGATGAGAAAAATGGACCTTCATTGCCTCTTTAGTTCTTAAGGGCTTTAAGGGTCTTATTGTATTTGTAACGGTGTTCCACTCAAAGCTGTGGATTAAACATCCATCCTAGAATTTTACAAAAATTATTTTATAAATGGTATTAAATGTTAGAAGAGATACATTAAGATAATTTAATATACTACCTGATCTGATTTAGCTATGTAAATATAATGTGTCTTCAAGTCATTTTACATATGCATAATTAGTCTTAAAATTACACAGTGCTAATAAATTTTACTTTTAATAATGCTGCACACCATTTATTTTAATTTCACTGCCTTGTATATTACCAAAGTGAAACCTCATGTTAATACAGCACATGGAGCCACTTGAAATTATCCAGACATTTAAAGTTAAAGCTACTCTTAAAGAATGACACTAGTCTATATCAATATGGTTGTGATAAAGTCAGCAATTTGGCTAAAAAACTGGAAGGAGACCATAGTTTACTCATTTAACAAACATTAAACACCAAGTCTTTGCTGGCACATTTCCAAGCATATAGCAGAAATGAAGATCCAATATCAATGAAAGGAAATACAATACACTTAAGGATCTTTTGAGTCATAAAGATTCTGTTTGAATCATGATTTCAACTAAAGAAACTCATATTTCAGTATGCATATGAAAGTTATTATATGATAGAACACATTATCAAAGTAAGAAGATCTGCACATGATTTGTAAAAGTCTAGCATTCTAATAAGGCCAAACTGGCTGTGTGTTCATCACTGTCCAGTTTAGAAAGTGACTAGGCTCAGACAATTAGTCTCTAGGCTATATACTGGACCTAACAGTATAAAGGAGATGGGTGTACCCAATGCTCCTGGCTTGAGGGCAATAGTCATAAGGATAGTGCAACTTACCTCCAAACTTGTTACGGTTTTCTCGTATGAAGCCATATTCTGATTGTAATTTCACTTCCCATATGGCTTTGCCTAGAGGGAGGACTGTGGGCCTAAGTACCATGTTACATGGCTTACTTTAATACACTGGAATTCTGATCTAATGATCTAGTTTCTGAGAGCTTGTTTAATGTAACTTTTCTTCCAAGTGATTAATCCACTGTTACACAAATGATGACAAATGAGATTTCTAAATCTACAATGAGAAAGGCCTTAGCTTTTCCAGGCAATGCTGTAAGACAGGGTTTTAAAAATGCCCAGACTGATTCCAACTCACTGTACAAAGTCTCTATACACTGTAAAACTAAATCCACTTTCACAGTCACAATAGCCAGAAAAAAAATTAGAAACACTAGAATATTAGACAATATCTAACTTACTATTTTATTGATAGAGCCCCAAAGAAGTGTAACGCCAAAGATGTTCAAAGTACTGTACGATTATGCCCATTTCACACGCTAGCCAATTCTTTGAGGCTGACTCTTTCTCATCCATACCCTGATGCTGGGGAAGACTGAAGGCAGGAGGAGAAGGGGGAAACAGCAGATGAGAGGGTTGGACATCATCATTAAATGGACATGAGTTTGAGCGAAATCCAAGAGATAGTAAAGGACAGGGAAGCCTTGCATGCTACAGCCCATGGGGTTCAAAGAATTGGACCTGACTGAGCAACTGAACAACCACAAGCAAAGAAAAAAACCAACCTGCATATTTTGTCAGTAGAAAACAGACAAAAGAGGCAGGAAATTGCCTGCGGGCTTTGTCACACCATCCAAATCTCACTTGAGTGCTTGTAAGTGACAGAATTTACTGCGTATCTAGGACTCTAACTGCACTAGATTCTAGAGAACATGGTCTATAGCTTTCAGACTCTGCAGAGGATAAGTATAAGAGAAAAAGGCAGAATGCAGTTTGAGCTATGTCATATGACACAGTAATTTTTGTTAATGTGACAGAGAAATATTTTTTCCATGTAAGATTTGTGAGGATGTTTATTGTGGAAATGTCTGTGAAAGCAGTAAGTCAGAATGTATCTAAGCCCCATCAGTGGAAGAAAAGAAAGCAATATATGCTGGATACATAATATCGGTGACTATGCACTAGTAGGACTTCCCTGATAGCTCAGTTTGTAGAGAATCTGGCTGCAGTGCTGGAGACCCTGGTTTGATTCCTGGGTGGGGAAGATCTGCTGGAAAAGGGATAGGCTACCCACTCCAGTATTCTCGGGCTTTTTTGTGGCTCAGCTGGTAAAGAATTCCCCTGCAATGCGGGAGACCTGGGTTCAATCCCTGGGTTGGGAAGATCCCTTGGAAAAGAGAGAGGCTACTCACTCCAGTATTCTGGCCTAGAGAATTCCATGGACTCTATAGTTCATGGGGTTGCAAAGAGTTGGACATGACTGACCAATTTTCACTTTCTTTCACTTTCATGCAGTAGTAAGGAGCAACAAACTAGATATAAATTCCTGAAGACAGACAGATATAAAACATTGTTGAGATGAAGAAAGGACTTCATGAGATAACTTTCAAAAATAGCACTTATAGAAATCTGACAAACTATAAACAGTATGTACTTTATGATATTCATGATTTAATAACATACTTGCATGTATATTAAAGTGTATATTTATCAAATATATTAGTATTGACCCATATAGGAATAATACTTATTTTAAAATGTCAATCTGGAAACCATAGCGAGAGGGGATTTTGGTACATATCATTCCTATCTCCTCCTCTGTGATATAGATGTTTCTTAAACCATGCAATCCAAAACAGTCCACCCTCTGCCAATGTAGCATCCATGCTCACCACCCCCCACTTTTGATCATATCTAATCTTTCAAGAGAAGGCAGCACTATGTCTAATATCATTCATCTATTCTTAGTAAAACAAAAGGCCCACCTTTTTTTCCCCAAAATGCATTGTTATTGATCTCTGAGTTCTAAATCATAGTCCTTCTTCATATTTTAACACAAATAGATTAACTTGGTATTAGATAGGAAGGTAATATAGAAGGAAAAAAGTATTTGATTATTTATAAATACTTGTTAAGCAACTAAGAAAATATTCATGGCTATCCCAACACTAGATTCTGTTATCCGTGATTGTGTTTAGATTTATGCTTTCGCCTTTTCACCATCTTCCATGTTCTCACGCTTCTCAGCACCTGTGTTTATCATTATTTACCTAGTGACATATCCAGAAGGGCCTGAATCAGTAGGCCCTGCCTCAACTGGGTCCTGAAGTGTCTACACAAATATTATCCTACCTGTATGCAGACAGGACATTCTCTGGGGTGTCTTTTAATACTTTCCTATCAAATTAAAATCAACATAAAACCACAGTCTGGCCATGCTATCACTGACTGAACACTTTATATGATTCAAGTCTCCTAGGAGATTAACTTGCTCCTGCCCCCTGGGATATTTTGCCATATAAAAAGTTTGGCACTGATCTTTACTAGTGGAAGTTTTTGCTGGTTTTCTTTATTTGTTAAACTTACTAATAATTGCAGTCAGGGTATCCTTGGTGAGAATTAGAACATGCTGGTGTGATCATATATCACATTCAACTTTGCTGCAACAACAACTTAGTCCTAAGCCAGTTATGGATGGTGGGGGAAGAAACTGATATCTACTGAGATGTTATTTTTGCTCATTTGCTTATTAAAAGCTTCCTCTGCAATGAATTTCTTTTGTGAATGTTTACATGAGACATGAGTATAACTATACTCTGCTTTTCAAGAGGCCATATACACATTTTTAACTTGGATCTCCAGTTTCTCAATTATACTCCTTCAAGTCCCTGACCAGTCAGTCAAGGTACTATCAACTACTTACAAATCAACATAGAACCATATCTCTGAGCCCTTATCCCAGCAAAATGAATGACTAGCTGCAATGCCTTAATTTCTTTTCACCAGGAATATATTCCTTCCCTACTAAGGAGTTATACTGCATCAGCCATCGTCGCTTGAATGCTGCCAAAACATAAAATACCATGTTTCAGAATTATCTGAAAACAACTCCCAACTATTATCTTTCCAAATCCACTGGACATAGGCAATTGCCCACATGGCCACAGGAGGGCGATGTGGAAGTGAAAGTAAGTAAAATTTGTGCTCTGCGTCATGCAAAATACTTGTGACTCTAGTATCTGTTCCAAAGGCATTTTAGTTACTTCCACATGATACTATATTCTTTTTTGCATGCCCAATTTTACGATTTGGTGAGTCAGACAATGTGAAGAGCATCTTGGGGTGCACAATGCCATGATGTCTATTGGTGAAGGACTGATTCTCTTTGGGGGTTGTTATACAGAAGAGAAGAGTTTTATGGTGAAGAGGGCATAGATTATTCCTACACTCTAAGAAAGCACATGTTCATTTTCCTGTTGGAGAATCTAGACATCTCAGGCATCATCTCTATCAGTCACAAACATTTCAAGCACCACTGGATTTGCAAGACCATATGATCAAGTTATGGCAATGTGGACTTCTATTAACTCCATTTCTTTCTTCTATAACAAGGTTGCTCGGTAAATGAACCAGAGTACACACTCAAATGTCTGGTACCAGTTGCGTCTAGAATTCAAAATGGCCCACAAGTATCATTTCCTATTTTTATTTTCAGAGTACAAATTACAACATATTTGTCTTTAGCTGTCATGTAATCTGAACATGATGTGGACCACTGGACAGTTTAAAAATTAGCTGATGTGATAGACCCTTAAACTTGGGAGATTATGTTGCCTACACTTTGGGACACATAAATAGTAGCAAGATATTTTATTTTTCTTGCTCATCAAGTCCATTCAGCATGAGGTCATAAATACAGTGAATCAGAGTAAGACTTGGAGTAATATGAGGTAATCAAAGTCTTTTGGGGCTTTCCAGGTGGCTCAGCAGTAAAGAATTCACCTGCAGTGCAGGAGACAGAGGAGACGTAGGTTCTATCCCTGGGTCAGGAAGATCCCCTGGAGAAGAGCCTGGCAACCCAATCCGGTATTTATGCCTGGGAAATCCTATGGACAGAGGAGCCTGGGGGACTACAGTCCATGGGTCACAAAAGAGTCAGACACAACTTAGTGACAAAAAAAAAAAAACACACAACAAAACACCCAAAACTAGATTATGATAGATGTAGGACAGTAACATAACTCTGCCCTAAGATGAAAGAAAAACCACAGAAAAGACAGCATACTCGAGACTCATAGAAGCATACCAAGTACTGTTAGAGGTATTAATTTGCTTCTGTCAAGAAACCACATATGGGATACAGATGCAATTGGAAGGTGTTTCTGAAAAGCTACTATAATTCTTCAGCATATGTATTTCTTGTGCTCTGACCAAATAGAAGTTTGAGAATGTGAAAGTTAATATCCACCCTTTCATCTTTTGGGTCTTTGCTTGTGATATTACTCTCTGTAGGTCTTCCAGGATGTGGTATTATTTTTGGTGTACTGTTTTGGTAGAAAGAGGGAGTTCTAGAGAGTTGAGTTTAGCCTTTTTCATCCCCCTAATCCACACCTCATTTATCATGGAACTAATGTGGGGATTATGACAGTTGCAGAATTTATTTGTTCATATTGTACATCTAAGAACTGGATAAAAACCACAGAGTAAGTCATGTGACCTACCAGACACACTATAAAATTGAGCAAGACAAAATCCCAATGTATCATATCACTACCAATAGCCCCAACTCTTACTGGTGGGTCAGAGCAGTATTTTGGTTCCAAAGAATTCATTTCAGTTCAGAGTCAGTGCCAAACAGTCTCTGAAAATTTTTGGATCCTTCCTTTCCCCAAACAAATTCACTGTGGATAACAGGTTCAGATTCCCTAGAGGAAGACTGGAAGTGTTATACTGTGTAATTGTGACAGTATTTCAAAGTCATTGCTTAAGTGGTCCTTGTCTCTGTCTATCATGGCAATCTGGGTTAGAATAGGCTCAGGTCTGGGAACTGAAGTTCAGGTCTATGACCACCTCACTCCAGTGTCAAAGAGGCCATTACTAACTTCAAATCTAGTCATAACAGAAAGCCAATTATAGATTTTCATTTTTGAAGATTGTTTTCCCTTAAATAATTCCTGGTAGCTAGAGATGCATATCAGTCTGTGTTTATTTAAAGACTTCCTACCAGTTAGAAATGCTATTTTAGAAATGCTACTTTAATACATGATAATAGGTATGGTATTTCATGTCACTGACAAAGCTGGGGGAGTGAACGTTAGAAAGGAATCTTGGCATTTGTTAGTGAAAATCTCCATGCTGAGAAGTTTTGACAAAAATAACAGTATACAGAATAACAGTCTACAGCAGCAAAGCAGGTGATTCACAAGAGTTCAACCTGAAGAAGCAAGTATCTTGAGTCGTCCCGTAAGCATGGCTGCCACAGCTTCTGGAGATGAATGGGTTTTTCTTGGAAGACTTTAAGCTCAAACCATAAGGGGAGGAAGTCATGGGAAATGTAGCTGCCAGCACATCTATCATTGGGCGCACGCACGCGTGCTCAGCTGGAAAGCAGTGTCTGACTCTGTGATCCTGTGCACTGTAGCCCGCCAAGCTCCTCTGTTCACAGAATTTTATTCTTTGCTGAGCCACCTGGGAAACGCCTCTGTAATTGTGAGAAGCCCTTAAAAGTTGGTAGTACTGATACTGGGTTAGTAACCAACAATACAGTGTACATATATAATATTGTCCAGAGGACTTTCTAATGTGTCTGAATACATGGGATGATGATTTTCTATTTTGGATACACACACACACACACACACACACACACACACACACATATATATACATAACTTTATATATATATATATATCTTTTTCTTACAAATGGTCACGTCTTAAAATTACCAATGGATTTTGAATTCCTCTAGAATATGCATTTTAAGAGAAGAGGGACCTTTTATTTTATTTTTGATTTACTTTATAAAAAGAGTGCCTAATATATACTAGTTCAGAGGTAAACAGGTAGGTCGGTAGGTAGACAGAACCATGCACATAAAATTATATCTATATACAATTTTGACCGTTTGAATACATTTCTTTACATAGAGTTTAAGTTTATCTTTGTAATACTCTATTCTTTCATTTCTAGATCTGAGCCTTGGCAACATACAAGGTAAATCCAGTTACTTTTCATGATGTCATTCTTTTAAATATTTAAAGACAACCTTCCTGGATCTAGTTCACTGCAGGCTAAATATCCCAGTTTCTTGGAAACGTATCTCACACGATATGACTGCAAATCACCATTCTAATCATTTTTTCCTTTAAATAAGCCAAAGTTTGCCAATATCTCTCTTAAATCCTTATAAATCAGGGTGTCCAGAACTGAATGGGTTAGTTTCAAATTGTTTCAAGAACTAAAGGGATTAGTTCCAAACTGTTTCAAGCAGAGTATTATTATTCACTCTCTCTCTTTCTCTCTCTCTCTATATATATCTCCACAGAAAGATGTTAAACAGCTTAACCTCTTTTAAACAACTATGTGAAGTGTACTTTTTTAATACTGAATATACTGTAATGTAAAACCCACATGCATTACAAAAATGTTGCACCTAAGCCACACAAACCTCTTTCTGCAGATTTGCTTTGACTTTAATATTTCAAATATATAATAATTAATTAATCCTTACTAAAATGTTCACTTCTCAAAGCATGCCAGTGAGTTTTGAGCTAAATGTTCTTCACAACCCATTATAGCATTCAGATTTCCTTAGCCACCTAGATTCTTGGTCTTGACAATGAGAGAAGTCAATTATTAGCATTTTTACCATTGATAACAAATGAAACAGTGGCGGACTGTCTGTTCTGAAGAATAATTGTGCAGAATATGGTTCTCTCAACAGTAGAGGAAGCTCAGGGAAAATGAAATTAGAGTCAACAGAAGAGAAAAGGATGTTCAGAGCAAAGCAATTAGGCTTTATCAAATGAAGTTATGAAAAGCAAAAGAAAAAAAAATCTTATATATTAAATTTACTGATGCTAGAACTAGCCATTATTTCAACTAAAATAATAGTTTGGGACTGTAAAGCACTTTGTTTTGGGAATCTTGTTGTGTAAGAAATTCATAGTCTAAGCTAAGTAGTTTTGTGATAAAATATCCACTTAATGTATAACCATTTTATAAATCTTTAAGTATCTTTGAATAAAGTATGGACAGTGTTTCAAACAATGTTTATTTTCCATTGTTTTAAAACTTTTTTTCTTTAAGCACACCTAGATGTATTTGCTACAGTAAAAAATTTCTTTTACTCAACAGGAATCCCAAACTTGAAAATCCTCTGAGAATATTGCAATGGACACTAAAGTATTTGGCGAATACACTCATCACACGGCAATGCACATGCCTCATACGTGGGTCTTTGGTGCAGCATGAAGATAAATAGCCAAGAAAGTTATGAGAAAGAGAACGGCCTGAGTGTGGGGCTGAAAGAAATGTTCAAAGACTACAGGCTGGTGATTTATTGTTTTAATAATACTTGATAATTTGTCAAACTCTTTTAAAGGACGCCTCTTTTCTTTCATAGAATATGACAGGTCGCAACCATGAAAGTTCATGCTTCCATAATGCACAGAATTCTCACTAATGCCCTAGAACTAATGGCAGTTTTCCAGAGAAAGAGTTTTACTTTCTATGGCCTATTTATACCCTGATGATCATATCTCAACAGAATAACGGATTTATAAATATCACTGTTAGTTATTATGTAAACTTCTCAAAGTTTGTAGGATAACTGACTGAAATAAACCCTTCCTAGAAGCAGCAAATATGATTGCAATGACATTTGCATCCTAAGAGATGAACCAGTTGCGTTAAAAATAGCATTCTGGTATATTATTGCATGTCTTATTGCACATTTTTATGCTTTATATTTTATGGAGTATTTTTCAAATAAGTTATCATATTCCTTTCTATAAAACACTTTTAAAAAGTAAAATCTCTATTACTGAAATGTTTGGGATTATTGTCATGTCTTGTTGTTTCTGTTTTTCTCATTATGTCTCTAATACAAGAGAAGCACAATAAATATTTTTTAAAATGTTGCATAAATGAAAAAAGTACTACTAAGGAAAGTTGGTAAAGAATCTGCCTGCAATGCAGGAGACCCTGGTTCGATTCCTGGGTCGGGAAGATCCCCTGAAGAAGGGATAGACTACCCATTCCAGTATTCTTGGGCTTCCCTTGTGGTTTAGCTGGTGAAGAATCTGCTTGCAATGCGGGAGACCTGGGTTCTATCCCAGGGATGGGAAGATCCCCTAGAGAAGGGAAAGGTTCCACTACAGTATTCTGGCCTGGAGAATTCCATGGACAGTCCATGGGGTCTCAAAGAGTCTGACAGGATTGAGCAACTTTCACTTTCACTTTCAAGAAAAGTTTGAATGATACATTATAATTCTCTGCATTAATGTGGTGTAACTGAAAATTTTATATCTATATATGTCAAAACATAAAAAAAAAAGATGATGCACTATTGTACATCACATTCCATAATTATCTATTAAGATAAAATTAATATACTTTTGGAAAACTGGGGGTTTCCCTGGTGGGACAGATGGTAAAGATTCTGCCTGTAGGTACAAAAGACTCAGTTTCAACCCCTGGGTCTGGAAGGTCCCCTGGAGAAGGGAATGGCAACCCACTCCAGTATTCTTGCCTGGAGAATTCAATGGACAGAGGGGCCTGGCAGGCTACAGGCCATGGGGTCCTAGAAAGTTGGACATGACAGCAACTAACACTTTCACTTTTACTTTTTAGCCTGCTTGGGTAGTATCAGAGCCTAACTGAGCTGAAAGGAAGGAAATAAGCAGCTCTAGCTGGCTCTAGCTCTAGCTCTCCTGGTAAGAGAAGGGAAATACCTAATTGTAGCTCATTCTAGCCATCCTGTTCCACCTAAAAGGGGAGGAAAAAAAATGTGAAAATCTTGTGAAGTTCACAAGTCTGGAGGCATACCTAATTGTAAGACTACAGAACATTTCCCCTTGCCCACACCTCACTTATCATATTTTTAAGGACTATTTACAACAGTAGGTTTTACCAGTACATCATGTCTAAGAAAAATTTACAAGGCATACCAAAAGACAAAAAGTTCAATCTAAAGAAATAGGGCAAGCATCAGAACTAGACAGGGCAAAGATGTTAGAATTATCAGACTGAGAATGCAAAACAACTACCAAGAGTATGCTAAAGGCTCTAATGGTTAAACTAGAGAACATTCAAGAACAGATGGGCAAGGTAAGCAGGGAGATGAAAATCCTAAGAACCATAAACAATGCTAGAGACCAAAGTCATAGTAATAGAAATTAATAATGTTTTTTTAGTAGACTGGTCAGAGCAAAGAATCTCTGAGCTAGAGGATATATTAATATAATATCTCCAAACTAGAATGGGCTTCCCTGGAGGTTCAGATGGTAAATTATCTGACTACAATGTGGCAGACCTGAGCAACAATACTGGAAAGCAAATAAAAATAAAAAATAAAGACTGAAAGAAACAGACTATCTAGGAACTACGGAATGAAAGATATAAAATACGTGTAATGGGAACACTTAGAAGAAGAGGAAAAAGGGAAACAGACATAAGAAATACTTGAAATGGTAATGACTCAGAGCTTTCCCAAATTAATGTCAGACACCAAATCTCAAATTGAGTAAGCTCAGCGAATGTCAAGAAGGATAAATGCCAGAACAACTACACCTGCCTGGAGAAATAATTTTCAAACTGCAGAAAAATCAAATGTTAAAAAAAGAAAAATCCAGACAAAAAGCCAGAGTGGGGGAAATAGTTTACCAATTTGAACAAAAAATAAGAATCACATGAGACTTCTCAGAAACCATGTAAGAGAGAAGAAAATGGAGTAAAATACAAACTGTTGAGGGAAAAAAACACAAGACATAAACCTAGAGTTCTGTACCCTGAAATATTTTTCTTCAAAACTGGAGGTGAAATAAAGATATTCTCAGACGAACAAAAATTGATGGTCTCTGTTTCCCAGCAGTACCAACAAGGACCTACTGTATAGCCTAGGGAACTTGGCTCAATATTGTGTAACAGTCTAATTGGGAAAATAATTTAAAAAAAAATAGATGTATGTATAACTGAATCACTTTGCTATACAACTGAAAGTAACACAACATTGTTAACCACCTATGCAGTCACTAAGTCACTAAGTTGTGTCTGACTCTTTTGTGACTCTATGGATTATAGCCCGCCAGGTTCCTCTGTCCATGGGATTTCCTAGGCAATAATACTGGAGTGGGTTGCCCTTCCACTCTCCAGGGGATCTTACTGACCCAGGGATCAAACCCGAGTTTCCCGCATTGCAGGCGGATTTTTTTTTACCACTGAGTCACTTGAGAAACCCTAACCAACTACACTTTGGTATAAAATAAACAGCTTTAAAAAATGAAAAATTTCTTAGAGGAAGGATATAACATAGGTCATAAAATTAGATCTACACAAAGAAAGGAAAAATCTGAAAAAGAAATCATGAAGGTAAAATAAATACTCTCATTTTTAAGTATTTACTAATAGAATTACAAAGAGAAATAGATGAATATGCCTTTTTAGTTGGAGACATCCATATCTTTGTATCAGAAATGAACAGATCCAGTAGACACAAAATCATTAAGGACTTAATGAACTCAACACCACTAATCAAAGTGGATATAGTGAACTGGATATTTATAAACCACTTTATCCAACAGCAACATACACACTCTTTTCAAATACGTGTGGAACATTCACAAAGATAGACCTCATTCATGAAACATACCCTAACAAATTAAAGAGAATGGTAATACAATTTCTGTTCTCAGGACACAATGGGGTTAAACAAGAAATCAATAAAAGAAAGGTAACTATAAAATCCCAGAAAACAGAAATTAAGCTACACTTCCAACAAACGGATGGGTCAAAGTACAAATCTAAAGAGAAGTATAAAAATATTTTGATAAATGAAACAAATTTATCAAAATTGGTGGGATGCAGTGAAACTACTGGGGCTGCCCAGGCAGCTCAGCACAGTGGTTAAGAATCGCCTGCCAATGCGGAAGCCACAGGAGCTGTGGATTTGATCCCTGGGTCAGGAAGATCCCCTAGAGGAGGAAATGGCAACCCACTCCAGTGTTCTTGTCTGGAGAACCCCACGGACAGAGGAGCCTGGTGGGCTACAGTCCATGGGGTTGCGAAGAGTCGGACACGACTGAAGCAACTTAGCATAGCGTGAGCATGCCTCAGTTTCAGTGAAAAAAAAAAAGAGGCTAATTATTGCATGGAATTCATATTAGAAAATTAAAAATATATATATCTAAAATCAATCATCTAAGTTTCCACCTTAGGAAACTAATAAAAGAAAATAAGTTTTGTTTCTAAATAGGTAAAGAGTAAATGGAGCTTACCATGATCCTGAATTCCTAACCTTTTAAAGCTCAAAAAAAGTGTTATATGTGTAATATATAGAATGTATATATTCATAGAGCATTCATCTGTGTGTATATATGTTCAGTTCAGTCGCTCAGTCGGGTCCCACTCTTGCGACCCCATGGGCTGCAGCACGCCAGGCCTCCCTGTCCATCGCCAACTCCCGGAGTGTACTCAAACTCATGTCCATTGAATCGGTGATGCCATCCAACCATCTCATCCTCTGTCGTCCCCTTCTCCTCCCGCCTTCAATCTTTCCCAGCATTAGGGTCTTTTCCAATGAGTCAGTACTTCACATCAGGTGGCCAAAGTATTGGAGTTTCAGCTTCAGCATCAGTCCTTCCAATGAATATTCAGGGTTGATTTCCTATAGGATGGACTGGTTTGATTTCTTTGCAGTCCAAGGGACTCTCAAGAGTCTGCATATATATAACTGATTATAGAATACATAACTGTAATATTTTTATATAATAAATCTCAAAAGGTAATAGTCAAATGATAAAAGCAAATTCTTAAAGGTGATAAATTAAAAAAAAACTTATTTGTTAAAGAATGATGAGCTACCTGAATTCCACTTCATTTATGAGGGAGAAACTGAAGTAAACATAAGAGAAAAGTGAAACAGTGAATTCCTCCTTTGTCAAAAAACTTAGGGAAATGCAAATTCATTTTTAGGATTAGAAATATATATTCAAATCTGTCTCTACTAAGCCTATTTTAGTTCTTTTTTGTTTGTATTATTGATGTAATGAAAGAAAAATTAGTCATTTTGGAAGAATACTAATTTTTAATTCAAAGTCTCCCAATATTTAATTACATTGATTTATGTATTCCTTTTCTTAGCTTAGATTAGTCTCATCTTTGCCATGATTTTTATAACATAATTAAATGAAGCATGTGATAAACTAATTTTTATCAGTAATTTATCTATAATGAGTCAACTAGGTTAGCTGTGCATGAGCTATAGATAAGGTTTTAATTCATGCACTGCCTATTCTCTGCTGAGTACACACTATAAAATCATAGTTTATATCGTCAAGCACTATTTATGATTTGTTTCTCATCATATGCTTGTGGCAGTATTAAAAATATAGAACCTATTTCTGCTCATTAGGAGAGTTTGAGGCTTTACTCCACAAGTTAAAGGAAACACTGACTTGTCTTGAGTAGACTGCAACCTACTTTGCAGTGTTTTTGACATTTACTTTGCTTATAAAATAGAATTTTTGGCTAAATTAATGCTTCATACTTACATAATCTGGCTAATTGTATGTCATGTGCACCTTATTTTTTCAAGGTTGCCATATTTCTAAGAAAGTATAAACAGCTAATAATAGCAATGGTAATCATCCTATATTACTTTCTTATCGTAAATCAGATTCTATCTATATGATACATATGGGAAAGAGCTGAAGCTCAAGCTTGTAAAACAGTAATTTACAAGATTACAAATGAAGTTTCCAAATGATTGTGAATGGATCCTGGGAAATATATTCTATTTAGCCAACATATTATTTGATAAACCAACAATTGTAAGCATTTAAATTGGGGTGATGTGAATTTGTAGCTTTAAAAAATTGTCAGATCTGCCAGGACTGGGTCCTCATTCTTGCAAAGGACTGCAGAATATCTGTCTCTTTAGATGTTTCCATACAATTTGTTTTCATTATTGTGCAGGCATCCTGGTCCTCACGGACATTTGTAACTGTTGAACCAGGACAACAATCTGGATTTTCTGAATACAATATCATCACTCTTGTCATCACAAGAGGCTGCTTCATGTGATGTGGACTGGGCATGCTTTTTGGAAAGGCTAAGAAGCCCACAAGAAGAAGAATGCTCAATCTCCAAAGGAGCTCTTGTCATTACTTGCTATTAAAAGTATTCTTTTTGTTCTTCCACTTATTCATATCCCCCTTCCTTTTATGGTACTCTAATAAGGCACTTGGAGAAGGCAATGGCACCCCACTCCAGTACTCTTGCCTGGAAAATCCCATGGACGGAGGAGCCTGGTAGGCTACAGTCCATGGGGTCGCTAAGAGTCGGACACGACTGAGCGACTTCACTTTCACTTTTCCCTTTCATGCACTGGAGAAAGAAATGGCAACCCACTCCAGTATTCCTGCCTGGAGAATCCTAGGGACGGCAGAGCCTGGTGAGCTGCCGTCTATGGGGTTGCACAGAGTCGGACACGACTGAAGTGACTTAGCATAGCAATAAGGCACTTGTTTATACTTCTTGACTTGTTATATACAAATGTTTTTGCTAGCTCTATCGAAAGGTATTTGAACATGCTGCTGCTGCTACTGCTGCTAAGTCGCTTCAGTTGTGTCTGACTCTGTGCGACCCCACAGACGGCAGGCCACCAGGCTCTGCTGTCCCTGGGATTCTTCAGGCAAGAACACTGGAGTGGGTTGCCATTTCCTTCTCCAATGCATTAAAGTGAAAAGTGAATGTGAAGTTTCTCAGTCGTGTCCAGCTCTTTGCGACCCCATGGACTGCAGCCTACCAGTCTCCTCCGTCCAAGGGATTTTCCAGGCAAGAGTACTGGAGTGGGGTGCCATCACCTTCTCCATTTTGAACATGGAAAATTACCAATTTGCCAGGGTATGTAAAGAAAGGAAAGAAAACTGTAGGCATTGCCTTTACCATCGACTTCAAGAGCCATGGACTAGAACTTGTCCTTAAGGGAGCTGCTTGATCTAAAACAATTAGAAATTGAAGAATTGGGAATTTGGTGATCCAGCTGTTAGGTGCCAAACCACATCACCCCTGCTGTAACTGGGGACCAGGAAACTACCTCCCAAATTGATGAGGCCAGTAACACACTACTTCAGCTACCATCCTTACCACCCAAAAGAATATCCCACGGTCAGTACTGTTGACCTGTAATATTGACCAGTATCCCATGGTCAAAATTACAGGTCAAGAATCTGTAAATTTCACACTATAGACACCCAATATGATCTGGCTCAAGCAAAAAGACACTAGTGTGCAACCTAGCTTCAAACATAAAAAAGTGAGCAAATGGAAACTTTTGTTTTCAAAAATTTCTTTTTATCAGAAACCTGCTTCCTTTTATATCTTAGTTGTATTTTCCTCTGCTTTGTTTTTATTCTCAGAGAGCTTTCTGGTAATTGATCGAACAGTCTCTAGAAGCTTCAGCTTGAAAATCCCACGGGGAAAAGACTTTTCTTTCAAAAATTTATAGCAAACAAAAGAGTTTTAGTCATAGTCAATAGTCATAGTCCAGAAAAGAGCCTGAAATGCAGTACTTGGATGCAATCTCAAAAAGGACAAAACGATCTCTGGTCATTTCCAAGGCAAACCGTTCAATATCACAATAATTCAAGTCTATGCCCTAACTAGTAATGCTGAAGAAGCTGAAGTTGAATAGTTCTATAAAGACCTACAAGACCTTCTAGAACTAACACCCCAAAAGATGTCCTTTTCATTATAGGGATTGGAATGCAAAAGTAGCAAGTTAAGAGATACCTGGACTAAAAGGCAAATTTGGCCTCGGAGTACAGAATGAAGCAGGTCATAGGCTAATAGAGTTTTGCCCAAGACAACACCCTGGTCGTAGCAAACACCTTCTTCCAACAACACAAGACTCTACACATAGACAGCACCAGATGGGCAACACCAAAATCAGATTGATTAAATTATATGCAGCCAAAGATGGAGAAGCTCTACACAGTCAGCAAAAACAAGACCGGGAGCTGACTGTGACTCAGATCATGAACTTTTTGCAAAATTCAGACTCAAACTGAAGAAAGTAAGGAAAACCACTAGAACATTCAGGTATGACCTAAACCAAATCCCTTACAATTATACAGTGGAAGTGACAAATAGATTCAAGGGATTAGATATAATAGACAGAGTGCCTGAAGAACTATGGATGGAAGTTCATAACATTGTACAGGAGGCAGTGATCAAGATCATCTCCAAGAAAAAGAAATGCAAAAAGGCAAAATGGTTGTCGGAGGAGGCCTTACAAATAGCTGTGAAAGGAAGAGAAGCTAAAGGCAAATGTGAAAAGGAAAGATACCCTTTTGAATGCAGAGTTCCAAAGACAGCAAGGAGAGATAAGAAAGCCTTCCTCAGTAATCAGCGCAAAGAAATAGAGGAAAACAATAGAATGGGAAATACTAGAGATCTCTTCAAGAAAATTAGAGATACCAAAGGAACATTTCATGCAAAGATGGGCACAATATAGGAAAGAAATGGTATGGACCTAAAAGAAGCAGAAGATATTAAGAAGAGGTGGCAAGAATACACAGAACTATATATATATATATATAAAAAAAATCTTCATGACCCAGATAACCACAGTGGTGTGATCATTCACCTAGAGCCAGACATCCTGGAATGCGAAGTCAAGTGGGCCTTAGGAAGCATCATTACGAATAAAGCTAGTGGAGGTAATGGAATTTCAGTTGAGCTCTTTCAAATCCTAAAAGATGATGCTGTGATTGTGCTGCACTCAATGTTCCAGCAAATTTGGAAAACTCAGCAGTGGTCACGGGACTGGAAAAAGTCAGTTTTCATTCCAATCGCAAAGAAAGGTAGTGCCAAAGATGTTTAAACTACTGCACAATTGCACTCATCTCATACACTAGCAAAGTAATGCTCAAAATTCTCCAAGTCAGGCTTCAACAGTACCAGAACCGAGAACTTCCAGATGTTCATGCTGGATTTAAAAAAGGCAGAGGAACCAGAGATCAAATTGCCAACATCCACTGGATCATCAAAAAAGCAAGAGAGTTACAGAAAAACTATTTCTGTTTTATTGACTAAGCCAAAGATGTTGACTGTATGGATCACAACAAACTGTGGAAAATTCTGAAAGAGATGAGAATACCAGACCACCTTACCTGCCTCCTTTGAAATCTGTATGCAGGTCAAAAAGCAATAGTTAGAACCGGACATGGAACAACAGACTGGTTCCAAATCGGGAAAGGAGTTTGTCAGGGTTGTATATTTGTCACCCTGCTTATTTAACTTATATGCAAAGTACATCATGCGAAGTGCCGGGCTGGATGAAGCACAAGCTGGATCAAGATTGCCAGGAGAAATATCAACAACCTCAGATATGCAGATGACACCACCCTTATGGCAGAAAGTGAAGAAGAACTAAAGAGCTTCTTGATGAAAGTGAAAGAGGAGAGTGAAGAAGTTAGCTTAAAACTCAACATTCAGAAAATTATTATCATGGAATCCAGTCCCATTACTTCATGGCAAATAGATGGGGAAACAATGGAAAATTTTGAGAGACTTTATTTTTTGGGCTCCACAATCACTGCAGAAGGTGACTGCAGCCATGAAATCAACAACACTTGCTCCTTGGAAGAAAAGCTATGACCAATCTAGACAGTATGTTAAAAAGCAGAGATATTACTTTGCCAACAAAGGTCCATCTAGTCAAAGCTATGCTTTTTCCAGTGGTCGTGTATGGATGTGAGAGTTGGACCATAAAGAAAGCTGAGAATTGAAGAATTGATGCTTTTGAGCTGTGGTGTGGGAGAAGACTCTTGAGGGTCCCTTGGACTGCAAGGAGATCCAACCAATCCATCCTAAAGGAAATCAGTCCTGAATATTCATTGGAAGGACTGATGTTGAAGCTGAAACTCCAATACTTTGGCCACCTGATGCGAAGAACTGACTCACTGGAAAAGACCCTGATGCTGGGAAAGACTGAAGGCAGGAGGAGAAGGGGACGACAGAGAATGAGATGGCTGGATGGCATCACTGACTCGATGGACATGAGTTTGAGTAAGCTCCAGGAGTTGGTGATGGACAGGGAATCCTGGCGTGGTGCAGTCCATGGGGTCGCAAAGAGTCGGACATGACTGAGTGATTGAACTGAACTGAAAGGGCCAATGCTACTTGCTTTTGGTGTACACGAAATTTCAGTCACATTTCCTATCCCTTTGACAGTCTTTGAGGACAGAAGGATGTGATACTCATGCCTACTCATAGAATGAGTAGCTAGTCCAACTCCACCAAAGGAGAATCGCTGATCAAGAGGAAAAGGTGGTTCTGTGATGGAAATTCTTTGTTCTGTTATCAGAAAATATTTGCTTAGCAGTTAAAAAAAAAAAAAAATGATACATGCCCTTTTCATTTTTTCACAGTAATCAGTATGACTGTTTACTAGTTGATTTACTAGTTGTTATGTTTTCTCTCCCTCTACAAAAAATTCATATATTTAGGTTGGATTGTGTGTAGTTATCACTCTGGAGAATTTTACACAGATGTAGATTCAGGCAACAATGTAAGATTGTTTTAAACTTAGTTTTATATTTCTATATAATTTTTTTTTAATTCCTTAAAAATGATCACAGGTATGAGCAATTTCAGGGAGTTGAATACTGACTAAACATGGTAAAATAAATCTCAAGTCATTATTGCCTCTACTACATAGGATAAGAATGTTGAACATATGCCTTTGTAATAAAAGAATTCAAAACATTTTGCACCATTTGAATCTAAGTCACAAATACATTATACCAATTACCACTTTCCCAAAAACTTAATAATTCCTCATTACGTTATGCTTTCCTCTTTCTCAAATGCTTATCATTTCTCATGTAATTCTCAAATATTTGTGGAGGCTGGGGATTTGCTTTTCTCATGTTAACATGGAGAGGACCGTCTGGCTTTGAATTCCACCTTCAAGCCAATAATTTGGGGGGTCCTCCGGTGATTGAGTTCCCTGCACCCATTCTTTGGGGTGGTTGATCTCATTCTGTATGGTTCTCCCCTTCAGTCCCCTCTGCAGTTCACCCCAATCTTTCAGGCCTTTCCAGAGCAAACCAGGTGTGGGCTTCCCCTCCAAAGATCTCTAGGAGAGTTGGTGTTAGCTCATTTGTCTTCCTTGGAGGGGAAATCTCCTCCCCCTCCCCCCATGCAAAATTATATAAAAACATAAATTGAAGAACTGCAAATATTGACTCTAAGTCTATAAAAATGTTCAGTGCTCCAGAAAATCATTTTTGTCCACTTTAAAAAATATCCTCTATTGCATTATCTTCAGTATATAGCCCTTCTAAAGAAGTGCTAGATTATTCTTCAATTGATTGAGTTCCTTAATGATAAATATAGGAATTTCCTGGAATTTAGCCTCCAGTTATACAAGTATATTTTTATCATCTACTGTATTCTGAGCAAACAACATTTAGCTACCCTGCAGGCATTTTCAGTCTCCTTTGGCTCAGACAGTAAAGCGTCTGCCTACAATGCTGGAGACCTGGGTTCAATCCCTGGGTCTGGAAGATCTCCTGCAGAAGGAAATGGCAACCCACTCCAGTATTCTTGCCTGGAAAATCCCACGGACAGAGGAGTCTGGTAGGCTACAGTCCATGGGGTCACAAAGAGTCGGACACGAGTGAGCCACTTCACTTTCAGGCATTTTCAAGGCTCATTTTGTAAACCTACTATAATATCAATGTGTAAAAAAATCTAAATCTGAAGCTTCAGTACACTTGTTATTGAAAACCTAATTCACAGATCTACCTATAACTTGTTGGCATGATTAAACAAATGACTAGTCAATGAAATCTGCAGAAAAGAACTGATATAAACAGTGTTTTTTACTGAACAGTCATTTTGAAAGTCAATTTCTGTCTAAAGACATCTCCACGATTTGAGTTACAGAAACCACGACACAATAACGTGAGTCCTGATGCTTTGAGAGCAACATTTTTATGAAGAAAGTTTGATGATTCACAATTGTTTGCAGCAACCATAAAGGGATAGTTTTTAAGGGTTTGCAATTAAATGTATCCACAGGGATGTATTTATGGACATTTCTCTCTCTTAGGAGCTCAAGCTTGCTTTTGAGATACTAGTCATTGCGCTCTGTCATTGATGTTTTAGATATGCAAACCCAATTCTTGTAATATTTTGATGACTGCTAATCATAGCTATAGCAGCTACCCTAGGATGCAGTTACCCTAAAAAGATTTTCTGTATCTGAACCTAAACTTGAATTGAAATAGCTGAGAAGTGGACCTAGTATTATTTTCTAAGATGGCAGAAATGTTACCCTTAGCAACCAGGGGATCCCAAGAAAGACAACTTGCAAGTCAAAGAGTTCTACATCTTTGGGCATGTGTGGTATTAGGTGACCACTATGCTGTCCTTAACACAAAGTTTGTGGAAGTGACTAGACTTTTTCTCTGGTATTCTTTCCCACATAATTGTTCTTAGCTTACACTTTCAAGCTAATAGGATGTTTTCTGACATTGAGATACTACTCTCCTCCCACCATCTCTACTAACTTCTGGAATCTTTTCCCCCAAAGCTGAAAGAAACTCACATAACTTGAACTACATCTTCTTAGGGTTGTTACTAATGATTAGAGGCCATGGGTTCTCTAGTTTCAAAACACAAAGCTTCTCAACTGCAAGCTGCCTTAATGCTGAATGTGCCCTCAATTTCAAAATCTATATATGTTCAATAATGTGCCATAACTCAATCATCTGTCAGCAGAATCATGAGTAGCCAAAGATATGACTTTTTATGTCTCACACATATCAACTACAGACTCTTTTCAACAAGTCACAGGTAAAATTAATTCTTGAATTTATGGAATGTTTCCACATCCTTGTTGCATAATTCAAGGAATTGATCGTAAGAAGGCAGTTTCAGACAAGGCTAAAAGAAAGCTCCAAAACCTGGAAAGCTATTTGTGATTATAATCAAAGAGATAATAAATGGATATAATATAAAAATATACTTCATTCTGTGTCTTAAAAATAGCAAATACTCTATGAATGATAGTTTTATTGTATTGTTATACTCATTATTAAGTTGTCATACCCTAAGATGACTCCAAACAATGTTTGGACCTATATTTCATTGTTTCGTTTGTATAGTAAGTTACCAATTAAAAATTAGCCTTTATGAAATCATCCACTTAAATTCCTATAGTCTTGAAAATGTTACTCGTAAATAATAAAACTAATAAAAATTTTATGTTCAAAATGAAGCAGATGATACTTTGGTGAAAATAATTTTTAAACACATGAAAAACACTGATTGATTCTCAAAGTAAATTATCTACTGTAATTACATTAGTAAGCACTTATGTTTTAGGTCCCTAACCTTGCACTATTTCATTAAATGTCCACATTCTTCATAATTTCATTCTATGATTTAATTCCTTTTTGAGTACATACGTGTTTAATCATGTGAAACAAAATACTTTCTGGCAATTTTACTACCTGTTTTTCTCAAAAAACTCTCTGTGATGGAGAAGAACATTCAGGAACATAATCAAAATGACCTATATTAAGGAAAATCACTTGTCACCTATTCCAACTGATAAAGGTCATCTCCTTTGACTCAGATTCCAGATTCCAAGGAAAGTCATTTTCCCTCACTTTGGTGGCAAGTGACTATGAAAAGGTCTCTAATTCCCCTCACCCTTCTTGCAATAACTCCTACATATATCGGTGGTAGTGTCACTGAACCAGAACCAAAGTTGGCCATGTGCAGAAAGCCAATATCCTGACTCAGGGTTCTGGTGAAGGAAAGTGTAACGTTTAGTTTAAGCCCAAGCAAGGGTGTACAGGCAGCTAATTCTCAAAAGACCTGGACTCCCCAGTGGGTTTTTAAAGGGAAGGGTTTTTAAAGGCAAGATGAGAAAGCACTGCAGGGTGGGCGTGCAGATTAAACATAACCCTCTGAATGCTTGATGGCGAGGTAACAGGAGAATGTCCTAAGTTAACATTATCAATCCAAAGGCTCTAGCCAGTTTGAGGGCTATGTGCTCAAGGCCATCGTGCAGTTAGCTTCTTCCCTTGGTGGGGGCTTTAGTATCTATGTAAAGCAACTCAGGAATGACGCTCTTATCTCACGTCCTTCAGTGAAGAACTAGAGACTGTGATTCTGCTACACGGCTGATTTATTGTTTAAACTGTTATCAGTTCTGGCCCAGCTGCTATTTTTTGTCACGACGTATTCACATTCTTCCAATTATTAACTCTTCAGACATCCTTCTGTGACTCAGGAGAGGCTGGGGAGACTAAAGTTTTTCTACAAACAAGAGGCAGGAAAAGAACATGCAGCCTGTGTTGGGGGTGGGGAGTTTGTCTGTCCCAGGAAGGCCCCACAGGATCCTTCTGGAATATAGTCAGGCAGGCAGACCTGCAAGAGGAGTGGCCAAGGATATATTGAAGGGATTACGGGATTACATTGTGGTGGAAATGGCAATAGGTACCTCTGAAACCGTAGCCAAAACTTGCAAGGATTTGAGACACACTGGTCCAGGAAGCTCCTTAGCACAGAGTGACTGTAGAGCAGGTTATTCACTCCCTGTATCACTGAACAACTCATTACTGACCACGCATCAGTAGCCAGGTGTGGTTCTACGTGGGGGTGTATAACTTACCCTACTGCTATTAAAAATATAGGTTGATCAAATATTCAATGTACAAGCTGTTAAAATACTACCAATTATAGTTATAAGCAACCCACATGTCTTCCAAAAACACCTTATCAGTGCTGTTCAGGGTTGAATTGCTCATTTGGCTAGACCTGCCCTGTTCTTGTCAAAGACTGTATAAAAGCTACAGATACAAGGTTGGGGTTTCCTCTGACTTAGCTCTCTTTTCCCAGAGCTAAACTCAAAGTTTGGCACCAAAAAGAGCTCTATAAATGTGACTTTTTGAGCTAGAATGAATTTTTCTAGCCTAGTTAAGGTAACCATCTCTGTCTTTGTTCTTGAAGAAATCATGGCACTTCCTAGCCTTGGATTCTCCATCTAACAAGTAGTTATATGTCTGTTTCATAGTGGTTTTTTTTTTTCCTCTTTTTTTATAAACTACATAATAGACATTAGTACACTTCCTTAAGTACAGCGGGCACACAGAAAGAACAACTTTTACTTTTTAGAAATAATTTTACAACTACTTTCAAAATTAATATGTCTTACATCAAAAGATATTTTTAAAGATGAATTAGATTATGAAATTGTTTTAAAACTCTAGACAGTGATTGATTATCCTGCGACAACTTAACTCATTAAGTCGCTGTTTAAGAAGCCTGGCTTTTAGGTATGTTGTTGATACTCTGAAGATACCACTCAGTTGAATTCTTCCAATGGAATCTGAAATACCACAGGTAAGAAGGCCATTGAACAGGCTCAGTAATTCTGTCAGATGATGAAGAAGCCATCTGGAGACGGCCACCTATGACCGACATAGCAGCAAACACCACGCACCTCATGACGGTCTCAGAATACTTTCTCAGTTGATGTATATTGTCTAATTTTAACTTTTATGGTAAAAGAATTAACCTCACTTTTTATTAATATTTTTTAACTATAAGAAAAAAAAAAGGATGAGCCAGAGATAGAAACTTTTACAATTTGTAATGAAAGAAAAATATATTGAGTATATGTTATTTAAAAGAACTCATAGACACTTTTTGTAAAATTTTGTCAGGATGGAGGCTAAGTCAATTACGGCTTGGTGAAATGTATAAAAATTGTGGTAACTACATTTTATACACTACTTAATATATTCCAGGCACACCATAAATCATTTAAACTGCATCATATTATTTGACCATTTAGACAACATTAGTTATCATATAGTAGCATATATATATTATAGGTTAAACAAACTAAGAACTTAAAAAGTTTAAATTAAAAAAATTCTTCAAGATCAAATATGTGGTTTTTAAATGATGGATATGATAATTAAAAAAAAGGTATCAGTGATGTTCCAATCTCAGATTTTAACTATGACCCCACACTGGTTCCAAAGAATATGCTTAAATATGTGTTATTAAAAGACTATTTATAAGTAATCATTTGAATTTCTTTCCTTTTAAGAAACTATTCCTAAAGCTCCTGCGATATAGTAACCTGCAAAATGGTTACATCACCAACATATCCACTCTTAACTTGTGAATTCATTGATTTGTCAGGTTTATCTTTTTTCAGTGTACTTTAGTCTTTTATTGTCAAACTTTCTAACAAGATCAAACTCATGAAAGCAACACGACAGTTTTGACAGGCGTCTGTTTACTTTTCAGCTTGTTTCCTTGTTCTGATTCATTGGTCTGAAGAATTCTGGATTGAAGAAGCAAAGGGGGCAAATGTGAACAGCACACTAAACTCTCCATCTTAGAACTACTCTTTTCATTTTATACGTTTAGTGTCATTTTCAGGATATAAATTAACTTAGTCCAGAGTTACTGCGTTTTAAGTCTCACAATGGGAGACAGTGATTGTGACTAAATGTTGAATACACCCAAGAGTACATGAGCAATCAATGAGTTATCATCATTGCACAATATTATCTCTTCCATTAGGCCAATGAAGTAGAGACAAAACAAAAGCTGGTGGGGAAGAGAGAGCAGTGTAGATTATAAAAAATTATGTACAAGTAAAAATAATAACATTTATAAATTAGGAGTTTCTGAGAAGTAGCTTCATCTTTCCTAACATCACTGTTTTATATATTCCCAACAGAGTGATACATTTTGATTAAAAAGATTAAAATAATTGAATTTAATGTTAAATGTCTTTCATTCAATTCTTAAGGGGAAACACAACATCAATAGTGATTTGTATCATGGAATCTTATATACAGAACATTAGTGAGATGTCTCAGCTTTAGCACCTACCCACCATCACCTGCATTTTTTCAATAACTAAGTAGGGTCTGTTTCATGAAAGCTGATACTTAGAAAGAGTAATGACAATTGCTTTCACCCTACTATATTTAAAGGTATTAAAATTTTTCCAGGTTTAACCTGGAAAACTTTTTAAGCCTAAAAGTGAGGTCCTATGAGATGAAATGATTTGCTTAAGCTCACTGGGGCAATGTATCTTCTTAAAAATCAGGTCTTCCACTTCCTATGTTAGCCTTTCCCAAATGGTGACCCATGAATACTGTCATGCCAAGTGCTCTAAGAAGAAAGGGGTCCATGGAAACATAAATAAGAGCAAGTATTTCAATTCACAACTTTCATTTGAAATTACCAAACATTGTATGTATATACATTATATGTGTATGTGTGTATATATACACACATATATATAAACTATCTAGATGATATATATATATCATATAGTATATTGATATATATCAATATATATGTATTGATATATCATATATATTATATATCAACATATATCATATTATATTATCTATATTTATATATATATAAACTATATGGGTGTGTATACACACACACACACACATATATATATATATATTATACACACACACACACACAATCTAGATGAACTATTTTAAGTGGTAAGATGTTCCCAGAGGATAAATATCAAAAATATGAAAACATAACAATAAAAATATTCCGTATACTTTAACCTCTCCATCTGTTCAGTTACTGACTTTCCTCTCTATGCTAAAACACAGATACTGCTGTTGTTTGCATCTTAGGTATTCTCCCAGAATGCCTACTTATAAAGCAAATACAGATCTTTTTATAATGACCCTTTTAGACAGTTGGTGGCACACAGATTCGGATGCGTGCTTTCTCTTTTGTCACTGAACAATATATATGAGAGATCACTCCATACCAGTATGCAGAGAGCTTCCTTATCATTTCATGTTATGTTTTCTATCATGGAAGCAGTGGACATTTGTGTTCTTTCTCGTCTTTTGTTAATACAGACAATGGACCATAAATAACTGTACACTGCACCATTTGGTATATGTGTGCATATGTCTAGAAGTAGAATGCCTGGGTTAAAGGTATACGCATCTGTGATTAAAAGTTGTAATAAAAATGTATGCGAGTATCTTCATAGTGTCTCCTAAATTTAAAAATTTCTAATCCTGTTATTTTTTAAAAGGAAATATATCTTATCATTCTTTCAATGTGCTTTCCTTATTGGTTTTAAATTTAAGAAGCTTTTCATGTTTTAAACAATCATTTTTTCTTTCCAGTTCTGTGAACTTCCTAGTTAGGGGTTGCACTTATTTTCCATTGATTTATTAATCATTTTATTATAAATTTGTAGGAGCTCTTTCCATATTTGAGAGAATAACATTTTATGTTTAATAGTATTTAAAAACACCTTTTTCAATGTGTCACTGTTTTGAATTTACTTACACATTTTTGTTTTACAAACTTGGTCAGTGTAGTCACACTTACCATCTTTTAATGGATGCTAGATTTGGAAACATAACTAGAAAGGGAATCCCTACAACCGTTGGATCCACTTGAAACTTGCCTTGGCCTATGATGTAATCCATTTACTAGTCTTTAGATTTTACCCAGATGTCTGTCCATTGGTCAGAGTGAATATAAGAAACAGTTCATCTTTTCCTACTGATTTCAGATGCCATGTTCATCATATGCTAAACTATCCTGTGTGTCTGGGTTTACTTGTGGTCCTTATTTTGTTTCACTAGACTCTCTGTAAGCTTATGGGCCCATATTACACTTACTTAATTACTACGAATCCATATAAACCATTGATGAAAGCAACCGAGGGAGGTACAAATAAATGGAAAGATACTCTGTGCTCACACATTGGAAGAATGAATACTTTTGAAGTGATCATATTACCCAAAGTGATCCACAGATTACATGAAATCCTTGACAAAATTCCTATGTCATTTTTAACAAAACTAGAAAAAGAAAGCCTGAAATTCATATGGAGACCTAAAAGAACCCACATAGCCAAACAAAACTGGAGGTATTGCCTGATTTCAAAAATACTACAAAGCGATAGCAGACAAAACACCATGGTACGGGCATAAAAAGAGACACACAGATCAAAGGAACAGAATAAAGAGACCTGGAATATAGATAAATATTTTCAATTGATCTTTGACAAAGTTGCCATGAATACAAAATGGGGAAAGCACAGCGTCTTCAATAAATGGCACAAGGATAACTGGTGAGGGCTTCCTAAGTTGCTTCAGTTCAGTTCAGTCGTTCAGTCGTGTCCAACTCTTTGCGACCCCATCAATTGCAGCACGCCAGGAGTCCCTGTCCATCACCAACTCCCGGAGTCTACCCAAACCCATGTCCATCAAGTCGGTGATGCCATCCAGCCATCTCGCCCTCTGACATCCCCTTCTCCTCCAGCCCCCAATTCTTCCCAGCATCAGGGTCTTTCCAATGAGTCAACTCTTCGCATGAGGTGGCCAAAGTATTGGAATTTCAGCTTCCACATCAGTCTTTCCAATGAACACCCCGGACTGATCTCCTTTAGGATGGACTGGTTGCATCTCCTAGCAGTCCAAGGGACTCTCAAGAGTCTTCTCCAACACCACAGTTCAAAAGTATCAATTCTTCGGCTCTCAGCTTTCTTTATAGTCCAACTCTCACATCCGTACATGACTACTAGAAAAACCATAGCCTTGACTAGATGGACCTTTGTTGGCAAAGTAATGTCTCTACTTTTTAATACGCTGTCTAGGTTGGTCACAACTTTCCTTCCAAGGAATAAGCGTCTTTTAATTTCATGGCTGCAATCACCATCTGCAGTGAATTTGGAGCCCCCCAAAATAAAGTCTGAAACTGTTTCCACTGGTTCCCCATTTATTTCCCTTGAAGTGATGGGACCAGATGCCAAGATCTAGTTTTCTGAATGTTGAGCTTTAAGCCAACTTTTTCACTCTCCTCTCTCACTTTCATCAAGAGGCTTTTTAGTTCCTCTTCACTTCCTGCCATAAGGGTGGTGTCATCTGCATATCTGATGTTATCGATAGTTCTCCCGGCAATCTTGATCCCAGCTTGTGCTTCTTCCAGCCCGGCGTTTTTCATGATGTACTCTGCATGTAAGTTAAATAAGCAGGGTGACAATATACAGCCTTGACGTACTCCTTTTCCTATTTGGAACCAGTCTGTTGTTCCATGTCCAGTTCTGTTGCTTCCTGACATGCATACAGATTTCTCAGGAGGCAGGTCAGGTGGTCTGGTATTCCCATCTCTTTCAGAATTTTCCACAGTTTATTGTGATCCACACAGTCAAAGGTTTTGGAATAGTCAATAAAGCAGAAACAGATGTTTTTCTGGAACTATTTTGCTTTTTCGATGATCCAGCAAATGTTGGCAATTTGATCTCTGGTTCCTCTGCCTTTTCTAAAACCAGCTTGAACATCTGGAAGTTCACAGTTCATGTATTGTTGAAGCCTGGTTTGCAGAATTTTGAGCATCACTTTACTAGCGTGTGAGATATGAGTGCAATTGTGTGGTAGTTTGAGCATTCTTTGGCATTGCCTTTCTTTGGGATTGGGATGAAACCTGACCTTTTCCAGTCCTGTGGCCACTGCTGAGTTTTCAAAAATTGCTGGCATATTGAGTGCAGCACTTTCACACCATCATCTTTCAGGATTTGACATAGCTCAACTGGAGTTCCATCACCTCCACTAGCTTTGTTCGTAGTGATGCTTTCTAAGGCCCACTTGACTTCACATTCCAGGATGTCTGGCTCTAGGTAAGTGATCACACCATCGTGATTATCTGGATCATGAAGATCTTTTTTGTACAGTTCTTCTGTGTATTCTTGCCACCTCTTCTTAATAACTTCTGCTTCTGTTAGGTCCATACCATTTCTGTCCTTTATTGAGCCCATCTTTGCATGAAATGATCCCTTGGTATCTGTAATTTTCTTGAAGAGATCTCTAGCCTTTCCCATTCTATTGTTTTGTTCTATGTCTTTGCATTGATCACTGAGGAAGGCTTTCTTATCTCTCCTTGCTTTTCTTTGGAACTCTGCATTCAAATGGGAATTCTTTCTTTTTCTCCTTTGCTTTTGGCTTCTCTTCTTTTCACAGCTATTTGTAAGGCCTCCTCAGACAGTCATTTTGCTTTTTTGCATTTCTTTTCCATGGGGGTGGTCTTGATCCCTGTCTCCTGTACAATGCCTCAGTCATGTCCAACTCTTTGTAACCTTATGGGGTGTAGCCCATCAGGCTCCTCTGTCTATGGGATTCTCCCGGCAAGGATACTGGAGTGAATTGCCATGCCCTCCCCAGGCGATCTTCCCGACCCAGGGATGAAACGCTTGTCTCTTAAATTTCCTGCACTGGCAGGTGGGTTCTTTACCACTTGGGAAGCCCAGAATAATTGATATCTGTACGCAAAAGAAAGGAATCAGCCCCTTACTCACATCCATGGAGATTCCTCAAGAACTAAAAATAAACTACCACATGATCCAGTAATCCCACCCTAGGTATATATCCAAAAGAACTGAAATTAGTAGCTCAAAGAGATCTCTGAATTACCATGTTCATAGTATCATTATTTACAATAATGAAAATACAGAATTGACCCCACTGTCCATTGCTAAATGAATGGATTAAAAAAAAAAAAGTGGTATATACATGCAGTGGAATATTATTCAGTGATAAAGAAAGGAAATCCTGTTATTTAGGGCAACATGGATGAACTTGGAAAATATTATGCTGAACGAAACAAACCAGGCATAGAAAGCCAAATTATGCATGATCCCACTTACATTACATGTGGAATCTAAAATCATCAAAACCGTTAGAACAGAATGTGGAATGGTGGTTGCTGGGGGCTGGAGGAAATGAGGAAATGTTGGTCAAAGGGAAAAAAGTTTTAGATATTTGGGATGAATAAATTTGGGGAATCTAATGTCCACCATGGTAACTATAGTTAATAATACAGCAGTGGACACTGGAAACTTGCTAAGACAGTAGATATTGTGTTCTCACTATACACACACACTAAAAAAAAAAACAAAACACTATGTGAGATGATGGATGTGTTAACTTGTTAATTAGCTTCATTATGGCAATTACTTTAAAATGTACACACACATCAAAACATCAAGTTTTACATTGTAAATTCATACAAATTTTATTTGCCAATTTTAGCTCAGCAAAGTTGGAAAAAAGTAAAAAGGAAAAAATTCATTTATAATGTTTTTAGCCTGAACTACTGTGGTTGTTGAAGAAGGCAATGGCACCCCACTCCAGTACTCTTGCCTGGAAAATCCCATGGACGGAGAAGCCTGGTAGGCTGCAGTCCATGGGGTAGCTAAGAGTCGGGCACGACTGAGCGACTTCACTTTCACTTTTCCCTTTTATGCACTGGAGAAGGAAATGGCAACCCACTCCAGTGTTCTTGCCTGGAGAATCCCAGGGACGGCGGAGCCTGGTGGGCTGCTGTCTGTGGGGTCACACAGAGTCGGACACGACTGAAGTGACTTAGCAGCAGCAGCAGTGTGGTTGTACACATTGTTTTCTTTTCCAGAATTTTTCTAACTATTCTCTTTTGGTTGTTTTTTTTCCTGTAAATTTTAGAATTAATTTGTTTAGTTAAAAAGAAAAAAAACCTGCCAGTATTTGTTATTTTCATTGCCATCATATTAAATTTATGGATAAACTTTAAAAATTATATTACTTTTAATGTACCTTATTGATTTAACTGTTCTATTAATAAATTTAAATCTTTCTTCTGTTCAAGACTTCTTTTGTGTTGGTGTTGATTGTTTAAAAGTTACTTCCTCTGAGTTTTGCACATTTCATACTGTCCACATTTTAGAGCTATCAATCATGCTGGTATTTTGAATTGGTTAATTTCTTCCAGTATATTATACCTGAAAAATTTGCATATATTGATTTTGCACATCAATGTCTTATAATATTCTTATATACTTGTATTCAGTTTTTTAGCTAATTATCTTCCATTTCCCACATGTACCAATGTTATCATCTTCAAGTGTACAAAAATTTACTATCAAATTTTTTTCTTCTAGGTTTTCAAAAGTTTTATTGACTATTATCACAGTAAAATAATAATAGTAATATGAGTAGATATTTGTCCTTCATTTTTTACATTAATAGAATTGCCTCTAAATGTTTCCCCATCAAAGCATCATGGTTGTTTTCGAGCTAAGACTGATATATTTTATGAAGCGAAACTATATATACAGATTCATGTTTTATTTATTGTTTTTATCCAAAATGTTAAATTTTCAGTTTCTATATAGGTATGAAGCAACAGTTAGAATCAGACATGGAACAACAGACTGGTTCAAAATTGGGATACGAGTAAATCAAGGCTGTATATCGTCACCCTGCTTATTTAACTTACATGCAGAGTACATCATGCGAAATGCCAGGCTGGATGAAGCACAGGCTGGAATCAAGTTTGCCGGGAGTAATATCAATAACCTCAGATGCAGATGACACCACCCTTATGGCAGAAAGCAAATAGGAACTAAAGAGCCTCTTGACAAAGGTGAAAGAAGAGAGTGAAAAAGCTGGCCTAAAACAACATTCAAAAAACTAAGATCATGGCATCCAGTCCCATTACTCTATGACAAATAGATGGGGGGTGGAAACAGTGACAGACTTTATTTTCTTGGGCTTCAAAATCAGTTGTCAACTGCAACTTAATTGGCAATCAAAATGTTTGAACTTTCCAATGAAATTCAAAACTTTTTGAAAGGATGAAATGTATCTTTCCAAGTGCCATTATCAAATTACTCATGAGAATTCACCCCTTTTAACATACACTATAACTTAATTACTAAGGAAGAAAATGAGGGAAACAAATGCGTTCACTTATTACTCATCATGACAGACAACAAAGGAAGAGGGAGCTTAATAGCTGAAGGATAACATGAAGGACATAGCTCTGAACTGCATCACTGAAAACACTGACTTGTTATTCCTATCAAGCTTTCTAATCAATGAGTTGAAAGCTAACTTATCATTCAAAAAATGAGGTTTATTTTTCTTCCCAGTTTTAACCAATCAAAGCACAGAATGAAGAACATTTCATTGTTGTTTAAGAACAAAGTGAATTTTTAACTAACTTCCTCTTGAAAAATACAAGATGTGTCACAAGCTAGCTCGCTGCATTAACAGAGCATCTGGATCAGGCTTCTTTCTATGGATTGGCCAATAAATGATTATGTTTTCTGGAGACCCACTTCAGATAGCTGATACGGGATTTTCTTAAGAACAGAGCAAGATGGGAGAAGAAGCTAATCATACTCCATTTACCTACCTTTAGTCTTCCTGACTGTGGAGAAAATGTAGAACTTCAATTTCAAATGTGTTCAGATACTTTGTTATTACTCATATTTACACTTGATCTTAACCAAAAGGCTGAGAAGCAATTTACTACTCACATCTAAAAACTATAATTTCTGGATTAACACTCTGCTTCATCCAAGTATGATTATAAATTTTGAAATTGCACAAATTTTAATTCACATTTGGGAAGAACCTGTTTTAATGAGCAAATTTAAAGGGAAAGTGAGATTCAAAATATTAAAAGAGACAATAGGCTCTTTTCATATAATTATGATTATACCTATGGACCTTAAGTATTTGATTTTTTTGATTACAAAGTTTGACATCTTGCACAATTTTGTCCTTTTTTTGGAGTTGGATGCTTAAACAAGAAAAACAGACCCACAAAAAAATACGCTCTTTCATACATATGTGTATGTGTTTTGTTGTTCAATCACTAAGTCGTGTCCAACTCTTTGAGAACCCATGAACTGTAGCCCATCAGGCTCCTCTGTCCATGAGATTTCCCAGGCAAGAGTACTGGAGTGAGTTGCCCTTTCCTTCTCCAGGGGATCTTCCCGACCCAGGAATCGAATGCATGTCTCTTGCATCGGCACACGGATTCTTTAATACTAAACTATCAGGGAAGCCCAAGTGTATGTGTACACACATATAATGCTACTTGTACAAGAATTTATTCTATTAAATAAGATTACAGCACTGTGGGGAGAAGAGACAAGACGATGGAGGAGAACATGAGCATACCTCTTCTTACAGAAACACCAAAACCACAGCTAACCACTGAAACGAATCCCTGACAAAAATCGCTGGAAGCGACCAAAAAATAAAAAATAAAATAAGACCCCTACATCCAAATACAAAGAAGAAGCCACAACAAGACGGTAGGAGGGAGCAGCCTCAATAAAAATCAAATCCCATGACCTGCTTGTATATTTTGGAGATTAATTCTTGCAGCTCATGCAGCTCAATACCAGGAAAATAAACGACCCAACCAAAAATAGGCCAAAGAACTGAACAGACATTTCTCCAAAGAAGACATACAGATGGCTAACAAACACATAAAAAGATGCTCAACGTCACTCATTATCAGAGAAATGCAAATCAAAACCACAGTGAGGTACCATCTCATGCCAGTCAGAATGGCAGCCATCAAAAAGTCTACAAACAATAAATGCTGGAGAGGGTGTGGAGAAAAGGGAACCCTCTTACACGGCTGGTGGGAATGCAAACTAGTACAGCCACTATGGAGAACAGTGTGGAGATTCCTCAAGGAACTGCAAATAGAACTGCCATACGACCCAGCAATCCCACTGCTGGGCACACACACCGAGGAAACCAGAATTGAAAGAGACACGTGTACCCTAATGTTCATCACAGCACTGTTTATAATAGCCAGGACATGGAAGCAGCCTAGATGCCCATCAGCAGACGAATGGATAAGGAAGCTGTGGTACATATACACAATAGAATATTACTCAGCTATAAAAAAACACAACTAGAGTCAGTTCTAATGAGGTAGATGAAACTGGAGCCTATTATACAGAGTGAAGTAAGTCAGAAAGAAAAACACCAATACAGTATATTAATGCATATATGTGGAATTTAGAAAGATGGTAACAATGACCCTATATGTGAGACAGCAAAAGAGACACAGATATAAAGAACAGACTTTTGGACTCTGTGGAGAAGACGACGGTGGGATGATTTGAGAGAATAGCATTGAAGCATGTATAATCCCATATGTAAGATAGATGACTAGTCTGAATCTGATGCATGAAGCAAGGCACTCAAAGACAGTACACTGGGATGACCCAGAGGGGTGGGATGGGGAGGGAGGTGGAACAGGCTTCAGGATGGGGGATATATGTACACCCATGGCTGATTCATGTCAATGTATGGCAAAAACCACCACAATATTGTACAGTAATTAGCCTCCAATTAAAATAAATTAATTAATTTAAAGAAAATCAAATCCCGTAACCACCAGATAAGTGACCCATAAACTGGAAAACAGTTGTACCAGAGATGTTCTCACAGAGTAGTGCAAGTTTTGAGCTAAATCAGGCTTCCCAACCTGGGGGTCTGGCAATGAGAGCTGGTGGGCAGGGGGTGTGTTTATCAAGCAGCTGTTTATTATGGAAGACTTGAAGCAGCCTGTTTACGTATGGGTGGGAATGTGTTCCTGCCCTGTAGTTTGTTTGGCCTGAGGCATCCCTGTACCACAGGGCTGTTGGGTGGGGCCAGGACTTGGTGGAAATGGCAGCCTCCAGTGAGTACTCACCAGGACTGTTGCCTTCAGTGTCCTTCCACGTCCCCACGGTAAGTTACATCCGCCTCCCCATCTCCACAGGAGACGCTCTAATACTTAGCAGGTAAGGCTGACTCAGTAACTTGTGAGGTCACCACTGTTTCCCCTGGGTCCTGCTAAGCACAAGACCCTGTGAGCACCCCCCCAAGTGGAGTTTCAGTTTGCTCCAGCCCTGTGGAAGTCCTGCAGTGGAAACCCGCTGGCCTTCAAAGCCAGATTCTGTGGGGCCTCCTCCCTATCAACAGTGAAAAGCTGAAAGCATTTCCTCTAAGATCAGGAACAGACAAGAATGTCGACTCTGGCCACTTTCATTCAACATAGTTCTGGAACTCCTAGACTTAGCAATCAGAGAAGAAAAAGGAATAAAGGTGATCCAAATTGGAAAAGAATACATAAAATTGTCACTAGTTTGCAGATGATGTGATAAAATACATTGAAAATTCTAAAGGGCTACCAGAAATTACTAGAGCTTATCAATGAATTTGGTAAAGATGCAGAATACAAAATAAATACACAGACATTTCTTGCATTACTATACACTATAAACTAACAACTAAAAACTATAAAGAGAAATTTAAAAAAATAATCCCATTTACCATCAAACCAAAAAGAATAAAATAGCTAGGACACAACTTACTTAAGGAGGCAAAAGACCTGTAGTCTGAAAACTGTAAGACTTCAATTGAAAAGATATTGAACATGACACAAGCAGTTGGAAAAATATACCATGAGCTTGGATTGGAAGAATAGATATTGTCAAAATGACTACACTTCAGATTCAATGCAATCGAATTACCAATGGCATTTTTCACAGAACTGGAACAAAATAATCTTAAAATTTTTATGGGCACAAAAGACTCCAAATAGCAGAAGCAATCTCAAGAAAGAAAAATGGACCTGGAGGAATCCAGCTCCCTGACTTCTGTCTATAATACAAAGCTACAGTAAAACAATATGGTACTGTCCTCAAAACAGAGACTTCCGTGGTGGCTCAGATGGTAAAGCATCTGCCTACAATGCAGGAGACCCGGGTTCAATCCCTGGGTCGGGAAGATCTCCTAGATAAGGAAATGGCAACCCACTCCAGTATTCTTGCCTGGAAAAATCCCATGGACGGAGAAGCCTGGTGGCCTACAGTCCAAGGGGTTGCAAAGAGTCGGACATGACTGAGCAACTTCACTTTCACTTTTCACATTCAAAACAGAAATATAGACCAGTGGAAAGTCTGGAGATAAACTCACATACCTATGGTCAACTAATCTATGACAAAGGTGGCAAAAAAAATACAATGGAGAAAAGATAAACTCTTCAATAAGTGGTACTGGGAACACTAGACAGCTACATGTAAAAAATGAAATTAGAAAATCCCCTAACATCATATACAAAAACCTGAAATAGATTAAAGTCTGAAATACAAGACCAGATGTTATAAAACTCTTAGAGGAAAACATAGGCAGAACATTCTTTGACATAAATTGCATCAATATCTTTTTTGATCCTCCTCTTAGAGTAATGAAAATGAAAAAGAAGTAGAGCCTAATTAAACTCAAAAGCTTTTGCACAGCAAAGGAAACCATAAATAAAATGAAAAGACAACCCTTGGAATGGAAGAAAATATTTGCAAACTATGTGACTAAACATAATTTGTCTCCAAAATTTACAAACAGCTCATGAGGCTCAATATCAAAAAAAACAAAGAGCACAATCATAAAATAGACAGAAGACCTAAGTAGACATTTCTCCAAAGAAGGCATAAAGATGGCCAAGAAGCACATGAAAAGATGCTGAACATCACTAATTATCAGAGAAATGCAAATCAAAACTACAGTGAGGTATCAACACACACCAGTAAGAATGGCCATCATCGAAAAGTCTACAAACAGTAAACGCTAGAGAGGGTGCTGAGAAAAAGAGATCTCTCCTCCACTGTTGGTGGGAATGTAAATTGGTACAGCCACTACAGACAACAGTATGGAGGTTCCTTAAATATCTAAAAATAGACTACCACATAATCCAGCAATTCCATTCCTGTGCATATATCCAAAGAAAACCATGGTTCAAAAATATATGAGCACTTCAGTAAAAATATATGAGCACTTCACTTCACTGCTCATTGCAGTGCTTTTTACAATAACCAAGACATGGATGCAATCTAAATGTCCATCGACAGATGAATGGATAAGAAGATGAGGTACATACATGCAATGGAACATTATTCAGCCTTTTATTGAAATAATGCCATTTGCAGCAATATTGATGGACCTGTAAGATTATCATACTAAGTGAAGTAAGTCAGACAGAGAAAGACAAGTATAGATAATACTTTTCTGTGGAATCTAAAAATAAAGATATAGAGAAACTTATTTGCAAACTAGAAACAGTCTCAGAAAAGGAACAGTTTGGGAGTTTGGGATTGACATGTTAAAGCACAGGGAACTCTGCTCTGTACTCTATAATAACCTAAATGGGAAAAGAGTTCGAAAAATAATATATACATGTATATGTGTAACTGAATCACCCTGCTGTATACCTGAAACTAACATGACGATATTCATCAAATATGCTGTAATATAAAATAAAAGTTAAAAAACTATAGCACGCTGAATTTTCTATTTTGAGCTGCAGTTCCATCCAAGATTTATGCTAACTACATTTTTTTTCCATATAAAAATAAGACTTATGAAATGGAAATAAAAAAAGTTGGTCAGGGATAAAAAAAAAAACAAAACTAAAACTCTTCAAAGTAAGCATATTTCATTTACATTTGAAAATTTGAAAAGCAAATGTTATCCCTCTGTACTGAGAGATGCCATGGAATGTGCTAATCTACACAACATACACACGTATGTATTGTGTGTGTATGAAGCAAAGATTTTCAAACAGACCTAGACTCTTTGTCTTTATATGTGACATTTAATTTTGCCTTTTAGGTTTTCAAGGTGGTTTGTCTATAAGCAATTTATCCTAATATTTCTTTAGACAGAAATCCCCAAATTTCCCAAGTACTGGAAAATGCTACTGAATAATGATTTCTTACCCAGCAATAGATTGATTTCTTGGGCATGGTGTAGCAAATACTAATTTGGGAGCTACAAGTGATCATTATATTCTATCCAGACAATTTCCTCAGATACAAATCTTTATCAAGGAAGGGATGGGGATAACTGTAGGCTAAAGATATGATGCTTACAAATAAGAATAAGCTTTACTTATTTGTAATAAAAGCATGCTTTGGTAATGAGGAATAAACAGCTCTTTTCTGTGTTATGGAGCTGCTTTTGGCCAAGTGTCCAAGAATGAGAAGCACATCTAACTCACGTCTCTCGCAAGGAGACCAGTGATCACTGGAGGCTGGAGCAGGGACTGAGAAAAAATCAACCCATTTCCGGGGGTGGGGGGGAGCTGGGGTAACTCTACCGGTATGTCTACAATGTCCAAGCACTTATATTTTAGCAGGAAACTGATATCAATAAAATGCTATTGTTACAATGCATGGCTGAACTCTACACTGAAAATTTTGTTGATGGGAAAACAGATGGAGCTCTTTCTTGACTCACCCCATTTTTAAAAAATTAATAATTGTGTTGAATCCAAAAGGGGATAGATGAGGATCAATGGGGCTATAGATGAAAGTTTTGAATAATTCACAACAATGAAGCAAGTAATACTCTCACGTATGCTGACAGAGCTTAACAGACTGTCTTTGTAAAGACCTTTCAACATTGCCTATAACCATTTCATGGACATATTCTTTGACTCAGGAAATGAATTTCTTAGAATATATACTAGAGATATTAGTATCTATACATAAATATTTATAAACTTACACATGAAGAATAAGCTTAAGAATATGCTTATTTATGAAGAATAAGCTTAAGAACATTCATTCCACCATTTTTATAAGAGCAAAAGATTAGAAAACCCTAAATGTCATTTAGGAAAGCTGAATAAATCATAATTCATAAAAAAGAATACCATCATGTGGTCACGGGGGTGGGGGGAAGCTCACTGATACAGTGAGCTTGAAGATATTTCATTAAATCAAAATAAATAGGAGAAAATGCAATTTAATAGAGCACCACTTGTATAAAAGGCCTTCCCAGGTGGTGCAGTGGTAAAAAAAAAAAAATCCATTTGCCAATGCAGGAGATGCGAGAGATGCAGGTTCGATCCCTGGATCAGGAAGATTGCCTGGAGTAGGAAATGGCAACCCACTCCAGTATTCTTGGAAAATCCAGGGGACAGAAGAGTCTGGTGAGCTACAGTCTGTATAGTTACAAAGAACTGGACATGACTGAGCATATATACGTATGTATACTTGTATAAAAATCACAAAATGTGATCAATATAAACATTTTCCCATATAGCTATAGTATACTTCTTCAAGGGTTCCAAAGAGGTGCTAGCAGTCCTCTGGTCAGAATAGCTGGTTAACTAGGAAGAGAGGGAGGAACAGGAAGAAAGGAGGTGAGTGGAACACATCCTGGAGGCAACTTCCAAGCATCAAACCCTAGTTGCCTGGTGAGAAAGGAGATACTGGTCCCCTGGGTAAACACCCAGAGAAGAGACCCTCTAGTCAGGCATCCAGTGTTTGTTTACACTGGCCTTACAGTGGCCTCATACACTTAGCTGATCCCTCCTCTTTCCAGCAGGATTATAAAGATCACCTTAAAGATGTCTGTTCAACTCTTTTTCTTACTAAGAGGGAAAAGTTGTCTGATCACCATACGTCTTCAACAGGGCTGCCTATGTTCACTGCAGTCTTGCCGGGTGAGAGTCTCAATATGACAGAATACACACCTGGCTTCAGATGCGATGCTTATTCACTGACAGAAGTTGAGAAGTAACGAGTTTTATGGTTTTCAGTGACACTGGACCCATTGTGAGGATTCAACATGACCATTAACATTCTCCAGTTACTTGTTTGTTTCCTCAAAATTGACCAGGTTGATATTTAAAGAAACTAGATTTCTTAAGTATGATATAAACAAACATTAGGATTACTTTATAAATGCAATTATCTAACTTTATTGATTGCTTCTTGGAAGAAAAGCTATGACAAACCTAGATGGCATATTAAAAAGCAGAGACATTACTTTGCCAACAAAGATCGGTCTAGTCAAAGCTATGGTTTTTCCAATAGTCACGTATGAATGTGAGAGTTGAACCATAAAGAAAGCTGAGTGCTAAAGAATTGATGCTTTTGAACTGTGGTGCTGGAGAAGACTCTTGAAAGTCCCTTGGACTGCAAGGAGATCCAAC
The DNA here is from genome assembly GCF_054371585.1 of Giraffa tippelskirchi. Lineage (NCBI taxonomy): Eukaryota > Metazoa > Chordata > Mammalia > Artiodactyla > Giraffidae > Giraffa > Giraffa tippelskirchi. The sequence continues at coordinate 172,874,302 of NC_137280.1, read as the reverse complement.
CAGTCAATCTTAAAGGAAATCAACCCTTAATATTCATTGGAACGACTGATGCTGAAGCTGAAGCTCCAATACTTTGGCCACCTAATGTGAAGAACTGACTCATTTGAAAAGACTCTGATACTGGGAAAGATTGAAGGCGGGAGGAGAAGGGGACAACAGAGGATGAGATGGTTGGATGGCATCACCGATTCAATGGACATGAGTTTGAGCAAGCTCTGGGCGTTGGTGATGGACAGGGAGGCCTGGGGTGCTGCATTCCATGGGGTGGCAAAGAGTCGGGTGGCAACTGAGCTACTGAACTAAACGTTACCGAATTTGTCACTAGACTCACTATTGGTTCCTTTGATTAGATCCAATACTGGAAAGCCCCTTTTTTCAAAAGCTGTTTCCTTGCCACACAAAACAGATTGTAGGATTGAACCAAACTTTGAAGTGGTATTTGCTTCAATTTCCAGGTGGATGGACAGTTTGAATACTCAGTATCTCTCTCATCAGTATTCCCGTCCAATCTCTCATCATTTTCCCTGTGGCTATATCATGTGTTTTAATTAGCCAGTTTTCTGTTGATCTGCTACCCAGTTATTTGACCTAAAACATCCATTGTTTTGTTGTTATTCATTTGTTAAGTCATGTCTGACTCTTTGTGACCACATGGACTGTAGCCCACCAAACTCCTCTGCCCGTGAAACTCTCCAGGCAAGAATACTGGAGTGGGTTGCCGTTGCCTTCTCCAGGGGATCTTCCCAACCCAGGGATTGAACCCAGGTCTCTTGCATTGCAGGCGGATTCTTTACCATGTGAGTCACGGGGATGCCCTTCTAAATTCAAGGAATGGCTAAAGCAGGGCACACTGGATTGCACAGACTGAGCCTCCCGCCAGTATCCAGGGTACGATGCTTACTTAACATACAGTCCAGGCCTACTAATGTGAGGTGTGGTTCTAAGGGCAGCTGAGTTTTCACACTGTCATATTGGCCTTCTTGGGTTATACGGCAGTGCTGGCGTTGCCACTGTTCCCACTGGTGCTACCTTAGGAAGGAGAGCTCGCTCAGTTCTAGCCAGCTGATACACTTGGACGATGAGAGTCTCTGGCTCACTAAGATGGAAACACTTGCCTGGCTGCACGCTTACTCTGGTTGGATAATGTATATGGGTTGGAGATGGAGAGAGGTCCCTGGACTACCTGCTGTCTTGTGATGTGATCTCCCTATGAGTACCTCTATCCCCCTACCCCACCCCTGTCCATCAGCTTCCCTGGTGTCTCTAATCAGGAAGAGGAACCTGAAGACTATCACCAGTAAGGAAAGAGAGGCCTTAGTGTTGGTAGAACTCCAGATCAACCTCCCTTGCTGGTTCTGCCAGGTTCAACCCGGTTTTAAGGCATGGTTTCTATTCAGTCCAGGAGAAGAATGGGCCCACTAGGAACCCCTTCTGTTCCTAGTTTGAGCTTGGAAAACACCGTCTCGGTCACCTTTTTTCAATGTGCGGATTCACTCAGTCATGTCTGACGCTTTGTGACCTCATGGACTGTGGCCCACCAGGCTCCTCTGTCCATGGGATTCTCCAGGCAAGAAGACTGGAGTGGGTTGCCATTTCCTCCTCCAATTCTTTTAATAGGAGAATGAAAAATACCTCAGTGCTGTGTTCCTCTAATCCGGGGATCCCAGGGCAGGTTTCTTCCTAATACTGTTCAGGACCTCCTTTGGTTCTCTCTCTCACTATTTCCAAGGGTTTTACTTTCATTTAGAGCTTCCCTGGTGGCTCAGATGGTAAAGCGTCTATCCGCAATATGGGAGACCCGGTTCACCCCTGGGTCGGGAAGATCCCCTGGAGAAGGCAATGGCAACCCACTCCGGCGTTCTTGCCTGGAGAACCCCATGGACAGAGGAGCCTAGCGGGCTGCAGTCCATGGGGTCGCAAAGGGTCGGACACGACTGAGCGACTTCACTTTCCTTTCCTTCCCTACTTTCATTTAGCAATGAAGGGCAGGGGAGAAATGGGTCTCTGTCAGGTTATCCTAAACTTAGGTTTCAGTTTAAGTCACACAGTAAGCTTTATAGTTTCTTCCTCTAGATGCCCCAGAGATAATACCTCTCCTGGAACATGATTGCATGGAGCATTAAAAATAACTTCCAAAGCTGCTGGATATTACAGTATAAACAAGACATTGTGTGCTTATAAAAGATAATATTCTAGGAAAATCCAGAAAATTCAAGGTTATAGCCTGGTGAAGGTAAATGGAAATAAGTATGGAGTAGCCTCTTTGATTACTATCAAGAGCACAGCTTGGGTTTCGTAACTCCCATTAGTTAAGATACACCTGTTCATCCTAACCCCCTGAGACAGTTTCCTGATACGATGAATAGCATTTGCCTGAATACTTACATTACTGTAGTAAAGCTGAGTATAACATATTTAAGTTGTGTTAATCATACTTAGATGATCTTTTAGCTTTCAATCCTTAAAAATCATAATTTCTTAGTATTTAACCCAAATTTCTAATCCCTTACTGAAAAGGCAGTTTACCAACGTATACATTTCCTCTATCAAGTAGAACAGTCAATAAAGTAGGTAGACAATTAACTACTGAAAGAGTTCATTTTATCATGAGCCCTGTTCAGAGAGCTACACACTCAAAGGAAATAAAAATGGGCAAAGGGTATGTTTTGTTTCAAAATGTTTGTTAGAGGCAGCTGAAAATGTTGCACTATTTTGCAAATGAGTGTTTTTTCTTTTCATAGTCAGTTTTTCATCCTGTCATTTTTATCTACTTCAAGCAGAAGGTGCTAGTATTGTTTTACATAACACACCAGACAGTTTAAGATAAATGTGATAGAGAGATGCAGAGAGGGCTAACATATTTAGTTTCCAAAAGTAAAAGCTATAAAGAGACTGGCTTCCACGTGGCATTACTGAAATAAAGATACTAGGTGTGATAGTAAAAAAAAAAAAAAAAAAGAAAGAAAAGAAAAAAGATATTACAAATATGTCAAGAAAATTCTAGTACTCTTTTCACATCTGAAATTAGATTATTATAAAATTGACATTAGAAAAAAGAACTTTTAAAATAACTTAAAAGTAACCCTGTAAAATTGTCTAAATCTAAATTTGAAAATTTCACCCTCTCTTCATAGTTATTCAATGTCTACATATTCTATATTTATCTTTATGTTCCCTATTTCTAGACAGCTTTGACTTGGCATGTTCCATCATCATGACTAGTTCAAATGTAGAGCTCAAAAGACCCCAGGAAACAAGTAAATCCATATTTAATGCTCATCTACAATGTATCAGAGATTGAACTCATTATTTTTCCTCCTCCACCTTTATTATTATTCACATTTTACAGATGATAACAATAAAATTCAGGGTTACATAATTACCACCACTAAAAGTAGAGAATTTCTGATGAAAATCTAGTTTTGTCTATTTCAAGATCATGCTTATATATATATATATATATATGCACATATATATATATATATAAAACCATACTACTTCTCACTGTTGTTGTTGTTGCTATTCAGTCACTAAGTGCTGTCTGACTCTTTGCAATCCCACGTACTGTAGCCCACCAGACTCTTCTGTCCATGGGATTCTCTAGGCAAGAATACTGGACAGGGTTGTCATCTCTTTCTTCAGACCTTCCCAACTGAAGGATCAAATCCACAGCTCCAGCCACGTCTCCTACATTGTAGGCAGATTCTTTACCACTGAGCCACCCAGGTGGCCATCATATTTGATTCCAAATCATATAATTATCTATTTTCTTGGTCTTCAAAATTATTTTCTGGCCTTATCAACTGTTAGCTAATAAATTTTAGAGAAATTTCCCTCTTTATAAGTGGTATGTATTTGTGATAGAGTCTGAGATTAGTTTTAAATAATAGAGTTGCTTCCCATTCCCATTTAGGTATCTATTTAACAAATATTTGTTATATTCCATCTAAATCACAGATATCCTGTTGGGGGTATAATAGGAAATACGTCCCAGCAGATTTCATCATGCAATATAAAAAATAAATTTATCATCAAATAATGATATTATCGAAGAAGAGTTCCAATTAAGAGGTAAAAAATGTTACTTGAGCACCAAGAAAAATATAATTATTTTTTCTGGGTATGTATATGATATCCTGGCGAAGGTAACTTTTGCGTTGAGCTTTGAAAGATGAATATGCATAAAATATAGAAAAGCATGATCCAGGAAGATTGGGAACACAAGCAAAGAAACCACAAGTTAAATTACATGGTGTATGTTCCAGACGTGGCATGGGGAAGCATGAGGAAAAGTGAAGAGGAGGAGGTAAGTCATGGACAGAGGGCTTTGTGTGTCTAACAAATTATGATTTTAGAGGAAACATCTTCAAAACATTTCAAGCAGAAGAATATTCATAATCATATGCATACACAATGGTTTACATCCTAGGTGTTATAATAATTATATCATTTCAATGTTTTAATGCTTGTGTGCATATGCGCTCAGTCACTTCAGTTACATCCAACTCTTTGCCACCCTGTGGACTACAGCCCGCCAGGCTCCTCTGTCCATGCGGTTCTCCAGGCAAGAATACTGGAGTTGGTTGCCCTGCCCTCCACCAGGGGATCTTCCCAACCCAGGGATGGAACCCAGATCTCCAGCATTGCAGGAGGACTCTTTACCACCAAGCCACCAGGGAAGTCCCATTTTAATGCTTAACACCTTAGCAAAAGTTTTCCTTTACAAAATAAGTTAGTGAGGTATAAGGAGATCCCTTTAAATCTTTCTCACAGGACCTCCATGATGGTCCAGTGGTTAGGAATCTACCTGCCAACGCAGGGGACACAGATTCGAACCCATGGTCTGGGAAGATCCAACATGCCTTGGAGCAAAGAGGCTCGTGCACCGCAACTACCAAAGCCCATGTGCCTATAGAGCCCATGCTATGCAACAAGAGAAGCCACCACAATGAGAAGCTTGGAACCACAAATAGAGGGATGGCCAGGGATCACCACAATTAGGGAATGCCCACCTGTGGCAGTGATGATCCAATGTGGTCAAAAATAAATAAATCTTTCTCACTCATGCACTTAGATATACTTTGCTATATATGAGAAAAGGAGATTAATGTTAACTAGGTGTTACATATGACTAGCCGTGCATTTTATCAAATCAACATCTATTATTTGGGGTCCTCGACAGTGTGCCTTATGTGTACCTGACAAAAATATTAGGAAAATGTATGGACTAGTCCGGTGGAATAGTGAAAGTGTGAAACAGTTAATCAGAGAGGACCCATGATTCTCATTTATAAATATGATTTCCTGTCCTCCAAGTTTGCCTGTATCCCAGTTTTGAAGTCCCTCTCCTCTCAGACAACAGGAGGAGCCACTGCTTCAAACTGAAACAAGGAACAGTTTCCAGGACCTGGACTCTTGCCGCTTACATAACGAGTCCCATTTGACACTAATGTCGTTCAACTACTTGACATCACTCAGGCCTGCAGACCACCCAGTCTCCATTTGTATATTTCCCTCGACCCCCCTACATCTTCTGTATCCAGGGTACATGTAAATCAGCCTTTCCCCGCCTTCAGGGTAAGACAACCTTCCCTACCATCAGCTGACAACCATTCTGGATCTAAGACATCTCTCAGTTCGCCCATTTGGCCACTCCAGATGGATTGTCTGTAACCTGCCTCCATTCTGGATAAAAATAGAGTATACGTGGGATCACTTATACATGGGATCTAAAAAATGGCACAAGTGAATTTATTTACAAAACAGAAATAGACGCACACATTTAGAAAGCAAACTTACGGTTACCAGAGAGGAAATGGCAGCGGGGACAATCAATTGGGAGACTGGGATCGATATATGCCCACTACTATACAGATATATGCCCACTACTATACAGATATATGCCCACTACTATACAGATATATGCCCACTACTATATAGAATATATGCCCACTACTATACAGATATATGCCCACTACTATACAGATATATGCCCACTACTATACAGATATATGCCCACTACTATATAGATATATGCCCACTACTATATAGAATATATGCCCACTACTATACAGATATATGCCCACTACTATATAGATATATGCCCACTACTATATAGAATATATGCCCACTAATATATAGATATATGCCCACTACTATACAGAAAATAGGTAACTAATAAGGACTTACTATCTAGGACAGAGACTCTACTCAACACTCTGTAATGACCTATATGAGAAAGGAATCTAAAAAAGAGTGGATGTATATATAACTGATTGACTTTGCCGTACAGCACAAAGTAACACAGCATTGTAAATCAACTATACTGCAATAATTTGCTTTTACATAAGATCTTGGACCAATACCACTGAACTAATGGTGTGAAAAAAATGTCCCTTGGATCTGTCTGAGAAGATGTTAGACAAAATAAGTTCACAACATTTTACTGAGCCCAGACAAAGGGGGAGATTCCTTTACAACCCCTCTCTCCAAATCTACAACCACTTAAATCTGGATTTTATATGACAGGAAGATTCCTTTTGTTTCTGAGCTTTCAAATCCACAGCATGTATACACCTGCTCTGTCACGGTTTGTATCTGTTATATAGAATAAACCGTGGTGTTACTTCAAGGGGCTATTTTCTTCTATTTTAAACCCATGTATATTTTATTACCATCTTTACAAATAAATAACTAGTAATTAGCAGGTAAAACTTTGGAGCAAAGCTGTAAGGTCCATCGGGTACATTACAGAAATCAATTTGCTGATACAGTGAGTGATTGGCTGGTTATGGCACATTGATCTCTGGAAAGTTTCTCAAGAAAATTGTGGAAGTTACTTACATTAGTGCTGTTTTAATGATGCTGTGTAAATAAAGGCATTCATTTTGGAGCAATGAGGTGGAATAAATATTTAAAGGATAAGCTCTTTATTACTTTGATAAATAGGTTTGAATCATGGATGATTAGAGTTGAGCAGGACCAAGGTGATCACAGAAGCCGTCCTTCAACTCATAGGAGCAGACACTGCAGTAGAGAGTGTACATGAAATGCTGGGGAGTGTGTGCTGTGAAACGAGACTGTCAGACTGTTTTGATTTCATTCCAAACTGAATATCTATGTAGCAATGAGCAAGTGACTTAACCTCAGTTTCTTTTCTTTACAGTGAGGATCATTAATACAAGTGTGTAATTATTAAAGCAATTTTAGGGTTGCCAGATGAACCATACAATACCAAATTACACTTGAATTCAGATAAACAACCATCTTTTAGGGTAAGTATGTCCCAGATAGTGCATGAGACATACACATAATGGAAAAGAAAATGTTTATCTAAGATTCAGATTTAACCGAGCATCCACTATTTTTTATTTGCTATATCTGACAACCTGTGAAAATTTTGCATATCAATGCACACAAAGTCCTTATAGAAAAGTGTTAAGAATGCAACAGTGAATGTAATTAATGCCAGTTTTCCTGTTTTTCTAGATTTCTATCTGTTAAGATGAAGAATAGGTTAGAGTCTAGATTCACTGATTCCCATAAGGCCACACTGTTATTTTATGACCTCTTATCAATATCTTCTGCCTACATTTAAAGAGGATAAATTCCCACAGAGCCAGAACCTGTTCCTGACCAGCACAGAAAGAACAGAGACATTTTCATGTCAAACAGATTTGAACAGAATCATTAGATAAAAGTGATGTGTACCAACACACCCACAAAAATCCAAAGGGTTTCAGATCCTGGGCATGACTGCTGGTTTATCTGCTTTTAGAAGGTTATTGCCTGAGATTATTCATGCCATAGTCATTACTCCCCCATTTATTAGTGTGAGTAAACAAAACCTGATTACATGCAATGGCCCCAGAAGCAATTATATCTCATTTCCTCATTTTAGAGCATTATCCTCAAATTCAATGCTTTAGTCCTTCCAGCATCTAGTAGATTAATTATGTAGAACTAGTATTGTGGTATAATAATAGTATTTCTTGTCTGTCCCTAAAAGGGCAATTTAACAGGCAATCTGAGATGGCAAAAAAAATATGAGTGGGGATAATATATCAAGATACCTTAGAGTGTGATGTCAATATAGATGATTACCATGACCAAAATGCGAGGAGAGAGGATGGTAAACACGAAATTGTTGTGGGGAGGTGCAGGAGAGAGATGCGTGCTTTACTCTCCACTCACCCCAGTCTCCCAAGCCATGAGGAAACAACCTTGTGCGAGCGTCCAGGCGGAACACCCACACGCGCTGGGGACCAGCGCTCTGCTCTCGGCCCTAACTGAAGTCCTGGGAAACCGTGTGTCTGGGAATGACATGAGCTTCCTGGCTGACGTGTCAGTATCATGAACTCACTCACTCACGCTACCCGTGTTGTTGGGCATCAGGAAGAAGCTGCAGTATTTTATTTCATCTGATCCTTGAAGGTACCCTGAGTGCTCTGAATTAGGGAGCAGACTGCAAGCTTTTGTGCAGCGGCTGGAGTTTAGTAAGTGCTTGGTATATATTAGGTCCTTTCCTTTTCCTTTGGGACTTCTCAGGTGGCGCTAGCGGTGAAGAACCCAGCTGCCAATGCAGAAGATACAAGACACTCGGATTTGATCCCTGGGTCAGGAGGATCCCCTGGAGTAGGAAATGGCAACCACTCTAGTATTCTTACCTGGGAAATCCCACAGACAGAGGAGCCCGGAAGGCTACAGTCCACGGGTTCATTGTATTCATTCATAGACTGAATGTATGATTTTAATCAGAATTCAAAATATTTCAAAGGCAAATCCATCAAATACATTTCATACAAGACATATATGGGATTATCTCTAAAGAAATGACTCACACACTCTGAGTTGAATAGTAATATCAAATGGCTAGCTTTACTGATAATTTGTTTTCTACAAAACTATTTTATTGTCCTCAAGTTATGGCATAGGTATTATGGTACAGGTATAATCTTATCTCACTTAATTCTAAAACTGCACAGAATACAGATAATCAAAGCCTTGTTATGAGAGAGGAGATACTTATGTGATTTACTTATTTAAGTGTCTCACATATAAGGAGGAAAAAGATGGCAGAAGACTTGTTCTTACTTTCATGATGGAATTGATTTTTAAAATTATGACTATGATTTAATGACTCACAAAAAGTGATCATATACTGGTCTTTGAAATGTTTTATTGTGTGAAATTTTCTTTAGATGCTAATTGGTTAAGCATTACAAGACTACTTGGGTGTTTCCCATTACACTAATACATCTAGTCCTACCATCACTGTCACAGCTACCTTATTCCCTCAAATATGAGAACATGAGTTCTGACTGTCTCTTCCTCAGGAAAGTATTCCACTGAAAGTTGCATCAGTGAAACAGAAGCCACAATAGCAATCTTCCAAGGGAACTGTTTTTATTCCTTCAAAACCAGAAGAAGAGAATGCATGAAGGAAGTGTTAACAAGCCAGATAAATATAAATACAGTCAGAAATCAATAATCCTTCACAACAAAGGAACAAATGTGAAACATCAAATACACACAGAATAAAACACTTCCCTTCAAAGAATAGAACCATCAGTTCAGCCTGATGGTGCTCTGACCTGTGAAGAAAGAATCCTATCCTGGGAGCTCAAGCTCTGATTTAAACATCCTTCCATGAGTCAGAGATTAGTGGACACCCAGACTTCCTGTTATTGCCAGCCTCCTCTCACCTCCATCAGTACAGAAGAGATCTCTTATCCTTACCCTGTTCCTTTCTAAGGAAATTCTGTGTCCTGTCACCCGAGAAATTAACAAGGAGTAAGTGTCAACAGTACTATTTCCAGAGACAGGAAAGCCTTGAATAGACCCCTTGGCTTTGTCTCCTGTCTCATGTTGTGAATTTTTGGAGAGCTGAGTGGGTGTGCCTTCTACTGAGTGTTCTCTTACACAAAACTTTACAAAATGGTTTTAGCTATTTTTCCCTCCATACTTTTAATTCTAAAAATATTGCTTTCTTCTTGTTTTGCTTGTTTTTATTTGAGGTCACCTGTTTTGTGTTTCTCATTGTACTCTGCAGTGATTTCAAAAAGATGTGTTTTTCTAAAGGAATAAAGAAACTCTGAAAACACACTAAACTAATAATAATATATGAGCAAATGATAGTATTTCCATTTCAATAAATCCCTATATGCAGTTGCCATTTGAAGCTACTTGCTGTCATGTAACTTGCACCAGTAACTTAATGTCTCAGTTTTGTTTTCCTAGCAGTTTTGTTTCAGCCTCAGGCAGCACATTTAGGACTCTGGGCACCATGATTAAGATTCAGAGACCTCAAGGTCAAAGCCTAATTTGTTCTACACTCAGAGAGATAACTTCAGGCTACAGATCTACCCATCAATAAGCAGAAAGGAAGGTGAAGATAACCACACACATGTAAGTGCCATTTATGCCCCAGGTTCTGTATATATTCTTGCTTCCTTTTCTCCCTCCTTTCTTTTCCTTCCTTCCCCACTTCCCTCCTCTTTTCATATCTCTAGATATATAGATAAAACATCAACATTTTTAAAACTCCTGTGGAATAGGCATTCTTGACAAGCTTTATAGAATAGATTATGAGCCACTTAAAATCAAGGTTCATGCACCAATTACTTATGACATGTAATATATCTAGTCTGGTACATAGTACACAGTAAGTGCTCAGTAACACTAACTTATAACAACTCAAAGGAATCAATTTATTCAAAGTTTATCACTTGACATAGACTTTGATACTATTAACATCAATTCCTTTATCCTGACAGTCTTAACCTAATTCAGACATTCTTTTGTTTGGTCAGTTCTGGAATCAAGCTTTCATTATAATTTCCTTAGTGTCACAGCTTTATAACCTATATGTACACAATTACAGCATATCGATTTATCTATATCTACTGAAGGAAATAACACTTCAGTAAAGGTTAAGATATATTGAAATAACATTAATGAGAAATCACTTCTATGTACTTCTGAATATACAGCTTCTATGAAAGCTAAGCATTCAGATTTTTGAATGACACTTCAGAAGTAAACAAATTTCTTATAATATTGCAATTATGGAAGTACTATTTATTTTTAGCTCCTGTACTTCTTAAATCAATATCACAATATTGAATTAGTTCAATGTAACAATATTCCAAGTCTATGCTGCAGCCACTAATGCTGAAGATGAAGTTGAACAGTTCTATGAAGACCTTTAAGAACTTCTAGAACTAACACCAAAAAAAGATGTCCTTACATCATAGAGGACTAGAATGCAAAAGTAGGAAGTCAAGAGATATCTGTAGTCACAGGCAAGTTTGGCCTTGGAATTCAAAATGAAGCAGGGCAAAGGCTAACAGAGTTTTGCCAAGAGAATCCACTGGTCACACGAAACATACTCTTCCAACAACACAAGAGAAGACTGTACAAATGGACATCACCAGATGGTCAATACCAAAATCAGATTCATTATATTTTTTGTAGCCAAAGATGAAGAAGCTCTATACAGTGAGTGAAAATAAGACCGGGAGCTGTCTTGTGGCTCAGATCATGAACACTTGACTGCAAAATTCAAGTAGAGAAAACCACTAGTCCATTCAGTTCAGTTCAGTCGCTCAGTCATGTCTGACTCTTTGTGACCCCATGAACCACAGCACGTCAGGCTTCCCTATCCATCACCAACTACTGGAGTCTAACCAAACCCATGTCCATTGAGTTGGTGATGCCATCCAACCATCTCATCCTCTGCCGTCCCCTTCTCCTTCTGCTCTCAATCTTTCCCAGCATCTGGATCTTTTCAAATGAGTCAGCTCTTTGCATCAGGTGCCCAAAGTATTGGAGTTTCAGCTTCAACATCAGTCCTTCCAGTGAAAACCCAGGACTGATCTCCTTTAGGATGAACTGGTTGGATCTCCTTGCAGTACAAAGAACACTCAAGAGTCTTCTCCAGCACCATAGTTCAAAAGCATCAATTCTTCTGTGCTCAGCTTTCTTTATAGTCCAACTCTCACATTCACACATGACCACTGGAAAAACCATAGCCTTGACTAGATGGACCTTTGTTGACAAAGTAATGTCTCAGCTTTTTAATATGCTGTCTAGGTTGGTCATAACTTTCCTTCCAAGGAGTAAGCATCTTTTAATTTCATGGCTGCAATCACCATCTGCAGTGATTTTGGAGCCCCCCAAAATAAAGTCTGACACTGTTTCCACTGTTTCCCCATCTATTTGCCATGAAGTGATGGGACCGGATGTCATGATCTTAGTTTCTGAATAGTATGGCCTAAACCAAATCCCTTATGATTATACAGTGGAAGTGACAAACAGATTCAAAGGATTAGATCTGATAGACAGAGTGCCTGAAGAACTATGGACTGAGGTCCATAACAGTGTACAGGAGGCGGAGATCAAAATTATCCCCAAGAAAAAGAAATGCAAAAAGGCAAAATGGTTGCCTGAGGAGGTGATGAAATAGCTGAGAAAAGAAGAGAAGTGAAAGGCAAAGGAGAAGAGGAAAGATATATCCATCAGAATGCAGAGTTCCAAAGAATAGCAAGGAGAGATAAGAAAGCCTTGCTCAGTGATCAATGTAAAGAAATAGAGGAAAACAATAGAATGGGAAAGACTAGAGATCTCTACAAGAAAATCAGAGACAGCAAGGGAATATTTCATGCAAAGATGGGCACAATAAAGGGCAGAAATGGTATGGACCTAGCAGAAGCAGAAGATATTAAGAAGAGGTGGCAAGAATACATAAAAGAACTATACAAAAAAGATAGTCCTGACCCAGATAATTACGATGGTGTAATCACTCACATAGAGCCAGACATCCTGGAGTGCAAACTCAAGTGGGCCTTAGGAAGCATCACTATGAACAAAGCTAGTGGAGGTGATGGAATTCCAGTTGAGCTATTTCAAATCCTCAAAGATGATGCTGTGAAAGTGCTGCAGTCAATATGCCAGCAAATTTGGAAAACTCAGCAGTGGCCACAGGACTGGAAAAGGTCCGTTTTCATTCCAATCCCAAAGAAAGGCAATGCCAAAGAATGCTCAAACTACCACAAAATTGCATTTATTTCACATGCTAGCAAAGTAATGCTCAAAATTCTCCAAATTAGACTTCAACGGTACTTGAACTGAGAACTTCCAGCAGTTCAAGCTGGATTTAGAAAAGGCAGAGGAACCAGAAATCAGATCACCAACATCTACTGAATCACAGAAAAAGCAACAGAATTCCAGAAAAACATTTACTTCTGCTTCATTGACTACTCTAAAGTCTTTGACTGTCTGAATCACAACAAACTGGAAAATTCTGAAAGAGATGGGAATACCAGACCACCTGACCTCTTTGCTCAGAAACCTGTATTCAGGTAAAAGAAGCAACAGATAGAACCAGACATGGAACAATGGTCTGGTAACAAATTGGAAGAGTAGTAAGTAAAGGCTGTATATTGTCACCCTGCTTCTTTAACTTATATGCAGAGTACATCATGCAGAATGCTGGACTGTATGAAGCACAAGCTGGAATCAAGTTTCCTGGGAGAAATATCAATAACCTCAGATATGCAGATGACAACACCTTAATAGCAGAAAGTGAAGAGAAACTAAAGAACCTCTTGATGAAGGTGAAAGAGGAGAATGAAAACACTGGCTTGAAACTCAACATTCAGAAATGAAGATCAGGGCATCCAGTCCCATAACTTCGTGGCAAGTAAATGGATAATGATGGAAATAGTGACAGACGTTATTTTCTCGGGCTCCAAAATCACTGCAGATGGTGACTGCAGCCATGAGATTAAAAGATGCTTGCCCCTTGGAAGAAAGCTATGACAAACCTAGACAATATATTAAAAAGCAGAGACGTTACTTTGCCGACAAAGGGCCGTACAGTCAAAGCTATGATTTTTCCAATATTCAGGTATGCATGTGAAAGTTGGACCATAAAGAAGACTGAGCACTGAAGAATTGATGCCTTCAGTCTCTGATGTTGGAGAAGACTCTTGAGAGTCCCTTGGATGCCAGGAGACCAACCCGTCTATTCTAAAGATAATCAATTCTTAATATTCATTGAAGGGACTGAAGCTGAAGCTGAAGCTGAAGCTCCAATGCTTTGGCCACCTGATGCGAAGAGCTGACTCACTAGAAAAGACCCTGATGCTGGGAAATAGTGAAGGCGGGAGGAGAAGGGGATGACAGAGGACAGGGTGGTTGGATGGCATCACTGACTCAATGGACATGAGTTTGAGCAAACTCCAGGAGATGGTGAAGGACAGGAAAGCCTGGCGTCCTGCAGTTCATGGGGTCTCAAAGAGTTGGTCATGACTGTGCAACTGGGTGACAATACTTCCTAAACCTATGTATCTACATATATATATATACATCTTAAGGTTTGTGTTTTGAGAAATAATGTCTTAAAATCTTTAAGCACCTTTTCTGAAAAATTTCATACAGTAATCATAGATTTATTACCTGCACAGATGTCATCAATTCTGATTGGACTGTCATTTGTTTAGTTAGTTGAGTCATTAAAAAATAAAGAGGAGCAAATTAAAAACATACATTACATCAGGAAATAGTTTTTCCTAATTACACGCAACTACATATTAAGCTAGAATCATAAAGACACATTTATTAACTATCTTTCAGTATATGCATAAGGATATATGCATAGAACTTACTAGAAAGCACCTAATGGGTGCCAGATTTCTTTGCAGAATCAATATCTGTCAAGATGTTTTTAGACAGAAGGCAGAAATTGCTACCATATATTAGTAATGGACAGAGCAGAAAAGAGACTGTATTATATTAATGACAATATATTTTAAAACTAGGGAATTTTGAATTTGTAACCATATAATTTCTAGCATGAAATATTTCAACATTAAAACTCTGAAATGCTATAGCCAAGGACAATGCTTACTGTTACAATATATAATAACATGACAGCTATGATGTGGCCTAATGTATGAACCATTTTTGACTCACAGTTCTTTTGTTATGTATTTTCTTCACAATTTTCCTCCTACTTACAGCAGGAGGAGAGTGAGCTGGGAGACAAGATAAAAGCTACCCAGAGCTACATAACACCCAGAGATAGCATAGTTCTGTAGCAGGTATTGTTTACTATATTGGACACAGAGGATTTGTATAACTTTTGGGAAATTAAGACAAGAAATAAAAATATATAAACAATATTTTTTTTTTTTGTTTAACTTGAAGTGTGAAACTTTTACAACTGTGAACAAACTTTTCTGCAAAGCAGACAGTCACCTCCAGAGAAAACATTAGCAACCCCCAAACAGCATGCAACACAGAAAATGATAAGCTAAACCTATGCCAGGAGAAGAGAAAGTTAGAATAAGTACAAAAAAAAACAAAAAAGAAAAAAATTTTCTTAAAATAAAAACAAGTAGAACCATTGTTCTATATTTGCAGTTTCTGATGTAAAGATGTATATATAGATAGACAGATAGATAGATACACACACACACACACATATATATATACACACACATGCATATATATAAAACATATATATGTGTATATATTATATATGTGTGTATATTTAAGTTTACTAGCTTGTTGCTGCTGCTGCTAAGTCGCTTCAGTCGTGTCCGACTCTGTGCGACCCCATAGACGGCAGCCCACCAGGCTCCGCTTGTTAATTATATATAATTCTTGTTATTTTAAATGTGTTTTGTTATTTTCAATTAATCTACTTGTGGTTTTACAAGAACTTAAGAGAGAAGCTCCTAGCGATCAAAAAATGATAATCAGCAACCCAATATCCAGCTGGTGCTCAGAGGGACATTAAAGATTGGGGGAGGAATTGGGAAACAAGCTCCCACAAAGCTTATCAAAACATGGATGGGAAACACCTGTTATCCAATGACTTTTGCCTATTCAAGATAACTCATAAAAGTCAAGCTTTATCAATAAATAAACTCCACTTTCTTCATATGTATAGTGGGTAGAGTAAAAGACACTCCAACATGTGATTGAGGGTCCTGTCTTACTTTATAGTACATTTTTCTGAACTAAAGTGTCCTAATTTGGATAATAAATCATATGGCAACTCTGTGATTATGAGGAAAAGCACCTTTCAAGCAGGTTTAGTTTTAAAAAATCTCTTTTCATAGAAATTGGATGGGTATGTATTAATTTCCCTTTTGTATACTGAAACTGCCAAGTTCTAAACACAAAGAATACTTCAGTAAGTGTCTAAATGTTTAATAGCACCTAACATGTGTAGAACATAAAAGAGAACGTCACCGAGGCACAATGAGCTCAAAGCCTAATAGACAGTGAGCCACTTGTCATCGCCACTTATTGGGCAAGGCTTCCACACCTGCTGAAAGAAACTACTCTTCTGTACGTTTGGTCTGTTCTACTAAAAGTGTACTATAACACTTTCGACTGTACCCACAACAGCAGTAATAGAGTTATATGACACTTGTCTTGAGGATAAATTTCTTCAATTATTTCATTTTGAGCAACAGTGAAAGTCACTCAGGTGATATTCAGGCAGTTAGGAAAAACCAACTTCACTTTCACTCTTGTAACTATTCCACTGATCACGTAGGACTTCTTGCAACTCAGTTTTACTAGTATAGTCCTGAAAAGTTAACGTTTTACTTTCTTTAGAATATCTAGTCCCTTTTTTTTTGTACCTTATTTATGTGATATATACTCTATAATGAGATATATGCTAGCATATCTCCCAAAAGAAAATTGCATGTGTGTGTACAGTGAATTGTTTTATAAAAACATTTTGAGCAGGTTAATATTTTCTAAGGGCTTCCCAGGTAACCCAGATGCTAAAGAATCTGCCTGCAGTGCAGGAGACCTGGGTTCAATCTCTGAGCTGGGAAGATCCCCTGGATACAGCAATGGCAACCCACTCTAGTATTCTTGCCTGGAGAATTCCATGGGCAGAGGAGCCTGGCAGGCTACAGCCAACAGGCTGCAAAGAGCTGGACACGACTGAGGAACTAACACACAATGTTTTCTAACTTGATCTATACACTCAAATCTTTTACAATGATTCTCATTTTAAATATTTCCCACAATGATGCACATTAACATAGGCCACAATAAATGTAGCTTTGTGTCTGTCACCAAAAAACAGAAAGGTAAGTTTTCAGAAGCAGGAGATAAATGGCAAGTGTTTTCAATGGCTACTGCAGGCCTGGTGTAAAAGCTACACTGAACTGAAGCACAATAATATGCCAAGAGGTATCTTATGGCCTCTTTACCTCTGTAGTGTGATTTATGCAATATCAGTTCAGTTCAGTTGCTCAGTCGTGTCTGACTCTTTGTGACCCCATGAACCGCAGCACTCAGGCCTCCCTGTCCATCACCAGCTCCTGGAGTTTACCCAAACCCATGTCCATTGAGTCAGTGATGCCATCCAACCATCTCATATGCAATATCAGTGACTGTTCATTATGATATGCACGCCTGTGTAGCAAGACTCCCATTTTCATGTCTCTAGGCTGGCAGAAATGAGCAGATACTTGAAAGTAAATCAAAATGAACAAACATGTCATTTGACCACAGAGTCATTAGTTGAAATTATATATGTAATTTGTATTAATCATTTTAATTCGGTTTAGAAAGTCAATTTTTTTCTTTCCACCGACTAAGATAACCTAATGCTCCCCTCAACTTAACATCTTTGAACAGGGTTCCTCTTCAGTCTAGATTTCTGATTTCCCTTTCCTTAGATCGCCTACCTTAGACGCTTTGTAACTGTACATTCTTTCCCTGCCCCTTTTACATGCAAGTCTTTTTAAAAGTTTCTTGCTTATGTCCTTTGAGTAAGGCCAGCTAGCAAGCCTCAGAGGCCTAACTTTCTCCCATTCCAGTTCTTAAAAATATTTTTAGCATTCCCTACCCCACCAAGTGGAATAGAGCCTGACCAGTTCTAGCCTGTCTCCCTCTTGCAATATTCTTGAATGAAATCTTCCTTGTCTGATTAATTTAATCCTCCAGGTCTGTGTACTTTGTGTAATGATTCACATAAGTAACTGAAAATATACATTTTTATTTACCTGTTCAAGTTGCAGTAAGGTAGCCATCACACTGTGCCTAGTCCAGAGAAGACTATTATAAAGTATTTGCTGGGAAAGTGATTAAATACTTCTGAGTATGAGCAGCATTGTAACATGATAACCAAGGTGAATCGTATCAAATAAATTCCTCATGTGTGTTCAGTTAATAGTAATGTTTAGGACTCATTAGTCTGGACTTAAGATTTTTAAGAGAAGACTGAGTATATAATATGTTTGTTTACAATTTAATACAAAATTAAAAGTATTTCACCTATCTGACTCCAATACTAAACATCACTGAATTAAAAACAGTGTCTTAATTCCTCACTGTTCAGTCTTAAGTTTTCCAGTAACTACGATTCTTGTGCTTTATCTGGTGTAGTATCTGCTCTCATTTATGAACATTTTAGGGACCCTATCCACTTCTCCTCATAAGCACAAAGTGTGAAAACAAGTCATTAGGCTACTCCGTCCTAAGGAGGTTGAACACAAAGTACTTCTGTACATGCATCCAGTCGTCTTCCAGCTCAGAACAAAAAGGTGAATCTTTGTAAAAGCCTTCTGCTTCTGTAGTCTCTTTGTGTTCAACTCTTTACCAAAGAATAAATTCAGTTAGAATAGTTCTCAACAAATGGCATCAGGAGAAGGGTTTTACTGTTAAAAGTCCAGAGCAAAGCATGTGATTCTTTTATTGCTCTGAAGGAACACCTCTGTAATTCTGTTGAAAATGATTTTTGTAAATATGTCTATTTCCTCATAGTAGGACTGCTTTACTTGTATATTTATTTGATTGTAATGTAACTAACGGATATGTTCATGACTATTTATGGTTCTGAACTTTCTATCATTGGGCTGAAACACAGTTTCACCTCATGTCGAGAAATAATTGGCAACAGAAATGAATTTGAAAGAAAATTTTTTAAAATATATTTTAGTTCACTATATACTCTTAGTAAACATTTTCTCACAAGAGATGACAAGTCACTGAAATACTTTTAGTTATTTTCCTTTAGAGTATTTTAATGATAATTATCATTTTAAAAAGTTTAATTACATAGGAATTTTGACCTTTAATTTATGTTTTTTAAAATTTGAATGGATCTTCATTTATACTGACAGATACGAGTGTAGTGTGGACAAAATGCCCTTTCAGCCAAAGTAGTATTCTTTGAGAACTCTGTTGTTTAGGAAACACACTTGACTAGACAGTATTTATTCAGGCTACAGTTTTATGTTCCTTCTGAAAAGCAGAGTTTGAGTAAGATTGGATGAATGGATATGCAGAATATAGAAATGGATTTCAACTCTCTAGGAAATAATTATTACAACTGATTTTGCCTCTTCTGAATGGGTTTCTACAGGTAGGAAAGTTGTCTGTGTGTAAGAAACTAGCTAAAAAGAAAAGTGGCTAACAAGGAACATTTGTGGAAATCCAGGGCCACTGATTCTAAAGCAATGGTATACTGTTATTTTTACTTTTCCTTCATCCTACCTCTTCAGGTAAAATTTTCTCCAACACTATACTCTGGTATTTAGAAAAATAAACAGGGAGTTTTGTTTATAATTGGGCTGAGTCGTTTAGAGAGAGTGGCAGCATGTTATTTGAGGCTTGCCTAGCTCAGAATTAAAGGTGCTGAGCTGAACCAGGATAGATTTTTGAACAGAAGAAACCACCCTAGGGATTTGCAGAATACTCGGGGAAAGGGATGAGCATCCTCTCTTCCTGCAGCGAGAGATGCCGGACACTCGCAAGCGGCTATGAAACGGAGTGACAGTCCAGACTGAAGCCAGAAAGGACATAAGAATCTGGACAACTATAAAATTTTAAAATAGTGTGCTAATGCGTAAATATATTAACTGAAAGTGCTTTATTTTGTCCTTACATTATGTAAGACAGGTGGGATCATGATCACCTGTTTATTTACTACCATTTACAAAAACTGAAGCACTAAGAGACGAAAGAAAGGTAACAGAGAAAAATCACAAAACCTACGGCTGGAATGAATCTACATGAAGGCCAGTAACTCTAGGAGTCTAAAAAAAAAAAATCAAAAGCTAAAAGTTCCATCTAACCTTGAAAGGAAGAAACATTCATCACATCCAGACACTGCTACTTACTTGTCTGAACCCCAAGACTATTCCTTGCAATTGACTTTAATTACTGCTCCTCATGTGAATTTAGAAAACTTTGCAGATCAGACTGGTATGTTGATTTCCAGCCATAAGATTTTGATTAATTCTTTTGTTTGGGTTCTTTATGTTGGAAAGTCAACCACAACACCGGTGGCAGAGGCCCCAGAGAATACTGATCCACATGAACTCTCTCAGAGGTTGCCATTTTGGCATCAAGACCTTGCACTACCCACCAGCCTACAGGCTCCAGAGTTGGGATGTCTCAGGGCAAACAACCAGCAAGATAGAACCCCAGACCCACCCGACAGAGCACAGGTGCCTAAAGCCATCCTGACACCACAGCTACCTGTAACGCACCCTCTAACGCCACCCTGCCTACATTCACAGCTACCTGTAACGCACCCTCCAACGCCACCCTGCCTACATTCACAGCTACCTGTAACGCACCCTCTAACGCCACCCTGCCTACATTCACAGCTACCTGTAACGCACCCTCTAACGCCACCCTGCCTACATTCACAGCTACCTGTAACGCACCCTCTAACGCCACCCTGCCTACATTCACAGCTACCTGTAATGCACCCTCTAACACCACCCTGCCTACATTCACAGCTACCTGTAATGCCCTGCCTACATTCACAGCTACCTGTAACGCACCCTCTAAGGCCACCCTGCCTACATTCACAGCTACCTGTAACGCACCCTCTAACGCCACCCTGCCTACATTCACAGCTACCTGTAATGCACCCTCTAACACCACCCTGCCTACATTCACAGCTACCTGTAATGCACCCTCTAACACCACCCTGCCTACATGCGGGACAAAACCTAGCTTCACCCACCAGTGGGCAGGCGCCAGTCCCTCCTCCCAGGAAATCTCCACAAGCTCCATGACCATTCTCACTCGCTGGAAGGCAGACACCAGAAGAAAGAGGAGTTGTGATCCTCTAGCCAGCAGAAAAGAGTTCACAAATACAGAAAGTTAGACAAAACGAGAGAGTAGTGAAATACGTTTCAGAGGAAGGAATAAGATTAGAACACATAAGAACAAATAAATAAAGAGGAAATAAGTAACTTACTTGAAAAAGAATTTAAAGCAGTGATAGTAATGATGATCCTAGTTCTTGGGAAAAGAATGGACCAAGAGGATACAAGAAATGTTTAACAAGTAACTGGAAGACTTAAAGAATAAACAGAGAAGAATAATACAGTAACTGGAATGAAAAATACACTAGAAGGAATCAATACCAAAATAACTAAGGCAGAAGAATGGATAAGTGACAAGCAAGACAGAATCATAGAGATCACTACCACAGAAGACAGCAAAGAGGAAAGAATGAAAATAAATGAGGACAGTTGCAAAGATCTCTGGGACAACAACAAACACAGCAACACTCACATTATAGGGGCCCCAGGAGGAGAAGAGAGAGAGAAGAGACCTGAGGAAATATCTGATGCGATTATAGCTGAAAACTCCCCTAACATGAGAGCCCAGGAAGCACAGAGTCCCACACAACATAAACGCAAGGAGGGATATGCTGAGACAGATATTCAACAAAGTGACAGAATTAAAGGCAGAGAAAAATATTAAAAAGAAGGGGAAAGCAAGAAACAACATACATGGGAACCTCCCATAGGTTATTAGCTTATTTTTCAAAAGAAACACTGCAGGCCACAAGGGAGCTGCATGACATTTAACATATTACCCTCATTAACAAACCGGAGAATAAAAATATATATATGATCATCTCAATAAATACAGAAAAAGCTTTGAAAAAATTGAGCACTGATTTACAATAAAAAGCTCTCCAGAAAGTGGAAACAGAGGGAACTTACCTCAAAGTAATAAAGGCCATAGATAGCAAACCCACAGCTAACATCATTCTCAATGCTGAAAAGCTAAAAGTTTCCTTCCAAAATCAGGAACAAGGATGTTCATTGTTACCACTGTTATTCAACATAGTTTAGGAAGTGCAAGCCATTCAACCAGAGAAGAAAGAAAAATAAAAGAAACCTAAATTGGGAAAGAAGAATTAAAACTATCACTGTTTTTAGATTGCATGATAATATATATAGAAAATCCTAAATGGTACCAGAAAACTGCTGGAGCACATCAATGAATGTGGTAAAGTTGCAAGATACAAAATTAATGCAGAGAAATCTCTTGCCTTCCTAAACACTTACAATGAAAAGTCAGAACAATAAATTAAGGAAATAATTTCATTTACCATCACACCAAAGAGAATAAAATACCTAGGAATAAACCTAAGAGGCAAAAGACATCTGACGTGAAAACTCTAAGAAGTTGATGAAAGAAATTGGATATGACACAAACAGAAGGAACAAAATACCATGATCTTGGATTGGAAGAATTAATGTTGTCAAAATGACTGTACTACCCCAGGCAACCTACATATTCAATGCACTCCCTATCAAATTATTAACGGCACTTTTCACAGAACTAGAACAAAAAATTCTAAAATTTATATGGAAACATAAAAGACCAAAATAGCCAAAATAATCCAGAGAAAGAAAAATGAAGCTGGAGGAATTAGGCTCCCTGAGTTCAGTCTATAGTACAAAGCTACATACTGGCACAAAAGCAGACATATAAATCAATGGAACAGGATGGAAATCTCAGAAATAAACTCATACAACTATGGTCAATTAATCTACAACAAAGAAGGCAAGAATGGATAATGGAGAAAAGACAGTCTCTTCAGTAAGTGGTGCTGGAAAAAATTAGACATCTGAATGTAAATAATGAAATTAGAACATTCTCTATCAACATATACAAAAATAAACTTGAAATCAATCAAAGACTTAAATTTAAGACTGGATACTATAAAATTCTGAGAGGAAAACACAGGTAGAACACTCTTTGACATAAATCACAGCAATATCTTTTTTCACTCTGTCTCCTAGAGTAACAAAAATGAAAACAAAAATAAACAAATAAAATCTAATTAAATTTAAAAGAGAATTGATCTCCAAAACACACAATTCATGCAACTCTATATCAAAAAAACAAACAAGCCTAACAAAAAATGGCAGGAGATCTAAATAGGTATTTCTCCAAAGAAGACATAGAGATGACCAAAAAGCATATGAAATGCATCACTAATGATTAGAGGAATGCAAATCAAAATTATAACGATGTATCATCTCACAACAGTCTCAGAATGGCCATCAACAAAAGTCTACAAACAATATATGCTAGAGAGGATGTAGAGAGAAAGAACACTCTCCTAAATTGAATACAATTACCATTGAACACAAATGTACTACTGTAAGATCCAGCAATCCCATTCCTGGTGTATATTCAGTTCAGTTCAGTCACTCAGTTGTGTTCGACTCTTTACGACCCCACGAACGGCAGCACGCCAGACCTCCCTGTCCATCACTGACTCCCGGAGTCCACCCAAACACATGTCCATTGAGTTGGTGATGCCATCCAGCCATCTCATCCTCCATCATCCCCTCTCCTCCTGAGCTCAATCTTTCCCAGCATCACGGTCCTTTCAAATGAGTCAGCTCTTTGTGTTGGTGGCCAAAGTATTGGAGTTTCAGCTTCAACATCAGTCCTTCCAATGAACACCCAGGCCTGATCTCCTTTAGGATGGACTGGTTGGATCTCCTTGAAGTCCAAGGGACTCGCAAGAGTCTTCTTCAACACCACAGTTCAAAACCATCAATTTTGCGGCGCTCAGATTTCTTCATAGTCCAACTCTCACATCCATACATGACCACTGGAAAAACCACAGCCTTGACTAGATGGACCTTTGTTGACAAAGTAATGTCTCTGCTTTTTAATATGCTGTCTAAGTTGGTGATAACTTTCCTTCCAAGGAGCAAGTGTCTTTTAATGTCATGGCTGCAATCACCATCTGCAGTGATTTTGGAGCCCCCCAAAAATAAAGTCAACCACTGTACCCACTGTTCCCCCATCTATTTGCCATGAAGTGATGGGACCAGATGCCATGATCTTAGTTTTCTGAATGTTGAGCTTTAAGCCAACTTTTTCACTCTCCTTTTTCACCTTCATCAAGAGGCTCTTTAGAAGACCATAATCCAAATGGATACATGCACCCCAATGTTCATTATAGCCCTATTTACAATAGTCAGGACATGGAAGCAACCTAAATGTCCATCAACAGAGGAATGGATAAAGAAGATATGGGTGTGTGTGTGTGTGTGTCTGTGTCTGTGTGTGTCTGTGTGTGTATGTGTACAACAATGGAGTACTACTTAGCCAAAAAAATAAAATAACGTCATTTGCAGCAACAAGGATGGACCTAGAAATTATACTAAATGAAGTTAAGGCAGACAGAGAAAGACAAATACCATATGATATCCCTCATATGGGGACACTTTTAAAAGAAGAAAAGAAATAACTGAACTTATTTATAGAACAGAAATAGACTTATAGATATCAAAACAAAACTTATGTTTAAAAAAGGGAAATGCTGGGTGGAGAGGAACAGATCAGAAGCTTGGGACAAATATACACATTCTACAATAGATAAGGTAGATAATGAACAAGGATCTAGAATACAGCACAGGAACTCTTAGTATTCTGTGATAACTTAGATAAGAAAATAATCTAAAAAACAATGAATATGTGTATAATTTAGTCACTTTGCATGTATACTGAAACTAACAAAATATTGTAAATTAGCATTACTCCAATAAATTAGAGTATACTAAAAAAAAAAAAAAAATCAACCACAGATATGGCAAGTCCTTGTGAGCTAACCAATACAGCTCAGTTGCAGTTGCTGCGCAGTCCCTAAGTCATGTCTGACTCTTTGTGACCCCATGGACTGCAGTATACCAGGCTCCTCTATCCTCCACTGTCTTCTGGAGCTTGCTCAAATTCATGTCCATCGAGTCAGTGATGCCATCCTACCATCTCATCCTCTGTCGCCCCCTTCTCCTCTTGCCCTCAGTTTTTCCCAGCATCAGGCTCTTCACATTAGGTGGCCAAAGTATTAGAGCTTCAGCTTCAATCCTTCCAATGAATATTCAGGATTGATTTCCTTTAGGACTGACTGGTTTGATCTCCTTGTAGTCCAAGGGACTCTCCAGTATCACAGTTCAAAAACATCAATTCTTTGTCACTTGGCCTTCTTCAAGGTCCAACTCTCACATCCATACATGACTACTGGAAAAACCATAGCTTTGACTGCAGGGGTTAATAGTCAGCTAGCTACCTGTGACTGTATGGATCACAATAAACTGTGGAAAATTATGAAAGAGATGGGAATACCAGGCCACCTGACCTGTCTCTTGAGAAACCTGTATGCAGGTCAGGAAGCAACAGTTAGAACTGGACATGGAACAACAGATTGGTTCCAAATAGGAAAAGGAGTACGTCAAGGCTGTATATTGTCACCCTGCTTATTTAACTTATATGCAGAGTACATCATGAGAAACGCTGGGCTGGAAGAAACACAAGCTGGAATCAAGATTGCCGGGAGAAATATCAATAACCTCAGATATGCGGATGACACCACTCTTACGGCAGAAAGTGAAGAAGAACTAAAGAGCCTCTTGATGAAGGTGAAAGAGGAGAGTGAAAAAGTTGGCTTAAAGCTCAACGTTCAGAAAACTAAGATCATGGCATCTGGTCCCATCACTTCATGGGAAATAGATGGGGAAACAGTGTCAGACTTTATTTTTTGGGGCTCCAAAATCACTGCTGATGGTGATTGCAGCCATGAAATTAAAAGACGCCTACTCCTTGGAAGGAAGGTTATAGCCAACCTAGATAGCGTATTTAAAAGCAGAGACATTACTTTGCCAACAAAAGTACGTCTAGTCAAGGCTATGGTTTTTCCAGTGGTCATGTATGGATGTGAGAGTTGGACTATGAAGAAAGCTGAGAGCCAAAGAATTGATGCTTTTGAACTGTGGTGTTGGAGAAGACTCTTGAGAGTCCCTTGGACTGCAAGGAGATCCAATCAATCCACCCTAAAAGAGATCAATCCTAGATGTTCATTGGAAGGTCTGATGTTGAAGCTGAAACTCCAATACTTTGGCCACCTCATGTGAAGGGTTGACTCATTGGAAAAGACCCTGATGCTGGGTAGGATTGGGGGCAGGAGGAGAAGGGGACGACAGAGGATGAGATGGTTGAATGGCATAACCGACTTGATGGACATGGGTTTGGGTAGACTCCGGGAGTTGGTGATGGACAGGGAGGCCTGGTGTGCTGCAATTCATGCAGTCGCAAAGAGTCGGACACGACTGAGCGACTGAACTGAACTGAACTGAAGCTACCTGTTGCTCTGCCTAAGCCATGAGAAAATCACCATGGGAAAAGAATAAAAACATAGACGTAAAAAAGAATGAAATATAGCAATACAGCATAACTCAAATAAAAGTACATCAGGTTGATCAATTGGGGTTGTCATGCCCTGCTAGGCTAAGGAAAAACTTAGCATGGACCTCAGAACACCGGCGGAGAAGGCAACGGCACCCCACTCCAGTACTCTTGCCTGGAAAATCCCATGGATGGAGGAGCCTGGTAGGCTACAGTCCATGGGGTCGCTAAGAGTCGGACAGGACTGAGCAACTTCACTTTCACTTTTCCCTTTCATGCACTGGAGAAGGAAACGGCAACCCAATCCAGTATTCTTGCCTGGAGAATCCCAGGGACGGCGGAGCCTGGTGGGCTGCCGTCTATAGGGTCACACAGAGTCGGACATGACTGAAGTGACTTAGCAGCAGCAGCAGCAGCAGAACACCGGGTCAGCACAAGTTCAGAATACTGCCTGTGCACACACTAAGATGTTTTCCTAAGGCATATGCGGGTCTATGACCGCCAGCCAGGTGATAGCCCTTGTAAAGAAAATAACAGAGATGGTATAAAGTAATCAATAAAATGGGAGACGTGACCGGGGACACAGGAGGCTGACTTCATCGTAGAACAACAGGCCCTTTCTCATTGCCAAGACAATAAAAGTGATGTGGCTCCGAGGAACAGGGCTCTTGACCCAAGAGGTCTTGAGTCCGCTGGTCCTGTCTGTAAAACTTTAATTCGGTCTCGAGTTCCTTTTTCCCAAACCGTGCATCGACCACTTTCAATCCCTACCTGCTGTGCTGGCCATAGGATTTGACTACACAGATCTTTGTCAGCAAAGTGATGTCTCTGCTTTTTAATACACTGTCTAGTTTTTTCATAGCATTCCTTTCAATGTGCCTGCATCTTTGAATTTCATGGCTGCAGTCATCATCCACAGTGATTTTGAAGCCCAAGAAAACAAAATCTGTAACTGTTTTCACCTTCTTCCCTTCTATTTGCTGTTAAATGATAGGACTGGATGCCATGATCTTAGATTTTTGAAAAGTGACTTACTAATTAATCATTTCAAATTTGTTTTGCAGATAGGGCTTAAGGCAAAGACAGACAAGCACTCACAAGTGAGTGCATAAAAATCATGTCAGTGCAAATCAAGATCCCTAAAAGTGTGTTGGGATTTGGATCTAAGTCTTAGATGGCTTTTTCTATTTAGATAATAGTAATGGTAGCAGAATGAAGGACAGCATATATTTAACTCCAGCATATTTATATTTTTATTAGCTCTAGGATATTAATCTTCAATTGATGTGATATTAATTATGTTTTTTCAACATGAAGAGTCAACATATCTTAATATACTAAATTTAGAATTGTTTAACAAATATGGATTTTTGCACTGGAAGAATACACACACATATATATATATATTATCTAACTTTCCAAAACCTGATTCCATATAAATACATGTTAGAAGCACACCATTGCTCTCATGTATGTTGGAATACTGTCATTTGATATATCCAAGAAAACATTAAGTACTCATTATCACACAATTATTTGCAGCTTCTGTCAATAATTTTATGCCTATCCGTGCTTCTGATGTGCTTTATTTTTTTTTTTAATTTGGCTAAATGTGTTTCCTCTTATATTTTCCAGACTATTAATATTCATAGAAAGTTTTAAGTAAAGGCATGCAACAAAAATTTTGCTACAAGAGGAAAGACCAAGGAATAAGGAAAAACAAAGGAATAAGATATTCTTAAATTATTTGGATCCAGAGTAACAAAAAGTCTTCTGTGATACTCTGCCTACCTTTAAAAGATCATTAGAGAAGAATTTCTATCTTCAGAAGTTGATCCATGCTAGTATTCTAATGCCACACACTCAACTATCAACAAAAGCAGAATTATTTTAAAAATTATTACTCTTAAAATGAAGAAAATCTTTATTGATTCATTTGGCAATGTTTAGTGAGCTTTCTCTTTTTATCAGGTGTTATATTTTCATTGACTTTACATTTTAGTTGAAAATACAGAGCAACAAAAAAAAAAAGTAAAAAGGAATCTACATAAAATAAAGATACTTGAGTGATATATGGAGGAAAGGAAATGGCTAAACGCATTCATTCTTGGTTATTGTTTTTGCTTAGGTTGGGATGAGTTTGAAAGAAATAACTAATAGAACTTGTTACCCAATCTGATATCTTGCAATATTTATCTCATCAGCTGCTTTAAAAAAGAACAGGATATAAATATGATTTTCATTATATAATTCCTGAAAGTGAGGTCTCTAGGATCATATTCTCCTTCTGTCCCTTCATACATATCACTGCAAAACTGTTAAATGACTTGGGCATTACCATATCACAGTGTAATTGTGTTATATTGTTTAAAACATTTAGTTAAGTTCAACAATGGAAAATTAGAATCAGCATACTAGGAAATGCAAATGATTAGAAGATACAGGTCTTAAATTGAAGTCTGTTATATTCTTGCTATAAATTTGGAGCAATTTACTTCACCTCTTGCATCACTCCTTAAATCAGAGAATGGTACAAATGTCTACATTCAGCTCAGTTCAGTTGCTCAGTCCTGTCCGACTCTTTGCGATCTCACAGACTGCAGCACGCCAGGCCTTCCTGTCCATCACCAACTTCTGGAGTTTATCCAACTCATGTCCATTGAGTCAGTGATGCCATCCAGCCATCTCATCCTCTGTCATCCCCTTCTTCTCCTGCCCTCAATAATTCCCAGCATCAGGGTCTTTTCCAATGAGTCAGTTGTTCGCATCAGGTGGCCAAAGTAGTGGAGTTTCAGCTTCAACATTAGTCCTTCCAATGAACACCCAGGACTGATCTCCTTTAGGATGGATTGGTTGGATCTCCTTACAGTCCAAGGGACTCTCAAGAGTCTTCTCCAACACCACAGTTCAAAAGCATCAATTCTTTGGCTCTCAGCTTTCTGTATAGTCCAACTCTCACATCCATACATGACTACTGGAAAAACCATAGCTTTGACTAGACAGAACTTTGTTGGCAAAGTAACGTCTCTGCTTTTTATATGCTGTCTAGGTTGGTCATAACTTTCCATCCAAGGAGTAAGTGTCTTTTAATTTCATGGTTGCAGTCACTATCTGCAGTGATTTTGGAGCTCCAAAAAATAAAGTCTCCCACTGTTTCTCCATCTATTTGCCATGAAGTGATGGGACCAGATGTCATGATCCTTGTTTTCTGAATGTTGACCTTCAAGCCAACTTTTTCACTCTCCTCTTTCACGTTCATCAAGAGGCTCTTTAGTTCTTCTTCACTTTCTGCCATAAGGGTGGTGTCATCTTCATACCCGAGGTTATTGATATTTCTCCTGGCAATCTTGATTCCAGCTTGTACTTCATCCAGCGCAGCGTTTCTCATGATATATCTGCATATAAGTTAAATAAGCAGGGTGACAATATACAGCCTTGTATATACAATATATTACTTCTCCTATTTGGAACAAGTCTGTTGTTCTATGTCCAGTGCTAACTGTTGCTTCCTGGCCTGCACACAGATCTCAAGAGGCAGGTCAAGTGGTTTGGTATTCCCATCTCTTTCAGAATTTTCCACAGTTTATTGTGATCTACACAGTCAAAGACTTCAGCATAGTCAGTAAAGCAGAAATAGATGTTTTTCTGGAACTCTCTCGCTTTTTCAATGATCCAGTGGATATTGGCAATTTGATCTGTTTCTCATGCCTTTTCTAAATCCAGCTTGAACATCTGGGAGTTCATGGTTCACGTATTGCTGAAGCCTGGCTTGCAGAATTTTGAGCATTACTTTATTAGCGTGGGAGATGAGTGCAATTGTGTGGTAGTTTGAGCATTCTTTGACATTGCCTTTCTTTGGGATTGGGATGAAAACTGACCTTTTCCAGTCGTGTGGCCATTGCTGAGTTTTCCAAATTTTCTGGCATAATGGATGTAGCAATTTCACAGCATTATCTTTCAGGATTTGAAATAGCTCAACTGGAATTCCATCACCTCTACTAGCTTTGTTCGTAGTGATGCTTTCTAAGGCCCACTTGACTTCACATTCCAGGATGTCTGGCTCTAGGTGAGTGATCACACCATCGTGATTATCTGGGTCATGAAGATCTTTTTTGTACAGTTCTTCTGTGTATACTTGCCACCTCTTAATATCCTCTCCTTCTGTAAGGTCCATACCACTTCTGTCCTTTATTGAGCCCATCTTTGCATGAAATGTTCCCTTGATGTCTTTAATTTTCTTGAAGAGATCTCTAGTCTCTCCCATTCTATTGTTTTCCTCTGTTTCTTTGCACTGATCACTGAGGAAGGCTTTCTTATCTCTCCTTGCTAGTCTTTGGAACTCTGCATTTAAATGGGTACATCTTTCCTTTTGTCTTTTTCTCCTTTGCTTTTTGCTTCTCTTCTTTTCACAGTTATTTGTAAGGCCTCCTCGGACAGCCATTTTGCTTTTCTGTATTTCTTTTTCTTGTGGATGCTCTTGATCCCTGTCTCCTGTACAATGTCCTGAACCTCTGTTCATAGTTCATCAGGCACTCTGTCTATCAGATCTAGTCCCTTAAATATATTTCTCATTTCCACTGTCTAATAGTTAGGGATTTGTTTTAGGTCATACCTGAATGGTCTAGTGGTTTTTCCTCCTTCAATTTAAGTCTGAATTTGGCAATAAAGAGCTCATGATCTGTGCCACAGTCAGCTCCCAGTCTTGTTTTTGCTGACTGTATAGAGCTTCTCCATCTTTGGCTGCAAAGAATATAATCAATCTGATTTAAGTGTTGAACATCTGGTGATGTCCATGTGTACAGTCTTTTCTTGTGTTGTTGGAAGAGGGTGTTTGCTATGACCAGTGCGCTCTCTTGGCAAATTCTGTTAGCCTTTGCCCTGCTTCATTCTGTACTCCAAGGCCAAACTTGCCTGTTACTCCAGGTGTTTCGGTGGTGGCCTGCTGCAGAGTTGGGGGAACTGAGTGTCTACTTTAATGCCATAATTTATTTGAAAACACTATATAAAGTGTAAAGCGATAAATATTTTTATGATTATTATGAATTTTGCCTAATCAATATGACTAGAGTAGCCTTTCTCAACTTGGTATGAAAATAAATACTTTGGTATTTTGTAAAATTTCATGGAGAAGCATACGGGAAAAACTTTAAGGCAGGAATAAATGCTACAGCATGTGAAGATCTAAACGTAAGTTCATTTGTGCACACTCAGTTGCTTCAGTCATGTTCTACTCTTTCCGACCCCATGGACTAGAGTCCACCAGGCTCCTCTGTCCATGGGATTTCCCAAGCAAGATTACTGGAGCGAGTTGGCGTGCCTTTCTCCAGGGAATCTTTCCAGATTCAAGTCTCCTGTGTTTCCTGCATTGCAGGTGGAATCTTTACTGCTGAGCCATCAAGGAAACCCCATATTTTTTTCAGAGATACTCTTTGGATGATTACAAAGGAAATAAAAGAAATTTGATTTCAAATATTTAAGAACATTGGATTGTGTAAGTGATATATTAAAATAAGACCCCATACATAAGACTTCAAGATTAAAATTCTGTTTTATGTAATTAAAAACGTCAGGCCATGTAAAGGAACAGAACAGATTGAATATATTAGCATGTTAACACTTTCTGAAGTATGAAAAGAGTGTCTGAAATTTATTGATTGATGGCACACATCTGAAAATACTGGAAAGACACAGAAGCTAAGAATGTTGATTATATACTTTAGTATAATTCACATCTCTTAAGATAGCTTTGGTGTACACGGAAAGCAAAGAATGTCATAACTGAGATCAAAGTGAATTACACTTAATTTAATTTTTGACACAGTGATTAAATAGCAGACTGAGAGCAAAAACAGGTACAGTATTTTAATGGGCAGTTGAATTAAAAGAAGGCATTATTGGCATGGAAGTCTTGATTGTAGTTCTTAAAAAATTAGAAAATGTAAATTTTCTTGAAAGAACTTATATTACTTTTTTTGTTTTAGACAAAATTGGGCACTTGTCTAGAAAAACAGTCATTAATAGATACACAAATGTGAGCTTTGCACTTTTTATTCCTTAGCAACTAATGTTGTAAGATAATTAGGCTAGCTTAGCAGGGTTTATAACAGGATATTAGCTCTGAGAGTTGGTGTCATCTTTCAAACAACCTAAAATTAGGTTGATATGGATAGATCCATAAAGCTCAAGGAAAAGGGCTCTGGGTATATATTGTTATCTGTGGGAAGATTTGGAAAATCCCAAGTGAGCCAGAAAGAGAAGTAGGAATAAAGAAAGTACAGAATCCCTGACTGCATACTATATTTGATAAAAACTCATGGGACAGGTAATGAAAAAACTTTCTTTTTAAGACAAGAAACAAGGATTGATTACCAAGACCCAGTTTCCCCCCAGTCAGTCTCTCCCATCAGGAAGTTTCAATAAGCTGCTTATCCTTATCCCTCAGAGGGCAGAACAATGAAAACCACAATCACAGAAAACTAATCAGATTGATCACATGGACCACAGCCTTGTCTAAGTCAATGAAACTATGAGCCATGCCATGTAGGGCCATCTAAGACGGGTGTGTCATGGTGGAGAGTTCTGACGAAACGTGGTCCACTGGAAAGGGAATGGCAAACCACTGCAGTATTCTTGTCTTGAGAACCACGTGAACAGCATGAAAAGGCAAAAAGATTTGACACTGAAAGATGAACTCCCCAGGTCGGTAGGTGCCCAATATGCTACTGGAGATCAGTGGAGAAATAACTCCAGAAAGAATGAAGAATGAAGTGAAAGCAACACCCAGTTATGGATGTGACTGGTGATGGAAGTCAAGTCCGACACTCTTAAGAACAACATTGCATAAGAACCTGGAATGTTGAGGTCCGTGAATCAAGATAAATTGGAAGTGGTCAAATGGGAGATGGCAAGAGTGAACACTGACATACTAGGAATCAGTGAACTAAAATGGACTGGAATGGGAGAATTTAATACAGATGGCAATTATATCTACTATTGTGGACAAGAATCCCTTAGAAGAAATGCAGTAGTCATCATAGTCAACAGAAGAGTCCAAAATGCAGTTCTCAGGTGAAATCTCAAAAACGACAGAATTATCTCTGTTAGTTTCCAAGGTAACCATTCAATATCAGAGTAATCCAAGTCTATGCCGCAACCAGTAATGCTGAAGTAGCTGAAGTTGAATGGTTCTATGAAGATCTATTAGAGCTTCTAGAACTAACACCAAAAACATATGTACTTTTCATCATAGGGGACTGGAATGCAAAAATAAGAAGTCAAGAGATAACTGGAGTAATAGGCAAATTTGGCCTCACCTGGAGTAATAGGCAAATTTGGCCTCAGAGTTCAAAATGAAGCAGGGAAAAACAGACTGGTTCTCAATAGGGAAAGGGGTACCTCAAGGTTGTATACAGTCACCCTGATTATTTAACTTATATGCAGAGTACATCAGGAGAAATGCCAGGCTTGATGTAGCATAGGCTGGAATCAAGATTTCTGGGAGAAATATCAATAACCTCAGATATGCAATGACACCACCCTTATGGCAGAAAGTGAAGAAGAACTAAAGAGCCTCTTGAAAGTGAAAGAGGAGAGTGGAAAAGTTGGCTTAAAACTCAACATTCAAAAAAACAAAGATCATAGAATCTGGTCCCATGACTTCATGGCAAATAGATGGGGAAACAATAGAAACAGTGACAGACTTTATTTTGGGGGGCTCCAAAATCACTGAAGGTGGTGACTGCAGCCATGATATGAAAAGACGCTTACTACTTGGAAGGAAAGTTATGACCAACCTAGACAGCATATTAAAAAGCTGAGACATTATTTTGCCAAAACAAAATTCCATCTAGTCAGAGCTATGATTTTTCCAGTAGTCATGTGTGGATGTGAGAGTTGGACTATAAAGAAAGCTGAGCACCGAAGATTTGATGCTTTTGAACTGTGGTGTTGGAGAAGACTCTTGAGAGTCCCTTGGACTGTAAGGAGACCCAACCAGACCATCCTAAAGAGATTAGTCCTGAATATTCATTGGAAAGACTGATGCCGAAGCTGGAACTCTAATACTCTGGCCACCTGATGCGAAGAACTGACTCATTGGAATAGACCCTGATGCTGGGAAAGATGGAATGCGGGAGGAGAAGGGGATGACAGAGGATGAGATGTTTGGATCACATCACCTACTCAATGGACGTGAGTTTGGATAAACTCCGGGAGTTAGTGATGGACAGGGAAGCTTGGTGTGCTGCAGTCCACGGGGTCACAAAGAGTCAGATACAACTGAGCACTGAACTGAACTGATTGAACATCATATAAATTAATAAACAGAAACCCCAATAAAGTCAGAGGCTAGGAGGAGGAACTTTCATGTCTTACAGTATAGCACAGCCCAACAAGAAGGAAAACATCTTCTTGGCTAGCAAAAGCTCAACCAGTGAGAGACTGTCACACCTCAGTCAGAAAAGTCACTATGAACTCTAAGTCCTCCAATGACCTCTGTGTCTACCACAACCCTCCAGACTTCCCTTTTGCTCTATCAAAGTATTCTCTATTTGTGCTCCTGCCTTTCCAAGGATGCAGACTCCAAATGGCAATTCTATATTGATATCAATAGACCCATTTTTGCTGGGGAAATAATCAAGTCTTATCCGTCTTAGGTCAACAGCATGTACTTGTTCCTGCATCTCCATGCTTTATATGAAGTGACCTGATCTCCTCAGTCACTACTGACTGGATCAGGAATTTGCAACTGACACAAAGTCCACCATTTATTAGTGGATGCTGGATTCAGCACCCATGATAAATTTGAAGATTTACTAACTACTATGAGTTCATGAAAAGCGGGGGTGGGGGGTGGGGGTGGTGGCATGAGCATGAATAAAAATCACACAGAAGTTTGGCTTGGGAGCCTGGTGGTCTCTCTCAATGATCTCATGATCTTGACATCCATCGATGACATAAAAGTAGTAAAGATAAACAATTTTATCAAGTAATAAATGTTCAACCACCTAAGACTGATGAAACTGTGTGAGTCCCATTATAAACAATGACAACAAAAGTCATTCAACCAAAGTAAGTTTAACTTTTAACATTAAAGCTTTGTGTAATGTTCCACAGTGTCTCCTTTAATATGATAATATCCTACATCATTACAGATTCAAATAGAAAGTCAGAAGGTTTATAAAAAGAAAATAATAACAATTTAAGTATAATTGTTCCCTATTTAAAAGAGGTTCCAGAAAATCATCTTTAAATAAACATTTGACTATTTAACTGTGCATTTCACTAATCCTTGTTTTGTTTGGAATAAAGCTCACACACAATAAATCTCTAATTGTTAAATATATTGAGCAAAAATGGTTGGGAAACTGTTTGGATAATTTGGATTCATTGTTCATTATAATTCTGTGCTTTGAACTAAAAAAAATTCTAAAATTGTCATACTTGTTTTGCTAACTATCCTAGTGGATTTATACATCATTTCTAAATGAGAGTTTTTTAAAATCATTATTTAAAGAGAAAGACTGCTTCACTGCACCTTAGAATTTGTCAATACACAGTCTCTGATATCTTGTAGACAAAAATGCACATGGATCACATCTTGCTATCTGGTTTCCAAAGGATCCCAGCAAATACCACGTTTTGATTCTCCTAGTTGTTAACATTTTCAGTCTTTAAAAATATACTTCACTTTCAAATCTACTGCCTGGAATATCCATCACACCCAGTGTCAGGCTTTATCTAAAATTTCCCATTTACCTTTCAGAAATTTTAATTTTAAATGTAAGATAGCATTGAGTACATATCTTACATTTAAAATTAAAATTTCCAAAAGGTAAACAGATAAGAAATAACCAAAAGGAATTCTTAAATCTGGTTATAGAATTTCACATATACACAAAAGACACAAATGGTGGGTTTCTCATGCTTCCCACGGTGAAAATCCCATTTCAGGGACCGTTAGGAATACTGTCACCTGATCGGACTCTTACCAGCAGTGCTTGGGAAAAGCCACCTAGGCCAGTGCTCATAATTCTTCACTTGGCCACTTATTATTGAGATTCTGGCAGTCCCTAAGGTTAATATGTAATGAACAGTTATAGTTGTCATCGGTTCTATGACCAACCTATGCTATAGGTCACCTCAACTTCAGTGTCTGTTCCCCCTAGTAATACTGTTCCTTCCTGTTTATTGCTGACACACAAACCTGCTTCTCAACCCAATTTGCTCTGCACACTCGCCTAAGATCTTCAGCTTACCCACTGTGAGATTTAATCCCTTATTTATTTGGTATCACCTACCATCTACCACTTTCTCACCTCTCACTCACATAGTTCCTCTGTGCCTGTGAATAATAGTACTGTATTTACTGATCATCTGATACTTGGTCAGTTAATTTTTTAAGATAAAATATCACAATGCATTTAAGGGCATGAACTTTATAATAATAAAAAAAGTCTGGATTCAGGATGTGACTGTCATTTATTAGCTGTATG
Organism: Giraffa tippelskirchi; assembly: GCF_054371585.1. Lineage (NCBI taxonomy): Eukaryota > Metazoa > Chordata > Mammalia > Artiodactyla > Giraffidae > Giraffa > Giraffa tippelskirchi. The sequence goes on along the minus strand of NC_137280.1, from coordinate 172,837,307 downwards.
CTATGGGAGAAATGTAAGCCTGCTTACCATATAAGCCTGTTTCTTCTGAAGTAAAAACGGGGCTGAAGTATTAAATATTTCTCAAAGTCGTTGTGAGGACTTAATATGATACCTAGTATGATACCTGGAAAGGACTTAACGTGTAAGTTGGATGATATAAATGACCTTTTATTTGTATACAATTGTAATATCCTTATTCTGCTTACACTAAATTCTGGTTGACTTCCAGGGCTACTAGTTTAATACTTTAATGATTGCTTCAATCAGGGTATGCCAAATAACGCTGCAGTCATGAATAACTTCCAAAAGCTTCAAGGATTAGAAACATATCTTTTTTTCAGACATGCTTATGTCCAGTCCAGGTTAGCAGGGCTACACACTGTGTCATCAGGTTCTCATCTGGGGCCTAACACACAGTGTCTAGAACATGCACCTCAGCACGGCAGCAGGAAGAAGAATACATACTGTAAGTGCCCTGGCATTTCCAACTTCCTGCTTCAAACAGGATGCTTTGCTTCTGGAGTGAAGCTCCAGATCACTGGAGCAAGTTACGGAGTCCCACGGAAAGGCGGGCAGGACGTGCAAACCTACCCTTTGCTAGGAAGAGAGAGAAAAGGAATCCTGCATGGATCGACTAATACTGCCCACAGTTATCACGGTTCATTCCTCCCAGCTACTGTATTAAGAAAAGGCTTAAAAATGCACAATTTAAAGGTATTAGAGCTTACAAGGAACACTCTTCTCAGAAAGGGGAAACTCTTTTACTAGGCTTTACTTTGAAACAATCCTGAAAGGAAAGCCGTCATGCTGCACAGTGAGAAAGATGAGTCCAAGACCTTCCAGAAGACAGTAGGGAGGACTTAAGTTCAGTCAAGGATCTTCCTGGTTGTGGCTGTCTACCAGAGTCACTGTGGAGTTGTGTCTTGTTTCATTTTGTCTTTAAGGTACACATATTTAGGCTTCACAGGATAATCAATGAAAACATACTATCAAAAAGGGTTCACACGCAACAAGGTCCTACTGTATAGAACAGGGAACTCCACTCAATGTCATGTGGCAGTTTGGATGGGAGAGGAGTTTCGGGGAGGAGGGATACACGTATATGTGTGGCAGAGTCCCCTTGCTGTCCACCTGAAACTATCGCAACACTGGTAAACGGCTATACCCCAATGGAAAATAAAATGTTCAAAAAAAAAAAAAAGGAATTAAAAAAGGATTTATCTAGGTTGTCAAGGAGTAAAAGTATTGCTTTATTCTAAGGTAGGAATCAGTTTTATTTATTAACCTTTATAAGATTCTTGGACATAGGCAAGTGAAACGGGAGATGGAATGCTCCTAAAATCGCAAGTGCATCGCACTCATAAGCACATACACATGCAGATATAGATACCTTCTCACAGGTATATAAACATATACAAAATAAAATCTAAGATAAACATGCCTATACTCCTTTAGATATTCATAACACAGTTTACGTGTACTAACTGCAAAATTTGGAGAAGATGGTATAGAAGTGGAGCTAAAATGTTACGTATTTCTCAATCATCTTTTCCAAAACAGATACATATTTTTCTACATCAGCATTTTGGAAGAATTTGCACATATCCAGTAAGCATTTTTCATTATAAGTTTTTTACTGATTTATGTATTTACACATTTTAGGATAACTTTTTCAAAATCTAGGATGGTCATCCCAGCACTTATAATCTTATTGTGTGATAATATAACAATATATATAGTTTTAATTTGTCCTTTCAAGCATTGTAAGTTTCTTATAAGATTTGGGGTGCAAGATTATCAGAATTAGGAATGATGAAAAACCAACTTTGTTGGATTTTGCAAAGACATATTCAGGCAGAAAAAGATCAAATGAGCAATAGGCAAAAGAAAGTCTACATATAGGTACCTGTCAAAACAAGTAGTAGCCAAAGCCTGGTCTTCCAGAGCAAAATATTAGATAGGATTTATTGATTACATTGATAAAGTCAGAGACTGCTATAAGAACCATATGTAGCTCCAGCTAGGTAATTGTACAACACAGCCAAGAGAAACAGTAAATTCCTAAAACTATTTGTGAAGGCCTAAAAAGCATACCTAATCAATAAAGGCCAGACCTAGTTATTATAAATAGTACTAATGTGGGTTTCTTTGGTGGCTCAATGGTGAAGAATCTGCCTGCCAATGCAGGAGATGTGGGTTCCATTCCTGGGTTGGAAAGATCCCCTGGAGAACAAATGGCAACCTATGCCAGTATTTTTATCTGCAAAATCCCATGGACAGAGGAGCCTCATAGTCTATAGTCCATGGGGCTGCAAAAGAGATGGACATGACTGAGCAACTAAAGAACAACAAATTTACCAATATATGATCTGTATCAGGAGATTTCGATTTGAGTGCTGAACTATAAGGGTGGCAGGATCATTCATGATAAACACACAATTAAAATTAAGACAGTCTCAAAATTTAGATGTATCATAATTCAATGTAATTCAAAATAATCTTTCAAGATGGCAATATTTTATAAAGTCAACCAACAAACAGACTCATTCTCAGAGAAATTACCTAACTTTTATACAGTTCTAAACTGGCAAGAGGCAAGGCCAGGATCTGACCCTAGGCTTGTCTGTCAAAGTTTCTTCTTAGGGTAACACTACAAATACATAGAGACACTAGCCCCATGCTACCTATGCCCAGTAAATTATCACTTGAGTGCCCCAAACATTGGAGAAGGCAATGGTACCCCACTCCAGCACTCTTGCCTGGAAAATCCCATGGATGGAGGAGCCTGGTGGGCTGCAGTCCATGGGGTCGCTAAGAGTCGGGCACGGCTGAGCGACTTCACTTTCACTTTTCCCTTTCATGCATTGGAGAAGGAAATGGCAACCCACTCCAGTGTTCTTGCCTGGAGAATCCCAGGGACGGGGGAGCCTGGTGGGCTGCCATCTATGGGGTCGCACAGAGTCAGATACGACTGAAGCGACTCAGCAGCAGTCCCAAACATGGCACAGTGACTGTCTTATGGTAAGGTGCATGTTTATTGTGGTGATTTATAAAAGAAAAAGATAATGTCATTGCTTCCCACACCTTCACCCATCCTCATAAAACTGCCAACTTCTACTCCAGTTCAGTTATACAACCTTTGTTGTATAAAACAGTGACTTTTTAACAGTTGAGTTCAGTTCAGTCGCTCAGTCATGTCCTACTCTTTGCGACTCTTTTCAACATTCAGAAAACTAAGATCATGGCATCCGGTCCCATCACTTCTTAGCAAATAGATGGGGAAACAATGGAAACAGTGACAGACTATTTTTTTGGACTCCAAAATCACTGCAGATGGTGACTGCAGCCATGAAATTAAAAGATGCTTGCTCCTTGGAAGAAAAGTTATGACCAACCTAGACAGCATATTAAAAAGTAGAGACATTATTTGCCAACAAAGGTCGATCTAGTCAAAGCTATGGATTTCCAGTAATCATGTATGGATGTGAGAGTTGGACTATAAAGAAAGCTAAGTGCTGAAGGATTGATTCTCTTGAACTGTGGTGTTGGAGAAGACTCTTGAGAGTCCCTTGGACTACAAGGAGATCCAACCAGACCATCCTAAAGGTAATCAGCCCTGAATAATCACTGGACAGACTGATGTTGATTGAAACAGAAACTCCAATACTTGGCTACTTGATGTGAATAATGGACTCATTTGTAAAGACCCTGATGCTGGGCAAGATTGAAGGCAGGAGGAGAAGGGGATGACAGAGGATGAGGTGGTTGGATGGCATCATTGACTCAATGGACATGAGTTTGAGTAAGCTTCAGCAGTTGGTGATGGACAGGGAATCCTGGCATGCTGCAGTCCATGGGGTTACAAGCAGTCGGATACGAATGAGCGAAAGAATTGAACTGAACCTGCAAACTACACCATATAACCAAGGACTTTATCTTTCAGTTCAATTTTCACATCAGTGTAGAAAATCAAATCACAAGGATAAAATAAACAATAAAGGTGATAGTGAGAGAGTACTTAGTACTTTTTTGTCCAATGTTTTAAAATGTCACATCAATTTATTTAACCTCATAATTAAGTATATATTGTAACATATATTTAGATATTGCATGGATACAACTTCTTTGTTACTATTACCTGTCATGTTCCTTTAAGTTGATGAAAGACATTTTACAGACTTTTTGAAGGACATGTAAGGCAATGTATTTTCTTTAGTTTTACAAGAGCTCTATACATTATCACAAATGCTTCATGTCAGTTATTGAATTTTATCTTAATGTTTGAAAATTTCATTTTATTCTCCTTTTTTAAAGAAGAAATTGGTATAATAATTCCATTTACTTCATGATGCAAATATGAGATTGTCTTATTTTGAGATACATATGGTCAATTAGCTGTTACATGGACAACTAAACCAACTTTATTTGATTTTGGATTTCTATGTAGATATGTAATTGTTTGTCAGTGTCTTCAATTGACTCTCAGAAACTATTTTTGAACTTGATATATTTGTTTTCAAGCCTCTAACTGGTTCTTCATAAGATCTACTGTAATTGGCTATTATTGAATCTCATTATAGCATACACTTTTCCCTTCAGGTAGTACATAAGCTAATCCAGGTGTGGCTATCACTTGCTTGATGTTTTTTATTACTTACTCCTGTGCATCTGCCTTATCTCTAAGGTTTCTTTCTTTTATGTCCTCTATTAACCTAATAATAAAATGACTCCTTGTTTCACAAATAGACATAATGTATTAATCAGATAAACAAAACTTTCAAACAGCTCCAAAAACATGGCTATTTTAAATCATGTGAAAATGTTTATTTTTACTCTATTTGAAAAAAAAAAACATTTAATAACATATTTGTCAAATCTGTAGAATCCACTGAAATTTGGCAACATTGTTGATTAAAAAAATAAACATTTATCTTTCTTTTTATGTCCTCATCTGATTTCAAGTTCTTTCTTAGCATTAAATTTCATTATCATTATCTTCCTAGTTTAAGAAATCTGTCAACCTCTAAGCTATGCAAAGAGTATCACTTTTCACACCCCAAAAAATAGATTCCCAAAGCCCAACTTCTCTATATATTTCTTTTAAGTTATGGATCCCAATTCCTCCTACCACTGGGACCTTACTCATTTATTTACACTAACTCCTGCATATTTAATTTCTCCTATATAGGACCTCTTTGCTTGGATCACGATTAATTTTTAAAGAACAACAAAAGCAAAACAAAGTGAGACTTCCCCTTGACCTTTAACCACTTGGACTATTACTCTTTCTGGCTTTCCACCGCAAAACTCAAAATAATAGCTGAACCTCAGGATCTTGTTTCCACTGAACCTTATTTCACTCCGAAAACCTTTAATAAGATTCCACTTTCCAAGACTGCCGATCAGGTGTTAAACGTCATTTTGTCATTTCTGGACTTCAGCAAAGACAGCCTTGTGTGTGCTTCAAAGCATGGTTGCTGGCGCCAGACTTCCTGTACTGAAATCTCAGCTATGCCATTTACTTGCCTCAGTGTCATTATTCGTAAAATAAACATAATACTTATTTCATAACATTCTCGTGAGCGTTAAAGTGGGCTAATATGTAAATAAAGCACTATAAATAGGGGCTATAATATGGTGAAAATGTCCAAAACAAAAGAACTACCATTAAACCTATCTGGAAGTTACCCTAATAGCATACAGAAAATGTTCTCAAGATAAAAAAATGCTGAAAGAAATATGCTCAACCTCTGTAAAACAGTGGAGGTCTATGACACCTGAGTCTTGATCATCTCCCTTCTTTGACCCATCCCCCAGCTCTCTGTGTTAGAAGGTATACTCCGGGTAGATGTGAAAAAAAACCTGGGGTTTCTTTTCTCTTAGGTCCCTGTCGAGGATCATTATCTCATCAGGAAGCATAAGAGCCCATCATTTGTCACATCACCACCCCTTTCAAGTTTTAAGTTGCAAAGGCTACATTTTACTGGGCAGTATAGCTAAGAGGTCAGAGGCTCACTTCCTCCACCCAGTCCTCCACTCACAGGACAAAGAGCTAACCCCAGGAGCCACAGGCCAAAAATAGGGGGTGCCTGATCACCCTTTCCCCAGCTTGCTTAGGGCAGGGGTTCCACATCTGTATCAACAAGCTGAAACCCAGAGGCTATCATTCCTACCCAGCACCCTATCTGTAACAAGAATCTGATGGACAACCTCTTACAGAACTCTGGAGCGCTAGCTTTGGATTTGACCAGGATGAGGTAGTCCAAAAGAAGAGAGAGTTTTTGAGCTCACCTGAAGGGAACTGGCTTTACTTAAAAGAGTGAACTTTCATGCCAGCCTAAGGCTATGATTGAAAACAGGTGAGCTTTTGGTGTTAGGTAATTAAGAGAGAGAGAGAGAGAGAGAGGCTGGTAGCTCATTGAGAAGAAGGTAAATCATATACCAGCCAGTCATATGCCAACCAGAGTTCACCAAGTGAAAAGAGTTTTAAAGACCACTCTTGGGTTCAGAATAAATCTTAAGGACTGGCCTCATAAACCAGTCCTGCAAAATAACCTCAATTTAATTAGATTACATTGAGGGGTAATTTACTCCCCAGGCTATTTTTGAAAACAACAAAGCAATCAGCCACAAATTAGTAGAGACTGAGCTTGATTCAACAGCAAACAAGGCAGACAGCTTAACAGAGAAATCTACAAAATATAATCAACAAATGGTGCTAGGACACTGGATGCTCATATACAGAATTGTGCTAAAATGATTCAAAGACCTAAATATGAGGCCTAAAGCTATGAACTCCTATAAGAGTAAACTACTCTGTCTATGTAGATCTTCCTGACTTTGGATTTGGCCAATGGTTCTTAGATGTGACCAGGATAAGGTAGTCCAAAAGTAGAGAGAGCTTTTGAACTCACTTGAAAAACCACAAGCAAAAACAGAAAAAAAAAAAACAAAACATATATATATATATATAATTACACTTCATTGAAATTCAAAACTATTGTGCTCCAAAGGACCCTAATAAGAAAGAGAAAAGATAATCCATGGAATGGGAGAAAATATTCATAAGCCACATGTTTGATAAGGTACTTGTATCTATAATATATAAAGAATGGTTACAACGCAATAATAAAAAGAACCCAATTTAAAATGGGCAAAGGATATCAGCAGACATTTCTCCAAAGTAGGTATAAAAATGCCAATAAAGATATTAAAAATATGTAACATCGTTAAGTACAAGGGAAACAAAAATTAAAATCACCATGAGCTAGAACTTTGAATCTACTAAAATGGCTTTAACTTATAGGACAGATAGCAGGTGCTAGCAGGATTGCATAATTTGGAATTCTCATACACCATGGTAGAAATAAAAAACAATGAAGTCACTTTGAGGGAAAAATACATGTCTGGAAAAGTCTGGAAGTTCCTCCAAATGTTATACATAATGCTATCCTATGGCCTAGGAATTCTACCGATAGGTATGTATCCATGAAAAATGAAAAAACACCCACCTGAAACTTTTACACACACGTTCATAGCAAATTATTCATGTTATCCAAAAAAGCAGAAACAACTCAAGTGTACATTGACGGTTGTCTATTCACGCCATGGTATATTATTTAGGAATAAAAATTAACGAAGTACTGATATATGCTACAACATGGATGAACCTTGAAAATATCCCATTATAGGAAATTGTCACTGGCATCATTCGCAAACAATTTCTAGGAAACGAAGATAGAATCTGGGTAATAAAGTCTAACCTTTTTTTTTTTCCTTCGTGGCTCATCCAGTGTCACTTGCTCACAGAGTGCCGATGTGGGAGTCTTGCACTCCAAGCTTCAGACCCGAGCTCCTAATGCCCTACCGCCGTCCCACCGCTGCAGCTCCAAGGGCTGTGGGCGTGTGCCCCAGCACTGCGCAAGCGCTGTGCAAGACGCTGCGATTCAGCTGGAGGTGCTGGTCTGGGTGCAGACAAGCTACACCTGGCACTGAGATCAGGTGTGGGGAGCAGCCCAGCTGCATCAGACCCATGGGAAGTCTGCCCCTTCCCCACTGACAGGAAGCCTATAAAACAACCCCACCCCACCCCACCCATGCAAACCTGCCTTCAAGAGAGCCTGTGTTCCTGAGCATAAGCTTGCACCTCTCCATTCTTTGATCAAAAACAAAGTTTTCTTTCTGGCAGTGACGACCTCCCCCAGAGAACACACCTTCTGGCAAAGGATCTCCATCATCCCTCCACAGAGGAGAAGAGAAAACACAAGAAGTGCCTCGTACAGAACCCTAATTCCTATACTGTGGATGTGAAAAGCCCAGAATGCTATAAAACCACCACCGTCTTTCTGTTCAGTTCAGTTCAGTTGCTCAGTCATGTCCGACTCTTTGCGACCCCATGGACTGCAGCACGCCAGGCCTCCCTGTCCATCACTAACTCCCGGAGTTTACCCAAACTCATGTCCATCGAGTCGGTGATGCCATCCAGCCATCTGATCCTCTGTCATCCCCTTCTTCTCCAGCTCTCAACCTTTCCCAGCGTCAGGGTCTTTTCCAATGAGTCAGCTCTTCGCATCAGGTGGCCAAAGTATTAGAGTTTCAGCTTCAGCATCAGTCCTTCCAATGAACACCCAGGACTGATCTCCTTTAGGATGGACTGGTTGGATCTCCTTGCAGTTTAAGGGACTCTCAAGAGTCTTCTCCAACACCACAGTTCAAAAGCATCAATTCTTCGGTGCTCAGCTTTCTTTATAGTCCAACTCTCCTATCCATACATGACTAATGGAAAACCCATAGCTTTGACCAGACGGACCTTTGTTGGCAAGAATACACAGGAAAACTATACAAAAAAGATCTTCACGACCCAAATAATCACGATGGTGTGATCACTAACCTAGAGCCAGACATCCTAAAAGATGGTGCTGTGAAAGTGCTACACCACCGTCTTTAGCCATACACCAACAGTAGGCTTGTGTGTTGGCCTCTCTACTGTCCTCTGCCAGCCTACAGGAGGAAAAGCAAGCCTTACAAAAGGATGCTCCTTCAGAGGCAAGCAGCACTAAAAGCACCCTATATCAAGATGAATGGGAAACCACCCCAATAAACACATTTGGGATAATAAAATAAAATAAAATAAAATAAAATAAAGCTTTGCTGGACTTCCCTGGTGGCCCAGTGAATAAGAATCTGCTTGCAATGCTTTTGAACTGTGGTGTTGGAGAAGACTCTTGAGAGTCCCTTGGACTGCAAGGAGATCCAATCAATCCATCCTAAAAGAGATCAATCCTGGGTGTTCACTGGAAGGTCTGATGTTGAAGCTGAAACTCCAATACTTTGGGCACCTCATGCGAAGGGTTGACTCATTGGAAAAGACCCTAATGCTGGGTAGGATTGAGGGCGGGAGGAGAAGGGGACGACAGAGGATGAGATGGTGGATGGCATCACTAACTCGATGGACATGGGTTTGGGTAAACTCCGGGAGTTGGTGATGGACAGAGAGGCCTGGTGTGCTGCAATTCATGGGGTCACAAAGAGTCAGAAACGACTGAGCGACTGAACTGAACTGAACTGCCAATGCAGGGACACAGGTTCAATCCCTGGCCCAGGAAGATCCCCTGTGCCACAGAGCAACGAAACCCGCACACCACAACTGCTGAAGCCTTCATGTTCTAGGGCCTGCAAGCCACAAGCAATGAGCCCCTGCGCCACAACTACTGAAGCTTGCACACCAGAAAGTCACAACTGCTAAGCCCGTGCGCCTGGAGCCTGTGCTCTGCACCGAGAGAAGCCACTGAAGGAGAGGCCGGCGAACCGCAGCTAGAGAGAGCCCGCCAGCAGCAGTGAAGACCCAGCACAGCCCAAAATGAATAAAATACATTAAAAAATAAATATAGTATTGTGTACGTCTCAAGATTTTTTTTAAAAGCAAAGCTCTCCTTTGCTTCTGAACTGAACTCGGTCCATCATGTTCTATAAAGGCCACAGTGACTACTGGTAGGAGGACCCTTGTTGGGGTCCAACTTGAAAGGGTCGGTAAAAAAAAGTGTCCAGAACAGGCAAATCAACGACGGCAGTAAGTAGATGGGTGGTTACCTAGGACTGGGGTCGGGGTGGGAGAGAAGGGGGAGCAGTTGCTAATATTGGAGGGGTTTCCTTTTGAGGTGGTAAGAATGCTCTAAAAGTGTTTGTATCATGGTTTCCAACTCCGTGAAAATATTACAAAATTGTTGAACTGTATACTTTAAATGGGTGAATTGTATGTTCAATGAATTTTATCTAACATAGTTGTCATCAAAAAAAAAAAAAAAAGGCAGCATCTCCACTCTTCTGAATCAAGGCACAGAGCAGGGATGACTTTAAAACATCGTGAAATAAAGGTAACTTGAGAAAAAAATAAAATTGCTTTAGCACCATGTCTAAAGCCTTTTCTTTTCTCCTCAGCTAAACTTCTTTTAAAAACACAGCTTCTGCTCCACTACATCTAACTTCCTTTTATGCTTCTATCATCAATCCAGGTTGCAAGTACCCACATCAACCTTGAATTTTCCCTCCCTCTCTGTTCCTTTATTCAGCCATCTTCAGGGACCTACTTATCTCATTTACCCCTTTACTCCTGGCCTTGCTGACAGGACCTTAATATACTCTCACAACAGAGATAGTGGGAGTATTCATAATATGAATAGTGGAAATTCTGTTAAAAATACCACTGTTGTATAAAATATGCCACATCCTGCTGTGTAAGTTAATTATTTTCCATCTCAGCCATGTCCATTTGCATTTGAAATTCTTTAATATTCCACCAAAATTTGAGCAATATATTTCTCATACAAACAACCATAATGCATTCTTTTCACATGGATGTACTTTTCATTATTTGGAATGTAGCTAGCAGAGAGAAAAGAAAATGAATCACAGTTAGAATTAAAATCTATCATCTATCTGGGCTTCCCAGGTGGCTCAGAGGTAAACAATCCACCTGCCAACGTAGGAGATGCAGGATTCTCGGGTTCTATCCCTGGGTTGGGAAGATCCTCTGCAGGAGGGCATGGCAACCCACTCCAGTATTCTTTGCTGGAGAATCCGATGGACAGAGGAGTCTGGTGGGCTCCAGTCCTTAGGGTCACAAAGAGTTGGACATGACTTAGCAACTGAACACACACACAACCATACACATATATCTATCTACCTATCTATCTATATTTCAAACTGACCCTACATTGAAATTTATCACATATATAATTAATGATGAAAACATAATTTAAAATTTTTAAACTGCAAAGATGTATTAAGGGAAATTTAGTTATTGATCTGTTGCAGTAATCTTTATCTTCTCAAAACTATTATCTCTTCCAAAATTGTTTGTTGTTTCAGATCTTGAAACATTCTTAAAGGAGAGTTGTGAATGTCTTTTTACTCTTAGAAACAGAATGATACATCTTATAAAAATTAAATTAAATTGAGCTATGAAATATTAGTTTGTTTTAAGAATTTAGACCTCCAATATGGATTTGACTTCTCAGCTTCAGATAATTCCATAAAGGAAGATCTATAATGTCATAAGTTGCAATTCACATTTCTAAGGTCTCTTTTTAGGGAATACATTGGACTTAGGCCAGTATTTTAGGCAAATGTCTTCAGGTTAGCCTTACCATGAACATTACAGCTCAATTTCAGTAGAAATGAATGTTTTGACGGTCAGAAAAGTAGAATGTCTGACCCAAAGATTTGTTTTTCTTAATTAAAGCTTCATGGATATACACATTCAAAGGAATTGTTATGATAGAAATAAATTTAGGGGAATACTTCTGACGTGTAAAAATACAATGAAAAATAATTCAAATTTTCCCTAGTATGGCTAAAACACAGTATATGGATAAACCGGCATAGTAAAATGAATTTATGACAACTTCCTGCTTATTTTGGTGTAAGCAAATCATATACTTTTAAAATTTATTCCTGTAAACAATATGCAGTCCTCTTTATGTAAACTTTCCATAACACACAATGAATAATGAGAGTTAGCCTCTTAAAACTTTCCCGAGTGAACGTTACCATTTATTTTCTAAACAGTTATGGGTGTTTTGTGCTGTTTTTGTTTGTTTGTTTGTTTGTTTGTTTTACCACCCTCATGTATATATCTTTCTTTTTGATACTAAACAGCAATAAATATAAAGCAGTGTTCAATTCGCTAAGTACGTATAAAAATGTCTTCCCCTAGAATATGTTACTAACAATTACTATTCACAGATGCAAAACAAGTATCATCATTTCAGTACGATATACTATGGTATCTAATGAAAACACTTTATCAAATAAAAAGGGTCAGGGAGGCCTAGTCCAAGTCCTCCCTCACACTACCTCCATTACACTGAGCAAGTCAGTTCCCGTCTCTCACCATTTCATCCGTCCATCTATAAAATAAAGCTGGACAACATCATTTCTAAGGTTCCCTTTCAGCTCTAACATCATGTGTGTGTGCTTCCAATTTGTAATTAGTTTATAAACTGAATGCAAAGTATTACAATAAACTAAGAGTAAAATAAACCGTGGCATGTGATTGTGTTTATTTTCAGAATGGTTCAACATTTGAATGTTTGAAATTTATTTTATTGATGTAACACAACTCTATTCATTTGCTTCTGAAACAATATAGAAGAATGCAAATATACAAGGAATAGGTTAGCTAATCACCTGGTGAGATATAATGTGTAGAAATTTTAAATTCATTATATTTTCAAAGGTTTCACTTGCCAGCCTGTTAGTAAATATATGGACTATGATAAATCAGCCTAAGGGTAGGCCTTGATCTTGTCTACCACTGTAAATTGCTTATCAACAACTCACACTAATAGTGTAATGTCTGTAGAAAATAAATCACAGTCTATGCATTAAATTTTGTTAAGAAACAAAATGAAACGCTTACTCATGCTGACCTCATACTTTTTTAATGACAGATAAAATAAACTGAAGGCATGTATAATAAATGAATAAAAATATAATGATTTATGTGCTCATATTTTAGGTCTCAATTAAGTTTATCACTGGACATAAATCTACTTTAATCTCACAATTTCAGATCTCAAGACTCACCTTTCATGAAATGAGAGTCAAATGAAAGTAAGTGAAAGGTAGGGAAACATACAAGGAATAGTAAGAGAGCATTAGAAAAAAGAATCGTGTAAGATAAAAAGTAAGTAGTATGATAAAAAAAAAAGTGCTGGAGTGCTTCTAGAAATGAAGTATGCATGTGTATGCACACATGTGTGTGTGCCCATATACATACAAGCAGATATTTAATGTACACATTTATATTAAATTAGAATACGGTGGCATTATTAAGTGACTGAAGTGGTCTCTGGTAGGTTGCACAAAAGAGACTCCCAGAACTAAAGTTCCCAGAGGTAGTTTATTGTCAAGAGTCACATCCAGAAACAGAAAAGCAAGGGACACTCTCTGATCACGTGTGCAGTCAGTGTGAATCCAGAGGTTCACGGAGTGGGTGCAGTCACAAGCCCAAGTATAACCAGAATAGCTGAGCATTGTTTAGAATAAAACCTGAATTTCAGTGATTCACCATCACTGTGGGCACCCGCTAGTCACATTTCTCAAAGAGATGATGCGACTGCATCTACTTCCAAAAGCAACAATGACTATGATAACCATTACCTTCATAATGGTTACTGAAGTTTACTATGTGACATGCATAGTCCTAAGAACTTTACATTAATCTGTTCATTTAATCATTATCGCCAGTTGTATGAGGGTAGGTACTGTTGTTATTCTATCATACTGATGAAGAAGCTGAGGCATGGACTGATTAAATAGCTTGCCCAGGGTCATCTAGAGGGAGGCAGAATGTAAATTCAGACATATGACTCCAGAGTCTATGCCATCAACTCCTTGCCTCTTTATGCCTTGTCTATATATGTGGTATCTTAATAACTTAATAAAGGCCGGCTATTATCATTTTCAATTTTGAAAAGGAGAAAACATAAAATATCATCTGCAGATATCATCACGTGTGTCCAAAAACCTGGAAGAAGAACAGTACCTCACCTCCAGAATTGGAAGGATCAATACTGCAGTGAGAGAGAACTAGACTCAGGACTTTTTGTCAGCATCTCATGATAGTTGTAAGCCTCCAGAGACTTCATTCCCTGGGGAATGAAGAATGGCTGAGAGGTACACTGGAACGGACCTTCCTGCAAGCAGACCAAGAAAGGCTCCAAGTCCCAAGCTTTCTACCAAGTAAAATCAAGTTCCTAGATCCAAGGAACCTAGTTAGACAAGGCTCTGAGAGAGGAGGCAGCTGAATTCATAGTGTGCTCAGACGCTCAAGCCACTTAAACCAAATCCACTGCTGCAAGGACTAGTCCAATAGCCTGTGCCCTGGAGCATGTGTTTAGGATCTCAGTCTACTGGAGCCTTGGGAATTAATCTAGATCTTTAGTAGATTACACCCTAACCAGAATTAGGCTATTATTTATTTTTTTATTTACTATTTGTATGATGGGTGCTCTCTCTCCAACTATAGTATTTCTTTATTGCGGGAATTTCCCTCTTTCAAAATGTCTCTAGGAGGTATGTGAGAGACTGTGTATTCTGAAGATGGCCACAGGTACATATATCTCACGTCCTCTGCCAGGCGACCCTGTCAGCTTCCATCCACCTCAGAGAGAACTAGACACTCTCTCCCCACCCTCTGGATCTCGGGAGGCCCTGCAGCTGCTTCGATCAATAGGACCAGCAGAAGTGAGGCTGTGCAAGTCTCTGCTCCCTGCCTCTTGGAAGCCAGTGACCCCGTGAAAATCAGGGCTTTCCTGAGAACCCTGCATTGTGAGAAGATCATGGAAGATGCCACAGAGAGAGACAAAGGGAGACAGGATGAAAGAGAACAGGCCAAGAACAAGGGAGCCAGACATATGTGTTGGGAAATGGTATTTTCACAGTTCTGCTCGGTTAGGGTCTTATGGATAAAGTTTGCTGGGGGTGAGTGTGGGGAGGATAGCAACCCTAAAGAAAGTAAAGATTTACCTCCCCAAGGTCATTTCTTTACATGGCAAATGGTAATGAACCTAGAGACCTTCTCCTCTCTTCAGAGAGAGTTTTGTTTCTCTCTCCATTTCTATCTCTGTCTCTGCAAGGGGAGAAGGGGTAGCTTCTGTTTATATATGTGCCAGCTGTTTATATAAGTTTCAATAATTCATATTCTCAAGGTTCCTCTGCTTTGGTACAATTCCTCTATACACAGATTACATGTCACCCTCACAGCATCACCTGGGGTTGGGGGGTGCGGATATTGTGAACTAGTGCTAGGGTCAATATGTGAGTGAATAATCTGACTGTTCCCTAATTTGGAAACCTTGTGTTGCTTATAAGGATCAGTCAATAAATGGAGATATAAAAACCTCACAATGTAAAGCTATTTTAGAAGTGGATCCTGCAGCCCCAGCTGCCCTAGCCCCATTACCTGGATCAGAGAAAAGATGCCCAGCTGAGTCCTTTCCCAATTTTTGACCCACAAAATCATGTACAAAATAAAAGACTGTTTTAAACCACTAAATCTGGGGGTAGTGTTTGCTTGTACATGCTTAGCCACTCAGTCGTGACCGACTCTTTGCGACCCCATGGACTGCAGTCCACCAGGCTCCTCTGTCCATGGGATTCTTCAGGCAAGAAAACTGAAGTGAGCTGCCATTTGGGAATAAATAATTGAAAACAGTGGATGGTTTGTCTAAATGTTATCTTTTTTTCTATTGCCTTATTGTCAAACATTCCTTTTTACTATTTTTAAAAATACTCCATATTTTTGCATACTAATGACCAGGTTTACATATAAGAGAAAATTTAGTATTGCAATAAGCCATTCCATTCCGTTCATATATTTTATTTTCTGATTATATTCTAATTTTTCTTTCAACAGATACTTTTTGATATTTAAGTCAGCCTTCTCCTTCTCTCTCGTTAAACTCCACATCATCTTTTTATGTATGGATGGATGTGTGAATGTGTATATGTATGAATATATCAAAGTATTTATTCATTTATTCACATGTTTATTTATGAGTATATTCGCTTATTTATTAACAG
This sequence comes from Giraffa tippelskirchi, assembly GCF_054371585.1. Classification (NCBI taxonomy): domain Eukaryota; kingdom Metazoa; phylum Chordata; class Mammalia; order Artiodactyla; family Giraffidae; genus Giraffa; species Giraffa tippelskirchi. Next base: position 172,821,221 of record NC_137280.1, on the reverse strand, counting down.
AGTAATACCTATGTTTTGCCATTCCCAAGTGAATACGATACAACTTGTAAAGAGATTACATGTAACATTTTGACATATGTTTATGAGTTCAGGATGGAAACAAGGTCATCTCTGAGTAATGGATCTAGATGCTTATTTACATAAAATATGACTGGGTCTGTGAATCTACTAGCGGAACACAGAAAATAATAGAAACAGCATAAATGTCAGTGGCTATCCTTTCCATATATGGCACCTACATTATCCTGATTACCTGACCAATATTCCATTATTATAGTGTGATCACATGAAAAAAATCAATTGCATAAGTTAAAAATGAAAATGAAAAAGTGTAAGCCTCATCAGTTAATTGAGCAATGTTGGATCTTGTCTTTACACTGCTTGTCTGGCCGCAGCAAGTTTGAGAAGACCACACGAAAGTTATTTCAAAGTTTCTTTACCTAAAAACTAGGAGGTAGGTTGATGCGGGAATACATTTCTATCATTCTTGAACTTCTTTCTTGACAGTAGGTTGACAGGAAAATAGAATGAACAAGAGCTGTCAGCAGAAGTGGATTCCTGAGAAAGTGATAGAAAAGAGTGGGGAACAGTGAGGAAGGTCTGCTATTTCATCCCTTCATATTTCATATTTCAGCTCAGAGCTGACTTTGAAAAAGATAGAAAATCCCCTTGATAATAATCCAACATTTTGCCTCACTGAGTGAAAATAGTAATAAATTGATGATCACCCAGCATTTTGAGGGATGATTTTAAGTAAAGAAATAAATTTTGAATAAGGATGGTAAGAAATTTAAAATGGAAATCATGTTGTAATTTTGGAAGACCTACTTTCAAATGTCCTTAGCCTGGGATTCATGAACCCATAAGCTTCATGTTGTCCATTAATCTCCTGAAATTGTGTGTGAAATCATCTGATATCTCACTTTTTATGAGAATCTTTTACCCGATTTTCAAATAGCCTGAGTCAGAAATGAAGACTCTCCACAGATTTCTTTAAAAGAAATCAAAATTAGTGAGCATTAACATGGTGAGCTTGGGAAGCTTTATAACGGACCATATCCCTTTCACCTCCATTTCCAAGCACTGAAGATCAGAAGGTGCAATTCTAAAGGATTGACTTAAAGTACAGTTTTTGTACTAAAAGGACCAAATTAGAGTTATCAACCAACCCTAGTAGTATATCACCTTTGACTCTCCTAGAAAAGTCAAGGTTTTTGATGCAATATACACATTGCTGAACCATTTGAAGTGTGTGTGTGTGTGTGTGTGTGTGTGTGAGCGTGTGCGTTCCATCATGTCCGACTCTTTGCAACCCCACAGAAGGTAGCCCACCATGTTCCTCTGTCTATGGAATTCTCCAGGCAAGAATACTGGAGTGGGTTGCCACTTCCTACTCCAATCATTTGAAATAGCAATAGGGAAAAGCCCAAATTCAGTGGGAAAGTACCCTTGATCAGTACATGATCTTTGATAGTATTTACCTCCATTCCTTGAGATAGGGATATGGCTACTGAATTTTGTTGGCAAACTGCTGTGAGAAAAGCAATTGCTAAAATACAAAATGAAAGGGGCTGCTGAAAACTTTTAAAGAAAAAAAAAGCTTAAAAATTATTTCATACAAAGTATGAACATTGAAACCTGGTTTCAGCGATTGAATATACAAGTTTAATGTTAGGATAGGATGCTTTTTAAAAGGGCAAATTTCAATAGCAAAAATTAATGAACTACTTCCAACAAGGGGCTCGCCTAGTGGCTCAGTCAGTAAAGAATCTGCCTGCAATGCAGAAGGCTGCCTGCAACACAGGAGAACCAGATTCCATCTCTGGGTCAGAAGCTCCCCTGGAGAAGAAAATGGCAACTGATTTCAGTCTTCTTGCTTGGAAAATCCCATGGACAGAGGAGCCTGGCAGGTTACAGTCCATGGGGTCACAAAGAGTTGGACATTACTGAACAACCAAACGCTACTACCATTCCCAGCAAATGCTGAATAAAGTCCAATTTGAGTTATTGGTCTCCCCACAAAAATAAAAAAATAGTTTTTAATATACAACTATAAGCACGTTCTTTGCAATAGATAATACATTTTCAGTAGACAGTGATCTCAATTACAGCCCAGACAACCAGTATTAAGTATAGAGAATTAGTTGCATATTTTAATGAGCCCATGTTGTTAGGTTCAATATTTCTTGTCCAAGCTAAACAGTACAAATGCCACCTGGGCACCGACAATTTTAGACATTTATTACTTGATTAGAATAAACAGATATTTTGCTTCATTTATTCTTTTCTATTGTAGACAAAATCTTGCTTGTGGGAACATTTCATTTACCTCATTTTCCTTCATAACTTCAGAACAAAACCAAAGTTGTTTGCATGTAATGTTTTCTTGTAAAGTAATATTATTACTCCATCAGCACTCAGTGGGCAAACATATTTTTCAACATTCCTCTTTTAATTAACTTGTCTTACAAACAAAGGCTACCAGATGAACACAATTTATCCCCAGCATGCATTTTCAGCTAGGAGGCAGATAATTATTGCTCACTGCAGAAATAATGTTCTCCTACTTGCTCATGTAAAACAAACTTTAAATGTCATTTTACAGCGATAAAGATTACATAGCACTGGGCTGTCTTGAGGGAGGACAATTACCCAGAGGAGCTTCTCATTAACCCCAAGGTCAGGGGTGAGAGATGATCACCAGCCCCGACTAACACAAACCTCAATTGCCCTGCTCTAAATATAATGTCCTCATAACCACACAAGTGGTGGCAATAAACACTAAACAGTTATTGTGATACATTCCTATGTGGAACTAGACACTGTGCAAAGCGGCTAGGTACCTGCAATCTTGCCCCATCTGTCTGGGGAGCAGAGCATAGCAGTGTTAGGTGGAAAAAGAGGGTCTGAAAGCAAATTGCTTCTTTGATAAGCTAGAGGCAGCTTTGTCAACATTCAAATACATTGTTTCAATAGCTCTCAGCCATTGCAAAGTGGATCCTTAAGCATTAAGAGAGAACTGGGCTTGCAAACCAAGTGCCTCAAGTCTGGCCACTCTGCTCAGCTAGGCTGTGTAAGGCATTTCCCCGAGGTCTGGGAAGACCGGAAGCCCTGGAAGAAAGCATGAGTGTGTGTGTGTGTTCAGTTGCCTCAGTAGTGTTCAACTCTGCGACCTTATGGGCTGTAGCCCACCAGGCTCTTCTGTCCATGGGGATTCTCCAGGCAAGAACACTGGAGTGGGTAGCCATGCCCTCCTCCAGGGGATCTTCCCTACTCAGAGATAGAACCTCTGTCTCTTATATCTCCTGTATTGGCACGTGAGTTCTTTACCACTGAGCCACCCAGTATAGTTCTGTTATCATAAAGTCCTACTCAGATAAGTTGTGCAAGGAAATATCCTGCTTATTTAATTCTCATACACCATAAATTATAAGACAGAGGGTAATTTTAGTTTTTCTTTTCTTTTTTTTTGCAGAAACAGAAAGAGAGAAATACAAACTATAGAGGTGATCCTTTAATAACACCTATGTAAACTTCCCAGGTCCACTTATAGACAGATATTTTTTCAATAATACACATATGTACTGTAAGTGTATTTTCCCTTACGATTTTGTTAATAACATTTTATTTTACTTTACTGTGAGAATATAGTGTAGAATACACATAATATACACAATATATGTTCTTTGACAATGTGTAATCAGCAAGGCTTCCTGTCAGCTGTAGGCTACTAGTTAAGTTTTCAGGGAGGAAAAAGTTATATGAGATTTTTCAGCTGCAAAGGGAACAAAGCCCCTAACCCCTGTGTTGTGCAAGGGTCACCCGTACACACATTGATCACTGTTCCACTGCAAGTTTGTTGTTGCTGCTCTTTAGTCACTAAGTCATGTCCGACTCTTTGCGACCTCGTGGAAAGTAGCTCGCCAGGCTCCTCTCTCCATGGGATTCTCCAGGCAAGAATACTGGAGGGGGTTGCCATTTCCTTCTCCAGGGAATCTTCACAACTCCCATCTCCTGCATTGGCGGGTGGATTCTTTACCACTGAGCCACCTTCAGTTCAGTTGCTCAGTTGGGTCCAACTCCTTGCGACCCCATGGATTGCAGCACGCCAGGCCTCCCTGTCCATCACCAACTCCCGGAGTTTACTCAAACTCATGCCCATCGAGTCAGTGATGCCATCCAACCATCTCATCCTCTGTCGTCCCATTCTCCTCCTGCCTTCAATCTTTCCCAGCATCAGGGTCTTTTCTAATGAGTCAGTTCTTTGCATCAGGTGACCAAAGTATTGGAGCTTCAGCTTCAGCATCAGTCCTTCCAATGAATATCCAGGACTACCACCTTAGTGACAACCAGTTTGTGCTTTATGGATTCTTGGGAGGGTCTGGATGTTGTAGGGAAGCAGCCCCCAGTCAGAGGGAAAGTTCAAAATAATGCAAATTTTGCCAAACTATCTGTGGGAGTATTACAGAGTGATCTGAATGGAAGGCTTGCAACTCCTGCTGGCCAATGCAAAGGCTTTGTAAAAGGATAGAGATTGGTCTAGTTAATTTACAATGCAAACAAAGTACTTTTGGTGCAATGGGAAAGAAGGAAAAAGAAGATCATAAAACTGACTAGCACATCCTGGGGAAGGTTAACCTACCTGGCTGAAGAAAGGCAGAGAAAAAATAAGAGAGATACGGTCTGGTTAATGTGAAATTCCCAGTCACCCTAGAAAGGAAATGAGAAAAAAGACCTAAAATTGGCTTTGTGTCTTAGGATCTTTTGAATGGCAGTTCACTTATCAGGGTCAGAGTTTTTTCATTCTTCTTCTTGAAATATAAACTAATAGGAAAAGCATTTAGAAATGAGCTGGTAGAGAATATTTATTTGGTTGTGTTCATGTGGGGAAAAGGTTCCGTTGAGTAAAGAACATGTTGATATATCATAAAAACATGTTAAAATGATAAATATATTGGTAAACAATAGGAATCTGAAAGTGGCGAGGTTTTATCCTAAAGGGTCTTGTGAGCAGAAAGGAGTGAGGGCAGAAAGCAGGTAAAAAGCTGAAGGGGCAGCTAGAGTGGTTTGCAATTTCATCAGTCATCCTGGTTTCAGAATAGTTTCAAGTATTAAAGGCATTAAAAATAAACAATTCTTCCCCCACGTTTTTAACAACAGATCATACATTTTATAAGGTAGTAATTCTTATCTATTTTTAAGCTATACAAAAAGTTTTCTTTTTTTTTTTTTTTTTAAGGCTTGGAAAACTCTTCTGGAGGATGAAGTAAGAAAATAAGAAGCACAGTCTTGAAATGATGGCAGAGGGACTCCTCTACATAAGCGTGATAGGGAGTGAGCCCTGGAGTTATAGACTGGCTCAAAGTCAGTGTAAGATATTTTGACCAGTTTTGTGTGTTGAGGCTAAATCTGTTGTCCCAGGTTTGCCATGTGATGATCAGCTGATTTTTAAAATAGTTTGTGTTGGTAAAGAATCTGCCTGCAATGAGGGAGACCTGGGTTTGATCCCTGGGTTGAGAAGATCCCCTGGAGAAGGGAAAGGCTACCCACTCCAGTATTCTGGCCTGGAGAATCCCATGGACTGTAAAGCTCATGGGGTCACAAAGAGTCGGGCAGGACTGAGCGACTGTCACTTTCATACTATCATCATGTGTGTCGGTAAGGGGGAGAGAATTGATTAGCAGGAGAATCTTGTTCTCTTCACATGTCTGGGGTCACTATGACTGCCTACTAGTACTGCCCCACATGACGAGTCTAACCCTTGTTCATGAAAAACGGGGAGAATTCAGGCGCTGGTGGAGCAGAGGATGCTGTGCTCTGGGACCTGCGGCTGTGTGTGTCTGAGCCCTGCCCGTCCGTCATCACACAGGCTGCCTCAGCTTCACTGTCAGGAAGCCAGGGCGCTCAGAGGACTGCTCTGACCCTTCCCAAGGTGGAGAAGGAGCACCTGACAAAGGCATGCTGGTCCCTCCCAGATAGTTTAGTGGTTTCTAAATTCCATCCTAATTTAACTGTTCAGTTCAGTCGCTCAGTCGTGTCCAACTCTTTGTGACCCCATGGACTGCAGCACGCCAGGCCTCCCTCTCCATCACCAACTCCCGGAGTTTACTCAAACTCATGTCCATTGAGTCGGTGATGCCATCCAACCATCTCATCCTCTGTCGTCCCCTTCTACTCCCGCCTTCAATCTTTCCCAGCATCAGGGTCTTTTCCAAAGAGTCAGTTTTTCGCATCAGGTGGCCAAAGTATTGGAGTTTCAGCTTCAGCATCAGCCCTTACAATGAACATTCAGGACTGATTTCCTTTAGGATGGACTGGTTGGATGTCCTTGCAGTCCAAGGGACTCTCAAGAGTCTTCTCCAATACCACAGTTCAAAAGCATCAATTCTTTGGCGCTCAGCTTTCTTTATAATCCAACTCTCACATCCATACAGGACTAATGGAAAAACTATAGCTTTGACTAGACAGACCTTTGTCAGCGAAGTAATGTTTCTGCTTTTTAATATGCTGTCTATGTTGGTCATAGCTTTTCTTCCAAGGAGCAAGTGTATTTTAATTTCATGGCTGCAGTCACAATATGCAGTGATTTTGGAGCCCAAGAAAATAAAGTCTATTACTGTTTCCATTGTTTCCCCATCTATTTGTCCCATGAAGTGATGGGACCGGATGTCATGATCTTAGTTTTCTGAATGTTGAGCTTTAAGCCAACTTTTTCACTCTCCTCTTTCACTTTCATCAAAAATCTCTTTAGTTCTTCTTCACTTTCTGCCATAAGGGTGGTGTCATCTGACTATCTGAGGTTATTGATATTTTTCCTGGCAATCTTGATTCTAGCTTAACTGCTACAGATAAATAAATAATTCCTATTTTCTATAAGGTTATAAATCAAAGGATTTTTTTTTTTGGCACAACAAATTTGAAATAAGTCCTCTGAGTTTTTACATAACTTTGAATAATATATGTAGTAAAATAAATATTAAGTAAAATGTTCCAATATGTTACTTTAATTTCTCATTGACCTATTTTAGCCACCTTTGGAAATTATTTCAAGGCAAGGAATTCAGTATGAGGCAATACTGTGGAAATATTTTATTTGAATTTGAAATAAGCAACATAGAACTTGATGGAAAAATAATTATAAAAATATTTCTATCTCTGTCTTCATGTCTTCATACATTATACATAGAATACCATTATTGATTTAAAAACAGGCATATAATTCAATGTGACACTAGAATGTATCCCAGAGTGAAGAAAATTAAATGTAATCCAAGTACATCTTTGAGCCAGTTTTGCTTCAGCACATCTGCACGCATCTAATGCAAATCTTTACCCTCTTCTTTAGTTAAACTTTCCAAGATATGTTTGTACGCTGTAAGATGGGCTAAGTTTTTTCAATCTTAAGTTAAAATGCCTTGAAACACTTTCTCATGTAACCAAACTTTTTCTCACACCTAGGGAGGGCAAAAATAGAAAAAGCTGAACAGTGGATGACAGATACAAAACATGGAACATGCCCCGATATCACCGCCCATGGTCATGCCCTACAGCGCACACTCAGGACTGTTTGTGAAATTGTGCGCTTCAGTTGTCTAATGATAACCTCTGCTGCGTTTCTTCATTTAGTGGGAAAAATGACTGAAAGCCAGCAAGGAAAGAGAGGCTTGCTTGCTTGCTTGCTTGCTTGTTCTGTTTTCAGCAGTGCTTTTTCTTTTATTTTCCCCACACACAAAAATGTCCAAGTTAACAGAACAATTGGAAAGAAACTAAGACACTATAAAATAATGTCATTACTAGTGCCTTTATACTAAGGCATCCCCATTGTAAACAATGTTTTAGCTGAGATTCAAGAATAAAATGTATGTTCTTCCTTCTTTACTTCCTTCTCTCCGACTTTTCCTTCTTTTCTTCCTCCAAGTCTGTTTCCTACTCTCTTTCTATCTCAATCTCATCTTTCTTTTGTCTTTGTTTCCTGAAATCCTGCCAACAGTTTTCAGAATAAATTTTTATCTATTGGCATAAACTTAGTATACTCGAAAAGGACAGTGGTGCAGTGTAATATCAGGTTTAAATTAAATAGGAAAGCAGATTAACTTGCCAATTAAGTAATAGCAGGAGGCAAGATTTTTTTTTTTTCTTGTTCATTTGAAGACAGTTTCCAAATTTCATGAACATTTGAGATATTTAAGTTCATGGATCTGTCCATTTCATTATTATGCCTTTACACTCATTAGGAATCAATATTTTAAATATATATATATATATGTATATATATATATATATGTATATATATACATAGTGATTTCAGTCAACATTTTATTGTTCTCAAACTTGGAACAATAGCATAATAATAACAATAATGAAAATATTAAGGAGTCATCAAGCATGGTATATTGTAAACACTCAGTTAAAGTTACTTATTATAGCATTAATGTACAAATTATCATAAATCTGCCTACTGTCACAAAATTCTACAGACTTGGTGGCTTAAACAACAACACTTATGTCTCATATTTTTGGAGTCTGGGAAGTCAGAGACAACAGTTGTACAGTCTGATTGTGGAAAGGACATTTTTCCTGGTTTTCTCACAGGATGAAGAGGGAGAGAGAGATCTGTCTCATTCTCTTTTTATAGTTACTAATTCCACCATGAGGGCCCATTCTCATGACCTAATTTCACACTTATTACTTCCCAAGGGCCACATCTCCAAAAGCCATCACATTAGCAATTAGAGTTTCACTATGTCAATTTTAGGGCAACACAAACATTCAGTCCACAGACAAATACTGATTACAAAATTGTAGTTGATAAGTATTTTTTTGCTTTTGTTGTACTCATTTCCCATTCTTACAACAACAGTCTCTTTTCTTTTATGCATTCCTCCTTATCCAACCCCAGGTCATAAATTCTGGGTGGGGTTTTCCCAGCAGCTCCTGGGGTGGTCATATGATATAGATCTGCATCAGTCCACATACCCTGTATCCCTGGCCACAGCTCTGGAATCTGTGATGGGCATGTGCCTAATGGGCATTACCTAGTGGCTGTACGAGCACATATTCCTACTGGATCGGACCTGAGAAAGGACAAAAGGCCCCATGTTACCCCCAGATGACACCTGAGAGTCGGGCTTATTCAGAGAAAGCAGAAAACAGAGATGGAGAAAGAATATGGCACCTGCTGGTTTCAATGAGTCCCTGTCTTCTTGCTCAAAGCTAGCCCCTTTATTGGACCATGTAACTGCCTTGCCATTAATACTAGCTAATAAATAATGCTGCTTCTCTTTTTAAAACCATGCTAAATTTGATTTCCAGTCATTTGCAATTAGCATAAGTCTAATTGGTAAAATTGGTTATTCATACAATCTAGATTAGAATCTTTGACTTGATTCATTCTACTTCACAACAGTCAAGGATTGTGAGATATTAAAAATAGCACTTTGGACCTTTACATGTTCTTTTCTTTGAAACACTGAAAAAAAAAAAAAAACCTTTGAGAATGGTTCATTGACAATATTTCAGTACTGTGTTTAGTACTTTGATTTTTAAACTTGTAAGGAATTCAGGGAGGAAATTGATCTCTAAGGCTTTAAAGAGAAAAAAAGCTTTGAGTTTTTGATATGTTTTTTGCCTCTTGAAATGTGGTGACTAGCAACTACAGCTGGGCTTTTCCTTCTGTGAACCCTCTAGATGAATGGACTTTCAATGTATCTGATGAACTACATAAGCTTTTCATAGGCAAGAATGAATTACACATTGTTCAATATTCTTTTACACAAAGTATTCACTAGGCCTTTTAAAAATTATCAGAATGTCTTTTTTCTCATTAAGGTCAACACAGGAAATTAAAATAAAGTGTCAATTATGCTTTTATTTATTCAAATATAGTATCAAATTAATGGATTTACTTCATTTAAATAATTTAAATTAAATTTAACTATATAGCTGATATATTTTACATTATCTAGACAAAGCCATTACTAGATTTTCTTCTTTATTTTTTGAAAATGTCAGACTCAAATCTCTGTTTGGACTTCCTGTTTTTATCTCTCCTTGAGAAAAAGTGAGTTAGAACCTATAATGAATTATAAATAAAATTCAAATGAAAGAAACTATAATATAAATTAATTTTAATATCTTCTTATGGTAACAACAATCTAGCTTAACTGGACGTTCTTTTACTATTTAATTGATTGTTATATAACTGATTATCATGGCTTATAGAAATTTGCTACTTTGGCCTAGGTTTATTCAACTAAGAAATTCATCTTTATCAATGCTGCCAACAAACTTATTATTTAGGAAGAATTTTACAACTAATCCCTAGCCCTCAGAATCACCTCTTGATAAATCACATTTGGTCTTCTAATGCTGTTTGCTTCTTCTGTAAAGTCTGGAATAACTATTTGTCTAGAATTATGTTGCTTAATTTTAGCAAAGTTAATTTAAATATTTTTAAATTTGTTTTTCATGTGGATACTTTTAAAAGTGACAAAAGCATATTTGTCAATGCATAATTAAAATACCAATTAGTAGAAGCTGGGTATTAAAAGATAAAAGCAAAGATAACCAGGACAAAGTTTCTTATATTCCCCAAACTGGCATTAGTAGAGAACAGGATTCACAGCTAGTTTCTCATGGGGTGAGTGGGGGAAGTTGTCAGCTTCCTAACCTCAATATTTCAATCAGAATTAGTTATTGGCCACCTTCTATTGGGCTTCTGCCTGAGATTTTGACTAAAGGGCTCTGTGGAGAAGTAAATAAACACCAAGATAAAAGTTCTTCACTTATTCTGTTAGAAAGTTAAGGCCAGTTCCTAATACAAAAATAATGAATTCCAAATATTCTTGGTCTCTTTTCAGCTAGTAACAAAAAAGTTTGCATATTATAGGTGTTTAATAAACACTGATAAATCCTAAAGAAGATATGGGGACACAGAAACAGGATGCTCAACAGAAAAATCATGACACCATAGCTCAGGAGTCAGCTCTTCTATCAAGCATATTTTTCCCACCACTATGAGAAGTAGACAATGATTCTTCTGGCCTATCTTAACTTTGAAATACTTCTTGCTGTTCAGTCGCTCAGTCGTATCTGGCTCTTTGCAACCCCATGGACTGCAACATGCCAGACCTCCCTGTCCATCACCAACTCCTGGAGCCTACCCAAACTCATGTCCGTTAAGTCAGTGATGCCATCCAACCGTCTCAATTCTGTTGTCCCCTTCTCCTCCTGCCTTCAAACTTTCACAGCATCAGGGTCTTTTCCAATGAGTCAGTTCTTTGCATCAGGTGGCCAAAGTACTGGAGTTTCAGCTTCAGCATCAGTCCTTCCAATGAACACCCAGGACTGAGCTCCTTTAGGATGGACTGGTTGGATCTCCTTGCAGTCCAAGGGACTCTCAAAAGTCTTCGCCAACACCACAGTTCAAAAGCATCAATTCTTCAGTGCTCAGCCTTCTTTTTGGTCCAACTCTCACATCCGTACATGGCTACTGCAAAAGCCACAGCTTTGACTATACATCCCTTTCTTGGCAAAGTAATGTCTCTGCTTTTTAATATGCTGTCTAGATTGGTCATAGCTTTTCTTCCAAGGAGCAAATGTCTTTTAATTTCAAGGCTGCAGTCACCATCCACAATGATTTTGGAGCCCAAGAAAATAAAATCTGTCACTGTTTCTAGTAGCTGTGTATGCTGCTACATTGCACTCACTGATAAGAGCTCTTTCTTCTCCCTCAACTGTAAGCATTCAGAGGGCAGCAACAATCAGTATCTTACTATCTTGCTACGCCATGTACCTGGAGCAGGTGCTTTATAAATATCAGTGGAATAAACGGGCACACCTCACTACTCCGTGTCCATTACATGCATGCATCTGTATATTCATGCCCCCTTGCCTGGAATCTTCCCCTTTTATTTCTCAACTGGATAACTTTCTCTGCCCATCCTCCAAACCACAAGTCCAGTGTCATTTCCTCAGTGGGCTACTGCCTCTGAAACCCTAGGCTCACATACATTGTTCTCTTTTATGGTACTCTTGCCTTGTAGAAATATCATGATTTATAAAATATGTCTGCAAGTGGATTTACTCATTTTGTGTTTTTCATCCCATTTATAAAGCAAATTCTGTACAGAACTGGGTTATGGTATATGTGTGTGTGATTGTGTGTGTGTGTGTGGGGGGGGTGTTCATTTCCAGGGCTTAGATTAGCACAGAACCCATAGTGGCTCTTAATACATATTTCATGTAGGAATAAAATTAATAAAACAAGTGACTAAGAAGGTAAATGAGGAACTTTTTGATTTAAGGTATGTTATGTTTTAATGGCAACCCTCTCAGTACTCTTCAACAGGAAAAACAGTAAGCATAAAAGGGGAAAAAAAAATCACCTTTACGCTCGTAGCTGATGCATTCTTTAGACTTTCTTAAAAATGAAAAATCAAGGTCAAAACCAGAAGAGAATGTCTGCATGTATTATTAAAGACGGTTGTGAAGGTCTTTCATAACCTTTCTTTACAAGGAACCAGCTGACTTATTTAAGAATGACAATCCAATTTAAACAATAAAAATGATGCCCATTCAGTTTACCTTTAGTTACAGTCAAGGAGCCCTATGCCCAACATCAGTGATTTTTATTAAATTCTTCTGTGTTTCATCTAAGACAGGGTTTTGTAACAAAGGTGAATGTGTTGAAAGCTTTGTTTCATTTCCATTTTAGAATTGTGGAAGAGTATGTCCACATGTAACAAATGGGCAAAGAGGCAGTGTGTCCTAAGCAAGGGACCCAAGTGCAAAGATCCAGAGGGTCAATGAACTTTGGGAAAACAGGAAAAATGTAAAATGTAAACACTAGACACTTTGTGTGTGCTCAGTCACTCAGTCATGTCCGAAGGTTTGTGACCCCATGGACTGTAGCCCACCAGGCTCCTCTGTCCATGGAATTCTCCAGGCAGGAACTGGAGTGGGTTGCCATGCCCTCCTCCAGGAGATCTACACAACCCAGGGATCGAACTCAGGTCTCCCGCATTACAGGCAGATTCTTTACCAGCTGAGCCACCAGAGAAGCCCAGACACTTTAGAGACACTTTAGCGATGGCAATTTTAGCAGAGACAAAAGACTATTTGTTTTGTTTTCCTTTTTTTTTTTAAGGAACAGTTGTTGTTGATGTTGTTGTACTGGAGGGCTTCCCTGGTGGCTCAGATGGTTAAGAATTTGCCTGCAATGCAAGAGACCTGAGTTGGATCCCTGGGTTGGGAAGATCCCCTGGAGAAGTGCATGGCAGCTCACCCCAGTACTCTTGCCTGGAGAGTCCCATGAACAGAGGAGCCTGGTGGGCTGCAGTCCATGGGGTTGCAGAGTCAGACACAACTGAGCGACTAACACACAGCACTAAGGCCTGGAACCAAAGATTAACTTTGTAGCCTTTCTTGCAACTTGATAGGTAGTCATTTCTCTAACTTCTGGCCATGAATATCTAAGTGGGACAGTGTGTGACTTCCTCCAGGAAGAAGGTGTAAACCTTTAAGAGAACAAGAGGACTCCTTTTTCTTCTTTCTCAGGCTTCTTCACACTTGCAGACCAGCCCTGGGCTGATTGACTGCTTACTTGTAGAACTATACACCTCTTTCATGAGAAAGAATAAACTCCTGTCTTATTTACAGAGCTAAACTAAGACTAACCAAAACAACGAGGGAAAAAAAAAAAAAAAAAGGCAAGGCCTCTGATCTCCTGGAGCTTAAAGCATGCATCTTTAGAATGTAAATTTCCTAAGGTTTAAGGAATCTTGGACCCAGTAATCAGATACAGAGTTAAAAGCTATTGAATAAAACTGGACATAAATACTCTGCTAAGCACTCTTAAGAAATAAATCAGTCAACTCAATCTTTTCCTCTATGAACTCAACGTCTAATGCTCTCAGGAAAATATTTGATATTGATTTACTCTTTCCTTCTTTGAAGGCACAGATATCTTTCCTTTTTCCCACAACCATGCAGACGCTCATTTTAAACCACACTTCATATCAGTGTTTGAGAAGTTATGATTGGGTAAGAGTTGATGTGAAGTAAATTGTTCTTTGCATTATATTGCCCCCTCAAAATTCCTAACATATTTAACTATATTAATTGGTTCAAGTCATAATATATAAGCTATTTTATATTAGTTTTACAAAGTGTCTTCTGAATTACAAAATCCTGCAGAAAAGACATATGTATCATTTGCTTTGAGGTTATCACAGAATTGACTGTTTTTAGTTGTTTAAAATATTTTAAGAGTGAATTAATACAGGTTGTCTGGTGCTGAAGAAATGGCCTTCCTGGTATCAGAATATGTGCAGATGAGTCTCAACAATGTTTCTTATTTTGCTGTTGTTTTCATTATTTTGGACATATACCTGCATTTTGCCGTATTTGTTTTCTCATTTATAGATGGGTTATGACATCCCTTGCAAAACCCCAAGAGTTTCAGGGGTTGAGACAGCATTCATAAAGTTCAGACTTACATTGTTAAAAGTGCAAGAGATCTGGACCCACACAGTCCTAAGTTTGTACCCTGACTCAGTCATTTGGTGTTACGAGTTGAATGATTGGGGAAATAAAGTACCCAAGCTTCAATTCTTCTTCTTTAAAGTGGCATTAATAGCACCTAGCTAACAGAGTTGTTGTGATGTCTCTTCCATGTCTTAGCTTTCTTCCCTCTCTGTTGACTCCATTTTCAGCAGTCTTCTGCAATATCGTAGTCATATCGAGTGAACAACGTAGCCACTATAGTATGGAAGATGTAATGATGACCGCTACCATCTCAGAATATCAGCATTCTTAAGAAAAAGGTAATTCCACTTTATGGACTGAAGTCAATTCAACAGCATGGCTGTTATCAGGCTGGTTTAATTATGCATCTATCCCAGGTCCCATCCCTTTGTTTAGGGGAGGGAGTATTACGCCTCACTAGGCAAGGTATATAAATTGAGATATGGCTGCTATCAACCCCAAACAAACAATGGAAACTAATATCGGGGCAAAGTCAGTTTCCCAAAGGAATGTCAAGTTCTGATGGGCTGCAGGATAGAAAGTCTACTGCAGTATTTACTATGAGCACTTCGAACAATTCATCATTTATTTTCAAAGCTAAAATTGCCCAAGTGAATTTAAGTCCTTTATAACCTTGCTTTAGCCTTTAACTTCTTTGAAATTTCTTTCCTGACAGATATCAAGCAACTTTCCTCTTGACTGATTTGCTACATGTCTTCTCTCTCATCTCTCTAGTCCTCATTTTTCTCCTATCACTGTAAGTCCAAAATGTGAAGCATATATTTAAACATGTATACAAAACACATATTTAAATGTTTAATAATATGACCAGGATTCTGATTGTACTGTATCAGAAAGTTCAGTCTAATATTGAGTTAATTGATCACATTATTTGACAGACTAATTCCTATTTAATTTATGCTAGTTTGGCTACATTAAGATCATTATTATAATTTTAGCTTTTTAACAGTAATTGCTTATGAAAATGAAGACTACTAGATAATATCTTCAAATTCTCTCTTTCATCTACTCTTCATTTTTCTAAGATCTATAGCTCTTATCTTTTTCTCAGTATTCAATTTTAAGAATAACAAACTGCGTGACATGAAGATGATTCAACAGCTATGAAAAAACACCTTCATTTTTTTGAAAGAGCTTCAACCTTGCTTCTCTAATTGGGGCTTATGTATCATCCCATTAATTGTTTAGATAATGAACCCTTTTCTCTGTATTTTCAGTTTCTAATTCCCTGGTCATACAGATGCTTTACTGGATTTTTCCTACTTGATTTTATCAAGTATCTCACTCTGAGAGCCATCATTTTACTTCCACTGGTTTCCATAACATTGATTTCCCCAGTGCTTTTTCCTGCCTTTCCTTCTATGATGCTTTCCATTATGCTATTCTTTTAACAACAACAACAACAAAGAAGAAAGTACCTCAATTTACACAATATGCACTGTTTTATTAATACACTATATATCTAACCAGAGGTCGCTATTCCTTCCCTTTATTCCAAGATTGTCTATGAATGCATTCAATAAACATCCAAGAGGAGCAGGGGCTGGTATGCATTTCCGTACACACCAAACAGACTGGGAGAAATGATTACTCAGTCAAGTCCAACCCACTTCTGCAAGTAAGAGGCTTGTCTACAGTCTATCCTGAATAGAAGAGGCCTGGGGGGCGTCTAGCAGGACTGGTGCACGGGGCACTGCAGCCTGAAAGGCCAGGGTTCCTCCTGCACAACAGGGAAAAATATGTCAAGGCTCCAGTCTTGCAAAGTACATTATCGTAAGTTTGACTTGGGAGAAAACACATGAATGCACATTTACAAAATTATCGTAAACAGCTGAATAAAGTTAGTGCCAAAAATCAACACGCATTAAGTCAAATAAGATATGAGTCAAATATAAGTTGAATATACCGAGGGGGTCTCTGAGAATGTAATGGGTAGAATTTTGAAAAATAGAACTAGGAAGGAAGAGGAGGTAAAGAAACGAAATGAATTGAATGAAAAAGGATTTACAAAATTCTAGGAAACAATAATAGAGTTGATAAGAACATGGAAGGAAAATTCAAAAACAGAATTGTTTTCATCTCTTACCTCCATTATAATAAACAATGTTATATATTATATTATTGTTTGAAATATTTTCTCTCCCTTCTTGGGTGTGGCTTATACTTTCTAATTCTGTGGATATCACACCTGACATGTGACTTATGGTACAATTCCATCATATTGACTCAGAGTGGGTCATATGAATTGCTCTGGTCAATGACTTGGGAACATAAGTGAATGAATAACTTCCAAGTTAAAGCATAAAAGCCAGGTTGAGGTTGCCCTATTTCCCTTATAACTCTCCTAAAAAACCAGCAGGATCCCAGATATATGCTGCTTTGTCATCTAGGAGACACGAAGCAGAGTTATAGCTGACCAACAGTGAACATAAAATATAAAAAATAAGTTTTTCTGGTTCTAAGCCATGGACTTTGGGGAGATTATATGCTAGCCTAAACTGATTGTTAGAATTTGTCAAGGGATTCTTCAAGAAAGAAGTGGCTTATGAGTGAGATCTTGAATAATAGATAACATTTTCACAAGAAAAGAATTATTATGTAATGTCAATAACATGAGAAGATAGAAGTAGCGAAAGCATGCATTAATTTTTACAGTGCAATGAGTAACAGAGTTTCGCTAAAAACAGATTTTTTTGTCTCAAATTACTTAAATTATTTTCATCTACCTATTTATGAATAATGTTTAATGAAAAAGTCCTACTTTAAAACAGTGATCAATATTAATAATGTTCTTCCTATCCAAACTTTTGATAACCTTTAAATTTACAAAAAAAAAAAAATGTTCATTATCAATAATTATTCACAAGATAATTGGTATAAAATTTGAGGAATATTATTCAAGAGTTTGCAAGTGGCTTATTAAGGATCAGCCATACACTTGAGAGCAGTAAAGATTTTAACCAGATGAATAGAACAGAAGATAATTATTTCAGAATGGTTATGAAGGAAATTAGTCATGGTGTGAATCAGTAAAAAGGATCACAGCAAGTGTTAAAAGAATATATGATCATAATCTCAGTACTGTGAAGCTTGTTGGTATTTCCAAAAAGTTGTATTTTTCTTTTATTTCCTTTTAGTTATAAAAGTGATATATTTCAAGGTACAAATTTAAAGAGGATAATAAGGTGAAGAGCAAAAAGCAAAAGTTCCCCAAAATGCACCATCCCTCTACCTCTACACACACAAGACTTTTCACTGTCCAATCCCTTCACCCCACAACGTAAATGCTGTTGTGTTCTGGCCTGGTCCTGAGTCGGGATGCGGCAGCCAGAGGGAGAAATTAGCTTTGAGAAGAAGCTGGCCTTCAGCCTTGCATAGCGTGGCATTACTGAGAAGAGCCCCAGAAATCATCATCATCTGAGACCCAGACCATGCTCACACAAGCTCCAGCAGAGAGATGGTTCTGGGTGACTCTGCCCGTGGACATTTTCATCACAGGATTCAAGATGGAATATGTTATGTGACTCCTTACATGAGATCATTAGGTAACACAGCTGAAAATGTTTTAAATTTTAGTTTCACTAAACATTCATTAAATGTAGTGTATATAAAGTATACTTTCCAGAAATACTCCATTTTCAAGAATGGAATTATCTAGGATTAAAGTCAGGATGGATAATAAATGAGAAGTATCCGAGAAAGTAACTGAAGGGTTAAGGGATCAAATTGCCAACATCTACTGGATCATAGAAAAAGTAAGGGGATTCAGAAAAAATGTCTACTTCTGCTTCATTGACTATGCTAAATTCTTTGACTATGTGGATCACAAAAGACTGTGGAAAATTCCTAAAGAGATGGGAATACAAGACTGCCTCATCTGTCTCCTGAGAACCTGTATGCAGGACAATAAGCAACAGTTAGAACTGGACATGGAACAACAGACTGGTTCCAAATTGGGAAAGGAGTATGTCAGGGCTGTGTATTGTCACACTGCTTATTTAACTTATACACATCATGTGAAATGCTGGGCTGGGTGACTCACAAACTGGAATCAAGATTGCTGGACTCAACAACCTCTAGATATGCAGATGATATCACTCTAAATGCAGAAATTGAAGGAGAACTAAAGAGCCTCTTGATGAGAGTGAAAAAGCTGGCTTCAAACTTAGCATTCAAAAAACGAAGATCATGGCATCCAGTTCCATCATTTCATGGCAAATAGACAGAGGAAAAGTGGAAACACTGACAGATTTTATTTTCTTGGGCTCCAAAATCACTTAAGATAGTGACTGCAGCCACAAAATTAAAAGACCTTGGAAGAAAAGCTATGACAAACCTAGAAAACATGTTAAAAGCAGAGACATCACTTTCCTGAGAAAGGTCCATATAGTCAAAGCTATGGTTTTTCCAGTAGTCATGTGAGAGTTGAACTATAAAGAAAGCTGAGCACCGAATAATTGATGCGCTGAGCGCCGAATAATTGATGCTTTTGAACTGTGGTGTTGGAGAAGACTTTTGAAAGTCCCTTGGACTGCAAGGAGATCCAACCAGTCCATCCTAAAGGAGATCAGTCCTGAATATTCATTGGAAGGACTGATGCTGAAGCTGAAACTCCAATACTTTGGCCACCTGATGCAAAGAACTGAGTCACTGGAAAAGACCCTGATGCTGGGAAAGATTGAGGGCAGGAGAAGGGGACAACAGACGATGAGATGGTTGGATGGCATCACCGACTCAATGGATATGAGTTTGAGTAAACTCTGGGAGTTGGTGATGGACAGGGAGGTCTGGTGTGCTGAGGTTCATGGGGTCACAAAGAGTCAGACATGACTGAGTGACTAAACTGAACTGAATAATGTACATATAAGATTCCATACTCTCTAATAAAGGCTTAGCATTTGGATTTTGGACACTATGCCTCATATATGTCTTTCTTGGTATATTTAGCAGTGTTTTACCCATAGAAAATGCTCAATTAATGTTTTTATTAATAACCTTAGAGGCTACAACTAGATCTATAAGGCAAGAAATATAAATATGGGTTGGAATGGGATTTGAATGTATGAAGGATCAATGAAGACTTTGAATAGGAAAGTAATATTGTTGACATTACTATAGGAACATTTAAGACAAGAAAAATACTGGACATACAACTATATAGCAGCTAATACAATAATATAGAGTACTGGCGATGATGATGGGAAGGAAGAAAATGAGATAGAAATGAGTGAAAAGGCACATAGAATGATTGAGCCTATAAATCCAAGGGATAGTTTCCTTCACACCAAGAGCTTGATATAGTTGTGGGACAAATAATATATGAATAAATATTTGTTAACTTTATGGATGATATAATTTTTGGTGGAAAGGGTTTATTTAAAAAAAAAAACAGAGAGAAATGATTTCAAGCTCTTACCTGGTTACTTAAATAACCCTCCATTTATAAGAATAATGAAGTAAGAAAAATCAGTTCTAAAATAAGGAGTTGAAGAATCAGATTACCTGTGGGTTACCCTTGAAACAACCCATTGGCAATGATTCATGTCAGGTGAAAGGTGGTATAAAAAAGAATTAATGGCAAAGCCTATATTGCATGTGTAGATCTGGGACCTTACTCTCAAGTCAAAATTCAGAATCACTTGTATGATCAGGAGAAAGTCATTCAAATTCTCTGGATCTTACTTTCTTCTCCCATGCGGTGAAAGGGTTATATTTAGAGTGTCTATAAAATCTCAGTGCTAAAAAATGGTAACAAGATGAGAGGCTTGGTAATTTTCAGGGGTTAGTGGAAGGGCATAAACATTTCATGTGGGTTTTAGGATATTATAACCTGCTACCTTAGAAATATTGACTGCCTAACCCACTGCAAACCATAAATCAATGGATTTATCTCTAGACCTCTAGAAAATTTAACAGAATTAGAGCAATCAGGGCTGTGTACTAAGAAATCATTCTTAAAGGTGGCCCCAATGTTCTATTTCAAGATTTGGTGGAAAGTCTACCAAGATAGAATTATGCATTCTAGATTGAAACGTTGTAGTAATTCTAGTCTACTGTAAGATAAAATCCTCAACTCACAACTTTTGATCCTCTTCTCTAAACTTCGCTTCATTTTCCACGATGACGTTTCTTAGTTGTGTAAATCTGGAATGTACCTAGATGCAAAATACACATTCTCTTAGGAGAAGTCCAGGTTGTCTAAATTCTCTCCAAAACCCATCTTGATGAGGCCAGTATTCCCTGGACATTATCAACCATGTCGCCTGTGACTCTTCCCTGGCTTGTAATTGTTACCTCTTATCACGTCACATTAGAAGAACAGCAGAGATTTTTGCTTGGCATTTTATTTTTTCATACGTTAAATTTTGTCTGCTGTTTTCCAACTTCTCATTGATATAAACATGAAAACTCTATATAATTACACCACTTCTGTATTTTACTATCTATAAAATATTAATGGCAGCTACAAACTTAAAATATCTCATTATCTACCGTCAAGAAGCAGAGGACCACAGTAATTATTTTGTAAATGTTTTTTTTTTTTCTTTCTAAAGTCCTACTATATACTATGTCATTAAACAGTATCCAGTTGCCTTCTATACATACAGGGATATAATAACTCCAGGAGGGAAAAAATACAGCCACTAAACCAGAGAACACAAGTTCAATATACCCACTAACATGGCATAAATGAAAAGGAAAAATGGAATAAGCCATTTTCAGAATAGCTTGGCTTCATCTAACATTCTCTCAATACCATTCCCTGAATGCCTCCAACCCCATAAATATTCAGAATCAAGTAAAAGGATAAAACGTCTTCAAAAGAAGTGAAAGATATTAGAGTCTAAGCCAAACTATTTTTTTTCCAAGAAGACCTCTGGCAGCAGTTCTGAGTCCATGTGGTGACTTTCCATAGACACAAAATGCAAAGGAGAGGACGACGAGTTGCCAAGGCAGAGATGCCGCAGTCACCCACGCGGCTTCTACGTGTCCTTTGCGCGATGCAACCCTGCAGCTCCTCTCGTCAAGAGGGAGAGTCCACTTCTCCGCTCCGAGAATCCAGACTGGCTTGTGGGATGTTCTGTCCAACAAGAATGAGGAAGACGTTACCAGCGATCCAGCTCGGAGCCAAGGTTCATGAGGCTCTCTGTCTTGAAATCCTGGCGAACTATCCTGTGAACAAGCCGGGCCTTCCCTGCTGGATCAGGCACACGCCATCCCAGCCGAGACCAGCCTCAACCACCAGCCCTCACCTGTCTGGCAGACAGATTAGACGCCTAGGGAAGCCCAACCAAGGCCATCGATATTGTTGAGCCGACCTTAGAGCCCACGGTCAACCTGCAGCAGAATGAGCTAAGTAAAGGGTCACTGCTCTAGGCCACCAGAATCCGCGGTGGTTGTCACACAGTAGAAGTTGGCTGATAGAGTCATAGGGGAATATCCGGAGTTACCTTGTAGCCCTGTCTCAGCCCTCACAGAGTTTGTCCAGGTCATCATCCTTCAATAACATCGACGTTGATAAATTCTAATTTTTTTTAAAGTATAACATGATTCAGAGTTTCTAATAATTTCTGAATTATTGACCTCAGATATTTCCTTAAGTAAACGAATAAAATACTTCTTAAAAGACCCCTATCATTGTTGGTTGTACAGATACGCATTTTCTGCAGTAAAATATTGCATTCTCACTTTCTTTGGGCTGTGGAGATAGTCACAGTTTGAAGCCATGTCAGTCAGCCGACTTCTTATCTTTCCCCTCTTACTTCCTTTCTCTGTTCGGTATATTTTGAAGAATTCATAAGTGGTAACATTTTTTTCTCTAGTATTTCAGTTTATAATCTTGATTTACGTGAATCAATTCCTAAAGAGATCAAAATCTTTTGCTGGAACACATTTATTTCTGGAAAGATCATTACACTCAATTACTCTGCATTTATATAGGACATTTGAAAGACCTGAGGATGACTTTTCAATAGACTTATATGCAGTAATTAAACACTATAGTGTAGTGAATAACATGGAATATTCCAGGGGACAGAAAATAAGTCAAAATGTGTAAGTATCCCACATATTTCTCAGGATCTTTATTCAGTTGGTCTGATTGGTCATTATCTGTTTGGTAAAACATTCCAAACAACTCATTAAAATTTTAAAAGCTATCCAAATTATAAACTTCAAACAGCAGAATCCAAATGTCATTTATGCATAATTCAAAAGAACTTTGTGGAAAACAATCTTTGGATTGCAGTTTCTCTCTAATCCACCTCTTGAATTTTGACATAAGAATTCAATGCCAATGCAATTCAAATCAATTCATTCACAGGTGATGTAAAAATTTCCTACAAAAGGATAGTATGGGAGAAACAAAACAAAATTTAAGCAATGGGGAAATTTTAGAAGGTGAGAATTTTTTCTGTAGGCAGTGTGTACAATTTTCACATTATCTCATGGTTGTTGGCATTATAGGTATAATCAAATTCTTACTAAAGAATCATCTTAATTGGCTTTTTAAAAATTATATGTTCAAAACTGTTGCTGTTCACTATTAAAATTTAGTATTTTTTAATTATAATTGACCTGACTTCTAAGATTAGTAGAAGTTTTTAGATATCACTGAACCCCAAAAAACTAGAAAAAGAAAATTATCTTAGGTTGGCACTGATCTCTCTGTACTCCTTTGATTGATTTGAAGCATTAGTTGCTATACAGGTTCAAAATGTTGGTAGCAGAATTGAGGTGAACAGTTTATTCATGTGTAGCCAATGTATTATCACATAATAAACTCAACATAAGAATAAAGTATATCTTTATACTGTCATCAAATGACTTTTTTGCTTCACAAAGCAGAGTTATTATAAAGTCCGATTAATTTGAAATTATGGACTATGTTCCATATGAATCCAAAATGGATTCATTCTCCAGGTTTATGGCCAGTGGTAAGATTGCTGGGTCACACAGTCGTTTTAATTTTTTAAGACACCCCCATGCTGTTCTCCATAGTGGCTGTATCAATTTACATTCTCACCAACAGGGTAAGAGGATTACCTTTTCTTTACACCCTCTCTAGCACTTATTGTTTTGACAATGAGATGATCATGCTGACTTGGTGAAGCCATACCTCATTGCGGTTTTGATTTGCATTTCTCTGGTAATTAGTGACATTGAGCATCTTTACATGAGCTTTTTGGGCATCTGTATATCTTCTCTGGAGAAATGTCCATTTAGTTCTTCTGCCCATTTTTTGATTGGGCTATTTGTTTTTTTGGTGTTGAGCACCATGAGCTGTATATACAGTTTGGAGATTAAACCTTTGTCAGTTGCTTCACTTGCAAATATTTCCTCCCATTCTGATGGTTATCTTTTCATATTGTTTATAATTTCTTTTGCTGTGCAAAAGCTTTTAAGTTCAATTGGGGCCCATTTTTTTTTATTTTTGTTTTTATTTTCATGACCCTCCTAGGTGGGTCAAAAAGATCATACTGTGATTTATGTCAAAGAGTGTTCTGTTTAAGTTGTCCTCTAAGAATTTTATAGTGTCTGGCTTTACATTTAGGTCTTTAATCCACTTTGAGTTTATTTTTGTGCATGGTGTTAGCGAGTGTTCTAATTTTATTTTTTACATGCATCTGTCCAATTTTCCCAGTGCTACTCATTGAAGCGACTGTCCTTCCCCATTGTATGTTCTTGCCTCCTTTGTCATAGATTAGGTGACCATAAGTGTGTGGGCCTTTCTCTGGACTTTCAATCCTGTTCCATTGATCTATATTTCTCTTTTTGTGCTCGTACCGTACTGTCTATATAATTCAAAAGATATGCCCGTCAATGTTCACTGCAGCACTATTTACAATAACCAATACGTGGAAGCAACTTAAATGTCCAACAGAGGAATGGAAAAAGAAGATATACATGTATACAATGGAATATTACTCAGCTATAAAAAAGGAATGAAATTGTGCCATTTGCAGAGATGTGGTTGGACCTAGAAATTGTCATACTGAGTGAAGTAAGTCTGAAAGACAAAAACAAATATTGTATAGTATTGCTTATATGTGGAATCTAGAAAGATGGTGCAAATGAACTTAACTGCAAAGTAGAAACAGAGCCACAGACCTAGAAAACAAATGTATGGATACCAAGGGGGATGGTTAATTGGGAGATTGGAACTGACATATATACACTACTAGGTATAAAACAGATAAGGAATGAGAACTACTGTATAGCACAGGGAAACATCCTCAGTGCTCTGTGGGGACCTAAATGGGAAGGAAATCCAAACAAGAGGGGATGTTACATATATATATATATATATATATATATATATATATATATATATATGCACACACACACGTATAGCTGACTTACCTTATTGTACAGCAGAAATTAATAGGAGATTGTAAAGCATCTATACTCCAAAAACAGTTAAATGATTTATTATGATTAATGTTACTTCAATGAATAAAAAATGAATGATTAATTACCCTCCACTTATTTTAAAGTATTATCTTCAGTACATAATTCACTTGAAATGCATTCAAATTCACAGCAATGTGAAGAGCTTGGCTTAACCTGACAAAGGGCAGGAAATTCAGATTCAAAGCTGAAAGTATCTTGGAGTGTTGGTCTCATAACACATATGGTAAAAACTATCTGTAGTATGAATTCACATATGGTAGGTCTTTGAACGAATTTTATTTCCCTGAGGAAAGGGCGGTTTCCTGTGAGATAAAAGGAAGATGCTCCTATATTATACTTATTTGAAAAATGGTTATGTGTGAAATTTAAATGCATAATGTATACCATATACTTCTAAAGATTCTTGTTAACCATTGGCATGCAAGCATGAACAAAAGTTAACAATATTTTCTAACCTCAGCTGTCAGTTCACTGTGCACAATGTGCTGTATAAAGTAGAAAAGTATGGAGGACTCAGCATAATCTGTCACTACCACTTGAGAAACAACCAGGACTCATAGAGGAAATCAAGTACATGTTATTTAATTTTCATTATTTCAATGGACTTGGAATATTTCTAGCCTACAAATTTACTGGAGAGTATAAACTTGTGAAGTTTTGAGAAAAGCTCAAAATTATTCTTCTGGCTTAGACATTTACTTTTTAAATGTATAATTTATATTTAAAAATACAAAGTATTAAATATGCATTACTTTCAGTATTTTCAGTTATTTTACTATTTATCATTTTGATTTTACATGTGAAAATTTTTGGAAAATGTGTAAAGTTATAAAATATGGGCTTAGTATAATGATACATATATATTAATACAAAATATTTTAGAAGAATGATATTATGTTAGTGGATAATAAACATGGTAATTTGTAAAAGGTGCTAGTGGTAAAGAACCTGCCTGCCAATGCAGGTTAGGCATAAGAGACACAAGTACAATTCTTGGGTTGGGAAGATCCCCTGGAGAAGAGAGTGGCAACCCACCCCAGTACTTTTGCCTGGAGAATCTCATGGACAGAGGAGCCTGGCAGGCTACAGTCCATAGGGTCACACAGAGTCAGACACGACTGAAGCAACTTAGCATGGAACATTATGCAATCAGAACAATATTTATATTTGTCAAAAACATTAGCAAAGTTTGGAGAAATCTGGTTTAAACATCAATAAAGAAGTGAACTATGGATCAAAATATCCAAGTGTTAGAGAGTTAGTATAATTTTCTATAATATATCACAATCATACAATGAAATAGAAGAAAATAACTTCCAAAATAAGAAACATCAATTTATTAACTATTCATGATATGCATATATGTCTGTAAATTAGCATAAGCTTTAAGACTTACCTTGGGGGGGAAATGGACTAGGTCTAAAAGGAATTGATTTGTAGGCAATTTAAAAATGCTATTGACAATAAAACACAAAATTCAGAACATAGGTAATTAATTTGTTAAGGTTATTAATGATATTTCTAATTAGATACAACAAAATAATTGCCAAAGAGTATATATAACTTAAAGGGCTTCCCTGGTGGCTCTGATGGTAAAGAATCTGCCTGCCATGTAGGAGCCCTGCGTTTGAGCCCTGGGTTGTGAAGATCCCCTGGAGGAGGGCATGGAAACCCACTCCATTATTCTTGCCTGGAGAATCCCCATGGACAGAGGAGCCTGGCAGTTGTCCCATAGTCCATGGGGTTGCAAACAGTCGGAGATGACTGAGCGACTCAACACATCTTTAACTTAAAAGGCCAGCAAAATGTTGATGAACTTTATATTCTATTTTCAGGTTCAAGAAAATTAGATAATAGCAGAGAATTGTCAGGTACTGCAGATCGTCCTGTGTGGTCACAAACATATTGGGAGATTCTGAGAATAAACCATTGTCAGTAAAATTAATCTGATGGCAAAACGAAATTCTCAGATAAGACCTAATGAATCATGAAAAGCTACATCCGAGAAGATTTTAGCTCTCATCTGGCCCAATTTCTTCAATTTCTGCAGAGTGTGTGGCCCAGAGAAGCTGAGAAACAGATTCAAAGCCATAAACTAGTGATTGGCAGAGCTGGATCCAGAGCCGTTTCCTACTTTACCAAGAGTCATTTTCTATTAACCTTTACTCTCATCCCGGTCACATGAATGGTGGGTAAATTAACCCACTGTATCATTCCACAAACATGCACTGCCCAGGATACTCTAGGCACTGTACTAGTTATAGGATAAAATGATGAGCGGACCAAACAGAGCGACTGCCCGTGTGCACCTGCATTTTAATGACTCACTCCATCGTAAGGTCCAGACTAGCTGATACCCTTCTCTGTTTCTGGAAGAGAAAGAAAATAGAGAAAGACAAACTGAAATACAAAGAGGCCACCATATTACCCTAGGAATATGGGCGAGAGTAAGGATGTGTGTATGTCTGTGTGTCTGTGCGCTTGGGTGCATGAAGAGAAAGTTATGTCATCACCACTGACAGTTACCAGGCACTTCTTGAAGGTGAGGTGCTACGCATGATCACTGTGACAAAGCCTTTGGGCAGAGGTATCTTCAGCTTAGGCTGGGTGCCAAGCCTGGCTCTGTCATTGCCCAGTTCTGCCAGACACAGCATTCCTTGCTCTTAGAAACAAAACTACTTAGGCAAGAATTTAGTTTTCCCTTCAGAATCAGCAAGTCCCTCCTTGCTATACACGCAATGGACTGCCTGACAAAGCTTCCCGTTTTTCTCATTTCAAACAAAACAAAACCATAACAAAAATAACCTCACTTTCTCAACAGAAAATACTAAAACAAAGGCTTCAGAAATCCATTAGGATAGAATATTTGTTTTAAAATGATTTTTATAAAAATTAAGGCTATTTGGTATAATTTCTGGTATTGTTTTTTGCTATTTATTTTGATGAAATAAAACAAATATTCACTCTCCCCTTGAACTGGTATATATAAAACTATTTCTGCAGAAAGTATGTGTTATATTTTCCACTGTACTATGACCCACTAAAAGTATCTTTATATCAAAAAGGAGTAAAGTTCAGTTTTAATTCACTTTCTTGTGTCCAGAATCATAAGGTGTATCACTAGGTAACTGACTGCTCTTTTTTTCAAAATCAATATTCCTTGCTATAGCCAAATTTGTTAGGAGATTGCTGTCAATAGCTATAATGACCAAAAGTAACTGATCAACTTTCCTGAAGCAGGTGCATTTGGGATGGGTAGATATTGAATCCTTAAAATAATTGGACCAAAGCAAACTATTTTGTATGTGGTTAATGAAAGCCAGCCTCATATGGTCATTATACAATATATGGATCAAGTCAATACACTACACAAGTCAATAAATTATACCATATTTATACTTTGTAAAAAAATACAATAAAACATCCTCACTAGTTTACATTTTTACATTGCTTTTCATATTGAAGACATTTCTTTAAACATGCTATCACAGAATAGCATAAACCCACTCAGTGCATTTATTTGATTGATTGCACATCACACATTCAAATATACATGTGCAGCATGATCTCAGATCCAGATAAACACACTGCATTTATTTAATGCTTTCACATTCATATTGGGTTGAACATTCAAATGTATTTAAATCAGTCTTAGAAGTGACTCACTGATGCATTGTTAAAAGGTGAACATGATGCTGGCTAATACTTGTCTGTCAGTCTTGCAACCTGAAAATTTACCCAAGGCTGTTATAACTGGAAAGGACCAAATTGACATCAAAGGTAAGTCTGGGAAGAAAGTGCCATGAGAAATCTTAGTGGGACTACACTGGAAATACAGTGTATTGCAGAGTGACAGATCAATTATTTCCAAAGAACTTAAAATCAATTTCTGAAAAATTCCCTCAGAGGATGCAAACTAAGTATTACAATATAAGAGTCACGCTTTGTAAACGGATGCGCTTCCTCAAGACATACTAGCAAGCTTAGGTAATAAATAGTACACTGTTGTTCTTGCCAACCTCACTTAACTCATGGGGCGCCTGACTAAATTAACACCTCTCCCAGCAACCCCCACACACATACAAAAAGAATATGTATGAGTGGACCACAAAATAAAACAACTGAAAGAAAAAAAATGTCATGTTTGATTTGCTCCCTTAGCTTTTAGTATCTCTGGAAATTTTCAAACAGGTTCTAATAGCCAGAGATTATAATGATAGATATTGAATTGCAAACAGATTTTGGACAATTAAAAAATTTATTTTGTATCCTAATATATGGAGTATTATATATTTATTTATATATGTATATTATATACACACACATGTATACATATACATACTTATATGCTACTGCTACTGCTAAGTCACTTCAGTCGTGTCCGACTCTGTGCGACCCCAAAGATGGCAGCCCACCAGGCTCCGCCATCTCTGGGATTCTCCAGGCAAGAATACTGGAGTGGGTTGCCATTTCCTTCTCCAGTGCATGAAAGGGAAAAGTGAAAGTGAAGTCACTCAGTCGTGTCCGACTCTTAGCGACCTCATGGACTGTAGCCTACCAGGCTCCTCCGTCCATGGGATTTTCCAAGCAAGAGTACTGGAGTGGGGTGCCATTGCCTTCTCCGACTTATATGCTATGTACTCTTATTTGAAAAAATTTCTGTTACATGGAATATTCAGGATTAACTTATATTTTCTATGCAGATTGTTTTTCTTGACTCTAATAATGGAACTCTAATGTGGTTTAGATACATGGTAATTTTGTAAGAACTATCCTAAAGGAAATCAACCCTAAATATTCATTGAAAGGACTGATGTTGAAGCTGAAACTCCAATATTTTGGCCACCTGATGCAAAGAACTGACTCATTTGAAAAGACCCTGAGGCTGGGAAAGACTGAGGGCAGGAGGAGAAGGGGATGACAGAGGATGAGATGGTTGGATGGCATCACCGACTCAATGGACATGAGTTTGAGCAAGCTCCAGGAGTTGGTGATGGACAGGGAGGCCTGGTGTGCTGCAGTCCATGGGGTCACAAAGAGTCGGACACGACTGAGTGACTAAACTGAACTGATTATTTTAATTCACTCATTCGGTTTTCACAGGCCTAGCACATCAGTAGCCTGATGACTAGCCAGTGTATTGTGCCTTACTCTGGCTTTCTCTGAAGCCTTCTCACGGCCCAATCTCTGCTCAGGCCAGTACCTTGATGATAACGTTTGATGCCAGTGGAGCTAGAACCGTCTCCCCGGGTCAGGAACAGCCCTGCTGCTTGGCACTCATCGGCTGCTGGCACGCCTGTCCACACATTCCAGCTGAGCAAACACTTTTTCCCAATTTCCACGATTTGGATCACATATATCTAGTACTACTGGAAAAAAAAAAAAAAAATCCTCCTTCATCAAAGATAATAAACTGTAATCCACCCCTAGGAACAAGAATCAAAATAGCTGTTAACTTTCAGCACATTCTTCCTCCTCTGGGGCCTCTGGATCCTGGGGGGTGGAGGAGGGGGTACATGGCTGAGACCCTCCTTAGGTGGGGTTGTTAGATTTAGCAAATAATAATGCACGTGTCTAGCTAAATTTTAAATTCAGATAAACAAAGATTGATTTTTTTTTTTTTTTAGTATAAGTTTATCCCACACAATATTTTTTAGATTTTTTTACCAAAAAAAAAAAAAAAAGATTTGTTAATGATCTGAAATTCAAATGTAACTGAGCATGCTGTAGTTTATCTGGAAATTCTGCCCTCAGTGAAAAGGGAGTAGAAAATTACTTTTCTAATTACTTGTTGACAATTCTGCAGCAAAGAGAGAGAGAGAAACAGAGAGACTGAGTGAGCAAGCGCAATTAAGGTTCCAACTACTCATCTTGTTACGATGATGATGGATGCCATCGTGTAGTATGCCTCACTTTCGTTAGCTTTGGTGACTGCAAATGCAGCTCTTACCCCAAGTTACCAATGTGCTAACTAGAATATTTATTCTCAGGATGATTATCTTCCTTGAATTCAAAATGCAGCAAGTGAAAATAACAAATCAATGTGTATATCATTGTGGTGAGATCAAACAAAAAAAGCACGTCATGAGCTTAGAGTGCCTGGAAGACATTATAAGCCCCCTTAAAAATATTTTTCTTTAGCCATAATCAAAATTAGTGAAGAAACTCAGGTTGTGATAATACCTAGAAGTCTTAAGAAAAGAGTTTTGCTAACATATTGACATAAATATTTGGTACTTCAAGACATCTACCTTTCTCACCCCTTTTCAGCAATGATAAAGACAAGAATAGTTACATTACTGTAACTGCAACTGAATCATAAACACAGTACTAACCTGATAAAGCAAGGTGTTACTTAAGTTTAATAATTTTGTTATAAAATGCAGGCCTTGTCTGGATGATTACAGAGAAGAATATAGCAGCTCTAGAAGATATTTTGTTATTAGCTGAAGTTTTAAAATTTAGTATATCAGAAATACCCCCGTTGATTGCAGATTCCAAGTAGGAAGTACATTAGTTTTCATTCAAGATACAGAGCATGTATTTTAAAGAAGAGAATCTCTACATTTACGGCATAAGGATTTCTTCTATTTAATCACTGCTATATATGTGTGTTCATGTTAGCCATAAAATTTTATGATATCTAGGCTTTGCAAATCTGGACAAAGGGTGGTTCCTGAAATTCACATTCAAGCATACAAAGATCTCCACATTTTTATGTGACATTATTTGCCCATGAATTGACATTGACAGTCCCTACAGTGTGTA
Source organism: Giraffa tippelskirchi (assembly GCF_054371585.1). Lineage (NCBI taxonomy): Eukaryota > Metazoa > Chordata > Mammalia > Artiodactyla > Giraffidae > Giraffa > Giraffa tippelskirchi. The sequence continues at coordinate 172,789,493 of NC_137280.1, read as the reverse complement.
TTTATCTGGTTTTGGAAACTCACATACTTGTTTATAGTAAACATTCTAAACAGTTGACATCCATGGCAGACACTGTCTAGTCTGTTTCTTACCCGGAATTCTTTCCCAAGCTCCTTCTTTACCAACGAATCGCTGCCAATGATAGAGGTTGAATAGCTAGCAACTAAATTTCTAAAACTCACTTGCAGCTAGGAATAGGGCTGCAATGTATCTGACCAAGGTAAATAGATACATGCAGATGACTAATAACAACAGCGATGACGCTGTGTGCGTTTGTGTGTGTGTGCCTGCATACAAGTCAGCCAGAAGACTCCGAGAAATCCAACAGAAAGCAGGGATGCATTGAGGCTGCGCACCTTGCTTTTTTTTCTTGTTTTGCTCTAAATAGGAATATCATTCCTGGAACTGCAAGCTGCATCCATTCACTGACCTCGCAGAGCCACTGGATCTTTCTAAGTCACTGAGTCAAGTTTTTGAAATCCGAGGGCAAAAGCATACTTAAGTGACACATTAATTATTTATTCATTTTTATATTTATAAAGTATGATGATATATAATCTGTACTATATATTTTACAGTATTCTTGATCTTATTCTTCTCAAGTTTACTACTGCTGAGATAAAAACTGATGGTTTCAGGTTAATATATAAGTCTTCAACCATTTTGAGTTTATTTTTCTATATGGTATGAGAAAGTATTCCCAGATGAAAACACAGACAGTACTTATTTTTACATCTGTCTTAGCAATATTTTTTTGGATATGTCTCCTCAGGAGAGGAAAACAAAAGCAAAAATACAAGAAATGTGACTACAACAAACTAAAAACTTTTGCACAACAAAGGAAACTATTAACAAAACAAAAAGGCTGCCTGCTGAATGGGAGAAAATATTTGCAAGTGAAATATCTGGAAAAGGATTGATATCTAAAATATATAAAGAATGTATACAATTCAACATCAAAAACACAAAGAGCTCAGTTAAAAAGTGGGCAGAGGACCTGAATAAAGAACTTGTATATCTTATTTTTCCAAAGAAGATATACAGATGGCTAACAGACACATAGAAAGATGGTCAAATCACTAATTATTAGGGAAATGCAAACCAGTGAGATATCACCTGACTTTTCAGAAGGGCAATTATCAAAAAAATCGACAAATAACAAGTATTGGGAAGGATGTGGAGAAAATGGAACATTTATGCAGTGTTAGAGGGAATGTAAATTGGTACAGCTACTATGGAAAACAGTATGGAAATTCCTCAAAAAGTTAAAAATAGAACTATACTGGTGGTTCAAATGGTAAAGAATCTGCCTGCAATATGGGAGACCTGGGTTCAACCCCTGGGTTGGGAAGATCCCCTGGAAGAGGGTATGGCAACCCACTCCATATTCTGCCCTGGAGAATCCCATGGACAGAGGATCATGGCGGGCTGCAGTCCATGGGGTGGCAAAGCGTCAGACACAACTGAGCAACTAAGCATAGCACACTGTAAAAATACTATACAATCGAGTAATTCCACTTCTGGGTATTTTTCCAAAGGGAAAAAAATGCTAGTTTGAAAAGAGTGGAGCAGGTGGAGGGCCTAAGTAGAATAAGTGAGAGAGATTAAGAGGCACAAGCTTCCACTTACAAAATAAATGAGTCACAGAGAAGTGTGTATGAAGTGTGGGGAATACAATCAATAATAATGCAATATCTCTATATGGTAACAAAGCCGGTCAAAAGGTACAAACTTTCTAAGATAAATTAATACTGGGAATGCAATGTACAACATGATTGATGTAATTAATACTGCTATATATTATATGTGAAAGTTGTCTAGAGAGTAAGTCCCACGAATTATCATCACAAGGAAAAATACTTTTTCTTTTATTTTGTATCTATATGAGACGATAGATGTTCAGTAAACTTGTGAAAATCATTTTACTGGTATGTAAGTCATACCATTAGTCTGCATCCCTTAAAATTAGACAGTACTTTATTATACTGAGATAATTATATCTCAATCAAACTGGGAAAAAAAAAAACGGATGAAATACTGATATATCAAGCCACATTTTTTTCTTATATTTTTAATTCCATCTCATTTGTTCCTCAGTACCCATGAGACCAATAGATTCCTCCACTTTCACCGAGATGAACTACCCCTCACGTCTCACTTCTTACTAAATCAGGTCCTTCATCCTTTTCCTCCTCCCTTGGTGCAATCATAATTCCCCAGTCTCAGATTACTTGCATAATCCTCCTTTCTTCATTTATGAGGAAAACTTTCAAGTCATAAACTATGCATATTGGTGCATGCTGTGCCAAGTCCCTTCAGTCATGTCCGACTCTTTGCAACCCCATGGACTATAGTACAGCCCTCGAGGCTCCTCTGTCCATGGGACTCTCCAGGCAGGAATCCTAGAGTGAGCTGCCATACCCTCCTCCAGGGGATCTTCCCAGCCTAGGGACTGAACCCAATTCTCTTGTGCCTCCTGCATTGGCAGGTGGGTTCTTTACCACTAGCACCCCCCAAAAAAAATTGGTATTGTATATATTTTAATCTCCAAAATTTGATTAATTATCAATTGCTCTGTAGTGGGGATACTGGAGCCAGAGTCAGAGCTGTAATATGCAGGTGCGCTGAAGCTCTCATTGCTGAGGGCTGGAGGAAACCCATACTGCAGGAGTGATATCTGTACCCTCGAGAGAATGGCTGCTCCCGAGGGTGGGACTGTCCATTCCGAGAAGGCTGCACCAACTCTCAGACCACACACCTTAATGGGAAGAAACAGGATCGAGGATGTGTGCCAGGCTCTGCAGGTGCACTGGGGAGCAAAAAGCAAGTTTAAGTTTCACTTACAAAAAAATACACATGGTTCATCTTTCAAACACGCCTACTGAAATTCACCATTTTAGCTCATTCTCAGAACTGATGTCAGCTTTTTAAGCAGAGGAGGCTCAAACCAAGCTGAACACATCAGAGTTTTCTGTGCAGAGAGAAGCAATAGAAGAGCAGACGCTGCATCTTTCTGTTGGACTGAGAACAACGATTCCTATGTTTCACTCTATGGTAACTCTTACAAGAGGGTAGATTGAACAAGGGGTGTACAATTGACAGAGGAGCAGGTAAGGATTTGCAAACACACAGAGGAATTTGGGGAGAGTCATGAACCACAGCTGTTTGGAGAACTTCCCTGAGGCATTCCAAGTGTTAACTAAGTGCTATTAGTTTCAAACACTTAAAAAATCCCGTGGGTAAGAGATAAAGTATTTGGAGTCTGGGATTCCAAAGCCTATGGCGCTAGTGGCAGAACCATAAATGTCTTTCTCTAGTTGTTACTATGATACATCTACTGTAGTCTGGGAAAGAGAAGTGCAATGTATTTGCTGTAAGTCGATAAAACAAGGTAATCATTCTTTACACATTACTCCAAGTAATCCTTACAATAATCTTATGCTATAGGTATTATCTTTATTCCCATCTTACAGATATGGAAGCCAAGCTCAAAATGACTTAGGATTTTGACATCACAGAGGCAAATTAGTTTTCTCTGTCTCTTACTCACTTCCACCTGATACATCCAAGATTTCTATGAAATCAATTTTGAGAGCTCGGATGATATATACTGTATGACTCACCCACATTTATTTCAGATTTTGTGCTTTGATCCTTCATTTTTCCCCTCAATATACCTCTACATTATTGTCTGAGTAGCAGGTATAAGATGATATGTTACATTTGTATTTCATTTTTAAACAATATAAATTGGTTTTAACTATGAAATATCTAAGAAGCTGAAATGTTCACTGAAGTCTGGCTATACATGCATATTCTTATTTTCTGCCATAACTGAGCTGTGGATATAAAAGAATGCTTTCTATAGAATCCAAATCTTTTAATTAATTAAATTAATTAAATTAAATTTAATTAATTAATATTAATTCCTTTATAGTATTTACCATTCCCTTCATTTTCACTGATATTTTTCTCTCAGATGCTTTTCACAATCAATAAAACTGTTCATCAAAATTTACTATTCAAATTTTATATATCTTGCACATTTCTTTTTTATGTGGGAAAAACAGACTACCACCCAGGCCCATCTAGAATATATAAAATGAATGGAAATGGAATGTAAGTACAATTGTGTTAGTTACCAGGGAAAGCTACGTATGCAATGGTATTTCAAAAATGAGAACCAACTGCTCAAAACTCAGTTTCCTTCAAATACAATGTGCTAAAAACCACAGAGTACTTTGATGTTATAAGCTGATTTCTTCCTGTTTCCAGCATAGACATAAATAAATATAGAAAAGGTTTAATGACACTTTTTAAAGTTATTATATGTGAAGATTTCAAACCAAGAAAGCACTGAATTTCTGATAAGCACTGAATACAATATCTCCTCTCTTTCCCTTGACAAAGAAAATTGGAAAACTGAATAAAAGTTACAATCCAAACATTCTAAACATTTGAACTAAAACTGAAGCAACATGGTTGTTTTAGATCAGTGTGTTTGAGCTGAAATAAATCAAGTTAATCATGTTCGGGCTGTTTTCCTAGGATACACTCTCCCTCCATATTTTATATTCTGCCTCTTCGTCACCTCACTCCTACTTTGTGTCAGAAATAACCAGGAAAACGTCTCTATGTTCCTGGTGCCTAAATGATGTTAGGACTGGTTTCTTATGTCAAGGAATGTTTTCCTCTGCGTGCATGTGCTCATTTTGATTTCATTCTTTCTGTATATTATGAGACAAAAGACAAAAATAAAAAACTGGTTCAAGATAGCTTTGGTCAAACTGAAAATTAGTAATGAACACATAAACTACCTATTTCTTGAACTGTCAAATCTAAATCTTTTAATGATGAGGATAATATTACTTTTTAAGAGGAAGCTGGACCCCAACATATAATGCTAAGTATCTTAGAAATGTAAATTTTGAAGAATTATGGATAGAAACAAGAGAAAACTTCCTATCAATAGTAACATTTACTAGTGGCCAAAAGGGCTTGGAGTTTATTGCAGTTTGACACCATTTCATTTATTTTCTTTTATTTATATGCTAAGCAACTTTCATTGATTTTGAGGGTAACAAAGTAAAGATGATGTTGTAGGATCATGTACATTCTGATAATTCGTTGCCTACATTTGTGCTGTAGAAACATTTCTTCCTCTTACTGTCTCACCTAACACAAAGACCTTTAATAAGCCTGTGCACTTACTGTAAACACACTTATCACTACCTCATTTGTAATAATTCAGAGATTTAAACACCGCTGAACACATTGTTGCTTGAATTGGGGAGTAGAGCCACCGGCCTGAATGGTAAATCTGGGAGGGATTTGGGAATACATAAATTGGGATTTCCCTGACTCTGTAATTCATTTTTTTAAAAAAAAAATCTTTAAAATTCTTGATGAAAAGCTGATTTTTAAAATTGTCCAAGGAAATGTTTCAGGCAGTAAAACTCAGATTCAGAAAACAAAGAGTGGATTCCATTTATAATATTTATGTATGCTAGAGTAAGGAGTTCTCCACAGTATTGTGAACACAATAGTTCAAAGTTTGTAAGATTAGTTATAAAATATCTTTGGATAAGATCAAACGTAACTTGGCTTGTAAATGACTCTGCTTAGCTTGTGGAAATAAATCTGTTCTGCTTAACTTTACAGGAATATGCAATGCACATCTACTTTTAATTTCAAGGATGTGTGGTGCATGCTCTGTCGCAGTAAGAAACTGTCTTGAGAATATTTGTATAAAGGAAATGGAGAGCATAGCATAGTAACTATTAAAACACTCCAAATTACATGATACCTTGACCTTGGTAACAGTGACTTTCTTGGTGTTTTCTCTTTGAGTGTATTGACATGCTGGTCCTCAAATAATCCTATAGAGTGGCAATTCTTGCTGTTGTTCTACAGAAAAGAAAACAGATACTATGAGAAGTTAAAGTTACTCAAACTCACAAGGCTAGTAAGCAGCACAGCTGAGATCTGAACCTCAGTAATTTTAGCTCTTAAGTCTTTCCTGTTAATCACTAAGCCATAGCTCACATCAAAACAATGATTTCTAGCCTTCGTATCTTCTACTAAAGATCCAGGGTTAATGTTCGTAGAACCTGCAGCATTTCTAACAATACTAATGAATGACCCTGAACTCAAGATGGGCCAGCTCTGGAGTATGACAGTAATCAGGAAGGCTACTTTCTCATGCCATTTCTCTCCAAGCTGTTTCTCAGAATTATTTCTTGAAAGGATAAAATCACACTATTGCTACCATTATCAACAACACAATGGATGCTTCCTGGAGAAAACGTCAGATTCTGTCATGAGGGGGTGGTATAAAAGTTTCTTAGGAAGGGTATGGTATGTTTGACGTAAGTAGTATTATTATTACAATTTACAGCATAAGAAAACTGAGATAAGTGGAATAGAGTATCTTGTTCAAGTTAAAATTGCTAGGAAGTAGCAAATACTGTATCAAAATTCAAGTTTGACTGGTTATAGTCTATACTCTTTAATGTACGTAAGTGAATAATGAATAATTCACATGAATAGAACCATTTTTTTTAAGAGAAAATCATCTTTTTCTTCTTTTTGGATGATTTTCTTGAAAAATATAACCACTGAGTGTTAAGCCAGCTTTTTCACTCTCCTCTTAGAAAGAAAATGAAGTCACTCAGTCGTGTCTGGCTGTTTGCAACCCCATGGACTGTAGTCCACAAGGTTTCTCCATCCATGGAATTTTCCAGGCAAGAATACTGAAGTAGGTTGCCATTTCCTTCTCCAGGGGATCTTCCCGATCCAGGGATTGAACCTGGGTCTCCTTCATTGCAGGCAGACGCTTTACCGTCTGCGCCACCAGGTAAGCCATTTGTTAGCAACAATTCATCACTGACCATGCTATGTCAGATACAATGGTTCCCAGTCAATGGAGGCTAGTATATAATGTTAAGATTTTCAACTAATAGTCCTTGTCCTGGAAATTTAACAGAAGATCTGATAGACCCAGAAGATTTATCATAATTTAATAAAACTCTAACTATAAGCTAAATATAGAATAACTTTTGGAAACTTTCCAGGTAGTGACATACAGGCTCATACATCAGGTTTCTAAGAAGCAGATAAGAACAAGAAAAGGAAACTTCCTTCCAACATTGTTCTGTCACAGTTGCTAATATTCAGCTTCACAGACTGCAATGTGTGAGTTAGCTGCCCTCAAAACAAGGCAAGGGGTTTAATTCTTTCTGCTCTACCAGATTCTACTGAAGTTTTCCGAGAAAGCATGTGCTTAAACAAAGGTAAGTCGTGTTCAAAAATGGCAGTCTTCTGAGGTATTGATGATGAACTTCACAGTATGAAGAAGTTACTGACAGTGATTCCACAAAATGGCTGGGTGTTCCAAATCCCATCCCGTGGTCATCTCTGGCCACCCTAGCCCTGTGTGAGTTATCTGTAGAAGACAGATTGCTGGACAGTATCATTCCTGACAGTGGTTTTGCATTTACCTTAGTTGAGTTGAGAAATTTGTAGGTAGTAATCTCATGAAGGTTGCCATGAATACATGTTATTACTCTCAAGCATATTTTAAAAAATGGTGCAGAGTAGTGAGTGTGTCCTAGAGCAGATTTTTATGAAAGACTGGTCACAGAGCTTTGACAGGTTTATCATCTATCTTAAATTATTGGTGTCTGTGTGGTGAAAATTGCTAATGGATTGATGTCTCAGTCCTCTCCATTTGGATTTTTAAGGGTTTCTACAGGACAAATGATAGAGGCTACTTCTCAGTGCAAAAGAAGTAAAGTGTTATTGCCGCTGCAATGAGCCCTGCAGTTAATCCTCCTAGTTTCAGGACAGGGGTCGAGTCAAGAAGCATATGCTACTGGGATGACCCTGAGGGATGGCATGGGGAGGGGGTTTCAGGATGGAGAACACATGTACACGCATGGCTGATTCATGTCAATGTATGGCAAAAACCACCACAATATTGTAAAGTAATTAGCCTCCAATTAAAATAAATTAATTAATTAAAAAAAAAAGAAGTATACGCTAGCAATGGTAGCCACTGTCTCCTCCTCCTTTCCGTCTTTCCTTTCTCACTGCTGTCATCAGCATCATCACCATCGATTTTATTAGACCCATTGAGGAAATGAGAACTAAAGCCCAAAAGGAGCGATCATCTTCTTTGGTCCCTGTGTCTGTAATCACTTGCTATTTCTCCACTCATCAGTATAATGCAGAGAGAGAGCTCTGCAAAATATCTATCTCCACACTTCCCCAAACAATAGTCAGGGCCTTCAATAGCCCGCCAGTGGGTACAATGTTTACACCAAGATAAAATAGCTCAAACACTGTAGCAGTTACTAGCCTTCCTAAAGCATTTAGAAACCTTTATAGCAATTTGATATTTCTGTGACATCCAAGTAAGGGAATATTTTTCCAGTAGTGCATTTTTATTGTATCGTAAAAGAATATGGTGGCTCTTTACCATCTGGTGGCTCAGATGGTAAAGAATCTGCCTGCAGTGGAGAGGACTGGGTTTCATCTCTGGGTCGGGAAGATCCCCTGGAGAAGGGAATGGCTACCCACCCCAGTATTCTTGTCTGGAGAATCCCATGGACAGAGGAGCCTGGTGGGCTACAGTCCACGGGGTCCAAAGAGTCTGACACAACTGAGTGACTAACAGTTTCACTTTCAAAGGAATATTAGTCTCTGAAATGGGTGGGGGGAGGAAGTGTTCCTTCAATACAGATAATTTGAGAAGTGTTGCTCTAGAGCCTCAAAGCCAACTGTTGACCTATAAGGTTGGGTCCTTCATAGCTACAAACTCCAGTGTGTCCTGCTGGAGGGTAAGGACGTCAGGCAGGGGCTGATTCTATTATTGTCTCAGTTGGCAGGAGAAACTCTTAGGTTAAACTATCTTGTTTCACTTGTCTGGCTGTGTAGTTGTTATGAGAAAGTGTGTTGCATGACAGGATAAACTTGCTTTCTGAAAGCAGATATTTAAATTTTCTTAGATTAGTAATTTAAGGTGAACCAGCATAACAATGGCAAAAGGTGATAGAAAAGAAGAAATGAGTAATATTAACATATAAAGGCAGAGGCAGCCCATGTCTTGCATTCAGTTCTTTAAAAGCTTCAACTGTTCTCAAATATTCTTACTAAAATAATTCTTTCAGAATTGGTGAAGGGGTATTGACAAAATGTATGCATTCTGATGCTGGATTTTGCATAGCTTTTCACTCAAAGCTCATTGCAAGATTTATGGAGAAAATGGGTACCATACAATTACTAATCAACATAGGGAATGACTCAGAGAACAGACATAAATGTTATTTCAAAGTTTCATTTAGAAAATAATTATCAAAATATTCAATATATGTCATTTGGAACCATAATATATAATATAGCTTCAATTTGCTTTTACAAGAATTTAGTGTGAATTAAGAAACAACAGTAATAGCAACAACTATATATATATATATGCACAACATTATATATAAATATATATGAAACACTAGTTATAGAATTTGACTGTTGACACATATTATAGTCAGTCTAAAAACAACTGCTATCATGTGAGCCAAAAACTGTTTCAACACTTTTTGTTCTTTTCTTTCTACACACTAGAGAAGATAAATTTTCCTTGGAAGCCCTTTTCCTAAAGGATTAAAATCAATAGGTGTTTAATTTCTCATGGGAAACGCTTTTAAAACTACAGGGTCAGCTCAGAGGATTAGGTCAGTCAAATATAAAAGAGTATAAACTCAAGAAATCAAAGTTTAAAAAGCCTTATCAATAAGAATTGTTTGTTAGGTTCCTGAGTTTAAATGAGGATGTGCAATGGGACTCTCAGAAATGGGACCAGAAGTAAATTCTTAAAAGCAAAACTCCTGAGCTTAAGAAAGCGATTTTAAAAGAACATTCGGTTCTCTAATTCTTGACAAGTGTGGCTCATTTTCACTTGCTTTAGATGGATGTCTTAAAAGTTACAAATGATTTTACTCCTCAGAGAATTTTCAGAAAACATGTGGACCCCATTATACTATGATCGTCTTCCCCATTCCATTAAAATAAAAGAAGAAAAGAATAACTTAAACCTTAACAGCAATACACAGAAAGGTATGATTAATTTTGAACTGTTTTTGTTAAAGCCTATCAAAAACTACCCTGTCAGCCTCAGAGGGTAGGTTCAACGGTTTGATTTTTTTTTTTTTTTCCTCAGCAAGGAATCTTTGCACGCATTCCATTAATATTCAAGGACAATCACATTAATAAGCAATCCTAAATCTCAATTTGCAAATCTCAGTCTGAGTTAGATTTTCAGGGGACACGGTATAATTTACAAGACCTGTTTATTGCTGGGTCACTAAATCTTTTCAAAGGAATATGAATCTTATATATCTATCTCTTCATATGCCCATATATATGAATATGAAAATCTGTATAGATAAAATCAATTCTGAAAGAAAATTTAAACAATCAAATTGCTTGAATGTGAATCTAACTTAAAACAGCATTATGATATTTTAAAAGCTCAGTCTGAAAATTATTTCATATTAATAAGTAAATCCTATGCCAGAAATGGATTTTCGGATCTTATTTTGAACTTTATTTCTATTAAGCTTTACACCTTTATATAATCCCTTCTTTTTAATTCTACTTGTTTTTCCAGGACTTTAGGAGCTTATGACATCAAAATAAATAGCCTGCAGAATTGAATAAAGCTGAATTAAAAACAGGAGCCTAAGGGCAGAAAATACTCCAGCATAGGAAGATGATTCAATACAATTTTCATGGAGAAGAATTTTACTGCCTTTGAAAATAAGTTTGCCACACATTACTTAAGATCTAATCTAAATAAAAAATTGTACTTATTTTTAACAAAAGACGTTAAATCATTGTACCTACACAAACCCGCCTCAGTTCAGGGCCTGGTAACAGAGCCCTAAGAGCTTCCGATTCTCCATGTGATCACACTTGAACGTCCCTTTGTCAAAGGGCCTGGTGGTATGTACACTCCCTTGGTTATCCTTCAGGTCTATCTTAGAAGAAGCAGGACACTGCTGTTGAAGGGGAGTATTTAGTTGGAAAATGACAGTACTCAGTATGTTAAAAGCAGTTTGACAGAGGCTAGGTAAGGATAACTGGTAAGATCTTGCTTTCAGCAAGTCAGAAAGATCCAGGGCAGGGTCGAGGAATAGACAAGTCATCCAAGAATCTAACTTTGTAATGGGGTGGGCTGTGCAGGTGCTGAGCAATAGAGGGTTCGTTGTGTAAGAGCAGAGAAATGGAGCGCCAGTGAGAAAAAAGATATAGAATTATTCAGGTTTAAACCCACAGCATAATTCATCCAATCAATGCAAAAGAAATAGTTAAACGAGAATATCTACAGTCTTGATATTCCTTCAAGGTTTCTAAATTATGTAAACACTTGGGATACTTCTAGATGGAAAAACGTTCAAGTTTTTGTCAAATCTGCTGTGATTGCTTTTAGTGGGTAGACAGTTTTCCATATGGTCATGTTAAAAATCTACCTTGTCTAAAACAGAAAAAAATGAACAAGAGGGGTAAAAAGAAATCGGTCTGATCAATGCTGAACAAAAACCTCCACAACAAAAAAAGTCCTATCTGAAAAAGGAGTTATTTGCATTACCTTTAAACTGGAATAATCATCATGATTTCTGGCCAAATATGTTGGTCTTTTTTTTTAAAAAAAAAAAAACAAAACTCTTCTCACTGCTATTGTCAAAAGTGGCTGTAATCTCATGCAGATGAGATATTGATCTGTTGCCGATGTTCACTGAGCAGCCAAAGGGGAATCACATTACCAGCTACAAACTCCATCAATCATAGTCTCCTTAATAACCGCACTTAAACGATCTCTCTTGGCATTAACTTATATTGCATCCATGGCTGGCATCCAAGCTTCAAAGAGAAAAAGGTTCATTTTGAAGGGTAGGTTTGAGGCTACTATAGATGATTTGAATAAGAGGTCTCAGGCTTTGCTCAGAACAGTAGAGCTTATTAATTAATTTAATCCAATTAATTTAGATCAAGTCTACGGATATATAGCAAAAGATTTTTGTATTTGTCTTTAAATGCAGGACTATGTCCTTAACAGACAAATTAAATAAGCGCAAGTGAAGCTTAGACGCATGCATGGGATATGAAGGCATGCATTTGGATTAAATTCAGCTCATTAAATGTAGTCTCTCCTTTTATCTCCTTTCTTTTCCCTCTTGTTTATCTCTTTTCTTTCTTCCTTCTTCCTGAATATATTCGAAAAGTTACTGCAAAGCAAAAACAGAGGTGAAAAAAGGAGGCAGAAAGAAAGATAAGGGAGAAATAAAGTAATAATAATAGCTTAAAAACTCTATTACTGCTGGCAGAACTAATGAACTGCTGCTTCAAGTTCCAGGCCTCTGTCATAGCATTGACGCAGATGTTCTACATTATCCTGGCAGCCATACACAACATGAAGTCAGATGGAGGTTATATAGAAAGCATGAAAAAGGGCACCTCCTTCCCACTGCGTATTTTCTCTGTCTCTCTCATTGTCTACAAGTGTCACCAGGTTGGAAACAACCCCAGGAGAAACAGCTATTCGTACAGCCCCATCCCATTCATTCACCCACCCTAACCTTTTCACTGTTGTGTTTCCTCCCCGGAATACTTAGATTGGCTCAAGTCCTTATTCCCAAAGGTCAAGGAGCATGACTTCTCTGGATGGACGATTAAAATACAGTCTTAGGCACCCATCCACATTGATCCAAGTATGTGTCAGTGAGCCAAAGCCAAGGATGGAGCATTTGTAACAAGTTCTAGGCGGTGGGCATGGTGATCTGTAAAAACTGTATAAGCTGTTTGGATCAAGAATGGGACTGCTGCATTTTAGATTTTGGTGTGGCTTGATTTACATCCAGAAGCTGTTAAATCTTGATTGCTTCAGCAACAAGAGGGAAGGGAATATTATTTCATTTTCTCTGTGTAAATTCTTATGTGATAATAATTGCAACTCAGCAAAAGCTAAGACTAGAACCAATTAAAAACTATAAATCACTTAATAAAAATTGAATAAATTACTGCTTATTCCAAGCTAAACCATAACCCCTTTGCGTGTGTGTGTGTGTGTGTGGTGGGGCTGGTATATGTATACATCAAACCAAGTGAAATAATGAACAAAGCAGAATTTTGCTTATCAAATCATTTCTCTTCCAAAGAACACACAACAGAATATTCATATATATTTTTAACAAGCACAACAGATAATCAAATACAAGTTAAAACTGGGTGTCCCAAATTGTATTCCACAGAACACTAATCCACAAAAATTCCAATGGTTAAAATTCCTGTGTTCAAATTAGTGGGAAGTGTGGCATTCCATACCCCCATGTGCACTGGTATATTTGAGACCAATAAATGTTGTAATATATATTTCCTAATCATTTTTAGTCTATGTTAAGTATAACAAGAGAATATCAATTTGGGAAAAAAAATTAAGTCATGTTTTTCTAACTTATTTTGATGATTCCAAATTTTGAAACTTGGGTTTAAAAATTATTTCTTTTTTTCTCTTTGTATGGCAGAAGCCAACACAATATTACAAAGCAATTATCCTCCAATTAAAAATAAATTTAAGAAAAAAATATCAATGTGTAGCAGAGTAACTAGATAGCACAAGGAATTACTTTCAAGTTGGGAAATCAGTGTCCCTACTGCATAAATATGCCTGATATCCTCCTCCACTCACACCACATGGTGCCAAGCACTGGGTCTCTGACTGAACAGAGACTCCTTTTTAAGATCAGGCACATTTCTTTGCGACACTGAAACTTACAAATTTATAGAGCATGTACTGATGAAATTACATAGGTAGATGTATCGTGCATAAAATGTCATATGATAGAAAAAGAGAATACTTCTGATATGGCTATCACATTAATATGCAAACAAAAACTAATATTAAGTGTTCAAGTTATTACATAAACTAAACAGCAAAGAAGGCTTAAGGAGGTGTGTTTTCCCTCTTGCATTTGCTAGCTATACAATTCATTATAGAAAACCAGAATAGAAAAATATATCAAGGTATTCATAAATAACATTTACTATATCTAGGTTTTTTCTTTAGGCAACAAGCTCACCATCGCTCTAATGCACTCTAGCGTATTTGGTCCACATATTCCTTCATGTAGATGATAATGTGCAATATAATGCATTTCCCCTTCCTTGGCTACACATGTCTTTCCTTTTGTGTGGTTCACATGTTTGCTTACAAGTGTGCATACATGTGTGTTTGTGTGTGTGTGTTTATTCTCCTCCTATACCTAACACTGAAAGACAGCATCGTGTGTAAAATCCAAATCCCTGCAAATTGGATTCTCCTTGCCAACACTGTTTCCCACATCAAAATATCTCCTGCTTCTTTACTCTCTACTTGGATCCTACTAATCCTTCAAAGACAAGATCAATTCTATTCTATTCTATGAAGCTTTCCTCAAGAATTCTACATTGATGTCTGACCTCCCTCCAATTTTGCTAGCCACATTTGTCTTTGATTGTATTGAAAGTGTTGTAACTATTCGTTTTAATGTGGGTGGGTCTACAGTTCACACTGAATAAAAATAATTATTCATTTTTAAGACATAATATTAAATACTTCCTTTAATGTATTTAACATTTACTTTGTTTCACAAAAAATATTTGCTGTATGGTCGTCTTTCACCACTTACAGTTCAGCACTAAATATTGAGAGAATGCAAATGAAAGTGAAATATGTGGAGTGTAATAAACTCACAAATAGTTTATTTAGTATGGTGGTGGTGGATTAGTCACTAAATTGTGTCCGACTCTTGCAACTCCATAGACTGTACCAGGCTCCTTTGTCCATGGGATTCTCCAGGCAAGAATACTGGAATGGGTTGCCATTTCTTTCTCCAGGGGATCTTCCCAACCCAGCAATTGAACCCAAGTCTCCTGCATTGCAGGCAGTTAATTTACTGACTGAGCTACGAG
Organism: Giraffa tippelskirchi; assembly: GCF_054371585.1. Classification (NCBI taxonomy): domain Eukaryota; kingdom Metazoa; phylum Chordata; class Mammalia; order Artiodactyla; family Giraffidae; genus Giraffa; species Giraffa tippelskirchi. The sequence continues at coordinate 172,774,487 of NC_137280.1, read as the reverse complement.
GGAAGCCCTTATTTAGTATGTGTGTTAATCGCTCAGTCATGTTCAACTCTTTGCGACACCATGGACTGTAGCCCACCAGGCTCCTGTGTCCATGGGATTCTCCAGGCAAGTATACTGGAGTGGGTTGCCATTTCCTTCTCCATTATTTAGTATAGTCTGGTGTTTAAGAACATATGTTCTGAATTCAGACTTTCGGATACCCAATCTACATTTTTGTAGCTGTATGACCTCAGGCCAGTTATTTAACTTCTCTGTGATTTAATTTTCCCATCTCAAATATCAGATGATAATGGTGTGGAGAAGAATATATGAATTAATACGGGTAAAATGCTTTAAAAAGAAACTAGCATATATTATGGACTTAATAAAGATTAGTTCTTATTGCAAGTTAGATTTCTGAGAAAACGGATTCTATGGAAGTTGAGTTGTGAGATGGTTTCAGCCACAGCCTCAACTAACTCCACTAGCTTCAGGGAGCTTTGAAGCTAGGATGGCCTCCAGGGTGGTCCTGTGCTGCAACAGGGGACTGTGCCTTTATACTCTCGCATCGACTAGTTAATAAACTCAGGCATATTCTGGGAAGAGGTCATGACCCTACATTAGGCATCTCTTTCTTGCCTAGGATAAGGCGCTACAGGGTGGTGATCCAGGAGAATTTTCAAGAACTGGATAAATAAGTCCTTCAGCTCTCAAAAGGAATCTGGTGGGAGGTGAGAGGTAGAGGACAAAACCACAGGTGTTCACTTCCCACTGCCACTGCAGGTGCTGTTTAACAAGCTTCCTAAGTGTAAATTCCATTAAGGCAACTATGAACAGTAAGAACACAATAGTTCCAATTTTCCTTCCCCGTGTTTACACCCCTTCCATTTAGTACTGATCTGCTCCGTCTGTTCCTTCTACAAATGTTACAGGTGTGTAAGAAATCAGAATATTTTATTCAGGAGTATAGTTTCACCATATTTACACAGCAGGAAGCTTTTGTTTTAGGTATCATTTAGAATCACTTTCCAGGGATCGCAAAAATTATAGCCTTAGGAGCTATTTCTGAGAAATTTGTATTTTTTTTTATATGAAAAGATGGCCATAATTTCTATGCAATGAAAGTCAACACTGTCATTGCAAACAAGGTGACTTTTTTGTAAAGTTCAGGTATATTCAGTAGGCTTAATAACAAAAGTTTACTAATTAATTATAAGAATGGCATAATTGAAACTGCTCTATTTTAAAATATATCATTTTTATCTTTTAAAAATCTAAAATGACTTATAAAATATTTTAAAGGGTAGGTAACAAAAGGTTGCATCAGGATTTTATTGGTTACTTTTAATATCATATAGCATATCTCATAATACTTAGTATTCCAGTTGATAGGTGCTATATGAGGAATATATACAGTATACATATATATGCACAGAAATACATATGTATATACACACACACACACATATATATATATATATATATATATATATATATATATATAAAATACACTATATTTCTACATGTAAAATTTATAGTCAAAGCTATGGTTTTTCCAGTAGTCACGTATGGATGTGAGAGTTGGACCATAAAGAAGGCTGAGTGCTGAAGAACTGATGCTTTCAAATTGTGGTGCTGGAGAAGATTCTTGAGAGTCCCTTGGACTGCAAGGAAATTAAAACAGTCAATCTTAAAGGAAATCAGTCCTGAATATTCATTGGAAGGACTCATGCTAAAGCTCAAGCTCCAATACTTTGGCCACCTGTTGCAAAGAACTGTCTCATTGGAAAAGACCCTGATGCTGGGAAACATCTAACGCAAAAGGAGAAGAGGGCAGCAGAGGATGAGATGTTTAGATACCATCACCAACTCAATGGACATGAACTTGAGCAAATTCCAGGAGATAGTGGAGGACAGGGAAGGCTGGTGTGCTGCAGTCCATGGGGCTGCAAAAAGTCGGACACAACTGAGCAACCGAACAACAACAGCAACAACTATTTTTCCGCAGTATTTAGAAGTGAAAGTTTTCCTTGCTTCTGCTTTTTTAAATTATACCTGATCCTTATTGCTGCCTCAAGCAATCTTATTCACACATACATGTATATACATCTATAGAGACATACATGCAGACATTTGCACACCAAACTTTAATTTTGTTTAATATTTCAAAATTTCTTCATTATTACAATTAAGTAAATGAGTGGATCAGGCCAGTTATTTTCCTTTTGCACATATAGACACAACTTTATATACATGACAAACGCAACTGAAACCATTTTCTGAAAAGTCTAGTTCCCTCCATCTCCCACCTCCAAGGGAAAAAAAAAGGTGGTAGAAAAGTTAAGTTCAGATAATTGAGTATTTCTTGTATAGAAATGTTGCCTTAAATGTTCTTAGAACATGTTTTTTTAGAGAAACAAAAATCTTAGAAAAAAATCTCAGCTCTGCCACTCCCCAGCTGGTGACCTTGAGAAAGTTATTTCTATTCAGAAATTTGTTTCTTCATCTTCAAAACAGGGACAACTTCCAGTTTACCCGTCTCCCTATGTTTACAAGAGGCTCTATTCGATGTCAGTAGAGGATATGGCACATTGTCTGCTGTAGAAATTGTAAATGACAAAGGGTTGGTGGCTTCCATTTTGTGCGTGTTGATACAGAACTTAACTACAACTTTACCCAGAGGAGTTTTGCATACTCCCTCTGCTAGAAATGATATTGACTCTCAATTATGTGGGTAAACATGCTTCATTCTTAGAATTTGTTCATAGGAACAGGGGATAGAAGGATAAAAGTTTTGTAACCATAGGCTTTGAGTTTATGTTTCTCTTTCTCATTTAATATTATACAGGGCTGAAATACTGAAGTGTAGCCAACAATGTCCATTGCATCATGAACACAAACATATGTAAATATCTTATGCACAATCATGGCTTTATCATCAAATATGTAATTATATAAGTAAATTAAGATCAATCTACCGATACGTTTTGAAACAAGTGAATGTCATGTAACAGTGCTATTTAAATACAAGTGCTTTTTGTATAGAAAAAGTGTTCTATAGAATAACAGACAATTAAATCCAGCTTCCTACCTAGGTAAACTCGGCGTTTCATCTCTTATGAAACCATCAAATCAAGAAACCTCTTATTCCAAACACTCAAAACCATTTTGAACTCTACAAAATTGAATAATCCATTATACTTTTTTCCTTTTAATTTGCATACCTACACAATAGTCCCTTTCTTATTCAATGCATTGATTTGGGATAATGAAGTTGCCCAGTCATCATTACTTACAGTTTATATTTCAAACATCTTCATGTCATATAACAGAAATAGTCAGGTATTGTTTGAATTCACTTTCCCCCCTTCCTTTGCTGGTGAACATTTTAAGTGACATTTTCTACAATCGTTTTGCAGCAGGAAGCTTAATAGAGATGCTGTTTCCATAACAACAAATAGGACTTGAGCAAAAACACAATGCTCAGTGGTTACTGTTCCTCACAGCAGGTAGAGGCAGTTATTCAAAATTACAAGCAGCATGACATTGAAAAAAATAAATTAAAGCAAGGGGTGCTAAGAGTTCTGCTCCTTATTTAGTAAATGTTTAACTCATAGATGTTTGGGAGGACAGCTGTAGGATACGCTATGCAATATTTCCCCCCTCATATCATGACCTGAAAGGACAGTCATTTTTCAGATGTGAAGAGTTTTGTGAGTCAAAGAGGCACCGACAATGACAAGGTAGAATACTTTCTAAGCAGGCTAACTGCTTACAGCAGATAATTACTTATGTACAACTTCTAATTCTTATAGTTAGAAGTATTTGCCCTTTTCTAAAATTATCCTTTAATTTATTAAAAATGAAATACGCATCCATTAATATTAAACTGAAAATTTCCTGAAAATTTTCCAAGATACTACAGAATAAGGTAAGAAATATAATCTGACTTGAAACACTACAATGTCTTCAGGGGTTACTTTAAAAGCCTTTTCCCACCCCATGGTTCCATATCTTGGTTCCCATGGTTGTTCCTTTTGTGAAATGTGCCCAGTTTGCGTGTTTATAGATCTGTTGTCCTAGATAGGAAAACAGTATGAGTCTTTTCAATTCAAAAGAGTATTAAATTAAAATAAAATGCAATTAAAATGAGAAGTATAGTAATAATGATTAGAACAAGTTTTTTTTTGTTTTTTTTTTTACAGTATCAAATTCACAGAATGTAGGTAGAAGAATTCTATGTGTAGCAAATTAAAATACAACCCCATAAAGAAATATTCATGTTTATCATTACTGAGGAGTGGGGATTATGTCCTGTGGTTAATGTCAAGAAGTCAAATTTATTGCTCTTCAATATGTACAGACATCTCTGACTGAATGGCAGATGTTTGGCAGTTCTTTCTTACTCAAATAGAGTGGCTAATCAACTAAAATCTTTCTCCTTATATTATCTAGTCACTAGTTAAAATATGTCTTCTTAGTCCATGCTTTGTCTCCTGTTCTGCTTAGTTATGGGAATTTAAGATAGCAACTATCTATATGCCAGTGCGTGCGTATCTGTGTGTGTAAGTCGCTTCTGTTGTGTCCGACTCTTTGCGACCCTATGGACTATAGCCCACCAAGCTCCCCTATCCGTGGGATTCACCAGGCAAGAATACTGGAGTGGGTTGCCATGCTCTTCTTCAGGGATCTTCCTGACCCAGGGATCCAATCTGCATCTCTTATGTCTCTTGCATTGGTAGGCAGGTTCTTTACCACTAGCACCACCTGGGAAGCAGTTATTATTATTATTAAGTATGCCAATGGTCACATTTAACTTATGAAGTGATCCACACACTTGTTCAATCTGATATTACCTCTCTCCTCATAATTTTACATTTTTTTTTTGAGCCTTGATCATGAAGCACAGTTTGAGTTGTATTACATTTTGAAGGATGGTGTTTGCTTGTTCTCTCTCTCTTCTTTACTAAACTGATTATTTTTAATGAATTGGGATCTTCACATTTTTGAATCCCTAGAGTACCCATCACACCTTGCTTACAGAAAGCATTCAACAACTTAAAAGCTTTGGATGCAATGAGTAGAAAATAATAAGAAGTAATGCTCAGAAATCAAGGGGAACAGAGAAATGGCCCAATTCTAATCCCACTGTGGTGTGGAGAATTCAAACATAGTCCTATTCCTTGTTATCCACACCTCTATACAATCCCTTTTCTTTGAATGCATGCAGAATCTGTGGCTGACTTCTAAATAATTGAATATGGCAAAGGTGAAGGGATTTTGCAGATGTAATTAAATTCTCTAATATGCTGACTTTGAGCTATTCAAAAGGGAGATTATTCTGGATGAGGCTAGTTTAATCAGGTGAGTCCTTTAAAAAAGGATCCAGACCTTCTTTGAAGGAAGAGACAAAGCAGCAGAGATGCTTTCCTTCTGGAAAGAAGCAAACAGCTGTAGGTGAACTGCCTACGGAGAAAGCCACATGGGAGAGCGCTGTGGACAACCTCTAGGAGCTCTGGAGCCTCAGTCCTGCAGCCCCAAGGAACTCAATTCTGCCCAAACTACGTGAGCACAAATGAGAACTCTGTATTTCAGAAAGGACTGGTATCTTTATTGCAGACTTGTGAGACCCTGAGCAGAGAACCCAGCTAAGTCCAAACCTAGACTCCTAAGCCAAATAAACAGTGAGATAAAAAAAAAAAAAAAGTGCGTATTGTTTTAACTGCTGACATTGTGATACCTTTATTACGCACAAGAGAAAACTAATATATCGTCAAAGAAGCCTAGATCATACTGCGGAGCTACCCTAGTTACACAGTCAGAATTTTATGTCATCAAAGTAGCTGCTGCTGCTGCTAAGCCGCTTTAGTCGTGTCCGACTCTGTGCGACCCCATGGACAGCAGCCCACCAGGCTCCCCCATCCCTGGGATTCTCCAGGCAAGAACACTGGAGTGGGTTGCCATTTCCTTCTCCAATGCATGCATGCATGCTAAGTCGCTTCAGTCGTGTCCGACTCTGTGCGACTCCATGGACAGCAGCCCACCAGGCTCCTCTGCCCAGGGGATTCTCCAGGCAAGAATACTAGAGTGGGTTGCCATTTCCTTCTCCATCATCAAGTAGACACACAGGCATATTACCTTGGGTCCAGCATAACTCCCTATCTGATTCTGCTCTCGTGTATTTGGGAGCTGCAAAGGCACTTGTTACAAGATTGGATTGAAATGATTAATAGTTATAAAGCACTTTGAAAATAAGATATTATAAATGTAAGACGGGGCTGCATTTTCACATTACCATCAACCTCTACAATTCATTATGAACTACACTTTCAGTAAAAATAAATATATATTTCTTTCTCCTCTTCCACTTTTCCACTGGCTATCATACATTTATTCAAAATATATTTGTCAAATAGATACAGTATGTGTAAAAATGTACTACGTTTGCAGGTAGTCAAAATGTGCTAAAGAAGACTTAAGAAACAACACTTTTATAGTATTTAATTAAATATCATACAATATCATAAGTGGGTGTACTTATTCAAAGAATGGCACCCAAACTGAAAACGACACTAAAACCAAGAAGACCCAGAACAAATGAATCACTGTAAAGGTATGAAATCTAAGTCTTCATTCTAGTCAATCACTTTCTTGGGGGAAATGAGAACTTTATTTCCAAATCTCTAATCTGAAAGAAACTTTTATGTAGCCTGTAGCTATGTGATCCTAAGAAATGATGCTATCAACAATAATTTTTGATAAAGCTAGTGCTTTTCTAGCAATCATTTTAATGGAATTTGAAAAATGAAAGTTAAATATAAATCAAAGAGAAGAATTCAATCACTGTTCATTTGAACACATAGTGCTAAAATCTGCTTTTTAAACAATGTATTGTAGTTGTTGTTCAGTCACTAAGTCATGTCTGACTCTATAATCCCATGGACTACAGCATGCCAGGCTTCCCTGTTCTTCACTATCTCCTAGAGTTTGCTCAAATTCACATCCACTGATGAGTGATGCTATCCAACCATTTCATTCTCTGTTGCCTTCTTTTCCTCCTGCCCTCAATCTTTCACAGCATCAATCTTTTCCAATGGGTCAGCTCTTCGCATCAGGTGGCCAAAGTATTGGAGCTTCAGCTTCAGTATCACTTCTTCCAATGAATATTCAGGGCTAATTTCTTTTAGAATGGACTGGCTTGATCTTGCTCTCCAAGGGACTCTCAAGAGTCTTCTCCAGCACCACAGGTCAAAAGCATTAATTTTTCTGTGCTCAGCCTTCTTTATGGTCCAACTCTCACAACCATGCATGATTACTGGAAAAATCATAACTTTGACTATACAGACCTTTGTTGGCAAAGCAATGCCCCTGATTTTTTATATGCAAAGTTTGTTATAGCTTTTCTTCCAAGGACCATATTATGAAGAGTCTATTTTTACGCCTTTTTAAAGTGCAGACAAGGTTATTCACACCACTTTATTCACAGATGGACTATTCACAGAATGTTGTGAGAAATTTAGGGCACATTGCCAAAACTCAAGTAAGTTTATAGAATCAAAATAAAAATGGAAATTCTAAAATTTCCATAGAAATTTCCATAGAGGTTGATCTGTGATAAAAATTTTGATTGATCAATTCTACCATGTACTAACTATGATGAAACACACACTTCTCAACAGTAAGGAACAGTGTGGTGTATAATGGGTATCATCACAGATAAATTTTCAGTGCCTTATTTAAGAATCAAACTGCTGTATATTCAAGCAATACAACAATGTGCATATCCCTGAAAATAAGTTCAGTATGGAGGCTTCATAATTGTACCCGAGCAGATAATTAGGCAATTAGAGCTATAAAAAGTTGACAAAGCACCAAGCCTGGATGAATTATATCTCTGATTTGTAGGAGGGGAAGCAAGGGAAAATAATAAGACCGCCAGTGAATCTGTTCAATAACCAAGCGAGAAAGAAAGTTATGCCCAGAGGGCAAAGGTGGGAGGTTCCACTCCTGGACTCTCATCCTCAGGATTCACGAAAGGAGCAAGGAGAGGACTGGCTGGAGATGGGTAAATCTCACATCATTTGTACAGATTATATTGAACACATTAATAAAGTGAAATTAACTTTGCAAAATATGTAATTGGATAAAAACATGAGATGAAAATAAAACAATAGGACTAATGATTTAATTTCTGAAAAGCAGCTGATGCCTTGGCTCACAGCAGACATGCATCTGAAGCAAGCTAAGAAGCATAGCAAGGAAAACAGATTAAGAAGATATCATTTTAAATGTGGAAATACAACAGATTAAATTGAATTTTGCAAGAGAATAGTACAAACTAGGAAGAGGGGCAAACCTAGCAGCCCTTGACTCCCTGATCTACTTGTGAAATTCATGATGATTGTGTATGACTTAAAATTATTGCAGTCTCCAAAATTGACAAATGTAATTGCTTAGACTGATGAAAGAGAATATTGGGATGCTGCTTTGGATTCTGTTGGAAAGTACTTAGGAGTTGACAGATGGTGCATACATTTGGAGGTTGAGAAGGGTAAGAAGGTAATGAGACTGGGGACTGAAAACAATTACAGTGTCTTAAGCCTCGAATGTGGCGTAATTGTAGCTATAGAGTAGGCAAAACAATTGAGTTTAATGTATTCATAATGTTTGTCAGAAGCGTGAGAAACAAAACCTGGAGGTATAGATAGAGTCTGAAAGCATAAGTCAAATGACTGCAGAACCTATTCTCATTCAGTCACCAGAAAATTCAGGCACCAAATATTTATTGAAGCAAAATGAATAAAAGTGTGTCACTGATGACTTTGTAGACATGACATTCACAAACATCAGCACATATTGAACAAAAGGAAGTGGAGATCACTGACTATTGAACTCTATTTGAAGATGATTAGAGAAGATAATGAAATTGAAATAATCATACTCAAAGGTTTGGGTGCTGGAATGAAGAATACATTTAACCTGAATATAGATGGAAGAAGTCAGCTTGAAGGACTTAAAGGAGATTTACTTAAGATTTATTGATTAATTGATACTGATGAAATGTCAAAGGTTACTGTAATCACTAAGAACAATATTTGGGGGCAATGTTGACAGAGAATTATAAGGAGAAGAGGGTAACATAATCTGATTTTGACTCCTCACATTTTATTTGTTGGTAAGTCATTTATAGTAAGAAAATCATTCATCTCCAAGCTCCTTGAGAATAAGAAAACCCCTAATCTATCTTTGCATCACCACAAGTATTTATCAAAAGGCATGGCATACACCAGGCATTATAATTAAATAAATACAATAAAACAATTTACAATGAGGAATTTTTTTTACCTGAAAGAAAATCTCCTTCAATATTATTTTGCCAGAGCAAAACTACTCCAAAAATTTAATAAACAGGCTTTTTTCTCTAGGATAATGTTTATATCCTTATTTATAATTTATCTTATTTAGTTACTAATATCTCAGTATATGGACACATTAAAATTTTCACCTTATTTTTACTGACAATTTGTACTCATTTTTACTTCCCTGATAGCTCAGTTGGTAAAGAATCCACCTGCAATGCAGGAGACCCCGGTTTGATTTCTGGGTCCAGAAGATCCACTGGAGAAGGGATAGGCTGCCCACTCCAGTATTCTTGGGCTTTCCTGGTGGCTCAGCTGGTAAAGAATCCCTGCAATGTGGGAGACCTGGGTTTGATCCCTGGGTTGGGCAGATCCTCTGGAGAAGGGAAAGGCTACCCACTCCAGTATTCCGGCCTGGAGAATTCCATGGACTCTATAGTCCATAGGGTCACGAAGAGTTGGACATAGCTGAGCAACTTTCACTTTGCATTCATTTGAATGCCTTTATTCCTGGATATTTAGTTTTATTTTTCCAAATTTGGCTATAATAAACAGTAAAACAATAAATGTGATGTGTAATCTTATACATATGTCTTTTTTTTTCCCTTGTCAAATTTTAAGAATTTTTTAAGATCAATTCTTAAAAATATCTCCCAACCTGACACCCTTTTCTGACCTACATTATTTCTCAACCCAGCAGCTAGTCAGAGTTACCCCATTAAAAAAGAAGGCCAGGCTGCAGTTGTCCTCTGAACAAAACTCTCCACTCAGTCCTCATTTCACCCAGATCAAAAGCCAAGAATGTAGAGTATTACAGATGGTCTGCCATAATCTTGGGTGAAGCATACACCCTCCTCAGAATTGTGGCCTGGAACACTTTTCCCTTTGATGTTTACACAGTTTACATTTTTATATCCTTCATGTCTTTTCTCAAATGCCTGCTAATTTGAGAGGCCTTAACTGACCAGCAATATTCTCTTTATTCAGTTCTATTTATTTTAATGTATCGCCTCCTAGCATATTTTTATTGCATTTCTCTTGTCTATCTTTCCCAAGAATATAAGCTCTTCAAGGGCCGAAAATCTATCTGCCCTGTTTCCTCTCAGATGCCCGTACACAGAGCACAGCGCAGCAGCACGTAAATGAAAGGATGAGCAACCGAGGGGAATACGGGTTGGGATCAGCTGAGCAAGTACATTGGGTATTTTACAAAGAATTTGTATGAGAAGTACACCTGCACACATTGAAGAGACTTACAAGTTTAGATTTAAAAAAAACAGATAAATAGTACGTCCATTCATTGATTTATTCCGCAGCAATTTATTAAGTGTCGATACGTGTCAAGTCATGCGTTCAGGATAAGACACACTGACATAAAAATGATGGCACAGTTCTTACTGGGGCTTGAACTTTTATTTTCATGAAGGAGAATTCAAGTGTGATTTCAGCAAGATCACTGGTGGGGAGAGGATACCCCGGGGATTTGCAGGACTGAACGCAGGGCACCAGTGCAGAGGATTTTGTCATGGGAGTCTGGTTTAGGTCAATAGCATCAAGTACAAAGGGAAAGAGGACGAAGAACCTTTCTTCTACTTAACACCAGTTACTCACTGAAGGCATTTATTGTGAGTAAACGAGCTCATTATCTTGAACAAGCTGTAATGAAGAATGTAGGGGATAATATTGATTCTAGCCCCTGATGGTTTAATTCAAGACTAGTTAGTAAAAATGTCAGGAGTTTGTGGGTCCCCTAAACTCTGGCTGTAAGAAGTTTTAAACAACAGACCCCTACTCTACTGGGTTTATACATCATAACCTATGGAAACGGGTGGTCACTTCTGAGCAGCTCTGGGCGGGTGGTGGAGAAGATGATGCTTTTTGCTAGAACGACTTGCCTAGTGCCTGTGCTGACCCAGCTGAGGAACAGGACCAGCTGGGCTTGAATTATCCAACCCAAACATCAGCCTCGCAGGCTTGGATGGGTTTCTTGATCTCCCTGAATTCTGAAGTTTCTGTAATACATGCTTTACAATCATCACACACAGCCCTCTATATTCCCATCCTTCTGATTTTAATAAAACGATATTCTTGACAAACTATTCTTATTCTTTTGCCCATTTACTTACTCCTTCTCATTATGGAGTACCTGAATGAGACTTAAATTTCATTTGTGAATTATATGTGTTTGGTGGTATAGTTGCTAAGTCATGTCAGACTCTTGTGATCCCGTGGACTATAGCCCACCAGGCTCCTCTGTCCATGGGATTCTCCAGATAAGAATATTGGAGAGGGTTGCCATTTCATTCTCCAGTGGATCTTCCTGACCCAGGAATCAAACCCGGGTCTCCTGCATTGCAGGCAGATGATTTACCAAGTGAGCTATGAGGGAAGCCATATATGCGTTTAATACATAAGACAATATGTGGGAGAGTCAGTCACTAACTTTATCCTCTCTACACTGGACAACTGTGACATTTGCACCAGTTCTGGCTATGTCTGTGCTGATACTCAAATTAATCTTCAGGGAAGCTGTTATAAAGCCCAGACCTGGGAAGTAGGAAGAACTGGTAGAGTAGTTGGTTTCAATACTAATTCTTTTCCCCAGCATTGTCTTTATCAGTAAAGGTGAGGTGAATTTTTAAGAACTATCCACTTAATCCCTACTAATTCCTATGATTCATAAATAGAAAAGAACTCATGACAAAAAGAATCAAGACCTTATTTGCTGATGGTTCCAAACTATCGGGGCTTCCTTGATAGCTCAGTTGGTTAAGAATCCACCTGCAATGTAGGAGACCCCAGTCCGCTGGAGAAGGGAAAGGCTACCCAGTCCAGTATTCTCACCTGGAGAATTCCAGTATTCTGGGTTGCAAAGAGTCAGACATGACTGAGCAACTTTCACTTTCCAAACTTTAAAATCAGCCATCCTAATAAACAGAATTCCTTAGTCCTTCTGAACAGAATTAGGAGTCCAGTTGTAAAGACTGGAGTCTCCATAAAGAATTTCTTCACTTGTCAAATATACCTTTTATCTGTACAAGCTCATATAGACAATTCCCCACTCTTCTTGTCTCAAGCTTCTAATACATCCTCTACACAACATGGAGGCTAGTGTTTCAACCAATACTGTGCTGGGGTAGAAATTAAATGTCTAGAAGAAGATAATGGCCAAAGTTATAAGGAGGCCATGAACTCACCCAGGTTTTATAAATGGGTCTTTGGCCCAAGTTATCAAAGTTCTAATAGGAATAGGAATCTTGATGATATAGAAGTTGTATAATTGTTTTTGAGATGATTCAATGAGTAAAAGAAATGAGGCTTCCCCTTTTGTTCTCAGTGGGAAATGCAAGAGAAGAGGAAGGGAGAAACATTAATGGCCACTCATCTATGTAAAGCACTATGTTTAGCACTTTACATAATTTAGAGAATGTCATCTACACTATGTATACCATAGGATTTTATTCCATTAATTTACTTAATTCTTGTCTCATTCCAAGTGAGATTTTGAAGTATCTTTTTACTAATATACATTAGCATACAGCTGTAAGACAGAAAAAATTAATTAATATAAAAGTAAAAATAAAGCAAATGATTCAAATAGAACCATCTTTTGGATAAGAGTAGTGCTCAATACTGCATAGATAAGATTTCAAACTATTGCACAGTTGGACTGGAAACCTGCCTCTGAGCGGGTGAGCAGTCAAATCACAGTGTGGGATACGTTTAGTTACATTACCTGGTTTCCATTAAAAGAGAAAAGAAGGTTAAAAAGCAACACCACAGCTTTTCCTGGCACTGAGGACAGGAAAAAAAAAAAAAATTTCCCCATGGATCCTATTAAGATGAGAAGGCATTTTTTCTTTATTCCCAGAATATAGTGAAAGAAACTGCAAGTCATATATTGTAATGAATTTGTGAAGGTAACAAATGTTTGAAATTAAGCTTTTATCCAACTTTGCTCCTAAAAGATATGCAATTTCTTAACTCTGTCAATATTTGGTCAAATGCACTGATCAGGCAGGAAGTAACGCTAAATAAATAAGTGTATGTCGGAACCCACTGCACTCTTCAGGTCACTGACTGAGCTGAGAGAACCGATACATGATTCCGCACCTGCCCATATTCCTCGTGAACACTGGTGTCATTCATCTAACATACTTTTTAAAAGGATAACATGGTTGTAATACGGCCAAAGCATGTTCTCTTTTCTGTAATCATTAGTTTTGAGACTACTGGGACTGTTCATCAAGTCCCTTTCCCTAAACTGTGGCTCTCTTACAGCTCACTAAGCATCCTGGGGAAGAAAGAACAGTGTGATCCCACGAGTATAATATCCTATCTTTGCCTCCAGTTTTTTTCTCTGACCTTAAAAATAATCTCTGTTCCAGGTGTTATCCTTTGGAAAGGAGAACGTTTCAGGCAAATGGATGCACTGTCAAAGCTATGGTTTTTCCAGTGGCCATGCATGGATGTGAGAGTTGGACTATAAAGAAAACTGAGCGCCGAAGAATTGATGCTTTTGAACTGTGGTGTTGGAGAGACTCATGAAAGTCTCTTGGACTGCAAGGAGATCCAACCAGTCCATCCTAAAGGAGATCAGTCCTGGGTGTTCATTGGAAGGACTGATGTTGAAGCTGAAACTCCAATACTTTGGCCACCTCATGCGAAGAGCTGACTCATTGGAAAAGACCCTGATGCTGGGAAAGATTGAAGGCGGGAGGAGAAGGGGACGACAGAGGATGAGATGGTTGGATGGCATCACCGACTCGATGGACATGAGTCTGAGTAAATTCCAGGAGTTGATGATGGACAGGGAGGCCTAGCGTGCTGCAGTTCCTGGGGTCCCAAAGAGTCGGACACGACTGAGTGACTGAACTGAAAAGAGTTCTACGTAGTCAAAAAGAAATGATGAAGGAAATGGTGACAAGAAGGTGAGAAAGTCCAAGTGCTGCAGAAGAAGAAAGCCCTTGACTTTCTGGAAAGGCAGAATAGGAGGCCCACAATTAAATGAAAAACTCTCATCTTTATAATCGTCAGAGCTTTATCCTTTTATTAAAGAAGCAAAATGTATTTTACTTGCTTTCTCAGTAATGGCTCTGGTTTCCTGATTTTCAGGACTTGAAGTGTCAGGTGGTGGTTTTCTGATGCAAAATTACTGTAATTCCAGTTTCTTTTAATATCTAACAATGAGTTATAAAGTTTCTATTAAATAATTATTAACTAAAGCACTTAAAATATATTAGGAATAAGGAAGGAAGTATACATTTTCTTTATTTCCGTATGGTTTATAAAGTGGGGTTGAGATGAACTTTATTTTTAGTAATATCAAATATAAATAATTTATGTTATCGACATTGTTCCATTATGATTTAGTTTTTTTGTGTTCTTGTTGTTGGTATACAAGTATGACCCCGGAAGACAGTTTATGTGACCTGCAATTAATGCACAATACAGCTGAAGTTTAAATCATTTTCAAAGAGTAACTGATGAGCTTGCAATAAGTACCTCAAAAAAATATTCAAAGCTTCACTTTTCTCTCCAAGTATTCTAAACAATTGCTAAGTGAACACATGTCACAGTCTTGTCCACTCCCTTGGGCTAACCCTTTTATCATGTGTTCTGTATTGGCGGCCTCTGTATTCACTCCTCAAGCCCACAGCAGCAGTGTTTCAGCTCTCAGCACTGTGGTTCACAGCTGTCTGCCAAGTCACACATGGTTTCTGAATCACTGATTCCTATAGTCTCATCCTCCTTGAATGAATTTATTTATATATTTTTGAATGCCAAATACTGTAATATTTAAATTATGTCAAGAAGTCTGTAATCACAGAAGAGGTCACAACCTGAAACTCAGGAACTTTCCTGATGTCTTTACTGGTCTCTGCCAGGGTTAACTGTCATTCACTGAGACCAAATGTGATCTTATCATATGTAGGTCATAGTTATCTATGTATTCATGACAAAGGCTCTGGATGTTTGAAAATACCCAGCAAACACCAGCTGCGTCTCTGCCCAAGGGAAAAAGGTATTAGGAAATCAAAATATCACCTTTATTACTGATAAAGGTTAATTTGGAGGGCATGCCATAAAGTGAGATCTAAAGGAATTAGCTTAGATTCTACAGGAACAACCCACAAAAGGAAAATTTTAGTCTGCTGTGAAACAAACCTACCAAGTTCACTACTTCACAGTTGACAAATCCAGAAAGGAAAAATAGACTAAAAACTCCCAACTAATATCCCGGTCATAGAATGCAGACCAAAGGTTGTCACTCACAAGGTAACTTATTCTCTCTCCTTTGAGAGGATCATGTTATCGGAAATGTTAGAAAAAAAATTCCCATTATGTAACATGTATATATTTTCCTACCTAACACACTCTAGCTTTCTCATCTGTCTCATGGAGTTTAATGATTAAGCCTGTTTGCTTTCTAAATGCTACATGCTCTCTGGGTTGTGTGTGCTGTGTTTAGTCACAAAGTCAACTCTTTGCAACCCCATGGACTGTAGCCCGCCAAGCTCCTCTGTCCATGGAATTCTCCAGACAAGAATACTGGAGTGGGCTTCCACAGCCTCCTCCAGGGGATCTTCCCCACCCAGGGACTGAATCCAGGTCTCCCACACCACAGGTGGATTCTTTACCATCTGAGCCACCAGGGAAGCCCTGTGGCCAAATGCACAAAATGCTAATTGTATCAACCTCTCAGTTACACTAACTGGCAGTTACCAACAAGCCTCAATGACAACAGTCCCTCGCCTCCCTGAGGCAGTTAAACACCACTGAACATCCACATCATGAGAGGGAAGACAAAAGGAAACTAATCCACACACACCCTAGGCCCCTTTCATGTGTAGCTATCAGGTAATTTATTTCAACTCCATGGGAAAGAAGGAAGGAAATCCATCTTCACGGAAATCTGAGGAATTATTTCCTTCATCAATTTATAACATAGACTTATTCTGAAAGTGAAATAATGTGTATGTAACAATAGGCTAGAGAAAGAACAAGATAGAACAGAAAGAAACAAGAGAACCGAAGATGAGAAGGCCTAGTTTGGTCTAGGCCAGCACCAAAATATTAGGCATGGTGCTAGTGATTTTGGCTCTCAGAGCCAATTTCTTAGTTCGCAAAATAAAAACTTTGAATTCCAGAGAACTTCTGAGTATCTTGATCATTTTTCTAACACATCTATGCTTACATTATCAAACATATGATGAGCTTCTCAGTGGTGAGAAGAATATTGCACAGTGTTTGCAATATCAGCTGCCAGAATTATTTCCTTTACGCATTAGAAACTCAATGTCTATTCTTTCTTCTTGATATTAAACAGAAATAAATTTGGAAAAATCTTAAAAAACAAAAATAACTAGGCAAACGCTCATCAACCCTTCATTTCCTGATTCTGTGATACGCTGAAAACAGACGAGGGGTGTGAGCTGCACACAGAAGGGAAATACGACACTCATCCGTCTCACCCTGGCTTTATCACAACTCGGCTCGACCTCTGACGAACCCGGTATGCACTTTCCCAATGACAGGAAGGTGCACGGAAACACACTTTGCCTAAATGAATTTAATTTGCCTTAAAAGAAACAGATATAAAATGAGGACCAACTGCAGAGCACAGGGGACTCTGCTCAGTGCTCTGAGGGGACCTGAATGGGAAGGGAGTCCAAAACAGAGGGGACACGTGCATGCGTACAGCTGATCACTTTGCTGTGCAGCAGACACTAGCCCAACACTGTAAAGCAACTGTACTTACAAAATAAAATAAAACTGAAAACAAGAAAAGAAAGAAAAAGATATGGATCAACATTTTGCTTCTCAACAACTGCAATGATATACTTTCCAAAACCCTAGAGTCAAACACATCCCTAATAATAGCAAAGATTTCTAATACTTACCCTGTCTCAGACATCGTTCCAAATTTTAAAGCATATGTTAGCTCACTATGCTTTTCAAAGTTCTTTAGTAGCTCTAGGTAGCCTCAGATAGAGTCTGCCTTCACACGAAACATGAGTGATATATATACATATGTGTGTGTGTGTGTATACACATACATATACATATATTAAAATAAGTAAGTTTGGAGATATATATATGTGTGTGTGTATACGTGTGTGTGTGTGCATGTGTATACACATACACATACATATATTAAAATAAGTAAATTTGGAGATATATATATGTGTGTGCATATACGTGTGTGTGTGTGTATACACATACATATACATATATTAAAATAAGTAAGTTTGGAGATATATATGTGTGTGCATATACATGTGTGTGTGTGTATACACATACATATACATATATTAAAATAAGTAAGTTTGGAGATATATATATGTGTGTGTATATACATGTGTGTGTGTGCGCATGTGTATACACATACATATATTAAAATAAGTAAGTTTGGAGATATATATATGTGTGTGTATATACGTGTGTGTGTGTGCATGTGTATACACATACATATACATATATTAAAATAAGTAAGTTTGGAGATATATATATGTGTGTGTATATACATGTGTGTGTGTATGCATGTGTATACACATACACATACATATATTAAAATAAGTAAGTTTGGAGATATATGTGTGTGTATATACGTGTGTGTATGCATGTGTATACACATACACATACATATATTAAAATAAGTAAGTTTGGAGATATATATGTGTGTGTATATACATGTGTGTGTGTGTGTGCATGTGTATACACATACATATACATATATTAAAATAAGTAAGTTTGGGGATATATATGTGTGTGTGTGTGTGTATACACATACATATACATATATTAAAATAAGTAAGTTTGGAGATATATATATGTGTGTGTATATACGTGTGTGTGTGTGTATACACATACATATACATATATTAAAATAAGTAAGTTTGGAGATATATATATGTGTGTGTGTATACATGTGTGTGTGTGTGTATACACATACACATACATATATTAAAATAAGTAAGTTTGGAGATATATATATATGTGTGTGCATATACATGTGTGTGTGTGTGTATACACATACACATACATATATTAAAATAAGTAAGTTTGGAGATATATATATGTGTGTGTATATACGTGTGTGTGTGTGCATGTGTATACACATACATATACATATATTAAAATAAGTAAGTTTGGAGATATATATATGTGTGTGTATATACATGTGTGTGTGTATGCATGTGTATACACATACACATACATATATTAAAATAAGTAAGTTTGGAGATATATGTGTGTGTATATACGTGTGTGTATGCATGTGTATACACATACACATACATATATTAAAATAAGTAAGTTTGGAGATATATATGTGTGTGTATATACATGTGTGTGTGTGTGTGCATGTGTATACACATACATATACATATATTAAAATAAGTAAGTTTGGGGATATATATGTGTGTGTGTGTGTGTATACACATACATATACATATATTAAAATAAGTAAGTTTGGAGATATATATATGTGTGTGTATATACGTGTGTGTGTGTGTATACACATACATATACATATATTAAAATAAGTAAGTTTGGAGATATATATATGTGTGTGTGTATACATGTGTGTGTGTGTGTATACACATACACATACATATATTAAAATAAGTAAGTTTGGAGATATATATATATGTGTGTGCATATACATGTGTGTGTGTGTGTATACACATACACATACATATATTAAAATAAGTAAGTTTGGAGATATATATATATGTGTGTGTATATATATGTGTGTGTGTGTGTGTGTGTGTGTGTGTGTGTATACACATACACATACATATATTAAAATAAGTAAGTTTGGAGATATATATATGTGTGCGCATATACATGTGTGTGTGAGTGTGTATATACATACACATACATATATTAAAATAAGTAAGTTTGGAGATATATATATGTGTGTGTATATATGTGTGTGTGTGTGTGTGTGTGTGTGTGTGTGTGTGTATACACATACACATACATATATTAAAATAAGTAAGTTTGGAGATATATATATGTGTGTGCATATACATGTGTGTGTGAGTGTGTGTGTGCTCAGTCGCTTCAGTCATGTCCGACTCTTTGCAACCCCATGGACTGCAGCCTACCAGGCTTCTCTGTCCATGGGATTCAACAGGCAAGAATACTGGAGTGGGCTGCCATAGATACATATATCTCTTGGAGGAAGGCACGGCAATATGTGTATATGGGATTTAACCTGGGTGATATATATATATATATATATATATAGTTGGGATCTTCCCAATCCAGGCATTGAACCTGGGTCTCCTGCGATGCAGGCAGATTCTTTAGCATCCAAGCCACCAGGGAAGCCCTTCACTTTTACCTACAGACCCCACTCATTTTCCAAGTTACTTAGGTTAGTGATAGGTTAGGTTAGTGATAGGTTAGGTTAGTGATAGGTTAGGTTAGCGCTTTTCCCCAGTGTCCTTCAGTGAGGCTGTTCAGCATCTTTAAATTACAGTTAGACTGGTTCCATTCTGGATCCTCAGACTTCCTACATGGTTTATTTTTAACCTGCATACAATATTCACTATTGTAAATAAAACAAATAGGCTTTGACAAATTCATATATTCAACACTGTGTTATCATACAAAGTAGTTTCATCAGCCTATAAAATTCTGTACTTCACCTATACAACCCCCTGCTCTGAATTCTTGAAAACCACTGATCCAGTTAGCATCTGTGTACCTCTGTCTTTTCCAGACTGTCATATAAATGACTGCATATGGTACGAGCCTTTTTAGACTTTGTTTTAACTAACCAATATACACGTAAGGTTTATCAGTGTTTTTCCATGATTAAATAGCTCATTTTTTGATAATATTAAATATTATTCTATTATGGCTGTGAAAGGGTCGTTTATCTGTTTGCCTATTGAAATACATCTTATTTCTAGTATATGAAGATTATGAATAAAGCTGCTATAAACATCTATGTGTAGGTTCATCTTTGGACATAAATTTCCAAATTGATACCTACGAGAACAGCGTGGAATGATATATTTAAGACTATGTTTAGCTTTGTAAGAAACTTCCGAACTTCCTTCCAAAATGGCTGCCCCACTTAACGTTCTTCACTGACATGTATTGTCAGTTTTATAGATATTAGTGAGGTTTCATTTTTAGGGTAAGGTGTCTGTTCAGATCTTTTGTCCACTTTTTTATTGTGCTATATTCTTAGTGTTTTAGTTTAATAATTTTTATACATATTGGATAAAAGCATTTTACCAGATATGCTTCGCAAGTATTTCTCTCCTAGTATGTTGCTTGTCTTTTATACTCTTAATAACATCTTTTGTAGACCAGAACTTTAAACAATTTAATAAATTCCATTTTATCAATTTTTTATTTTGTAAAAACTTTTGCTTTTGATATTGTGGCAAAAACTTATTACACAATTTAAGGTCACAGAGATTTCCTCCAGTGTTTTCTTCAAAATATGTACAGCTTTTCATTTTACATTTAAGTGTATGACCCATTTTAATATTTTTGTACACTCAATTGTTACAGCTCCCTTACTTCAAATGCTTTATAGGTTATCTGCATGCTACTGGTTTCAAATTGAATTATGGTTGGTTTGTAAGCACAGATTATTTATTATTAAAATATAACTCAGGAAACATTGTAACTTGTTAAAAAGAAATTTGAGCTTCTATATATCTTATAGGATTATGTCACAATTAAAATTTTCTAAGTATTCTCCCTTAAGAACAGATGATAATTACCTTTTCTACACAAATATGTTTCTTGTGTAATTCAAGGTATGTTTGATCATTTATTCATCAATGTATACTATTGCACAGGTTAATCCTGGCATCTAAGGCTTCATGAAGGCATTTTAACATTATACATTAACATTTATACATTTATCACTGTAAAACCTTATCAACATTCTTCATTCACTCAAAGAATTTTCTGTAAATTATAACTCAAATCTAATCCCTGCTCTTCATGAACCCAAGCTCCCTCTCATTCCCAAATTAGCACTCATTACCATCAGTTGAGTAGAATTGTGATCAATTGAAGTCATTTATTTTTAATGTACAATTAATTGTTTGTGAGGCTAAAACTAATTGGACTCATTGGTTTCTCATTTTGAAAAATTAAATAAAAAAAATAAAGCAGTTCACAAATGATCACATTGAATTGCAGCATATAGAGCACTAACATTTCTTAATTGACTGAATATTAGTAAAATTACTTGAGAAAATTAGATTAGTTAAGCAGTCCCAGATGTTTTTCCTGGACACCCCTCTGTTTTTAATAGGATATCAAGATTTTAAAATGTTTGAAAATATAAAACAAATGAGAATAAGAAATGAAAACTTTTTCATTCATGAGATCCTTAAGACATAATTGTGAATGCATAGAATCAGTTTTAATATTTAACTAAGAGTATCTGTGAATATTTATTTCCAGGATTTATGAATATTTCTGATGCACCTTTTGGAGCATTCAAAGGTCAGAATGTTGTTGAATAACACCCTCTTTGACCAAAGCCTCTAGTAAGAGATATCACATGGAAACAATTCCTTACAATTTTACAAGAGAAAAAAAAAAAAAAAAACAACGTATTTCTTCACCCAGGAATTATATAGAGCTGAGAGAAAATTCTGTTACTATATTGACTGGTGAAAGTAAACATATTAAGTGCTAAGGAAAGACGATACAGAGTTGAAGGGGATTCTTTGGAAATACGTCACAGATCTCCAACAGTGTCCTGACACTTTTTTAAGTCAACAAATTACCAAACCTTGCTTAAAAGCAAAATTAAAAAAAAAAAAAGGCTTTTACTTGATATCCAAA
This sequence comes from Giraffa tippelskirchi, assembly GCF_054371585.1. Classification (NCBI taxonomy): domain Eukaryota; kingdom Metazoa; phylum Chordata; class Mammalia; order Artiodactyla; family Giraffidae; genus Giraffa; species Giraffa tippelskirchi. The sequence goes on along the minus strand of NC_137280.1, from coordinate 172,752,312 downwards.
TATGAACCACTTTCCACATATGCATGCTGTGTGCTGAGTCACGGCTACTCTTTGTGACTCCATGAGTTATAGTCCTCCAGGCCCGTCTGTCCATGTAATTTTCCAGACAAGAGTACTGGAGTGGGTAGCCATTTCCTACTCCAGAGATCTTTCTGACCCAGGGATCAAACCTGTGTCTCTCTTGTCTCCTGCACTGGCAAGCAAATTCGTTACCGCTGTGCCATGTGGGAAGACCCTTCCATATATACTGTTCAGCATTTTCAATTTACCAATTTATATAAAATATATTTATGAGGCAATGTTGCTTTCTGCATAAAAAGTTTTCTCCATGCTAGGATCAGAGATGCTAGTATCCATACATTAATTCGCTAACATTTTTTAAAAATACTGTCTTATTTGCCATATTCTGTCCTCAGCCTTGAGGGTATAATAGTGGACCAAAAAAGCCAAAAATAGCGTTGACTTTCTCCCTCAGCTATATTGAGGTATAACTGACATATAACATATAAGCTTAATATATGACATATGACATATAAGCTTAAGGTGTACAACATAATGGCTTAATTGTATATATATTATGAACTGATTACCACAGTAAAGTTAGTTAACACATCTATCCTCTCAGATCATTCCATTTTTTTTTCTTCTTTGGTGGTGAGAATTTTCAAAGAGCTCCTTCTCAAATATATAATACAGTGTCGTTAACTTAGCACCATTTATGGTGCTCATAATTTGGGTGGAAGATTTGGTAAGACATAAAAAGAAAACATTGATCAATTATTATTAGGTTAAGTACCTTCTCATTAATTGCAACTTTGTCTTAAAGAATTATCCTGAACACTCTGAAAATAGATGCACAAATACCACCATAGATAGTCACTGAAATACTAGTAAAGCTTATAAGATGAGAAAGGAATTTGTAGAAAATTACTGGAGAAATTTAATAATTGCATCTGGCCATATGAATCGACAAGGCATATTATCAGGTGTTGATCTTCCAGGGAAGGAAAAATGTGAGGAGTGGTCGGAGTAGAAAACTCCTAGTATGATTCAATTTTCTTCAACTATTGGGCTCAGAGATGTCCCTACACATCTATGACATAAATATTCAAAGCCAAATGGTTTTCATCGTAAAACTACAACTGTGAATTGCATACTGCATTTAACTATTGAAATAGGAAGTTAATTTCCTTTTGCCTCTTACCGTTGGGAAAAATTATAATATGGGTTATTAGTGAGTGAGGGATCCAAAAGTGTTGAGGCATAAACTCTTAAAATATTAATGATACAATTTTGATCATTTGACTTAGTTGAGTAAATATCCCTGGACCCTGATGGGGATTTTGTTAGAGTCTCATAGTCATTATTTAGAAAATGCAGACAAAATAAAGAAAAAAAAAATCGGACGTTATAGGGAGGATTAGTAATACATGTGTGAGGAGGACAGGGGGGTTCAGAGGGGTTGAAATGGTGGCAGCAGAGAAAGGACAGGGGTCCAGAGGCACAGTGTCTACACTCCAGAGGGCACAGAAACAGTGTAGCTCATGGAGGGGAGGAAGCAGGAAGACTCTCTGGAATGCAAACTTTTTAAAATAAAGTTGAGATGTAAGGTGCTTAGAACAATTATTCTTTTAAGCATGCTCCTGGCTGATGGTGAAATGAGACCATCAGTCTTTATACCTAAGAGTGTGTGAAGTTAAGAGCATCGTGAAAGACAGGTGGGTACTCTGAGGTTGTCATTCTGACATACACTGAGCTTCGGGAAAGGTCCTGGAGTGGTCCTTTCCTGAGCAGACTCCTGTGAGGTTTTCGGAAACCGGATGTCCCCATTACCCTGTGGTGTGTGTTTGTTCTTGATCTCTCATGCGTTATAAGGACTGGACTCTGGGAGCTATAGGTTCCTTGAGCCTGGGAGGTCCAGAGTTGTTGTAACTGTCGTGCTATGGGATGTAGGGGTTCAAATCTGATCTTCTAAGGACTCTCTAGCTTCAATTCTGATTCTCTGTCACTGTAACATGGACATAAATAATACAAGCCACGCAATTTAAAATATAATGGGGCCATCAAGCAAATTAGCATTTTTTAATAGCAAATCCACATACATAATGGGAAAAATACCCCTCGTGTTATCTAAAGCAAGTGAAAATGCTTTCATTTGTTGAGTATATTATGCCAACACATAGAAATTGGACCAAGAATCTCTTCAACTTCCCTTGGTCACTGACCTAGTTGGTATTAAATTGGAAGCCAAGCAAACCACGTGATTGTTGGCATAACACCATTTTGATGACTGCTGGTCTGTAAGATAGATGCTGATACATCACATGTGTAGAGACTGCACTGGTCACGTTGAACGAGTTCCTGATTTTTCATTTCCCTTAAAGTAACTACTAATTATATTTATTTACTCCCAGTGAAAGTGGAAATACAACATTTTGAACTAGTGAAATGGTTTTGAACATCTGGATGTATCTTTTTAGTTATGTCATTCCTTTCAAATAATTCTCCATTATTGTTACTAGACTTTATTTTGGTAGCTCTGGTACTCTGAATAAAACCTTTCTTTGTGAAGCACTCAATTCAATTAGCCTTCTTAAATTATCATTTTTAGGTTTACTTTTAAAATAGTTGGACTACGTTTTTTTTATTGTTTTTAAATTTATTTTTTTACTTTACAATATTGTATTGGTTTTGCCGTATATTGACATGAATCCACCATGGGTGTACATGTGTTCCCATTCAGGAACCCCCCTTTTACCTATTATTGACTTACGAACTGATTAAACGTCTGTGAGTGCCAAGCAAAATTTTGCTTTCAAGCTGACTATAACCAAAGTGCACACGTCTTTTGCATTTTATGAAATTTGAACATTTTCCCTTTTAATTAAAATCTTATTTCACTTCTCTTATTTTCCCTATTTTTCTCTGAGTAGTTGCAACAAGTGTAAATGGGAAATTTCAAAAGAATGGGAACACTTGGCTGTATTTCTGGCTGATCAAGAAGCAGAAAATGCAGGAAATCTAATGAGAAAGCTTATTATGATGATTTGCACAGCTCAGCTTTTGCATAATCAAGCATGTCAATGCACTCACACATTTGCGAATGCTGCTTAGAACTACACATCTGAATCTTTTTAATGTTCCTCCATTACCATTGCTTTTGCTGCCCCACTCAGGAAGCCGTCATCCATGACCCCAATTTTCAAAATGGGCTGGCTAAAAACAAAGACTAGATGTGTTTCCTAATCCTATCAAACCTTCTTCTTCTTCTTTTTTTTTAAGCAGAATGAAAACAGGTGGTGTTCTCAATTTTTAAAGGAGAAGGATTATGAACTGTAATCCGAATATGGCTGTGATTATCCAGGTACAATTGCTCACATGAAAGTTGGCAGAATTGTTGAAGAAGCTATGCAATATTCAGGTGATCTTTGTCAGCAGCTGTGGTGCTTTTGATCCCTTAATATCATGCAGTACTTCAGTTCCTAACGTTATAGGAACATATGTTACTATTTGTCAATATGACAGTGTAATACATATGTATGAAGTTGGGTGTCATGATAAGGAAACTGAACCTACATCCTTCCAATAGAATTCATGTGAGTAGTAAATACCCCTCGCTTCCTTTCTCACCCTCCCCTCATCCCTACGCTTAGGATTCACATTAAGACATGCTGAAATGGTGAGGCATTGTAAGATGGTTCACTATCATAGTCTGGTGACATTTTCAAATTCTGGCCCAATAAATTAAATAGCTTTATGGCAATCCATTTAACATCTATTATTATTATTATTATACTTATTTTACTTCTTTGATGATTAAATGAATAATCAGTGATTCTGAATATGAGAGATTAATTTCAAAATCACATTTTCCATGTTATTATGTAAAACAGGGTGAAATAAAATTTGAGCACCATCGATTAGTGCTTCCTAAAATATTTCATGAATAGGAAACAAAATCATACACAATAGCAGAATTCAACAAATGCGCATGTGATTGAAGAATCCCTTAAAAAGCTATCTGTGTCATGGATTCCTGAATGATAACCTGTAAAGGATGCAGGTGGTGAGGTGACATGGGAACAGGGGTCATAATTAATATTCAGAAGAGGATATTGAGGCCTTTCTTATCTAATGTATAGATAGCATAAAAGCTTTGAGAGCTACTCAATATTTGAAAGAATACAAAATGATGTCAACAAACTGAAAAGTAACATATAATGAGATGGAATTTAAAAACATTAAATGGAAAGGATGGTCTTTCTTCTGAAAAAAAATTGCAAAAAAAAACATAGCATGTCCAACATAAGGCATAACAAAAACATGTGCTAGGGATTTTAACTAGAGGACAGATTAATATGAAACAACTGCAGGATGAATAAAAACCCTCAGAACATTTTGAATCCATCAACCTTTGAACAGACCTTTACGGGTTCCAAGACAGATTTTAATGTGTCTTCCCACAAGCTTATATTTCCAGGTCTAATTTTGAAACTGGATTAGTATATTAGAATTTTAAATCCTTTCAGTATCCCAAGAGAAAGAAAAATCAAAGCTTGCTGACCATCTACCCCTTTAGATATGATCAAGAAATGTGGTCAACATCTTAGGTATAATCTATGCCAGATAGATAAGGAAAATAATCTTATACATTGTGGACACTAAATTCATACATACAATTATTATTCAGTATTCATTTAGACTCAATTAATAGGGCTTCTCAGGTGGCCTAGTGGTAAAGAACCTGCCTGCAGGAGACTTAAGAGATGCGGGTTTGATCCTTGGGTCAGGAAGATCTCCTAGAGGAGGGTATGGAAACCTGCTCCAGTATTCTTGCCTGGAGAATTCTATGGATAGAGGAGCCAGATGGGCTACAGTCCACGGGGTCACAAAGAATCGGACCCAACTGAAGTGACTTAGCACGCACAAACACAAGGGCCAATGGCCACACAAAGCACAAAAATATTGGATCCTCTCTGAAGCAAATAACTAAAAACACTGGAAAGGCTATCTTCATAAATATATTTCTCATTGTATTATTTATTTTAGGAAAAGTAAAAATGATATTAGAGGACAAAAGCTGAAGAACAGATAGGTAAATTATGCTTTATGTATATATATATATATATATATATATATATATATATATATAGCAGGATGTTGTGAAAAAGTATTTCTAAGGACTTTATAATAATATGAATTTCCTCATGTCAATATATTGATTAAACAATAAACAAAGATATATATACATATGTGTGTGTGTGTGTGTGTGTGTGTATAAACAAACCATGAGCAGGGTTATAAAAAGCATACCAAAATGGAATACACCTAACTGAAAATATTTAACAATTAGAAATATATCTGCTGAAAAATATGGGCAAATCACATGAAAGAACAATTCACAAACAGAAAGTTACCTGGTAAACAAAATATAAAAATATCCTAATTTGTTCAAAGGACTCAACTTAACCTAATTGAAAACACTAGCGCCATTTTATTTTCCTTAATGAGTTAAAAATATATTTAATAATACATGATGAAATCAAAACTGCAACAACCAAGAAAAGATATGTATTCACAGCTCTAACAATGTAGAATCAGAATGCTTATGAAAAAGTATAAATTCACACATTTTGACCCCATCCCTCCTTAATTTCAATCCTGACTATGAGAAGTTTTCTTATGCAAAACTACAAGCAGACTAGAAACTCTATGTAAATGATCCTTGTAATGTTCCATGAAACTTCTGAGGGAAGTCAATGTACCTAACACTAAAGGAATGGTTAATAAGATTATGGTTATTCTCTCAATGGAATATCAAGCTGTTTATGAAGTTTGAAAAACAGCATATAGATAGGATATATTATCAAGTGAAAATCAGGTTATAAGTTATAAACATTAATATTTAATGCTACATGAAAAGTATTAGGCATATGTAAAACAACTAAAGGAAACTTTCAAACTGACAATAATTTTGTTAGTATGGTTTAATGATGGAATGATTTCCACAATGAATTATTTTAAAATATGTATTAAAAACAAGATAATACTTAGAGCCAAGAATAAAGTCTGGGCCATAAATGTATACACACACACACACACACACACACACACACACACACACACACTCTGGGCCATAAATGTATACACACACTCACACACACACACTCTCTCTCACAGACACACACACACACCTGACACTAAAGCAAATCATAGATGACTTTGTATAGAAATAAGTAAAGAAAATTGGGAAAATAAATGAAGATCTTTGAAAAATACTGAAATTTTAGGAAAAGCAAAGGATGAGAACTCACATTAGCCAAATTAGAATGACAAAACAGGCTAAAAAAGACAGGTGGCTTTATCTCATACAAAGTGAAAAATGTTTACTTCAAGACGGCTAGGGATGTACTCACTAAAGCAACTTCTCATACCTAATTATTCTTGAATATAAATAACAAACATTCACTATTATGAAGTAACTAAAAGTACTGCACCTCCAGGAACCTGTACTAAATGGTGTGTTTGTTTGGAAGTTAGAAGAAGCAAACCTGAGTCAAATCTGCCAGTCTTGGGTTGGCTTAAAGGAGGCTGTGCAGGATGAAACTCTTTACAGAAGCTGTCTGCTCTGATCCTGTCTTTAGAACCTGCAGAGTTCCTCTAGCAGGTGGGGAGACCGGCTGGGAGACGCAATGAGACTCAAAGTAGCCAGCACTCGTCCTTGACCCAGGCAAACGCAGAAGCAGCGTGTCTCCCCCCTTGCTGAGACTGACTGTGTATGTCTAACTGCAGATGGTCTCCCGGCTGCCCCCTAACACGCATCAGCTTCTCCTCCAAGGGATGCTCTACTCCCAGTCCCAACCCCTTCGTTCCTATCCTCACCCCAAGAATCTCACTTTCTTAGTCAAAACTAATGAAACGACAAAGAAACCCAGCTCCTCTTGTATGCAAATCAGAGAATATAGCAGAGGTGTGTGAATGAAGGCTGAAGATGCAGGATGCGTTTTTTACTTGACCAGTGACTCCAATACTGTGCTTTCTCAGAAAATCTTCAGTGAAGTATTTCACTACACTGACTTAAATTCTAGGCCAAACATGGAGTCTTGAGCATTTCTGCAATGCCTATTCACTTATTCAATAACATTCTACTGAACACCTACCAATCTGGCAGAGGAAACAGAGAAGAATGTGATTTCCTCAAGGTGTTTCACATTTAACAATGAAATTCAAAAAGCATGTGAATAATGTGAATATACTTACGATATTTTGGTATGGGTTAATCATGGTACAGATACAAAGTTATACCACCAGTAAGATGGAATCTTGGCTATGCATAAGGGGTTAGGGCACACAGGTGCTAGAGAATAAGGGAATGTCTTTAGTAACAGTCTAGGAACACTGGCAGAAATTCTCCCAGAGAATTACTAGATAATTCCAGACAGTAGAAAAAGCATGGATGAAGTAGCAACACATGAAGGATCAACAATTTCATAGAAAGTCCCAGCGCTTCTTTGTGACTAGAGTAAAGGATATATGGCAAAGAGTGCTGGGAATGAAACCTTTAATACAGCTAATAGGGAACCTGCCCTGGAGTATATGTGGAATTAGAGTGATATTTCTTGAGGTCATGAAAATTATCCAACTGAAAGATGTTACGATACTACTGACAGGGGTATGGGGATTAGAACAGGATTGAATAAAATATCATAGAGTCCAAGAGGTATCTTAGAGCTACGATTCATAGCACATTCACTGATAAAACCGGAGCTCCCTGAAGCAGAAGTGTTCCTTTACCTGAGATGGGTCAAGAATGCCATCATCAAAAATCCACAAACAATAAACACTGGCGAGGGTGTGGAGAAAAGGGACCCCTCTTGCACAGTTGGTAGGAAGGTAAATTGGTGCAGACTCTATGAAGAATAGTATGAAGTTTCCTTAAAAAACTAAAAAGACAACTACCATATGACCTAGTAATCTCATTACTGGATATAGACCCAGAGAAAACCGTAATTCCAAAAGATACATGCAGCCTAATGTTCATTTTTTGCAACACTATTTACAATAGCCAGGGCATGGAAGCAACCTAAGTGTCCATTAATGGAGGAACAGATTAAAAAATAGATGTGGTACATACATACAATAGAATATTACTCACCCATGAAAAGGAACAAATTTGTTTCATTTACAGAGACATGGATGAACCAAGAGACTGTTGCAGAGTGAAACTGATAAGAAAGAGAAAAACAAATATCATATATTAACACATATATGTGGAATCTAGAAAAATGGTAAAGATGATCTTATTTGCAAGCCAGAAATAGACACAGGTATAGAGAACAAATAAATGGATATCAAGGGGGAAAGACAGGGAGGTGGGATGAATTGGGAGATTGATATTGACCAATATACATTACTATGTATATACACTACTACTGTAAAGCACAGGGAACTCTATTCCACATTCCGTGATGATCTAAATTGGAAGGAAATTTTTAAAAAGAGTGGATGTATGTATATCTATGACTGATTCACTTTTCTGTACAGCAGAGGCTGACACAACAGTGTATAGAAACCATACTTCAATTAAAAAAATAGAAAAGAAAAGGAAAGTCTTTATTAAAATCTAGGCATCTAGCTATAGCTAACATATTTTCTGCCTTCCCACAGAAGTAGACCGTGATGTGAGTACAAGTAATTTACTAGTTAGATTTCAAAAAACACTAGTAGGAGAGCAGGGATGTGAGACGGAAGAAAGAGAAGTCAGTACAGGTACATATGCACACAGGTTACCACTGTGAGTCACCGAAGCTCAGTCCCACTGGGACATGTTTCCAAGTTATTCCACCCAAAATGTGATTCCCATTCATCAACTCCATCCATCACCTGGTGGTATACTACTCACGGGGGCATTAAATTGTTTGCACTCTGCCTTGACCCTTGCCCACAGACTGAGAATATTTTTATAGCCAAAGACGGACTCACAGGTGTTTGCAGTAAGAAGCTGTCAGAGCTGTGAGTGCCAAGGAGATTTGGGTGGGAACTCAAAGCATCTGCTATACACATTACACCACTATTTCTCAACTGAGAGAACGCTGTAGAGTTCTGGTTTAATTGCTACAATAAATTTTAATGCTTTAAAATTTTCTTATTATCTTACTTAATCATAGCTTCAGCATAGTCTGAATCTGGCTAATAACTTTGAACTAGTTCACTTCCTTATCATTTCAGTAACTCATTGATAGATCATATCAAGAAGTATATATTTTAAAAAAATAAATAAGGAAAATGTCATGAAATATTGTGTGAATGGAGGTTGCAGAGAAATTTTAGTAGAGAAAAGTTAGAGATTTTAGTCAGATGAACCAAGCTAATAGACAAGTACTGCTAGGGGTAAACTGTGCATTCCACCTCCAATTTATTTGCTGAGTCCTAACTCCAAGTACTTCAGAATGCAATCTTATTTGGAAATAGCCAATGAAGACAGAATTAATTAAGATGAAGTCATTAGGGTGGATCCTAACTCAATGTAGTATGTTTTTTAATTAAAAAGGGGAAATTTGGATTAAAAAAACAGACAGACACTATGTGAAGATGAAGGAAGTGATCTAAAAACCAAGGAATGTCAGAGATTGCCATCAAACCAAACCAGGAGGAAGGCATGGAACAGATGTTTTTCACAACTCTCAGAAGGAATCAACCTTATCAACATCTTTATCTTAGACTTCTGGCCTCTGGAACTATGGGGTGATAAATTTCTATTGTTTAAACCACCCAGTTTGTGACTCTGTTTGGAGGCACCAGCAAAATAACACACATACCAAAGTAAAACAAAACCTATCCTCAGTAGGCAATACAAAATATAATGTTCATTTTGAGGTTAGAATACTTAATTAACCATTGTTCATCCAATTATGATAATGTTCATTTTTATTGGTTTTATAGTTTTATTAGTATTTATTTTTATATTTTTTATTATATAAAACAGCTATAAGATTAAGGAGTTTATAAGTTATAATTTAAATAAAATTAATATTTTAAAAAATAACTTGATAATTACCAAGAATATTTTTAATATACTCCAGTGAAAAGAAATAGCATAGACAACATATTAAAAAGCAAAGACATTACTTTGCTAAAAAGGTCTGTCCAGTCAAGGCTGTGGTTTTTCCAATAGTCATGTATGGATATGAGAGTTGGACTATAAAGAAAGCTGAGCACCAAAGCACGATGCTTTTGAACTGTGGTGTTGGAGAAGACTCTGGAGAGTCCCTTGGACTGCAAGGAGATCCAACCAGTCCATCCTAAGGGAGATCAGTCCTGAGTGTTCATTGGAAAGACGGATGTTGAAGCTGAAACTCCAATACTTTGGCCACCTGATGTGAAGAACTGACTCATTTGAAAAGACTAATGCTGGGAAAGATTGAAGGCAGGAGGAGAAGAGGAAGACAGAGGATGAGATGGTTGGATGGCATCACTGACTCAATGGACATGAGTTTGAGTAAACTCCAGGAGTTGGTGATGGACAGGGAGGCTGGCGTGCTGCAGTCCGTGGGGTCACAAAGAGTCGAACATGACTGAGCAGCTGGACTGAACTGAGTAAAAAGAAACCTGGAGAAATCCTGCTGTAAACTATTGCAATATTTTTCTTATGAGTATGGTATGACTGATGCAACGGTTTAATTCTAAATTTTTGTGTCAACTTCACTGGGCTAAGGGATACCCAGAAAACTGGTAAAACATTATTTCTGGATGTGCCTGTGGGGATGACTCCAGAAGATATTAGTATTTTAATCACTAGATTTAGTAAAGAAAATTGCTCTCAACCAATGTAAGTGGACATCATCCATTTCCTTGCAGTCCTGAATAGATGAAAAGGTGAAGGAGAAGAAATCAGTTTGAGCTGAGATATGACATCCACCTTTTCCTGCCCCAGGACATCAATGCTTCTCATTCGTGGGCTTTTAAATTTACACAGACTTATACCACTATCCCTTGATTTTCTTCCTGTTTCTCATCTTTACTTGCTGGGGGGATTATCTTTTACTTTTGGTCTCCAAGAACTTTATCCATTCATCTAACAGCCTGGGGCATCTGTAAACTTCTAGACTAACGTTCTGGACGTTTGAGATGGACTGAGATCACTCACGACTCTAAGACCCGCTTCCCAGCTGGTGCCAGTGCAGGAGACGCAGGAGACATGAGTCTGATCCCTGGGTTGGGAAGATCCTTTGGAAGAGGAAATGGCAATCAACTCCAGTATCGCTGCCGAGAGGGCAGCGTGGACAGTGGAGCCTGGTGGGATACAGTCTATACAGTCGCAAAGAGTCAAATATGACTGAGCATGCACTCACGCACACACACATATCCTAACCCTAACTCCCATTTCAAGTCCAGTTTCACAAAAGCACCTACAATCTTATGTAACAACTTGACTGGGTCATCATTCCCCAGACATTTGGTCAAACATTTATTCTTGATGTTTCTATGGATGTCTTTTTTTTGGATGAGATTAATATTTTAATTGGTGGACTTTGAGTAAATCAGATTATTCTACATAGTGTGGAGATTGGATTGGCTCATCCAGTCATTTGAAGGCCTTAAGAGAACAAAGTATAAAGATGACAGAGTAGAAGGGCGTGAATTCATCTCCTCCTGTGAGAACTCCAAAATTGCGACTAACCACTGAACAAGCATCAACAGGAATATGTTGGATCCCACCAAAAAAAGTTACCCCCATCCGAAGCTCCGACAAGATGACAGGAGGGGCAAAATCCATCAGATCTGGTAGATAGAGTATCTGAAGAACTATTGATGTAGGTTCATAACATTTTACAGGAGGCAGTGATCAAAACCAGCCCCAAGAAGAAGAAATGCAAAAAGGCAACCTGGTTGTCTGAGGAGGCCTTACAAATACCTGGGAAAAGAAGAAAAGCAGAAGGCAAATGAGAAAAGGAAGGATACATCTATCTGAATGCAGAGTTCCAAAGAATAGCAAGGAGAAATAAGAAAGCCTTCCTCAGCGATCAATGCAAAGAAATAGAGGAAAACATTTGAATGGGAAAGACTAGAGATCTCGTCAAGAAAATTAGAGATACTAACGGGACATTGGTCAAAGATGGGAAAAATAAAGGACAGAAATGGTATAGACCTAACAGAAACAGAAGGCATTAAGAAGAGGTGGCAAGAATACAAAGAAGAATTATACAAAAAAAGATCTTCATGACCCAGATAACCATGATGGCTCTGATCACTCACCTAGAGCCAGACATCTTGGAGTGCGAAGTCAAGCAGGCCTTAGGAAGCATCACTATGAACAAAGCTAGTGGGGGTGATGGAATTCCAGCTGAGCTATTTCAAATCCTAAAAGATGATGCTGTGAAAGTGCTTCACTCAATATGCCAGCAAATTTGGGAAACTCAGCAGTGGCCACAGGACTGGAAAGGGCAGTTTTCATTTCAATCCTGAAGAAAGGCAATGCCAAAGAATGCTCAAACTGCTGCACAATTGCACTCATCTCACGTGGTAGCAAAATAATGCTCAAAATTCTCCAAGCAAGGTTTCAACAGTACATGACTCAAGAACTTTCAGATGTTCAAGCTGGATTTAAAAACGCATGGGAACCACATATCAAATTGCCAACACCGCTGGATCATAGAGAAAGAAAGAGAATTCCAGAAGAATATCTACTTCTGCTTCATTGACTACGCTAAAGCCTTGGGCTGTGCGGATCACAACAAACTGTGGGAAATTCTTCAATAGATGGAAATACCAGACAACCTGACCTGCCTCCTGAGAAATCTGTAGGCAGGTCAAGAGCAACAGTTAAAACTGGACATGGAACAATGGACTGGTCTCAAATTGGGAAAGGAGTACGTGAAGACTACACATAGTCACCTTGCTCATTTAATTTATATGCAGAGTACATCATGCAAAATGCTGAGCTGGATGAGGCACAAGCTGGAATCAAGATTGCTGGGAGAAATAGCAACCACCTCAGATATGCAGATGACACCACCCTTATGGCAGAAAGCGGAGAGGGACTAAAGAGTCTCTTGAAGAAAGTGAAAGAGGAGAGTGAAAAAGTTGCCTTAATACTCAACATTCAAAAAACTAAGATCATGGCATCTGGTCCCATCACTTCATGGTAAATAGATGGGGAAATAACGGACACAGTGACAGACTTTCTTGAGCTCCAAAATCACTGCAGATGGTGACTGCAACCTTGAAATTAAAAGACACGTGCTCCTTGGATCAAAAGCTATGATCAATCTAGACAGCATATCAAAAAGCAGAGACGTCACTTTATCAACAAAGATCCGACTAGTCAAAGCTATGGTTTTTCCAATAGTTATGTATGGATGTGAGAGTTGGACTATAAAGAAAGCTGAGCACCAAAGAATTGGTGCTTTTGAACTGTGGTGTTGGAGTAGACTCTTGAGAGTCCCTTGGACAGCAAGGACATGCAACTCTTCCATCATAAAGGAAATTAGTTCTGAATATTCATTGGAAGGACTGGTGTGGAAGCTGAAACTCCAGTACTTTTGCCACCTGATGCAAAGAACTGACTCACTGGAAAAGACCCTGATGCTGGGCAAGACTGAAGGCAGGAGGAGAAGGGGATGACAGAGGATGAGATGGTTGGATGGCATCACTGACTTGATGGATATGAGTTTGAGTGAGCTCCTCGAGTTGGTGATGGACAGGGAAGCCTTGTGTGCTACAGTCCATGATGTTGCAAAAAGTTGGATACAACTGAGCAATGGAGTTGAACTGAACTGAAGAGAACAAAGACTGACCTATCTGGAAAAAGAAAAAATTTTCCATGAGAGGGCCCTCAGACTTGAACTGCAAACTTGCTTTCTCCCTCCATCTCCAGACTTCCAACCTATCCTGCTGATTTGGGGCTTACTAGGTTTCATAATTGCATGAGACAGTTACTTAAAATCAATAAATCAATCTCTCTCATCATTTCACCACCCCTGCTTCTCTATATAAATCCTCTTGGTTCTGTTTCTCGGGAGAGTCCTGAGTAATTCTAAGTACTTGTCTTTAAATAAATTACCTGGACTAATACGGGGTAGAAATGGTTTCATCGGTGCACTTTGAGTCAAGTAGCCATCATGGAACCAATCAATGGTGAGGAAAGACTGGAATATGCAAAGTATGGCAAGTTCCAGCATGATTATTTGATCATCCAGTTAAAGCAAGCAAGAACAACAATCATTTTACAGAAAAGTATGGAGAGTCATATGAAGAACATCTCACACATATATTTGGTGAATCAACTACCAAAAATAGCATAGTTTAAGGTAAAATACATATAAAACAAATGTCCAAGTGTGTTTTCTTGGAAAGAAAAAACATAAAAGAGTTCACTTCATTCCGTCTGGCAAAAAGTATCATGTGATTAAGCTTAATTAAACTGGTGAATTTCAAAGTATGCTGTTGACTGGCCTCATTTATCTGCTATTTTTCTAAAAATGACATTTGTAAAGTATCTTAAAAGTGTTTTGGACCTAACTTATTTTCACTATTGAGTGCAATCTATACTTCACATTTTACATTTACATTTTACAGATTATTATGTAACATATATAGTTCATCTGATTTCTTCATTGAATTTAATCTAAAAAAGTATGTGTGGAAATTATCTCAAAATCAAATAAATATTGAATTATGCTGAAATCTTTCATGCTATAACATTTTATGGTTGCATAATTAAGGTTTATAATGTGTTACTAAGTACTTACAGCCTGAAAACATAGTCCAAAGCATGTCCAAATATGAGACTCATGTTTTCCCCCATTATTCCACTGCAAGCACTTTGGCACAGAGTTTGTCACACAGGGACTGGGTATATGAGTTTGTGGTCAGTGCTGATCAAAGGACAGATTAAATTGTAAGGCTGAGAACCGCTAATTTCTAATTTATAGTATTTCTTACTAATAGCACTCAACAGAAGAGTGGAAGTCTTTCATTTCCGACTCTTTCTCTTAGTAAGGGGCTCCCCCTTCTTACACTGCCCCTAATGTGAGATATGACTACAGTGACAGAACTTTACCAGTAGATTCGTTTTATAAAGAATACAGTAACTGCCCCATAAGTGAAATCCTATCCATAAAGAATTGGGAAGGAGTTAGCTGCCCTTGAAAGCTAGATGTCATGTCTTCTGTTGCTGATTCTGCCGTCCATTAATTGTCACTGAGGAAACATGTGAATTCTCTGGGCATTATTTTCTTCAATTGGGTACTGTGGGAAATAGAAGAAAGTTTCTATCCTTTAATTATATGAAATGAATTTCAATTCTACTACATGCAGCTGTTTTAAGGAAAGTATGAGCAAATATGGCATTCAATGTTTTCATTGTTCACAGAACAACCATCCCCACTTTTCCAAGCACATCTCACGTCTTTTGTGCTCCGTCAGCAAAACTTTATTTGGGAGATGAGACTAAGGCTTACTGCCTCCATTGCAAACACCTGCAGATACGTTGGAATTTCTGTGCATCATATGATGTTTTTTAGAAAAAAGTTAGCTGTGTGTGTAATATCGAACTTGCAGACTGAATATTTAAATGTTATATTTTTGGTCACCGAATCAAAATCTTTCTCAACTGAATAGATAATCACTATATATCCCTGGGACATATTTCAAATCTATGACTTTAAGTTACTTCCAAAATAGTCTGAGTAATTTTAAAACTAGCAGTGAATACTCCCCATTCCATAAGATGAAACCCTAAACCAACATTCAGGTTTGCATTTTGTTCTCTCATATGTGCTATTTTCACTTATCACTTTGTCTCGTTTGCATTCTTTTTGATTTAGAAGCCAGTTTACTTAACCAGTCATTCCCAGTTCAGAGGCTGAGCACTACAGGATCTATCGTCCTAATATTGTTGATGCACCCCAGCCGTTACTCCCATGTCCACAACGAATGATCCTTCAAGTGACACCACAGAGTAAGAGTCACTGCCTCCAGAAGCGTTCAGTCTCCATGTTGACTGAGACCCCAGGGACACAGTATAATTGTTACGACAACAGAACATGAGCTGGTTTATTTGTTCGTTGATTTGTGTTAAATGTATTTTTGTTCACCGGTTCTTTAATTCATTTGCCTTTGTGTGATTGGCTTCTATTTCTTATTGTGCTTGGAAGTAATGAAGAGGAGAGGCAGGTCTCATTTTTAATAAAACACCTTTTTTTTAAGCAGTCACTGTGAAATTCAGGTACTCTCATTAGAATTATATTTTTGCTAAGCGTTTAATATATTAAGAGGATGAAATGCTATTCTGCTTTTTCATAGACAGCACTGTAATGTCGCTGTCACATGCCTGCTTACACCTACTCTGCTGGTTCTCTCTGATTTTTCTACTACTCTTTCAATTTTTTTTTTAATTTCCTTTCCCTGGCTACTCTTCTATTTTGTTGCCGTTACTTATTATGTTGATTTGTTTCATTTAGCTATCTAATTGTTATTTGTCAGTTATATCATAACTGACATGACATTCAGAACTTAGTGAGATTTCTTGTCTCAGGCAATTTGGGATAACAGAGACAGCTTCCATGAGATTTCGAATGCAGGAGAGAGCTTTTAAACACGCTTAGTTTTGAAGAAAAAATTAATACGTGGTCAGGTATGGTGCATTTGGTAATTCTGGAAACATACAATGAAATGGGAGTTTGGGGTGTAAGAAACTTATTTTCATCAACATCTGTGGAAAAAATAAGATGGGCTCAGAAGTAAGGGGAATGACTCAGCTATGACAGAGGTCCAACAAAACCTCCCCCCAAATGATGGAAAGTTCCGAAGGGAATATTGCTCTTCAGAGTGTTCTGTGTCTGTTTGAAGTGACCAGATATTTATGCTCCACCTCACTCATCAGCCAGACCCCCACGACCCCAGAGAGAACATAACCTTGTCCAGGGCAGTTCTCTGAAGCTGAGACAAACCCTGAGGAGATGCTATCTAGAGGCTTTCTGATCACACTATTCCCACAGATAGAAATAAACACTACCTTAAACAGGGGCCAGGATGGAGCCCCGCTATGTCCACAACGTCAGAGAAAGCTAATCTGGAGTATCATAGACAGATGTTACCATGATATATTCCCTGGCTTAGATCCAGGATATTGTTCAGTCTCATGAAGAAAGAAGCTGTGAAACAAAGTGAAAATTAGTTCTGAGGACCTAAACTAAATTGTAATGTCTCCAAGGTCAAAATATCCCAGTAGACTCAAGTATTTCTGGGAAAAAAACAACAACTGAACTTTAATTTTAATAGAAATAACACATTAACAAGAATACATTAACTGCATTGGCAGGAAAATATCCATTCAATAAGAATTTGTGTATGCATATTTTATGTTCGAGGTGATGTTGATGATGGAGGAGGTGGAGAAAAATAGTAAGTTTCAATCTCAGATGTAATTATCAAAATTCCAGGAGTTTTCACATAAAGGCTTATCTTTTATCTATATTAGGATGGAGGAGTATGCCAAACTTTTTAAACTCACTCAGGAACCCATATTTCTTCCTGTATATTACTTTAAGTTTGTTACGTTAGACCAATGGTTAGGGAAGGAAAGGATGGTAAGTGGGATGTTTCTGAAGACCAGGGCTAGAAGCAGTGCTGATCATTTTCCTCACATTCATGGACCGTAACTCAGCTACAGCTTGCACCAAAGTGCATCCCAAACCTGGCAGAACTCCACGGGTAACAGGAAAAGGTGGACACTGGTGAACATTCATAACCTCTGCAACGAGTCCTGAGATGAGTGAGAACACAGGGACGAGCTCAAGTGAGAAATACTCTCGTAAGGTAATATAAACTGACTTAGAATCCAATGCAAGCTGAAGGGCGACTGTCACTCATGGCACTTCAGAAAGTTTGCAGATGGAAGAACTACCAGATAAGAACAATGGGTTTTTGCTCTTTTAGCTTAGGAATAATTTAAAAGTTAAGTAAAAGAAATTCTCAGCAATCCAATATTTTTATTTTTATTTTTTTTTTCATTCAAAGTACATAATATACAAAGATGTATTAAGAGCTTGGGATATTTCTACTTACTGAATTATAAACTTTTTGTAATACTTAGAGACCTAAGTGTGCATATGATACAATCTTTGTGCAGCTTCAACAATTACTGAGGTGTAGGATGATGGATTACAATAATTAATTTATCTGGAGTCAAAGTGATTATTTCCACAATACAATGTCAATAAAGGTATTAAAATGTCTTGATACATTGTTGTAATTCAGTGGCATTTATATTTCTAATGAGGTGAAGAGGAGGGGGAAGGAAAGTATCTAAATTATCTATTTTTTGTAGGTAATTCTAGCATGTAATCCTTGAGAAAATGTGTGCCTAAGATATAGCCCTATGTTGGACACCTGACACTAACATAATGTCAGTAACACAACTAACTAATACAGTGTGTCAACTATACTATAATTTTAAAGAAAAATATAACTGAGGAAGAAAGTGGCAGGTATATAGAAATCAACCTCCCCAAATGTCCTGCCTAAAATATATAAAATAACCTCATAGCTACAAAAATTCTAGAGGAATCATCTTATCAACAGTACTTAAAGAATGCTAAAATTGAAAATATAGCAATGAATAATAATAATAAAAAACCCCCAGTCTATAGTTCTACATGCTTCCACCATACCCCTACTGCACAACAATGCTTTCTGGTGAACAAAGTCACACAAAGAAAAATATGTATGGAAAACAGAGTATATGTCAGTCAAAGGGACTGAGAGAGAAATGGGAAAACATCAACACATACTGAATCTGTCATAAATCTGGAAATACAAATTAGTAACTGAACAAACAAGGTGAAGGAGTTTCAAATCAGAGAAAATATAATGGGTCAGACGTGACACCAGACATGGAACAATGGACTGGTTCAAAACTGGGAAAGGAGTATGTCAAGGCTGTCTATTGCCACCCTGCTTATTTAACTTACATGGAGAGTACATCATGTGAAACCCCGGGCTGGAGGAAGCAGAAGGTGAAATGCAGATTGCCGAGAGAGTAATATCAACAGCCTCAGACATGCAGATGACACCACTCTAATGGCCAAAGTGAAGAGGAACTAACGAGCCTCTTGATGAAGGTGAAAGAGGAGAGTGAAAAAGCTGGCTTGAAACTCAACATTCAAAAAACTAAGATCATGGTATCCAGTCCCATCACTTCATGGCAAATAGATATGGAAAAAATGGAAACAGTGGTGGATTTTATTTTCTGGGGCTCCAAAGTCACTTCAGATGGTGACTGCAGCTATGAAATTAAAAGACGCCTGCTCCTTGGAAGGAAAGCTTTGACAAACCTAGATAGCATATTAAAAAGCAGAGAGAGACATCACTCTCCAGATAAAGTTCCATATAGTCAAAGCTATGGTTTTTTTCCAGTAGTCATATACAGATGTGAGAGTAGGAACATAAAAAAGGATCATTGCCAAAGAATTGATGCTTTCAAACCGTGGTGCTAGAGAAGACTCTTGAGAGTTGCCTAAATAGCAACAAGATCAAATCAGTCAGTTCCAAAGGAAATCAACCCTGAATAATCACTGGAGGACTGATGCTGAAGCTGAAGCTCTAATACTTTGGCCACCTGATGTGAAGAGCTGACCCACTGGAAAAAGACCCTGATGCTGGGAAGGATTGAAGGCAGCAGGAGAAGGGGCAGCAGAGGATGAGATGGTTGGATGGCATCACTGACTCAATGGACATGAGTTTGACCAAGCTCCAGGAGTTGGTGATGGAGAGGGAAGCCTGGCGTGCTGCAGTCCATCGGGTCGCAAGAATCACTAAGCACATGGCTTAGTGACTGAAAAGCAACTATTTTCAAAATCAAGATTTTAAAGAAAAAATATAAAAGTGGGTTTTTGATTGTTGCTTGTAATAGATGTTAGCAAAATGAAAATGCTATTTCTCCTTTCATGCATGCCCATAGCTAATAATGAACTGTGGGTGTGTAGTAATGTGATATTAATTCAGAAATGTCATCATTAGAGTGAAAAGGCGCTTTATACTCCTTGCACGTTCATGTGGAGGATAAGTCTGGGGTCACAATTTTAAAAGACACACTTACTTTACTAAAATACTTTACGTATATTACTTAGCGCCAGCATATTAGCACTGATTCTGAACGGCTCACTTTAGTCAGTCTGTGGTCTGATGATAATAGCATGTATGTCTCATCCGAGTGTGGCCTTTCATTTTGTTTCTCTAGTTTGGAAGGTTTCCTTCCAAATATCAAATCTCTCTCTCGCGCTCTGCATGAAGTCTTCAATGACCAGGGCTTAAATATTCCCCCAGATGTGTCAGCGAGGCAGCTGCATCTCTTAAGAGACCTTTTCTTTATTCTACTGTGTATGCCATCTCCTTATCTGCACCGAAAGCCTTTGCTTCTTCTTAACTTCCTTCAGCAACGCGCTCTTCACCCTCACAAAGAGTGCTCTGCAGAGTCAAAGGCAGCTGTGCAGAGGAGAAGGTTGCTGGGTCCTCTCAGAACCTCATTATCATCCCTCCCTCCTTTGAGAAGCTGATTTTATCTTGGGGAAAAAAAAAATCAAAGATGCAGATTTCACAGCATCCCATTCACACAACCTGAAACTTACACATGCAATCTAGCAATAGGCAATTAATATGTGATTTTCATTAGTATAAAAAGACTAAGTTTTTATCAGTGATTTCACCTTGTATTAGGGTACTTTATTTTTCTTATCCTTCAAGTGATATGAGATGAAATATGGAATGCCCACTTAAATACTAAAATTTCAAACACTTGTAACTAAAGGTAATATAGGTTTCTGTTGTTTTTCACAATATCGAACCTAGATAATCTTGATGCATTTGCAAACCACATTTCTGTAGAATAAAATGACTTAAAAATGCAGATCAGACATTACATTTCCTTGGTGTGATAAACTACATGAAGATTTGCAGCAAGTTAGATTTAACACTGATCTCCTAATTAGAATAAGATGTTAACTACCAAGTAGTTTAAATAGGACACTTCTGAAAGCCATCACTGTTGGTTGTAAAGATGACAGTCATTTGTCCTTGCACACAAAACAGAAAGCCAAATATAAGATAATAAGAATTAAATAAGACAGACCAAAGGACCCATGAACTGAAATGTATTTCCATGAACTGAAATATATTTACTGGATTAAGTATTGAGCTTCTTTACTCTAAGTCATCTATTTCATATTTGTTAATCCTCTGGCTTAATTCTCAATAAGTAAATTTGTCAGGCAATTATATAAAGTTGGTTTAATTTTCTGCTTACTAAAATAACTTATCATTATGTTTCTCCCACATCTGAATTTCTAGAACTAATTCTTTGTTCATCTTATTTCTTGATAACACACTAAAATGTTTTATGATTGCCTATAAATAACTATTTCCAAACATACAAATATATACATCTAAGGTTCTAAATGAAATAATTTACTTTTACTTTTATTTCATTTCATTTGATAGACAAGAAATATTTGTGCTTATGAAGGCTAACAATCAATATTTTTTATTTCTAAAAAGTAGTTCTGTAGTTTAAAACTCAAAATATTCATTATTCTAATTTGAAACATTTGACTAATCCTAACCCCAACACTTAATCTGCCCATAAGTCAGCAAGACTTACAAGATTTCACATGAAGAATTTGTGCAAAATGGCCCAGCCTTGACTACAGAGGTCTCCAAATTCCTTTCCTCTCTTTTGGTTGTTTCTCCTCTGCTCTTCCTGACATGCCATGATTGATGTGTTTTTTATTCTCATTTATAAAATGAATGCTTTGCTTGGCTGGACAGGTTTTTTTTTTCCTCCAGGTGATTGAAACAGAATCATTTTTGGCACAATCATTGTCCCTTAACACATAAAAACAAGTATTTTTGAGTCTAAGAAATGAATTGTTAAAGTTAATATATTTGGTTGAAGCAAAACTCTACTATTTTGAAAGCACTAAAGAGGAGTGATGTAAGCTTCTACACGTCTCCTTTAGGGTCATTTTAGCAAATGTTTTTGTGAAATACAAATGCTTCTGGTAATTTTGATAATTGCTAGTTAGAAGTAAAGACTACAGCCAAAATTACATTTTGGCTTTGAAATTAAAGAAAAGAAAAAACAGCTAATTTTCTTGATAAAACTTTCCAAAAAATTGTTGGTAATTTAATAGGAAAGGAGATGCTGTCATAGTTTCTATTTAAGAAAACTGATACTCTTGAAACTGACAGTAAATGGAAGGTGTCTTTTCAAAAAGACTTTAAAAATTTAGGGCACTGTGTTTCTAAAAGCATTTCTAATGTTGTCCTAAAAATCAAAACAGAAAACTTTTCAATGATCTGAGAATGCAACTAGAAGAATAGGTCAAATAAAAATCAATACATGAATATAAAGGAAAAGTATTCAAAGATTAATATCAGATCATGTAAAATTACTTAGTAGAATAGAAAATACTGATACCATAAAATAATGTGAAATAATTGCCAAAAATAGCTTTGGTAAGATCTCACTGATTTGAAAAGGAGTGTGTGGAGAAAAATACTAAAAACATACATTACAGAACACAATATTCATTTTTTCTCTCATTAATAGAATTACGAGCAATTATTTTCACTTGCATAACTTATAAAATAATCTAATTTGTAGAGAAAATTATTTTTGAAGCAGAAAAACACAATTAAACAAGCATAATAAAGTTATTACTTTGGAAATTTCTATACTCTCTACACAAAGTTCCAGGTATCAGTCACTAAGGTCATAGAGACTGACTGTTGCTGTTGTTTTACAAAACAAGTAAATTTCTTAACTTCAACTACATAAGAACAAATTTTAAAGAAGACCTCGAAGGTGCTCCCATATTTTGCACAGTTGCACAGCATCACCTACGCCTTTGGAGTCGGAGAAAAGAAAAGATGTGGTCTTGTATCTTTCTGTCACTTGAACAATGGCTCTCACTGAGAATATTTAAGACCTCATTTCTTGGTGAACATAACTTTTTCTTCAGTTCAGTAGCTCATTTCAGTTCAGTTCATTTCAGTCGCTCAGTCATGTCCGACTCTTGCGACCCCACAGACTGCAGCATGCCAGGCCTCCCTGTCCATCACTGACTCCAGGAGCTTGCTCAAACTCATGGTCATTGAGTCGGTGATGCCACTCAACCATCTCATCCTCTGTTGTCCCCGTCTCCTTCAGCCTTCAATCTTTCCCGGCATCAGGGTCTTTACAAATGAGTCAGTTCTTTGCATCAGGTGGCCAAAGTATTGGAGCTTCAGCTTCAGCATCAGTCCTTGCAATGAATATTCAGGACTGACTTCCTTTAAGATTCACTGGTTGGATCTCCTTGCAGTCCAAGGGACTCTCAAGAGTCTTCTCCAACACCACAGTTCAAAAGCATCAATTCTTCGGCACTCAGATTTCTTTATGGTATAAATCTCACATCCATACATGACTACTAGGGGGAAAAAAGCTTTACTAGACAGACCTTTGTTGGAATGGTAATGTCGCTGCTTTTCAATATTCTATCTAGGTAGGTAATAACTTTTTTTCCAAGGAGCAATCATATTTTAATTTCATGGCTGCAGTCACCATCTGCAGTGATTTTGGAGCCCAAGAAAAGAGAATCTGTCACTGTTTCCATTGTTTCCCCATCTATTTGCCATGAAGTGATGGGACCAGATGCCAATGATCTTCATTTTTTGAATGTTGAGTTTTAAGCCAACTTTTCCACTCTCCTCTTTCACTTTCATCAAGAGGCTCTTTAGTTCTGCTTCACTTTCTTCCATAAAGGTGGTGTCATCTGCTTATGTGAGGTTATTAATATTTCTCCCAGCAATCTTGATTCCAGCTTGTGCTTCCTCCAGCCTGGCATTTTGCATGGTTTACTCTACATATAAGTTAAATAAGCAGTGTGACAATATACAGCTTTAACATACTCTTTTCCCAATTTGGAACCAGTCCATTGTTCCATGTCTACTTCTAACCATTGTTTCTTGACCTGCATACAGACTTCTCAGGAGGCAGGTAAGGTGACCTGGTATTCCCATCTCCTTAGGAATTGTCCGGTTTGCTGTGACCCACACAGTCAAAGGACTTAATGTAATCAGTGAAGTAGCTGTTGCTGCTGCTGCTAAGTTGCTTCAGTCGTGTCCGACTCTGTGCGATCCCATAGACAGCAGCCCACCAGGCTCCCCCATCCCTGGGATTCTCCAGGCAAGAACACTGGAGTGGGTTGCCATTTCCTTCTCCAATGCACGGAAGGGAAAAGTGAAAGTGAAGTCACTCAGTCGTGTCCGACTCTTCACGACCCCATGGACCCGCAGCCCACCAGGCTCCTCCGTCCATGGGACTTTCCAGGCAAGAGTACTGGAGTGGGGTGCCATAGCCTTCTCTGCAGTGAAGTAGAAGCAGATATTTTTCTGGAATTTCCTTGCTTTTTCTATTATCCAACACATATTGCAAATTTGATCTCTGCTGGCTCTGCCTTTTCTAAATCCAGCTGGAACATCTGGAATTTCTCAGTTCATGTACTGTTGAAGACTAGCTTGGAGAACTTTGAGCATTACTTTGATAGCAAGTGAGATGAGGACAATTGTGTGGTAGTTAGAACATTCTCTGGCCTTGCCTTTCTTTGGGATTGGAATGAAAACTGACCCTTTTCAGTCCTGTGGCCACTGCTGAGTTTTCCAGATTTGCTGGCATGTTGAGTTTAACAGCATCATCTTTTAGGATTTGAAATAGCTCAGCTGAAATTCCATCCCCTCCACTAGCTTTATTCCTAGTGATGCCTCTAAGGCCCACTTGACGTTGAATTGTAGGACGTCTGACTCTAGGTGAGTAATCACACCATCATGTCTATCTGGGTCACGAAAATCTTTTTCGTACAGAGCTTCTGTGTTTTCTTCCACCTCTCCTCAATATCTTCTTCCTCTCTTTTGTCTATAACATTTCTGCCTTTATTGTGCCCATCTTTGCATGAAATGTTCCCTTGGTATCTCTAATGTCCTTGAAGAGATCTCTAGTCTTTCCCATTCTATTGTTTTCCTCTATTTCTTTGCATTGATCACTTAGGAAGTCTTTCTTATCTCTCCTTGACATTCTTTGAAATGCTACATTCAGTTAGATATATTTCTTCTTGTTTCCTTTGCCTTTAGCTTCTCTTCGTTTCTCAGCTATTTGGAAGGCCTCCTCAGACAACCATTTTGCCTTTTTGTATTTCTTCTTCTTGGGGATGGTCTTGAGCACCACCTCCTATGCAATGTCATGAACCTCCATCCATAGTTCTTCAGGAACTCTATCAAATCTAATCCCTTAAATCTGTCACTTCAACTGTATAATCATAAGGAATTTGATTTAGGTTATAACTGAGTGGTCTAGTGGTTTTCCCTACTTGTTTCAATTTAAGTCTGAATTTTGCAATAAGGAGTTCATGATCTGAGCCACAGTCAGCTCCTGGTCTTGTTTTTGCTGACTGTATAGAGCTTCCCCATCTTTGGCTGCAAAAATATAATCAGTCTGATTCTGGTATTGACCATCTGGTGATTTCCATGTGTAGATTTGTCTCTTGTGTTATACCAAGGAAATTCTCCTACTGAAAAGAAAGTTCTAGGATTGACAACCAATTTCCCAACCTTTGGAGACAGCAAAGGGACTCAGAACCCCCAGGGAATTTGACTTTGAAGGCCAGTGGGACTTGATTACAGAATTTCAACAGGACTGGGGAAACAGACTCTTCGAGGGCACAAACACAGCCTTTTGCACACCAGGAGTCAGGAGAAAAGAGCAGTGTTCCAACAAGAGACTGAGCCAGACTTCCCTGTGAGTATCCAAGAGTCTCTCATGGAGGTGTGGGTCGACAGTGGCCTGCTGCATGGTCAGGGGCACTGAATACTACAGTGTGGTCCTAAGTCCTTTTGAAAGAGGTCGCCAGTATCTTCACTACCTCTGCCATAGTTCGGCCTCAGGCCAAATAGGGAGGGAACATAGCCCCACCCATCAACAGAAAATTGGATTAAAGATTTACTGAGCATTGCCCTGACCATGAGAACAAGACCCAGATTCCTCCAGTCAGTTCTCCCATCAGGAAGCTTCCAAAAGCCTCTTATCCT
This sequence comes from Giraffa tippelskirchi, assembly GCF_054371585.1. Classification (NCBI taxonomy): domain Eukaryota; kingdom Metazoa; phylum Chordata; class Mammalia; order Artiodactyla; family Giraffidae; genus Giraffa; species Giraffa tippelskirchi. The sequence continues at coordinate 172,726,191 of NC_137280.1, read as the reverse complement.
TCTCCATCAGAGGGCAGAGAGAATGAAAACCACAATCACAGAAAACTAACCAAACTGATCACATGGATAACAGCCTTGTCTAACTCAATGAAACTGTGAGCCATGCTGTGTAGGGCCACCCAAGGCAGATAGGTCATGGTGGAGAGTTCTGACAAAATGTGGCCCACTGGAGAAGGGAATGGCAAACCACTTCAGTATTCTTGCCTTGAGAATCCCATGAACAGTAAGAAAAGGCAGGACACTGAAAGATGAACTCCCCAGGTCGGTGGGTGCCCAATATGTTACTGGAGATCAGTGGAGAAATAACTACAGAAAGAATGAAGGGATGGAGCCAAAGCAAAAACACCACCCAGTTGTAGATGTGACTGGTGATGGAAGCAAAGTCAGATACTGTAAAGAACAATATTCCCTAGGAATCTGGAATGTTAGGAACATGAATCAAGGTAAATTGAAAGTGTTCAAATAGGAGATAGCAAGAGTGAATATTGATATTTTAGGAATCAGTGAACTAAAATGGACTGGAATGGGCGAATTTCACTCAGATGACCATTATATCTGCTACTGTGGGCAACAGTCCCTTAGAAGAAATGGAGTAGCCTTCATAGCCAACAAAAGAATCCAAAATGTAGTACTTGGGTGCAATCTCAAAAATGACAGAATGACCTTTGTTCGTTTCCAAGGCAAACCATTCAGTATCACAGTAATCCGAGTCTATGCCCCAACCAGTAATGCCGAAGAATCTGAAGTTGAATGGTTCTATGAAGAACCACAAGACCTTCTGGAACTAACACCAAAAATAGAGGTCCTTTCCATCATAAGGTAATGGAATGCAAAAGCAGGAAGTCAAGAGATACCTGGAGTAACAGGCAAGTTTGGCTTTGGCATACAAAATGAAGCAGGGCAAAGGCTAACAGTTTTGCCAAGAGAACGCAATGGTCATATCAAACACCCTCTTCCAACTTTTTCTTAACCTAGCTTTTCTCCTCTTCCTCACATTCTCATAGGAATTTTCTCCACGGAGGATTTTTTTTGTTGAAACATTTAGTTCAAATTTCTGTATCTCTCTAGTTGATCTGCATTTTTAAAGAATGGCTTACACTTAACAAAGTGAAGGCAACAAGGTTCTTTCTGCAACTTCCTTTCCAGACACAAAACCATATCAAACTCCACCACGAGAAAACCTGGGGTTATGTCCTCAGTTATGGCACAATATCTGACACATAACTATTGTTCAATAAATATGTTTTGAATGAAATAATATCTAAAAATTACTTAAACAAGCCATTATGGGGTATGGTTTCCTGATTTATGAAGTGAGAAGGTTATGGTCTCAATATTTGTGTCCCTTCCAATTCATATTTTGAAATTTTAAACCCCTGAAGGTGATGGCTTAATGAGTAGGCCTTTGGGAGATGATTAGGTCATGATTGTGGAGCCCTCATGTATGGGATTAGTGTTCTCATAAAAGAAATCCCACAGCAGCCCAAATGCACTAAGAGAATTAGAAGATCATTTTAAAGTACTCTTCCCAATCCTAAAACCTCTATAAAGATGTCCACTGGCAGATGAAAGGATGTATACATAATGGAATATAACTCAACCATAAAAAAAGAATGAAGTGTCATTTGCATCAACAGAGACAGGCCTAGAGATTAGCATACTAAATGAAATAAACTGAAAGTGAAAGTTGTTCAGCTGTGTCCAAGTCTTTCAGATCCCTTGGACTATATAATCCATTGAATTCTCCAGGCCAGAATACTGGAGTGGGTAGACTTTCCCTTCTCCAGGGGATCTTACCAACCCAGGAATCGAACCCAGGTCTCCCACATTGCAGGTGGATTGTTTACCAGCTGAGCCACAAGGGAAGCCCAGGAATACTGGAGTGGGTAGCCTATCCCTTCTCCAGTAGATCCTCCCGACCCAGGAATCGAACTGGGGTCTCTTGCATTGTGGGTGGATTCTTTACCAACTGAGCCCTAAGGGAAGTGGAGTAAGTCAGATAAGTATCATATAATAGCACTTATATATGGAATAATCCAAAAAAATGATACAAATTAATTTGCTTATAAAACATAAATGGATTCACAGACATAGAAAACAAACATGATTACTGAAGAGGAAAGTGGAGGAAGTGATTTAAAAAAACAAACAAACAAAAATCTATGGGATGCCACAAAAGCAGCTCTAAAAGGGAAATTTGTAGCCATACAAGCTTACCTCAGGAAACAAGAAAAATCTCAAATAACCAACCTAACCTGACAGCTGAAACAAGACAAAGAACAAAGAAAACTCAAAATTTGTAGAAGGAAAGAAAGCATAAAGGTCAGAGCAGAAATAAATGAAATAGAGGCTAAAAAATATCAGGAGAAAAGATCAATGAAACTAAAAGCTGGTTCTTTGAGAAGACACACACAATTGATAAACCTTTATCTAGACTGACCAAGGAAAGAGGGGTGGGGAAGCAGCCCAAATCGATGAAATCAGAAATGAAAAAGTTACAACACACCACAGTTAGTTACAACTAACACCACAGAAATGCAAAGGATCAGAAGAGACTACTATGATCAACTATTTACTGATAAAATGGACTACCTAGAAGAAATTGACAAATTCTGAGAAAGGAACAACGTCCCAAGAATGAGCCAGGAAGAAAGAGAAAATATGAACAGACCAGTACTGAAATTGGATCAGTAATTTAAAAAAACTGCCAATGAGCCGAAGTCCAGCAGCAGATAGTTTCACAGGTGAATTCTACCAAACATTTAGAGAAGAGTTAACACCAATCAGTCTGAAACTATTCCAAAACTTGTAGAGGAAGAAACACTTCCAAATGCATTCTTTGAGACCACTATCACCCTGATACTAAAACCAAAGATAAAACAAAAGAAGAAAATTCCAAGCCAATATCACTGAGGAACATAGATACAAAAATCCTCAACAAAATACCAGCAAATCTATTCCAATAATACATTCAAAGGCTCAGAGAACACAATCAAGTGGGATTTATCCCAGAGATATAATGACTTTTTAATATTCACAAGTCAATCAGTGTGATGTACCACATTAACAAACTGAAGAATAAAAACCATATAATCTTCTCAATAGATGTGGGAAAAGCTTTTTGATAAAATTCAATATCCATTTATGGTTAAAAAGATCCACCAAAAGTGGGCATAGAGGGGATCCACATCAACATATGAAAGACCATATATGACAAACCCACAGTTAACACTGTACTTCACAGTAACAGCTGAAAGCATTTCCTCTAAGATCAGGAAGAAGACAAGGATGCCCACCCTTGCCATTTTTATTCAACATAGTTTTGCAAGTCCTAGTCACAGCAATCAAGGAAGTAAAAGAAATAAGAGGAATCCAAATGGAATAAGAAGAAGTAAAATTTTCACTGTTTGCAGATGACATGGTATTATACATAGAAAACCCTAAAGACACCACCAGAAAATGACCAGAACTCACCAATGAAGTTAGTAAAGTTGTAGGATACAAAATTAATGTATTGCTTCACATTCAGATTCAGAAATCTACTGAATTTCTATAAACTAACAACAAATTATCAGAAAAAGAAATTAAGCAATCAATCCCATTTACCCATTGCATCCATTTCATCAAAAAGAATAAGATACCTAGGAATAAACCTACCGAAGGAAGCAAAAGACTTGTACTCCAAAAACTATAAGACACTGATGAAAGAAAGACATTGAACATGACATAAACAGAGGGAAAGATACACAATGTTCTTGGACTGCAAGAATTGCTAATATCAAAGTGACCATACTACCCAAGACAATCTACAGATTCAATGAGATCCCTATCAAAATACCAATGGTATTTTCCACAGAACTAGAACAAATAATTTAACAGTTTTTATGTAAACACACAAAAGATCCTGAATAGCCACAAAAAAAAAAAAAAAAAAATCTTGAGAAAGAACAGAGCTGAAGGAATCATGCTCCCAGACTTCAGACTATACTACAAAGTTACCGCCTCACCACGTCAGAATGGCTATCACCAAAAAGGACACAAATAACAAATATTACTGAAGATGTGGAGAAAAGGGACCCTTCTTACTCTGTTGGTGGGAATGCAAACCGGTGCAGCCACATAGGCAGTTTCTCAGAAAACTATAAATAAAACTGGCCTATCACTCAGAAAATCAACTCCTGGGTATATATCTAAAACATAAGAAAAAAAAAACCTACTAATTAAAAAACTACATGCACTCCAGTGTTCGTAGCAGCATTATTTATAATTGCCAAGGTATAGAAACAAGCTGTTTCCACCAACAGGCGGATGGATATAGAAGATGTAGTATATACATACAATAAAATACTACTCAGCATGAAAACAGATGACATTTTGACATTTACAACAACGTGGACTGACTTGGAGTATATCATACTTAGTGAAGTCAGTCTTAATAGAGAAAGAAAACTGCTGCGTGATATCAGTTATAAGCAGAATCTAAAACACACAGCAAACTAGTGAATAAAACAAAAGAGAAACAGACTCTCATAAATAGGAAATAAACTGGTGGTAGTTACCAGTGGGAAGAAGGAAGCAGGGAGGGGCAACATAGGGGATTAAGGAGTACAAACTATCCTACTTAAAATAAGCTGCAAGGATATATTGTACAATACCGGGAATATAGAATATAATCTTTAAAACTTGTGGACCACTCTACTGTACACCTATAAATTATATAATATTGTACATTAATTTTACTTCAATAACTTTTTAATTCCAAGAAAAAAATCCAGTACATAGATGTGAGATTTTATTTGCAGCTATTAACTGACGTTTCTGCTGAGATTTCCTTTTCATAAATAACTATTTTCTCTTTGAGCACATAAAACTTACGAAAGCCTCTGCTTTGTAGCAGGAATATTACAGAAGAAAGGCAGAGAGCTACAGAGGAGTCAATATTTGGCTTGCGATTTTGAAACTAATTCAGAAAAAAAAAAAAAAAGAGCTTGATAGAAGGAAAGGTAGAAATGTATATACACTGTTGAAAGACACACTGGACATCCCAGATAGTTTAAAAGATACAAAAGCAGAGAGATATTGTGCCCCACTTCCCACATAAAGCCTAAATGAGGAGCTCAACCTAACAGGACCTTCTTGAGTCCAGTATAGAAATGGATGGTAAGACTGAGTTGGCATCCCAGAGCTTTCACTCATTATACCATGGTATTGGGCAAACAAAAATGTCTTGAGGAGAAGAATGCCTTTGCCTTTTTCTGGACTGAAATGAAAGTTGTAAAGTGCCTTACAGACAACCATATAAAGTTTTTCATAAAGGAATACAGAAAGGTACTCAAACGTAGTTGAGAAAAATGACAATGGAGGGCAAGATTGAAGGACATGCATCCCAGAGAGGTGCTAGTTTTGTTATATGATGACAGTAACTGTGTGTGTCTCTATAATTCAAATATCATTATATTACTCCAAAGGATCTTAAGCAAATCTATCCAGTAATTAAGTTAGAATTGATTTAACTGAGATTTAATTTTGCGATGAAATATTGGAACCTCCAAAATAAATATTGGTTTATTTAGTGCAAAAGTAAAGAGTCTAATGTCTTGTATACCTGAGATTGTAGCCTGAAATTTTTTTACACATTTCATATGTTATGAAAATATTTTTATATCCATGGCAAATCATAAACCCATTGTTATAATACAATATTCCTTAGACACAAACTCATCTAACAATTACCTCTCTAAAGGTGGGTTTTTGAAATGAGTTTGCAAATACATGTTTTCCTTTTAATTACAGTGCCAGAAAACTTAATCATGTTTTATTTACAGAGGGTAACATCCATTAACTCTAGTCCTTTATTAGTGACAGATTTGGAAATACTGCATATCAAAAATCACCAGGAAAGATTTTAAAATGTCACCCACTCTGGGTGTTGCATAGCAAGGGTAGTCTGAAAAAGAAAGTGAAAGTCACTTGTCAAGTCCGACTCTTCGTGACCCCAAGGACTATTACTGTCCTTGGAATTCTCCAGACCAGAATAATGGAGTGGATAGCCATTCCCTTCTCCAGAGGATCTCCCCAACCCAGGAATCGAGCCCAGATCCCCTGCATTGCAGGCAGATTCTTTACCAGCTGAGTCACCAGGGAAGGCCAGGAATACTGGAGTGGGTAGCCTATCCCTTCTCCAGCAGATCTTCCTGACCCAGGAATCAAACCAGTGTCTCCTGCGCTGCAGGCAGATTTTTTACCAATTGAGCTATCAGCGAAGCCTCTACTCCTATTTCTGCACCATATCAAATTGGGAACCAGTGTATTTTTCTCTGAAAAAATAAAGGAAGAGATGTTAAATTGCAAGTTATCTCATATTTTTTCAGAATAAGAAAAAAGATTATCAAACATAAATTACTAAATATCACTACGATAGATATTATTCTTTGTACGTAAGTTCTTTAAGCATCTCTCTTCTTGCCTTTTTCCTTTTAAAGAGCTATCCTTGACCTTCCTTCCAGTCTGCTTTAGTTTATCTAAATATGCCTTAAGAGAGAATATGAGATCATGTTGTGTTTTATGAAGGACTTCCATCCACTTACTGTAGAAAGTTAGATTTCTCAATTTTCAACCATTCAGAAGCCCATAGCAAACATTTGTGTGTGATTTTTTAAAACCATCAAACAAACAAAACATTGTCTTCGGTTTCACAAAACATCACTGAAATGACTTCTTCTATAAGAGTCATTCATAATGATTATTCTTATAGGCTCTGATGGAGGGATTTACCGTTGCTTGGATACACATCAAGTTTGTTCAACTGCATTTGTTGTTTGAACCAGCAAGAGCACATTTGTGTGTTTGTTTTTTGTTTTATTTTGCTGGTTGCAGTCTTGAGACTATGACAGTTCTCCATCATTTAATATAAAAACTATATATTTCATATCAGTTATCAGCTTATACTGAATGAAAAAAGGACATCTGCTAGAATTCATAAAAAGAAGCATAAAAAAAGAAGCAAAGCTTTTATCCTAATTAGAACATTGTTGTTTCTGTTGTCTCATGGTCAGAATGGTGGAGGATAATTAATAAATCTTTGTTTCCTCAGGGGAATAAATACAAGACTCATTAACTAGAAGTTGTCTTTTCTTGAATTAATCCAATATTTTACATCAATTTAGGATTGACAGTTTGCTTCAGCTATAAAATTTTCACTTACTCTTGTTTTTAAAGCATTCTTTTGTAAATTTTATTTCATGAGATTTTGAATAAAGAAAATTTAGGTACATATGATAATGTGATCCTACATTAAGTATGTCTCACATAGGAAAGAAGGATCAGTGCAGAACTGAGTGAATACATGACTCCTCAACAAAATGTGTATATTGCCACAGACTGATTCATTAATCTCAGTTGCTACGTCTGAAGGTCAAGTTTCCAAAGTATTCCGTATCATTGCCCCCATTCTTTACAATTATTATGCTTTGCACGGGGAATCCACATAAGGTCATCAGCTGTTTTCTCTGCAGAAAATTTACAGACCATAAGGGGATGCCATGATAGGCTCAAAGCTCTGAGACAGAAAAACCTGCAACCTAAGATACTCTACCCAGCAAGATTATTACTTAGAATAGAAGGAAAGGTAAAGAATTTCTCAGACAAGCAAAAATGAAAAGGATATAGCAATACAAAACCTATACTAAAAGAAATATTGAAAGATATTCCCTAAACAGGAAAGAAAAACATATAAAAGGGTTGAAGATCACTTAAACAAGTCATACGTAGACTAAAAAAGAATTTTTAAAAAAAATTTTGTAAAAATGAATGTAACTAAAATAACAGCAAAAGGCTAAATATGAAGATATAAAATAAGACATCAAAATCACAAAATGTGAGGGAGGAGACAATAATGATGTAGACCTTTATAAATGTGTTTGAATTTATATGACTACCTGTTTAAAGGGAGTATATACATTTATGGCTCAGCAGTCTTGAAATCCAAGGTAACCACAAATCAAAAATATACAACAGATTAATTTTAATAAAAACAGGAAAAAAAATCAAGCATAATATTGCATTGGCCAAAAAGTTAGTTTGGGTTTTTCTGTATGATGTAATGGAAAATTCCAAACGGATCTTTTGGCTAACCCAATACAGAAGAAAACCTGCAAACCACAAAAGGAAAAACAAAAAGAAGAAATGAACAAACAAGAACTACAAGATCAACTATAAAACAAAGTTTAAAATAGTCATAAGTACATGAAGTGAAACTGAAAGTCACCAAGTCGTGTCTGACTCTTTAAAACCCCATGGATTGTAGAGGCCCTGAAATTCTCCAGGCCAGATTACTGGAGTGGGTAGTCTTTCCCTTCTCCAGGGGATCTTCCCAACCCAGGGATCGAACCCAGGTCTCCCACATGGCAGGTGGATTCTTTACCAGGGAAGCCCAAGAATACTGGAATGGGTAGCCTATCCCTTCTCCAGGGGATCTTCCTGACCCAGGAATCAAACTGGGGTCTCCTGCATTGCAGGCAGATTCTTTACCAACTGAGTTATGAGGGAAGCCTATCAATAATTGTTTTAAATGTCAATGAGCTAAGTGCTCTGATCAAAAGACAGAGAGCAGCATTGGATTTTTTTTTTTTTTTTAAAGTTCATACAATGTGTTGCCTACAAGTGACCCACTTCAGGATAAGAGACACACACAGACTGAAGGTGAGCGGGTGGAAATAGATATTTCATGCAAATGGAAACTATAAGACAGCAGGGGTAGAAATACTTATATCAGACAAAAGTTCTTTTAAAAATCTCAATTAAAACTGAGTCAAAATGAATAAAATACCTAGGAATCAACTTAGCCAAGGAGGTGAATGGCCTAGCCACTGAAAACCATGAAATTCTGATAAAGTAACCTGAAGTTGATTCAAAAAATGGATAGATACCCATGTTCTTGGATTGAAAAAGTTAGGAGTGTTAAAATGGTCATACTACCCAAATTTAATAAGATTCCTATCAAAATGCCATGGCATTTTTCACAAAAGAGTTGATTCATTGGAAAAGACCCCAATGATGGGAAAGATTGAAGGCAGGAAGAGAGGGGTTTGACAGAGGATGAGATGGTTGGATGGTATCATTGACTCAATGGACATGAGTTTGAGCAAACTCCAGGAGATAGTGAAAGACAGAGAAGCCTGGCGTGCTGCAGTCCATGGGGTTGCAAAGAGTCGGATATGACGTAGTGACTGAACAACAACAAGGAGGGTAAATAATTCCCAAATTTATATGGAAACAGAAAAAGACCCAGAATTGCCAAAGCAATTCTGAGGAAAAGAACAAAGCTGGAGGCATAACCCTTCCACACTTAAGACTATACTACAAAGCTACAGTAATCAAAACAGCATTGTATTGGCACAAAAACAGACATATAGATACATGGAACAGAGTAAAAAGCCTAGAAATAAGCCCACATACATACAGACAATTAATCTATGACAAAGGAGGCCAGAATATATTAATGCAAGGGAGAAAAGAGAGTCTCTTCAACATATGATGCTTAGAAAGTTGGACAGCTACATATAAATCAGTAAAATTAGGACAGTTCTTCACACCATATAAAAAAATAAACTCAAATTGTTTAAAGACCTAAATATAAGACAAAACACCATAAAACTCCTAGAAGAGAACATAAGCAAAACATACTCTGACATAAATCATAGCAATATTTCTTAGATCATTCCCCCAAGGCAAAGGAAATAAAAGCAAAAATAAACAGATGAGACCAAATCAATGAAACAAAAAGACAACCTATGAAACTTGAGAAAATATTTGCAAACAATGTGACCAACAAAGAATTAATATTCAAAATATACAAATAGCTCATAAAATTCAATGTCAAAAAAATAATCAAAATATGGGTCGAAGACCTAAATAGACCTTTCTTCAAAGATGCACAGATGGCTAACAGGGACATGAAAATATGCTCAATATTGTTAATTACTGTGCTGTGCTGTGCTGAGTTGCTCAGTCGTGTCCAACTTTGTTACTAACTAGAGCAATGCAAATCAAATCGGAGAAGGCAATGGCACCCCACTCCAGTACTCTTGCCTGGAAAATCCCACGGACGGAGGAGCGTGGTAGGCTATAGTCCATGGGGTCACTTAAAGTCGGTCCCGACTGAGCGACTTCACTTTCACTTTTCCCTTTCATGCACTGGAGAAGGAAACGGCAACCCACTCCAGTATTCTTGCCTGGAGAATCCCAGGGATGGCGGAGCCTGGTAGGCTGCCATCTATGGGGTCGCACAGAGTCGGACACGACTGAAGCGACTTAGCAGCAGCAGCAGCAAATCAAAATTACAATGAGGTATCACCTTATATAGGTCAGAATGACTACCATAAAAAAGTCTACAAATAAGAAATGCTGGAGAAGATGTAGAGAAAAGGGAAGCCTCCTACACTGTTGTGGAATGTAAACTGGGGCAGCCACTATGGAAAACCTTATGGAGATTCATTAAAAAACTAAAAACGGAACTACTATACGATCTGTCAATCCCACTCCTGGGCATATATTCAGAAAAGATGAAAAGTGAAGTGAAATTGTTGGTCGCTTAGTCGTGTCTGACTCTTTGTGACCCCATAGACTGCAGTCTGCCAGGCTCCTCTTCCATGGGATTCTCCTGGCAAGAATACTGGAGTGGGATCTTTCTGATCCAGGGATCAAACCCAGGTCTCCTGCATTGCAGGCAGATTCTTTTCCATCTGAGCCACCAGGGGAGCCCAGAAATGATGAAAACTATAATTCAAAAGATATGTGCATCCCAAGTTCATAACTGCATTATTTACAATTGGCAAGACATGGAAATAAACCAAGTACCCACCAGTAGATGATCAGCTTAAGAAGATGTGCTATATACACAATGGAATATCATTCAGCCATAGAATGAAAGGATGCTACCATTTGTAACAATATGAATGAACGTAGAGATCATCATACTAAGTAAAGTAAGTCATACAGAGACGTAAGTCATACAGATATTACATGATATCACTTATATGTGGAATCTAAAGAAATAATACAAATTTACCAAAAACTTTACAAATATAAGAATTAGAAGCAGACTCACAAAGAAAACAAACATGCTTACATTGGAGAAAATGAAGGGGGAAGGGATAAGTTAGGAGTAGGAGATTAACAGATACAAACTACTATACATTTAATAGATGAATAACAGATAGATGGCAAGTAACAAATAGATGAATAAGAAAGATTTGCTGTATGCAACAGTTTACTCAATATCTTATAATAACCTATAAAGGAGAATAATCTGAAATATATACATATATATATATGTAAGAGTAAATCACTTTGCTGTCTACCTGAAACTAAAACAAAAAAGCATTTCTAAATTAGTAATCATCAAAACATTTAGTCATTTGTATACATACAAATATAATACATTTACAAAATATAGACAATATATTAACAGTTAACTTTTCTTAAATACCTACTAAATAATTCTTAATCTGGTGAGGCAGAACTTCACAAATACTATCTGCTGTCTGTAGATGGGAGGAAGAACAAACTTGACCACACTTCTTAAGTCTGTTCTGGGTTGAACATGCAAGAAGATACATGCATATCTTATTTTATCACTGAACGCTGTTAAAGGCTCATATATAAAACAAACTTGGAGCTAATATGAAGTTAAAAGATGCAATTACATAAAGTCAAAACTATCTAGAATTTAGGAGCACTCAAAATGGTTATTGACTCAAGCTTGTATGAGTACATTGTAAATGAATAGAAAGCCAGGTACTATGAGATTAGCACACAGGAGCCATTAAACTATAACCATGTAAATTTAATTTTTCCCCAAGATGTACTAAACAATCACATCCTTAGGAATAGTGTACAGAGAAGAATGTGGGATATTTGTTATTAAAAAAAAAAATCTAAATGAACACTCTATAGTCTGCAGTCTACTTTCAATAATGATAGTAACAGCAGGGTAAACTGATAATAATGTTTGGAAGTCAGATTCCCCCAAGGAGCTTTTATTTCAACATGTATTCTTAAAAGAAAGATTCTGAACTGCTGGTCTAACAGAAGTGTGCATTATTTGCATAGACATCTTGGTGAAGTAAAATTTAGCACTGTATCTAGCACATAGCAGACACAAAACATATTTCTTGCATGAACAAATGAAAAAAAGAATATCTAGTTCAACAATTTTAATTTTACAGATGAGAGTGATGGAAAAAGGCTATCATATGTTTAAAGTTACAGAGTTCTTTAGTGGCAGAACCAAATCTAAAATTCATGGTCTAGAGCTTTCTACCAAATTGTGTTGTCTGAATAAATTCCACAAGAGTGAAACAGTGCTACAATGAAAGGGATACAGGGCAGAATTTGTTGTCATCAAGTCTATGTTCATATCCTTTTCTCCTATTCACAAACTTTGGCAACTTGGACAAGTTCATTAAATTCTCTGTGCCTTCCTTAGTTTATTGTGACAGACAGTACCTTTGTAGTGTAGTTATTGAGAATTAAATGAATTATGAAAAGTCTTAGTAGAGTCCCTGGTGCACGGTAAAGGGTCAGTCAATATTATTATTGCAAGTAATCAAAACTATACCTCTCTCAAGTCAATTATGATATGCTGGGATGAGCAACAATACATGTTGTTATTTCTTAACTTCTTTCTATGTACCAGGAATCCACAGATATCATTTATAATGTCACGTATCTGTGCAAGGCAGTTTTAATTAGAAGAAATACCAGGAGACAGAATGTTGTAATGGTGGAGAGTGAAGGATCTGGATTTACACCTAGTAGGTAGGAATTCTGTTTTACCAATTGCCAACTCTGCCATTGGGCATTTTTTTTATTCCATTTATTGTATTTAATAAATATTTATAAAGTCCTACTATATGCTAGGCATTTTTCTAAATACAGTTGCTGAGTCATTTAATCTTTATAAAAGAGCAAGGGATTTTATTGCATCCATTTGCAGAAAAACAAATAGATATTGACAGAAAGTATCATGGTGTAGTGATTAAGTACATACCCTCTTGAGGGTGACTACTTTGGAACAAATCCTGCCTCTTTCAGTTCCTAGTAATATGACTCAGGTCATTCATGATTGCCAACTCTGCAACAATCACCTCTTCTTTACGAAGTAATAATAATAGTACCTGCCTCCAAGAGTTGCTGTAATATTTAAATTGAATAACATGTCAAGAAATTAGAACAATGCCCCGCAGATAGTAAGTGCTGAAAATATGTTAAAGATTAATGCTGTCAATGTTACTGTTATTGTTAATACCACTACTGGGCTTCCCGGGTGGCTCGGTTGGTAAAGAATTTGTCTGCAATGCACAAGACACAGGTTCGATGACAGTGTTGGGAAGATCCCCTGGAGAAGGGAATAGCTACCTACTCTAGTATCCTTGCCTGGAGAATTCCAAGGACAGAGGAGCTTAGCGGGCTATAGTCCATGGGGTTGCAAAGAGCTGGATACAACTGAGTGATTGAATACTTTCCACTTTCAGTATTACTACTACAGGTGGGAAAACCAAAGCTCTGAGTTAGTCACTAAACCAAAGGGGAAAAACAAGGCAGCTAGCTGGCAATCAAGCTCAGTTTGTCTGTCCCCAGAGTCTGGACCTTTCTGATTATAATTTGCTTCTTTATGGAGGACCATCGGCTTCTCTCCACAGACAACCAGATGATAGCTAGTAGGCTTCATCTTATTAGATAACGTAGAAGTGGAGTGACTCCCGGAGCCTGAGAAGCAAAGTAGATGAGTTTCAAATGTTGATCAGGGCTTTGAAACAGACATTTCCATGACATAGTTCCTGAGAAACAGACTCCTGTCACAAGCTCCAATCCAGTGTTCGCTTAATCACATTTTTTTGTATCCCTGGCCAATTAGATTATCATTGGCTGAACAATGCTTTAATATGGATAACCAAGACAAAGTATTCAGAGTCATAAAGTGATTAAAGTAACAGTTCTGGAAACAATACAGATATCCTTAGTCTCAGCCTAACTGAGATCCTGTATGTCACGCTGTTTTATCACTATTTTAAAATTTATTTAAAATGTTGACACAATCTTATGCTAACCGTTTTCAGGTTTCATTTGTCTGTTTACCTACTCTTTATTTTCCTGGGCTTTTTGTTTGTTTGTTTGTTTGTTATTTTACAATGGCTTACGTCTTCAAACAAAAGATGATACTGTGATACTTTTTTTTTTTCCCTTGCACATAGCTAAATCTGTGATTTTCTAAAATAAGATTTTCTGTAAACATCTTCTGTTCACAGAGTAAAATCATCCTGCCGAGAATGGTGGAAATAGAAAAACAAATAAGAAATGCACCAAACGCAAACAGAATTAACACTAATAGGAATCCTTTGCAAAGTTTCAGCAACTTCAGACTTGCTTTCAAAAACTTCATTCTGGGTTTCAGAAAAGAGTATTCGTTGTGTGATGAGGAGAGTAAAACTCAAGGTATCTCTTTAGAGAAGTTTCCCAAGGCCATCCCTTTCTCAGCTGAATAAACTTCTAATGTCATCATCTGGGGAAATTCTAGTTCCGGCAGAAGAGCTATGCCCCCTGGAACCACAGTTATTAAGTCTCTGCCCTTTTCCTGTAGGACCTGCCCACTTCACCATGTCTTTCCCTCCAGCAATCATGCAATGTTATTAAACTGCAAGTGAATCTCAAATTACAAATACAAATTATCCAGCTACAAGCGTTTTCTCTCACAGTATTCAGTTCAGTTTGGCACATATCCACACACAACGGAAAGAATTTTGGAAGAAAATCAAAAGACCTTGGCCTAAGTCCCAGTGCTAGCACTTTCTAGTTTTGTGACCTTGGGCAAGTTATTTGGCCTCACTGGTTTACAGTTTCCATATTTTTAAAACAGGGGATGATAATTCCTATTATTGCTGGTGTGAGGATTAAATGTATCTGCTTTTAAGTACTTTGGAAAAGATCAACTATCATTCAAAGGGGAGATACAGTTTCAGTTGTTTTCCTTCCTCCTTTAGTTTCAAACACTGTGAAAAGCACAGTTAAATTGTAGGATATACAGTGAATGAATACATGAAAGGATGATTGGGGGTGAGTTTTGTTGTTGTAATCAAACTATACATTTAGTCATCAACTATTAGTACCTATTGTGTATGACGCTAACACTGGACCTGGAGAAGACAGGAGGTCCCAGATGTTAGCAACGTAACAATGCTAGCTCAGTGCACTCACTATGTGCTCTTGCAGGATGCACAGGTTTGTATAGGATGTGGCTTGAAACACCACGTGATTTGGGCTAAGAAAGAGAGAAGAGAAGGGGGTGAGAAATGACGGGACTGGAGAAGTATTCAGGTCTGGGATCACTTTATAAAACTACTTTTTAATAAATTTTAAATGCTAACTTTAACAATGCAAAAATATTTGAAGACCTCTTATGAGGTCTCCAGTGATCAGGATGCCTTTAGGAGGAACTTAAATGTACTTCATTTAATGTGTCAGTCAAAAATCAACAAGGTTGTGTGCCACAAAATAGTTTGTTGGAAAACATCTTTAACTTGCTAACATCTCTAAACTTTTGGAATTACTGTTTTACAAGATGAGCACAATTTGGGGGGCATAAGCTGCTCTCTTATTAGTCTAACTAAAATAAAAGTTTTATTACTTTGATGGCCTGATTAAAACTGATCTATGGCAACCCACTCCAGTACTCTTGCCTGGAAAATTCCATGGACAGAGGAGCGTGGTAGGCTACAGTCCATGGGGTCGCAAAGAGTTGGACATGACTGAGCAACTTCAGTTTCTCACTGTCTATATATCCAACTTCTAGTAGAGCAGAGGCATTGATACTATCACTGTAACTCTTCCCACTAGCATAGAAAAAATGCAAGCTCACATATACATTCAATTTATACACAATTTGCAAATGCTTTGTGTGTGGCACTTTATTTTTCAGTTCAGTTCAGTTAAGTTCAGTCACCCAATTGCGTCTGACTCTCTGCGACCCCATGGACTGCAGCACGCCAGGCCTCCCTGTCCATCACTAACTCCCAGAGTTTATTCAAACTCATCTCCATGGAGTCAGTGATGCCATTCAACCATCTCATCCTCTGTCGTCCCCTTCTCCTCCTGCCTTCAAACTTTCCCAGTATCAGGGTCTTTTCAAATGAGTCAGTTCTTCGCATCAGGTGGCCAAAGTATTGGAGTTTCAGGTTCAACATCAGTCCTTCCAATGAACACTCAGGATTGATTTCCTTTAGGATGGATGGGTTGTATCACCTTGCAGTTCAAGGGACTTTCAAGAGTCTTCTCCAACACCACAGTTCAAAAGCATCAATTCTTCAGCACTCAGCTTTCTTTACAGTCCAAGTCTCACATTCATACATGATAAATAAACTTTATTTTCTTTCAAATTTTGGATTAGTCTACCATGCTTTCACTTGATACTATTTTACTATTTATTTTCCTCACTACTCTTCATTGCTTTTACCTGACTTCTCAAAAAACCACAAAGCTATTTCCATACTCGACACAATCTCAAGTCTTGATCAATGACCACCTCTGCCCTTCATGTGACTGCTTCCAATATGCCAGGATCTAAGACCAGTGACGGGTAAAGCTCCCAAATTAAGGAGAACCAGAAGAGAACCCCCAAGCTCTTTACCTGCCACCCCATTTTGTCCCTGGAAACCACATTTTCATATGACCTGAAATTTTTGCTCTATCTGTGGGGTGACCTGAGTGTGCTGACTATGGATGTCACAGTAGCCTGGAATCCTGCAGTCCACCCTGAGGCTTGAACCCGGTCTGTGACAAATTAACATCTTTCAGTTTGAACAATTCTGCAGAGGGATGTAGCTTCCCTGCTTGCACATGCCTGGGGAGGTAGGAACTCTCCTTCGTTTCACTGTTTATCTTGCTCTAGGGCAGAGGTCAGCAAACTTCCCCTGAACATGACCAGACAATAAATATTTTAAGTTTTATAAGCCAATTGTCTCTGTTATAAGTACTCAACTCTGCCACTGTCAGAAAAAAAAAAAAAAAATCACACATAGACAACACCTAAATGAAAATTTCAGCAATCACCCAAGACCTTGTGACTGACTGAGACAGGTTTTGAACCTACGGCTAGTATTAAGTAATGGAAATTTTTCCAAATTTATTTAGCTCAACATGTATGCCTTGAGGACCTACTAGTGCTAAGAACTTTTTGGACTCAGGTAAACCACGTGAAAAATGCCTGCTCTCATATAGTACATTATTTAATAGCTACAACTCCGTTGTATAGTTAAAATGATATGCAAAAGCTTGTAATTAAAAGTCTTATCTGTTTTGAACCCTCATCCAAATCCCCATTGGCTGCCTCTTTCACGAACTGCCGTTGTAGGCCTATCCGTCACCTCCGTAACTCTCAGTGCCACGTCTACACATCTCTCCACGACTGGTCAGGGGCAACATGTGTGCACCTCTCCTTTCTGAAGCTGAAGTTATTCCCTTTTTCATTTCTTATTCTTCTTTATGCTTGCGTCTACATTCCAAGGTGGCTTTTTTTTTTTTTTTTAGTGAACTTTACACAAAGGTGAAAATAAAATCTTGATGAGGTTTTCATATTTACATTTTTCTCTGTAATGGTAATTGCATACTCTGTGTTCCTAAATTAGTTTATTTTAAATGCTGAAAACTAAGTAAACAGAATATATCATTTCAACTGGGTAAGTTCAGATACTATAACTTGCAGATGCTGCTGCAAGTTCAGATACTCTTCTGTCATTTATTTTCTCTACAGGAGTAACACAATAGTGAAGCGGGTTCTCATTTCTCATGTAGAGTGAGTAATCATTTAAGTCTTTTAACTTAGAAGTCATATAAGGGCTGTGGCATTGTTATATAGTAATCTTCTGAATATTCAACTGGAACTAAATAGCCTTAATATTTAAATATGAAATGCTAACACATATTCATATTAACGAAAGAAAATAAGAAACATTGTTTTAATCTTTTTTTTTTAATAAAATCTTTGTCTACTGCCCTAGGATTATGAGTGAGAAATACAAGTACAATCCTGGGACATACAAAACCTCTTCTATCTCTAAACTAGTTTACTATTTCTCATCCTTTGCACAATATATTTTCTTTATGCAAAGAGATTAGGAATCAAAAAGAAAAACAGCTAGCAATATCACTCACTTTTCTTCACAATTTAGAAATAGATTTTCATTTTCAAAAGAATGTAACATAGTATTATGGCATGTCTTTGTCAAACAAAATTCTATCATTTTTTTCAGTATGGTCTTTAATGAAAATGATCAAAAAGATAATCTTTTCTAAATTATTGCTTGTAGAAATGCCCGTAACTGAGGTTTTTGGTTGTTTTCTTTGATTTTGCTCTTGAGAAGTCTTTAATTCTTATTCTGTTAGAGAGAAACCATATTCACCTTCATATTTGATGAAGAAGGGTACCTCTAAAGCCAGGGTGATTACCTTTCCAGCATTTTCTGTCTTGTCTAGAATAACAGGGTAGCCTTCTATTTTAAACAATAAATGACAATTACACATTTCTATTTATTTTGAAAACATCCTATTTACTTTATGATTTTTAAAAATTGTTTTCCATGTGAGAAATTACTGATGAACAGTTTTATTATATACCTACTATATCATCTGCAAGCATTATCTTGGCTGAAATTTGAAACAGATCTATGATAACTTTTTTTAGTTTACTTAAGATACATTGTTTTTCATACACATACATATATATACTCATAAAGTGACATTCTATAAAAATTAAGTTTCCAACATTTGGGGGAAAGTTACATTTACCTAAACATATTTTGATTACCAAAATGCTTTTTCAATCATACTATATATTTTAAAATTATGACATTATAGTAAATTAATCACATTCAATCTAATGGTCTTTGAGGGAACCTTTTTATCTATTCACAAATATTATTAATGTTATATTATCTTGAGACAACAGGAAAATGAGAAAACATTTTTTAAAAACAGCTCGAAAATATGTCCGTGCCAAAGAGATTTTTCAGAAACAAATATGACAGCCTACTTTTTGGCATTCCGTTTACCATGGTTGGGCTTCCCCGATAGCTCAGTTGGTAAAGAATCTACCTGCAATGAGGGAGACCTGGTTTTGATCCCTGGGGTGGGAAGATCCCCTGAAGAAGGGAAAGGCTACCCACTCCAGGATTCTGGCCTGGAGAATCCCATGGACTGTATAGTCCACAAGGTCACAAAGAGTTGGACACGACTGAGTGACTTTCACTTCAGTTCGCTTACCGTCATTAGTTTTCTCCAAGCCCAAAAAGAAGACACAGAGAATAGGGGAGTGAAGAGACCAGCTGCTGCATTCCTGTCCCTTGTCTAATACACGCCTTCAAAACAGTTCTGAGGTGCACCTGCTAACCATTTTGCTAAAGCCCTAAAAGGATCATTATTTTAAAATGCCTGGTGGTGCATCAGTAAAGGACGTTTCTTGACTTTTTAGCATATCATGATCAGATTTTAATAGGAGAGGCATGTGTCTAGAAGAGCTCATTTTAAAGTCTTATAAAGAGGTAAATAATCTAGAGGCATTTGTCTTTTTAAAATGACTCTGGGAAACTAAGCTTTGGGAGACATCTGATGCAATAAACAAAAGCAGCCAACTTTTCACTAACTGTTTATATCGAAGTGGCACAGTTATTTAGCATCTCTTTTGAACAAAAACTTTCACACATTTTTTTCCCCCAAAGAAAGGTATTAAAATGCCAGTTCCTTAGTATGCACACATAATACTCCCCAGAAAATATTAAGAAAATCAATAAAGAAATCAATATCAGTCTGGAGTCTGCGAGAGTTGCAAAGCACATTGATGGCTTCCCTTTTATGTGTTTGAAAAATTGATTTCAATCGCCTGATTACTGATTCTTAGAATTTCATTTAGAACTTTTTCTTTCCTTTTTTTTTTTTTTTTGTTAAGACTCAGCAGGGACATGATATTGTGAATTAAAATCCAGACAGTGTTTTTCAAAAAAAAGTAATCAATGTTGCTTCCTGAGCAAGAAGAAGATTTTCACTGCATTATTAGTAAGTAAAACTTCAAAAGAGGAAACCATCACAATGAAATGGTACTATTATTAAGAAAAGGGAGAAAGGACTCAATATAGAATAAAACAAAAAACTAAGTGTTCACCAAGGCTCTCAATATTTTCAGTAAGCAAAAAATTAAATGTCTAGTCTAGTCTCATTTGTAACACTTTGGTGTCAGTTATGAGCTTTTGCAAATGCTTAATTTTACAAGCGATAAAGTTACCTTTGTCCCCGTTTGTGCTTCCATTCAGAGTCAGACACGACTGAGTGACTAACATATACAGAAACCTGCTTCCACCCACTGTCCACTTCACGCTCTCCTTTACAACACTACTTAGTGAAAGAATTGTCTGTGTTTCCAGTTTTCCAGTCTCTCTCCTCTTTTCTCTCTGAAACTCACTCTAGTCAGTCTTTGTTCCCTGCCATTTCACAGAAACTGCTCTTGACAAGGTCCTTGACAACGTGAGTTTGCTATAACCAATGACCAGCTTTCGACTTCATCTTGTAACTTCTCAGCACTGAGTCATTCACCTGAGTTGGTCACTTCTTCTCTGACAGATTTCTTCTCACGTTTCCTTGCTTCCATCATGCTCTTATCCGACGTGCCATTTTCATCACCTACTGTGTGTTATCAGCACATCAGTAAAAGCAGTCCTTTTAACACAGGGCATGCTATTTCTCTGTTCAAAAGCCCACAGTAACTATGCACACCATGGGGAAAAAAAAAAAAAAGTTGTATCTTTCAATGACCTACAAGGTCTTTTACAATTTGTCTCAATTAACTATGAGGCTATCTCTCTTATTTCTACTTAGTTCACCCTACCATTGTTTGTTTGTTTGTTTTTCTTCCTCCTGTTTTACAGCTCCCCAAATGTTCTTATTTCAAGTTCTTTGCTCCAGATTCTCCTTCTGTCTCTCCCTCAGATACCCTTTTTGGCCACCTCTTCCATCTCTTTCAAACTCTTCCTTCTAAAAGGTACTTATAACATCAATCCTTTTCAACCTGGAACTTTCCCATTACTCACAGGAACTCCTAATGCCTTAAAACTCTCTCTCTCCCTTGCTTTTTTTTCCCCCTTAGCACTTTCTAAAATAGAATATAATTTACTTTTTTTTTTTTGTATTTTTTTGTTGGTTTGCTCTCCTCTTTCTCCAATAAAATGCAACCTCCATAAAATAGGAATATTTTCTTTTATACTCACTGATACATTCAACACATAATATACATCTGTCACACTGGTAGCACTCAATAGATATTTGTTGAGGAAATAAGTTAACAAAGACTTTTGCATATACTTATAAAATTTCAGGTTAGTTTAAACATGAATAATAATAAAAGCAATAATAAGCTAAGGAAAACAATGTCTTTTCCTTTCCTATTATTTTTTAAATTTCCTTTCTATTAGAGTTCTTATAATATACACACATATCATATCAATTTCTTTAAATATAACACTCACAGGTTGTGAAATCCTTGAAGCCAAATACTATTCTGGGTCATCTTTATTACAGTGCCTAGTTGCACAATATCTGGTACACAATGAGAACTTAAAAGTTAGGGACAGCAAAAGTGCAAGAATCACGATAAAAAATTGGATGATATAAAAATCTAAAACTTTCATGTTACATATCAAGAAGGTGAAAATATGACCCATAGAGGGAAGGAAAATATTTGCAACTTATATATCTGATCAGGGACTTGTATCTAGAATACATACAGAGTTCTTACAAATCAGTAGTATAAAGACAAATAAAAACATTGGCAAAGTATTTAAAAGGACATTTCTTCCAAAAATATGTGCAAATATCCAATAGAAAGAAAGTGAAAGTGAAAATCACTCAGTCATGTCCGACTCTTTGTGACTATACAATCCATGGGATTCTCCAGGCCCGAATACTGGAGTGGGTATCCTATCCTGTCTCCAGGGGATCTTCCCAACCCAGGGATCGAACCAAGGTCTCCCACATTGCAGGAGGATTCATTAACAGCTGAGCCACCAAGGAAGCCCAAATATCTAATACACATGTGAAAAGATGCTCAGCACCTCTGACTATTAGGATGGTTATAATAAAAAAGACAGATAATAAAATGTGTTGGTAAAAATATGAAGAAATTGGAATGAGAAATAGTATACTTTGCAGTCTGTCAAGGTGACAGTCCCTCAGGATGCTAAACATAACTACCATACAATCCAGAAATTCCACTCTGAGGTGTATACGGAAGAAAACAGAAAACAGATGTCTACAACAAAGTGTGTGCACTAATGTTACAGAAACATTATTCATAACAGGCACAAGGTGAAAACAACCCTAGTCAATATACAAATGGTGGTATATTATTTGGCAACAAAAAGGAATAAAATTCTGATATAGACTACAACATAGATAAATCTTGAAAGCATTAGGCTAAGTAAAACTAGCCAGCCCCAAAAATTATGTTATTGATTCCATTTACATGACATATCCAAAATAAATAAATCCATAGAGACAAAAAATGAATGTAGGGGTAGAGAGGGATTGGAATGGGAAATGACTGCTGTTGGTTATAGGGTTTATTTTGAGATGATAAGAACATTCTAAACAGATTTTGCCAATGGTTGTACAACTCTGTGAGTATTCTAAGAACACTAAGTTTAAAAGTGTTTAACTTTAAAAGGGTCAGTGTTGTAGTATATTAACTAATCTAGACAAAAATGTTAAAGATAACTATAAAATAACCCATGGATGGCAAGGTCATAATATAATCTTGCAACGTCAAACCAGTTTAAAGTGAAGCTAAGAGATTACACATTACTTATAAATTTAGACAAGGTTGAATCGACCTGTAGTCTTTGGACACTATCTTAATATTTATATTCTTTTCCATATAGTACGGAGAAGGCAATGGCACCCCACTCCAGTACTCTTGCCTGGAAAATCCCATGGACAGAGGAGCCTGGTAGGCTACACTCCATGGGGTCGCTAAGAGTCGGATACGACTGAGCGACTTCACTTTCACTTTTCCCTTTCATGCACTGGAGAAAGAAATGGCAACCCACTCCAGTGTTCTTGCCTGGAGAATCCCAGGGACGGTGGAGCCTGGTGAGCTGCCGTCTGTGGGGTCGCTCAGAGTCGGACACGACTGAAGCGACTTAGCATAGCATAGCCATATAGTATTGCTATGGACATTTGTATAGGAGAAGGATGAATAAAGGAAAAGTCTGTGTGATTTTCCTTATGTTTTTTCTTAGGCCATGTGATTTTATCTGATTAGCAATGTTTATGCCATTACAATAACATATTTGGACAGTATTATAAACATGTATTCTTGTTTATTCGGTTTGTGATTATCCATGCTGATGAAGGAGAGGCAGAGTCATGCACGTTGTAGCCTTTGCAAATGACGCACCTTCTGTTCTAAGAATTTTCAGTGTTACAAACAAGCTGCTAAAACTTCAAAAACCTTTCTGCTCAGATTCCCCTCCCTGCCCCTTAGCTTAACTCACCCACATCCACTACTTCCCGTCCAGACAGAATTAAGCAGGAGGATTAGCAAATATGAAATAGATTATTTAAAGTAAAGAAGCTCAATTTACAATCCAGAAAATTTATTTCAATTCATGACTCTTTCATCTACTTTATTATCTTTATCTTATCACTGGCCTTGGAAGAATAAATAATTAGACAGCTCCAGATCCAATACCAATGTCTCTCTGTCAAGAAGTCATCCAGGGAGCCCTGTGTAAACTAGAACGTTCTGCTTGCCAGGAGGAAAAAGAATTACTTTCAGAGTAGAGTCAATCCTCCTTTAGCTGAGACCAGAAATCCTAAAGTAAAGATAAAGAAAATGATGATTTCTTAATTACTTAGTTTTTGCCAATGATAATATTTCTTTTTCCCTTCTTCTGTGGAGAGAGGCTCAGCTTATTCACTCCTGTGCTCTTTTTGGGTCTTCACAGTAATGTTAGAATCTGCCCTTTCTCTCCCCTCAGTCCAAAACCCATCCTCTTTGTCCTCTCCAGGAAAATCTCTCATCCTTTCTTTGAAGTCCAGGGGAAGGCAAATGCTGTAGCCAGCAGCCCTGCACTCATGGACAAAGGGGAAGTTTTGACTGACCCAGCAGTTCTTAAGGCAGTCTGATAAATTCCATCCACGATTTCCACTTCAAGGTCTTCTCCTGCTCTCTTATCTGCCTCCTCCAAGCCTGAATTTGATGCATGGATCCATCGTGCACACTAGCTCCCATCTCTGCTGTACCTATTACCTTTGACTTTTTTTTTTTTAATGAGTTTTCTCTAGTTTGTTGATGTCATCCAATCTGCTTTGAGTTGATGAAATAAAAATTCATATTTCAAGGCAAGACAAGAAAAATTTAAACACAAAGTTTTCTCTGCCCATTTTGGCCTCCTCCCTCCCTTCTAATATGCATTGTGCATCAGGATTATGTGTTAACCAGGCCCATTCAATGGCAGAAATAAACAATACAACCAAATAAATCTTTACTTACAACAGTCAGTAAAACTTACACACAAAATTTCAGACCTTAGGACTGATTACATATCCATATGTTTTTCATTGACTCAGAAAGGATACTAGGATACTGTATTTGTATACTGTCCATTTTTTTTCTCTTTTTCTGAACCTATATGTATGTATACTTTCACATATTAAAAATTAAATAAAAAAAGAGTACAGTAGCACATTTCCATCAAATCCATACAATCAACAATTATACATTTCCTTATCAATTATCATGAGTACACAATAAAAAAAAAGGAGAAATCACAATTCTGTCTTATTTTCATCTTTTCTCCCCTATTTTCTGATTTTCTATCTAATGACTCTTTCGGTTAGTAATAAACCAAATAAAATTGTGGAGGATTCATAATTACAAATGATGTGAGTCAAGGTATCAGACATCAAAAAACTTACTCTGTTTTATTCTTTTTCAATTCATAGGATTGCATACTTATTCTCTGCAAACTATTATTTGTGTTCACTTTGAACAAAGGCCCATAGGAAAAGATGGAAATGTTTCGTTTAAACAAAAGATGATTTTATTAATGCCAACGGGAATGCTGAAAAAAGCATAACGAAGTCTATGTGACCTCAAAAGTTATCTACATCATGAACAGAGGAGCAAGAGGCGATCATAAAAATATTCTATTTGTCATGCTTACAAAAAAGATTTAGCAATTTCCAAGATTTTTATATGGCTAGAAACATCTGCATTATGAGAAGATACAGAAGACTGCATAGATTTTATGCCAGCTACTCTTCCTCTATGTATCTGAAGGCATAAAGATTTTGCATTATTTGTTATTCTATTAAAAAAAGACATCTTTCTAGTTGAACCCAACCAAGTTGCTGTAAAAATGTTAGACAGTTATAGAACATTGGAAGTGGGATCTTTTAAAATTATTATGCATGGTGGATTTCTTGGAGAAATTGTGTTCTTGAAAGGCAGAAAATAAACTTGGAACGATGATGTGACTTTTATTTTGAAACATATCAACTAAGTGTCAGATAAGTACGAAACAAAATAATCAAATATGAATTTACCTAAATATTTGTGTTGGCTTTTCTTTATAAGAAGACTGTTTAAGCAAAACTGAAAATGCATTTCCTATTTACAAACTTTCTTGTGGCATGTTAACACACTCTGCTACAGCATATAGGTGAAGAGAGCAAAAAAAATAAATAAATACAAACATCATTAAATATTATCAGTAAAATATTGGAAATTTGCTTTCTTTTGATAACCTATAAACAAACTGTAATCTTATTATAAAGTTTCAATGTTTTAAAGTATAGAGTTGCTTCTGTCTTAGAAAAAATATGTATGTACAGGAAAGACAATTCATTTTTATTGTTACTTGATACAGTTTTAGTCAAGGCTATGGTTTTTCCAGTGGTCATGTATGGATGTGAGAGTTGGACTAGAAAGAAAGCTGAGCGCCGAAGAATTGATGCTTTTGAACTATGGTGTTGGAGAAGACTCTTGAGAGTCCCTTGGACTGCAAGGAGATCCAACCAGTCCATCCTAAAGGAGATCAGTCCTGGGTGTTCATTGGAAGGACTGATGTTGAAGCTGAAACTCCAATACGTTGGCCACCTCATGCAAAGAGTTGACTCATTGGAAAAGACCCTAATGCTTGGAAGGATTGGGGGCAGGAGGAGAAGGGGAGGACAGAGGATGAGATGGTTGGATGGCATCACTGACTCGATGGACATGGGTTTGGGTAAACTCCAGGAGTTGGTGATGGACAGGGAGGCCTGGCGTGCTGCGATTCATGGGATCGCAAAGAGTTGAGCACAACTAAGCGACTGAACTGATATAGTTTTATTATAGAGCTAATATATCATTGTAGATAAGATATGCAATTCAGAAAAAAATATTACTACCCATTGCCCAAATATCTATAGACAAAAATGGGTAGATTATTACATTAGCATCTAGTAATATAGTATCTTAGTTTCTGCTTACTTACATGAGTTTGGCCCTGTGATTGGCTTTAGCAAGTAGGCCTTAGCAAAACTGACAGAAGCTGAGGCTTGATAGAGTACTTCTGCAATGATGAGTGTTTTTGAAACATTGCCACCGCTGAGTAAAAAACCTGGGCTATTCTTCAAAAGAAACCGTGTGGAGGAGATCTAAGATTCTCTGACCTCAAACCTCAGCTAACCTCTAGTTATGTGGTTCTGACCTTGGATCACTCAGCCCTAGGAGAGTCGTTAGACAGCTGAATCCGTGCAAAGTGACCCCAGATTAAATCAGCAAATAAACTGTCCAAATGAGTTCAGCCTAGATTGTAGAACAGCAAGCAAATAAACGGTTGTTGTTTTAAGTATAAGTAGCCAAAACTTAAATTAGAGCCTAAAGCTGGGATGGAACCCTTTAAAAACATTAAACATACTACACTGAATTTCTGATGTGCTTTGGGTGGACAAATGGTGAACAGACTGGGAGAGAAGACTGAAAAGACAGTGAGGAAACTAACAATGGAGGCTAGAGGGTGATAAAGCAGTTTTCACAGTGATAAAGTGAGAGAAGAACACAGAAAGGGTCAATGGGCATCATTTAGCTGCACAGAAGGAGAAAAACAGAGGTGCATACAGGAAAGGAGAGAGAAGGGAAAAAGGACTGCTGCTGCTAAGTTATGTCAGTCGTGTCCGACTCTGTGCAACCCCATAGACAGCAGCCCACCAGGCTCCCCCGTCCCTGGGATTCTGCAGGCAAGAACACTGGAGTGGGTTGCCATTTCCTTCTCCAATGCATGAAAGGGAAAAGGGAAAGTGAAGTCGCTCAGTCGTGTCCGACTCTTAGCGACCCCATGGACTGCAGCCTACCAGGCTCCTCTATCCATGGGATTTTCCAGGCAAGAGTACTGGAGTGGGGTGCCATTGTCTTCTCCGGGAAAAAGGACTAGTTAGCTTTCAAATAGAATTTTGAGGAAATATGGAGCATCGAAGAAGTTTTAGGTCAAAAAATAAAACCCATAGTCAACAGTCACATGAAAAGATGCTCAACATCACTAATCATCAGGGAAATGCAAATCAAAACAGCAATGAATTATCATCCCACACCTATGAGATTGGCAATCAACAATAAAAATGCAGATAACAAATGTCGGCAATGATGTGGAAAAAGAGAAACTCTCATCGACTGTTGGTGGGACTGTAAACTGGGGCAGCCACTGTGGAAAACATATTTCTCAAAAAACTAACAATATGATTGCCATATGACCCAGCAATTCAACTCCTGGGTATACACCTGATAACAACAAAAGCACTAATTCAAAAAGATACGTGCACCCCAGTGTTCACAGTAGCATTATTTACAGTTGCTAAGATATTGAAGCAACCTAAGTGTCCACCCACAGATGAATGTATAAAGAAGATATGGTATGTATGCACATGTATGTGTGTGTATAATGGAATACTTATCAGCCATTAAAGAAAAAAAAATCTTCCATTTGTAGCCACACAAAAGGTACTAGGCCAAGTGAAATAAGTCAGAGAAAGACAAATAAGGTATGATATCATTTATATGTAGAATCTAAAAAAAAAAAAACAACAAACTAAAGAAGCAGACTCACAGATAGAACAAAACAGTGGTTACCCATGGGGAGAAGGAAGTGAGGAATGGTAATAGGGGGTAGGGAAGTAAGAGGTACCAACTATTACATATGAAATAAACTATAAGGAAATACTATACAACCAGGAAAAATCAGATAATATCTTATAATAACTATAAATGGAGTATAACCTTTTATGAACTATGAATCACACTATTGTGTACCTGTAACATGTAATATTATACAGCAACCATATTTCAATAGAATATAATTTTAAAAAACTTTTTCTTAGATCTATTCAACTTGACAAAAACAGCACTCAAAAAAAAATGGCTTCAGAGTATGGATCATTCAAGAACTTTGCTGTAAGATGCTTTGTTAAGACTTAAAAAATTTGAAGTTAATGTTTGAATACATAAATTTTAAAGAGGACAAGAAAACAACTTCTAGGACTTCTGCAGATATTGTTCCAAAGAATCTAACAAGCCCAAAGATAATTATGTATATGATTTTTGGAGCATGAAAAAATTCATAATTAGACTAAAAAAAATTGAGAAATCTTTAAAGTAACTATATGCTCTTCATCAAAATGGATCACAAACACATCAATGGAGAGAAGCTTATGGATCTTCAACTTTTACAGAGATTAGACTAAAAAATTTATTCCTCTTCAAACACACCCATTTCTTAAGGAAAAGGAAATACTCAAGAGCAGCTGCAACCACTCAGAGGGAGATTCAGATATAGGAGAGTGTAATATCTGAGGAGCCATTTCCAGGGAACATAACATATCTGGTTCCTAATCAAGGGACATTCTCCATCCCTTAAACAGGAGGCTTGTTTTGGCTAGATTTTCTTGATAGAATCATTATCAACCACTGTTTACTAAGGTCTCCCATTCCCTCCTTTTTTGAAGGTATACAAACAGCTATTATGGTTTCCTGCTTTTGCCTAAACATTAGACTGGATATTGCCTGTTTGCTTTTGGTTTTGAGATCTCGAAATCAAGCGTAGTTGAGAAGGCTTCATTCAGAATTGATGAAGATGAGCAGATTATAGAATTCGAACACAATATTGCCAATATTTCCAGCCGAAGACCACCAAGATACACCTTTAAAGAAGCAAACAGGGTTTATTGACTCACGGCATTAAGGGAAAATGCACTCTATGAGGAATCACGGGGGCATCTCAGCAATAGGGTGTTTGTTCTTTAGTCGCTAAATCGTGTCTGACTCTTTGCCACCTCATGGACTGCAGCCCACCAGGCTCCTCTGTCCATGGGATTTCCCAGGAAACAAAACTGGAGTGGGTTGCCATTTCCTTCTCCAGGGGATCTTCCCAATCCAGGGGCTGAAACTGTTTCTCCTGCATTACAGGCAGATTCTTTTACGGCTGAGCCACCAGGATGTTAGAAAAGACTTACTGCAGGACTGATGCTTCTGAACTGTGGTGCTGGAGAAGACTCTTGAGAGTCCCTTGGACTGCAAGGAGATCCAACCAGTCCATCCTAAAGGAAATCAGCCCTGAATGTTCATTGGAAGGACTGATGCTGAAGCTGAAGGTCCAATAATTTAGCCACCTGATGCAAAGAAGTGATTCACTGGAAAAGACCCTGATGCTGGGAAAGATTGAAGGCGGGAGGAGAAGGGAACGACAAAGGATGAGATGGTTGGGTGGCATCACCGACTCAATCAATGTGAGTTTGGGTAAACTGCAGGAGTCAGTGATGGACAGGGAGGCCTGGCGTGCTGCAGTCCACAGGGTCGCAAAGAGTCGGACACGACTGGGTGATTGAACTGAACCCACAAATGAAAATGCAGCTGGTTTTGTATATACAGTTTCGTTCTGAGAAACCCTTAAGTAGCCATTTGTTTTATTCTATAATCCCATGACATGGAATTTTCTTCATTTCTCAATCCTTTCCATAGTTCTCCTGTTTTGAGCACTCAATTAGAAAATTTCATGTTCTAAAATCTTGACTGCCTTTTCCATGCCTTCTCTTTGAATGCTCCCTTTCTATATGGCAATATTGTAAACAAATTGCCCAGTACAATTCCATAGATTTATCTTAGCTAAAGATACTATGACCCTGTTATTGCCCTCAAAGAGACATCAGATGATTACAAAGAAACTTATTATATGATTGTAGGGAAAGAGCAAATTAGCCAAATGGCATGGTCACGCTCTCTCACCTCACATCCTCTCGCTCTTGCCCCACGTTTTGTAAATAATGATTATGGAACAGCTGAGATCACTTATAGCACTGTGCATGCGTGTCACGAGGTACTGGCTCGCTCATGGGACACTGAGTGCAGAACGCCTGTGTGAGCTTCACCATGAAAGCCCTGGCTGCTGCTGCACTGGGGCTACCCTGGAGCAGCATCACAGTTATGTTCTGTTGGGCTCGGCTCTGTTCTGTAACATGTGGCTCTGCTCTGTTCTGTCGGGCTTGGCTCTGTTACATCGGGCTCTGTTACGCTGCATGAGGCTCTGTTACGGTCACATAATGGTTATGTCATGGCTGCCGCGTCGGCCAGGAGAGAGGCTGTTAAGGCTGTTGTGCCAGCCAAGAAAGAATAAGTGTGTCTGCAGTTCCTACGGCTCCTCAAGCCTCCAGCCAGCATCTTAGGTTGAGTCCTGCCTAACCTGGGTTCAGCGAACAGTTTGGATGGTGTGAACAGCGAAGTGATTGGCATCATGAAGAGGATCAGCAACACCATGATGTAGTATACAAAGGATGTTTTAAGGCCAGTGAGGCAGCTAAGAGTGAAATTGTGTGGGTTCATCACTTTCTTTGCTTTCAACATACAATGCATCACAGTCCTTGTTTGTAAAACTGGTAATATTATTTATAGATTTTCTTATGAGGCTAAATAATATAACATATGTAAAACTTTATTTTACATACTTAGCACTGCATATGTGTTACCAGTGTTATAAAAAAAAAAAGGTAGGATTTGAACAGGCAGGCATTTAATGTCAATTCTAGGCAGGATAAGCATATAAGCATAAGGGACTTATCTGGAAAGTCCAAAGCATTTGGAGACAGAAGTTTGAATGTAAAGTTGAATTATAGGGTTAGTAATAATATTGCAAGCTGGATTAGAATTATTATTAATTTTATATAGGATTTGAAAGGCCACTGAACATCACTTTTAACAACCTGAATCTTCCTTTTCTAGAAAGTATAATTTTAGCTGAATATTCATTTGAAGGACTGATGCTGAAGCTCTAATACTTTAGCCACCTGATGCAAAGAGACAACTCATTGGAGAAGACCCTGATGCTGGGAAAGACTGAAGGCAAAAGGAGAAGGAGGCAGCAGAAGATGAGATGGTTAGGTACCATCAGTGACTCAATGGACAGGAATTAAGAGTGAACTCGGGGAGACGGTGGAGGACGGAGGAGCCCTGTGTGGTTCAGTCCATGGGGTCGCACAGAGTCAGACACGACTTAGTGACGGAACAACAAGAACAAAATCATTTTAGCTAGGCATTAAATGTGAAGAAGTTAATCTAGAAAAGGCAGTGCATGGAACACACCTTTTATTTTGTGATATGGAAAGGTCCACCAGGTAGATGAGATTTGTTCTGTGTTGTTCAAGACAACAAACCTAGGGCTGCCAGTTTAGTTTACATGTAGGCACGTTTACCCTATTTACTGCAAACAGATGTCCGTCAGGAGAAAGGGCTCTCACATACAATAACAAAATGTAGCTCACAGGAATTAGAATAGCAAAGAGTGGAAGACAAACCACAGATGCTATAGAAAGCATTGATACAAAATAAGGATTAGTAGTTTATGTGTGTACATGAGCCTAGCTCATTTTTCAGGAGAGTACATGATTTCATCAGACTCTGAAAAGAATGCATAGCTCCAAAAAGGTTAAGACTGATAGAAATACATTATTGGACTTGGATGCATTGCTGTGATTTCGAATGTCTCAATAGCTAGTCAGCGTGTGCAGAGAAATACCTAGATGTTATAACCTTGGCAGATCAACTGACTGCGTCATGGTCCATAGGTGCCTAGTGGTGTCCGAATCTTTGTGACCCCATGGACTGTAGCCCGCCAGGCTCCTCTGTCCATGGGATTTTCCAGGCAAGAGTCCTGGAGGGGGCTGTCATGCCCTCCTCCCGGGGACTCCCCCAACCCAGGGATGGAACTATAGTCTGTTTCACCTCCTGCATTGTCAGGCAGATTTTTACCACTGTGCCACCTGGGAAGGCTACCTAAATGGCATAACCTAAATTTCATAACTGATTTTCCTTACTTCCTCACTGTCAGTCTCTCTTTTAATTCCAATGCCTATTGCTGTGTTTACTCCATCTACTTCTTAACTTGCAACTCCCATTCTGGTCATCTGAGCTATTCTTAAGCATTTTTATTCTGTGAGATTTAACATTTATCTCCCACCGTTTTAACTTCACAATGGCCTTTAGACTGGAAGGACCAAAAAGATTTCTGAACCTTTCTTTCAACCCCCCACACCCTTACACCCAGACACTTTTTTCCCCTAATCTTTTTATTGCTTTTAGTGACGGATTTTACTTTCATTGCCGTTCTTTTGTGACGGGTATTTTTTTCAGGCCTAGCAATTGTTAAGTCATAAACCTTATCTGTGAATCAAAGTCTGTTTGGGGGGAAAAAGAAGATTCTGAATCAAAGAAAGGTTAAGGGATCAAACTGTGACTCTTTCATTTGCAAGTTATCTTAACTTTGTAGGCAGGGACTTTTATTTTTATTTTATTCAGTTAAAGGGATTGAAAAACATCCAACAAGCTATAAATCCAAATCATAGTGTAATACATTGAATCAGGCAGACCCCATGGTGGTATATGTCTCCAAAGGTACTGCTTAAGGATTCTCCTAGGATTTTATCATGTATACGATAATGTAGATAATTCTTAACCAAGTTCCAGAGCCAATGAATATGGTTTCATAATATATAATAAATGTACAATCCTCTGTAAGTCTTTGAGTGAACTGAAAGCATACAGGCCCCCCTGCCTGTATATTACTCTTAATCTTTAAAATTACCAATCCTTAGGCCACCCTTGTCAATTCAAGACAAGTGAGAAACAAGCCTGTCTTCTATGAGTCAGTGACAAACTCTTTATCAAGGTTTAATTATATTTTTCTCTTTACAACCAGTGAGTCAATATCCCTTCCATAAAACAGTGCTGAAATAATTCATCTATACAGCCTCAAGAGGGGAAAGAAGTGGGTTACCTTAACCGTTCACTGACTGTGGAATCAAAGAAAAATGGCTCAAAGATAGGGCTGAGAAGCTGATTTTACATGGAATAGATAGTGTTTCATTTGCAACACAACATTTGATATAAAGATTCATGGCATTATGTTTTTATCTTGAAATACTGACACTGCTAGTGGCTCAACCTGCTATTCCATTAGAACATCTCATAGGAATTCTGGAATTTATCTGCTGCCCACATAAAAACAGATAAAGCAAAGGAAAAATATTAAAGCTTATTTTTATCACAGAACAGGGCTGTACCTCCAGAATCAAAGCTTCTAAACCTCTATCATGAGCCGTCTGCAAGAAAGCTCATGTACAATAGGAGCAAGGTGAGGGACAATGGCAAAGAAATGTATATGAACAGTATCTTTTTTATGTTGACACCTACATTCTATGCAGTTTAATATTTTTCTTCAGAGTCACAGAACAGCAAGGAGTCTTACTTTGTTCCCCATTCTGAATCCATAGTTGCAACAATATTCTGCCTGGAAAGTGGTAACAATGTAGGCAGTGAAGATGCCTAAAGCGGAAGCCCGGAGTTGCTTTGGGTAAGTGAGCTAACAAGGGTATTATAAAAAGAGAAAAGTGAGCTTTCAGAGATTTATCCAACGGCCAAAGTGAGAATCCCATGTGACCAGTGGGATCTTGGGAAGAGAATTACTGAAATATTGTGAATAAAAAGAAAATTTATCTAAATTAGCCATGAAGGTCTAGGACAATACTGTCAAATAGAATATTATAAGATGATAGAAATGGTCTATATTTGCACTATCCATAACAATAGTCACAAGCCAAGTGCAACAACTGAGCACTTACAATATGACTATTTGGACTAAGAAACTAAATTTCAAATTTTATTTAATTCTAATTAATGTAATTAGTCACATTTGACTAGTGTCTATGTTATTGTACAGAATAAATCTAGAATATAACTAGCTAAACATATCTATAAAATCTTAGTGTATGAAATCAAAGGGAAATAGTTCTATTAGTGAAGGTAATTTAAAGAGTTTGATGAGTACATTTTCCATTGCATCTTTCCAAGTCAGTTTTATTGAATATTTTGTGCCTTTAATCATCATATGAAATATCTGGAAAATTTTCAGGTAGAGAGATATTTTTAAAATGTATTTTAATGAAGTCATGACTGATAAAGGGAGATTGTTGGTTAGACTGATTGACTTGTTTCTAAGTAAGTACACTTCTCATCTCAACCCCATGGTAATGGTCATAGAAAGATTAGTGATACTTATAGACCAGTGCCTGAACTTTCAGTGCTTTAAGTTGAACATTTTATTGACATGTAAAAACAGTACATTAATCATGAAACAGAAAGAAAAATAATGCAAGAATGCCAAAATGACTGAGATTCCAATTCCAACTAGTGATATAGACTAAAGAGATATGAATGGATACTATATTTATTTTCACTGTCAAAATGCTGTGAGCTTTGTAGAATCCTAAAGAGGAAGATAACTTTTAGTAAAAATTGTCAGATTTTAATGAGAGCCATGTTTTTAGTTTCTATAATTTTTAGATGTGTCTGACAATTTCAAAATTGAATGTTTAAATCCCTTACATTCATTTTTTTCATTCCTTCCTTCATTATTTACCAAAAGCTGATGTGCAACTGGTGTCATTTTTGTGCTAAGTTGAGAGTGCTTTGTGTTTACTTAAAAGGTTCTGCATCCCTGATTATGCAAAAGAGTGTGGATTCCACTGGTTCAGTTAAAAAGTGCTTCCATCTTAAGAAATAGTGTGAAATGAAATCATAGATCTAGATGAAATGGAAAATTCCTAGAAAAACATGAAGCCGCATGGCTGAATCAAGAAGAAACAGAAAATCTGAATAGGTCAATGACTAGTAAGGAAGCTACATTGATAATCAAAAATTCAACAAAGGAAAGCTCAGGGATAAATGCTTCACTGGTGAATCATACCAAATATTTAAAGGGGGCGATCCTTTTCAAAATCTTCCCCAAAAAATTAATAAGAAGGGAACACTGTGACATGCATTCTATGAGTCCAGTATAACAAAGCAAAGTCAGACCAAGAAAAAAGAAAATACAAGAAAGCTACAAACCAATATCTCTTATAAATAATGATTATAAATCCTCAATAATATACTAGAAAATGAAATTCAACAGCACATCAAATGGATTATACACCATGAAAAAGAAGGAAAAGTCCTAGAATGCAAGGATGGTTCAACATGTAGAAATCAATAAATGGGTTACACCATATTAAGAGAATGAAGGATAAAAACCGTATGACCATCTTAATAGATGCAGAAGAAAATATTTGATAAAATTCAACATCTACTCATGATTAAAAAATTCAATAAATTAGGAATAGAAGGAATGTACCTCATGAACTCTTGAGAGTCCCTTGGATGCAAGGAGACCCAGCCAGTCCATCCTAAAGGAGATCAGTTCTGGGTGTTCACTGGAAGGACTGATGCTGAAGCTGAAACTCCAATACTTTGGCCACCTCACGTGAAGAGCTGACTCATTGGAAAAGACCCTAATGCTGGGTAGGATTGGGGTCAGCAGGAGAAGGGGACGACAGAGGATGAGATGGCTGGATGGCATCACTGACTCGATGGACATGGGTTTGGGTAAACTCCAGGAGTTGGTGATGGACAGGGAGGCCTGGTGTGCTGCAGTTCATGGGGTCGCAAAGAGTTGGACACGACTGAGCGACTGAACTGAACTGAACTGAACCTCATGAAATAAAGGCCATATATGACAAATCCACAGCTAAGCTGAAAGCTTTTCCTTTAAGGTAAGGAAAATGACCAGGGTACCTACTTTCACCACTTCTATTCAACATATATTTGGAAATTTTAGCCAGATTAATAAAATAAGAAAAGGAAATTAAAGCCATCCAAACTGGAAAGGAAAAGATTTAACTGCCTCTTTTGTAGATGATATCCTTATATGAAGAAAACCCTAAGACTCCACAGAGCATTTGCTAGAATTAATAAATGAATCTAGCAACTTGTGGAATATAAAATCAATGTACAAAATCACTTGTATTTCTATACACTAACAATGAATTATCCAACAAAGAAATTAAGAAAACTAATATACAAAGCATCAATAAAAACAAAATACTTAGAAATTTAACTAAAGAGGCAAAAGACTTCCCCACTCAAAACAGATAAACACTGATGAAAGAAACTGAGGAAGACAGAACAGTCCATGTTGATGGACTGGAAGAGTCAGTATTTTTAAAAAGCCCGTATTATCCGGAGCAACCGACAGATTGAATGTAATGCATCAGATTCTAATGATATTTTTCAGAGGAACAGAAACAGTGATTCTAAAATTTATACAAAACCACAAAAGACCCAAAATAGCCAAAGCAATCGTGAGAGACAGTATAATAACAAAGCTAGAGTCATCACACTTCATTATTTCAAACTAAATATGTATTACAGAAAAACAGAAATCAAAATAGTATGGTACTAGCATATAAACAGAGACAGAAATCAACAGAACAGACTATACAGTCCAGAAATACACCCATGCACATATGGTCAACTAATCTTTTTCAAAAACTCTCATGGGGAAAATATAGTTTCTGTAATAAATGATGTTGCAAAAATTAGATATCTAAATACAAAAGACCCCTGTCTTACACTAATCAAAAATTGAAATGGATTAAAGACTTAATGTAAAACCTATCATTAAAGACAATAATGTAGAAAACCATTAAAAAAAAAAACTATAAAACTCCTAGAAATGAGAAAAAAAAATGCCTCTACATAGGTCTTGGCAATGATTTTTGTGGTATACCATCAAAAGCACAGACAGAACAAATAAGCAGAATGACATCAAACTGAAAACTTCTGTACAGCAAAAGAAACAATTAACAAAATGAAAAGGCAGCCTACAGAATTGGAGGTAACCTATGCAAACCATATGCCTGATAAGGGATTCATACCCAACATATATAGTGCTACTGCTAAGTTGCTTCAGTCGTGTCCAACTCTGTGCGACCCCATAGACAGCAGCCCACCAGGCTCCCCCGTCCAGGCAAGAACACTGGAGTGGGTTGCCATTTCCTTCTCCACCTAACATATATAAGGAGCCTATAAAATCCAATAGCAAAAGATCAAATAATTCCATGTAAAGATGGGCATAGGTCCTAGACATTTCTCCAATGAAGACATACAAACGGCCAACAGATAAACAGAAAGTTGTTCAATATTACTAATTATTAGGGAAATGCAAATAAATACCATAATGAGATGTTACTTCACACATGTTAGGACAGCTATTATCAAAATGATAAGAGATGATACGTTGTGGTAAGAGGGGAGAGAAAATGGAACCCTGTATACTGTTGATGGAAATGTAAATTGGTGCAGCTATTAAGGAAAACAATACAGACTTTCCACAAAAAATTAAAAGCTTAACTACCTGCTGATCCAGCAATTCTACTTCCAGGTACATACTCAAAAAAGTTAAAATCACTATCTGAAAACAATATATAGTCTTGTGTCCATTGCAACACTGTTCACAATAGCAAAGATATGTAAAAAACCAAAGTATTCATCATGGATGAATAGATAAATAACTTGTGTGAGATAGCTATATAAGGATATCTCTATATATGTAGGTTTACATATATATATATTTACACAAATATACACATATATCAAATGTAATATTGTTCATGGGGTTCTTGAGGCAATACTGGAGTGATTTGCCATTCCCTCCTCCAGTGGACCACATTTTGTCAGAACTCTTCTCTATGACCCACCTATCTTGGGTGGTCTTGAATGGCATGGCTCATAGCTTCACTGAGTTATACAAGTCCCTTTACCATGACAAGGCTGTAATCCATGAAGAAGGGCTATAACAAAGAATATTCAAACTACCACACAATTGAGCTCATTTCACATGCTAGTAAGGTTATGCTCAAAATCTTTCAAACTAGGCTTCAACAGTACCTGAACCAAGAACTCCAGATGTACAAGCTGGGTTTAGAAAGTGCAGAGGAGCCAGAGACCAAACTGCCAACATTCACTGGACCATAGAGAAGGCAAGGGAATTCCAGAAAAACATCTATTTCAACTTCATTGACTATGAGAAAGCCTTTGACTGTGTGGATCACAACGAACTGCAGAAAGTTTTCAAAGAGATGGGAAGAGTAGAGAACCTCATCTGCCTCCTGAGAAACCTGCATTCAGGTCAAGAAGCAACAGTTAGAACCGAACATGAACAACTGATCGGTTCAAAACTGGACAGGAGTACAACAAGGCTGTAGATCGTTACCCTGCTTATTTAGCTTGTATGCAGAGTACATCATATGAAATGCTGGGCTGGAGGAATCACAAGCTGGAATCAAGACTGACAAAAGAAATATTAACCTCAGATAGGCAGATGTGTGTTAGTCACTCAGTCATGTCTGACTGCAACCCCATGGACTGTAGCCTCTGTCCTCAGAATTCTCCAGGCAAGAATACTGCAGTGGGTTGTCATTTCCTTCTCCAGGGGATGTTCCTGACCCAGGAATAGAACCTGGGTCTCCTGCATTGCAGGTAGATTCTTTACCATCTAAGCTACTAGGGAAGCCCCAGACATGCAGATGATACTACTCTAATAGAAGAAAGTAGAGAGGAACTAGAGTCTCTTGATGAGGGTGAAAGAGGAGAATGAAAAAGCCAGCTTGCAACTCAACATGAAAGAAACTAACCATGGCATCTGGCCCCATCACTTCACAGCGAACAGAAGGGGAAATACTAGAAGCAGTGACAGACTTTCTTTTTGGGGGGGCTTCAAAATGACTGCAGACGGTGACTGCAGCCATGAAAGTAAAAGGCACTTGTACCTTGGAAGGAAATCTATGAAAAACCTAGAGAACATATCTAAGAGCAGAGATATCACTTTGAGGACAAAGGCCATACGGCAAAAGCTATGGTCTTCCCAGTAGGCATGTATTGGGGTCAGTCAGTGAGAGTCGGACCATAAAGAAGACTGAGCACTGAAGAATGGATGCTTTCAAATTGCGGTGCTGGAGAATACTATTGAGAGTCCCTTGGACAGCAAGGTCCTCACAGCAGACAATCTTAAAGGGAAGCAACCTTGCATATTCATTGGAAGGACTGACGCTGAAGCTGAAGCTCCAGTGCTTTGCCCACTGGGTGTGAAGAGCTGACTCACTGGAAAAGACCCTGATACTGCGGAAGATTGAGGGCAGGAGGAGA
Source organism: Giraffa tippelskirchi (assembly GCF_054371585.1). Lineage (NCBI taxonomy): Eukaryota > Metazoa > Chordata > Mammalia > Artiodactyla > Giraffidae > Giraffa > Giraffa tippelskirchi. The sequence goes on along the minus strand of NC_137280.1, from coordinate 172,686,551 downwards.
AGGGGACACTAGAGGATGAGATGGTTAGATAGCATCACCGAGTCAGTGGACGTGAATTTGAGCAAACTCTGGGACATAGTGAAGGACAGTGGAGCCTGCAGTCCACGGGGTTGCAAAGAGTCAGACATGACTTAGCAACTGAGCAACATAAATAGTGCAATGTTACTCAGCTTTTAGAGAAAGGAGATCCTGCCATACATGATAACATGGGTAAACCTGGAGGAAGTTATGCTAAATGAAATATTCCAAACACAGAAATACAAATACTATATGATCTCACTTACATGGAAAATCTAAAGAAGCCAAATTCATACAACCAGAGAGTCAAATGTTGGCTGTGAGGAGCAAGGGTGCTGGAGAAATAGATGTTGTTTAAAGTGTACAAAGTTCCAATTATAAGGTGACTGTCTTCTTGGGATTTAATGTACAGCATGGTGATTATAATTAATAAGACTATAATGTACACTTGCAGTTTACTAAGAGTGTATGTAGATCTTGTGTTCTCTGCAGAAAAAAAAAATAGTTACCAGATGAGGTTATTTACTTGGATTGTGGTAAGCATTTCACAGTGTAATTAAATCATCACATTTGTACATCTTTAAAAAATTATATCACATTACTTAAATATATATAATTTTAATTTTCCAATATTACCTCAGTAAAATTGGAAAAATTATAATAATGACATATTTTATGGTATATGTTTTATTTTACCACCATAACCAAGCAAATAAACAAAATGGAAACAGTAATTCGGCCATGTTAATAGTATGCAATTTGATATATGATGAAAATCACACTTAACTTCTGTGATCAGCCTCTTTAAAATACAACTTCAGTATAATCATGGTAAAATGCCAGAGAAATCACAATTGATGGACATTCTATAAAATACTTGACCACCACTACTTAAATTTTCAAGGTCATCAATGATAAAGTATGAGAAATTGTCACAGACAAGAAGTAGTTTAAGGAGAGATAAAGTTTTTAATATAACTTGGCATCCTAGATGGGATTTTGTAAAAAAAAAAAAAAAAAAAAAGAAAGAAAGAAAAGGATAAAAGGATAGTGGATAAAACTGAGGAAATTTTAAGTATGAACTTTAATTAATACTAATGTATTAATATTGGTTCATTAATCTTGTCAAATATGCCATACTAATAATGTAGGCTGTAAAAATGGAAAATACTGGATATGGGGTATATGGGAACTCTGAACACTATATTGAAAACTTTTCTGTAAATCTGAACCTATGCAGAAGTAGTCTTCAAAAACAATTTTTTAAATTTTAATACAGAATTGTAGAATGTTTGTGTGTGTTATTCCTTCAGTCACGTCTGACTCTTTGTGACCCCGTGGACTGTAGCCCACCAGGCTCCTCTGTCTATGGAATTCTCCAGGCAAGAATACTGGATTTCCATTCCCTTCTCCAAAACATATAGAATACTCAACATTAAGTAGGTTGAATTAGTACTTAAAATCTCCCTACTAAATTTATTCAAATTGGTTCAACCATATTGGAAAATTATTTCACGGATTCTATGATTCAGCAATTCCTCCCCTACATACTAACAGAAAAATATATTTATCCAAAAGGCATGTGCAAAATTACTTATAGAAACATTATTCATGTTAGACAATGAAACAATCCATATGCCTATCTACAATAGAATAGGTAAGTTGTGACATATTCATATGAAACATTTTTACTAAACTATGGAAATTAACTGTTGTTAAACACAGCTAGGATGAAAATTACAAACCCAATGTTGAATTAAAAATATCAGATGTTAAAAAGCTAATTCTTATCAAGTTAAAAAAAAAAAAAACATTCATAGCTAATCTATGTCGTTTATATCAGAACAGTGGTTGTCCTTGAGGAACGTAAGATCAAAGAATGGAATGCAAGGAAGTTCTGTTGTTGTTCAGTAGCTAAGTCACGTCTGACTCTTTGCAACCCCGTGGAATGTGGCACGCCGGGCTTCCCTGTTCTCTACTATCTCCCAGAGTGGAAGTTCTAGATACTGGTAATATTGTTTATGTAGTGGTGACAAGTTGGATTTGTTTACCTGGTGAAAATTCAAGCAATGATATAGTATTTGTCAAAGTATCTGAATACATACATACTCAAGAAACCTGGCATTCCAGTCTTCCAAATGAGGGAAATCTCCCACCCTTAATACCGAATCCATGCATGGACAGCATAAAGGACATTTGCTGGCTGTCGGGAGCCGCGATAGGTATTACTGACAAACTGGAGGCACGGCCCCAACCCCCTCTCCTCATCCCGCAGGCACGGTCCTGGGATGAAGGAGTTAGGTCTTGTGATTCTGACTCATCCTTTCCTTCCTCCAGTTGAGTTGGCTGAAGAATGTTATAATCCATAAAGTTAACTATTGACATTTGTTCAAGGATCTTTACAAAGAATGCTCAGCTTGAGACCACAGGAAACATTGTTATCTGAAACCTGCCTGTAAGGGGAATGTTTATGGCAAAAGAAGTTTGCTGAGTTTAGGAGTTACAAATAATTAAGAATAGTTAGAAGCTAAAAGTTTAAGGTATGTTGTAGTGTTGGCATATTTTACTATAGCTTATAGAAACTAGGAATTTTAGAGATACTAATAGCTAAAAGCCTTTTTAGGAGATGATGAGCTTAAGTTACTAGGGGATAACAGGATTTAAAGAGATAAGAAATAAACTGAAGAATGTAATATACAGCCCAGAGACAAACTTGAGTTACAATGTTATCACAAGGACACTTAAGAGGGAACTCTGAAGGACAACAATGATTTATGGAGACAGTAAATATGGGTGAGGGGAAACTGAAGATGTCATACCTCTGACCTAATGCTTTTGTAAAAGTATAAAAGAAAACCTGATGCTTAAAATAAATATGCAGCCCAGTGCTTTGAGCGAGAGACTGCATCATTTTCTTAGCTGACGCCGTCCATCCTGAGGGAACCCCTGGACCAGCTGGAGCAGGACTCTGGCAGCTGGCCAGTATCATTTTGCATGTAAAAAATATTAGTAAATAAGCCAGCAACATGAATTTGTGTGTACAAAAAAAAAATTTTAGTCGCTCAGTTGTGTCCAACTCTTCGCGACCCCATAGACTATAGCCCACCAGGCTCCTCCGTCCATGGGACTTTTCAGGCAAGAGTACTGGAATGGGTTGCCATTTCCTTCTCCAGGGGATCTTCCCAACCCAGGTATCGAACCCAGGTCTCCCACATTGTAGGCAGATGCTTTACCGTCTGAGCCACCAGGGAAGGATGTATACAAAATATATATCTAATATTTATATAAATAACATATGAATATGTCATGTAAACATATTGTTTTGTTTTGTTTTTATTTCTCTAATTAATTAATTTATTTTAATTGGGGGCTAATTACTTTACAATACTGTAGTGGTTTTGCCATACACTGACATGACTCAGCCATGGGTGGACATGTGTTCCCCATCCTGAACCCCCTCCCACATCCCTCCCCATCCCACCCCTCTGGGTTATCCCAGTGCACTGCCCCTGAGTGCCCTGTTTCATGCTTCGAATTTGGACTGGTCATCTATTTTACATATGGTAATATATATGTTTCAGTGCTATTCTCTCAAATCATCCCACCCTCACCTTCTCCCACAGAGTCCAAAAGTCGGTTCTTTACATCTGTGTCTTTTTTGCCATCTCTCATGTAGGGTCATCATTACCATTTTTCTGAATTTCATATATATGCATTAATATACTGCTGCTGCTGCTGCTGCTAAGTTGCTTCAGTCGTGTCTGACTCTGTGCAACCCCATAGACGGCAGCCCACCAGGCTCCGCCATCCCTGGGATTCTCCAGGCAAAAACACTGGAGTGGGTTGCCATTTCCTTCTCCAGTGCATGAAAGGGAAAAGTGAAAGTGAAGTCGCTCAGTTGTGTCCTCTTAGCTACCCCATGGGCTGTACCCCACCAGGCTCCTCCGTCCATGGGATTTTCCAGGCAAGAGTACTGGAGTGGGGTGCCATTGCCTTCTCCATTAATATACTGAATAGGTGTTTTTCTTTTTGGCTTACTTCACTCTGTATAATAGGCTTCAATTTCATCCACCTCATTAGAACTGATTCAAATGCATTCTCTTTAATAGCTGAGTAATATTCCATTGTGTATATGTACCACAGCTTTCTTATCCATTCATCTGCCGATGGATATGTAGTTTGCTTCCATGTCCTAGCTATTGTAAACAGTGCTGCAATGAACATTGGGGTACACGTGTCTCTTTCAATTCTGGTTTCCTTGGTGTGTATGCCCAGCAGTGGGATTGCTGGGTCGTATAGCAGTTCTATTTTCAGTTTTTTAAGGAATCTCCTCACTGTTCTACACTGTTCTCCATTGTGGCTGTACTACTTTGCATTCCCATCAACAGTGTAAGAGTGTTCCCTTTTCTCCACACCCTCTCCGACGACAGAGGATGAGATGGCTGTATGGCATCACCGACTTGATGGACATGGGTTTGGGTAAACTCCAGGAGTTGGTGATGGACAGGGAGGCCTGGACTCCTGCGATTCATGGGGTCACAAAGAGTCAGACACAACTGAGCGACTGAACTGAACTGAACTGACATTTTGATGGCAGCCATTCTGACCGGTGTGAGATGGTACCTCACTGTGGTTTTGATTTGCATTTCTCTGATAATGAGTGATGTTGAACATCTTTTCATGTGTTTGTTAGGCATCTGTATGTCTTCTTTGGAGAAATGTCTGTTTAGTTCTTTGGCCCATTATGTATAATATTTTAAAGATAGTGCTTAAATCAGCAGGGGGGGGGAGAGAGCAAATGCATTTGAAAATGGGTTAACAAATAGTTTTGTGTACTAACATGTATGCCAGACATGGCAAACAGAATTTCAGACAATTCTAAAGACATGGATATGATGAAATGACAACTATCTAAAGATATTAACCAGGATACAGCTCAGAGTGGGACAAGATTAAAAGTAAAGAACTCAGGAGAGATGGAGAATAAAAGGAGAGGGCCTAATAGTCATCTTTCCAAAGATAATATATAGAATGAGAGATATTTTATTTAAAGAATTTATTTGCATAACATGTTTCACAGCTATCTCTGATGAGTCCAGTTAGTTCAATAACAAAATTGGTTTTCTGTATCTTTACAAGTGAAGGGAAGATCCAGGGATGCATTGGTCTAATTGTCTGACTAATGTTAAGAGACAAGCCGTGCATGTGAGACCTGAGACACCCTGAGGTGGCACTAATGCCTCCACGTATCTTCAAACTGAAGCAAACACATTATTTCTGTTTGCACTTGGGGAGCGTGTGCTGGGAAATCTTTCAAAGAACTGGATAAGATGAAGGAAGCTAATGCTACTGTAACAGATTTCTATTAAATAAAGCATATTTTTACAAGATAGTTTATCTGTTCCTTATAAAATCTCTCAGATAATAGTGGTATTTTAATAAATAAAATATTAATATATGTTGTTAAACAGCCTTTCTAGTATTTTTATTTCTAATTTAATTTGTTCTAACAGTTTATTTCAAGTATACTAAGTAAAAAAAAATTTACTACTTAATTCACAGTTTCCCTCATATTGAATTTGACACTTTCACAGCAAGAAAGAAACAGCATAATTCTATGTGGGAACAAACTTTATGGTATATTGAACCAGAGAAAATGATTTTTTTTTCCAGATTGAAAAAGTTATAGTACACAAAATAAAGTGTATTTTTGTTTCATTCTACAAAACTATTACCTACATTAGGATAGGAAAACAAATCTAATGTAATTGCAGAAGGATGAAGAAAATTAATACAAGGGCATTTAGTCATCAAGTGTTAAAACTTAAGCTACAACCTTTCTTTAAAGAACTGGGAATTGTCTTAGCCAATTGTAAAATGTGAAACCAACCTCACAGACAGAGTAAAACTGGTCTCACCTGACGACTTGCAGCGTTTCAGTTAAGTAGAGAAGCAGCAATACACGCACAGTTAATCTCAGGGAGAAGATACACATCGACAACAGCAATAACAACAACAATGAAGAAGTATCCCTATTTGATGCTAAGATACCAGCAAGGTCAACAGCAGCCTCTTTAGTTAGTCTGAAACAGTATTTAGTTCCTCGGATCAAAGGCTTTCAAAAACTATGCTCCCTCTTCATAGAATTTTTTGTAAACCTATCCATGGTACATTTTTTGGTAAATCAGAAAACTGTGTTTTTGTATATACATTATATTTGTTAAAAGTACATGTGTTGTGTTGGGGGGTTGGGGAGTGAGGATACTACCAATGTAAAAGACTTAAGTGATTTATAGTTAAAAAAACACATATTAGAAATACATAATATTATTTTTTAATTTCACATTTTACTTTGTCAACAGTAGCATCCACTAGTAGGAACAAGGCAAATTGAAAATGAGCATTTTCAATTATTTTGAATCTTGTTTTCTCTCAGAATTTAATAAGTTTTCAAGAGCAAACAACACACACTATCACACTTTTTTTTTTCTTGTTGAGTTCTCAATTTTTATTCCCCAAAGGTGAGACAGAGGAAGAATTGCACTTCAGTTGAAAACACAAATATCAGAAAAAAGCATACACCTCCTTCTTAAGAGTCCTTATTCTCTTAGCTCTTAAGAATGCTTTCATTTGAGTTTTTCAAGCCAAGTAATCTTTTGATTTCATTAAATATAATGCTGATTTCCATTTTAGATGAATGAATTTGAAATTACTAACATGTCAGAATAAGCTGGCAGGGTAAACAAGTTTGGTTACATACATTTAAACTGCTTTTTAATTAAAGCGATACTTAATTGTGATACTGATTAGAATGTGAAGTGAAACAACAGAAAACCTATGAGCTTTCTTAATTAAACTAAAAGCTTAATAGGGATTTGTTATTAAATGTTTTTTATACTTTGACATTTCAGGTAAATACACACATACACTTAATTACATAAATTATTTTTTATTCATTTAGCAAAACTAACAAATAAATAAACAAGAAACATCTTAAAAACTCACAAGTGCTATGAAGAAAAATGAGAGCAGTGTAGTCTAGAGGGAGGGAGGATGACCTTTCAGATGGGGAACAGGAGGCCTCTCTGAGGGGCTGACAGTGAGTGAGGGCTAATTCCTTTCGGATTTCTGGAGGACGTGCATCATAGTACAGAGAATAGAACGGACAAAGTTCTGACACCAGGGAGTTGACAGCATGTTTAAACGTAAGATCAGAAGCCATGGTGTCTGATGCACACTAAAAAAAAAAAAAAAGTGAAGGTGGTAATAAGTGTGTTTGGAGAGGCAGTCAGGGACTAGATTTAGCTGGATTTTATAGACATTAGTAAAGAATTTAGATTCTATTTTAAGTGTGACGGCAAGTGCTAGATAAATCCTGCAGTATGATTGCAGACAGGTTTGGAGAACGACCAAGTCCACTTCCTCAGCTTGGTTAAGGAGATAGAATAAGCTGTTAGATAAAAAGTCTAAAGATGAGAAATGACAATTTTGTTTATACCTAAAGGTTATATACTATACCCTGGAAAATATATTTCTAAGAAAGAAGTGATAACTCTGGCCCAGGCGAATGAACAGAGATAAGTATCCTAAAAGATTATATGCTGGCCTGCTCCAGCTTCATGTAGCTATAAGCCCGAATGGAAACTGTTAAACAGCCAGGAGGTGTGCTACGACTCTAAGTCTTTCACTGACATTTAAAATTTCAACTTGGCAGATTTCTATGACCCTAAAGCTTCTGGTCAAACCTCTTGTATTGTGATTCTCATCCTTCTACAGTGAATTCTGACAATACTGGCTTCTCTATAAATCATTTAGATATATGAATCTTATTTAATGTGGCTAAATTATGTATGTATCTGATCTATTCACCAGTATGTACCTGCTATTCACACTTGCTGATACAGTCACCCAGCAAGAAGCCACTGGAGGATATTAGGCTGGCAAGAAACATGATCTGACTTATGTCTTAAAAGACCATACAATAAATATAATGAAAGCATAAGAATAGAAGCATAGCTGCAAGCAAAGGTTTTATTGTAAAATAAAGGCAAGAAGTGATGGAGCCTGGATAAAAGTGACAGTGGAGAAAGTGGGGTCAAGTAGTGCTCAGACTCAGGACATCTTCTGAAGATGGAACTGAAGTGTTTACTAACACTAAACGCAGAGCATGACAGAGAGCTATAGGATAACTCTAAGCTTTTTGGCCTGAACAGCTGGGTGAGTGGTTATAATATTTACTGAAATGCGGTACACCATAGGAGGCATGGTTTTGAATAATCAAGTTTAGTTTGGGGTATATTATGTTTGAGGTTTCTAGTAAGATCCATGTAGAAATATCAGTAAGTCAATTGGACATGGAAATCTTTATTTCAAGGGAAAAGCTGAAACTGTTCTCACAAATTTGTGTGTCATCCTTTTATGTATAGTAACTAAAATCAAGTGATATAGTTGTGATTATAGAAGGACAGGAGAAAAGATTCTTCAACAGAAAGTTGGAGTGGTCTCCAACTTTTAGAACTGGGAAAAGAATAATCCAGTAAAAATAACTGATAACAATGTCTCGTGAGGTATAAAAACATACACACAAATGTGAGTCTCAGTAACTGAGTGAACAAGTGTTTCAAGAGAGATTGATTATATGCTTCTGCAGACTTAGAATGTCAGACAAGATAAAACAAACTGAGATAAGATAGTGAAAATTTGCCATTGAATACCTCAAGTTAGAGGTTAGTGGTGAGACATTGACAAGAATAGTTTCAAGAGTTAAACTGGCTAGTCTTGGGCTTCCCTTGTGGTTCTGCTGGTAAAGCCTCTGCCTGCAATGTTTGCAGACGTGGGTTCGATCCCTAGGTTGGGAAGACGCCCTGGAGAAGGGAAAGGCTACCCATTCTGGCCTGGGAGCCTGGGAATTCCATGGACATGGGGATGCAGAGTCTGACATGACTGAATGACTTTCATTTTCACTCACTGAGTAAGGATACTGATAAAATTAGTCCAGTGTATTTTTTTCTTTTTTTTTGGTATCCTGAAACCAAATGCAGTTCTAAATACTGCTGAGAGCAATTAGTTTGGGTGGAGGAGGGGAAAAATTGTTAGCAAAGAGAAAAGACAAGGAAAATACGCTGTGGGGGAATGTAGTATGTGTCTTTGAGGGCAGTCTTAAGCTTCTGTGGTCATATTTAGAGTGAGGATTAGCATGTATGTTAGTAACTTCAAAAGTAAGGAGATCAACAAAAAACTATTGGCTTCAGTGGGTAGAAGTCATGGTAGAATCAAATAACATGGAGAGTTGGAGTTCTTGAAGAGTTCATATTTTAATGTGAAAATATGAGGGGTGTTGGTTTCAATTAAGATTTTGGATGTAGTTCAGAAATTGGTAATGATAATGTTTAGAGAGAATGATGATGGAATGGGTGATTGAAATGAATTATAGGACAAAATTATTGGAGGTGAGCAAGTATAAAACTAAAATTATAATATGTTGCATAGATTACCTATATAGATTTTGATTGATGACACAAAGAATAAAAATATAAGTACTGGTGGAAGAAACGTAGTAAACAAGTTGATAAAACATCAGTGATGTTTTTTAGTAGGTGTTTACAATCATTAGGAAAACATTCACATTTACAATTTTCCCTGATGCATTTTAAACAAGTTGTTCATCTGCTTGTTTGTTTTGAGAGATGAAAATGCATCCTAGCTCCAGGACCACTGCTTCTTGGGGTGTGAGTGAAAGACTCCTAGAGAGTCCTACTGTGAACACAGTATACTTAGATATCTAGACTTCAGCTAGAACAAGAAGTAGAAGAAATATTCAGACACAAGGAAGATAGAGGGACATTTCTTTGTTCAGTGGTCACAGTAAGAGTTTACACTGTGAGAGAAAGAGCCTTCTCAGTGGATATACCGAGCCTTGTGTCTTCAAGAATTTAGATGACTAAGGGAGATCTATAAGAGTCTTGGACTACTTAGGATACTGACATAAACGAGGGTACAGAGAGTATTTGGATTAACTTTTATGGTTTCTTTACAGAATGTGATAATCAGCTCTAGTTATGGTCTTCTATGGAGTGATATTTTAAAAGTTTAGTTCTGGAACAAGAAGGGCTGGCAATCAGAAGTGGTCTCACCGTATGCTTGGGGGCTTCTCAGATGCCCCCACCTTCAGTCGTGATGTGAGTGATGTCAAAGCTGGGGGGGAGGTAGTTTCATCAGGAACATGGGTACTCCGAGGGATCTTTGTCACCCCATATTGAACTTTACCTCCCCAAAAAAACACCTCTCATATTTTTCTAGACTTGAATAAAAGCTCATTTTCCTCCATTTTACCAGGGAATAAGAAAAAAAAAAAAACAACAAACTTCGCCTCATACTGTAACGCAGAATTATAAGGGAGGAAGCCCTTGGCATGAATCAGCTCTTTGGTGAATTGCCTTAAAGAAACATCATACCCGTTTTCCCCTGTGAATGCAAGAATACAAATGGGAAGGAGGACACAATGTCCTAGAACCAACACTGAAGCGGTGAAAACATGATAAATATTAATGAGAGTTTAAATAAGACGTAATTTCAGAGTGCTAATTGTATTTAATGACAATAAAAATATTTATATTATTTCTTTAAGATTTCACAGAATGCAATGCCTGCATGATATTCCATGAAAAAGCAGTTTCTATGGCTAATTCACTTTGGAATATCTACCTAATATATGCATATCTTAGATTCAGACAGTATAAGTTATTGTGGTATTGGTATACGAGAATTCTTACTGTAAAAAAATAAAATGAAACAAAACTCGTTTGCTTTTATTTAACCAAGAGCTGCCCATTGTCGTTGATCCGTAAAACTATGTTTCTGTGTGTATCTGTGTGTATGTAAATACTTACTGAAATTTTGTAGAAATACTGTCCTGATATTATCTCCTATTTATCTATGAGGCTGTTGTTTCTTTCAGTTCAGTTCAGTTCCATCACTCAGTCGTGTCCGACTCTTTGCCACCTCATGGACTGCAGCACACCAGACCTCCTTGTCCATCACTAACTCCAGGAGTTCACCCTAACTCATGTCCATCGAGTCGGTGATGCCATCCAACCATCTCATCCTCTGTCATCCCCTTCTCCTCCTGCCTTCAATCTTTCCCAGCATCAGGGTCTTTTCAAATGAGTCAGTTCTTCACATCAGGTGGGCAAAGGATTGGAGTTTCAGCTTCAATATCAGTCCTTCCAATGAATATTCAGGACTGATTTCCTTTAGGATGGACTGGTTGGATCTCCTTGCAGTCCAAGGGACTCTCAAGAGTCTTCTCCAACACCACAGTTCAAAAGCATCAATTCTTCAGTGCTCAGCTTTCTCTATGGTCCAACTCTCACATCCATACATGACTACTGGAAAAGCCATAGCTTTGACTAGACGGACTTTTGTTGGTAAAGTAGTGTCTCTGCTTTATAATACGCTGTCTAGGTTGGTCATAACTTTTCTTCCATGGAATAAGCGTTTTTTATTTTCATGGCTGCAGTCACCATCTGCAGTGAATTTGGAGCCCCCCAAAATAAAGTCTGTCACTGTTTCTGCATCTATTTGCCATGAAGTGATAGGACCAGATGCCGTGATTTTAGTTTCCTGAATGTTGAATTTTAAGCCAGCTTTTTCACTCTCCTCTTTCACTTTCATCAAGAGGCTCCTTAGTTTTTCCTCACTTTCTGCCAGAAGGGTGGTGTCATCTGCGTATCTGAGGTTATTGATATATCTCCCAGTAATCTTGATTCCAGCCTTTGCTTCATCTAGGCCAGCACTTCTCATGATGTACTCTGCATATAAGTTAAATAAGCAGGGTGACAATACCCAACCTTGACGTACTCCTTTTCCTATTTAGAACCAGTCTGTTGTTCTGTGTCCAGTTCTAACTGTTTGCTTCTTGACCTGTATACGATTTCTCAGGAGGAAGGTCAGGTGGACTGGTATTCCCATCTCTTGAAGAATTTTCCACAGTTTGTTGTGATCCACACAGTCGAAGGCTTTAGTGTAGTCAATAAAGGAGAAGTAATGTTTTTCTTGAATTTGCTTGCTTTTTTATGATCCAACAGATGTTGGCAATTTGATCTCTGGTTCCTCTGCCTTTTCTAAATCCAGCTTGAACATCTGAAGTTCTCAGTTCATGTACTGTTGAAGTCTAGCTTAGAGAATTTTGAGCATTATTTGCTAGTGTGTGAGATGAGTATAACTGTGAAGTAGTTTGAGCATTCTTTGGCATTGCCTTTATTTGGGATTGGAATGAAAACTGACCTTTTCCAGTCCCGTGGCCACTGCTGAGTTTTCTGAATTTGCTGGCATATTGAGTGCAGCACTTTCACAGCATCATCTTTTAGGATTTGATATAGCTCAACTGGAATTCCATCACCTCCACTAGCTTTGTTTGTAGTGATGCTTCCTAAGACCCACATGACTTTGCATTCCAGGATGTCTGGCTCTAGGTAAGTGATCACACCATCATGGTTTTCTGGGTCGTGAAGATCTTTTTTGTACAGTTCTTCTGTGTATTCTTACCACCTCTTAATACCTTCTGCTCTGTTAGGTCCACACCATTTCTGTCCTTTATTGTGCCCATCTTTGCATGACATGCTCCCTTGGTGTCTCTAACTTTCTTGAAGAGATCTCTAGTCTTTCCCATTCTATTGTTTCCCTCTATTTCTTTGCATTGATCACTGAGAAAGGCTTTCTTATCTCTCCTTGCTATTCTTTGGAACTGCATTCAAATGTGTTTATCTTTCCTTTTCTCCTTTGCCTTTAGCTTTTCTTCTTTTCACAGCTATTTGAAAGGCCTCCTCAGACAACCATTTTGCCTTTTTGCATTTCTGTTTCTTGGGGATGGTAGTTTACTTACAGCCAACATTCAAACATATGGTAGGACACTGGTAATTGACTTCTGACAATTTAAACATCTGACTAGATTATTGATTATAGTATATAAATACCCCTTTGGACTTACTACTTTCAACACAAAGAGTATTAACAATATGTTTGAGCTAAAGTGAAATATACAATGCCTCTTGATAATATGTGTAGAATCATGTGTGATTCTGGTTTCCAAATGTCTAGTTTTGTATATGTAAGATTATTGAAATCGTCAGCATATACTGATGCCTTCTCTAACCTTGGGCATTAAGAAATAAAGTCACTAGTTTTTTAATGGTCTACTAATCAAAACACATATCTATTAATGTAGATAAATAGCTTTTACTTTACTTTCGAAAATTGCTTTTTTTTGAGACCAAAATAATATCTCAAATAAAGCAAAAGTAAGACACAATTTTATACATCAGCGATATCCATCACTTGGGAATGCAAATCTCTGCATTTCCTTCAAACAAAAATAATCAAATTTTTTCTTTAGATCATTCATTGGAAAATTCTCATAATGATATCCTCCATTCAGGGATGGAAATGATAGGATGATATCCACTTATTATAATAATGACTTTCAACAAGAAAGCATTCACAAAACTTAATGGCTCAAGCAAACATTAAATGTATAATTTTAGCAAGCAACTATATGGCATGAGAGGAACAAATATATACAAATTACCCAATATAACTATTCCACGTACAGCACAGTAGTCAAAGCAAGGATTAGGCCGCCAATAACTATAAAATGCGCACAATAGCACACTACAGTGAAACCAAATAAAACAATTTAAAAATTACAATGATAAGTTTGATAACTGTGTAGACACTTTAAGTGGTCTATTATGGAGAGAGATACATACCCATACACACATAATACACATACTTCTTACTACTAAATTTTTAAGTGACACAATTATTACTTTATAAGGCTTTTAAATGGGTGTGGTGTATCTTTCATGGTTAGCAAACTCATATTCAATTAGATGGGTTTGCCTTCAACATATTATAAGTTTATCAAACAAATGATTATTTTAACATGTCACTTTTTAAAATGGAAGTGGATCTTTCATACCGTAAACCTGGTTACTTGGGGGAAATAGAACTTGCATCGAGCTTAAGATAAATGTATAACTACCAACTACAGCTGATATTTAGTAATGTCTCAAGTGTTTTTATATTTACTATTTTGTGATGGCCTTCAAGTTAACTAGAAGAGCAAAACGGAGTCACATTTTATATAATAAAATCCATCAACCATGGTCCTATGCAATTCAAGTGCTTCTCACCATATGAACTATTTATAGCTTGGCATTGTGTTATGTATCAACTTGAAATAGACTAAAGATAAGAAAATAGAGATATTCTGTGATCTGATTTCTACCGTTTTGTATTTCTCAGGGACATGCTCATTTAGAGCTAAATTCATATTGCAATCAATAGCTTTTGTGTCCTCTTTACCCTTACTCCATATCATTAAGAAGTTTATATTTATTCAGTATTAAACAAAACACAATGAAAATGCTAGTATGAAACAATGTTGGAAATACATTATCTGAAAACTTAATTTCACTATGACAGCTTTCAAAACAGGAAATATGAGTGTTCGCTGAGAAAATCAACAGAAAATATCGCTGTTTCTAATCTGGCATGAGTCAAAATATCACATTCTTGATTTGACATGAAGAGCTGCAAAATAGACATGCTTGTGGCATTGCTCTCCAATAATATCTACACAAGACATAAAACGCATTTGCTTAGGTATGCAGTATAAAACTGATCAATATTCCCAGCTATCTGCATTAATATCCACATATGATACAAATGTAATTTGATACAGTTTATACCATTTTTTTCCTAAATTGTCCAAACACTCTATTGACTGAAGTGAAGATGTATCTTTTTTAAAGTATAAAACTTCTTATAACATAATAATATAAATTTTTACTCACATTATAATTTTTCCCTCAGGTGCTCAAAATCCACAAATCCTATTGGGTTGTCAACACCTGGATGAAGGAGAGAACATGGTCTGAACACAAGCTCTATGGTAAAGATTTATGTCTAAAAATACAGAGAGACAAACCGATACAAAATACACAGGTTTGCTGATCAAGTGTCTGCTCTCTGACATTACTCTTCAATGGTGTAACTGATTTCAGGAAATTGATTATTTCCTCCAGTGCTGAGTAAATGATCAAGAACAGTTTCTTTTATTTTCCTGGTTTACACTTAAAGTCAATGGTCACCTCTTTCAGTTAAAATCACTCTTTCCTGTACCTTCCTAGAAAGTATCCAAGTTGATTTTTAAACATCTTTCAACTGTTTTAAAAGTCCATATCATTAATATTTACTTGAAAAGTACTTGAGAATACTGTCCCAGTGGCATTTTCATTTTTTCACCATTTCTCAGACCAACGTAATTTAGCAAATAAATGCAAAATCACATGCCAGATTTGACTTTGAGGAGAAAGTTTTCACCTGCCCAATCCACAGTGAACTACTTCAAACAGGTAAGTCACTTAAAAATTAGTTTAAAAATAAATGAGGGTCACAATAGGGATCAAATACAAAAATTAGCTACATAAGGAAAAGGAATAAAAAATACAATTCCTGAGCAAAAGAGGTCATTATCAAAGGGCTCGGTGTTTCATCAAAACACAGTGTATTTCAGGTTCAAGTGTAACATACAGTGTATACTTTCTCTCCATATATTTAAAGTTGGAACATTTAGTTCCATCTACAGGGTTTGAAGGAAGTCTACATATTTACACTTTAATATTTATGAGTCGATAAAAATGAAAGCATTTTCATCAATATTACTTTTACTTTATTTGACTGAATTACTTCAACAGCATCTTACAATTTTACAACTCAAGTGACTGAGAGAGAAAGAAAATGATGCAGACTGTGGTACATTCTTCTTCTCTCATTTCAAGTGCAGCTCTGCTTTGGTATGAAGTCTTGCCTGTTTTATTTTGCTTTTGTTTTTTATAAAAGTAAAGCATGAGTATGTTTTAGAAGAATGTATCTAACTGTACAAAAATTCCCATGTGCATTCATTTTAGTTGAAATGTATGCTCAGTGAATTTATATGGCCAAGTGGAGGACTGATTCTGATTAATTTAGTTCTCTAGTTTTAAAAGATTGACGTTGAATAGAATGTCTTTTCCTTTGTGTGTCCTGATTTTTTTCCACCTCCCTACAATGAAAGAATCTCATTTTGTCCTCTATTTCAACCTAGAGGGTAGTAAGTCATTCCCTTAGGTGTAATAACCAAGGCACTAACTGTGATTCAGTTAGCAAGATGGTAATAATGATAACAATATCTCAGAGTCTTTTTCCCTAGAGACTCTCAAAGACACTACCAGTACTAACTCTCCCACATTATAAGTTTCATGATCTGTACCCGAAGGTTTAAATGTAGCCCTAAGCTGAAAAGAATTTTTTTTTAAAGTGGCACCTTGTTATTATTATAGCATACATTTATTCCCTGCGTGCCTTTGGGTTGTCTCTGCTTATGACAACAAGTTTTTACAACTGTCAGCAAGTGCCAGCACAACTGGAAAAGGGCAAGTGAGAATGTCTTGTACTTCATGTATCAACAATATTACTTCCCATATTCCTTTGTTCTGGATAGTTATAGAGTAAATATATATTTAGTAGCATCAAATGGTGCCTGGAAAAATTATCAGGGTTATGAAAGTGGGGAGAGAGCTAAATGCTTGTCGGGCTGTTTCATTTTATAGGGAAAATCTAGCATGTCATATTTGCTCACACTAATATGTTTCTTTAGCCCCTAAAAGCTGTTTCTGGATTTTTATTTACTGGATGTATTTGTGTACCGGTCAACAGTGAACAGGGTTTCTTTAAGATTTCCTTTCTCATCCATTTCCTCCATGGAATGAAGTGAAGGGCCACAATAACAGAAATAGTAAAGCAAGAGTTTTTGAAACAGCTCATCTTTGATCAAAAATTGTTTATAGAATGATTAAGGATACTGGATAAAAGATGAACAGTAAAGCAGAGGTTCAGATGAGGTATTAGGAGCATAACACATTTCTCATGTCAGAAAACTTCTCTTGCTCTGTAGCACAGGGAACTCTGGTCAATGTTATTTGCAGTCCAGATGGTAGGGAAGTTTGGGGAGAAATGGATATACGTATGTATGTATGGCTGAGTTGCACTGCTATGCACCGTAAACTATCAAAACATTGTTAATTGACTATATTCCAATATCAAATACAAAATTTTAAAAATGACAAAACTTGCTAACTTTGGAAACAATGATCAAAGCTAAGTTTGGGTATATAAAAGTTACAAGGGAAGCATATCAAATTGAACTATCATTAGATCATTATCAGTCTATTTTGACTGTCAGAGATTTAAAAAAAAATTAGGATAGCAATGAAAGAATTTTTAAATTCATAAAGTTCTCTTTTAATGAACTATTGAACTGGATACTTTGCACATATATGCACATGGGCAGACACCTATAAGCAAAAAGTAAGTTCACATACCGTGATTAGATGTGTGGATGCAAGGAGACAAGGGAATGAAGAATGAGAAGTACTGAAATCTCATCCTCCCTGAGATAGTCCTGAACATCGCCGCCTAAATATCTGATTCTTATTAAGCAAGGAAACACGTGTGTGTCCATTGTTGACAAGGTCAGTACCTTCGTTTTCAATAGCAATAGAACTGCGAGTGCAAGACACCATTCTATATGACTACCCAGCTCTCCTTCACAGGCCGGGGAGCACAGCGATGGATTCATCAATGTGTTTATTACTTCAGATCATCTCAGATATTCATGACCAATTTCCTCCCCCCATGAACTTTATCTTCCATCATATTCACAAAATGCCGTGTCAAGCTTTTCAACAAATTGGCTCTAAAGTCTTTTCCAGATTTTTAGCACCAATAAGAGATATATTTACATTAAAGGCAACAAATTTAAAAGTGTACATATTTTTTCAAAAGCCTGTATTGATATACAATAAGAAAAACATCCTATTAAATTATCAGAATGTAAAGCTGCTCCTTATCACAATTTCTTAATTTTAAACTACAATGACTGTTATTATTATGGGTAATTTGGAGCGGCAGAATCCCTTTCCCTGATGGCTCAGATGGTAAATGCAGGAGCCCTGGGTTCAATCCCTGGGTTGGGACGATCGTCTGTAGGAGGTCGTGGCAACCCACTCCAGTATTCTTGCCTGGAGAATCCCACGGACAGAGGAGCCTGAAGGGTTGCAGTCCATAGGGTTGCAAAGAGTAGGACACGACTGAGTGACTAACCACAGCGTATTATGGAGCATAAGCTTTGCAAAACACGCTCACTTGCATAAACCTTTACTCAAAATCCTCTGTAGTGCAATTCAGTCACACCCTACACGCAGAAGAAACTACTGTCTGACAATGGTAAGTAACTTGACAAAATCCCATTACAACTTCAAAACTAGTTGATCATACTAGTGAAAGCACTACCATAGAAATCGCAGTCTCAGATCGAGAGAGGAAGCCTGTGAAGTCGAAGATTTATGAAAGGTAGGGTACATTGCTCCGACTCATGTTTTCTGGGGAAAAAAAAAAAAGGCCCGGAATAAAAGAGCACAGTTTTCTCAGAACTGTAGAAACTGATTGGGGTCTGTGGCTTGGGGCTGTTACCTGACGGCACGCCTGCAGGTACAAACTTGCCTTCATCTACCTTGACTAACCATAGTTATGACAGTATTTAAATAGGGATTTTTAACCCAACTGACTTACTGCTTCAAATGAGTAATTATGAACGACCATTGAAGTCCTCCTGAGTTTTCAGATAATTGGCCTCAAATACTTAGAAGTATTTGAGCTCTTCCTACCCAACAACCTGTTATTACTCAGATCACCTTTTTCACAGGACTAAAGCCCATATGTAATCTTTAACAAGTATTCAATTATTATACCCTCTGGAGCATTCATACATAAAATGCTTTATTACACATTTTTTAAAAGGGCTGCTGAATTTATGAATAACGTCACACTTTCTCATTTGTAAGAGACTGTCCCTAGAGACTTCATTCTGTAAGATTAGAAGGTAAAACTCCTAACTAAATAACCCCTTGGTCTGTGCACTTGTTTTACAAAAAAAAAAAAAAAAAAAAAAAACGAAGTTCAATCTCACAGGTGATTCAGGTAGCCACTGGTTTTGAATTTATCCAATTCCAATTATTAAATAATTATTTTCTAAAAATTAGCAGGCCTGTTTTAATAATGTTTTAACATCTTAACATCTTAGCAGTGGTCAGAATCTTCTCCTCAGTCTTTCCAGGACATTTTGGCTTAATTTAAAAGTGAAGATAAATATAATTTAAACTAAAAGATAAGATGCATATTTTTAAATCTCATAAGAAAGATTTCGTGGAGGACTGGCATATTTTAAACCTCATAAGATTGGGGGGGGGAGTGGTGACCATACAGTGATTAAATTATTGGGAAACTTAACTTTTTTTTCTCCAATTCTGCAGTGCAGATTGTAGATAGGAAAGCAGGCTGAAGCCTGGAGGATGAAACTTGGCTCCCCTGTTCTTTCTCTCAGAGAAAAGTTCAGCCAATAGTTGTTTAATATAGTGAGTTTTCACTAGAAAAACATTTGTGCAAACAACATTATTTCAGAAAATCTTGTTTTACAGCATAAATCTGTACTATGTATTCAATGAAAGGGAAAGTGGTAATTGCTCAGTCATGTCTGACTCTTTGCAACCCATGGACTGCAGTTTGCCAGTCTCCTCTGTCCCTGGAATTCTTCAGACAAGAATAATGGGGTGGGTTGCCATTTCCTTCTCCAGGGGATCTTCCCGACCCAGGGATCAAACCCAGGTCTCCTACATTGCAAGCACATCCTTAACCATCTCAGTCACCAAGAAAGCCCCTATATATTCAATAGTTTCAATAGTCTTCTCCAACACCACAGTTCAATACCATCAATTTTTTGGTGCTCAGCTTTCTTTAGAGTCCAACTCTCACATCCATACATGACTACTGGAAAAACCATAGCTTTGACTAGACGGACCTTTGTTGGCCAAGAAATGTGTCTGCTTTTTACTATGCTGTCTAGGTTGGTCATAACTTTTCTTACAAGGAGCAAGCATTTTTTAATTTCATGGCTGCAGTCACCATCTGCATTGATTTCGGAGCCCAAAAAAATAAAATCTGTCACTGTTTCCACTGTTTCCCCATCTATTTGCCATCAAGTGATGGGACCAGCTGCCATGATCTGTTTTCTGAATGTTGAGCTTTAAGCCAACTTTTTCACTCTCCTCTTTCACTTTCATCAAGAGGCTCTTTAGTTTTTCTTCACTTTCTGCCATAAGGGTGGTGTCATCTACATATTTGAGGTTATTGATGTATCTCTCTTTAGCTGTGGATATTTAATATTTTCAGTTTCATTCACTATCATAGATAAATGGAAATTAGCCTCAGTACTGAAAATATTCTTTTCCAAGTTTAACCTAAAATTTGTAGAAAAGGACAAGGTATATATTTGAAGTAGATATTAATACATGGATATAGATTTTCACCTCATCTGTGAAAGAAGATAAAAATTCCTAGCTAAGAATTGAAGGGACTACTTTATTAAGAAGTAGATTCACCTTTATGGAAAGCATTTACATCAAGAACAAATCAATGTTTCTTCCATCTTCATTTGGAAGAAGTTTGGACTAGATATCTCTAAAAGCTTTTGCGTGCCTTTGAACATATTTAGGAAAATGGTTTATTGGCCAGTCTTTCTCTGTGGTTCTCTGCATCTCTTCTATTCTTCTTCAAAATCAAAAGAAGATTCTTATCCTTTCCTCTTCCCCAGAATAGATACATTTGTGTCACATCACCAAAAAATAAATCACATTATTCCTTTATTTCTGGTCTCCCTTCAGTTGAACTGTTATTACCCTAGTAGGAAGAATTTATTAAGTTACTCATACAAGTCCTCATACAAGTCCCATTTGCCAAAAGACATTACTTGCATGACTCATGCTGAGTCATTTAGCTTAAAGTTATCCTATACCTTAAAGAACTATGTAATTAAAGATCTTGAATTGTTTTTTTTTTTTTTTCCTCTGAGTAGTCCTCAGGGTGATTTTTAAGTCACAACGTATTTTAAAAAACTAAGTTGCTTCTAGAGTCAGTTGTGGTAGACATCCTCCACTGAGAATCCTATTCACTATTCCTACAGGGATCTAGCTAAGACAGTACTCTATTTTCACCAAAGACTTGGATAAAATAACAACAACAAACCACTGTTTTTTTTGTGTGATATGAAAATTAGATTAGTAATATGATATGTTTAGAAAAACAAACACTTTAGACACATTTAAGCTTCCTGTAATTAAAACCTCTGTTCATTGTGTCCTGAATGTTAAAACCTGTTACCTCTTCAATTCAGTTATCATATCAGAGGATTCCCTAGGATCTGGGCAAGGTTTGATAAGACAGCAAAGTATTAAGGAGACAAGGGGGAAAGTAGCACTAATACAAATGCTATGTAGAGTCCCCTTGTTGTAGACAGAGATACTACTTTCTCTTCCATTTCTGTACCTTTGTCCACACCACAGACAAATAACCTACTCACCATAGGCTTCAATTTCCTAACTCCATAAAGTAAAGGGGTTGGACTGTTTGACCTTTAAGGTGCCCTTTAGCCTGCAAATCTTACAGTTCTGTAACTTTCAATTGATGGACTATACAGAGAGAGGAATACTTTAGGAATAAGCCTGACAGCCTACAGGCCAATGATGACACAGATGTTCGTATTTTTAAGGAGGTGATAGAAGATATTTGATCCCAACGGTTTGGAGTCCCCCAACTGTGATAAAGGAAAAGAGCTGAGAAGCCTTACAACATTAGTGTTCTTTGTCTCTTTGTGGATGACCCTTTCACATTAATATCAACATCAGAAACTCTGAATTCAAGAAAAGAAAGGGAGAGTCACACATTCTTTCAATATCCCTTTACCAGTGAACATTTGAGAACCATAGGAAGCCAAATCAGACATCACTTAAAATAGTTTTTGGGTCAAGATTACAAAAAAAAGGAAGATAGGAAAGAACAGTGGAATCAGCAGGAGTGTGTCCCCTAAAGTCCCTTAAACTAAGTTGGAACGCAACCCAGGGCAAGTTAGCTAGAGCACTTCTCAGTGGGATTTTACCCACGGAAAGGCATTAACCACAAATTGTCCTCTGAAAGCACTTTCCCTCAACACCAAAAATCACTGGGAAAAAAAGGATATTATTTGTTAAGGAGACTTTCAATAAAGCATGCATGCCAAATCTTATTGCTTACAAAATTCATAATCAGTCCTGAAAATGGGCATCTTAAACTGTGGAATGAATGTGATCTTGTCTTTCAATCTCAAGCCAAGATCATATATATGGGAATTTTATAACTCCTATATAACTGTTGGCTATATTTGCAGATTTCACCAATGTGTAGAGGGTAAAAACAAAGTAATAATAAAAAACATTTTTCTGTTCCCAGTTAGGCATCCCTATTTTCTGGTTTTACATAGAGTTAGTTTTTAGAGTCACAAAGTGACTGTGGCTGTCCAAAAAACACCACAGAGCAATTTACATGCAGAGAGCATCTCAGTTCATAGAATGAAGAGAAAAATGAAATTTCAGCAGAACAGGAATCTTTGACACATCTCTGGTAAACTATTCAAGTATAATTCAAATATTCAGTAGACCACAATATTTTCTATTTTCCTTCAGAGGTTTTCTTATTCACTTTCCTTCTGTCCATTTCAAATATCTAGGCTGTTTATTTTCAAAATGTCTATCCAAACTAACGGATGCACAATGAAAACAAAATAAGGTATGTCCACTCTTTTTTTCTGTAAGTTAATTAACATTTTTAAGATTTAATTGCTTCAAAAGCTAGTATAAAGTCCTATCATTTAAGGAGCATTTAAACATAAATATAAACTGGTAAAACTGACATATTGATATTTCCCTATAGTTTGCTTGTGCAGACTATCTTATAACACAGAACTTGGGAAGCAAAAAGAGATGTGAAAATAGATTCATTTTGCTTTCCTATTTCAATAATGTATTTTTAATTGAATAAAAGTTTATATTGCAAGACTTTGAACCAGTAGTTGAATTAATTTCTCTCACTGAATTTTATATAGAATTGGAAAGCTACTTGTAATCTCAAATGATAAATACTATTTGACTATGTAGTAAGACTTCACTATGTATTATAAATTATTAAAAGAATAAAAAGAAAATTATATACCTATTATTAGCCAACATTAGCTTGGTTGAATTTCACTGTAGTTTTCTTTCATTGAATGTATCATTAAAAAAAAAAAGATTTCTGAATGTTTTGTTTGTTATACTTCAAAAGCCATAAGAAATAGCTTCTATATTTACTATATCACAGAATGATGCTATCCAAGCGATTGACCATGCAAGCAGTATATTTTCAAGCTGACAGTTTTATATGGCTAGAATCTATATCTATCTATATATATTTTGCTTTCCCATATGAATAGCTCATTCTAAATTCAATGCTTTGATCTATCCTATCACCCTCCCAGAGTTCAGTTCAGTGTAAATCCCCACTGACATTACTTTGTCATTGTTTTCGGTCTATGATACTAATACACAGCCTCTATTTTTTGATTGATTTTCAGTTTTATTAGATATCATTGCTTTCAAAATAATTTATTTGTAAATAATATATTCACTAGTATAAATTATCTTGTCATAATATTTTTTTCAACTTGGGTATGATTATTTTTTATAGTTCCATGTTATAAATACACTTTAAATAGAGGCAAGTGTACTTTAGCAAAGGAAGAAAGTTGTGATGTTAATACAGGGCTTCAGATGCATAGGCATGCATTGATTCATTTGTTTGAGTATGATAGAGTTGTGGACTATTTTCAAACAAGTGCAAATAAACATGCTAAAACTGATAAGAGACATCAAATTAATAAAAAATTGTCATCAGTGCAAATAATGTATAAAAAGGGTAAGTTAACTGACAGAATTTGAAAACTTTATTAGTTGGAGTAATTTTAATATCCCAATCTGGTATATATTATCTAGATACAGTGAGAAAAAAAAAAAAAAAAAAAAACACTACAGTGTATTTAGTTTACTTTTTTTGAACAAATACTGTAATCAAACCAAATGTTCGTTATATTTTTATCTATACCACAACCTTAATATTTTATTCAAGAAAGTGCCTCTGAGCAGTCTTCAGGTACACTGCATACATTTCAGTATGCTGCCTTTATTTTAATTAATTTGAAATTATAAATATGAAAAAAGCTTCCCAAAATATGAAACAAAAACTAATAATTAAGGGAGAAATATAAAGCTGAACAATTATTGTTACAGACTTCAATATGCCTACTTTAAGTGATGGAAAGAAAAAAATGGAAGATCAGCCAAGAAACAGAAGACTTGTAAACACTACAAATC
Organism: Giraffa tippelskirchi; assembly: GCF_054371585.1. NCBI lineage: Eukaryota > Metazoa > Chordata > Mammalia > Artiodactyla > Giraffidae > Giraffa > Giraffa tippelskirchi. The sequence goes on along the minus strand of NC_137280.1, from coordinate 172,662,159 downwards.
AATTAGAAATAATAAATGTGAACAGAAGGTTTGATATATTTACACAATGGAATGTGACTCAGCCATGAAAATGAATGGAATAATGTCATTTGAAGCAACATAGATGGACCTGGACATAATTATACTAAGTGAAGTAAGCCAGAGAGAGTAAGACAGATATATAATATTGCTGAGATGTGGAATCTTGAAAAAACATATACAAATGAACTTATATACAAAAGAGAAGTAGACTCACAGACACACAAAACAGATGTTTCATTACCAAAGTAGTGGAGAAAAAGGGATAAATTAAGAGTTTGGGATTAACTTATATACACTACTATATATAAAATAGATAACCAACAAGGACTCTACTATATAGCACTGTGACCGATATTCAATATTTTGTAATAACCTATGAGGGACAAGAACCTGAAAAAATAGATATATACATATGTATTAATGAATAACTTTGCTGTACGCCTGAAACACACACAACATTGTAAATCTATATTTCAATAAAAATAAAATAAATAAAATTTAATTTAATTTAAAAAAAAAAGAAATATGTATAGAACACTTCGCCCAATAGCAGCAGAATACACATTCTTCTCAGGTCCACACAGAACTTTCTACAGAAAAGACCATATGCTAAGCCATTAAACAAGCTTCAATAAATAAAAAATAAATAAAATCATAAAAAATATGTCTCTAAATGCAATGTAATTAAATTATAATTCAATGACAAAAAGCAATTTAGGATAGTTACATATACATAAGTTCAGTTCAGTCGCTCAGTCGTGTCTAACTCTTTGTGACCCCATGAACCTCAGTACGCCAGGCCTCTCTGTCCATCACCAACTCCCGGAGTCTACCTAAACCCATGTTCATCGAGTTGGTGATGCCATCCAGCCATCTCATCCTCTGTCGTCCCCTTCTCCTCCCGCCCCCAATCCTACCCAGCATTAGGGTCTTTTCCAACGAGTCAACTCTTCGCATCAGGTGGCCAAAGTATTGGAGTTTCAGCTTCAACATCAGTCCTTCCAATGAACACCCAGGACTGATTTCCTTTAGGATGCACTGGTTGGATCTCCTTGCAATCCAAGGGACTCTCAAGAGTCTTCTCCAGCACCACAGTTCAAAAGCATCAATTCTTCGGTGCTCAGCTTTCTTCACTGTCCAACTCTCACATCCATACATGACCACTGGAAAAACCATAGCCTTGACTAGATGGAATTTTGTTGGCAAAGTAATGTCTCTGCTTTTAAATATGCTGTCTCAGTTGGCCATAACCTTCCTTCCAAGGAGTAAGCGTCTTTTAATTTCATGGCTGCAGTCACCATCAGCAGTGATTTTGGAGCCCAAAAAAATAAAGTCTGACACTGTTTCCACTGTTTCCCCATCTACTTCCCATGAAGTGATGGGACCAGATGCCATGATCTTAGTTTTCTGAATGTTGAGCTTTTATATACATAAACATAAACATATACATATACATATATATGTTTATATATATATAATATATTATGTATATATATTTTGTATTATGTATATTATGTATTATGTATATTATCTATATAATATATTATGTATATATATTTATATACATAAACATAAACATATACATAAACTCCTAAATAATTGATGATTAAATGAAAAAATACATGGAAAATTATAAAATACTTGGAAGTAAATTAATTAGAAAATATTTTGGGGACAAATGAAAATAAAAACACTAAATATCAAAATATACTCAATTCAGCTAAAGAAATTAGACCGTAAGAAATTAGAAAAAGAAGAGAAAACTAAGCAAACTCAAAGCAAAGATAAGGCAATGTAATGAAAATAAAGGAAACAGAAAATAAAATACAATAAAGAATATCAATAAAACAAAAAATGATTCATGAAAATGTTAACAAAATTAGCAAACTTTTAGCTAGATCAATTATGAGAAAAAGAAAGAAGACTAGAGTTACTAAAATCATGACAGGAACAGGGGGAATTACTACAGAATTTACAGAGGCCAAAAAAAAAAAGTAAGGAAATACTAGAGGCATTTTTTAGCTAACAAAATAAAATAAGTGAATTGGACAGATTCCTTAAAAAAAGCAAAATCTACCAAAACTGACTCAAAAGAAAGTACAATATCTGAAAGTATCATAACAAGTAAAAAGTTTGAGTTAGTAATAAATAACCCCCACAAAAGAAACGCTGAGACCTACATGGCATCACTGGTGAATCATACTAACCCTTTAAATAATAAATGTCAATTCTTCACAAAATCTTCAAAATATACTGAACAACCAGGACAATTTCCAACTTATTCTATGAAGCAAAAACTGATAACAAAATCAGGCTAAGAAAAGAAAACTGCAAGATGGATAAGAAAGCAATAAATTTTCAAGAAAGCTAAAAATCAATACCTTGCAAATATAGAAGCAAAAATCCTCAACAAAATCCTGGCAAATCAATTCTGTGTACTCAATTTCTCAGTTGTGTTCAACTCAGCCACCCAATGGTATCACCAAGAAAATCAAAAGATAACCCACAGAATGCTAGTATTTCAAATCATACATTGCAAAGACCTATCTTCAGCATATATAAACAAAGACAACTAATCCAATTAATGATTGGGCAAAGAATAGACCTTTCTCCATCTTGCCTAATAAGCACCAGAAAAGATGCTCAAGATTATTTGTCATTCTGCTGCTGCTGCTTAAGTCACTAAGCTGTGTCTGACTCTTTTGTGACCCCATGGACTGTAGCTCACCAGGCTCCTCTGCCCATGGGATTTCTCAGGCAAGAATACTGGAGTGGGTTGCCATTACCTTCTCCAGGGACTCTTCCTACCCACAGATAGAAACCACAACTCCTGCACTGGCAGGTGGATTCTTTACCATCAAGCCACCTGGGAAGTCCTAGTAGCCATTAGGGAATGTAAATCAAAATCACAATTAGGTACAGTTCAATTCTAGAAAGATGATTATCAAAAAGAAGAAATAGCAAGGAGATATAGAGAAATTACAATTGTCACTCATTGAAGGTAGAATATAAAATGGTGAAGCCACTCTGGAAAACAATTTTTTGGCAATATTTCAAAATGTTAAACATCAACTTACTATATGACCCAGCAATTTCACTCCTAGGTATAGCCAAAATGAAAATCCATGTCCATATATAAATTCATATATGAGTGATCAAAGCAGCATTATTCACAATAGCCAAAAGTAGAAACAATTCAGATGTCAGCTGTTGAATGGAATAAAACAAACATATTCACATAATAGAATATTATCCAGCAATAAAGAAGAATGAAGTAGCCACACAATCTTAAAATATGGGTAAACACTGACACCAGTATATCGGGTTTAAGAATCCATGCACAAACACAATGCAATATGTGATATTTTTGTGAAAAATACAAAATAAGAGAATTTATGGTAACAGAAAAAAGACCAGTGGTTGCCTAGACTTGGGTACATGGCGTAGTGCATGTTAGGTCACTTCAATCCCATTGGACTCTTTGTGACCCCAGGGACTGTAGCCTGCCAGGCTCCTCTGACCTTGAAATTCTCCAGGCAAGAATACTGGAGTGAGTTGCCATGCCCCCCTCCAGGGGATCTTTCCCACTCAGGGACAGAACCTGAGTGTCTTATGTCTCCTGAACTGGCAGGCGAGTTCTTTACCACTAGCACCACCTGAGGGGTTGGTACTGAGTAGCGAAGGAGAGCGGCTCCTAAAGTGCACCAGAGTTATTCTAGGGGTGATGAAAACGTCCTAGGACTGGATGGTAGTGATGGGTTGGCTTCCCAGGTGGCACAGTGGTAAAGAATCTGCCTGTTAATGCAGAAGATGCAAGAGATGGGGGTTCGATCCCTGGGTGGGGAAGATCCCCTGGAGTAGGAAATGGCAACGCACTCCAGTATTCTTGCCTGGAATACTCCCTGGACAGAGGAATCTGGTGTCCATGAGGTCACAAAGAGTACAACACGACTGAGTGGCTGAGTACCGACGCCGGCAATGGCAACTCTGTAAATATACTAAAAACCACTGCATTATATACTTTGAATGGTGAATTTTAATGTGTGAAATCACGTATCAATGAAAATGTTAAAATATATAAATAATACCAACATTTTAGCATCATTTCTTAATAAATCGCTTAATATCAATCATTCTTAGAGAATAAATTATGTACTAGTTGACTAAAGATGTTACATAGGATTACCTACTAGTTGATTAAAAGGTGGTTTAATTGCAATTAAAATACAAATTAATTGTAATTAATATACAAAATAAATATCGCAGGGATAGTATAGGTTTTGGATACCATTCTAATTGTCTAGAAGCATCATCTTATTCCAATTTCTGGAAAATGTTTTTTTTTTTTATTTCTTTGATATCAGGATTCCACAAATTCCCTGAGTGTGCACATTATATCCTATTTCAAATACCTTACAGAGGTCCTTCCATTTACTTTTACTCACTGATAGCAGCCTCCTCAATCCTCCTCCAAAAATAAGATAAGATTTCATATTTTAAAGTAAGCTAAAAATTTAAGATTACAAACACAGTTTATCTCACTTCCACTGTATTTTTAACAATGTGAATACTATATACTTCTAGAAGCAACAGGGGCTCAAAAAAAAACATACCATGGACCATAAATCTCTAGGACTCATCGTGTGGCTCTTTCTTTTACTAATATTGTTTGACAGGGAAACCGCCTCTCTTCTCAGTTGTTAAACTATAGAGACAGGCATGTTCTGACTCTTTAAAGATTATCTTTACTTGCTCTTTTTCCCTCAATGCTTTCCTCTTATCATCTTTTTCTACGAAACTTTAAAGTTTCTGCTGACTCCTCTGCTACTCGGGTAGTGTTTATTTTGGGAATTTAATATCCCTTGCTCCATCTAAAAATGTTCCACTCTCTTCTACCTTTTCCAGGATTTATGGTCTCAGAGTTATAATTTCAAGTCTACAGAACAGATAAATGCTGATATTGATTTATGCATAAATATACATACACATACATATGTGTGTAAATATTTATATATACACACACATACATTAAAGTTCAGCAAGCTGTGCTTGCCTATTACCATATCATTTTTCATTCTAGAAACTATAATCGGGAATATGCATCACATAACTAAAGCTTCAAATTCCTGCATATGATATATAATTCCTAAAGATGATCAACATTCCTGTGTACAGATGTCACGCCTCCCATTCAGGGATCTTGTCTGTTTCCTCTTTCATATTCTAGGTTGGCCTTGGAATTTATCTTTATCAATAGAATGGAGAATTGATACTGAATTAGTTCTATGACTTGCCCTAAAAAGGCCTGGCAGCTTCATTTTTTAATCTCTTGAAATCCTGAGGTACCATGTAAAAAGTTCTGGCTATGCTGCTGTAGAAACCGAGCAGAGAAAGAGAGTTGCCTGGACAGCCCACAGCTGTTGCAGACATAGCCGCTGAGGCACAATTCCTGTGACCTGAGGCATCATGGATGTTTCAGCTCTAATCAAACTCCCAGACAAAGGCACTGTATGAGTGACTTCAGCCAATCATGTGGAACAAAAATGATCTTTGCCCAAATTTCAGAATCATGAGCACATAAATGGCTGTTATTTTCCCACCAAGTTTTGGGGTGATTTATATAACAGCAGCAGATACATAACATAGGCATAAAACAGAACACACAGAAGAAGAAAATGGGGAAGAAAGTTTATCATGGGAAAGAGCCTTTGTAATTAAAATTTTAGGAACACAGAAGAATCTTCACATTGAAGTGTATTAAAAGATTTAAAAGATTTGCTGTTGCTGTTTAGTCACTAAGTCGTGTCGACTCTTGTGACGCCGTGGACTGCAGCCCACCAGGCTCCTCTGTCCATGAGATTTCCCAGGCAAGAATACTGGAGTGGGCTGCCATTTCCATCTCTAGGGAATCTTCCCAACTGAGGGACTGAACCCATATCTGAAGCATTGGCAGACAGGTTCTTTACTACTGAGCCACCTGGGAAGCCCCTTAAAAGAGTAAATGTGTATAAAAATATATTCTTTAGAAAATCAGTGAAGCTGATCTGTAAGGAACAAGTTTATGCTTTTGACTCATTATAATAAATACAAAAAAATAAAAGTTAAGAAAACCAGTGTAGATATGGTGTGTATTATTTATTGATCGTAATGTGTTACAATAACCCTTTTTAATCAAACAAGAATAGCAATGAGAAATTTTTACATTTTATGTTTGATGATTGCCAGGAGGTATAGGAATGACAGATGAGGCAAGTGAGAAACTCTCCTTTATTATCTTCCTATAAATAACAAGAGAATGGCATTGGAGTCTTTTCACCACTAGGCACTTTTCTTCACTGTCATAATCTTTAACAAGAGCTAATGATTTTGATGGCAGTATTGGCTACCTGTTATTAATATTTGCTCCAACACTCAGTGCATAAATCAATAAGCATTTGTTATCTTACATTTTCTATAGGTCACAAATCTCAGCATGGTGTAGCTGGGTGGCTCCACTGCAAAGTCTCTTGTAAACCCGTGGTCAAGGTACTAATTAGCCAAGGCTAGTTCTCATATGAGGACTTCAAGCAAAAGCTATGCTCCCAAACTCAATTGCATAGTCGTTGGCAGGATTCAATCCCTATGGGCTATCTGACTGAGGACCTCAACTTGTGGCTGTTTTCTTGTTCCTTGCAGGCCAGCTGACCTTCTTTCAGAACTAGCGAGTAAGAGAGCAAGGGTGGATGTACAAAATTGAAACCACAGTATCCTTATAACCTAACTTAGGCAGTAACATTCCATCATGTTTGTCATTTCAATTTCGTAGAAGGAAGTCAGTAATCCTAGATCCCACTTAAGGAGAGAAAATTATAAAAGAGCATGAATGATAGGAGATGATAACCATTAAGTCCAGGCTAGTGGGTGCCCAACATGGTGTTTCTCAAAAAATGAATAAGGTCTCCTAATCACGTATCACCAAACTGCATGAAATGCTTAGTTCAATAGAGAAAACAAATTAAAACAAGTCATTGCATAAAATTTAATTTATATTTTATTAATAATGAAAAAAATAAGAGCAAGAGAAATACTGGAGGAGAGCAGCAAAGAATTAAATCCTCCACATAAGGTACATAGATAAACAATCATGTTGAAAAGCCAAGCAAGGCGTGACGAGATTGCTAAACTCCATACACATCACAGAGCAGGCAAAAGAAAATATGCAGATTCTGAGAGTAAATATGGCCATGTAAAAAGAAGAAATGGCACTCATCAGTTGGAAACTACCTAGGTACAAGATAGGGAGTTAGGCTATAATGTGAAGAATCTTCATGGAAGATGGGAAAGAAAAAGAGGAACCTAACCAAGATTAAGAATAGTAGTAAGACTGAGCAGATGCTGATATTGTTATTCAGCTGATTAGCTATAACCCAAAGCTCATTTCATGTCTACATACATAATAAAATCAGGAATGTCTGGGCTGGAGCTGATTCACTAGAGTTTTGAATGTCAATGTTAAGTTCCAAATTAGAAAGATAGAGAAAAACCATTGAGGTTGCTCTGAAAATAGTTGATAGGCTGATTTCTCCCAGCCCAATTTAGTTCCTGTAGTACTATTGTTAGCACTAGGACAGAGGACAGGTTCATATCAGATTTAGAACAATTACATTGGACATGTGTGAAAAGCACAGGAGACTTTCTGCCGTGTGCACGTCAGAATTACAGGGAAAGCGGCTTAAAATCACAGTGAAGCTATTTGCATATCGCTGTCCAGTTGTCAGATGGGATCTCAGTTTATAAATGTAAAAATCACAGCAGACTTTATTTTCATCAGGATGTTAGGCTTCCTTACTGAAATGTAGAACATCAGCAAGACTCTCTGAATCTCCATAATCATATTTGTACAGTCTGGGCCTCAAAGGTATACAGACTGGAAGAGGAATCAGCAGACTTTTCAGCTGGGGAAAGTCTCCAAAAGTGACACCCTTTCAACAAATATTTTTAAAGTGTAATATTCAACATGACTATTGAGTGAAGGGAGAGATGAAAAATATTTCCAAGGAAGCAATGTGAACTATCAGCAATGCAGAAAATGTGATCCAAAAGTATTCTTAAGAGCTTTCTCTCTTACCAAGTGACTGCCTAGGGTCTGTTTACTGCCCCACTTCAATTTCGCGTTTGCCCCAAATCTGCACCAATTGATGTCTGAACAGGGCACTGTCTCCAGTCAACCAACTGTCGAGGGTATATCCCCAGAATCCATGGAACTTAAAGTCTAGTTAGGAATACAACCATTTGAACAGATACAATCATAAGAGAGTATAAAATATTTCCACAGTTGATCAGTTATATGAGAGAGGTATAAATATTCTCTGTAGGCACTGACAAAGGAGATAATAATTCTGAAAAAGAGCACAGATGACAACACCTGATTTGGATTTAGGAAAATTAACAGAGATTTTCGAGCAGACTCACAGAGTGGGTGGATTTAAGTCAGCAAGAGTAACATGAGAAGAGGTATAGAGTTGGAAAGTGCAGGACCTGTAATGATCAGACTATTGGGAATAAAAGTACAGGTGCCTGTGGGGAAGGAGGGAGATCTTTGAAGATAAGTCTAGAAAGATAGACTGGGTAGGTTATGGACTGCTGTGCTAAGAAATGATAGGAAATAGGATGTCACTGAAGAATGCTAAAACTACCACACAATTGCACTCATGTCACATGCTAGTAAAGTAATGGTTAAAATTCTCCAAGCCAGGCTTCAGCAATACATGAACCGTGAACTCCCAGATGTTCAAGCTGGTTTTAGAAAAGGCAGAGGAACCAGAGATCAAATTGCCAACATCCGCTGGATCATCGAAAAACAAAGAGAGTTCCAGAAAAACATCTATTTCTGCTTCATCGACTATGCCAAAGCCTTTGACTGTATGGACCACAATACACTGTGGAAAATTCTGAAGGAGATGGGAATACCAGACCACCTGACCTGCCTCTTGAGAAACCAGTATGAAGGTCAGGAAGCAACAGTTAGAACTGGACATGGAGCAACAGACTGGTTCCAAATAGAAAAAGGAGTACGTCAAGGCTGTATATTGTCACCCTGCTTATTTAACTTATATGCAGATATATCATGAGAAACGCTGGGCTGGAAGAAACACAAGCTGGAATCAAGATTGCTGGGAGAAATATCAATAACCTCAGATATGCGGATGGCACCACCCTTATGGCAGAAAGTGAAGAGGAACTAAAAAGCCTCTTGATGAAAGTGAAAGAAGAGAGTGAAAAAGTTGGCTTAAAGCTCAACATTCAGAAAACTAAAATCATGGCATCTGGTCCCATCACTTCATGGGAAATAGATGAGGAAACAGTGGAAACAGTTTCAGACTTTATTTTTGGGGGCTCCAAATTCACTGCAGATGGTGATTGCAGCCATGAAATTAAAAGATGCTTACTCCTTGGAAGGGAAGTTATGACCTACCTAAACAGCATATTAAAAAGCAGGGACATTACTTTGCCGACAAAGGTCTGTCTAGTCAAGGCTACGGTTTTTCCAGTAGTCATGTATGGATGTGAGAGTTGGACTGTAAAGAAAGCTGAGCACCGAAGAATTGATGCTTTTGAATTGTGGTGTTGGAGAAGACTCTTGAGAGTCCCTTGGACTGTAAGAAGATCCAACCAGTCCATCCTAAAGGAGATCAGTCCTGGGTGTTCATTGGAAGGATTGATGTTGAAGCTGAAACTCCAATACTTTGGCCACCTTATGCAAAGAGTTGACTCATTGGAAAAGACCCTGATGCTGGGTTGGATTGGGGGCAGGAGGAGAAGGGGACAACAGAGGATGAGATGGCTGGATAGCACCACCGACTCGATGGAAATGGGTTTGGGTAGACTCCGGGAGTTGGTGATGGACAGGGAGGCCTGGCGTGCTGCGATTCACGGGGTCACAAAGAGTCAGACACAACTGAGCGACTGAACTGAACTGAACTGAACTGAAGATATTTTCCAGGCAAGAGTACTGGAGTGGGATGCCATTGCCTTCTCTGGAAGATATTTTACTGAAGTATTAATATGTCTGGAGCTATGTTTTAAAAATACTACATAGCAATTTTATGGAGCATATATGTAGGAGCACGATTTGGTATTAAAGTGGTCTGCAGAAATGCTGCAATGTATTCATGTATGTCTCTCTTCATAAAATTATGTGCAAATATGACTACAATATTAATAGTGCATGTGTATTTCATCCATATACACACACACGTGTTGGGCTTCCCAGATGGCAAAGATGTATATAATCAGCCTGGCAATACAGGAGACACCGGTGATGTGGGTTCAATCCCTGAGTTGGGAATATCCTCTGGTGTCAGAAATGGCAACCTAGTCCAGTATTCTTGCCTGGAAAATATCCATGAACAGAGGAGACTGGCAGGCTACAGTCCATGGGGTCACAAACAGTCAGACAAGACCAAGCATTCACGCACCAAAAACGTGTGCATATTTGTTGCATTCAGAGGTGAGAATAAAATTTTAATCAAAATTATTTTTAACTTTACCATAAGGTACCATTTTATACTATATTTCGGTACAAAAGTGAGCATTTCATCTTCTCTGCCACAGCCCTCTGTGTTTTCTCAGTCTTTTAATTTTATTGAGGCTTTCAATGGCTAACTCAAAGATTCCTGCTAAATGTCACATTGCACTTGAAAATACATGGATTATCTTCAAATATCTTTTGTTGATTTCTAACATACTTCCACAGTGATAGGATAAAAGGCTCTGTATGATTTCAATATCTTTAGACCATGAAATTTTTACACCTTGCTTTATGTCCCTGGGTATGTTCCAGTGTCTCCTGGTTTATAGTCTATGGGAACTTAAATAGCATTTATATCTCACTATTGTGTGAAAATTGTATAAATCTTCATTAGGTTAAAAAAGTAAAAATCTGTATATATGCAAAAAAGTGAGCAATTCCATTTTGTTTCATTCTCATACATAAGGGAACTTAAATACACACTGCAGAACCAACCTGGGCCACATTAGAACTACTGGCTTAGAAATGATGGCCCAAAGTCATTAAAAATGGATAGCTGTTTAGTGGTGTGTGGGAAATGAGATGATGGTCACAGTCCAGTTCCTACTTAACAGGTGTCTACCTCATAAAAACCACCATCATAATCAGCACTTATTGGCACCCTTATCATCTGTGTGAAGAGAGAAGCCAAGATTTAAGATTGCTTTCCCTTCTCTGTCTGACAGGATGTGTAGGAAGCTTCCCTTCAACATTTCATAATGGCTTTACGTTTTCCTTTCAACAATGTTAATTTCTAAAATGAATTTAGTGTCTAAGAAGCCATCTCTAGGGACGGTCATTGACTTCTCAAACACATAGCAAATTCATTTTAGAAAACAATATTGCTAGAAGGAAAACATGGAGCCATTATGAAAGGTTGTTTATAATGAGAATATTTCAAGGGGTACCATTTCAGATCAGCAGTTTAAAGGCAGACATATGTTCCCACCACAGGGACCAATCCAACTGCTTGAACACCAGAGGAAAATTCATTACTTAAAATCATTAAAGGATCATACTCAAACTTAATCATGATTTACAGGGTGAAATCCACAGCTTTACTCAATGCTCCTTGATTGTGATATTGGATGCTACTCAGTGGAAGGAGAATTTGTTTTCCCTTGCTAGAGTGTCGTCTTTCATATTCTATGCTTTGTGCATGGAATCTAATTCCAAAACCCACTCATTTACCACAAAATTATTTTAAACCTTCACTGACTGTATAGGTGACTATTAAAACTCATCTTTGCATAAAGTTTCATTTATAGATAAAATATTTTAGGAACATTCCACTGTGCAGTATTTATACTTGAATTTTCTCATTTTGAAAAAAAAAAAATGTTTACTGTGGTGATGATAAGAAACCATTAGCTCTGTTTAAATGACTTAGTGTGATGTTCCAATAGCAGTTGTTTTAGGCTGTTGAAGAGTTAAGGGGCAATGGACTTGAATGCATTCCAATCATTTCTATATCATATTTTCATTAACCTTTCCATTCATAAGACAGAAAGAACAAAATTACCTGCCTAGCAAAATGCATTCAAAACACATTTATATTTATTACACAGAAAATAAAAAGCAAAGAAAAATTCACAAACACCTATGCTTAAACCAGTCTTATTTCATATAGAAAGACAATAAAGAAAGAAAAAATCATGAGAACTTTCAGGATAAAATTAAAACTATAAATAATTCACATTTGTCACAATAACTTTTTAATCCATACAACTAACATTTGCTTATTGAAAATTTTCAAAAAAGGACATATTTAAAATATTTGATAATACAAAGAAAAGGTAAAACATTTTCAATGTAAAATGTACACAAACTTGTTGACTGAATTTTTTAAAGTACAGAAACATACCATTGTTTTCCAGAACACTTTGATTCATTTTATACAGTTTTGTATTCTCTCTTCATTCTTGCCTATGAACATAATTTTTAAGGATGTGAGACTGAGCATTTTCACACATATAATGTAAAAATAAAAACTAAAATAAAACTTCTATGATTTGGACTACAATTTTGACATTATTGCTGCCCCATAAAGAGAAAATAATGCATATTTATGTAATTTGAGACATAAACTTCAAAATATCTCACTTGCAAGTGAAAAAAAATAAGATATAAAATTATGTAAAAGAAGAGTCAAATGAATATCTATGTTTACGATCTCTGTTGCATATTAGAAGCGAAACTTTTCACACAATATTACTGTAGTATGCTCCTCTTTTGAATATGATGATAAGTCAAATTAACAAATTATTCCTTAAATTTTCAGGTGTTTCTTTAACCTGTGACTATTGTTTTTCCACCCCTTCTAAAGAACAAGATCTCCATTATCTACAACACACGTGACTTATGTGGAAGCTTAAATATCCAGAAAAGATTGACTTGTTTCAAGTATATGTTCTAATTTGGATGTACATTTTTAAAAAAATATCCTACTTAAACCTTCTTAAGCAAACTATAACTTGCCTAAGGATCTGAGGACTGGGACATGATCTACTTATCTTTGAAAGAACCTTACATTGAGCATCACTTTTGACTTTTAGTAGAAATCAAATAAATTATATTAATAATTTTTTGAAGAAATAAAATTATAAAAAAATTCTTTCAGAAGTTAAAGGTTGTATTCCACATGGAAACAGACAAACATTTCTGACTTTAAAGTTATTCTTAAGAGCAAGAATAGAAGCCCATTTATCAATTTTACTCTTAAATAAGCTGAAGATGCTAGTTAAAAATAAATTTTCCTGGCTCTAAAAAAAATAAAAGAATGACTCTTTCATATAGATTGTTATGTTGTGATTGGTACAGATTACCTTTCGATTTATTATTTCCCATCTCTTTTTTTTAAAAAAAGAAAGAATCTACTAAAAATATAATTTCTAATTTTTAATTCAATTTAGGAACCATAATCTGAGGACTTAGCATGTTTCTCCATTTAGTAGCTAATATGCAAAATGCTTCATAAGGTGATATCTCTATCTAATTGTCACAATACTAAATAGAGTTTAGTGTAGTGCTAAAAATGACAGTTCTTACTTGATTTCATGTACTAAAAAATACCACTTCAAAATAAAAAGAGGCTTTTGATATGAGTATTGACAGGTGAAGGTTCATAATGCACAAAGACACAAAGTGCAAACCTGTAATTAGTAGAAATTACAAATCTGAAGCATTACATTAATACCACAAAGACAGTAAGGTCACAGATAAAAAAGAAATCTTCATTTTGTGACTCACAGTTTATTCTCTTTAAACACTTTTAATTTTGCATAATTATCATCCATCTTTTCATCTGAATGCCATTTTATGCACTGCTGATCTCTGAAACTCTTCAAATGTAGAAAATATTCCAAGGCAGTTTAAAGAAAAGCGGTTTGTTATGAAACTCTTCAATTTCACTTCTTCGTGTTTGTTTTACTCTCCACCCAAGCACACCTTAAACACCGCTCTGTTCATTCCTATCGCTGCAGAATGTCCTTTGACTTCTCAAACATTATCACCTCTTGTCAACCCTGGCATGAAATAGCTTTGCAAGGTTTTTATGTTGATTTTAAGGAATTAGCAGCATCAAGCATGTTATTTATTCTGGGTTTATCTTCAGTGATATACACTGCTACCAGCAGCACTGGATTGCATCATGAATAATCTTCTCAGGATTGGCTGCTGAAGTATTATATCTTCGTCTGGATTAAGGTTGTCTATATCCTGCACCAAAATTTAGTTTTTTAGGACTTCATGTTGCTAAGTTCAGTCAATAAGAAATCTAGTTTCTCAGAATTCAAATTTACAAGGCCATCTCCCCCAAGCCAATGCAGAATATTTAGCATCTCAGTATATTATACATTTATTTACAAAGTCAAGCTCTCATCCCTATCCTGTTTGCAATAAACACACACACACACACACAACTAGACTGATAGATTTGTTATAGGTTTGTTTTCATTTCTAATGAAGAATCAGTTTAGTTCAGTCACTCAGTCGTGTCTGACTCTTTGCGACCCCATGTACTGCAGCACACCAGGCCTCCCTATCCATCACCAACTCCTGGAGCTTACTCAAACTCACGTCCATTGAGTGGGTGATGCCAGCCAACCATCTCATCCTCTGTCGTCCCCTTCTCCTCCTGCCCTCAATCTTTCCCAGCATCAGGGTCTTTTCAAATGAGTCAGCTCTTCGCATAAGGTGGCAAGAGTATTGGCGTTTCAGCTTCAACATCAGTCCTTCCAATGAACACCCAGGACTGATCTCCTTTAGGATGGACTGCTTGGATCTCCTTGCAGTCCAAGGGACTCTCAAGAGTCTTCTCCAACAACACAGTTCAAAAGCATCAATTCTTCGGCGCTCAGCTTTCTTTATAGTGCAACTCTCACATCTATACATGACCACTGGAAAAACCATAGCCTTGACTAGATGGACCTTTGTCGGCAAAGTAACGTCTCTGCTTTTTATGTGCTATCTAGGTTGGTCATAACTTTCCTTCCAAGGAGCAAGCGTCTTTTAATTTCATGGCTGCACTCACCATCTGCAGTGATTTTGAAGAATGAGAGGAGACAACTATGCAAATATATACAACTAATAATAGAATTCTGCACAATAATTTCAGCAGTGTGTATCTGACAGATGCAGTTGTAAAATCTTGAATATCAAGAAGTGAAATAAGTTTGTGGAGTAAGGGCTGGCCTAACACAACTTGAAGAGTGAAGACAGACCAAAGCAGACGTCTGGGATGCCAGAGAACTTCTGCGTCAGTGATGGCCCCGTCACAGGCTTTGCTCATTGCTCTGATTCCCTGAGAGGCCACTTTTTTCTCCACACAGCACAGGCTCTTCCGTCCAGCAGAGGTCACACATTGGCGAAGGTCAGCTATAGTTAGCTCATTCACAAATGGAGCAACAGATGTACGTCTCATTGTTCTTACAGGCAAAATTAGGAGTTGGGATTAGATCAATTATTCATAAACATTTTTGGTCAAATTTCCCACTGATAATCAGAGAAGAAATTTGGTAACTCCACAAAAGACAAAAAAGCACATATAGCATTTTAGAGGCTTAAGCCTTCTACAGAATAAAGAATTGTACAGTAGTTTGTACATTCTTTGGCATTGCCCTTCTTTAGGATTGAAATGAAAACTGACATTTTCCAGTCCTGTAGCCACTGCTGAGTTTTCCAAATTTCTGACATATTGAGTGAAGCACTTTAACAGCATCATCTTTTAGGATTTGAAATAGCTCAGCTGGAATTCCATCACCTCCACCCACTTTGTTTGTAATAATTCTTCCTAAGGCCCACTTGACTTCAAACTCCAGGATATCTGGTTCTAGGTGAGTGACCAGACCATCGTGGTTACCTAGGTCATTAAGACCATTTTGTATAATTATTCTGTGTATTCTTGCCATCTTTTCTTAATCTCTTTTACATCTGTTAAGTCCTTACCATTTCTGTCCTTTATCATGCCCATCTTTGCAGGAAATGTCCCCTTGATCCCTCCAATTTTCTTGAAGAAATTTCTATTCTTTCCCATTCTATTGTTTTCCTTTATTTCTTTGTATTGTTCCCTTAAGAAGCCTTTATTATCTCTCCTTTCTATTCTCTGGAACTCTGCAGAGGAACCAGAGATCAAATTGCCAGCATTCATTGCATCGTACAGAAAGCAAGGGAATTCCAGAAAAACATCTTCTTCATGACAACATTAAAGCCTTTGACTGTGTGGATCAAAACAAACTGTGGAAAATTCTTAAAGAGAGGGGATTACCAGACTACCTTACCTGCCTCCTGAGAAACCTGTATGTAGATCACGAAGCAACAGTTAGAACAAGTCATGGAACAATGGACTGGTTCAAATTTGGGAAAGGAGTATGAAAAGGCTGCATATTGCCACCCTGCTTATTTAACTTATATGCAGAGTACATCATGCGAAATGCCTGGATGGATGAAAAATAAGCTGGACTCAAGATTGCCAGGAGAATTATCAGGCAACCTCAGACATGCAGATGATACCACTCTAATGTCAGAAACTGAAAGGGAACTAAAGACCCTCTTTATGAAAGTGAAAGAGTGAAAAACCTGGCTTCAAACTCAACATTCAAAAATACTAAGAACATGGCATCCTGACACATAACTTCATGGCAAATACACGGGAGAAAAGTGACAGATTTTCTTTTCTTGGTCTCCAAAATCACTGTGGATGGTGACTTTGGCCATGCAATTAAAAGACAGTTGCTCTTTCCAAGGAAAGGAATGACACATCTAGACAATTATTAAAGAGCAGAGACATCACTTTGTCCACAAATGTCCATATAGTCAAAGCTATGGCTTTTCCAATAGTCATGTATGGATGTGAGAGTTGGAATATAAAGAAGGCTGAGCACCAAAGAATTGATGCTTTTGATCTGTGGTGTTGGAGAAGACTCTTAAGAGTCCCTTGGACTGCAAGGAGATCAAACCAGTCAATCCTAAAGGAAATCAGTCCTGCATATTCATTGGAAGGACTGAAGCTGAAGCTGAAACTCCAGTACTTTGGCTACCTGATGATAAGAGCTGACTCACTGGAAAAGACCTGATGCTGGGAAAGACTGAAGGCAGGAGGAGAAGCAGGCAGAGAAAGAGATGGTTGGAGGGCATCACCAACTCCAAGGACATGAGTTTGAGCAAACTCCAGGAGATAGTGAGGAACCGAGGAGTCTGGCCTACTGCAGTCTGTGGAGTTGCAAACGGTTGATGCTACTTAGCGACTGAATAACAACACAGATCCGGCATTGTATAATGTGTATCGGGATCATATTTCCCTTGCCCCAACCCATCTCTTTTCAATAATGTATATTAAGCTTCCCTTCTCATGGGCCTGGCATAAAAGTATTTGCATTTATATGTATATTCACTGAATCTTTTCTAAAAAGACTTTTCTTGCTGAGCAAATTTGTCCCTTTTTTTAAAGACTCTTTCAAAATAAGCTTTCCTAAAGCGAGTGTATAAAATTAATATCAACAGACTTCTGAAGTATGTCTTTACCTATACCTTTCAGAGCTACAAATCAGGTAATATGTTAGATAAGATTTGGTTCAAAATTGTTACAGCAGATTCAATTTACCTTTTAACCTGATATCTTTCAATATGTCCCTTTCCTTTCCTCATTCCTCCACTGATGAGTATAACAGATAACCATGCCATTGCTGTTAAATAAGAGAACATTTACTCTCAACACCACTTTCCACTCCCACTCTTAAAATTGTAATGAAGCTAAGTAACACATAAATGTAAAAGGAAAGGGAAAGCCAGGCACATCTTCTGCTTAGTGAAACAAACCTGTCTTTATTTCATATCACTATTTTCTTTCTGGTGCTTTATTTTCCTTTCCAGAAACAGCTGCTACGTGCACTATATGCTTTACCCTGTTTCTATGGCCAAGCATTTTTCAGGTCCTATAATTCTGCCTTCATTTTCTCATCCAAATATGAACATTCCCCTTCCCATGAAATGCACACAGATACTCTATTTTAGGCGCCATGGTGTGTCAATAGCATCAATCACCATTCGCACCATCGATCATGCAGCTATGAAGCAGTTGGATGACATCTGCCATAACACCCTCTGTCCTAAGATAATGCACTTGAATTCTGATGCAGAAAAATATTGGTTTGCAGACTTGTAATCAATCACAGTACCTTTTCAAGCAGGATATCTTAGAGTTGGAGCAGAGAGTTAATCACACATTCTTAGAGTATGTTTGGATGTGAATATAAGAGAGTTTCATGTTGTTGAATAATATTGAATAATTAAAATATAATTCATAACTCTCCCAACTATCAATGCCATCTAAGTTATTCCAAATAATATATTGCTTGTTCAACTTTAGTCCTTGACTCCATAACTGTTAATATTCTAGGTTTTTAAAATTATTAAATTTAAGCAAGATTCGTGACATTCTAAAATGCAAAGCATAAAGACAAAGCAATCTCATATTTAGAGTTCTCTACTCTAGTGCCATTTAGTTAATGCAGATTTTATACAGCAATATATTCCTTGTATTGTTGATGGTGACCTCTGGTATATAGAAAAATTGTAATATAGCAAAATTTAAATAAAATATGAGGGAAATTTTGTAAATGGAAACAATTAAAATAAATGAACAGTAAAATATACTTAAAGGCTTGTTTAACTTGGTTTCATTTGAGACGAAGTCATTAAATCCTATGGCAAAAGGCATGGCAACCCACTCCAGTATTCTTGCCTGGAGAATTCCATGGACAGAGAATGCTGGTGGGCTACAGTCTGTACGGTCACAAAGAGTTTGACATGGCTGAAGCAACTTAGCACGCACCCACACATTACATCCTAACCTGAAGCCCTTTAAAACCCTTGCTAGTTTTTCCAACTTCTGAAATCTCATCATTATAGCATTTGGTAAATGCATTACTGATACTTAAATGTATTTAATACAAAAGGTGCTTGCTGCAGGACTAGGAGCAAGCAAAAACACACCATTTGGGTTTCTAACAAATCTAGACATTTTGAGGGAAGAGGCTTTGTTTCTTTGGATGTGTTTATGTTCATTCACTCAGTCACGTCCAAGTCTTCGCAACCCTATGGTAGCCCGCCAGGCTTCTCTGTCCTTGGGATTCACCAGGCAAAAATACTGGAATGCGTTGCCTTGCTCTCCTCCAGGGGATCTTCCCAACCCAAGGACTGAACCCACCTCTCTCCTGTCTCCTGCATTGGCAGACAGATTCTTCACCACTAGCGCCCCCGAGGGGTTCCTGAAAAATCCAGACATTCTGAGGGAAGAGCCTTTGTCCTGGGATGGAACTCTCTCACTTCCGGGTGGCAGAGCCAGGTTTTGCCCCCAAGGGAGTGTTCATTACGTCACCCTACTCAGAGCCGAGAGTGGACACAGGGAGGCCTGCAAGGGAGAAGAGGCTTGAGTGTTTAGATGCTAGGTGAGGCAGACCTCCTTCGTCTGGGATTAGACGTTTTTAAGGCAGAGTGTGGGGTCAAGGTAGAGAAGTAAAACTGGCTAATATTATAAAAACTTTGAGAATATATCACACATATATATATGTATACACACACATATTTGAAATATTATGTGGTTTGCGGGCTATCAACTTGCGACCTCAGTTCAAATTCTGAAGTTTCCTCCGGGTGAAAAATATGCGCCCTCTGCTTTCATGGGCTATGTGCTCAGCTGCTCAGTCGCGTCGACTCTTCGCGGCCCTCTGGACTTGTAGCTCGCCGCCGAGTGTCTCTGTCCATACGACTTTTCAGGCAAAAATACTGCAGTGGGCTGCCATTTCCTTCTCCAGGGGATCGTCCCCACCCAGGAAGCTCACACCCGCGTCTGTGTCCCCCGCATTGCAGGCAGATCCTTCACCGTTGAGCCATCGGGGAGCCCCCTTTCTGCTTTGGTATTTAGCTTTGACTTCATGGATTGAGTAATATTTACTGAATAATGGCTAAATGATTGTCGTTAACTTCATATGGTTCATAACTGTCTATCTCCATTCCTTCCCATTTTTTCTTCCCTTACAAATCTCCTTCTCTCAATAATGTCCACCTAATAACCTTCTTAAACTGGACAGATCTTTCAAGGCCTTTTTTAAGTGCTACCAGCTCCGTGAATTTTCCTAGTTTTCTATGAAGAGAATGAACTTTTTTTTTCCTTTCTGTGCTTCCATCTTTTTTATTATTTACTTTCAAACTCTTCCTTTATTTATACTATTCTGCCCCTTTATACTATTCTGCTATTATACACTCAGAAAAATCTTTATATTGGGCCAACTGCTTGGACAAGATTCAAAAATCTTCCTTAATAAAGTATTTTTGTGGTTTGTGAGGTTACAATGAGGAATCCATTTAATATACAGAGCTTTGAACCCTTCTGCTCACACATACACACATCAATTCTACTTTCAACATAATACCCTCTGCTTTAATCTTATCTAGTCGGAGAATGAAGTGATCCAATTAATCAAATATTTTGTGCTTTATATATATATATATATGATAAATAAAAAATACACATACTTATATGCATTTATGTAAATATACACATATTTATAGATAAATTGACACGTGAATCAATGCAAGGACAGCTTGATGTCCTTCTTGACTCTGTCCTTACAAAACTGAAGTATTATAAATTCTAGTCATTTAAAAAGTAGGCAAAAAATATGCATTCTGAAATTTCCACTGGGAAATTTATTCAATAACATATTTAACATATTGATTTGCTTTTATTCATTCAAACTACAAGAATTGATGCTATCCCTTTCATGTGCCTGGCACAGAATTAAATGCCAAGGGACACTGCAAGGCATACATCAGCAAGATATAAATATTTAGAGTGGTAGTTCTCACCTGGGAAATTCTTTGGCCCCCAGGGATCATTTGAAAGGTCTGGAGATATTTCCTAAAGTAATTCGGGTAGGGTCCGATTGGATGGAGGCCAGCAATGCTGTTAAACATCTTACAGTACACAGGGAAGGCCCCCAAAACAAGGAACTATCTGGCCCCAAACTGTCAATAGGGCTGAGACTGAGAGATTCTAATTTAGAAGGATCATGAAGGAATATGATCAATACTGTGCTTTTTTTGGTTCTGAAATGGTACAAGGAAGATGTCGTCACCTCTACTATAGGCAGTCATGGAAGGCTGAAAGAAGAGAAACACAAAGATTGTGGCTTTCAGTATGTTTGCCAAGAAAACAACATGATGGAAGGACGTGGTACTTCCAGAGGAGAAAAGGAACATGCAGAAAGGCACAGACAAGAACTCTAGTGTGGCTGGAGTATGTGATGGTTAAGATTATGCGGTATAACGCTAGAGAGTGGGAGACAGATCACTTCAAATGAGGTGAGAAATATTCTCCTTAGTATGATAGACTCATACACAGGTATATGACTTGGAGTCCTTAGATGTCATACTCGAGAACAGATTGTATTCTAGACAATAGGAGAGTCATTGAATGATTGGTTTAACAATGGATTATAATAATGAAATATGCAATGTTTTTACAAAAAAATTGCAAGAGAACCTAGAGAGTATGTTGGGGTGGAGTGACACTGGACATTCAGAGAGCAGAGTATATTTTGCAATGAAACCTAAGAGAAAGCATTCAAACCAAGAACTCAGAAGTGAGAATGAAGTTAAATAAGCGACTTAAGGAGTAATTAGGAAGATGACTGAAAGTGCTCTGCAAAGATCATCTACGAGAAGTAGAAGTTAGTAAAGAGCGACACTTAAGGTTCTAGCTTGTCCTCCTAATTGCAATATAAAGTAACCTTGGAAGTAGAGTTTGGGATAAGATTAATACACTGGTGTCAGTGAATTACAAGTTGAAATTGTGATTTCTGGACAACATTCAAGTGGAAGTATCCATTACGTTTTTGCATGTGGAATTTGGAAAGTAGTTCTCGGTGGGAGACGTTGATTTGAGAATTATCAGAATATAGACAGACATGAGACCCATAGAATGGATCCACTTATCTGAGGGAAATAGAGAGAATGAAAATACAAAAGAACCCAGATGAAGTCCAACAAGGTGATTGGGCTAGCCTCTAGGAATCTAAACTATTAAGAAGACAAAGGAAGGGTTAGTTAAAAAAGAGAAAAAACTTGTTAAATGATTCAAGAGAGTATGGTATCAGCAGGATAAGCAAGTTATGTTTGACAACTTTTCATTAAATACATTTTTAACAAAAGAATGTTAACTACAAATTAATAAAAAAATATGATTTGAGAACACACTTGTGATATTCTATACTTATATTCAGGAGATGAATAAAAAGTGTAGCCACCTCTGTGCTAAGGCAGAGAAAGAGACATATGTCCTGTGCATAACGGGTGCTCAGTAAAGACTTTTGAAATGCAAAGGTATCTATAAAACACCTGAGAGGCGAAGCAAAGCCATGTAATGCCAAATAAAGGAGAGTGTGACTGACAGAGAAGCTAGGTCAGCTGTGGCAGAGGATAAACCAACCTTCTACCAGAAACCACTCCACAAATATGTTTTCAATTTGTGAACAGCAAAATTATCCTGGAAACAGAAGGAGAAGCTTGTTAGCATAGGAGGAAAAAAAAAAGTAGATAAAGTATGTTTATCTCTTCTTGCTTCTTTTGGAAGGGCAGGTGGCTTGGATTTTTTTCTATGTTATATAGGTTAGCAAGTAATATTTCACTTTAGTTTACTTTTTTGATAATATATAGTTTGTTGGAAATTAAAGCAATCTCTTTCAAGAGGTGCCTTCAAATTCCAAGATTAAATAACAGAATGCATACCTTTCAAATCCTGAGATATTTCTATCATTTACCTTATTGACCTTGATCTTTCTAGGATGAAAAGTAGTTTGCGGTTTGTTTTTGTTGTGTTTCATACCCTCAAATGTCAGTGCCTTCCATTAAACTTTGGAAGGCATTTTTTTCCTCCTAAACCATCCTTTCAGGAACTTGGTTTATTTATGCTTTCTTCTCTAACCTTCACTTTCAAAATCAACTTCTGGAAAAATAATGTAAGTCTCATACTATAGTGTTAATTCAAGATGGTAATATACTAATTAATCAATATATCAGTTAACTATAACTGTCAGATGTGCTCAGTCAACAAGTGTGTCTAATTTCTTGTGTTTAAGGTACCAATGAAACTGTTATTTGGATAAGTGATAATGAATAAGAATGAGTTTTGAACACTGAAGTCACACTATGTAGTAGTTTTCCTTGGTATAGAGGTTTTGAAATAAAATCCTCTTCCTTTCCAGTTCAGAAGGTGACTATGTAATTACGTTTCTCTTTTCAGAAAGCAAGTAGTTCCAACTTAAATGGATACACTTAACGAGAAGCTATCTAATGTTTTACTGTGTTAATAGAAACATAGGTTATTCCTCTCTGCTCCAGAACTTTCCTTATGCATTTTGATCTCCCATATTCCCTTTAATCCAACTACACCCACACACTCACACACACACTCACACACACACACACATACACACACACACACACCCACACACACACCCCTGTGGGAAGAGTTCTCTTGATCTTCTCTTATAGACAGGCGAAGACCTTTAAGAAGTCATTTATCCCCTGCCCTTCATTCAAAGAAATGTAATCTAGCTTTGAACAATTTTGAGTATTATGTATACATTTACTGTGCAAAATTATGTTTTATTATAAATATGAGTATTTTCATATGTATTTATGGTACATTTGCTTTCTTTAACCCAAATATTTTAAGTAGTAAATAGATTTAGGATAAATCTATTTAGATTTCAATACATCTATCCTATTTGCTGGAGCAGAAAATGGCAACCCACTCTAGTATCCTTGCCTGGAAAATCTCATGGACAGAGGAGCCTGGTGGGCTGCAGTCCGTGGGGTCACAAAGAGTCCGGCACGACTGAGTGACTAACACTTATACTTACTCTATTTGCTAGCTGAAGTTACTGTTAATTTGCTTTTAAGTATATATTGTTTTTAAGAAAAATGTCCCTTTTCTGTATAAGATTTATTTTTACATTTGATAATAGGGTTTTTATTTTTTCAGCGAGTATAGCTAGGTGTCCAGAGAAGGCAATGACATCCCACTCCAGTACTCTTGCCTGGAAAATCCCATGGACGGAGGAGCCTGGTAGGCTGCAGTACATGGGTCGTGAAGAGTTGCACACGACTGAGCGACTTCACTTTCACTTTTCACTTTCATGCATTGGAGAAGGAAATGGCAACCCACTCCAGTGTTCTTGCCTGGAGAATCCCAGGGACGGCGGAGCCTGGTGGGCTGCCGTCTATGGGGTCGCATAGAGTCGGATGCGACTGAAGCGACTTAGCAGCAGCAGCATACCTAGGTGTCATCTATAGTATCAGTTCAGTTCAGTCGCTCAGTCGTGTCCGACTCTTTGTGACCCCATGAATCGCAGCACACCAGGCCTCCCTGTCCATCACCAACTCCCGGAGTTTACCCAAACCCATGTCCATCGAGTCAGTGATGCCATCCAACCATCTCATCCTCTGTCATCCCCTTCTCCTCCTGCCTCCAATCCTACCCAGCATTAGGGTCTTTTCCAATGAGTCAACACTTCGCATGAGGTGGCCAAAGTATTGGAGTTTCAGCTTCAACATCAGTCCTTTCAATGAATATTCAGGACTGATTTCCTTTAGGATGGACTGGTTGGATCTCCTTGCAGTCCAAGGGACTCTCAAGAGTCTTCTCCACCACCATAGTTCAAAAGCATCAATTCTGCGGTGCTCAGCTTTCTTCACCATCCAACTCTCACATCCATACATGACCACTGGAAAAATCATAGCCTTGACTAGATGGACTTTTCCCCTCTATCCAATTCCCTAGGTTAGAATTTGCTAATAAATAGTTTTAAAATAATTTGTAAATGTATTTAAAAAAAAAACCTCTCACATTATATCAGTTCACTAATAACCCATCTTTTTTAACCCCCAATTCATTTTTCTCTCTCCTGTTGTTCGGTCTTCCTTCCCCTCGTTCTTTCCCTTCTTGCTTTCTCCAAGTGCTTACTAAGGTACACTGTGTGCACAGTGACATATATGTGCTTCAGATTCCCACTGCTGCTATAACAAATTAACAAAATCTAATTACTTAAGGCAACACATATTCAGTATCGTGCAGTTCTGGGGTTTGGAAGTCCTAGTAACACGGTGTCATAAGCAAGGCTGCATTTCTTCTGAAGTCTCTAAGGGGGGCATCTCCTTGCCTTTTCCCGCTCCCAGAGTCTACCTGAATCTATCCTTGGCTCGTGGCATCTTCTTCGGTCTCCAAAGCCAACAAGGTAGCAGTTTTAAATATCTCTCTCTCCTCCATACCCTTTTCATTTCTACCTGTCTGACTCTATTTTCTTGTCTCTTCTCTTATCTGGACCTTTGTAACTATATCAGACCCATATGTATAATCCAGGAAAATCATTTCAACTCAAAATCACCAGTGTAATCACATCTGCAAAGTCTTTTTCTACCAAGAGTCACAGATTCTGGGCACACATCTTTGAGGAGCCATAATTTTGTTTACCACAACACACACTTTATAACTCTTTAAAATATAAAAGTTATAGCAAAATTTTGAAAATGCTGATATATTTGTAAGCATACACAAACTGTGGAAAATTCTGAAGGAGATGGAAATACCAGACGACCTGATCTGCCTCTTGAGAAACCTGTATGCAGGTCAGAAAGCAACAGTTAGAACTGGACATGGGACAACAGACTGGTTCCAAATAGGAAAAGGAGTACGTCAAGGCTATATTGTCACCCTGCTTATTTAACTTATATGCAGAATACATCATGACAAACGCTGGGCTGGAGGAAGCACAAGCTGGAATCAAGATTGCCGGGAGAAATATCAATAACCTCAGATATGCAGATGATGCCACCCTTATGGCAGAAAGTGAAGAAGAACTCAAGAGCCTCTTGATGAAAGTGAAAGAGGAGAGTGAAAAAGTTGGCTTAAAGCTCAACATTCAGAAAACTAAGATCATGGAATCCAGTCCTATCACTTCATGGCAGATAGATGGGAAAACAGTGGAAACAGTGGCTGACTTTTTTGGGGGGGGGCTCCAAAATCACTGCTGATGGTGACTGCAGCCATGAAATTAAAAGACACTTATTCCTTGGAAGGAAGGTTATGACAAACCTAGACAGCATATTAAAAAGCAGACACATTACTTTGTCAACAAATGTCCGTCTAGTCAAGGCTATGGTTTTTCCAGTGGTCATGTATAGATGTGAGAGTTGGACGGTGAAGAAAGCTGAGTGCCAAAGAAGAACTGATGCTTTTGAACTGTGGTGTGGGAGAAGACTCTTGAGAGTCCCTTTAACTACAAGGAGATCCAGCCAGTCCATCCTAAAGCAGATCAATCCTGGGTGTTCATTGGAAGGACTGATGTTGAAGCTGAAACTCCAATACTTTGGCCACCTGATGCAAAGAACTGACTCATTGGAAAAGACCCTGATGCTGGGAAAGATTGAAGGCAGGAGGAGAAGGGGACGGCAGAGGATGAGATGGTTAGATGCCATCACTGACTCAATGGACATGAGTTTGGGTGGACTCCGGGAGTTGGTGATGGACAGGGAGGCCTGGCATGCTGTGGTTTATGGGGTCACAAAGAGTCAGACACGACTGAGCGGCTGGACTGAACTGAACTGATGCTTATATGTTGATTCACACATATTTTATATATATCATATGTTCAAATAAGTAACTCAAGTTGGTATGTGTTGAGTAAGATAACTGATGTACTTTTAATGCTTCATACATTTTAAAGCTTTTATTCAAAAATTGTACTTGAGCACATGAAAAGATGTTCAACGTCACTAATTATTAGAGAAATTCAAGTCAAAACTACAATGAGGTATCACCTCACACCAGTCGGAATAGCCATCATCATAAAGACTACAAACAATGAATGCTGGAGAGGGTGTGGAGAAAAGGGAACCCTCTTACACTGTTGGTAGGAATGTAAATTGATAACAGCCACTGTGGAGAACAGTATAAAGGTTCCTTAAAAAACTAAAAATAAAACTGCCACATGACCCAGCAATTCCACTCATGAACATATATCCAGAGAAATCCATACTGGAAAATGTACATGCACCCCAACATTCATTGCAGCACTGTTTACAACAGCCAAGACTTGGAAGAGACCTACTTGTCCAATGACAGAGAAACGGATAAAGAAGTTGTGATACATCTATGCAATGGAATATTCCTCAGCCATACAAGAATGAAATAATGCCATTTGCAGCAACACGGATAGACCTATAGATTATAATACTAAATAAAAAGTCAGAGAAAGATAAATATCATATGATATCATTTATATTTGGAATCTATAAAGAAAAGATACAAATGAAGTAACTTTCAAAACAGAAACTGACTCATAGACTTTGCAAACAAACTTATGGTTGCCAAAGTGGAAAGATGGGGGGAGTGATAAGTAAGGAGTTTGAAATTAACAAATTCACACTACTATGTATAAAATAGATAATCAACAAGGACCTACTGTATAGGACAGGGAAGTCTACTCAATATTCTGCAATTACCTATATGGAAAAGAATCTGAAAAAGGTTGGAGACACATACATATATGAATGAACCACTTTGCTGTACACCTGAAACTAACACAACAGTGTTAAAAAAATATAGTATTAAAAAAAATTGTCATTTGTAGCTACCTTAAAAGCTCATATATTTCCTGATATCAGAAGTAATTTTTCTTTGATTTTGCATGCAACCAATTACATTCTCATACACTATTCTTAATAAAGATTCTAGTTAATAAGGCTTTTTGGCTAACAAATTCAGTGATTCAAGTGGTCTATTCCTTATATTGATATATAAGGAATGTGGTATAAAAGTCCTGCTACAGCCACGCCAGTTCTAGCCAGCGCCAAGCAATGGGCATCTCTCAGGACAAATGGCACAAGCCTCAGAAGACCCAGGGCAAGAGAAAGCCCTACCAAAAAATATGAACTGGGACTTCCCGCTGCCAACACAAACATTGACCCCGCTGCATATACTGCAGCCCATAGGGTCGCTAAGAGTCGTCTATGAGCAACTTCACTTTCACTTTTCCCTTTCATGCACTGGAGAAGGAAATGGCAACCCACTCCAGTGTTCTTGCCTGGAGAATCCCAGGGATGGCGGAGCCTGGTGGGCTGCTGTCTATGGGGTCGCACAGAGTCGGACACAACTGAAGCGACTTAGCAGCAGCAGCAGCAGCATATACACAGTCCCTGTGCAGGAGGCAGCAAGTACCCGGCCTTGAGGTTGGACATGGGGAACTTCCGGGGCTCCCAGTGCTGTACACACCAGATAAGATCATGGATGTTGTCTGTAACGCATCCAACAATGGACTGGTCCACATCAAGACCGTGGGGAAGAAGTGCATTGTACTCATGGACCGCACATCTTACCGACAGTGGTACAAGTCCCACCCTGCACTGCCTCTGGGGGCCACGGAGGGGGCCAGGCTGACTCCCGAGGAGGAAGAGTTTAAACAAGAGATGATCAAAGAAAATGCAAAAGAAATACCATGAAAGGAAAAAGAACGCCACAATTAGGAGTCTTCCAGAGGAGCAGTTTCAGCCAGGCAAGCTTCTTGCCTGCATTGCTTCAAGACCAGGCCGGTGTGGCCCAGCAGAGGGCCGGTGTGGGCCGGTGTGGGCCGGTGTGGGCCGGTGAGGGCCGGTGTGGGCCGGTGTGGGCCGGTGTGGGCCGGTGAGGGCCGGTGTGGGCCGGTGTGGGCCGGTGAGGGCCGGTGTGGGCCGGTGTGGGCCGGTGAGGGCCGGTGTGGGCCGGTGTGGGCCGGTGAGGGCCGGTGTGGGCCGGTGTGGGCCGGTGTGGGCCGGTGAGGGCCGGTGTGGGCCGGTGTGGGCCGGTGTGGCCCAGCAGAGGGCCATGTGTTTGTTAGAGGGCCATGTGGCCCAGCAGAGGGCCGGTGTGGGCCGGTGTGGGCCGGTGTGGCCCAGCAGAGGGCCATGTGTTAGAGGGCCATGTGGCCCAGCAGAGGGCCGGTGTGGGCCGGTGTGGGCCGGTGAGGGCCGGTGTGGCCCAGCAGAGGGCCATGTGTTAGAGGGGAAGGAGCTGGAATTCTATTTGAGGAAGATCAAGGCCCAGAAAGGCCAAGAAACCCTCTTCCCTCCTGTCTTAGCTCATGCAATAAAGGCATTTACCGTTCTAAAGGAAAAAAAAAGTCTTGCTACAGCCAAGAAAAATTACATTAATCACTTCACCTCTATATATCAGATCTATTACTCTAATCTAGCAGATTAAATTTATGTCAGAAGAAGAGCTTTCAACCCCAAACCTAAAGTCTAACAATTTAAATAGCCGTGCCAAGCTTTTCTTTAGTGAATATGGATGTAGTTAACGGACCAACTTCTGCCATGAAAATTTATGATCGTACACCTAATTCAATTTGATTTAAACCACTTAACACTGTGTAGTGAACAGAACACTGGTCTAGATCAGATTGATATCGGCTTACACTCTGGCTTGGTTGCCCCAGTAGACTATGGCTTTTGGCTCATCTCTTGCGTTCTCTAAGTTTTCGTGTTTTCATGTGTAAGATGGAAATAATAACATTTATTCCTATAATTCTTACAACAGTGGCTCCCTGATACAAAGGATTCTAAGTAAATGATGGCAGGTTTTAGCACAACCATCTTTAAAAGAAAAAAGAACAAATCATGGAACAAGTCATTAAGTCATGAGCATAATCAAAGGAAAATGAAAATAAAAAATTAAGAGTTAGAGATATGCTTTACCACATATGAAAGAAAGAAACTTGGCCAAGTAGTCAGGTAAGGTACTAGGTAAATTTCTAATAATACACAAGTTTGTCTCTATAGAGACATCAGGTTCAGTTTTAAAATGTACTTACACTTGCCAGATATTAATCTACTTTAGCATTCATTTTTAAGAAATTCGTGGGTTCCCCCCCTTTTTTATCATATTATTTGTTCAAGCTATTTTGATTCTTTTCTTCTTTTTGTAAACATCTTTTTTTATCATAGTCTTTTTTATGATGCTATGCCTTGGACCAGTCAAGCAAGATCACTACAAAATTCAAAACTTGGTGCTCATTTGATCTTTGTTTTATATATACAATAAAATTTTATATAATACTATATATATATAATATTCAATCCTACAACTTTATATTTTCCTTGTACCACTACAAAGAAATACATCTCATTCTTTTTATCCAGAATACAATATTATATATAATATTATATATAACACATGCTATATAAAACAACATAAATATTATCCTTATAGGTAATGTTAACATAAAGTTAAATATTTACATAAATTAAAGAATTATATTTTTATTTATAAAGTTAACTTATAAAATGGACACAAACATAAACAGGCACATACCTACAGTGATATTGAAATAATGACTATTAAAATATCTTCCCAGATGATATCCTTGCTATCTGCCTTCTTATCTAGCTTATCTATTTTCTAATCTAATCTATTTTCAGATTGTCAAGATAGTAATCCTTCTAACCAGGCATGTTTGATTGTTTCCTTTTGTTCTAAAATGTCAAGTGGAAGTCCGTTTTGTCTAGGAGGATATAGTGGGATACCTCAGGGGCAGGATCTATGAGGACCTTTGTAACCGGCCCTTCTGAACTCTCCAGAGTAATCCCTAGGCCTCATCACTAGTCTCATCAGTCAGATCCTGAACGCTTTGTGGTGTTCTTTTCCCCTTACAGTCACTTGGATGGCTTCTCTCTATTTGGTTGACCTTCTATACTGAATATGCCCTCTAACTACCTGGCATAATTTTCATGTATCTATAATTTTATTTCACAATTCTAGTCTCCTGGAGAGCTTTTCTTATTCATTTAACCAGTATTCATTACTCTCCCTTTGTGCCTTCAGGTTTTCATGCCTCCTTCTGTAGTTCTTTTGGACTAGTTTGGGGGAATGCGCATATGCTCATTATCATCCCACCCAGACTTCATGATGCCACAGGCCATATATATGCGCCTCTAGCATAGTGCTCCTGACGTGGAAGGAATACAAGAAAGGTTAGCCAATAAGTAAACAGACAAATGAATGAAGTTGGTATTTCTGAAATTCAATGTTTAAAACCATCTATAATTATTATATTAATGCTATATACATGTATGCTTTTTTTTAAAATTAAACAATATAGAATATACTGCGTGCAAGGTTATGGACTCTGAGCATTTCTCCCTATTGTACTACCTTCCCAAGAGATACTTCTCCTCAGGCCTCCTTCTTCCTTGAGACACAACACTATTTAACTTAGGTCAGTTAAAAACCCTACACTAGCTTGTGAGTGATCAAGTGAAAGGAAGAGCCTCAAGTCTCTAACTCTAAGTCAAAAATTAGAGATGATTAAGTTTAACAAGGAAGATACGTCGAAAGCCTAGAAAGGCAGAAAACTAGACCTCTTGTGTCAAGTTGCGAATGCAAAGGAAAAGTTCTTGAAAGAAATGAAAAGTGCTACTCCAGTGAACACACGGACACTAAGAAGGTGAAGCAGCCCTATGGCTGATGTGAAGTTTCTGTGGTCCTGATAGATCAATCCAGCCACAACATTCCCTTAAATCAAAGCTTAATCCAGAGCAAGGCCTTAACTTCAAACTTGCACCTAACATCAAAGTGCAAGCTGAAGCAGCAAGTACTGGTGCAGAAGTTGCAACAAGTTATCCAGAAGATCTAGTTAAGATAATGAACAATGGAGGCTACACTAAACAACAGATTTTCAATGTACAAAATATAGCTCTCTCTTGGAAGAAGCTACTATCTAAGACTCTCATAGCTGGAGAAGAGAAGTGAATGCCTTGCTTCAAAACTTCAGAGGACAGCCTAACTTTCTTGTTAGGGGCTAATGAAACTGATGACTTAAAGTTGAATGCGATGCTCATTTATGATTTTAAAAATCCTGCGATCTTTAAAGATTATACTGTATCTACCCTGCCTATATATACCCTTCCTGAATATTCACTGGAAGGACTGATGTTGAAGCTGAAACTCCAATACTTTGGCCACCTCATGCGAAGAGCTGACTCATTGGAAAAGACCCTGATGCTGGGAAGTATTGGGGGCAGGAGGAGAAGGGGACGACAGGATGAGGTGGTTGGATGGCATCACTGACTCGATGGACACGAGTTTGAGTAAACTCCGGGAGTTGGTGATGGACAGGGAGGCCTGGCGTGCTGCAGTCCGTGGGGTCGCAAAGAGTCAGACACGATTGAGCGACTGAACTGACTAACTGACTGACCCTGCCTACACTCCCTAAAGAGAACAGCAAAGTCCGGATGATAGCATGTCTATTTATCGTATGTCTTAGTAAATATTTTAACCCCAGTGTTGATACTAATTGATTCTTCTTGGTAAAAAGATTCCTTTCAAAATATTACTGCTCATCAATGACACGTTTGACCCCCTTTAAGAGCACTGATAGATCTGTACAATGATTTTCATATTGTTTGCATGTCTCCTCACCCTACATCCATTTTGCAGCCTGTGGATCAAAGAGTAATTTCAACGTTCAAGTCTTATTCTTTAAGAGATACATGTCATAAGACTACAGCTGCCATCGATGTTTATTTCACTAATGGATCTGGAAAAAAGTAAACTGAAAACCTTCTAGAAAGTATTCACCATTCTAGATGCCATTAAGAACATTTATGAGTCTTGGGATGAGGTAAAATATCAACCTTAACAGGAGTTTGGAAGAAGTTGATTCCAACCCTCATGAAAGATTTTGAGTCATTTGAGACTTCACCCACAGATACGGTGAGAACAGCAAAAGAACTAGAATTAGAAGTGGAGCTCGAAGATGTGACTGAATTGCTGCAATCTCCTGATAAAACCTGAATGGATGAGAAGTGGCTTCTAACAGCTGAGCAAGGAAAGTGATTCCTTGAAATGGAACCTACTCCTGGTGAAGATGCTGTGAAGATTGTTAAAATAACAAAGGACTGAGAATATTACATAAACTTAGTTGATAAAGCAGTGGCAGGGTTTGAGAGGATTGACTCCAATTTTCAAAGAAATTCTACTGTGAGTGAAATGTTATCAAACAGCATTACAGGCTACAGAGAAAATTTTCCTGAAAGGAAGAGTCGATCAATGCAGCAAATTTCACTATTGTCTTATTTTAAGAAATTGCCACAGCTGCCTCAAACTTCAGCAACCACAACCCTGATCAGTCAACAGTTATCATCATTGTGGCAAGACCCTGCACCAGCAAAAACATTACAACTTTTTGAAGTCTCAGACAACAGCATTTTTTTAACAATAAAGTATAGTTTTAATTAAGGTATATACATTGTTTTTTATGACATGCTATTGTACACTTATTAGTCTACAGGATAGTGTAAACAACTTTCACTGGAACTGGGAAATCAAAATGTTCATGCTATTAAATTTGTTAAAATACTTGCTTTATTGTGACGGTCTGGAACCAAACCCATAATATCTTTGAGATATGTTTATAATCTAACTCTGCACAGTTTAACTCCCAAATCATCATAGTTTCATTAACACAGAGCTATAGCATATTAACAACTGAAAGTTACAATATATTCATATTTACTGGAAGTGGCTACTGAATGTACTACTAGTAGAAAATCAGATGTTTGAATTTAAAAATATTTTAAACTACTAACTTTCTGAAAAAGTTAGACTGTGTAATTAACCACTATGCAAAATTAGAGAATAAATGGGTTTGGAGCATCACTATATATAAAGGTTTTAAATGTTGGAACATAGAAAATTATAAATTTGAAGTAATCTCTCATATTCAATAAATATGCTTAATAAATTTATTTTGAGCAGTACACAAAGGATCATGCAGGTCAAGTGAAACATGTGAGTGGTCATGATTTAACACAACTTTCTTATTTTTAAAGATCATATATCAATTTTTAAAAGTTAAATATATTAGGCAATTTTTACCAAAGTTGAGGCAATACAGATACATTATATAACTGACAAGATATGACTCACCTTGTGCTTGTGCTTAAAAGCTAAATCTAATTGACTTTAAATTAAATTAGTCAAATCCACTGTTTATCTGGCATAGAAAAGCAATTCCACTGAAAAACAGTTGATTGACATTTGGGAGTTATATCTTAGTTATAATATTCAATTATAAAATTGGCAGTCAGGAAACAAACTAGTGTGTGCTAATATGAAACATTATTTCTTACCTTGTTTAAATATAAAATTTATATTCAGCTGGCAAGAATGTTATTATGCAAAATATCAATAAAATAAGCATATTGGAAACAGACTGAAAATTCACATTCAAACTCAAGATTCTCATTGTTCTGATTTATTTAGATAATAACCAACCAGCTGCCTAAGGACTGTATGCAGGATGTGTCTTAATAGTGGCATACATGAGAAATAGCTAATTTTAACCTTTGTTGCAACATAATGCATTTGACATTTAAAAAAATATAATAATTCTTACATTCAAAAAGAAACCTCATTGATAGTGAATTGCCAATTCTTTTTCTCTCTCTCTTTTTTTTTTTTTTTTCTGGCAACCAGGAGACCCAGATGCTCAGCGCTGGAAGATATTTCTTCCAATAGCAGCATCTGGCGTGCTGGCAGACTCCATAAGCAATTTTGTTTTACAGCTTTAAAGCAGCTTCTGGGTCTATTACATGGTTAATCTGATGGGCTGTCTGGACTGCCTTGTCCTCCTGGATGCCATATGCCAACAGCTAGAGATGCAGTGAACTCTCTGCCCATTAGGGCTGCTATAAAGAGCACACCTGAAAAAAACCAGCTGCAAAGAGAGTGCTCTGCCTCTGTTCCGGCATCGCAGCACCAGTGATGAGTGACCTGGCTAAAAGAGTGCAGAAAGGTCTTGCCAAAAACGTTCAATGCCTTCTGAGCACCAGAGAAGACTAGGAAACTGTAAATAATAAAATATGCAGGAAGTCAATGTATCATTTGATAATGACATAAGTATTCGCAATTTTCCCCCTTGCAAGAGAGGGAACACATAATGAAATGTAGAATTGCGAGGGTAAGAGACACAGATATGATTGCTGCTATTCTGTGGCAATTAGATCATGAGAGGATGTTAGGGACTGTGTCTCACTCATTTTCATATTTTTAGGGCCTGCCAGAGTATTTGAATATGGCAGAAATAGAATAAGTTATTTTAAGTAAATAAAATCAAATAACATAATATTATTCCAATTGTGCAGTAAATTGTACAATCTTTAAATTCTTGGCATCATTACTTTCTTATCCTTTAGATACTACATTTTATATAATCTTTCAGGGAATACTTTTATTGACCAGAGAATAGACCGAACCACCCTTTTGTATACCCCGATATCTGCTAATACATGTCATTATATCGTGTGACACCATTTACATTTATGTCCTTGTGTGATCATAGTAAATTGCATCCCAGTCTTTTAATTGAAAACAGAAGTTAATTCTGTTTTAATTTAAAACATGTCAATATACACTAGCCTCTTAATTTTTCATGAGGGCTGAAGCATACTCTTTAAGTTTAGAAGAGTTTAGGGTCTCTGAAATCTAAAACACATCAGCTGATAACTAAACAATGAAAATGGTAAGATAAGAGGAAATGTGCAACTTTTGTTCATCAAGTAAATGAGTTAGTGGTGGTTAACTAAAGAGTTTCTACTTTTCTTGACTAGCTCTTATGCTTGGAATTGCTCCCTCTGTTTCTGGTATCATGTCTCTGACCCACTCTTGTTTCTCTCTTCTACTTTAAAGAGCTCATGTGATTAGACTGGGGCCTCTCAGATTATTCAGGATAACTTTCCTGTTTTATTGGTTAACTGATCAGTATTTTTAATTCTATCTATAGTCCTTTATTTTTCCTTGTAACAAAACCCATTCATAAGTTTTGGGATTAGGAGCTGAACCTCTTCTGTTCCCCACACTGCCCAATAACCAGACTTTAAAGGGACGGATGGGATATACTCTTGTTAAAGTTTCCCAGTTGAGCTCCAAGAGTGAGGTATGGAAACAGGAGAGGGTTCATTGATTTATATATCAATGCCGATAATTTAGAAATGGTTTAGTCATGCACCCTCACTTTATATAAGGGGAAATTAGAACCCAAAACTATCTCTGAAAGAACTTGGGATAATGACTAGTTTTCTAACTCTTATTTTAATGTTCTTTATACTAAGCCATCCTCCTTAATCATCTGCTGGTTCAGGCCAAAAATACACAGGAGTCTATTTCACAGGTTATATGATTCTTAATGATTCATAAAAATAAGTATATGAACAAAAATAATATAATAAAATATAAAATTCTTACAAAGATTAGAATAAAATTTAATGGGTGAAGCCTATAGATGGTCTCATTCTAATAAAACAAAAGCACAAAAAACAAATGTACTATACAAGCCATGTCATTAGAGCTTTGTTCAGGTGTAGCCAGGAGAAAACACCTGGAAGTTGATAAATTAGTTTAGGGAAACTCACTGCTCCAGGCTTCGTGCTTTGCCTTTGCATTTGGGGAGCATGATTCCCCCCATCTCTGATTCCCACCAAATAAATTCATGGTAACCTGCTTTTACATGTCTTTCTTCTAGCAAACCATACAATAAAACAAACAAACAAACAAAGGAAAGAATCGTGCTGAACTACTCAAGTAATTATAGAGATGGTTTGTCAACCCAGAAAATTTAATAACTAAAAATCTTAATGAAAATATATATACTTTAAAACCTGAATTACTCTATTACCATAGCCCTTTCTCTACACCATAATTATTCACTGAATAAAGCACCTTAAGTGATTCTATGGTTAATTTGACTAAGTAGATCTGGCTTCAAAGTCACTCCAGATCCTGTTTGTCATTCTGGAATTCCAGCTGTGCTAGAATTGCTTGAAATCATAAAAAAGATCTCCCCTGTGTTGCTTTTCCTATTCAACAATCAATGCCCTGAAAAGAATTAGGTATTGACATTGCTACTGGCATTCAGCACGCCTAACCCCTGCCATGTCCTAGCCTGGACACTGGGAGCCAAATTTAAGATGCTCTTATTCGTTGAGAACTTTGTTTTCATATTTTTTCATTAAGGAAAAGGCTGTTTAATATTTCAACAGTCATTAGAAAGTATACTTTAAAGGAGAAAGTGATCTAGAATAAAGTATTCAATTACAAATTTGAAAAAATTCATTTAGGAATTTTATATTAAACAAAGCATATTTTGAGTGAGCAATATTTTTCTAGTTTTACTGAAGAACATTTGACAAATAGAAATTATATATTGTTAAGGTATACGACATCATGTTTTGATACACATATACACTGTACAATTATTAACACAATCAAACTAAGTAGCATAACCATTACCTCAGCTAGTTATTTTTGAGTGTACATGTAGAGAACGTTTGAGATCTACTCTTAGAAAATTATAATTATTAGTAAAAATCTTGTCATCATTCTGTACTTTAGGTCTCCAGAGCTTATTCATCTTTTAACTGAATATTTTTTCCCCTTTACCATTATCTCCCCATTGCTACTAGAAAGCAACATTCTATTACGTTACTATGAGTTTGACTTTTTTAGATTCCATATATGTGAGATTAGGCTATGGGAGACGGTGAAGGGCAGGGAGGCTTGGCGTGCTGCAGTCCATGGGGTCACAAAGAGTTGGACACAACTGAGTAACTTGAACAACAAACAACATGCAATATTTGTCTTTCTGTGTCTGACTTGTTTTACTTAGTATAATGTCCACTGAGTATATCCATGTTGTCACAAATGGAAGGATTTCCTTTTTAAGGTTGAATAATATTCCATTTTATTTGTATGTGTATATCACATTTTATCTATTTACAAATCTACAGACACAGGTTATTTCCAAATCTTAGCTACTGTGAATAATGCACAATGAAAATGAGAATGTAGATATCTCTTAGAAACACTGAACTTACTTTCTTTGGCTATATATCCAGAAGTGAATTGCAGCATCTTACACTAGTTGTGGGTTTTCTAGTTGGCGCTAGTGGTAAAGAATCCGCCTGCCAATGCAGAAGACATAAGAGACATGGGTTCAATCCCTGGGTCAGGAAGATCCCCTGGAGGAGAGCATGGCAGTATTCTTGCCTGGAGAATTCCATGGGCAGAGGAGCCTGGTGGGCTACAGTCCATGGGGTTGCACAGAGTTGGACATGACTGAAGTGACTTAGCATGCCTGCTAGTTCTAATTCTTTAACAGTTCAAGGAAACTCCACCTTGTTTTCCACTGACTATATCAATTTACATTTCTACCAATAGTGGAGAAGTATACTCTTTTATTCACATTCTTACAAACATTTGTTATCTTTTGAGTTTTTATTAATCTCTATCCTAACAGGTGTGAGATGGTATCTCATTGTGGTTTTGATTTGCATTGCCCTCATGATTAGTGATGTTGAACATCTTTTCATGTATCTGTAAGCCACTTGTATCTCTTTGTTAAATTAAGTTTTATTGAAGTATAGTTGGTTTACAATGTAGTGTTAGTTCCTACTATACATCAAAATGAATCGGTCATACATATAAATATATCCCCTCCCATTTGGACTTCCTTCCCATTCAAGTTACCACCTGCTTTAAGTAGAGTTCCCTGTGCAACTACATTCCCATTAGTTGTCTATTTTATACATAGTATCACTAGTGTATATGTGTCAATCCCAATCTCCCAATTCCTTCCCCCTCCTTTTTTCCCTTGATAT
The DNA here is from genome assembly GCF_054371585.1 of Giraffa tippelskirchi. Taxonomy (NCBI): domain Eukaryota; kingdom Metazoa; phylum Chordata; class Mammalia; order Artiodactyla; family Giraffidae; genus Giraffa; species Giraffa tippelskirchi. The sequence continues at coordinate 172,623,344 of NC_137280.1, read as the reverse complement.
CCTCATATCCATACATTTGTTCTCTATATCAGTGTTTCTATTTCTGCTTTGCAACTAGGATCGATTATACCATTTTTCTAGATTCCACATATATGCGTTAATGTACAATATTTTTCTCTTTATGACTTACTTCACTCTGTATAACACTCTCTAGGTCAATCCAGGTTTCTACAAATGACCCAATTTCCTTTCTTGTTATGACTGAGTAATATTCCATTGTAAATATATACCATATCTTCTTTACCCACTCTTCTGTTGATGGACATTTAGGTTGCTTCCATGCCTTGGCTATGGACGTCTTCTTTACAGAAATGTCTATTCAGGTCCCTTGCTTACTTAACTGTTTTATTTATTTACTTTGGTATTGAGCTATATGAGTTTCTTACATATTTGGATATTAGCCTCTTAACAGATATATGGTTTACAAAGAGTAAAGTTCACCAGTGGTGGTTTAGTTGCTAAGTCATGTCTGACTCTTGTGACCCCATGGACTGTAGCCTGCCAGGCCCCTCTGTCTACAGGATTCTCCAGGCAAGAATACTGGAATGGGTAGCCATTCCCTTCTCCAGGGGATCTTCCTGATCCAGGGATCAAACCCAGGTCTCCTGCACTACAGGCAGATTCTTTACGGACTGAGCTACCAGGGAAGCTCAGCATGGTTTACAAAAGTCTTCTGCAGTTCTGTACTTTATCTTTTCACTCTGTTGAATGTTTCTTTTACTGTTAGTTTGATGCAGTTCTACTTGTTTTTGCTTTTGTTGCCTTTGCTATGATGACAAACTCAAAGCATCACTGTTACACCAACGCCAAGGAAATTTTCCCCTGAGTTTTCCTCTTAGAGTTTTATGCTTATATTTAAGTCGTTAATCGAATGAGTTGATTTTTGTGTACGTTTTAAGATAAGGGTCCAATTTTATTTTTTGTAGGTGAGTATCTAGTTTTACTAATATCGTTTATTGAAGAGACTATTTCCATTTTATTTTCTAGCTACCTTTCTGGAAGACTGGCTGACTGCATATGCATAGCTTAATTTCTGGTTTCTCTATTCTGTCCACTGGTATAAGTAAGCAAATTAAAAAAAAAAAAAAAAAAACAACAGAGACTGCTTATTGCCAAACGGAAATGAAATTTGATCATTTATTTTATCCTTAAGAAAACTGTAAGTACTTTTGAAGAGATGAAAATTTATTGTGCCTTACCTTGTCTCCTAAATTTCCTTTACTACGGCAGTATTCCCATGTTTTGTTAGAACTGTAGTCAAAGTTTAGACAGCTACAAATGAAATGGAATTAAAAATTGTCCTTACAATTCCAATATTTATCAAAATGTGGTTTACTCAGGAAGCTTTACTCTTGAGGTAAAAATCAAACACAGAACAGAAACAAGCAGTACATAGGCAGAACACTCTTTGACATAAATTGCAGCAAGATCTTTTTTGACCCACCTCCTAGAGTAATGAAAATAAAAACAAAAATAAACACACATAAGCTGCCTGCTGCAGCTCCAGCTTGACATTGCCCAATCCAAGGTGCAACTATCATGTGGCCTTGCTCAGCAGTCTTCTCTTGTTTGGAGTTATAAGAGTTTTTCCTTTGATTCATATGATTCATTCATTGTGCTGTGTACTGCCATCAAAATAAAGCCTAAATCTGATAAATCAACTGAGGCTGTGAGCAGAATGGCATGACCATGCCATGTCCCTGGTGGCTGAAACCCACCAAACCCTTGAGGGATGGTGTGAAGCTGGGGTGTGCAGTTTACTGACGATAACAGTAATGCGAACAGCAGCAAAGAAGACTGGCAGGCCAGTCCCAGCCAGAGCAGCAAAGACACGGGGGTCAGAGCGGCATTTATTCACTGCTGGGCGGCCCAGCCAACACGTTCCTCCAATCCGTAGCACACAGACACACCAGAGTTCTGCCCGGGATAATGACAGAGGAGACACCAACGCTGAAGATGCTTCACGCGCTTGGAATAGGCCTCTGCCAAACACGGCTATGACCTGAAACACGCCCGAGTGCCCGACCTAAAGATATGTGATGTAGGATAAAGCTTTGATATAAGGTTGGGTGTGGATTTAACCACTCAAGAAAGGGAACTGGCCAGATTCTATCCAGGGCCTCAAAACTATCAAGATAAACAAACACAAAAACTATGAACCCAGGTCTCCTGCATTGCAGGTGGATTCTTTACCAGCTGAGCCACAAGGGAAGCCCAAGAATACTGGAGTGGGTAGCCTGTCCCTTCTCTGGGGGATCTTCCCGACCCAGGAATTGAACTGGGGTCTCCTACATTGCAGGAGGATTCTTTACCAACTGAACTATCAGGTAAGCCCCTATGACAATTTTTAGTAATTTTTTCAAGTGATTTTGATTATTTATATACATATAACCTTCTTTTTCAGATTGTTTTCCATACAGGTTATTGTTGAATGTTGAGCAGAGCTCCCTGTGCTGTACCAGTGGGTCTTTGTGGATGATATATTTTATATATGCTAGTATGTGCATATCCCAAACTCCTAATTTGTCCCTCCTCTCATGTTTCCCCTTTGGTAATCACAAGTTTGTTTTCTAAGTCTACGAGTCTGCTTCTGTTTTGTCAATAAGTTCATTTGTATGAATCACTTTGTTGTACACTTGAGACTAGCGCAACATTGTGAAGCAGCTATACCCCAATATAAAATAAAAATTAAATTTAACATTGAGCAGAGTTTCCTGGACTATCCAGTAGGTTTTTGTTGGTCAACAACTTTAAAAATAGCAGTATGTACATGTCAGTCCCCCCAAAAAAGTGATTATGTATTAAGAAAGCCTGCCTGATGAAACATGCCTCAACGTAAATATCATAATAACCATAAAGTACATGATTTGGTAAAACTGAATATAAATGAACTTGCTTCTTTGGGCTATTGAATCTTCATGGTCAACATTGCTCTGTTCATCCATGCTGATAGAATGTGAGTGGGCAGTTGATTTTCAGTGCAGAATTAATGTACATGAAACTCACATTAGCGATGTTATCCAGTGAGTGCTAGATACAGAAAATGTTACAACAGGAAGTAATTTAGGGTAACTTAGCTATGCAGTCTTATTTTTACAAAAGAAGAAAGTGGGTCACGGGGCCTTACACAAACTTACACAAAATCAAGTCAAGATTCGAAAGTGGCTCTTGGTCTCTGGACTTGTCTTCACTTATATTCTATTCGACGCCATTCTTCAAGCTTTGTGAACAGAATTTCTTTAATCAAAACCAGTTAATTTTAAGGAAATTCTTAATCTCTGGAAATTGTGTATTGCTCATCTTCATCCAGGTGCAATTTCCTGACACTGTTTCTCAGGTTTATATTAAAGACATTAAAAGCCTTGTGACGTGTCAAATAACAAAGTTACAGACATCGTCAACTGTTCTCTTTATGACATTAACATAAAATAATCTTAGACATATGGATTACATTTAATTTTATTGAGGGGAATTTTAAGAAAATGGTAAAACCGTCTTTGGGAGTTCTGTAACTTAGCTTTGCAGAGTCAGTGTATCAATATTAGCTAATTTCAATCAGATTAGTATTTTATTTATGTGTTTTGTAAACATCATGCTTTATACGTCACTTTACCTACTCAAATATATGCTTTGAAAAATATATTTTACTTTGAAGCTATTAAGCCATGAGTAAATATTTAAACAGATTTTATACAAATCAGTGTAATTCCTACCCAATCTATTTTCCATTTCTTCCCTCTTAATATCTTTAATATCAGAAATAATAGCATTTCAACCCCCTCTTTCGTTTTTCTTCTATCCTGTCCAGCTGATCTCGGTGCTGCTGATTGCTTTGCAGCCAAGCAGCATGAGTTGCTTCTTCTAAACAATATGATTCCACTCAAAATGATGCCTTGGAGATACCAATCACAGGCCAAGCACAGCATGAGGACTGTAACACAAGACTGTGAGCTCTACCCATGAGCCACAAAGTCGTGCTCTTTCCATGCGTTTTAGTAATTTCCCATAAAAACTGGCTTCAAAGAACATTCTCATACTTTAAAGCTCTGAAATTTAAAATAGAAACTTCCGTGACAACTTTTCTTAAAGTCACTCCTGGCCTGCCTAAGAGCAGCCATTGGTATTTAATTAAGAAAACAAAGGCAAATTCCCCATGGGTTTTCATTTTGTATATATCAGAGTACAATAAAATATCTTTTAATATGAAGGAGAGAAATAAATTGGTACTGCTTGTTCTCTTTCTTAAAACTTTTTATTGGATATAGTTGCTTTAAAATATTGTGTTATTTTCTGCTGTACAGCAAAATAAATCAGCTGTACATATACATATGTTGTTGTTGTCATTTAGTCAATAAATTGTATCTAAGTGTTTTGCAACTCCATGGACTGCAGCCTGCCAGGCTCTTCTGTTCAAGGGATTTCCCAGGCAAGAATACTAGAGTGGGTTGTCACTTCCATCTTCAGGGGATCATCCTGACCCAGGGATCAAACCTTCATTTCCTGCATGGAAAGGAAGATTCTCTACCACTGAGCCACCAAGGAAGCCCATACATACACATATATTTCCTCTCTTTTGGATTTCCTTCCCATTTAAGTCACCACAGCGCAGAGTAGAGTTCCCTGTGATAGTTAGGTTCCCATTAGTTATCTATGTCATACACAGTAGTGTGTATACCTCAATCCCAATCTCACAATTCACCCCTCTGCCTTTTTCTCCCTAGGCATCCATACATTTGTTCTCTACATCCTTGTCTCTATTTCTGCTTTGAAAATAGATCCATCTGTATCATTTTTTTTCTAGATTACACATATAAATGACATCATATATATGTCTTGTCTAACCATGTGAAGACAGAGTAAAAAATCATCTACAAGCCAAAGAGCAAGGCCTCAGAATGAAACCAACCTTGCCAATACCTTGACCTTGGACTTCTAACCTCCAGAACTGTGAGAAAATGCATTTTTTATTGTTTAAGACACCCAGTCTGTGGTACTTTGTTATGGCACAACTAGCAAACTAATACAACCCAAATTATTTAAATTGCTAACTCTATCCACTCTGCAATCAGTAAACATCCTGCTATTATAAAACTGGCTAATATGTTCTACTCAGCTCCTATTTCCACATCCTCTTCAGTCACAGCTGACTTCACCAGCAAAGGAACAGAGGACACTTTTACTGGGCTACCCATGGAGCACCTGTGCAGCCTTGCTAAGGCTAACCATCTTCTATGCTGAAGATCATAACTGTATCCATCTTTCTCCAGGAACCTTGATAATATTACACTGATGACACCTCTCTCCAAGGGATTACATTGAACACTCTTATTAAGGACATATTATTCTAATAGTTTTTAGTCCATTTGGAGGCAATATATTCCTAATTTATAAATTCTACTTAATCTAAAAAATACTGCTGCTTACAAATCAGACCACTTAGATGGAGATCCTTAATAAAAGTTGTAAAATCTATTCAAATTAAAATCAATGGGCATTCCTGTTAGTGCCCTAGAATGCCACTGAAGAGCATTCAGTAACCTCCTTGCATGCCTCCTAGAATCCCTGGATGACTTGTGATGGCATAAACTGTCCATGGGCTTTGGATGCAAAAATCTGTGTGATTATCACCTCTGCAATATACACACATATATGTATGCATGTGTGTCTGTGTATATATACAAATCAGTTCAGTTCAGTCACTCAGACATATCTGACTCTTTGCTAGCCCAAGGACTGCAGCACGCCAGGTCTCCCTGTCCATCTGAAACTCCTGGATTTTACTCAAAATCATATCCATTGAGTCCGTGATGCCATCCAAACATCTCATCCTCTGTCGTTCCCTTCTCCTCCTGCCTTCAATCTTTCCCAACATCAGGGTATTTTCCAATGAGTCAGTTCTTTGTATCAGGGACCCAAAGTATTGGAGTTTCAGCTTCAATATCAGTCCTTCCAGTGAATACACAGGACTAATCTCCTTTAGGATGGACTGGTTGGATCTCCTTGCAGTCCAAGGGACTCTCAAGAGTCTTCTCCAACACCACAGTTCAAAATATTCAATTCTTTGGTGCTCAGCTTTCTTTCTAGTCCAACTCTCACATCCATACATGACTACGGGAAAAACCATAGCCTTGACTAGATGGACCTTTGTTGGCAAAGTAATGTTTCTGCTTTTTAATATGCCGTCTAGGATGGTCATAACTTTTCTTCCAAGGAGCAAGTGTCTGTTAATTTCATGGTTGCAGTCACCCTCTGTAGTGATTTTGGAGCCCAGAAAAATAAAGTCTGACACTGTTTCCCCATCTATTTGCCATGAAGTGATGGGACCGGATGTCATGATCTTAGTTTTCTGAATGTTGAGCTTAAAGTCAACTTTTTCACTTTCCTCTTTCACTTTCATCAAGAGGCCTTTTAGTTCTTCTTCATTTTCTGCCACAAGGGTGGTGTCATCTGCATATCTGAGGTTATTGATATTTCTCCTGGCAGTCTTGATTTCAGCTTGTGCTTCATCTAGCACATTTTTTCTCATGATGTACTCTGCATATAAGTTAAATAAGCAGGGTGACAATGTACAGCTTTGATGTATTCCTTTTCAGATTTGGAACCAGTCTGTTGTTCCATGTCCAGTTCTACCTGTTGCTTCCCGACCTACATACAGATTTCTCAGGAGGCAGGTCAGGTGGTCTGGTATTCCCATCTCTTTCAGAATTTTCCACAGTTTGCTGTGATCCACATAAAGGCTTTGGCATAGTCAGTAAAGCAGAAATAGATGTTTTTTCTGGAACTCTCTTGCTTTTTCAGTGATCCATTGGATGTTGGCAATTTGACCTCTTCCTCTGTCTTTTATAAATCCAGGTTGAACATCTGGAAGTTCATGGTTCACATACTGTTGAAGCCTGGCTTGGAGAATTTTGAGCATTACTTTACTAGCGTGTGAGATGAGTGCAATTGTGTGGTAGTTAGAGCATTCTTTGGCATTGCCTTTCTTTGGGATTGGAATGAAAACTGACCTTTTCCAGTCCTGTGGCCACTGCTGAGTTTTCCAAATTTGCTGGCATATTGAGCACAGCACTTTCACAGCATCATCTTTTAGGATGAAATAGTTCAACTGGAATTGCATCACCTCCATTAGCTTTGTTCGTAGTGATGCTTCCTAAGGCCCACTTGACTTCACATTCCAGGATGTCTGTCTCTAGGTGAGTGATCACACCATCGTGATTATCTGGGTGCCCTTCTGTGTATTCTTCCCATCTCTTAATATCTTCTGCTTCTGTTAGGTTCATACAATTTCTGTCCTTTATTGTGCCCATCTTTGCATGAAATGTTCCCTTGATATCTCTCATTTTCTTGAAGAGATCTCTAGTCTTTCCCATTGTATTGTTTTCCTCTATTTCTTTGCATTGATCACTGAGGAAGGCTTTCTTATCTCTCCTTGCTATTCTTTGGAACTCTGCATTCAAATGGGTATATCTTTCTTTTTCTCCTTTGCTTTTCACTTCCCTTCTTTTCACAGCTATCTGCAAGGCCTCCTCAGACAACCATTTTGCCTTTTTGCATTTCTTTTCCATGGGGATGGTCTTGATCCCTGCCTCCTGTACAATGTCATGAACCTCCGTCCATAGTTCATCAGGCACTTTGTCTATCACATCTAGTCCCTTAAATCTATTTCTCACTTTCACTGTATAATCATAAGGGTTTTGTTTTAGGTCATACCTGAATGGTCTACTGGTTTTCCGTACTTTTTTCAATTTAAATTGAATTTGGCAATAAGCAGTTCATGATCTGAGCCACAGTCAGCTCCCAGTCTTGTTTTTGTTGATGCTGTAGAGCTTCTCCATCTCTGGCTCCAAAGAGTATAACCAATCTGATTTAAGTGTTGACCATCTGGTGATGTCCATGTGTAGAGTCTTTTCTTGTGAAACAACACAGGAGAAATTGTTTGTAGTGCTCTACTTAATAGGTGTTAATATGACAAATTTATAACATCAATCTAATATGGGATTCATTTAAGACTGAACTTCCACTGCCCCCCAAAAATCTTTCTCAATATTCAGACTTTAGGAAGTGGATAATTAATTCAGGTTCTCCCTCTGATCCTTTCCAGGAAATTAAAATTAATCTTCCCAGATCATTCCCACAGATAATGCAGACTACCAAGAAGGGACATTAAAAAACAAAACAAACAAACCAAAGATGCCCACATTTATTTAGTAAATGAAAATCAAATTTAGAGATAATAATGGAATGAATACCATATCCCATAATAAGACCAGACAACAACCCCTCCGTGGTAACAAGACATGGTAGAGAAAAATCAATCTCAGGCAAAAAAAAAAAGTCTGTCAAGTGCCGCTGCACACCATTCTGCTGACTCTTGGTCCTGTTATTACTCGTCTGAGTACTTTCGTTGATATGTGATCCAGAGGCCCAAGCTCTCCAACTAAGTCATTGTTTCAGCCAACCACAGTCCCATGTCATTGCATTTGGCTGAGTCAAGATTCCCCCTGTCACCAATCAAACCAGCAACTGAGACAAGGGCCTGCAGTCACTGGCTCAACTGGAGGGCATACCTACAGGTTAAAGCTGAAGTCTCACCTCCAGCCACTGACACTTTAATCGGTGAACATCTGACACTGATTGACAAAATACACCCAAATCAAGCCATATGATTTAAAATCTGTGTTCAGGAGAACCCCTTGCCTTATCCATCTGGGCAAAATGTTGGATTCTTGGGATCTTTTTGCTTCAGCCACCTTTAATCAGGGCTTTAACTGTGCCTGTCAGATTCCAGCACTATGGTTCAATTACAGCAGTATCAGACATTCTGGCATCATCTTGGCTAGCTGTGTCTCCACAATGCCCTTTGATTTATAAGATGTACAGAAGTTGAATTCCCAGGCCCACAGTTTCCTTCAAATTCCACAAGTGATTCGGCTTTATCATAATCCCATGGATTCACAAAAAACATCAACTAAAGATAGGAACGGATACTCCAGTCGCACATCCCAGACATCACTGCACTAGGAGCTCACCCCATTATCAACCAGGAGAAAGTATCACTTCAGAGCACACTGCCCCAACCCAAGACGTAATTACTGGGGTGACGTCTGCACCAGAGACAACGTGGCCCTGACACAGACCACTGTCCCAGCAGCGTCTACAGGCTGCTTTTCCTAAGTCACTGACAAGTTGGACCTGAAAATTTTTGCTTCTCTTCCTGCAGTATTAGGGATTTTATTACAGCTCATTAACTTGATATTTATCTCATGGACTCCTTATCAAGGAGTCCTTGATCCTCCTGGACTCCTTGATGTCTGCCAAAATGTACAGCTCTGTACTCTCTCACCTGAAAAAAAATCTGATAGAGGTTGGTACTATTCAGTATCTGTACCATTCGCAATATTCATGGAGATTGTTGCTTTCTCCAGGAGGTACTTGTTCATGTTGGTCTACCCCTTGACCCTCTGGGAAAAGAATTCTCATTCTCCAGCACCTTCTTCTACTCCCTCCATCCAGCTTTCCAAAATGACCCTGCCCTGTGACTCTGGCCATGTGCAGCCAGCCCTTCCTCCTGGTTACATATGCCACTTTCCCTTACTATCAGCTCAGAACCTCCAACAGCATGATTGCTGAACCTGCCCCCTTGACTCAAGGAATACATGCAGATATTATTATAATGAACAACATGTTAATAACTCATGCTTTTAATACACTTTACAACTCCACTAAAGACCCTGAAATTCCAGATCTGTTTTCTTGGTTAAGGTTATATAACTGATTTTTTTAGTAGACTATAAGGAATTCTAATACTTCGATTTGTTTTCCTCCATTTTATTCTCATAGTAAAAGGTTTTTGGTACCACATAGAGGATATAGCCAATATTTTATAATAACTATAAATGGAGTATAACCATTAAAATTTCTGAATTACTATAATGTACACCTGTTACTTATATAATAGTGTATATCAACTATACTTCAATTTAAAAAGTTGCTTTCTATTCTGTTTAGGGCAACGTATGCAGGTGTGTGTGTGTGTGTGACTTAGTCTTATGGGATCTCATTTCCCCAACCAAGAATTGAATTTGTGCCATAGCAGTGAAAGCAATGGGGAATACACAGCTTTAGTTTTTATGGTCTTGTTCTCAGTGCTCTCTTGACCCAGGTTTTTATATATATATATATATATATATATATATATATATATATATATATATATATAAACTACTTAATATATTCAAGAGTTTATAATATGTGAGTTAAAAAGAATTATCAAAAAAGAGAAAGAAAGCAAAACCAGAAATACCCACTTTCCTGCTATCCATCTTAGGACACACCTTTAAGTCCCTGCGTGTGTGCACGCCCTCTCAATCATGTCCTGACTCTTTGCTACCCCATGGACTGTGGCCCACCAGTCTCTGCTCTCCATGGGATTTTCCCGGCAAGAATGCTGCAGTGGGTTGCCATTTTCTTTTCCAGTGAGTCTTTCCCACCCAGGAATCGAACCCGAGTCTGTGGCAATTCCTGAACTTGCGGGCAGGTTCCTTACCACTGGGAAACCCCTTAAATCCCTGCCTGTCCTGCTCTAATTACCCCTTTCATTCCCAAACACAGGCAATCACTATTCTTAATTATGTATATAATTTTGCCTTGATTTTACATATAGTTATGCTGGGGAAAAAAAAAAAAAAACTCAGTGCTTGTGTGTGTTGTGTTTTGCATGCTTTGACTTCTGCACAAATGGATGTTTGTATATATTCTTCTGCAACTTGCCTTTTTGGCTCAGAGATTCATCCATAGCTATAGCTGTTACATAGTCTCTATAGTACTGTATTCCATTGTATTTTATTTATCCATTCTTCTCCTGATGAAAATGTTTCTAGTTTTATTTTTTATTAACTTACTTTAATTGGAGGCTAATTCCCTCACAATACTGCGATGGTTTGGGCCACACATCGACATGAATCAGCCACAGGTGTACGTGTGAACCCCCGTCCAGGAGTCCCCTCCCACCTCCCTCCCCATCCCACCCCTTGGGTTGTCCCAGTGCACCGGCTTTGAGTGGCCGGTTTCATGCATCGACCTTGGACTTGGACCCAGTTCTGAGACTGGTTTCAGGCTGGTCAGCTCCTTTAATTGAGCAGCTGGTTAAGCTTACATCCTGATGCTCCCTTTCTCTGGCTCCCATAGCCCAGAGTTACCACACACGAGCCCTCACTGCCCCAAGGCAAGGAGCAGACCACTAGGGACAGTCCCCATGCCTCGCCTAGAGCCGGAGAAATCATTTAAATTGGCAACTCCACAGGTAGCTACAAAAGGTAGTTAACCCTACCCCCTGTCACACATAAGCTGCCCCCAATAGCTCCTGCCTGTTGTTAGTCTGTCCCTGAGTGCAACCCACTGCGTGGCCTTGCCTGGCAGTTTTCTTTGTTTGGATCTTGAGAACAATGAGTTCTGTCTTTCATCTATATGAATGTCATTGTGTTGTGTCCTGTTATCAAAAGTCTTTTTTTCTCTTGTAAAATATGTATGCAAAAGACATCCCTGGCAAGAAACCATATGTGGAATTAAGTAAAGTTGATAGATTCAGGAAACTTAGCAAAGGAAACACTGCCTATTGTCCAGGTGAAATAAACTGCGCTCTGCTTTGGAGAACTCTAAACAGATCTGCCACCCCAGGCATGATCTGTGCTTCTACACACTGAGAGATCTTGAATTTAAGCATTATATTCGATTTTCAAAAAATGCACACCTACCTTCCAAGCTTTCACCCAAAGTCTCTTTCTGATCTAACTGTCCCCAATGAGGAGCTGTGGTAAATTTTTGACTTCTGAGTATCTATGATGAGTTAAAGATATTTGTAAAAATTACATGGAAAATTATAAAGTCTAAAAGTACTGGTGTGACTTTTTATACCACTTCAAAATTATGCTGGTGGGCTCTGTTTGGTAAAGTAATAATGATAATAGTTTGGAAATGGAACAAAAAACATAGGTAATGTTAATATGCATAATAAATACTATTAACTAGGTTTTTAAAAATTCTTAATCAAAATACACTTTGAGAAAGTGATTCGAGCTTGAAATATAAACATATTGCCTATATTTCTTGATTAGCAGCATGCTATTAGGCACATCAAGTATTATATCTAAGTTCTAGTGTACTTATAGGAAGAGAATTTATACTACCTCATGGGTGGTAAGTATTAAGTGAATAGTGGGAGTGTAAAGCATTTAGTGGAGTTCATAGCATGTAGTATGGACTTAATAAATTATACATAGTGATAGCAATATTAATATTTCAATTATTAACTCATATTAAGGGATATCTAGGCACAAGCTATTTTTAAAATAAAAACAACATCAGCTGAAATAGGTGCTTGATGAATCTTCAGTGACCAAACCGATATAGTTGATAAATGTGGACAAAATATGAACCAGAAGGGTTGTGTAAGCCAACCCTATCCCATCTTCCAACAGCTGGGAACCAATGTCAAAGAACAGCAAAGTTTTCAAAGCTCTAAAATGCCTACCATGTTATTAGAAGAATTCCAAGCAGCCCAAGCAACAAAGAGGTCTGCCAAAAATCATGCCTGTACCCTTGAGAAGACCCCAAATTCTCAGATATGTGCAAGCCATCTTATCAAATATCATCTGTATTTTAAGATTCCTTAAGCTCAAATCCAGCCTTCCCTTTGCTTTGGGTAGAAAATGTATTACTGTTTCCAGGCACTTCTCAAGTTTTTGTGCTATTTGAAGGACACACTGCTGTTGGATTTAACTTAGTAATTTTAATTTCCCTTCACATTTTAGCAATTCATTCCATTTTCTAAACTATATTTCTAAACCACACGTTTCCTTGTATTTTTTGTGTTACTCACATAGGCTATAATCATTAGGAAATGATTATTTTTGCTATATATCAAAATCAGACCATCTGAGCAAATGTATTCATAGACACTGAAGTCCTGTAGAACCAGTTATTAATATTCCATGAATAAATGCATCATGAGAAAATGATTTGAAAGCATAGTTCTTCTTAAAAATAGATGAAGTGATGCTTTTTCATTTTAGTTTCAATGAAGAGTTATTCTGATATTCTCTAGAATAAATGATCTATATAAAAGTGCTAAAATGATATCTACCCAATAATGGAGATTTTGTTGTTTTTTTTTTTCTGCCAAATCAATAGGTTTTAAAAGCCACTATGCTAGAATATCAAATAAAAGATAATTTTCTATAAAGTCTCACTTATTCTCAATTTCAACATATCTATGTTAAGCTAGATATTAGGAGAATTTTAAAGAATATTCATTTTCTAATCTGTAATTGTGATGCAAGATAGAAGAAAACAGACTACAAATCCTTAAAGTAACTAAAAAATAAAGAAATAAATTATGAATATTATACAATTTTTAAAGTACAAAATTTATTTTGCAATATATAATAAGTAACTGCTAAACTACCATTTATATCTAAACTCACTTTTAAAATTGAATATCAGAATTAAAAATATATTGCAGTGTTTTTACTTTATCTTTCATTCAGGTAAGTATATGTTGTGTATATGTATGTGCATTCTCAGTCGTATTCAACGTTTTGTGACCCCACGGACTGTAGACCACCAGACTCCTTTGTCCACGGGATTTTCTAAGCAAGGATGCTGACTGGAGTGGGTTGCCATTTTCTACTCCAGGGGACCTTCCTGACTCACGGATCAAACCCACGGATGCATCTCATGCATCTCCTGCATTGGCAGACAGATTCTTTACTACTGTGCCACCTGGGAAGCCTGATTGCATGTTAACTTTCTTAATTTTAATGTTCATGATTTTAACTCTACATGAGGTAAAGTGTGTTTTCATTAATTTCTTTAATGTGCATATTATCTTACTAAATTTCATGATTACATACTGTATTTGTCAAGGTTATTCAGAGAAATAGAACCAAGAGGCTGTGTATATACAGAAAAAGATATTTATTTTAAGGAGTTAGCTCGTGAAATTATGGTGGCTTGGTGAGTTCAAAATCTGATGGTAGGGTGGCAGACTAGTTCAGTTCAGTCGCTCAGTCGTGTCCGACTCTCTGCGACCCCATGAATTGCAGCACGCCAGGCCTCTCTGTCCATCACCAACTCCCAGAGTCTGCCCAAACCCATGTCCATCGAGTCAGTGATGCCATCCAACCATCTCATCCTCTGTCGTCCCCTTCTCCTCCCGCCCCCAATCCTACCCAGTATCAGGGTCTTTTCCAATGAGTCAACCCTTCGCATGAGGTGCCCAAAGTATTGGAGTTTCAGCTTCAACATCAGACCTTCCAATGAACATCCAGGATTGATCTCTTTTAGGATAGATTGATTGGATCTCCTTGCAGTCCAAGGGACTCTCAAGAGTCTTCTCCAACACCACAGTTCAAAAGCATCAATTCTTCGGCGCTCAGCTTTCTTCACGGTCCAACTCTCATATCCATACGTGACCACTGGAAAAACCATAGCCTTGACTAGATGGACTTTTGTTGGCAAAGTAATGTTTCTGCTTTTAAATATGCTATCTAGGTTGGCCATAACCTTCCTTCCAAGGACTAAGCATCTTTTAATTTCATGGCTGCAATCACCATCTGCAGTGATTTTGGAGCCCAAAAAATAAAGTCTGACACTGTTTTCACTGTTTCCCCATCTATTTCCCATGAAGTGATGGGACCAGATGCCATGATCTTAGTTTTCTGAACATTGAGCTTTAAGCCAACTTTTTCACTCTTCTCTTTCACCTTCATCAAGAGGCTCTTTAGTTCTTCTTCACTTTCTGCCATAAGGGTGGTATCATCTGCATATCTGAGGTTATTGATATTTCTCCTGGCAATCTTGATTCCAGCTTGTGTTTCTTCCAGCCCAGCGTTTCTCATGATGTACTCCGCATATAAGTTAAATAAGCAGGGTGACAATATACAGCCTTGACGTACTCCTTTTCCTATTTGGAACCAGTCTGTTGTTCTATGGCCAGTTCTAACTGTTGCTTCCTGACCTGCATACAGGTTTCTCAAGAGACAGGTAAGATGGTCTGGTATTCCCATCTCTTTCAGAATCTTCCACAGTTTATTGTGATCCACACAGTCAAAGGCTTTGACATAGTCAATAAGCAGAAATAGATGCTTTTCTGGAACTCTCTTGCTTTTTCGATGATCCAGCGGATATTCACAATTTGACCTCTGGTTCCTCTGCCTTTTCTAAAACCAGCTTGAACATCTGGAAGTTCACGGTTCACGTATTGCTGAAGCCTGGCTTGGAGAATTTTGAGCATTACTTTACTAGCATGTGAGATGAGTGCAATTGTGCGGTAGTTTGAGCATTCTTTGGCATTGCCTTTCTTCGGGATTGGAACAAAAACTGACCTTTTCCAGTCCTGTGGCCACTGCTGAGTTTTCCAAATTTGCTGGCATATCGAGTGCAGCACTTTCACAGCATCACCTTTGAGGATTTGAAATAGCTCAACTGAGACCCAAGAAAAAATTGTAGTTTGAGTCCAAAGGCAGTCTGCTGTTGAAGCAGTATGAGCCTGTGTTATAGATGAAATCCAAGGTCATTTTGCTGAAAAATTCCCTCTTGCTTGGGAGAGATAGGCGTTTTGTTTTACTCATGCATGAATTCTATTCACATCTTGGATTGGATGAGGTCCACTCACATTGTGGAGGGCAATCTCCTTTACTCAAAGTCCACAGATTGAAATGTAAATCTCACCCCAAAATACACTCAGAAATATCCACAATAATGTTTCACAGAATATCTGATCTCTCATAGATACAGAGGACAAACTATCTCACCAAAGGGGAGACAGGCTGGGGAAGAGGGGGAGTTAAGGAGATTAAGATGTTACAAACTTTCAGTTATAAGTCATGAGAATGAAATATACAACACAGGGAATATAGTCAATAATACTGCAAAAACTTTGCATCGTGACACGTGGTTATTAGGCTTACAGTGCTCAACTAATAACATATATAAATGTTGAATCACTATACTGAATACTTGAAGCTAATATAATACTGTATGTCAACTATGTTGTTGTTCAATCACTCAGTTCTATCCGACTCTTTGCGACTCCATGGACTGCAGCACACCAGGCCTCCCTGTCCCTCCCTCACCATCTCCCAGAGTTTGCCCAAGTTCATGTCCATTGCATCGGTGATGTCCTCCAGCAAGGTCAACAAAATTTCAATAAAAATAAAACACCTGGTCTCTATGGCATAGCTAATTTGACATAAGGAAATCGAACATCACACATTTCCACTTTCTTTATAGCAACAGTAATGACATGGAATGCCCCTAGATGGGTGGGATAGGGGGAAGAGTTGTGGGAAAGGTCCAAGAGAGAGGGGATATATGTATACATGTGGCTGATTCACTTCATTGAAGAGCAGAAGCTAACAAAATATTATAAAACAACTGCACCCAATTTTTAAAAAAGCCTACAAGTAAATGCTTGGTGTGTTTTGATTTGATACTATACTAAGATTTAACTATCAGTTCAGTTCAGTCACTCAGTTGTGTCCGACTCTTTGCGACCCCATGAATCTCAGCACGCCAGGCCTCCCTGTCCATCACCAACTCCTGGAGTTTACCCAAACCCATGTCCATCGAGTCAGTGATGCCATCCAGCCATCTCATCCTCTGTCATCCCCTTCTCCTCCTGCCCCCAATCCTTCCCAGTATCAGGGTCTTTTCCAATGAGTCAGCTCTTCGCATGAGGTGGTCAAAGTATTGGAATTTCAGCCTCAACATCAGTCCTTCCAATGAACACCCAGGACTGATCTCCTTTAGGATGGACTGGCTGGATCTCCTTGCAGTCCAAGGGACTCAAGAGTCTTCTCCAACACCACAGTTTAAAAGTATCAATTCTTTGGCGCTCAGCTTTCTTTACAGTCCAGCTCTCACATCCATACATGACTACTGGAAAAACCACAGCCTTGACTAGATAGACCTTTGTTGGCAAAGTAATGTCTCTGCTTTTTAACATGCTCTCTAGGTCGGTCATAACTTTCCTTCCAAGGAGTAAGCATCTTTTAATTTCATTGCTGCAATCACCATCTGCAGTGATTTTGGAGCCCAGAAAAATAAAGTCAGCCACTGTTTCCACTGTTTCCCCATCTGTCTGCCATGAAGTGATGGGACTGGATGCCATGATCTTAGTTTTCTGAATGTTGAGCTTTAAGCCAACTTTTTCACTCTCCTCTTTCACTTTCATCAAGAAGCTGTTTAGTTCTTCTTCACTTTCTGCCATAAGGGTGGTGTCATCTGCATATCTGAGGTTATTGATATTTCTCCGGGCAAACTTGATTCCAGCTTGTGCTTCCTCCAGCCCAGTGGCAGCCTAATCCAGTTGAATTCAGAATCTGTTTCTTATTTCATGGCGGGACTGAAAAACTGAATGACACAGAATGTGAGGTAACCTTCCCCAAAATGGCATCCCTAAAATGACATCCCTAAAATGGCATCCCTAAAGTTGTCCAACTTCAGGCAGTCAGTATCCTATTTCTACTTTTTTCAGGCTTAATAACTTGAAATAGCTTTTTCTTCCACCGTTCTTACACATTATATGCGATTTTTTAACTTGGTGTATGTAACATAGGTCATTTTCCTTTCTTATTTTCATATTAAAGCAGTCTAAGCTTTTGTGCTTGGATTTTTGTTTCCTCCTTTTTACTGGCCTTGCTACATTTACTTTCTGTTCACTGTTCTCTATCAACACTTCCTGGATTATGATAAGAAATAACATTCCTCAAAGTTGATTCTATGGACATTTAATTTTTTTTTTTCAAATTTGAATTACCCAGAACACTAGTCTAAAATAAACCTTCAGAAAACAAGTTTCATATAGGTATTTGAAAACATCACGGTGCATATCTTTCTTATAGAATGACAATGAACAGCAGCAGCAGCAAATTCAGAGAAATCGTTCATTCACACAACCACCAAGCACTTAGTATCTATTAAGTGCAGGCTCTGCTCTGGGAATGTATACACAGCAGCAAACCAAAGAGGGATAAAATCTACATCCCTTGAGTATATATGCCACATACTAAATGCTAAAACAGAAAGTAAAGTGGAGAAAATAAGGCAATTTTATTTTTCATGTTTTTGTTTTTATTAATTTAGTTACATACATACCTACAAAGAATATAAATCTTTCATGTATAGCTTAGTTAATTTTTGTTCAATATATAATAAATGAGCACCCAGATCAAGACATAAGGGGTGATATTTTAGGCTGGGTGCCAAGAAAGTTCTCGCTGACAGGGTGATATTTGAGCAGAAAAATGAAGCAAGCAGTAGAGCCAGCATGTAGTTTCCAGAAGAAAGAATCACACTTCATTTTATCTGGAGCTTCCGGTGGTCTGAGTATGCAATCTATTACCTGGGGAACTGTACACACCAGAAGAAATGATCTACGTAAGATGCATAGAGGTATGGAGGTGTGACGCATTTAAATTGCCTTTCATGTGCCACAATACTGCATCTTCAAGTCTCTCAGAAGTGATGTCTCCTTACCTAACAATAGCTCTTCATTCCAGACAAGGCATACGAGAATTACTCCTCCTATTTATTTCCAGAAATCCTCTCTACACCTCCTGTCCTCAGAGTCTCCCAGGCTTCACATCCCTGTGCCACAGCCAGGGGTCTTGCTCTCATCTCCCATGCTTCCCTCGCACAGAGGACTAGACTCCTGTCCTGTCTTTTCATATTTTGCCTACTTTTACACCATCTTGTTACATTTTGGAAGGTCACGTCTAGTGCCGGTTCCTCTTTCGTGCCAGAGGAACAGTCGCTATGTTTCCAGCTTTTAAAAAATCTTCTCTAATTAAATAACTCACTCACTCCTCACAAAAACTTGTGAAGCTGTTAAGGTAGGTCTCCTTCCCTTTTCTGTCTCCATTTTTCAGATTAAAATATAGAGAAGTTATTGAAGGCTTTTAGTTACAGTATTAAAATATTCTTAAAGTTCTTAAAATCTCCTAAAGCTCTCAAATTAGAAGTCATGACCTATATTTTTCTTTGCTGTATCTGTTACACTGCAGTGTTTTCTGTTGTATATGCAACTATAGATATATAGTTATCTACAAGCTATCATGGTTACAAACATCAAAAATTATTTTAAATAACTGTAAAAGGTTTTGCTAGGTTTTATCTTACTCCTTTCTGATTTTTCAGAAAGTGAAAGCTTCTTTAAGATATCAGTTTTCTTGCTTTAATTTGTTTGAACTTTCATTTCTACGTCTCCAACAGAAAAAAAAAAAATGGACTTTACAGTACACGTAGATACTCCTATCTCTTGTTATGCAATTCTTTCAGAGAAATAACAAATTAAAATAAAACCCTTTTATCCTAGAATTACTATAAAAGTGTCCTAAATCATCAAAGATTGTAACTTTTCATAGTGTTTCTGTATGGAACTGTACAACCATGTCTTTTGTGGATTTTTAATTATTCAGTAAGTCATTTTCTGTCCTCATTCTCTTCACAAATTGCCCCTACTTTCTTTTGATCCTGCTAAGTCTTAGCAACTTAGTTATATACATATTTTTTCCTAGTATAACAGCAACCACTCCCAAGTCAAAATCTGTCCCTCCCCCCCACCTGTGCATATCAAGAGAAACTGTTAAATTCTATCACAAGCAAATAAAATTTGTCCTTGGTAAAAAATACACTCAAGTGGTCTGCAAATTGTATCCCCCAAAACTGTAGGGGGTAATTGCAATTTCCCTACAAGTAAACAAATTCTTGTCTCACACCCTGGTTTCCAGGGATTTACTGTCAGTGGGTTTCACAGCATTGAGCTAGAAATACATAATGAAAGGGAGGATATAAAGAACTATTTAACTTATACTGATCAAGAAATAGAACCATATTTTTCTGCACCACTGCTATTTCTCAGCAGGTTACATATGTACAGGCTGATATACATTCCAGATCCCACAGGCTATTGAAACTTAAAGACCTCTGTGTCCTTGGCCTGCTTATGACTTACAAGAGACACAAATATGGTTTGGGGATTAGGCAAAGAGGAATTGCATGTTGCAAATTTTAAATTGTCAATTAAAAAGCATCACTGAATCCTGAGTGGAACTGCCAAGGGCATGTTTGTCTGAAAAAGGATGGATTAGTGCAGACAGTCCCCACTGACATTTAAGATACATATCTGCGATTCAAGACACTTGAGGATCTGTATCTAAACAATGCAGTCACATTTCAAGTGCTGGAAGCAATTTTTGTCTTAGTAAACTGAAAAACCCTCAATCAAACAAGAAGAAACTCTCAAGATATACTTAACTTTGTAAACTATTTGTCAGTAGCATTTGCATTCACTATCGCTACATGTGATACCAAGTAGACACAAAGATACAGGTCCCTTGGATATGGCTGTATTGAATACAAAAGAGTGAGTGTCATTTCTGTACTAGGAAACTAATATTGTTTGAAGACAGTTTATTTGCTTTTACAAGAGAAGAGATTAATAAACAGGAAAGTATAAACAATTGAGCTGACAAAAATTTTAGAGAGCTTTATGTTTTAACTTATTACCCATACTAATTGTGTTTTCTTTCTCAGAAATAAGTAAATACAAAAAAATAATAGAACCAAAATAATAATCCATGATTAATAATAAATTTTTAAAATGATTACAAGTTTCCCTTTTTTTAAGAATTTTTTTTTAAAACATTCTTTCCATGAGTTGAAGGAACTTGAGAATATTTAAACAATCTTCATCAGATTTCACTTTTACTTGTATAATTCAGTGATATCACAATGACATATATATAGATACATAAATATACACACACGTACACAAATCTACACATATCACAATGTGACGAGTTAGTTGTTCTCTACAATGAGAAGCAGCGTAGCATAAGATTTATCACTGTTTTCAAGAGAATTAAGAAAATACACTGTTTAACGGAAAACAGCATCAATAATTATTTTTAAAGGATTTTCACATAAAACATGAAGAATTTCAATTTCTTTATATTTAGAATCTGTTATATTTATGACATTCTACAAAACAGAAATTTCTAGGAAAAACCCTGCAGCCTAGACATTTCTAGAAAATTAGGTCTAGCCAACTTACTGTTATCAACGGCAAAGCAACTACGATCTTTTAGGATGGTAAAAATAAACCTAGAAAACTCACTGAAAGAAAATGAGTATGAGCCATTTTTGATAGAACATTATTAGGCTGCAATATCTGTTGCCACCACTGACACATACATATCCTGGTTTCACACACTTGTATAAACCCTTCTGACTTTGGACTGGTCCTGCAATACTCTTTTACCAACAGAACACAGCAACACTGATACACTTCTAGTTGGAGACCAGAAACTTAAGATACCCTAGCAGTTTGGGCTTTCAAGTCTTCAAAGGCAGCTACTGTAAGAAGTTCAATTACCCTGAGACCTCCAGGTTGTGAGGAAGCACAAGCAACTACACAGATGTTCGCTAATGGAGGAGCACTGAAGCCCTCTGCTGTCAACGCCAGCTGAGCCAGGAACTGGGACCAACAGTCAGCCCTGTGAATGAGGGCATCTTAGACCCAACACTCACAAGAGAGTGCCAGCAGGATGAGGGAGCAAAGCAATAGAGCTTGCCAGTCACCCCGAAGAATTGTCATAAATGATACACCGTTATTGTGAGCCCCCGACTTTCGGGTTGAGATAACTTTAACACCTGTCATCGAGGATAAATGCTACCATGATCCCCATGTCAGATAAGATTCTGCTTCAGTTCATTTTAGTTGAAGCGTTCAGGTACCACACACAGAGAAATTTTATTTTAATGGCATCATCTACTATTGACTACTGCTGAGATATCATGGCCAAATGGAGCCTGAGTGGATAACTAGAAACATTCAGAAGGCTGTTGGGCCCTCCAAATCTGATTTGATGACTCAAGCTTTGCAAGAGCCAGTTAAACCAGGGTCACCCAAGAGAAAAAAATTGGGGCCTGGAGTTAGGGTAACAAAATATTTTGAGGCTTAACATATGAAGCAAAAAATATATATACAGTGAAATTTAATTTTAGTGACAGCTGAAAGAGTAAAACAACTTTGCTGTTGTGGTTATAGAACCCTGCTAGATATTTTCATCATAAAAATATTTTATAAGTATGAATATAAAACTTTGGCTTTGAATATAAATTTTTTTAATTGACATTTTTTAAGTTCAGAAGAGTCATTTCATTCATCTCCTAGACACACACCCAGATCCTTAGTGCCTTGTGTGTGTGTGTGTGTTAGTCACTCAGTCGTGTCCAACTCTTTGCCACCCCACGGACTGTAGCCCACTAGGCTCTTCTGTCCATAGACTTCTCCAGGCAAGAACACTGGAGTTGGTTGACAGTCCCTTCTCCAGGGGTTCTTCCCAACCCAGGGATTAAACCTGAGTCTCCTGTGTTGTTCTTTACTTCTGAGCCACCAGGGAAGCTCCTCTTGCTTATATAATTCCAACAGTGCCTTACCTACTTTCTTCCTGTTATCATTCATTTTTGCATTTGCTACTAAATTAGACTTCAAGAAGACAATACCCTATCTTGTCATTTTCTTTTCTCAAAGACCTATGGTAGCACTTACTTCATAACATATTAAAATCTCTATAAATGGTTATATATATATATATATATATTCTTATATAACATATATGTAATGCATGTATGCATGTGTGTTTTATGACATATAATATGTATATGTGTTTTATAATATATATGTTATAGGTGTTTATTATTGTTTACATATACATGTACATATGTATTAAATATATGTTTTTCCTCTAATAATTTCTCTTATTCCAGAATACTAGGACTTCTCCCTGTTGTATGAATACATGTGACTATTTTGCCTTTGATTATTTCTTACTTATTACCTGAAATATTTTTAACCAAGGTATATATTGCTGACTATTAGAAAATTTGTGAAACACAGTGGTCTTCCATTTTCTTGTTCTCATGGATCATTAAAAAAAGGATGAAAATCAATGCACTCTTAGCACATTTGAAGTGATATTTTAAAAAGTAATCCTCAGTTTAAATATATGAAAATGACATAATTTCCAGTATTTTGTGGATATTACTACTATCAAATAAAATGGTTATGTGACAGTTTAAAGTATATTCACTATAATTTTAAAGCCTAGTGATTTTAAATCTACTATCACACTTTAAAAATATATTTCTCCAAAATTGTTAGAATTTTACATATTTCACTTTTGTTCATGAATTCATATTTTTATCCCACATGCCCCATAAGTAGTTTTTCCTTATATCATAAAACATGTATTTTTTACTTGAAAGATTTTATTAATGACTATGTTACAACTCTTAGAAACAAAATACGCACACAAATTGAAGTTTCAAATCTCCTGACACCAGGAAGGAAATCTTTTTGAAGAGTATTATATTGTTGTTCAGTTGCTAAGTCGGGTTCCATGGACTGCAGTATGACAGGCTTCCCTGTCCTTCACTATCTCCTGAAATTTGCTCAACCTCATGTCCATTGAGTCAGTGATGCTATTCAACCATCTCAACCTCTGTCACCCCTTCTCCTTTGATTTTCAAATCAAAGCTTCAGGGTCTTTTCCAATGACTTAGCTCTTAACATCTGGCGGCCAAAATATTGGAGCTTCAGCTTTAGCATTAGTCCTTTTAATGAATATTCAGGGTTGATTTCCTGTAGGACTGACTGGTTTTATCTCCTTGAAGTCCAAGGGAATCTCAAGAATCTTCTCCAACACCACAGTTCAAAAGCATCAATTCTTCTGTCCTCAGCCTTCTTTATGGTTCGACTCTCACACCCGTACACGACTACTGGAAAAACCATAGCTTTGAATATACAGACCTTTGTCGGCAAAGTGATGTCTCTGCTTTTTAGTACACTGGTTTCTCACACCTTTCCAAGGAGAAAACGTCTTAATTTCATGGCTGTAAGTCACTGTCCGTGGTGATTTTGAAGCATAAGAAAATAAAACCTGTCAGTTTCCACTTCTTCCTCATCTATTTACCATGAAGTGATGGGAATGGATGCCATGATCTTAGTTTTCTGAATCTTGAGCTTTAAGCCAGCTTTTTCACTCTCCTCTTCCACCCTCTTTAAGAGACTCTTTAGTTCCTCTTCACTTTCTGCCATTAGAGTGGTATCATGTGCATATCTGAGGTAGTTAATATTTCTTCTGGCAATCTTGATTCCAGCTTGTCATTTATCCAGTCTGGCATTTCACATCATGCAATGTGCATATATGTTAAATAAGCAGGATGACAATATATAGACTTGCTGTACTCCTTTTCCAATTTTGAATCTATCAGTTGCTCCATATCTGGTTCTTTGCTTCATGACCCGACATGCAAGTTTCTCAGGAGGCAGGTCAGGTGGTCTGGCACTCCCATCTCTTTAAGACATTTTCACTGTTTGTTGTGATCCACACAATCAAAGGCTTCAGCACAGTCAATGAAGCAGAAATAGATGTTTTTCTGGAGTTCCCTTGCTTTCTCTATGATCCAATGGATTTTGGCAATTTAACTCTGTATCCTCTGCCTTTTCTAAACCCAGCTTGTCCATTGGGAAGTTCTTGGTTCACATACTGCTACAGCCTAGCTTGAAGGATTTTGAGCATATCCTTACTAGCATGTGAAATGAGTGCAATTGTATGGTTGTTTGAACAATTTTGGCATTGCCCTTCTTTGGGCAGTTTCAAGTTTCCTGAGATCAAGAAGGAAATACTTTTGAAGAGTATTATACAGCTCTTGTAATTTTATAACTGATGAAAAACAAAAACATCACACATTTTAGTGTGTGAAAAGTTAGTTACAAATAAAGTATGAGGCTTTATTTTGGCCATGCTGAAGTAACTTGTAGAAGACTTGCCCTCTCATTCCAAAAAAAAAAAAAAACAAATAATAGTGAGTGGACACAATCTGTAAAATAATATTGGACGTTGATTACTGAGGGCTGTGATGCCCAAGAGAAGGAAAACAAAGGAGATTTTCTGATAATTTTTAATGCTAAAAATCCATTTATATGATGTCTATAAAATATATTTTAAGAAAAAATGGAGATGTTAACTTTTAAAAAACGGGAAAAAAAATTTGTCCATACTCTCATCATGAGAGATTCAAACTGACCATATTAATATCAAAAAAAGAGCTTGAGGAACAGTATCTGGATAAAGAGGTATTAATTAATAATAAAAGGGCTAAATACCAAATATATAATAGTATTAAATAAATAAACATTGAATAATAGAGTCTCAAATTGTATGGAGAAAAATTAGAGACAACTGAAAGGAAAAATTCACAAATCCACTATTATCGTTGGACAACTCAAAACCTCTCATCAGTAGAACATCTTGACCAATAATCTGTAAGCATATAGACAACCTAAAGAACAGGAGCAGCGATTTGATCTATTTAACATTTGAAGACCATCACCTTCAACCACAGAAGAATCACATTCTATTCAACTGCTAAAGCAACATTTTACCTAAGTATACTACATGCTGGGTCAGATAACAATAACACACTTTGAAAATTTGAAAGAATAAAACATGTTCCCTTATCAAAATTAATACGAATCAGATATCAGAAACAAAATCATATCTGGATGATCCATGAATATCTGGAAATTCACCATTCTTTACAATAATAAATTTCATTGAGAAAACACAAAAGTTATTAGAAAATATTTTGCATAAGATAAAAATAAAGTGATGAGACATCGTTTTTGTGCAATACAGCAAAACAGTACTTAGACGATTCTTCACACCTTGAAAGGTCTACATTTGAAAAGAACAAAGGTCCAAAGTCAATGACCTAAGCTTTCATCATAAGACTCTAGAATAAGCTGATCAAGTGAAATCCAAAGGAAGCAGAAACGAGGAAGTAATAAAGCGAAGAACATAAATCAACAAATGGGAAAGAACAATAAAGAAAAAAAAATTAAACCAAATACTGATTTGTAGTAAAAAGAAACAACATATCTATTATTCTACTCTACTCATAAAAAAAAAAAAACCACAAATAAAAAGGAGATACCGATATCAAAAAATTGGGAGAAGAAATCACTGCAAATCCTTCAGATATTATAGTTTAAAAAGACTGTAGTCTGAACAACTTGGTGATAATAATTTCAACTACACATATGAAAAGCACAAATTTCTTAGAAAACAATTTGTCAAAATTGTCGCAAGAAGAAATAGAAAAGCTGAGTTGCCTTATATGTCTTAAACAAAATTTTAGTCTGCAATTTAGAGTGTTCCCACTGAGGATACTGTCCCTTAGTATCCAATCCCCACTGTCCAAATGGGTTTTCCATTGAAGTCTATCAACATGAAAGTGGAAATAATGCCAAACCTAAACAAAATTTCCCAGAAAACATACTAGAATAGCTTTCCAATTCATTTTATGAGGCCAGGATTAAGTTGATATCCAAACTAAACATAGACATTATAAGAAAAGATAATTACAGGTCAATATTTCTCAAGAACATAGACTCAAAAATCCTTAAATATTAGCAAATCTAGTCCTAAAACATATAAAAAGACAAAACATCCTATGCCATATGATTGCTTCAGAAAAACATTTCACTACATTTAATATCCTACCTTGATAAATATCAAAATTAAACTAGCAAGGAAAGGATATACAAATTTTATTGATTTATCTGCAAATAAGCACATGAGATATGCTTATTTTACTTAGAAAGTCAGTTTACTAAGATTTTATTTATTACAGCTAAAGTTCAAATATTACTTTCAAAATTAACTTTGTTCTTTTGGTAAATCCCAAATCAAACTTCTCTTGGGCCTTTAATATATTATTTATGAATGATAAAATATGAATCATTAATAATTGTGCTTTTAAATATTACAAAGTATGAGTCATTTCTGATTATGTTGCAACCATTTATGAAACATTAAATTTTGTAACCAAATAAACTATGAACATGGGTTTTTTTCAAAACCAAAAGAGAAAATTAACTTTCTTATGATACATCACCAAATATCTCAGATGAAAATCTTACATAATATCTCAGATTTAAAAATACATTTCAGCAATACTAATAAAGATGCCAGAGAAATATAACATCTTCTAGTAATTGCTCAAATATTTGTTGGATGAGTATTTCCAGTAGAACATGAGCCCCTTGAAGACAAAGATCGATCACGTCTTTTAGATATTTTAATCTATAGCACAGTAACAACATTGCACAGAACTGTTTAAAAACTGCATCTTAAACTAAAACTACAAAAGTCCATTGTTCTTATTCGCATTTGGTTTGGTTTCATTTCACTTTATTTTTCTGATATTCCAAATAGAAAATACACTTCATTTCAGAAACCTCTCTTAATTTGTCCATTGCTTAATAAACTATGACTGGCTTATCTGTTATTCCTGGAGTCTACTTCTATCCAATAGGCATCTGAGTGTTAATATTTATTGAACAGGATGTTACCTTTCATTCCAATGGATCCCTATGTTCCTATTTTAAACTTTTAGTAAGAGCTTGGGAAAAAGCCATTGGCATTATTGTTACTTTGTAAACCACAGAGTAACAACCTAAATGTCCATGAAGTTGTACAACAAATGAAATACAGCAACGCAAAGGGGCCCTAGGGAATTTGTAGTCTAGTAGCTTTGACACCTCTAGTGTTAAACAAAACAAAAGCATGACTTGTGTAGTCTCTTTGATGTTTACTATGAGATGTAATTAATGTTTTCATTCAAATGCTTTATCACATGATTTAGCACAGCCTGATGCACGATTTTAAATCCATCCATACACGACACAATTATTGTAACCTGATGTGCCTAATCCAAGTCAAAGAATAACAGTACCGACCTTTACAGCATGTCTCCTTGTTCCTGAGACACTGGCTTCTCCATTTCCCAAGTTACTGATTTGACTATAAGCAAAGAAGGAATTTTAAATTGGGTAGATATTTGAAATTTAGATACTGGCAGAAAATTAAGTTTATAATATAAAGACAAGGCAGTTATTGAGAGACATGGAATATTTTAGTTAGGCTTCAAAAAATAACCTCTACCCTTCCTTTCTGCCTTTTTAAATTCTTTCCTACCCAGAAAACAGAATCCTCCATGGGGCTTGCCTGTGAAATTGAGCCATGCACCTTGACCGACTATTCTAGCCGGGCCAGTCACTGCCCAGGCACCAAAGACCTGATTCTCACTGCACCTTCAGACTGCATGACAGAGAATCACCCTGTCAGAATTCCATCCTAGCTTACCCACATTGACAAAAATTTCTGAATTATACAGTTCCAGGGCTCCTGCCTTGACAGGAGGCAGTCAAGCCTGACAGTCCTTTCCCTCTTGTCTGTTATCCTGAAATCAATCGCACAGCCTGATGCACTGAATAATGGCCGTGGACTATTCTGCAGGATCTGGCCCATCTGGTCAGTGAGGACGACAGCATTGCTTGCTTCCTACAATCTGGGAGGAGCTTGCTGCTCCACAGAGGTGACCTCCATCTCTCCACCTGGCTCTGCTATTGAGGAAGTCAGTTTTACAAGTGTGTTCATTCAGAAATCAAAACAACTATGCACCAAGGCGTATCCATCTTTGTCTTTAATTAAGAGCTCTGGCCTCTTTGAGATTAAATACTGAAGTGTAAAGCAATGGAAAGGGCAAAAATTTTCTGCATAAGGTACCATTTTTTGTGTAAGTCCCTTAGTTAAAGTCTTGAAAGAAATCAGACATTTCAATAGAGGGGAAAAAATTAATGT
Organism: Giraffa tippelskirchi; assembly: GCF_054371585.1. Classification (NCBI taxonomy): domain Eukaryota; kingdom Metazoa; phylum Chordata; class Mammalia; order Artiodactyla; family Giraffidae; genus Giraffa; species Giraffa tippelskirchi. The sequence continues at coordinate 172,594,569 of NC_137280.1, read as the reverse complement.
AGCTATTTTATAAAGCCCCGTATATTTCATCTTTGAAGAAAGTTCTTATATTATAGCTGACTAATGTGCCTACAAAGATTAGTATTTCTCCAGTTGGTTCTTTCAGGTAAATGATCGATTTATACTTAATTGTTTGAAGTTGATTACACAGCCTGTTTTACATTTTAAAAGAATTGCAATATTGGTGAATTATAATAAGTGGAACCCGAATGTATGGAAACTGTAAAGTGCCCCTGAATCCGTTATTGAAGAGACAGGTGAGAGCAAGACTGATTAATACACTTAACTTAGTGAAATTTGAGGATGCCGATATTCCCACAGTGCTAATGGTTTGTTTTCTGCTTGCTTTTTGTATTTATAAAAACAGTTAGCTGACTTTTATGGGTTTTTCATAATTCCACTCTGTAAGTTGCCATACAACACTAACCATATAGGATTTCAAAAGTCTGCTCATTGGCTCTCCTGCCCCACTCTAGAGCACATTCACCCAGATGCCCAAGTGATCCTTGAAGAACATCAATCAGATTACGCCCCTTTCCTGCTCAAAACCTTCCAGGGCTCCCCATGTCATTCAGACTAATGACCCAACTGTCGCCCCCCACAAGGCCTGTATGATCTGTCCTTGTCTGTCTCTCTGACCTTGTCATCCAACAGTCTCCTCTCTTGCTCACCCTACTCTAAATGGAGAGCTTGTCTTGCCGCAAGCCTGCATTTTTCATCTAAGTGTGAAGTTATGTGTTAAAATTCTCTTGGCCACAGATGTCTGTTAAAATACTCACTATAATCTCATGGGTTACAAGCCCATAAAGTCAAGAATTATTTTTCTCTCCTGTTTACCACAGTATTTCTAGTGTCTAATAAGTTACATGTTCAAGTAATGTGATACTAATCACTTATTTATCTCACAACAGCTCTATGAGAACAAGGTCTAAAAGTAACTAAAATGATTTGTTCATCACTCCATTCACACTCCCTTGGGTAGTTGTTGATATTAAGGCCACAAACACTTGTCGAATAAATTGTCCTAAGAAAATTAATGTTTTAAATATGTGCATGGGGAAGCTCGGGGCAGAATTCAGGATTGTCACAAAAGTTCCAACAATGTGGTCACTTTACTTTCGAAGCAAATTAGAATAAATTATTAATAAATGTACACAGCTCAGAAGCACTGTTTCTTGATGAAGCAATGTGAATTAAAGCGCAAGGCCTGACACTACTCAAGCCGTGGTCCACGCCGTGGCTCTGCTCTGTGTGTCTAGATGCGACCTGGGGCACATTAATTCATTCATTGACCTTTTCTTCCACAAATGATGGTGAATCCTTTTATTCTACAAATCTGCAGGCAGATTATTTACCATCTGAGCCACCAGGGAAGCATGGGATATACTGTGCATGCATGCCTGCTCAGTGGCTCGGTCACATCCAGCTCTTTGCAACCCAACAGACTATAGCCCCCCAGGCTCCTCTGTACTGGAGTGGTTTGCCATTCCCTTCTCCAGGTATACTGTGAGGAGTAAATTAATCATCATACATCATCAACTTAAGAAGTATGTGATATACTTTCAAATATGAATGATTATAGTTGTATGTTTCAGTGATAAAGAAATCTCTTTAAAGCCTTGCTTGCCCTACCTATTTGCAGCTACAGACATAATATATTCTTCTAACTAAGGTAAAATATTGAAAAGATGGACCACGGTGAGCAATAGAAGTCAATTTCTGGGACACTTACTGGGATTCTTATTCCATCCTGCTCAACGGGATTTTATTATACACGAGATAGTGCATTAAAACAATACAGATCAAAATGCCTCTTTCATATGGGACAAGTTATTCTTTTTCTGCCTGGCATGAACTTCAGAACCAAGTCCCATAGTGACAGCTTTAATTAACTTAAATCCATTTGAAGTTGATAGAGTCTTAAGAAATTGACCTACTGTGTGAGGCTAATTCACTTTTGACCCAGAAATTAATGAGCCGAACTCATGGCTATAAGAGGAACAGAACAGAAGAAACGAAGAAACACAGGTTTCAGAAGATTTGTGATTAGGTATGATATAATAAAACACACTCAGGCTATCTGTAGAAGCACGTCTACTGGCTGATTCAGAAACAATCACATACACACACAAGGTCTACCTCAATAAATAAAATAGCTTATCAGGATAAATTTATAAGTTACCAAATTAGTTAATATCACTTAGATTCATGTATTTTTTTCCAAATCAGACTGAAGACCAGATGTTTCATACTCAAATGGCCCAGTGCAAAGTACTGCAAAATACTGAATCACTTAAAATCATAAATGATCAGGAATGAAAGTGGAAAATCAACTACCAAGTTATTTATGAATTAGAAATAGCAAAAGATCTTTGCTATCGGAGACTACAATATTTCTGAGCTTTCCTGCCAGGAGACTTAAAATATTATAATTATTGTTACATATGTAAGTAAATTAACCTGCATGCATGCTCAGTCCTGTCTGACTCTTTGCGACCCAATAGACTGTAGCCCGCCAGGCTCCTCTGTCCATGGGACTCTCTAGGCAAGAATACTGGAGGGAGTTGCCATTTCCTCCTCGAGGGGATTTTCCTGACCCAGGGATCAAGCCCACATCTCCTGCGTCTCTTGAATTGGCAGACGGATTCTTTACCACTGAGCCACCTGGGAAGCCCAATTAAATTTCAGATGTCCAGAATTCATTTGTTTTATCTAATCTCCTCTTCATTATGAGAAACAGCCCATCTTCACCAGTGGTTAACAAAGGAATGGCTATTTTATACACTTTAACTCCACTCCACTGGTCACAGTCAATTGGTCCAAGAACCAGGGGCTGACCCAAGCTGAACTAAAACTACTGTCAGGGAATTTTGAAACTGAGGAACAGAATTAGATATTCCAGGGAATAACTGGAAAGTCATAAGGCTCCAGCAGCATCATCAGTCATATTTGGTGCAATATGGACCAGAAAGCCCGAGAAGAAAACACAAAAAAACACACATAAGAGGAAACAAGAGACAGAGAATCTGGATGGCTTGGGAAGGTCTATTTCCACTCAGTTGTTCTTAGTTCTTTCAAACCATCCCAATTTTTAACAATGTCATTGTTACTAATCTATATTGTTAGGCATGGCCGATACTGCTAGTTAATCCTCAACAACTATTCTGCCTGTGTTTCTCAGCAGTAGAACAGGTATACAGAACTACCATTAAACAAAAAGATAAATTTCCCAGGTTTCCTTGAAGCTGGGTGTGACCATATCATTCCTTTTTCTTGCCTTTTGTGGATATAATATGGACATAATGAGTGGTCACACTGTGGACACACGATGTAAAAGTCATACATTGAACTTGACTGTGTAAAACATTAAATAGAAGCTGGTTCTTCAATATCTATACCAATTCCTGAATGCTTATGTTTCTATGAAAGATAAATAACTTCTTTCTTTTAGACAACTGTTATTTTGCATTTTCCCTATCCCGCAAACTTAATCCTAACCAATAGTATATTGGCTTTCTGTCACTTGGAAACAAAAGAGTTATAACTAATATATCACCTTATTCATTTATAATCACAAATGTTTTCTGTTTCTGCTTATTATATAAGAAGTAGATGTGATAGAAATGACTAACATTTTTGCCTTCTGTTAGTTAATATTTGCCATTTTACTTAAGCCAAAATTCATTACCTCATTCCAAATTGACCCATCCTAAAACTGATTGCTTCTGACAGTAGTGATGCATTTTGTTCTGTCAGCTATAAACTAAATTTGGATACATTGAATAGAGTGTCTTTATTCTCTGCACAGTGATTCCTGCTAATATCAATCGAAGCTTCCCATTTTACCACTGGAAGCATATAGCCCAGTATAATGGGAGATAGTCCTTGAAATATTCTTTTACATGAGATGAAAAGCCTCTGTTTTAGCACAAGATTTGCACATTAAAACACAAGTTAAAAAATAAAAACACAAGTTAAAATTAGAAGTAGAAGATATTATATTTATCTAAAGAAAGTATAACATAAGCAATTATTTTGTTTTCTTTTTCCTTTATATCATTTTCTGTTTGTATGTTCAAATTACTTAAATCACTTTGCTTTAAGGAGAAAAAATCATTTGCAGAGGCCCATACACTAACTCTAATTTTCCATCAGGTGTGTCTTTTTATCTAATTAGATATGTGTGGCTGTTATTCCCCCAAAATTGATTTGTATCATCTTCTCTATCTATATAATCATATAGTTGGAATAAACTTTTTATACCTTTCTCCAAGAATGAATAATCAATCAGAACACTTTCATAAATCAGGAACTTGCAGACAAAAGGTCATGTTGTTTGTCTAAGACAATATTGATTGGGAATTTTTTGTTTCCTGGAATTGCTACTAGAGCATTCAGGTAAAAGAACACCAGGGACATCAATTATGCACATTGTAAAGAAAGCCACTTGTAACTGGTAAAGAGACATATATTCTCTTTCAAGTCTTACTAAGAGGCAGAAGAACTGTCCCTTGTCACAACCTCCTCCTGCTCACAATTGTGGACTAAAATATTAAAGTCAGAAGATGAAGAGAAGAGGTCATCGCCAATCTGCTGGTAAGTACTACGTGTTTTAGGAATGAAAATTCCTTTCTTTGTAAATAAGAAAAGTAGAGGGGTGTTTATGTTCTAGAAGGCGAATGAGGAGAGGTTATGAGAATAATTTTCAGAGATTAAATGCTGCCTTAAATAGATATCTGTTCTGCCTTTGAGTCTAGCTGGAGTGGATACTGGGTGTAAAGGGAGAAAAAAAACAAGACAAAACTGAAGAGAGATCATAGAGGGAGAGAGAATGAGGGAACAGCTCTTACACTGACATACTTCACAATTTGGTATGAAAAAGCTGCTTGAGTTTTCATTGGTTAACTAGGCATCTCAGAGAATGCCTATGGACCATTCAGTTGGCATCCTTCCTGAGATGACACCTACCAGAAAGTGGGAATTTATAAAAAGCAAGATGCTAAAAGCATACTATTGATAGACTTTGGTAAATAGTGGAACATGTTTAGAAGCCAAGTCTTCCAAACCCGTGAACTGTGCAGGAAAGAGGCTAGGTAAGGTTCTCCAAAGAACTCACTCACTGACCCCATGAGAGAGCCTAACAGAGGGGACGTATGTATGGTGTGGAAGCTGATTTCAAAGATGTCCCTCCTCTCCCTGCCGTCAGCCTAAGTGAACGATCTCTCCTGTTTCTCATGCCCTGTGTAGTTCCCTTCTTTGTTCAATCGGATTAGTCCTCTGTAGCCCACAGCATACATCAGAAGAGACACTGAAAAGCTAAGTCCCCCCTTGGCTTCTTGGAATTGCTCTGGGGATGTCAAATCCAACGTAAGAAGGTTAACTATCACAGGTCGGCCTTGCTCTAAGAAAGACCAAGCCAGACACACTGGAGAGAATACACAGCAATATAGAGATGACTTGCCAGACTTGGTCTAGTCATCTCAGTAGAGGTGTCAGACAGATGAGTAAAGAAGCCACCTTGAGTTTTAAACCCTCCAGTAGAGATGCTATATGAAGAAACAAGATTCTCAGCAAGGACCAGAGTCATACCCCAGGTCAGTGGCACTGACTGAGTCACTCATCTGACTGTTTTCTGGTCACTCAGCCAGTATATACCATGGATTAGACAGGAGCCATCCCAGTGCTTTCTGCCCAAACTCCTGGTCAAAATAACCGCAAGCCAAGTAAGTTACTGTTTTAAGAGACTAAATTTTGAGTTGGGGTTTATTTTTGTGTTTGTTTTTGTTTTGTTTCTGGACTCAGAAACATATAAAAGACAAGGCAGTGATAGCATATGAATGATAATGAACAGAGACTGCCTACAGCCATACTGGCTATTAGTTTTCCTTTTACCCCTAAACCTTCAAATACTCATCATTCTAGTTTGCTTTGTGAATAGTATCAGCAAAATTTTAAGGGATGCTGTGGTCTATACCTAAAATGTATCAGTAATAATACTGAATACATATTAAGCAAAGGTGAAACTATTGAGTCAGTACCAATATACCAAGATATAAAATTTTACATTGAGGGGGAAAAATACACAAAATAATTTATCAATAAGTAATATTTTTCTAACATTTAAATTTCTCATTCTGTAATAACTTCCTAAATTATCAGGACTTTTATTCACCTTCTTTTAACATTTTTCAAAGTTATTTTGTATTAAAGTACTACCAATATGTATTTGTAATGATATTATAACAGTTACACAGGAAAATTTTTTACTGTATATCCTGCATTTCTCTGACAACTACCAATGGTATCCTACAGTCATTGTGATAGCTGATTAAAAGTGCCCACATGTTATAATGCTTACTAGAAGATGTTGGCCACACTTTGAGAGTGGCTGAGCTAGAACCTATACAGGGAGGGGTATGAGAATCCCAGAGCAGACTCTATCCACTGAATCACACACATCTTTTCATAACAAGATTCTGGAATGACATGGAAGCAGTCTAGACGCACATGGACAGATGGATGGATAAATACTGATACATATATACAATGGAATATTACTCAGCCCTAAAAAGGAACAGATTTGAGTCCGATGTTGTGAGGTGGATAAACCTAGGGTGAAACGAGTCAGAAGGAGAAAAACAAATATTGTATATTAACGCTCACATATAAAAGCTAGAAAAGTAGTACTGATGAGGGCTTCCCTGGTCGCTCAGAGGGTAAAGCGTCCGCCTGTAATGTGGGAGACCTGGGTTTGATCCCTGGGTCTGAGAGATCCCCTTCCAGAAGAAAGAAATGGCAACCCACTCCAGTACTATTGCCTGGGAAATTCCACAGTACTGATGAACCTATTTCCAGAGAAGAAATGGAGATGTAGGTGTACACAGTCTGGTGGACACAGCGGGTAAAGGAGAGGCTAGGACAATTTGAGGAAGTAGCAGTGACATATATAAACAATCATGTGTAAACCAGATAACTAGCAGAAGCTGCCGTATAACACAGGGAGCCCAGCCTGGCACTCTGCGACAGCCTAGAGCAGTGGAATGGCGGGAGGCTCAAGAGGGAAGGAATATAATTATGTTTTATTTGCACTGATGTATGGGAGAGACCACTACAACACCGTGAAGCAATCAACCTCCAATTAAACAAAAAACAAAGGATTCTGCAATGGGAAAAAGAAGGAAGAGTAGACATGACAACACCATGCAGATACGTAGGTGAGAGAGGAGATGAGATTTAAGTCAACTTCGAATGTGGCATTTTAAATCATAGTGATTATTATAACTGAACTTGTAAACGTGTGAAACCTGTTAAAATGGAGATCCCATGAAACATACTGAACAGCAATGACTAGAACAATTGTATTTGTGTGCGTGTGTGTGTGCAGTTGTGTACTACGTTGAAACTGCTCAAAATTGGTTACATTTGTATAAGCTTCATTATTAAAATAAAGTTTGTTTAAATATTACATTGGGGTAGTAAAAATAGATTAATTTAGAGTCATTTTAGGCTCTTTATCTTGCCTTACATGAAAGACACTTTTGCATTTTAATCATTGCACAGATGATGACTACATTTATTGATTATATCAGGAGCTATCAGCATCAGTACTTTACCTACATTATCTTGCAGCAATTTCAAAGAACTCCATCAAGCAGTCGTTACTATCACCACATTGTAGGCTGACAAAACGGAGACCCAGAGAGCACTGGTAACATGCCCAGGATGACGTAACGAAGAAATAACTGGTTAAGCCTGACATTCGAATGATTGTCCTTTTGTCTAAAATGTCTTTCAAGTCATTTCCCATGTTTAATTCTGAAATTTAAAGATATTCTGCTGGCTCAAAGAATTTACTCACATGACTAAAGAAGACATGACAAATTATTTCCTTTCCTGGTACTCTTCCAAAATCTAATCTCAAAACTATAAAAAATACTTCCTGAAATTTTGGATTGGGGACCAAAGTTTAAATTTATTCCACTAAGCAATATTGGCATCCCATGTTAAAGAACTGTATTGAAAAAACAGCCCTTTAAATGGAAGCAGTTGTTATTAAGAAAAAAATTAATTAATATGATAGATGATAATGTTTAACTTAAATTGATAATGTTTCCAACCTCAAAATATGCCTTTAATTCTGAGATTGGAAACATTATCAAGTTAAAACATAGATAATATGTTTTAACATAATATTATATTATGTTAATATATTATTATATTATGTTAATATTATGTTAACACAATATATTATGTCAACATAATATTATATTATGTTAATAACATAATAGTATATTATGAAGTGATAATTTAGATACCACCTTAATTCTTTTTAATTGCCCTACATGCTCCATACTCAATATATTGAGAAAAGACTGTAATCTTAACTAGAGGTGAAGGAAACAAATAGAGAAAAACATATGCCATTTTTATATGCAAAAAGGACTGCACAGCATAAATTATTTAATCAGTTTATGTACATAATTGAGAAGTTGTGGCCATGTATATAAAGAGTAAAGTAAAATTTGACTTCAGTACTTAACATGTTATTAAAAGGCTTTCCACTGGAATGGAACTATTTCCCTAAAGAACTGACCAATAGTTTTAAATGGAACTCTATAAGGAATTTGCATATGAGGAATGAGATTATATGAAGAATAAACATAAAATAATTGTTTTCTTTTCTTGAACAGTGACAATGGTTTCTCATTGGTATTAATGAAGTATTTACTGTAGGAAGAAGAAATCCCTACGACGTACTCAAAGTTTAACTTTAGCTTTCTTACATTAAGAGCAATATTTCTCTAACCTTTCATGCTATACTTTTAAAAAATTTATCCTTAGCTAGGAATAGTAGACCATACATTTCAGATTAAAGTTTTGAGGATTTAAAGATTAAGAGGTATTGGATAACTATAAACATTCATTATTCAAACAATTACCATTTCAAAACTAAGGAATGACACTCAGCAAAAAATCTAGAAAAGAGCAAGGTGTCACAAGAACAATTATTTCCAAATAAACATGTTTCAAAGGTTTGACTCATCCATTTCTCCCTTTTTCTACCTCTTAAGTTTTTCATTTCCATTCTGTCCCTCATTTACTTTACTGACACCCATATCTCTCCCTTGTTCCCTATCTCAGAATTAAAGGCATATTTCGAGGTTGGAAACATTGTCAATTTAAGTTAAATCATCATTGCTTGTTTTATACTGTACTAGTATAGAGGTGTTTCAGATTTAAAGTGGTATTATTTGATAAGCCCTGATGATGGATTCTTGATCATTTGGTAGCAGTTAGCAAAGACCTTTAAGGCCAGACTTGCATGCTATCCCAGTATCTCTTGACTATCTACGTTTTCCTACATCATGCAAAATGCCAGGATGAAGCACAAGCTGGAATCAAGATTGCTGGGAGAAATATCAATAACCTCAGATATGCAGATGACAACACCCTTAGGGCATAAAGCAAAGAAGAACTAGAGAGTCTCTTGATGAAAGTGAAAGAAGTGAGTGAAAAATATGGCTTAAAACTCAACATTCAAGAAACAAAGATCATGGCATCTGGTCCCATCACTTCATCGCACATAGATGGGGAAACAATGGAAACAGTGACAGACTTTATTTTCTTGGGTTTCAAAAACACTGTAGATGGTGACTGCAACAACTAAATTAAAAGATGCTTGCTCCTTGGAAGAAAAGCTATGACCAACCTAGATAGCATATTAAAAAGCAGAGTTATCACTTTGCTGACAAAGTTACATCTAGTCAAAGCTATAGTTTTTCCAGTAGTCATGTATGGATGTGAGAGTTGGATTATAAAGAAACCTGAGCACTGAAGAATTGATGCTTTTGAACTGTGGTGGTGGAGAAGACTCTTGAGACTCTCTTGGACTTCAAGGAGATCAAACCAGTTCAGCCTAAAGAAAATTAGTCCTGAATATTCATTGGAAGGACTGATGCTGAAGCTGAAACTCCAATACTTTGGCCATCTGATGCAAAGAACTGACTCACTGGAAAAGACCGTGATGCTGGGAAAGATTGAGGGCAGGAAGAGAAAGGGAAAACAAGGGATGAGATGGTTGGATGGCATCACCGACTCGACGGACATGAGTTTGAGCAAGCTCCGGGAGTTGTTAATGGACAGGGAGGCCTGCCGTGCTGCAGAACATGGGGTCTCAAAGAGTCAGACACGATTGAGAGACTGAACTGAACAATGTCCTCCCCATATTTATTTAGATTCTGCAAATACTGAAAAAATATAAAACTGCGCATTAAATGAGATGAAAGAAAACAGAACACTTGGAAGCATACAACTCACAAGGGAAAAGCTCTCTGTGGGAACAATTACTAAGCAAACAATCCAGCCAAGAATTGGTTTAAAGACCTTAATAGATACCTCACCAAAGAGGATGTATAGGTGGCAAATAAGCATATGAAAAGATGTCACACATTATATGTCATCAGAGAAATGCAAATACAAAGAGATACTACTACATACCTGAACACTCCAGAAGATATACAAGACCAACTTCTGGTGACATTGTAGATCAAAAAGAAATCTCATTCATTGCTAGTGTAAATGCAAATTGGTCCAACTACACTGGAAAACGTTTCGTGGTTTCTTACAAAACTAAGCATTTTTACTACATGATCCAGCAATCATTCTTCTTGGTATTTACCCAAAGTACTTGAAAAGTTGTGGCCACATAAAAACCTGTATGTGGGTGTTTATAATAGTTTTATTCATAATTACCAAAACTTGGAGGTAACCAGTATCTACTTTCGTAGGTGAATGGATAAGTAAACTGAAGGTCCATCCAGACAATGGAATATTATTCAGTGCCAAAAAGAATGTCAAGCCATGAAAAGACATGGAGGGAGCTTAAATGCATATTACTTTACTGAATAGAAGAAATTAATCTGAAAAGGCTACATACCATGTGAATCCCACTATAGGTCACTCTATTATGGAAAAGCAAAACAATGGAGCCAGTATTAAAGATAAGTGGCTATCAGGGTTTGAGGAAGTAAAGAACAATATATGGAGGACAGAGGATTTTTAGGGTGGTAAAAACACACTTTATGATACCATAATGATGGCTACACATCTATTCATTTGTCCAAACTCATAGAATCTGCGACAACAAACATAAATCTTATTGTTAACTATGGACTCTGGATGATTATGATGCTTGTAGGCTCATAAACTGTTGCAAAAATGCTACTTTGGGGAGGGTTTGATAACGGGGGAGATTATGGCTATTATGGGGGCACAGAGTATATGGAAAATATCTCTGCCTTACTCTTAATTTTGCTATGAACTTAAAACATCTGTAAAACCTGAAGTCTTAATTTAAGATAAGTATAAACATGTGGAAAACATAAAAGAACACTTGTAAAAATATTAAGAAGAAGCAAGAGGAGGCTGAGAAGGGGGAGATAAGGATGAGCAGGAGAAGAGGAGGGGAAGAGTAAGACAAGGCAGGAAGGTAAGTGGAGGAGGAGGAGAAAAAGACTAGTAAGAAAAACGCATGGCTTCAAAGCTAATAGAAGAGAAAATTAATCAAAATATGGTGCGATAAAAAGGAGAACGTAAAATGAACAAAGGAATGCTGAGGGGGAAAAAGGCTCCTAACGCCTTTGGTTTATCTAAAAGAAACAAAATTTAAATATTGATTTACCCAAACACTGATATAACTCTTAACTGTAGGATACTGAATGTAATACTGTACCTTCTCCATTTGCTTGCCTGCAACCTTTGACTACAAAAGGATAGTGCTGTCTCACATCATACGCTGTCCATGTACCTATTTACTGAAATCCAGCCAAACGTATTGAGGCGTCAGAATTGACGCCTGGAAATTTGTCACTCAGGGTGTCCCCATGAAGTGTCCAGCAGTTCATCCAAATTATCATCTAAGTGTTCCTACTGGTTTACAGCTCATTCTGCCTCTGCTCCAGATAAGTGTATTATAGATCTGACTGTCTGGATTCACTTGTCCCTCTAGAATTCAGGGTGGTAGTTTGACTTGTGACTTCAATACTCTAATGAAAAGTTAACAACTTTCACTTTGTCCAGTCTTCCTTGTTTTAAGGATAGGCATGATATCTTTCATTGGAGCTGAAACAGGCAATCTCTTTATTTCTATTTTTTTATTCAAGAGTTAGCTTTGGGTTTTCCTATAAAACTTAAATATCTTTCCAATATAAAATTGATTTTTTTTAAAATCAGGTAGATATTTATCTGCCCAAATGTGCTAAAAGAAGCATACACACAGAGAAAACATGAATGTTATATTGCTTTGGGGATTTAAAAATCATTTTTTCTTTCCTGTTCCAATTTTGAAAATAAAAAAAAAAGACGTTTTGGGTTAAGATGTAAACATTTCTTTTTCTCTCTACTTTGTCCGTCTATCCTCCCTTTTTCCTGCTCTGAGGTGTTTCTTGAGGTTCACAGAGTGTTCACTGCGGCTCTCCTAATCATCCCTTCTTCTCTTCTCTTATGTATTAATATATTTTTCTCCAACTTGTAATTATTTCTTTCTAATTTTTAGCTTAGAGCTCTGCCAGAAATCTATGGGCATTCTTAGACCCACTGTTTCTATTAACATGGGAAATGTTTTTAGTTCAGAGGTACAACTTCCATTTCATTAAATGTTGAGTGAGTTAACAGGAAAAAAACAAAGCAAAAGCAAGAGAAGCTAGTGCAGTAAGTCCTAAAACACATAATGCTTGAACTGGATGAAACCTTAGGATAATCCAATCCTCTCAGCTTAAATATGAGCCCGGGAAGAATAAGTGATTCGCTGTTTCCATCATTATATAAAAATACTTCTTTGATTTATAACTTTACATTCATTCTCTTCCTGTGAATTTGCATCTATCTCAAAAATGTTTTTCAGTGAAAAACAATATGCATTCAGAATGAAAAAAAAAAAAAGGCATATAATACTCAACAGCTTCAAAACTGTTCTGCTTGTAGGATAGTTTGCAAGAATCTGGTGGGTGTGTTTGCTTGCTTTTGTAATTGTGCTTGCTGAAATTTGCGTATAATGTTGTCAAATAAGATAAGCAAGATTGGAATCGTAAAATATATGTGAGCTATTCTGTTGTCATTTTCACCTCAATATTTGTTTTCTTTGTATCTTTTTTCCTGGAAAAAAAAAAAGAGAAGCTTGTAAGAGCATATGTGTTGGCTGTACTTTAACCGAAGTAATGAGACGTGTAGCAAGCTTAATAATCAAACATAATTAATGTAACAAAACCTTCTGTTTTTATCTAATGATTTTAAATGGGCATGTTATACCTAAATTGAAATTAAACTAGATTCTGATCATTCAGTTGTTTATAGTTAGATCAAATCATGACAATTCTGTTTTTTTATTCCACCTATTCAAGGCAAATATATTTATATATTTATGCGTGTGTGTGTGTGTGTATATATATATATATATATATATGAGTCTACTTGAATCATTGAAAATATTTAGATATCATTGTTTCCTTTCTTCCTCTGTTATTCCAGCTAGAGAAGATTACCCACTTAAGAATTACAAGGCATTCATATGTATAATTACATATGTGATCTCGTCCATTAGACTGTATGCCACAATGACAGAACTTCCCCTTATCCTTTTTTCTTGTAAATGTGTTCAGAAACTGCGAAAGTAGAATAATGATGAATGCACAAATTACTCAAATGACTACATTTGATGGGTGACTTTTGAGAGAATTAGCCAAACTTCAGACTTCTTTTTTTTCCTTAAAAGGACAGGGTCTATGTTTCACTCATTCTGTCTTCCATAGAGCCTCATACAGTGCCACTGAAAGTTGGTGTCAAGAAATAATTTCAGAGCACAAGGACAGTGAAGAAACTAGATTGTCCTTCAGACTCAAAACTAGGTAAAAGTGGGCTCATTAGTAGCCATCCCCTATGTATTTCCAACTTGTATGTTAGTAAATGTTATAAAAATTAGAAGCAACATTCAAGAAACAAGTTCACACCTTTGTTAAAAAGGGATTTAATTATTGAATTATCTTCTTGTTTCTTTCCAGCTTCAAAACTTTTAATTCTTAATTTCAGTGATTATTCATACTATATGTATTCCAGTCACCTAATTAAAAACACTTTGTCACTTAACAAAATAGGAAAAGGTTGAAGAAAAGAAAGGTAGTCTACTCTTTTACCCTGGAGAAACAAATCAAACCAATGATATAAATGTTTTAAGGGGAAAAAAAGGGTATTGCATTTAAATAGCTATCAAATGTAGGACTTAGAGGTATAAGTGCCACATGAAGTGGAAATTTGTAAATTGTGGAAATAGCTGCTTGTCTTTTGCCCCCGGTTATTTTTAAAAGATTGTAATAAAAATGTTTCACTGCCCTGACCTTTCATTACTAAGATCTGGTTGCATTTCCTCTTCAGTCTCAGTGAATGGGACATAAATCACTCTCCTTGGCATTTTGCATGGTCTGCCATGCAGGCAGCCAACTTTTACAGATGCCCTTCCTGGCTTCAGAAAGCAGAAGCCCGCAGGTAGCAGAAAATGCCAGGCTCCTTCTCACGCCTGAGAAGGTTCTGTCTGCAGTAGAAGCAGCCTGTGCGCTGTGATAAATGCCACTGTGCCGAGTCAGCATGGTGGACAGTTTAACTCCATGACCTTCTGCAGGTAGACAGCCTCCCGCGTAGACTGTCTTTGACACAACCTATAACACAGAACATCAACGCCGGCCTAGCAAGTGGGACCTGTATTCATTTTGCTGTGAAACAACGCTGCTCGCTGTGGAGTTCAGGTGCCTCAGGGTCTCCGAGATGATTTCTTACCCTTCAGGGTCTGCTGGTCATGTATGCCTGAAAACTTCATCAAGGATTTTTTACTGGCTTAACTTTTATTCTGTCACTTTACATCTCAAGTGGGTCAAGGCCTAGGGCCCAGTTTCTAGAAGCAGTTTATGGAAAAAGATAACTAAGGATTGTCATTATGTTTCTTATCTTCACAGACAATGGAACAGCTCTGATCCCATTACTGTGACTGTTACTCAGTTAGAATAACTTAATCCTATCTGTCCCACTCAACTGGCATGTGGGAGCAAAGAAGTTTCCCTGTGCGAAACTGATGTGTAAAATTAGCCTCTGTAAATAAGAATTTATCTTAGTTTTTCCCTATGAAACAGTTCTACCTATTTTTGAAGGATCTTTTTTTTTTTTTTTCTTTAATTTACTTTGCCTGGCTTTCTGCTCTTTGAAACAATTGGGAAGAACTTTTTTTGTTTGTTTGTTTGGTTTTTTCTCTTAAAATCAGAGGAGGTTCTATTCATGTCAGAAAGTTTCAATATGCAAGGTATTAAACCACAAACACTAAGCCCTTTTTATTAATGACTTAGGTAAGACTGTGAATTTATGTATTGTACTCTAATCTGAAAAAGTAAAGTATGCTTTTTAGGATGGCCACACAGTATGGGACCACATGTGCCGTATTTTCTTATCTTATTTTCCTCCTTCCTTGCCTTTTGGTCACTGATCCCCAGTCCTCTTAACTGTCATCTACAAAACTCGCTATTGTCTGTACAACTGGCTCTCTGCCCTGCGCTGTTCAGCAGGGGTTGGCAAACTATATTCTGTGGTTCAAATTCAGCATGCCACTAATTTTAGTAAAGGAAATGTTACTGGAATAGAGCCAGGTCCATTCATTTACACATTGTCTGATTGCTTTAAATCTACTTTTCATCTGTTGAGTACATGCAACAGAGACTGTATGACCCACAAAACCTAAAAATATTTACTGTCTGGTCCTTCATAGAAAGTTTGCTCATTTCTGATATAAGGTTCTGCTCTTGATCGCATAGTAGCTGGATGTCCTTGGTGAGTCATCTAGTCTTTTTTGCCCTTTTAAAAATGAGAAGGTTGAACTAGCCAGCTTCTCCAGGGTGATGGGAGTCATTCAGGTTGGCACAATCGGCAAGCCTTACAGTCCAGACTAAATCCAGTTCTGCTTTGTGCCTCTCACCCCTCTCCAGGATACCATGCGCTTATTTATATGCTACAATCTACTCTGCATATTGAATTAGTTTATTCTAACTCATAGTTACTATCTAGGTATTTAAGTTGCTTGGGAGAAAGATAGGTAAGCTGTAATATGAAGGATAAATAGGAAATGCAAATGAGGAGAAAAGCGAACATGAACAAGAGCTTTTGCCAGAAATAGCATTTTCATCAAAACTGCATTGCCTTATATTTTAAGATGTTCCACTAGTTTATGAAACACTAAGAAAGATAAAATACTACAATTCACTTGTGATACACTCTTATTATGAAATGTTTTCAGAATCTGAAAATCTGACTTTTTTGGAAAAAGTCCTATCAATGATATATAACATTATGGTACCTCTGGAGAAAGCCAATGTAATTACAGAATCAGGACTAAAAGAATCCTTAATATGGGAAGAGATAAGAAGGAGCTACCTCTTTGTAAAATCTGTAGAAGTTTAGGTGATTACGACAGAGGGACCTATAAGAGTATAAACAGAAGAGCTGGCTTTAGGTTAGAGGACATATCCTAACAGGAGTGTTAGAAGACAGAATAAATGTATATGTTGGTATGAGTTGAGGGTCAAAGCACAGATAGGAAAAGAAATTGCCTCCATATAGTGCCTGCTCCTCTGATATGTGGTATAATAATATAATGAAAACAATTGAGAAAAGTGGAAATTTAGAATCCTTGTGGCACAGAATAGGGGATCAAAATGACTAAGTCATTTTATTAAGATATCTGAAGAATTAGAGCACCTAGGTAAATTTGGTAATCTTAGAATTTCTGGTCTGCTACATGGGTATACATATACAAAATGTAACACAACTGCAATACAAAGTAGTCTCGATGATTTTTATATCTAAGGACGTTAAATGTGACACTTTCTAGTGTCTGAAAAGCAGGGGAATAATTTATCACCAGGTAGTCCCAAACCCTAGAGACAAACCAGGAAGACCTTGGAAAAAGTGATAAAAATATTATCTTGGTAGCATTAGTCCATCCAACACCACTCAAGATAACCAAGTGAACTTAATAAAAGAGAAGAAGAAAGAAGAGAAAGGAAGTGGTAGGGAGGAGAGGGGAGGGGAGGGGAGGGGAGGAGGCAGCAAGGAAGAAAGGGGAAAGAAAGCAAGAGAAAGAAAAACAGAAATACGGAGACTGAAGAAAAGGGACTACTCTAAGTAAAGTTATCAGAGGACTGCGCACCTCCCTCAGGGAGGAGAGGAAAGGAGAACCATTGTCTCCCTAAAC
The DNA here is from genome assembly GCF_054371585.1 of Giraffa tippelskirchi. NCBI lineage: Eukaryota > Metazoa > Chordata > Mammalia > Artiodactyla > Giraffidae > Giraffa > Giraffa tippelskirchi. The sequence continues at coordinate 172,577,288 of NC_137280.1, read as the reverse complement.
TCAGTCAAGCTGCATCCAGTTAGTTCTTGGAAGCTCTCCACGTACTTTTGTGCTTACGGTAAACCAATTCTCTAGAAAATAGATAATTAGGCCCTGATTTGATATTAGTGATACACATATACACACCACAAACAATTTTAGGAACCCAACAGTTTAACAACAGGCTCACAAAATTCCTAAACTTTTAACAACGTGCTCTAGATTCAGCAGGAACTAATTCCAGCATATTGCTACATGTGTCCATAGAAGTTTGAAAACTAAGGGAGGACAGTGCCTGGTGGTTTGTATAAAACATGGAAATGATTGAGGAAAACCCTAGGACTTACTGGAGATAACATCCAGAAAGCCTAGAATATCACACCAAAAGAACTAGCTCTTATATCCAACTGAGTCCAACCTATTTGCCAAAGCAAGAGTTACATGAATTTTAAAGAATCAAATCAAATCTGTCCTTCACTTGACCCATCACAGTCACCAGAAGATTCAGTCTCAGTCATTGTCATGCTTTCCCCCTTCTTGCTGGTTGCATGATACAGGAGAGGGTCTAGCTGGGGCGGCTTTTGAGATAAGTTGAGCAAAGATCCAGAACTGAGGCCATCATCAAAAGGATTTGAGTTCTGGATAACAGAACTGTATTATTTCCAAGAGCTCACATCCATAGGAAATAAAGTGAAAGTGAAAGTCACTTGGTGTGTCCGACTCTTTGCGACCCCATGGACTATACAGTCCATGGAATTCTCCAGGCATGAATACTGGAGTGGGTTGCCTTTCCCTTCTCCAGGGGATCTTCCCAACCCAGGGAGCAAACCCAGGTCTCCCGCACTGCAGGCGGATTCTTTATCAGCTGAGCCACCAGGGAAGCCCCACACATATACGGAGCACTGCACAAACCTGTCATTTTGCTCACTGCTACAGTTCATGAAACCACGTTAGCTCACCACTCCTGCCCAGTGGCACCATTGAATAAAATATACACTAGAGCATAAGGTGGAGAAGGCAGCTTTCGTGAGTTGATGCATCTTGGCACTGAAGCTTGCTGATTCTGTTTTTGCACTTTCTTGTCCCTGGAGAGGTATTAGGATCGGAGGGGCGGAGAGATCATTCTGGCATATTTGATCTTCACTGTTTACCTTGATTTGATCCTACTAGCAAGCCTGCTATCTAAGGACAGATTTATTCATTTTTCAGAGAAGCTGGAGAAATGAAACAAACAATGGGATTCCTTTTAAGACACTACTTTAAAGATAATTCAGTTGAGACATTAATATCACTACGCCTTAGAAGTCGCGAGTTTAGGGTTTGGCGCATTTGTGCATTTGGGATATCTACCTTGGTTCAGAATAAACCCTTGAGTTAATATCCATATTTATTTGATGATTCTCTGTATTCCTCAAAATAATTAATCAAACCCAAGTGAACTAATAAGTTTCTTCTCTGAAATTTGGAATTCAAAGACCATCGATGGGTTTCACAGTTACTACGTCTGTAATGAATGAAATGACAAGTGGTTGCCCAACTTCTATGCCTCCATGTGGGACAACTAGTAGAGAAACTTATTAACCTAATAGGAAAATATGAAAAAACTTATAAATCTAACAGGAAGAAAAAGGCAATATGGTTTTCATTCTCTGTGAAGCTGGTTCTCAATTCTGCTCCTAGATTTTATCAACTATTTCCTTCAACCATATATAAATGCAATGCCTATTTAAAAGGACATATACCTGGAGTATTTTGAATATTCTACAGCCTCACCACTTCATGATAAAGAAGCCAAATTCCTACATGAATATGAAAACATTCCAGGTCTATCTTACATCAATATTTATATCATAATTCATGAACCTATATGATTCATTTCTTAAATTTCAAAGAAATGGATCCAATGCATACTCAGATATGGTCATGAGGACCTCTCTTGCTAATAAATTATTACTATTAACATTGGAATTTTAAAAGTAATTTTTATAATAATTAGCAGTATAGATATAACTCTTCCAACATGATGCCCTGAACTTAAAGCAATTCTTATATAAGTTTTGAATAATATAAAATGCGTAACACTTAACAAATATTCCAGACTTCCCCGATAGCTCAGTTGGTAAAGAATCTGCCTGCAATGCAGGAGATTCCAGTTTGATTCCTGCGTACGGAAGATCCACTGGAGAAGGGACAGGCCACCCATTCCAATATTCTTGGGCTTCCCTGGTGGCTCAGCTGGTAAAGAATCTGCTTGCAATGTGGGAGACCTGAGTTCGATTCCTGGGTTGGGAAGATCCCCTGGAGAAGGGAAAGGCTACCCACTCCAGTATTTTGGCCTAGGGAATTCCATGACCTGTATAGTCTATGGGGTCACAAAGAGTTGGACAGGACTGAGAGACTTTAACAAATTTTCCAGTATATTGAAATGGATTGGTCCTAAAATACTTTTCTTATTTAAGTGTAAACTCAAGGAAACTCTTTCAAGCAAGCATCAATGGAAAAAATGGAATTCTGGATTTAAAACATAAATTTTAGGAAAATCAAGAATCAGAGGAGGAAATTATTACTGGGAAAGCAATGGATAAAATGTCCTTCCATGAAATTTTCTTCTCTCCCATTTACAGGAAACTATGACTTTGAGGCCTAAGTACAGTCAGAAGTGAACATATAAATAAAGAAGCCCCATAAGTAGTCTAGTCTATTTAGATCTTACAATGGCAAAATGAGTTTTCCAAAAAATACATATGAGAATTTCAGCTCAGAAGACTTAACCAGCATTCTTTCAACAAATAGTTATGGAAGTCATACTCTAGGGTGGATAGATAAAAATATGTTAGAAATGATAAACACCATGAATAGAAAATGGCAGGTTGTTCACTTTTTTTTTAATAGGAGATATGGGTCTAGGACTGGGTCATATACTTGTTAGGAAATATATTCTCATATGGTGATATATAGTGATATTCAAGCTGACATAAAGGAGGTAAGAGACTCTCATGTAGAAAACCAGGGGTTGAATAATAATGTATTAGGAGAGTGAATCTTGAGAGAGAACAGAAAAGGTCCATTTAAAATGGAGCTGCTATAATCAGGGATTTGGAGGGTGCACAACATATCTGTGAGAAACTTTAGTGACCACAACTTGGCCCAGCTTTATTTCAGCTACATACTGACTGCTTGAGAGCAAATTTTGGCAGATCTATCACAGACTTCTGCACACCTGCTGTTATCCATGATCAACTGTTTTTTACATGTTTTGATTTATTTGCTTATTTGTTGAATATAGCATTTTATACTTATCTCAATTAAACTTCATCTGGCAAGATGAGAAGCATGTAACTTCAGCTGATCAAATTCCTTTGATTCTGGTCCCATCATCCAAATTATCAGTGAAAATTCTTTTTTTTTTTTTATATCCTATGCAAATTTAGTAACACAAAATCTATCTTTTTTCTCCCTAATAGTTAATGCAATTTTGAATAGATCAAATTAAATACATAGCCAGAAGATACATTTCCCTCAAAACTCACTTTCAGAGTGAAATGAAACTAATTATCAGAACACTAGTAAACTACTTCAAATTATTATGAATGTCGTTCAACTCATTTTCCCTTGCTAATCACAAGAGGAGTATGGAAGACTTTTCCAAATGAGTTATTGAGTTCTGAATATGTTTTTGATGAGGAAATCCTGAAAACACTATTCATACTGAATCTATGATGGCTCCCACAGAACACTGATTCTTTTTCTTTTAAATGTTCCAAAAACAATATATGTCTACATACTTTTTAGCACTGGGACCAAGAGAATGGCCTATATCTTAATAAATCAAGAGTATATCAGCTCTTTCCTCCCCTGAATTTATCTTCCTCATTTTTCTAAGACTTAGTAAACTTGACTGGGTGATTTATCAGCCTCCTCTATAAAATTGCGTCATAAAAACAAGGTGGAATTTATCTAATATTTATTTGAAGCAGTGAAAAGCTAACTTAAAAGCTTGCTTACTTGACTTGGTCATCATTTCCATAATGACCTCACTAGATTTGCCTTTTTCAGTCTGAAAATCACTTTGAAAGAAAATAGAAGGAAATATAAAATGGACACAACTAAAATATAAAAGTTTTAACATTAACAAAGAAAGTAGATCATTATATATAAGAAAGCACAAACTGAGGTCATTTCAATTTCAAAATTATTCCAAAAAAAAAAAAAAATTCCAGACAGACTGCCTATGCTCTGTATTATGCTATTCTGCATCATAATGTCATAGACTGTGGGGAGCAAAGTGAGAGTGATCTACCAAGTTATGAATAACAGTACATCTCTGTGCAAGAAAAAATGCCTAGAAAATGTCTGATAAGAGAGATACCCTATTTTGTTGGCAAAACAGGATTTGCAAAATAATTGCTTTCTTTACATTTTGTGGGATAACAATTATTTAATAACTAACTTGTATGTATTATGTGCTGAAAAAGACTTTGATTGATATCCAGATATCTACGATTATTAATGCAGAACGACTATGCACTAATAACATTCTGCTTATTGATCTCTTTTAGAATTCATTTGATGCATCTAAAAACTTACTTTCCAGGTGAAAATTTGTATTTTGAATGCTTTTCAACTGAGCACAAGCATTTTGGAATATCCCATCTCTATATCAGAAAATCACTTATATGTATACTAAAGCATGTGCTTCCCCCAGAGCTGTCCTTGCCCTGGGCTTCTCACATAATTGTCGTCCTCTTTCCAACCATGCATCTCTTCCCTTGCAGTTCAACAGATAACACAGGTTCGCGGGGAAAGTAGAGTGGTGATGAAAAAACTAGACCCTGTAGTGCTACTTGAAACTCCACAGTCATGTGAAGATCAAAGTTCCAAACTGTCTTAGCCTACCTTTGATCTTCAAATAGGCACACTTAGGTTGTATCCTCATGGGGCTAGAGGATTGACTGTTCGGACTAAATTGGCGATTTTTGCACCATTTTTTTTTTAAACTTAGTTGAGTCTCCATGGAGAGACAAGATTGGCTAGAATTACTGATTTTACTTTTTAATGCTCTATAGACATTGTCAGAAAACATCAAAGTTTCACATGTTGAAACAGTATTTTGTTGTTGTCACTTTTTTTGAAGACAGATTTTATTTAAAATTACTGTAAAACTTCATCCTAATCAATCAAATTTTGATTTAATAGATGATTTTGACTTTCCTTAATAAAAGAAAATAAATGTAACTCCTTATGAAAATCTACTTTCTGATAAATAAATGTTAAGTAATTTTTAAAAGATGTCTGCTTACCAAAATACTTTTAGGTTTACTTTTTCAGGTAAATGAAAAGGACAATATTAGTTAAGGTACTTTTTCCAAAAAAGATTTTGAATGGAGACATTGTTAGCTTCCTCATCCCATTGTTAAAAAAGATCAAAGGATTTTTGGAGCTAAGAATAATGCAACTCACATTTAAGATAAGTACTGGTCAGAGGTAGCTTGAAATCCATCTCTACAGTCTAGAAAATGCTCTATTGTACATGGACCCAAGGACAGTGATCTGCTTTCATCATACTGGCAGAAAATCACAGTGAAGAGATTAAAGTATGACTATTAAAAAAAAATAGTTCTGCTTTTAACAGCATATTTCGTATTTTTTTCTGTATCCATTTACAAATATATAAACTTTGGAGTAATGTGGTAATTTAATCCTCAGAGGAGATAAACACACCAACCCACATCATTTACAAAGCTCCTTATATCCATCACTAACTTTACAGTCCTCCTCTAAAGGGAATTTAATCATCCATCTGACATCATTTAAAACCTGAAACTTTTTGTCATGTTAAACCTTTACTGTATATAATTTAGAAATTGCTGATACATAAAAAGAAGAAAAATCTCCCATAAAATCCTAACTTTACCATCCAGAGATAAATAACATTAACATTATAGTATAGTTTTTGAGAGAACTCTGTCATCAATTATATATGTGTATTTTTTAAAGAAAATTGCTTCCAACTTATAATTTTAAACAAAACATACCGTGAATATTGTTCCGTGTCAGATATTATTTTACAATTTTTATTGCGGGATTTTAACGTACTGTGTAAAGCAGCTTTGGAGATCAACCCTGAATATTCACTGGAAAGACTGATGCTGCAGCTGAAACTCCAATACTTTGGCCACCTGATGTGAAGAACTGACTCATTGGAAAAGACCCTGATGCTGGGAAAGAGTGAAGGTGGGAGGAGAAGGGGACGACAGAGGATGAGATGGTTGGATGGCATCACTGACTCAATGCACATGAGTTGGAGCAAGCTCCAGGAGATAGTGAAGGACAGGGAAGCCTGGCGTGCTGCAGTTCATGGGTCGCAAAGAGTCAGACACGACTTAGTGACTGAACAACAAACAAGAGAGCAGCTTTAACGATCCATTTAACTTTGTTTAAACTTTTGAACACAACTTATTGTCTGAAGTAAACCCATAAGAAGATGTTACAGAGAAATGATAATAAATGAAGCAGTTATATTTTAATAAATACTGCTGTTTCTATTTATTCATCAACATATTATAGTGGTTGATTTAACAAATATTAAAAAAGATCAAACCCTACAAGCACTTAGGAAATTTACTTTTCATTATAACTGTATAATCCTCTTTTGACATAATGTGGTAAAGAGCTTAGAGAAATAAAACAAGGTTTGTAAGTGGAAAATAGCATGTTTATTAAAAAAAAAACACAGAAGGGAAAAAAAATCAGCCTGTGTTTATTTACTGCATCCATAGGAACTGAGTCTGATATCCTCCCTGAAGTATATACATCTGCTTTAAATAGATTTTCTTGATTATAACACCATCTGATATCCTGAGAAACCCAAACAACTCTTCCATTCAATGTTATCACTTTTCATCCAAGAATCTCAGAGTTCAATGAAGGCGGTCTCTTGCTTTTTCCCATGGGTTCTTCTACCCCTGCTGTGCAAGTCAGGAGAACTGTCAGCAATTCTGACATCACTGATACCTTCTCCAGTTTCAGAAGTCATAGGCTCACCTGGTTTACCGCCTCTAGCTACTCCTGCATCGTCCTCTTCAGCAGTTCCTTTGGAAGTTAACTGCATGGGCAGACTCTGACCCGCTTCTCTCTGTGGTCTTTTTCTCTCTCTGCTTCTCTTTCTGTCTCTGTCTCTTCTCCATTTTATTTGAGTCACAGGGTAAAAGGTCTTCTTTAGTGTGTCTAACCATTTACCGTTAAGTTCAACTTCTTTTAGATCCATGTAACACTCAAACTCGATGTCCTTACCAAAACTCAACTTCACTCATTATCTAAGTCCACTCTTCTTTATTATGTCTCTTTATAAAAACACAGAATAGAAAGAATGCCTGTATCAAGTCTCCTTTTTTTGTATAACTAATTTTACTATTCACATTATAACTGTTGCTACAAAGTCTAAAGTATAATGAATGCTTTACATATTCTTTGGCCTGCATGTGTGTATGACCTAATTTCAAATGGCTAGAATTCAGAGATTAAATCTTGTTTATATTTTGGCATACATAAACTAAAGGACAGAAAAAAGCTATGTTTAAAAAAATAAAATTTTTGTTTCCTGGTCACTATTATTTCACCCTTCATAACTACAGTTATGTAAGACTTGTGTTCACTCACTCAGTCATGTCCGATTCTTTGTGGCCCCATGGACCGTAGGCCAGGCTTCTCTGCCCATGAAATTTTCCAGGCAAGAATACTGCAGTAGGGTGCCATTTCCTTCCCCAGGGGATCCCCCTAACCCAGAGATCGAACTGTGTCTCCTGCATTGACAGGTGGACTCTTTACCACCAGTGCCATCTGGGAAGCCCACAATTATGAAAACTTAATTTTACAATGATTCTGAATTCTTGCAATACCAATTATTCTCATAGGAAAATATATTATCATATAGTCTAACTAGGCAAATATCAAATAAAATTTTCTATTTTCCACGAAGTGGAAACAAAAGGCTACAGATTTTTCAATGGCTATCTTTTGATCATCTGTCTTTATTCCTTCCAGGAACCACCAGAGTTCTCTGCAAGAGCACGCAGCCTTGGAGGCTCTCTAACTGTGGGTTTGATATAAATTAAGATCAGTGCAAGATGTACACAGAAAAGCTGAGACAGATTTGCAAGACAGAGAGGGGAGTCGGTTCCTTCTCCTAGATCACGTCATATCCAGGCCTTGGCTATTTGATCATAGTGTAATTTATCTGGATCACTCATCATATAACTCAGAGGCTACTGCAGGGGTCTGGAATTTGGGCTCTGGAATCTAACTGGGCTGGATGGACTTACCTACCCACAGCAGCTTCGCCAACTTGTCCACATCATCGAATCTCTCTGGGCTTTAGTTTCCATTCTGCTCTACAGAACGAGAATATTCATATTCAGTTTAGTTCTGTCGCTCAGTCATGTTCAACTCTGAGACCCCATGGACTGCAGTACGCTGTGGCTCCCTGTCCATCACCGACTCCTGAAGCTTGCTCAGACTCATATCTATTGAATCGGTGATGCCATCCAACCATCTCATCCTCTGTTGTCTCCTTCTCCTCCCACCTTCAATCTTTCCCAGCATCAGGATCTTTTCAAATGAGTCAGCTCTTCGCATCAAGTGGCCAAAGTATTGGAGTTGCAGCTTCAGCATCAGTCCTTCCAATGAATATTCAGGACTGATTTCCTTTAGGATTGACTGGTTGGATCTCTTTGCAGTCCACGGGACTCTCAAGAATCTTCTCCAACACCACAGTTCAAAAGCATCAACTCTTCGGCGCTCAGCTTTCTTTATAGTCTGACTCTCTTTCATATTACTGGTTTCTTAAAATTATTCTAAGAAGTAAAAACATAAATCTGTGAAATATGATCACCAAGAAAAGCACTCAGTGAGTATCAGTATTATTTTCCAGTTCCAAGCAGAGACTATTTCTCTTGGGCATCTGAGTATATAAACACTAAGTACTAGACTGTGGATGGTTTTTATTCACTTCCTTGTCTCAGCTGCCACTACAGTGATCTAAATGTCATCATTTTGCTTTCTTTTGTTTTTTTCTGTTGTAAAATTGAAACTTTGTCAAAACTCATAATACTATTCAACAGTATTTTGCTAACTGCTCATCTTGCTCAGTTTGAATCTGTGTTTCCAAATGTCAGCAAATCGTATGCCTTTCCCCCCAACCCTGGTAAGTCTACTTTACTGTCAATACGGTCGTACACAACATTATAAACTGCATTTATTTCATCTTTTCCTGTTGTATTACAGTAAGACCTTATTTATAGTTATGGTTCCCATCTCTCACTGTGTATCAGAATCATCTGGAGAGATTATAAGAATACCTTTCCCAGACCAATTAGAGGGGGAGAGTCTGGAAGCTGTTACTTGTTTTTATTCCCACAGTTAATCCAAACGTGCTGCCAGAGTTGAGAACTGCTGATGAAGGGACAATTGAAAAGACTGCTTTTCCTTCCAAGGCGTAATCAAGAAATTTCAGCCATGGTTAATTATTCAACAGCTTTGAGCTTACCAAGATAGACTTTGGGATACCAAAGACTCAGGACAGTCTGAATGACTTTAAAACAAATAAATCCAAAAGAGAAACTCTTTAGGTTATTCTCCAGTTATCAGAAATTTTAAAAGATTAATGCAATGCTATATATTTATTTCATCTCTATGACAACTAAAGCAGAAGTAATAAGACAGTCTTTTAGTGCAATACCAAAACTTCCAGGTCATTCCTCTTTCATGCTGTGCACTGCATTTGGAGCAGGCTCTAACCATATCTGTTGCAATTGCATTGTGTCTGGTGTATGCCTGATGTACAAATGCATACCATAAATAATGGAAAAAGGACAAATTGACTTTATAGATAACATAATTACTGACTTTAGGATCAATTAAAGCAGTAAAGATGTTAAATTTACCTGATGTTCCCATTAATTTGGTACATGGTCCCAAACAACTAAATGCCACTGTACAAAAAGATTCAATTTACCATATGTTGCAATTCTAATGTAATTGCCATTGATCACTAAGTCACATTCTCTTTGTTGGATTATTAACAAGTGAAGTAACACTCTATTATTATCCATTTGCTGCCAGTTATGTACAGTATAAGGTGAGAGGCAATGTTTATATATTGCTGAGTAAAAACATCTAAGAAACGATTTATTCTGTTAATGATGACTGCAAAGTACATTTTAAAATTGACCCATTTATCTATTAATTTGTTTTCTTCACTAAGAATTCTTCATTCTTATTATTCCTATTTCTTTAACTTAATAGAAAATGAAGTGATATTTCTTCAAACTTGAAGCATCCATTCTCAGTACAGGTTTAAAAGATATCAGACACCTCCAAAAAAAACAATAAAACAACAAAACAACACCTCCAAACAAACATCTCCAGAAAAAAACAATGTCACAGCAATAACAGAATGAAACAACTCATCTTCAAATAAGTGATCCTCTCTTCTTTCAAATATGCAGAACCTGTTAATATGCTGCGGAGCCAGTTTAATGGACCTGCAGCAATATTTGAAAGACACTCCCCCAGCTCCATGTCTCTATAAAGCAGAAACCCCACATACACCCTATTAGTTTAGGGTCAGTTAGTACATTTTACAAACCCTAAAACTGAAACTCAGGAAGCACTAATACTCTTTGCACTCTTCCCCAGATCTCCCTGCCAGGTCGCTGCCCTTGGTACGAAGCCGGTTAGGAAGACTATCCATCGTCTCCAGCTGAAGAAAGGGAAGCTTGCCACAAAGAGTTTGTGCACATGACTAGTGACACCTTTCGAGTGAGTTCACTCTTTATGTGCTCAGCTGAGAATGCCGCAGCTTTCTGTTATTAGAGGTGAAGGAGTCCAAAAAGGCCTGCATCTGGCCAGCTGGCTTCACTGAATCACCCTGTGAAGGCAACATCAGCTAGAAAAAAGAACCCCTGACTTAACCTCTGCTCTGTAGCATTAAAAAGAGTCCGAGTTGGATTTTAAAAAGTAAAGAAGGAAAGACCATTCAGGTAAATTTTAAAAAGTAAAGAAGGAGACTATTCAGCTAGTCTCTAGCATGATGGAGTCAGTGAACCCCATAGTCTGTACCTGCCTTTACCAGTACTGAAAGTCAGTTTAGTCATTTCGCCCAAGGAATATTCAACGTCTCAATTCTTTCATTACATGTATGTCCTCAGTTTTGGAAATCCTGCACTGTGATAGTTCTAGTCTAGGCACGTGTGTGTGTGTGTGTGTGTGTGTGTGTGTGTGTGTGTGTGTGTGTGTATTAGTCACTTAGATCTGTGTGACCCTGTGACCCATGAACTGGAAATCCTGCACTGTGATAATTCTAGTCTAGGCACGTGTGTGTTTGTGTGTGTGTGTGTGTATTAGTCACTTAGTTCCGTGTGACCCTGTGACCCATGAACTGTAGCCCACCAGCCTCCTCTGTCCATGGAATTCTCCAGGCAAGAACACTGGAGTGGGGTTGCCACAGGCACTTGTATTTTGACTTAATTAACTCCAACACTTCCATCACTGCAACAAGGGCCCTTGTTCCATGCATGTCTCCTTTCCATCTATTTATACATCATAACCAGATTCAGAAATCTGCATTCCAAATTCAACCATGCCATCTGACTGCTTAAAGGTTTATAGCCAATGATTTGCCTTTAGTTACAACCCAAAGGTGTTATTAAGGTTTGGAAGGCGCCTGTCATGTCCAGTTTCTCTCCCCTCTTCCCTACTTACCCTGCTTGATTAAGAGATGCAAACCTCTCCTTCTTCTCCATTCACACCGTGTCCCTCTGTGGACTCTCACTAGAGTCACCCTTTCCCTTGTCCTGCTCCCTTTCATATCTGTAACTCTTACTCATCGCTCTCACCTTCTCACATGGGACTAACTATGGGAGCTATTTTCTCACAATTCACATGGCTCTCCTTGCCCCTTCTGTGTGGGGCTTCTGCTCCGTGCAATCCCTGCAGGAAGGTACATCCCCACCCTGACACAATGATATGCCAAAGATATTTGTCTTTATTAATAATTATAAGCACTTAGAGGACTGATGTTGAAGCTGAAGCTCCGATACTTCGGCCAGTTGTTGCAAAGAGCCAACTCATTGGAAAAGACTCTAATATGGGGAAAGAGGGAAGGCAAAAGGAGAAGGGGGCAGCGGTGGATGAAATGCTAGCATCATCAACTCAATGGACATGAATCTGAGCAAACTCCAGGAGACAGTCAAAGACAGGGGAGTCTGGTGTGCTGCAGTCCATGGAGTTGCCGAGAATCAGACACAACTTAGCCACTGAACAACAACAACAGAGGACTGTTTCTCAGCAGAATATCCCCATGACCTATTACAGTACATACGTACATAGTGGGTACTCAACAGATGTTTGTTGAAAACACAAAAGAATGAATAAGCAACATGTATTTGATAAGTCAAAATGTATCAGTGGATCTTAAGTTCTATTTTTTTCAATTAATACCATTTTATGAAATTGCAGCTCAAATTCTGTTCTTTAAAGCATCTGTATATAGTCTCAGGCCAGATATTTCTATAATCAATAAAATATTTTGTTCTAATGAATTGTTAAATATAAAATATATTTTACCAAAAGAAGTATCATATTGAAAATAATTTGCATTTTAATATAACACATACTTTTATTTTAAGCTAGTATAGAAAAATAACATGATTAATGGGTACATAAAATACTAACATGTGAATATTACAAACATTATTTTTTATCTGTTATTAAAATTTTAGGTCACTTATAATTTTGACTTATTAAAAAGTATCTGTATATTTATTTCTTGCTTTATTAAGCAATAACTTAAAGATAATCTTAGCTTTTCTAGATAATGACATCATGTTTAACTTCAATTATTGCACAAGACTGTGGTGCATTATGCTTTTAGTCAATTAATTTTTTAGCTTTAAAATTTTTTTCTTACACTTTTTGGTCAAAAATTTGTTCATGTCTCTACTATAATTTTTTTTTTATAGTTTCTTTGACTCCACACATAATATAAGTCAGATCACTTCATGTTTCCCTGTGTACCTGTCTACAATTTTTTAATTCATTGCTTCTAAAGCACTGAAAGTTTAGAAGCCAGAACACTAGGCTTGCTAGAACTACATAGAAACATAAATGAATTATCTGATTGAAGTACTGGTATGACCCTCAAGCTTTTACTCAATACTTTGCACATATAAATACAGATATACACATATACATACATTACACACATTCTCAGGGCATTTGCATTAATTTTGTACACTTTGAAGCACTGCATTTGAGTTGACTGGAAAAGTCTACAATCTCCATTTAAATGTGCAGTCATTATAATGCATGTTTAGAGCTACTGTATAGGCCACTATAAATAGCTATCCAGTAAATAAATAAATAGCTCTTTCGAGAGAATTGAGTAATTTCCCAAAGGTCAGGTTTTTGTTTTTGAAATAGTATGGATTTACTTCATGACTGCTGCTGTCTAGTCCTCAAACACATTTAATATTAGAGTAGAATCTGAAAGTTATTACAAAGTTAAATTGTGTTAGATCAACTGAACTGTATTTAAGTCATTTAATGAATCAACATGTTGGTATAGAACCCTATGCTCCTGCTCAGTCGTGTCCCACTCTTTGCGACCCTATGAACTGTAGCCCACCAGGCTCTTCTGTTCATGGGATTTCCCAGGCAGGAACACTGGAGTGGGTTGCCATGTCCTACTCCAGGGGATCTTCTCAATCCAGGGATTGAACCAGCGTCTCCTGAATTTCCTGCATTGGCAGGCAGATTCTTTACCACCTAGTCACCTGGGAATCCCCACAGAACCGTGTGTGTGTGTGTGTGTGTGTGTGTGTGTGTGTGTGTGTGTGTGTGTGTGTGTGTGTGTGTGTGTGTGTTAGTCGCTCAGTCGTGTCCAACTCTTTGCCACCCCACAGACAGTAGCTCACCAGGATCCTCTGTCCATGGGATTCTCCAGGCAAGAGTACTGGAGTGGGTTGCCATGCCCTCCTCCACGGGATCTTCCTGACCCAGGGATTGAACCTAGGTCTCCTGCATTGCAGGGGGATCCTTTACCTTCTGAGTCACCCTAGAACTCTGTAGTTCTTAGCAAATCAGGTGTGAAATTTGCATCTATTTTTAATATCTTCCATCCCTGGGCTTAGCTAATGACTAAAGAAAGAAATTTCAGGTGAGTTGTGTGTGTTGTGAAAGTGTCAGCCACTTAGTTGTGCCCAACTCTTTGTGACCCCATGGACTGTAGCCCACCAGGCTCCTCTGTCCATGGGATTCTCCAGGCAAAAAGACTGGAGTGAGTAGCCATTCCCTTCTCCAGGGGATCTTCCTGACCCAGGGACTGAACCCAGGTCACCTGCATTGCAGGCAGATTTTTTACCTTCTGAGCCACCAGGAAAACCCTCACATGAATTATGCTTATGAAAATTATTAGGTAATCATAGTTCACAATAGCAACAATTGTCTTATACCTGCCCAGCTAAGCTACAAATGAATGAAGCAAATACTTCAATGAATGGGTAAATTGTGTCTCTTTAATAAATGTCCCCTGCAAGGTGCCATACATCCTATGAAAATACTATACTTTGTTTTCATAAAGATCTGAAATGAGAAACATCACCACATTGTCCTTAACTTCTATTATCACACAAATGTTTGCATTTAATCTTAGTCTAGGACAGAGCAGATGAACATTATACTATCAGATGCTTTGTGTGCCTTTGCTGCCCCCTTAAGACAAATAAACATAAATAAAAATATAGAGAGAACCAAACTTTTCCTGAATTAGTTCCTTCAGAAATCTGTCCTTAAGTGGAGACACACACACGCACGCCCCACACACAGGACAACCAGAATGAGGAGACTACTTGGTTAAAGATTATTAGACAATCAATGCTTTGTTTGACTCTGCTCCATAATCAATGGAAATATTAATCTTCTTTAATGGTCTGAGAAAATCATGTATATTTTAAATTTCATAAAGTTAGATTGAGCACTTATGTTTGTCAGTATATTTTTACAATTTTTCTTTAAGTAGGTCATTGAGAAAAACAAACACTTTGTCATTTTTTATGCCTTAATTATAAAACTGAACTCAAGACCTTAATTTTCAAGCCTTAGCCATCTAAATAAAAGTATATGGCTCATAAGTGGTTTTATAAATATTACATATGGAAAGGAAATATCATATTTAAGATGATGCATGAAGTAATAAATGCTAAGTTAAAAATACAATAACGTAAACTCATAAATTTTGAAAGGGGATAGATTATAATATGATGTTTGCTATTGGCTTTATTTGTAATAAAACAAACAGAATAAATCTGAATACAGTTTATCCTTTAAACTAGGTTTTTTCTGTAGAATGCGTTAATTTTGAATAAGAAATATTTGTTTTATTTAAAAGAAATCAACACATTTTAATCAATAAATAAGCATTGAGCAAAGCATTTATTCAACACTGAGTTGCTATAACCCATCCTTGCATTTATCAGAAACATGAAGCAGTTTTGAATAGAGGCCATCTATAAACACTAGTTAAGAGATACTGAAATTTTCCAAACTCTCCAATATATTACTATGCTGGTTAAAAACCAGAAACCACTTTAGTCTTATCCTTCCCTTTAAGATTTTAACCCATTGATCTAAATGCGAGCATTCAATGACCATCAATATTTTTTTTAATATTTTTCTGATTCATGTGTATAGATTCAATGTTAATAAATTTGAAAAATACTTATTAGAAATCTAAAACCTTATGTTGAAGACTAAATGTTTTGTAAATGCTTGCTTTGTATTTTATTGCAAGATTTAAGGATAAAGGCTACTGCAACTCAAGTCTGCAAAAAAAATCTCCTGTCATTTCTGTTAACTAAATAATTCTATCACAAATAAATCATGATTCATATTTTTACTGAAGCAGAAATATCTTTAAAATGATTTCTTTATAATCCCATACTGAAAACAAATATAATGGCTTACAAGAAAAGTGTGTATGTGTCTGTCTGTGTATGCATCTTGAGGAGTTAGTTAGTATACTGAGCAGGATTGGAAAAAAGTCATGGGGAAGTCCTCAGAGTGGAACATGTCATCATGAAGGAAGACCCTGTCATTCAGCAGAGGGAGTGGAGGCGAAAGGTGTTAGGAGACCAGAACAGGCCTGATTTGTATTGGTGATAGGGGCTGATGGTGGAAGTAAACCCAACTTGAATTACATTTGTCCTAGGTCTTCTGACTTTTCAGTTCAATCCCTGTGGTGAAACCACTATCTCCTTCCTGCTGCCACTGCCTCTGTGTTATCATGTGCAGGAGATTAAAAACGCTCTCAGAGCTGGGCATGTCCAGTAACCACAGGCAGCCTTTGACTGCAAGCAAAAGGCTGTATCAATTCCCCTTTGCATCTGCATCAGCTATCAGAGAGCAATCAGATGCATCAGCAGGGAGCCTGGCCTCCCTGTGAATAGACTGACCAGCTCAAGCAGGACGCTCCCCAGAATGTCTTGCCAGGCTAGGATGTTCAGGACAGCCAGGAGGCTTTCTAGTTCTGTTCCTAAACTGATAGTCCTCAAAATGATCTGTTGGTTCTTTCAATGGATGCCTTTGCCTTCTACAAACAAAACCTAACGATTCAATTGTCAAATCAATCTCTTCTCATGCAAAAAATAATATGTTGACCCATAACGATTCTCATGACTATTAAAATCTTTATTCAGCTTTGTGGAATGGAAAGAGCACATAAACAGTGTTATCTTATATCTCATTATACCAATCTGATGTATAACAAAAGAAAGTTATCAGTGTTCTAATTTCATGAAGAAGACATAGCACAGAAACTTCTCCTAATGGACACGCAAAACGCATTGTAAAAGTCTGAACCAACGGCCTCCAGAGTAGAAACTTATTCCCTTTTTCTTGACTACAGTACTGGTGAGATGTTATGTTGTGGTAACAAATGACCCTAAAATTTTTAGTGGGATTTAATAATACATAGTTTGGTTTTCTCTCTCATGTTGCATATTTCTCATTGATCAGCTGCATGTTCTCCACTCTGGAAGCAAGAGCTTTAAAATAATCTTATCTATATCACTGTAAAACAAAAAATGATAAAAATAATTGAAAACTCATAAACACCCTGTTCAGAAGTGCCAAATATTCCTTCTACGTTGCATATTTCACCGGCCTAAATAAGTCACATGGTCAAAACTGAGATCACTGGTGTGGCCAAGCATTATCCTCGCAGGGAAAGGCAGTATAAATGGTATCAAGGCCAGACTTGACATCAGCAGGGTGGGGAAGTGAAATTCTTTCACAGGAAGGACAGAAATATTTGAGGGGAATAATACAGTCTTCCAAAATCTTGAAGGTGTCAAGGTATCTAGGAAGTAAATCCTGATTAGTACACAGCAGGATAACATCCTAGACACGAAGATAGGCTTCAGTTCAGTTCAGGTCAGTCGCTCAGTTGTGTCCAACTCTTTGTGACCCCATGGACTGCAGCACGCCAGGCCTCCCTGTCCATCACCAACTCCCTGAGTTTACTCAAACTCATGTCCATCAAGTCGGTGATGCCATCCAACCATCTCATCCTCTGTTGTCCCCTTCCCCTCCCACCTTCAATCCTTCCCATCATCAGGGTCTTTTCAAATGAGTCAGTTCTTCGCATCAAGTGGCCAAAGTATTGGAGTTTCAGCTTCAGCATCAGTCCTTCCAATGAATATTCAGGATCATTAGGATGGACTGGCTGGATCTCCTTGAGGTCCAAGGGACTCCCAAGAGTCTTCTCCAACACCACAGTTCAAAAGCATCAATTCTTTGGCGCTCAACTTTCTTTATAGTCCAAATCTCATATCTGTACAAGACTACTGGAAAAACCATAGCTTTGACTAGATTGACCTTTTTTGGAAGATAGGCTTAGATTTGGACAAATCTGGGCAAGAGAACCCTACGCTCATGTCACAACTGAAAGCTTGTGATCACAGAAATGAGTGATTTAGAGAGTAAATTGAATTTGGGTGGCCCTTATGTATCTAGGGAGCAAGCTTGATATGGTAAGCTTTGGAATTCCTCTATCTTACAGATATATCACTTGTGCCTAATTTTTTCTTTGTTGTCTTTAATGAAGTCCTTTAGAAGTTTCAGGTATCTCCTACTAAACAAAGTAGTTTTGAGGTACTGCTGGGGCAGATGGTTAAAGGGTTAGCTGTGGTTCCCAGATAGTGTGCTTGTTAATGGCAGAGAAAGCAAATGAAATGACCTTAAGGGAAAATAAAATTCAGAGTGACAGGGGTAATGCCACTTGTTCCTGTCACTTCATCTCTAGAAATATTCCTCCAGCATTAAACATCTGAAAATGTAGGTTTTATTTTATTAGTAGAGGCAGCATGCCCTTGTGTACCCTTCAGGATTAAAACGGACTCTATAAGCAAGGGGAGATATGACATAATTGTAGTCAAAGCATATTATGAAATATTTGCATTTTTAGAAATGTGTTTATAAGTGTGATAAAATGCATTCATATGTTGGCTTTACAAATAATTATTAGAAATGACAGGATTCTCATAGCATCTTTAACATCTCATTTCTTTGTATGTAAAACAATGACTAGCAAGGCACCGGGTAGTATAATTAAACTGACCAAAGTTAAAGCAAATTCAAACAGAAAAGTCCACTTTAGAAGTAAACTCAGGTTTCTATCAGTGCGAGGCTCAAGGTTGCTGGAAAATCTGACGGTCATTGTCACCATGGCCAAACACTCTCAATGTTCAGAGAGCCCCTGAGCACTGTTCTGCTCCACTCTGGGTGTTTTTCGGGTTTCAATCCCCTTTTGAAACAGTAGCTGAATAGAATGGAGCTCATGAAAATGAAACCTGGGAAGGTCTGCATATAACTCACGCCGAGGAGCATAATGGAGCTTAGCTTTTCACACTGTTCTAATTGTATGTAATCAGCGTCCTTGCTGCTTGGAAAACTTGGAACTCTGAATCAAGGCTATTTTGCCAGAAAGATGGATATTTCTCAGATACACATATGATAAACGACTGTGTATGAGTTATTGGGAAGGACAACTATGTAACCTTTAGAACAAACATAGAAATTTTATATAGGTATGCATTGATCAAATTAGACTTTTAATGACAGAATATGCAAATTTTGTCAAATGCACTCAATAACACTTCATAGTACTAACAATAAGAATGTTAAAATGTTAATTTCATATTTGTACCTTAATGCTTTTGTTTATCACAACCTTGAGCTTGTGATTTTATTAAGAAATAAATGTCAAGAAATGACAAAAGTGTTAAAATTTCATATTGATTTTTGAGTCAGAGTTTCTTAGCATAAAATGCTAATCGGTATTTCAGAGGAAAATATTACTGTTAAATTCATTTAGAAAAAACTACATTAAATGAATAATTTTGAAGAGTCTTTAATTTTTTAATGCACACTATACTTTCCAAAATGAAGATATTGTATGCAGTGTTTCTCAAATTCCTCAAATTTTTCTTCCAAAGATCTTTTTCTACAGAACAATCTTTGGTAGATAATATTCTCAGAAAATACTGTGATAACATACATTTCACATTTGCATCAAAGGGTGGTCCTCCAAAGCCAAGTCTGGCTGCAACTCAGCAACTGGATTGATGGAGAGTCTTGAAAAACTCTGCCCAGAGGAGCCAAGGCGTGTTGGACTGTTTTCAGAATATTAAGAAATCTGAACTTCAACCAGAAAAGGATGGATTGGATATTAGATTCCATTCTGAGATAAAGAAATTAGTTTTAAGCTTTGTTTTCCTAACCTGCCTGCTTATTTCTCTAAAGCAAATTTGAGATTTCAGATCCAAACTAAACTTGACCTAGCTTCTTGGTGCTTCTGGATGGAAATTACCTGGCAACAGTGTCAATGGACACTCATCTCGCTCTTCCTTATATTTCTGCTGCACCCATCTGAGGTCTACCCTAATTACTCATTTGGCTTATCATATGTAAGCTTGTATTAGAAATATTTCACTGCACTTATATTCCCTGGGTTTACACAGTCTTAGAATCTTAGTTCCATCACTTAAGAGCTGGTGGTAGATAAATTAATCTAACACAATTTCCTTATCTGTGAACTAGATAGGGTGATTTCCAATAGAAAAGATGAGATAGACAAAACAAAAAATAACCACAACAGTCCTTCTATAAATCGAGGTTAAAGAACATCCATAGATATAATGATACACGCTAAAACACTTGAAAACAATAGGACAAAAAAAAAAAAAGGAAAGAAAACTCCTTTCAGAAGTTTGGCTAACCAATTACCTATTATTTAGGTGTTAAAAAGAGGAAGATACAGTCAGTAAAATAAAATCCAATTTGAAATGGCTTAAGTCAAAAAAAAAAGTTTTTTTAAGTACTTTATGGCTAATTAAATCAACCACAGTTCAGTTCAGTTTAGTCGCTCAGTCATGTCTGACTCTGTGACCCCATGGATGGCAGCACACCAGGCCTCCCTGTCCATCATCAACTCCCAGAGTTTACTCAAACTCATGTCCATTGAGTGGGTGATGCGATACATCCATCTCATCCTCTGTCGTCCCCTTCTCCTGCCCTCAATCCTTCCCAGCATCAGGGTCTTTTCCATATGAGTCAGCACTTCGCATCAGGTGGCCAAAGTATTGGAGTTTCAGCTTCAGCATCAGTCCTTCCAATGAACACTTAGAACTGATCTCCTTTAGGATGGACTGGTTGGATCTCCCTGCAGTCCACGGGACTCTCAAGAGTCTTCTCCAACACCACAGTTCAACAGCATCAATTCTTCGGCGCTCAGCTTTCTTTATAGTTCAACTCTCGCATCCATCCATGACTATTGGAAAAACCATAGCCATGACTAGACGGACCTTTGTTGGCAAAGTTAATGTCTCTGCTTCTTAATAAGCTACCTAGGTTGGTCATAACTTTTCTTCCAAGGAACAAGCATTTTTTTAATTTCATGGCTGCAGTCACCATCTGCAGTGATTTTGGAGCCCCCAAAAATAAAGTCTGTCACTGTTTCCATTGCTTCCCCATCTGTTTGCCATGAAGTGATGGGACCAGATGCCATGATCTTAGTTTTCTGAATGTTGAGTTTTAAGCCAACTTTTAGTAGGCAATCTTTAAATGTTTAATATAAGTGAGTCATGAAATGCACAGAAGAGCATTGATGGATGCATACGCATAACTGATTCATGTAAGCAGGAATCAATCATGAAATGCCTCCCAGCCACTCAAAGGGTTTTATTTTGAGGTTAAAGTAAGCCCTTAGGAGTTTTAAACTAAATAGCAATTATATCTATGAAAGACCATGATAACAATGGCACAGAGATCAAATTAAAAGTTGAGAGTAAAAACAAAGATATGGTTATATATTAGAAACGTATATAGGTGTTACATAATTGGGGTGGAAACTAAGTCATTAACTTGGGAATTGAAATAAAAGGGAAAATATCAAGAACTATTCATAAATGTGAGTTGAATTGTGGCATTTGGGAAGTAGGGAATGGCTGTTTCTAGTTTTCTAATACGATAATTTCATTCCCTTGTATTGCAATTAAAGAGCACAAAAGTGTCTTTCATGTAGGTGGGAGTTTAGAGAATATGCATTATTTACAGGAGCGAACAAGGTTTACTAGTGACCAATTAGACTTGAAAGTTTTTATGCCTTCTGATTTAATATTATTTTGTTAGAAGTATTCATGACATATTTTTTACTTTTTAAGTGTGATGATCAAAGGAATGACTTTGACAAGTTAAATTCACAAAATAGTATTAAGCAATTTAATATATTTAATCAAATCTAAGTGACCTTGTCCAAGGTGTCTTTCCTTTCATTGATCTATTTAATTCTTAGTTCTCTGCCTTGCAGTCATATTTTGGATGTGCACACAGGTACTTTGCTTTTTCCTCTGTGGCAATGACAACATTAGGACATGAAAGAAGACATTAGACTTGAAAGAACATAGGTAATAGTTTAAAGCCAATTTTATTTTCAAGTCCCCATTTGGTAGTTATTCTCCCTGACTCTTCCTGAAGCACAGGAAAATGCCCAGGTGTGGGAGACAGCGTCTGTGAAAAATCAAGGGAGGAAGAGTGAGGATGTGCTAGGTAGCTTACGGAATGCATCCATCCTCAAATCTATAGTCAGGGTCATATTAGCAAAATGCAACCTAAGGCTTGTCAGAAGCAGACGGACTTTTCATTTTTTATTTGCAGGACAAATAATTCGGTTTTTGTAGTTATTTAGTTGCTAAGTCATGTCCTCTTTGTGACCCCATGGACGATAGCCTGCCAGGCTCCTCTGTCCATGGGATTTCCTGGGCAACAATACTAGAGTGTGTTTCCATTTCCTTCTCCAGGGGATCTTCCTAAGATCAAACCTGAGTTTACTGCCTCTCCTGCATTGGCAGGCAGATCCTTTACCACTGAGCCACCAGAGGAGCACTGATTTTATTTTAGATCATTTAAATATATAGGTTCTCTTTCATGACATTCATGAAAGATTATAAATTCATAGCGAATCTGGAAAAATAGTTTTTGGACCAAGAGGCACTTAAGTAAAACCTCTCTATGCTTATTATTCCACTGACTGTTGGATGAGTGTTTCTATTTCAACATCAAATAACTTGAAAGTCAGTCTGAGGTGCACCTGGTTAGTTGGCTAGTTAGGTAATTGTTGCAAAGTAAGTTTCCATTCATAGTTCAAAGAATCATGCATGAAAATATAGGGTGTCATGTGCCATAGCCATTCTTGGTCGTAACTACACATTTAGTCAAAGGGCTGCATTAGAAGGAAGGGATATTAAAGAAAGCATATGAGGAAAAAAAAATAAAATCAGTAGCTGATCATTGGCAGTACCTCTCGCTTGTACTGACGATGCTCACAGCAGATATGCCTGGTCTGATCAGCTACCATGGCACTTTGTCAGGTGGCAGAAATTTGATTAAACTGAAGAATTCTGATAGTGGTGCAAAAGACTTAAGAAGCTATGTTAAAGTTTACCTTTGTTCAAAGAATAGAAAATATTCAAACTTTTTTCTACTCAGCAAATGTCTTATTTTTTTAAGATACTAAATTCTGCAATGACTGATGATTTCTTGTCTCCTCTATCCATGCAAATTACTTACCCCATACTTGAAGTAGCAAGTTCAATATGATTACATCAGTATGAGTTCTAGATAATATTAATTTTCAGCTGTGAATATGGTTAGACTACCTACAGCTTCACATCCGGAAAATGTTGCCTCTTGTCTTCTATAATTAATCTGCTCCATAAGTAGGTGCTCTCAAAGTTCATGATAACAGGATGCTTTCTCAGATTTTATTACCACTTTTAATAGTCTTAGAGGAAAAGTGTTTAATATTTTTATGTTTAACTCAATAAACAGTTGGTAAATAGCGCTGCGTTTCTAGGCAAACTGAATGTGTAATATTTGACATCAAATACAACCCAGATTTAATTGTGTAAGACCTTGAATCAAGCTGGTTTTGCAAGCCTGCCCTATTTTAGTGTAGTAAGCACAAGCACCTAGCTTTTTTTTTTAATTCAAGAAAATTTTTCATGTCATTGTCACTTTGTTTTACTGTTTCAAATTTAATTTCAACCAGACTAATAAAATGATGGCTATAAACGTGGAAATATTTTTAATGACAGAATACTAAATACTTTTAAATAAAATACATTTGGACAAAATAAGGTAATTGCTCACACTTTGGACAATTTAGCTCACAGAGTCAGGCTTTATCTAAAACTGTGGTTGTTTATAAATAAAATGAAACAAAAAGCCATCCTCCTTATTCAAGGGCTTCTGTGATGGCTAAGTGGGTAAAGAGTCCACCTGTAATACAGGAGCTGCAGAAGACATAGGTTCGATCCGTGGGTTGGGAAGATCCCCTGGAGGAAGGGAGGGCAACCCACTCCGGTATTCTTGCCTGGAGAGTCCCATGGAGAGAGGAGCCTGGTAGGCTACAGTTCAAAAGGCTGCAAATAATTGGACATGACTGTCCATGCAGACACTCATCATCACTCTTTGTTTAAAATGCTTAATTATATTACCATCTTTGCCATTTTAAGCTATTTAAAAGATACCAATTGTTTACTTTCCCACCAGTAAACTGTAGTATTTCTGTGATTGTAGCTGTTTTGCCTTTTAAAACATTTCTGACTATCTGCACATCTGAACACACAGATACACAAAGAATCAAGAAAAAAAGGTGTTCTGGGTAAGCAAGAGGTAATTCTCTTACATTTTGTATTCACAATTTCTTCTATCTTTTTATTACCTTCAAAAGCTTAGACAGATTTTGTTTGTTTTAGAGCTTACTGATTTATTATTCACCTCTGAATTGGGATAATTGATATTGATCTCTATGCCTTGTAGATTATTATTGTCTAGGGAGGAAGTTATTCTAATGGTGGTATACCTGGAATAAGTTGCATTCTTGGCAGGAAAAAAAAGAAAAATCAATATCTAAACCTGAGGAAGAAGGTCTGATATTGCAAGGCTTCAAATGGTTAAACTGGGGAGAGCATGAATAGTGTAGTTATAGTGTACGAAGCTTTCTTTCCTAAGAGCTAAAAGTACTCTGGATATGAGAGACACTGAAAAGAGAGAAAAAATAAATGAGTAAAGAAAAAGTCATTTCAGCAGGTGAGTCCTTGACATGGAAAAGAGCTAATCTGAAGTGGCTAGAGACTGAGCAGATCTTCAGAATCATTTTTAATGAACAAAGTGGCAAAGGGACTTTACCCTTTAGGCATATGAATGAGAATCTTTTTTTTCAAAATTTCTTGTACACCTCTTTGCTTCAAAACACGCCTCTTTTTTTTTTTTTCCTTCAGAACATATTTCTAGATCTTGAATAAATAATTTGCTCTCTATGTTTTTTTCTCCCCCCACATACAATGATGAAAATGTTCACTCTTTGAAACAAAACATAGTCAAACGGTAAGTAACATGTCCTCCACCTTTATATTTGGACACAGAAAATAAATAGATAAATACACAAATAAAAGGGTTAGCTATGCAATGCTAGGATATGCCTCCTAATTCTCTGTGAATATAAATATCATGTCATAGCCCACAGCAATTGCTGCCAAGATATCATTAATAACCTACAATTCAGATAATTACAGCACGATGGTATGCAAGGGGTTTTAAATATGTGACTCTCAGTCTGTCTAACTAAATCTCCTCCAAGAGCATTTCTTTCCCACTAGAGTCTGACACGTCTGGTGCACTTTGAAAGCTTGCACTCTATTCCAGAAGCCTTATGCATTTGAAAATTTACACAAGAAGCTAACTTAGAAAGTCACTGCATTTAGATTACAAAGAGGTGATAGATTTCATCCAACCCACACCCACATTTTACAGAACAGGTCAGTTAGGCCAGGAGGACGTTCTAATGGTCAAATAGTGTTACAAAAATGCCAGGAGTAACATTTTAATATTATTAGTTAAATTATAACATATATATATATAATCACAGAAATATTATCATAATTTTTCTGGTTTTATTTACCCTGGCTTTGTAGCAGAACAAGAAAAGAATATAATGAATTGATACTGTTATGTATATGCACATTAAAGTCACTGAAATATACATTGGCCTAAGAAATTATATAGAAAGACTAACATGAGGATCATAAAATTTACCTTAAAACTATAGGTAATTGAAAAAATAGGAAATACCAAACTAGTAATAATAATATTAGGCTTCCTATTATAATACACTATCCCAACAAGTCATAGTATATTGTCACTATAAACTATCTTAGCTTTCATAAATAAATTCAATATTTTCCCCAAATATGTTATACAGATAGAAACTTAACACTCTGAATACCAATTTTATTTTTAATTCTATTATAGCATAATCTCAAAATGACAAAACTCTTAAGTTGTCAATGTACTTAATAGGTTCACAATTTAAATCAATTGAGCTAATTGCAATTCACATGAAGTTGCAGAATTCACATGAAATTGTACAAAGTTAATAAAGATCCTATAACCTTTGTTGTGGTTTAGTCACTGAGTTGTACCTGACTCTTGGTGACTCTATGGACTGAAGCCCACCAGGCTCCAATGTCCATGGGATTTCCCAGGCAAGAATACCGCAGTGGGTTGCCATTTCCGTCTCCAGGGGACCTTCCCCATCCAAGGTCGAACCTGAGTATCCAGCACTGGCAGGCATGTTCTTTACTGCTGAATCTCCTGGGAAGCCCCATGTATTCTTGGCTCAGTTCCAACAGTGGCAGTGTCTTACAAAATACAGTACATTCTTAGAATTGGGACTTTCACATTACAGTCAAGACACAGAAATTCCATCACTACAAAGGATTTTTCTATTGTCCTTTTACAGCCACACCGATATATTTTCTACCTTCTCTCTAATCCCTGGAAAGTGCTAATCTGTTATTCATTTCTATAATTTTTAACATCAGTTTTTACAAACTTCATAAGGATAGAAATATTTGAAAGAAAAGCTAAGCTTCTAAAGCAGCAATAGTATTTTATATTATTGTTCTCTCAGTATATGGAATCCATTTTCTCCTAAATTTTATTGTTAAGTTAGTTTTTAGATTATCTATCATTATAGACTTATCAACTGATATTTCTTATTTAATAAAACTTCCCCATTGTTTACTTTTTGGAAAAGGTCAGTTTTCATTCCAATCCCAAAGAAAGGCAATGATGAAGAATGTTCAAACTACCATACGATTGTGCTCATTTCACATCCTAGCATCATAATGCTCAAAATCCTTCAAACTAGGCTTCAACAGTATGTGAACCAATAACTTCTAGATGTACAAACTGGGTTTAGAAAAGGAGAGGAACCAGAGATCAAACTACTAACAGTTGTTGGATCATAAAACGAGTAAGGAATTTTTTTTTTAAGTCTACTTCTGCTTTATTGACTATGCTAAAGCCTTTGACTGTGAGGATTACAAGCTGTGGAAAATTCTTAAAGAGACAGAAATACCAGACCACCTAACCTGTTTGCTGAGAAACCTGTATGCAGGTCAGGAAGCAACAATTAGTACTGAACATGGAAGAGCAGACTGGTTCCAAATAGGGAAAAGAGCACATCAAGGCTATATATTTTCACCCTGTTAACTTATATGCCAAGTACATCATGAGAAATGCCGGGCTGGATGAAGCACAAGCTGGAATCAAGATTGCTGGGAGAAATATAAACAACTTCAGATACACAGAATGACACCACCCTTATGGCAGAAAGTGAAGGGGAACTAAAGAGCCTCTTGATGAATATGAAAGAGGAGAGTGAAAAGCTGGCTTAAAACCCAACATTCAAAAAATTAAGATCATGGTATCCAGTCCCATCACTTCCTGGCAAATGGATGGGGAAACAGTGGAAACAGTAACCGATTTCATTTTCTTAAGACTACAAAATCATTGCAGATGGTGACTGCAACCAAGAAATTAATTACGAGGCAAAGTGGAAACAGTGACAGATTTTATTTTCTTGGGCTCCAAAATCACTGAGGACAGTGACTGCAGTCACAAAATTAAAAGATTCCTGCTCTTTGGGGAAAAAAACAAAACAAAACAAAAAAAAACTATGACAAACTTAACATATTAAACAGCAGAGACATCACTTTGCCAACAAAGATCCATATAGTCAAAGTATGGTTTTTCCAGTAGTCATGCACAGATGTAAGAGTTGTACCATAAAAGGCTAAATGCTGAAGAATTGATGCTGTCAAACTGTGGTGCAGAGAATACTCCTGAGAGTCCCTTGGGCAGCAAGGGAATCAAAGCAGTTAATCCCAAAGGAAATCAACGTTGACTATTCATTGGAAGGACTGATGCCGAAGCTGAAGCTCCAATTCTTTGGCCACCTGATGCAAAGAACTGACTCATTTGAAAAGACCCTGATGCTGGGAAAGATTGAAGGCAGGAAGAAAAGCTGGCAGCAGAACATCTGATTGGATGGCATAGCCGACTCAATGAACATGAATTTGAGCAAACTCTGGGAGATAGTTAAGGACAGGGAATCCTGGCGTGCTGCAGTTCAGGCATCACAGAGCATTGGACATGACTTAAAGACAACAATAGGAGAATTTAAGTGAAAATATGAAGTACAAAAGCATTAAATTGGAATTTAGGTACTGGATCATGTTACTTGTCAGTGATATGTCCTTGGAAGACAGAATTTTAGGGCCATATGTTTTTTAATTTAAAAATTTCAGAGGTTGCAACTGTCCTTAAAATTCAAAAAAAATGTATGATTCCATTTATAATAAATAAAATAATTTTCACAGAAAGGACTTGAATCTCTTCTTCAAAGGTATTTTTCTTTTAAAAAAATAAAACAGCAGAACCACAACATGGCAAAAAATAAGCATTAAACGTGTTTTAAATGCAGCAGATTTGGTTCATGCCTACTGGAATTTGAATACATGTGGCATATCTGGCCAATTATTGTCACAGCCATGTATGATTAATTTTCTTATGCAAGGATCTCTATATTTTAATGCCAGAGATGGTAAATTTCAGAGCTTAAATATTATGATATGTATTACTTATATTTGTGTCTTGGTATAACCCCTTCTTTCATACCTCCTCATTCTTGTTCATATGGATCTCAGAGGATAAAGAAGGTTGTAAGGAAAAAAATATAAAGGAGTTATTTCACTAAAAATTATGTAAAACAATTATTCATTCAAAAATAGTGCCTAATATATACCATGTACTTCTCTACATGTTGGTAATGTAGCAGTGAACAAAATGAAGAATTCTTTCTCTCTTGGAGCTAACATTCATAACATCATAAAAACAGTCATTTTTGGTAGCCACATGAAGGAAAAACAACACTAAGGAAGACAAGAGTTTTCAACTCTGTAGGGACACAAAATGGTTTCAATATTTTTGTAGACACCAAGAAGCACAAGTCCTTTGCTCTTGTTGTTGGACAGTGATTTGTTGCAAGTTTTGTTACACTTAGTGAAAATATGGAGAATGCCAGGCAACTGTTCTTCACGAGCTCAGCAATAAACTAACAGAAGAGGCTCCTGACAAAGAGATTTTTCACCACAAGGCAGAGCTGAAATGACTTTGTGCTTCATAAACCCAGCAGTGCCCATGACTCAGAGCGATAACAAACTCTGAAGATAAAGCAGAAGTTTCATGAAGTCGGATACTACCAGATAACTGATGCATCTCGGAAACACATGTTAAAGATTGTTTTGAAGCTTCCCCAAACTACCCAGAAGTGCTTGTGGTGTTGCACCATGATCGGAAACCACTGCACATTATCTTGGGTCACGACTGCCTTTAGCTAAAGCTACCATGAATAAATTCTGTGATTGCAGACGCCCTTTGTGCACTCAACTTTCTGCCTCTGGGCCATGGAATTTGTAAAAACTTGTCCGGCTCTCCCTAGAATTTTGAAAGTGTTAATATCCCCCAGCGTACAAGTCTCTCAGCTCTCAGAGGAACCATTCTGAAGCGCAGTATACAGGGCTCCCGAGAGGTTCCTATTCATAACAGATTCCCCATCACCCAGGGGGGTAACAAAGCAGTCAGGTATCCAACTCCCTATGTATTCCTTGACCCCTACCTAGCTCTCCATGTTCCTTCATGTAAACTTTCTGAGATTATCCTGTAACAAATGATATAGGCTCCAGAGAACCGAAATGAGGGTTAGAATTCTTCATTAGGAGTAAAGAAAGAGTCAGTGACATACTAGTTATACATATAAGGATGTCTTTGGTTCATGAATGTTCTACTTTCAAACCATAACAAACGAGGACTCCGAATAAGTAATAAAGCTAATACTTCGCCTCAAAGGCAGTGGCACCCCACTCCAGTACTCTTTTGCCTTGAAAATTCCATGGACGGAGGAGCCTGGCAGGCTTCAGTCCATGGGGTCGCTGAGTTGGACACGACTGAGCGACTTCACTTTCACTTTTCACTTTCATGCATTGGAGAAGGAAATGGCAACCCACTCCAGTGTTCTTGCCTGGAGAATCCCAGGGACGGAGGAGCCTGGTGGACTGCCGTCTATGGGGTCGCACAGAGTCGGACACGACTGAAGCGACTTAGCAGCAGTAGCAGCAGTATCAATTTTGAATGAAGAAAATAGATGCAATTAAGGGTAAATAAGCAATTATAAAGCAAGGCTGGTTAAAATATACAGTTAATGAGTTCATACATAACATTTCTCTGTAAATTAGTTATCTAATATTAACTGTTCTCTTGATCATGAGATCATATGCTTTAATAGCAAAAGTAGCAAATATTGCCTGAATTTGAAACAATGGTAAATCATTTGGAATTCTCTGAACATATTTTTATCAAGTATAACCTTTGTTATAAGAAATAGAAAGAAATAAAAAGTAACATAATTCCTATATTTCATACAGTAGAGATAAAAGTTCTGTATGTGAAAATATCAATAAGACAAGTAATATATCATAAAGGATATAACTAGACACTTGGAAGTCAAAACTGGGAAAGTTAGTTAATGTTCAAAGAAAGTATGGTAGAGAAGGAATCATCTGTAAAAGGATTTTTTTTTGCTGGGAAGAATATTGACATGCAAAATTGCCGTATGCAGGGGGAGTGGTATAAGTACAAGTGCCAAGTCATAACAAATCCTCAGGAACTGGTGACTCAAATCAGATTAACTGGAATAACAGAGTTGTTTGGAAGTGACTAGAAAAGATTTGGAGATAGATTGTGAAATCCTAAAAAAAATATGGATGCTGCATCACTTTAATCCAAAACAGTAAGTGAGGGAGTGAAGCCTCTCAGTCGTGTCCGACTCTTCGCGACCCCGTGGACTGCAGCCCACCAGGCTCCTCCGTCCGTGGGGTTTTCCAGGCAAGAGGACGGGAGTGGGGTGCCATTAAATAGACTTTTGTTAGATTAATTTATCCTTGGATTTGATCGCAGCATATCTTTAGGAACAAAAGGAATAATGGTTTGACACTGGAGGGTGCTTTTAGTTATGGGGATCCCTGGAGAAACAGCACCGGGCATAAGAGCAGGAAACAATGAACAACTTTGGACTGAAATGAAACACGAAGAGTAGAACGTCTGTGTGAATATAGCAGAACAGATCCACTGCGGAGCCCTGGCAACCTGCACGTTTCCACATAAGCCAGACATAGGCAAGGCTTATTACAGATTGATCCAAGTCGTGACATAATGTTTCATGATGGTCTTTGGAAGATGGTGGGAGCAACGTAGCAGCCACCTCCCTATTTTGCAGACGTTCTCTGTCTTGCAGACAGCTGCCACAGCATATTTCCCTTTGACTCCCCTTCCCTTCATGTCCCATCTCTCTTTGGGGTGTAAAACTGCTTGGCTGTAATTTAACACTGACAAGTCAATGTTAAAATGACCCTCTGCCCACGTGCCCTTTCTTCTGGACCATCCGGTTTGGCTTCATTCCGTGGGACTAGGGATGAGGGGAGCTGACGCCATGCTCATCTTTTATTCTGTATATGTAACAAACTGTTTAATCCCACTTAAAAAAAAAAAAAAAGGAAGCCAAAAGTCGTTTGTAAAGAAATACAAATTTAATCATTTAAAAGGGAGAATGGAGAAAGTTGACGATGGAAATAACTCAAGATTGGGGATTGTCAAACTGGTAAGGACTGTACAATTTTGGACTTATCTGAATGGAACCCCATGAATATTTACTCATGTCTCCCATTCAGAAAATAAAGCAAACATTCTGCAATGTGTACAGAGATTTAAAAGATTAATTACTGGGGGAGGTGACTCAAATAACTAACTATTATCTTGAAGATCAAGAAAATGTAATC
Source organism: Giraffa tippelskirchi (assembly GCF_054371585.1). Lineage (NCBI taxonomy): Eukaryota > Metazoa > Chordata > Mammalia > Artiodactyla > Giraffidae > Giraffa > Giraffa tippelskirchi. The sequence goes on along the minus strand of NC_137280.1, from coordinate 172,545,456 downwards.
AGTGATAAACAGGACAACTTGGAAATAAGTGAGGTTGAGTATGAAAACTCAAAATAAGAAAAGTAATTGATGATATCTAAGACCCTACTGAATCTTTTAGTTATCATTTTATCCTTCTGCATGCTTCAAAGTAGATGGTCAATATAATGGAATCTCTTTTAAAGTAAACACATTCAAATACTTTCTTAATCCCTGTTTACATTTTGTCACTGTATATTCTAACACACACAAACAAAACAATTGTGTTTTCTGTTATAAAAATTTTGATAGATCCATTAAAAACTCAGTATGGATAAAAATTCTATATAATATTAGTATCTTAAAGTTTTATTCTATCAAAAAATATGTACTTTACAGCAGTTATACGTAACACTACTATAAGCGGAGACTTTTTGTGATCTTCATTTTTCATAATTAGTAATATTTAAATGAGATTTAAGAAAAACTCTGAACCTGTTATTCCAACATTCATAGCATATTATATGTTTGTGAGCACTGTCAAGCATGTGCTGAGCAATACTCATGCTTATTACTGTTAGCAAGAGAACACAAATTCTTCAATAAGTAAAGCCACTTTTACTACTCTTTCTTGTTGGTATTTTAAAATTATTAAGTTCATAACAAATGATGGCAAGAACGTGGAGAAAGTGAACTACTGTTGATGGTAATGTAAATTTTTGCAACTACTATGGAAAACAGTATGGAGGCTTCTCAAAATGCTAAAAACAGAACTATCATATCATCTAGCAATTCCTTTCTTGGATGTTAAAAGAACTTGAAAAAACTAATTTGAAAAGATACACCCCAATGTTCACAGCGACATTGTTTACAATAGTCAAGATACGGAAACAAACTACATGCGCATCAACAGATGAAGATGTGGCATTTTAAATAAGAGAATATTAATATTGTTCAGCCGTAAAAAATGGAATAATGCTATTTGTAGCAACATAGACTAACCTAGAGATTATCATACTAAATGAAGTAAGCCAAACAGAGAAACACAAGAGTCGTATGATACTGCTTGCATGTGAATTATGGAAAAAAAAAACAAAAAACCTAATGCACAAAACAGAAATAGACCCACAAATATAGAAAAGAAACTTATGATTATCAAAAGGGAAAGTGGGAGGGGGATAAATTAGTAGTTTGGGATTACCATACACACATTACTATATGTAAGATAAACAATCAACAACGACCTACTATACAGCACAAGGAACTCTACTCAATATTTTATAATAACCTATGGAAAAAAGAATCTGGAAAACTAGATATATATGTATATTTAACTGAACCACTTTGTTGTACACAATAAATAAACCACAAGGATATATTGTACAACATAGAATATAGTCAATATTTTATAAAAACCATATATGAAATTCCAATACTTTGGCCACCTGATGTGAAGAGCTGACTTATTGGAAAAGACCTTGATGCTGGGAAAGATTGAGGGCAGGAGAAGGGGACGACAGAGGATGAGATGACTGGATGGCATCACTGACTCAATGGACATGGGTTTGGGTGGACTCTGGGAGTTAGTGATGGACAGGGAGGCCTGGCGTGCTGCGGTTCATGGGGTCGCAAAGAGTCGGACACAACTGAGCAACTGAACTGAACTGAATAAATGAAGTATAACCTTTAACAATGGTGAATCACTATGCTGCACACACCTGACAATATGACATTGTACAACAACTATACCTCAATAAAAGTTAATGAGTTTCAGAGCTTTATTTTTGCTAAAATATGTGATACTTGTTAATTATTACTTTTAATTTCTAAACCTTATCACAGTATGTCAAGGACTCCTTTGGATACCTTCCAAAGAAGCTTTACATTCAAGAGCTACAGCAAAAGCAAAGAAGTCAGTAACAAAGTCCGCAGTGGGACAATGCACCCCGGTGCACCAGGGGGCTTCCGGGAAAAATGCCGTTCATCTTTTCAGTGAGGCAAAATCTGAAAGTCGGTTTTTCTCACTTGACGGTAGATCAGTATAATCAGAGTAAAGTCCTCTTTGGACATTTGCGAACATAATAGAAGAGAAAGTCATATATTTACTGTGCTGTAATAGAATATTTTGTAATAATACTCATTTTGAAGTACTGCCAAGGCTTTTGTAAGAAGTAATGGAAATGCTGCATTAGTATGAATAAGAAACGGTGATCCTCTTTAGCAATAAAATGAATGATAGCACTCTTTATTACCATTGCCAGAAAATTTATACTGACAAGTATACCCATATAATTCATGGCATGACACAGAACACTGTATTGTCTTGTCAAATAAGGGAGCATTTTAATTTAAGATAAATTGTACTTTACAAGCTGGTACAGACTTCATAGATCATTGATCAAAGTTCTAATCATTAAGATTGATCTATTTAAGTTAAAAATGAATTTTCAAATACTCTGATTATGAAAAAGAAAGTATTAACTGTAGCCATGTGTTAAGATTATAATCTGGAGAATATTAAAAGTGAGATTCTTTATGAAAAGAGGTTTCTTTGGTAACATTAGTTTCTAAAGATTAAGGATGCCTCATGCTTTGCTTAGTTTAAGAAAGAAAAATAATTTTGACATTTAGCAAGAATTATATATGAAAATTATGGTGTTACTAGAGATGTTTTAATCACTTTTTTGGCCTGAATCATGTAATGGATGCTATTAATAGAAGTAATTTATTCAATGCCCTCACTCTGATTCAATTGGTTTGAATCAGCAAAGTGTGAGCTAAAATAATCATAGGCTGAAATAGACTGATTTTCATGACACTTTTCTAGAAGAACACTTCAGTGAGATATTCTGTGATACACAGTATCTTACAACTAGCTAGCTAAATCTATTTTTAACAAGTTTCATTTTAACTTTAAAATATTTATCGGGTAATAGGCAAGAATCAGGAATAAAAACATTTTAAAGCTCAAAAAATCAACTTGAAAATTATATGAATATCAATAAATTAAATTAAAAGGGAAAATTTTTGGTAACATTTAACCTGCTAAGCTACTCAGTTATTACCTTAAAAAATACAAACAATAGTTTATTTTTAAATTAAAGTTCTTCAACGGATGTTGACTTTTACAACTTACATGCACATTTTGATGTCAAAATTTAATGAAAGACAAATATATAACCTTCAAGATATCAGCTCATGAATTGGAAGACTCAGTATTGTTAGGATGTCAAGTCTTGATCTATTGATTCAATATAATTCCAAAGTCTCATTAAGCTATTTTATAGCTATGACAAATTAAATTTAAAGCTTGTATGAAAAGGCAAAATGCTCACATAGCCAACACAACACTTAAAAAGAATAATAATTTGGAGTTCTTGATCTGATTTCAAGAGTAACTATAAAGGTACAGTAATCAAGATGGTGTGGTATATCTAAAGAACAGACACACAGATCAATGGGGCATAATCAAAAGCCCCCAAAAAAGATATACACAAATGAAGTCAACAGATTTTCAACAAACGTGCAAAGAAGAAATGATAATCTTTACAAGAAATGGTGGAGGAATGATTGAATTTCCACATGCAAAAAGGACACAGTGATCTTACACCTTTCACAAAAATTAAATCAGAATAGATTATAGACTCGTACATAAAGTGCAGAGCAAAAACTTCTGAAAGAAATCGAGAGAAAAGTCTTCCTAACCTTGGATTTGTGATGAGTTTTAGATATAATACCTAAAACATAATCCATGGCAAAAATTACTGACAAGTTGGACCTCATAAATATCATTTTTCTACTTTTACTTTGGACATTTATTCATAATATTATCTATTTTCGATGGGTATAATATAAATTTTATACAGTATGTACTTTATGTTTCTATTAATAGTACATATTTTCCTATATCATTATATAGTATTTATGGGCTTGAGGCCATTTTAGAAAAGTGTTTACATAATTACTTTGAAATGAAAATATAGAAAAATATTTAACAGCAACTAGACAAAAAATGCCTGGAGAATCCCAGGGACGAAGGAGCCTGGTGGGCTGCCATCTCTGGGATCTCACAGAGTCGGACACGACTGAAGTGACTTAGCAGCAGCAGACAAAAAATGATTAATATGTTACATGTAAATAGAAGCATGACTCAGGAGGATTATAATTGTAAAATCGTGGTAATTTTGATATTACTTTCACTTGAAAATGTATAGTATATCCTGCTGCTGCTGCTAAGTCGCTTCAGTCGTGTCCGACTCTGTGCGACCCTATAGACGGCAGCCCACCAGGCTCCGCCGTCCCTAGGATTCTCCAGGCAAGAATACTGGAGTGGGTTGCCATTTCCTTCTCCAATAGTATATCCTACTCTAGTATAATTAGTTAAAAATTAATGACTACAACTCTCTTTTTATCATATATTTTAACATATATTATCAAATAATGATTAGAAGTACCTTTTTGTAAAACTAAGTGAAAGTGAAGGTCCCTCAGCCATGTCTGACTCTTTGCAGCCCGTGGACTATATAGTCCATGGAATTCTCCAGGCCAGGATACTGGAGTGGGTAGCCTTTCCCTTCTCCAGGGGATCTCCCTGAGCCAGGAATCAAACCGGGGTCTCCTGCACTGCAGGCAGATTCTTTACCAGCTGAGCCACCAGGGAAGCCCCTTTGTAAGACTAAGATGACTGAAAAATGTTTCCTCAGAGAACTAAGTTACCTGTGAATTCACAGATGTAAATACAAAGGTGGTGTTAGATAAGGTTTCATGCTGCTTGTGTCTTTTATCCCAAGAGAAAAATGATGAGACTCTAAACATCTGTTGGATTTTGGAAATGATTCCAAACATGTCTCAGGTGAGACGCTCGTATTGACACTGAGCAGAGTGTAGCATCCTTGTAAAGGGCATGGACTGTTCATAATACTTAGGGTCAAATCCAGGCTTTGCCATGTGCTAGCTGGGTGACCTCCTTTCCGTGTCTCAGTTTTCTCATCTTCAAAATAGGAGCTATGTATAGCACTTTTTTAGGCACTCCCCCAGTGGCTAAGTGGTAAGGAATCTGCCTGCAATGCAAAAGATGCAAGAGACACAGGTTTGATCTCTGGGTCAGGAAGATTCCCTGGAGGAGGGCATGGCAGCCCACTCCAGTTTTCTTGCCTGGAGAATCCCCATGGAAAGAGGAGGCCGGTGAGCTACATTCTGTGGGTTCGCAAAGAACTGGACATGACTGAGCGACTAAGCACATCACAGCATGTATCTATATTATCTACCAGCAAAGAAAATATTTTAAATACTTTATAAAATATATGCATATCCTAAACTGTGGTCTTCATGACTTAAAAACAATGTTTTATTAAGACTTCATATTTTTAGGGCAGTTTAAGAGTTTAAGATTCAAAGCAAAATTGAAAGGTAAGTACAGACATTTCCCGTATATTCCCTGTCCTCACATATGCATAGCATCCCCCGCTGTCAGCATTCCTCACCAAAAGGTATATCTCTTACAACTGATGAACCTACATTGACACATGGTAATCACTCAGTGTTCATAGTTTATGGTTCATTCTTGGTTTTGTACATTCTATGAGTTTGCACAAATGTATAATGCCATGTATCCATCATTATGGTATCATAGGAGTATTTCCAGGGCCTCCCTGGTGGCTCAGACAGTAAAGAATCTGCCTGCAATGCAGGAGATCTGGGTTTGATTCCTGGGTTGGGAAGATCCCCTGAAGGAGGAAATGGAAACCCACTCCAGTATTCTTGCCTGGAGAATCCTGTGGACAGAGGAGCCGGGCGGGCTGCAGTCCATGGGGTCGCAAAGAGTCAGACCCAACTGAGTGACTAAACCACCACCACAGGAGTATTTTCACAGCTTTAAAATCCTGCCTCTGTATTCTGCCTATATATCTTCTTTGCCCCTATACAATCTCTAGCAACCTCTGACTTTCTTTTTATTTTTTTGGTCTCTACAATTTTGCCTTTTCCAGAATGCCATATATATTTGGAATCATGCAGTATGTAGTCTTTTCAAGAGAATAGTTTCTTTCACTCAGCAATATATATTTAAGGTTCCCCCATGCCTTTTCATGGCTTCACAGCTTAATTTTTTGGATTTAATATTCCACCATCTGGATGTACCAGAGTTAATCTATTCACATTCTGAAGTACATTTTGGTGGCTTGTAGGAGGAGAAGGGGATGACAGATGAGATGGTTGGATGGCATCACCGACGCGATGGACACGAGTTTGTGTAGGCTCTGGGAGTTGGTGATGGGCAGGGAAGCCTAGTGTGCTGCAGTCCATGGGGTAGCAAAGAGTCGGACACGACTGAGTGACTGAACTGAACTGAGGATTTGGCAACTATGAATCAAGCTACTACAAACATTCACGTGCAAATTTTTATGTGGACATAAGTTTTAAACTAATTTATGTAAATATAAAGGAGAGAGGTTATTGGATCTTATAGTAACAGTACCTTTAGTTTTTCAAGAAACAACACAACTCTTCCAAAGTGGCATTACCCCTTTGATACATTCTGGTAATAGTGGATGAGAGTTCCTGCTGGTTCACATCAAAATCAGCCTTGGGCGTTCTCGGGGCTCTGGATTTGGTGATTCTAGTTGTTGTGTGGTGGCATTTCATTGTTCTGTTAATGTGTATCTCCCTGGTGAGTATGGTGTGAGGCATCTTTTCATATGTTCATCTGCCATCTGTGTATCTTTTTGGGGGGAGGTTTCTCAGTCTGTTCAGGATGCTACTGGGAAAAAAACTATAGACTAGGTTGTGTAAACGACAAGCATGTATTTTGTACAATTCTGGAGACTGGAAAGTCTAAGAACAAGGTTCTGGACAATCCAGTGTCTAACGAGGGCCCATGTGCTGGCTCATAGGTAGCTGTCTTCTTACTGCCTCCTCACTCGGTGGAATGGGAGAGGGAGCTCTCTGGGGACCCTTGACAAGGGCACTAATTTCATTCATAAAGACTCCACTCTCAAAGCCTAATCAGCTTCCAAAAGCCTCATCTTCTAATACCACCACATTGAGGGTTAGCTTTCAACATATTCTGGAGAGGACACGTTCAGCCTATAGCATGTGGTCAGTTGCTAAATTGAGTCTGACTTTTTGTGACCCCATGAACCGTAGCCCGCCAGACTCCTCTGTCCATCTCTGTGTAAGAATACCAGAGGGGGGTGCCATTTCCTCCTCCAGGGAATCTTCCCCACCCAGGGATCGAACCCAAGGCTCTTGCGTCTCCTGCATTGGCAGGCAGATTCTTTATCACTGAGACACCTGGGAAGCTCTCCAGTCTATAGTAGTGTTTCTTAGTCTTTGACCCATTTTTCAATTATGTTGTTTCCTCATTATTGAGCTTTAAGAGTTTTCTGTGTATTTTGGATAACAGAGCTCTATCAGGTGTTTTGCAAATATTTCTTCCAGTTTGTAGCTTGTCATTTCATTTTAATGGCATTTCTTTTTTCAGAGAAGTTTTTAAAAGTTTAGTAAAGTTCAAGCTATCGGTTCTTTCTTTCATAGGTCCTGCCTTTGGCATTATTTCTAAAAATCTACCACCATGTTCAAGGTCATCTAGGTTTTCTCTTATGTTATCTTGTAGGAGTTTTATAGTTTTGTGTTTTCCATTTAGATCTCTGATTCCTTTTCAGTTAATTTTTGCGTAGGATGTAAAGTCAGTGTCTAGATACATTTTTTTTTCCTTGCACATGGATATCCAGTTACCCCAGCATCATTTGTTGAAGAGACTATCTTTGCTTCACTGCATTGCTTTTGCTTCTTTGCCAAAGACCGGCTGACTATATTCATATAGGTCTAAATGTGGGCTCTCTATGCTATCCCACTGGTCTAGTTGCCTACTCCTTCACCACAACCATACTGCCTTAATTACTGTAGCTTTATAGTCAGTCTGAAAGCTGCATCGCATCAGTCTTTCAACTTTGTTCTACTTCAATACTGTGTTGGTTATTCTTGGTCTTTCGCCCACAAATAATTTTAACTGTATTATTCATAAAAATATTTCCAGAAAGAATATGCAATTATATCACCACAATCATTTTTATATTCTATTACACACAAAAAAATTAATGATACCCAGTTTCAGTGGAAATGAACTGCAGTTATTTATTCTCTCTTTCCCTCTGACTTTCACTTTAGCTCTCATTCTCATGCTTACACTCTTTCCCTCTCAATTAGGTGGCCCAGACAGATTTATTAAAACAGGCCAAGTAAGGAAAAACATTTTGGGGTGAGCCGTTAAATTTAATTTAAGGGCTTCTCTTGTAGCTCAGTCAGTAAAGAATCTGCCTGCAGTGCAGGAGACCCGGGTTCAATCCCTGGGTTGGGAAGATTCCCTGGAAAAGGAAACGGCAACCCAGTCCAGTATTCTTGCCTGGAAAACCTCATGGACAGAGGAGCTGGTGGGCTACAGTCCATGGAGTCACAGAGAGCTGGGCACGACTGAGCAACTAACATTTAACATTTATTTAAATTTAATACTTAACACTTATGAAATACTATCAGAAACAGAGAAACAAATAAATACATTTCTCTACAGAAAAAGACTAGCTTTCTAGGTGATTTGTGCTCAGACTATACACAGACACATTTTGAAAAAAAGGTAACTATACTTTCCTGATCTTAGTCTAATGCTTTGATACTGAGCAATAGAAAAAAGGAGATATATCTTAGAATATTCTCTTATACTCACTCTCTAAAATGGAAAGTAAATTCTCTTCTTTGTCAGAACACTTACCAGAGTGTGACTTTATTTAATAAAAAAAGATTAAATATTATTAAACATTATAAGTTTATGAATGATTAGACAAAATCACTAGGTAGTCAGATTACCAAATTTTACATGACCACTGTTTTCAGAAATGTAACAGTTTTACAAAGTAAAGTCTGTGTTTTAAAAACATATAAGACCTGTATAAACAAAATTGTTGAAAATATTTAATTATGTAGCTTTTGTGAGATGCTTTGTTCATTGTAGACCAAACAACAAATAAATCACATGGCTTAGACTGCACTTGAGATTTATATTTTGAATAAGGCTATTCACATTTATATAGATTTAGATTGGGTAAAGAAAGTGTGAGATTTTAACTTGACAAACAGCTATTGCCCCAAGAGATGTGAAGATTAACTCAGATTGCTCATAGAACATTTATGCACCATATACCATACTATTTTCCAAGCGAGAAGAAAACTTCCAAAAATAATATATAACTACATATAAAGAGTATAATTAATTAAGAGGGACTTAAAGACCCTCATTCCATGGGAAATAGATGGGGAAACAGTGGAAAACAGTGTCAGACTTTATTTTTTTGGGCTCCAGAATCACTGCTGATGGTGACTGCAGCCATGAAATTAAAAGACGCTTACTCCTTGGAAGGAAGGTTATGGCCAACCTAGATAGCGTATTTAAAAGCAGAGACATTACTTTGCCAACAAAAGTCCATCTAGTCAAGGCTATGGTTTTTCCAGTGGTCATGTATGGATGTGAGAGTTGGACGGTGAAGAAAGCTGAGCGCCGAAGAATTGATGCTTTTGAACTGTGGTGTTGGAGAAGACTCTTGAGAGTCCCTTGGACTGCAAGGAGATCCAATCAATCCATCCTAAAAGAGATCAATCCTGGGTGTTCATTGGAAGGTCTGATGTTGAAGCTGAAACTCCAATACTTTGGCCACCTCATGCGAAGGGGTGACTCTTTGGAAAAGATTCTAATGCTGGGTAGGATTGGGGGCGGGAGGAGAAGGGGACGACAGAGGATGAGATGGTTGGATGGCATCACCGACTCGATGAACATGGGTTTGGGTAGACTTCGGGAGTTGGTGATGGACAGGGAGGCCTGGTGTGCTGCAATTCATGCGGTCGCAGAGAGTCGGACATGACTGAGCGACTGAACTGAAGACCCAAAATAGTGTGGGGATATTAATTATTCAGGAAGATGTAACCAGATAAATTGAGGAATACAATGTGTCTGTAGTGAGCAACATTTTCCTGCCATAAAATGTGAGACTGGTTCCAATAACTGACTAAATCTCTTTCTGGTAACTAAGATTTCCAGGTGTATTTTGACTTTATTGTTTAAAGGAGATAATGAAGGTAAAAGTAATGATTATTTTTATTTTTTCATGATAGGCAAACATGAAATAATTTATTGAAAGGGAAAATGCAATATCAGGAAATATATACCATCACAATTTTGTTTTAAAAGAATCTATACACAGAAACAGAGAAAGTTCTATAAATTTAAAACCAGAGTTATTATTCCCCTATAGCAAGTGCAGGCATTAAAAATAATTTCTGAGTTAGTTAACCCTAGTTTAAAGTACAACTGCAATGGCAATTATTCTAGTCTATATGTTTAATTTAGGAGAAGGAAACGGCAACCCACTCCAGTATTCTTGCCTGGAGAATCCCATGGACAGAGGAGCCTGGCAGCTACAGCACACGGGGTCACAAAGAGTCAGACACGACTGAGCAAAAGAGCACGCATGTTTAATTTAACTTGCATTCCCACTTTTCTCTGGACGGCCAAGTGTGTTAGAGGTAGGACTATTGGCTGTGAAATTTGACTTAGAGGTTATTTTTAAAACTGGGGTTTTTAAACATTATTGTGAAAGTATTAAAAACTAATTAAAACAAACTAAAATGTCCTCACAACTGGTATTACTGCCTCCCAGAGTCCTACCGTGCTCTCCCTCCCCTGTACATGTCTCCCATCTCAGCTTTGGGGAGTATTTTGCAAGCTAACTCAAGTTGATGAGCACTTCTGTTTTAGAATCTCACACAGTGTGTTTTCTGTACATTTGCTGTAAATAACTGATGGGTCTAAGGGATTCTAGATGGGCAATAAGCAATGTAATTGTCACTATCTTAATCTCCCTAGATTACGAAGAGGGTACCCCATAGGGCATCTGGTCCCTGGAAACTAAGCATAGTAATGCATGTGAAAATCGCTTACTTAGTAGTCTCAGAGAACTCTGAAAGTCAACACCACAATAACCTTAAGATGTAGGTTATTATTACGACCTTGCTGGAGGTATGGCTAAAGCCTCACACAATGACCAAATTTTTAGGGTTACAAAGAAAAACGAATTGGAGACTGATACTTTGTATTGCTTGCATTAACGGTACAGTAAAGATTAAATCTGCCATCTGTTATGTCTTTCCCTTTCTTATTTTGATGGTGGTGAAATCACAATGCCATAAGGGGTTGTTTAGAACATTCTGACCTCCTTAAGACTGTCTTAATCCTGCAAATAATGAAAGGGGATAAAGTGGATGTATGTGCTCGCTCAGGCACTCAGTCGTGTTCAACTCAGCGATCCCATGGACTATACCGACTGCCAGGCTCCTCTGTCCATGGGATTTTCCAGGCAAGGATAGTAAAACGGGTTGTCATTTCCTCCTCCAGGGGATCTTCCCAAGCCAGGGATCGAATCCACGTCTCTTGTGTCTCCATCACTGGCAGGTGGATTCAGTATCACTGAGTCACCTAGGAAGCCCAAAGTGGATGTAGTACAGGAAAAAAAAAACCTGAAACAAATGAGACTCTACTGAAGAGCAGGTCCTGCACCAACACTTAGCAAGAATTCTAAGCCAGGTGTCCTGAAGTAAAACTACACGTTTTACCCCATGGTTTCTGTGTGTGAAGATGGGGGATTTGTATAAAACACTTCTCTATTTTTGAGTCTATTGAAAGAAGATTTAAAGAGAGATTATCACAGAAAAAGCTAACATGTTAGTAACAAGTCTAAACTACAGTTTTCTTAGAATGAAAAATAATATATTGAGCTAACTTGAAATTATGAATCCTTAATTATGTAAAAAGGAATGCTAAAGAGTAAGGGTCAAGTGACAGACTGTTGAACATCATTTTACCAGCAGAGGAAAGAATCAATTTTTTTTACTTAGAGATGCAAGAGAAATGAAATATGTAAGAATAATTCTGATGGAAATGTTAATATAACTGAGGCAGAGATGGGATAATAGGATTTCAGGATATATTAACCATATTTTTTTATATTTAATACTGTCATATGAATATGGCATCCACAGAAAATCATTTATCAACCAATTCTTAGATTTTTTACTACTATTTACACTTAAATATAGCTTTGTAAAACTGATAGCTGATTTATAAAGTAGATATACTCTATTACTGTTTGACATGCTTTCAGAAAATCCACTGTGCTTGAATTGATAAGTCCTATAAGCTGTCCTGACCTAAAGGTCAGATATTAAACAGTATTGTTAAAGATATTTAACATCTAGCTAAATTTTTCTTCCTGATATATCTTGAAAATTTAAATATCATTGGAAATGGAAGAGTGTTGTATAAAAACTATTTTTAATTGTGTTTGTCAAAAATTATTATATATTTTTCTCCCTCCACAGAAATTTTCTCTCCTAAATATGAAGGGTATTTTTTTCCTCATTATTGATTTGTTTTGGAAAATATATGGTTGGGCAGGATTACAGACGTGAACTAAAAATTCTTGATAAAAATTCTGACCTGGTTTCACATTTGGATTATTCCACTCACCATAAGCAGTTTGGGCTTCCCTAATGGCTCAGTGGGTAAAGAATCCTCTTGCAATGCAGGAGACACAGGAAACGCTGGTTTGATCCCTGGGTTGGGAAGATCCCTTGGAGAAGGAAATGGCAACCCACTCCAGTATTCTTAAGACTTCCGTGGACAGAGGAGCCTGGCGGGCTACAGTCCATGGGATTGCAAAGAGCTGGGCACAACTCAGTGACCAAGCACACACACACAGAAGCACAGAAGCTACACAAAAACACTTTTACTGCACAAGGATACTGAGACAGCCCCAAATAACCACTGTTTCATGATCTGCTAAAGAAACAAACAAGCAAAAAACAACGTACAGAAAGACACATAAATAAGGAAGTCAGATTCTGCACACAGTAACTATATGTATAATTCTGTCCTCACCCATCCCACTCCTCAATTCATGGACACTTAATGAGCGGGATACTACACAGGTAGTAGACAAGACTGAATAAATGATTAAAGTTGCCATGGCAGACCTGATAATTCCTTGGGCGGGGGGATGGGGAAACATTCCCATCGGTGGAATAAATACAGAGATGAATTCCTTAAACAACTTAAATTTTCATATTTGTTTTAAACTCACATATAACTAATCAGTTAGCATGTCTGAATAACACCTGATTTAACTACTTTTGCTGAGAAACGATTCATTTTGTTCTTATTTCCAAGAAAATTATTTATATCACAGTTTAGATTTTTCACCTGTAAAATTTAATTTCAAAAATTACTTGATGACTAAGAAATAAGGAAAAAAAGAATGATTTTTAAATGACAATATTAGGTTCTAATTTCTTTCAAATTTGAGGCATGAGACTAATCCACTTGCATATCATCAATTTGGAATATAAATAAACTTTTGTCCTCTCTTGTGAAAGTCTTGTCATAGTAATTCAAATGCCATGGGAAAACACTTTAACTCTTTTGTCACACAGTGATGGTCTTCAATGCACTGTTGTTATAAATATTTACCTGCTGTCATATAGTTTTGCTCTCTGGAATAAATGATTTGGTGGTGGGAGGAGCAAAAACTACTTGAATAAAAACAAAAGAAATCATGAATTGTTGACTACAACCATAATTTTAAAACAAAGGTCTTAAATCAAAAATATCTCTTTTTGATTATTATAATAACCAGAATTATATTTATGAACTTTTTGCTTTACAAACAAGTCTCAATGATACATTTATCTTCTTTCTCCTTATAGTTCAGTAGTATTACTTCCACACTCTGATTAAAAAGCCCAACAAGCAGTGAAAAGAAAGCTTTAAGGCAACCCACAGAAATGCTGAAGACAAAAGCACTGACTGGGATGGTATATGTTTGGACAGTCATAACTATGATATTAAAAGAGACAGGCCATGTCTGACCTGCTGTTGATATAACCATAGGCTGGCAACAAATTCCTCAAGAGCCTCACAAACTTCCATCACTCAAGATTCGTGGAGAACAGATGTTTTCCATCACAGTGATAGTATTTTTACACTGCTTTCATTAAACTGTCATTTCTTAAACTGCTTCAATTTCAGGTCCCTTTTATCGCTTTGTTAGTTTTAATGCATCTCTCTGTACCTCGGATGACAGGGAGGTAGCCCTGACTTTAATTGTGTGTATACTTGCCAAAGATTGGGCCCTACACGCTCACAGTAGCCCTCTCTGGAATTGGACCTAATTGCCAAGTGAAAGCAATATTGGAACAAGCAGCAGCATAAAGATCACTAGTTATTCATGGAGTGGAGACTGAGAAGTATTATGTATGTATTAAAATGCTTTGAAGTGAAACATTTATGCAATTCACTTTGAAAGAATCAATAACTTTGATGTATTAGTGCAGTTGAAAATATTGTTCATTTAACATAAAATGGATGTAAGACAGAAATAAAATGGATGTTGAAAACCCTAGTTATCTGGCTAACTCAGAAAACACCCTCAGCACAACTGAACTAAATGATCCTTTTCAAACATTTCTCCTTGATGAAAACTCTAAAGGTGTAAATTTAATACCATCTTTATACCAAATAGCAATATTTACTTGTCTTTCTTAGTTTCGATGTTTCTCATTTATTTTTTCTTTGCATGTCTTGTCAGGTACAACCATCAGGGCCTTAGATCAAAGACAAGCTTAAAAGGGGGAATCTAGTCAACCACTTGTAAAAGAATGAAACTAGAACAATTTCTAACATTACACACAAAAATAAACTCAAAATGGATTAAAGATCTAAACATAAGACCAGAAACTATAAAACTCCTAGAGGAAAACATAGGCAAAACACTCTCCGACATAAACCACAGCAGGATCCTTTATGACCCACCTCCCAGAATATTGGAAATAAAAGCAAAAATAAACAAATGGGACCTAATTAAAATTAAAAGCTTCTGCACAACAAAAGAAACTACAAGCAAGGTGAAAAGACAGCCTTCAGAATGGGAGAAAATAATAGCAAATGAAGCAACGGACAAACAAACAATCTCAAAAATATACAAGCAACTCCTGCAGCTCAATTCCAGAAAAATAAACGACCCAATCAAAAATGGGCCAAAGAACTAAACAGACATTTCTCCAAAGAAGACATACAGATGGCTAACAAACACATGAAAAGATGCTCAACATCACTCATTATCAGAGAAATGCAAATCAAAACCACAATGAGGTACCTTTTCACACCAGTCAGAATGGCTGCTATCCAAAAGACTACAAGCAATAAATGCTGGAGAGGGTGTGAAGAAAAGGGAACCCTCTTACACTGTTGGTGGGAATGCAAACTAGTACAGCCACTATGGAGAACAGTGTGGAGATTCCTCAAAAAACTGGGAATAGAAATGCCACACAACCCGCCATCCCACTGCTGGGCATACACACCAAGGAAACCAGAATTGAAAGAGACACGTGTACCCCAATGTTCATCGCAGCACTGTCTATAATAGCCAGGACATGGAAGCAGCCTAGATGTCCATCAGCAGACGAATGGATAAGGAAGCTGTGGTACATATACACAATGGAATATTACTCAGCCATTAAACAGAATACATTCGAATCAGTTCTAATGAAGTGGATGAAACTGGAGCCTATTATACAGAGTGAAGTAAGCCAGAAAGAAAAACACCAATACAGTATACTAATGCATATATATGGAATTTAGTAAATCGGTAAAGATAATCCTGTATGCGAGCCAGCAAAAGAGACACAGATGTATATAGAACAGTATTATGGACTCTATGGGAGAGGGCGAGGGCGGGATGATATAGGAGAATGGCAGTGAAGCATGTAAATTATCATATGTGAAACGAATCACCAGTCCAGGTTCGATGCATGATACAGGGTGCTCAGGGATGATGCACCAGGATGACCCGGAGGGATGGGATGGGGAGGGAGGTGGGAGGGGGGTTCTGGAAGGGGAACACAGGTACATCCATGGTGGATTCATGTCAATGTATGGCAAAACCAACACAATATTGTAAAGTAAAAAAAAAAAGATAAATAAATTTAAAAAAAGGGGGAATCTATTCCTAAACTATAATTGTTAGAAAAGGGAAGCTGTGTCACCCATTACATACAAGAGCCCACTGATCAGAGAACCTGTAACATATCAGTTCCTTCTAATTTTGTCCTGGTTTTCCCCCATACCCTTGTGAGAAAATATTAGGAATAAAAATATTGAGAAGGCTGTTTTACAATAAAGTGAAAAATCCCCTGAATCTGTGATCTGGACATATGTATTTTAGAGAATCACAAAAGATCAAATTAAGAAAAATCAAAGTTTAAATGTTTAAAGTTCTGCTTTTAGAATTCCTGAAATTAATATAAAGATACTAAATTATACTCTTGACTACTGTGAAGAGTCATTTTCCAGGAATTTTTTTCACTGATCTTCCACTTTTCCTCGCAAATCACACTTTTGGGTTATTATCACAATAATGAATGTAGTTGTTACTGTGGTCTCTGATCTTCAGTAATAAATTTGTATTCCATTAAAAGCAACAGACAGTAAATTAGAGGTCGGTTGGATACTGTCACAATATGAATCAGCTCTTTGATGGAAATTCATTTCTAGGTTATGTTCTGGTTGTGTTGAATGCTTGTTTCTGAAAGCATTCAAAATTTTGTGATGCTTGTGTATTGAGTATTTGTTAAGTAGGCACTAAACAAATAATCAAGAAATTATGAAAAAAGAAGATGCACTGTTCCCATACATACCAATGTACACCTCATAATACGAAATTTAATTAGCCAAAGTCAATAATTCACAAAGCGGGTAAAAGAATGGTAATGGACAATCACCGCCTAAGAACAGGGATATGATGTACAGATATATTTCATTAATGAAATTAATTTAGAATTTTAATTAAATAGATTACTTACTAGCCCACACTATAATTTCATTACACTAAATGATACTGCTTTATCACAGAACATCTACGAAAGAACTCTCCAAATTATGGCATATATTGCACAGTTTCACACATTTAAAATAGATCTATAAGTTTTAGAAAATTGATCCTTCTTTTAAGTAGGCTCAAGAAATTTAAATGCAGGACAATTAGTACATCTAAAACAGATAGTTTCCCACAAAGATAATTATTAAAATTGCTCAAAATTGTATAAGACTATTCTACCAGTAAGTATATGAAGATGTTAAAAAGTATTATCCTGTGTACTCTCTAAACTTAAAACTATTTTATGTGTGTGCATTTGAACATATATAAGACTAGAAAAGCTGATTTCTGATTTGTATATTTCCTTCATTCATTCACAAACATTTACTGAGTGTCTACTGTGTGTCCAGTCTCACATTAAATTTAATAGAGGTGATTTAATAGGTAATTAGAAGACAGATATAATGCCTATCCTTACAGATTTTACTATTTAGGATTCTATATTTGTGAAGATCACCAAGATTGTGTGAAAATTTTTGATCATATAATTATTTTATTAACCCTATATTAACTTTAACACTTTTCATTTTTGTTCATAATTCTAATTTTTTATTTTATACACTTTACATACATACTTTATATAATTTGGGCTCATTTACAATACACATGATGATAAAATTTCATATATTATACCATCATTTGTATTATAAATGAACCTAATAAAACAGACTATCAGAAAGTTTCTGCAAAAACTGAGTCATTTTGATTTAACATAAATTTAAAGCATAAACACATGTGCTATATAATATTTCCTAGTTACAAATCAATTTCATTTGGTATTGGCCGTTAATGTATAAGGGCCATTTTCTTTAGACAATATTATTTAGATGTTTTATATTTGATTTAAATAGAGAAGGATATTTTACATGTAACCCAGTATTAAATGTATTATTCATACAATAAAAATATATTTCAATTATCTGTTATTTTCTTAGATATATAGCCACTTATGGATATGAAGGCAGATATGTCACTAATATGTAATGACCTCTACTATATTTTAACCATAATAAACACTAAGAAAGAAAAAGATAATGAGGTAGATATGAAAACTAATGGTAGTGAATGAGTTCTCACAAAAATAGTAATTATACTTAAATGGCATTTTTAAATAGTTTATAAAAACTAACAATGGAAAATTTAATTTTTCCTTCTTTACTTCTACTTCAAATCAAAATTTAAAAGTGCATAAGATAATGTAAATTAAAAAAATAAGGACAATAGTATCCAACAATTAGTTAATTCTTACTCAGGTGTTTTTTTTTTTCATTTTCATGTCCATTGGGGGGGGTGCGTAATTACTCACAATTTCACTTTTAAAGATATAATAGTCTTAGATAAATGAAAAGTTTTATTACTGAGTGCCCTTTTACTTCAAATGAGTTATAAGAATTTTTTTCTTGACAGAAGAAATGAAATATATTGATGGATAAATGTCAATTTCCTTCACATCAAAGAATATACATATTTAATCTTTCTTATTCAATCTGTTTACTATTTTGATATTGAGCTTTATATGTTGTATATAAGTAAGGCTTCCCTGGTGGCTCAGATGGTAAAGAATCTGCCTGCAATGTAGGAGAGCTGGGTTCAATTCCTGTGTCTGGAAGATCCCCTGGAGAAGAGAATGGTAGCCCACTCCAGTATTCTTGCTTGGAGAGTCCCATGGATAAAGGAGCCTGGCGGGCTACAGTCCATGGGGTCGCAAAGAGTCAAACTGGACTGAGCGTCCAAGCACATGTACACACAAACTATATATAAGTAATTTATCAAAATGAAATGTAACCCCGTTCTTTCAGTTACAATAACATAGAAACTAAATATTAGTTTAAACAATTTTGTTAAAAAAAAAAACCTGTCACTGAATGGTTTTATTTACCTGTGTGCTAAAGAATCTGCCTGCAATGGGGGAGACCTGGGTTTGAACCCTGAGTTAGAAGATCCCCTGGAGGAGGGAAAGGCTACCCACTCCAGTATTCTGGCCTGGAGAATGCCCTGGACTGTACAGTCCATGGGGTCGCAAAGAGTCGGAATGACTGAGCGACTTTCACTTTCACTTTTTTTCAAGTCGCTTAGTCATGTCAGACTCTAATAACAAATATACATAAATCAAAAATCACCATTTTTCCATTTGCGATTGCCATTTTGTGATTTTTCCCTCATGTTTTCTAAATAAAATAATTACAAATTTAAAAAGAACTTTATTCTATTTCCTACAACTCTTTTTCTTTTCTCAGAGACATCCATATCATAATTTTATATTAATATCATTCAATTTATGGTTTTACATATTCACTACATATAAGCATCAGAAGAGTAGATGAGATAGAAAGGGGGTCTTGGTATAAGAGTAAGGGTAGGAATGGACTAGAAAACATGGAGCTAGAAATCTCAATCTAACAAAAGACAAAAGGAAAATCATAGAGTCAGGCTGGGTTCATGTGTTCACACCAGCCAGACTTTTAAAAAATGTGCACCTGAGTATTATTATGCAAGCGCCAAGGTATCCCTAGACTCAGAGTTTTGTTTGCTCTTACACAACAATGTTTATTGGATGAGTTGCCTTTCCCTGCTCACTTCAGAATACTGATCAATTATGACTGCTTTAATGTAATCATTCTGGCTGAGGCTCATGTTAGCAGAACAGCAGTAGCAGCAACATATAAGCATCAGATAACGTATGGCATTGATTTGCCTGTTTTGTTTCACATAGATGCTATTAATAATTGTGCCTATTTTTCCATTCATTTATTTTGTTATTATATAGTATTTCATTTTGATAAAAACTAATATTAACTGAACCTTTCCAGGTTTCCTAGTAAAGTGAAAGTCACTCAGTTGTGTTCCATTCTTTGCAACCCCATGGACTATACAGTCCGTGAAATTCTCCAGGCCAGAATACTGGAGTGGGTAGCCTTTCCCTTCTCCAGGGGATCTTGCCAACCAAGGATCGAACCCAGGTCTCCCGCATTGCAGGCAGATTCTTTACTGACTGAGCCACCAGGGAAGTTCAAGAATACTGGAGTGGGTAGTCTATCCCTTCTCCAGTGGATCTTCCTGACCCAGGAATTGAACTGGGGTCTCCTGCATTGCAGGTGGATTCTTTATCAGCTGAGCAATCAGGGAAGCCAGGTTTCCTAGTAAACTAGGTGTCAATTACTGTGTTAAATATTTCATGTGTATAAATTCATTGTATCCTCCTACACTGTAGAGACTTTGTACAATCCTCTACATTGTAGAAACTTTGTTTTTATATTTTAAGTTATAATTCCTTTTATTATAAACATTGTATACATATTTTATAATATTGTTATTTTACAGACAATCTAAAAGGAGCACAGAGAAGTTAAGTAACTTGTACAATGTACTACCTACTACATAGGCAGTTATTAATACATGGTAGACCTGGTATTTGAAATCAGGATGTCTGCATCGAAAGTCCATGTATAAACCACACTCCCCTGTGCTCAAAATCAAAGAATAGATCATGTGTTTGTATTTATTTTCCTACTGATGGACAAATCAGGTATTCCATTTTTTTTTTTGTTTTACCTTCACAAACAATGTTGCAATAAGTGTCTTTGAATATGTCTCCTGATTTCCATAAAAGAGATTTTTCAAGACAAAAGCTCAGGTGGGTTATTTGGGAGTCTCGGTATATATACATATCCAATCCACATATGGGGCGTTAAAAAGATCAAAAGGCTATAACTGACAATATTTCCTTCTCGTTAAAGACCTCTGGTTTGGGGGTTTTGCTTGATGTATCTGGTATTTGTTGCTCATTTTGTGTTAAGGCATACTTCAACATCAAGAGAAAATCTATGCCTATTTAAGGGACTTCTGATATCCTAATAAGGAATTGCTAGGTAAAATACTGGGGGTTCAGTTAAATTAGGATTTCTGATAAGCAATGAGTATTTTAGTATATCGCATGGGACATACTGTACTTTGAATTATTTTTCATCTGAAATTCAAATTTAACTCAGTGCTCTTATTTTCATTTGCTAAGGCAATACTGCAAATAAGCCATCCACTGGATGGCTAATAAAAGAATTCCTCCTACTTAGTGGTAGGCTCTAAGCAGAGGTTATTGGTCCAGCATCATATAATCTAGCTGTACAATAAAGGGGCCCAGAGTCTGTCTTTCAGAACTCATTATGCTTCACTCAAGTGGAAGCAGACAGAAGATGTATATACTTTACCCCACTTTTTCTTGTAAAAAGTGCCATCGGAACCCTTCCCACAGCTGTCGTGTCTTAGCTGCTGCAATGCCTCCCTCAACTCAGCATCTCTGCCTCATTTTTTCTTGTGCAGTGACACATCAATGTCTTTACACTGTACTCCTGAGAACAGAACTAGATGGATCATTATCATATGCCAACTTCGTCTCTTGTGCCTCTTCAACCTTGTGCCCACATTTACTTCCTCTCTGTTCTATGCTGTAAAAATGTACTCGGGCACTTTAAAACTGGGTGGCAGAACACAAAAGGTGCTGTCAGTAAGCTAAACTGACATTACATTAAATAATGAGGAATTTGCAAGTGGAAGAAAACCCGATGTGATCCACCCAATACCTCATTTTATAATAATAATAATAATAAAGAAGTGGCATTTAACCCAAATTGAATCACCCTCCCCACCTTGAAAATGAGACTTTCTGAATAAGCAGGAACAAAAGGAGAGCCAGTAGGTCTTAAGTACAGCAAGCTGCCAAAGATGAAATCTCTGCTCCAGGGCATATTCATTTCACTAGTTAAGTGCTACTTGAACTAATAGCAATTTCTTAGGTGAAAAGAATTTTGATCCTTTTCTTCTTTTTCCATTATGGAGCTTTGGCATTTCATCAATTGGCATACCCTACCACATTGTGCTGAAATGTTTCGAGGGTTTTGCAGACAATATAGAGGATGCTTTTGTCTATAAAATAAACCATCAGTTCAGACTGATATATATATATATATATATATTTTTTTTTTTTTCCAAAAGAAGTAAAGTTGATTACTTGGCATCAGTCCCTCATCATAGATACTACTGAAGAAAAGAAGGAGTGTGAACAAACCCAAAGGACACAAAACCCATGGGGAAATAACAAAGTCTAAGTGCTGCAGAGAGCAGCCAGAAGTGGAATAGAATTTCTTCTGTGAGGACCTCAGTAATAAGAACCCACGAATGATGAGACTTATTGCAAATGGCAAAGGTGCTATGGGAGAAGAATTTAAAAAATATATATATATTACATTTTGAAGGATACCGTTTCACATGTCCATTCTCCTTCCCTTTCTTCACAGATCATTTGAGTTCTCTTTTTCATTACTCCTAGTTCCAAACAACAATAAATATTCACGGAGGGCCAAATATGCTCCAAGTATTAAAAGGTCCAGTTATGAAAAAGCCATAATGTCTGATGTTAGAAAGATCCAAATTTGATGTAAAAATAAATACTAAGCAAGTGTGAAGCAAATGCAGAAACACCAATAATGTTGATATGCAGGGGAGACACACACAAAGGAGGGAGTAATGGTAACCATAGAGTTGACTAGGGAAAGCCTCTCATAGAAAGTGCCATTTATGAATGTTGTTATGTGGGAGAAGGGTTCTGTCAGGTTAGAAGTGGGGAAAGGAAATTCCAACTAAATGGGTCAGCCAAAGCAGTAAGTAACAAATAATCTGATTGTTAAAAGAATTTGCCGTTTATATGGCTGAAACTGGAAAAATATGCTGTGGTAAGATTCTGTCCAGCCTTACAAGTTCTTTCAGAGAAATATGGATGTTATGTGAATGTAGAGAATAAGAAGCAACTGTGGGTCTATAACAAAGGAATGCAATGTGATTCGGTGTATTTTTAGTGGCACTTTGAATAATGGTAAGAGGGAAAAGTTAGAGGGAGTTACATCAACTACAAAATTATTATAATTGTCTAGTTAAAATACATGATGATAATTCAAATAAGACAGTGACCACATAGAAAATGCAAGGTAGATTCACTTGGGAAGTAGAACGGATGGATTTGGTGACAGGTGGGTGAGAAAGGTGATGGAGATGACTCTAAGATTTTGCTCTTGCATGAACGAGTGTATTCTGATTCTTTAGGAAGAGATTTTTGCAGATGAGGGAGAAGATGAATGTTAACTTTTGAATCTAGACGTGAAGCTTCCAGAATCACATCTATTCTTTATTCAATACATGTTTATCACAAATCCAGATTCGTATCCTTCATAGAAAAAGGAAAATGAGCTAGAATTCAATTAACTGGACATATCATAGGTATTTTTTCTTAAAATGTTCATAATTTTAAGTTTAAAGTCTAGATATCCTGAAAGTGTATAGTTTCAGATCATAATTACTAGACCTGTGTAGCTAACTGACAGACTTCAGTGCACTAGCTTATTAGTTCTGAGTATAACTCAATGGAGTGGAACATTCAGGGGGCAGAATAGATTCTGTTCTTGAAAGACCTATTAAAGTTTACTAATGACTTAGAACAACATATGCTTACAGAATTTCAAATCAATTAACCAATTGTTAAAGAAATGTAAGTTTCATCATGCAAAAAAGAAATCCTAATTCATTTGAACACTTATCAATGCAATTTTAAATTCCAGTGAGAATAATAATGATTGAGACTGAAATTTTTAATATAAAAGTACTTTTACAAACATTATTTATTTTAAAGTTATATAATCTCACATGAACCCGGCACTATTCTCGTATAATCTGTTTTGTAGATTAAAAAAAAATGAAATTAAAAAGGTTACTGTCTCAGAAGGATGACTCAGCCTTATCAAAAGTCATATTGCTTTTGGTAATAAGTTAAGACACACCAAATCTTTTCACTCTGCACCACTAAATCAGTCTGTAATAGCAACCTAAGACAACTCAGAACAACAAATATTTGTTGAATTCCCTTCAAAAAAGGAATCTGATAAGATTGTGTAAAAATAATAAGACTATGGAAGACATTCCCAGCAGAAAGATATAGAATAAGAGCATGAAATAATGACCATGGAACAGGAAATATGGTTTGATTTATGATATGCATTTCTATTAACAAGAGACTAATATAGTCTGTGGTCATACTACAGAAAAAATTTTAGTAACAGGTTAAGGTGTAACTAAATAAGAGGGGTCAGAGTTCTGTTTTTGTTAATGTTTATGAAGATACATAATATTTTCAAACTCTTATATGCAACCCTGAAAAATAAGATATATTAGAGACATCTCAGTGGAAGCTGGAGCAAGGGGGTACAGTTTCATCTGCTTAATTTAAATCTGCTTAATATGATACATGTGACAACAATAAAATAGAATTCTTACGCTACAAAAATCCCTACAAAGTGAAAATGCTCTATTAAAATAAAAATACAAAATATTTGCATCAAATATTTGTAGCTAATAGAGATACTTATTTCAAATATAAACAAATGTGAATTCATAAAAGAAATAGAGCAACTACCAAAAACATAAATGAATAAAGCTATGGGAAGTTTTATACAAAACATACATTCATGAAAAAACTCAACATAATTAATGAGATTCAAATTAGAGACATGTTATAATAAGATTTGCACTATCACATTAACAACTACTAAAAAGTTAAAATGCCCAATAAGGGCATGAAGAAATAAGCATTGGCATACACCCCAGGAGAGAGAATAAGTCTCTGGCTTGACACGGTAACTGGGCAATTAATTACATTTCAAAGGCACCTGACTCTTGACCTAGTAATTCTTTAAATATTTATCACCATGTATGCTTTTACTGGGAGAAGGCAATGGCACCCCACTCCTGTACTCTTGCCTGGAAAATCCCATGGACGGAGGAGCCTGGTGGGCTGCAGTCCATGGGGTCGCGAAGAGTCGGACATGACTGAGCGACTTCCCTTTCACTTTCATGCACTGGAGAAGGAAATGGCACCCCACTCCAGTATTCTTGCCTGGAGAATCGCAGGGACGGGGGAGCCTGGTGGGCTGCCATCTATGGGGTCGTACAGAGTCGGACACGACTGAAGCGACTTAGCAGCAGCAGCAGCTTACTTTTACTGAGGCAAAGATGCATGTACAAGTTTAATCATTATATCATTGTTCTATTGTGAAATCCTAGGAACAGCACACATGGAATTACTTTTGTTTAATTATGTACATCAAAACCATGAAATGCAAGGCTGTCTTTAGAAAACTAAACTTACAAGTGCTTTGTTTTGGAAAATTCTCAATGATATATGTAACTGAAAATGAGAAAAAAGTAACCATTGTGCCTCATATTCTTATATTTGATAATATAATTGTACAAAAAGTATAAAAAGCTGCTTATTTACACTTGTATTTTTATATACTGGCCATCCGAACACATTGAAATTTTATCAACTAATAACTAGCTTTAAATAAGTGAAAGCAGAAAGAATAAGGTATAGAGAGTATCAGTTGTTCTAAATTAAGACAAAAACCCAACAATTGAAATGCAGGTGAACCTACTTGAGAGCAAAACCGAAGAGAATCCAGATCTTTAAGCAGGCCTCGTGCTACAGATGGGGCTTCCCCCGCAGCTTAGTGGTAGAGAATCTGCCTGCAACGCAGAAGACCTGGGTTTGATTCCTCAGTCGGGAAGCTCCCCAGGAGGCGGGCATGGCAACCCCCTTTAGTATTCTTGCCTGGGGAATCCCATGGAAGAGGAGCCTGGCGGGCTACACCCATGGGATCACAGAGTCAGACATGACTGAAGCAACTAAGCAGCAGCAGCATGATATAGATTAGAGTCTAAAGATTTCCCCTACTAAAAGTTTCCAGAGCTGAGGGCAAGGCGGGCGGAGAGAAGGCAGGCAGTGCAAAGGAGGCAAGCAAGAACCAAGAGAACAAAGTTGAGGGGTTTTGGGTTTGGTTGTTTTGGTTTTTTGGTCCCAGTGTTTATCTAAGATATGACTGAACATGGAAAAAGTCCAGGATCAGCGTCTAGTATAGTTGAATAAATCATCTTACCAACTTGAATAAATACATAGAGTTTAGTTTTGGGTCCTTGATGTTTTCCCAGAAAGAAGAACTGAAATAGTTTCTGTGTCTGTAAATTGACACAGATTGTGAAGTACCCTTCACCTGCCTAGAATGTTTATTAAGAATCCCATGTATTCCAACAATAATTTCCATTCACCAAGGACTTACTAATAACATCATACTTCAGTGAATACCTGAATATAGCTTCTGGCTATGTTGGAAAGAAGCTATGGAAATTCTTCTTCTTGTTTTCAAACATTATCTTGCAGAAGGAAGCCAGCCGAGAAAGAAACTCATCCATTCATCTCCCCTCTCTCACTGTGCACGCCATCCCCCCATCTCCCTGTCAGCTTCTCTTGCTGAACTGGGGAAGCCCTATCACCTGTTCCCTGCTGCTATCCCTGGCTGGTTACACCAGGGTAAGTTCCACCATTGACAGGGAGCATAAAACAACTCTGTGAATCAGGAAACTGCTTCAGCTCCCAGGTCTTTTTCTATTCTGAAGACCATGTGGTAACACAGACGGAAACAGCAAGATTTCCTCTTGTTGCATCTACCAACCGATATCAATCAACTGTTGTATGTGAAATCACTTTATTCATATTAAAGCACTGCCAATGTAAGGCAGAATTATTCGGTTCAATAATAGTAATGGTCGCAATTCACTGAGCGAGCACAGCCTCGTGCTCACCTCAGCTCTTTGCAAGCCTCTGCACTATTCTGCCCACATCAGGCCTTGGCTTTATTTCCCCATAGATACGACTTTTATCTTTCACTTTTACAAACTTCCATTCTTTTCTCCAAAAAATGCAATCTACTCAGAGCAGCTAACTTAGAGAGATTCACTATTAACAAGGGGTGGTTAGAAAGCATCACCAATAGTAGTTGAACTCTTTTGTTTAAGGGCTAATCATTTACATTTATTTTTATAGTTTCTTTACAGTAGTTTTGGTGATCTAAAACCTTGTAATGGCTTCATGTTAAGCAAAAACGAGCTTGAATGAACATCTTGGTGTTTCTGACAAATAGTTCCCATTGACATTCTTGTAATTCATGGGAGAAGAAATGTAGATATCTGGCTTCAAATATTTGAAGAACCTCAATCTATAACATGTTTCAGAAAGCAGTCATAGGGTTAATAAAAGACCAGCTCATTAGGTGGATGCCAATAATATTAGATAATGGTTTTAATTTAATTATCATTCCACTCCATTCTGATGTGTTTAAAATTGATCAATATTATCAAAACTTAACCAAAACATGAATTATCTTGTAAAGGTGACATCAAGCCAGTTGAATTCCATTTTCTTTTTTAAGGACAAAAAGATAAATACAAAAACCCCCACTTTTTTTTTAGAACCATAAGGACTTAGCAAAACAATTTTAGATTTAATTTCATATACTTGTGCTGAGGAGTTCCCATGGATTACTACCTGAACTAATTTCCAATTTGAGATTGCCAAGCCGGGGTAACTGAAAGACCCCAAGCTCAAAAAAAAAAAAAAAAATGTTTATTTTTTAAGACAGGAGGTTCGTCCCACAGATGGTTTTACTCCACACCATGTTTTTTTTTTTTGGAGCCAGAAACCTCAATTTTCATAGAATATTCAAGGAAAATATCATATGAATTCAACTGATTTTGATAAGTTGACACTCCATATGTTACCATGAAAAAACAAGGATAAGTTAGAAAAAAAGGAAAGTTCAGCTAGAAAAAGAGAAGTCTCTACGTGTCAAAAAAGAAATGAGCAGACAAAATCATAGCACTCAAGAGAAGCTGACTTTCGGGGCCAGTAACGTTTTCAATTGAGAATTGGCACTAACGTTTGAGCTGAATGCCTCTTAGAGAAATAAAACTATGAGTTAGATACGCATATGATACACAAACCTTCCTTCGTCATGCCCTTAACACCGCAGTGTTTCCTATCTTAGAGAAAATCCAGAGACACAACATAAAAGATTAGTCTCTTTGGACATTTTAGCGGGAAAAAAGAGCATGCACAACACAGAAAAACTTCAACCTTGTGTTCAGTGGGGAGTGTATGGTCCCACACCTTTCCTTTTCTCATCAAGCATCGAACCTTAGAGCCATGGCCCAAGTATGTATCCCCAAGCATTCCATTTGTACCTGATCCATCTCAAAATTTCTTGTCTTTGGAAAGGGCTTAAAACCTCCTGGAATTTACAATAAATAATTTTTAAAGTCTCGTATCCTATCTCTGCATTTGTAACTCTCTTCAGGTTATAAATAAGAGAGCTCACTCTGAGTACAATTAAGTAAAAGGGGGTAATATTTTGTAAGTATATAAGAAATCTTCATAAAGCTGAAGGGCAAGAATATGACTGTCCCTTAGAAAAGAATGTATCTAGTAAGTAAAGTTTATAAGAAATTCAAGAAGTAGTCTATCCGGCTATGTCTCTGTATCTGTGCTCTATTTATCTTTTATGCAATATACATTTTTTTTTTTCCCTCAAATCAGTTCACATCATAGAAAACATATGAAACACTAGGTAGGACAGACTTTAGCAAGTTTTATATTATTTCTACCAAAAACAAGGCTGGAAATTCTGAATTCTTGGCTATACTGCCCATAATTCACTACAGCCCATAACTAATGTGGATTAAAAGTACAACTGTGGATAAAATACAAAACCGAAAACCAAAATTACTAATGAAGCACACTAAAAGATTAAGTAAGACCTGTGCAGAAAAATTAAATATTGGAGGAGTGAGGCAGAGATTTGTGTATTTCATGTTGTTTTTTTCCTTCCTGTGACTTTTCCTTGAGTGGAGTCCTAGTCACAGATTTTCATGAAAAAAAAAGAAAGGTAAGGCAGATGAAACTGATAGGAACTTCATCAGCCTGGAGACAGGGGTGATGGGGGCCCTGTGGGCTATAGGACATAGCGGAGGGGACAGTCCTGGAGGGGAGCTGGCCCAGGAAAGCATTCCCCTAACTCGGTATATGAACCCTCAGGTCTTAACCACTCATGCCCTGTTCTCGCGCTTAGTGGCTCAGCTGTTTTCCACTCTTTGCAACCCATCGGATTGTCAGGCTCCTCTGTCCATGGAATTCTCCAGACAAGAATGCTGGAGAGGTTGCATGCCATCCTCCAGAGGATCTTCCCGACCCAGGGATTGAACCCATGTCTTCTGTATTGCAGGTGAGCCATCACAGAAGCCAAGGTAGCAAATCTAAGTGTTCTGAATTCTGGTTTGAACCACTCCCACAAATCTCAGACTAACACCTGATATAGGCATAAGAAGGACTCATACAAATATAGTAAAGGCTTAGAGAATGAAACGAAGATTTGAACCAGTGTGGACAGTAGGTGAGTGACAACTTAGCTTAAAGTTGCTGACTGGCTTCAGTTTACTTGCGGGAAACAAAGCTCCTGAGGCAAAACAAAGCTCCGAGTGATCCCGAGGAATCACATTCCATTTTTCATAATCCAATCACAGTCCCACACTCCTAATTTCTCCTCAGTTCAAACCTCCAACACCTCCTCCCTCATCCTCCCAGTCACTTTAAAGCCTGGCTGCATAAATCACTGAGAAAACAGAAGAGAAATTCCCGCCAGCTTCCAGAACAGAATGGCTTTCATACCTTATTTGTGTTGCCTGCGAAGCTCATTAACAATTCTCAGGAAATACAAATAGAATCTGGGTCCATGGGGTCGCGAAGAGTCAGACAGTACTGAGCGACTTCACTTTCACTTTTCCCTTTCATGCACTGGAGGAGGAAATGGCAACCCACTCCAGTGTTCTTGCCTGGAGAGTCCCAGGGACAGGGGAGTCTGGTGGGCTGCCGTCTGTGGGGTCGCACAGAGCCGCACACGACTGAAGCGACTTAGCAGCAGCAGCAGCATATAATAAAGTCTAATTTTTGCTTTTTTCCTCCTTTTCCTTTGTGCTAGGTCTGCCACGTGCAGAGCCTCACGCCGAGGATTCACACCACAGCTCCCGGTGTGAAACGGCTACGCCCAGGCCTTGGCTCTGCAGCGCGGCCATTGGCAGAGATGCCGCACCTGGCGCTTCAGTCTCGCGAGAGGAGAGCTGAGGGCAGCCGGGCGAGAACTCCGCTCCCTCCTCGGGCCGCAAGCCCGCACTCTGTCAAGTGGCCCCACCTGCGGCCTCTCAGGGGGCGCATGCGCTCTAAAGCAGTGGTCCCCGACTTTTCGGCACCAGGGCCCAGTGGTGAGGAAGACAGATTTTCCAAGGACAGGAGAGTGGGGTGGTTTCGGGATGATTCACGCGCATTGCCTTTACCGTGCACGTTAGCTCTATTATTATTACCTCAGCTCCACCTCAGATCAGCCTTTCGATCCCGGAGCTTGGGGACCCCAGCTTAGACCCTGAGCACGCCTCTCTGTCCTTTGATCAAACAGCAAAGGTTTCCTCTGCTTCTGTTGGCTCTGAGGACACCAGCAGCAGGACCTTACCTGGGGACGGACCCCGGAGGGCCAGGCACACTTCCATCTACTACGGCCCTATACTTCCCCGTTATCAGGAATAAACTGCCTGTTTTTTTTAAAGCCCTTGCCTCCCTCTGGGCACTAGCTCCCATCCTTCTCAGGAAAACGATCTAGCAGTTCTCTCCTCTATATCCTTTTTTTCTTTTTTCTTTATTTTTGGCTGTGCTGGGTCTTCACTGCTGGGCACAGGCTTTCCCTAGTTGCAGCGAGTGGGGCGACTCTCTAGATGTGGTGTGTGGGTTTCTTACGGCGGTGGTTTCTCTTGTTGCAGATCATGGGCTCTGGAGCACCCAGGCTTACTTGTCCCAGGGCATGTGGAAAATCCCGGACCAGTGATCAAACCCATGTCCTCTCCACTGGCAGGCGAATTCTTAACCACTGGACCATGAGGGAAGTACTCTCCTCTTTATTATCATACTTTTTTCTCTGTTGTTTATTTTTTACTGGAATACAACCACACTTCCATTCCTTCAATCTTAAAAAAATAAAATAAAAAACAAACTTTCTGAACATGACTTTTCTCTTAATTCACTTTTTTTTTCTATTCTTCCCTTTAGAGCTAAGATCTTTTAGTGAATTTATTAAATCTGCTGTCTAAAATTCTTATTCTTTCTTGAAACTACTTTGATCAGACTTTTTATACTATATCTTATTCACACTGTGAAAACTGTTCTTACCAAGATCACTGAGCACTTTCACATTAGGAATCAACCAGGAGATTATACACATGATATGAAGCATTTGACAGAGTTGATCATGTTCTTGTCCTCAAAGCCTTTTCATCACTTGCTATCCAGGATAAACACACTTGGCTGGTTTACTTCTATATCCCTAGATGCTCATCCATCTAACTTTTAGATTCGTCTAAGGTTCTACTCAACTTCTGCCCTGGGCTCTCTGCTTTATGTGTCTACTCCATTGGTGGCCTTATCTAGTTTCATGAATGCCATTACATTGAGTATATGCTGAGGACTCCCAGATTCAATATTTCAATCTGAATCTTTCCCTTGTCTCCTTGAACTCATTGCCCTAATTAGGACATAGAATTGAAAGTCATTTAATCGTGTCTGACTCATTGCGACTCTATGGACTATAAAGTCCATGGAATTCTCCAGGCCAGAATATTGGAGTGGGTAGCCTCTTCCTTCTCCAGGGGAGCTTCCCAATCCAGGTATCGAACCCAGGTCTCCCACATTGCAGGCAGATTCTTTACCTGCTGAGCCATAAGGAAAGCCCAAGAATACTGGAGTGGGTAGCCTATCCCTTCTCCAGGGGATCTTCCCAACCTAGGAATCGAACCGAGGTCTCCTGTGTTGCAGGCAAACTCTTTACCAACTGAACTATCAGGGAAGCCCAATCTAAAAATAAAAACTACCTTAAGTAGCCTGGTACAACATAAGTTGGATCACCAATACTCCTTTGATCAGAAAACTTTAATGACTTTCTATCTCATTCATGTTAAAAGCCAAAGTCCCACTGTTGATCCACATAGCTCTCTAAATTTTTTTAAATTAATTTACTTTTTATTGAAGGATAATTGCTTTATAGAATTTTGCTGTTTTCTGTCAAACCTCAACATGAATCAGCCATAGGGATACATATATCTCCTCCCTTTTGAACCTCCCCCCTCTCTCCCTCCCCACCCCACCCCTCTAGGTTGATACAGAGCCCCTGTTTGAGTTTCCTGAGCCATACAGCAAATTCCCATTGGCTATTTTACATATGGTAATATAAGTTGCCATGTTACTCTTTCCATACATCTCACCCTCTCCTCCCCTCTTAAGCTATCTAAGATTTTTGACCTTATCTCCTCCTATTCTCCTTTCTCCTTCTTCACAATCATATTGACTTCTTTGATTTTTTCTAATATATGCTAAGCATATTTCTAACTCATGGACTCACCAACTTATAGCTCACCCCCTCTGTCCTTTCTTTTCTCTCCACTGTGGAATGTAATCTTCATAAGGGAAAGGAATTTTGTTTGCTTCACTAACTGCTGTCATCTAGTATCTGGCATATTACCCGTTTCACAGTTAGCACTAAGCTGAATGGGTGAGTCAACTTTCTGTAGCGATTTATCAGTTATCGGCTCTGATGATAGAGATGCACTGCACTGTACTCAGAAGGGCACTGAACCCAGAATCAATGGACCTCAGTCCATCTGTGCTCTCAATTCAAGTCACTTATTCTTTCCTAACCTTGGTTTGTTTGGTTTTGGTCTGTGAGTGTGCATGTGTGTGTGCAACAACTAATACAAAATTTATAAAACATCGAAAGTATACAAAGGATTATATACAAGGAAGTTTATCAGTATTTCATCCTTGTACCATGATTTCTAATTGATGTTAAATATAAAAATAAGATAATATCGCCATCATTACCTTATATCTAAAAGTCTACCTAAAAATGTGATAGATAAATTATAATTATTCTATCAATTCAAATATGGGCAATTGAGTCTCACAATTATTAAAGAACAACCACAATGTCACAGAGTACTTCTAGAGTGCTTAAAGTCATATTTATCAAATGTTATCCTTGGACCACTTGGATCAGATTTCCATTATTACAATGTATGCTCCTGAGTCCCACTCTGGACTAATATTTGGAATCTCTGAGATTGAAGACAGGGGACACCCTTTTGGACAAAAACCCTATGTCACTCATATATATTCCTGTTTAAGAACATTTGGATTACAGAAAAACAAAACAAAAGCAATAGTTTTTGAGCAGCATGATAGCACTTCAGTTCAGTTCAGTTCAGTTCAGTCGCTCAGTCATGTCCGACTCTTTGTGACCCCATGAACCACAGCACGCCAGGCCTCCCTGTCCATCACCAACTCCCAGAGTTTACTCAAACTCATGTCCATTGAGTCAGTGATGCCATCCAACCATCTCATCCTCTGTCGTCCCCTTTTCCTCCTGTCCTCAATCTTTCCCAACATCAGGGTCTTTTCCAATGAGTCAGCTCTTCGCATCAGGTGGCCAAAGTATTGGAGTTTCAGCTTCAGCATCAGTCCTTCCAATGAATATTCAGGACTGATTTCCTTTAGGATGGACTGGTTGGATCTCCTTGCAGTCCAAGGGACTCTCAAGAGTCTTCTCCAACACCACAGCTCCAAAGCATCAATTCTTCAGTGCTCAGCTTTCTTTATAGTCCAACTCTCACATCCATATATGACCAATGGAAAAACCATAGCCTTGACTAGATGGACCTTTGTTGACAAAGTAATGTCGCTGCTGTTTAATATGCTGTCTAGTTTGGTCATAACTTTCCTTCCAAGGAGTAAGCATTTTTTAATTTCATGGCTGCAATCACCATCTGCAGTGATTTTAGAGCCCCCAAAAATAAAAGTCAGCCACTGTTTCCACTGTTTCCCCATCTATTTTGCCATGAAGTGATGGGACTGGATACCATGATCTTAGTTTTCTGAATGTTGAGCTTTAAGCCAACTTTTTTCACTCTGTTCTTTCACTTTCATCAAGCACTTAGGGATGTCAATAATACTGAAAGTGTTTGCACATAAGGGAAATTAGGTATTATATTTTACTTGTAAATATTAAGTTTCATATGAAAATTGAAACAATAGCTGTCTTTGGTCAGCTCAAAAAAGATAAGTTTACCTGAGTTGGAGTTCTACTCTTTAAAATCAATCTATATATTTCTAATTAGTATTCTGTTCATAAAGAAGCTGTCAGGGAATTTAATCAGCTACCAAAATTTGTAAAATGGGGTAAGATATCTCTGCTACAGTATTTTAGCGATTCTTACTGGACTTTGCGTATTATTTCCAGAAACTGCAAAAATGCTTAAAGTAATACAAATATTTCTTGCAGGGGAACTTGAGAACTAAGCATGATATGGTAACTTCTCTTTGTAATATTTACAATTATATTTTTTTGCAAAAATACGTAATTCTAGAATAAGTATTATTATGTTAGGTATATTTCCCTCTTGGGATTCAAATGTAAAATCTTGTTAAATAATGTCCCCATAGTTCAGGACAGAAAAGAGAAATTAAGGTCGTTTTGAGAACCATGTTATATAATTACCCATCACTGAATGAGCCAGAAGTCAATTCACTCATGTCTAAAAGCAACAGCTACAATGTTGCCTTACTAACTTAAACACAAGTTTAGAAAATTGTTTCATGAAGCACTATAATTGTGAACTGGAATAGAATATTTATGTTTATTTGATCTGTTATTAGCATACCTTCTGTTAAACATTTAGTTTTCAAATTCCAATTCCCATGGCATGTATGCTTCTCAGAGATTCTGAAAGCTCCATCTCCAGGTTCATGAGACTCAGAGATTTCATGCCTAGATCTCTACAGAACTTTCACAGTAGACAATTATTTTGTATAACAATTAAAAGTATACAAATAACTTCAAACACATCTTCTTGTCAGATGAACAGGTAATGTAAAATAGGATCTTTGTACATCAGAACTGACACAAATCTTCTCTAGTGTTGATTCCTGTGTTTTGGTAGCCTACTAACCTACTGTGTAGCAATATTGTAAAATATGAGAGCTGAACAGAATGTTTGACTTTATTCTATTATCTATTCTAAAATCCACTGTTGTTATATTAATACTTCCAGGATGTTTGAATCATAATTACTTAAGGCTGAAACAGGAAGGCCACCTAAAATAACAAATCAGTGAAGAAGTGGATTATTCTAATGCACTGTGAAGAAGGGATTATGACGGGTCATTGGAGGCTGACCCACATATATCGGAAGTATTTTGCTCAGAATAGAAGGTGCAGGTGTACAGCCAGTGAAAAACATTTGGCAGAGCTTCTTATCATTCCTATGAGAGAATTAACGTTTAAACTGTTAGGACAATGTCTTACTCTATGAGGAGAAAAACTGAACCTTCTTCTACTTGACAGGGAATGAAGCAGCTGAATCAACAGATACCTTTAAGAAACAGAAAGGAACTTTCCATGTTTGATTGTGATCTTGATCCTGAGTAAAAGGGATGATTCTGCCTTTTCTACTTGATTAAAGAAGAAAATCCTTTCACTAATACAACTTAAAGTTCCAGTCATGATCTAGAAGACGTTATCAGGCTCATTCCCTCAATACAAAGCAACCAAAAAAAAAAAAAAAAAACACCCAGCACTATTTTAAAATTGAAAAAAATTTATAAAGGAACTCTTGGTAGATGAAGAGAAGCAACCAGTTTAGGGCCACAATCTATGAGAGAAGATAAACTTAGATGTGGCAATATATTTTTCAACACAACCAGGGATAATCCATATATTGGATGTATCAGGCAAATATTTCCAAATAATGTGGTTAATACATTAAATAAGATGCAATAAACTATGGGGAAAGTGGATTGAAAAGATAAATAATTTCAAAATATATTTAGAATCAATAAAGGTAAGAATCTAATTTACATTCTATAAACGCAACATACAATACCTAAGTTCAGGACTCGATGGATGTGTTCAACACAAGCCTGTATCCAACAAAGAGAGGATTCATGATTTCAAAGAGTCAACAGAAAATATCCAAACTGAAGCTTATAAGAAGGAGAATATTAAAATATTGAGGAGAAAAGATTAAACTTTTTCTAAATCAGCTGAAGGATATAAAATCACAGTTTCAAGCAGTTCAGTGAACATGAAACTGGATAACTACAAAGAAAACCATAGACAAATGCAGACAAAACTACATTTTCTAAAGAACAAATTCAGATAGAAAACATGTAAAAACATATTTCCTGGGGGAAAGGGAGATTACCAGGTATAAGGGAATTAAAGTTAGGTGAGCTCATTAGTTACCAGGGAAACCAGGAGGGGCAAGGCCATCACTACCCCTCTGATACGAACAATAGCTCTGTGGGTCTGGGGCAACCTGTACGAAGGTCAGTGAGGTGAGTAGGGCACTCATCAAGCAGGGGATACACAGACAGCAAGAGAACAGCCATTCTGAGTGGCCTGAACATACAATTGTTTAATTTAAAATTTTAAATATATTATTTGTATAATTTTGAATAAACAGTTTTGATAAGGGGCTATGTTGGTGCAAACTGCAACATGAAGGTTAAATAGGAGAAACTATAGCAACAGAGAAGGCTTTACAAAGAAAAGTTAAAATAATATTTCCATCTTAAAGATATATTTTCTTGATTGATGGGAATAAAATAATAAATGAGCTATTTTGCAGTTAATCATCATGATTTTTCACTTATAATAAGTATAAATTAACTAGTTCATGATTAATTTAGGCAATCACAAATAAAAAATTTTCCCTAATTCTTTCATTGATTCTCAGTTCATAAGTACTTGATTCAAACATTAAGACATAGATTATTAGTGAAGCTCTATTTTCTTTAGAAATAATCAACAGTCTTCAAACTGGAGAAATATTAAGTAGAAGATAAAAACAGTTAATAGTGGATTTTTAAGTGCATACTCCAAAATCCTTTTCCATAAATATTAAATGTAATAATCTACATAATTCATTATCAGTTTCACACTTAATACATTAATATTAAAGTGCTTTAGCATTGTTTTAACACACTTGCACATTATGAACATTATTAAAAAACACTTTATAATGCTTCAATAGAATGTCTGTGTATGCTCAGAAACAGCGCAGAGGGATGTCGCCTCCACACAGTGACCAAACTCTGGGTATGGTCTTCATCGCTGCTTCTTGCTTTCATGTAAGGATGGTCTGGCATAAGAAGAATGTCTATGGAAATGAGGAGGTAATCCAGCTTCAGTTCCTCTGCTATCGAATGACAATTCTAGGAGGAAGAGGACCTGAACAACTAGAAGGAAACAATAATACAGATAACATTGAAAATACACAGCTTTGAAAATCTTTCAGGTATGCAGCAAAAATAAATGGGATCAGCCTATTTGTCATGGTTTGATATCCTCCTCTTTCTTTTCCCCTAAACTGTACATATCAAGACAGAAAACAGTAAACTGCCATTTCAAGTAATTTATGTTCACCTAAATATTTAAATTATTTCACGTGTAACGTGGAACGTCTAAGCTCCCCCACTTACAACAGATTATACATATATACTCTCTAGGTGTGAGTTACTACAAACTTAAACATTAAACTCACTGCTTTCTCCTCTCTTTCATTCTATTTCTTTGGTGGAGCAGACCCTAAAATAGTCTGGACTTCCACTGTTCCTGGAAGAGAAAGAAAATTACTTACAGACTGAAGATAAATCATTAAATGGAAAAATAATTCCTTTTATTATCCCAAAGGCATTTATACTTAAACGTAAATGAGCAGATTGCATTTATTGTTTATACATTTCCTTTATATGCACTATGTATTTATTAATAAGTATTTTACTAATTTGTCAGTTAATAGACTTTAAAACAAATTTCTAGAAAAAGATTCTGTCATAAATGTTCAACACAGTTCCAAAAAGAAAGGTTTTATTGATAATTAGTAGAAATAAACTTTAAGACGGTATTAGTCCAATTACCTTAAATTAGCAAAAATCAATTTATAGTCTACTAATAAGAGAAAGTAGACTATAAATTGATTTTGGTAATTTAAGGTAATTGGACTGATAAACATCTTAAAGTATAAGAAAACAGAAGCATTCTGTTACACCTTTGGCTTCACTATAGAACCTGAAAACATCTGGAGACTGAAATAAAAGTGATCTCTCTTGATGGTTTTTCTAAAGTGTCACTCACCTCCATCCTACTGAGACGTTCCCCTCCCTAACTCCCGTTGTGGTCCTCATGCTTATTTTCTTATCTCTTATAAGACATTGTACGAAGTGTCAGAGCTATTAGGACGCAGGAGTAGTTTTAAGACAGGCTTTGCTTCTAAGAAACAGCTGTCCGAAGTGACAGGGTACAATTGTTAAAACATCTGAAATAAAGGCTAAATAAATGCCTACATATAAAGTGGTATTTTTCTGCTATGTCTAAACAAAGCACTCTCCATTCTCATTGCTGAGCTCAATGTGGCACCTGTCTCCTTCTTACTAAAATGAAGTACCATGCAATGCTGCACATCATCAGTGAAATCCCAGGGAAATTACCTATCCTACTTAAGACACATTGCAGAATTACTTTATGACTTTAGTATTGCTGAAGAAATACACAGCGATTATTTTACTGGCTGAACATACAGAGTTTTATTTGAGGTAGTGTACAATTATATCTTTTCAATGAGCTTTTATTCATATTCAGCATTTAGTTCTGTTGAGATATTTAATATATAAATAATAAAGTCTATATATCTCAGTTTGAAAACCCTTAGAGGCATGTAAAACCTAAATATAATTTGAGAAAGGTGGTTGATAAACAGAAACATTTTTAAGTAAATTTGGGGGCCAGAACAGGATAAACTACAGAAATTCAATGCAAACTTCTGCCATCATTGTCAAGTAAACTTGATAACAAAATGGTGTGGGAAACATAAAGAAATGACAAATAACATGAGTAAACAGTCTTCCGTCTTGGAGCCCTATCCTTAGCGGACTAGGTCTCTGAAAAAGTCTGTGTAATTCAAGCAAAAAATCACAGACCTGGAATCACCACCAAAAGTTAAACAAGATGCAGATGGCCAAACCTATCCATCGTTCTAGACTAGAGAACAGAGACTGTTTCTCAGGGAACACAGTTTCCACAGTAGAAAGTAAACATCTGTGATTTCCAAAAATTATCTAGAGCTGGAGACAATGATTCCTTCCATTTGCAATGATGTGAGGGCATGTACTCACTGGGCAGAGGCTTCTTGGGATGGATCAACGGTTCTGGATGTACAGGAAATGTAGAATAAACTGGAGCATATCCAAGGGTAAGAGGTCCTTGAGAAAGTGGATGGAAGGTTCTCATTACCACCTGGTTAACGACCTCGTCATGACCTCACAGCATAGCTATACTCCAACACCGACAAGTTTGGAGGGATAAGCCTTACTAAGGCAACACAGCTACATTCCAAGACCATTTGCCTCTATTTAAGTAAAACCTGAACACTAACCAAATACCATTTTATTTTTCCTTTGAATATTACCTTTCCTCCATTCCTGACATGTACGACTCAATAATTATGCCATAATATAATAAAAATCTTCCATTCTGCCTACATAAGAAATGAGTATTTTTACTTCCTAATAATAGGTAAAGTTATTTGGTTCTTCTATCAATAGATTCAGATAAGACGACTTTGGTGTACCTCAGCAATAAAATTAGGCAGAGCCCACTTTGAATAATGCACACATTTTGATAATGGCACATATCACACTGAAATTATAGAAGCATACTTTTTATAGCTGCCCATGGGTGTACTTTTTAGTAAAACTGACTTTAAAGATAACTTACACTCATTTATATTTTTTGGAAAACTTGTATTTCCACGCAGAATAAGGCACTAAATTGGAACATACCTATAGCTAAGTATATAAAAGGTGGGAACAATGGAAAAAGTACAGAGAAGAGACTCCTCTTTCTGGGAACATATCCTGGTGCTTTTGCCCCCTGCACCTTCCTACAATATTCCACCTACCATATGAATCTGTGCTTATGATGTTTGTTCTTTAAAAGCTTTCTGTGAACAGCTCTTCCTTTTCGTCTTTCATGATATAGGACCTTTTACAACCTTTCCAGGAACAGCTAAATAAATGAAAAGTTTTTCATTTCTTCTTTGGTCTACAAAAATAGCTTTTGTTGATGATGAAAAGTGCAACCTCCCAAATTTCTCATTTTTCCATGAAGCAAAGGTTTACTTTCTGAAGGTTTCACAAGTACTGTGAATCACTATATTTATCTTCTCTCTAGATGTAGAAAAATGGGTGGCAATTTAAGCCCAGGCCTGGCATGTTTCTCAAAATATGGAGCCATGACCATCTCCAGATTTACTCATTTTGATCAAGATTCTAATGATATTTTTTATAAAAAAAATCACTCTTAATTGTAGTTATAGTTATATTTTCTCAAAAGAAACAGTAGAAAGTACATCATTCAAATCTAGTTTCTAGATATGAAAATAGCTGCAACTAAAAATACATTTTTTTAAACATGCTAACTATACTTCTGACTTACTGAAATATTAATACTATCTTTTATGTTTTAGACAACTGATGTTCAATAATATATTCTCAGCTAGTGATATAATCATATGTAACCGTGAAGTTTTTCAAATAGACATTTTCTTTGAAAGTTTCAGGAAAATACCACAAACTAGATTTGTACCGCAATTTCACTGATATACTCACAGTTTTCTGAAATGCCTTTGAAGGTATGAGATTTAAAGAGGGAAAACAACAATATAAATGTGGCTTTTCATTTATATTTCATAAAAATAAAACTTTTAAAATTATTTAGTATTACTTTCATTCATTATTGTTGTTGTTGTTTAGTTGCTAAATCGTTTCCGACTCTTTGTGACTCTAAGGGCTGTAGCACACCAGACTTCCTTGTCCTTCACTGTCTCCTGGAATTTGCTCAAATTCATGTGCATTGAGTCAGTGATGCTATCCAACCATCCCTGTCATGCCTTTCTCCTTCTGCCCTCAATCTTTCACAGCATCAGGGTCTTCCTATTATATATCTTTAAAATGATGGACTTTTGTCAAACTATTGAAATTATCACTTCTTTGTAATAATCACTGACCTTACAGAAAAAAAGTTTATAACTGTTATAGAGTATGCTTATATTCATAAATTCATTTATAATGGCTGTTTTATCACAAGTGCTAAGCAAGTATTTTAAAATTCCATTTTTTGCACAAATACGTGTGCCCTCATAAGTGAGAATAATTAGCACATTAATTCATTATATTGTTTATACTTCAATTATAAAGGCAAATAAAAAGCAGTTCATGTTCTGCTTGAATAGATTTGCAGCTCTTTGCAAGTATTGTCTGACCTTAGTTTCCTTTCACAAATTGAGAATATTTAAAGTGAAAACATTTTGAAAGGCAATTATAAAGTCAATTCATTACATGACTAAATTGAAGACATGATACTTGTATTAGGTAAATTTTTTAAAAAGTTAGTGTAAACCAAAAACCTAGATATTAGATCATGTGTGTTTGCCAGCAGAAATTAGTCACAAAAAGGTACGATGTAGTTTACACAGAGACAGATACATGGGTCAGCTGCATATACAAATGTATTAAGGTTTATAGTCACAAAGCTGTTACTCTTTATTAAGCTACGCTATTCACTTTAAAAAATACTTTAAAATTAAAGTTATTGGATAACAAATGGGTTATTCACAAATTCAATACCAAATTCCACTTTCTTTAGCATACTACTTACTAAAAAAGTTTTGCCCTCAAGGGGCTACTTGAAGAGTCAACATCCATATTTGTTTTAATTCACCATTTTAGCAAAGGTGTCAGGCTCTAATATTTTAAGGCACATTAAAATAGTTACTGATTTTAATATGACATCCCAATGGAACCAGGCATTATATCAGGCTTCCAGGCCTTTGTCAAACACACATACACACACACACACACACACGCACACACACAAATTAATTTTGTATGATTTTCAGTTCTAGTTAGAGCCTTTGTCCCGAGGGCTTGTTAATCTTATATCCCATTTCTGCCCTGTTACAATTTAAAGACTGTCACAAGAAGGATAAATTTCATGCCATTTTCTGTTCTCATTACAATCTTCAGATTGTTATGAGAACGGATTAATTTTGCTCAATTTTCTGCCCTCGTTACAGACTGTTATGAGAATGGATTAATTTTATGACATTTTCTTCTTTCATTATAATCTTTGTTATGGGAATGAGAATATGTAATGAGAATGAGAGCATATCAAGCATTAAAAGGTCTGGGAGAGCTCATGACAAAGACTGTAACAAGAAGAGAAAACGGCACCCAATCCATCCTTGTGACAAGTTCAAGGTTGCCAAGCGAACCCAGAGCAGCACTGCATTTGTGCACTCTGAGGACAGAGATTGTTGGGAAAATGGGAGGAGAGCGAAATTAGTCAGCTCTCCTGACAGTCTGGGGACTGTACTGATGCTTACAGTATTGTTTCTCCTACACAGTGCTTACACGAAAACATGTGCGTTGCCATTAAATGTTATTTATTGGAAAATGTCATTTTCATATTTTGTTTTTTCTATCGCTTCTTTTTGTCTTTTACTTTCCATTTCTCTTTCCTTTTTCACTCTCTCTCCTCTTCCTTCTTTCTTTTTTCCCTTCTTCCTCTCTTCCTTGTTTTATCTTTAATGGATACAAAGACATTTATTTTTAAAAAATTATTAAATTTAACTGGAAATTAGTTTCTTCTAAAATTGTCAATAAAAACAAAACTATACCAAAATAAGCCCACAATAAAATAAGACGCAGGGTCTCCTGAAGCCAATGTTTTTGAAATTTCAAATTACATATTTGAATCAATTGTCTCCACATTCCCACAAAGAAGTATTAACTTTACTTTTGTATAAGTTTATAGTCAACATAATGAAATCACTCTAGGTCTGCAGATGCATACTACTTAATAGTTTTATCTATTAATAAATGCTTTGCTGCTTTCTAATATGCATCTCCTAAACTTGTGGGAACTATATCTATTGATGCACATTAATAACATCAATATTTCAATTTCATGAGGAATAATCCAGTAGTTTGAATGCACTTATGCTTCTTCATCCTATTAGAAAATACCAGTTAAATTTTCTTTTTTAAAAATTTGTTTACAGAATATCCATGTTTGAAAATACCTGTTATTTGAAAAAAAAAGTGCCAATATCTTGAGTATATAGATATATATGTGTGTATATACACGTGTAAGTATATATAAATGTGTACATATTGAGCATGTATATATGTAACGGGTATGTGTCTATTTGTGTATATATGTTTATATAAAAATATGTGTTCATATGTACCTTTGTATGTGTGTACATGACGTTTCATCCTTTTTCAATATTGTATATCAGATGAAAGG
The DNA here is from genome assembly GCF_054371585.1 of Giraffa tippelskirchi. NCBI lineage: Eukaryota > Metazoa > Chordata > Mammalia > Artiodactyla > Giraffidae > Giraffa > Giraffa tippelskirchi. The sequence goes on along the minus strand of NC_137280.1, from coordinate 172,502,081 downwards.
CACTCTGGAAAAAATTAGCTTGGTACAATCAAATCACTGCCAGAAATTATGCCTGTAGTATTACTGAATATTAATAATGGAAAACATAGTCAAGAATATCACATAATTCACTTTGCTACTATTCCAGGACTGTATTCTTAATTTTATATATGCATTTTATGTCCTGACATTTCTATTAAAACCAGGAGGTAAAGTTCTTATAGAATTTTAAGACCATTCATCTTGATATCATTAATCCATGTCTCTTAATTCAAACTACTCTGCATTTTTATATACCACAAACATCACTAGAAACTAATGCATACTGAATGATTGAAAAAAATAAATGTTTAGCATTGATCAAAATTTGATATCATACTCATGAAAGCTTCCTGACCACATGCTAAAATGACTTCTCTATGTGTTTTTGATGAATGAGTCTCATTTTCCATATCAGTGCACTGTTAATGATTTCCATTATCAAAGCATTTCATCCTAATTCTTTTATTTTTCCCCTCATGACACAAAATCCTTAGCCCCCTTTTCTCTAGCTGGAATATTCATTGTTTACACGTCACGCTTGTTTATGATTGTGTGCATGTGTTACACTGTTGTGAGCAACGTTCTCTCTAGAATATTGAGCAGAGGCCAGACTTCTTGTGGTGATGACCAGCGGGAGGGCTGGGGATGCAGAGCCTTTAGCAGAAGCCAAGCTGGCCCAAAAGAAGCATGAGGAGCATCCACAGGAGATGAAGGACAAAAGTGCTGAGAAAAACGTGGCCAAGGGCCCCTGGGCACTGGAAACTCAAAAGCTGTGCAGAGCTGTGGGTGAGGCCGCTTCCCCCCTAAGCCCCTTTCTCCGACCCTCAGAGACCGACCCCCTGGGTGTATTTGTTGTACAAATCATGTGAACCCGGCCGGCGGGCCAAGCACATCTAAACATATATACTTAGAGGCACAGTAAATATTATACTATTTCACACACCCCGTCCCCCCCCCTCCAAAAAAAAATCTCTCCCATCTTTCTGGCTTGAAATTCTCTCCTTAAATCAAAAAATACCTTGTGGACATTAGCTGTCATTTTAGCAGATGTTTCCACATAGTTAGCATTCCACTGATTCGCTCTGGTTTTTGCCTCTTCTACATAAACTTTGCTTTTATCTCCTAAATCTGATTTTTAACCAACCAGCAAAAGTGAAACCTTCTCATCTTCTTTTGCTCTTGACATCTGCTCCCTGAAACCAGCTGTGGCTGCAAAGGATTCAGTGTCTGTAATAGGAGAACACGGAGAAAAACCTCCCTGATCGGTCAGGGCAATCCTCCTGCCCGAGTGATTCAGGTTTAAACACAGCAATATCAGTGCACTTCAAGAGTCCAAGAAAAATTAAAAAAATTTTTTTTTTTTGCAACAGCATCACTGAAACCAGTTAATCATGGAGGTGGTCCGAGGTGAAGCAGTAATAATACCTGATGGGTAGGAGAGGTTATGGCATGTGTGCTGTGAGAAAAGGATGTACCTGTACCAACTCCCTTCAAATAATGGTCCTGACACACTAGTCTAACTTTATTTGACTCAGGTTCTTGGCCTAAAATCTGCTGCTACAAAGACGAAGGTCTAAAAAGGTCTCAGAGACCCTTGTAAATTCATTCATTCTGTCGTTGCTAGAAGGATCTATTTAAAAGGGAAAGTTTGACCATGTCCTACTGTGGCCAACTGGTCAGAAAACAACGTTAGAGCATCTTAAAAGGACATTAAGGCCCTCAGTGACTGGGCCTCGGGTATCTCTCCAGCCATCATCCTTTGCATTCATTCTCTGTCTCATGCTTTTAGTTACAATGCCATTGCTCACCTCTGTGCATCTGATCATGCCAATAGCCTGTCTGGAACATTCTTCCATACACCAGCGCTCATCCTCTCTAGAAAGGGCTAGGGACCCAGGTCACTTTGTGTGTCCTTCCCTGATGTTGCCACAATACCTAATGAAGCTCTCCATTGTGTGTGTGTGTGTGTGAGAGGGTGGGTGTGGGTGGGTGTGGGTGGATGTGTGTGTGAGTGGGTGTGAGTGGGTGTGTGGGTGTGAGTGTGTGTGTGTGTGAGTGTGTGTGTGTGAGTGTGTGTATGGGTGTGTGTGTGGGGGGGGTATGTGCGGGGGGTGTGTGTGCATCATTCTTCTTTACCTCATCTCAAACTCGGCTTCTAACTTCTTTTTGTTTTGTAATCTAAGCACCCAGCATATTATTGACTCAAAATAGGCACCTAAGAAAACATTTATGAGTGAGTGAACAATGGTTAGTTGCTACAGTGACACTTTATAGGTATTATTTCTTACAAATTACACTTGAACAGCCAGCCAAGTAGTCACTCATTTTTACTGACTTCCTGTTACATACTACTGGGCTCAATAAAGTGATTCGCATGCATTATCTAATTATGTGCTCACAACAACCCTGTGAGTTAAGTATTATTATAATTCCAAAGTGCAGTCAAAGTAATTGAGGGTTAACAAGATTACGTATATCTTCTAAAATTATAAAACTTGAAGGTGGAGCCAACTACTGAAGCCATATCTGTGTGGATAAAGAATATACATGCTTGATCACTGTATTATCCTTATTTTTAAAGTAGTTTTCATGTAAGGAAGACTAAATAAATACTTCAATGCAATATAAATATCTTACAAGAGGCTTATGAAACTTACTATATTTGTACTAGTCTTTGTTGAGTCCCTGTAGTTCAAATGGTAAAGAATCTGCCTGTGTGCAGGAGACCTGGGTCTGGAAGACCTGGGTCTTTGATCCCTGGGTCGGGAAGATCCTCTGGAGAAGGAAATGGCACCCCACTCCAATATTCTTCTCTGGAGAATCCCCTGGACAGAGGAGCCTGACAAGCTACAGTCCATGGGTTAGAAAAGAGTCAGACACGACTGAGTGACTAACACTACTACTACTAGCTTTTAATTTTGAGTTTCTGTTACAAAAATAATGTTGAAACAGTATTGAGGTACTGCTGCTGCTGCAGCTAAGTCGCTTCAGCCGTGTCCGACTCTCTGCGATCCCATAGATGGCAGCCCACCAGGCTCCCCCATCCCTGGGATTCTCCAGGCAAGAATACTGGAGTGGGTTGCCATTTCCTTCTCCAATGCATGAAAGTGAAAAGTGAAAGTGAATTCACACAGTCGTGTCTGACTCTTTGCGAGCCCATGGACTGTAGCCTACCAGGCTCCTCCATCCATGGGATTTTCCAGGCAAGAGTACTGGAGTGGGGTGCCATTGCCTTCTCCGGTATTGAGGTACAAGTCAAGATAATTTGGCAGCTGAAGTAAAAAAATAATTTTGAGGGTCTTTTAGGGGAAAACTGGGGGATTTTAACTAGCTTAGTTAGTTAACTAGATTGGTTACCTTTACTTATATAATTATTAGGTCAGATATTTGCTTGGTTCCACAATTCACACTATATGCATGTTCATTGTGAATGTCACCCAGTCAATTAAATTGCAATACGTGATAACTAATTTGCAGAGGCATCTGTATTAGGCCGCAAATCCTCGGAAGGAAAACCAAGTGGGGCGCCATCGAAGTCGAGAACACCACTCACTGTGAGTTTGCTTACCTGCGGGACCTCCTTATCAGGACACACATGCAGAACATCAAAGACATCACCAGCACCATCCACTCCGAAGCCTACCGCGTGAACAAAAACAACATACATTCAATACAATGAATAGAACTCATTTAAGTTTTTAGATGCACAAGACCACTGAGGAATATCTTATGGAATTTAGGAGGTTGTTAATTATGAGAGACAGGAATCTGTTCCAAAAGGGTGGCTGGAGAAAATCTTTGCTTAACTAAAAACTTGAATTTTTAGTCTCATTTGGAGACTACTTAATGTCAATGATGTTATCCTTTGTTCATAAAAATCAGTTGACTTAAAAGAAGTGCTTAGAATTTCTTCGACATGTCTTGAGCTATTGATAATAACACACAGGCACACACACAAGAAATACATTCTGTTTTGGTGAGGGGTGGTGGGCAGGCATAGTAATAACTACAAATAAAAGGATCTCAACAAGCCCCTGGAAAAGAGCTAAACCTTAACTCTGTTTTCTCTTGGTCTGATGTCAGATGTAAAATTAATAGGTCTGTCCTGAGGTCAGAATGAGAAGAAAAAGATCAACGTGACCTCTGGGAAATAAAGGTTATTTCACATTTTGGGGGATTATCTGCTAAAGGCATTGACCACGTATCAGAGTAAACGCTTGACAGGCAGGGTAAGACTTAATTTTCCCTGAAGTTAAATATAAAGACAGAAGTTAAGCCCATACCTCCCTCAGCTGGAGCAGTTGTTGAAATCAGTAGCCTTGATCGATGATGCATTTTCAAAATCAAAACAAGCATCAGTGTCTCTAATCTAATCACATCTCCTAAAGCTGCTGCTTCCTGTGGGAATTTAATTGCTGCGACATTAGACTCCAGACAACAGGCACTTCTCAAGGCTACCCATCAAGGCAGGGACAAAAATCAGTGGGATAGTGTCAAAGCTGTTAGATACAAAACCTGTTAAAGACCCCATGTGTGTCATTTTGCTCCCTCAATTTCAGCGCTAAAATTTAATGGATCCTCTATAACAAGTTTTAAAATGCCCCAGTATTGTAGTAGCCATGAAAAAGATAAAAAATATCTTCGTCTTATAGAAACTCAGCCTTATTTTTTCCATGACCTGAAATGTATTCTGATACACAAACATTATGGCTTTGATTTTTATGGAGATTTGTTTTTAACTATCATTCCTACAGGAAGACCTGGAAGTGAGTTTCTTAATTAAACATTTCATGACAGGGCATTTCTGCATATTAACCAAAGATAATAAGAAATAATTTTCATAAGCAACGAATCCCCCAAAATCAGCTGATTTCAGATCTCATGTTCATTAAATCCTTTTAATATACAACATCCCCTTCTCCACAAGACCCTTCTGTCAAGGGGAACACTTTTTGCCTATGTTGTCAAAAGAGCTAGAAGCCATGTGTTCCTTTCCAAGTTATCCTCTTTATACTACCTTACAGAGAAAATGAACAATAACCACAAAAACACCAGGAAAATTAAGGCAAATTGAATGGTAAGAGCAAAGTAAACTTTGAAACTTTAAAATAGTAAAATGAAAGATCCACAGGGAAATGTGATATGGAGGAGTCTCATAAGGTATAAAATAATTTTATGGGTTCTTAGTGAACATGAAAGGATATTTCTTGATATTGTGCAAAGTATTTTAGCTGAAATAGGATTTGTTGCTTTTCTTTCCTATTGGGATAGAAGTCAAAAGATTTTACTAATTAACTATCATTTGCAACTTTCACCTCTATTTAAACTGCTCCTGTAATAAGACTCATATTCTAAGCAAGCATATTGGTATATTTAAAGTTTAAAACAAGATAGATCTATTGATTTATGATCGATATAGTAACACTGTTACGTATTCATGTATTGCTTTGTGTTCTAAAAATTTATCATATGGATTACCTCATTTGACAATTTCCCAAATTTGTAAGGTATTGTAATCTCCATTGATTGATAAGGAAATAAAAGTAAGTGATTTGCTAAAAATCTCTCAGCTAGGAACTGAGGATCTGGAGCTTAAAATCGACATGGTGTTTACAAGTCCAATACTTTTTCTACCACAGACAGTGTTAATTGTTAGACATTTACTTCTGAGTACTTGCTGATCTTTTGTCACTCATTATCTCAATTACCTATTGCTGTACAGGAAACCATGTAGAAAGTTGGAGAATTAAAGCAACCACCACCACTAATTCTCTCTCATGATTCCGCGGGTGGACAAAGCTGCTCTTTTTACTTCATGTGGTGTCATCTGGGGCAGAGTTGGCTGACATTTCCAAAACGGCGTCATTTGTAAGACTGTCAGTCTCAATCCGCCGCTGGAAGGGAGATTAGCAGAGGCTGTTGGCCTAGGGCCCTCATTCTCTTCCAAGTGGGCCTCTGAAAATGGCTTCTTTGGTGTCCCCACACATGGGGACTAGGTCCAAGAAAGAGTGTTCCAAGTAGTGAAGGCAGAAGTTACAGGTCCCTTAAAGCCCAGTTTCAGAAGTTACAGAGACTTCTGCTGTTTTCCATTGGTCAAAACATCACAGGGATGGCTAGAGTCACTCACCAACTGTCTTTGCCTGGGCCCAAGGTGTTTCCTAGAACACAGGAGTTTTGGTGCTAAAAGCAGAGCATTCCTGAGCCAATCCAGAAGGCAGGTCAACCTATATAGCCCAAATTCGAAGGTGGGAAGCTATATTCCACCTTTGATTGAGAAAAAAAAAAAAAAGAAAAGATCACATTATAAAAAAGCAGACATAGTGAATAGTGTTGCCTTTGGAAATACCATATTTGAAAATGCAATTTACAATAATCATTGAACTTGGGGGAAATGTCATTCCTATTAGTTACAAATAGTTTAGTAAATAAATCCATAAATCAAATCAGACTGAATTATATGTTGGGTTATTTATTGCTTTGTTATATGTGCATGCATGCTAAGTTGCTTCAGTTGTGTCTGACTGTTTGTGACCCTATGGAATGTAGTCCACCAGATAAAAAGCTTTAAATTTACAGACTTGCCAGTGAGGATTATTGGTCTCACTTCTTGTTAGAAACTTCTGCCAAAAAAAATGTATCAGCCCCAGAGGGACTTAAGCCCTATTATTGATGGTTAGCACAGTTCAAAGACTACTAGAGTTACATAGTTATATAATTTCTCCATACTATAGAATATATGTAAATATTATATAGTATAGCCTCTGGCCAAATGTGGCTATTAAGCATTTGAAATTTGGCGAGTGTGACTGTGGAAAAGAGTTTTTAATTGTATCTAATTTTAGTTAACTTAAATTTTAAAAGTCAGATGTTGTTAGGTGTTACCATATTGAGTCATACCATTTTGACATCATGATTCTCTTTAATCAAAAGGAAAAGAAGAAATTATCAACATGATATTGTTAAATCATGTGTCAGGGTGATCTAAAGCTTGAACACAATTTGGACATGATAGGGTAAAGTCAATGCTTGGACTGCTGACTCAACATTTTCTTTATGACCATGAGAACAAGACGTGTTTTGAGGACAGGTAAACATAGCTCTCTATACATACACATATATGCTTCAAAATGGAATAAAACAGATTGCTTTTTGACTGAGTTTATCTGTAAGTAGCATGTATTGGCCTCTTCCTGACTTCATTTGTTTTGGTCTATGCTACATAAAATTCAGAAGGCTCATGTGGGCCTTCCTGGTGATCTCAGCAGTGAAGAACCCACTTGCAATGCAGGAGATGAAGGCGACTAGGGTCTGATCCTTGGGTTGGGAAAATCCTGAGGAGCAGGGCATGGCAACCCACTTCAGTATTCTTTCAGTTCAGTTGCTCAGTTGTGTCCGACTCTTTGTGACCCCATGAACTGCAGCACACCAGGCTTCTCTGTCCATCACCAACTCCCAGAGTCTACCCAAACCCATGTCCATCGAGTTGGTGATGCCATCCAACCATCTCATCCTCTGTCGTCCCTTTCTCCTCCTGCCCCCAATCCTACCCAGCATTAGGGTCTTTTCCAATGAGTCAACTCTTCACATGAGGTGGCCAAAGTATTGGAGTTTCAGCTTCAACATCAGTCCTTCCAATGAGCACCCAGGGTTGATCTCCTTTAGGATGGATTGATTGGATCTCCTTGCAGTCCAAGGGACTCTCAAGAGTCTTCTCCAACACCACAGTTCAAAAGCATCAATTCTGCGGCGCTCAGCTTTCTTCACCATCCAACTCTCACATCCATACATGACCACTGGGAAAACCACAGCCTTGACTAGACGGACTTTTGTTGGCAAAGTAATGTCTCTGCTTTTCAATATGCTATCTAGGTTGGCCATAATCTTCCTTCCAAGGAGTAAGCGTCTCTTAATTTCATGGCTGCAGTCACCATCAGCAGTGATTTTGGAGCCCCAAAAAATAAAGTCTGACACTTTCCACTGTTTCCCCATCTATTTCCCATGAAGTGATGGGACCAGATGCCATGATCTTAGTTTTCTGAACGTTGAGCTTTAAGCCAACATTTTCACTCTCCTCTTTCACTTTCATCAAGAGGCTCTTTAGTTCTTCTTCACTTTCTGCCCTAAGGGTGGTGTCATCTGCATATTTGAGGTTATTGATATTTCTCCCGGCAATCTTGATTCCAGCTTGTGTTTCTTCCAGCCCAGCGTTTCTCATGATGTACTCTGCATATAAGTTAAATAAGCAGGGTGACAATATACAGCCTTGACATACTCCTTTTCCTATTTGGAACCAGTGTGTTGTTCCATGTCCAGTTCTAACTGTTGCTTCCTGACCTGCATACAGGTTTCTCAAGAGACAGGTCAGATGGTCTGGTTGTCCCATCTCTTTCAGAATTTTCCACAGTTTATTGTGATCCACACAGTCAAAGGCTTTGGCATAGTCAATAAAGCAGAAATAGATGTTTTTATGGAACTCTCTTGCTTTTTCTTTAAATATCTGAAAAATCCCATGGACAGAGAAACCTGGTGGGCTACAGTCCAAAGGGTCGCAAAAACTCAGACACAATGAACACAGATGCAATTAGCATAGCGCACTCAGATCCCCATGGACATTGCCAGAAAAATCATCCCCTACTTCCCCAATTAACTGTGCATTTGTACAATTCATTTTGTTTTGACAGCGCTAAGAAGGTTTTATTCCATATCTCATTTGTGTTAGAATATTTATTCTCACAGTAATTAAATCCTTGGAATTGATTTCTCAATAAAATAGTCAATCATCTACCTAGCAAAAAAGATACTTTTCTAAACTTGTGTTTATTTTGAGGAAAAGTAAGTATATTTCTATATAATATTCGACCACTGAAAACGTCTGAATGTAAACATTTATCTTAAAACTTCTATCTTTCTAAAGCAGATAGAAATCATTTCTCTCAGCAAGGGATTTCTCCTGGAGAACAGTGAACAGATTGAGACAAAAATGGTATCTATTTAAAGCAAGATTGGCTAGGAGATAAAATAGCCCCCACTTAATTTTGTCATAGAATAGGTATTTTTGGTTCCCTAATATATCACCATACTTCTAAACTTTGTGGACCACAAAATACATTTGCCAGTATAATTTTTGAACAGATAATACACTGAAATTATTTTATTGTCTAAATAAAAGTAAGTCTATGGTTGATTCAACCAAGAAAGTTCTGTAATTTTTCTTTAAGTCCCAGATTTAAGAGAAAATAGAGAAATTTGCTCTCAAACTGGCTGGCCTAAAGATCAAATGAGTTCAAGGAGAGATGCTGGATATCTGTCATTTCTCAACTACCTTATTTTTTGAACAGTGTTAGCTCAATATGTTGATGAATTCACATCTCAACTTTGCTGTTTAGAAAATAAAGATAAGCAAGTCTTACTTCGGGGCTTCCCTGATGGCTCAGCAGGTAAAGAATCTGCCTGCAATGCAGGAGACACGGGTTTGATCCCTGGGTTGGGAAGATCCGCTGGAGGAGGAAATTGCAATGCTTTCCAGTATTTTACCTGAAAAATCCCATGGACAGAGGAGCCCAGCAGACTACAGTCCAATGGGTCACAAAGAGTCGGACACAACTGAGAAATTAAGCAAAGAAGGCTTACTCTGCACCCTGGTTTCTTGCAAGAAATTAAATTACATGTACCAGTATAGCTCTCCACAGGTACTTACACAGGATCATACACTGACAGTCATTAAAAACAGACAAACAAACAAAAAACCTCACACACCAACCTAGAGTAACAGCAATGCTTTCTTCAGATCATTGGTTCAAATACTCCTATATGCTATTTTTGACTCAAGAGGACATTTAATTCATTTCTCCACTTCCTCCTGGCTTCACTTCCACGGCTCTGTAACATAGATTCCGTGATCCAACTCTTCAGGTAGTATTGTGCGAACACCTAAATTTCCCAGCCTCTTAGAGAGCAAAATTCTCAAAAATGACTTCTCAACTAAAACAATTTCTCCCTAACAATCCCTAGATAAATTCTACCCTTCACATCTTGGAGATATATGTTATCATTTTAAGGAGAAATAAACTGACACCCTCTTAGTATCCTTTATTTCTATTTGTCAACTGGAAATGGATATCACACAGGCATCTCAGATTCTTCAGATTCTTCACGTGCAAGCCTACTTCTCACTAAACCACCACTTTTATCACAGTTCTCTAAGCACCTAGGAATTGTTCTTGATGCCACCATCTCCCACATTCATCACCTCAAAGGATTGGGGGCAATCACCTTGGTGATGCAACCTCCTTTACATCTACCCAGAAACTCACTTAAATTTGAGAGACTATGCTCTAACAGAATAGTGGAAAGGCACTTTGGGGAAACAGAATGGAAAGAAAGAACATACGAATCCATTCCTGAATAACAATAGAGCATCAAAGCAGAGCACCTCTTCTACTATACTGTACACAGTGTAATGAGAACACATAAAGATGACTCACCTAGCCTACAGGTCACTTGGAATTTTAAGCTGAGATCTAAAATAAGCTGGAGTATTACCATTATGATTTAAAGAATAATATGTAATATTCACTTCAAAACTCAATATCTAACTTAAAGATTAGTAAGAACAAGTTCAGTATATAGATATTTTTTTGAATTAGGAAAATAACATTATTTTTGCTCTTAAGAAGCTCTATGTCTACTATATATAATTTTATACTATAAAAGTGGCTGTCATAAAAATTTATTATTATATTTTTAAAACTTCTCCACCATCTACTCACTTGTTGCTATTGCTCAGTCACTGAGTTATGTCCAACTCTGTGACCCCATGGACTGCGGTTCACCAGGCTTCCCTGTCCATCACCAACTCCCAGAGCTTGCTCAAATTCACGTCCACTGAGTGGTGATTCCATCCAACCAATTCATCCTCTGTCGTCCCCTTCTCCTCCCGCCTTCAATCTTTCCCAGCATCAGGGTCTTTTCCAATGAGTCAGCTCTTCGCATCAGGTGGCCAAAGTATTGGAGTTTCAGCTTCAACATAAGTCCTTCCAATGAACACCCAGGACTGATCTCCTTTAGGATGGACTAGTTTGATCTCCTTGCAGTTCAAGGGACTCTCAAGAGTCTTCTCCAACACCACAGTTCAAAAGCATCAATTCTTTGGCTCTCAGCTTTCTTTATTGTTCAACTCTCACATCCATACATAACTACTTGAAAAGACATAGTGTTGGCTAGACAGGCCTTTGTCGTAAAAGTAATGTCTCTGCTTTTTATTATGCTGTATAGGTTATAGCTCTTCTTCCAAAGGGCTAGCATCTTTTAATTTCATGGCTGCAGTCAACATCTCCAGTGATTTTGGAGCCCAAGAAAATAAAGTTTGTCACTTTTTCCATTGTTTCCCCATCTATTTGCCATGAAGTGATGGGACCAGATACCATGATCTTTATTTTTTGAATGTTGAGTTTTAAGTCAGCTTTTTCATTCTCCTCTTTCACCTTTTAAAGAGGCTAATTCCTCTTTGCTTTCTGCCATAAGGGTGATGTCATCTGTATATCTGAGGTTATTGATATTTCTCCTGGCAATCTTGATGCAAGCTTGTGTTTCATCCAGCCTGGCATTTCACATGAAGTACTCTGCACATAAGTTAAATAAGCAGGGTGGTAATATACAGCCTTGATAGACTTCTTTCCCAATTTGGAACCAGTTTGGTGTTCCATGTCCAGTTCTAACTGTTGCTTCTTGACCTCCGTAAAGATTTTTCAGGAGATAGGTAAGGTGGTCTGGTATTCCTATCTCTTTACGAATTTTCCATGGTTTGTTGCGATCCACACAGTCAAAAGTTTTAGCATAGTAAATGAAGCAGAAGTAGATATTTTACTGGAATTCTCTTGCATTTTCCCTGATCCAAAGGATGTTGGCAATTTGATCTTGTCATTACCGAGGAGTAATTTAGGGATAGTATCTTATTGAGGTATTTACAGTACCATTAGTGTTCTTAACATGTAACACTATATTATGGTATATTCAATTTCCTCATCTTGGTATCAGGGGATAATACCTGCCATTGGAAAATAAAAGTATTTAAAAATATCAATAGAAATTTGATTAATGAATTTGCTTTTCAAAATGTCTGGATACATTGAACTGACCCCTCTCTACAGGGTAATTTATCCCAGAACTAATATTTTAGTTGATGATTAAAGAAGAAGGTGGTTGGCCAGGACTTTGAAACTGTATTTTAATTTAAATATATTAAATCAGATTGAACTTTTCACCAATTTCTTGAAAGCTTTTGAAACATAAAAATCTCATCATTTAGGTCCTTACCTGTGCTGTTTTTAGAATTCTTTATTATGAATAGAGTTCAAACATGGAAATAGTGCTATTCATAATAGCCCGATTCATAAATTTCAGGTGAAGCAAAATGAAGCATGGAAAATGTGGATCTATTATGTGAGATGCTGGATCATATAGACCTTTAGAACCCTGAAGGCTGTAGCCCAACAGGCTCTTCTGTCCATGGGATTTTGCCGGGAAGAATACTGGAGTGGTCTGTCATTTCCTCTTCCAGGGGATCTTCCCAACCCAGGGACTGAACCTGCTCTCTCGTGTCTCCCGCACTGGCAGATGGAGTCTTGACCATTGTGCCCCCTGGGAAGTGCTGCCCATTGATTATTTATATCCTTTTATATGAATTACCCGAGCCTGTTACGCAAGTTATATCAATAACTGATTTTCTTTTGCACTAATAAAAAATTTTTATATTTTAAATAAAGAATGTTTCAAGCTGCCATATTCCTGTGAAAAGTTTCTTTGTCAAGAAACTAAGTTTACAGGCTTTGCTGTTGTTATTCAATTGTTCAGTCATGGCCGATCTTTGTGACCCCCTGGACTGCAGCATATCAGCCTTCCATGTCCTCCTTTATCTCCCAGAGCTTGCTCAAACTCATGTCCATTGAGCTGATGATGCCATCCAATCATTTCATCCTCTGTTTTCCTCTTCTCCTCCTGCCTTCAATCTTTCCCAGCATGAGCATCTTTTCCAATGAGTTGGCTCTTCACATGAGGTGGCCAAAGTATTGGAGCTTCAGCTTTAGTATTAGTCCTTCCAATGAATATTCAGGGTTGATGTCCTTTAGGATGGACTGGTTCAATCTCCTTGCAGTCAGAGGGACTCTCACGAGTCTTCTCTAGCACCACAGTTTGAAAGCATCAGTTCTTTGTCACTCAGCCTTCTTTATGGTCTGACTCTCACTTCCATACATGATTACTGGAAAAACAAAAGCTTTGACTAGACGGACCCCTGTCAGCAAAGTGATGCCACTGCTTTCTAAGATGCTGTTTCGGTTTTTTAGGGCTTTTGTTTCTTTACATTTTGTGGCTGCAGTCCCCATTTGCAGTGACTATGGAGCCCAAGAAAATAAAGTTTGTCACTGTTTCCATTGTTTCCTCATCTATTTGCCATGAAGGGATGGGACCGGATGCCATAATCTTGATTTTCTGAATATTGAGCTTTAAGCCAGCTTTTTCACTCTCCTCTTTCACCTTCATCACCTGCATCAAGGGGCTCTTTAGTTCCTCTTTGCTTTCTGCCACAAGGGTGGTGTCATCTGCATATGTGAGGTTAGTGATGTTTCTTCAGAAAATTGTTATTTCATCTGTCCTTCATCCAGCCTAGCATTTCACACGATGTACTCTGTATATAAGTTAAATAAGCAAAGTGACAATATTCAGCCTTGACGTACTCCTTTCCCGCTTTTGAACCCATCTATTGTTTCATGTCAGGTTCTAACTGTTCATTCTTGACCTGCATACAGATTTTTCAGGTGGCAGGTAAGGTGATCTGGTATTCCCATCTCTTTAAGAATTTTCCACAGTTTGTTGTGATCCACACAGTCAAAGGCTTTAGTGTAGTCAATGAAGCAGAAGTAGATTTTTTTTGTGGAATTATGCTTCTATTAGAGAATAGAGATACTGGTCATCAGTGGCCCAAATAGGTAGCAAATTAGATAATCTAAGCATCCTTATATTATTGAAGTTAGTGTTAGTAGGGACCACTAATTCAAGGATGCTTAGATTATCTATTCCCATGGGCCCATCATTTCCATCCTAGATGAAGTCAAAACAACTCTCCCCATTGGAAGTCTCCAAGTCGCCTATTTGGCCTAGCAATCCAAGATAAATCAAAGATTCAGTACCTATGCAGACATTATTGATATGTCAATACTCCTTTAGCGTTTATCCTGTACTCATGCTATGTAAGGCACTAAAGAAAAGGAACAGTGAAAGGAACTGACAAAACTGCGCACTTTCAACAGTTCTGTGCGGATCACGGAGGTTCTATGGGCCAGTATAAGGCTTTCGGCACTCAGGCTAAGAAAAAAAAAATGGGAGGCATTCTATAAGGTCTCGAACAAAAAGACATGATCTAACTTCTGTTACAGTTCATAATCTGGTTTCTGCGTAGATATTAAACAGTGGGGGGAAAATCAGAGCAGGGAGACTAGTTAAGAGGATATTATGACAATCCCAGTGAGAGAGAAACAGGAAAATTAGCAGTAGGGAGGAATAATCATATGGGGGTATATTTTGAAGAAATAGCCAACAGAATTTTCTAACAGATGACATGAAATGTTTGTGGGAGGAAAAATGGGAGAAGACAGAGAAGTGATGAAAAGTTGTATGGGTTCATGTCCATGTATGACAAAGTCCACTACAATACTGCAAAGTAATTAGCCTCCCATTAAAATAAATTAATTAATTTAAAAAAAGTTGTATGGGTGATATTGAAACGTGGCAGAGAATAGAAATGGAAAATGGATGAATAGTCAAAATCCTTTGACTAGTCTTTCTCAGGACTTTTACCTTTTGACTTCCTTTTATATATCAAACTTGAAGCAAATCCTAGAGCAGAAAAAAGTTTGACTCAATATTTGCTCAGTTTTAAAGTAATTCATATCCAAAATCACCAAAGAACATGTTTAAATACTGAAAGAGCACTAAAAGCAACTTTTATACAGAGTAGTCTACAATTAATAGCAGCAAAATGAAAATGACTGGGTAATTGATAAGTAAGGGAGCGCTTTTGTGTTCTGGCTACAAATTCCTATATGAGGGGTGTGGGGGTTTCCCTGGGCCAACAAGCAAATCTCAGGACACTAACTGGGTATTCTGCAATTTAACTCAGTTCTAACACTATCTACTCTGTTTTATCACAATAAACTGTGGAAAATTATGAAAGAGATGGGAATACCAGACCACCTGACCTGCCTCTTGAGAAACCTGTATGCAGGTCAGGAAGCAATAGTTAGAACTGGACATGGAACAACAGACTGGTTCCAAATAGGAAAAGGAGTCCGTCAAGGCTGTATATTGTCACCCTGCTTATTTAAATTACATGCAGAGTACATCATGAGAAATGCTGGGCTGGAGGAAGCACAAGCTGGAGTCAAGATAGCCAGGAGAAATATCAATAACCTCAGATATGTAGATGACACGACCCTGATGGCAGAAAGTGAAGAAGACCTAAAGAGTTTCTTGATGAAAGTGAAAGAGGAGAGTGAAAAAGTTGGCTTAAAGCTCAACATTCAGAAAACTAAGATCATGGCATCCGGTCCCATCACTTCATGGGAAATAGATGGGGAAACAGTGGAAACAGTGTCAGACTTTATTTTTCTGGGCTCCAAAAACACTGCAGATGGTGATTGCAGCCATGAAATTAAAAGATGCTTACTCCTTGGATGGAAAGTTATGACCAACCTAGATAGTATATTAATAAGCAGAGACATTACTTTGCCAACAAAAGTCCATCTAGTCAAGGCTATGGTTTTACCAGTGGTCATGTATAGAGGTGAGAGTTGGAAAATAAAGAAAGCTGACCACCAAAGAATTGATGCTTTTGTACTGTGGTGTTGGAGAAAACTCTTGAGAGTTCCTTGGACTGCAAGGAGATCCAGCCAGTCCATCCTAAAGGAGATCAGTCCTGGGTGTTCATTGGAAGGACTTATGTTGAAGCTGAAACTCCAATACTTTGGCCACCTGATGCGAAGAGATGACTCATTGGAAAAGACCCTGATGCTGGGAAAGATTGAGGGCAGGAGGAGAAGGGGACAACAGAGGATGAGATGGCTGGATGGCATCACCGACGTGATGGACATGGGTTTGGGTGGACTTAGGGAGTTAGTGATGGACAGGGAGGCCTGGCGTGCTGTGGTTCATGGGGTTGCAAAGAGTTGGACACGACCAAGTGACTGAACTGAACTGAACTGAACTCAGCAATAGCATCTGATTTCACAGGTTGAGTTTCATTCCTACTCTACTGCCTCCACTCCCCAGTTCAGACAACATCTGGGCTTTTGACTGACTAGCTATAGAATAAAGGTTCCCATGACATCTTCCTTGAGCCCAATTAATTTGCTAGAGTAGCTAGAACTCAGAAAAAACATTTTACTTACTATACCATCGTTTCTTATAAATGGATACAGAATACACGCATCTCAGAAATTTCGAGAAAACTATTCTGACACTGAATTTATGTTGAATGTATACTAAATAATGTTGCCCTACTTATGTTTAAGTATATCAGTCCCTCCATTTTCAGAAACATAGAAATGTAGTATGTTACTTTTTCAAATGTACCTTAGCCATAAAAATCCAGCATTTCTTATATGTAAAATTACCCAATCAATGGACAATCTGGTCATTTCAACTTATTTTTTTGAATAGAATCTGGTTACTATTGTAAATCCAGATGTACAACCTGGATATAGAAAAGGCAGGGGAACCAGAGATCAAATTGCCAATATCTATTAGATCATAGAGAAAGCAAGGAATTCCAGAAAAACATCTACGTCATTGACTACACTAAAGCCTTTGACTGTGTGGATCACAACAAACAGTGGGAAATTCTTAAAGAGATGGGAATAACACTTCATCTTACCTGTCTCCTGAGAAACCTGTATGCAGGTCAAGAAGCCACAGTTAGAACCAGACATGGAACAACAGACTGGTTTAAAACTGGGAAAGAAGTACATCAAGGCTGTATATTGTCACCCTGCTTATTTAACTTATATGCAGAGTACATCAAGAGAAACGTCAGGCTGGATGAATCACGAGATGGAACCAAAATTGCTGGGAGAAATATAAACAACCTCAGATATGCAGATGATACCACTCTAATGGCAGAAAGTAAAGAGGGACTGAAGAGCCTCTTGATGAGGGTGAAAGAGGAGAGTGAAAAAGTTGTTTTAAAACTCAACATTGAAAGCCCTAGGATCACGGCATCCAATCTCATCAATTCACGGCAAATAGATGGGGAAACAGTGGAAGAAGTGACAGACTTTATTTTCTTGGGCTCCAAAATCAGTGCAGACAGGAACTCTAGCCACGAAATTAGAAGACACTTCCTCTTTGAAAGAAAAATTATGATAAATGTAGACAGTGTATTAAAAAGCAGTGACATCATTTTGCAGACAAAGGTCCATACAGTCAAAGCTATGGTTTTCAAGGAGTCACGTATGGATGTGAGAGTTGGACCATAAAGAATGCTGAGCACTGAAGTACTGATGCTTTCCAATTGTTGTTCTGGAGGAGACTCTTGAGAGTCCTCTGGACTGCAAGGAGATCAAACCAATCGATCCTAAATAAAATCAGTCCTAAATATTCATTGGAAGGACTGATGCTGAAGCTGCAGCTGCAGTACTTTGGCCAACTGATGTAAAGAGCCGATTCATTGGAAAAGACTCTGATGCTGGAAAGATTGAAGGAAGAAGGAGAAGGGGACGACCGAGGCTGAGATGGTTGGATGGCATCACCGACTCAATGGACATGAGTTTGAGCAAACTTCAGGAGATAGTGAAGGACAGGGAAGCCTGGCGTGTTGCAGTCCAATGGGTCTCAAAGAGTCAGACATGACTTTGTGACTAGGCACAAGCATCATGGACACTGAATAGTTAATAAAAACACAATTACTTGATCTCAAACATCTTTCTGTTATGGACTCACTGCTTATATATACAATATTTATAAACGTATATGACTGTCTAACAGAGAAGAAATGTATTACCCTGCACATTTCCTAAAGGCCCTATGGAAAATGTACTCAGGAGGACCTGGAAACCATTTCTGTTTTTCAGTTTCCCTATTTCTCCCCTCATCCTTCTCACACACCTCTCACATAACCCTCCTTCCCCCAAGAAATGAAGGCCCTGCTCTGTATCCCTTTTGAATGTGAACATGGAAAATATTAGCTAGTTAATGGAGTATGTCTCTTTTGATAATCTGATTTCCTAACTACTAATCTCTAGGGAGGTACTGTACTGGATAACAATTTGAATTTGAAGTTCTTTCCCAGCAACTGAGCTTTCATTCTGGAGGGACATATTACCGTTATTTCAATTCAATCCTTCCTCCATCTCAAGTTCATGACAGTAATAGGAAAATCAGACCCTCAAACACACTACAGTGTGTTTAATAATTGCTAGTCCTTTTCAAGTCTAACCACTTAAAGAAGTATTCATGTGACAGATATAAGGCACAATACACTGGCTAGTCATCAGACTACTGATGTGCTAGGTCTTTGAAAACCAAACAAATGAATTAAAATAATCAGTTCAGTTTAGTCACTCAATCATGTCCGACTCTTTGTGACCCCATGGACTGCAGCACGCCAGGTCCATCACCAACTCCCGGAGCTTGCTAAAACTCATGTCCATTGAGTCGGTGATGCCATCCAACCATCTCATCCTCTGTCGTCCCCTGCTCCTCCTGCCCTCAATCTTGCCCAGCATCAGGGTCTTTTCTAATGAGTCAGTTCTTCGCATCAGGTGGCCAAAGTATTGGAGTTTCAGCATCAGCATCAGTCCTTCCAATGAATATTCTGGACTGATTTCCTTTAGGATGGACTGGTTGGATCTCCTTGCTGTCCAAGGGACTCTCAAGAGTCTTCTCCAATACCACAGTTCAAAAGCATCAATTCTTTGATGCTCGGCTTTCTTTATAGTCCAACTCTCCCCTCCATACATGCTGCTGCTGCTGCTAAGTCGCTTCAGTCATGTCCGACTCTGTGCGACCCCACAGACGGCAGCCCACCAGGCTCTGCTGTTCCTGGGATTCTCCAGGCAAGAATACTGGAGCGGGGTGCCATCACCTTCTCCACATCCATACATGACTACTGGAAAAACCATAGCTTTGACTAGACGGACCTCTGTTGGCAAAGTAATATCTCTGATATTTTCGTATGCTGTCTAGGTTGGTTGTAGCTTTTCTTCCAAGGAGCAAACATCTTAAAAATAATTGTTTATTATTTTTTATATTATAATTATGCATTTATTTAAATGAAATAAAATAAATAAATGAATTAAAAACTATGCCAGAACAAACAAGTCATAAATGTCTGGTGTGAAAGATTCACAGCACAATCTTTTATTCTTTTGTGTCTGATAGCCACAGGCTCCTAGCTAGTGATGCAAAGACAGAGAGAAGCGGAAAAACATTGCCCATTACAATTTAGCCAAAGTGTGCAACATGAAGTCACTTCTCAGGGATCCCTCCACTTACATCTCATCTACTTCAGTGAACAGCCTTATTCGTTTTCATATCATGGATATTTCACACCTACCAAGAACTCAGGTCTTACTTAACAAAATGATTTTTATTATCAGTGGAAATCAGAATAATTTTACTGGTTATATCCCACTGATACCATTTTTATGCTACTTTCTGGTCTTTAGAGTCAATTTATTTTTTATGCAGAGAAATGCTCAGTTGGTTTAAAAGAAAAATATAACTGTTATGCAAAACCTACATCATACAGAACTTTGGTTAATAAGTGATACAAAATAGACGTGAATACAGTGACTAATAATTCTTTATGTCTGTCACTGTCTGTAGCTTAATACTAAAAATAAATATGAAATCTTATAAAAACAAGATTTCTTTCTTGGCTCTTGGGTTTAGGAGAAGTGGTTGAATAATTAGTTTTGAAGTTGCATTGGAAGAGCAAAGAAAGCTACTTATCCAACATTCAAAAAGTTTTTAGTTTTTAATTTGTTCTATCATTTAAAAATGACTTTAGAGAATACACCATTCTACACAGCAATCTATTTTCTGTAACTGTGACAGATGGGCAAATAATTATTCACATGTATTAGTATCCCTAGAGACCAGATCTGGTTACTTTGAACCCCTGGTCATGTGATTGTGTTAAAGAGTTAAGCTGTTTCTGCAATAATATGGTTTAACAAACAATCCTAAACTTTCAGTGACTTTATGATAGCAGATGCTATTTAATATGAATTTTCAAGAATAAGTATAATAATATTTCAAAAAGAGAGAAAAAGTCTATCAAAAACTTTGAGTTTCTAAACTATCTCATTGTTTGAATAGTTTTTCCTTGATTGTTCAAATAGGCATCCAGTTTAAACTTTGAATCATTCATTAATGTATCAGTTCAACCAAGAATGATTTATTGACAATTATGTGCCAGGCAGTGTGCTAATGATATGAGTTAAATGGAAAGCCATGATCCTTTATTAGTAGTGAGGGAAATAATCAAATAATCACATCAAGGAATATCCAATTACAGACTCCAATACTGTAAGGAGATTATCAAGGCTCAGTGAAAGTTTGGCAATGCAAAAGAATGCTCAAACTACCACACAATTGCACTCATCTCACATGCTAGCAAAGTAATGCTCAAAATTCTCTAAGCCAGGCTTCAACAGTACATGAACCATGAACTTCCAGATGTCCAAGCTGGTTTTAGAAAAGGCAGAGGAACCAGAGATCAAATTGCCAACATCCGCTGGATCATCGAGAAAGCAAGAGTTCCAGAAAAACATCTATTGCTGCTTTATTGACCATGCCAAAGCCTCTGAGTGTGTGGATCACAACAAACTATGGAAAATTCTTAAAGAGATAAGAATGCCAGATCACCTTACCTGCCTCCTGAAAAATCTGTATGCAGGTCAAGAGCAACACTTAAAACTGGACATGGAACAACACACTGGTTCCAAATTGGTAAAGGAGTCCGTCAAGGCTGTATATTGTCACCCTGCTTATTTAACTTATATGCAGAGTACATCATGAGAAATTCTGGGCTGGAAGAAGCACAAGCTGGAATCAAGACTGCCAGAAGAAATATCAATAACCTAAGATATGCAGATGACACCACCCTTATGGCAGAAAGTGAAGAAGAATTAAAGAGCCTCTTAATGAAAGTGAAAGAGGAGTAAAAAAGTTGGCTTATAACTCAACAGTCAGAAAACTAAGATCATGGCATCTGGTCCCATCACTTCATGGCAAATAGATGGGGAAACAGTGGAAACAGTGACAGACTTTATTTTTGGGGGCTCCAGAATCACTGCAGATGGTGACTGTAGCCATGAAATTTAAAGATGTTTGCTCCTTGGAAGAAAAGTTATGATCAAGTTAGACAGCATATTGAAAAGCAGAGACATTGCTTTGCTAACAAAGGTCCATCTAGTCAAAGCTACGGTTTTTCCAGTGGTTATGTATGGATGTGATAGTTGGACCATAAAGAAGGCTGAGTACCAAAGAATTGATGCTTTTGAACTGTGGTGTTGAAGACTCTTGAGAGTCCCTTGGACTGCAAAGAGATCCAGCCAGTCCATCCTAAAGGAAATCAATCCTAAATATTCATTGGAAGGACTGATGTTGAAGCTGAAACTCCAATACTTTGGCCACCTGATACGAAGAACTGACTCATTTGGAAAGTCTCTGATGCTGGGAAAGATTGAAGGTGGGAGGAGAAGGGGACAACAGAGGATGAAATGGTTGGATGGCATCACCGACTCAATGGACATCAGTTTGAGTAAACTCCAGGAGTTGGTGATGGACAGGGAGGCCTGGTGTGCTGCAGTCCATGGGGTCACAGAGAGTCGGACATGATTGAGTGACTGTACTGATGGAAGTTTGCAAATGGAGAGTCTGGTGTAGGCTGGGGGCAGCAGGCATAACTGCCTCAAGGAAGTGATATTTTAGGCAAGAATACAGAAGAGTTAACTGGAGAAGAGGGACAGTTTAAAGCTAATAGGAAAGGCATGCAAAAGGTATGGGGCTGAGAAATGCCTGGAAATGGTACAAGGGAGTAAAGAAAAAGTAGGTTTCTGTTTTATGGTCTCTATGTCATTTTTTTTTTTTTCCAGTTTTTTCCTTTCTTCTCAGTGGTATGCACATGGTCTCTCAATTGGTTAACAGAAGATGAAGATTTTAGAGAAGCCATATTCTGAATAAAGCATGTATTGCCTTTATTTTAACAATTGGTTAGAAGGATAGTGGAATATAGAATTCTGATTTATTTAGAGTCTTGAAACATGCAAATACTTATTGTATTTGTGTTTCTCCTCCATAAACATCATGATGTTGATGCAATTAACGTCTGAAAGGGAGAATATTTATTCTTCTAAGCAAACAGGTGACAGTGCTTTGTATTTTTTTGTTTCCTATTGAAGCTCAAACTCCAATACTTTGGCCACCTGATGTGAAGAGCTGACTCATTGGAAAAGACCCTGATGTTGGGAAAGATTGAGGGCAGGAGGAGAAGGGGACGACAGAGGATTAGATGGTTGGATGGCATCACTGACTGGATCGACATGGGTTTGGGTGGACTCAGGGAATTGGTGATGGACAGGGAGGCCTGGCTTGCTGCAGTTCACGGTGTCACAAAGAGTCGGACACAACTGAGCGACTGAACTGAACTGATGCAAGATGTTCTTTATTATGTTTAATTTTCATGTAATTTAATAATGAATAAAGATATAGTTTAATAGATGATATTTAGATCAACAAATGAACAAACGTTGAAGTATCATCTCTTTATATAAAATCACTTCCACAATAAAATAACTTCAAAAGCCTCTGCTTTATGTAATTTATTATTCTACAATAGAAAACAAGAAATTTCCCTGGGCCATGGTATGAATCTGTGTTTCTGTTACAACAGGGCATCTCAATCATGTGTCTCAATACATGACATTTGATACCCACAGTAGTGGAAATTATATAGCTATATACTCAGTGGACATGAGTTTGCGCAAACTCCTGGAGATAGTGAAAGACAGGGAAGCCTGGCATGCTGCAGTCCATGGGGTCTCAAAGCCTGGGACAAGTCTTAGTGACTAAACAACAACAATATGCATTCATTATATAGGTTATACCTATTATATATAGATATATATATATATATAGTAAATATTTTCCATGGGTAAACAGTATTATATGCACATAATATTTATTCCACATTTTTATGTCATCTGTTAAAGCTAATGTTCAGATATAGTTAATTGTACTGCTACTGCTAAGTCGCTTCAGTCGTGTCCGACTCTGTCCGGCCCCATAGACGGCAGCCGACCAGGCTCCCCCCTCCCTGGGATTCTCCAGGCAAGAACACTAGAGTGGGCTGCCATTTCCTTCTCCAGTCCATGAAAGGGAAAAGTGAAAGTGAAGTCGCTCAGTCGTGTCCGACTGTTAGCGACCCCATGGACTGCAGCCTGCCAGGCTCCTCCGTTCATGGGATTTTCCAGGCAAGAGTACTGAAGTGGGGTGCCACTGCCTTCTCCAGTTAATTGTACTATGATCTCTTAAGTAATTGATTTTTCTAATGTCTAATCCTGACATATATGATACAGAGGCAATGGCAGGCTCATCTAAATTGAAGCAGAACTTCAGTGAAAGAATGAAAAGAAAATAAATCCTGAGTAATATAAGCTGAACACCATAATATTAAAAAAAATATTAAAGATTTGATCAGAACTAATCTTGATACTAGTCCAAGTCTCCTTAATAAGCATAGACCCAAAATTCTAGAATATAAAGTCTTATAAGCCTGGATCTTTTTCTGCTCTGATAGACCTGAGAGTTGGAATCGCAAAGCCACCAGAAAGTCAGGACGGCACAGAAGCTCTGGTATCAGGAAAGCCTGCATTAGAATCCCTGCTCTCCTACCTACTTACCTTGACCCTGAGTAAATGTCTTAACTTGTCTTAGTGTCAGCTTCACAATTTTTAAACTGGGTATTGTATTGTCCTGTAGAGGAAATTATTGTAAAGAGCACAAAATGTAATGTGTGGAACATTTAAAACAGTGTCTGACATTTGATACATGCTCAATAATAGTGGCTGATATTATAGACATATTGTAACAGAATCTTCCCTGGTGGCTCAGAAGATAAAGAATCTGCCTGACATGTAGGAGATTCGGGTTTGATCCTTGGTTTGGGAAGATTCTCCTGGAGAAGGGAATGGCTACCCACTCTGTTTCTCTTGCCTGGAAAATTCCATGGATGGAGGAGCCTGGCAGACTACTGTCCATGGGGTCGCAAAGAGTTGGACACACCTGAGGATCTACCACTTTCACTTTCAATGTAATAAAAATTCAGGGGTACTCTAGTGTAGGACTAGTTAGTCCTCAATCTTAATCCTCAGTACTTTGATTTCTCTAGGGATCGCCTGGCTACTGATGACCCCCACATTATGTAAAGTTTACTTGATGCTACAAAGATTTTCAATGCAAGTGTTCTTACAGCTTTTCCTAAGATATCTCTGCAGTCATGGTTTAACAGCGAATGCCTGATTCTGGCAACCGCAGTCGTCAACCTGGCAGTTGAGGTCCTGTCTCCAGTCTCGTGGGAGTCTTCTGGCCCTCCTGCACTCCACTACGCTTGCCTAGGCAGGAACACACTGTGGCAGTGGGATCCTGGGCTTTCTGGCACGGCAGATGCTCAAGGACCACTCCAACAGAGCCCAAGGCTGTGGCTCCCAAAGTCCCATAAACTGGGAGAGTCTTTTGCCAAGAACCCCAGTGTTACGGCAGACAATGAGCCCTGACTATCAGGGGACGTCGTGAAGGGGCTGTGTGCTGAAGGCTGGCAGGCAGCCACTTTGAAAGGTTTTTGAGACCTGATTGTTTTATTATTCCAGAATTAAAGAAATACTTAAGTTTGAAAACCATCCACATCCTCAGTTTGAAAACCATCTTATCAGTCGTGCTCCTTTTCAAAATATGCTTTGTCACATGGGTTTTAATGATATAAATATCTGAGGTCTAAAAATAGTTTGGTTTTTAGAAAGAGAGGAAAAGAAAAGGAAAAAATAAAACACTAACCTAGTTCTAAATTCAACCTTTGAGAAAGAAGACTAAGAATAGAGACAAGCTATAATTTCTATCTACAAAAATAACAGAAATACTGACACATTTTTGAAGGCTGAATCAGGGTTACATACCAGATATTTGGCTTCATGTTTCCTTTAAAATAGCATTCCTGTCCATTCTTATTAGGTTTGGATTGCTCCCAAGAGTTCCTTTGTGGCTAATTTAACACCTGTGAAGTCATGGTGATATTAAGTATAAATTCACTGCCTACTGCATGGGTAATTTTATTTCACTCCAAAGTTATTGCAATAATTAGTGAAATTTCATAAAAGTTCATATTGGTTTAAATCACATTATTAATTTTTTCCATCAATTAATTAGAGAATAATTTTATGACTTAAAAATCTTTGATATCAAATATTAAAGAGTTAGGTTGGAAATAGAACTGTTTAACCATATTAAAAAGCACCTAAAATAATGTCAGGAAAGCAATGAGGTCAAATTAAAACATTGTGTGAAGTCAAATTAAAACCTAATGCCTTCTGCCAGTCTTCCTTTTTTACCTTTTACCCCCTTTTACTTTATCAAATGTATATTGTGAAATATTGTTGGGATGGGTATTGCAAAAATTACCCTGTTAGTTGGATCAACATATCAGGACACATGACTAAGTGGCAACACATTAAATTATATAAACTAGAATTTTTTCTTGTAGTTTATTTTACGTATGTAATATTTTGGACTCAGAGTAGACATTGTCAAGATAGAAGCTGGTTATGGCTTAAACTAGATTTTTTTTTTCTTGTAGGCTATTTTACATGTGTAATACCTTGGACTCAGAGTATAAATCTGCAAGATAGAAGCTGGTTATAGTTTAAAAAAGTAAAATAAAATTGGGAAAAGCTAAATTCAATAGCTATTGAAATGCAAGTTATTCTAGTTTATGGAATTTTAAGTACAAAGGATTTAAAAATATGCTCTTATTAGAAGCAAACTAGAGTTAATAACATATCTCTAATGCATATTTAATATGTTGAAGTCTTTAACTGGGAGTAATATTCATATAAATTAGAAACTGTAGTTTAAAAATAAAATATGTCAAGCATTAAGCTTTGTGCACTAAAGCATAAGCATTTTTTTGTAAATTAAGCACATATTTCTCCATGCATGTGGAATTTAAGTAGCATTATATTCTATCAAAGATTTCTTTACTTTTAAGAAAAATAAAATCAAATGAATGATATTTATAATTAGCATTTTTTGTGCCCACTATGTATTTCAGGCCAAATATAAGTATCTAAACTGAAATTATTAGATCATATCAAGAATCTCATACTCATATACCTACAAGAGCCACAGAGGAAGGAAGCAAGATTGACACGATTAAAAAAGCACGGACTCAGAAGAGGTTTTCAAAGTGTGTGTCCATCTAAAAGCATTCAACCTAATAAAAATTATAAATACTGTGTGAATTAAGACCAACATACTTTGAGGCCTACTTTGGTTAAAAAGATAGGAAAACCTTCTTTTTAGTATTTAAGAAGGAAATTATACAATAATTATGCCTCATTAGTAACGTAAACACAACTAGTCAAGATAATGTAAAATATGCAGCCAAACTTAGAAATGAAGTAGGGTAAATAGATTCAACCATTCTATGTATTTATTCAAAATACCTTTGAATGATTTCTGTGGGCTAGACAAGAAAAGAAAAGACAGATTTGGTCCTTAACATTTTAAAGGTAATAGTTAATTGACATGGATGCAAAAGTGTGTCTGGCATCCTTAAGAAGGGAAATAGTTACAAATGACTGGCTGCTATTTCCATGCAGTGGATCCATGGGTCTACCATAGACACTGGTGGTTTTCATCTGGGCGGTACCTCAAGCAAGCTTTGAAATTATGTTAGCATATTTAGTTATTGTAATGGAAGGATGCTTCTGGTATTCAGTGTGCAGACACCAGGGAAGATAGATATTCTGTAACATACTGGTAAATTACACACAATGGAGAATTTTCCACCCCAAAATACCAGTGGTGTCTTGCTTGAGAATCACTGTTCCAGACTGTTATCTCATGTAGGAGTACCATATCCAAATTATTATAATTCTCCCACTTCTAGACCACAGCTTCCTTTTATAGATCATTTTAGTGCCCCTATTATATCCAGTCTTTGACCTCATCAGTATCTGATGACATCATAATTTTTATTTGTCCAGTAAAATGTTATCATTTCCACCTTATCTTGATCAATTTTCATTTCAATCCTTCTTTTACATATACACTTACTTCACTCTCTTCCATCTCTCTTCCTCAACTGTTCTCTGCTTGCAAAGACAATTCCTGATTAACCAGATTTTTCGCTGATTCTCTGCCTACACCATTTGGAGAACATACAAATATAATGATTATTTTCACATTATTTTATCATCCCTAATCTCAAATTGGTCCTCAACACTAGTTAGCAATATTAGTATAGAGTTTCCCTGGAAATGTTGTATCTAACCAAAGTGAAAAGTGAAAGTGAAAGTCACTCAGTCATGTCTGACTCATTACAACTCCATGGACTATACAGTCCATGGAATTCTCCAGGCCAGAATACTGGAGTGGGTAGCCTTTCCCTTCTCCAGGGGATCTTCCCAACCCAGGGATCGAATCCAGGTCTCCCACATTGCAGGCGGATTCTTTACCAGGTGAGCCACAAGGGAAGCCCAAGAATACTGGAGCGGGTGGCCTATCCTTTCTCCAGAGGATCTTCCCCACCAGGAATTGAACCAGAGTCTCCTGCATTGCAGGCAGATTCTTTACCAACTGAACTATTAGGGAATCTCGTATCTAACCAAAATAATTTTTAAATATCTTTTCTTATGTCATTAAGCTTTCAATACTCCCTGTCTACTTGTTCCTCTCAAATATGACTGTTTCCTAATTATCTTAGAAAATATGGTGATTGAAAGATATCTACCTCATTTTCCTACCAATAAATGTACCTTTGCATCCACGCATGCTCAGTCATGTCCCACTCTGTGTGCCCCTATAAACTGTAGCCCACCAGGCTCCTCTGTCCATGGAAGTCTCCTGGTAAGAATACTGGGGTGGGTTGCTATTTCCTTCTCCATGTGGTCATCCAGACACAGGGATAGAACCTGCGTCTCCTGCACTGCAAGAAGATTCTTAACCAGTGAGCAACCAGGGAGGCCCTTAATGTACCTTGATGTCTCTCCTTCTGTTGAATTGTTCTCTGGTTAAAACCGACTGACAGCCTCCTCTCTTTCCAAGTCTAAACTCTAACTTGTATTCCAGATCTCACTCCAATTAGCGTGTGAACAGAAGATTCTTTTATTCTCCTAATGCTCACCTTTTCTAAGAACTAACAATATTCTCACTTAAGTGGGTCATTTCTATGAACATACGCACAAAACGCAAGTGCTGCCCCCAGTTGCCGCCTCACTTCTCTGCGGCCCATTACAGCTAAAGGACTATTAGTATGGAATGCCCTCTCCCTCAGGGCTCTGTTCTCTTGAACATATTCCAATTAGGCTTTTTCCTTGGGACTCATAAAACCCCTCTGCAAGGTCAATATTCAGTTTGCCAAGTCCAATGATTCCTGTTCTTCATTTTACATTTTCAGCAATTTGTCAAGTTTATCTCCCTCCTTCTTAAAACATGTCTCTTATTTGTCTTCCAGCATCCCATGATCTCTTGGCTTTTCTTGTACTCTAAATATCTGAGTGACCCAGGATTTAGTCTTTGGTCCTCCTCATTTGTTCATGTGAAAACTCTGCCTGGTTAATTTTATCCAGTCCCCTTGCTTTAAATAGTATCTATATGCTGATGACTCTTAAATTAGTAACTTTGAATGAGAATTCTCCCCTGAGCTCCAGGCACATACATTCAATATCGTACTCACGGTCTCCTCTTCTATGGAAGTTAGGTATTTCAAACTTAACGTCAAATAACTTGCAATCCCTACTTCAACCCCATCTCCCAAACATGTTCCTCTTTAATTCTACTCATTTCAGTTAATAATCTCACCATTTACTCAATTAATCTCAAACACAGGAATTAGCCTTGAGTTCTCTTTCATATCCATATTCAATTCATCAAAAAGCTTTGCAACACTCCTTTAATTTTCACCTCTTTCATCCTTCACTGAAATCATTTTAAGTATCTCACATAAAAATTATTGAAATCTCTGCTCAGAAGTCATCATTTACAATGTCCATTTACTTTTCTCCTTATCTAATATATTCCCTGCCAAAAGTACTCTCTGTAATTGTCTTCCAGTATTTAATACTATTTGAAATTACCTTAATGTTTTTTTTTTAATTTACTTGTTTATCTTCACCTCCTCTAGCTTAAAGTTCCATGAAAAAAATAGCAAAGATCTTATCTCCTGTGTCAATATGCCAAGTGTCACAGCACCACTGAGTAAAGACCTGTAAACTACCATAATGGATAGGTTTGCAAAATTACTGCTATATGAATCAGAGACCTTAGTTAGCTCTTATCAAGTTTTAGCAATACTTTCACGGACATAAGCTATCAAGAGATTAAATCAAGCACAAAGGCCTGGACTATTGATGGTGGCACCCCAAATTCTTCATCCTTTCATTGGACATGCACTTTCTGGACCAGTGA
Source organism: Giraffa tippelskirchi (assembly GCF_054371585.1). Classification (NCBI taxonomy): domain Eukaryota; kingdom Metazoa; phylum Chordata; class Mammalia; order Artiodactyla; family Giraffidae; genus Giraffa; species Giraffa tippelskirchi. Next base: position 172,472,321 of record NC_137280.1, on the reverse strand, counting down.
AGGTAAGGTCAATAAATGAGCTACATATGTTATTAACCTACATCATGGGGAGAGGTGAGATTATGAAAAAGCTTCTATGACCTTTTCCAGGGAGTATGAGTCCTAAAATCATGGATTCTGAGTGTGTTAATGACCATAAACAATGTTTGAACAAAGACATCTTGTTAAGAACATTTCATGGATAAAAAGCCTTCTCTTTAAAAACATTAGTTGACCATTTACCTGGAGGTCCAGTAATCATGTGGACATGATTAGGCTGGTGAGCCTCTCTTCTTTACTTCATTAGCACTGGACCCCAGGAGAAGTGGATCACAGTCCACTAGCTGTTTTAGCTTTCTCAAGAGGGTCAAGAGAGGTAAATCATTCTTAGATCATGAAGGGCAGCGGATTACAGGTTAAGTAGCTTAAATTTAACCCACTGAAAGGTTTTGAATAAGTAGAGATCTAATCAGATTAGGGTTTTTGTTTTTTCTTTTAGAAAGATCACTCTTAGAGCCTCCTTGTCTGTTTTTTAGCCTTTAATCTCATCCCTTTAGCCACTTGATGCAAAGAACTGACTCATTTGAAAAGACCCTGATGCTGGGAAAGATTGCAGGTGGGAGGAGAAGGGGATGACAGAGGATGAGGTGGTTGGTTGGCATCACCGACTCAATGGACATGAGTCTGAGTAAACTCCAGGAGTTGGTGATGGACAGGGAGGCCTGGCGTGCTGCAGTCCATGGGGTCGCAAAGATTCAGACATGAACCCCTCCCTTTGTGTATTGTTTCCAAGGCCTCCAGGGCATGCTCAATAGAACTGGGGTCTTAGGGCATCCTGGTCTCAATCTTTACCTCAGGGGAAAGATCATAGAGTAAAATGCTATAAATTTGGTGTAGGTATTCATCACATTCATTAAATTTTCTGTTACTTACAGGTTTCTAGGAGATTTGTTTATTATAAATGAGTACTAAATATTATGAAACAAATTTTCTGTATCTGAAATGATACATGACTTTCACCTTAATGTTGTAAATGTGAAGAATTAATTTTTCAAATGGTAAATTAATATTATGTTTCAGTAATATATCCAGCTTCATTTGATGCACTTTCCTTTCTTTATTGTTGAATTCAAATGGCTATTATTTTCCAAGACTCTGCATTTGTTTCTTGAAAGAGATCAGTCTGTAAGTATTTTCTTATATAATATTTTCAAGATTTCGGATTAGGGTTATGCTGGGTTTGTAAACTATTAAATTTTTCATCTTTTTTTAAAAAAAATAGCATTATTGTTTTGTTATATGTGAATACACTGAAAAAGACATCAGGATTTAGGCTTATATGGAAAACTCCACTGAAAAGCTCATCTTTATTTATGTGACTGTTTTCCATCATGTATCCCAAGCTTTAAAAGTTTTGCTGTTATTGTTGTTTAGTCGATAAGTGAAGTTTGACTCTATTATGAGTCCATAGACTGTAGCCTGCCAGGTTCCTCTGTCCATGGGACTTCCCAGGTAAGAATATACAACTATATACATTTCTTATTCCTGTTTCTGTCTGTTTTGAAAGGTTGTGTCTAAGAGCTTTCTACTTCATATAAATTCTAGTTAAATGTTACAATTTTTTCATCAATATCTATTTTTGTTTTTATATCTGTGAGCAGATATACCTATCCCCTTTGTTATTTAGAGATTTATCAATTTTATTAATTTTTTCAAAAACAAGAGCTTTAGGCTTTATAGATTCTCTATATTGTGAACTTGTTTTCTGTTTCATTCATTTTTACACTTTTCTTTAATGTTTCCCTCTATTTTGGAGAAAGCTAGTTTATTATCTTTTAAATAACTCATTAAAAAATGAATTTAGTCCATCGATATTCAGCATTTGTTTCCAATAAATCCACTTGGTAACGTAAATTTTTTTGAAGTATGGTGTGAGTTCATTTTACTAATTTTGATGTGTTATAATATGTGAATTCTAGGTTAAAATATGGGCTTTCCTGGTGGCTCAGATGATGAAGAATCTGCCTGCAATAAGGGAGACATGGGCTTGATCCCTAGCTTGAGAAGATCCCCTGGAGGAAGGTATGGCAATCCATTCCAGTATTCTTGCTTAGAGAATCCCCACGGACAGAAGAGCCTGGTGGACTACAGTCCATGGGGTTGCAAAGAGTCAGACAACACAGCACAGGTTAAAATATGTATGTGGTGGTTTAGTTGCTAAGTCATGTCCAACTAATTGTGACCCCATGGACTGTAGCCTGACAGGCTCCTCTGGCAATGAGATTTCTCAGGCAAGAATAGTGGAGTGGGTTGTCATTTCCTTCTCCAGGGCATCTACCCAACCCAGGGATCGAACTTGGGTCTCCTGCCTTGCAGGGGGATTCTTTACTGACTGAGTTGCCAGGGAAGCCCAAAAGGTATATGTGCATATATATTATTCATATCATACACATTTAGTTCTCATGATACCAATGTGAGTTCTACATTGATTCAAGTTATTTGTAAATGAACTGTTTATTATCTAAATATTTATGAATTTTCTACATATCTAGACTTTTTATGTCTCAGTATTCAAAGATAATTCAATTCAATTCCAGGTGTATAAGTTGTGTTTAGAAAAGGCAGAGGAACTGGAGGTCCAATTGCCAGCATCCTTTGGATCATAGAAAAAGCAAAAGAATTCCAGAAAAACGTCTACTTCTGTTTAATTGACTACAAGAAGCCTTTGACTGTGTGGATCATAACAAACTGTGGAAAATTCTTAAAGAGATAGGGATACCAGACCACCTGACCTGTCTTCTGAGATACCTGTATGCCGGGCAAGAAGCAACAGTTAGAACCTTACATGGAATTAAGGACTGGTTCAAAACTGGGAAAGGAGTACAAAAAGGCCATATATTGTCACCCTGTTTATGTAACATATATACAGAGTACATAATCAAACCAGTTAATCTTAAAGGGAATTAAACCTGAATATTTCTTAGAAGGACTGATGTTGAAGCTGAAGCTCCAATACTTTGGCCACCTGATTGAAAGAGCCAACTCATTGGAAAAAGACCCTGATGCTGGGAAAGATTAAAGGCAAAAGGAGAAGAGGATGGCAGAGGATGAGAGGGTTAAATTGCATCACCAGCTCAATGGACATGAACCTGAGCAAACTCCCAGAGAGAGTGGAGGATGGGAAAGCCTGGCGTGCTGCAGTCCATGGGGTTGCACAGAGTCGGACATAACTTAACAACTGAACAACAACATTCAATGATATTTTAATTCTATTATAAGCAGCATCCTGTCTTTTAGAGGGCTAACATATTCTATTGGCATATAGTGCAGTGATGTTTGTTGTAGTTACTAATTTTATGGCTATCAGTTTAATACCTGCTTTTTTGTTTACCCTAGCTGTTCTGTGTTCTGTTTTCTTCTATCTTGGCTTCATTGAGGTTTTTAAAAAATCTTTTTCACCTATTAGATTTTGGTTATACATAATTTATTATTCTCTCAATGATTAGCAAAGAGAACACAACCTACATTGCTGGTGTATTAATATCTTAACTAAATCAGAACTTTTACATTTCTAAAACATTGCAAAAACCTTAGAACTTTTTAAATCTCTTTACCACTTACCTTTTTGCAGCAAATAAATGGACTTAATTGGTACATATATTTTACATTTCACAAGATGTTATTACTCTTCTTTCAATCTGCACATATTTTTCTTTAATTCATCTTCCTATTTCCTCTTTACAAGGCTGTTTGTTTCATTCTGCATTTTTGTGCTTCTTTCTAGGAATATCTTCCTTCTTCTTGAAGTGTATTCATTGGCATTTTTTTTAGTACCAGTCGACTGTGACAAATCCACTCAGCTTTTGCTCCTCAGGAAATGTTTCTCCTTTACCTCAATTTTGAAAGAATTTTCACTCCACACAGAATTCCATGCCATTGGTTATCTTCTTTGAGAATTCTAAAATATATTTCTTCCTTCTACTTTTACTTTGTGGAAAACTCATCTAGTCATTTTTTTTTTTTTGCTGTTACAACTTTGAAGTGGATTTGTATTTTTTCGTCCTTTGGCTGCTTTTATGACTTCTTTACCTTTAGTTTTCAGCCACTTCATCATGATGTACACAGCTTTCTTCCTTCTTTTTTTTACCAAGAGTGTTGCCCATGTAGATTACATGTATGTGTATATGTACTTCTGTCCATGAATTCTACATCTTTTCTGTTCTTTTCTCTATTTTCTTTTTTTCTCACATTGCCCCAGTGTGGATAAGTTATACTGACATGTTTCAGTCAACAATCATCACTTTTCTTCTTTTTCTTCTGTAGTAAAACCTTTGTATTGCTCAATAATTTAAGAGTTTTCCCAGTTCTCCTGTAAATTATTTCATATTGTCATATACATTCTTGAATATTTTCAATACCTTTACTTTGATGAAACTCCAATACTTTGGCCACCTGATGGGAAGAGCTGACTCATTGGAAAAGACCCTGATGCTGGGAAAGATTGAGGGCAGGAGGAGAAGGGGACAACAGAGGACGAGATGGTTGGATGGCATCACTGACTCAGTGGACATGAGTTTGAGCAAGCTACAGGAGATGGTGAAGGACAGGGAGGCTTGGCATGTTGCAGTTCATGGGGTTGTAAAGAGTCAGATATGACTGAACAACTGAACAAAATACAAAAACAAAATTTCCATGCCATTATTGTATAATGCGTGCCAGTATATTTCTGATGGATTTGTTTCAAATTTTTCTTACTATACCATTTTGTTTTCTCAGTTATGTCTCTTTACCTCCTATTATGTCTGATGATTTTGCTTGAATGTTGGACATTGTGTATAAAATATTACAAACACCCTGGATTATGGTATCCTCTTTCAGAAAAGAATAGATTTTATTCTGTAAGGAAGTTAGAAGGCAGACACTGTGACAGATATTATCCAGCTTCTTGCCTAGTTTCAGGCCTTAGCAACCCTTTTAAGGATACAGGCAATCCAGAGACTCAGTGAAACAGAGAAGTCTAGGATAGTGAAGGTGACTCCCCAGACAGTTTATTCTTGCAATAGCAAACCCTCTCTATTTTTAAATCAAATTAAAAGAAAAGCCTCCTTTTTCACAAAGGTTTCTTTTGAGCTCAGACCTGGAAAAGGTTTTCTCATGAAAAACATAATTTTTATCACAATACTTTTTTCAACTCTAATGTAATAAATGTTTCTACAACCATCTGTCTCTTCTGCTAGACCTCATGCATCTTTATGGCATGCAGAGTTCATTCCTTCTTTAAAGGACAATTTTACATCTAAAATTAACTTTGTATGTAAAACCTCTTTGTAGGTAAGATATTCAACTTTATTAGCATTTAGAATATAGATATCAACTACTGGTCTGGATGGCAGCACCAATTAAGACTTTTCCTTGGACTGGAAATTACTTTGAAGAGAGAGAAAATGGACAGACTTTGGCTGTAAAAATGCTCCTGAATAGAAATTTCTCTAGTGAGCAGAAGGCCAAGGATATAAAAAAGAGTATTTAAATGCATGTTGTCTTCACAAAGCTGAAATGTGGGCAGACAGCTTATTGCTGTTTTAATGGCACCTTGCAGAGATGAAATTAACATTTGATTTACATGAGTGTCCTTGGGCAGAGGCAATTGTGACTACTCATATCCACTGATAGGAGCTGAATTAGTTTTAACCTCTCAAAGAAATAATCTAGAAGTCATAATGAAAAGCTAAATGCAGATGTCCACTTAATACACAGTGGTACTTCAAGCAGTAAGAAAGAGATTGAGGCATAATAGTATTTTATACCTATTAAATAGCTGTCCTTTAAGGAGTCAAATGAATTTATAACATTTTTGAAGGTGATAAACTAGTTAGAGAATGTGACTTTACCACTCTGAAAGTAATCTATGACTTAGGAATCATGAGACTGTAAGTTAGGAAACTCTAGGGCTGGAAACTCTATGCTTTCAGGGGTCACGAAGATCTAAATATGAAGTAGCCAATATGACATTTTAAGAAGGACTAAGGACTATGATTAATTGGAGAGTAAAAATTTTGCATAAAAGCAATCAAATTCATTATTTTAAAATTATTCTGCAGGTCAAATAAGATATGTATATAGGTCAAACTGAAAAATGGGCTACTGATTTTTGATCTATGACTCGAGTTCAACCCAGATTACCAGCAGACTTGAGGACTGTGCTTATTCTAATGATATTATGTTATTGAACATCCTTAGTCAAAATAACTGTAAATTTCTATATTGCACAATATTTTTAAGACCTGTAGCATATATAGAAATTATTATCCTCCATGTTTATAAATAGAAACATTGATGCTTTAAATTTAAGTGAATTAACTGGTATATCCCAGGATACAGAATAGCATAGTTAATTAATTAAACATCAAGTTTCATGTGGGTTATCCCATCACAGTGAAAAATCTCTCTGACAGAAAGCCAGAGTGGGTTGAATAATGTTCTTGCAAAATGTATGTCCATTTAGAACCTAAGAATGTGATCTTACTTGTAAGTCAAATGGTTACAACAATAGTTAAGATGAAGTCATACTGGACAGGAGCAGGCCCTCAATCCAAGGGCCCTTACGAGAGGACTGGCACGAGACACAGGAGGGGAGGCCAGGGGACAGCGAAGGCGGAGACTGGAGCGATACCAGCCAACACACGTCAGGGGTCGTCCGCGCCCACCAGAAGCCAGGAGAGAGTCAGGGCGCAGACATCCAGTCACAGCTTCCAGAAAGAGCCAACCTGGATGGCCTCTTGATTTCAACTTTGCTGAAAGCTGAAACCATGATAGAATAAAAAGATAGAAAGTTGCACCATGATAAAAAATGTTTCCATTATTCTAAACCACCAGTTTGGGGTACTATGTTCTGGTAGTCCAGAGAAACTAATATACTGCAGAGAAACATGCTTTAATTTACTAATAGAAATGTTGGATAGAAAATGTTATAGCAATCCCCTTACCAATTTCAGAAAACTCGGGAATACATATCAAAATGAAAGAACAGTATGAATCTAAAGACCACTAATTTACTTTTTCACCATATTAATTTTTTCCTCTATATTACAAGGGATATATTTTACATAGATTTGAAGCCATCTTCATTAGTTTTAAGCTTTATAGCTTGAATCTATTTAGGGAAGTATATATGCTTACTAACATAAAAGTATTTGCATTTTATGTCGGAGAGTGTTTTGCCTATGTTTTCCTCTAGGAGTTTTATAGTTTCTGGTCTTACGTTTAGATCTTTAATCCATTTTGAGTTTATTTATGTCGGAGAGTGTTTTGCCTATGTTTTCCTCTAGGAGTTTTATAGTTTCTGGTCTTACGTTTAGATCTTTAATCCATTTTGAGTTTATTTATGTCAGAGAGTGTTTTGAGTATTTGCATTTTAAACATCTTAACAATTCTTACAACCTATAATCATGGTCTTGCTCCACTTGTGTGCAAGTACTGACAAGCTACCAAAAGCAGAACCATATTTTCCTACATTTTCAAATCCTTGGGAGTTTGTTAGGAGTAGGACAGAGGCCTTAACGTGAATGACAGCTAACATAGAGTCTCTGTCAAATAACAGAATCTTTGCTTTTTGAAACTTGGAATCCAAGTTCTGGATTAGTTGGCATTCTTCCTATACACATTTCACCTGGAAATGGTGATGTCCATATGTAAGAACTTAAGTGATCCAGGAAAGGACAATACATATTTAAAAGCATGTGTAAAATATTTTCAGTGAACAAGAAAAGGAAAATGGCTAAATCCATATGGCGGTGAATACATATTGAAGTTGAATATAAGAAGGGAGATTTGATGAATGATCTTATTAATTCTTTCAATTAGAAAAGGAAATACTTATCATTAAATATATGATTATAACAATCTTAAAAGATGTAAATATTAAGTTATTAATAGCAGTTCTTAAGACAATAGGCCCATCGTTTATAAATCTATAAACAGCTATATAATATTATTTGATAAACTCACACATAGAGAAAGTATTTTGATCACCACCTCCCCCATGAAATCTTGTTCATTCATTCATCTTCAGCCTATATATATTTTTTTAAATTTTTTGAATTTTCATTGGTGGAAAATTGTTTCACAATGTTGTGTTGGCCTCTGCTGTACAACAGTGTGAATCAGTCGTAATTACACATACATCCACTCCCTCCCTCCCCTCCTCTCATCCAACCGCTCAAGGTCATCACAAAGTGGCAGGCTGGGTTCCCTGTGCCATACAGCAGCCTTCTATCAACTATCTATTTTACACATGACAGTGTATACATGTCAAGGTTACTTTCTCAATTCCTTCCATCCTCACCTTTCCCCACTGTTCTCAACTGTTCATCAGTTCCCAACTAGGTTCATCAGTACTATTTTTCTAGATTCCATATATATGTGTTGATATATGATACTTGTTTTTCTCTATTTCACTCTGTATAAGAGGCTCTAGGTTCATCTACCTTACTACAACTGAGTCAAATTTGTTCTTTTTTATGGCTGAGTAATATTCTGCTGGATATATGTACCACACTTTTTTTATCCATTCATCTGTCAATGGACATCATGGTTGCTTCCATGCCCTGGCTATTATAAATATTAATAATTTGATTAAAAATAATCTGAATTTTAAAAACCGGACTGAGTTCAGTTATGTGGAATTCCAATTTTTGATGCAAATTATCTAGTTTTATGATAAATTTGGATTATAATTTCAGGAATCTCTTGAGAGTAGGCCAAATTGTATGTATAAAATCATTGCATTATTATTAATACTTCAAATATGAAAAATGTTCCACCCCAGAAACACATTCAAAACATGATTTGAAACTCAGAACTTTTAAAGATTCTTCATAAGAATCGACTTACTCCACAATGTAGCCAAAATACAGAACACATAATGGTTTAAAAACTACTATAATACCACTTCTTTGGGGAAAAAAATCACTTCGTGTTTTTAGTTGACAAACCTGTCCCTTGTCCAAAAGATTATCCATTGTAGGTAACGCCCGGGAAGACTTCTGTTCCCATTCTCATCCATGTTAAAGTATCCTCGGGTCTCCTGCTGTGGGCAGGTTTGAAGAAAAACTAGAATTAGGACAGCTATCAGTGGGGATTTTGGGGATTTGCTTAGCAACAATTACTATTATAATGATAATAATAACAATGGCCTTTATTAAACAAATAACTCCCCTCAAAGACTCTTTTGCAGTAAGTTAGAATTCATTATTATCAAAGCATTAACTGTTAGTGACATTTATATTTCAGCTTTAGTACTTTCTGTAAGATAAATTTTAGCTCTTACATCATGCATCACTGCTAGGCGATACTTAAAATCAACACTGTTTTTTCTATTTTCAGACACGTCCAGTAATCCATGAACATGTTCCTTAAATAAGCATGTGTCTTATGGCTTTACCCAGATTTTTAACTGGATGTAAAACGTTCAGTTAGTGGAAACGTTGAATATAATAGTCAATCTTAGCCGAGAGAACTATTTCAGTAAAAAAAAAAAATAAGGTGAATGACTGCTTTGTATATTAAAAAAAAAAAAAAATCATAGAAGACCCTAGTCAAGTCTTGATGGCTGTAAAATGTAGTATTTCAGAAAAAGCGTACAGTGGTCTTCCCTTATCTGTGATTTCACTTTCCATGGTTTCAGTTACTTGAAGTCAACTAGAGTCTAAAAACATTAAAAAGGAATATTCTAGAAATAAACACACATGTTTTAAATTAGGCTCCTTAGTTGTGTGATGAAATCAAGATCCTTCCTGCCCCAGATCCCCGGCCATCAATACCGTGTGCTCCTGACATCCCAGCATCAATACTGTTCTTGCTCCATGATCTGGGATCACCAGAAGCAGACAATCCTCCTTCTGAAGCATTGTCAGAAGGTCAAAAATAGCCTAATGCTAAGTCACAATACCTGCATCTTTCATCTAACTTCATCTCATGGATGTTTTTTAATCATCTCACATCATCACAAGAATGGTGAGTACAGTACCAGGTATTTTAAGAGGGAGACAGCAGATGCTGTAATAAAAGCTACTCACATAACTCACATATGGTTATAATTGCTCTCATTTGTGATTAGTTATTGTTGTTAACCTCTTATTGTGTCTAATTTATAAGTTAAACTTTGTATAGGAAAAACAATATGTTTAGGTTTCAGAACTATCTGAGGTTTCAGGCATCCACTGGTGGTCTTGGAATGTATCCCCTTTGAATAAGTGAGGACTAGTGTTCAGTCCACATTTATTTAATTTCACTATTTAAAATTTGAGATTACCAGGTTTTAAAAAGTGCAACCCACTTCTCATCTTTGTGCCTCTGTCATTTTGAACCATCTGCTGTTATGTCAATTACCTCTCTTCTCTAAACATCATTTTCAGCCATCTTACTCTACAGGCATATAATACATGACTGTGGAATCAAGTCATCATAGCAGAATGAAAGGAAAGGAAGACAAACTAAATTTTTTAGTAAAATCTCTTGTGAGACAATTATTACATTGGTCATGGGAGAGAGCTGTGACATCTGATGGTCTCAATTGAAAGCTGGGTATATAATAATTAACTGTATATATATGCAATTTTATTAGCTAAGATCACCCCCCCATCCCTGCTTAAGCGGGAAGAATAACTATTTAAAGATTTATTTAAGAAACAATCAAATGATCCACATGAAATACTTAGAACTATTCCTAATATATACTTCCAGCTACTATAAAACTTGGTGAATGATTTTATAGAAGAGGAGAGTAAAAGATGATTTCAATATTTTAAGTCTTAGTGCCATTAACACAGATATGGGAATGTAAGAAGATAGTTACTTTTTTATGTTTTTATGTAAGTTAACAGCGGGGCATGTGAGTAGAATCTCTTGAGAAACACTTGGGAATTGAAAATTAAAATTTAAGTTGCAAACACAGAAAATCAGAGCTTAGCTGAAAATACAGTGAAATATTAAACACCTGAGGATGGAAGAATTAGCATTATATGCGACATGAGACAATGCTCTAGTTGTGTTGGTCATTTATCATTCTTGAACCACAATTTGTTTTCAACTAAAAAATAAAACTTATTGACTATACAATGGCTGAGATTTTTATGAGATTTTAAATTTTATGGCAATGAAGCTCTCTCTAGCCACGTATGAATAATATTCTCTGTTTGTAGGGATCTTCAAGGCTTTAACTCAGTGAATTATTTTACTTGGGCTAATGGCATAAATTAGCTTTAATAATAGCATAGATGTGGTTAATTGTAATTATATCTATGAAATTATTGTTTGGGGGATCAAATATTCAAAAATTAATCTCTTTGCCAAGACGGTTATAGAACTCAGCTCAAATTATTATTGCTGAACCAAAGTCTGTAGCAGCAGCACCAAAATTAACATTAAAAAAAGAAAGAAGGTGGGTGGGACAAGTTTTGAGAAATAAATTATACTTGAGTTTTAGTATTTTAAATGGATATATATTATACTTTTGGAAAATATTTCACTCATATTACTTTATCTTTAGTGGGTCCAAGGCCTGATAAGAATGTAGCTGTTTACAAAGAAACTACTAGGACAAAAAACTAACCCAAATTTCACATACTTAAAAGATAATTTTAATGAAAAAGAAATGAAAGAAACAATAGTAAAGATTAATAAAACTAAAAGCTGATTCTTTTAGAAGATAAACAAAATTGACAAATCTTTAGCTAGACTCAGCAGGAGAAAAAAAGAGAAGAATCAAATCAACAAAATTAGAAATGAAAAAGGAGAGGTTACAACAGACAATGCAGAAATACAAAGGATTTTAAGAAACTATCATGAACAACTATATGGCAATAAAATGGGTAACCTGGAAGAAATGGACAGATTCTTAGAAAAGCTCAATATTCCAAGACTGAAACAAGAAGAAATAGAAATTATGAACAACCCAATTATAAGCACTGAAATCGAACTGTGATTAGAAATCCCCCAAAAAACAAAAGCCCAAGACCAGAAGGCTTCACAGGTGAATTCTATCAAACATTTAGAGAAGAGCTAATGCCTATCCTAAAACTCTTTCAAAAAATTGCAGTTCAGTTCAGTTCAGTTCAGTCGCTCAGTCGTGTCCGACTCTTTGCGACCCCATGAATTGCAGCATGCCGTGCCTCCCTGTCCATCACCAACTCCCAGAGGACGGAATAATTTCAAACTCATTCTATGAGGCCACCATCACCCTGACACCAAAACCAGACAAAGAAAACACAAAAAAGAAAACTACAGGCCAATATCACTGATGAACAAAGATGCAAAACCCACAACAAAAGATCAGCGACAGAATTCAACAACGTATTAAAAAGCTCATGCACAATAATCAAGTTGGGTTTATTCGAGGGATGTAAGGATTCTTCAAGATACACAAATCAATCAATGTGATACACCATATTAATGAATTGAAAGATAAAAATGAAATGATAATCTCAATAGATGCAGAAAAAAGCCTTTGACAAAATTCAGCACCCATTTATGATTAAAACTCTTCAAAAAATGGGCATAGAAAGAACCTGCCTCAACATGGTAAAGGCCATATATGATAAGCTCCCAGCAAACATTATTATTAATGGTGAAAAACTGAAAGTGTTACCCCTAAGATCAGGAACAAGACAAGGGAGTCCATTTTCACCACTATTATTCAACACAGTTTTGGAAGTCCTAGTTACAGCAATCAGAGAAGAAAAAGAAATAAAACGAATCCAGATTGAAAAAAGAAGTAAAGCTCTCACTGTTTACACATGACATGATACTATACATAGAAAACTGTAGATACTATCAAAAAATTACCAGAGCTAATCAGTGAATTTAGCAAAGTTACAGAATACAAAATCAATACACAGAAATAATTTGCATTCCAATATACTAACAATGAAAAATCAGAGAGAGAAATTAAGGAATCAATCCCATTCACCATTTCAACAACAAAAATTAAATAACTAGGAATAAACTTACCTAAGGAGACAGAATAACTGTACACAGAAAATTATAAGACACTGATGAAAGAAATCAAAGACAACATAAACAGATGAAGAGATATTCCATGATCCTGGGTAGGAAAAAGCAATATTGTGAAAATGATTATACTACCAAATGCAATCTACAGATTCAATGTGATCCTTATCAAATTACCAATGGCATTTTTCACAGAACTAGAACAAAAAATTTTACAATTCATATGGAAACACAAAAGACACTGAATAGCCAAAGCAGTCTTGAGAAAGAAGAATGGAGCTGGAGGAATCAACCTCCCTGACTTCAGATTATACTACAAAGCTACAATCATCATTGGAGAAGGAAATGGCAACCCACTCCAGTACTCTTGCTTGGAAAACTCCATGGACTGAGGAGCCTGGTAGGCTACAGTCCATGGGGTCGCAAAGAGTCAGACATGACCAAGCGACTTCACTCACAGTCATCAAGACAGGATGGTACTAGCACAAAAACAGGAATATAGACCAGTGGAACAAGATAGAAAGCCCAGAAGTAAACCCACACACCTATGGGTACCTTATTTTTGACAAAGGAGGCAATAATATACAATGGGGCAAAGACAGCCTCTTCAATAAATGGTGTTGGGAAAACTGGACAGCTACATGCTACATGGAAAAGAATGAAATTATAACACTTCTTAACACCACACCCAAAGATAAATTCAAAATGGACTAAAGACCTAAATTTAAGACCAGAAACTATCAAACTCTTAGAGGAAAACATTGGCAGAACACTTGATGACATAAATCAAAGCAAGATCCTCTATGACCCACCTCCTAGAATAATGGAAATAAAACAAAAGTAAACAAGTGGGACCTGATTAAACTTAAAAGCTTTGCACAGCAAAGGAAACTATAAACAAGGTGAAAAGACAACCCTCAGAATGGGAGAAAATAATAGCAAATGAAACAACTGACAAATGATTAATTTCTAAAATATACAAGCAGCTCATACAACTCAATGCCAAAAAAACAAACAACCCAATCAAAAACTGGGAAAAAGACCTAAACAGACATTTCTCCAAAGAAGACATACAGATGGCTAACAAACACATGACAAGATACTCAACATCACTTATTATTAGAGAAATGCAAATCAAAACTACCATAAGATATCACCTCACACCAGTTAGAATGGCCATCATCAAAAAGTCTACAAACAATAAATGTTGGAGAGGGTATGGAGAAAAGGGAACACTCTTGCACTGTTGGTGGGAATGTAAATTGATATAGTCACTATGGAGGATGGTGTGGAGATTCCTTAAAAATTTAGGAATAAAACCACCATATGACCCAGCAATCCCACTCCTAGGCATATAACCTGGGGGAACCAAAACTGAAAAAAACAGACCCATTGTTCACTGCAGCACTGTTTACAACAGCTAGAACATGCAAGCAACCTTGATGTCCATCAACAGATGAATGGATAAAGAAGTTCTGGTACATATACACAATGGAATATCACTCAGCCATAAAATGGAACACATTTGAGTCAGTTCTAATGAGGTGGATGAACCTAGAGCCTATTATACAGAAAGAAGTTAATCAGAACAAGAAAGATAAATATTGTATACCAACACATACATACATAATCTAGAAAGATGGTACCAAAGAATTTATTTACAGGGCAGCAATGGAGAAACAGACATAGAGAATAGGCTTATGGACACAGGAGAGGGGAGGAGAGGGTGAGATGTATGAGAGAGTAACATGGAAACTTACATCACCATATGTAAAATAGACAGCAACGGGAATCTGCTGTATGTCTCAGGAAACTCAAACAGGGGCTCTGTATCAACTTAGAGGGGTGGGATGGGGAGGGAGATGGGAGGAAGGTTCAAAAGGGAGGGGATATATGTATCCCTATGGGTGGTTCATGTTGAGATTTGACAGAAAACAGCAAAATTCTGCAAAGCAATTATCCTTCAATTAAAGAATAAATTAATTAATAAAAGATAATTTTGTGTCTCATCTCAGTATGAAGGGGAAATTTTTTTTCTTGTTTCATGTAACTTTTTATTATGAATAAAATTATATTACAGATAATTATCAAAAGCTCAAAAAAATGGAGAATAAGCCACTTGAGTCTATGACAGTATTTAATATGCTATAATAATAACTAGATAATTAAAAAGGAATAGGTTTAAAGAGATTTCATTTCACTTTTAGATTTTTGAATTTATTTTGCCATTTACTCTAAAAACGGTTAATTCAGTTAATATCAGAGTTCACATACTTTGTATAATATTTATATTAGGGTTTGGTACAGAGGTGGAAAATCACTGAAAATAAGTGCAAATACTTATAAAATTTAACAATCTGTAGATATTCTCAAGTCTTTTTAAGCAAGATGGTCAAAAATAATTTTTTTATATCCTGATATTGCTATATATTTGTATAAGCCTCACATTCTCATATATTCATTCCCAGACATTTTTCTGAATGTAATTTAAAACTCCAGCAATAAAATTTATATCTAAAATATAAGCCACAATGTACAAAATGCTAATAGATTTCTAAATATATTACTGAAAGCCTTTCCTATGTGATAAGGATCATATGCTTTATCAAACTGTCTAATTTTTTAATTGTCCTATGATGCTGCTTCTTTTATCTTTGTTTTTCTTATTTTTCTAGATCGCTGCAAGTACAGCTGTCAGGAATAAGGAATCACAGCATCATCATACATACACACACAGACACAGACACACACACACACACACACACACACAAAGGTCAAAAGCTCTTTCTTTCCTTTTATAATACAAAGAATGTTTTTTATTGCTGCCAGTTTAAACCAGCTTTTCATATGCCCTTAAATAAAAGCAAATGAATAAACATACCAAACAAGTCAGAGCATAATTTTCCAAAACAAGCAATTCTAATAAAAAAAAAAAAAAATGGTACTAACACACACTCAAATGTATATACATATACCTTTCTTTAATATTACACTTATTAATATATTTATTCGATCAATTCACTCTATAAATATTTAATGAGTGCTCAGGCACTGTGATCGGGATTGGGGATATGTGATGTTGAATTAGAGATGAAACCTGTCTTGTAGAAGGGAAGACAGACGAATGAATTAGAGATTACTGACCACTGTGATAAATTATATGATAAAATCAGACATACAATTAATTCAAGGAAGTCTTTTGGGAGAATAGTTTTAAACTGCCACAATTTATTTTGCATTTTCAATATGGCTTAAACATTTCTACTATTTACTCTTTAAGGTCATATATAAAACCTGTACAACTCATTCATTTTACTTACTGCAATTTCTCTTTTTTTGAGGAAACTGCTCTCAGGGAATTCTTTAAAAGATTGCCATTGGCATACATTCAACATTCTTAAGCCCCCTCATGCTCATGTTGCTAAAACAGTCATGCACCTGTAGGCCACCTATTTCATCTCAGGAAAATCACAAAAATCTTTTTAATAGCAACTCAATCCCTTATCTGAGGATTATAAAGAAAGAGTTGTAGAAGCTATGAAATGTACACAGAAAAATACAAGAATAGCAACATGTACATCAATTATTTGATCTTATCCATTGTCCTTTCAGATAGTCAGTGATGTGACAATGTGACTTAAAAAGCTTACTGCATATTCTCACTGAGGCAGAGAAGTAGGCTTGCTTTGTTTTTTGTTTCTATGACAACTATATCTATTTTACACTATTTTTTAAATTAATGAAGATGAGTTATATACGGCCTTAATGCCCATTTAATATATTGCCTAAAACAAGCATGGCTATTTTTTTTATTCCATTAGATAAGAATATGTTCCCATTATATTTAACTGCACTGATTTTGAATTTATGGTACTTCGGGTAGAATCCGAATTGTAGTTTTATCCTTTCATAACTCTTGAGGAAATAGTGTGTGTGTACTCAGCTGCTAAGCTGTGTCTGACTCTTTGTGACCCCATGAACTGCAGCCCACCAGGATCCTCTATCCCTGGGATTCCCCAGACAAGAATAATGGAGTGGCTTGCCATTTTCTTCTCCAGGGGATCTTTTCAAGCCAGGGGTTGAACCCAGGTTGCCTGCATTGGCAGATGAATTCTTTACCACTAAGCCACCAGGGAAGCCCTGAAGAAATAGTAGGTTTGTATTATTTTAGAACATATTAAAGAATCATTTTAAGCACAACACATATTTTGATTTTTTTGCTTTAAAAAGTTGGCCAACATAAATTATGATTTTGAAAAGAAGTCCACTTTATCAAATAATTCTGTAAAAACTGATATGAAGTAACATGTCTATGTAAAAGTCCTGGAAGAAAATCTTTACTGACAAAATTTTGTTAATATATTTGATTGAACCATGTGGTATTATGATTTTGAAGGTTAAAAATACTGGCATTTTGCCTAATATATAAGCAAAACTACCTATTATGTGTACTAGATTCCAAAAAGCATATATCTGTTTACTGTGTATTAATGCAATAAGAACATACAATGTTTTGATCTTCTGGTATATTCTATACGTAATTTAAAAGATTTTAATGTGAGAATATACTATAGACATCTTAGAAAATAATGAGGGATTGAATATTTGGACTTGGTGGAATTTGTTTGGTTTATTAAAAGTAACTCCTGGATGTTTTTTCATGGGTATGACATGTATGCAATCATATATCTCTGGACCAAACAGTGATCTACCAAAATGCATTTTGACTTTCTAGGCTTCCCTGGTGGCTCAGTGATAAAGAATCTACTTGTCAATGCAGGAGACTCAGGTTTGATCCCTGGGTTGGGAAGGTTCCCTAAAGCAGGAAATGGCAACCCACTCTAGTGTTCTTCCCGGAGAAATCCCATGGACTGAGGAGCCTGACGGACTACAGCCCATGGGGTCGCAAAGAGTAGGTTACAACTTAGCCACTAAACAACAACAGCATTTTGGCTCTATTGTGAATTACCACATCACAGCTAAACAGCTACTGCCAACAGTTCAAAGACCTCAGTATCTAATAATAACCATTAAACTGGTCACCAATCTCTAACAGCAAGGACAGCATTTCACATTTTAGATAGAAAAATTATTTAGAGGTTGGACTACTAAGTACCTAAGGAGCCTGAATCTGTGTAAAATCTATACTTTTTTTTTTTTTTCAAAAGGACAGCCTTCATGCTAACTGCTAACCTGCAGCAACGGTATCTGACGCACAGGCACTATTTAACTGCTCCGGCTAAAGGAAGTCAGTCACTCAGTCATGTCCAACTCTTCGTGACCCCATGGAATCACGAAGTCATAGCCCTCCAGGCTCCTCTGTCCACAGGATTCTCCAGGCAAGAACACTGGAGTGGGTTGCCATGCCCTTCTCCAGGGAATATTTCCCACCCAGGGATTAAATCCAGGTCTCCTGCATTACAGGTAGATTCTTTACCATCTGAGCCATCAGAAAGAGCACGCTATTTCTGTTAAAAAGTGATGACTTACAGACCTGTTAACAACATAGAAGAAGGTTTTGAGAGGAGTGGAAGTTACATGAAAGATTCCTCATTCTGGGAAAGAAAGCACTCTTTAACCTTTAAGTAATGTTTTAGAGAATCTCTAGCAGGCTCATCACAAAGTTACTGAGGAGCGGCTCCCAGGTCTGAAGACAAAAGCTTTAGTAGCATCCCTTTTATATAACAAAGATACAGTAGCCTTATGGGTGCTCCATTGCCATTGCAGAAGCATCCATCAACAAACCACAATGAAAAGCAGTTGTTTTTCAGACACGTCTCCAGTCTGTGACTGCTTGAAGCTATCCCAGCTTTAATGAAAAGAAGAAACAGCATTTACAAAGAATACCTCATGTATTGTACATGTAGGCGTGTGTGTTCAGTCGTGTCCGACTCTTTGCGATATTATGGGCTGTAACTCACCAGGCTCCTGTGTCCATAGAATTTTCCAGGCAAGAATACTGGAATAGTTTGTGATTTCTTACTCCAGGAAATCTTCCCAACCCAGGGATCAAACCCAAGCCTCTTGCGTCTCTTGCACCGGGCATCTGGATTCTTTACCACCTGGGAAGTTTGTATTGTACATTTACACCTTTAAATTAATCTCCAACACAGGAGGCATATCCAAGATGGGACAGGAAGAATATATTAGAATTTCTATTTTGTCTATCACATCTTGTTTAATTTATATTTCTGTACATGATTTAATATAAAAGTAATTAGTAGAAGTATGCATGCATAAAATTTTCTCAAGTTTAACATACTTAAAATTGAGATGACGGCTCAACTCTAGGTATTATATTCTTACCAAAAGAGCTTGAAATCATCTGCTGTCGTACTCTAAAATTTAACAATGGTTTAAACTAGGCAATTGGGTACTTGAGTATCTGCCCATCACATTCTGCTAACGGAGTTTGCTATGGGATAAAATCATTTAGTATTTTGGAGTACACTATATATAAGCATAGCCTCCCATTTCCTAGTGTGCTAATTGTATCTCCATTTTTTTTTTCAGAGAGTTTCCCCTCCCATGACAGATGGAGAATTGGAGGGGCTGTTCTTCAAGTTTTCTTGCCCTCTCCTGGCTAAAGAGTGGGCACATGACCAACGTCAACCAGAGCCTCTCTCCCTTATGACTATAAATCTTGAACAGAAAAATAGCAAAGTCCAAAGACAGCTGCAGCTGACCCATCCAGATAGCAGCCTGTTGAAGGGCTTCCCCAGTAGCTCTTTCATTCAATGGATTTGCTCTATACACATGACAAACTCATTTTATCTATATTTGATAATAAAACAATTTCTATCTGACATAAGACAGAAAATCAGAATTTAAATGGATGCCAATAATTGAGAAATATAGATCCATTTTTTCCACTGGGGCTAGTGGGGTGCTTATTCCTCTAAATGAGAAAAATGTTGTTCTTAGAAATTAAAAATTCCTCAGAAGAATAGAAATCCATCTATTCATCCCATCACTTTTTTGTTAACTGATTAAGACAACAAAATAATCAATGGGTGTAGGTATAGGGCTATTTCAAATGACATAAGCATGTATCATCATTTGGTTAATAATGCAACAAGTTGATATTTATAATATCATTGCTACTTGCCAAACGCAAGTTGAAGTTTTATATGTGTATTACTTAAAGCGCTTCTTGTAATAAACCTGTGCCTTCAGTTCAGTTCAGTTCAGTCACTCAATCGTGTCCAACTCTTTGCGACCCCATGAACTGCAGCACTCCAGGCCTCCCTGTCCATCACCAACTCCCAGAGTCCACCCAAACCCATGTCCATTGAGTCAGTGATGCCATCTATCCTGTGCATTAGCTATAATGATATCCTCATTTATCACATATGAAGCTGAAGCAACTAGTTATATTTATAAAATGTCGTACAGCTAGGAGAAGAGTAGAGCACCCGCATAAACATAGACACTGTCCCTCCAGGATCTACCCTCTTCTTCCTTCACACTGCCTCTCACGTTCTATGCAAAGTTAAACCTTTTGGATTTTAAACTTTGAGTATAATTTACTTGTTCTTCACTCATCTCTTCTTGGTAACACAAGTCCGCAAAGCAAGATTTGCATGTGTGCAACAAAGGACTAAGTCAGTATGCTTGGGTTGTCCAGTTCAGTTCAGTTGCTCAGCCATGTCTGACTCTTTGCGACCCCATGGACTGCAGCATGCCAGGCCTTCCTGTCCATCACGAACTCCCAGAGTTTACTCAAACGCATGTCCATTAGTCGATGATGCCATCCAACCATCTCATCCCCTTCTCCTCCTGCCTTCAATCTTTCCCAGCATCAGGGGCTTTTCAAATGAGTCAGCCTTTCGCATCAGGTGGACAAAATACTGGAGTTTCAGCTTCAGCATCAGTCCTTCCAATGAATATTCAGGACTGATTTCCTTGAGGATGGACTGATTGAATCTCTGTGTTGTCCAAGGGACTCTCAACAGTCTTCTCCAACACCACAGTTCAAAAGCATCAATTCTTTGGCTTTCAGCTTTCCTTATAGTCCAACTCTCACATCCATACATGACTACTGGAAAAATCATAGCTTTGACTAGATGGTCCTTTGTTGGCAAAGTAATGTATCTGCTTTTTAATACGCTATCTAAGTTTGCCATAACTTTTTTTCCAAAGAGTAAGGGTCTTTTAAATTCATGGCTGCAGTCACCATCTGCAGTGATTTTGGACCCCCCAAAATAAAGTCTGCCACTGTTTCCACTATTTCCCCATCTATTTGCCATGAAGTGCTGGGACCAGATGCCATGATCTTAGTTTCCTGAATGTTGAGTTTTAAGCCAACTTTTCACTCTTCTCTTTCATTTTCATCAAGAGGTTCTTTAGTTTTTGTTCACCTTCTCCCATAGGGTGGTGTCATCTGTATATCTGAGGTTATTTATATTTCTCCTGACAATCTTGATTCCAGCTTGTGCTTCATCCTGTCCAGAATTTCTCATGATATACTCTGCCTATAAGTTAAATAAGTATGGTGACGATATACAGCCTTGACATACTCCTTTTCCGTTTTGGAATCAGTCTATTGTTCCATGTCCAGTTCTATCTGTTGCTTCTTGACCTGCATACAGATTTCTCAGGAGACAGGCCAGGTGGTCTGGTATGCCCATTTCTGTAAGAATTTTCCACAGTTTGTGGTGATCCACACAGTCAAAGGCTTTGGCATGGTCAACGAAGCAGAAGTAGATGTTGTTCTGGAACTCTCTTGTGTTTTTGATGACCCAACGGATGTTGGCATTTGATCTCTGGTTCCTCTGCCTTTTCTAAACCCAGCTTGTACATCTAGAAGTTCACAGTTCACATGCTGTTGAAGCCTGGCTTGGAGAATTTTGAGCATTACTTTGCTAGTACGTGAGATGAGTAATGTTCGATGCTGTAAAGAGCATAGAAACCTGGAATGTTAGGTCCACGAATCAAGGCAAATTGGAAGTGGTCATACAGGAGATGGCCAGAGTGAATGTTGACATTCTAGGAATCAGCGAACTAAGATGGACTGGAGTGGGTGAATTTAACTCAGATGACCATTATATCCACTACTGTGGGCAAGAATCCCTTAGAAGAAATGGATTGGCCATCATAGTCAACAAAAGAGTTGAAATGCAGTATTTGGATGCAAGCTCAAAAATGACAGAATGATGTCTGTTCGTTTCCAAGGCAATCTATTCAATATCATGGTGATCCAAGGCTATGCCCTGACCAATAATGCTGAAGAAGCTGAAGTTGAACGGTTCTATGAAAACATACAAGATCGTCTAGAACTAAACTTAAAAAAGATGCCCTTTTCATTATAGGGGACTGGAATGCAAAAGTAGGAAGTCAAGAAATACCTGGAGTAACAGGCAAATTTGGCCTTGGAGTACAGAATGAAGTAGAGCAAAGGCTAACAGAATTTTGCCGAGATATTGCACTGGTCATAGCAAACATCCTCTTGCATCAACCCAAGTGACGACTCTACACATGGACATCACCAGATGGTCAATACTGAAATCAGACTGATTATATTCTTTGCAGCCAAAGGTGAAAAAGCTCTATATATAGTCGGCAGAAACAAGACTGGGAGCTGACTGTGGTTCAGATCATGAACTCCTTATTGCCAAATTCAGACTTAAATTGAAGAAAGTTGGGTTGTCTAAACCCTGTTCAAGAGAAAGGTTTGGCCTTTGTCCAGCTCCTGGGAGATAACCTTTAGTTATGCAACGTCCTATGCAATCAGAGTGTCTTAATTTACCTGAGGCCTTGGGCCATGTAAGGATATTGTATCCTAACAACGCAATTTATCATGGAACCGTAGGATACCATATATAAATTTGAAGACTGAAGGGGTTTGGAATTAACTAAAACCACCCAGGTACACGGTCAATGGGGTCTACTGACCAATGCTCAGAAAAGAATGTAGACACCAAGGTTTCCAGCTGACAAGCTGAGCTTGCTTGGTTGCAGTACTTTAAGCGTGCTGTCACATGTGTTACTGAAGGGTTAAGGGCTGACTGCAAAGCTCCCCAGAAAGACGACAATTGGCATCCTCACCTGTTATCTCCTGGACTCTATATGCCTTTCACCTTTCCTGACCTCAATCTGATCCCTGAACTGGAATTAACCATATCCAGGCGTGTGACAGCTTTCCTGAGTTTGGTGAGTCCTTCTTCGAAGTCACTGAAACTGAAGGTGGTCTTGGGGACTGTCAAACACAACGACATTTTTTTTTTTTTTTTTTACTTTTGAAAAATGACATTCAAACATGGAAAGACAAACGAGCGCTTTTTGAGGAGATTAGGAGGTACTGATAAACACTTAAAAATGTAAAGTATCTCTGAATCCTCTAGATTAGACCTTGTTTATGAAGGCATTTATCTTTCTTATTCTGATAATAAAAACCAGACAGTCATGTCTTTCTTTTGGCTGCAAATGTATAAAAAACTGAAAAAAGCATGATGAAAACAAAAGTCACGCACAATACAGCAATCAGGGGAAAGCACTACTGAAATATGCTGCATGTGCTCTGGCCTGCCACCCACCACTTGATGTACTTTATTTTAGTCTTCATTTAGTACTTGTTCTCTACTGGGGGTGTCACCTGTTCTGACCAGTAATGTGCAATAAAGGAATGTCAAAGAATGTTAGGAGAGGTATGGAAATGCATTCTAGGGTGGAGAACCCCAAGGAGGAAAAAAAAAAAAAAAAAATCACTGTTACTCTTCTTCTCTTGGGGCAACTCTACCAAGCAAATGCATCAATGAGAGTATCAGGGTCTTCAAAACCTTTGAAAGATAGTTCCACTGGAGAAGGCAGCCCGTGGAGGTTGTAACCTACCAACCTTACCTGGTGCTAATGACATTGTGAGAAGTGGATGATCATTATCACCAGGAAAAGTCAAACCTTAAAATCACTCCTGCAGTCAGATCCTCTGGCCAAACTCTACCTCAGCTCTCAGACCTCACCCCCTTAAGGACACACACACACACTCTCACACATACACACACACCAGTTCAAGGCAGTATTCCAATGTGCAGAGATTTATCTTAGATTGGTATGGTTTTGTACTGAAAATTATAGTGTTTTCTATTTCTGTATTTCCTCTAGTGATGATCATAAAGAAGGCAGTCAGAATTTAAAACTAACATTAGTTCTCAACATTGTCAGGAACCAGAAACAACATTAAATCTATAAATATATTTTAATGTGTGTGTGTGTATATATATATATATATATATATATATATTTATGACTAGAATTATGATTATTTAATATTTTGCTTTTCCTCAAATTAACAATATGTGAAAAATTTACCTGTATCTTTAAATATGCTTAAAAATTTCTCATTGAATCCATAGTACTATATGGTATGACTATAATGAACTATAAAGTCTCTGTTTTTGGACATTTTTATATTTTCCTTTTTTAATAGTTAATTTTTTACTATTTTAATTTTTTTAATTTGGTAATTTTTTATAATTAAATATCTGTGCCATTGTTTGCTTAAATATTTGGAGTAAATTACTATAATCAAAAGTATGCTTCAGTGAATGTAAATAGTTTGTTCTTTCATCAAGTATTTTAAGAAATTCTTAGTAGCTTCAAAATAGTACATTCCACATGTTTTTTAACTTTTGAAAACAACATTTTCAAAATATCATTTTACAAAATCCTTTTGAGTACATCCATATAACCTAATATAAACAAGCTTAAACTAAGTAAATTCCTAGAAATTAAATTGTATAAAACCATTTTAAGGTATTTGATATATATTTTAAACTTACCCACCAGAAATGTTGAATTTGCAAACTCATCAACAAAAGTTCAATTCATTCTTAAAGTCTAGTTGACATAACTTGGAGAACTTGCACACTGAAGTTGACAATGATCATAATATCTAATATGTATAGAGCACTTACTTTTTTTATATCCTGTCACATTTGATTCCCAGAACAATTCTATGAGATAGGTACTATATGATTTCCATTTCAGAGATAAGAAACCTGGTTTAGGTTATTATTTAACTCTCTCAAATTCCCAGAGCTAGAGAGTGGGGTAAACGTAATATGATCACATTCTCACTTTGTTTCTTCTGTTTTCAGAACCACTAATGAGACAATGTGAGCACATTTAACAATGCAATATTAACACCGTAGAAAAAATATGCTCAAGTCTAAATTTTTCTTTAAATTTTCAGTGTGTGTATACATAACAATCTTCCTTGGAATTCATTAAACTAGTAACAAAAGTGTATAAAATATATTCTAAAAGTATTATTTATATAGGAAAGTGTTAGTCGCTCAGTCATGTCCAACTCTTTGTGACCCCATGTACTGCAGCCCTCCAGGCTCCTCTGTCCATGAGATTTTCCAGGCAAGAATATTGGAGTGGGTTTCCATTTCCTCCTCCAGGGGATCTTCCCAACCAAGGGATTGAACCTGGGCCTCCTGCATTGCAGGCAGGTTCTTTACGATCTGAGCCACAGGGAAGTATTTACATAGTAAGCTGCTACAAATAAACAATAAGATTATAAAATAATTACAAAAATATACATTTTTATCCAAAAATAAAGATGTGACACTTTTTTTCCCAGGTGGTAAAGAATCCTCGGGCCAATGCAAGAGACAGAAGAGACGCATGTTCAATCCCTGGGTCAGGAGGATCCCTTGGAGAAGGAAATGCAACCCACTCCAGTATCCTTGCCTGGAAAATCCCATGGATACAGAAGCCTGGCAGGCTATAGTCCATGGGGTCATAAAGAGTTAGGCATGACTGAGCATGCATGCATGTAATTTACTAACATGTGTAATAATAAAGACAATTTTTGAAATCTCTTGGTAGGTAAGCTCACCACTGAGCACACAGCACATAACTTCTATGTGTCTTTGCCTAGCAATTTTCATTAGTCATGTATTTTAAAAATTTATACCTTTCATATATCCCATTTCACTTTCTGAAAGAACCAGTGTTTTGGTGTTAATGGGGTGTATTTCCCATCATAAATTACTTTTTTCTGTTGACTGATAAAAGCAGGCTGAGAAATGAAGCATATAGAGCAAATGTAAAGTACTTGCACATGAAACATTGCTAGTGCGTTACAGCAGGATGAAGCACATTTACACATAGATATATGCCATGACAAAAACTACAATAAAAAGGTGCCCTATTACATTACCAGATAATAGCATTTATTTTATTCCTGTAATGTCACACCATCTTCCTGCTCATACAGAAGAGTCTTCAATTTATGAACTTTTAGAAGTAATACACTCTGCGTTTACTATGGAAAGAATGGAAAACTACCTTAGAAAAATAATTCTAGGCTTATTTCTGCTACCTATTACCTGTGTCACACTGGGCAAACAAATTACCTTCTTTGGTCCTTGTTTTCTCATATATAAAGCAAAGTAGTGGTTACATTCAGTTCAGTCGCTCAGTAGTGTCCCTCTCTTTGAGACCCCATGAGCCGCAGCACGCCAGGCCTCCCTGTCCAACACCAACTCCCAGAGCCCACCCAAACCCATGTCCATTGAGTGGGTGATGCCATCCAAACATCTCATCCTCTGTCATTCCCTTCTCCTCCTGCCCTCAATCTTTCCCAGCATTAGGGTCTTTTCAAGTGAGTCAGCTCTTCGCATCAGGTGGCCAAAGTATCGAAGTTTCAGCTTCAACATCAGACCTTCCAATGAACACCCAGGATTGATCTTCTTTAGGATGGACTGGTTGGATCTCCTTGCAGTCCAAGGGACTCTCAAGGGTCTTCTCCAACACCACAGTTCAAAAGCATCAATTCCTTGGCGCTCAGCTTTCTTCACCGTCCAACTCTCACATCCATACATGATCACTGGAAAAACCACAGCCTTGACTAGACAGACCTTTGTTGACAAAGTAATGTCTCTGTTTTTTAATACACTGTCTAGGCTGGTCATAACTTTCCTTCCAAGGAGTAAGCATCTTTTAATTTCATGGCTATGCAGTGATTTTGGAGCCCAGAAAAATAAAGTCTGACACTGTTTCCACTGTTTCCCCATCTATTTCCCATGAAGTGATGGGACCAGATGCCGTGATCTTAGTTTTCTGAATGTTGAGTTTAAGCCAACTTTTCACTCTCCTCTTTCACTTTCATCAAGAGGCTCTTTAGTTCTGCTTCACTTTCTGCCATACGTGTGGTGTCAGCTGCATATCTGAGGTTATTGATATTTCTCCCGGCAACCTTGATTCCAGCTTGTGTTTCTTCCAGCCCAGCGTTTCTCATGATGTACTCTGCATATAAGTTAAATAAGCACGGTGACAATATACAGCCTTGATGTACTCCTTTTCCTATTTGGAACCAGTCTGTTGTTCCATGTCCAGTTCTAACTGTTGCTTCCTGACCTGCATACAGGTTTCTCAAGAGACAGGTCAGATGGTCTGGTATTCCCATCTCTTTCAGAATTTTCCACAGTTTATTGTGATCCACACAGTCAAAGGCTTTGGCAACATTTTCTAATTTTGTATGATTTTTCTAGGTTCAAAGTATCTATGAATATATTACTTAGCTAGTGATTTGCTTCTTTTCACTTGATTTTTGTCACTGAGAATTGTGACGAGTTGTGACAAGAATTAGTCACTTTCACTACAATGTAAACACAAGCAACTGGGGGAATTAATATTCATTGGAGTTTATGGACTGAAAACCCCACAGAGAGTGTTTTGGATCCTCTGCAACCTGCAGTTTTACTCAATAGTATATGTGGTTCATTGTATCACCTCTTTGTGCCTCTCCAAATGAGCTAATTTAAGATATGTTTAAAGATTTAATCATAATTACTACAAGTTAAAAGGTGGTAGAGAGGTCCTATTCTTGTTTCAGGATGTAATCATATAAACATCTATTTTACAAAATTAGTTTTAGCGGTTATCCAGCATTATAGCCCTATTCACCCTAAAGGTATTAAAATAATCTTTCTACTAGTGCCCCACCATATTTAGATTTTAGGCTAGATTTTTATTATGATATAGCTTATTTACTAAATCCATATATGAACCAGGAACTGGCCTAAATTTTTCTATGCGATATTTCACTGCTTTCATACCAACCATAAAGGCATAAAATTTTTCTTTCCTATTTCTGAGAAAAGATAGCAGAGATTTAAAGATTAGAAAGTCAAAATGACTTGCATAGACATGCAAATCTAAGTCAGTCAAATCTAAAGCCCATACTCTGAAAGACTACAACTTTATTTTCTCTGAAAGAAAGAAAAGAAAACAGGTACCTTAAAAGGCATAAGCTGACAAATCAGTCTTCTCCAGGTTTTAATCTATGACATGGTACCCAGATTCACAGTTGTGACCCCTAATGACCCCTAATATGCTGTGAGCTAAGTTGTTTCAACTGTGTCCAACTCTTTGACTTTTTGACCCCTTATAGAAAATAAAAAATAATGTTAAGAACAAAGCAATACTAAGGGTGAGATTTATCTTAGTGTAAGCGTCAGGCCAGTTTATTGATCTTCCTGGGTTCTTGCTTCATCACAACACAAATTTTCAACAAAAGACTAAACGGTTTAAAACAACAGACAACTTACAGCTCAGTTCAGCTCAAGCAGACAGATCTTTTATTAAACAGACACTCCCAAGATATGAGAGCAGGCGAACCTCAAAGGAGTTGTTATCGTCATTCCTCTTGACTTGCTCCCTTTTTATACTTCCTATCTCCTCCTTTGGTTATGCCCTGGGCCAAATAGGGCTTCGACCCACCACCAGTCAATGAAAGGGAATGCATATAGGCATATTCTCAAGGCCAGGTGACGGTTGCAATTATATAAAGGCAGCCTCTCTTGTGTGTGTCTTCCCATAATTCAGAGTGTTATCAGTCCAGTTAAGTTCAGTTCAGTCACTCAGTTGTGTCCGACTTTTTGCAACCCCATGAACCGAAGCACGCCAGGCCTCCCTGTCCATCACCAACTCCCAGAGTTTACCCAAACTCATGTCCATCAAGTTGTTGATGCCATCCAGCCATCTCATCTTCTATCCTCCCCTTCTCCTCCTGCCCCCAATCCTTCCCAGCATCAGGGTCTTTTCCAATGAGTCAGCTCTTCACATGAGTTGGCCAAAGTATTGGAGTTTCAGCTTCAACATCAGTCCTTCCAACATTTTCACCCTCCTCTTTCAGTTTCATCAAGAGGCTCTTCAGTTCCTCCTCACTTTTGGCCATAAGGGGGGTGTCAACTGCATGTCTAAGGTTATTGATATTTCTGCCGGCAATCTTGATTCCAGCTTGTGTTTCTTCCAGCCCAGCACTTCTCATGATCTACTCTGCATATAAGTTAAATAAACAGGGGGGCAATATACAGCCTTGATGTACTTCTTTTCCGATTTGGAACCAATCTGTTGTTCCTTGTCCAGTTCTAACTGTTGCTTCCTGACCTGCATACAGGTTTCTTCAGAGGCAGGTCAGGTGGTCTGGTATTCCCATCTCTTTCAGAATTTTCCATAGTTTATTGTGATCCACAAAGTCAAAGGCTTTGGCTGGTTTTAGAAATGGCAAAGGAACCAGGGATCAAATTGCCAACATCCACTGGATCATCAAAAAAGCAAGGGAGTTTCAGAAAAACATCTATTTCTGCTTTATTGACTATGCCTGTCTCTTGAGAAACCCGTATGCAGGTCAGGAAACAACAGTTAGAACTGGACATGGAAGAACAGACTGGTTCCCAATAGGAAAAAGAGTACATCAAGGGTGTATATTGTCACCCTGCTTATTTAAGTTACATGCAGAGGACATCATGAGAAATGCTGGGCTGGAAGAAACACAAGCTGGAATCAAGACTGCCGGGAGAAATATCAGTAACCTCAGATATGCAGGTGACACCACCCTTATGGCAGAAAGCGAAGAAGGACTAAAGAGCCTCTTGATGAAAGTGAAAGAGAAGAGTGAAAAAGTTGGCTTAAAGCTCAACATTCAGAAAACTAATATCATGGCATCTGGTCCCATCACTTCATGGCAGATAGATGGAGAAACAGTGGAAACAGTGGCTGACTTTATTTTTTGGGGTTCCAAAATCGTTGCAGATGGTGACTGCAGCCATGAAATTTAAAGATGCTTACTCCTTGGAAGGAAAGTTATGACCAATCTAGAGAGCATATTAAAAAGCAGAAACATTACTTTGCCAACAAAGGTCCGTCTAGTCAAGGCTATGGTTTTTCCAGTGGTCATGTGTGGATGTGAGAGTTGGACGGTGAAGAAAGCTGAGTGTCGAAGAATTGATGCTTTTGAACTGTGGTGTTGGAGAAGACTCTTGAGAGTCCCTTGGACTGCAAGGAGATCCAACTAGTCCATCCTTAAGGAGATCAGTCCTGGGTGTTCATTGGAAGGACTGATGTTGAAGCTGAAACTCCAGTACTTTGGCCACCTCATGCGAAGAGTTGACTCTTTGGAAAAGACCCTAATGCTTGGAAGGATTGGGGGCAGGAGGAGAAGGGGATGACAGAGGATGAGATGGCTGGATGGCATCACCGACTCGATGGACATAGGTTTGGGTAGACTCCGGGAGTTGGTGATGGACAGGGAGGCCTGGCGTGCTGCAATTTATGGGGTTGCAAGGAGTCGGACGGGACTGAGCAACTGAACTGAACTGAAGTTATTAAAGAGCTTTCCTTTAAAACACTACACATTTTAAGATTATGGATGAAAATCATGAACCGATACTTGTTTTCTTTCTTTAAATTAAAAGAAAACAAGTAACATGATCTTGAATTACTAACACATTCTATATTCATTTATTTAGTTTTACTTTATTATGTATGTAACAACATGTAGGATTTCCTCTTGACTACTTTCTGTATAAGGAAGAAAAATGAGTAAAAGTCAAAGATTTCATTGAAAAAGTGGTATGAAAAAATGTCTTACTTTATAATTTGGGATTTTTCTAAAAATTGTGACTTTTTATTATTCTGAGTCTAAGTTTTGTCAATTCCTCTCTTAACTTATAGATTTCGCCATCTTTATGGATTCTCAAACAGCTTTGTTGTTATTGTTCAGTCACTCAGTCTTGTCCGACTCTTTGGGACCCCATGGACTGCAGCAGGCCAGGCTTCCCTGTCGTTCACCATCTCCCAGAATTTGCTCAAACTCATGTCCATTGAGTTGGTGATGCCATCCAACCATCTCATCCTCTGTCGTCCCCTTCCCCTCCTGCCTTCAATCTTTCCCAGCATCAGGGCCTTTTCCAATGAGTTGGCTCTTTGTATCAAGTTGCCAAAGTACTGGAGTTTCAGCTTCAGCATCAGCCCTTCCAGTGAATATTCAGGGTTGATTTCCTTTAGGATTGACTGGTTTGATCTCCTTGCAGTTCGAGGGACTCTCAAGAGTCTTCTCCAGCAACATAGCTCAAAAGCATCAATTCTTTGGTGCTCAGCCTTTACTCCAGTATTCTTGCCATTCAGAATCCCATGGAGAGTGGAGCCTAGTGGACTATAGTCCACAGGGTCGCAAAGAGTCAGACATGACTGAGCAACTCACACCTCACTTTCAGCCTTTTTATTGTCCAGCTCTCAGTCCATACATGACTACTGTAAAAACTGTAGCTTTGACTATACAGACCTTTGTCAGCAAAGTAACATCTCCTTTGTTAATTTAAATTTCAGATTTGTATTTTCTTATACAGCCTCCTAAAAAGTCAAAACTGTCTTAGGAAAAGGAATCATGTTCATTCTTTTATTTTATCATGAAAGGCCCCTAAGAATTTTGAGTATGTAGGCATCCCTCTGCAAAATAACTTATCAGCAATTTAAGTCTTTAACCTTATGACTGCCTCAGATGATATACAACTATGTATGCAATCATCTTTTTTTTTTGATGAACTATTTTAAAATGTTAGCGAATATCAGTTTTTTTTAAACTTATATTGCTCCATTTATCTGAGTACCTTAGAAAAACTAAAATACAAAAACAAATTTAAAGATGTACAATTGTCTTCTCCTGAAATTACCTGAATTTTGTCTTATTTTTTTATCTGTGGCTTTATTTTAAAATCCTTTCTAAATATGAACAAACATTTGAAATTAAATTGAGCCATAAAATCATGGGCTGCCACTAATTTAGGAAAAAGGTAAGGACATTTTGCTTAGCTGAAATAAGGGTAATTTTGTGAAAATCCCCAGGTTTCTGGATAATCACAAACTCTCCCAACATAAATCATATCCACATGCTGACAAATAATACAAAGACAAATTCTCCTCCATGAAGGAAACAGAACAAGAAAGAGGAAATACACCATTTCAGTGGGGTAAAGTGCATAATGCTGGCATTTTATGTCAATGGATCATGCCAGTTCCTCATTAGGACGTATCATACATCAGTGTTACAAGATGGAAGGAGAGAGTAACAGTAGCAAAACATTTGACGGCATTTTGAGCTATTGAATAGTTCAGGATCTCTTTATCAATATCTTATAACTAAATATCCTGACTCCCTCTGTCCCAATTTCATTTATTTCAACAGACTTGTAAATCAAAATAGCCAGTAAAATCACAAAAAAGGCACTAAACATTTCTAAAAGCATCAAAGCCTTAAGGTGAAACCCAAGAAATATAGCATATATATATATATATATATATATATATATATATATATATATATATATATATTTAGTATCCAAGGTAGGTAATTACACTAGTCTTGTTTAAGATTGGCAAAGGGGTAAAAAATACCTCTTGAACATCCATCTATTTAATGGAATTAAAAGATAACATCATACGTTGAAGAGATAGCCCATAAATACACTTAAGGTATCTAAGTGTTGCTGATAATATATGAAATACTTAAACATGCTAAAAAGAAAAAACAATGTAAATACATAAAACCATGATTTGTGGGTTGTTTAGTATTTGAAGAAGATTCTATGGAAATAGTAATAGCCACCTTAAATAGTTACCAGAGACAAAAGAAGCTACAAATGTGGTTTCTCTAAAGAATAATAAAGAATAAACTTGTGTATTCTGCAAGGATCTGTTTAAGTATTTTTAAATGGCTTACTGTCAGAGCTTAGTTTAACTAATATGAAAGATATATTTGGATATCACCTAAATATCTCTTAAGATAGTTTTCATAATTGGTATTAAACTTCTTGTAAATAAGAAAGCAATGGCATGAACATTACAGAAAGAGTCATCAAGTTACACATTCATAAATAATGGTGTTCCACTTGAGAAATAAGCTTCCCACAGCATTGATTCTATCTCAGCACAAATAACTCATCACAAAAAGCTACACACTTGCCAGGCCTGCTTTCATAGCCTTTGGAAATAGAGTGCTTAATAACTAGACTCATTAATGCTAATGGTAAATCAGTGATATTAAATATTTCTATAAATCATTTCATTAATAAAACAGAGGGGCCATTAAAGAACTATTGAACTGTTAAGCTGCAATATTTCAGAATCAGCATTTTATAAACATTTCAATTAGCACAGGTTGACAACATGCACGAAAGGTATAGCACACTAATGCCACCAGATAGAAAACTGTACTAGTCAAGTAAATCATGCAGAATGCGATTTTCTTTAGAATATTGTGATGTAGAACAGCAATGCATATGAACATAATAGACAAGCAATCACTTCAAATATAATGGTTTAAATATATATGTGTGTATATATATACATATATATATACACCTGTAAAACCTATCTATCTATCTAAACGGCCTTTGTATTCTGTCTCGCAGTTTTCAATAACCCTCTGAAGGATGGTATGCTATGATATTCACTAGCACACTCTACGATTTTACTATTACCCTTAGATGGATCATGGACAATATGAATGATATTTGAGCAGTTGAGACTAAAGGAGGAATACTTAAAGATGAAAAGAATAATGATAGCTTATGAAAGCCCTCAGTAAGACTGTTCAACACATGTAAGAACTGAAAAACGAGAAGAGAGACTATGAATTTCCAATACTGCCACAAAGCCACAATGCAGGAACAACCACAGACTAAGCAGAGAGAGCTCAGGGTTTCTCATACATGAAATCTTTCCTTTTTACTTAGCTCTATTTCCTTTTAAGCTGACAGCCAAATATATATACGTATATACCTATATCTATGCATGTATTGTTTAAGCCTCCAACTGCACATTCTGGTGAACAGGGGAACCTCCCCAGCTGGAAGAGTTAATTTTACCCTCAAGCCACAATCTCTGCTTCAGTCCAGAATGCTTCTAACTTGCCAGGAGAGGTGGGGAGCCAAAGTGTAAGAAAAACAGCAGAGCTCCTGGCAAAGGAGGGAGGCAAGAAAGAGCCCAGGAGTCAGAGAAGCTGGGTAAATATCTAAATTCAAATCCCTTGTTTACTGTAATGTTTTCTGTGTTGGGAAAACAAGTCCACACAGCTTAGGTTCTGTGTATCAAAGAGAGGAATTCAGGTGATTTTTTGCCAGACTAGTGTTTGTACTGGCATTTGAGGACTGAGATTTTTGAAGCTTTCTCAGTAGAAAGTGTATGGTGAGCCACATGTTAACCAATGCAGCATTGGTTTGAAATAGAGAAAGCAAAACTGAGCAGGACAAAAAAAAAAAAAAAATAAGTATCTTTTTAACAATACATACCTCAAATTAAAGACTGCAACAGATCTTTTGACTGTATTTCTACCAAGTGGTAGGGTTATTTTTCCTCCTCCCTTTTAATCTGTGCTGGAATTGAGACTACTTTAACCAGTGCAATGTCGTAGGAGGGACATAATGCTATAACCTACTTTAGGAATTCAGAGGACTAGCAGACTTCACCTTGGTCTCTGGGGGGCCTTGCACTAGCTGTACTCTAACAGATACAAATATCCTGAAATCTCAGGCTTTGGTGGAGAAGCCTAAACTATAGGATGAGCCTTAGAGGATAATTTATCTTGTGGAAAACGAGAGAAAAAGACCAAAGACCATGGGGAAGCCAAACTTGCAAGCTGATTCTTTAGGACCAGATGCCCCAACTGAGGCTACAACTGTCAGAAATTAAGCACCCAGCTAAATCCTTCCCAAGTTTCTGACCCATAAAGTCATTACCAAAATGAAATGGCTGTTTTAAGTCATGTGGTTTCAGGGCAGTTTGCTATATGGTAATAAACAGCCAAAATATGATGTCAGCATGAGAATTATCAAATTTCCAAAATCTGAATAAAGAAAACTAATGTGTCAAAGTTATTTCTTTTTCTCCTAATTGATGTATTCTTTTGTTGTTTTCAGGAAGAATCACTATATGTAGCAAGACATCCAAAGTCATCCAAATAGTTTGGCTTCCAATTAAATAAACCATGAAATACTAGCATTTATGTGGTGAAATATTTCTGGGTGATTAATTTTACCAGCTAGGAATTACTTTGCATATACTTGCTTCATCTGTAAAAAAAAAGTAAGCCTAAAAAATTTGTCTGTACCTCAGGAAAGACTAATAAAATACAATTCTTCTTTAGCACAGTTTGTTCTCAATCTTTTAACAATGAATTACATTTTTTAATGGAGTAGGCTCTGTTTAATTGTAACACATATTTTCTGAAGGATTATGCTATATTTCATTGTAAGTATGTTTTTTTAAGGATGTTGTGAGCACAGTTTTATTAATTTGGAATGCTTGTGCTCAATGAAATATTAATTTCAAAGGATTGCCCAGTGATTAAATTCTCAGTTTGCCACCACATTGACTAACTGTGTATATACAGTATTTATACATGGATTTAAACACTAGAGGAAAAGAAATAAAACTGTGGAATAGATCAAGAAGTTTTCATGTTATGGATTTGCTAACTGAAAGTATTCTAGAGCTTTGAAAAGCATTGAGTGAAAAGAAAAGAAAATAGGGTAGAGGGACAACATTTTTAACATGATTAAGTAAAATGCAGATGCCAGATGCCACAAGAAAATAAAACTCTGTACATTTAATCTTTTTATTTTCAAATCTGCATATCTAAAGTAATCCATTCAATAAACACTACTGAGGCTTGCCTAAAGTGCTGCAGCATTTTTTCAATTATTCTTCATTATTAAGGTTTAATTTTATATGTTTATGATATATGGGCTTGCCAGATTGCCCAAGTGGTAGAGAATCTGCCTGCAATACAGGAGATGAGAGTTCAATCCCTGGGACAGAAGATCCAGTGGAGAAGGAAATGGCAACTCATTCCAGTATTCTTGCCTGGGAAATTTAATGGACAGAGGAGTCTGGCAGGCTACAGTCCCTGGGGTCTCAAAGAGTCAGACATGACTGAGCACTCATGTACATGATATATAGTCTCAAAGATTACTAGAAATGTCATTTAAATATTTTATGCACAAATATGGATAAGCAAAGCTATACTTTTAACAACACAATAATTTGAAATATTTCATTTAAAAGTAAACATATTGATCAATGTAAATGTGTCATTATTTGAATTATATTTTACTGGTTAAAATTAAGATGGTTTGAAGCAAGCCTTCCTGGGTTCAAAGACTAATGTCACTGCTTTTTACCTATAAGATTGTGAAGAAATTACTTTCCTCAAGGGTACAATAATTTTAATGTTATATCTTCATAGAGTTACTGTGGAGATTAAATAAGGATTTTCAAAGCACTTAAAACAATTTCTGGCAAAGAATAAGACTTCTGTAAATATTACATCATCATCATCTTCATCATTACTATCATGGAAATCACAGCCAGGGATTTATAGACATACTTATAGACAGAGTTGCTACTTGTCTCAGAAGCCTATTTAAAGTAGGCCTCCAAACTCTTTAATTTACATTCTTGCTTGAAATTCCTTTAGAAATAGTAATAACATTTTTGAAGGGATAATTTCTAGTATCACAGAATTTTAGCAATAGGCCCTAAAGTTAAAAAAAATTAAAAAACAGGCGCCAAGTGCATCGTTACACTTAAAAGAAGAGGGAAGACGTCCCTGCAGGGTTCGGCGAGAGGTGACTCAGCTCGCTGTAATGACACCCACAGATGTTATGGTCTGCATCAGCAGATACTTGGGAAACATTAAAAAAAAAATGTTAGAACATTCAGATACAGGGAGTTCAGACTAAGGATATTCCCTTCCTCTTCTTGTTATCTGTGCAAAAGACTGACCTGATGGGAAGAAGCAACTACCGTGGGAGAGTTAAGCATCTGATGGGGAAAAAAGATGAGGGAAGGAAAAATCCATGAAAAGCACTTGTAGAAATTGGGCCTACCTGCAAGGAAAGGAGGCTGGCATCATTTATCTTGTTTTATATTTAGAGTTTGCTGTTCTAACCCCTGTTATTATCTGAGCAGGGACAACTGAATTAAAGATAAGTAAACATACTGTTAGACTGAAAGAACAGTCTACAGTGGAGTGGCCTGAGTCTCCTTTGGCTCAGCAAGGCTGTCTGATTTCCGGTGAGCCTAGTGGGTATACCAGATGACCACTAAGGATGGCTTGCCTATTACCTACCAACATGGCTTACAGAGCAGGCAAAGAGACCCCAAGGGAAGAGGACTTAGGGCACCATTAGAATATGCCTAAAGACTTCTAAACCACGTAAAAGCGTGGCACACAATAAAGGCTACTTTTGGATGCTTGAAACTCTAGAAATTTCCTTGAGGGAGGGCACATATGTAATCAAATAAAGGGTTGATGCTCATTATTTTTTTTTTCTCCATTAAGTTTAGACTGTGAAATAGATCAACTAAATTTTACTTTTTATAAATTGATTATATATGAAGCACTTTTATAGAGTCTCATAAAATCTAGAATCTCCAGACAATCTAGAAGATTTATACTCTATTTTGCAGAACAAAAAATGAGGGCTCTGAATTTCTTTCGGTGATGAAGGTAACCTTATGTTACAAATGCATCTTTTCTTTAAGCCATGTTCAGCCACTGATACCTACTAGTTTAGCTAATAGCAGCCCATGGCAGACTCAGACTCAAACCAAGTAAGTATTGTCAAGAACTGCAAAGTTGTCACAAATCCCAAGAACCATTTTCTGAAGGATGGGAAACCAAGAAACAAAGGAGGAGTAGTGATCTCCTGAAACATTTATGTAAAGAGGTGACAAGTAAGCACGTGATTAGGTGACAAAGATCAAATGAATTTTCCTCCATTTTAATTTGCCTGGGTTCTGGGGTGGTCTTTACTTGTTTCAACACACAAGACACTTTATTTTTTAATCTCAACTGTCCAACTGCTGAAATTAGGATGCTAAAAATAATAGTAATTAATGGAGAATTCAAGGAATCATTTATTTCACAAGTAGACCTGTAGTCCATGGTTCTTATTTAAAAGTGCAGGAGTACTCTTGTTTCCCTTTGAAACAAGTCTTTTGCCTGTTACTACAAGTGTAGTAGTGACTATCAAGTGCTATTTTCCTAGAGTCTAATATTTTGATTATATTATCTTTTTTATATCAATCTTTAAAGGAAAAGATAGAGTGTTATAAATGCAAGGAAAAATGTAAAGTCAAATAGCAAACTGACATTAGAACTGACACTATTTGCTATGAAAGGTCAATCTAAAGCAGAAAAAGAATCACAAAAAAACCAAAATACTTTTCTTTATCCTATGTTAAATCACATATTATTCATGGAAGAAAGCAATAAAGAGAAAAACTGCCATAAAATTATAGTAAAAATTCTTAAGGATCAGAGAGGGACTAGTGGAAAGGCTCTCAAATTCAGAATTTAGAAAAAGTTAAGTATCAAAACTAATATAAAATCCAGTTGGTGAAATCACAATGGTAGAACTTGCCAACATGGTGGCAAAAATTATTCCTTTGAATTTTAATGTATATATTCATGTGAACAGATGAAAACAAGTATTTGACAATAAGGCTGCTTT
Source organism: Giraffa tippelskirchi (assembly GCF_054371585.1). Classification (NCBI taxonomy): domain Eukaryota; kingdom Metazoa; phylum Chordata; class Mammalia; order Artiodactyla; family Giraffidae; genus Giraffa; species Giraffa tippelskirchi. Next base: position 172,433,526 of record NC_137280.1, on the reverse strand, counting down.
CTCGGGGGAGTTACATAAAAGGAAGCTTTGGGCTTCTGGCATCCAAATGACAAATGAAATTGAGAAGATGGCAGTTTCAACTTATAAAATGTGTCATTAAACATTCAGTATGAAACTATTAAAATGCATGATGTTATTTAAGAGGAAGAGACTAGTAAACTGCAACTGAGTTCTGCTATCACATTCCAAACGCCACATCAGCTGCCACCTGGCTTTCGTTCCTTCCCAGATCTGGGTAGCTGTGTATGATACAGCTTTTGTCTGCACATCTGGTTTTGCTGCTGACCCATATTTTCTATTCTATCTTTGGGCTCATAGGCCTCAGTCTTCCTTTGTAGTGGTTCAATATCCATTAAAATTCTCTTTTCAATGCCCACAATATATACCTGCCAACACAGAGGATGCAGGTGAACAACTCTGAATCATTAAGTATTCATTAACTGAAATGCTTAGGAAACAGGGTAACATTGATTTGTTAAATGATACTGTTAGAATGCTATGGAAAATACCTAAATACTACTTATCATGCATCAGATATAACCAAAGAACTTTACTTTTATTAACTCATTGATCCTACCAACTTCCCTATGAATTGAGGACACTTACCTGTCCTTTGTAGATGAGGAAACTGAGGCACAGCAAGGTTAATGATCTATGCAAGGTCACACCCAATGAGGCAGAGGCAGGGTGTAAACAAGGGAGATCTGCTTGCAGAGGCTGGGCTCCCATATGCACAAATCCCACTGCCTATCAGGCTCACTAAATATCTTTCTCGAGTTTTTGGTTTATTTACTGCTGTAGTGAGTCAATGAACTGTCTAATTCTATTTGACTACCTTGATTATCATGCAGTATTTGGGGGATCATTATGCTGACAATGAGTTCTAAGTATATCATTCAATAAATGCTGGGAAGAAAATATTGGATATTGAACATATAGTTACTCGTGTTCTCAATAAATTTTCATTTACATCATTTGGATGATATGACACAAAATAATAAAAGCATATCACTGATCCCAAAATATACATTTGGTGAAGACAGACATGTATATATATATATATATATCTCACCATAATATTGTGATGCAAATGCTGATAGAGGATAAACAAAATCTGAGATAACCAAGAATAAAGCAACAAAATATTCAGGGAATGATGAGAAGGGTCCACAGAAAAGGCACACTTGAACTCACTATAAAATGATGACTATCTTCACAAGTTGGTAGAGCATACAGGATAATTTAAAATTAAATCTTCATGAATTAATCAATCAAAAGACATCTGTTAAGGATCTGCTATTGCAAAGATAACAAAGGATACAAATAAAGAATATAAGTAATAGTGCCTGGTCTGAAAATGTTAATTGTTTATATTATAAATCATATTGCTTGATCAAGAAAAAATTCTGAAAAGCTAGGCAATACTACAATGTTATCCTTGTATCCTTTTCTCCTAAAATGTTGAAGGCAGTTAAACAAATATATATTAAATAACTACTGAGACAGCAAAGCATTCCTGGTAAGCCGTGGATGAAGGAGACATAAAGCCAGCTCCATAAGCACCCCCAATCTCATCAAGATCATGGATACATACACAACAACTGTGATAAAGGACAGACTCCGATAAGTCTCTTAACAGGGCTTTGGCAAAGCACTATGTGAGATGAGGTAAGGAAGAAATTAAATGGAGATCTATGTGGCTAATTAGGGTAAGATAATTCTAGACAGAGAGCATAATAAAGGCTAAAATTTATCAAATGTTCATGTTCTAAGAACTTACTTAATGCTCTTAACAATGCCATGATGTCAATCCTCCTGAAGTCTCTATCTTACTGATGAGGAAACTACAACTCAGAGAAAATTTTCAGTAACCAATTCAAACTCTGCAGGGCATGGGGGAACCCAGAAATTTCCCTACACCGCCTCCCTCCTAACTGCTAGCCTTACTACCTCACTAGTGCAACGGAAACAAGATCAGAAAATGGGAAACATGTATTCAGCAGAAACAAAATGACTAGACTATATTTGGTAATACTGAGAGAAAACAAATCTATAATCAAGTATAGTATTATAGTACATTAATAAGGAGCAGGTATATAAAATATGCTTCCCCAGAAAGTTTGTTACTGTATAATAATATGGTTCTGTGAACTAGTCTCTGCGTTGGTAGAAACAAAGTATGCCAAATCAGAGCATTCTACATCATTCAGGAAGGTACGGAGAGGTACAAGCAAATGAAGAGGGAGAGGATGTTGATAGTTTTCATTCTTTTTTTTTTTTTTTTTGGAGGCAATTTCCCCTACTTAAAATTTATTATAATCAGAATGAGGTGAGAGAAGATCTTAGTTGGAATTCAAGAGCCTCACCTTCATGTTAATAAGAACTATATGGAAATGAGGTAACTACTTGTTAGGAGTAAACTAGAGCTATGTTCATTTCAGATAACACTACCTAAGCAGGAATTCTCAGTAGAATTTCTGAAGGATTTAAGTAGAGGACATCAATAAAATCTGTGAGAAATGACTTATGAACAGATTGCTGAACTCTTGGGACGTCCCAGGTACTGCAAATATGTTTTATTTCCTGAAGATATGTGAAAAGAATTTCATAAACCACTTGTTCTTATCTGTTCTACCAGCAATGTGGAAAGAAACCTTGAACAAGAAAGAAATTAAATTTTTATGAATGTTTGGATTACAGAAAGATTGGGAACTTGCTGCCTTGCTATTGGCCTGATCTTTCACGCCCTCCAGGAAAACTGTCTCTACCTAAAGGAGATAAGACATATAGACATGGAGTCAAGAGACCATGGTAGAGAGGGTACAGTGTGGAAGACATGTGCATTTCTCACCCCAATACTCATTTTCCCTTTCATTAACACTCATCAACTTTTACCATGATTCATACTCACTATTTGGGGAGGCTCCAAAATCGCTGCAGATAGTGACTGCAGCTGTGAAATTAAAAGACACTTGCTCCTTGGAAGAAAAGTTATGACCAACCTGGACAGTTTATTAAAAAGCAGAGCCATTACTTTGCCACCAAAGGTCTGTCTAGTCAAAGCTATGGTTTTCCCAGTGGTCATGTATGGATGTGAGAGTTGGACTATAAAGAAAACTGAGCACCAAAGAATTGATGCTTTTGAACTGTGGTGTTGGAGGGGACTCTTGAGAGTCCCTTGGACTGCAAGGAGATCCAACCAGTCCATCCTCAAGGAAAGCAGTCTTGAATATTCATTAGAAGGACTGATGCTGAAGCTGAAACTCCCAATACTTTGGCCACCTGATGCAAAGAACTGACTCATTGGAAAAGACCCTGATGCTGGGAAAGATTGAGGGCAGGAGGAGAGGGGGACGACAGAGGATGAGATGGTTGGATGGCATTGCCAACTCAATGGACATGAATTTGGGTAAACTCTGGGAGTTGGTGATGGACAGGGAGGCCTGGTGTGCTGCAGTCCATGGGGTCGCAAAGAGTTGGACACAACTGAGCAACTGAACTGAACTGAAATGATACCCACTTGATGGTAAAGAATTTGCCTGTGATGCAGGAGACCTGGGTTTGATCCATGGGTCAGGAAGATCCCCTGGAGAAGAGAACAGCTACCCACTCCAGTATTCTTGCCTGGAGAGTCTCTTGGACAGAAAAGCCTGGTAGGCTACAGTCCATGGGGTCGCAAATAGTCGGACACGACTGAGTGACTTTCACTCACTACCGTTCATTTGGAAAGAAGACTAATTTCTAAGCTTGCTTTCAATCAGGCATGTTCTTATGCCTGAGACCTGGGTAAAGGAACAGAAGTATAAATGTTCCGTGACAGCATGTGTCCGTTTCTCCCTCTTTCTTCCTTACCCTGTAGTCTACTTAGAACATAAATACCAACACTTGAAAATGACTTTGTTTTTTTTTTTTTTTAATAAATTTATTTATTTTAGTTGGGGGTGAAAATGACTTTGGATTATGGGGATGAAGGCAACACTTTAAGGGTGGCAAAGTACAGAGCTGGCCAGAGCTCAGGCCCCTGAGGAGTTCATGTAGCAGACCTGCCATACTATTACCTGATTACTTGCCTTGAGAATTGTACATGAAAGATAAAATTTAATCTTCTTTTAGTCACTGCTATTTTGGGCCTCTGTTTATCTTAAATAAAACATAGTCATAACTGACACTGTTTGCATATTATGGAACTGTTGGGAAGGTTAATCACTGCCATGTCAGAAAGAGTTTTGATTGTTAAACTTATATTTCCAGTATTTATCTCCTGTTGAATCAATATTAAAAAGACAACCAATGAATGTTTTACAGTTAATGATGGGGATCAGGTAGCCAGCTAAGAGGCTGTAGTAATACAAAAGGGATAATATAATAAGCATTTCAGTTCAGTTCAGTCGCTCAGTTGTGTCCGACTCTTTGCGACTGCATGAATTGCAGGCCTCTCTGTCCATCACCAACTCCCGGAGTCTACCCAAACCCATGTCCATTGAGTCGGTGATGCCATCCAACCATCTCATCCTCTGTCGTCCCCTTCTCCTCCCGCCCCCAATCCTACCCAGCATTAGGGTCTTTTCCAATGAGTCAACCCTTCGCATGAGGTGCCCAAAGTATTGGAGTTTCAGCTTCAACATCAGACCTTCCAATGAACACCCAGGATTGATCTCTTTTAGGATGGATAGATTGGATCTTCTTGCAGTCCAAGGGACTCTTGAGTCTTCTCCAACACCACACTTCAAAAGCATCAATTCTGCGGTGCTCAGCTTTCTTCACCGTCCAACTCTCACATCCATACATGACCACTGGAAAAACCATAGCCTTGACTAGACGGACTTTTGTTGGCAGAGTAATGTCTCTGCTTTTAAATATGCTATCTAGGTTGGCCATAACCTTCCTTCCAAGGAGTAAGTGTCTTTTAATTTCATGGCTGCAGTCACCATCAGCAGTGATTCTGGAGCCCAAAAAAAAAAAGTCTGACACTGTTTCCACTGTTTCCCCATCTATTTCCCATGAAGTGATGGGACCAGATGCCATGATCTTAGTTTTCTGAACGTTGAGCTTTAAGCCAACTTTTTCACTCTCCTCTTTCACTTTCATCAAGAGGCTCTTTTTTTCTTCTTCACTTTCTGCCATAAGGGTGGTGTCATCCGCATATCTGAGGTTATTGATATTTCTTCCAGCAATCTTGATTCCAGCTTGTGTTTCTTCCAGCCCAGCCTTTCTCATGATGTACTCTGCATATAAGTTAAATAAGCAGGGTGACAATATATAGCCTTGATGGACTCCTTTTCCTATTTGGAACCAGTCTGTTGTTCCATGTCTAGCTCTAACTGTTGCTTCCTGACCTGCATACAGGTTTCTCAAGAGACAGGTCAGATGGTCTGGTATTCCCATCTCTTTCAGAATTTTCCACAGTTTATTGTGATCCACACAGTCAAAGGCTTTGGCATAGTCAATACAGCAGAAATAGATGTTTTTCTGGAACTCTCTTGCTTTTTCGATGATCCAGCAGATGTTGGCAATTTGATCTCTTGTTCCTCTGCCTTTCCTAAAACCAGCTTGAACATCTGGAAGTTCACGGTTCACGTATTGCTGAAACCTGGCTTGGAGAATTTTGAGCATTACTTTACTAGCATGTGAGATGAGTGTAATTGTGTGGTAGTTTGAGCATACTTTGGCATTGCCTTTCTTTGGGATTCGAACGAAGACTGACCTCTTCCAGTCCTGTGGCCACTGCTGAGTTTTCCAAATTTGCTGGCATATCGAGTGCAGCATTTTCACAGCTTCACCTCTGCGGATTTGAAATAGCTCAACTGGGATTCCATCACCTCCACTAGCTTTGTTCGTAGTGATGCTTTCTAAGGCCCATTTGACTTCACATTCCAGGATGTCTGGCTCTAGGTGAGTGATCACACCATCGTGATTATCTGGGTCATGAAGATCGTTTTTGTACAGTTCTTCTGTGTATTCTTGCCACCTCTTCTTAATATCTTCTGCTTCTGTTAGGTCCATACCATTTCTGTCCTTTATCGAGCCCATCTTTGCATGAAATGTTCCTTTGGTATCTCTAAGTTTCTTGAAGAGATCTCTAGTCTTTCCCAATCTGTTGTTTTCCTCTATTTCTTTGCACTGATCGCTGAGGAAGGCTTTCTTATCTCTCCTTGCTATTCTTTGGAACTCTGCATTCAGATGGGAATATCTTTCCTTTTCTCCTTTGCTTTTCACTTCTCTTCTCTTCCCAGCTATCTGTAAGGCCTCCTCAGACAGCCATTTTGCTTTTTTGCATTTCTTTTCCATGGGGATTTTCTTGATCCCTGTCTCCTGTACAATATCATGAACCGCTGTCCATAGTTCATCAGGCACTCTGTCTATCAGGTCTAGTCCCTTAAATCTATTTCTCTCTTCCACTATATACTCATAAGGGATTTGATCTATGTCATACCTGAATGGTCTAGTGGTTTTCCCTACTTTCTTCAATTTAAGTCTGAGTTTGGCAATAAGCAATTCATGATCTGAGCCACAGTCTGCTCCTGGTCTTGTTTTTGCTGACTGTATAGAGCTCTCCATCTTTGGCTGCAAAGAATATAATCAATCTGATTTCGGTGTTGACCATCTGGTGATGTCCACGTGTAGAGTCTTCTCTTGTGTTGTTGGAATAGGGTGTTTGCTATTACCAGTGCGTTCTCGTGGCAAAACTCTATTAGCCTTTGCCCTGCTTCATTCTGTACTCCAAGGCCAAACTTGCCTGTTACGCCAGGTGTTTCTTGACTTCCTACTTTTGCATTCCAGTCCCCTATAATGAAAAGGACATCTTTTTTGGGTGTTAGTTCTAGAAGGTCTTGTAGGTCTTCATAGAACCATTCAACTTCAGCTTCTTCAGCGGTACTGGTCGGGGCATAGACTTGGATTACCATGATTTTGAATGGTTTGCCTTGGAAACGAACAGAGATCATTCTATCGTTTTTGAGATTGCATCAAAGTACTGCATTTTGGACTCTTCTGTTGACCATGATGGCTACTCCATTTCTTCTAAGGGATTCTTGCCCACAGTAGTAGATATAATGGTCATCTGAGTTAAATTCACCCATTCCAGTCCATCTTAGTTTGCTGATTCCTAGAATGTCAATGTTCACTCTTGCCATCTTCTGTTTGACCACTTCCAATTTGCCTTGATTCATGGACCTAACATTTAATAAGGATTTAAACTATGGAAATTATATAGAAAGAATTTTATTTCAAAAATCTCTCTACTCCTTATCTACCCCTCTCCTTGGATCTTGATTTTAGTTTACTTACTTCAATAAACTATTTTCTTAATCAGTCTAGATATCTAAAAATATTTTCTGGAAAGTATTATAACACCCATTTGCTTTCACAAAGCAGTAGAATTTTCCCCAGTTTTCTCTCAGACTTTGAACCTCATCTTTTTTTTTTTTTTTTCAATCTCCGAAACAACCCTAAGTTCCCAGCATGCTGGACTAAAGAAGAATGGCAAAGATAGTTGTGTATCTGTGTACAGGATTAGTAAATCTTGGGCAAGCTTAACGGCTTAATGCCCTATTTAAAATTCAAGGTTGGTTTGTGTGGGAACAGTTCACAAAGTATAAACAACTAGAGCTTGTTTTTTATTACAAGAACATGTTCCCATAGAATTGTATTATTGTTAGTTTATATTATTTTGAGACCTTGTGAGGGATATCATTATTTAAGGACGACTTTTCCCTATTTTTTTCCTCTTTAAACAAAATGTCTTTATACTAGGAACATTATATTGATTTCCTAGATAGTTATTAACACAAAACAATAGTTATTAACGCAAATATTAAAAAAAATTAGGTGACTGTATAAATGTATTCTAAGCATTTTAAGTGGAAAGAAAACTGTTTTCCAGCTTATGAAGCACACATATTGTGTGACAATTATTTCTGTTTTAACCTAATGATTTTTTAAATATATAGAAGTATTTAATATGTTTTATACAATTCTATGAAAAGGTACATCATTCTATTTTTATTGAAGTATATTTATGTACAAAACTGCGTAAGTTGTAGCTGATAATACAGTGATTCACAGTTGTTAAAGGTTGTATTTTTTTTTTGTTTTAGTTTTTAAATATATACATATTTTTAAAAGCCAGGTCTACTTCTACATATAAAGGCAGGTTTTCTCAGGAGGGATTTACAGGAAGTAGTCTGGGGTGCAGCAGGTCACATGAGGCTCTCCATGATGAGATACCGGCTCAAACTGAAGGAAGGAATATTTCACTTATTTGTAAATTTTAATTAGAGTGTTTAACTGGCATGAATTAATAGAGTTGGATTCTTATTTTTAAGAAAAGTTCACAAGCTAACTTCCACTTAATTCATTACCATTTGTTTTATTGAAATGTATAATTAAGTGAAAAAGGATTCTTGGGAGTATGTTGTTGTAACAGTCAAAGAGATTTCCCTTCATTTAAACTAAATTACTGTTCTATGTTCATCTGCATATTTTTCTATAGTTGTCATCACAGTGCTTCTTCCCTGTCCTTCTCCCCACCTGTAACCACTAGCTGGTTCTCTTTATCTTTTTTTTGTTATATTCATGAATTTCTTGTATTTTTTAGACTCTGCATAAATTGATATCAAACAGCATTTGTCTTTGTCCACTTCACTTAGCACACTACCCTCCAAGTCCATCCATGCTGCAAATGACAAAATATCATTATTGATTTTATGGCTGAGTAGTATTCTGTTGTGAGTGTAGTATTCCATTTTAAGCTTTCCTTGGACTCAGAGAGTAAAGAATCCATCTGAAATACAGGAGCCTGGGTTCAGTCTCTGGCTTGGAAAGATACCCTGGAGAAGGGAATGGCTATCTACTCCAGCATTCTTGCTTGAAGAATTCCATGGATAGAACAGCCGGGCGGGCCACAGTCCATGAGATTGCAAAGAGTCGGACACGACTGTGCAAGTAACACACACACACACACACACACACACAATTTTATCGTCTCAACCATCTGTTGATAGGCTCTTAGGTTGTTTTCATATTTTAAGAATTGTAAGTAATGCTTCTGTGAACATTAGGATGCACGCAGTTTTTCTAATTAGTGTTTTTTTTGTTTGTTTTGTTTTGTTTTTTTCAGGCTTATATCAAGGAGTGAAGTTGCTGGGTCATATGGTAGTTTATAATTTTAGTTTTTTAATTTTTATATTAAAATTGCTCCTTCATAGTTTTACATGAGGAAATATCAGTCTTGCACACCAAACTTAGTATTTATGTAACTATCTGTTTCCTCACCAATTTCTTACTGTGTGTCTTGTCTTGCATTAGTCACTCAGTTGTGTCTGATTCTTTGCAACTGCATGGACTGCAACCTCAGACTCCTCTGCCCATGGAATTCTCCAGGCAAAAATACTGGAGTGGATAGCCAATCCCTTCTCCAGGGGATCTTTTGGATCCAGGGATCAAACCTGGGTCTCCTGCATTGCAGGCAGATTCTTCACCATCTGAGCCACCCTGGAAGTCCCTTACAAGGTGCTGTATTAAGAAGCATAAAAAAGGATTACTAAGATGTATCTCCTACTTTCTAAATTTTCATAATGGAGAAACAGATAGAGCACACCATGGACAGGGGAAATACTGTGCTGTGTCAAGTCTTAAGAAGAAAGAGCTGGCGATTCTAGGAAAAATTCATAGCTGTTTGCTGGTACCTGAAGCAGATGATGTTTTGAAGTGGGAATAGAAAATGAAGCTCAGCATGGCCAGGGTTTTGACCCAGAGTTTTGAATTGAAAAAGAAAGGAAAGAAAATTGGCTGCAGTGTGGAGAACTAACTGACAGAGGAAGAACTGAAAAGCAAAGAGAAGAGACTACTCTTTAAACTATCCAAGTGAAACATGATGATCTCCTCCTGAACAAGGACTGTGGAAGAGTCTGTACCAAGGTTGAGACAGAGGGGAAAGAAATGGAGAAGGTGAAATCAAAAGAACTTAAGCTCAGCTGAATGAATACAATGTACACATTAGGAACTGGAGAAGTAAACAATTACAAAGATTTCTACCTACGATAAAAAAAAAATGGATATTATGCCATTAACAGAAATATAAGGAAAGGAAGCAATTTTGATGACTAGACGGAGGATGGAAATTTAATGAGATATTTTTTTATTCACATGTTAAGCTTGAGATAGATACAAAACATCCACATAGACATGTCTAGTAGGCTGGTGGATATACCTGGAACTAAAGTGTGGGGGGCGGGGGGAGCTTGTTCTGAGAATGTGCACACTACAAGAGCTTCAAGCCACCATGTTTCTCCTTCCAGGTCTTTCATGAGCCCAGGCTCACTCGATTTAATTCTATCGCTTTAACTTCTCAAATATGTAAGTTTTTATTCCAGGATCTATTTCTTTAAAGATTGATATGACTTAATATTCTATTCTAAGCCAGAGTGGTTCTCTGACCCACATACTTTCTCTTCAAAAATTGAACTACATTTATCACTTAAAAGTATTATCACAGAGATAACATCAGATTGGACTTGCCAATATTAATTATTTTTGACCTACAAAAATGGCAAATATATGTACTTGATACTAGTACATACATACTATATTATTAAACCAATTGTAAAATATATAAACTAGTCACTAGATCTCACTGATTCAAGATTACAATATTAAATGTTTGGTAAGATAATATATTTTAAGTTTTTTTCTATTAATACATACACTGACAAAAGTGGTATTATACCATACATATTTTAGGAACTTGCTTTTTTAATATAATGTATTATAGGCCTCTTCTCTTAATACCTAACCTTTTAATTTCTGCAAATAATTCAAGTAGTTTCTTCCTTCATTAACATAAAAATTCATCAGTAAAAGTTATCTTATGCATTTGTATTTCATGCATTTGTCCAATTATTTCTCAGGATAAATTCCATTTTATTAATGAGTATTAGGCAAAGTCATCTGTCTTCAGAATTTCAACATGCTTAAAACTTGCAGATAGACACAACTATTCTCTGTACATATAACACATGAACTATGCTCTAAATACTCCATTTTTAAAATTTTTAAAAAACTTTATGTCTTAAAGTTTCTTCATTGAAATGCATCGTAAAGAGAACTTTTTCTTTCCATCCATACCCCTCTTTGTCCTTCTCAATTTTGCTGAACAACATCCTCTTTCCAAAACAATTTCTAAACAAAAACCAACAACCAAAAATAAAAGCACCTGGACATCATCCTTTTCCTTTTAAAGGTTGTATTCTTTTAGAATACACCCTGCCTCCCAATAATGACTTTCCTAGGCAGTCTCTGTATATAGTATATCCTTTGGATTTTGATTAAAAATGCTAAAGAGTGCTTCTTATCTACAATCCTGCTGTCTTACAAGTCACTAGAACTAACACCCAAAAAAGATGTTCTTTTCATTATAGGGGACTGGAATGCAAAAGTAGGAAGTCAAGAAACACTTGGTGTAACAGGCAAGTTTGGCCTTGGAGTACAGAATGAAGCAGGGCAAAGGCTAATAGAGTTTTGCCTTGAGAACGCACTGGTAATAGCAAACACCCTATTCCAACAACACAAGAGAAGACTCTACACGTGGACATCACCAGATGGTCAACACCGAAATCAGATTGATTATATTCAGATTGATTATATTCTTTGCAGCAAAAAATGGAGAAGCTCTATACAGTCAGCAAAAAAAAAAGACCAGGAGCAGACTGTGGCTCAGATCATGAATAGCTTATTGCCAAATTCAGACTTAAATTGAAGAAAGTAGGGAAAACCACTAGACCATTCAGGTATGACATAGATCAAATCCCTTATGAGTATATAGTGGAAGTGAGAAAGGGACTAGACCTGATAGACAGAGTGCCTGATGAACTATGGACAGAGGTTCGTGACATTGTACAAGAGACAGGGATCAAGAAAATCCCCATGGAAAAGAAATGCAAAAAAGCAAAATGGCTGTCTGAGGAGGCCTTACAGATAGCTGGGAAGAGAAGAGAAGTGAAAAGCAAAGGAGAAAAGGAAAGATATTCCCATCTGAATGCAGAGTTCCAAAGAATAGCAAGGAGAGATAAGAAAGCCTTCCTCAGCGATCAGTGCAAAGAAATAGAGGAAAACAACAGATTGGGAAAGACTAGAGATCTCTTCAAGAAAATTAGAGATACCAAAGGAACATTTCATGCAAAGATGGGCTCGATAAAGGACAGAAATGGTATGGACCTAACAGAAGCAGAAGATATTAAGAAGAGGTGGCAAGAATACACAGAAGAACTGTACAAAAAAGATCTTCATGACCCAGATAATCACGATGGTGTGATCACTCACCTAGAGCCAGACATCCTGGAATGTGAAGACAAATGGGCCTTAGAAAGCATCACTACGAACAAAGCTAGTGGAGGTGATGGAATCCCAGTTGAGCTATTTCAAATCCTCAAAGATGATGCTGTGAAAGTGCTGCACTCGATATGCCAGCAAATTTGGAAAACTCAGCAGTGGCCACAGGACTGGAAAAGGTCAGTTTTCGTTCCAATCCCAAAGAAAGGCAATGCCAAAGAATGCTCAAACTACCGCACAATTGCACTCATCTCACATGCTAGTAAAGTAATGCTCAAAATTCTCCAAGCCAGGCTTCAGCAATACGTGAACAGTGAACTTCCAGATGGTTTTAGATAAGGCAGAGAAACCAGACATCAAATTGCCAATATCCGCTTGATCATCGAAAAAGCAAGAGAGTTCCAGAAAAACATCTATTTCTGCTTTATTGACTATGCCAAAGCCTTTGACTGTGTGGATCACAATAAACTGTGGAAAATTCTGAAAGAGATGGAATACCAGACCATCTGACCTGTCTCTTGAGAAACCTGTATGCAGGTCAGGAAGCAACAGTTAGAACTGGACATGGAACAACAGACTGGTTCCAAATAGGAAAAGGAGTCCGTCAAGGCTGTATATTGTCACCCTGCTTATTTAACTTATATGCAGAGTACATCGTGAGAAACGCTGGGCTGGAAGAAACACAAGCTGGAATCAAGATTGCTGGAAGAAATATCAATAACCTCAGATATGCGGATGACACCACCCTTATGGCAGAGAGTGAAGAACTAAAGAGCCTCCTGATGAAGGTGAAGGAGGATAGTGAAAAAGTTGGCTTAAAGCTCAACGTTCAGAAAACTAAGATCATGGCATCTGATCACATCACTCCATGGGAAATAGATGGGGAAACAGTGGAAACAGTGTCAGACTTTATTTTTTTGGGCTCCAGAATCACTGTTGATGGTGATTGCAGCCATGAAATTAAAAGACGCTTACTCCTTGGAAGGAAGGTTATGGCCAACCTAGATAGCATATTTAAAAGCAGAGACATTACTTTGCCAACAAAAGTCCATCTAGTCAAGGCTATGGTTTTTCCAGTGGTCATGTATGGATGTGAGAGTTGGACGGTGAAGAAAGCTGAGCGCCGAAGAATTGATGCTTTTGAAGTGTGGTGTTGGAGAAGACTCTTGAGAGTCCCTTGGACTGCAAGGAGGTCCAATCAATCCATCCTAAAAGAGATCAATCCTGGGTGTTCATTGGAAGGTCTGATGTTGAAGCTGAAACTCCAATACTTTGGGCACCTCATGCGAAGGGTTGAATCATTGGAAAAGACCCTAATGCTGGGTAGGATTGGGGGCGGGAGGAGAAGGGGACGACAGAGGATGAGATGGTTGGATGGCATCACCGACTCGATGAACATGGGTTTGGGTAGACTCCGGGAGTTGGTGATGGACAGAGAGGCCTGGCGTGATGCAGTTCATGGGGTCGCAAAGAGTCGGACATGACTGAGCGACTGAACTGAACTATTTGCTGTAAGATAAAACCCACCTCTTTCAAATTCTATGTAAGGCCTTACATTCCTTTCTTGGATCTTGTTCTTCTTTCCACCCTATTTCTTGCATCATTATTAGTCTTATTAGACTAGCAGACTTTCTCAAATGCTGTCATTTCTTTTCTCTTGAATTTCATTGAAATCTTCATCTCTACTTAGCCACCTGGCTAGCACATATAATTGTCCCTCAATAATCAACAGAATTAAAAAAACATTACAAAATACTATGTATCCTATTCTTTACCTTCCTGATAGAATTACTTCCCTTTTAGGGCCCAGCACCCCTACACACACACACACACACACACACACACACACACACACACACACACACTATTTTACATCAAATAGCTCTTATGAATATTTAATTGCCTTTATATGTCTATATGGGCTTCCTTGGTGGCTCAGTGGTAAAGAATCCGTCTGCCAATGCAGGAGATTCAAGTTTGATCCCTGGGTGAGGAAGATCCCCTGAAGAAAGAAGTGGCAACCTACTCTAGTCTTCTTGCCTAGAAAATTTCATGAACAGAGCTAGCCTGGTGGGGCTACAGTCTCGGGGGTCATAAAAGAGTCAGACAAGATTTAGCAACTAAATAACAACAGTAATATGTCTATATATGTTTGCACTTTTCCAGGATATGGAAGGAACTACATGCAAATTATATTCATTTTCCTAATACCTAAATAAGTGCAGGTTCTGAATGAATTTTGAATGAATGAATGAATGGAAGAAAAGATGAGTGGAGGAAGAAAAAAATATTTCATGGGAAGTTACCTGAGGATGAATATAAGTGGAAAATCCTTAAGGGCTTACAGGAAAAAAAAAAGAAAGAGGACTAAATAAGAGGCATAGACTGAATAAAAGACATATGATATGTGTGTGTGTGTGTGTGCGTGTGTGTGTGCGTGCGCGCATGCGCTCCGTCGTGTTCGATTCTCTGCAACCTGTACACTGCAGCCCTCCAGGCTCCTCTGTCCATGGAACTTTCCAGGCAAGAATACTGGAGTGGGTAGTCATTACCTTCTCCAGGGGATTTTTCTGATCCAGGGATCAAATCCGTGTCTCCTGCATTGGTAGGCGGATTCTTTACCACTAGCATCACCTGGGAAGCCCAATGTATACATATGTATGCCTGTGAGTGTGGTGTGTTTACCTATCCACTGGTCAATTTATCTCCCTTTATATTCTGTAACCACTCAAATAATCCCCTATTATTATCTGTACACTGAAAAATATTGTCACTTTGTCCGTGTAATTACACTGGATTTTAGTCTTCTGGGGGATTCCCCTAAAGCCTCAGTATTGTGTGTTACTAAACACTCTACTGATTCTCAACACTATTTAATAGAATATGTGCTCTAGGCAAATTTGGCTTTTATATAACAGAAGTTCAGGTAGACATTAATTCTCTGTTGATTCCTAATCCTATGCCAGAAAAGATTACATTATCACACAATAACATAGTTAAATGATTTGATGTGAAAGGTTTTCAATTTATTTATTTTGCTAAGTAGTTTAAAACTAAATTAAAAACATTACATTATCAATGAAATTCTTCAGATAATTAAAAAATATATAACATATATATATTTAACCTATATAAATATATACATTTTTGACAACAAATGAAAATTCATAGGATAATATCTGTAGAATACCATGTTTCATAATACTTCAGAGATTGACTTTGACATTTATGTTTCGCCTTGTATTTTATAACACACGCACACACACGAATGTGTGTGTTAAATATGAAACTGGTCTTCACACTTTACACTGGAGAGACCGACTGACGAAGGTCGCAAGACAAGCACTTGTTTTATTCCCCTTAGATCATTGATTTGCAAATATTTAAGCTTTCAAACTGAACTGAATTTAAGTACAATAAAATATATTTCCTTTCCTTAAGCAATTTCAGTCATCAGAAACAGCACTAAAAAATATATCGAAAGAGAAAACAAATCAACATGTTTTTCCACTATTTTCCTATTTTGGTGTTTTCTCTGTCAGTAGGTAAAAGTTTTCACTTTGAAATTCTTCCACAGCTTCAATTCGGTGATAGTGATCATGCTGAGGAGACAGAGTACTTTTTGTATACTGCTCTCATTCCTGTTTGCCCCTAACTTAGACATTACTGCCATTCTGATGACACCACCACAGAAAATTTAACTTTGCTGCGTCTCAGCTTCCACTTCCCCTCCTCTCTCTCATGACATAAACAAATCAATACTGGAGAAGATATGAGACTAATGTTAAGAAAAGGATCGATGTATGGAGGGAATATGAGCACAGTCTCACATATGTTTCCTACCTCCTGAATGTGTGACCTGAGACAGATACACACACACAAACACTCATCTCTTGAGCTTCAGTGTCCAGATCTAAAAATCTAGATGTAAAGAACTTGGTCACGATATATAGACATAAAAGTTTCTTATATGATTTCAAAAAATTTGGTTCCTAGTACTTCTTTAATAGGCTTTCTAATACTTAAGAGTCTATAATACTGACCTGCAAGCTTTGCTTAAGTGTATGAATAATATTTACTATACTTTCAAAGATACAATGAAAATAAATTATCAGGAATCACTCTAGTTTTATTTTTTTATTCTCTCCACATCAAATGTCCTTACCTTTTCTGCCACTATATCTTTGTTTTTAAAAAAATAATGTTTCAAAACACAAAGTTCAAAAAAGTCTTGTTTTATAAATTATCTTATAAGCAAGATGATATGTCAATCAGATCTAAAACACTGCTGGGGTTTCTTAGACCTGTTGAGAATCATGACTGACTCTGATCCAAAGGCTTGAGAGGGCATTCATTTATAAGGGGGTGACTGCTTTGGGTTACTATTTACATTTCTGCATTTTAATATAGCTTAAAAATCTGGTGGGGGACTTTTGATTTTAAATATTTCCAACAGAGCTCTACTTGTTAATTTTCGGTATCTTGGATCTGCCAATGATTTGTCAAGCCCCAAAAGTGGTGAAAAGGAAGGAGTAGAAGAAAAGAACAGAGGAAGGAAAGAAGAGAGAAAATTGATTTCCATCGTGTCCCTGTTTATTATAGCTGGTAATAACTATGAGGCAAGTAACCTTTGTCCGCATAGACCAGATTAAAGCCCCTCAAGTCTCAGAAGGCAGTCTACTATCCTATCAAACTTCACCTGGAAGGAGACCAGGAACAATCAGGCTTCAAACCTCGGGGATTATGAATTAGGTCTTTTAAGTAAAACAAGAACAAACTCTTGCAGGCCACTGCAGACATTTCTACAGCAAACTAAAACCTGCAGTCCCTCCCCTCGGTCATACAGTATATCCCTCCCGCTGCCCCTGATTTCTAATGCACAAAAGAGAGCAGTGGCTAAAATCATCACAAAAGAACAGCATTAAAGCTTGACCACCACCTCCATTCTGTCCCAGTGACTCTCCTCTCACTGTCACCCTCATGGCTCAAGATGAAAAGGTCAAGTCCTCATCTCCAGCTTTTCGAAACATATGCTACTACTACAGTGCTTCACACGATTTATTCTTGTGCGAAAATTTTGCTTATGCTCTTCTATGGAGTAAATAAGTGTATGAGTTTCTCAAAAAGAAGGTATGGCTTCTTCAGTATAATAAAAGCTGCAGCAGTTTTTCTTTATTTTGCAAACATTGCCAATTATGATAGTTGATGGGCTTGTGCCCAATCATACTGCAGCAGAGGAGGATTCAGGAGCCCTTCAAATTCTCTTCTGCTTTGCTATGTGGAGAATAAATCATTAAGCAATAGTTTCTCACAGCAGCCAAGTGAAGAATATCCTTTGACCACTGTAGTCTGGAGGAAAAATAGAAACTTTCTAATTAAACTATGCACTGATATGCTACTGACATTCAGGAAGGGCTATCTATACATATATATGTGTGTATATATACACACACAGTGATATATATGTATATATATACACACACACATATATATATACAAACAAATACATCTGCTTTAATTTTATTGTTTCCATTTCATTATACAGCTTGGATGACTGTGATGCTGAAAGGTTTGCTAGTTCTCCACTGTTCCCCAGTAGCATACTGGGCACCTACCGACCTGGGGGCTCATCTTTCGGTGTCCTATCTTTCTGCCTATTCATACTGTTCATGGGGTTCTCAAGGCAAGAGTGCTGAGGTTGTCTGCCATTCCCTCTCCAGTGGGCCACGCTGTCAGGCCCTAACTAGCAGGGACATGCCTTTCAGCAGCTCAGCATGGCTGGGTGACATGCCCAGTGTCCTGGCTGTCCCACTGCTGGTCCTTGCTGTGCGTTTAAACCTTCACTGGTCACTGGGTGTTGGTCAAGATGAAGCCAGGGCTTGAGGCAAAGGCCCTGCTGGAGTGTCTGGAAAGGGGGCCTGGGGAAGGCTGGAGCCGATGTTGGAAGGTGTCCCGGAGCAGAGGGCACCCAGGCCTTACTGTGGCCACTGCCCAGAAGTCACTGGCCATGCTGGGGCCAATGATTTTGGTTAAACGAGGTCGAAAGGATGGAGCTCGGATCTGATACAGTTTGTGTCTCTGTAAGAAGAGACACCAGGGAGTTTTCTCTCTCCACCTCTTCAAACACACATCAAGGAAAGACCATGCGGGCACGTATCTAGATGGTGGCCATCTGCATTCCAGGAAGAGAGCTCTCACCAGAATCCAGCCTTGCTGGCACCCTGATCTCAGATGCCTAGCCTTCAGAACTGTGAGAAAATAAATGCTGGTTGTTTAAGCTGCTCACTCTGCACCATTTTGTTACGGCAACCCATGCTGACTAAAATCTTACCTTATGTCCATGCAAACCCTCTAGGCTCTAGTGGACAGTGATTTCAAGATTACTTTGGACCAGTGATTTGAAGAGATTTTTATCTTCTGGAAAGTAGGTTAAGCCTCCTCACCTATCAAATAATTTATGGGAGGATTGTAAGGAAAATTTTCTTTCTTTATGAGACATATAAACAACTTAAAACTGGGTTCAAAATGCATTACATTAAATATGATTATTTGCCCTGTATTTTATCATACATAAAATAAATTATAAACTATACAAAGAATACTTGCAGTTATGAAAGATATAAAGGTCATACAATCACTAGTAAACTAATATAACTATTAATATGCTGATACATCTCCTTCTACTGTGCTATTTCAATACCCAAACTTTGTTAATAAAGTTGCAAAATTGAGCTTATGTTGTGTGTATTAAGTTTCTATTTTTATGATCCCAAATTATTCTTCAGAAATCACCATTTTAATAGCTACATAAATGTCTGTCACATAGATGTGTCATAATCATTTACCCATTCTATTTATTTTTGGCCATTTATGTTATTTACAACTTTAACAATTATAACTCATATGAGTAGAAGCAAATATTTAGATAAAGCTTTGCCTGCGTTTCTCCTTTGTTCAGTTACACAGTGCTGTTTTGTTTCCTTTGTAGAAATTAATAAACTGTTCCCGAGATCTGCAAGATTACAAGGTATTATTTCTTGCTTTCAGTGGCACTGCGTTTGGAAAATATCTCTTACATAATTTCATGAATATTTCAATAGGAACAGGAAGAGTACGAATTAGGAGCAGCTAGCCAAGATCTCCACTGGAAATCAGTCTCCGTAATATCAAACAACCTGTACTTACTGACTTTGTTCTAGTGCAATATCACCTTTTTCTCAAAGCATATGCACAAATTTCTACACAAAGAAAGACATTCCCGTATATAACAACAGTTGCAGTTTCTCAGACTTGGCAGTCTTTTGATTATAGTAACTTTGACAAATGTGACATTGGCAATATTAATGCATTAATGTCATTCATATCAATCATATCTAGCTTGAGGGGTCATTTTCAAAGTTAATCGCTTAAGGCAAAGTCGCCAACTATTAATGCTCCTAAATAGTAACCATTCAGGAAACTGTGGACTTAGCCATGTTTAATCACATTTCAACTTGTTTTAGAAAATGTTTATACACCTGTTCCAAAATACTTCCAAAAGGAATAAACATATTTGCATATGTACTTTATTTCCCAGGCAAGAATACTAGAGTGGGTGGCCATTTCCTTCTCCAGGGAATCTTCCCAACCCAGGGATTGAACTTGTGTCTCTTATGTCTCCTGCATTGGAGGCAGATTCTTAACCAACTGAGCCACCAGAGAGCCCTTATTACTATTATACATGTCCTAATTCTGAACGTCAATTTGATCCTCTTTTTAAAAATGTATTATTGCTATGTCCAAATTTCCAAAAAACACCCTTTTTATATGTAACCCACTAATGTAACCCACTATAATTTCTGAAAAAGTTGTAATTTTTTAAACAGTAACTGGTAGTTGAAACAATTGTATTTAACCTATAACCTAGTAGTGCAATGAAAACCTGTTATATACAAGATGTATTTCAAAAGAAGAACAGAAGGCACCAAAATAAATTATTTTGTGGGTACTATCTATCATTGCAACTTACATTCTGTGAAATTAAACTAGTTTTAAATGTTATTGATAGAATTTTACAAACCAGTTTTTGCTAAAACTTTTAGATAAGAATTTAAAAGTTAGAAATGTGAATGACAGTTTAAAAAGGGAAGCATAAAAATGTGGAAACCAAATTAAATCTACTTCGAAAAATGTTGAAATCCAAGTAATTTGGATCCCAAAAATAATCAGCGGTTCATATCCTGTTCCAAATGAGAAGTCATCCTCTCAGCCAATTGCTGCTGTAACATTCAATGAGCTCAGTGTCAGACCAGTTCTGTGTATTTTTGCCACAACTTAAATAGGTTTAGCTTTCAAGTATGGATCAAGTGAAAAATTATATGGGGGAAAAAAAAAACAACTTCAAAGCATTACAGCTCTTGTTTTATAGCATAATGATAAAAGGTGCCTGGGGTGAAATCCTGCACTGTTACTTACTAGCTCAGGGACCTTGTGAAAATTACTTATATCCTCTGTGCCTCAGGTTTTTCATATGTAAAATGGTGATAACAATAATCATTCAGAGTTGTTAAGATAATTAAATGTCATAATACACAGGAAGTATTTAGAACAGCGTGGCAGGGAGTGAGGGCTATATTAGCGTTACATGCGATCATTATCCTGTGGATGGTTTCCCATTACGCTCCACATATAATCTATCACCATGTTACAAACACATCCAGGAAGACAGGAGAATAAATGCACATACCTGAAGCTTATACTGTTAACGAGAACAATACAATTTATGTCAAGTCGGATACAAAACTGCTGGGAAAAACTCAAGAAATTCCTTAGCATGGAGGAGGAATTTACCATTTTTTATTCATAATCTCGATTTTACCCTTTATTTACCCCTCCCACCTCAACCTTTTCACCAAGTACTATCCAGATAATTGCTCATGGGGTTGCTTTCAGAAATGCGTATGCCAAGGCGCTCCACTTTTATTTATTAATTACTCTGGTTTTCATTTGCTCTTTTTTTAGTTTCTCAAGATGGAGGTTTACATGACTGTTTGGGGACCTTTCTTCTCTTCTTACAAAAGCATTTAATAATACTACACATTTTACTCTCAGCAGCGCTTTGGCAGCCTTCCACAAATTTTGAAATGATTTCTTTTTTATTGAGTTTAAAATATTTTAAAATTTTTCCTCAGACTTTTTATTTGACCTGTGGGATATTTCCAATTATGCTGTTTAATTTCCCAATAATTAGGGATTTTTTAAATATAATTCGGTCATTGGTTTCTAGTTTAACTCTGTTTAATCTGAGAACATAATTTAAATGATTTATATTCTTTGAGGTTTATTTTGTAGGCTGGAAAAAATATATCTCTATGTGTATTTTGAAATACCATGTATTTACTGTTCTTGAATAGAGTGTTCTAGAAACATCAATTAGGCTTACTTGGTAGATGTGTGTGTGTTTAGTCGCTCAGTTGTATCCAACTCTTTGCAACCCCATGTACTGTAGCCATGTACTTGGTAGATAATGTTGGCCAATGCTTCTGTGATGTAATTGATTTACTGTATATTTTCTGAGAGAGCAGGATTCAAGTCTCTAGCTATCACTTTAGTTTCTCTATTTTTTCCTTTCAATTCTATCATGGTTTTCTTCATATATTTTGAAGCTCTGCTGTTGGGACGGGTATGTCTTGGTGAACTGACCCTTGATATCGTTGTGTAATGATCCAATTATCAGTATTATTTTATATTCTGAAATCTAGTTTGTCTGATATTAATATAGACACTCTTAACTATGAATTTTGTAGTTGATCCAGATTCTCACAGTTAATTTTGGAGCAAAATATTATTGTGACCTTCTTTTCTGTCCTATGTGGAAACAGAACCTCTGATGCTGTTTTTACTAAAGCAAAGTATCTGAAATTCCATTTTCTGGAGACCCTTCCCAGATTTGGAAAATTATTTGTCTGTAAAGCTTAGTTTCTTTCAATGATGTGAAAAGTTATCTTTTGTACTGGGTGTCCACAGGTCTTTTAGTGATAATGAGGATTTGATTTGGGAAGTAGTTCATTTTACACCAGAAGCCTGACAATTAACTTTTAACTTGATTTCCGTTAGAACCTGATTTTGATGGCACAGCATGAAGCATATTGCCATTTTACATAGGGAATAAATAAGTCACAGAAAAACTGAACGCATTAGAGTGATCTTTGACTCTCAGTTGCATATGAGTACAGCCTTAAAAAAAAAAAAAAAAGGGGATCAAATATGTCTGGCTTTAGATGCTTATAAATAAAATCATTGGAAAGTCTATTTAAGTCACAAACAAAACAGCAGAGATTTAGAAATGATAGGACTTATATATGAGATCTGCTTTCAGAACTTACTGATAACCTCAGGGAAGAAATTTAGTAGCAAAAAAGCCCAAGCTTCTTAGCAACACAAATGGATAACACAAGACTACTTGACTTAACTACTAAGAGACTTATTATGAGGTACAAATTAATACCGAGTGGAGAGCACTATCAAGTGTTACACAATTATTCATTTTTATTATTAAGTTGATTTAGTTTCTTTGACAAATGCTCTAAAGTACTAATTTTATCCCGTTAGGCACTAGATTTTTGAAATTACAATCATATATTGAGATACCTAATAATATCTTAGTTACAGTAATGCGAAGTGTTGGCAACCTCTATTTCTAAACCTATGAATTTAGAAACACAATACTTTATTTTTTTTTTTCTTCCTTATGGGGATAGTATCAAAATCTAGTGTTGATAGAGATTTTTCCCAATATCTTCACTTTAATATTTTGTAATCCCCCTGTCTCCCTTAGGATGTCCCGGCTTATAAATTGACATTGATGAGTAGTACTGAGATCAGGAAATAGCATGGTTAGTGTTCTGGCAGCTCCATGCTGTCAGTCCCATCAGTTAATATCTTTTCTCACCTGCCAGCTTAATGCTGCATAGTCATTTGAAAGCTCTATGTAAGAGTCTCCCACCTACTTTTCTTGTTATGAGGAAGTTTCCTGAGTTTCTCTGTCATTATACATTTTTTAATCTGTTTGAAAGTAACATGACCCGCTGCATGGTTTCCCCTTTATTAATGCAAATGTACCAGACGGTATCTTTAAATGCCT
Source organism: Giraffa tippelskirchi (assembly GCF_054371585.1). Taxonomy (NCBI): domain Eukaryota; kingdom Metazoa; phylum Chordata; class Mammalia; order Artiodactyla; family Giraffidae; genus Giraffa; species Giraffa tippelskirchi. Next base: position 172,410,077 of record NC_137280.1, on the reverse strand, counting down.
AGAATTAAACATTTTCTGTCAATTTCAGAAGATGGAGCTCTGTTCAAAAAATGAGAATGCTACTACAATCTTCGCTTTAATTGCTGCATTATAATCTCCAGACCTGAAAAGCTCTGGAGATCCTGATACATAAAATGCCATTCAGCTATGCAGGTGTGGAATTCATTACACGTGTGTTGTAAGTTGGGAATACATCTTGAAGTCACTGAAAGAATATCAATGCCTTTGGGATATTTGATAATTTGAACTATTATTTAAAGTATAACAATGGTGATACAGTAAGAGAGAGCAAAAAAGTAAGAAAAAATGTAATTATAACCATGAGGACACACATACATAAACACACCTTTAAGAAGGAAAATATAAATGCTGTCTCATGATATAATAGTATAAAATAAGTAAGTCATTTATATATCAAACCTCAAGACACCTTTCTCCTCAAAAAGAACTTTATCATGAACATAAAACAGTAATTATTGTTTTGAGGTCTCTATGCATTATATTCATAGCTAAATTAATGGCAAGTGCACAGTTCAGTGCAGTTCAGTCACTCAGTCATGTCCGACTCTTTGTGACCCCATGGACTGCAGCACACCAGGCCTCCCTGTCCATCACCGACTCCCAGAGTTTACCCAAACTCATGTCCATCGAGTCAGTGATGCCATCCAACCATCTCATCCTCTGTCCTCCCCTTCTTCTCCCGCCCTCAACCTTTCCCAGCATCAGGGTCTTTTCAAATGAGTCAGGTCTTCGCATCAGGTGGCCAAAGTATTGGAGTTTCAGCTTCAGCATATCAGTCCTTCCAATGAATATTCAGGACTGATTTATTCATTGGCAAGTGTACAACCTGAAACAATCAATAGATTATAGGATAAAGTTCACACATTTCAACAGTAACAATAGTACAACAAGTGGTATGATTTTCTCATCCCATTGAACCCCTCAGAAAATAATTTCTGAGGCCAATGCACAGGCACTCTTGAATTAGAAGATATTTTTTTTTCTTTCTCTTTTTTTCCCTTAGTCACATATCAAATACTTGTCCTCTAAATTAACTGCATGGGTCAGGATTAAAGAAAGAAGAGGGAGCACAATCCATGTTAGTGAGTATGTTAATTGGCCTCTGTGCATTATTTTTTCTTTGATGACTTAATTTAAACCATTTTTGCTGAGAAATCTTCTGAAAGGGAACATGCAATTTTCAAAGAAAAAAAGTTGTGAGACAAGCTGATCAAAGTGCCCATCAGCTGGAATAACATTTCACTGTGGGTGACCTGAAAATCCTCATAATGGAGCTTAATCACATAAAACGGAAAAACAAAATGAATAGCAAGAATGAACATGGAGAGACAGCCCTACGCTGCCAATCAAGCAGTGTTTTAATGGTTCAGAGAGAAGAACCAATCAATGTGCTGATGTGATATCCAACTCAGTACTAGAACTGACCTCCTTATCTCCTGCAGAGAAGAAGTTTGAGAACAAAGTATCACCACTAAAACAACAGTAGAAAAGCTACCATCAAGTTTTCCTTAATGCTTACATTTATGTTGACATTCAAGGGCACAAAAATAAAAATATTACACTGAGTATGATTTATAAGTAAAAAGTGGCCAAAAACACACACCATCATTTAAAACGCACAAAACTGGTTATCATATTCATTTAGCTTTACACTAGAGTATTTCTAAGAGTTATACGATATTCACAATTGCAAGATTTTATTCCAGGTGTTCTGCCCTTTGCTTTGTGTTTCTATACGGGAAGTTTAAAATTAAAGTTATTTTTTATAGAAAATTATTTTGTTTTCTTCTAGATAAAATGCAGTATACTAATGCATATATATGGAATTTGAAAGATGGTAACGATAACCCTATATGCGAGACAGAATAAGAGACACAGATGCATGGAACAATTTTATGGACTCTGAGGGAGAAGGTGAGGGTGGGACGTTCTGGGAGAATGGCATTGAGACATGTGTATTGTCATATGTGAAACAGAGCACCATTCCATGTTCGATGCATGTGACAAGGGCTCAGGGCCGGGGCAATGGGATGATCCAGAAGGATGGGATGGGGAGGGAGGTGGGTGGGGGTTCCGGGAAGGGGAACACATGTAAACCCATGGCTGATTCATGTCAATGTATGGCAAAAACTATTACAATATTGTAAAGTAATTAGCCCCCAACTAAAATAAATAAATTTATTAAAAAAAAAAAATATATCCCAGTAGAAATTCCCATCACAAACATGAAAAAAAAAATTCACCCACCAAGAGAGACCTCTACACTCAGCAAAAGAAAGGATATCTTAGTGCGTTCCCCTTGGTATGTCCTGTATATACTTGGAAATCATTAAATGGCTTCTTTGAGAAAAGTCTATTGGTTTTTCTGTGTCTCAGTTGCAGAATATTGATAGAATAAACAGACACGATACATCTTCTTACTCAATATGTTCTACATAATGGATTAGACAGAAATCACATGGATGCTGTCTGTATGTCCCTACTTCTTTACTTAATCAGAACATCTCAAGTCTTTTCATAAACCAAACATATACCTTACATACCATTTGATTTCTATACAAACAATATCTAATGGGTAAGTTGATTTCTGTCTTAAAGTCAGATTTAAAACAAACAAAAAATAAATAAATAAAAAGGTTTTGAACATTTTCCATAGACTTGAATCCATAGGAATTGAGGGACTTGTTCAGCCTCCTGAGCAGTGACAGGTTTTACATCAGGTCATTGCTCTAAAAACAGAAGGAGGCCATGTTAGCACCCCTGACTCAACTGACATAGTCTAGCAGAGTCAATCCCATCACTGATACACAGATTCAGTGGGTATAGACTGTGATTAAACTTTTCTTACTGTATAACAACCATAATACGATAAAGTTTAAAAAGAGACATACACTTTTAAGTAGTGCCGTGGTGATTGAAAGTTTCAAATTAAAATAGATTTATGATAACTGGGTTGCTAATATAGGCAAAATAATTCTCTCAGTATTGTTTAATAAGTCTGATTAAATCAAACAGTGTTGTAGGATAGGACCAGTCTTAAATAAAGTTTAAGTAATAATTTCGTATATCCATGCATTTGCAAAAACTATTTGATTTTTAATAGAATCCAAGAAAATATGATCAAAAGATATAATGTTTAAATGTCCACTTGTCACAAGGAAACATTATTCCTATTGTTTAAAGTCTAAAGAATAAAATCACAGAAACACGTATTTATTTGAGGCATCCTTTGGGGAAAAAAGTGGTCTCCTTATATGTAGCTGTGAGGTAGAAATGTGAAGTTTTCAAGCCATGGTGACTTTTTTTAAAGTTGATTTCCTCCTTCATGAAAGAGCCTGTTTCACATTTTATGCACACAGACTAGAGAAAGCATGCTTGTGGTAAAGTCATAGCAATGGGAAGTAGTTTATGTTCTGTGCTGATGTGGGAATAACAAATCAAAACCAGACATATGTTTGGTTTCAAAAGTATGGTTTTGTTATAGAAGATTTACTTAACGTTTGAAATACTGAAGTGCTATTAGCCTGGGGTTTGGATAGGAATAGAGAAAAGTTAACAGGTTATATTTTTGCCAAAGTATTGATTTACATTCCACTGAAAGCCTTTTGTTGTTTTCTATTTTTTTTCTGTATTCATAGAAACAGAAATCTGTGCTCAGTATAAATATCAAGTTATAGGACAAATGATTAATATAGGATGTTAAAAGTCTGAATTTCTAAGAGAAGTTGAATTTACTTCAGTTCTGAGACAAAGACACTTCTAAAATATAGGTTCATTCTAGTCATAATTAAAATTAGCTACATCTAGCTTAAAAGGTCACCCATAATCTTTAGACTAACTATTTGACTGTTTGGATCCACAGAATCTCAGAACCTACATTACTGGTTGCAAAGTAAAGCCAAACTGCAGAACAACATTAATTTCTTTTGCCTAAAATTAGCAAAAAATAGCAAGTAAGGCACAATAGCAAGTATGACCAATCTAGACAGCATATTAAAAAGCAGAGACATTACTTTGTCAACAAAGGTCCATCTAGTCAAGGCTATGGTTTTTCCAGTGTCATGTATGATGTGAGAGTTGGACTATAAAGAAAGCTGAGCACAGAAGAATTGATGTTTTTGAACTGTGGTGTTGGAGAAGACTCTTGAGAGTCCCTTGGACTGCAAGGAGATCCAACCAGTCCATCATAAAGGAGATCAGTCCTGGGTGTTCATTGGAAGGACTGATGTTGAAGCTGAAACTCCAATACTTTGGCCACCTGATGCGAAGAGCTGACTCATTGGAAAAGACCCTGATGCTGGGAAAGATTGAGGGCAGGAGGAGAAGGGGATGACAGAGGATGAGATGGCTGGATGGCATCACCAACTCGATGGACATGAGTTTGAGTAAACTCCAGAAGTTGGTGATGGACAGGGAGGCCTGGTGTGCTGCTGTCCATGGGGTCGCAAAGAGTCAGACATGACTGAGCGACTGAACTGAACTGAAGGCACACTTCATAGAAAATTTTGTCTTCTGTCCCCCTGATGCTGATACCTGCATTACAGAGAAGAATCAGTAAACTGCTCTCTGTTTGCTTAATATTTTATACTCGTAGGAAACAATTTCCTAAACCAATTAAGTATAGCAATAATTTTTGAATTGGCAAGACAAATTTACTATTTTTTCTTTTTGTGTACATCCTTCATTATGCCCAATTTTTCACATATGATAAACATTTAAGAATCACTTCTCCCTATACCAATCACCTGATTGTGTAAGGCGAAATGTGTTGAATATGTTTGTTGTATCTTGATTCAATGAGAAATGTCATAATCACATCTTTCCCTGTTGTGACAATTTCCTGAAGTGCACCAGCTTGGGCACATATTGTTGAGTTGAAAATCTAATTTGGAAATGGTTCTTGTTGATCTCCCACTTACTGTGTTTCTCCAATGCACTCATCCATCAGTACTGACTGCTTGTGGTGTAACTATTTCCCTTTATATGGATGTTTACAGGGAAGTCACCGGATCTGTCCTTTCAACGTCTCATCATCTAATTTTGAATACCGATGTGACTCAAAGTCTTCTAATTTGCAATTCACCTTTTACTGTCATCGGGAAATACGAATATATTTGACCTGAAAATAACTGAAACATACTGAGTTTTCATTCAACAAATCTTTAAAAGCAAAAGCTATTTTAATCTTGTCCTGAGAAACAGGCTTCCCATGTGGCTCACTGGTAAAGAATCCACCTGCCAGGAGACACGGGTTCCATCCCCATATGTCGCAGGACAACTAAGCCCTCAGGCCACAACTAGTGAACCTGCGCTCTAGAACCCAGGAGCTGCAACTACCGAATCCCCGTGCTGCAGCTACTGAAGCCTGCACGCCCTAGAGCCCATGCTCTGCAACAAAAGCCATCGCAACGAGAAGCTGGAGCAACGCAGCTGGAGAGTAGCCTCCACTCGCCACAGCTAGGGGAAAGCCCAGGCAGCAATGCAGACCTGGAACTGCCAAAACTAAAACAGATTAAAAAAACACACATTATTTGAAAAAAAAGTTAAAAAAAAAAACAAAAAAATCATTAAAAAATTAAAAGTCGTAATTTACTAAGAAAGGAAAAGAGAATTAGTTAGACATCAAAGTTTTGTGGGAATCAAAATAGTTTAGAATAATTAAAACATTTGGAAATATAAAGTCTTTCTTGTATACACAGGTATAATGTAGTAGAAACAAAGACAATTCTTACAAGGTCTTCTCATGCAAAAATCATACAGAGTCAGTTACAGTAAATGAGAGGAAAATATCCTGGGTTTGTGCTCTCAATTCCATTGTTATTCTGAAAACTTTTAATGAAATCATTGACTAGGAAAACAGTTTGACAGAGTACTGATTCTGAATTGGTTAATCTTAATTCAAGTATTTCATCAGAATAAACGCTCTTCACTAATAAGAGATTTATATTTTATCTACTAATTTAAATTCTAAAAGGCCCGCCAATGGTCTATTGTTGGAATATAAAGAATCTTTCATATTTTATCTTTTTTCATTCCTTATGTCTCTTTATTCCTTTATGGCAGATTTTGGAATCTGGCTGCAGAACTAAAAAAATAAATAAATCTATTTTGTGTTTATGGAAAGTTTCAACAAAAATTTGAAAATGGTGATATAAGTTAGAGCCTCATCTGTTCTTTATAAAAATTTTGATGTCATGCTTGATAGAGCTGCTGCTATTAACTTTCTTGAGAATTTCCTGCAAAACTTCACATGAAACACAATTTGTCTGGGCACAGTGTTGTCTTTGAACACATACCTATAATTTTAAAAAATAGATGCTACAGCCTGAATGTTTTCCTTCCCCCTCCCCTAAGTTCACATGTTGAAACCTAATGCCCAAGGTGATGGTGTTAGGAGGTGGAACCTACGGAGTATGATTAGGTCTGAGGGCCTGACCCTCACAGATGAGATTAATGCTTTGAGGAAAGAGCCACAAGATAGTCCCTTGCACCTTCTACAATGACAGCACGGATCAGCAGTCTGCAACTTAAAGAGTGCCTTCAGCAAAACGCTGGCATCTAGATCGTAAATTCTAGCCACCAGAATGACGAAAAATAAATTTCTATTATTTATGAGCCACCCGGCTTTTTCTGTTGTTGCTGCTGTCATAGTGACTGAACAGCAACAACATAGTATTCAAAACGTCCTAGGATAATGAGCCAGATATATATCATTTCAAAAGATAAAAATGTAGTTTTATGTAATTGAAGATTAACAAGTTGACTCATGCAAAACGGATTTTATTTTAACTTCATAAAATATTTAGATATTTTATACGATGTATATCTAAGATGGTTACATAGTTTTCCAAATGGTTTAAACCCAGAATGTATGTCTCAAATTATTTTACCATTTCTTAAATACTTAACAAAACAGGTGGACTTGGAAATTCTCATATTTGTAGAGTGGATCTAGTCTAAGTGGATGTGTTAGTCACTCAGCTGTAGCCCACTCTTTGTGATCCCAGGGACCCAGGGCCGCCAGACTCTTCTGTCCATGGGATTTCCCAGGCAAGAATACTAGAGTGGGTTGCCATTCCCTTCTCCAGGGTATCGAACCCTGTCTCCTGCATTGCAAGTAAATTCTTTACCACCTGAGCCACCAGGAAGCCCTGGGTCTAGTCTAAACTTTTACTTAACAATCACTTGGTTTGTTGAATAGTCTGGTTTTCTGGAGATATACAGTAGTCTCTTAAGAAAGAGTGTCAGTTTATGCCTGTCAGATCATCTAGGTTTCAGTGACAGGATAAGTTTACAGTATGCTTTTTCAGATTTCATAGGAGACGGCACATATGATAGGAAAAGTGGTGCAATTATTCTAAACATATTACCTTTAGTTAATTTTTCATGGAATACTTTTCAGTTCAGTTCAGTTCAGTTTCTCAGTCATGTCCGACCCTTTGTGACCCCGTGGACTGCAGCACGCCAGGCCTCCTTGTCCGTCACCAACTCCCAAAGTTTACCCAAACTCATGTCCATTGAGTCAGTGATACCATCCAACCATCTCATCCTCTGCCGTCCCCTTCTCCTCCCGCCTTCAATCTTCCCCAGCATCAGGGTCTTTTTTAATGAGTCAAGTCTTCACGTCAGGTGGCCAAAGTATTGGAGTTTCGGCTTCAACATCAGTCCTTCCAATGAACACCCAGGACTGTTTTCCCTTAGGATGGACTGGTTGGATCTCCTTGCAGTCCAAGGGACTCTCCAGAGTCTTCTCCAACACCACGGTTCAAAAGCATCAATTCTTCGGCGCTCAGCTTTCTTTAGGGAATACTTTTATTATCATGGATACCTAAATCTTGTTGCTATTTACATATCTACACAATACTGGATTTCTCTGTAGTTTTAAATGAGTGAAGTGCCAGTTTGGTGTTTAGTTTGTTAGTTTTACAATAAGTACCAGAAAGGCAAAAGTAGTGATGGCTTATTTTTTGATACAAAATTAAGAAGTACAAATAAATGTACATGTAAATCCTTACGATAGTTTGTGCATTATAGTGATTGATATTGTATTTATAATCAAGTTGACCTCTGGCTATAGAGGAAGCATCATTCAGATTTTAACTTATCCTTGTTTTTTTCTAAACTATGAATATTAAACAGTGCCAAGAAATAATATAATAAACCTTATTATTATTTTAATATATATCTTTTAAAAAGACAAGGGTAAAAATGCTTGAGAAATTAACAACAGAGAAGAAAGTTTCATCAGCTATAACCCAAGTTTTAATTAAAACCATGATTGATGGCAAGTGCCATCTTGCAATGTGACCTCTAGAAAGATCTACAGCTGTTGACTCAATTGAGAAGATGGTCTCTACTCTTTTCAAAGTAAAACACAAAGTATATAAATCATGTTTAGAATTATTAATCATATGAATATGACGTTAATGATTTAGAAATCAGAAGACAGGCAAAAATGCAGTCCTAAAAAATGAAGGAGCTTTGGGGACGCCTTATTTGGTAAGCCATAATTTCCAGATTATTAAACTAATGATTTTAAAAGAACTTTTCACTGCATTAATCCCATTTAAATTTAGACAGAAACACTGACTAGAGATGGAGCTCTATTAGTCGCACAATGTGAATCACACGGGACTACAGACCAGGCTGGAGAGAAGAGACTGAAAGTCCCAAAGACATCACTAGCCGATAAACATTCAGCGAGGAGGGTATCTGAATTTGAGAATTCCTTACCCACCAGGAGTGGTTTTATATATACTCACAGTTGATTAAATCTTTAACAGAAAGCAAGTGATTGGATGGGACTCACAAAAAAGAAGAAAAAAAGTAAGATGTTCATTCTGTTTTGACATTGTTGATGAAGACCACAGGGCAGCTGTGCAGATTTTTGTTTTTTTTTTTTTAAGAGATTTAAACAAAAGTCTAGAAAAGCCAGCAAAACCAAGGTCAAACACCCTCTAGAACTCCCTGATCTGAGGCCATTAATGCAAAATGGAAAAGAACTCTAATGCCAAGAAGAAAAATAAAAGACAACAAATGTTGTTGCAAAATGTGTTTTCAATAAAAGCTAAAAGCACATGAATTAGATAGTTTGAAGAAGAGACATTTTTAGTGTCCATTTATAAGTAAAGGAATTTCTGTTATTTAGACATCACTATGTGTTTTCAGGAAGCAGTGCAAAAGGCAACAAGCTTAAATAGCATTGAGTGGGATTTATGCTATAAAAAAGATGAGATTTCCTGCACGAGGAGTTGTTAAATCCAGAAATAAGAGACGGAAGGAAGCTGTACTTTCTTTTGAAGGGGTAGAGAATTAAGGTAGCTTCTCATCTGTCAGGAAAGTTTAAGGCAGGGTGAATGGATTAGGTGACCTTTCAAAATTACTTCCATCCCAGGATTTATGATGTCAGTATAAACCAGCAGCCCAGATGGAAACTGAGCCAGGAACCCCTGGCTCCTGCCCTCGTTCATGCTCCCCCTTGAACACAGGCACAGTCAGGTAACGTGCTAGAGAAACTGACAGTCACCAGTGCCAGCTTGGAGTCAGAGAGCCTGGGCTCTAAAACTGTGGGTTTCAGCGTCTCCAGTCATGAAAGGTGGGTAACTGTTGTATTTGTTTCCTTAGACTGTTGAGAAGATTAAGTGAGATGATGAACATAAAGGAGACAGTATGAAGTAGGAACAATAAATATCCATGTTCTCATTAAACCCTATTCTGCCACGACAGCAACCACTGTGGTACAAAATGATATGAAAGTTCCACCTTTCTTTCTTATCTATTTTCCCTCATATCGTCTATTCCTCCCTACTTCTCTCAAGAGGAAGGCTCTGTGTCTATCAAGAAAAAAAGTGAACAACGAAATTTCATCAGGCAACACAGACTGCTGCTACAAGAAAGGTAGATAAAGTAAACAGCTATACGAACATTAAGATATCCAAAAATTCCCAAATATTAGTAAGCTATGCTTTCTCTTGAGTGAAATTTGATGCATCTATTACAATACTTTGTAAAGGTTTTATTATTAGAAAAAAAATTTTCTGTTTTGTTTTATAAAATACAGCTTTTATGCTTCCTCCTGTCTTTATAGTGTTCTCCTAAAGCTATCAGCTATTAGTCCCAAACATCTTCTTAGGAAGGAACTGGTCCTTACACTTTACTTTTGACATGAATATAGACTTGGCATGTAAGTACACATATTTAACAATTTTTAAATGTTTAGTATACATATTTAACAATTTTTAAATGTTCACGAGTGTATCTATTCATACATATATATGTATCATTTGCAGTGGCTATGACAAGTTGTTAGTGGTGAAATAACCATAAATCTGAACTTAGCTCTATTTTATCAGGCTTTTCTTCATTTTCTTCTTCATTTTTCTTTTGTATGAAATCTTTGTGAACCAGTAATATGTTATTAAACTAATCAACAAAATACATGAATACAGATATAAAATTGTATATAAAAATTCTATAGATACTGTTTTTAAAGTTGCATATATGGTGGCTTAGATAGTAGAGAATCTACCTGCAATGCAAGTAAAATGGGTTCCATCCCTGGGTTGGAAAGATCCCCTGGAGAAGGGAATGGCTACCAGCTCCGGTACTCTTGCCTGGAGAATCCCATGGACAGAGGAGCCTGGAGGATCACAGTCCATGGGGTCACAGAGTCAGACATGACTGAGCAACTCACACTTAACAAATATGTCTGTATTTGGCACTTTTGAATAAACTCATTTGATTCCTGCTTACGTGCACATTGCTACCAAACAAGCAATATTTACTTATTTATTGCTCCGTATATAAGCTCATAAAGGATACTTTCTTCTCTGTGTCTACTCTTTTAAAAGTGAGTCAGTCATAGAAATATTTCTATGCTTATTGTCTAATGATATTCAAATATCTCAGAAAATGCTTTACTAATCATACTGATGAAATATGAATGATGATAAGAAAAAAAGCAGCAAGTAATACCAAGGGCCTGTCTTTTTTTTTTCCAACTTTGAATACAATACTATTAAATACATTCATTGCTTCCGTCATTCTAGGCACCATGTTGGGGACACAAAGCCAAATATGATATATGCATTTTCACAGCACACTGTACTGTTTCCCACATTCTATTACAGATAATTACATCTCTCCCCCCAAACTGTAAGCTACTGGATGGCAAATGCTCTGTTAGCTTTTTATCTTTTTATCTTTGTATTTCTAGCGCCTGACAAACACTCAGCTTTTTGAGTGATGGAGTCAGTGAATGGAACTAAAGGACTGAACTAAAGGAGTTTATCTTCAAGAGAACTGTTCTCTATTTTCATACTAGACACCAAAAGAATGGGATAAAAATATTAAATTTCTTATTCCCTATAGGAGTATCAGACACCTCAATTTCTTTCAGTCATTGATTCTAACCTTTAAAATTAGGGTAAACGTATGAGAGGAGCACAGTTACCACTTGCTTAATTTTCACTGACCAGCTGGCTCTGTATCTTTTGGTATTAAGCAACTTTGGAACAATTACCACATCATGTAAGTTGCCCCTAAACTACTTTGTCCTTTCTGGGTTTTTGTGTGTTTCTCTGTTTGTCGTATATAAACTCCAAGTAAACACTGATCAACCATGTGCTCACATCACCCTTGTTCTTTAATAAAGACAGAGACCATTCACCAAGTAAATCTTGTAATGTCTCTCTTCTTGTTTGTAAGCCCCCTGATTAACAATCTCATTATTGCTGTTTTCATAAGGAGACCGAACACAGTGGAGAAAAGAGAACATATGAATACAGCTAACTGATAATAAAAGAACTGATGGAAACACACACACACACAATTCTGTCAGTCACCTTAGGAAATGTCACCCCCAGGAAAACAAAATTGAGCACGTAGCATGAACTGCATATATCTGCTTACATCCCTTGGGCCAAAAAAAAGTCTTATTTATGTCTTTCACGGCTCTGGCTTACTGATCTTCTCTGGACCTCTTGACTGTCAATATTTTAGTTTGGGGGGAATACTTTTTCTCTTTCCAAGCTGAAAGAAAAATACAAGCTTGTTTTCTCCTTCCCTCCAGGATAGAAAAGAAGAAAAACTGCACTTAAAAAGAAACTATTTTAAAAAGCAACTGCCATAAAAAATGGAAGCAGGCACATGGCATGGGAAGAATTCAGAATTGCTTATTTCATAAAAAAGTTAACGTTGACTGTCTTCACCAAACTGATCTTGCTATATTCATCATAAAAAATGAATTCTCTCCAATTAAAAAGGTACAGGGAACCCAAAGATCTTAACAGATTGTGTTAAATAGAACTATCTTATATATATGTAAGGACCTGAGTCTGATCTTCACGAAGAGATGACAGTAATTTTGATGAGGGCTCCCCTAAGGATACCTGTTGACTATCCAGGTATTATTTATCTTCTCTCCATTCCAATCCAAATCAGTTAAGGTTGTGGGACTGCCAGTATGACATCTTTGGCAATTGTAAATGTACCACTGTATTACAGATTCAGATTCCACATATCGATTCACTTCTTGTTCACACACACACAAAAAACGTTATTTTAAAATCTCGATCTATTCTAGATTAACATCTTATTTGACTACTGATTGCATGTTTTAATGCTTTGAGGTCCTACATAATCAAAAAAAAAAAAATTGAGCCCATTTACTTCACTGCCTACAATTCAACCAGCCAACTCATAAAAATATCATTTTGGATTGTGCTTTTACCTGATTCCAAATATCAAAAAGTTGGGAAAAATTCCAAATAAATATACATGAATCTGCCATGCAAAATAATAGGTGCATCCACACTTCCACTGTTTGAAAGTGGCATGCTCTGCTAATCAACCAGAATTCCCTGTGTTACAAACTCATATAATATACTCTAGGCTCCATCAGATTCAAAACGTGTTTTTTCCACTGGTCTCAAAATGTCACAAAGATAGATGCTCTGTGATTTGAAACAGAAAAGTGTTTTGAGTGTGCCTCTTTCCTTTATCCACTGTATTATATGGAATAATATATGCACATTTACTCATCATTACTTATTTCTTACAATTACATAAAATGTACAGGTAAAGTCAGTGTGTTTAAGCACAATTCCATGTTATGCTCCTGTATATTACTCTGAATTAAAAACAAGTCACACAGTTAAAATTCGAATACCTGCTACACTAGGAAAGTTTTTTAATTCTATATGTTTAGTGTTTTTTGTTTTTTTTTTTTTTAATCTCACAGTGTACTTGCTAACAAAAGCCAAATTGTTAGTCACTCAGTCGTGTCTGACTCTTTGTAATTCCACAGACTGTAGCCCTCCAGGCTCCTCTGTCCACGGAATTCTCCAGGCAAGAATATTGGAGTGGGTTGCTATTCCCTTCTCCAGGAGATCTTCTGAGCCCAGGGATCAAACGCGGGTTTCCCTCGTATGAGGATTCTTTACCACCTGCTGCTGCTGCTAAGTCGCTTCAATTATGTCCGACTCTGTGCGACCCCATAGACGGCAGCCCACCAGGCTCCGCCGTCCCTGGGATTCTCCAGGCAAGAATACTGGAGTGGGTTGCCATTTCCTTCTCCAGTGCATGAAAGTGAAAAGTGAAAGTGAAGTCGCTCAGTCGTGTCCGACCCTCGGCGACCCCATGGACTGCAGCCTACCGGGCTATTTTCCAGGCAAGAGTGCTGGAGTGGGGTGCCATTGCCTTCTCCGTTTACCACCTGAGCCACTAACAAATGTTAGAGTCTAATTCTCATATTAGAGAACATGTATATAGAAGAAAACAAAGAAATTACAGTAGCACTTTACTTGACATTTGGTTTTAATGAAGCAAAGACAAATATTCTACATTTAGCTCTCCACATCTATTCAAATGTTGATTTAGATATTTTACAAAAAAGTTCAATCACAGAGGGAAAATTATACCTTAATAAAGTGGGCAAAAGCTGGTGCCCTATACCTGTCGAAATTATTGTTAGGGTTTAATGGACTGGCAAGATGAATAGCTTTCATGGTAAAAAAGAATGAACATTTTGGTCAGGAGTTTAATGAGCTCAATGAGATGCTTACATGTCCAAAAAAGCACTCAGAGCATCTGGCGCTGGTGGTTATAATGATAATCCAAGGGTTGTTCTGAATGCTACGAGAAAAAAGCCAGAAACCTAGTAACATCTACTTAAAGGGATAATTTCAGAGATATTAGAGGTGGGGAATGGATATTGTCCCCAAATTTACAGTTCAGATAATACTTACGCTTTCATTTTCTGAAAAATAAAAATTTTATTTCCCCTAAAATTCCCCAGATCAGAAGCTCTATTACACACACACACACACACACACACAAAGTAGACAAAGCAATCTGACATCTCTTAGCCTCTGGTAGCTTACATTTAAATAGCCCATTGAAATAATCATCCATTTAAAAAATATCATTAAGCATGAACTTATAAAGCAAGAGAATAAAGAGGAAAACAGATCCCACAAATTTACTGGAAATTAGAATATTCATTTATAGCACAATGGTAAAATAAACTTGGAAAGTATTCTATATTTTGACCACTTAGTTGGAAAACTGAATAAGTTAAGAAGAGATAATCTTTCCTCTTGCCATTAGTACTATCATTTTGCCTCTCTGAATCGGAGACTGGGTTTACATCTCATTAACCTGTGTGTGCGTACTCAGTTGCTTCAGTCATGTCCAGCTGTTTGTGACCCCAAGGACTGCAGCCCACAAGTCTTCTGTCCATGGGATTTCCCTGGCAAGGAGAGTGGGGTGGGTTGCCGTTTCCTTCTCCAGGGGATCTTCCAGACCCAGGGATTGAACCTGTACACCCTGAGGCTCCTGCTTGGGCAGGTGGATTCTTTACACGGAGCCAACTGGGAAGTTCCTGATTAACCTACCCACACAGAACCTCTAGGACTGGAGGGTTAATAGATGCTTCTCTGTTTCACAAGACCTGTTAGAGCAGTCAATGTATCTTTAATGTCATGTAACTTTCAATTACTTTTTTAATGTCAGCCTTTTCACATTGCAGTAAGCAGTTGTACTGTTCATCAGCTTGTGGGTATGTGTCCAGAAGACCTATGTTCTCAGGTTTGGGAGTGGGTTATAGAGGCCATGGTTAAACATTCCATTGTTTTTCAGAAAAACATTTGTAAATATTTTACAATAATAATATATCATATACAGCACTATTATAAATATATATCAATATAAAGCATTTTTCTATACAGTGCCTTCATTTTTATAGCCTTAAAAATTGAAGAGCAACTCCGTACTATTGATTTTGTATAGTAAATTATTTAACTTTTAGAAAAATTTAAAGAAAAGTTAATACTGTCTCAGACGGCTTTCTTCATAGAATGTATGGTATATTTTAGTGGATAAGGTATATTGATGAGGCAAAATTTTGTTGATGCTGATACCTCATATTGTACATGCTGGACAATTCAAGCTGAGTAACTTAAAAGACACCCTTCTTAATTGCTGATGTTTGCAAATACAGTGTCAAAATATTTCTAATTCCTTGAAAAATAATTATTGCAAAAGTATATTTAGAAATCAATTACAATAAATGCATAACACGAAATACAAAATAACTAACAATACACAGTAAAATGTTTTCAAAAAGTTGTGAGTGTGAACACCCATATAGAAAGCAATATCAAAAGTCAAAATATGTAACGAGAGTCTGGAATACCATTGATGATTTTATGGTGAGCAGTTATTTATCTCATTCACCTGAAAAATAACTAAAATTTTCTCATTAGAATATGTCTTATGCTAAATGTCTGTGATAATAAGCCACAGCCCAGGCATTACCTTATGTATGTATGCTTATGTATATTTCCTGTAGCAACACTCAGCAAAATTGTTTATACATTCGTGTTCATCATATATCCACTGTAAATTTCCAGCAAAAGTTGAGATTCTCCATGCAAAGTCTTACTATTTTTGGAAGGCACAGGGACTTCTTATAACATTGTTTTAAAAATATTGGCTAAGGTATTTAGCAGATAATGTCAAATATAAAATTATCAAAATTTTATAGAAAACTTGGAAAATTTTACTTTTGTCTTAAATGTGCAAAAAGTGAATGTGGTATATTGTAATACCAATAATCTATGCTCTTTACTATCAAGCATTTACAAATCTCAGGACTGTACCATTATAATTAAAACAAATTGCTCTAATAAATCCCTAAAGCAATTATCAAATGGTACATCTAAATAATATTTATGTAGAAAGAGCAATACTGTTTGCATAGATTGAATGAATAGGAAAATCAAGGTATGTTACTACAATAAATGGGAAACTAAATATTTCAGATGCATGCAGTGTAAACAAACTCACTATGTATTTCACAAGCACAGATGGAACAATCTTTTTACTCATTGCATAAAAATGATTCTGTGTTAAAAGGAACACCTTCTTTGGTCAAAATTACATTTTATATATAAAGTAGTGATTAAAATAATTTGAAAGTTCCAGGTTTTCTAGGCTTTGAGGAAATGGTGACTAAAACTAAACAAACCTGTTTTAACTTGAACACTGGTTCTGATTCATGATGATCAAATGTTAATACCACCCCTCACTTCTCAAAAACAAAACAATATTTATAACAATGTCATGGAATGTATGTAATTCCATAGCATCCTCAGGGAACCAGAAATCATGAAGAATCCCTGCAAGATCAAGAGAAGATAGAAGTAGGTTATGGAAAGAAGGCTCAGTTCAAACATAAGCAAGGGAACAGTTCTAAAATATGGCAGAGAATGCAAAGGGGACTCCCTTCTCTGTTTCATCCAAGTAGCCAAAGCCCACTATGACAATATCAATCTACAAAAGTATTTAGTTTAAAATGCACCAGTAAAAAAATCTTGATCAAACATATTTGATGGGTAGCTGTAGGAGAAAAGGGAGAAGGAAATGGAAATGAATGAAATTTGGCTTAATTAGGGAGGTGCAAATCTTAACTGACATTAACCTTGATTGAAAAAGTAAACATTGAAAAATATGATATTTAATGTGTGTTAAAATATAATGATGAGATTCAACTTTCTGCAGAGCTGAAGTAGTGGGTTAGAACTTTAGAAACATCATTCTTTAAACATAAATAGGCTATCTTTACATCATAAATATCTAACACATATATATATATATATTGTGTGTGTGCCTATGTGTGTGTGTGTGTGTGTGTGTGTGTGTGTGTGTGTGTGAAAGTAATGGACATCTCCAGGGACAAATTTGTGAGGCAAAGACCTGTGAGAGTCAGGATGCACACACGTGTACCCAGGATTTGGTCCTCCTTATTCCCAACAGATATTTAGGTATGCATAGCCGGGAGCTGGCAGGTTAATAAGCTGAAAATAATTTTGAACAGAACATATGACATTAAGTAGATGGTGAGAACTGAACAAAGGCTTATTCATTCCTTGGGCTTTGGCTGGCAAGCTGAAGTGGTAAATCCTAGGAGTAAGGTTCAACAAGAAATAAACCATTCTTACCCAAAATAAAAATCAGGTTCAATTTACCTCACTCTTTTATTGGATTAAGGTGACCAGGGATTTCTAGTGGCCAATCTCAGCCATGTTCAGAGGAGGATAATTGAGAATCTCAAATAACCTGAAAAATTTTAACTTAAAATTCCAACACACAAGGAAACTAAACTGTGACTGTAAATTGTGAAACAAATCAGAACATATAAAAAAACTACACGGACATTGGTAATGTATAATTCAGTTACAGACTTTAAAATAACTGCACTTTTCCACAAAGGAAAAGTTATGTAGTTAGTGTAGTCAAAGTTATGGTCTTTTCAGTAGTCATAAATGGACGTGAGTGTTGGACCATAAAGAAGGTTGAGCACCAAAGAATTGATGTGTTCAAATTGTGGTGCTGGAGAAGACTCTTGAAAATCCCTTGGACAGCAACGAGATCAAGCCAGTCAATCCTAAAGGAAATCAATCCTGAATATTCATTGGAAGGAATGAATGCAAAAAAGCAAAATGGCTGTCTGAGGAGGGCGTACAAATAGCTGTGAAAAGACGGGAATCGAAAAGCAAAGGAGAAAAGGAAAGATATACCCATTTGAATGCAGAATTCCAAAGAATAGCAAGGAGAGATAAGAAAGCCTTCCTCAGCGATCAATGCAAACAAATAGAGGAAAACAATAGAATGGGACAGACTAGAGACCTTTTCAAGAAAATTAGAGATACCAGGGGAACATTTCATGCAAGATGGGCTCAATAAAGGACAGAAATGATTAGGACCTAACAGAAGCAAAAGATATTAAGAAGAGGTGGCAAGAATACACAGAAGAACTGTACAAAAAAGTTCTTCATAACACAGACAATCATGATAGTGTGATCACTCACCTAGAGCCAGACATCTTAGAATGTGAAGTCAAGTGGGCCTTAGAAAGCATCACGACGAACAAAGCAAGTAGAGGTGATGGAATTCCAATTGAGCTATTTCAAATCCTGAAAGATGATGCTGTGAAAGTGCTGCACTCAATATGCCAGCAAATATGGAAAACTCAGCAGTGGCGACAGGACTGGAAAAGGTCAGTTTTCAATCCAATCCCAAAGAAAGGCAATGCCAAAGAATGCTCAAACTACCACACAATTGCACTCATCTCACACGCTAGTAAAGTAATGCTTAAAATTCTCCAAGCCAGGCTTCAGCAATACGTGAACCATGAACTTCCAGATGTTCAAGCTGGTTTTAGAAAAGGCAGAGGAATCAGAGATCAAATTGCCAACATTTGATGGATCATCGAAAAAGCAAGACAGTACCAGAAAAACATCTATTTCTGCTTCATTGACTATGCCAAAGCCTTTGACGGTGTGCATCACAATAAACTGTGGAAAATTCTTCAAGAGATGGGAATACCAGACCACCTGACCAGCCTCTTGAGAATCCTGTATGCAGGTCAGGAAGCAACAGTTAGAACTGGACATGGAACAACAGACTGGTTCCAAATCGGAAAAGGAGTACGTCAAGGCTGTATATTGTCATCCTGCTTATTTAACTATATGCAGAGTACATCATGAGAAACTCTGGGCTGGAAGAAGCACAAGCTGGAATCAAGTCTGCCAGGAAAAATATCAATAACCTCAGATATGCAGATAACACCACTCTTATAGCAGAAAGTGAAGAAGAACTAAAGAGCCTCTTGATGAAAGTGAAAGAGGAGAGTGAAAAAGTTAGCTTAAAGCTCAACATTCAGAAAACCAAGATCAGGCATCTGGTCCCATCACTTCATGGCAGATAGATGGGGAAACAGTGGAAACAGTGACAGACTTTATTTTTCTGGGCTCCAAGATCACTGCAGATGGTGATTGCAGCCATGAAATTAAAAGACGCTTACTCCTTGGAAGGAAAGTTATGACCAACCTAGACAGCATATTAAAAAGCAGAGACATTACTTTGCCAACAAAGGTCCATCTAGTCAAGGCTATGGTTTTTCTAGTGGTCATGTATGGATGTGACAGTTGGACTATAAAGAAAGCTGAGCACCGAAGAATTGATGCTTTTGAACTGTGATGTTGGAGAAGACTCTTGAGAGTCCCTTGGACTGCAAGGAGATCCAACCCATCCACCCTAAAGGAAATTAGTCCTGGGTGTTCACTGGAAGGAATGATGTTGAAGCTGGAACTCCAATACTTGGCCACCTGATGTGAAGAGCTGACTCATTTGAAAAGACCCTGATGCTGGGAAAGATTGAGGGCAGGAGGAGAAGGGGACGACAGAGGACGAAATGGCTGGATGGCATCACCGACTTGATGGGCATGGGTTTGGGTGGACTTAGGGAGTTAGTGATGGACAGGGAGGCCTGGCATGCTGCGGTTCACGGGGTCACAAAGAGTCGGACACGACTGAGCGACTGAACTGAACTGATGCTGAAGCTCAAGTACTTTGGCTACCTGATATGAAGAGCCAACCCACTGGAAAAGACCCTCATGTTGGGAGAGACTGAAGGCAAAAGGAGAAGGGGGTGGCAGAAGATGAGATGGGTAGATAGCATCGCCCACTTAATGGACACGGGTTTGAAAACACTCTGGGAGACAGGGAAGGGCATGGAAGCCTGGCGTGCTACAGTCCACAGGGTCACAAAGAGTTGGGCATGATTTAGTGACCATCCACCTACAACAGTGCAGGGACTTCCCTGGCATCCCAGTGGTTAAGATTCAGTGCTTCCACCGTAAGGGACGTGAGTCTGACCCCTTGTCAAGGAACTAAGATCCACATTCTTCAAGTTGAGGCAAAACAATTTGAAAATAAGCAAATAAATAACTAAACTACATATATTTAAGAAATTAAAGGATTATATTAATCATCAGAATACAATAGAAATAAGGAAAAAGAACAAATGAAATTCTGATAAGTTAAAAATAATAATTGATGTTAAGAAGAATATGCAATTGCTTGTAGAATATTAGATGTAGATAAAAAGAGAATGAGAATTGAAAGACAAATCAGGAAAAAATAGCCAGAATAAAACACAGAGATTAATAAAGTAAATAATTTAACAAAAACATAGGATACATAAGAAGTGTAAACAGTGTTCCCAGAGATAAGAAAGAAAATGATGCAGAAGCAATGTTTGAAGATATAATGGAGGGGGAAATGGCCAAATTTATGGAAGACATCAACACATATATTCAAATTATAAAAATCACAAGAAGACCACCATACACACAAAACCATAACTAGGAACTTCACAGTATAACAACTCAAAACCAAAGGCAAAGAAAATACCATAAAAGTATGCAGAGAGAAAAGAAGTCTTGTCAAAAGAACAATAAGATAAATACTGAATTATCAACAGAAATAACAGAAAGCAGAGGATAAGAGAATGACATGCTTCATATGCTGAAGAAAATGATTTCCAATTTGAAATTCCACGCCCAATACATTGCCAACTCAGAATTCTATACGCAACAAAAATATCATTCATTTTAACAAGAAGCTAAAAAATTTTCAGAAGAATAAAAACTAAGATAATTTATCAGTAGCATAATATCACTAAGTATATCATTACAGAGTTTTTCTCAAACATAATATGAATGATCTCAGATGGAAACTTGTAAATTGGGAAAGAAATAAGGAGCAATATAAGGTGTCCACTCTCACCACTTTCATTTAGCAGTTTTGGAAGTCCTAGCCATGGCAATCCGGAGAAGGCAATGGCACCCCACTCCAGTACTCTTGCTTGGAAAATCCCATGGACGGAGGAGCCTGGTAGGCTACAGTCCATGGGGTCGCACAGAGTCAGACACGACTAAAGCTACTTAGCAGCAGCAGTAGCAGTAGCAGCAGCAGCAGCCATGGCAATCAGAAAAGAAAGGGAAATAAAAGGAATCCATATTGAAAAAGAAGTCATACTGTCACTGTTTTCAGATAACATGGTACAACACATAGAAAATCCTAGAGGCCACCAGAAAATTACTAAAGGTCATCAATGAATTTGGTAACGTTGTAGGATATGAAATTAATATACAGAAATCCCCTGCATTCCTATACACTAACAACAAAAGATCAGAAAGAGAAATTAAGGAAACAATCTCATTTACCATTGCATAAAAAAGAATAAGATACCAAGGAACAAACTTACCCAAGGGGGTAGAAAACCTGTACTCCAAAACTGATAAACACTGATGAAAGACATCAAAGATGATGCAAAGGGGAAGATATACCATGTTCTTAAATTGGAAGAATCGATGTTGTCAAAATGACTATACCATCAAAGGCAATCTACAGATTCAGTGCAATCTTTTTCAAACTACAATGGCATTTTTCACAGAACTAGAAGAAAAACATATTAAAACCTGTTTTCCAGGCAGCCCAGTGGTAAAGGGTCTACCTGGCAACGCAGGAGATGCAGGAGACTCAGGTTCTGTATCTGGGTCGGGAAGATCCCCTGGAGGAGGAAGTGGCATCCCACTTCTGTATTCTTGCCTGGGAAATTCGATGGACAATGGAGCCTGGTGAGTTAGACACAAATGAGTGACTGAACAGGCACTCAGGCATGGGAACACAAAGACCCCAAATAGCCAGATCACTTCTGAGAAAAAAATGGGAGTTGGAGGAATCAGGCTCCCTAACTTCAGATTATACTACTAAGCTACAGTAATCAAAAAAAGTACTTTGCTGGCACAAAAGCAAAAATACATGTCAGTAGAACAGGACAGAAAGCCTAGAAATAAACCTGTGAACTCATGGTCAGTTCATGTAAAAAAAATCAAGTTAGAACATTCTCTAACACCATACATGAAAATAAACTCAAATGGATTAAAGACCTAAGTGTAAGGCTGAATATTATAAAACTCGTAGATATAAACATAAGCAAAACACTCCTTGACATAAATCACAGCAATATTTCTTTGGATTAATCTCTGAGAATAATGAAAATAAAGACAAAAATAAGTAAATGGGACTTAATTAAACATAACAGCTTATATATAACAAAGGAAACCATAAAAAAATGAATAGACAACCCACAGAGGGGAAGAAAATATTTGCAAACAAGGTGGCTAACAAAGAGGTTAATCTCCAAAATCCATAACAGCTCATGCAACTCTATACCAAAAAAATCTCAAAAAGCTCAAAAAATGGACAGAAGATCTAAACAGACATTTCTCCACAGAAGACATACAGATGGCCAAGAGGCACATGAAGAGGCGTTCAATACTGCTAATTATCAGATAAATGCAAATCAAAACTACAGTAAGGTTTCACCTCACATCAGTGAGAACGGCCATCATCAAAAAGTCTACAAACAATAAACGCTGGAGAGGTGTCGAAAAAGATGGAACACTTTCTGACTGTTGGTGGGA
This sequence comes from Giraffa tippelskirchi, assembly GCF_054371585.1. Taxonomy (NCBI): domain Eukaryota; kingdom Metazoa; phylum Chordata; class Mammalia; order Artiodactyla; family Giraffidae; genus Giraffa; species Giraffa tippelskirchi. Next base: position 172,387,221 of record NC_137280.1, on the reverse strand, counting down.
ATGTTAATTGGTACAAATACTATGGAGAACAGATGGAGGTGCCTCAAGAAACTAAGAAAAGAAGTATCATGTGATCCAGCAACCCCACTCCTGGGCATACCTCCAGATAAACACATCGTTTGAAAGAATACGTGCACCCCAATGCTCACTGCAGCCTTGTTTATAATAGCCAGGCCAAGGAAGCAACCTAAATGTCCACTGACAAAAGAACAGACAAAGAAGACATGGACCATATATACGGTGGAATATAACTAAGCCCTAAAAAGGATGGCATGCCTTTCACAGCCACATGGATGGACCTAGAATTAATCATACTAAGTGAAGTAAGTCAGACAGAGAAAGGCACATATTATATGATATCACCTATATGTGGAACCTAAAAAAAAAAAAAAAAAAAGGTACAAATGAACCAATTTACAAAACAGAAACAGACTCACAGACTTCAAGAATAAACTTAACGGTTACCAAAGGAGAAAAGTGGTGGGAAGGGGTCAATTAGAAGGTTGAGATTAACATATACACACCACCATATATAGAATAATCAACCAGGAACCACTATACAGCACAGGGAACCCAATTCAACATTAAGTAATAATGCACATGAAAAAAGAATCTGAAGAAGAATGGATATATGTACATCTGATTCACTTTGCTGCACAGCAAAAATTAACACAACACTGTGAATCAACTATTCTCCAATGAAAAGTAAAAAAAAAAAAATAAACAAAGAAATGATATGCTATTAAAAAAAATACGAATACAAGGACTTTATCATAGATACTGGCAACCCAGTTAAAATGCATTAAGTTTCTAAAGTATTTTGGAAAGAACCGAGGGTTTGTTCAAAGTCCATCTCATCGATTCTTAAGTCAAATTTTCATAAGGGATCCAATTAAAAATTCCATGGTGTTCTTTTTAAAGTTTATTTCAGAGTTTTTTTTAAATGTTCGAATATTGGAGGTATTTTTATTTTCTCCAATTGAGTGGTTCAAACAAAACATCTTTATTATTTTTATATTTGGTTATATGAAGCCTGTAAATTTATTTTGACTATTCACCTAGAATATATTTATGCACAGAGTGTGCAATATATTTTATATCTGTAATCTTTAGCTAGGCCTATGAGCCCAGTGGTAAAGACTTGTAGCTTCATAGGTGAAAAGTATGTACATTAATTTAATAAAATAAAATAATCTGTGGGAATTCAGTAAAAATAGCTAATTCTAGGGGAAATGTAATTGCATTCAAAGATATTCTTAATCTATGCTGTGCTTAGTCGCTCAGTTGTGTCTGACTCTCTGTGACCCCGTGGACTGCAGTCCATGAAGTTCCTCTGTCCATGGGATTCTCCAGGCAAGAAGACTGGAGTGGGTTGCCATGCCCTCCTCCAGGGGATGTTCCCAACCCAGGGATCGAATCCAGGTCTCTCGCGTTGCAGGCAGATTCTTTACTGACTGACTCACCAGGGAAGCCCAAGAATACTGGAGTGGGTAGCCTATCCCTTCTCCAGGGGATCTTCCCGGGGTCTCCTGCATTGCAGGCAGATTGTTTACTAGCTGAGCTACCAGGGAAGCCCATTCTTAGTCTACCAGAATACAGATAATGTTTATCATGAAAAAGCAAAATCTGACTATCATCTTCAGAAGATTAAAAGCTAATTGATGTTTTTTCCTTCCTTTCAAAGTATTTTAGAATAAAGATTTCAATCATTTTAACTGTAAGAACATTTTAAGAAAAATTTGCTTTTGAATAATTTTCCAGACATTATTATAGGGAGAAATATCTAGTTGCTTTTGACACTTGCTATAACAATCTCAGCCTAAGTACACTAAGAACCAAAATAGTTTTAGATTATAATTGGTCACTGCAGATGATAAATTTCCACTGGATGTGCTTAACAAATAGAAATATAAGAGTTGGAATAATATGTTTCAGTTGGAACTTACACTAAGCAAAGTCTAATAGTGTATGATCATTTCTGAAAAAAAGAATCAATAATGTTTACAAATTAACTACCAGGCCCAGGATGCCCTGTTGTCAGATAGTCACTTGTCAACCAGAGGAGGACTATTGAGGTACTGTCACGAAATGAACAAGAATTCTTTCATATTTATCCCATGGATTTTTTTTTTTCCTTTTGAAAGCTGAAACAGTAAAATGCAAAACTTCTTTCAATGTAAGAGAGCACACAGTAACTCTCTGCTGGGTTGGGCACAGCGTACAAATGTGGGTGAAAATATTTTCTCTTTCTTCTTCATACATTGTTTTACATAACGTGGATTTACTATCTTAAAGAAAAAACTTAAAGAAAGAAGATGGCAAACACAAACACACAAAATGATTATTAGATATTAAGAATGTGTCATCTTTCTATCACAGAAAAATCTTTCTAAGTAGAGTTTTAAGTCATCTGCAAAAGAGCAAACAAAAAATCTAAAGACTTCCTTCCTGAGGTCAGCATAGAGGCAGTCTAAGTCTCTAGGGGTAGAAGGTAGAACAGGAATCTCTCCCTTCCACTTCCCTATGGAAACTGCTCCCCACCTCTGAGGGGAGCCGGGGCAGAAGCCTTCTGCAGCTACCCTGAGCTCCTCCATTGTGCTTCTGGTTTTCCATTTTTTATCCCCAACCCAACACAATTGAAGTTTACTTACAAACTGTTTTTTTTTCCCCCCTAATATATCTGAGTTTTGACTGGCAGCAAGTTTATTCAGTAACTGAACTTGAATGGCACTGAACGCTTCACATCCTCTTTTCTCTTGCCAGGTCTCTTCCTGGGAGAAGACACGAATCTCGGACTTGATTCTGAGGAAACTGCTTTCTATGCACTTGTGATTTTTTACTCATTGAAATGCATGACAAATGTTGAATAAATAATACCTACAGATACAATGTGCTCATTTGTTCGATGTACACAACACTCTGAAACTTCTAATATCGTTATGGGTCTTGAGCATGTTTCTGTACAAATGAAGCACACTCAGTCCATCTCAGAAAACTGTTTATTTAACCTCAAAAGCTTGACTGCAGCCAATAAAAGCAAGATAATTCACAATACATAGCGAATCTCCATTCTGACACTTCTATTCATTCTCTGGTATTCAACCTTCCTTTTTCATTTTACTTTTTAAAGCAGAGTTATAGAAAGGTTTGCACATTTAAAATTCCCCACAGACAACAGCTCTAAAATAGTCACAATACAATAAACAGCCAGGAAGGTAAAGCATACCTCCTCATAGCGCGGGTCAGTCAGCAAGTAGAAGATTAACATTTAATGTGACACATCCTCTGTTTACTGTGCTTTAGAGCGATGGCACTTTAAGTTACGATTTATTTCTTTCAGTACACTTTATGCAGAAATGCCTCTGAAATTCTCATATTTTAACAAGAAGTGAAAACAGTAACCTAGATTAATATGAAACTTTCTGCCAATTTTGTGCATTTCTTAGAGCACACAGCATTGCAAATATTCACAAAGAACATTTTATATGCAGTATTCACCAAACTCAAGTGGAGAAGGAATGCCTTTTTAAAGGAGAGAGAATACCTTTTCCATTTCAGTAACTGCTGCTGCTGCTGCTGCTGCTGCTGCTAAGTCGCTTCAGTCGTGTCCGACTCTGTACAACCCCATAGACAACAGCCCACCAGGTTCCCCCGACCTTGGGATTCTCCAGGCAAGAACACTGGAGTGGGTTGCCATTTCCTTCTCCAAGGCAGGAAAGTGAAAAGTGAAAGTGAAGTCGCTCAGTCGTGTCCGACTCAGCGACCCCATGGACTGCAGCCCACCAGGCTCCCCCGTCCATGGGATTTTCCAGGCAAGAGTACTGGAGTGGGGTGCCATTGCCTTGAGTAATTACTTTTACCTAAACCATTCTGATAAATTTTGCATAATAACTTCACTCAGTTCTTGGTCAAGATAGTGAATGATGTTCCACTAAATTACATTAAGTTAAACAGCTCTCACCAGATGAAACATTTCTACAAATGCAAAGCACTATAACTCCTCCTGTACACTTCTGTTTGGAGAAGGGAATGGCAACCCATTCCAGCATTCTTTCCTGGAGAATCCCATGGGCAGAGGAGCCTGGTGGGCTGCAGTCTATGGGGTCGCAAAGAGTCAGACATGACTGAGCGACTAACACACACACACACACACACACACACACACACACACACACACTTCTGTTACATCTATCAATGGCATCGGCCCTGGAGGATGGAGAAGAGACTCCAATTCAATTTGAACTTTTTCCAAAGTAGGTGTAGTAGCTTTCTTTTTTTGTTTGTTTGTTTTAAATAAATTTATTTATTTTAGTTGGGGGCTAATTACTTTACAATATTGTAGTGGTTTTTGCCATACATTGACATGAATCAGCCATGGGTTTACATGTGTTCCCCATCCTGAACCCCCCTCCCACCTCCCTCCCCATCCCATCCCTCTGGGTCATCCCATTGCCCCAGCCCTGAGCATTTGTCTCATGCATTGAACCTGGAATGGTGTTCTGTTTCACGTATGATAATATACATGTTTCAATGCTATTCTCCCAGAACGTCCCACCCTCACCTTCTCCCTCAGAGTCCATAAGACTGTTCTATGCATCTGTGTCTCTTATTCTGTCTCGCATATAGGGTTATCGTTACCATCTTTCAAAGTAGATGTAGTAGCTTTCTATTGATAATTAAGCACTGACCACACATAAAGTTTATTTAGTAGTATTATATCACAGCTATTATTTTCTTATGTTTTTAATTTCAGTTTTTTTAAATTAGCATATATGTATTAAAAGGATCTGGGTATGTATTAGTGAATAAAGGTTAAGTAGAGCCTGTCATTCTGGATTTTAAATATAGTGAGAGAGATAAGCAGTAATTTAACAGAAGATAAATAGATGACTAGCATAAATCAAGGAAGCGGGTTTCAGTGCGAGCGTCAGAGTTGGGGTGGGGGTGGCCTCCCTGATATTTAAGGAGAAATCAACAAGAGGGAGCCTGACGCCTGAAGAGACGTGGAAACGGGTGGAAAGCTGAGGGTTTGTGCTTGAAAACCCTAACGTGGGGGACAACTGGCTCCGTCTGACAAACAGGAAAGATGACCTCAGACCCACGCAGCAGAGGACAAAGGGAAAAGGACTCAAGACCAGTAAGAGTGACGAGAAAGGTCTCGGCATGTGGTTCAAAGGCCATAAAAAGAGCCTGGATTAATGAGAGGACGAGCAGTTCAAATTTTAGGAAACGCATCAGTGTTGAGCGGTAGAGAACAGGAATGTTTTCTCTCAATGTAACAGCGATGTGATGTAATATTGACATTGTTTTCAATAAAAGAAAGCAAAATAAAAAATGCTGCTACTGTGAGGTCTTCTAATATTTTTAGTAACAATTTATAGACAATAGACTTATTGCCCCATGTCAACTGTCCACAGGATAGAAGAAGAGGAAGAGGAAGAAAAGAAGGGAAATAAATAAAACATTATTTTGTTTCTTAACTTAACCTATTACAGAGCACTAAAGGCAGAGATGATATCACACTTTGCATGGGTTTCATGCTAGTAAAAACAGCTTTTTGCTCCACAGCTTCTATACTGTAAAGGAGCTCTCTAAAATAAACTGCGATTTTCCCAGGAGAGAAAAACAAAGTTCTAATGCACGTGCACTTTGGCTTAACATAAAGCACACCATCTGTGCTTGCTTTTTATTCGGCGATGATCTATAATGACATATTATAACAGATCTTATCTGTTAATTACTAAGTAGCAAAAGTGATTCTGCTCTGAAATTCAACAGAGCAAAATAAAACAGTTGCAGTAAGGGAAAAAGTGTTTCTTAGGAATGAAAAATTACTTCAGAATTCAAAAGTCTGTTTTGTAAAATATCACTATTACTGTATCACTGGTGTACAAATTTATAGCAGAGGTTTAGAACATTTCTTATTGCCTGCATTTCCATTTTTACTTCATAGATGTTATCATGGTGGTGAAGTCCTTACTGTGTGTTATGGATAAAAACAGCAAAATATGTATATAGCAAAAAATTTTTTTCCTTATTTGTTAAACTGATGTAAATCCAATTGCTTAATTAGGGTGCATCTCTATATTTAGGAAATGGACAAAAAATTTATTTTATAGTTTATTTTCACCAAAATGTGAAAAAATGTGAAAAATGAAATTAGAAATGGATAACAAGTAATATCAAGACAGATGATCTAAATGGTCACTCCTCACAAACACCTTTAAAGAATTATCTTGATCAACAAAACCTCCCAGAGCCCTGAAGGTTTGCTGCTGCATTGGAAATAAAATACAGTTGGAAATATATTTTCTTCACATGAAGCTAGATGGCTGGAAGCACATTTATAGGAACACTAGTCAACATTTTCACTCTTTTAAAAGACATCAGTGACACTGATGGGCACTCTATCTGCTAGAAGTTGTCATTTGCAGGTTCAAGGCAAAGTAATTTTGTTCCCTTAAACCTTTAAGTTTAAAGGATTGAAAGAGAAATCATCAAGTTATATAGACAAGTGGAAGGAGTTTTCAAAGATTATATGTCCAATCAAGCTTAATTTGACAGTGGATCTACCTTGTATTACAATAGTAGACTGTAGAACACAATTTTTAAATCTTCTAGAGCTGAAAGAGATAACCACTTTCACTGGATTTTGAATCAAACAGCAAGTTTGATCTAAGATTTTATACCTTGTTCTGGGATTACACAGATATACTTTTAACCCATTTTTTTTTAACCTAATTTCACCATAGGCTGTTAGATGGTAATTCTTTTTAATTTATTTGGATCTATTAGCGATTTTCTTCCTAGTCACTAAACTCCCAAATCTCAGCTTGGCACAAAAGTGCTTAGAATATAGAGAACATTGACTAACCTCCCTGGGAGCTAGGCTTAGTAGCTGTGACACGAAGTTCTATTCAGTGCAAAGTAAACCAGTCATCTCAGTTACAGAATGAAAGAACATTTTACTCACATTCAGAATGTGTCTCATGATAATGAACTAAATAAGGAGTACGTTAAGGCTGTAAATTGTCACCTTGCTTATTCAACTTATATGCAGAGTACATCATGAGAAATGCAGGGCTGGATGAATCACAAGCTGGAATCGAGGTTGCTGGGGAAATGATGTATCAACTTCAGATATGCAGATGATACCAATTAAATGGCAGAAAGTAAAGAGGAACTAAAGAGCTTCTTGATGAGAATAACAGAGGCAAGTGAAAAAGCTGGTTTAAAATTCAACATTCAAAATACTAAGATCATGGCATCTAGTCCCAACATTTTAGAGCAAACAGATGGAGAAAAAGTGAAAACAGTGGCAGATTTTGTTTTCTTGGGCTCCAAAATCACTGCAGACAGTGACTGCAGCCACAAAATTAAAAGACACTTGCTCCTTGGGGGAAAAGTTATGACAAACCTAGACAGCATATTAAAAAGCAGAGACATCCCTTTGCTGACAATGGTCCACCTAGTCAAAGCTATGGTTTTTCAAGTAGTCGTGTATGAATGTGAGGGTTGGACCATAAAAGAGGCTGAGCACTAAAGAATCGATGCTTTCAAATTGTACTGGAGAAGACTCTTGAGAGTCACTTGGAAAGCAAGTAGAGCAAACAAGTCAATCCTCAAGGAAAGTAACCCTGAGTATTCATTGGAAGGACTGAAGCTGAAACTGAGGCATCTACTTTGGCCCACCTGATGCAAAGAGCTGACTCATTGGAAAAAGACCCTGATGCTAAGAAAGACTGAGGGCAGAAGCAGAAGGGGCTGACAGGGGATGAGATGGCTGGATGGCAACACAACTCGATGGACATGATTTTGAGCAAATTCTAGGAGGTAGTGAAGGACAGGGAAGCCTGGCGTGCTGCAGTCCATGTGGTCCAAAGGGCTGCTGCTGCTAATTCGCTTCAGTCATGTCTGACTCTGTGCGATAGATGGAAGCCCACCAGGCTCCCCCGTCCCTGGGATTCTCCAGGCAAGAACACTGGAATGGGTTGCCATTTCCTTCTCCAATGCATGAAAGGGAAAAGGGAAAGTGAAGTCACTCAGTCGTGTCCAACTCTTCGCGACCCCATGGACTGCAGCCTACCAGGCTCCTCCATCCATGGGATTTTCGAGGCAAGAGTACCGGAGTGGGGTGCCATTGCCTTCTCCGCCAAAGGGCTAGACAGGACTTAGCAACTGAACACCAATAATGAACCATTACAACACTGTGAATAACTTTTTTCTATAGTGAAATCAGTTGTCAAGATGTAGAGAAACCATCATTGTTTTGGCATCAACTATATCATAAATAAAAGACATTAAAAAAATCTGCTGAGTTCCCCTAATTACAAACAAGATCAAGCTATGTCTGGAATTGGTGTACTGGTTTCATTTTCATTTCACAATGAACAATCAATTGTCAAATATTTTAATCACAGGAAAATAGATATTTTATCCTTTCAAAAGATGCTTCCTGACACACATCCCAATATCAATTCCCACATACTCCCTACAGAAATACAACTACTCTTTCAGGTATGTGTGACCACACTAGGCCCCAAGATGTAAGCAGAAACAATAGGCTGACTTTCCTAAACAAAATTTGTCTTTCCTTCCATATCCACCTACCTGCCTCTTCTTGCTGCCTGAAAAATAGCGACAACAGAAGCACCCGTGATGGAGCCTATATGGAAGCTACACATTAAACTTGGCAGAATGACTTCACCAACCCCTTATTTTGGGGCCAGGCACATAAACCACATTTTTTTCAATTCATTGCATTTGTTATACCAATTTCTCTTCATTCTTAAAAAAAGTAAAAGAAAATAAAAAAAATAATTTTCAGAGTCAAAAATTGCAATAATAATTCCTTTAATTTTAAACTTTCAGTTTTCTAGTAACTCTGAATAAATGAATGCATTCAAGTTGACTTTCAAGTTAATGTCCAGGACTTTTCCAAACTCCCAGAGTCTATTTTTATACCTGTTCTCCACTGCAAAATTCTTAAGTCAACCAAATAAGTAACCATCTGCTAATCTTTAACAATAAATAATAATATATATCAATCAATATGTGAGTTACAGAGTAATGTGTTAATCTTTTATAAAGGTGACATGTTACTGAAATATATTTGATATTTAATAAATCTATTTGGATGCAGTAAAATTATTGCATATTGAATTATTCTGAAGTTTTACTACCTTTAACTATATATCACAGATGAAAGCAAACAGAATATAAAATTTAATTTGCAAGCCATATGTGTAAAGTCATATAAATATAAATAAAGCAAAAACAAGTAAAACAATCTGCATATACACTCTATTAATAGTGGGTTATTATCAACAATCAGTATTAATTATTCCTAACACTATGTGTTAAAAGCAAATTTAAATATAAACTTTTATTTTCTATTTGATTATATATGTCTTGCCATACCCAGAAAATACAGTTATCTTAATAACATGCCTCTGAAAATAAAGCATTTGAAAAATTTTGATAACATATCATACTAACATTTTCATTAGGTACTGACATGATCATACTCTGCTATTTTTCCTTCTTTTTCCATGCTCATTTTCTCCTTATTACTCAATTTTGTATCTGTGTGCTTTCTTGCATGTTGGCCTTTATTAACTTACCACTTAGTCTAACTTTTTTAAAATAAATATCTGATATACAAACTTATTAAACTTTATAATCTATCATAAATTTGTGTTTATATCATTTCTTAATATTGTTTCCATTAAACTTTGGATCTTTAGCTTTTTGAAATGAGACAAAATTTATTTTTAATTTAAAATTTTTTTACTGATAAAAGGTCTTAGTATTATCAATTCACCTATAATCATAGTTTTTAAATGTATTCTACAAATTATGATATGTGGTATTTTTCATTATTATTATTTTTGGAGAATTCTTTCACTTTTAATCTTGTACTTTCCAAGAGTTGCTTAATAGGAGGTATTTATTTTCTAGGTACAAGATCTTTTGATTATCTTTTATATTTTTCAATTGTGCTTTGATTAGTGTGTTGCTTGAAATATTTCTACTCTATGATGCTAAAAAATATTTTCATTATATCTTCCATATGACTGATTCTTTCTAAGTGTAAGTATCCCATATGCACTTGAGAAAAAATTGCATTCTATATTATCTGCACTACCCGGGTGGCACGGTGGTAGAGAATCTGCCTGCCAGTGGAGGAGATGAAAAAGATGTGGTTCGATCTCTGAGTTGAGAAGATCCCCTGGAGAAGGAAATGGAAACCCACTCCAGTATTCTTGCCTGGAAAATTCCATGGACAGAAGAGCCTGGCGGGCTACGGTCCATGGGGCTGCAAAGAGTTAGACATGACTGAACACACACACAGACACACACACACACAGTATATATACACAATGAATTATATTAATACAGATTAAATGTATCTGTATTTATTGTACTAAAAATCTGCTCCATTGTTGTGTGTTTTTTCTGTGAACAGTCCTGTCGAAGATGTGATTTCTTCTTTTCTTGTCTTCCAGTCTAAGAAATTTTCTTTGACTTTATTTCTTTTACAACATTTGAATTTCCTTGTTTTTTAAATCTTGATTTTATTCAATAATTTCATGTTTACCGTTGATTTGTAAATAATTTTAATTACTCTTTTGCTTTATCAGTTCCTTCCTGTTTCCTTCTTTCCTTCTTTCCTTTTCTTATTCCTCCTTATCTGCTTTCTTCATTCCCTCCTCTCTCCCTCTCTTACTTCTTTCATTTTGCCTGCTTATATATTTGTCTATCCACATTATATTTTATGCTTTCATTACAATTTCTTTTCCTTGCTCAGCTTGTAGTTTCATTTCTGATCAGATTTTATCAGTTCTTTCATCTTTTGTCTTGGTTCAATCAAGTCTGATTTATTTCTTCCCTTTGTTAATATTATGGCTTCAAATTTGAAACTATGATTCAAGATGATTTTCCATAGTTTGTTTAAGATAATTCAATTTTGAATGCCATGTTACAGTTTTATCCTATCTCACACTTGTTTTGGTTGTTGCTGTTTGTTTTGGGGGAGTAATTTTAACACGGAAAATTTTTTCCGTTGAATTATATAGCACCACATTTTTCACTTAATTTTGTCATAATTTTCAAAAAGGGGTGTTTGAGTCTCTGAATCTTTGTGGGAAAGATTGGCTATCTGTTGATTGTTATAGAAATCTTTGTTCAAAAGCACCCACTTCTATCTCTGTAGCCAAGGATTTTCTCAAGGAGAAGTGAAGAAATGGAAGATACTTGTGTCCTTTGGTTTTGTCTTTTGCTTTTAAATATTCTGATTATTCTACGCATTCTTTTTCCTTCCATCATGTTTCTTCCAAAGAATACCTTTCCCATTCTGAGCTCTTTACAACCTCACATTTCCCACCACCTGCCCAGGTATATCTTTGCATGTAAGATGCCTTTATGAATCTTATTCCTTTAATCTCTATTTTAACATTTTAAATCATCATTCATTTTTGATGGCTTGGGGTTAATTTTATTTTTAATTGAAGTATAGTTGATTAACAATATTATATTAGTATCAAGTGTATAGCATAATGATTCAATATTTTATAGAGTATACTTCCATTTAAAGTTATTATAAAATGACAGTTATATTTTCCTGTGCTGTACACTATATCCTTATTCTCATTTATTTTACAAAAGTCTAATTTGTATCTCTTAGTCATATACCAATACCTTCCCCTTCCCCATTTCTCTTACCTCACTCCTAACCACCAATTTGTTCTCTTTATCAGTGGGTCTATTTTTGTTTTGTCATATATTCATATTTGTTCTTGTTTTTATTTTGTTGCTAAGTCATGTCTGACTCTTGGCAGCCTCATGAACTGTAGCTCATCAGGCTCCTCTGTCCATAGGATTTCCCAGGCAAGAATACTGGAGTGGGTTGCCATTTCCTTCTCCAGGGGATCTTCCCAACTCAGGGATCAAACTTGGATTCCCTGCTTCGCAGGCAGATTCTTTATCACTGAGCCACCTGTATATATTCATATATATTTGCATTATTTTTCAGATTGCACATGTAAGTGATAACAGAAAATTCGTCTTTCTTTGTCTGATTTACTCCACTAAAGCCTAATACCCTCAAGATCTAGCCACACTTCTGAAATGAGAGACTTTCATTCTTTCTTATGGCTCAGTAATAACCAAAACATCTGCTTTATTGACTACACCAAATCCTTTGACTCTGTGGATCACCACAGACTGTGGAAAATTTTTCAAGAGATGGGAATGCCAGACCACCTGACCTGCCCCCGAGAAATCTGTATGCAGGTCAAGAAGCAACAGTTAGAACCGGACATGAAACAACGGACTGGTTCCAAATTGGGAAAGGAGTAGGTCAAGGCTGTATATTGTCACCTTGATTATTTAACTTACATGTGTGTGTGAAAGTTGCTCAGTTGTGTCCAACTCTATGCAACCCCAAAGACTATAGAGTCCATGGGATTCTCCAGGCCAGAATACTGGAGTGGGTAGCCTTTCCCTTCTCCAGGGGATCTTCCGAACCCAGGGATCAAACCCGTCTCCCGCATTGCAGGCGGATTATTTACTAGCTGAGCCACAAGGGAAGCCCTATATGCAGAGTACACCATGAGAAATGCTGGGCTGGATGAAGCACAAGCTGGAATCACGACTGCCGGGAGAAAAAAAAAAAAAAAGATTGCCGGGAGAAATATCAATAACCTCAGATATGCAGATGACACCACTTTTATGGCAGAGAGTGAAGAAGAACTAAAAAGCCTATTGATGAAAGTGAAAGAGGAGAGTGACAAAGTTGGCTTAAAGCTCAGCATTTAGAAAACTAAGATCATGGCATCTGGTCCCATCACTTCATGGCAAATAGATGGGGAAACAATGGAAACAGTGAGAGATTTTATTTTCTTATGCTACAAAAATCACTGTAGATGGTGACTGTAGCCATGAAATTAAAAGACGCTTGCTCCTTGGAAGAAAAACTATGGTCAACCTAGACAGCATATTAAAAAGCAGAGGCGTTACTTGAGCGACAAAGGTCCATCTAGTCCAAGCTATGGTTTTTCCAATAGTCATGGATGTGAGAGATGGACCATAAAGAAAGCTGAGCACTGAAGAATTTATGCTTTTGAACTGTGGTGCTGGAGAAGACTACTGAGAGTCCCTTGAACTGCAAGGAGATCCAACCTGTCCATCCTAAAGGAAATCAGGTCTGACTATTCATTGGAAGGACTTATGCTGCAGCTGAAACTCCGATACTTTGGCCACCTGATGTGAAGAACCAACTTATTTGAAAAGACCCTGATGCTGGGAAATATTGAAGGCAGGAAGAGAAGGGGACGACAGAGGATGAGATGGTTGGATGGCATCACCATCTCGATGGATATGAGTTTGAGTAAACTCTGGGAGTTGGTGATGGACAGGGAGGCCTGGCGTGCTGCAGTCCATGGGGTTGCAAAGAGTTGGGCACAACTGAGCAGCTGAACTGAACTGCATTTGTATATACACCACATCTTCTTCATGCATTTATCTGTGGTGGGCATTTGGGCTGTATGCTTAGCTTGGTTATTATAAAGAACGCTGCTATTTATAATCTTTCTTTTCAACTTTTCATTTGTTTGTTTTTGCATTTATAACCAAGAGTGGAATTTCTAGATGATATTGTAGTTTTAGTGGTATTAGTTTTTTAAGGAACCCACATACTGTTTTCCACAGTGGCTGCACTGTCTTTGGGATTATATTAGTTTGGGATTTATTTTAGAATCTCTGTTAGCTTCCTTCTCTCTTCTGTGCCGTTTTTTTCTCCTGTTTTCCTCTTGCATTTCACAAAGGTTCACACCAATGAGTTTATTTGCTCATGTCTTTGAGGGTTTTTTCAACTTGTAGGCAAGCAGAAATTTGGATCACATTAGGTATGATTAGGTTGTAGGTTTTATATACTTGTCTTTCTTCTTTTTAAACTATTGCATTTTAATGAGAAGTTAAATTTTTGGGGTGTTGAGATTAATAGTTATCATTGCCTAAGCTACTCTTGCTATTTACTCTTGCTATTTCCTGTAGCTGTGCAGGAAAAAAATGAAACTGAAAGCTAGACTTAGAAGTGTGAAGTGTAAAGACAGGTTTAATTTTCTTCTTTGTTTAATTTTTCTTCTCATATAGTGAATTCTTTTTGAATCAAGCTCCTAGAGTTAAGGAGATGAATATTTTCAAATACACAGTGGATTGGCTGTACTTTGGTTCTAGATAGGGGTTTCATAATCCAAAGAGATGAAAGAAAAAAAAAATCAAACAAAAATATCTTAGTAGGTATTGTTATACAAATCGTTTCACAAATATATATATATATATATATATATATATACACACATACATATATACACACACACATATATGTGTATACATGAAATACATGTCAGTATAGCTTTCTAAGTACATCTCCCATAATTAATTGATTTTTTTGGTACTCCCTAAAAGAACAAAAACAATACTTTTCAGAACTCATTTCTTATATTAAGCATCAAAACGGTTCAGAGTGAGTGCCCTACTCATGCTTCCAGTTGTAAACAGCTCTGTTCAGAAGTAGATGTCTATTATCCTCCTCCTTGTATAAGTCAGGTACCAGGCAAGAAACACAAGGGTCATTGACACAGGGTGTTTGGAAGAGCACTTTAAAGGAAGTATTCTTGATTCGTAGGGAGGCATGAAGGCAACCCTCGGAGGAGAGTATGTTCCTCTAGGGATAAAAAAGAACAAAAAGTCTTCACAGTATCTAGGCAAATAAGATAGCTTTATAGGATAACCTACCTGACACAAACTAAGGCTGTTTGTTCGTAGAGAGAAAGAGCAAAAACCAAACAAAGCAAAACAAAGAAAAAACAAATATCAACTACCAGGCAGATTAACAGGAAAATATTATCCAAACTCTAGACACCTTTCTTCTCTCTCCCTGGTTCTTCTGATTAGCCAAACTGAACAAAAAACTGGAGAGAAAATCACCACAATGATGAAGTTCAAACAGTCCACACCCTAGGGATAAATAGATTTGGGAGGGGAAGAGATATTATATATTCATACAAGCTTGTATTATGGAAAAGCTCACTGTGAAGATCATAACATCAAACAAAGTAGAAGCTCTGAGCAGAAGAAAATTTTGCAATAAAAATAAGCAGTATTTCCCCATGCTGCACCAATGAACATTGCCATCAGATATATTTTACATCCTCATTCTTTTCTGTTTTGCACTTCCATCCAATATTCCTTTAAATTTATGACTGAAGACAGCATACTCATTTGCAAGCTAATAGGACTGGTGATAGGCAATATGTGATTAAACTGGAAAATGAAAGTGCAATAATAGTATAGCAAAACCAGTTCAAAACTTCCCATTTTATTTTGAACAGACTAACTTCTAACGCAAAAAATATACTTTGAATTTTAGTTTGCTAGTCATTCAGCGGGAAAAAAAATAAAAACTCTCTTGCTCTCTCAACAACGGAAAAGTAACTAACCTACCAATATAAAAAATTTGTTCACTGGCTAACATTTTTACCCTGAAGATGAAGATGAGAACAAAGCATTTTATGGCATATAATAGCCATATAAATTCTATGTGATCCATTATCATGTAATTTCCAGTTAGAGTTATTTTCACTCCATCAGTGATTAAGAGCAGAAGAAAGAAAATGATAATGAGATTTGGGAAGCTGGTGACAGAAAAATATTGTTGTTATAACCTAGATTTGGGATACTGTACTTTCCTAATGTGTTCTTAGTCCTAACAACTAGTGCATTTACTATATAGTTATCTTGTTTTACTACATTTTAATTTATTTTATTTTCATCTCTCAAATACCTTTTTTTATATAAAATTGATTTGGGCCAGACAAGTATGGACAATCTGTGCTCAGCAAAACACTACAAGCTCAGAGGCAGATGTTTGACACAGCAAAAAGAATTTGATCAACTATGATGAGAATGTGCTAACTCAGATGACAAGTAAGACAGAATGCTTTCCATAAAGGTGGAATATAGAATATACCTAACAATGCTTATACAGAAAACGAAAGACATAGCTGGGACATTTAAAGTAAAAGAGTATTGTCCCATCTTCAATCTTTCTTTTATTTATAAGATAAAAAAATTCCCCTCCATTACTGTGTTTTTGTGGATAATACAGTGTGGTCAGAGAGTAATTTTGCTGTGAGCCTTGTTGCTTCTCTTTCAGATGTTGTTCTATATTACATTTCATTCAGCAAAGAATATGTTCCTCTTCTATATCACTAAATGAATTTTTCATCTGAAGGATAAATTCAGAAGTCATAGATTAGAATAAAGAAGCAGAAGTGTAGGCTATTATTTGTCTACTGAATCCATTCCAACAGCATCATGTCATAAATAATTGTTACATTTTATCAAACAATTGATAAAGCAATTATCCAAGGATAAAAATCTCAGATGTTATTCCATTTAAATAGTACTTCAAATACACAAATGTTCAAAGGCTTTTTTTTTTTTATTAACAGCAGTGTACATTCTTTGTTGTTTGTGTGGGTGAGTGTGAGTGTGTGTGTGTGTGTGTGTGTGTGTGTATGTGAAGTGCACTACTCATAAGGAATTATGAACACTTCAATTTTCTTTGGAGATGTTTAGATGCAAAAAAGCCATTCACCATTTTATCTTTTGCATTTCACTGGAGATTTTTATATTTTTATTGGTTATATAGGGATGCATCTTGACACAACAAAAGTTTCTCTAAAATTTTTTTCATGTATCAATAAGTTGGGTAGATAACTAAAGAGTAAAAAATATATTTTCCTATATAAAGACAATTTAAATATGTTTACATATATACATATTTTTTTTTCTTTTTCTCACATACAAACACACATATAGAGAGATAGGAGACTGAGCTAATTCATTTTCACTGCTGCTGCTGCTGCTGTTGCTAAGTCACTTCAGTTGTGTCCAACTCTGTGCAACCCCAGAGACGGCAGCCCACCGGGCTCCCCTGTCCCTGGGATTCTACAGGCAAGAACACTGGAGTGGGTTGCCACTTCCTTCTCCAATGCATGAAAGTGAAAAGTGAAAGTGAAGTTGCTCAGTTGTGTCCGATCCTTAGCGACCCCATGGACTGCAGCCTACCAGGCTCCTCTGTCCATAGGATTTTCCAGGCAAGAGTACTGGAGTGGGTTGCCATTTCCTACTCTGTCATTTTCACTAGCAAGAGGAAAATAAACTTATGTTTTACTCAACGCCAAAACCAACTACAGTGACATGATAGATACAGCCACCTGAGAAGCCATTTTGTCTCACAATATATTCAAATTGAACATTGCATCAGAAGGTCCCTGCAGATAGTTTAGATACTAACATCTAATCAAGTGGGTCTTCCCACGTGGCACAGTGGTAAAGAATCCGTCTGCCCATTCAGGAGACAAAGGAGACACAAGAGATGCATGTCCCATCCCTGGGTGGAGAAGATCACCAGAAGTAGGAAATGGCAGCCCACTCCAGTACTCTTGCCTGGAAAATTCTATGGACAGAGGAGCCTGGTAGGCTACAGTCCATGGGGTTTCAGAGTCGGACACGACTGAGCACACGGCATGCATATACATCTAATAAAGCAAAAATAAATTATTAAAAAATTAAATGAGTTAAATAATTAGTGCAGGAACATATTAGAAGGGTATCTTAATAATGAGATAAACATAGTATTCTGTTAAATAAAAATTAAGATATGGATAACTGAATAGCAAAGGAAGTTAAAAGTTGTCATAAAGTATGAGCCTGCATTGCATATTTCTTTTTCTGAATATGAATTAGACAATATTAATAGTATATCATGAAAAGAAATAGAAAATGAAAGAATTGTGCTGACTTAAAAACCAACACTCCAGCAACAAATTCTCTCGTGAGAATATCACCTTTCAAAAGTAAAACAAAGAATGAATTCAGGTACTAGGAATGACATACCCAGCCTTCAAGCAAGGTTTCCATGCCAGCTCTAGTTTAATCCAAGTCATTGCAGCAGCTAAATGTCAAGGGCATGTGACAGCTATTCCAGGATTGATGTGCCATGAGTTGGCTGCCTCACTTCACCAGCTCTTTGCAGACAGGTGTTTAACTCATAGAAATCATATTCAAAATGCTGTGCCAATATCACTTAGACATAGTATATCCTCTTCTTACCAAACAACTAATAACATGCATTTAAATTAAAGAAATCATAATTGATTAAGAGTTTGTACAGCCTGTATAAATGAAGGGGGAAAAAAAAAAAGACAACCGAACTATCTGATCTATGCCCTGAATAAATTAAAAATAAAATCAAGAATAACACTGCAGTTCTGTTCAGTGGCTTCAGCTTATCTCACTTTTACAGACCTTTCCCCCTGACTACTAACTCAGATTATCTAAACAAGGGTCAACTGTGACTTCTATGAAACACATTGTCTGACTGGATGTTGGATGTTGGAGTTTAAGACTTTGGAAGAATATATGAAATGTATCAGTAACCGCTCCTAATGAGGAATAAAAGCAGAGAAATGTTAGTTAATGGTCAAGAGATTTTCTTGATCAAAATGAGATTTTCTAAAGCAGAAATTTCTACTGGATATCTAGAGCAGAATTTCCCTGTGATGTTGGCAGATTAGTATATGACAACAACGATTTCCAAATGATTTCCAAAGGAAGATAATTTTACATGGCCTGTCTAAAACAGCACTCCATCAAATATAGTCCACACATTTTCACTCATTATTTTCTACATTACCAGTAAAGTCACATTTATTTGACCTATTTTTGGATTAATGACTAAACATTTTTTTCTCATCTCTGATACTAATTGCATAAAAAATTATCTATCTTCAGTTTATTGCCATAAGCTACTTGCAGAAGAAACAATTCACACTGTGTGAATTCTAATATTCTGCATATGAACTGCAGCTTAAAAATTCAGAGGGAGCATCTGAAATTCAGTGATCTCCTAGCCCAGCCTCTAGTAATTACCATTATATTCAGGAAATAATTCAGAATGTAAAGTTAGGTTGAAGCTATTCTCTGCAACAGTAGTAGTGAAATATAATAGAAACTTGCAAGCACACTACCTTCACGTGCATGCCAAAGTGTGGAATCCAATATATATTTGCCCTACAGAGACACTGTTCAAATGATGCATTCACCCGCTTGTACTCCTCACTGCCATGTGGACCTTCAAACCTTTTCCTGGGCTATATACCATTCCTGAAATTGTGCCTTCCCACCTATTTTTATCTCAACCCCCTTACACAACCTATAATCACAGATTAATGATCCAGTGGATGGATATCCTAAAACCTGGACTTCAACCCTGAATCTGCTGAGGTACAATAGGTCAGGTAAAATCTAGAAAGTTCAAAGGTTAAATTATTATCAGCACGTAAAAAGTTCTAGTCACAATCTCTATTTTTTTTGTTGTTGTTGATTTAAACACTGCAGATGAAAATAAAAAGCATTTTTTGGAAAGGAAAACTTACACATACAAGCACACTATGAAACTAGAAAAAGAAAACCAATTTTCACCCAAACATTGTGCACTAAAAGGAGAAATCTCAAATGACCCAGGAAAAAACTGAAATTCAGTCTAGTAGCGACTGGCTTTCTACTCTGCAGTATGTGTGACTTACGCTCCACAGTGCTGGAGATGGCAATAGCTAAAAGATTTTCATTAATGAATTTATATAAGTTTGGATATTTTATTGAATATTTCAAAAAATAGAACTTTTAGATATCAAATAAAATTAAAATTTAACATTATAATATAATTATACAATATATTTAGAAAGTATCAGGATCCTTAACAAGAGAACTGTGTTTGTCCCAACAGTTATGTATATATTCAAATGCAATTTGGATCAAAAATTAGAATCAGAGGTCTATATTTTGGAACATCAGGAAAAAATAAACCAAGAAATATATTGTTCTAGAAACTTTAGGTGAAGATTTAGCTTTCCTATTTGGGCTGAAACTTGTTTTACTTTAGTACTGGACAAATTAAAGAAGAAACAAACAAAAAAATCACTTTGGATTACAGAAATTTAGCTCCAATTTGTCTAAGAAGTCCTCTCCTTCACTGTATTTCCCTACTGTCATTCAGAATTACACCAATTAGAAAATTATGTTAGACGCAGTAAAATTAAATTCAATCTTATTTATTTTTTAGCTATCTAAAGATATATGTTATTTACCTCAATTGCTTGTAAATGACTACACTGGTTTCAAGAAGCAAACTTCAGCATCTCCTTTAGGAGAAACAGCTGAGAATCTTAGACCACATGGATGCTATTTATCCCACTAACTACAAATATTTACTAAAAACCTATTTTTTGCCAAACACTGTAATATTTCTTGACAAATGAAAATTAAAAGGACACTCCAACAAACTGTTCAGAGGAGTGGAAATATAAACACAAGAAATAGTCATTATAATGTACTAAAATTCATAACAAGAGAAAATTATGGGAGAAATTATATTGCTTGGTCTGGAGGTTTTTTCAACAGGAATGCAAGCAGTATTTCGGGTGGGATGATTTCCTTGTACTCTTTAGACACTGTTTCTTGAACACTGTAGAATTTAGGCTTCCATTAGAACTCTGCAATCATTATGACATACATCATAATAACTCAGAAAGCCCCTATTCATATTTCCAAACACCTCTGAGTAACAATGGAGAGAACCACTGTTACTAGATAGTGTCTATGGATGCTGTCAAACATATCAATATCAATTCTATGAAAAGCAAGAACCTAGGAATCCATTTAGGTCTATCTAGATTTTCATGTGTTCATGTAAGGCTATACTGTTCATGAATATCTTACTTAAAAGGCAAATTATATTGTTAAGATTTCTGTAATTCATTGTAAGATATTTCAGCAGAGGCAGCATGATATGATATATATTAATATGTTAATGATTTGCACTTAAATCCTAGGTTCAGTCATTTGCATTAACCAAGAATTCATACAACAGATATTTTTAGTTATCCTTCTTATCAGAAAGTCAGTCATCTTTAGTTCCTATCAACACAGGAGGCTTTGCTGAATTACTGGAAGCCTAAACAAATGGTCGGTCAGTCATGTAACTAGTGGTGGTCAACATAGTGGACAGGCCTAAATATTTTAGAGACTCTTCCCATCCTTGCAAAATAGGAATGATTTCTATGGCAAAGTGTGCTAATCAAGCATGCCTCACGCAGACACTGGAGAACTTTGAAAAGGGCAAGATTCCGCTATTTTACTATAACTTCCCAACTATGCTGTAATGAAAGCATGTCTCAAAGCAAATTCTGTCACACATACCAACATTTATTAAGCAATCACTCCTCAGCAAGGAGATACAGTTTATATTCTGCCAGCGATATTACTTTTCAGTCTCTTTTTTTTATGTTCTCTGATCAACTCTTTTCATGAAAGGTTCTCTATAGTCAGATCAGACAGTATTCCAGAGGAAGAACTCCATTACATTGCATAGGAAGCATCAGGGAGCCAGAAATTATTCTAAACCAATAGCGGCACAGGCACATTTAGGAACCAAGCTTTGGGTACCAGATGTTTCAGGATGCTTGCAACCTGGTCCTATGGGGTGGAGTATCTGATGCACATATCTTGAATATCACTAATTATTCCAAGATGCCATGTTACTTAACAGTTCCACACTCAACATGATCAGTAATAGGCCACTAGAGCTGGACACGACTGAGTGACTGAACGACAACAAATTTGCAACAATGACAATTTCTAACATTTTATTTTATTTTAAAAGGCAAAAAATGTTGATACAGATAACAGAGGCTCTGGAAATTCCCTTATGAAAAATAGTACCTGATCACTCATGGAATATGCCTTACGAAAACTGTATCTAGAGATGAAATGGAGACTAAATTTTATATATATGAATATATACACATGTATATGAATATTATACTTGTATATGTTGAATTATGTCAAAATAAATTATTGAAACCATAGAAAACCTTTAGAATTAATCCCTAATATCAGGGATATTGACCTGTATCCAGTCATAGAGGTGAGCAATTTAGTTGTCCGATGCAAAATAAAAGAATGCTGATTTTAGACTATGTTTATGTATGTCTTCAGTGGAACTTTCTTACAAATTGGAATCGGACATCTTAAAAAACAGAAAACTGAAAATTCACCAAAGTTGCTAAATAGTTTGAATGACTTTTTTGTGTATGCTAGCTAATAAATAAATGTGTAGTAGAATCTGGCCCTGGTTGTAATAACATGAAAGTAAGACTGTAGAGAAATAGCCTGCACTTACCTACCTTTAATTACTAGCATCAACTGTTATTTAACTAAAAGAACTCTAGATATGCAAAACAAATTCCTTTAATATTAGCTTTCCTATTTTGTTGATGTAGACTTCCTCAGATTTCCACATCAAAAAAATATTTTCCCATGTTCTTGGTCTCTACCTCCCTACTCCTTCTCCTAATCCTATAAACAAAACTGAATCTTACTACCGACAAAACACTCTCTAACTCCTGTTCCTATTAAAAATTTGTCTTATTCATTTTACTTTCGAACGTTGAAAGAGAAGTTTCTATCAACTGATCTGTATTCTTTGCCTTCCCTCAGCCCTTCCTATGTGTCTCAAATAAACAATTCTACTGCAATTTCTCCCCAGATTATCCTAGTTATTAGCTTTGATGACCTCCTCCATGTCTTTATCTAAAAATTTCTCCTCAACTCCCCACACTGTTTATCATTGTAGTCTTGCAATGTTTGTCTTTTTCCCAGTCTTAAGCCTTACATAATCTTGCTAACCTCTTCTACAATTCAGGCTAGTGCTTTTCAGTTTATTTTTTAACTTGGAAATGTAAGAACCCAAAACTTCTCTTGCCTATTTATTTATTTATATATTTTTATTGTGGTAACATTGGTTTACAACATAATGTAAGTTTCATGTGTATAATGTTACATTTCTACTTCTGTATACATTACAGCATACTCAACACCAAAATTTAATTTACACTTCTCACATGTTTTTCAATTTTATTTCCCAATTGCTCTTCCTTTTTCCATCCCTGAAATCTTAGTATCCTCAAGTCTTTTAATCTCATAATGATTTTCTATATTTTATCTTATCTTACCAACAACAAATTGGGCTTTCTTGATAGCTCAGCTGGTAGAGAATCCACCTGCGATGCAGGAGACCTGGGTTCGATCCCTGGGTTGGGACGATCCCCTGGAGAAGGGAAAGGTTACCCGCTCCAGTACTCTGGCCTGGAGAATGCCATGGACTGTATAGTTCATGGGGTCACAAAGAGTTGGAATGATCGGGCGACTTTCATTTCACTTCACTTCACTGACACATCAACAAAAATGGTTTTAACTCTCAACATCATGAAAGCTTTTACATGACCTCCTACGTCTTTATTTCCAGACTGGCTATCTCCATTGCCAAGCCTTTAAAACTTAAAACAAACAAACATACAAACACACACACACAATCAACAGAGTATATTATTTCTTACCTGTGTCTGTTTGAAATGTCCAGCCTGCCCAGCAGTTTCCAGGAAGCCAATCACTAGTCTACAGGGGAAAAGAAATACCTCTGTAAGTATAACACCATGGGTAACTATGTCTACAATTCTATGACTGGACATGATAACTGAATAAAATATTTGAGAATTGAGGCAAGATTGCTAATGAAGATGCACTTTCAGTAGTGACTGATATTTGTTAAGTACCTCCTGAGGTGGATATGTTCTAATAACTACAAAATCCATTCTATTAAGTAGGCTGTAAAAACTAAGGCAGTATCAGAAGGAACTTTCCCTCTTCACCCCATCCCAAGGCAACACTCAAGGCCTTCTCTAATTAAAAGCTGAAAAAAAAAATGCATTTAAAAGACATTTGCCTGAAAGGCTACCAAATTAGAATTTTCAGTGGTTTCAGATCTTGCTCTGCCCTTTCTTCTGCCACAAACCTTCTCTCCTTTAATTTTCTTTGTTAGAGAATGTCATCACCACTCATCACATCCACCAATATAGAAAACTGCATTGCCTTCTGCTCTCATTGTCATCATTCCAAATAAAATCGTTCACCAGTTTTGTTAATTTTACATTTAAAAAAACTTCTAATTCCTCTGCATTTTAATGGGTAATTTCTTAATGTAGATGCTCATTACTGTAATACGTTTGAATAATAATAATCACAATGAATAAGAGGGTATAATTCATTGCTCCTCCCATATATACCCTTCCCTGACCATGGTGACTTGTCATAGTTTCAAAAATATTATTTTATTTAAAAAGTATGTGGAATACCTCCACTTAAAATGTGCCAACAGTTAAAAGTTATTTAACAAATGCAGTTCAAGTTTCTTATTTGTTCTCTGTAGCCCCTAACTCTTTATGTGCAGATCTCACTCTGATGTCATGTCTCAGCTTAAGCACTTCCTCCAAACTGACATTTTCCCCCATGTTAGGAAGCAACCTCTCCCTCTTCTAAATGCCTTAGAATTGATTTTCATTTTTCTCATCATGCTTTTCACTTTCAATCTTATACTATAACTATTTACGTGCATATACTATGTACAACACATAAGTCAAAACGGTGAGCATCTTCCATTGTCTTTGTTGTTGCTCAATCAGTCATGTCCAACTCTTTGCGACCCCATGGACTGCAGCACACTAGGCTCCCCTGTCCTTCACCATCTCCCAGAGTTTTCTCCAATTCATGTCTATTGAGTCAGTGATGCGAATTTTCTTAATGTACTTAATAATCTGATGAATTAATAAATCAATGGTTAATTCTGTATTTGGAACATACACATATAGGCTTAGAAATATTACAGTGAGAGCAGACTGGCATTGCTCTGAGATACAGAGCAGGTTTATAAGTAGAGAACTGTAGACACAGAGACCAGTTGGGAGGCTACTAAAATACTCCCGGCAAAAAGTCATGAACAAATACATTAAAAAGTATGAGTCTCATCTCATCGTATTTTACTCTTCAGCTGCTTAAAAAGAAATATCCTTATCATAAATTGTCTCATAAATTTAAAGAACTGAAATCATTAAGCTTGGAAAGTTGACTCTAGTAAATTACACAGGTCCTGGCTGTCATTCTAAGATGGGAAGTTCTGAGGAAATACCATATTTTCTGAAGTTATATATCTTAGTAACTAAATGAGGACTGTAGTGGGAAATCATCACCCCTGTCTCAAACTCTGTAACTCTGTATAGCCTGGCTCATTTTTTTTTTTTTTTTTTTTTTTTTGCATTTCACAGTAGGTTAGAAAACTGGAAGGCTGGGTTGATGACTCTTATATCACAACCATTAAGAGGAAATCAGGCAAACTGTCCATCAAAGGAGTGACAACAACAAAAAAGAAATTATCGAGTTTCAAAACGTCCAAAACTGATAGCCTTAGTAGCACAGTCATTTTCCAGTGGTCTCCCCTTAAAATTTCATGTTATAATAACTAAAAAGTCCAAGCAGATGGCCACTGATCTGGAAAAAAAAAAAAAAAAAAAAACATCCTGGAAGTTTCATGAGTGTGATGTTTCTGAGTTTTATATATTATACCCACATTTTTCATGCGGATAGTGTATGATCAAGCCACCCAGATGGCTGTTCTCTTGCTCTCTATATATCCCAGTGCCTCCATCTATATCCTACTCACCTGACTAAAATGTTACATACTTGCTCCAGGCCCCAGCTAGTGACCAGTCTAACTTCAGACACTATGATAGACTGTGTCCCCCTTCTGGTTTCCCAAGAAAATGATGAGCTAACCTGACATCGATTCACATACAATTGGTAACCTTCCCTGCTCCCTGCCCCCGAGCAAAGGCTGCCACCATGCCCTGCCACCTTCTGCAGCATTCAGTGGAGTGTTGCTCTAAGACCCTGCATTAGGCATGCAAGCTTCCTCATCCATTAAACCACTGATGTCTCTACTGTTGACCCCTAGCTCGTTTCTTGGTCTTGTGGGCCACCTGCATGGTGCAGCCCAACCTATAGTATACGCATTAAATATTTCTGTTATAATACTGAAGGCAGCTGGCTCTAATGAAACAGATACAGCATACTCAAAATGTTACACAGGAGCATAGAACCAAATAAAAGCTGCATGAGTATTCAAATAAAACAGTAAACTAGAATTATAAATTTGCATGGAAATGCTTCCTTCCATGGGCTTCCCAGGTGACTCTGTGGGTAAAGAATTGGTCTACAATGCAAGACCTGGAAGCTCCCCCTGGAGGGAGGGCATGGCAACCCACTCTAGTATTTGTGCCTGGAGAAATCCATGGACAGCAGAGCCAGTAGGGCTGCAGTCCACGGGGTCAGAAAGAGTCAGACACGACTGAAGCAACTGAGCACATAAACACACTTCCTACCATATATAATGTATCACTGATCCAGAGCCAAATTTAAAATTCCTCCAGGATGCATTTTTAAATTACACTTAGCTACTAAGAGATATATCAATTACCTATACCCACTCTGTATTTCTACTGTTTTCACTGGAATCAGGTAAAGTGCAGAACTATAGCCAGAATAGAGTGAAATCTCTCTAATTCCTTTTACGAAAAAAAATTAAGAAAAAACCTCATATCTTCTGGTTTCAAAGTCAGTGCCAGGCTTCCACCAAATGCTAAAACAGTGCTATATCATTATCATATATCTCATTTCAGGATCTTTCTTTTCCATCAACTTAATGTTCACGGTGGTTTCAACCACCATCTCCCAAGAGAGATTCTACCCTTTGAACCATTCCCCCACTTTTCCTATCAAAATATAGCTGCATATGTTTTACTTTCTTTCATACAGTAGAAATCTCTTAAATAGATGAGAAGCTGAATAAGGGCCTCTCAAAGGCATCAGGTTTCCATCCCTAGGACCTGTAAATATTGTTTTAAAGAAAAATGTCATTGCAGATGTGATTCAATTAAAACTCTGGATATAGGAAGTTATCCTAGTTTACGTGAGTGGGTCTTAAAGACCATAGCAAGTGTTCTTATAAGAGAGAAACAGAGATTCAACACTATATACAAATGAAGGCAAAGGTCCATCTAATCAAAGCTATGGGTTTTTTTTTGTAGTCATTGTGAGAGCTGGACTATAAAGAAAGCTGAGCGTTAAAGAACTGATGCTTTTGACCCATGGTGTTGGAGAAGACTCTTGAGAGTCCCTTGGACTGCAAGGAGATCCAACCAGTCCATCCTAAAGGAAATCAGTCCTGAATATTCATTGGAAGGACTGATGTTGAAGCTGAAACTCCAATACTTTGGCCACCTGATGCGAAGAGTTGACTCACTGGAAAAGACCCTGATGCTGGGAAAGATTGAAGGCAGGAGGAGAAGGGGACGACAGAGGATGAGATGGTTTGATGGTATGACTGACTCAATGGACATGAATTTGAGCAATTCTGGGAATTGGAGATGGACAGGGAAGCCTGGGATGTTGTAGTCCATGGGGTCTCAAAGAATCGGACACGACTGAGCGACTGAACTGAACTGAACAAATGAAGGCAGAATTTAGTGACTTAGTTCAGAGAAAGGAGCAGCAGTGGTCATCCACACTGCAAGAAGCAAGGAGCGGATTCTCTTCGAGAGCCTCAGATGGAGGCAACCCTTCAGCGTCTTCATTTCAGACCTCTGAACTCCAGATGTGGAAAATGATAAATTCTTGCTGTTATACACCACCAGGTTGGGATAATTTGTTACATAGCCCCAGGAAATGAATATAATAATATAATTAATAAATCCCAGCTAAAGGGGTCAGGACAGAGTATGGCTTGATAAGAAAGAAATGTATCAAAATGATGAATTCCTAGAAAAAAATCTCTAACTTAATGGAATATATTTCATATTGTTGGGAGTTTAGCTATGTTACTCACAAGTGTAAGAGTGATTCTGAGTAGGAAGACCTTTTCAGTGTGAAGTCAGTAGGTATCACTTAAACCTCTTCATACAATCAAGTCTGGAAATAGTCAATCTTATAATAATATCTTAAAGTATCTCTAACTATTCAAACAGTTTACCTTTTTTCCACTATGATTTTTTCTTTCAAACTCAAAATAGTGAAAGCACTAAGTTAATAGGCAACTATTAACTGAAGAGTTTAAGGCACAAGATCACTCCAGCAGCATTTGAACATTACACACCAGCTAAATCCTACTGGATATTAACTCAGAATACAGGCTGTATTCTCCAATTAGAAGAGTGATCTATCTTGCAGAACAAAATCAAGTGTATCATAACTATCTGGATGTCACAAGAGTTTACTTTAAAAGATTAGATCTAAGGAAGATAAAATGAGGAGATAGAAAACGTACTTTGAGAGTTGTTGTTGTTTTTACAGAAAGAATAATTTTTGAAGGAGTAAGATACTTTCCATGTACATATTTTGTAAATAATCTTCCCTGGTGGCTCAGATGGTAAAGTGTCTGCCTACAATGCGGGAGATCCAGGTTCAACCCTTGAGTCGGGAAGATCCCCTGGAGAAGGAAATGGCAACTCACTCCAGTACTCTTGCTTGGAAAACCCCATTGATGCAGGAGCCTGGTAGGCAACAGTTCATGGGGTCGCAAAGAATCGGACACGACTAAGCAACTTCACTATTTTGTAAATGATAGAGAAACCTTTTTTTTAACTCTGCTTTCTCTCCCTTCTATTCATTATTCTAATTTCTATGCTTTGAATGTTTAGCCTTTTATTCGTAATTTTGTGGACCTGTGTACTCTCTGAGCAACTTTATTTCTTTTACCTATTTACTTTCAGAAAGACAATAGCCCAGAAGGGCAACGGCCATTTTATGTGTGCTATTACCAGAATAATAATTTAGTAAGAAGAAAATTAGAAATGTTGTAAGTCATAATTTTGGTTGCTCTTTTATTAATACTTTTTGAAGTATAGTGTTGACTCAGAAGGGAGGACCAAATAAGAATACAGCCCATTTATGACCACAAGGCACAGGAACCTGTGTAGCTACCACCTAAGTCAATCAATGATGAAACCTGGTCAGTGACTTAGAAGCTCTCTTCTGCATCTTTCTTATTTCCTTTCTTCTCCGTAGAAGCATTTACTCTCCTGACTTCCAGCACTATAGAGTAGTTCCGTCTCTTTTATATAAATGAGGCCACCACAGCATGGACTGCTTTGTGTCTAGCGCTTTTGCTTCAATCTTGTCTTGGTTATATTAATTTACATTGCTGTAGCAGATATAGTTGTTCGATTTCGGGTCTTTGTAGTATTCCACTGAAGGAATGCACCACGGTTTATATATCCATTCTATTGTTGATGGAAATGAACTTTCTTGTGCATGTTATTTTGAAATACTGCTTGAGATTTTTCTGGTTGTATGTATACCCTGATAACTTGGAATGAAATTGGTGGGTCAGAGAGTGCACATATCAGTTTTAATAGATAGTAACAAATGACTGTGCCAAGGTGTTTTTAAAATTTATATTCCCACACTGTCTTATTTTTTTATATTTTACCTATAATGACAAGCACTATTTGCTTATAATGTGCATTTTCATTCTGATGAAAAAGTTGAGAACTTCATCATACATTTAATAGCCATTTGGGTATCTCTTTTTATGATGGTCCTGTTCAATATGCAAGGCAGTAACTCTCTTGGGTTAGCTACGTTTTCCTATTATAGGAATTGTTCATATATTCTTTGTATAAAATCTCTTGGTGGCATGTATTGAAAGTAATCCGTCATTGGTTAGCTGTTCACTTTTCCTAGTGTCTTTAGATAAGCGTGGCTCTCATGTTCAATGTGGCGTAATATTGTTTCCCTTTATATTTAATATTTCCCTGTCACACTTGAGAAAACATTGTTTACCTAAAATCACGAAGATACATTATTTTCTAGAAACATTCTTACCTTCTACACTACACTTTGCTTGGTTTTTATTTTTATATTATGTAGACAACACATTATAACTGCATTCTGCACAGCGATTATTTGGGGACTGGCATAAGGAAGGCACCGTTTCTTTTTCTTAGTTGCCATTCAGTTCAGTTTGGCTCAGTCGCTCAGTTGTGTCCGACTCTTTCGACCCCACGACTGCAGCACTCCATGACTTCAGACTATCCTACAAAGTTTCAATAATTAAAATAATATGGTACTGACACAAAAAATAGAAATATAGATCAACGGAACAGGGAAGAAAGCCCAGTAATAAATCCACCTATCGTCAATTCATCTACAACAAGGGAAACAAGATTATACAGTAGAGAAAAGACAGGCTTTTCAATAAATAACACTGGGAACACCGGACAGCTGCACGTAAAAAAAAATGAAATTAGAACAGTCTTTAACACCATACACAAAAATAAACTCAAAATGCATTAAAAACCTAAAAGTAAGATCAGAAACTATAAAACACTTAGCAGAAAAGATAGGTAGAACACTCTGACATAAATCCCAACAGTATCTTTTTGGATCCAAATTCTAGAGTAACAGAAATAAAAACAAAAATAAAGAAATGCGACCTATTTAAACTCAAAAGCTTTTTCATAGCACAGGAATCCACAAATAAAATGAAAAGACAACCCACAGATTAGGAGAAAATATTTGCAAACAATGCAACCAACAAGGGATTAATCCCCCAAATTTACAAACAGCTCAAGTGGCTTAAATAAAAAAAATAAATAAATAAACACCCCAGTCAAAAAATGGGCAAAATATCTAAATAGACGTTTCTCCGAAGATGACATACAGATGGCCAAGGGGCACAGGAAAAGATGCTTAATGTTGCTAATTATCAGATAAGTGTAAATCAAAAGTGCAGTGAGTTATCACTTCACACAGTCAAAATGATCATCCAGAAGTCTACAAACAGTAAATGCTGGAGAGGGTGTGGAGAAAACGGAACCCTCCTAGAGTTGGTGGGAATGTAAATTGGTACAGCCACTATGGAGAACAGCATAAAGATTTTTAAAAAACTAAAACTTGAGCTACCATATGATCCAGCAACACCACTTCTGGGCATGTATCCAGAGAAAAACATAATTTGAAAGGACACATGTACCACAATGTTCTTTGCAGCACCGTTTACAATAGTCAGGACATGGAAGCAACCTAGATGTCCATCGACAGAGGAATGGGTAAAGGAGATGTGATGTGTATATACAATGCAATACTACTCAAGCCATTAAAAAGAATGAAATAATGCCCTTTGCTGCAACCTGGATGGACCTGTAGGTTATCATACTAAATGAAGCAAGTCAGACAAATATATGATATCACTTATATGAGGGATCTAAAAAAATGATACAATTGAACTTATTTACAAAACAGAAACAGACCACACACTTTGAAAACAAACGTATGGTTACCAGGGAAGAAGGTGGGAGGGGACAGATTGAGTCTGGGATTGACACACACACACTGCTAGGAGGTGCGGCGGTGGAGTCTGCCTGCCAAAGCAGGAGACACCGGGGATGCAGGTCGGGTCTCTGGGTCGGGAAGCTCCCCTGGAGGAGGAAATGGCAGCCCCTCCAGAGTTCTTGGCTTGGCAATTCCACCAACAGAGGAACCCCGTGAGCTACAGTCCGTGGGGGTCACTAAACTTTGAACGTAACTGAGAAACTGAGCATGCGTATTGAAAATAGATAACCAACAGGGATCTACTTTAAAGGACAGGGAACTCTGCTCCCTACTCTGTAATAACCTAATGGGAAAAGAATCTGAGAAATAATAGATATATGCATATGTATAACTGAATCACTATGCTATGCACCTGAAACTAATACAACATTGTTAATCAACTATATCTCAATATAAAATAAAACTTTAAAAAAGTCATTTCCCATTAAAGTCTATGATACTGAAAGCCCTGTATGAGTTGGCTCCAACTGTTTTTTTTTTTTTTTTTTCTACTTCGGTTTCACTGGGGCCTTCCCTGTTGGCTCAGCAGATGGTGAAGAGTCTGCCTGCAGTGTGGGAGACCCAGGTTCGATCCCTGGGTGAGGAAGATCCCCTGGAGAAGGGAATGGAGACTTGCTCCAGTATTTCTGCCTGGAAAATGCCATGGACAGAGGAGCCTGGTGGGCTACAGTCCATGAGGTCACAAAGAGTCGGACATGACTGATTGACATCACTTTCACCTTTCACCTTTAGTTTCATTACTTCAGATTTTTTTTTTAAATAAACTTAGTAGACTTTATTTAGTAAATGGTCTTTAAAAAGATTTTTAGAACTTCCCTGGTGATGCAGTGGATAAGAAACCACCTGCCAATGCAGGGGACATGGGTTTGACCCCTGGTCTAGGAAGATCCCACACACCATGGAGCAACTAAATGTGCACCGCAGCTAATGAGCCAGCTCGCAGCAGCTCCGGACACCTACACACCCAGAGCCCGCACTCCACGGCGAGAGAAGCCACCATGATGAGAGGCCCACATACCACAAAGAGGAGCTTCCGTTCGCCTGCCGCCACAACCAGAAAGCCTGCTCAAAGTGAGGCCGACCAAACACAGCCAAAAATAAATAAATACATACATTTTAAAATAAATAAAAATGATGTTCAAAACTTCATTACTTCAGATCTTTTATCTTTAAGTTGAAATGTATGCTAATCCTTGAGACTGCTTTCTGACTTCTTCCTTCATTATTATCATCATTTAATTTTGCTTTCATTGTCCCTCTTCATGATTCCTAACTTTTGGAATACTTCCCATAAGAGGCATTTTAGATACTGCTTCTTCCTTCAAAAACTGACAGCTTTCCTTCCACAAAGTAATGAGCAATTACTAATTTTGAAATGGTAGGAACCTAAAAGAAGCAGAAGATATTAAGAAAAGGTGGCAAGAATACACAGAAGAACTGTACAAAAAAGATCTTCATGACCCAGATAATCACGATGGTGTGATCACTCACCTAGAGCCAGACATCCTGGAATGTGAAGTCAAGTGGACCTTAGGAAGCATCACTACGAACAAAGCTAGTGGAGGTGATGGAATTCCAATTGAGCTATTTCAAATCCTGAAAGATGACACCATGAAAGTGCTGCACTCAACATGCCAGCAAATATGGAAAACTCAGCAGTGGCCACAGGACTGGAAAAGGTCAGTTTTCATTCCAATCCCAAAGAAAGGCAATGACAAAGTATGCTCAAACTACCACACAATTGCACTCATCTCACACGCTAGTAAAGTAATGCTTAAAACTCTCCAAGCCAGGCTTCAGCAATACGTGAACTGTGAACTTCCAGATGTTCAAGCTGGTTTTAGAAAAGGCAGAGGAACCAGAGATCAAATTGCCAACATCCTCTGGATCATCGAAAGAGCAAAAGAATTCCAGAAAAACATCTATTTCTGCTTTATTGACTATGCCAAAGCCTTTGACTGTGTGGATCACAATAAACTGTGGAAAATTCTGAAAGAGATGGGAATACCAGATCACCTGACCTGCCTCTTGAGAAACCTGTATGCAGGTCAGGAAGTAACAGTTAGAACTGGACATGGAACAACAGACTGGTTCCAAGTAGGGAAAGGAGTATGTCAAAGCTGTATATTGTCACCCTGATTATTTAACTTATATGCAGAGTACATCATGAGTAATGCTGGGCTAGAGGAAGCACAAGCTGGAATCAAGATTGCCAGGAGAAATATCAATAACCTCAGATATGCAGATGACACCACCCTTATGGCAGAAAGTGAAGAAGAACTAAAGAGCCTCTTGATGAAAGTGAAAGAGGAGAGTGAAAAAGTTGGCTTAAAGCTCAACATTCAGAAAACTAAGATCATGGCATCTGGTCCCATCACTTCAATCAATTCATGGCAGATAGATGGGGAAACAGTGGAAAACAGTGACAGACTTTATTTTTCTGGGCTCCAAGATCACTGCAGATGGTGATTGCAGCCATGAAATTAAAAGACGCTTACTCCTTGGAAGGAAGGTTATGACCAACCTGGACAGCATATTAAAAAGCAGAGATATTACTTTACCAACAAAGGTCCATCTAGTCAAGGCTATGGTTTTTCCAGTGGTCATGTACGGATGTGAGAGTTGGATTATAAAGAAAGCTGAGCACTGAAGAATTGATGCTTTTGAACTGTGGTGTTGGAGAAGACTCTTGAGAGTACCTTGGACTGCAAGGAAATCCAGCCAGTCCACCTTAAAGGAGGTCAGTCCTGGGTGTTCATTGGAAGGACTGATGCTGAAGCCGACACTCCAATACTTTGGCGAAGAGCTGATGCGAAGAGCTGACTCATTGGAAAAGACCCTGATGCTGGGATATATTGAAGGCAGGAGGAGAAGGGGACGACAGAGGATGAGATGGCTGGATGGCATCACCGACTCGATGGACATGGGTTTGGGTGGACTCAGGGAGTCGGTGATGGGTAGGGAGCCCTGGCGTGCTGTGCTTCATGGGGTCGCAAAGAGTCGGACACGAATGAGCGACTGAACTGAATTGAACTTAATGCATTGTTTTATAGTAATATACTACATTTATTTATATATATATATATATTTTTTTCCTCTAAAACAACTTACACATTCCTCTAGAGATATAATTTAATTGTATGTGTACCTACTTTTTGTACATTGTATGATTTATACAGAACTCATATTCAATAGGTTAAGTTTTCTTGACGGATTCAAAGTAAGCTATCACATTAGTGTTCACTGGGACTACAATTCGAAACTTCCCATGCCAGAGTCCCTTCGTTTATATGTGACTTGCTTTGTAAAATTATTAT
Source organism: Giraffa tippelskirchi (assembly GCF_054371585.1). Lineage (NCBI taxonomy): Eukaryota > Metazoa > Chordata > Mammalia > Artiodactyla > Giraffidae > Giraffa > Giraffa tippelskirchi. The sequence continues at coordinate 172,352,494 of NC_137280.1, read as the reverse complement.
GAAATTTTTATAAGTTCAATGTGGGTAAATTTAAAGACAATTAGTAAAATTGACAAAAGTTACAAAATAAATACATCATAAAATGTACTTTCTGGCTTCATTATTTAACACAAATATTATTTTTCCTTTTATCTATTTTCAGAGGAGACAGTGAATGCTTGATCATTCAAGAACTGATTATACAGTTTGTAACTTATCCAGGCCATTGACTTCTCCTCCCTTCTCCTGAATGACTTTTGTCCATTTTCCCTTCATTAGTATTGGGAAATTCAGAGGAATTAAAAGACATGCAATTCAAGCCATTCAATTTTGCTTCTTGCAGTGGAATAAACAATAAAGGACAAATTTCAATTATTTGTCAAATAATGCTGGGAATTTTTAATGTTCTATGGCTGCCATTAATACAGTTAATTGACAACTGGCTCTATATTTGGTTTTAAAAATAAATCAGCATTCTTTATTGCCCCTTCAGCAAAATATTGTTCATTATGATGAGTGGCCTGGTGGCTCAGACAGTAAAGTGTCTGCCTGCAATGTGGGAGACCCGGGTTCGATCCCTGGGTTGGTAAGATCCCCTGGAGAAGGAAATGGCAACCCACTCCAGTATTCTGTGTGGAAAATTCCATGGACAGAGGAGCCTGGTGGGCTGCAGTCCATGGGGTTGCAAAGAGTCGGACACGACTGAGCGACTTCACCTCACTTCATGATGAGTGGTTAGTTTTCAAGACTAATCAACATTCATGTGTCACAAGCTGTATAAATTACTCCCTGACATTCCTAACTAAGTAAAAACTGTACACATGAAATTTGTGTCCAACCACAATACTCCTTCCCAGTTACAGGGTTTTACCTTAGGTGAAGAGGCTGTCTTCCCAGGCATATTGCCTAGTAAAATACATATCACTTAAAGCAACATCTCATGTATATGCAAGTTTCATTAAGTATATGATGTGAGTTACATCCTGAATGTCCCAAAGAATATGAAGTGAGCACTGGCAGAAAATGAGAAAGAAAGTTAATAAGGGCCGATTCAAAGGGCCCCTTAGGTAAGTATTTTAATGTTCAGCCTATAATACTTTCAATAATGTTAGTACCTAATGCCAATACACAATTCACTAAATAAAAAAATGGAAAAAAAAAGAGAAAAAATGAAGCTAAAGGGTTTGACATCTAGTGTACAGAGAGACAACTTCAAAGCACTTCAAAGCCACTTTTAGTGGTACTAAATCAACTGTGTAAAAAAAAATAAATTGTTTGACAGACATTTATCCCTACTATCTCTAGGACCCTTCTGATTTTAATAAAAGTAGGTTAACCCACAAAAAGTGGCAATTCTAACCAATGTTAATATCAGACATAGTGATTTTACTGAAATGAAGGTGACTAATCAATATGCAAAGACAGAAGTAAGTATGAAGAAATGAGCCATTTTCCAGAATGTAAATACCAAAAAAAAAAAAAAAAAAAATGCAGAGTCTATCAGCATTTAAACTATTTACAAACACTATGGTATAAGTTAGATGAAAGAGCAAAAAAAAAAATAAAAAGCCCACTAGGAGTTTAACCAGAAATAAACCTGGGGTAACCTTTAGAACATTCATACACCAGAATATGACTGTGGCATTTTTGCTTGAATGTCTGCTAACACTGTCGTGTTATTCTTGAGCTCTGCACCTGCCTCTGGCAGGAGTGTCTATCAAGGCTTGTCATTTTCTGCCAGGCAGGAGGCACTTGACCCACTCTGGTGAATCAGAGGACTCTATTTGTGTGACCTAACAGAACCAATCAAAGTCCTTTACCTGGAATTGAAAATGCATACATTCCCCCCCCTAGGTTTATTGAGAAATAATTGCCATGAAATATTGCAGAAGTCTATGGTGTACAACATGTTGATTTAATATACATATATCACAAAATAATTACCACCATAACTTTATCTGACACTTCCCTCACTTCATATAATTACCACTTCTTTTTGTGGTGAGAATATTTGAGATCTACTCTCTTAGTAACTTTCTAGTATATAACACACTATAATTAACTATAGTCGCCATGCTGTAATTACAGATTCCCAAGCTTATTTATTTTATAACTGGAAGTTTGTGCCTGGACCAGCACCTCCCCGCTTCACCCACGGCCACCACCACCATCAACCCTGGTAACCAGCATTCTACTCTCTTTTTAGCTTTTTTTGATTTTACATATAAGTGATATCACACAGTATTTATTTTTCTCTGACATGTTATTTAGCACAATGCCCTCCCGGTCTGTGTATGTTGCCATGGGATTTCCTTCTTTCTCATGGCTGAGTAACACTCCATTGCACCATATCCTTAAGTCTGTTGACAGACGGACACTTAAGCTGTCCCCATAATTCACACCTTGGCTATTGTGAATACCATTTCAATGGACACGGGAATGCAGATAACTCTTTGAGATCCTTTTTCATTTCCTTTGGGTATATACCCAGAAATAGGGCTGCTGGATTATATGGCAATTCTATTTTTAACTTTTTGAGAAGCCTCCATACTGTTTTCCTTATTGGTTGCACCAATTTACATTATGATTAATGAATAAAAAGCATTCCCTTTTCTTCATATCCTTACCATTTGCTATCTCTTTTTTCTGTAATAGTCATCCTAACATGCATGAGATGATATCTCACTGTGATTTTGATTCATATTTCCCTGATGACTAGTGAAGTTGCACACCTTTTCATGTAATCTGCAGGTGTTTGAATATCTTCTCTGGATAGATAGTCTATGCAGTACCTCTGCTGAATTTTTAATTTAACTGTTTGCTTGTTTTCTGTACTGAATTGCATGAGTTCTTTATATATTTTGTGTATTAACCCCTTTGCAGATATATTAATATAACTGGCACATATTTCTCCCATTCCTTAGGTAGCCTTTTAATTTTGTTGATTGTTTCTTTTGCTGTGCAGTTTTTTAGTTTGATGTAGTCCCACTAACTAACTTTTGCTTTTGTTGCTTTTGCTTTTGGTGTCATATGCAAAAAACTCATTGCCAAGAGCAACATTAAGGAGCTTTTCCCCTATATTTTCATCCAGGGCTCTACATTTTCAGGTCTTGTGTTTAAATCTTTAATCCACTTTAAGTTGACTTTTGTGAGATCCAGATTCATTCTTCTACTTACAGTTACCTAGCTTTCTCAACACCATTTACTGAAGAGATTATCCTTTCTCCACTGAGTTTTCTTAGCTCTCTTGTCAAAATATTATATGTGAGACTGTTTATATGTGAGAATTTATTTCTGGGCTCTCTTTTCCATTCTGTTGGTCTACTTCTCTGATTTTATGCCAGTATCAGTATATACCTGTATTAGAGCTTGAAATCAGGAAGTGTAAAGTCTCCAGATTTATTCTTTCTCAGTATTGCTTCAGCTAGTTGGGGTCTTTTTGGCTCCATATAAACTTTAGGATTATATTTTTTCTATTTCTATGAACAGTTCTATTGGAATTTTAATAGAGATTACACTAAATGTATAGATGGATTTGGGTAATATGAACATTTCAACAATATTAATTATTGCTCCTAATCTTAGAGGAAGACCTTTCAATATTTCACCTTTTGAGTATGATGTTAGTTGTAGGCTTGCTATATTGACTTTTTTTCTGTTGAGATATTTTCCTTTGATACCCAATTTTTTCAGTGTTTTTATCATGAAAAAACATTATGCTTTATCAAATGCTTTTGCTATATCTATTGAGATTATCATATTTTAATATTTTATTCTGTTAATATGGTATATCATTTTCATTGATTTGCACATGGTGAACCATTTTACAGCCATTTATGGGACAAGTTCTTGATTATAATGTAAGGTCTTTGTAGCATGCTACTGAATTTGGTTTGTTAATACTTTTTTGAGAACTTTTACACATAATTTCTTTAAGAATATTGGTCTGCAGTTTTCTTTTTGTTTAGTGTTCATACCTGGCTTTGGTGCCAGGGTAATGGTTGCCTTGCAAAATTAATTATTTTGCAAGTGTTCCTTTCCTTCAAAGTCTTAGTAAGAATGTGAGAAGCACTGGCATTAATTTTTGGAAAAAAAAAAAAAAGTTTGGTAGAATTCACCAGTGAAGCCAGGAGGACGAGGAGAGAGGGAAAAGGAGCAGAACACTTCTTCAGGGGTAATTCAGTGGGCGCGTGTGTGCCCTGCTGCTGCTGCTGCTGCTAAGTCGCTTCAGTCGTGTCCAACTCTGTGCAACCCCATAGACGGCAGCCCACCAGGCTCCCCCGTCCCTGGGATTCTCCAGGCAAGAACACTAGAGTGGGTTGCCATTTCCTTCTCCAAGGCATGGAAGTGAAAAGTGAAAGTGAAGTCGCTCAGTCGTGTCCAACTCTTAGCGACCCCATGGACTGCAGCCCACCAGGCTCCTCCGTCCATGGGATTTTCCAGGCGAGAGTACTGGAGTGGGGTGCCATGCCCAGTCATGTTCAACTGTTTGCGACCCCATGGACTGTAGCCCACCAGTTTCCTCTGTCCACAGGATTTTCCAGGCAAGAGTACTAGAGTGGGTTGCAATTTTCTCCTCCAGGGGATCTTCCCGACCCAGGGATCAAACCTGTATCTCTTGCATCTCCTGTACTGGCAGAAGGATGCTTTACCACTGTGCCTCCTGGGAAACCCACAATTCAGTTATATTCTCTTATTTGTTACTGCCTCTCCACATTTAAAAAAACAGTCATATTTACTCCAAAATAGTCATGAATCCCACCTACTGCTTTATTTCTCTCTATCTCTCTCTCTTCAATTACTTGTCACTGCCTGTAGAAATACCCAGTGTCCAAAGCTTACTTGACATTATTTCAGGTAATTTTTTCTCTTCCTTTCCTCTAAGAATTACAGGATCTTCATTCCTCCACACACATCCCTTTACTGGTTCAAGTTCATTGTTTCAATTTTACCTTTATAGCCCTGAGTTTTACTCACACACTCTTAACAAGTCAAAAATTAAAATTCTTCTTGGTAAAAGCTAATTGTAAATAAAAAGGCAAACGAAACCTTACAGAAAATATTGCAACGCACATAAAGAGACGAAGAGACGCTCGTATTTGAAGATGTGCTCTGTTCCCTTTCCCTCTCGCCGCCTCCTCCTTCCTCTGTTCCCTTCTCGGCCTCCTCATCCCCTGGCTTCTTCCGTCCTCCCCTCCCTCCTCCCCTTCCCCAAGGGCTCAGCATGGTGAGATGTGTATGCCCTCAGTTCGGAGAATGGGCATGTCTGTGCTGAGTCTCTGAGTCGTGTCTGATTCTTTGCTCCCCTACGGACTGTCGCCCACCAGGCCCTGCTGCCCACGGGACTCTCCAGGCGAGAACACTGGAGCGGCTGCCCTGCCTTCCTCCAGCGGATCTTCCTGACCCAGGACAGAAACTCCTCTCTTAAGTCTCCTGGATTGGCAGGCGGTTCTTTACCACTAGCACCACATGGAAAGCCCAGTTCTGAGAAGAGGTACTGTATACTAAGATTTTATGTATAGATTTGCTTTATGGTCCATTATCTGTATATCTTTTAACTGAACTCTTATGACATTCAAGAAAAGAAGAACTGAAAAAAACTATTTTCTTATGAAGGTAAATTGATACCCTTGGAAAGTTTTCTCTTAATTCATTGCTCCTGTTAAAGACTTGGCCGCTGATACACAAATATTCTCACCTTCATTGTATTCCAATACACATTCTTATTCTCAAATTGTCCCTAATGTAAATTTTGGCACAAGCCATTTTACTAGAAACTTTAACAATTTATATATTTATAGAAGTTCATTCTTCTAAAGCTGTTTCTATAAAGAAAAACTCATTTAAAGACAAAATAGCTAATTTGATTCTGACATGATTTTAGATGTTGCTCACAGGAGGTGAAAGCTTTCGTATGGTTCCAAAGTAAACGTATTACATTGCTCCCTGAAAATTTACATTTCCCTGCTTTTACACATTTCAATCCATGTCATTTAGAATTCCTCTATATATTTCATTAGGGATGCTAATTGACTTCAACATATTATTTATAGAAAACACCTTTAGCCTATAAATTTCCATTGTAATTACTTTTTAAGATGTTACTTGCATTGTTCATCTTACCTGATACAAATTAAACAAGATACCTAATTTACTTTTCCGTAAATCTTTTCTTAGGCTCACTTAATTCTTAATTCCTAAATGAGTATTTTTATTCTTCCACAACAGAGATTACTTCCTAGAATATTATATATAAGGAGTACTCTTTTTCTGTTTTTACAAATATTGGGTTAATAACACTTTTGTCACTACTATCTCACAATTGTTCAGAGTATAATTGATTTTACTGTCCAAAAAATGCATTTATAGCAACTGACATGAATGACTTAGGGTCAAAAGAATGATATACTCTTTCGAAAATCAGAAGGATTTGGCTCTAATCATAAAGACATTTATATGTAAGTTGTCTGATTCATGATGTGACTAAAGAACTTATTCAGTTCTCAGTTTTCATGCCAGTAAAAGTGTGAGACGTGAAGAATAAGATGATATTCATCAGGAGGAGCAACAATGATAATCCTAAGAATCTATACACATTGGAATCAAGTTTGCATACAGCTCTGCTACTTAATGGTTGTGTGACTGATAAATTCATTTTGTGATCTAGGCTTAATATTTTATAAAACATGAATAGTGCCTTGCATGTCTTAAAGGGATGTGTTGAATGCTAAGTGAATAATATCCATAAAGAACTTAGCACAATGTCTGGCATATTGTAAATTTATAGTAAGCAATAACTATATTATTTTTGTTCTATATCTTTTCACTTATAAAATAAATGTGGAAAAATACAGCTATATATCACTGACTACTTGTGTCTATAGCCCTTTAAAAATCCATTTATTAATGGATAATTGTTATATAATCCAAATTGTGAATACATCTTCAAGAGCTGTTTACCATAAATTCTAAGTTGGCAAAACTAGATTATGCTCTAGTATCCTGCTTTTCTGAAGAAGGAAATGGCAACCCACTCCAGTATTCTAGCTTGGAGAATCCCCTGGACGGAGAAGCCCTGGTGGGCTACAGTCCATGGCATCTCAAAGAGTCGGACACGACTGAGCGACTTCACTTCACAGCCTGCTTTTCAAGTTCCATGTCACCAACCTAATAAACAATCGCTTTAGCTGATTATTTGAAATGTTCTTCTTTATACTGATGTGATTTTATTATCCTGACTTAAAGGTAGAGTTGAGTGAGTGAGTGAGTGAAGCCACTCAGTTGTGTCCAATTCTTTGCAACCCCATGGACTGTAGCCTACAATGCTCCTCTGTCCATGGAATTCTCCAGGCAAGAGGACTGGAGTGGGTTGCCGTTTCCTTCTCCAGAGGATCTTCCCAACCCAGGGATTGAACCTGGGTCCTCCCACATTGTAGGCAGATGCTTTACTGTCTGAGCCACCAGGGAAGTCCTAAGGTAGAGTTAAGCAGCTGATAAAACTTGTTGAGTGTAAGAACAGTTTAGAGATGCTCTCCAACATTTAAAACAGAACAAACAAACAAACAAAAAATCTAGCTATATCCTACAGGGAAATTCATTCAAACACAGAACTCAAGAGGACGTTTAAAGTACACATTTCAGTGGGGATTTTAAGTTGTACCAATCTTAAAAATCAGATATGTCTCAGCTAAGTATTAAATTTCTCCAAACCTGGGTTGATTGCCTGTCAATATTCATCTCATGAAATCAACTAGTCTCTTTTGTATTAGACAGTGCAATTCATTGGGATTTCAACTTTCCAAGTTCATAAGCCCTTATGAAGTCACTTTTGGAAGAAAATGTTAACTTTGTGTGATCTTAAGGTCACCTCTCTAAAAGGAAAAAAAAAAAAATGACTTGTCATGGAGGAAAGATAGAAACTGGATTCCTAAACTTGCACAACAAATATCAAGTGGGCCTTCAGTGCACATATGATATAACCTGCTTAATCAGCAGCATGTTGACTAATATCAGCACACTGGTGCCATTAATTGAATGTAGTTTCACAATCCTGAGCTGTTTGCTTACAACATTTGGCTCACAGATAGAGCCGCAAACACGTGAACTATTTCTTTTTCCTTTTTTCACTAAGATCTCTTCCTTCCTCTGTATATAAGATCCTCAGAAGCAATATAAGAGCCTTAAAAGTAAGCAATAGATAAACACATACCATTGAAATTTTTAAGTATCCCTTATAGGTTGTTTCTCTGTTAGGCACTGCTATAGTCTGAAAGTTTGCATCACTCTAAAATTCATATGTTGAAACTGAATCCCCGATGTGACTGGGAACTTTGGGAGGTGATTAGGTCATGAGATGAGACCCTCACATGAATGGTGTTAGTGCTCTTATAAAAGGGACCCTTGAGCTTGGCTCCCTCTCCCCTTCCACCGCGTGAGAACAGAGAAAAATGACCATCCGTGACCCAGGAAGCAAACCCTCATAAGACAGCTTCTGAATTCGCTAGCATCTTAATTATGAACGTCTCAGCCCTACAATTATGAGAAATAAGTTTGTAAGCTACCCAGTTGGAGATACTTTGTTGGAGCAGCCTGTAAAGACTGAGACAGACAGCTTTTGCTTCATCTCCCTTATCACAACAGCGTCACTATATTCATGTTTTACTGAAATCAATGAGGCAGAGGTTATTAACTAGTTCAGGTTGAAGTTCAAGGAAGTCACTTCTTTCTTACCCATGATCCTGTGATTTTTTTTATAACGTATAATAGTAATTTAAGAATCCTTCAAAAAGGCTCTTATGAATGTAAATGAGATAGCTTGAAATGCATATTAATGTAGAAAAATAATTTGTCTCCAAGATTTTTTTACATATCCATATATAAGATTAATTCTACATTTTACAGTTATGACAGATTCTTTATAAGATTTTTGTGCCTACCTTTACTACATTTAAATTCATAGGTATATGGGTATTTCAAACATATTTGATCTGGGAAATAGTGCACGCTTATATATAAAGCTCACTTTACCTGATTCAGTTCCTAGTAATGAAGACTGAATTATTTACTAACCAACATCTTTTTTCACTTCGAAGGACTTTGTTTCCCAGCATTGTTGTTCTCTTGTTCTCTATTTTCTGGATGCTCACCATTCATAGTGACTTCTCCACAGTTTTCTTAGCTTCCAAGGGATTAAATATTTCCCTTGGCTGTTGTTCACTTTCTGAAGGAGGTGACACTTTACACTACACTCCTCAGGCCATTACAACTTAGACTCGTACTAGCAGCTGCTAACCAAACACAATGACATCAACCTGGACTCAAAATGCGCTCTCCTATGTATCTTCTGCCATTTTACACCAGCTTCTAACGTAATGGAGAGAATCAAAATGGCTTATTACTTGCTAACGATTTCAAAAGCAATTATTTTCCATTTAATCAAACAATTTTGAAAACAGCTTGAATTACATGCTTGTTCTGAATTTGAAAATTACTGCTTTTCCTCAATCCGTCTGTGTATAAATCTCAAGTATATGACATCTTACTGGAATAAAATCTCCTATCATATCCAGATAAAAGATATTTTCTAAAAGTTCCTGCATTTGCTCCCTATGGGTCTTTGAAAGAACAAGAGCACTGTAGTGACTTCCACAAGGAAGAAGGCTTTTTTCACCATCTAGATACATGTGTTGGTAATGTGTTTATAGAGCCTTTCCTATAAAGTCTTTCTTATTTTGAGTACAAAAGGTCTTTCTGCTTCCTACCACATGTAGGAAGAGAAATTGAAGAACAGATCCTTTTTAATCTATTAGAGAAATGTTGCTGGAAATTAACTACATAGTTAGGGACACTGTACTATTTCAAGAGTCCTTGTGGATAACAAATCCTAACATCACCTTTTCTTTGGAAGTTATTCTGGCTGATGAAGATCAGAAAAGTGCATGATTATGTAATTTATCATACAGTATTTGAACTAAAATTTTTATACAGTTTAAGAAGATAACGCTTAAAATCCCATGGCATTTTGCCATATACTTCAGTTATACAATCTGACATCAGGTATGAGGGAGCATAGAAGTATTAAAATAAAGAAGCACCACCAAGATTGGTAGAGAAATAGGCAGAATGATTATCAATAATAACTCTCCTGCCTCCCTGCCCCAATGGTCTCATGCAGGTCAAATTAAATCAAGTGATAGTTCCACGAAGGATGGAGGGGATATCCTAAAAGGGCTGAATTGTTGAAGGACTATCTTTTTTATTTTGCCTTTATTTTGTGTGACAAACAGATACTCCTGTTTTATTGTCCTGTTGTTAATCATTGCTCTTTTTTCTAGTTAAATTTGTATCAAGGGCTTACTGTAAGAAAACCACTACATTAAGTGTTCTCTATATCAGTTCAGTTCAGTTCAGTTCAGTTCAGTCACTCAGTCCCGTCCAACTCTTTGCGACCCCATGGAGGCGGGGGGGGGGGGGAGTCTCTATACAGTGGCAAACTGAACACATAAGGCTGTTATACATCTTATATATATGGATGTCACAGGATACTAAATTAAAAAAATGATACTCAAATAATTGCAATTTGCAATAAGTATAATAAAGAAGAAAAACGGGGCCAATAATCAAGAAAGGAAAAGAGATGTTAATGTCAAGTAGTCTAAGATGGCTTCTCAAGGATGGCATATTTCAGATAGGTTCTAATGAATAACAAGGACCTAGCAAAATCTCTACTGAGTCACTTCACTGGGACTGTTCCTACAAGTAGCATGAGACTCTCTAAGTCTGAGTCCCCATTTGTTTGGAGCAGATAAGCTTGACTTTTCAATGACTTACAATTGCCTTCCCTGGGCTTCTCTTTCCTTGGTGTTGTTTTGTGCTCAGTCACTCAGTTGTGTCTGACTCTTTGCGGCCCCATGGACTGTAGCCTGCCAGCCTCCTCTGTCCATGGGATTTCCCCAGCGAGAATACTGGAGTGGGTTGCCATTTTCACCTCCAGGGAGCTTTTTCGACCCAGGGATCGAACCCACATCTCTTGCAGCTCCTGCATTAGCAGGCAGATTCTTTGCCACTGAACCAACTGGGAAGCCCTACATACAATAACCTTGCCCTAAAAGCCTAGCTCCTTTTGACTTGAGACTGAGCAGATATATTTTCTCAAATAGTGAGAACACAATAAAGATATTCAACATCTAGGACCCTAGGAAATATGATGAATTGTTGAAAGTATCAGAGTCTTGCCACGAGTCTCCCTGTCTTTATTATTTCAGTTCAGTTCAGTCACTCAGTCATGTCCAACTCTTTGCGACCCCATGAAGTGCAGCATGAAAGGCCTCCCTGTCCAACACCAACTCCCAAAGTCTACCCAAACCCATGTCCATTGAGTCAGTGATGCCATCCAACCATCTCATCCTCTGTCGTCCCCTTCTCCTCCTGCCCTCAATCCTACCCAGCATTAGGATCTTTTCCAATGAGTCAAATCTTCGCATGAGGTGGCCAAAGTATTGGAGTTTCAGCTTCAACATCAGTCCTTCCAATGAACACCCAGGATTGATCTTCTTTAGGATGGATTGATTGGATCTCCTTGCAGTCCAAGGGACTCTCAAGAGTCTTCTCCAACACCACAGTTCAAAAGCATCAATTCTTTGTGCTCAGCTTTCTTCACCGTCCAACTCTCACATCCATACATGACCACTGGAAAAACCATAGCCTTGACTAGACGGACTTTTGTTGGCAAAGTAATGTCTCTGCTTTTAAATATGCTATCTAGGTTGGTCATAACCTTCCTTCCAAGGAGTAAGCGTCTTTTAATTTCATGGCTGCAATCACCATCAGCAGTGATTTTGGAGCCCCCAAAAATAAAGTCTGACACTGTTTCCACTGTTTCCCCATCTATTTCCCATGAAGTGATGGGACCAGATGCCATGATCTTAGTTTTGTGAACATTGAGCTTTAAGCCAACTTTTTCACTCTCTTCTTTCACTTTCATCAACAGGCTCTTTAGTTCTTCTTCACTTTCTGCCATAAGGGTGGTGTCATCTGCATATATGAGGTTATTGATATTTCTCCCTGCAATCTTGATTCCAGCTTGCATTTCTTCCAGCCCAGCGCTTCTCATGATGTACTCTGCATATAAGTTAAATAAGCAGGGTGACAATATACAGCCTTGACGTACTCCTTTTCCTATTTGGAACCAGTCTGTTGTTTATGTTAATTTACTTTAAACCAATGGAGTCTCTCGCACTCCAATCTTCGCTCACCCTCATTTTCTCATATTTTATCACATGTTTAAAGGAACACAAAGCTTCTTCCATCATCTTTTTGTCGTTCTTGTTCAAGTTTCCTTCTGTCCACGATCATGATCATGAGTATGGCAGCTAATACTTACTGAATGCTAACTCTCCCCGATGTCTCTATGCTAAAGAACCCTCCTGCAAACACAGGAGCCACAGGAGACACTGGTTCGATCCCTGGGTTAGGAAGATCTCCTGGGGTAGGAAATGGGAACCCATTCCAGTATTCTTGCCTGGAAAACTCCATGGACAGAGGAGCCTGGTGGGCTAAAGCCCATGGGGTCTCAAAGAGTCAGACACTACTGAGCAACTAACACTTTCACTTTCATACATACTCAGATTCCAGAGGTTGCACCCAGAAAGGAGAACTGTGACATTACTTTTCAGGCAGCATTTTCTAATACTGATTTTGAATGGGATAGGGTGGAATTCATATCCTCCCGGAGAAAAACAATGTGGTATTGGTAAAGTAATGAATATATCACATCAAAGCCCTTCCTGAAGGAAAAAAAAATGTGAAACACCAGCACTTAAAACAATTACATATACATATATACATACTGATATATAGATCTAATAGCCTTTACCACCACCACCACCAACAACAACAAAACGAAAAAACAAACAAGGAAAACAATCTGATCAATGGCGCTGCCTTCTTAGAGCAGATAAAGATGGCTTGGGCTACTTAGTGAATTGATATTTGATGAAGCAAAAAGCTCTGAAACCTCTGCCAAATCTGGCACTGAATTCTACTTTGACAACCACAAAACAGAGGAGCTGCAAGTTTTCTCTTGTTGTAACATTTTGCCAATGTCAAAACAGTTCATTCTGCATGCCTGGCAATCTCCCACAAAGCTCTTCATTCAGTTTAAGGGAAGAACATAGATGGTAATCAAATGTCTTTGATTCAAATGGCATTACAGCTGACACATGAAAAGATTTAAACAAAAGGAAAAAATAAACTGACTTCACAACTTCCATAGTCTTAAACAAGAAAGGCTCATTACTCAATAGAATGAGCACTTCCTATGGTCTTCACAGCCAGAATTTTTGTACAGCTTATTACAATACAAATTCTCTTGCACGCAATTAAAACTGTGAATCTAACTTCAGTTTCCTAGTATTAATTGATAAAGTGGAAAATAAACCATCATAAAAGTTCTCAGCATCCATGAGAAGTCATCCAGAGAGGTTGCATATGGTGACCATTGATATAGACTCTGGAGTCAGAAGTCCTAGATTTAAATCCCAACAGGTTAGGTCTTAATCTCTTGGCACTGCTAGGAATATAATACATTTTTGTTGTTGTTGTTGCTAATGACGCTAGTTTTTTGACTTACAGTGTAACTGAAAGGGCTCCATTCTATGACCAAATTGTCCCCTTTTTTCCCCCTCTGAACTTCTCAGATGAATAAAAGAGATCAGGAGGGCTCTGAGGGAAAAAGTATAATTTAGACAGATAAAATATGACAAAGATGATTAGAATTTGGTGACACTGTGGACATATAAAAATAAAGAGAAGCTGTTATTAGTATGCCTGCATGCATGCTAAGTTGCTTCATTCCTGTCCTACTCTTTGTGACCCTATGGACTGTGTGCCCACCAGGCTCCTCTGTCCGTGGGATTCTTCAGGCAAGAAAACTGGAGTGGATTGTCATGCCCTCTTCCAGGGGATCTTCCCAACCCAGGGATCGAACCCAGGCCTCTTATGTCTCCTGCACTGGAAGGTAGGTTCTTCACCGCTAGCGCCACCTGCCAAGTCCTATTATTAGTATAGACACCGTTCTATCCTTTCTTCATGCATTGCCTTCAGATGTAGTTTTGATACATGGATGAATTTTATGTTAAAAAAAAACCTTTAGATTTACTACGCATGAACCAAACATATTCTTTTCAATGAACAACTTCCAGTAATAAACTTGTTTGGGTGTTATAAAGTTATTCTTTTTGTATATAACGAATCATCTGTATTTTATAACGTTTCAAAGAAATTCTATGATTGAATTACTACTTAAATATTTATCTTTTCTTACGTGAAGCCCTCACCGTTGGCTAAGGAAAGATACTTTATATAACATTACTTGAGTAATCCCATTTTAACTGAACTAATTTAAAATGAGGCCTTCATTTATATCAGCAGGGAAAGAATTGTGCTAAGAATCTAATGTTATTGATTTACGTGAAAATTACACTGTAAGGTTCTTAATTGTATGTCAAAATGTAGTTGGCTACAGAGGATGTTTATCGTCAGCTTCCACTACAAGATCATGTTTTACTGCCAATATTAAATTCAAGCTAAATACAGAAATGTATACCTGCCTCCAAAAATAGGCCAATCATACAGAGTGAATATTAATTTATATTTGAATGAATGCAAATGTAAGAATTACTCTGACACAGTGTTCACTTTTGAGGATCTCAGAGACTATTACAATATATCACATCTGCCACAAAATAATGCAGCTTACTATGCAAACTACAATAACATATGGGGAGTAAATATCCCTTTTTATCACAATAAACATTACTGGCTGCTGTATCTAGAGAGTATGCAGTGATTCCTTAAATAAATCCTAACTCCTACTTAAGTAATGCTGCTGCTGCTGCTGCTAAGTCGCTTCAGTCGTGTCCGACTCTGTGCGACCCCATAGACGGCAGCCCACCAAGCTCTGCCATCCCTGGGATTCTCCAGGCAAGAATACTGGAGTGGGTTGCCATTTCCTTCTCCAGTGCATGAAAGGGAAAAGTGAAAGTGAAGTCGCTCAGTCATGTCCGACTCTCAGCGACCCCATGGACTGTAGCCTACCAGGCTTCTCCGTCCATGGGATTTTCCAGGCAAGAGTACTGGAGTGGGGTGCCATTGCCTTCTCCAACTTAAGTAATGAATATAATTTAAATATAAATTTAGAAAGTTTGCTATATAAAATGTTATTCTCCTAATTATCATTACTCTTAATTTCTATGTTATTATTGCCTCCAAGTAGGGTAAGCTTTACCTCACTGTGAATACATCCTGAGATGTTACCATGATATCACTGAAATGTAATATGTGTTCTCTCTATGTATATGGCACAATAGCGAGACTGTTTGAAGAAATGGGATTCAGAGAGAGTCTTACTCCTCAAGCATTATTTTTCTTAAAATATAGTAACTGATTAAAGGTTTTGAAAAAGGCATATCCTATTGTATATGTTTCCAAATGATCTTATTCAAAAAGAGCATCTCGATAATGGTGGGTAGGCAACAGGTCATATTTCTAAAACAAGTCAGAGACAATTTCTGCTATGGTTTAATTCCTGATGTATATAAGACTTGAAACTCTAAATACAATGTTCAGGGAGTCTTCTGGCTACCTACAACTTGTTGATTTTAGTTAAAAACTAAGGAAAAAATGAGAATCATTATTTCAACAATCATGGAAATATTTTACTGTGCTAGAAGACATGGCAGCAGTATGGTACCAAAATATCTAGATTCAGACAGGTTTTGACTCAGTTAATTCCCAAGCTTATTTACTTTTATAATTTATCAGGCATTGGTTACGATTCAGATACATTCTTAAAACTTAAAACATGTATTAGAGATGTCTCTCTGAAATCTACCTTTTAAATAAAATATCATATAATTTTACTAATATTTTTATTTTATATATCGAACATGAATCCAATTAATATTGTACTATTTTTCATATTTCAAATGAACTGACACTACTTACTTGAATATTTATCACATCTTTTCTGGTTTCCTAATGTACACTATAATTGGCATTTGAACTACAACTCAGTTGGAACAAAAGCTACTTTGAATTGTTTTTGATTGATTTGAGTATTTTAAGTGGGCAATAGCTTACTTTTTATGTGACCTTTTTCGATCTTCAGTTGTTTCTGGATGGCACTTTTCATTTCATTAGTGTATAATTTTATCAATATAGACCTTCTATTAAATATTGTAGGATTAGAAGAAATAAGATATATATTAAAAGATAATCAAATGATGACAAAAATGCAAAAACAAGAAGTGAATGAAGTCGCTCAGTTGTGTCCGACTCTTTGCGATTCCATGGACTGTAGCCTACTAGGTTCTACCATCCATGAGATTTTTCCAGGCAAGAGTACTGGAGTAGGTTGCCACTTCCTTCTCCCGGGGATCTTCCCAACCCAGGTATCGAACCTGGGTCTCCCAAACTGCAGGCAGACTCTTTACCATCTGAGCTACCAGGGAAGCCCCAAAAGCTTTTAAGCCAGCAGCATTTGACTACTGCTGCTGCTGCTAAGTCGCTTCAGTCGTGTCCAACTCTGTGCAACCTCATAGACGGCAGCCCACCAGGCTCCCCCATCCCTGGGATTCTCCAGGCAAGAATACTGGAGTGGGTTGCCATTTCCTTCTCCAATGCAGGAAAGTGAAAAGTGAAAGTGAAGTCGCTCAGTTGTGTCTGACTCTTCGCGACCTCATGGACTGCAGCCCACCAGGTTCCTCCGTCCATGGGATTCTCCAGGTGAGAGTACTGGAGTGGGGTGCCATTGCCTTCTCCGATTTGACCACTAGCCTCTTTCAATTTCTCACAAAATAAGCAAGAAGATACAGATAAGTGATTAAAAACATAAATGACACAAAATGTAATACTGACAGATAAGTTACAATCTTGGAGGAACTGAAAACATATTTTAAAGCTGATAAAGTTTACATGGAGAAAAACAATCAACTCAACTACTTAGACTCACAGTCTATGAGGCCATGATCTACTCAGTAACAGAACTAAACTAGATTATCTAGAAAAAAAATGTTGGAAAACATGCTTTCAACCCCCTCACCTGTTCTGACTCAGGGACTATATAAGTCAGCAATTCTTCTCCCTTGGCTGCTACGCTGCGTTTCCATTCCAAGTTACCACCCCGAACACGTGCATGTGCACATCCACAGACACATACACATATCATTTTCCTCCAAAGATATTAAGTTCCAAATAATAATTTGGTGAAAATAAGAGTGGTAGAGTATTAGCCATTATATTTTACTTTCTGGGGGCCAATTTTTCATAAAAATTCAAAGCGTTATAGGAAAAAGTTAGAAATCCTAATTTTCTTGTAACTATAACTCTATATCAAAGGACAGGATATAGGAATGGGTAAGAAGTCATAAAAACAAAGCAAAACAAAACAAAAATTATCTTTAAAACTTAAACCTCCCTTGGAGTTGAGCACATCCACCTGCTTTCCAAATATACACCAAGCAATCAACAGTAAGGCCAAAGGTAACCTACTCACTCTTACATTCGTCAAATGCTTAGACTAGTACTAATATCTTCTATTAAGTAATGACTATTGGAGGGGAAAAAAACACTATGTAATCAAGAAAATATTAAAGAACCAACAAAATAATATGAAGAATACCAGAGGAATAGCATATTTCAAAAAGTGACCTATTGTGAGATGCAGAAGAAAATACTCATATTACATTATCTTCTAAGAATTGAAATAAATTATGGCCTTCATGCATCAGGGTTCTGAATTTAATAATTCAAAACAGGAGGGAATGAAAAGTGCTTGCATTAAATAAAAAGAGATAAAGCAAGAGAGAGAATACTGAAAATTGACTGCAATCGCTGTCAGCTGAGTGGGTAAAAAGAGGGAAAAAATATAAAATCTTTCTGAAAAACTAGTAGAACTGAAATGAAATATATAATTCCCCAAACACTAAAAAGATTTAAAAGCATAAAGAAGCAATCTATGGTGTTGAACTGTGCTGTTAGAGAAGACTCTTGAGAGTCCCTTGGACTGCAAGGAGATCAAACCAGTAAATCCTAGGGGAAATAGTCCTGAATATTCATTGGGAGGACTGATGCTGAAGCTGAAACGCCAATACTCTGGCCACCTGATATGAAGAACTGACACATTGGAAAAGACCCTGATACTGGGAAAGATTAAGGGCAGAGGAGAAGGGGATGACAGAGGATGAGATGGTTGGATGGCATCACCTACTTGATGGACATGAATTTGAGCAAGCTCCGGGAGTTGGGGATGGACAGGGAGGCCTGGAGTGCTGCAGTCCATGGGGTCACAGAGAGTCAGACATGACTGAGCGACTCAACTGAACTGAGAAATAAAAGAGAGCAAGCATAATTGAGACATTTTAATTTTATGTTTTATTTCCCAGTATTTGTAATTTTTTTTTTTTTAATCTTCTTGTCTGTTTACTCCCACCTAATCTAAGGAAAAGAGCCCAGAGCAGAATAAAAACAAACTGGAGTTCTCAACTTTTGAAAAATAAAATATACTTTTGAGTGAAAAGTAAAGAGTTTCTGAACCTCAAATGTGAAAGCTAATGCCAAACTATAAATATTTGGAAAAATAAAAGAAATACAATAGCCAGTTTTGTAGGGCAGGCTTTCTGCCTCCAAATGAGAAATTTGAATAAACGAGAACTGTAGTCCTCACATGGGGATTAGAGATGGTTCCTCTACCCCTTCTACTTACAAGGCTGCCTTCAGAAGACAAGGGTGAGATACATTGCTCCCTTGGAGAAGTTTACCAAATCTAGGATTAAATGAAATTCTCTACATCTGTCCAGATTACTGGTGAAATACTCTATGGGAAGAGGAGAGGAGATGACTAAATTTGGAATCAGAAGCAAACAGAGCTGATGCCATTCCACCTACAACCTCCTGACTCTAAACGTCTATGCGACAGGAGCACAGGGGAGAGTTTGGAAAACAGATGTGTTGGCTGCAATTGGCTGAGATGGTAAGATGCATTACCACATCAGCAATGCTGATCACAAAAGAGAATCGGCCAGTTTGTAAGCAAAATAGAATTGTAGTGAAAGATGATAACTAAGTTTGGAAAAGCAGGAACTTAAAGTTTTTAAAGAGGTAACTTTGTTCTCAACCCTAACCCTAGTAAAAGACTAAACTGACAGAAAGACAAAAGGGGAAAGGAGAAATAAAATCTCAGGCTTTTATAAAGATCAAATCAAGTCTACGTTTATCTATTCCATCTGTGGCAGACAGATTGTAAGACAGACAAATAATGTCTTGGTACTTACACTCTATGCAATCCACTTCCCAAGTCTGGACAAGGCCTGTGATTTGTATCTAAACAATGGCAGAGGTGATGAGGTATTACTTGAAAGATTAGTTTACATTTCTGCTTGCAGACTCTGTCTCTCTTGCAGGTTTTACTGAAGCAAAGCACCATGTTTGATATGACTGTTAGGTAAGGAACACAAGGTATCCTCCTTCAAGCCAAGAGTCAGCATGGACAGTCAAACAGCCCTTGAGAAACTGAATCCTTTAAAAAACCATGTAAACAAGTATAGAAATGTATTCCTTCCCCAGTCAAGTAGTTGGATGAGACTTTGGCACTGCCTAACAATTTGATTTCAGCCTTTATAAAAGACCGTGACACAAGGAACTCAAGGAACCAGATTCCTGACACAGAGAAACTGTGAGATTATATATATATATATATATATATATATATATATATATATATATATATATCATCCTAAAGGAGATCAGTCCTGGGTGTTCATTGGAAGGACTGATGTTGAAGCTGAAACTCCAATACTTTGGCCACCTCATGCGAAGAGTTGACTCATTGGAAAAGACCCTAATGCTGGGAAGGATTGGGGGCAGGAGGAGAAGGGGACGGCAGAGGATGAGATGGTTGGATGGCATCACCGACTCGATGGACATGAGTTTGGGTAAACTCCGGGAGTTGGTGATGGACAGGGAGGCCTGGCGTGCTGCAATTCATGGGGTCGCAAAGAGTCAGACACGACTGAGAAACTGAACTGAACTGAACTGAACGTTGATCCACTAAGTTTTGGAGTAATGTGTTATGCAGCTATAGATATCTAATATAATACCACTTTTAAAACATCTGAATGAATAAAGGTGTCTTGGATCACCACTAAGTTTATGCTACCAAGTAAATCATTTCAACTGATAAAATACATCAGGGAGAATTAAAGACTTCCCCCCCCAAAAAAAGTATTAACTTGAGCTAACTGAAACTAAGTGGTAAAAGTGAAAAATGGAGGCAAGAAAGAAAAGGGAAAAGTTGGATAAATCTAAGAATGTGCATTATTACTATTCTTCATTGACTCTAATGGATATGAAGCACAGGATATTTTTAAGAGTCATACTTGTAGAAAATGAGCTCAGACTTAAAAAGACTGTGATTCTTTGAACATTAAATTGATACTTGAGTCCCAGGTTTGTTCAGGCAGAAGTCAAGCTGAGAAAGTGGCCCAGCTTCCAGGGAGAGTATATTTTCCAATATGGCCCAAAAAGATTCTGAAGGGAAAAATCAAAACAAAACCAAACCTCCAGAGGTAACAGCTCAGGAACTGGAGATCCCTAGAATGAGGCAAAATTCAGACCCACTTGAGAAACTTTCCTTTTCCTCAATGTAGGTGTTCTCATAATCTCTGCCAAGCAGGATTTCATAACTAATTGTAGGACCCGTGACTGCTGGTATTTCCCATTCTCTGCCTCCAAAACAAGACTCTTCATTCTGGTTTACCCAGAATTTAGATATGGGACAAGGGGAGAACTTGTCTTTTGAGTTCTTAAGCGTCCATATCAAGTCCATATCAGTGATGCTGAGGCTACTGCATATCACGTAAAGATACCTAATTTTGAGGTGACACTGAGTGAATGTGATATTTTGACTTTGCCTCACAAAGATGAGTGTATTTCGCTTATGGAAAGGTCAGCTGAATATTTGCTGACAAGATGTTGAACAGGAGAAGTCTATTTAAGCTTATACTAAATAGTTTTCCTCTCCCCTTTTCAGGAACTGGGTAGGACTGGATTTTTTTTATCCCCTCTGAAATTATACCTGAGTATCTTTAGTCAACAAAGTGTCAATAAATGGCATGTATTTCTTCCTAGCTGAAGTTCTAAGAATCACTAAACAGTTTAACACATATCTTCTCACTTCTGTGATCATCACGGAAGATCATGTAGGAAGAAGCATCTATCAGAATGAAGCCTTTATTAGCCTGGAAATCTTTGTAAACATAGAGACTCAAGCTTTCAGGCAACCTGTGTGGGAGTATCATGGGCTAATATGTCAAGTCAGCAAGATTAATGTAATATTTATTAACACAGGGTAACTAAGTCTATCCTAAAACTTGCAGACATCCTT
Organism: Giraffa tippelskirchi; assembly: GCF_054371585.1. Lineage (NCBI taxonomy): Eukaryota > Metazoa > Chordata > Mammalia > Artiodactyla > Giraffidae > Giraffa > Giraffa tippelskirchi. The sequence goes on along the minus strand of NC_137280.1, from coordinate 172,331,073 downwards.
GATTTCTGGATACAAATTCGAAGGGATGATTCCAGTTTCTTAGGTCTAATGGGAATAGTTTAGCAGAATGGATTTGGACTTTGCAATTGAACATGAATAAGAAAAAGTGAAAATGTTAGTCACTCAGTCGTGTCTGACACTGCAAACCCATGGACTATAGCCCACCAGACTACCACACTCCTCTGTCCATGGAATTCTCCAGGAAGGAATACTGGAGTGGGTGTAGCCATTCCCTTCTTAAGAATCTTCCTGATTCAGGGATCAACCCCAAGTCTCCTGCACTGCAGGCAGATTCTTTACTGTCTGAGCCACCAGGGAAGCCCATAATCACACACTTCAGCTTTAATTCTGGTTCAGTCATAACTAACTTCCAGAAAACTGCTAAAATTTTCTGAACTTGTGTGTTCTTTTATAAAAGTGATATAAAAATCCAAACTGAATAAAGTTATTTTACGGAGTAAGTGAGAGAGCTCTGAAAAGGTAGGACCCTGAATCATATGTGAACATAGTATGTGCCCTAATTCTACCTCCTTCCCTCTGATTCCTACTCAACTATTTGCTCTAAAAATCAAAATTAAATCAAGTCAAGGGGCAAAATGCCATATGAGTACGTTTAGAAGAAAACGTCTTCAAAGTTTACTACATAAGCTTATAAAGAGAAGTAGAAACTTAAATTAGTTTCACTAGATTGAATGTTGTCTATCATGATTGAGCCAATTTTGACAGTCTGGCAGGACCTGATTAATACTGACTCATTAGGGTGCCTTTCACTGATTTATTTACAATAAACTTTGAGAGATTACAAATAAAAATGTCTATGCACATACAGCTCATGAATATTTTTATTTCTGTTAAGTTTTAAATCCTACAAAATCCATAACTTTAATATGGATCTTTAAAATAATAAGATCTAAACATTAACTTGAACCCATAAAAATACAAAATTTAATTCATGTATTTAATATCTTGGGTGACTATTATTCTATCTATGGTTTTATTAAGAAATTATAAAACAGCTGTGTAGTTTTTATAAAATTCAGGGTCTAATTTGTTTATTGGATACAATTTCCACATATTATACAACAAACTAGTGAGCTCAATGCCATCTAACTGTTTTACAAAAAAGAAAGAAAAGTAGAAGAAGAAAAAAGTTGCTTTTTTGGTGTTCTATTTTTGAGGCTCTCATGGTACACATTAAAGTATTATTAAATTGAGAGAACTTGCTGTCTATCATGTGTTTTTCTTATCAATGTTTATGAGTAAATAATTAACTTACACTATATGGGAGTCACTATAAGAATTCCACAATTTTGAAAAAGCCAGAACCATAGAAACACTGTGATGGACTAAAACCCTTGACCTTGAGAGTTGTCATTAAACTCTTTATTTAGCAACCATTCTTTTAGTAATTTCAAATTTCAAATCCTGAAAGATGATGCTGTGAAAGTGCTGCACTCGATATGCCAGCAAATTTGGAAAACTCAGCAGTGGCCACAGGACTGTAAAAGGTCAGTTTTCGTTCCAATCTCAAAGAAAGTCAATGCCAAAGAATGCTCAAACTACCGCACAATCACACTCATCTCACACGCTAGAAAAGTAATGCTCAAAATTCTCCAAGCCAGGCTTCAGCAATATGTGAACCATGAACTTCCAGATGTTCAAGCTGGTTTTAGAAAAGGCAGAGGAACCAGAGATCAAATCGCCAATATCCGCTGGATCATCAAAAAAACAAGAGAGTTCTAGACAAACATCTATTTCTGCTTTATTGACTATGCCAAAGCCTTTGACTGTGTGGATCACAATAAACTGTGGAAAATTCTGAAAGAGATGGGAATACCAGACCATCTGATCTGCCTCTTGAGAAACCAGTATGCAGGTCAGGAAGCAACAGTTAGAACTGGACATGGAACAACACACTGGTTCCCAATCGGAAAAGCAGTATGTCAAGGCTGTATATTGTCACCCTGCTTATTTAACTTATATGCAGAGTACATCATGAGAAACGCTGGGCTGGAAGAAACACAAGCTGGAATCAAGATTGCCGAGAGAAATATCAATAACCTCATATATGCAGATGACACCACCCTTATGGCAGAAAGTGAAAAAGAACTAAAGAGCCTCTTGATGAAAGTGAAAGAGGAGAGTGAAAAAGTTGGCTTAAAGCTCAACGTTCAGAAAACTAAGATCATGGCATCTGGTCCCATCACTTCATGGGAAATAGATGGGGAAACAGTGGAAATAGTGGCAGATTTATTTTTTGGGCTCCAAAATCACTGCAGATGGTGATTGCAGCCATGAAATTAAAAGACGCTTACTCCTTGGAAGGAAGGTTATGGCCAACCTAGATAGCATATTGAAAAGCAGAGACATTACTTTGCCAACAAAAGTCCATCTAGTCAAGGCTATGGTTTTTCCAGTGGTCATGTATGGATGTGAGAGTTGGACGGTGAAGAAAGCTGAGCCCTGCAGAATTGATGCTTTTGAACTGTGGTGTTGGAGAAGACTCTTGAGAGTCCCTTGGACTGCAAGGAGATCCAACCAGTCCATCCTAAAGGAGATCAGTCCTGGGTGTTCATTGGAAGGACTGATGTTGAAGCTGAAACCCCAATACTTTGGCCACCTCATGCGAAGATTTGACTCATTGGAAAAGACCCTAATGCTGGGCAGGATTGAGGGCAGGAGGAGAAGGGGGCAACAGAGGATGAGATGGTTGGATGGCATCACTGACTCGATGGACATGGGTTTTGGTAAACTCTGGGAGTTGGTGATGGACGGGAGTCCTGGCGTGCTGCAGTTCATGGGGTCACAAAGAGTCAGACACGAGTGAGTGACTGAACTGAACTTTTAGTAATATTGCACAGTTCCTGCCAGATAGGCAATAAAAACCATTTATTGTTAATGTAGATTACAAAAACCATGATGTAGTATGCTGCAGTGTATGTGCCAGTCATGTCCGACTCTTTGTGACCCCGTGGACTGCAGCCCGCCAGGCTCCTCTGTCCATGGCGTTTTTCTGGCAAGAATACAGTAGTGCGTTGCAATTTCCTCCTCCAGGGGACCTTCCCGACCCGGGGATGGAACCTGCGTCTCCTGCGTCTCCTGCACTTGCAGGTGAACTCGCTGCAGTATAGCAAATAAATTATTTATTTGATTTAATGGATACCCAATTTTTCCAAATAATAAAGAAAAAGAAAATATAGCCAAATTTGAATTAATTCTGAATTCTTCATTCAGTGAATGATATAGGTGTAACTTGTTCCTGACATCACTTTAATTGCTTTCTCTCTTTCTGCACCATGTTGACCATTTTCAGGGCTAAAACAGTGCTTTAGTTTCAATCTTATTTTATTAGTTTCATCGTGCTTTTCTTCCCCAATTTCATATTATTTTCCCCTAAAGCTTTCTGCCAATATAAGGCATAGTAAGATTTTATAAAAAAGAAAAAAAAAATCACCAGTTGGTCAGCTTCACATACCACAGAATGTTCTTAAAATAAAAAATATTTTTAACTAAATTTGGAAGCAAAAATGTTTATATAATTACCATAGAAAATGGACAGGCCCACCTGTATTTGTATTTTCAAAATTAAGGTCCATTTGTTAAAATTTTTTGAATTATTCAATACTTCACATAGATAACTTTCTGCCTTCATGTTTAAAAATTAAAGAATGAAAATAGATATATTACTGATGTGTTATTTCTCAATATATATTTCTAAACAGCTAAGGGATTAGATTATATGAATGGATATCATATAACTCCCTAGTGGAAAGATGGGTTGCCTGAGTTTTACTATGAGAGTTTTCTTAAACATGTTGAAAGATGTCCTATAGGAATAAAGATGTCTAAGTACTAATGGAAAAATAACCAGAGTAATATAAATTTTAAAGTGTTGAAATTTTCAAGATGTAAGAATTCCCTAATTTCATAAAAAATGTGATATATGTCTCTGCTTATTTTTAAGAGATATGTTATATATAGTGTCTTATAGCGATATCTTATATATGACATGTCATATACAGAATGTGTGTGTGCGTGTGTGCAGAGTCATGTCTGACTCTGCGATCCTATGGACTGTAGCCTTCCAAGCACCTCTGTCCATGGAATTCTCCAGTTAAGAATACTAGAGTGGATTGCTGTGCCCTCTTCCAGGGGATCGTCCAGACCCGGGGATCAAACCAGTATCTCTTACGTCTACCTGCATTGGCAGGCAGGTTCTTTACCACCAGCGGCACCTGGGAAGCCCCTATATACAGAATATATATCATTTAAAAGATATATATGCATACATAGGCATGTGCATACACATAGAAAATATCAATGAGTTCAGAAATTGTGAAATAAATACTTAATAGAGACATCTCATGCTTACTATCTCTCTGTTTTATTCCCCTGGACAAGACGACTGACAGAAGATCACTCCTATGAAACAAAGCCCAATCCAAAAAGGCAGAAGTGCTTCACAGAAATCTTTGAAAATACTTTAAGAATAGCTCTAACCATGTTTAATCTTGTTTCCTACATACAACACTTATATCAAGATAAATAATGTGACTTTTAAGCTTATGCATGTGAGGGTTTTGATCAGAGACAGACTGTTTTATTATGCTTATAGCAATATCAACATCCAACACAATACTGCCGAGTTGTATCCCATGCCCAGCCGTCCAACAGAGTAAAGCAATGAGAACCAGATGGAAAGGATGCCCTGCATGAGTTGGAGGCTCACTTCGTAGACAACAGATGGAGAAATATGATTTCCTCCATATAGAGGGCAAAAAGACTATTTTCTCTGCTCTTTTTCTAAGGAAGTCTTCTTGGAGATTGGATGGAAGCATATTTACTATGTTTACTACATATTTACTATGTAGGTTGAACAATCTTCACTTATATGGTAAAACTAGGACTTCCCTGATAGCTCAGCTGGTAAAGAAGCCACCTGCAATGCAGGAGACTCCAGTTCAATTCTTGGGTTGGGAAGATACACTGGAGAAGAGATAGGCTACCCACTCCAGTATTCTTGGGCTTCCCTCATGGCTCAGCTGGTAAAGAATCTGCCTGCAATGCAGGAGACGTGGGTTTGATCCCTGGGTTGGGAAGATCCCCTGGAGAAGGGAAAGGCTACCCACTCCAGTATTCTGGCCTGGAGAATTCCATGGATTGTATAGTCCATGGGGTCGCAAAGAGTCAGACAGGACTGAGTGACTTTCACTTTCACAGTAAAACTAGACTTTGTAGATCTGATTAAATTAAAACTATTTAGACAATTAGATGAGGGAATTAACTGGATTATCTGGGTGGGCTCTAAATGAAACCATAAATGAGAATGAGATTTCTTGAGATTTCATTCATTTCATGATAATGAAACAGAAGACCTGACACAGAGAAAAAGTCTTGCGAAGGAAGCAAAGGGAAGTGGAGTCAGAGAAGATGCTACGCCACTGGCTTTGAAGATGGAGGAAGAGATCAAGAGCCAAATGATGCTCCCCCACAAGCTGGGAAAGACCAGAAAATACATTGTTCTCCAGACCTTCCAGAGGAAGCGCAGCCCTAAGAAAATCTTGGTTTTGAAACATGTATATTATTATATGTCAAACAGATCGCCAGTCCAGGTTTGATGCATGAGACAGGGTGCTTGGGGCTGGTGCACTGGGATGACCCTGACGGATGGGATGGGGAGAGAGGTGGGAGGAGGGTTCTGGATGGGGAACACATGTACACCCATGGCTGATTCATGTCAATGTATGGCAAATACCACTACAATATTGTAAAGTAATTAGCCTCCAATTAAAATAAATAAATTAAAAGAAAAAGAAAATGTTGGTTTTGGCTCAGTGAAACATTTTTTATTTCTGGCTTCAGGAACCATAAGAAAGTAATATGCATTATCATTTGTAGCAAACATGGAGAAAGTAGAGCTTAGATGCACATGCAAAACAACTGGAGGCTGTGGTTAAAGGCAATTCAAAGAAGATTCAAAATATAGGTTAGGACTTCCCTGGTGGTCCAGTGGTTAACGGTCCGCCTATAAATATAGGAGACACAGGTTCATTCCCTGGACTGGAAGATTACACATGTCAAGGGTCAAATAAGCCTGTGGCCCACAACTACTTAAGCCCGCGAACCACAACTCCTGATCCAAGGTGTCCTAGGGCCCGTAGTCTGCAACAAGAGAAGACATCCAATGAGAAGCCCACACACCGCGACAAGAAGGTGGCCCCCGCGTGCCACAACTAAGAAAGCCCAAACGCAGCAGCAAAGACCCAGTGCAGCCAGAACTGAAATAAGTAATGTTTTTAAAAAGATATAGGTTACCATCTTTCAAATTCCATATATATGCATTAGCATACTGTATTGGTGTTTTTCTTTCTGGCTTACTTCACTCTGTATAATGGGCTCCAGTTTCATCCATCTCAATTGAACCGATTCAAATGTATTTTTTTAATGGCTGAGTAATATTCCATTGTGTATATGTACCACAGCTTCCTTATCCATTCGTCTGCTGATGGACATCTAGGTTGCTTCCATGCCCTGGCTATTGTAAACAGTGCTGTGAAAGATGGTAACGATAACCCTATATGCGAGACAGAATAAGAGACACAGATGCATAGAACAGTCTTATGGACTCTGAGGGAGAAGGTGAGGGTGGGACGTTCTGGGAGAATAGCATTGAAACATGTATATTATCATATGTGAAACAGAACACCAATCCATGTTCGATGCATGAGACAAATGCTCAGGGCTGGGGCAATGGGATGACCAAGAGGGATGGGATGGGGAGGGAGGTGGGAGGGGTGCCCAGGCAGGGGAACACACATAAACCCATGGCTGATTCATGTCAATGTATGGCAAAAACTACTACAATATTGTAAAGTAATTAGCCCCCAACTAAAATTAATAAATTTATTAAAAAAAAAAAAAAAGATATAGGTTAAATGTTAGGCTAGGAGTCTCTAAGAGAGAACTGAAGAATAAGCCAGTTAGGAGGAACACTCCTGGGATAAAAACATATACCGAATATTAACTTCAGATACTATTCCTTCAAAAGAACTACAATTTCATTGGAATAGTTTGCAGAGAAGTTTATACTCTAGTGGATTTATTAAAATCCACTGAGCAAAAGGCAGCAATTGGTGGTGTTAGCTGTACAGGTGTGGTTAAGGAATGAGAGGAATAGAGTTCTACCAAAACTACTGTCAGCCTAGGATAGCTAACTGTGCCTAACCAAGGCCGTGCCTTCCTGTGGCCTGACAGCAGGCTTCACAAACATAATCCAGCCAACGACTAGACAAATGAAAACGAGAATCGTAACAAACAACTGACACCGTAAAAAGTTTTCTGAAGACAACTCAAAGATTAGAAGGATATATGTGCAAGTCAGATCTGATAAAGAATTTGCATCCGGGAATGTAAAAAAGCTGTTAAAACTCAAAATTAAAAACTAATTCAATTTAAAATGGGCAAAGGAGATGAAAAGACATTTCTTCAAAGAAATATAAATGGCCAATAAGCACAAGAAAAGATACTTAACATCATTAGTCATCAAGGAAATGAAAATCAAAACCACAATGAGACAGTTTCACACTCACTAGGATGACAAGAATCAAAAAGTCAGAGAATATCAAGCGCTGTTGAGGACATGAGGCAATCTGAACAGTCTTAAACTATTGTCACAAATGTAAAATGCTGCAGTCACTTTGGAAAATAATCTGTCAGTTCCTCAAATGATTAAACATGAAGGTACCATTTGATACATCAATTCTACTCCCAGGTTCAAACCCAAGAAAAATTAACACACAAGCCCACACAGAAATTTGTACATGGATATTTATAGCAACATGATTCATAGCAGCCAAAACATAGAAATAACATAAATTTCTATCACTGACACATGAATAAACAAACTTTGGTATACCAAACAATGGACTACTATTCAGTCAAAAAAGTACTGATAAATTTTTCAATATGGATACAAATTTTAAACGTTATTCTAAGTAAAAAAAGTCAGTCGCAAAGGTCACAGTCTATGATTCTGCTTACCTGACATATCTAAAAGAAGAAAATCTTTTAGAAACTAAAGTTTTTAGAAACTAAAAGCAGATGAATGGTTATCTATGGCTAGGGCTAGGGTGGTCAAATGGGGAATGGCTGTCCCTTTTTGGAGCGATGAAAGCATTCTAAATTTGTCTGTGGTGTTAGTTGAACATATCTGTGGATGTACTGATAATCACCTTAACAGGGTGAATTGCATATTACCTGAAATTATCAATATGCCTAATGAAATATAAGAAATTCAAGAAACTGTTAGTTTATTAACAGGATAAGGAAGAATGATGAGGAAGAAACATAGGAGGCCTTAGAGTAATTGAGAATATTGTATTTCCAGTCTTGGTGAACATAAATTTCTATCACTGACACATGAATAAACAAACTTTGGTATACCAAACAATGGACTACTATTCGGTCAAAAAAGTACTGATAAATTTTTCAATATGGATACAAATTTTAAACGTTATTCTAAGTAAAAAAAGTCAGTCGCAAAGGTCACAGTCTATGATTCTGCTTACCTGACATATCTAAAAGAAGAAAATCTTTTAGAAACTAAAGTTTTTAGAAACTAAAAGCAGATGAATGGTTATCTATGGCTAGGGCTAGGGTGGTCAAATGGGGAATGGCTGTCCCTTTTTGGAGCGATGAAAGCATTCTAAATTTGTCTGTGGTGTTAGTTGAACATATCTGTGGATGTACTGATAATCACCTTAAAAGGGTGAATTGCATATTACCTGAAATTATCAATATGCCTAATGAAATATAAGAAATTCAAGAAACTGTTAGTTTATTAACAGGATAAGGAATAATGATGAGGAAGAAACGTAGGAGGCCTTAGAGTAATTGAGAATATTGTATTTCCAGTCTTGGTGATAGACACATAATGTTTTAAAAAGTATTTGCTTTTACTTTAATGTTTTGTATATATACATATATATAGCAGTTATCATAGATATAAAACTAGATATAGAGATAGGTATTTAAAAACAGTGTATGTCAAGTAATTCAAAATTAATAAAAGAAAACCTAAATTAGGTATATCAACTTTGATTCCATTCCCAACATACCCATCATGGTTTCCATTGTATCAGACACTGCTTCTAATGTTGTATTGCCTGATTTTGGTTTAAAATTGTAGTTGATAATTCATTAATACAAATTTGACACTGGCTTCTGGTATAAGGAACATTTCCTCTAACTCAAAATAAAACTATTATTGATTTCAAATGAAGTGTAGCTATTTAAGTAGCACATGTGGCATATTATAAATGACTTGCACAAAAACAAAAATAAATGTTGTGCCTTAAAGTGATACTCATAATAGTTTGTATCAACTATGCAAAGGCCCAAATGCAAATGCTTTTTAAAAGAAATTACTTCCCAACATTTATAGGCTTTTCTATAGAACTTCCTGCAATCAAATCAATGTACTAAGTTGTAAGTTACATCTTTGTAGTTATAATTACTGGCTCGATACATGCCAATGCAACTATTAATCTAATAATAGGTTAAAAAATAGTCATTTCTTTTGCCTTAGAAATGGGATAAAGATAGATGGAAAAACAAGTAGCAATGGATAAAATCATGTCAGTAATTCTACAATGTGAGTCTATCTGCTACTCCAACATGGATAGTGATTCACTTTGCAGAATGATGTGAGAGCAGGGCACAGGTACATTTGCACAACTCTTTCAGTTCCATCAAGAGCACCCTTCAGCAGGCAAAACATGTCTGTTGTCACTGGGGTTGAGGGGAGGGAGTAAGTATATTTGGGAACTAGCACCCTTGGGTAGTATAAAGGAGCATGGTTCACATTGTCTGAAATTGCTCATGCCCTGGTTCATCCAGCTGGTAATGAAGCAGTCAGCATCCCATCTCTGGAGTGGAATAGGCAATTATTCCAGCTTGAAACTCTGCCCTTGCAAATTGAGTGTGGCAACAATTCACATTGGCTGTCATTACAAAGTCCCTCAAAACAGGGTAACTATCCGTATCAGATGACAAGGAAAAATCAGAGATGCCTAAAAAGTTTACCTTAACTCCAAATAGATTATCGTGTTCACTGATGATATGGATATTTAAGCTGCTTTCTGGGAGACCTTTTTGTTCAGTTTTATTCTTCGATCTTACTCCAAATTGCTCCAAATAAATCTAAAATCCTAGTCACGTAGAATATTTCTGTAGAGTCTCATTAACCAAAACCTCCTGTCTTGCAATATAGTTAGAGAATAAAAACATCTCTCATTTCCTTCTAGTTACATTTTAATGCTGTTACAAGAAATCAAGAAAAGAACAAACTCCTCTGGGAATTTGAACCTTGGATGTGCAAGTAAAACACTTTGTACTTAGACCTCTCAAACCTAGCTCATGTACGTATCTTCTGGGGAGCTCTCAAAATAGTATCTGTGCTTGGGCCCCACCCAATACCAATTAAATCAGAATTTCTGCACCTCAGATGATTCTAGCATGTTCAAGTTAAGCACTAGTGAAAATTTAACAGGCATACACATCACCTAGGGAAGTATTTCAACTACAGATTCTAACTCAGGTGTTCCATGATTGGGACTAAAAATCTAAATTTCTATACATTTCCAGATAATGTGGATGTAGCTGGTTTATGGCCCACCTTAAGTAGCCGGAATCTAGATAAGAACTTTCCTAGCTTAATCTTGGAACTTCCTATTGAACTTTTTAAAATTCCTGTGCCCATGACATCCTCTAGACTTACAACACCAGGATTTCAATGGGTGCAACTCAGTCATCAGTAGTTTTTAATGTGCCCAGTGGTTCAAATGTGCAGGAAATGTTGAATATCAGTGATCGAGTTATTCTCATTATCCACTATTACCTTACCATTTCCCCGGCCTGACTTTCCCCCTTGACTTAATGACACAAAAATCTTCCATTAAGCAAGTCTTGAAAACTGTGATTTCTCCCTCTGCTGTATCCACATATGACTTACCATGTTTCATTCATTCAATAACTGAAATATCTGCTGACACCCATGTCTCCTTTCAATTGTCAGCACATATTTAAGGCTTCCATTACCATTTGCCTACAATGGCATACAATAATTTCTTTCTTTAAACAATTTCTACCTAACTCAAATTATTTAAAAACCTGTTGAGTATATTTTACCCATTGTTGCTGAATTAGTCTCCTTAAACCATTCCTCAAGGGACATAAATCCTTTGTTTTAGGGCTTCTCGGTGGCTCAGATGGTAAAGAATCTGCATGCAATACAGGAGACCTGGTTTCGATCCCTGAGTCAGGAAGATGCCCTGGAGAATGGAATGGCAACCCACTCCAGTATTCTTGCCTGGAGAATTCCATGAGCAGCGGAATCTAGTGAGCTATATAGTCAACGGGGCTGCAATGAGCTGGACATGACTGAGTGACTAACGCTTTTGTTTAGAATCTTCATATCGCCCTTTGTCTATAAAATCTAAGCAAAACCCTTCAACATAACACTCAATATTCTCTATATTCAGATCTCTACTTACTTTTCACTTAAATTATAGTGTAATCTCTCATTATTTATAAAGCTCTCCTTTTTCTCACATTTTTTTCCCACCTACAACTGGGTCCCCAAACAGCCTTATTGCCCTGTGTATGACTATCTCTGCTATTTCTCTAACACAGTATTCTCAGTACACTCAGTATTCAGTATACTGAACCACATCTTTACATCTAAAGAGCTTATTCAACCATAAAAACTACCTCTAAATCTCTGCATTATACACCAAACATTATAAGAAACCCTCTGCTTGGATTCCCCTATTTGCTTACAAAAAAAATTATGTTAAACTCTATTTAAAGTTTGCCTAATCTCTTTCCCAAATTTCTCTAGGCCTTAAGATCCTAGAACACAGAAACAGGGTCTTGAGATTATCCAAGAAAGCTCTCCCCTAATTAAAAGATCAATTAATATTTACTAAATTGAAATGTACAAATATTTTCCTTTTGAGTATTATATGCATATTAGTTTAAAAATATGATTTCTCCCCAGAAGTTTACAGTATACAGAGTTTAAATATGTAAAACAAATACCACATAAGGACATATAGTTAATTCCTCAGGTAGTCAAAGAGATTCATGATGAGACTGAATAATTTGCAACTGCAGCAACTACAACTGGTCCACAGATCTTGACATATAAGAGCTTTCAAAAATAAATTCTCAGAATTCAAAGAGAGGGGTTCTTTTGTCAATATAGGCTTTCAAGAGAAATTTTGGGTTTTGAAAGTTCTGTGAAAAAAGGTAAAAATGACATATTAGATGAGAAAGTAAGTATAAAAGCTGAAGGGAGGAAATGCAAATGGCAGGCTGGATGGAGAATGAAGAGACTGCTTTGGCTGTGACAGTATATGGCAGTTACTAAATGCTTTCAGATTGATAATGTCTGATGAACAAACATTTAGAAAACATGTATTAATTAGCCCCATGTTGGAGCAAAAGATAGCCCACTAAAAATATTTAGAACACCATCTTACCAGCGAGAACAGCATGGTTGAAAACAAGCACAGCTTTACTATTTACACAGAATAATTCCGAACTTGTCTAAAGTGAAACATAATTTGCTTACTGGTTGCATGCATTTCATGCATGGCTATTGTAGGCTGAAACAATACAGAAATCTTCTAAATAAATGTTTAATAATAATAGATTTAGAATTAGTACACACATAGTATTTCACATCATGGGAAGTATGTTATAAGCCCAATTTGTAGATATTATTTCAAAACAAATATGGTGGTGATGCATACATCTCTTAACTGCTACTAAAATACATTAGTCCAGCTTTATAGTTGCAAATTTTATACAACTTTCCAATTCTTTGAGATATAATTTGCCATTAGTTTGACATCCTTCAATTCCTTATGCTGAGATGTGAAAATGCAAATTTTTTCTAATGTCTTTTTTACCAAGTACTTCCTGAATGTGTACTGTGAATTAGATTCTTTCAGTTCTAAATCTTTTCTTTCTATTGTATCACTTTCCTTACTCTAGTTATTTTCAAATGTTTTCTTTCTATAATATCCTACTGTGAGGATACCTAGAAGACTCATGTATTGCCCAGAAAAGTTGAAAGCAGTTAGAATATTTTTTGAGTTCTCATGCTTTAAGTTTCATGCAAATTTAATACGTATACCACAAAATACTGGCTTTTAATATAAAATACTGCTCTATATTATTTATCCTTAGGAAAAATGTGAATGGCAATTAAATATGCCATGCTTAAGCCTGATAAATACTACCACATACTTCTGCAGAGAAAGTTTCTTCATCTAACTTTGAAAGAAATAATTTCAACCCCATCACACTTAACTGTGTGTCTGCATCATCCTTTCATTTTTAAATAAGTATGCCATTATTGTCTCTGAAAAAGGATGCCCCATTCAATACAATTCTTTTTAAATAGAATGCAAATATAGCAGATATTTCTGCCTTCAGGAAATCTGAAATTAAAGATGTAAGACACAAATAACAGAAGCAACATGCCAAAAGCATTTTATACAATGAAAAGTACAGCATTTAAAGCAGGATGAGACCAAACTCTAAAATGAGGGTAATCAGGATGTATTTCATGAAGAGATAGCATTTCAGTAGGATATTACATATGAATAAGGTTTTGGCACATAGTCTGGAAACAGTAAAGTCTGGAAAGAAGAAAATATCTGAGCAAAGGAAGAAAACAGAAATGTGCAAGGCCCTTTTCAGGAATAAAATAATACATTGATTTTAATTGTCAGAGATAATACATATAATATGTGGAGTTTCAAATGGAAAAGTAGACAAGTCACATTATAGAAGATCATGAACTTTAAAAAATTGTTCTTGATAAAGTTATTCAGATGATGTAATGTGGAATGGTAAGAGAGCCACTCAATAATGTAACAGCTATAATCAATATATTATGCTTTTGTTAATATGCTGCTGTTCAGTCATTCAGTCACGTCTGACTCATTGTGACCCCATGGACTGCAGTATGCCAGGCATTGAGTCGGTAATGCCGTACAACCCTCTCATCCTCTGTCGTCCCCTTCTCTTCCTGCCTTCAGTCTTTCCCAGCATCAGAGTCCTTTCGAATGAGTCAACTCTTCACATCAGGTGGCGAAAGGATAGTACGACTTAAAAAAATATTGTCCAAGAGAACTGGGAGGAGCATTTAAACAAACAAACAAACAAAAAACTCTTCTGATATGTTTCTAACTACAAAACTAGCTTGATTAACACTTCCTCACTCTAATGGGTCAGAACACACATAAATTCAAAACTAAGAAAGTGCAAAGAAAATAAGCATTTCTGCTTCTGGTAATGACTACATAATTCAGATTAACCTTTCAGCTGTGAACAACCAACAAAGCAAGGATTTTTTTTTAAATATATAAACAAACTAACAAGGTAGTGAGGAATTGTAGAACCTATTTCTGGAACAAGAATATCCAGGGAAACAAGCTCTGGTATTTAACAATTTTTTTACTGAAAGGTGTCCAGGGATTCTATACCATGATAAAGATGACTAAGCCACTTTATAAGCTAAGCAGAGCTTTCCAAAGACTTACATGAGTAAAAAAAAAAAAAAAAACATATGTAGTTTAAGTGCCAAGGACTGAGACCTTGTCAAGCTTGTCAGAATTTGTGTAGGCTTGTATTTTAGGATTAAGGGAAAAGTGGAAATAGCCCTTGAAAGGACTGTGGTTCAAATTTGAATCATTTCAATCAAGTCAATAAGATGATCTCTGATATCTGGGTACTCTTGGCCTTAAAGAAGAAATGTGTAACCCATTTTGGAAGTAGTTAACGTGATCGCATGTGTCAAATCACTTTTATAATTTATCATACTGCAAACTGTTTGCAATTCATGAGTTCATATTTGTAAAATGATCAAAAATAGGAATGGATGGTAACAAGAGCACATGATTTGAACCCATGAAAAAGTAAAATACAGAATCTAAATAGCTGATGGGCATTAGATAATAAAGATATCAGACACAGATTTTACTATTATTCTGTCGGTAAATTAAAGAAAATAAAAGATTAAATTTTTCAAGAAGACTGGATGTCAAAAAATATTCTATTGAAATTCTAGAATGAATTATATAAGACAAATAAACAGCAGTTTTAATAGAAGATTAGATTCATCTGAAGAATGACTGATTTGGAAAATAGATAAAAATAAAAGTTCTACAATGAGGCACAGAAAGAAAAAAAAAATGGAAAACTCAAAACTAGTGGAATTTTCTAATATACATGGAATTTCTGTATCAGAAGCTGAAAAGAGAAAGAATCAAAATTTAAACACAATTTTTTTTTTCTAAAACTGATGAAAGAAATCAACCTGCAGATTCAAAGAAAACTACAAATCTTAAACCTGTACACTCATACAGGTTTTAGAAAAACTATTGAAAATCAAAAGCAAAAGAGAGAAAAGAGGAATGTAATAATGAGACAGAGCACAAAAGAAGCAATATAAATCTGAAATCAATGAAATTATATTTTAGTAGAGAGAATAGACTAAATCTGTCAATCTATAATCTATAGCTCTGAAAATATTTTTTCTAGTAAAACTTAATATCTCATTTTAAAAATCAACATTATCAAATAAGTGAATGAAAAAAAAATGAATCAAAATAATCAGAAATACTTGAAAACTGAATATTTTATATGTTAAAGTAACTATCATTAATTAGGTTAAACATCATAGGGATAGTGGTCAAGTGTTTTAAAAGACTTCTATGGACCTTAGCCTGCCAGGCTCCTCTGTCCATGGAATTCTCCAGGCAAGAATACTGAAGTGGGAAGCCATTCCCTTCTCCAGGGGGATCTTCTCAAACTAGGGATCAAACCTGGGTCTCCTGCATTGCAGGCAGTTTTTTTCACCATCTGAGCCATCAGGGAAGTCCTAGAGACTCCTTAAATACACAGAAATACATACTAAAATTGGTTGCAAATTTCTAAATTGATTTAATGTCCTCTATTTTGCAAGTGACTAATGGAATTTTCTTTCTTGAGTGAGGTATTATCATAAGACCCTCTCTTCTAAGTACTTATTCTATTTACCCAGTTATTTACTAGTAATCACCTGTATGCTTAATATTTACCAGGAACTGTGTTTATATACTACAAATTAGAAAACAAATAAAACAGTCCCTTTCTTCTTTCTGGAATGCAAAAGTAGGAAGTCAGGAAACACCTGGCGTAACAGTCAAATTTGGCCTTGGAGTACAGAATGAACCAGGGCAAAGGCTAATAGAGTTTTGCCAAGAGAATGCACTGGTCATAGCAAACACCCTCTTCCAACAACACAAGAGAAGACTCTACACATGGACATCACCAGATGATCAACACCGAAATCAGACTGATTATATTCTTTGCAGCCAAAGGTGGAGAAGCTCTATACAGTTAGCAAAAACAAGACTGGGAGCAGACTGTGGCTCAGATCATGAACTCCTTATTGCCAAATTCAGATATAAATTGAAGAAAGTAGGGAAAACCACTAGACCATTCAGGTATGACCTAAATCAAATCCCTTATGATTATACAGTGGAAGTGACAAATAGATTTAAGGAACTAGATCTGATAGACAGAGTGCCTGATGAACTATGGACAGAGGTTCGTGACATTGTACAGGAGGCAGGGAGGAAGACCATCCCCACTGAAAAGAAATGAAAAAAGCAAAATGGCTGTCTGAGGAGGCCTTACAAATAGCTGTGAAAAGAACAGAAGTGTAAAGCAAAGGAGAAAAGGAAAGATATTCCCATTTGAATGCAGAGTTCCAAAGAATAGCAAGGAGAGATAAGAAAGCCTTGCTCAGTGATCAATGCAAAGAAATAGAGGAAAACAACAGACTGGGAAAGACTAGAGATCTCTTCAAGAAAATTAGAGATACCAAGGGAACATTTCATGCAAAAATGGGCTCGATAAAGGACAGAAATGGTGTGAACCTAACAGAAGCAGAAGATATTAAGAAGAGGTGGCAAGAATACTCAGAAGAACTGTACAAAAAAGATCTTCATGATTTAGATAATCACAATGGTGTGATCACTCACCTAGAGCCAGACATCCTGGAATGTGAACTCAAGTGGGCCTTAGAAAGCATCACTACAAACAAAGCTAGTGGAGGTGATGGGATTCCAGTTGAGCTATTTCAAATACGGAAAGATGATGGTGTGAAAGTGCTGCACTCAATATGCCAGCAAATTTGGGAAATTCAGCAGTGGTGACAGGACTGGAAAAGGTCAGTTTTCATCCCAATCCCAAAGAAAGGCAAAATCAAAGAATGCTCAAACTACCGCACAATTGCACTCATCTCACACGCTAGTAAAGTAATGCTCAAAATTCTCCAAGCCAGGCTTCAACAATACATGAAACATGACTTCCAGATGTTCAAGCTGGGTTTAGAAAAGGCAGAGGAACCAGAGATCAAATTGCCAATATCCGCTGGATCATCGAAAAAGCAAAAGAGTTCCAGAAAAACATCTATTTCTGCTTTATTGACTATGCCAAAGCCTTTGACTGTGTGGATCACAATGAACTGTGGAAAATTCTGAAAGAGATGGGAATACCAGACCATCTGATCTGCCTCTTGAGAAACCAGTATGCAGGTCAGGAAGCAACAGTTAGAACTGGACATGGAACAACACACCGGTTCCCAATCAGAAAAGCAGTGTGTCAAGGCTGTATATTGTCACCCTGCTTATTTAACTTATATGCAGAGTACATCATGAGAAACGCTGGGCTGGAAGAAACACAAGCTGGAATCAAGATTGCCGGGAGAAATATCAATAACCTCAGATATGCGGATGACACCATCCTTAGGGCAGAAAGTGAAGAAGAAGTAAAGAGCCTCTTGATGAAAGTGAAAGAGGAGAGTGAAAAAGTTGGCTTAAAGCTCAACATTCAGAAAACTAAGATTATGGCATCTGGTTCCATCACTTCATGGGAAATAGATGGGGAAACAGTGGAAACAGTGTCAGACTTTATTTTTCTGGGCTCCAAAATCACTGCAGATGGTGACTGCAGCCATGAAATTAAAAGACGCTTACTCCTTAGAAGGAAAGTTATGATAAACCTAGACAGCATATTTAAAAGCGCAGACAATTACTTTGCCAACAAAGGTTCATCTATTCAAGGCTATGTTTTTTCCAGTGGTTGTGTATGGATGTGAGAGTTGGACTATAAAGAAAGCTGAGCGCTGAAGAATTGATGCTTTTGAACTGTGGTGTTGGAGAAGACTCTTGAGAGTCCCTTGGACTGCAAGAAGATCCAACCAGTCCATCCTAAAGGAGATCAGTCCTATGTGTTCATTGGAAGGACTGATGTTGAAGCTGAAACTCCAATACTTTGGCCACCTCATGCGAAGAGTTGACTCATTGGAAAAGACCCTAATGCTGGGAAAGATTGTGGGCAGGAGGAGAAGGGGACAACAGAGGATGAGATGGCTAGATGGCATCACCGACTCAATGGACATGGGTTTGGGTAGACTCCAGGAGTTGGTGATGGACAGGGAGGCCTGGCATGCTCTGATTCATGGGGTTGCAAAGAGTCGGACACAACTGAGCAACTGAACTGAACTGAACTCTCTTCCTAGAAATTACATCTGCAGAGAAAGAAAGGTAAACAAAACCTTATGCTACAATATGAAAAACTATGAAACAAATTGACTAGTGTCTGGTTAATGATTATTGAATAAAAGATTGTTATAAAATATATACAACATGCTACGGGGATAATATTAAGAATCATTTATTCAAGAAAGAGCTGAATGAATACATGCACATGTATGACTGAGTCCCTCGCTGTTCACCTGATATCCTCATAACGTTGTTAATCAGCTATACCTCAATACGAAATAATTTTTTTAAAGGGCTGAAAAGGTGGGAAAAGAGGCAAACAAACCTATGCTATATCTACATGGTTTTTAAAACATCCTTTGCATCATATCATAGATATCAATGTTAGAAGGGACTGAAGAAAATCCTCTAGGCATTTCTATTCACCATCCTCTTTAAATCTAATTGAACTAGCACATAAAGTAAGGAAATTCCATATTCAGTAAAATTAGAAAATGAGGAAAACCAAAACTATGAAAAATAGTTGTCAATATAATGAGTGTTTGATAAATTTGAACAGAAGACACACAAAGCAGTCCCAAAGCCCCCAGATTTTTTGAAGTACAGACGTATCAATGTATATATATATACACACAGTCTCAGAAGTCCTAACCAGTGGCCCCAAATGCTTGACACTGGACATCCTGGTAGCATGAGAATCCAGGAGCACATGCTAGCCTGTGTCACATGATATTGTGTCAAGGTAGATGGAATGAGTAAGAAAACTGAGGATACTCTGTATCCTCTAGATACAGGTGGCAAGAAAGGATATTCCAGGAGAGTTCGCAGATGGCAAGTAGATTTGCAACTGGTACGAGGAACCGGTGATAATGAAATATCCTAACCCTAAATCATCATGAACACACACACACACACCCTTTCAAAATGCTGAATTTACCATGAGTTATATAGAATTCCTATTCTCGATAAAAAAGGAAAGGGGTATCACTAAATGTTCTGATTGGTGATAAATGTTCAGGACAGAAAATATAGTTGAGTTGGTGAGAGTTGACTCTGCATTAATTTCTCTGGAGAGTATAAGTGAACAGAACCAGAGATTAGTCCAAGGACACAAATCATCACAGTAGGATATATTTCTTTCTCCATCTACAAACCTTGCCTTCCTCTGCACTGTCTTTATTCTTAAGTATAAATTTATCTCACAATGGCAAAACTAGATACAGACTTATTATACATAAATCTCTGCAAAAATAATCTCATGTTCCCCTTGATTTTAGTAACTGTTCAATAAATGAATTTCATTCTATCTTGGTTCATTTCCCTTACTGAATCAGTTAAAATGGCTAATGAGATGGGGTGCTCTATTTGATTGTAAGTGGGATATATTTGGAGCTAGAGGTTAAAGTCAGCCTTACCTAGATGATAAGAGCTAAGAATAGGAAAGTTGATTTCCAAAAGGAAAAAATACAAGAGCTATTACGAAAAAAAAAAAAGTAAGTTAAGCAAAAAATAACAACGTCCCTTAAGATGCCTTCTTAGAAAAACTTCAGGTGCTAAAATCAATTAATCAGGAAACGTATGAAGAAGCTATGTTGAATGTACCAGTACTGAGTGTCAAAGATAACTAAAAACTGAAAAATATATTTATTATGTTAAATTGTGGGAATTACAGTTATTTATAGAATATTTATATTATAAACCCTAGCGATGTGAATTGAGAATAGCAACATTGGCAAATAAAGTGTAGGGTAGAAGGGTAGAGGGTAGATGAGGAAAAAAATGAAGAAATATAAACAAATTAACTTTTAACATTGTTCCTGTAGGGTGTGGATAAATCGAAACAGAAAATCAGATTCATTTTAGAACAAACACATAGCCTTAATAGAAAATTAAGCATTCATCTGAAGAAACTAGAATAAAAAATAAATGTAAGAAAACCAGAGGTAATTTAATTAAAAACAAAACTAACAAATTGCAAAATGAAACAATAGTAAATTGGAATACAAAAGAGAAACATTTTTTTTTAAATTATCAATTAATCTAAACATTAGGCAGTATAAAAGAAACAAATATCCTAATTTAAAAATTAAAAAAGAAAATGGGAACACTGGGAAATAAAGAATGATCTTAAAAATCCTTGGCTGAATTGTTTTATTAGATTGAAAATGTGAATAAAATATATTTTTAAGGGAAAACATAAATTGCCTAAACTGACTAAAAAAACAATTTATAAATTAAAAAAAAAAATTGGCTAGCAACCTCTATGATCTTATGATTAACTCAAAAGATATATGTGCAAGGATGAACACTAAAACATTATGTATAATACCTAAGTCAGAATCAACATAACTATTTATCTATCAGGACTAAGAATGTTAAGTGATCATATATTCATGCAAAATAATCCTAGGCAATGGTTAACTAATTTATATGTGTTGAGATCTCCCGGTTACAATATTAACTATAAAAATGGAAATGACAAAATATTTTTAAGGGAGATATACATTCTCTTTTTAATTTATTATTTATACCCTATATGCACTAAATATGCATGGGTTTTGACAACAGAGTCCTGCGATAATTATAATCACATATGTGTATTTCTATATGGAAACTTTCTGAAAAGACACAAAATATTACTAATGGCTACAACCGCTAGTGAGTAGAGTGGGACAGGGTGTTTACTACTGTAAAATTTCACTTTTCACTGCATCTTCCTATATCATTTTAATTGATGTCATTTGTTCATTTTTAAAATTATAATAAACAAAAAATTAAAAGCTGCATTTTCTGCTTGAGATACCATTTAACATGAGGCAACTGAGATTCAGAAGAAAATTCACTGTAGATTTATGTTATTTCAGATAAACAATTTCTGGAAAGATAAAAAGAGACACAACTTGGGGGAGTTTTATAAATTTTTAGAGAATATTTAACTTAAAATTATGTTATATATTAATGCCATTAATAAGAATTTTTACTTAATTCATTATATATGCTGAGTTTTGTGCTCAATAAAAAGAGAAAAACACTTTAAGGTATCTATTCTCAGGGAGATTGGAATATAGGATAACGTTTTTAAAACAAACAATTGTACAAGGTAAACTCTAAGTGCCAAATCAGTAGATGAAGACTTACCCTAAATATGATACCAATTTAACTTTATACTTTATTACTTCAAATTCTTCAAATCTATCAAAACTTCCCTTATTTACCCACCTCCACATTTCATTTTACTAATCACTCTATTTTTATTTTATTAATTGCATTAAATATATAACTAATTTGCATCATATATTTTTAAAAATTGTTTCTCCTTAACCCCACAAAAAAACTTATCCATAAATCCTCAAATGGAATCCCAGAAAAGGAACTTCTTCTTAGAATCTTTGCATACATAAAATTATCCCTAGAACAGAAGCTATGACAGACCTAGATGGCAGAGACATTGCTTTGTCAACAAAGGTCTGGATAGTCAAAGGCATGGTTTTTCTAGTAGTCATGGAACATAAAGAAGGCTGAGCACCAAAGAATTGATGCTTTTGAAATTGTGGTGTTGGAGAAGATTATTGAGAGTGCCTTAGACAGCAAGGAGATCAAACCAGTCAGTCCTAAAGGAAATCAACCCTGAATATTCATTGGAAGGACTGATGCTGATGCTGAAGCTGAAGTTCCAATGCTTTGGCCACATGATGTGAATAGTTGACTCGCTGGAAAAGACCCTGATGTTGGGAAAGATTAAAGACAGGAGGAGAAGGGGGGCGAGAGAGGATATGGTGGTTGGATGGCATCGTCAACTCAGAGGACATGAGTTTGAGCAAACTCCAGGAGACAGGGAGGGACAGGGAGGTCTGGCATGCTGCAGCTCATGGGGTTGCAAAGAGTTGGACACAATTGAGCAACTGAACAACAACAATAATCGTAGAATGACTTGTTATGAAAATGAAGGATTGGTTTAGCCAAACTTGAAAATATTCAACTCAAAGATCAAATTCAAATGTTACCAAATAAGTTTTGGCACTCTAAAATGCTGATAATTTTAGATTGATTTCTTTATTTCTAAAAAAGTGCAAAACTTTTGCATGGAAATATTTAACCAAAAAAACAGAGAAACACAGTACTATTGCTAAGTGCTTGGGCTTAAGGTTTTGTGGAAAATACAAGAGATGGTATCTTTCACCACATGTCCAAGAAAGATATCATAATTGAATTCTGATGCCTGGAATGATGTAATGAACACTGCAGCACAGTGAGGCACATCTTTCATGATAGCTTTCAGTATTATATAGTTTTCAGAGGTAATCAGAAGCAGTTTCAAAATAAATTTCTTCACCATAGTCTTAAAAATGAGAACAGAGCCAGCTCTTTGAGCTCTAGCCAGACGCCGATTTTACAGTCTGAACTATATCAGCTAACTACTAACAGCTCAGGGTCTGAGATTTTCAAAGTTATTTTTAGGACAAATCAGTTAATGAGCAGGTACAAACTTCAACATAAATGAGCAGCAGGGCAGAGGCAGCCAAATGTCAGGGAAAGTCTCAGATGGTAGGACAAATTGTAATTATTCAATCCAGTCAGTGGACAGTGGTGAATAAAAATGAACCATTGCCAACTGCTATCCAGTCAAAGGTTTAATTTTTTATGCACATAAATAGAAAAAGCACAGGAAACAAAAACACAATGCATGTCAGAAGAGCTTACTCCTGCCGTCTCTCATGCAAACAGAAAACAGTTTCCTTTCTTTTTCTGGAACTTTCCTCAAATTAGCTGTAATACTTGCATTATGGTTCTAATGAATGCTACATCTTGGTTCTGTACTAGCTTATTTGCAATGACAAGGCTTCATGTAATCCTTCCACATGTTGCAGAAAACTCCAAGAAATCAGCACAGTCATAATTCACTCCCTCCACTACCATCACACCACCAACCGTGGGGCCTGGCCTCCACCAAGAATCAATTGTCAATGTCAGGAAAAGGCTCCAATAAGTCAGTTCATTAGTACTGAGAAAAATCACATCAGTTTACCAGTTATCTAGAGAATGACTAAATCTGGGAGAAGAAAAGGCAATTATGCCCAAGACATGGCCCTGTAGAGCCCTGAAACTCTTAGCTGCTACTCTGTTTGGTTTTCAGTCCACAGCATAAAAACAAAAAGAGGTCCAGAGTGTTCCTCAAACACTTCACCTTCATGTAATATAAGAAAACTGGTTATACACATTTTTCCTCTGGTTTGGCTTTTGGTTACCAAGCAACCACTACCAGTGTTCCTAATGGTACGCTTTGTCTTGGGAAGGAGACATATTTCTCTCCCATTCTGAACGATCTGGGGAAATAGTAAAATACAGTGCTATGAAAAAACCCAGAGATTCTTCCCATCAAAAACAGATCACTCTTTTCACTTCTGAGATACAGTAAATGTAGGTAGGTAATTAAACTAAGCTTCGTCAATTAATCCCCTCTCTCACACTTTGAATCATGAGGGGAGTGACAAGGTGAGACAAATAACTGGAATTTGTTCCTGCTTCCTACCAATGCAGAAATTGTCCAGCAATTAATGCCCTTGAGACTTGAAACCTTCCTTTCCCTATTGTGAGCCTATGTCCCCAGCCCTCCCTTAAACACTGTGTGATACCCTATGTCCACCTTGTATTTTCACTTCAGCTTAATTTAGAGTCACCTAGTGCTGCCTGCAACCAAAGGCACAGAGTGCGTGGGGAATAAAAAGAAGAAAAAATTACTTATTTTATGGTACTTTCAATCAGAAAGACAGGCAATAGTTTTGCTATATAAAGACTGATTCTGGGGAAATTTTTTCCTTACTGTCTTCATACTATTTTTTCCAGTTTTACTGAGAAATAATTGACATCTATCACCATGTAGGTTTAAGGTGTTGACCATGATGGGTTGATCTATATTCATTGTGAAGTGATTTTCTTAATAGGTTCAGCTAACATCTATCATCTCATATAGATACAATAAAAAAGAAAAAAAATTATCCTTTTGATAAGAACTCTTGAGGTTTACTCTCTTAATAACTCTGCTATATATTATACAACTCTGCTATATATTATACAATAACTATAGTCATTATATTGTACATGACGTCTTTAGTATTTACTTATAACTGTAAGTTTGTACCTTTTGACCACCTTCCTTTAATTCGCCCTCTCCCTACCCTCTCTGCCTCTGGTAACCACAAGTCTGAGCTCATTTTCTGTGAGTTTAATTTCAGTTTTGTTTTAGATGCCACATATGAGTGAAATCATATAGTGTCCATCTTTCTCTGTTTGGCTTGCTTCATTTAGTATAAAGCCTTCAAGGTCCACTCACGTTGTCATAAGTGGTTAGAATTTCCTCGATTATATGGCTGAGTAACATTCCAGTGTGTGTATATGTATGCACATGTGTGTGTATGTATGTGTGTAGGTATGTGTGTAAATATCAATAAATAGAGATAGGTGGATAGGTATATCTCACAACTTGCTTTTCCATTCATCCTTTGATGAATACTCAGGTTCTAAGTCTTGGCTATTGTAAATAATGCTGCTATGAACATAGGGGGTGCAGATATATCTTTGAGATTCTGTTTCCATTTTCTTTGGATATATTTCCCAAAGTGGAATTGCTGGATTACATGGTGATTATATACATATATATATATATATATATATATATATATATATATATATATATTTTTTTTTTTTTTTTTTTTGAGGATCCTCCATACTGTTTTTCATGCTTGCTGTACCAGTTTACATTCCCACTAACAGGGGACAAGGGTCCTCTCTTCTCTATATTTACACCAGCATATGTGAATGCATCTTTTTGATGATGGCCATTCTAATAGACAGGTGGTATCTCACTGTGGTTTTAACTGCCATTTCCCAAACAACTGGTGATGCTGAACATCTTTTCACATATCTGCTGGCTTTTTACATATCTTCTTCGGAGAAATGCATATGCAGGTCTCTTGCCCATTTTTTTTGTTGTTGTTATTGCTGTTGAATTATTATAAGTTCTTCATACACTGTGAAAGCCTCTTATCAGTTATATAGTTTGCAAATATTTGTTTTTGTTCTATAGATTGCCTTTTTACTTTGTTGTTGGTTTCTTTGGCAGTACAGAAGATTTTTAGTTTGCTATAGTTCTATTATTTATTTACTTTTAAATTTTTGTGCTTGTGCTTTAGGTGTCATATAAAAAATATCACCTAAACCCATGATAAGAAGCTTTATTCCAGTGTTTTCTTCTAAGAGTTTCCTGGCTTCAGGTCTTTTATTCACGTCTTTAATCTGTTTCCAGTTAGTTTTTATGGATGCTGTAAGAAAGGGTATGGTTTCATTCTTTTACATGTGAATATCCATTATTTCAGCACCATTTATTGAAGAGTATTCTTAGCTTTCCTGTCGAACATTAGTTGATTTAATATGCTCGGGTTTATTTCTGGATTTTGATTCTGTTCCATTGGTCAGTCTGTTTTTATGCCAGCATCATACTGTTTTGATGACTATAGCTTTATATTATAACCTAAATCAGAAAGTAGAATGCCTCCTGCATTGTTCTACTTTCTCCAGAATATTTTTTAGCTATTCAGGGTCTTTAGCATGTGTGTTAGTTTCTCAGTCGTGCCCAACTCTTTGCAACCCCATGGACTGTAGCCCACAAGGCTCCTCTGTCCAAGGAATTTTCCAGGCAGGAATATTGGAGTGGGTTCCCATTCCCTTCTCCAGGGGATCTTCCTAACCCAGGGATCAAACTGGTGTCTCCTGCATTGCAGGTGGATTCTTTACCGGATGGGCTACCAGGTAAGCTATTCAGGGTCTTTTGTAGCACCATATAAATTTTAGGAGTGTTTTTCTACTTCTGTAAAAAATGCCCTTGGAATTTTGATAGGCATTGAATTGACTCTACAGATGGTTTTTGGTAATATGGATATTTTAACAATATGTATTCTTCCAATTCTCAAGACCTGTCTCTTGAGAAACCTGTATGCAGGTCAGGAAGCAACAGTTAGAACTGGACACGGAACAACACACTGGTTCCAAATAGGAAAAGGAGTCCGTCAAGGCTGTATATTGTCACCCTGCTTATTTAACTTATATGCAGAGTACATCATGAGACAATGCTGGGCTGGAAGAAACACAAGCTGGAATCAAGATTGCCAGGAGAAATATCACTAACCTCAGATATGCAGATGACACCACCCCTATGGCAGAAAGTGAAGAAGAACTAAAGAGCCTCTTGATGAAAGTGAAAGAGGAGAGTCAAAAAGTTGGCTTAAAGCTCAACGTTCAGAAAACTAAGATCATGGCATCTGGTCCCATCACTCCATGGGAAATAGATGGGGAAACAGTGGAAACAGTGTCAGACTTTACTTTTTTGGGCTCCAGAATCACTGCTGATGGTGACTGCAGCCGTGAAATTAAAAGACACTTACTCCTTGGAAGGAAGGTTATGGCCAACCTAGATAGCATATTGAAAAGCAGAGACATTACTCTGCCAACAAAAGTCCGTCTAGTCAAGGCTATGGTTTTTCCAGTGGTCATGTATGGATGTGAGAGTTGGACGGTGAAGAAAGCTGAGCGCCGCAGAATTGATGCTTTTGAACTGTGGTGTTGGAGAAGACTCTTGAGAGTCCCTTGGACTGCAAGGAGATCCAATCAATCCATCCTAAAAGAGATCAATCCTGGGTGTTCATTGGAAGGTCTGATGTTGAAGCTGAAACTCCAATACTTTGGGCACCACATGCAAGGGGTTGACTCATTGGAAAAGACCCTAATGCTGGGTAGGATTGGGGGCAGGAGGAGAAGGGGACGACAGAGGATGAGATGGTTGGATGGCATCACCGACTCGATGAACATGGGTTTGGGTAGACTCCGGGAGTTGGTGATGGACAGAGAGGGCTGGCGTGCTGCAATTCATGGGGTCGCAAAGAGTCGGACACGACTGAGCGACTGAACTGAACTGAACTGAATTCTTCCAATTCATGCACACAGGATATCTTTTCATTTATTCATGTATTCTTTGATTTCTTCAATCCTAATATCAGTTTTTGGTTTTAGGTTTTGCTATATATATATATTGAACTATGGTGTTGGAGAAGACTTTTGAGCGTCCTTTGGACTGCAAGGAGATCCAGCCAGTCAGTCCTAAAGGAAATCAGTGCTGAATATTCATTAAAAGGACTGATGCTGAAGCTGAAACTCCAAACTTTGACCACCTGATGCAAAGAACTGACTCATTGGGAAAGACCCTGATGCTGGAAAAGATTGAAAGCAGGAGGAAAAGGGGATAACAGAGGATGAGGTGATTAGATGGCATCACCAACTCAACGGACATGAGTTTGAGCAAGTTTTGTGAGTTGGTGATGGACAGAGAGGCCTGGCAGCCCATGGGATTGCAAAGAGTCGGTCATGACTGAGTGACTGAACTGACTGATTGATATATAAAATAATGTTGTCTGCAAAGAGTGTCTATAGATAAGTGACTGGTGACAAGTAGGGAAAAAAAAATTAATGCATTATGTCTATCAGTTCAGAGTTTTTATAAATGTAATTTTAGCTGATGATGATGGTGGAGGTAGTCATGATGATGGTAATTGATATGCCAAAGAAAACAACTCATAATAGAAATGCAAATTTTTGTCTCCCATTGGCACTTTAAAATGTATCCAGTGGGGCCACTGGATAAAATTAAAAAAAAAAAAAATCTATTACTTACTTCTAGTAGGTAATAAACAAGCCTATGTGACCTAGAGTCATAAAACACAATCACCATAGAGACTTTAGGATGAGCAATATAATGCATCAATCATAATTCTGAGCATGATTTACTGTTAAGTCTTCTTTCCTTCCCTGGCTAGGGTCAACTTCCAGCAGGCTGCTCATTGTTTGAGAGGCTGGTATTATATCATGAACTCTCTTTTCTCCAACTCTGCTTACAACCTTGTTGTCTCTGTCATTTTATGGTTTTCCAATATAGTTTTCCATCTAAATGCACATGGAAGAATTATATTTCCTGTAACTGAGTGGAAGTGGATCTGTAGTTTTGTCCAGTATGTTGCAAGTGGGAAGTGGCATGAGTTATTAACATCTGCATGACAAATTATTTAATAGTTGATGAAAAACCCTTCAAGATGTCCCTTTCTTTTGGATGTAATAAATGCTACATTTAAGACAGTTATGGCTTCTTCTGAGCAGACACTCTGTTCCCATCCTCTCGTCCCACTAACTAACAAGGAAAATGTAATGGGAAAAAGAAATAAACTCTCCTGAACCATTGAGATTTTGGAGTTAATTGTTATTCAAGAAGAGCCTAACCTCTTCTGACAAGAGCTGAAGTACTTCAATAACAACACACACACACAGATGCAGACGTCTAACACACTGGTTTAGGGACTAGGTGACAAGCTATGGAAAAACTGGCATCTAACACATCCTGGAAAATAATTTGAGTTAATGATAACTAGAAAGATATTAACTTAATGAATTTGTAGCTTGAAGGGGAGAGAATGAAAAACAGAACATTATCAGTATGTGTTAGTTGCTGAAGGCTGGTTTTGGCAAATTACTATAAGAAAGATGTTTGTCAGGAAAGAATTACTGGGGTTTCTAATAGGAATGAAAGGAATTAAGAGAGTCCTGAAATTTGAAAACTTTTCATCACCTACTAGTATAAAAATTAAACTAAGAAAGCCTTCACGTAACAAATACGGATTCAAATTTACCTTTGTAGCAAGGATCAAATTGAGAAGGTAGTCTACACATGCATTGCTGAAACCTCCAGATAAATTTAATTAATATTAGAGCAAATACCCATTTAAAACCATACTGTTCGATTACTATGAATTGGATAACATGGCTCAGGGACATGAGACCAATGATGTGACTTCCCACAGATGTACAAAATCTCAACGTCCCTGCAATTAATTCTGGAGAGAGAAAGAATCAAGGGTGGGACAAAGCATACAAATACAGCAAATCTAATATATGTATTTAGAACAGAACAAAAGATGTGCGTATTGCAACACAGAGATGACTTGAATCAAATAGATTAGATTCTCATCTCTAGACGTTCCCGAAGTTATTTAGAGAATGCTACTGCCAAAAGGACCTAGTTTAAAATAATTTGTAATTGTTCAAGACATAAAATGGCATTTGTCTTTTGTCTCCCCAAATCCCCAACCCCAGCCACTATACATGAGTAAGAAGCATGCTAGGAAATCTACTTAACGCCAAAAACATTTTCCAGTGTCCATTTCAGATATTGTCAAAGATTACTGGAAAAGGAACAGAGAAAAGATTAGAGGGCCACAGAGACCAACAGAGGAACTTGGTAGGACAAAGGAACAGCAGAGGGGCAGTGGGGACAGAATCAGGGACTAATCCATCTCCCATCATCGGGACAGGGGACTTCTAAAACATCTGCTTTTAAATTTGCCATAAACCATATCTTTTCCAAATGAGATTATATACTATGGCTATTCTATCCCTGTTTTACTTTTGTATTTTAGCTGTGTGGATAGAAAATAACTTGTCTTTTTCTTCATTGGCCCTGAAGTCAAGAGGAAATTCAGTTGAGTTCAGTTGGGTGGCTCAGTCGTGTCCGACTCTTTGTGACTCCATGGACTGTAGCACGCCAGGCCTCCCTGTCCATCACCAACTCCCGGAGTCCATCCAAACTCATATCCATTGAGTTGGTGATGCTATCAAGCTATCACATCCTCTGTCGTCCCCTTTCCCGTCCCCTTTTATTCCCGCCTTCAATCTTTCCCTGAATCAGGGTCTCTTCAAATGAGTCAGCTCTTCATATTAGGTGGCCAAAGTATTGGAGTTTCAGCTTCAGCATCAGCCCTTCCAATGAATATTCAGGACTGATTTCCTTTAGGATAGACTGGTTGGATCTCCTTGCAGTCCAAGGGCTCTCAAGAGTCTTCTCCAACACCACAGTTCAAAAGCATCAATTCTTCAGCGCTCAGCTTTCTTTATAGTCCAACTCTCACATCCATACATGACTACTGGAAAAACCATAGCCTTGACTAGATGGAACTTTGTTGGCAAAGTAATGTCTCTGCTTTTCAATATGCTATCTAGGTTGGCCATAACCTTCCTTCCAAGGAGTAAGCGTCTTTTAATTTCATGGTTGCAATCACCATCAGCAGTGATTTTGGAGCCCAGAAAAATAAAGTCTGACACTGTTTCCCCATCTATTTCCCATGAAGTGATGGGACCAGATGCCATGATCTTAGTTTTCTGAACGTTGAGCTTTAAGCCAACTTTTTCACTCTTCTCTTTCACTTTCATCAAGAGGCTCTTTAGTTCTTCTTCACTTTCTGCCCTAAGGGTGGTGTCATCTGCATATCTGAGGTTATTGATATTTCTCCCGGCAATCTTGATTCCAGCTTGTGTTTCTTCCAGCCCAGCGTTTCTCATGATGTACTCTGCATATAAGTTAAATAAGCAGGGTGACAATATACAGCCTTGACGGACTCCTTTTCCTATTTGGAACCAGTCTGTTGTTCCATGTCCAGTTCTAACTGTTGCTTCCTGACCTGCATACTGGTTTCTCAAGAGACAGGTCAGATGGTCTGGTATTCCCATCTCTTTCAGAATTTTCCACAGTTTATTGTGATCCACACAGTCAAAGGCTTTGGCATAGTCAATAAAGCAGAAATAGATGTTTTTCTGGAACTCTCTTGCTTTTTTGATGATCCAGTGGATATTGGCAATTTGATCTCTGGTTCCTCTGCCTTTTCTAAAACCAGCTTGAACATGTGGAAGTTCACGGTTCACGTATTGCTGAAGCCTGGCTTGGAGAATCTTGAGCATTATGCTGTCTAGGTTGGTCATAACTTTTCTTCCAAGGAGTAAGCGGAAATACATCAACCTAATACAGAGACAAATAATCATTACCCAGGAATCCTAGACTTGGAGTTAAATGCCAAGAATGGATAAGACTTTGAGGTTGGATCTGTTGAGAAGGAGGCAGTATATTTCGACTGTGAAACAGAGAATATGTACATTTTTATTTTTAGCTAGGAAGGCAGATTATCGTAGCTGTTAGTGATGTTAATCAAATCTTTCTCACCCTCAATCTTCAATACAGGTGACAGCACTGCTCTTCCCGGCACACTGTATTCAGGTAGGCCTCCCGGTCTAATCCTGGACAAGCTGTTTGGAAAGTATTGGCATTTAACTGTTGATGTGAGATCCTCCTGAGTCTCTGTCCTCTGCTATCTGCAGTGTCTGTGAAAGCTCCATCAGTCAGTCCCTGACTGACTACAATAAGCAGTGACTTCCTGCCAACTTGCAAAGAACATGTGACATAACTAAGAAATTAAACCTTTTCTTTTAAGCCAATGAGATTTAGGATTTGTTACTGCAACAAACTTACCTAATCTAACTGATAACGTATTGTTTCTGACTCCTTGGAAGGAGAAGAGAGAAAGGGAAGAGGGAAAAGAATATGTGAAGTCTTTACTTGAATAAGGGTTTTCCTGGTGGCTCAGCCGGTAAAGAATCCGCCTGCAATGCAGGAGACCTGGGTTCAATCCCTGGGTAGGAAAGATCCCCTGGAGAAGGGAAAGGCTACCCACTCCAGTATTCTGGTCTGGAGAATTCCATGGACTGTCTTAAAGAATAGTCCATGGGGTCTTAAAGAATCGGACACGACTGAGCGGCTTTCGCTTTTACTTACTTTACTATTATCAACAGGATTTTAGATTCTCTGGAAATGGCTAGTAGCTAAGGCTGAATTTTTCTCTTGGAAGCATTTTAGCAAATTATTAAGAAATCCCCCGATGGACTGACTCTAATCCGCCTGTTACCCTAACTCTTTGCTTTAGCTGCAACCCCATTTCTCTAGCTTTACCTTTCACAGACTCTCCTTTTTAGGGCCCGGCATACTCTGACGGTGGCCTTTTTTTTTTTTTTGGCCGTGCCACTCTGGGATCTTACTACTCAGACCAACCAGGGATGGAACGTGTGCCCCCTACAGAGTAAGTGCAGGGGACTCCCTGGCAGACACCGCTGTCAAACTGGATTCCTGTTACACATGCAGATCTTCCTACTAGCTGCTGCCCAAGTGGCCCTGGAGACGCTACACGTTTATCCACCACGAGCAGGGTGGCCGCTTGCTTCTGGATGCCGCGACAGCTCTCTCCCCACTGTGGCTTCAGGCTGCGTCCGCACTGAGAAGTCTCATGTGTGTGTCAGACAACCCAACCTTGCACCCTCATATTTCCTAGGGCACACACCAAGTTTTCAGACTGCCTTCTTGAAAGGCGTGCAAACAGGACTGAAATTAGAAGAGTGCACCTCAAACTAACACTTAAGCAGGAATGAGCAAGACTCAAAAGCGTTTCAGCACTATATCTAAAAAAAAATCTCTTCACAAATCTCCCCTCCCTTGGCCCATTTATCTTGTCCTTGTGAATTTTAGAGCTGTCCAAGGTTCCCTTATATACTTTTAAAATGTACGTTTCAATCTGATACTTACTTAAGGGATTTTTAACTATTCTAATTTGACATATAAGTTGAAGCTTAAAATTTTACATGCTCTCGCATACTAACAGCATATATCATTTACTAATCCCTTGAAATGTGCTAATAACTGCCCCAATTTCTTTAATTTTATACCCCCTTTCTCTTTTAAGTCTTATGGGATTTTTATGAAGCTGGGTTATTATTCCAAAACTTCCATTGAGGCTCTGAGAGGTTTAATATTCAATTGTTGAGAGCTTTCTTTTGTTTGGCTTTGTTTGAACCACACTGCTTCAGTAACTGCCATGAAGTATGTATAGTATTTACTGGAAAGAAATACAGGAAAATAATTTGCTTCATTTCTATGTGATTTCTTACACATTTTGGCATACTTTGGATATGATATTAAGAGAGAAAGAAAGGTAAGCTTCACTTTAAATTGTCTAAGGGCTATGTGTAAGTTTATTTTATAAAATTTTGAACATGTGGCCCTACAGGTAGTGATCTGTGTATTCACTTCCCCTCTTCCTTGTAATGCTGCAAAATGGAAGATACGGCATATCCATATCGAGGAATATCTATTTCGATAGTTAATGTGCCATCTCATTCATAATCTCTGGCAGTAGGTTTTAAAGTAGATCCCAGTCTTCTTTCCACGTCTCAGTTATCAGGGCAGCTTGGGAGGCTCACAGTTCAAGAGGGATTTCTCCTCAGTTCCCTCTGTGGCAGCACCGCCCTCCCCTCGCCTTCTGTGGTTCTTTTCAAGCCAGTCCTGTTCCTTCTCTGGCCGTGACCCTTTGCTGTGAGTCAGGAGGCTGACTTGTGGCATCTGTCTCCCCAAATCACACTTGAGTGCAGCACAATTAGGGATTTCACAAGATTAAAGTTCTCTCTCAGATACCTAAATGTTACCCTTCAGTATTAATTGTTTATTTTGCAGTTAGTATGACTGCAGGCCAGCTGGCCTCCTTGCTGGACTGCTTCTTCAAGCACATGCCAACTGACACTCGAAAGAGCTTTGAACTTAATAAATGTGTGGCCTTAAGACTTGAGCTGCCACTTAGCCCTGCAACGAGTGAGCACAGCCGTCTCTTCAAACACAGCGCTTCAGCTGAACCAGGCCACAGCACTAAGCACTGCCCTTGAAGCTAAGGGATAGCCAGCCAAGATGCAGAGGGATAAGTATCTGCCGTGATCCTTCTTTTTAAAGCTGTTTTTTAAAATGAGTTTGTTTGGACCTGTCGCCCTTTAAATTGGGCTCTTTTTTGTTTAGTGTTTTTTTCTAACTGATTTTAAGTGTTTTAAGAGGTGGAGATGTCTCTATTGTTTTCCCCTATTTTATACATACGATCTGTACATTCTAGTAACACTTTAAAATAATTTAGTGCATTCAAAAATTTTGCTTACATTTACCCTGGTGTAACTAACTTTCGTTATAAAAAACTGAGTTCAGTTAAATGACTTCTTTTTTTTTCTGAAAGATCCATGGGTATGTAGCATAAAAATCACAAATCACATTTGCATTTCATTTTTAAATTAGTTGTTTCATTCTTTGAAGAGATATTCAAGGTCACAGACCCAGGAAAGGTTTTCAATATGTGATCATGTTTCCATCTGTGCCTTGGAGACCACAGGAAAAGAATGTTATCTCAGACTTCAATTTAAATAACATTCTGAGCACCCTACCCTGTCTTCCCTAAACCAAATACACCTGCCAACAATGTTGAGGGACAAGTACTTCTCATTTAATTGTAAGTAGATTGCTTTCAAGTTTATAGATGAACTGAGAACAATTTTAATTTAAATCTTAAAAGGGGGAGGGGATGTGCAGAGGGAATATGCAAAACACATCCTTGGAATTTATGGTTTTCCAGAATGAGAGAAAGCAAATTGTATAGGGTGTGTAGAGAGAAACAATCCAGAACTGGAGGGGGTTGATGGAGGCTACTGTCAGTGAAAGAAGAGAAACTTAAGAAGCAAAAAAAATCAAAGCTTTCTCCTCATGCTCAGAGAAGAGTGCCTTGCATAAGACACTGCTGTGAACACTATTATGTTATCCAAACAGGTTAGCTTAACTTAGGAACATGAGCCATTGACCTCATTATGTTGCTAAAAGGAAGCCACCTTTGCCCCAAAAGAGCTAATCTTTTTTTCCCATATGGTTACCATGTGACCTAGAAGATTTTCTGAATTTCACTGAAAATTTCAAATCCCTGTAAACTTTAAGGCATCAAAAAATGTCCTTAAAAGCTATAGACAGTATTTCCCTTGTGTTTGCTAAATCAGATTCCCTTTCTGCAATAAAGAACACACACACGGAAAGCCTGACTGTTTGAACAGATACACCAAGAGAGACTTACAAGGATCTACATTTTAAAGGCAGTGACTCTAAAACATGACAGTGATTTGTATTAGAATTAAAAAGACAAAAAGTCAATGAGAACACTGGGAGGAAAAAGAAATAGCAAGGATTATAGCCACAAAATCAGTATAATAATCTGGGGTCCAAAATCCTGGCAAAGTACAGGGATATTTCAAACCATGAACTATTATAGGTTTTTAGTAAAAACATATTTACCTAGGATCTATCATATCAGATCTACAAAGAGAACAGCAATAAAAACGGCATTATTTTTTCTTTATGGTTATACATGGAGCTGACAGTACAATTTGGCGGTACTAGCTATTTACATTTTCTTCTTCCAAAAGAAATGTGAGCTGAAATGCCATGTTTGTCCCTGACCAAATTTTTCAAAATAGTTTTGAACAAAACAATAAATAGCATCTGCCATCATTGCTTACATTTAAGGAACACAGTTTAGTACTTCGGAGAGGTTGGAGTGAAAAGAAAGACCAACAGCACAATGGCTCTCGGAAAGAATGTAAAAAATTCCTTTGACGTTGCACTGTTTATTATTACGGAATGTTGCAGGCATATCAGAAAGATACCTTAATGGGATTTGTGCGTATATTTGGATTTTAGGGATTCTGTGTTCATTATAATAAGTCATCAAGCATCAGCTACAACAAAGCAAACTGTCCCATTGAATCTTTTCATACCAGGAAATTTTGCTGATAGAAATACTAGCCTTTAAAAAAAAAATAAAAACTTGCAGTTTCTAGAGTAGATTAAATTAGTAAGACAGAAGAACATAAATTGCAAAAATATAAAATATTATCCATTTATTCAACATACATGCATTAGAGCCTACTCCCAGGCGCTATTTGTAGGCACTGGGAGTTCAGCAGTGTACCAAGTAGGCAAACATCTCTTCCTCAGGGCTTATAGGTTACTGGAAGAAGGAGACAGTAAGTAGGACAAGTAAGAAAAAAAAAAAAAAAGACTTTTTAAGATAGTTATGAACACTAAGGAGAAGTGGAATAGGAAGTGTGTTTGGAGAACAAGGGGTTAGAGTGGTCTGAGGAGACCTTACTGAGTAAAGACCTGAATGAACAGAGAATGGAAGTCACGCTGCTGCTGCTGCTGCTGCTAAGTCGCTTCAGTCGTGTCCGACTCTGTGCGACCCCATAGACGGCAGCCCACCAGGCTCCTCCGTCCCTGGGACTCTCCAGGCAAGAACACTGGAGTGGGGTGCCATTTCCTTCTCCAGTGCATTAAAGGGAAAGTGAAAGTGAAGTCGCTCAGTCGTGTCCCACTCTTAGCGACCCCATGGACTGTAGCCTACCAGGCTCCTCCGTCCATGGGATTTTCCAGGCAAGAGTACGGAAGTCACGCAGATACCTTCAAAAGAACATTCCAGAGAGTGGAAGAGAAAACGCTACGTGAGGAGCCCAGTTGGCAGCAACAGAGTAGGCGAAAGGAGGACTAGGAGGTGTGGTCCACGTACAGCCTCAGAGACCCGGTGAGGACTTCTTTGTCAGGTCAGAGGGTTTCAAGCACAGGAATGACACTCTGGCTGCTGGGTGGAGAGTCGGTGGTGGGAGGGAAAAAAGAAGACTAGCTGCAAAGTGTCCCAGATGGCTGGCTCTGTCCTCCCAGAGGCAGCCTCCACCCTCTTCACCCTCTTCTCTTCCTTAGGAAGC
The DNA here is from genome assembly GCF_054371585.1 of Giraffa tippelskirchi. Taxonomy (NCBI): domain Eukaryota; kingdom Metazoa; phylum Chordata; class Mammalia; order Artiodactyla; family Giraffidae; genus Giraffa; species Giraffa tippelskirchi. The sequence goes on along the minus strand of NC_137280.1, from coordinate 172,293,922 downwards.
ATGGGAGCACCCGGGAGGAGATCAGAGGGAGGACGGCGGGTGAGGCTGGGTGAGTCGTTGCCTCTACCCTGTGGGTCTGCCTGTGGCTGCTAGTATTACTCAACGAAAGGGTGCTGATCCTTTCACGTCTGCAGACTTGACTTGACATTCTCTTCACTGGTATCAGGTTCCTAGAGCTGCCATAACAAAGTGCCATAAGTGAGTGTGGCGTAGGTAACAGAATTTGTTGTCACACAGTTGTGAGGCCAGAGCCTACAAGCATGGTGCTGTGAAGGAAAATCTGTTCCATACTTCTCATCTCTGGTACACTCAGGTGTTTCTCGGTTTACAGGCGGTATTGTCCTTGTGGCTTTACATTGTCCTCTGTCTGTATGTGTGAACTCTGTGTCCAAATTTCTGCTTTTTATAAGGATACCAGTCATACTGGACTGCAGCCAATCCTAACAACCTCATCTTAACTTATTCATCGCAAAGATCCTACTTCCATGTAAGGTCACATGCATAGGTACAGTTATTAGGACTTCAGTATCCTTTGAAGGAGAACACAATTCAACTCATAACATTATTTTTTCAGACTCAGGAATGAAAATAACCTAGCTGTCACTAGGTCCAGTTCTAGTTTTCTTAACACTCCTACTTTTGAAAAATCTCTTAGTAAATAAATTTCTTTATTATCATATTTGAATATGTTATCTGTATAATGCTGGGAGCTTAATTATGTAAAAGTCTATACAGTAAGAGAAACAATAAAACAGAATCCTGGCAACAGCAGCAAAGGGATGAGGTCACCAATCTGGATATAATTTTAAGGATGAGGCAACAAGATTTGCTAAGAACTGAATATAGGGCATGACAGACTGAGAAAAGTCCATGATTCCTGACCTGAGCAACTGGAAGAATGGTGTCATCATTACTAAGATGAAGAAGGCTGTGAGAAAATCAAGTGGAGGGGATGTGTGAGATTAGAAGCTCAGTTTTGAATATGTGCAGTTTGAGATACCCATTAGATGACTAAAAAGGTCTCTTGGATATATGTGTTTGGTGTTTAGAACAAGGTCTATCAATGCACACTTGGGGATCATCAGAGTATAGACAGCCAGTTCAAAGCCATCAGGATGAATGAAAATCAGAAAATGACTAAGTTGAGATAGAAAAGAGAGCCAAAGGTCTACCTCTTGGAACTCTAAAGTTTACAGAGAAATGAGAGCAGCAACCAATAAAATTGACTAAAAACTAGCAGCCATAAAAACAAAAGGAAAATTGGGCATTGGGGAGTCAGAAGGGAGACAAAAAGAGTTTTTCAAGGAAGAGAATACTCAATGGTATCAAATACTGCTTCTGGTAAGTCAGATAAAATGAGTTCTGAGATTGATCACTAGATTAAATTAATGAACAAGTCAAAGTTAGAGACTGGACAAGACTGGTGCAGTCCTGTGCACAGTCTGGGGCCAAGTTACACCAGTGGTCAATTCTGGAACTAATGAGAGAAGGGTTAATACAACTGTGTCACATGCCATTTACACAAATATGGATTTTTGTAGAGCTCATTTTATACCATTTTAAACTTATCCCAGGAATGGAGCTGACAGGAAGGAAGTTTTATTTTACAAAGACCTATATCATTGAGATGATTTGTAAGGAATATGTATTACTTCTGTAATCAAAAATGAAAAGAATCCATTCAAAAGTACATGTAAAAACAAAAATACATGTAACAGTGATCAACTTCCAGTACGATCATATGAGACACTCTGCTAACTCACTCTCCAATGGCACTGGTGAAAATTATTTCTTAAAAGCATCCACTTAAAGCTTCTAGACATGGCCTTAATGGGAAACAGAAAATGAAGAAACAACTGATCAAGAAACCAATGAAAGTGTGAAAAGAGAGACAAGAATATGGTGTTTGAACCAAGTCATCTGCCTCCTCCTCTCTCAGCAGTGAGGCCGAGACTCCCCTCCAGACACCTGCAACCAAGACCACAGAGCCTCCGCTTTCCCAGCTCCCAGCTCGGGCCTCTTCCTGAGAGAAGCAAGACTTCAATTTTTCTTATCCTCTCTCAGATGCCTGCTGTTGAGGCTAACTCCTGGGCAACTGGGTTGGAAGCTGTATGCTTAAACACATCTTTCTTATGAAAAGTGACCGATTTCACTTTAGAGTTATGAAAATATACATTTTTTTTCTGCTGATTTTCCCCACAGAGAGACTGATGCATTCTGACAATAGAATTTACAAGTATGAAAGGGTCACCTAGTCAGTTGACTTGAACAAGAGCATGTTCTCATGTATGCAAAATATACAGTTAGTGAGATTCAGAAACAAACACTTTTTATATGAAAATGTTGCTATGACTACTTGAGGAACAGTATAAATGTGAAAATCACTTTTAAAAACACAAAGTATCTTCTCCTCCAGAAAATAAACCAGTATAACAGATTTAAGGCAAAATTCAAACTACATTTCTAAGTCTTTCTTCCCCATCTCCAAAATATTATCCAGACTCTTTGCGATAACCCCCTCATCTGTTATGGATTAGTTTGACCAACATTACAGTCCATTAAAAAGAGCTTTCTCTTGGAAATTATCAACTTTCATTCACACCTTTCCCCACTGCCTATATCCTCTTATGTACTTTTCAACTTCACTAAAATATGTTTGCTTTTTATTTTCACATTATTCTTCAGAGACTTATAATTCATCATTAAAATTTTCAGTACTTTATAGAAATAGAGTTGGACAATCAGCTCTAGGTACCCTCACTTTAGTAATAAATATACTCCTTGGGGTATTTCTGGATCACACCCTGTGTGACTCAATGAAGCTATGAGCCAAGCTATACAAGGCCACCCAAGATGGACGGGTCACGGTGGAGAGTTCTGACAAAATGTGGTCCACTGGAGAATATGTGACACCAGAAGATGAGCACCTCAGTTCGGTAGGTGTCCAATATGCTTCTGGGAAAGAGTGGAGAAATAGCTCCAGAAAGAATGAAGAGGCTGGGCCAACACGGAAATGCCACTCAGCTGTGGATGTGTCAGGTGGTGAAAGTAAAGTCCAATGCTGTAAAGAACAATATTGCATAGAAACCTGGAACGTTAGGTCCATGAATCATGGTAAATTGGATGTGGTCAAGCAGGAGATGGCAAGTGTGAATATCAACATTTTAGAATCAGTGAACGTAAAAGGATGGGAATGGGCGAATTTAATTCAGATGACCATTGTATCTACTACTGTGTGCAAGAATCCCTTAGAAGAAATAGAGTAGCCATCATAGTCAACAAAAGAGTCTGAAATGCAGCACTTGAGTGCAATCTCAAAAGCGACAGAAAAAGCTCTGTTCGTATCCAAGACAAACCATTCAACATTGCAGTAATACAAGTCTATGCATCAACCACTAATGCCAAATCAGTTGAACTTGAATAGTTCTGTGAACACCTATAAGACCTTCTAGAACTACATCCAAAAAAGATGTCCTTTTCATCACAGGGGATGGAATGCAAAAGTAGGAAGTCAAGACAAAGCTGGAGTAACAAGCAAGTTTGGCCTTGAAGGGCAAAATAAAGCAGGACAAAGGCTGAGTTTTGCCAAGAAAACACACTGGTCAGAGCAAACACTCTTCCAACAACACAAGAGAGGAATCTACATATGGACATTACTACATACGAAAATTCGAGTATTTTGGCCACCTGATATGAAGAGTTGACTCCTTTGAAAAGACCCTGATGCTGGGAAAGATTGAAGGCAGGAGGAGAAGGGGACGACAGAGGATGACATGGTTGGATGGCATCACCAACTCAATGGACATGAGTTTGAATAAGCTCTGGGAGTCGGTGATGGACAGGGAGGCCTAGCATGCTGCAGTCCATGGGGTCGGAAAGAGTCGGACACAATTGAGTGACTGAACTGAAGTGAACTGAAATTATGGTGGAGGTAATGAAGAAAATGGCAACTTCCTTCAAAAGGTCCCATGCAAGCACTGATACACTCAGTGCTCCTAACCCTGAAGCAGGCCACCGTTGACCGTACCTCCACAGGAGACACTCAAGCACAGTTCTGTCTCAGTCTCTGTGGGGTCTCTGGGTCCTGGTGCACACAAGGTTTGTTTGAGCCCTATGAGAGTCTCTGGAGGGTATGGGGTTTGATTCTAAACGCGAATTCACTCCTCCTACCATCTTGCTGGGGCTTCTCCTCTGCCTTTGGACGTGGGGTGTCTCCTCAGGAATATGTCAAGTTTGTATGTTGTCACCCTCTTTATTTAACTTACACATAGAGCACATCATGTGAAATGCCAAGCGGGAATCAAGGTTGCCAAGAGAAATATCAACAACCTCAGAAATGCAGATGATATCAATCTAATGGCAGAAAGTGAAGAGGAACTGAACAGTCTCTTGATAAGGGTGAAAGAGGAGAGTGAAAAAGTTGGTTTAAAACTCAACATTTAAAAACCAAAGATCATGGCATCTGGTCCCATCACTTCATGGCAAACAGATGGGGAAAAAGTAGAAACCATGACAGATTTTATTTTCAGTCACTCAAAAATCAGTGCAGACAGTGACTGCAGCCCTGCAATTCAAAGACACTTACTCCTTGGAAGGAAACATATGACAAAGCTAGACAGCGTATTCAAAAGCAGAGACATCACTTTGCCAAAAAGGTCCGTATAGTCGAGCTACGGTTTTTCCAGTAGTCATGTATGGATTTGAGAGTTGGAACATATTGGAAGGCTGAGTGCTGGAGAATTGATGCTTTCGAATTGTGGTATTGGAGAAGACTCTTAAGAGGCCTCAGACAGCAAGCAGATCAAACTAGTCCATCCTAAAGGAATCCAATCCTGAATATTCATTGGGAGGACTGATGCTGAAGCTGAAGCTCCAATATTTTGGCCACCTGATGTGAAGACCTGACTCACTGGAAAAGACCCTGATACTGGAAAAGATTGAAGGTAGGAAAAGAAGGGGTGACAGACGATGAGATGTTTGGATGCCCTCACTGACTCAATGGACATGAGTTTGAGCCAACTCTTGGAGACAGCGGAAGACAGGGGAGCCTAGCCTGCTGCAGTCCATGGAGTCCCAAAGTATTGGCCATGACTGAGCAGCTGAACAACAGCAACAACAAAGTGAGGACATGAAGGTAGGCATGACAAAAATAAACTTTCACTTTTCTTTAAAAATTTCCCAAAATTGACCAGGCCCCACAAAAAGGACAAAAAATTCTGCTTTTGAATCAAGTCCATCTGCTTTCTGTTATCAAAACCCAAGCCTTTATCACCATTACTGTAGATTAACCATGCATTTTATTTTTTGAAATTGTGATCTGGTCTAAAACCAAATGATTATAAAATTTTTATGAAACAATGTATCCCAAGTTCCTAATAGTCAGGTAACAAATGAGATTTTGAATGATAACTAGTTTAAGGGCTTCAAAGACTGCATGTGGGATAATTTGGCAAGTGCACAAGGGAAGCCGAAGTGGAGCAGAACATAAAGCTAATTAGCTAAAAAAAACTAGAGAGCCTGTGAGTCTTTTTTTTTTTGATTTACTTTTTTTCTTAAATTGTTGTCTTCTTAGCCACAGTACTTGGATGAAGCTTAATCACTTTGTTTCTACCGTCAGTCCCAAAACTTAGCATATTGCTTTTGGACATTTTTGTTGTTGTTCATTTGCTCAGTCATGTCCGACTCTTTGTGACCCCGTGGACTGCAGCACGCCCGGCCTCCCTGTCCATCACCAACTACCGGAGCTTGCATTATTGAAATTTTTATATGATATGCCTCTTTTCTAGACATTTCATGAAGAATCATCTGGTGAAAAACTTGTTTTAATTTTATTGAAGTATAGCTGATTTTACAATGTTGTGTTATTTTCTGCTGTACAGCAAATTGATTCGGTTATATATACATATTCTTTTTCATATTCTTTTCCATTGTGGTTTGTCACAGGATACTGAATACAGTTCCCAGTGCTCTACAATAGGATTTTGTTGTTTATCCATCCTATATATGATAGTTTGCATCTACTAATCCCAAATTCCAATCCTTCCCTCCCCCACCCCCACCTTGACAACCACAAGTGTGCACTCTATGTCTATGAGTTTGGTTTCACTTTGTATACATGTTCATTTGTGTCATACTTTAGATTCTACATATAAGTGATATTATATGCTATTTATCTCTCTCTTTCTGGCTTCCTTCACTTAGTATGATAAACACTAGCTCTACCCATGCTATTGGGAATGACATTATTTCTTTCTTTGCTGAGGAATATTCCATTTTATACACACACACACATTTTTATTTATTCATCTGTTGATGGACATTTAGGCTGTTTCCATATCTTGAGTACTGTAAACAGTGGGCTATGAACCTAGCAGGTGCATGCATCTTTCTGAATCACAGTTCTGTCTGGGTATATGCCCAGCTGTGGGGGGGTACTGCTGGATCATATGGCAACTATTTTCCAGAGTGGCTGCAACTCTTGGAAATTTTTCACTGAACTTTTTAAACTTAAGTTTTCTTTGCAGCACAACAAACGTTCATTACATCTGCTACAATAAGCATTTTATAAAACCCAGTTTTTCTTTTGAATTATACCAGTTGTAACTCTACATTTTCCAGTCAGATATTACAAGTTTTCTTTAGATATCTTTTCTATTCCACTGATTTGTATTTTCTTGAAACTGTCTACATAGAGCAATCATCTATTTTTCAGGTGAGAAAATTTAATTGATAAACATAATATAAAACAATCATTATCTCTTAGAATTCAACCCATATCTTCAAAAGGACATTTTTATATTTGAACTACATCCAAGACCACAAAGGTAGAAAAAATGTCTGTCACATTTTAAAGTAACGTAAGTACATTCCTATCATATTTCAGAGTATGTACAGCAGTATACATTCTGGTTTCTAACAAAGTCTTCAAGCCCATACTTTCCTGATTGATGCTGATTTTCTAGATTACCTGTATGTGATATCCAATTATACGTTATTATGAGACTCTTCTCATGTTTCATAGACATTTACTTTGATACTTTTTTATCTCACAATGCTGATTGAGCTCTTTTGTAAAGATTGCTAAACCAATTATATTGTCAGGAATGATGATTGTTAACAATGATCTGGATCCTGTTTGGGCTCAGTCCCCCTTGCTGAAGAAACAGTTTGACTCAACGCATAACTAAAATTTGTTACTGCATCATAAAGTGAGAAATACAGCTATTTTCCAAGTAAATATGTTCTCAAGAGAACTAAAGAACATTATTGAAAATGGCAGAATAAGAACCTCCAAAAATTCTCTTCTACAAAGAAGCAATTATAAATCTATAAAAAATCGTCAGAAGCAACACTTTCAGAACTCTGGAAGTTAGCTAAAGTTTACAGCAGATCTATAACCCTTAAAGAAAAGCACCCAAATCTCAGTAAGAACAATGAACTTTGTGGCATTGTTAACTTGTCTTAATCACAACCATAACTTTCTGTCTTGCTAAATCTCTTCAGTCATGTCTGACTCTTTGTGACCCCATGGACTGTGGCCCACCAGGCTCCTCTGTCCATGGGATTCCCCAGGCAAGAATACTAAAGGGGGTTGACATTTCCTTCTCTAAACTCTCTATCTTAGTTTTAGTCTTAAAAATTATCAGTCCAAAATGGCAATGAAAACCAGCAGTGTGGAAGCAAAGAGAGGGGACAGAACAGTGTTGGAGCTCCTCCAAAGTTCCATTTTCAGAGAATTCTCAGTATTTGACCTATTCAGGGATTCTCTAGAACACATCACTTGCAAAACTGTCTTTACTTGACCTTACTCTGAGCTCACCAAATGTGAAAAGTCTTTGCCCTGGGGTATGTGTTGAAAAAACTGCAGGTAATTGTTTAACTTTAGAGCTCCTGGGCATAACGGACAAGAACTGGACCAAGCAAAAGACTAACCAAAAAACTTTAAAGGAAAACACATAGGATGAGATATCCATATAGTCTTTGAAAAGTTTCAACACATTCCTGAGAATCCAGAAGGCCGTATGCATTCACAGACTTGCACACATATCAAGGACTCTGTACATGCCCAGGCCCTGAGAAAGCCCTAATTCTCACCTCTGGATGACCTTGAGATTCTATTCATGGTCAGTCAGTTCAGTCGCTCAGTCATGTCTGACTCTTTGCCACCCCATGGACTGCAGCATGCCATGCTTCCCTGTCCATCACCAACTCCCGAAGCTTACTCAAACTCCTGTCCATCAAGTTGGTGATGCCATCCAACCATCCCATCCTCTGTAAACCCCTTCTCCTCCTGCCTTCAATCTTTCCCAGCATCAGGGTCTTTTACAGTGAGTCAGTTCTTCCCATCAGGTGGCCAAAGTATTGAAGTTTCAGCTTCAGCATCAGTCCTTCCAATGAATATTCAGGACTGACTTCCTTTAGGATGGACTGGTTGGATCTCCTTGCAGTCCAAGGGACTCTCAAGAGTCTTCTCCAATACCACAGTTCAAAAGCATCAATTCTTTGATGCTCAGCTTTTTAGTCCCTCTCACATCCATACATGACTACTGGAAAAACCATAGCTTTGACTAGACCGATCTTTGTTGGCAAAATAATGTCTCTGCTTTTTAATATGCTTTCTCAGGTCACACAAATGATAAGTGAAGGCAAAGGTAAATATTTCAACTGTGTTGCAGACATCCCCTAATATACACATAGAGCCCCTCTCAGTAAGAACAAGTATTAGTTTCAAGTGTTTAATAAAATCTCTTTTTCCAAACATTAGCTGACCATGAAACCAAATGAGTACAGACTGCAGTGATTACACAGGATAAAGAATGCAGACTTGACAGAATTAGTTTGTAAAGGTCATAGAAAAACCATTAACCATAATAAACCCTGACAGCAAATGGCAATGAAGGGTAAAATTTCCAGGGTTACCATATTATATTATTTAAAATGTCCAATTTTCAACTAAAAATTAAGTCTGGAAACAAAAAAGATATAGCCATTATGCACTAAGGAAAAAAAAAAAAAAAACTTAAAAGAAATTTCCTGAGGAACCCTAGACATTGTACTTACTATGCCAAGAATTTAAAACAACTACTTTAAATATGTTCAAAAAGTAAAACAAGGCATGTCTTGAAAATAAACAAAAACTAGTATGGCAAAAGTGTTTCACAAGCAAGAAATATCAGTAAAGAGATAAAAGAATCACATAGAAAATTCTGGCATTTAAAAGTAAAAAAAAAAACTAATGAAATCTTCACTTAGTGGGAAGCTAAAAAGAAGACATCAGCAGGTAGAAGAAAAGAATCAACAAACTTTAAGATAGGTCAATTTAGATTATCCAGACTGATGAAGAGAAAGAAAAATAGAACTGGCTCAAAAAGACCTATGAGACACTCAAGCATGCCATTATGTGCATAATCAGAGTACCAAAGGAAACGTGAAGGAGAGAGAAGCAAGAATATTTGAAAAAATAATGTCACCAAAGTTTCCAAAATTTAATGAAAACCACGAAGCTACACATCCAAAAAATTCCTAGTAGGAATAATTCAGAGATCCACACTTAGACACATCAGAGACAAACTGTCAGAAGCCAAATGCAAAGACAAGATCTTGAAAGAAGTAAAAAGAGACTTACCGTGTACAAAAGGATCCTCAGTAAGATTAACAGCAAATTTCCCACCAGAGATAATGGAGACCAGAGGCACACTGAAAGTGCAAAAATAAAAATCTTTCAAACAAGAATTGTGTATCCAGAAAGACAATTCTTTAAAACTGAACAAAAAAAAAATGAAAAACACAAAATATACAAAGACTGAGAACGTTTCCACTATCAGACTTACACAATAAAAAATATTAAAGTCCTTCACACTGAAACATTAGAGTAATTCAAGTAAAAATGGACTTTCACCTCTTGTTGTATACAAAAATATTAAAACAGATCAAGTATCTAAATGTAATATTAAAAGTATTAAACTCTTAGAATAAATAAGTGCAAATATTCATGGCCCCAATCACTGCTTCTTAGATAGGATATATAAAACACAAGCAACCAAAGAAAAATAAACTGGATGATAACAAAATATAAAGCATTTGTGTTTCCAAGGACATCATCAAGAGAATTAAAGGATATTCACAGAAAGGGAGTAAATGTTTACAAATCATTATATATCAGTAGATGTATCTGCACATGATATATCTCAGTGCTATATTTATGTTTCTATCTCTCTATTGCTCTCTATCATATCTTCAGTAGCCAGACTATTTAAAAACCACTTACAAATGAATTATAAATAACCCAGTGAAAATGTGGACAAAGGATCAGAACAGATGCCCAATACATATACTCAACATTATTGGTCACTAGGTAAATGCAAATCAAAAATGATCAGGCTATAATCAAATAGACAATATCAAGTACTGGCAGTGATGTGGACTAACTGGAACCTTGACACACGGCTGTTGGGAATGCAAACTTATAGAGCTGTTTTGGCAAACAGTGTGGCAGTTTCTCAAGAAGTTAAATGTAGTTAACATACCACCCAGCAACACTACTCCTAAGTATACACTCAAGAGAACTGAAATATCATGTTCACACAAAAATGTATACAGAAATGTTAACAGCATTATTATCCAGAGTAGTGTCAAAGTGAAAACAGCCCTAATGTCCACCAAGTAATGAATAGATAAAACAAAATGTGCAGATGATTAATTTTATGTGCCAAGTTAACCAAGCCAGGGGATGCTCGGACACTTGGTAAAGAATGTTTCTGAGTCTGTCTATATTCCTGAAAAGCTTAGCATTTGAATTCAGTCCACAGAATAAATCAGATGGCCCTCTGCAATGTGAATGCGCATCATCCAGTCTGAAAGGAAATTATGAAGGAAGGTTGAAATCTCACTCTGCCTAATTCTTACTCTACTTTGCTGGTTGAGTTAGGACACTGATTGTTTTAGGTCTTCAGATTGTGACTGGAATCCATACCATCTGCTTCCTAGCCCTCAGGCCTACAGGCTGCAATGGCAGCTTTACTGGATCTCCAGATTGTATAAAGCCGATCATAGGACTTGGCCTCCATAATTACATGAAATACCTTATAATAAATCTATTTTATATGTATTATTTACATATTTATACATATTACACATTATATATGTGTATACCCATTATAGATAAGGTGAGATGAGATAATATAGGGATGCCTATTGGTTCGATTCCTGGGTTGGGAAGATCCCCTGGAGAAGGGAAAGGTTACCCACATTCAGAAAACTAAGATTATGGCATCTGGTCCCATCACTTCATGGCAAATAGATGGGGAAACAGTGGAAACAGTGGCTGACTTTATTTTTGTTTTTTTGGCTCCAAAATCACTGCAGATGGTGACTGCAGCCATGACATTAAAAGACGCTTTCTCCTTATAAGGAAAGTTATGACCAACCTGGACAGCATATTAAACAGCAGAGCCATCACTTTGTCCACAAAGGTCCATCTAGTCAAGGCTATGGTTTTTCCAGTGGTCATGGATGGATGTGACAGTTGGACTATAAAGAAAGCTGAGCGCCGAAGAACTAATGCTTTTGAACTGCGGTGTTGGAGAATACTCTTTAGAGTCCCTTGGACTGCAAGGAGATCCAACCAGTCCATCCTAAAGGAGATCAGTCCTGGGTGTTCATTGGAAGGACTGATGTTGAAGCTGAAACTCCAATACATTGGCCACCTGATGCAGAGAGCTGATTCATTAGAAAAAGGCCCTGATGCTGGGAAAGATTGAGGGCAGGATGAGAAGGGGAAGACAGAGGATGAGATGGCTGGATGGCATCACCGACTCAATGGACCTGAGTTTGGGTAAACTCCAGGAGTTGTGATGGACAGGGAGGCCTGGCATCCTGCAGATCATGGGGTCACAAAGAGTCGGACAAGACTGAGTGACTGAACTGATTGACTGACTGACTGACTAACCGACCCACTCCAGTATCCTGGCCTGGAGAATTCCATGGACTCTATAGTCCGTGGGATCACAACGACTTGGACACACTAAGCGACTTTCACTCACTTCACTCACATTGGTTCTGTGGTTTTGCTTCTCCAGATCACATTGACTAACACAATATAATAAATCCATACAATAAGAATATTATTTATTCTCACCAAAATGAAGTACTTATACATGCTACAACATAAACCTTGAAAACATTATGCTAAGTGAAAGAAACAAGACATAAAAGGCCACAATTTCAGTATGATTAAATTTGATTCAAAAGCGATATGATTCAAATAGTAAAGAGTTCAGAATGGGAAAATCAAGAGAGACAGAGAGTTGATTAGTGATTATCAGGGTTTGTGGAGAGTTGTGAATGGGGAGTGACTGCTAATAGCTATAGGTTTTCTTTTTGGAGTGGAAATGTATCTGGAATTAAACAGGGGTAGTGCTGTACAACCTTGTGGAATTACTAAAAAGTGCCAATTGTACATTTTAAAGGCATACATTTTATAGTAAGTCATATAAAAAAGAAAATAAACTATCAGTAAATATTAACAATTGATTTAAAATTAAAAAGAGAGAGAAATTACTGGATGGATTCATAATAAACACCATTATGAACTCAGTTCCAACTAATTCAAGAAGGTCCCTAAAATATGTATGGATTTTAATGAAAAGTCGGAATGCCATAGCATATGGGGTTTTAAATAATGTAGTAGGGCTCAGTGTCTCACAAATTTTTCCTATAAAAAAACGACCAAAATAGTTACTGAGAAACCAGGCTTAAGAAGAGTGAAGATTGAAAAAAAGAAAAAAAAAAAGAGTAAAGATTATTTTATTAAACCTTGTCATTGCGCGTAGTACATCTCCTAAGTATAAACAAACCAGCCCCTAAAAACGCCATCAATGGTCTTCAACCACATATACAAATTGGTAGGGAAATCATGCAAATTTCTGACTTCTAGGCCAGGAGGCACATGGTTGTTTCTAAGCTGCTAACTTTATATACCCACACAGTAAGAATGACAGCATCTAAGCTGATCCAGATGTATCAACGACTACATAGTAACGTATAGTTTAAGAGGGTTTCTCCATCTTTAAATCCGGGGGAAACGCAGTTGACATACAGACTTTCATGTCTTCCTGTGCACAGTGATTTGCGGCCTGTCATCCTTAAGGCGTTTTGGAAGAGAAGACTGACATCCTGACAGTCTCCTTATCTCTGTTTGAGAGGACACAACTGGCTGAGGGTTTCTGAACTCATACGTCACTGACGCTGCAATATTACCGAGACAAGTGTTGAAAACTGAAATTATGAACACTATAGAAATAATCTTCTTTGATCAATTACTCCTTAGGCAAAATGGATTCTCCAAAGTGCATCAAATAAAGCTTAAATGTTTCCATAGTTGGAACCTAACTGGAATTGATTCTTCTTTCCTTAGACTTATTTTCTGTATACCTCTGGATATCAAGTTCTCACCTAGCAAACAAAAATGGCATTTGTGTTTTATTTTACCTTGTGCAAAAAATAGCCTTATTATATTTCTTATTAAATCGTCATTTCCTTGAGTCTAGGACACATGCTATTATCCAAAGATAGGCACTCAATAACTATTGGTTAAAAGAAAAAATGAGCAAAGGGAAGTCCATTCATTGGTCATGTTGAAAGAAAACCTAAGCCCCTGAGGATCCAAAAGAGCCTCACATTTTTCTGATTAATATGTATAAACTCAGAGCTTTTTTTTAGTCTTGCATGCAGACCTTAATACAATATATGTGTAAGTTAGTTGTTTTATGATATGTGTAAATTAGTTGTCATATGAAAATGTCATTAAAACACAACATTTTCTGAAACATGCATTTTTAAGTTTTGTAGATAAGTGGTTTCTACTCCAGAATTTGATTTTATGCCAGTCTGCTTGAAGAACTTAAAACCCTGGTCAAAGGTTTAGGCAATTAACCCAGCAGGGCTTCATTACTAAGTTTAGGCAACTCTGGGGTTTCTTGTGTCTGAAACAAGCAGGTCCTCTCCTCTTCTACTGTAGCAGAGTTGCAGAAAGCACACGGCTGACCAGCCAGACATGACATTCCTCTGCCTCCTGTCAAAGAGCCTCTTTCTGAAAAGCCTCCTCCATAAATAGGTTGCAAGGAAGGTGACTTAACTTCTGAATCATCTCCAATGCAAAACACTGCCCACTTCTATATTAGTGTCTCCTTTTCTTGTGAATGGAAACAACGGCATGTTTGCAATCAAGCTCTGATTACGCAGATGAGGACAGCCAACCTTGCAGCTTGCCAAGCCAGAGAATGGAAAGGTCTAGACCCAGAATGAACATGCAGAGCTCCTACAGCCTGGACACCAGGTGTGGTGCTGTTGGAACTGCCTGCCATCTGAGGAAAAATGTACTTCTCTCCTCTAGAATCAACTGTACTTTGGGCTATCTTTGCTACAGCAACTTAGCTCTTATAATGATTAATATATTTCCAAAACAGACATGAAAGAACAAATTTTTTGGGTTTCATTAAAGATAGAGTTCAAGCAAGGGACCTAGTTCTGCCAATTAGACACACTTAAGTAAGACTTTGATTCAGAAGCTAGTGAAGCAAACAGCAGAAACTGTTTAACATCTATTCTGATGATAGCAATGCATATATATTAAATAACTTGATAAACTAATTAATTGTGTGCACAGACAGCTATCTGTTAGAATTTTGAATTAAATTCCAAAGAAATTAAAAGGGGAAACCAAAACACCAAATCCTATTGTAAAAGCTATTAAAACATAAAGTTACAACGTGAAAATTGGTTACCATTTCATTCGCGTGGACAGAACCGATGCAGCCATTTTCTTTCTTTACCGTTGTCTTTTTATCTGAAGTCTTTTTTGGTCCCTAATGAACCCATTTGCTAATCATAGTACCTATTCTTCAGCACTTTTAAAATGTGACAGCTCTTATCAAGATATGTCTTAACATTGGTTGAAGCATGAAGAAATTTTGGAATGTAAAACACAGCTATAGCGTTGTCCTCTTGAATTGGAGTTCAAGTTCCTTACCTGTGAAAATCTGAGATCTCTCCACATGCCCAGATTTTATTATTCTCATACATGAGTGGAGAGAATTTATCTATACTGTATAGTTCTGTGATTCTAGCATATTTTGTAAATAAACAGTAAGAAAGTTGATTAATAAGACAAAATATTTACTAATCACAGAGTGAAGGAAAAGTACATTATAATTCTAAGTTTGAGAAAGTATAAAGAGTGCCAACACATTTATGTATTTTTTGATGATATAAATAATCAGCCAATTGGCAAGCCACACATAAGGTTCAGCAGTAAGATAACTGGGGTTTCTGTTTAATTTCACTTCCTGTATGCTTATAATAAGTTTATATTGGTAATTAGATTTATTATAGATTGGGAAATGTAATGCAGCATCCTTAAGGTTGTAACAGATTGCAGGTTTAGTTTAATGAAGAATAATCAGATTTTGTTTGGGAGCATGTATGTGTTTTGTCAAAAAAACAGATAAGTAAAACAAAAACAACTTAGAAAATGTGAAAAAGACATTTAAATGTTTAGCTAAATTCATGAAGTGCTGAGTGCGTGTGTGCTTAAGTTGCTCAGTCGTGTCTGACTCTTTGCGACCCACGGATTATATAGCCCACCAGCCTCCTCTGTTCATAGCATTCTCCAGCCAAGAATACTGTAGTGGGTTGCCATTCCCTTCTCCAGGGGATCTTCCTGACCCAGAGATCAAAACAGGGTCTCCTGCATTGCAGGCAATTTTTTTACCATCTGAGCTGCCAGAGAAGCCCCAAAATGCTGAGTATCTGGTACCTAAAATCTGCCAGTTATCAGGAGCCAAGTTACAACCCAGACTTGAGGGACTGTGCTAAGGGAGATGCCTGTGTTTAGGAATTCCTAATTATAAAATACTGAATTCCATGTTTCAATTTTGAAAGCCTAATAAACTGATTGCCATGTGAAGACATTTTACCAGACTTCTAATAGAACTGATATCTTTTAGAAAGCAAGAGAACTATTTTAATAAGCACTTTTCTCATATTGGAGGTAAATTTGCAACTTCCACAGAGAATGAAATTCCTTCATGTGTGATCTTTGCCGTCTACTATTATTTTTCATCTTTATAGTCTAATACTTGAAATTTGTGTTTTACTTTGTAAATATTAGAGGAAATGCAAAATGATACATTGAGCTTTTTTAAGAGTCTCTATGCTTACAAGGTGTTTCACATAAAACACGTTTGTTTATATTTAAATTTTAGAATAGCAGAGGCCCAACCACTATCGGTTATGTGAATATGCTTTTTATTTGATATATATAAATATGAATGACCAATATTCAAGAATACAGAAGAAAATTGGTAAGATAGAATGTAACATTTTTATGATTTTCTGACAAATATATAGGTATATGTATATTCTGACATACTCTACAGTCATTGTAAATATACTGTATTTACTTCATTTTCTTCAAATGGGTCATAAATAAAAATATAACCTACCATTACAACCAGATTCTATGGATGTTACCTGAAATTTATACTCTTCTTAAAGAAAAGCTTCAGTGACAGGAAATAATAAAAATTGCTTAAATGTTATAACAGTTATTGCATTTTCTAATAAAAATGGTAAATTGACTTTCTAAAAGTCAGTATGCAAATACTTACAATTTTTCCCCCATTTAATACCCACTAGAGGGGGAAAAAATGCTTACATCTGGACTTGTGTTTCTTTTGAGACCATTCCATGTCTTTACTCAGTTCCTTCTTATCTTCGTGATGGACAGGGAAAAAATCTAAAAGTACTGAAGGGATACTGTAAATTTTGTTGTTTTTCTAGATGTGTATAGTTTCATTTGTTGCCTCAAAAAACCCCACAATACTTACTAGGTGTATAGTATGTACACAGCATTAAATACTATAGTAGCTGCATCACTTAACATTTATATTATATGCTTACCATGTGCTAGAAGTGTTCTAACTGGTTTACATGTATTAACTCATTTCAACTTCACCATGCTAATATGAGTGAAAAGTTGTTGTTTAGCTAATAAGCCATGTCTGACTCCTTTGTGACCCCATGGACTGTAGCCCGCCAGGTTCCTCTGTCCATGGGATTCTCCAGGCAAGAATACTAGAGTGGGTTGCCATTGCCTTCTTCAGGGGATCTTCCTGGCCCAGGGATCAAGGCCTAGTCTCCTGCTTGGCAAGCAGATTCTTTACCACTGAGGCACTTGGGAAGCCCAAGTGAAATATTACTGAAATATTATTTTTCCCTTTTTACATCTGCACAATTATCTTTTGTGCAATAAAATAATTTTTCCTTGAATTATTTCTAAGACCTCTACCCTGTGACCTTGGTTTTGCACATGAGGTGTAGAAACTGTGGAATAATCAGGCAGCTGAGTTCTTTGACTGTCACTGTCTCCCCTTATCTCTTTCCTTTTGGGAGAAAAAGCAGCGTTCGCAGGAAGGAGGAAATTCTGAGTATGCCCTAGACTGGGCTTCGCGGTTGTGCAGTGATAAAGAATCTGCCTGCCAGTGCAGGAGATGTGGAAGATGTGGGTTCAATCCCTGAGTCGGGAAGATCCTCTGGATTAGGAAATGGGAACCCACTCCAGTATTCTTGCCTGGAGAATCCCACGGACAGAGGAGCCGGGCAGGCTACAGTCCATGGGGTTGCAAAGAGTTGGACATGGCTGAGCACACACACACACACCTTAGGTTACTGACTAGTTCATGGCAAGGAAACCTCCAAAGACAGATATTGGGATTCTTCTTGCCCAATATCTTCAACTCTAATTGGCACATTAAAAAAAATTTAGGATTCTTATCCCATTTTTCCTTCAGAAGAAAAACAAAAATCTTTGGCCAAAACTGAATTTCATCCTAAAACAGGAAAGAGAGAAACCAGTTTGTTTCAATTCTTCGTGTGAAAGAAATACTGACTAGTTTTTGTGCCATGGGAAGGCTACCATTTTTCCAGCAAGTAGAGATGCCCTCTACTGTGAAGCTTTGCCATTTAAAGAACAACCAGGATGCGATTCAATGAAGAGGAATTGTTAAGGATAGGTTTCTTGCTGCATTCCAATCATGTTCTTTTCACAACCTGGCTTTATGGATTTTAAAGAAATCCTGAGGGGGCTCTCTTTTCCTTTTGTCCCACGGAAATATCATCATTAAACTCCTCTAAAAATGGTTTCTGATATGATTCAGCTTTCCAGCTGAGGCAACATTTTCTATAAGTAATAACAAAACAGCTGAACTGAGTAAAAGCAAACTGGGCAGATAGGAATATCCATCCTGATGGGACCAAAGGGAGCCCTGTGTTAACTTCTGAAGGACCTGAAGTTTTCTGAACCAGTTGGGTTTGACTGAAATTGGAAATGCTCTTTTACTTTTGAATCCCTGCCAGAGGGGGCTGCTATGGTAGACTTCTCTAGCTATTTTTCTTCCTTTTCAGAGGAATTCAAG
This sequence comes from Giraffa tippelskirchi, assembly GCF_054371585.1. Classification (NCBI taxonomy): domain Eukaryota; kingdom Metazoa; phylum Chordata; class Mammalia; order Artiodactyla; family Giraffidae; genus Giraffa; species Giraffa tippelskirchi. The sequence goes on along the minus strand of NC_137280.1, from coordinate 172,275,449 downwards.
ACGGGAGATGTCAATGAGTGTGCTTAAGCGTAAAAGTGATCATTTTTTAACCACTGGTGGGAAAGTAGCTTGCCAGTGGGGAGCTAAGTGTTGAAATCTGGCATCAATCCAGCAGAGTTGGACCAATAGATCACAGATAACTATACAGTAGATGATGGTGAGTTCTCATGCTTAAAATAAAAAAAAAAAAATAAAAAAAGGAAAGTATTGAGAAGTGAGACAGGAGATTTTTCAAAAGGTACACTACATTGCTCTATTGACTTAAGACAGCCACAAGGAAATTTAAAAACAATTTAGAGAATGGAGTGCAAGAACCTCTATGAAGATCACTCTTCATAACATAGGTGGATAGGGAACATTCTCCTATGAAATATTGTCTGGCATGTGTGCTTACCTTAAGACTTCAGCAGATACTAAATTGCATTCTAAAAGTTTGGTGAATCTAAGCTGAACAGGCTGTTTATGTCACCCAGAGGCAACAATAATGACACTCCCCAAAAGTGGAAATGGAAGTAAATAGCCAAGCGCCTGTCTCTTGAGGGAAAATGAATAAAAACAGAAACCCAATCCTTCCACCAGGATTATGGTGAGCTGGGGTTCTGTATCAGCATGGCCAAAAGCTCCGTCATGCTAGTCAAGTCAGGTCACAAATGCAAGTTGTTTATTATTTTAAAATGATCACCAAAAATATGAATTGAGAAATGATTGTTGTTGTTTAAAAAAAAAAAATTTGAATTGAGGAATCACTTTGAGATAAGAAATCTGAAAGGGATTCTGAAATGAATTTCTCCTCCTTTTTAAAAAACATAACTGAATTAACATAACTGGAGGTAGAATTTAACCCTACCCATTTCAATTTAGAATAAGTTTTCCCACAAAATATATTTAATTAAACTTAATATTAAAAAAAAAAGGTAAGAAACCAAAAAGGAACCATATATAATCAAAACTATTCCATATAAAAGATGTATTTCCCATAGAACTCTTCAAATCAGTGGAGTCAAAATTATAATTTTTAGTCTTATATGCAAATGTTTTCTCCTTCTTGTCTTCCTTAAGATGAAGTCAAGAGTGCATTTACCTATAAACACAGCTTCTCTTAAGTTTTTGTCATATTTATTTTGAACCAGGTCCTCCTTTTCAAGTACTCATTCATTCACTCAGCATTTGGTGACTATTGTACATGATACTGAATCTAGTCCTGAAGCAAAAAGCAGGCTCTTGGTCATAGCCTGGCTTTCAGAAACCTTGCCCATGCAACTATACATAACAGAAGTATTGTTTAGAGCAGATGTGGATGTTTTCTAGTCTCTTAACTAAGAGTTTGAGTTGAGAATTTACAACCCTGAGCTTATGATTTTCTTTTTCCCATTTTACAGTGCATTTAGAAGTGACCAACCACATCCATTATATCACTTATTTAACATTTCGATAGCAGTTATCCCTTGGTTACCTAAAACCCTTCTATAGGCTACTACATGTGATCATTTAAATGAGCACTCTGTCAGGGCACGCCAGGAGCCAGAAGCGCCACCCTGGCTCATGCAATCCTTTAAATCTAATAAAAATAAGAGAGCTACTTAACAAATTTCCATTTTTGAGGCTTTGTTTCCAAGGAACAATTTCTAGTGCCAATTTGTTCTGATTATCTCTGCAAAAGCTATCTCTAAACATAATAGCTTAAAGCAACTGTCAGACCACCTCTTACAATTTGGTGGGTTGAGTGGGCACATCTAAATAATTGACCTGCTCTCACCTCAGAACTCCCACGCAGTTTTAATTCGATGGCAGCTGAGACTGGAATCATCTGCATGTTCAACTGAAATATAGCCGGCCCCTTTCCCTGTCCATGAAGTCTCAGGACTTCTCCTGTTGACACTGTTGCCCCAAGCAGTCTCTCCAGGAGGGTAATCAGCCTTTTCACATACTGGCTTATGAGTGTGAGCTTTCCAAGAGCAAAGAAAATGGATGTTGTCCGTCCTTTTAAAGGTATGGCCCAGAGCTGACAAGCCATAATTTCTTCCATATTCTATCAGCTAATACAAATGATAGATACCACGGATTCAGAAAGAGGGGGTGATATAGTAAAGCATAATGGGAGATATTGTTCATGTCAAACAATTTTTAGAGATAGGTACCAAGACAGTTTGGAATTTCTGTCTGTAGCAGTCTGATTAAAGAACTACTATTTTCTGAGTCTCTAATACACAAGCTCATATTTTAGTGATCATATTTGAGGTGCATCAGAACTGTAGGCTCATTTACTGTGTCAGTCTTGATGGTTTTATTTATTATATATATTCTGTCATTTATACTGAAAACGGAGTTGATTGCAAATTAGAGAGATAACTGATTACAGTATTTTTGGTCTGAGTAGGTCAGACAGACCTATTATTTATAGGTTGGATGTAGAAAGGCAGAAGAACCAGAGATCAAATTGCCAACATCCGTTGGATCATGGAAAAAGCAAGAGAATTATAGAAAAATATCCACTTCTGCTTCATTGACTATGCTAAAGCCATTGACTGTGTGGATCACAACAAACTGTGGAAAATTCTTCAAGAGATGGGAATACCAGACCACCTGATCTGCATTCTGAGAAACCTGTATGCAGGTCAAGAAGCAACAGTTAGAACTGGACATGGAACAATGAACTGGTTCAAAACAGGGAAAGGAGTACGTCAAGGCTGTATATTGTCACCCTGCTTATTCAAGTTACACGCAGAGCACATCATGCGAAATGCCAGTCTTCATGAATCACAAAATTGGAATCAAGATTGCCAGGAGAGCCCCCAACTAAAATAAATAAATTTATTTAAAAATAAATAAATAAATTCTACTTAAAAAAAAAAAATTGCCAGGAGAAATATCAATAACCTCAGATATGCAGATGCTGCTGCTAAGTCCCTTCAGTCGTGTCCGACTCTGTGCGACCTCATAGATGGCAGCCCACCAGGGTCCGCCATCCCTGGGATTCTCCAGGCAAGAACACTGGAGTGGGTTGCCATTTCCTTCTCCAACACGTGAAAGGGAAAAGTGAAAGTGAAGTCGCTCAGTCGTGTCCTACTCTTCGCGACCCCATGGACTGCAGCCTACCAGGCTCCTCCGTCCATGGGATTTTCCAGGCAAGAGTACTGGAGTGGGTTGCCACTCAGATGACACCACCCTAAATGCAGAAAGCAAAGAGGAACTAAAGAGCCTCTTGAGAAAGGTGAAAGAGGAGAGTGAAAAAGCCAGCTTAAAACTCAACATTCAAAAAACTAAGATCATAGCATCTGGTCCCATAACTTCATGGCAAATAGAAGGAGAAAAAGTGGAAGCAGTGACAGATTTTCCTTATTTGGACTCCAAAGTCACTGTGGATGGTGACTGCAGTCACAAAATTAAAAGATGCTTGCTCCTTGGAAGGAAAGCTATGACAAACCTGGACAGCATATTAAAAAGCAAAGATATCACTTTGCTGACAAAGGTCCATATAGTCAAAGCTATGGTTTTTCTAGTAGTCATGTACAGCTAGATATGAGAGTTGGACCATAAAGAAAGCTGAGCACCAAAGAATTGATGCTTTCAAACTGTGGTGCTGGAGAAGACTCTTGAGTCCCTTGAACTTCAAAGAGATCTAACCAGTCAATCTTAAAGGAAATTAACCCTGAATATTCATTGGAAGGACTGATGCTGAAGCTCTAATACTTTGGCCACCTTATGTGAAGAGCCAACTCATAAAAGACCCTGATGCTGCAAAAGATTGAAGGCAGGAGGAGAAGAGGGTGACTGAGGATGAGATGGTTGGATGGCATCACCGACTCAATGGAAATTGAGTCGGAAAAAGAATCTGAGCAAACTCTGGGAGATAGTGAAGGACGGGGGAAATGGCATGCTGCAGTCCATGGGGTCACAAAGATTTGGATAGGATGTAGTGACTAAACAACAGCAAATTCCATTTTTAAATTCATCTCATCAGTAAACTGCCCAGGTGGTGCTAGTGGTAAAGAACCCAACTGCCAGTGCTAGGAGATGTTAAAGGCAGGGGTTCAATCCTTGGTTTGTGAAGATCCCCTGGAGGAAGGCAAGGCAATCCATGCCAGTATTCTTGCCTGGAGGTTCTCCATGAACAAGGGAGCCTTGAATGCTACAGTCCATAGAGTCATGAAGAGTTGGACATGACTGAAGTGACTTAGCACAAGACCATAGTAGGGTTTTGGTTTTGGTTAAATTTGGGAGGAGGAGGACAAGTGGCATGCTGGGAAAGTCATTTCTCCATAGAACAGAAATAATTTCATTGTTGGAAAAGGAAATAAAGTGAACACTCAAAAGGCATATAATGGTCACAAAAACCAAGATCTCTTAATTCCTACACCCAAGACCAGGAGAAAGGATGAGGAAAATAAGTTGAGCAAGTTTTGAAGAGTAAAATTTAAAGACCTGATGATATAAAATAGCTACAGGCATTTTCAAAACATAGACAAACACCACAGCCAGGGATTGTAGTCAGCATCGCATTTTTCCAGAAACCACAGGGAGGTAATAAGAGAGTGATAATAAATTCTTGTATTAAAAAAAAAAAAAAAAAAGGATTCCCTGCTGTTTCTCTATAGGAAGAGAGCAAGAGAAACAAAGGCTGGTTTTAAAATAAAAAAAGAAGTAGTAAAATATTTTCAATTCAGTACAGCAATTTTTTTTTTCCCTTTTGGTAACCAATTGGAAATAATTTTTCAAAGTGTGCTCACCAAATTTAACTTAAGCATTACTTCTTCTTCCCTGAAGAGTGAACAGACACTTCCAACATAGGAGAAGAAAAATAAATGATTAAGAAAATGAAGCTTTTCAAGAGGATACAATATTTATAATAAAAACTACCTGCTAAAAATAGTTTAGTTGTTTGCAAAAGAACCATTGACTTTCTTTATGTGAGATCCAAAAATAACCAAAATATTTTATTTAGAACATGCTTTATTGATCAGTGAATTTATTTTGACTGATTTGTACTAAGTACATGTTCAGCTTAAATGCTTCCCTAAATTTTAGCCCTTTCAAGTTCCCCCACAGATATACTACTGCTGCTGCTGCTAAGTTGCTTCAATCATGTCCGACTCTGTGTGACCCCATAGACAGCAGCCCACCAGGCTCCGCCGTCCCTGGGATTCTCCAGGCAAGAATACTGGAGTGGGTTGCCATTTCCTTCTCCAGTGCATGAAAGGGAAAAGTGAAAGTGAAGTTGCTCAGTCGTGTCCGACTCTTAGCGACCCCATGGACTAAAACCTGCCAGGCTCCTCCGTCCATGGGATTTTCCAGGCAAAAGGGTACTGGAGTGGGGTTCCATTGCCTTCTCCAGATTTACTACAGGCACTTCCATTTTAACATGTCACAAACTGTCCTTATGGTAAATCTATGCTTATTCATCCTTCTACGGAACTATCCAACTTGTGGTAATCCTCTCTATGGGCCTGGGTAAGTCTGATCAGCTCCTGTCTCTAAAAGTGCCTGCAACTCGTCTCTGTGTCCTAGGAACTTGACTCTTGAATACCTCTATTTTTTTCTATTGCCATATATTATAATATATATTATTATATCTTCCATAGACTTTAGAAAATACAAATCACCTCAAATTTCATTACCTATAGATAAACAAGCTTAATATGTTGCTGTATATTTTAAAATAATGTGTGCTTATTTTAAAATCTACAGTATAGTGTGTATCTGGACCCTTGATCAGATTTAGGTTCTGTTTGTTTGTTTGACAAGAATGCTTTATAGGTGGTACTTTGTATCACCTTGAATTATGAAAGAAGCTAGCTAGCAGATACTTCATCGTTCTGCCCTTGAACCAAAACCCAGAGAGTCAACGTTCTGTACAATACTATAGGTGGAGAGCAAGTCAATATCTCACTACCAAAAAAGTTGCTGTTGTTGTTCAGTCACTCAGTTGTGTCTGACTCTTTGCGACCCCTTGACTGCAGCACTCCAGGCTTCCCTGCCCTTCCACATCTCCCAGAACATAACCTCACATATATGGAATCTAAAAAAGTCAAACTCATAGTAACAGAATAAAATGTTGCTTTCTAGTAGCCAGCGAAGTGGGGAGATAACAGTAGAGGGAAACAAATACTGAGTTAAAAGATGAATAAGCTCTGGAGCCCAAGAAAATAAAGTCTCTCACTGTTTCCATTGTTTCCCCATCTATTTGCCATAAAGTGGTGGGACTGGATGCCATGATCTTAGTTTTTAGATTGTTGAGTTTTAAGCCAGTTTTTTCACTTTCATCAAGAGGCTCTTTGGTTCCTCTTTGCTTTCTGCCTTAAGGGTGGTGTCATCTGCATATCTGAGGTTATTGATATTTCTCTTGGCAATCTTGATTCCAGCTTGTAGGCAGCACAATTACAGTCTTTAGTACCAAGTCAAAACTTGGATGAATCAATAATGCCTGTCCCCTTTCAAATGTGTTTGAAAAGTGAAAGTGAAGTCGCTCAGCCGTGTCCGACTCTTTGCAACCCCATGGACTGTAGCCTACCAGGTTCAACCGTCCATGGGATTTTTCCAGGCAGGAATACTGGAGTGGGCAGCCATTTCCTTCTCCAGGAGATCTTCCCGACCCAGGGACTGAACCCGGGTCTCCGACATTGTAGGCAGACGCTTTTACCGTCTAAGCCACCAGGGAAGTCAATGAGCTGGAATACTCACATGTGTTTATGTGGGAATAAATATAATATGGTTATCATATTATCAGAGCAAAAAGCAAGTCATAACTATTGAGTGCTTATACACGCCAGAGACTGTGATAAGTGCTTCCAAGATTTATCTCATTTAATTCTTAAACCAACCTTATAAGATGAGGACTACTGTCATCATCCATTTTAATGAATGAGGGATGTGAGTCCTAAGTATGTTAAATTATTTTCTCAAGATGAATCATCTAGGGATACTATACTTACAACATAAAGTTCTGTTTTACACTATATCCCATAGCTTTTATCATTGATGGCATTACTTCATCTTCAAAAATCTGATTTTTGTTTAATGCTTATAAAGATAACATAAAATTTGGGTTTTAATGAATTTATAAAGCTGGGCCCTAATATTCACTCATTCACTTGAGAAATGACTAAATTCTGAACTGCACTACTGGGTTAATCAAAAAATAATACAATACTTAAAGCTCACTGAGAAAAGAGAGTGAAATTGTAGTTTCATTCCCAGGATTAATTGTTTCTCTTCTACCATGAGGAATGTGTCTGCTTTTTGACTAACTGTTGACAAGTTTGCCACACAGTAGGGGAGCACATATGCTCTACTGTGATACTGTAAAATGAAAATGCGGATGGAATTCTGTTGCCTACAGCTGTTAACTTTTTAAACAGCATTAGGAAATTTTGCCAAATTAATTCTGTATATATAGTAGAATAAATAACAATAAATGATCTGTCTTGTTTTCATTAAAGTAAGTACATGGCGAAGGAGAGAGCAAGTAGAGCACAAAATCACCATCCTTAGAAAGTCTCCCATTAGATTTTCTTTTTTAATTAATTTATTTTAATTGGAGGCTAATTACTTTACAATATTGTGGTGGTTTTCGCCATACATTCACATGAATCAGCCACGGGTGCTCATGTGTCTCCATCCTGACTCTCCCTCCCACCTCCCTCCCCACCCCATCCTTCAAAGTCATCCCAGTGCACCAGCCCTGAGCACCCTGTCTCATGCATCGAACCTGGACTGGCGATCTATTCCACATATGGTAAAATATATCACATTAGATTTTCCTAGAGCACTTCACTTTCAAGTGGCTGAACAAAATGCAACACTAAACAAACTGTAAAAACAGTAAAAAAAAAAAATGTAAACAAACAAATAAATAATTAGGTAGGTAAGGTCTTAAGTGTCTCTAATTCCTGCTGTAAGAAGAAAATTGAACAAACACTCACTGGACAATGTTTGTTTGCCAAGCAATGGTCCAGAAAATTCATAAATTCTATTTTATTTAATATGTAATCTCCTGAAAGACACCTAACATCACTATTCCTATGTTATAGATGAGGAAACTAGAACTTGTAGTTTATGCTCCTCAGGAAATCTAAGGGCTTTTCTGGGCTATGGGAAAGATTCCAAGTCTGGTTATATGACTTCAAAATGTATTTTTCCAGGACCTCCCTGGTTGTTAAGTAGTTAATAACATGCCTCTCTTGCAGTGCAAGGGGACGCCGGTTCAATCCCTGGTCCGGGAACTAAGATTCCACACGCTGCAGAGCAACTAAGCCTGCGGGCCACAACCACTCAGGCTGGACACTGCAATGAGAGATCCTGCATGCTGAAACTAAGACCTGACAAAAGTCAAATAAATGAATAAATAACTGTTTTTAAAAAGTGAACAAAATATGTCTTTCCAATCTTATTACACTGTTGACAAAACATAAAATAAAGCAAATAGGTAAAGATCAAAAAAAAAAAAGTGCTTGATTCATTATGACTGTTGCTGTTTATTAGCACTAAAAATTAAATTTGAAGAAAAAAAATAGATAAATAAACCTGGCTAGAAGTTCTGGGCATCTGACAAGAGGAAGCAACATTACCACCCTGAAGAGTTTTTAAGACAACTGAGTGTCTTGAAAAGCAGAGAGCGAGAGATAAAGTCCTTGAAAATCATTTTGTGGCTTAAAGCCAATACATCTGAAAGAGGACACGTGGGTGCAATCCAGTGGGTAACTACTACTCAGCTGCCACCTTTACCATGTCTGCCATCTGCACCCTTTAACCAGCTGTCCCAACCAGGATTCCTTCATGTCATCCAATCACACTCACTCAGACATTGCAGCCTGGTGTGCAGGAACAGTGCTGTCAAACTAGAAGTCTTCTTTTTGTTGTTGTTTTTCAAATTTTGTCAGAATTCCATTCTTCTGATAAAAGCACAATTTCCCAGATCCAAAGCAAACATGACCTTTTCTGATCTTTCCTTTACTTTTTATTCATGGTCTGCAAAAAATCCACTGACATATCTTGAAAGAAAAGCTCAAGGTAGGAGTTTTCACATGAATTCACTCCTTTGGTATTTCCCAAACAACATTCGTAAGTCAAATATCAGATGACCCTTTGACCCATACCCTCATGAGTTCTTTATATCTGTGAAATTTCTTTCATTCACTTATGGCAGTTTGTCTTCTGCTATTTTGTGGAGACTTTTGGGGACACATATGGATAGGCAAATGCAACAAATCCCACTGCTTCTTTCAAAACTATCAAACCTGTCTAGAAGCTGCAACTTGACTTTCAGAATAGATGGACACTTATCTCTATCTAAAGACAAATATAACTGTAATTCCAACTTAACTGTTCCATTGTAAGAACAAACCAGTGTCTACAGGGCTAATCATTTGAGATAATACAACAAATATGCATTGGCCCAGACCTTACAAAGTTTGTCACCTCTAAAGTGAAAGTGAAGTCACTCAGTTGTGTCCGACTCTTTGTGACCCCATGGACTGTAGCCTACCAGGTTCCTCTGTCCATGGGATTTTCCAGGCAAGAATACTGGAGTGGGTTGCCATTTCAAAATTACAGTAATTCAGATTTTAGTAAATACTATTCTTCTGTTGATCTGCCAAGGGACTCTAATTTATATATTTATTACCTTGGTGGTATAAATATTTTTCAAATAATAGCTAGGATGACTACTGAAATAGATCCAGTGATTAGAACACATGATCTAGCTTTGGAATTAAAAGCTTTGGCTTTCCTTCAGTGTTTGTGTTTAGTAGAAATCTTTATAGTATCAATATTAGATTAGAAACTTAAAAAAAAAATCCTAAAAGTCAGTCATGAAATTAAATTTCAGCCATCAAAATAAAAGATGCTTGCTTCTTGGAAGAAAATCTATGACAAACAAATCTAGACAGTGTATTAAAAAGCAGAGACATTACTTTGCCAACAAAGGTCTGTCTAGTCAAGGCTATGGTTTTTCCAGTAGTCATGTATGGATGTGAGAGTTGGAATATAAAGAAAGCTGAGCACCAAAGAACTGATGCTTTTGAACTGTGGTGTTGGAGAAGACTCTTGAGAGTCCCCTGGACTGTAAGGAGATCCAACCAGTCCACTCTAAAGGAGATCAGTCCTGAATATTCATTGGAAGGACTGATGCTAATGCTGAAGCCCCAATACTTAGGCCACCTGATACGAAGAGCTGACTCATTGGAAAAGACCCTGATGCTGAGAAATACTGAAGGCGGGAGGAGAAGGGGACGATGGAGGATGACATGGTTGGATAGCATCACCAACTCAATGGGCATGAATTTGAGCAGACTCTGGGAGATGGTGAAGGACAGAAAAGCTTGGTGTGCTGCAGTCCAAGCGGTCGCATAGTTGGACACGACTGAGCAACTGAATAACAACAACAAAAAAATAAGTCAGAAAGAGAAAGACAAATTCAGTATAATATCACTTATATGTGGAATCTAAAATGAACCTATCTACAAAATAGAAACAGAATCACAGACATAGAAAACAATCTTAAGGTTGCCAAGGGCGTGGGAAAGAGGGAAGGACTGGAAGTTTGGGCTTGGTAGCTGCCAACTGTTACATTTAGAACAGATAAACAACAAGGTCCTAATGTACAGCACAGGGAAATATATTTAATACCCTGTGATAATCAAAAAGAATATAAAAAAAGAAAACAACAATCTTCAAAGCAGGAATCAGGATGTTTTGAGGATTGACTGGAATTATGTTGCGGTGTTTTTTTTTTTTTTTTTTTAAATATTACTTTCTGGGAATTTGCATAGGTGAAAATATTACTTTCTCAAAAGTAATAACTAAATGTACCCATTTTTGACTATTCAGAATTTGGGCATTTCTTAATATGAGAATTCTTTACTATCTGGGAGATATTTTGCGTTATAATCTATGAGTGACAAAACTGACGATACAGAAGATACTGAATTGTGTTTGCTCATGTATTCTATTTCATTTCCATCATTTCAACCTGGTAAAGCGGGAGGAAAGCTCTCACAGTCCGTTGCACAGATAAATGAAGCAAGCTGAGACAAATCTAAGTGACTCTTCCAAAGTCATGCAGCTTATACGAGCAGGGCACAGAAGCAGGAGGCGCCGGGACCAGACTCAGGCATAGTCTTCTAATCTCAATTCTTCCACTAAATAAAATGCCAGGGGCCTGGGTTCCTTCTCCCACACCTGTTAAAGGCTTCTGGAAAGCTAGACCAATTACATAATTTTGATGGCTTGTCTCAACTGGAAAAATTTTAAGTCATTTTATTTATGTAGTGAGAAAGCTACAGCGAAGAGAGGCTGGAAGGAGGAAAAGGAAATGCTTGTGTTGAAACGGCTAATGGTTTTAGGTTCGGCACAGCCTTTTTAGATTTGTTCTGTTTTGTTTACTTTGCTTTTCACTGTTACTGTTCTTCACTGGAAAGTCCCTAAGAGTATGCAATCATGTTTAGATAAACATGCAAGTCCCTGTTGACTATAAGCAAGTCTGCATTAGGAACTGCTTTTCTTTGTTATGCACCTCCCAGTAACACGGTGAGCGCGACAGAGGAAGTCCTCATTACATGTCTGCTGAACTGAACGGAACATTTTCTTCCTCTTCTGAACAAAGAACCAAAACGGTAAAAGCTTTCTCAGAGGTCTGACTCAGTCCAGCAATTCTGTCATTGTAAGGAAGAGGATCAAGTCAGTGGGGTCAATTTGTTAACATAAAACTTTATATAAACTCTACACAAATTTGTATAATTATCATTGTGCACAGGTACTTGGCTTGGTGTCTGTAAATCCATGGTATGCATGTAGGTAATTAAAATGGATTAATATTTGTTCATTTTTCATAGTGGAATTTCATGGCAAAAACATACCATTTCATTCACTTCGGGTATTTTCCCTTAGTGCTGAGACATAGATAATTTTCCACATTTTCAAAGTGAATCAGCACAAATGACAGCTTGAGATATCACAATAGTGGTAAACAACTACCCCGAAAGCCACATTTTAAAAATAAGGATAAATTTGATGCTGAAACATTTACCTCTAAGCAGTCTACATTCTGACAGGGCAAGTTTCTCATATTTTCAAACCCTGAGGGATTCTCCAGGTTGGAAACATAAGCTGTAGAGCCTAAATTCTGGAATCAGCACCACAGAAAAGCGCAGCAGTTGATCTATGACATTATTAAAACCCCAAGGAAATCTTCAATTTTTAGTGTCTGGAGCTTTCAAATTCAGGTCTTTTTTTTTTTCCTCTCACATTACGATTATTAGCTTTACTAAGGGTAATGAAGTCCTCTGGAACTGGGAAATGAAATTTTAACTTGGGAGTATTTTCACTTATTACCTATTAAGAATAGTTACATAATTCTTAAAGTATTTGGCTTTGCCTGTCAAACATGAAAAATTGAGAACTGTAGTTAATGACATCTGTTTCACAGGTATCATACTCTTCTGGGAGAATGAGTTTATGCTTCTGGACATTGTTCGCAGAGGGCCTCTCAATCCTAAATCATAAGTACTATGGACCTTTAGAGGAATAAGAAGGCAATTTATACTGTTTTACATGCAGCCTAGACTCGTGTTCAAAATCAAGGCTGCCAACAGAGCAACTGTGTGGTGTTTAATGAGAGTGCTGCTGGACCAGAACACAGTGGAGACATTTAGATTTACTTTATGGCAGTCTTGAGAACCTTCTATTTCTAATCAGAATAATTTGCCTATAAATGACTTCTGACAGAGTGCCACAGAAAAAAGCAAGCCTGAAAGTTCTAATCTCTGCAAAGCTGTGAATCTCAAGAAGAGACACATCAGGTTTTTTCAGTAAGTTTGTAAATAGACACAACTGTTAAAGAGATTTAAAGACAATACAGTATACTAAAATTTCTCCTTAAAATGATGAAACTCTCATTGGCTTTTTATTTTGATCTCCTAGTATTTAGGGACCTTAATTTTATTCAATATCCGCATGTCCACAAGATGAATTATTATTCAGTCTCTCCAACTAAATTTAAACTGTATTTTCTCAGTGCATAACCCAGGTTACAAAACAGTCCACATGCCCTCAAACTGAAAAATAATAGCAAAGTTAATAAAAATAATTTATTTACTTTGAAAACTCCTGGCAGTCTCTTTCTAGTCTTTGAGCATTCCTTTTTTTCAAATTAAAATTAAAGAATTAACTTGCATATTTCAGGAATTCTAGTTTCACATGATTTTGCATTATAAATTAAAAAAAAACAGAATGGGCAGAAGGGTCTCATAATTCCACAATATACAAGAAAAAGAGCAAACTGTTTTCCAGAAAGTATGAATTTGGTAGAAATCCATGATCAATGAGTCTTATTAAATAATTTTTAAGAATAAATGTTAGGATAATAATTCTTTACTAGAATTCTCTAAGAAACTATGAAATTATTCTTTATGAGCGTCTTGTGACATTTGATGAACTGGAAGTGTTCTTTTAAAAATATTCTTTTCATATATTCTATAAACAGTACTTTTTGAAAGTTGGAAATAAACTGTTAGTTCTAAGTGATCTTCTCTTTACCTTTTTTTTTTTCTGTAAGAGAGGACTGATCAAAAATTTTAGCACATGACTAGACAATGCAATTTTCAACAGACATAATGAATAGTGCAACTTTTTTTTTTTTTTTTTTTTAAGTGAGAGTTTTTCCAAGGCAGCACTTCACACTGAACTGACATTTGGCAGTGAAGCACCTTTCTAAAGTTCAGGAACTGCATTAAAAAGAGAATTATAAAGGGCATCATTAAAATTTAGGTAGAAAACTGTTACTGAGCATTTCAATTACAGAGCTCCATGACTGTCGGTAAGAAATAATCGGCACAAATTAGTACTATTGACTGTTTCTTAACATCTATTCAGTTGGCCTCAGGTATGACTGCCTTGGATACAGTCATAAATTTTGTAATGTTCAAATATCTTACTTGTCTAATTATTATTGCTTTCTCACTGTGACCCTTCAAAAGAACTTTCGTTGGCACAAATATCATAGACCCAAAACATTCACCTTATTAGCCTGATTTCAGTTCTATTTAGCATTTTCTCCACCCTTCTCTCTGCTGGAGAAATACATTCTTTATTTAAATTTTACACAGTATTTAGAGGCCAAGAAAATATGTAATGCTCATTCTATAAAATGTGATACTTCTAATTAGTCTTCTGAGACTTTTGGAATATATGCATAAAGCTGTAGATGTGGTATTAAAGCACATTTTTATTACCTAGAAATTAATGTTTACCATGTGTATGCAAAGGTGCTGAGGATCTGAAGTGTAAATTTAAAGATATTAAAAGTTATTTGTTTCTTCAAAATAGTTCAGATATATATATATTTATTATTTAAAAAATCCTGCTTTCCCCTACTTTCTTCATCAAGATTTTTTACTTAATCTTACTATTTGCTAGACTGTTCAAAGAAATATATACTTTGCTGGTTATCTAAATATATATTCTATTTGAGAAAAGTCTTCCCAGTTTCTTCAGATAGTTATTAAATGAGCTGGAAAAAAAATAAACTCCAAAAAACAAAGAGGGTGTCATTGAAGCCAACGTTGTGTTTAGCTCACTAATGGAAATACAACTTTATAGATTTAAATAGTATTGGGCTGTCACATTTACTCATAAGGGCTGAAAAATCTGTAATGGCTGACAGACAGGAACTGATTTATGAGTTTGTGAGAAGGGAAGGAAACCAATGGAAATATCCTTATTAAAAATCCACAATTTTTTACTTGGACCTAGTTGCAGTAATAAATGTGAGAATAGGCTTGATTTCATTCAGAATTAATACAGTTTGAAACAGAAATGAGCCCTACTTCCTGCCTCTAGGAGCTCTGCTGACATATCTAGAATTGTTTCAGAGCCCACATGATATATAGAATACATGTGTATATATATATATATATACACACACACACGGTCACACTTTGTCCAAAGCAAAGAATATTAATTATAGAGATCAAAAAAAAACATAAAATTTAGAAAATGTCCATGTAGGAAGAGTCTGAAAAAGCTTAGAATATCAATAGCTATTGGTTCTATTTTAGCTAATAAACTTGGTTAAGAAGAAATATTTAATAATCAAATTATCTTAGAATTCTCTCTCTCTCATTCCCCCTTCCCTTTAAACCTGCTTTTCTCAACATTGGACTTGTTCCTACATCAGAAACTGCCAATGCTTCATTCATGTTGCAGAGAAAATAATCTCTATTCCACAATAGGGATCACACCGTTTAACAGAATCAAATCTAGCATAACCAACAATATTATAGTGTTGTTGAATATCATAGTTCAAACAACTTTATCTTCACAGAGAGAATCAGACCAAAGGAAGATGTGAAGTTTAGCTTGAAATGATAACCCTCTGCAGGTGGGTTTCATTTGGAAAACAAATGTCACCATGTAATTTTGAGAACCACATCTTTGCTAAAGTGAAGTTTCCAGGCATACAGTCTAGAAAGCCTAAATCAATCTGAAATGTGGTACCTAAAGTAGTTACAATTGGCTCTTGCATATAATGTGGCAGTTGACATTCTATGCTGCCCTCTTGTTTCCTTCCCCAACAGTGTCCAGAAGGCTTTTATAAAAGTCATCTGGTTTAAATTCAGTCAAATTTAAATTGATATTCCATACCACTGATGGATCTGTCAACAGAAAAAAAAAAAAAATGCAGTCACCAATTCATGTGGTTACAGACTTAATGGCTGAATTCAGGACAACAAGTGTTTATTTTTTCGCTGGCACTAGGTTTATGTCTGAGATGGGTATGGACTGTATCTCTGTTATACCTAGAAAGGTCAAATTTTAATTGCATGAGAGCCCTTTTATTGGACCACTGAAAATACAAGAGAAACATGGTATATCTGTTTTAATGAATGCTCCATATTTCTGAAGCAAAAAAGATAGCCTAAAACATCGACACTGTTTATCCTAATAAATACAAAAATGTATATGACAAAATTGTTAAAGTTAGAATCTGAGAAAGCATAAAATTCTGTCAAAAACAAGATATTTTTAAGTTAAAATAACTTTGGTCTCAAAGTGAATTTCAAGGACAATGACTTCAAACAGAAAAGAACAGAAAAAAAAAGGAAACGCAACTCATTTTGGATTAATGATGATGACCTATAAGTGAATGGAAGATAAAGCAGATTATTCAGACAAAATAATAATCAGACACAATGATTATATTGTCATGTGACAAACCAAGGGATTCTCTTGAAGTGAGATAATTTATGTTGGCAATTTGGAATGACATGAAAGAAAGCAAATAATATTTAATTTAGTAGAACATTTGTCAGTTTCTATAAATTATTTGGCTTCATTATTTAAAACAACTATAATTAGCAAATAATCTACTTTTATAATTTTTTTTTTACAGGTAGTTTAGAAGAAAACTGATTTGGGACCTTAATTACTTGAATAAAAACAGATAATCATGATGGTGTGATCATTCACCTAGAGCCAGATATCCTGGAATGTGAAGTCAAGTGGGCCTTAGGAAGCGTCACTATGAACAAAGTGGAGGTGATGGAATTCCAGCTGAGCTATTGAAAATCCTCAAAGGTGATGCTGTGACAGGGCTACACTCAATATGCCAGCGACTTTGGAACACTCAGCAGTGGCCAGAAGACTGGAAAAGTTCAGTTTTCTTTCCAATCCCAAAGAAAGGCAATTCCAAAGAATGATCAAACTACCGCACAATTGCACTCATCTCACACGCTAGTAAAGTAATGCTCAAAATTCTCCAAGCCAGGCTTCAGCAATATGTGAACCGTGAACTTCCAGATGTTCAAGCTGGTTTTAGAAAAGGCAGAGGAACCAGAGATCAAATTGCCAACATTCGCTGGATCATCAAGAAAGCAAGAGAGTTCCAGAAAAACAACTATTTCTGCTTTATGGACTATGCCAAAGCCTTTGACTGTGTGGATCACAATAAACTGTGGAAAATTCTGAAAGAGATGGGAATACCAGACCACCTGACCTGCCTCTTGAGAAATCTGTATGCAGGTCAGGAAGCAAGAGTTAGAACTGGACATGGAACAACAATAAGCAATTCAAATCTGTGTTGTTGAAGGGTCAACTTATATTCTTCTCACTGATTTCTGAATATAACAAGTTTTAATTCCTGTCTTGGTCACTACTTAGGTGTGTGACCTGGGACAATATCATTAACATCTATGATCATTTCCTCTTCTATAAAGTAAAAATAACCTCACAGATTACTGTAATATTTAAATGAATATTCTGGCACATACAGGGATATTCAGTAAATCTTCACACATATCTTGAGGGCCTATAAGAAAAGATTTCTAGGTCCCATCCTCCACTTTGTGAATTATAGGTGAGCCCTGAACAACACGGGTTTGAACAGTGTGGACCCACTTATAAGGGACTATTTTTCAATAAATATATTGGAAAATGTTTTGGAGATTTGCAACAACTTGAAAAAAAAAAAAACTTGCAGACAAACTGAGTAACCTGGAAATACTGAAAAAATAAGAAAAAGTTAGCTATGTCATGAATGCATATATTATATATAGAGATGAGTCTTTTATCATTTACTACCATAAAATATATACAAGTCTATGTAAGTTAAAAGTGTCAAAACATATGCAGTTACAGACTGTAACTGGTATCATTTGAAGCTGAGAGAAATGTAAAGATGCAGCATTAAATCACAACTGAATAAAATTAACTTCAGTATACACTATAATAATTTCACAGCCACCTCCTGTTACTCTTACAGTGAGAGCAAATGTTATGAGCATCAGCTTATACACCATGTGACATGAATCATCTCCACATGAACAGTTCACTCCAAGAAACTATGTATCTCAGTAAAAAGTGATCTTTTGTGGTTCTCTTCTATTTTTCATCACATTTTGTGTAATAAGCTCAGTAACACCAAGACACCCACACAAAGTGCTGCTAGTGATGCTGAAGTACTATCAATAAGCAAAGGCAGGACAGGACAGCAAAAAGGTGTACGACTTGACGTCTACTATAGATTGAGGCTGGCAGCAGTGGTTGCTTACCAATTTGAAATAAATAAATCCAGCGTACAGACCAGAGTGGGGCTTCCCAGGTGGCATGAGTGATAAAGAATCCGCCCGCCAACGCAGGACACATAAGAGACACAGGTTCAATCCCTGGGTGGGGAAGATCCCCTAGAGGAGGGCATGGCAACCCACTCCAGTATTCTTGCCCAGAGAAGCCCTTGGACAGAGAAGCCTAGCAGGCTGTCTGGAAAGTCGGACAGGATTGAAGCAAGTTAGCGCATGCGCACGCACAGATTAATATAAAGGAAAGTACATTCATGAAATGGTTGCTGCAGCTGGGCCAGGAGGCACAAAAATGCTACACCTTTTGGAAATATCCTGTACTGAAAATGCAAGTTTTATGTGAAAGCAGGATTGCTATAAGAAAGGCAAACCTACAGACTCTGATATGATTAGAAAAAAACAAAAGCCATTATATCACAACTTAGAGCAGGATCTAAAGCTGGAGAAATCTTATCACCAGCAAAGGATGGTGTGATAACTTTAGAAAGAGATTTGGCTTAAAGAAATGTGAAGATATCCGGAGAATCAGTTTCTGCTGACCAAGAAGCAGCAGATGAGTTCCCAGGTGCCACTAACAAAATCACAGATGGGACTTCCCTGCTGGCCCAGTGGCTGGACTCCATGCCCCCAACAAGCGTACAGGCGGGGGCTGGGGGTGGGGGGCTAGGGGCGGTCTGCTGTGACCTGTGGTCAAGTAACTGGATCCCACTGCCACAACTAAGAGTTCGCATGCCACAACGAAAGTTGAAGATCCCACGAACCACAACGAAGACCCAGCAGAGCCAAATAATTAAATAGTAAAAAGGAAAGAAAATTATTAAGGATACAGGAGAGCTCCCAGAATGGGTATTTATTTAATAGGGATAAAAATGCCCTAATCTGGAAGCAATGCCACAAAGGAAATGTACTAGTAAGAAAGAGAATCAAGCACCAGGGTTGTTCAGAATTAAGCAAGAAGGGATAGATAGGCTAGCTTTACTTTTTTGTGAAATGCCATTGTGTTTATGATCAGGATTGTCCTTATCTGTAAAGCTGCTAACCCGAAGTCTGGACAACAAGACCTAGATATGTTACATCGATGCTTCCTCCCTGAAGTCAGAAAGTACCTTGCCAGTAAAGGGTGGCCTTTTAAAGTTGTGATATTGGATAATGCCCCTGGATACCCAGAACCCCATGTGTTCAACATCAAAGGTGCTGAAGTGACCTACTTGCCCACAAACACAGTGTCTCTAATTCAGCCTCTGGATTAGGGAGTCATAAAGTGAAGTGAAGTCGCTCAGTCGTGTCCGACTCTTTGCGACCCCATGGACTGTAGCCTACCAGGCTCCTTAGTCCGTGGGATTTTCCAGGTAAGAACACTGGAGTGGGTTGCCATTTCCTTCTCCAGGGGATCTTCCCGACCCAGGGATCGAACCCGGGTCTCCTGCATTGTAGGCAGACGCTTTATCGTCTGAGCTACCAGGGAAGCCCAATTCACTGCACACAGTTTTCTATGAAAAGAACGGTCAGCGCTATGGGAGAGAACTGCGGCAGACGGAGCATCTTGAGAGTTTGGAACAATTAGACCACTGAAGGTGCCATCATTGCTCAAGTAAAGCTGTGGAGGCCACTACGCCCCAAATAATTAATTCCTACTGGAGAAAACTGTGTCCAGATGTTGTGCATAACTTCAAAGGTTTAGTACAGAGCCAAACAACGAAATCATGAAAGAGACTGTGCATATGGCAAAAAATGGTGGGTGGTGAAGTGTTTGAAGATAAGAATCTTGGAGAAATTCAAGAGCTAATAGAAATCACATAGAGGAATCAATGAAAAAAAAAAATCACTTGATAGAGATGAATGCTTCCAAACCAGTGTCAGGCGGTAATGAAGAAGACATAGAAGAAGCAGTGCCGGCAAACAAATTCACAATCGAATCTGGCAAAATGGTTCTGATTTTTCAAGACTGCTATTCATTTCTTTTATGACACGGACCTTCTGTGATACGGGCACTGAAACTAAATAAACTGTTGAAGAACTGGTACCATGCAAATATTTTCAGAGAAATGAAAAAGCACAAAAGTTAGACAGAAGTTATGATTTATTTCCATAAAGTTACACTGACTATGTCTGCCTCTCCTGTCTCACCTTCTAATCCTCCGCCACCTCTGAGACAACAAGATCAACCCCTCCCCCTCCGCCTCCTCAGCCCACTCAACGTGCAGACGAGAATGAATACCTTTACGATGGTCCATTTCTACTTAATGAATAGCAAATAACCATGTCATATAGGGAATACACCTATCTCTGTGTGAGTGTGTGTGTCTTCATGTGAAAATCTAATAGCTACGGCAAGAATGCTATGAGACGTTTTGTGCCATTATCATCACCTAAACATTTACTGCTCAGAACATCACGTGCAAGACTTGAACTGGATGGTCTATCCTTACATAGGCATAAGTGAGTGCTGTTTAACATAAAATGAATAATGTATTAACTCTCTTCCTGCTCTATAACTTGTCTTTCCCAAGAATTACGCTGCTGTATAGTATGCCTCTCTTTTGTAACTGGAAAAACTGCATATCAGCCTATCATCACAGGTAAGCGCTCTTTTAAAACGGTAATGAAGTTTCCAAGACTGTATTATGATTATGACTATAATACTGTATGCCACATAATTTTGTGATTAATTCAGGTGTGCACAGGCCAGGCTACTGTGAAGTAATCATATTGATTACACTGGGCTACCATAAAGCAGTCTCAGTGCTGTTTATTTGGTATCAATGCACAATGCCTATAAATAAATATGAATTTATTTCCACGTTATCTCTTTATATTTGATGTCATTTATGAGACATATGTATAACATCTACAGTGTTCTATATCATAAAAGACAATATTGATAAAGTTTCTGACAGACAATTCATCTTGTGAACAGACGATGTAAATGTCTGGTATTAATAAAACGTAATGTACTTAATAACATTTTCTTTTCTCTAGCTTACTTTATGGTAAGAATACAGTATACATTGCATATACCATATAATATATGTGCTAATCAACTGTTCATATTGCATGTAAGGCTTCTGGTCAACAGTAAGCTATCAGTAGTTAAGTTTAGGGTCAAAGTACATGTGCCTTTGACTGAGTGGGGCATGTTGCCCCTATTTCCCCACATTGCGCGAGGATTTGAGATGCAACTCAAGAATCCATTTCTAACAAGCTCAAAGTGATTCTGGTGCTTCTAATCCAAGGAATACATTTTGAGAACCTCGTATTATAGCACTTAAAATTATTAGCCTTTAAACATGCATTATCGGTGGTGGTGGTGGTGTAGTTGCTCAGTAGTCGTGTCTGATTCTTTGCAACCTCATGGAGTGTAGCATGTCAGGCTCCTCTGTCCATGGGATTCTGCAGGCAAGAATACTGGAGTGGGTTGCCATTTCCTTCTCCAGGGGATCTTCCTGACCCAGGGATCGAACCCAGGTCTCCTGCTTGGTGGGAGGATACTTTATCACTGAGCCACCAAGGAAGCCCTAAGCATATCAGTTCATGTATATCATTCTCTTTGACTCCAGGAGATGGTGAGGGACAAGGAGGCCTGATGTGCTGCAGTCCATGAGGTTGCAAAGGAGTTGGACACAGCTTGGCGACTAAACAACAAAAACAATTTTCCGTGACCACACTGGATTATAAATTTCTGGAGGGTAGCATTGATTCTTATCCATCATTTAAATCTCACTGTGTCTAGAAAAGGGATTTACATGTAGCAGATGCCCAAATGGTATTAATCAGAATTCAAAGATTATTACTATATTATTTCACATGGCTCAATTCAAGGGATATAATTCTGCTTTGGCATAAAAGAGCTATTTGCCATACAGTTTGAAATAAGTATGTTTTCTTTCATAATTTTTTTTTTTTATTTCATGAACTGAGTGACTTTCATAAAATCTATTTAGCAAAACATATTATTTTAAAAATCTCATTTGAGATAACTGTATCTAAAAAGTCTCTCATTTAGCTTAGAAAATATGAAACGATGGGTAAGAAGCAACATAATTTTTTTTCTTATTTCATGAACTGGGTGACTTTCATAAAATCTACTTAGGAAAACACATTATTTTTAAAATCTCATTTGATATATCTATGTAGCTAAAAAGTCTCTCACTAAACTTAGAAAATATGAAACAATGGGTAAGAGGCAAATAATAAAATATGCTCTATCATGTTTATATCAACTGATATCCAAGGAAGATCTTACAGATCCCAAGAATGGCATAAATGCTTTAGCACTGATATCAGGGGCAATGGTGGTTGGTGCACTCTGACAAAGGCATCCCCACGATGACGTCTCAGGTGCTGTGCTGTGCTCTGTAGTCAGCCCAGGGGAAGTTAAAATTCTGATTCGCAGGCAGCAGTGATTTATTCTACGCTGACTTTATTTGACAGCAGGTGCCTGGTCTGTAATTTAGCCATTATACATTTTTTCCTCGCCTCTGAAAAAAGTTAGGAAGCTAAAACCTGGGCATGGCACCTGCTAAAATAACAACATCAAGAGAATATAAGTCCCAAATTTAGAATAGCTATAAAATAAAAGAAATTAATTCATTTAGAATAAAGTCAAAGAGCCAGATAGGTATGATGTTCGTTTTTAAAAATCTAAAGAATGAGATATGCAGAATATAGTGAAGATTAAATAGTGACTACGGAAAAAATTTTAATAAACCATATGGAAAATCATCTTACTAAAACCAGAATGAGTTTTCAGGATCATGAAAAAGTTTTTAACTATTTAATTTATGACCTAAATATCTTTTCTATACTTCTTTTATTAAAGGCACATACACGAAAATGTACTTTCCTGAAATTTTTTCACAAACCACATTTTCCTATTTAAAGGTTGAGAATCTCAAAGGATCATTCCAGTATCATTCAACTTGATCTTTTAAAATCAAGCCTAATTATTGATGAAGTGTTATCTTTTTTAGCACACCTGTAGTCAAACTCATGCTTTCTTTTCTAGTTTGTACACTTTTCCATTGGCGGCAAGTCTCTAAGCACTTTCTGTAATTTGAAAGACAGCCTTGAGATTCAAATTTAGATTTTCCGCCATTCTAAATCCCACCCAAGACCATTCTAACGGTTCCAGCTGTGATAGGATAGCTTTGATTCTAATCGCAGACAGCTCACGCTCATATCCACAGACAACCGAATCCATTTACTCTGCTCATGGAGTTTTGCTCTTCTTTCTGATATCCTAGATCTATGGAAGCTATAACCCTTCATGGCCCACACTCCCTTCCTCTATGCCTTGACTAGTCAAGACTTTTAACAATTTCAAATGTTTCTACTCTTTCACCTTAAAGATACTGAAAACAGATGTGATCTCTCTTGTTTAAATTACATGTTCCTTTCTTCCATACAATCCAACTTGCTCCATTCCATCCCAAACCTTTATGTTGCATTGATTGAATTTTTTACCCTTTATTAAACCGGTATGTCGATTCCTGATATTCCCGGAAGTTTAGCTCTAATAGAGGTGTCAAACTCATGTCTCCTTCTGTGAAAGCTTTAAAAAAAAATCTAAGAGCTGTAAATTGATTTTGGATGAAGTCCAATCTCCCAAAAATATTTTTTACACCAAGAAAACAGCTAAAGCTTAAACCTTGGATGAGTATGACAGCTGTGACTTCCGACTATATCACTTCTAGCCATATGAGGGCTTCTCTATGCCCATCTCTCCACACACACTCCTGCCATTAAACTTATGTACTTTAGAGTTCATAGGCTGTCACCAAATAAATGTTGCCCAGTCAAGTGATGAACAATGCTAGGAAAATGAATAAGATGTCCCAGGTTATGAGCATTGTTTCAACATGCATCTCTAAGCAAGACAAACATGCTTTTTAGAATCAAATAAAACCTAATTTCTATTCCAATAAGTAAGAAACATTTTTAACATTCAATCCAAAGTAAACATGAGTTGTTCCTCAATTGATTTTGATTTTTTTCCCATGTGATTTTGCATACCAGAAATTAATAAGTGATTTTTTAAAAGCTTTTCCAAAGTGTGAGGCTCAAAAAACAAGATGTCAAACTGTATCTAACTTCATTGTATTTATAATCCTTTGCAAACCTCACTCACACTGCAAAATGTGGATTTGCCTAAGATTAAATTAATCCCTGTTTACACATATCACATAATTCTATCTCTTTCATCCCAAGAGACAATACAGAGAATTTCTGAGGCATGAGTGAGCATGCTAATTTTTGACAAAATGAAGTGTAAAGAACTAGGAAATGTTTTGTTATGATAATGGAAAAATATAGAAAGAAGTGAAATGGCACTTACCAAGTATCTCCAGTTCTCAACTAGACATGCAATTCTATTGAAAAACTTGGCTTGGTTTTCAGATGTAAAGTCTTAGGTAATTCAACAAGGACATTTTCACCTCATGAGTTCTCAATTATAAGAAAATATGCCCAAATTTATCAGAATCCATAGCACCCTTTTAAGGCAATAATTTCACTGATGCATGCTACGTGATAAAATAATACTCCTTAATATAAAGATGGCATCTAAATATAAGAAAGTTTTTCTCTAAATTTAAAATAATAATAAATTATTTGGGAACAAATCAGTAAAAGATGATAGGGTCCACTATAAGAGAACTAGAAACAGAAAAAGAGCAGTCTAGATAGTATTCTTAACATAATACTCTATTATGATATCTTTTTACACAGATTAAAAAGTGTGCATTCATAAAAGTAGATACATTTCATACATCAAAGAGCTAAAAGTAACAGTGCCATAATTTAAAACCAGTTCCTATGAACATAATGTTGGGCTTTCTTTTGTATCTTCATTGTACTATATAATCTTGGGAAAATGCCAATGAGCGTAAAGATCTCATATATTCTATTGTTTAGTGGGTCTTGTTGTTAAACAACTAACAACTAACTTTTCTTGTCATTATTTGTGAGTATGAAATAAATATAAGCTGACAAATCATTATGTTCATATACACTACTTTAAATACAAGTGAATCTAGCTGTAGATGTTTTTTGGAAGAAAATATCTCTATATTGCCATATAGGATAAAAGAAAGAAAAATGGTCCTGAGTTCTTGAAATGTAACAAAGGACAGTAACATGATTGTACTTGTAGTTTTATTATCAATGCCTGGAAGATTAATTCTGTGATGATTATTGATGAACTTGTCTACCCTTTACATCTGTTCTCCTCACCGGATATTGAAGGCATACCTGGAAGTTTTGGAAGGTGAGAGATTTGTCTCCCACTCTTTGTCCATCATATACTGCAAGATTAACATTCTAATCCTATGATGTTTCCCTACATTTCTAGATATTTGTATAAGCTGTGAACATTCAGGTAAATTGTCTAGTCATAGCTGATATTCAGGCAGAAAGGAAAAGTCGGCATGTGCCTATTTGATGAAGTATCTGGATAAGGAGCTTAAGAGTATAGTAAACATACCTTGTTCTCCTTCCTACCCTATACTATATAGCTCAGTTGGTAAAGAATCTGCCTGCAGTGCAGGAGACCTGGCTTCGATTCCTGGGTCAGGAAGATCCCCTGGAGAAGGAAATGGCAATCCACTCCAGTACTCTTGCCTGGAGAATCCCAAGGACAGAGGAGCCTGGTGGGCTACAGTCCATGTGGTCTCAAGAGTTGGACACGACTGAGTGACTAAACCACCACCACCATCCTATATACAAATCAACACCAGGAATAAAGAAACAGTAAAGACGACTGAGACTTACGAACATGGATGCCTCTGGCCTGTTTAGCAAATGAAAACTTGCATGTTTCAGGGCAAGTCAGCTTAATGCTATTTTATTGATCAGGAGTATTTTGTATGATTCAGAGTAATCCTGGAAAGAGTCTGAAAGGAATCAAGATTTTATTCAAAATCTTTAGGGCTATAAAGCTTTCTCCCCTTTGCCATTTTATTCGGTCTTCTCTGAACCATACATATCATCTTCAAAGACATTTTGAAGAAGAAAATACAGCATCTATATTTGTAAAATTCTCGTTTTAAAAATAAAATATATATATATATATATATATACATATATATATACACACATACACACACACACACACACACACACACACATATATATATATATATATGGCTCAGGATTTAAATGACTTATCCAAGGCCTATGAGTATAAAGAGAGAAACTCATGATCCAGGACCTCTGATTTTTGGTGCAACAAATGTCCCACAAAATTCTGCTTTTTAATCTAAGCACTATCTTGCATTTATTAAAATGTTTATATAGAATCATACTTAGTAGTATAAATTTATACACACTACATTCAGTCTACTACTACTTATTATGGAATGAATGCAGGGTCTATTTTTTTGGCCACCTGATGTATTTTTCTTCCAGCTTCTATTCCTGATTATAAACCTATTCTCCAATGCCCTAGTTTCAGGGTACACATATTGAAGCAAGGTTGATCAACATGACTTTGCACATTTTCCTGAACACAGAGATTGGTATGGGAGCAGGGGGCACTAGTCAGAATCCAAGACTGATGTGAACAGACTGGAAAAGAGACAGTATCTTTTCTGAGAAAATTACTACCTTGGGAATGGCTAACAATGGTTATCGTCCCAACCATATGGGGGAAACTGTCTGCAAAATAAAAGTTGAGAATAGACACATATAAATAGGAGATGGATGGGGAAGAGAGTCCAGGTGAGCTTGAGGCTCTAGCATTACCCTTGATGCCAAGATTCCTATAGATTTCCCATAGAACTTGAGCACTTTCATAATGTTGACTTTTGCTAAAGCTAATCAAAATAAAAATAACATGATGACAATATTTTCTGGGTTCCTCACAGTGTTCCTGACAATAAATGGAGTATGACACTTTTTTGACTAAAAGAGTACAATAGACTCTGTTAACGAAACAATCTGAACACAATACTGAAAATCAACTATACTTCAATTTTAAAACAGGGAAAAAAGGTAGCAATCTTAAAGAAAAACTCATTCCATTTCTTATCTTATTAGAAAAGCAAGTTACCCTTGTAGAGAAAATTAGTTGCTTAAAATAATTTACATATACTTATGTTCACCAAAACTAATGTAATTTTCTGTCCATTTAAATACTTATGACATTCTTATGCAAATGATTTCATTCATTTTCCATTCTTTTCATTTTTTTCCCCATTCAAGGTTCTTATTTTGTTTATTTCAAACGCAACAATTTCAATACACAATGCCTTTTGCACCAAACTTTACCTAAACATATATAGCTATAAAACTCTGACCAAAATCACTAATCAAATTCAGTGTTGAAACTTGCCTGAAAGCCTCCAGGATATAAAATAGAAACAGAGGTAGATAGATAGATCGATAATACTATATAGATAGACTTCCATTATGTATGTGTATATATGTGTATGTGTGTGTGTATGTGTATATATATATTTGTATTAATGAGGAAATAGAATAGAACATATATCAATCCATGATTACAACATATATATGGATTATAAGGAATGTAATATTTTAAATATTAAAAATATCCTATATATTCATTACAAGGAATTGGCTCACAGGACTACAGAGGCTGAGAAGTTCCACCATCAGCCGTCTGCGATCCAGAGACTCAGGAAAACAGGTACTGTAATTCGAGCTCATGTATAATTCAGTCTGAATCCAAAGGTTTGAGAACCAAGGAAACCAATGGTGTAAATCTCAACCCAAAAGCCAAAGACTCATGCCCCAGCTCATACAATCAGGCAGAAAGGAACAAATGCACCCCGCCCCCCGCCTCCTTTCCCAGACCCTGCCCTGTTCTATTCAGGCCCTCAAAGGACTGGATGAGCTCTACCTACACTGGGGATAGCACTCTGCTTCACTGATTCAAACGTTAATCTCATCAGCCAACACCCTCATTGACACTCCCAGAAATAATGTTTAGTCAACTATCTGGGCATTCCATGACTCAGTCAAGTTGACATGCAAAAAAACCATCACAATGTTATTCACTAAAGGAGAGATATCTATATCTGTAGGGATATATAGGCTATATCTATACATGTAGAAGATATACAGATATCTATATAATAAATATATATCCTACAGTGAATAGTATAAGGCCAATAAGAATAAATTTGGATGAAAGTAAAGGTCTACATTCATTTTAAAAACAACTTCAACTAAATTAAGCATAGCTTAGGGTATACCAGATAAATGAAGCACATACTATGTCAAAAAAAGACTTGTGAAGTTCAAAACATATAGAAGTTTGGCAAGACAGCAGTAAGAAGAGAATTAATTTTAAATTGCATTACAAGTACTCAGTACTCAGTACTTGTATTACAAGTACTCCAACCCTTTGTGACCCCACGGACTGTAGCCCACCAGGCTCCTCTGTCTGTGGGATTTCCCAGGCAAGAATACTAGAGTAGGTTGCCTTTTCCTCCCGGAGGGAATCTTCCCAACCCAAGGATTGAACCCACATCTCTCGTACCTCCAGCACTGGCAGGAAGATTCTTTACCAGTAGCGCCACCTGGGAAGCCAAGATGGATTACAAGTACATGAATAGAATAAGTATTTATTGCCTACACCTGACACTTTTTAATTCTAAATTAATCAAGGGAGTAGAACACCTGAGGGAATATAGAAAGCTGGCCACTCAAAGTGGGAACAAATATTACATCAATTTAAGAACAAGTATAATTTATTTTTTAATCTTGCAGAAGGTGTGCAATTATTATTTTAAATGCCAAGAGTTTCACACTCATTGTGGAGTCCTGAAAGTGAGAAATCTTGTTATGAACAAAGTTATTTGAACTTTGTTATGAATGCTAACTGCAAACTTTATATGAAAAAATGCATAGTCCTCACACTTTCTTTTTTAATTAATATTTTCATTGTCCTAGTTAATATTTCTGAAAACATAATGGTATACATGATTGGTTTCATTCTTTGCTTTTTTAAATAAATGCAACAATCGAGACAAATATTTCTGAAGTCAACTAAGTATTATTGAATCTACCATTATTGAAGTGGTTTGCCACTCCCTTCTCCAGTGGACCACATGCTGTCAGACCTCTCCACCATGACCCGTCCGTCTTGGGTGGCCCCACACGGCCTGGCTTAGCTTCATTGCATTAGACAAGGCTGTGGGCAGTGTGATCAGATTGGCTACTTGTCTGTGATTGTGGTTTCAGTGTGTCTACCCTCTGATGCCCTCTCTCAGCATCTACCGTCTTACTTGGTTTTCTCTTACCTTGGATGCGGGGTGAGCTCCTCCCGGCCGCCACCCCTGACCCTGGGCGTGGGGTAGCTCCTCCCGGCCACCCCTGACTTCAGCTGTGGAGTACCCCCTCTCGGCCACCGCCCCTGACCTCAGCTGTGGGGTAGCTCCTCCCAGCCACCCCTGACCTCAGCTGTGGGGTGGCTCCTCCCAGCCACCCCTGACCTCAGCTGTGGGGTGGCTCCTCCCGGCCGCCCCTGACCTCAGCTGTGGGGTGGCTCCTCCCAGCTGCCCCTGACCTCGGGCGTGGGGTAGCTCCTCCAGGCCACCATCTCTGACCTCGGGCGTGGGGTAGCTCCTCCTGGCTGCCCCTGACCTGAGCTGTGGGGTAGCTCCTTCCGGCTGCCAATGACCTCAGCTATAGGGTAGCTCCTCAAGGCCAACCCTGACCTTTGGGGTGGGTTAACTCCTCCCGGTCGCCACCCCTGCCCTCAGCCGTGGGGTAGCTCCTCCCGGCTGCTGCCCCTGGCCTCGGGCATGGGGTAGCTCCTCCTGGCCGCCCCTGGCCTCGGTCATGGGGTAGCTCCTTTTGGCCGCGCTTGTGCGCCTTCACACAAGTACAAGTGGGAATGGCAAACCACTTCAGTATTCTTGCCTTGAGAATCCCATGAACAGTATGAAAAGGCAAAAAAACATAGGACATTGAAAGATGAACTCCCCAGGTCGGTAAGTGCCCAATATGCTACTGGAGATCAGTGGAGAAATAACTCCAGAAAGAATGATGGGATGGAGCCAAAGCAAAAACAATGTCCAGTTGGGCATGAAGCTGGTGATAAAAGCAAGATTTGATGCTGTAAAGAGCAATATTGCATAGGAACCTGGAATGTTAGGTCCATGAATGAAGGCAAATTGGAAATGGTCAAACAGGAGATGATAAGAGTGAACATCAACATTCTAGGAATCACCAAACCAAGATGGACTAGAATGGCTGAATTTAACTCAGATGACCATTATATCTACTACTGTGGGCAGGAATCCCTTAAAAGAAATGGAGTAGCCATCATGGTCAACAAAAGAGTCCGAAATGCAGTACTTGGATGAAATCTCAAAAATGAAAGAATGATCTCTGTTCATTTCCAAGGCAAACCATTCAATATCACGGTAATCCAAGTCTATGCCCCAACTAGTAATGCTCAAGAAGGTGAGGTTGAACAGTTCTATGAAGACCTACAAGACCTTCTAGAACTAACACCCCAAAAAGATGTCCTTTTCATTATAGGGGACTGGAATGCAAAAGTAGGAAGTCAAGAAACACCTGGAGTAACAGGCAAATTTGGCCTTGGAGTACAGAATGGAGCAAGGCAAAGGCTAATAGAGAACACACTGGTCATAGCAAACATCCTCCTCCAACAACACAAGAGAAGATTCTACACATGGACATCACCAGATGGTCAACATCGAAATCAGATTGATTATATTCTTTGCAGCCAAAGGTGGAGAAGCTCTATATAGTCAGCAAAAACAAGACCAGGAGCTGACTGTGGCCCAAATCATGAACTCCTTATTGCCAAATTCAGACTGAAATTTAAGAAAGTGGAGAAAACCACTAGACCATTCAGGTATGACCTAAATCAAACCCCTGATGACTATACAGTGGAAGTGAGAAATAGGTTTAAGGGACTAGATCTGATAGACAGAGTGGCTGATGAACTATGGACAGAGGTTCATGACATTGTACAGGAGACAGGAATCAAGACCATCCCCGAGAAAAAGAAATGTAAAAAAGCAAAATGGCTGTCTAAGGAGGCCTTACAGATAGCTGGGAAAAGAAGGAAAGTGAAAAGCAAAGGAGAAAAGGAAAGATATACCCATTTGAAGGCAGAGTTTCAAAGAATAGCAAGGAGAGATAAGAAAGCCTTCCTCAGTGATCAATGCAAAGAAATAGAGGAAAACAATAGAATGGGAAATACTAGATATCTCTTCAAGAAAATTAGAGATATCAAGGGAACATTTTAAGCAAAGATGGGCACAATAAAGGACAGAAATGGTAGGGACCTAATAGAAGCAGAAGATATTAAGAAGAGGTGGCAAGAACACACAGAAGAACTATACAAAAAAGATCTTCACGACCCAGATCATCATGATGGTATGATCACTCACCTAGAGCCAGACATCCTGGAATGTGAAGTCAAGAAAAAAGCTAGTGGAGGTGATGAAATTCCAGTTGAGCTATTGCAAATCCTGAAAGATTATGCTGTGAAAGTGCTGCACTCAATATGCTACCAAATTTGGAAAACTCAGCAGTGGCCAGAGGACTGGAAAGGGTCAGTTTTCATTCCAATCCCAAAGAAAGGCAATGCCAAAGAATGATCAAACGACCACACAATTGCACTCATCTCACACACTAGTAAAGTAATGCTTAAAATTCTCCAAGCCAGGCTTCAGCAATACATGAACCACGGACTTAAAGATGTTCAAGCTGGTTTTAGAAAAGGCAAAGCAACCAGCGATTAAATTGCCAACATCCACTGGATCATCGAAAAAGCAAGAGAGTTCCAGAAAAACATACATTTCTGCTTTATTGACTATGCCAAAGCCTTTGACTGTGTGGATCACAATAAACTGTGCAAAATTCTGAAAGAGATGGGCATACCAGACCACCTGACCTGCCTCTTGAGAAATCTGTATGCAGGTCAGGAAGCAACAGTTAGAACTGGACATGGAACAACAGACTGGTTCCAAATAGGGAAAGGAGTATGTCAAGGCTGTATATTGTCACCCTGCTTATTCAACTTATATGCAGAGTACATCATGAGAAACGCTGGGCTGGAAGAAGCATAAGCTGGAATCAAGATTGCCGGGAGAAATATCAATAACCTCAGATATGCAGATGACACCACCCTTATGGCAGAAAGTAAAGAAGAACTAAAGAGCCTCTTGATGAAAGTGAAAGAGGAGAGTGAAAAAGTTGGCTTAAGGCTCAACATTCAGAAAACTAAGATCATGGCATCCGGTTGCATCACTTCATGGCAAATAGATGGGGAAACAGTGGAAACAGTGGCTGACTTTATTTTTCTGGGCTCCAAAATCACTGCAGATGGTGACTGTAGCCATGAAATTAAAATATGCTTACTCTTTGGAATGAAAGTTATGACTAACCTAGACAGCATATTAAAAAGCAGAGGCATTACTTTGCCAACAAAGGTCCGTCTAGTCAAGGCTATGGTTTTTCCAGTGGTCATGTATGGATATGAGAGTTGGACTATAAAGAAAGCTGAGCACTGAAGAATTGATGCTTTTGAACTGTGGTGTTGGAGAAGACTCTTGAGAGTCCCTTGGACTGCAAGGAGATCCAACCAATCCACCCTTAAGAGATCAGTCCTGGATGTTTATCCGAAGGACTGATGTTGAAGCTGAAACCTCAATACTTTGGTCACCTGATGTGAAGAGCTGCCTCATTTGAAAAGACCCTGATGCTGGGAAGGATTGTGGGCAGGAGAAGAAGGAGACGATAGAGGATGAGATGGTTGGATGGCATCACTGACTCAATGGACATGGGTTTGGGTGGACTCCAGGAGTTGGTGATGGACAGGGAGGCCCGTCCTGCTCCGGTTCATGGGGTCGCAAAGAGTTGGACATGACTGAGAAACTGAAGAGAGAGAGATTGTTGAATCGAGATAAAATCTACACTCTAAATATACCCTCTATACCACATCTGTAATGATTATGCTTCCTAATGAAGTGCTTAAATACTACAAATAGTCTTCAATGAGTTTTCCAGATAAGATAAAGACAAATTTCTTAACTACTTCATTTGCTTTAACCTAGCTCTATTAACTTATTTTTTATGGTGCCATTTAAAAGCACCTTTTTTATTGATCAAAATTGCATTTTTAAAATGAGTTGGAGATAGTCTTAAAATTTTTTATGAACTAGTACCATTAACTGAAACACTTTTCATAAGTTGGGAAATGACATTTAGTGACATGCCACTAAAATGATAGCTATTAAATTTGTGGTACATTAAAACTGCATAAAATATGTTTCCATTGATGTTTATAAATTGATTCTGCCATGTGTACCTGCAAAGTAATTAAACTTTTAAATTACATATGTGCTTTTATTAATGTCCTCTGTTTGAAGGTTGGAAAAACAAAGGCAGGTCTGTAATGAATTAAAAATGACTGGAAGCAAAATTAAGAGTTACTGTTAAAGTAAATTTTGAATAATTGTATCATTAATACAATGGACTAGGCTACCCTGAAACTTATTGAGCTTTCCATCCCTTAAAGTGCTCAAACGCAGAGTGGATGCCCTTTGTCAGATTACTGTACAGGAGACTCATGAGTGAGTCAGAAAGATGTAACAGATAAACCTGAATTTCTCTTTCACTGTCTCAACATAAATATTCTATAACTTAAGTAAAAATAAATGATGATGGCATAAGGAAGGATGGATGATAAAACATCAACAGCTTTGAAAAACAGTAGGGTTTTGAATGACAGTGACTTTGCACTTTAATGAATGAGGGTCATCAGGACTTTTCTAAGACTTTGTGTTTTGAAGCCCAGAAAGCTTGGCCACTCCCTTCCCTTGTCCTTTCATGGCATGTATCACATTGCATTATATTCAAATGCTCATGTGTCAGTTTCTCTCATTAAGTGGTGAGATTTTTCAACTAAGGGCATATATTTACCTAAATATATTATCTATTTACTTTTGAATATCCAGTGCAGTCACTAGATGAAAATTAATAATTTTCACGAAACATGAAAAAAATTATTAATGTGTAATTAATGTCCCCAAAGTAATTAATAATGGATAAAAAGGTCAAGATAGTACAAAATTTATACTTCACCCAACCTGCACTATAGTCCTAAAGTCCTTAATTATTGAGAAGTACTCAGACTGTAGGAAATGATTTTGTTCACAAATCAAAATTTAGGTAAACAATATAATAAAAACTTAAAATTTCAAATGACAACTTGAGGGAATCTCAAATTCAAAGATGACATGAACAGATGGAGAGACAAAATACCATGTTCTGGGATTGGAAGAATTAATATTGTGAAAATGACTATAATGCCCAATACAATCTACAATTTCAATGTAATCCCTATCAAATTACCAATGGTATTTTTCACAAAACTAGAAGAAATAATTTCACAATTTGTATGGAAACACAAAAGACCCTGAATAGCCAAAGCAATCTTGAGAAAGACTACAGCTGGCGGAATCAACCATCTTGACTTCAAACTCTACTACAAAGCTACAATCATCAAGATAGTATGGTACTGGCATGAAAACAGAAATATCAACAATGGAACAAGATAAAAAGCCCAGAGTTAAACCCACACACCTATGGCACCTTATCTTTGACAAACAAGGCTAGAATATACAATGTAGAAAAGACAGTCTTTTCAATAAGTGGTGCTGGGAAAACTGGACAGGCATGCATAAAAGAGTGAAATTAGAACACTACCTAATACCATACACAAAAATAAGCTCAAAATGGATTACAGACCTAAATGTAAGACCAGAATCTATAAAATTCTTAAGAGAAAAACATAGGCAGAACACACTTTGACATAAATCACAGCAAGATCCTCTGTGATCCACCTCTTAGAATAATGAAAAGAAAAAGAAAAATAAACAAATGGGACCTAATTAAATTTAAAAGCTTTTGAACAATGAAGGAAATGATAAACACAGTGAAAAGACAACGCTCAGAATGGGATAGCAAATGAAACAACTGATAAAGGATTAATCTCCAAAACATACATACAGCACATGCAGCTCAATACCAGAAAATAAAGCATGCAACCAAATCAGAAAGTGGGCAGAACATCTAAGCAGACATTTCTCCAAAGAAGATATACAGATGGCTACTAGACAAATGAAAAGATGCTCAACATCTCTCATTATTAGAGAAATGCAAATCAAAACTACAACGAGTTATCACCTCACACTGGTCAGAATGGCCATCATCAAAAAAAAAGTCTACAACAATAATTGCTGGAGAGGGTGTGGAGGAAAGGGAACCCTCTTGCACTGTTGCTGCTGCTGCTGCTAAGTCGATTCAGTCATGTCCGACTCTGTGCGGCCCCAGAGACAGCAGCCCACCAGACTCCACCGTCCCTGGGATTCTCCAGGCAAGAACCGTTGGCGGGAATGTAAATTGATACAGCCACTATGGAGATTCCTTGAAAACTAACAATAAACCTACCATATGACCCCAAAATCCCACTACTGGGCATACACCCTAGCTTTTACAAAAGCTAGAATACGGAAGCAACCTAGATATCCATAGAAGATGCATAAACAAGGATAAAGTTGTGGTACATACACAGGATGGAATATTACTCAGCCTTAAAAAGGAATGTATCTGAGTCAGTTTTAAAAACATTTGAGCATCATACAAATTAATTAAATTAGAATCTCTGGGTACAGAGCCCAGGCATAGGTATTTATAAATATTACCATATGATTCTAAGGAAGACCAGGTTGAAATGGTTGAAAATTATCTCACTAAACAGATTATACCCTCCAGTCCCTAAAATTATTCTTGCCTTGTAGTACTCATAGGATAAAACTAATTGTTGACAAAAATAAATGGATTAATTAATAAGTCAATAATTAATTGACTCTGGTTACTTTGATTATGTAATCAACAAGCAATCTTTTTTTTGTATACTCACTGTTTTGGCAGAAAGCACTATAACCTTTACTTAAATATCAGAAGTGAGGGTAAGCTTCACAGGCTTGGAAAGATTTAATGCTGAATTTGGATTCATTCTAAATAAATTCAGAACAAAATAAAATGGAGGATCTATGTGAATCAAATTGAGTAAAGAATATTACTATATTTGAATACTAATATGTATTAATAACTACTACTTCAGTTGAATATAAAACATCTACATAAAAATTATAAAAAATTATCAGTTTTCTACATATCTCTATCTACATGCTCCCAATAAGCAAACATAAAAATAACAGGTACAATTTACTGAACACCTACATGCCAGGCATGGGTAAAAGTGTTTTAGTCATTATCTCTCATTTAATTTTCACATACACTCAAAAAATCTATAATGTAAAACTACTTCTGAGTTTTTTAGAAATGAGAGATTGGAAGCTTCATAGTGTTTATGATACTTAATAAGGTCTCTCAGCGATACACGGTGTCCAAGATGGGATCATTCAGGTCAATCTAACTCTGAAGGCCAGCTCAACTTGGTTAAGCAAGAGCTCTGCGGTCTTCTTAAACCAAGTGTCCGTGACAGTGCCATCATGATGCACCGGTGTTCTGTAAAAAACATCTTTATAAGTGCCCTGTTTACCCAAGAAATAGGTGAACATGGTGTGACAGTCACAGAAATGTCTCTAACTGCTAATATGGGAAATATTTTTACATGCTAAAATATGTAACTGCCATTCCTTACAGCTCACTCCTGTTAACATACCAGCACTACTTCCTTATACAACTTCATGCTCTTTATTTTGCAAAATACCATTTCAATTAAAAATAGTGGCTACCTGCCAGATTCAAAGAGCAGTAATTGCTTGTCCTGCAAATTGAATACACATAATAAGAATGATTTGAAGAGGAGAAACAGCCTCCTTTAATCATTATTTTATAAGAGTAACTAAGCCCCCACCAAAGTGAAATTCAATGGCTATCATAGCAAAAAATAAATGCCTTTTAAATTCACCAAATTATATAGTGCATTATTTAATAATCAAATCAAGTATATATATATATTTTTTCATCCCATGTCTGTTTTCCTATTTAACTTAAAAGTTCTAGGTAAATATAAAAATACTGTACTATAGTACATTACATACTTTTTAAATTATGCACTTTAGTAATAGAGAAGAACAAATCTGACTCCATATTGGATCTGTTTCTTTCACTGGAACCTTTGTATTCTACTGGCTTTGCTATGTCAATAACTCATTAAAGGGATGTGCCTTGGCTCATAACATATATAATGGCCCATCTCGGAATCCTGACTCCCATGCTGAGCTTTGAGCTACAGTATCTTCGTGTAAGCTCACAGGAAACATCCCTTCAGAGTCTGGCTGGACCCAGGAAATACTTGCAACAACTTATCTCCTTTTTAACTTTAGCTTTTCACCTCCCTCTCTTGGCTCTATAAAAGAAACAGGCATCCAGGC
This sequence comes from Giraffa tippelskirchi, assembly GCF_054371585.1. NCBI lineage: Eukaryota > Metazoa > Chordata > Mammalia > Artiodactyla > Giraffidae > Giraffa > Giraffa tippelskirchi. The sequence goes on along the minus strand of NC_137280.1, from coordinate 172,237,969 downwards.
TGCAGCAAGATGATTCTTTGGGACACAAGTTCATCATCTTCCGGACTTGCTGGCTTTTTGAATAAAGTTGCTATTCCCTGCCCAGCACTTCGTCTCTTGATTGACTGACCGGCCAAACAGTGAGCCGTATGAGTTTGAACTAGGCAACACTTCCAGTACATTTCCCAGATGAAATCAGTGTGTATATACACCCATAGCAAAACTTATGCAATGGAATATTTGCAATTTGGTAGTGAAGCATAGGGATCTGGGAAAATGGCTAGGTTTCGTTAAGGTCGTTAAAAAACAGAAGATATTTGAGGCTGATTATTGAAGGTCCACTCCATCATATTAGGTTTATCTTTGCATCTCAGCACAAAGCTGAGAACATTAGAGTGTCCAGTAATTGTGATATAAATCAATTATAATTAATTAACGGACAAACAAATGTATGGAGTTACCAGGGGTCAAATCCTCAGATATATAAGTTGACATCATCATCAAGGTATTATTTGCAGTTTCTTTGTTTTAATTCTATTACTTTTTTTTTAGGTTGTTCAACTCCTGAATGATATTAAATTTCTTGGGAAATGTAACACATAAGAATTTTTTTAAGATTTATTTAAGCTAAATTGATAATTTATTAGTAGATATCATAAATTTGTAAACTTCCTCCTAGTGCATAGGTTCATCACAAAAGCCAAATTATATTAGAGAAGCTGCCCATTAATCACAGAATAATAATAAGGAATATTGCTATTGCTTTAACCATAAGGTTAGTGTTTTATCTTTCACATCTTCAGAGACACATTTACCTAGAATATAATCAGTCTTGATCACTGGAAGCCTTGAGACATCTTCTTTTTTTTCAGTATCTCTTAAGTAGGCAGTATCTCTTAACAGAACTTTTTCTCATCACAATATTCTTTTAACAATTACCATATTATAATTATCTAGACATCAGTTTATATGGTATTAGTTACAACTTCAGTTAAGATTTTGGAAACGAGGTATATTTACAAATTCTTTCCCAGATCAAGTACTTCAATCTTTCAGTCAGTCATTAACTCAAGAAATATTCTGTAGTGGACATTTGTGGTTCCGTTCACAGTAGCAATTTCTGCTTTTCTAATAGTCCTCAGTTTCCACGCTAGGAGCCACATGGTTCCAGAAAGCCTTACTAGTGTTGCAGCACATGAGCTAGACTAAGCCAATTGGGTAGCCAAACACACAGGCACACGAACATGTAACCCACACTTGACTAGTGAGAATCTCTTTTGCTATAGGGTGTGTATTATATGGATAAAAGACCTGGAATGCCTGTAGCCATTTTGCTTTCATGTAGAAAACCAGTCAAAGGGTGGAACCGATACATACGGACCAAGACATAGAATGAAAAGACAGATGAAACCCCAGGAAATGAAAACAAGACCCTGACACTATGAACCTCCGGATCAAAGAGCACCTAAGACCGAACCACTTCTGGGATTACAACTGCCTGACAGCCACAAGACTGTGCCCTCCCACAGAGTCCTATCTCAAAAGGGACACCCCCACATTCAGTTTAATGCTCTCATGTTGCCTTCTTGATATTCTTAATAATTTTATCTTAGGATCTGAGTTTCTAAATGAAGTCCTATGGAACAATGGAGCAGGGCTATGAGCAAACCAGACGTGCATGGCAGTAACCAGCATGTGTGCGGCAGTCCTGACTCTTGGAGCCCTGTGAGTAAAACCAGTCGGGACCTGGACACCGCACTGCAGAGGCAGCAGCCAGGGCAAGTGGCGTGGCCTGCAGGGAGCAGGGCTCCAGGCGGGGGCCGTGTGAGGGCCTCGCCTGTCTTTACAGCTGTCCCACAGCCATCTGCACAAAAGTTATCTCTGGGGACTGTTGGGACTGTCCACAGTATACTACAAGTAAATGCAAGAATACACACTGCAATAAAACCTATCCTGGAATCCTTCAAAGAATTTAGAAGCTCTGGTTTTGAGAAATGGCTGAAATCTGGAACACTGCAAAGCAAATATCCACAGGCTTCAGTTCAGCCCAGTTCAGTCAGTCAGTCGTGTCTGACTCTTTGCGACCCCATGAACCACAGCACACCAGGCCTCCCTGTCCATCACCAACTCCCACAGTCCACCTAAACCCATGTCCATTGAGTCGGTGATGCCATCCAACCATCTCATCCTCTGTCGTCCCCTTCTTCTCCTGCCCTCAATCATTCCCAGCATCAGGGTCTTTTCCAATAAGTCAGCTCTTCGCATCAGGTGGCCAAAGTATTGGAGTTTCAGCTTCAGCATCAGTCCTTCCAATGAACACCCAGGACTGATCTCCTTTAGGATGGACTGGTTGGATCTCCTTGCAGTCCAAGGGACTCTCAAGAGTCGTCTCCACACCACAGTTCAAAAGAATCAATTCTTCGGCGCTCAGCTTTCTTTATAGCCCGACTCTCACATCCATACATGACCCCTGGAAAAATAGCTTTGACTAGACGGACCTTTGTTGCCAAAGTAATGTCTCTGCTTTTTAATATGCTGTCTAGGTTGGTCATAACTTTTCTTCCAAGGAGTAAGTGTCTTTTAATTTCATGGCTGCCGTCACCATCTGCAGTGATTTTGGAGCCCAGAAAAATAAAGTCAGCCACTGTTTCCACTGTTTCCCCATCTATCTGCCATGAAGTGATGGGACCAGATGCCATGATCTTAGCTTTCTGAATGTTGAGCTTTAAGGCAGCTTTTCATTCTCCTCTTTCACTTTCATCAAGAGGCTCTTTAGTTCTTCTTTGCTTTCTGCCGTAAGCGTGGTGTCATCTGTGTGTCTGAGCAGAGGAGGAGCGCTGCCCGGTGGAGAGACAGCCGGGGCTGCACTGGAGTCATGAGGCCCCTCGCCCGCCAGGCAGTGCAGCGGCACTGTCACAAAAGACCTCAATCAAAAGTGTCCAGGCGCAGCTTTCAGCATTTCACTGAGATAACGGTATATTTTAAGCTGACTCTCCCAGTCAGATTCGGTTTCTCCATCCACGGTATTTTCATCTTTTAGTCATCACTGTAATGAAACTTAACATGCTGTATTTTAAATATTTTGTGTGTGTGTGTATGTATGTATGGACTCTTAAAGTCCAAAGGCAATTTCTTTTCCATTGTCTAATTTTGATCTGTATTGCATTGTTGGGAACATATCAGTGTCTCAGTAAATACTGGTTCACAACCAAATAGGAGAACTATTAGCCATGTTTTCTGGAAGGTATCCACATATACAGGACATCCAGTTAAGGCTGTCTAATAGGTTGCTGATTATATAAAAAAGGAGTTAGTCTAGGAGCTATGTCTTTCCTAGTTGATAGCCACAAATATCTGGAAGTTCAAAGTAATGTGTCTGTGTTTGGGGCTTACTAAGCTCCTAGGATTTGTGAGGTAATGATTTTCATCGTATTAGGAACCTTTTTGGTGATAATTTCCACAAATGAATCTTCTGTTTCTTACTCTCTTTGGGGAACTCTAGTTATACATATAATGGGCCACTTGAAGAGTTATCCCACAGGCGTACATGTTTTTGCTTTTAGTTTTATTTTTTCCTAGTTTTTTTTTTTGACAGAGTTTTTATAGCTTCAAATTTACTAATATTATCCTCTGTAATACTGAATCAATTAACTTCTTTCAGTGATTTTCTTTCTCAGACATTGTCGTTTTTATTTCTGTAAGTTTGTTTTGGGTCTTTTAAATCTTCCATTTAACTACACAGATTATCAACCGCTCTTCCATCTATTACAATACATGGAATACAGTTAATACCTGCATCACTTCTTAATTCTAATATCTGCGTCACTTCCAGGTTAGTTTTGATTTAATGGATCTTCTCCCCTATATAGGTCATATTTTTCTGCTCCATAAGATGCCTTACATTTTTTTATGATTGTACATTTTACCTTGTTGAGTAGTAGATATTTTCCTGTTACTATAATTATTCTTGAGCTTTGTTCTGGGACACAGTTAACCTTCTTGTAAATAGTCAGAGCCTTTCAGTCTTCCTCTTAAGACTTGTTAAGTGGGACCAAAGCAGCATTTACTCTTGAGATAATAATTCCCCAGTACTGAGAAAGGCATTCTGAGAACCGTGTTAAATGTTACACATATGAAGCCATCCAATCTAAGTGGGGACAGGTGCTCTTCCCAGCCCTATGTGAGCTCCAGATACTGTTTCTTCTAACCCCTTAGGGTGATCTTTTTCCTGCCTCAATTACTCCCCCCCCCCCAAATTCTCCCAATCATTAGTCTGCTGAACACTAGAGGAACTCTGAAAATCTCCTCGGTTCCTCCGTTCTCTCTTCTCAGCACTGCTCCTTCAACCCAGTGAGTCTGCTGAATTCCTCCTGGTTGCCCACTTTACCGATCTATGACCTAGAAAGTCCTTGAAGCACTAAACTGGGACAATCAGTGCTCATTTCACTTATTTCCTATCTCTCATGGTTCGCTGGCTTTGACTGCTTGATGTGCAGTGTTAAGAAAATAAAAGTTTCATAGACTTATTCATATTTTCAGTTGTTTAGGCAGGAAGACAAATTCCATCCTTCTTATTCCATTTTAGTCAGAAGCAGGAACCCAAAACTCAGATGTTTGGATAACTTCACCAAGAAATTGAAGGAAAAAATAAAAATCTTTGGTTGCTGCCTTGCAATTCTGAAGAATTTTAGCTTTGAATGTGGGATTTGCAAGGGAGCCCCGCTGGAGACTTAGAACCTCAGCCCCTTCTCCTCTCCGAGCCGCAGCCTCCGCCCTGCACTACCAGCCTGGGCTGCTCACCAGTGCCCAGAAGATGAAGGTTGGTTCTGGTGAGACCTAGAGGTGATTGTCCCTCTCCTTGGCACAACCCACAGGAGACACACAGGGGCCAGTCTCTTCCACTCCCCTCAACCTCTCACTATCCACCGCCCCTATCCAGGCAGCTGATACCGCCCAGGGCAGAGGTCACAGTGACCCCCGAGGCTGTCTGTCCTCCGTGGTTTGAGCCCGCTTGACTCCGTGGCTCACTATAAGAGTCAGGGTGTTGGTCTGGTGTATGGCAGGAGGTGGGCACCGGGCAGCAGGCCAGCCTTGCACACCCACTCACAGAGCCAAGGCCCCCGAGGGGCCTGTGAATGTCTGCACCAGCCTGCCAGAAATCCCCGTGCCCAAAGGGCAGACCATTACATAGTGAATCTAAAAAAAAATACATAAGTTCAGGTTGTGAAAGACGTAGAAGCAGCACAGAAGAAAGGAATTTTATTTGACATACTTTGGCTAGCATTTGTTTCCTGCGATTTGAAGAAAGGGGTCCTACATTTTCATTTTGCACCAAGCCTGGAAAATTAGGAAGCTGATCTTTCTCTCAGCTCTTAGCCACAGGAGATGATCTGAAGAGGTAAAACCACTCATGTGCATTTGGCAGATTCTGCAGAGGGTTCATGAGAACATTCCAGTTTTCTTCCATGGATACATGACTCCTCCCTTCCCGTGGATATAGTTCTGTGTCTGTGCCTGCCTGTGGCATCGTAAGTGCTGGTGACTGGAAAGGTGCAACATTTATGAACATAATGACTTTTCCAAACTTTTCCTGACTTCATAGTTTTCATGAATTATTTCACAGTTTGTTTTACAATCTTATAGAATTAGTCGCAGGGAAATAATTTCAATAGGCACATAAAATCCCCCATCCCTTAATCTCAGTTTCAAGCCATGAATATATAGCCCAATAAACACCACTGTAAATGATGACTTCACCACTTCCTTGAAATATACTATCGATAAGCTAATGTTAAACAAATGCTTCCTCTATTTCCATTTTGTGTTCTGATGCAAGATCTTCTTTAGGAATAAATTCCATCTATGACAGGAATTGTCATTGTTCCTTTTTTACATATGAGGAAGCTGACTAAAAAGGGTTATGCTATGCCACCGGCCATGTAGTGGGGTGTAGTTGGGAATTGCGTCATGGTTGATATACGGCAAAATGACATATACAGACTGGCATGTTTGGCAAGTCCTATGATGCAGAAAATCCGTGATTTTGGAATCATGAAAATGAGAAGATTTCTCTTTCCAGTCCATTATTAATTAATAGAACATGTTTTGACATAACAGATAAGACTTTTGTAATCCTTCTGTTGTAACTGTCTACTAACTTTCAAAGAATTCAGATTTTTATGAAAGACATAACAGAGTACTGCAACATAAACTGTATTACAAAGAGACTTTTGCTTACAGTAGACTTAAAGAATGACATTTTAGATAGCCTTTCTTCTCATACAGTATTCTGTGCTGTCATACTGAGAAAAATTTATCAAATGCAAAATATATGTTAAATAATGAATGTCCTTAAAATATTATATTTGAATTCATTTATTAAATTTAACTAAAATAAATTTTTCAAAACTGAAAAATAAGCTGATCTTTCTCTTCAGAGTATTAAAAATTATATTACTTACTTTCAATGAATTGAATTTTTCATTATTGTTATTTTAGATTTGGGGAATTGTGATTGTTTTCTTGATGTTTTCATTAAGAATCCCCAATATTTTATACCGATTATAGACACAAACCTATTGTGCTATCAATAAACATGAAATAGAAGAAAAAGATAAACTTCTGTAGATGTAAGGAAAAATAAATTCAAATATCTTTGAAATATAATTTTGTTTCTAGCGTTACTATAGGTTCAGACTAGAGTGTAGGTTCCCAAGTCAAGAAATGAGAAAAACTTAAGAGGTAACTGCTGATGCAGAGAGCCCATTTAGATCAAAGAAATATTGTTTAAAGGACTAAAGATAAAATATGTTTGTATTGCAGCTTTTAGCTTGCTTCAAGATCTATTGCTTTAAGGTTGAAAAAACACTCTGAAGGGGGCAATAATGATTCCAGATACACACATTATACGCTACTGGTGATGTCCTTTCCTATCCTCGTATAAAGTGGCTTTTTATTACTGATGTATGCCAGAGCAAATGGGTACCTTTCCCTGTAAATAATGAAAGTAGGCATAAGCACAAGAAATACATGGGGACTGCTGTAAACAGATACTTCTGTTTCATTACCACTGTTTTATTAACAAATGACTGCCATTAAAGAGATTATGAGGTTGCAAAAAGCAATCCAAAGTGAAATAGTCCAGGCCTAACTCTCATCTTGTAATGAACTGAAGGGATGTGCCTGCAGTCCGTTCAGTTCCCCACTGTTTCCATGACTGCACTTGTCTACTTTGTATTTTGAATGGTGACCTTCCTTGCCTGAGTTGGGCTTTGTGAATCATCTTTTCCATGGGAAAAGGATATTTCCAGTTAAGTCAAGCTATACACCTCTCACCTCCTAATGTGAATAGTAGTGTGTTATATATAATATATCTCACATTGGAACAACAGACTCAAAAGCCCAATCTCTCTTACTGTGGTTATTCTATAAGCCAATAGTTTGTGACCAAACTATAAGTATTTGAAGCAATCATGACTCCCAAACTTACGGTCAGCAAATTTTTAATCTTAAATGAGTAACTTCACTTTTGAATACTGAAATTTTAGCCCTCTAAATTTCTGGGGAGATCCTTAAAGTGTCCTGTTTTGAATTTGTTGAAGTGAAGGAAACCAAATGTGATAAATGGCTCTTGTGTTTCAGAGCCCTATAGTTATTTGGGATGATTCAGGTATATATTAATACAATCTTTTCTTTAAGAAGGTGAAAAGAGATGCTACTTATATATTTGTTTCATTTTTGGAGCTTGAGAAAACAAAACTGTGGCAATGTTCTGCTGAATCCAGCCTTGATTTTGAAATGGGCCTGGTCATTGGGAACCAGAAGTAACAGTGGGTAAACAAAAGTAGTGCTGCAAGATAATAACACATCACTATCTTCAAACATGGAGACTCAGAAAATAAAGGCGATTAAAATTTTATTTCCTATGTAATGAGTGCTAGATATAAAACTGAATAAATTTTGATTTTATGAAACTCATTTAAGGTTAAACCATCCTCTGTCTCTCAAAAATTTTCACATTTGCACATTACTGTATTTAACCTTTCTTTATACCATATATTTAATAGACTTCATAAACAAGGTTCTACCAGTTGTTCACATATTACATGTGAACCTAAAAAACATAACTGTATGTTGCAAAATGCAAATAATTATTTCTTTACTTATACGAGTGAGGATTTTTTTTTTTTTTTTTTTTGTATTTCCAAAGCAATGCAAGTGGCACTAGTGGTAAAGAACTTACTTGCCTATGCAGGAGATGTAAGAGATGCAGGTTCGATCCCTGAGTTGGGAAGATCCCCTGGAGAAGGTCATGGCAACCCATTTCAGTATTCTTGCCTGGAGAATTCCATTGACAGAGGAGCTTGGCGGGCTTCCGTCCATAGATTCGCAGAGTCGGACATGACTGAGTGACTTAGCACAGCACACAAAACAATGCAGCTTTTCCAAATATTCAGAAGAATAAATCTGAAAAAAGGTGAAAACTCTAAAATTAAGAATACAATAACTATTAAAGCCCTAACAAAAAAGTACTCGTTATTTTAAAATTATTGTCTAACCATTTTCTTGTTTTAGAAAATAGGAATTTTGCTTTTCATATGATTGTCTACCTTTTTTCCATAAATGCAGCATTTCAAAAGAATTCTAGGTAACAGAGCAGAATTATAAAATCTAGATCTAGATAAAAGGAAAAGCAGAGATAAGCACACAGAAACCTCAACTACTACAAGCAAACCATGCTACAAGCAAAATTTTATACCATAACCTTTAAAAACTCTTGACCAAGGAAAGAATTCTGCTACGGCAATGTTTGGGTTATTAACACCTGGAAGTCATTTTGGGAAAGAATGTAAATCAAGAAAATCTCCAGAACTCACCAATACTCACCAATTTGAAGATGAATGATAAACATGACAAGCAAGTTGTCTAGAAAAAACAAAATAAAGGCCCCTCACCACTTTCAAGTGCTGATGATGAACAGGAGGGATGATGTGCGGAACCCAAGCCTTCCTTCCAGCTAAGAAGTGGGAACCTTGCCTTATACCATTTTATATAAACTACATGTAAGACATGCCCAGGATATCCAACAAAGGCTACAAATAATTCCTGCAAAGAGCTTTCTCCAAACTGGACCAAAGTGTCATATCTCAAGTCACACAGTATACTTGGAAAGGAGAAGGAGGATAGGTTTCAGGTATAGTAGCCATGGAGTCAAGGAGAATTAAGCCACATGATGCAACAAGAGGGCAAGACAGAGAGAAAATGCATGGCAAGTAAGCAGGCATACCACAGAAACAGAGAGAATAAATGTACATCATATTTTTTAAAATGTCAAAGTGTCCAATCTAAAAGGAAACTCAGCGCAAACACACACACACACACACACAAAATAACTCTTTGGGACTGCCTCACAATCAAGAAAATCCAGGAATATTATAATTAAGAGGACAAAAATAGATTAGAAACATTCTGGAATGGACTAGCCATGCATAAAAATCATAATATTAATATAAAAGAGCCTTTCTCTGGGAAAGGAGTAGATAATCCAACATATGAAACACTGTAATAAAAGTAGTATATACGAAGATTAAAATGGTACATCACATTTAAAAAAATCTGGCATAGAATAAGAAACATTTCAACATATTATGGTTATGTCATTGACTTTGATAGACAATTCTTCAGGATTCTTGCAGAAAATAAGTCACAAATAGGGGTTAAGGGTGGACCTAACCATTATCTCTCCACCAAACTTTCCCAGAATAAATTTTAGACACCAATGAACAAATAATCTATATTTGAGGGAAATATCTAAAAAGTCATTTTTTATTGTTGTTGTTTCTATGCAATGGCTTCCCTGATGGCCAAGCGGGCAAGGAGTCTGCCTGCAGTGCAGGAAACTGCCTGCAATGCAGGAGACCACCTGCAATGCGGGAGACAGGGGTTGGTTCGAACCCTGGGTTGGGAAGATCCCCTGGAGAAGGGAATGGCAGCCACTCTAGTAGTATTCTTGCCTGGAGAATTCCATGGACTGAGGAGCCTGGAGGGCTACATCCATGGGACTACAAAGAGTCAGACACAACTGAGCACATTAGCACACACATATACAATGGCAATAGAAAGATATTCCTGAAAATCAATAAACTCAGGGAATCTCTATGTGTATAATACACACATATAAAATATAAACAAATAACTCATTTATTTTATGCAAATAAATATAAGATATACACACATATATGTGCATATGTATGTGAAAAGAGAGAGAGATACACACAAACTAAGAATGATATTTGCCCAAGGTGTAATTTGTGGATGAAGATATATTATTGTCCTTTTTGTTGATTCTTCTGCTTGATTCTTAAAATAATTTTATTAAATATATATTAGTTTGTATAAAATAATTAAATGATTACTCTAAACAATTGAAAACATCATTTTAATGATTGCTTAACATCCATTTTATGTATACATTATAATTTATTGAATTATAATAGTTTACATTTAATTTATTTCTAATTTTTACTGTCAATCATAATGTAATGGATATCTTTATCTATAAAACTTTGTACACTGATTATTTCTAAGAACCGATTTTAAGAATCACAACTCCAAAAAAAAAAGTTTTAAAATTTCTTTAGATATTAATAAATTGTTTTTCAGGGAGAATGTGTTCAGTTATCCTTTAATCAAAAGTGAATACACTGTTAATCTGACTACACACACTTTGCTCGACTAAGCACTTCATTACTTTTCATTTTTATTTATCTAGTGATATTTCTTATGTTAACAATCTTTTCTTATTAAAAAAATAAATAAATTAAAAAAAAAACAATCTTTTCACATCCACTGTTACTAGAGGGTCTTCTAACATATGAAAAATATCAGTTTACATTTCCTTTTTTGAATTTTATATAAAGATCATCATACTGCATGTGGTTTTTTCACTCATTACTATCATAACAAAGTTATCTATGTTATGGCATACAGCTATAGTTCATTTAATTTTCCTGTTGCATAATATTTCATTTTGTGATTGCAGCAAAATTTATCTATTTACTTTATTTAAAGCATTTATGATGTTTCAGAGGGTTTTTTTTGGGGGGTGGGGGTGGGGGAGGTTCCCACATGGTACAGTGGTAAAGAATCTGCCTGTCAATGCAAGAGATGCAGGTTCAATCACTGGATCAGGAAGATCCCCTGGAGTTAGTTCAGTTGTTCAGTTGTGTCCGACTCTTTGCAACCCCGTGAACTGCAGCACGCCAGGCTTCCCTATTCATCACCAACTCCCGGAGTAGTAACTCCTGGAGTAGTAACCGGCAACCTACTCTGGTATTCTTGCTTGGAAAATTCCATGGACAGAGGAGCCTGGCCAGCTACAGACAATGGGATCGCAAAAAGTCACTACTGGGCACAAAAAACTAGCAAAGGTCTTTTCTGTTACAAAAAAATGATTTTCTGAACCTTAATTGTTCATGAATGCCCATACACTTTTTTTCTCATTTAAATTTCCTTTTTTTTAAATTGGAGGATAACTGCTTTACAATGGTGTGCTGGTCTCTGCCATACATCAACATGAATCAGCCATGGGTATATGTATGTCCCCTTCCTCTGGAACCTCCCTTCCGCCTTCCACCCTATCCCACCCCTCCAGGTGGTCACCGAGCACTGGATTTGAGCTCCCTGCATCCTACAGTAAATTTGTCCTGGCTATCTATTTTACATATGGTAGTGTGTATGGTAGTGTTTCAGTGCTACTCTCTCAGTTCGTCCCACCCTCTCCTTCCCCCACTGTGTCCACAAGTCTGTTCTCTGTGTCTGCATCTCCACTGCTGCCCTGCAGATAGCTTCATCAGGACCATCTTTCACGGTTCCATATATAAGCACTAATATACAATATTTGTTTTTCTCTTTCTGACTAAGTCCACTCTGTATATTAAGCTTTAGGTTCATCCACTTTCTTAGAACTGAGTCAACATGTTCCCTTTTATGGATGAATAATTTTCCATTGTATATATGTACCTCAGGGCTTCCCAGGTAGCGCTAGTGGTAAAGAACCTGCCTGACAATGATGGAGACGTAAGAGATACAGGTTTGATACCTGGGTAGGGAAGATCCCCTGGAGAAGGGCATGGCATCCCGCTCCAATATTCTTGCCTGGAGGATCCTATGGACAGAGGAGCCTGGCAGGCTACAGTCCACGAGGTTGCATAGAGTCAGACAAGACTGAAGCAACTTAGCATGCGTATGTACCAGTTTGTTTATCTGTTCAACTGTGAGTGGACATCTAGATTGTTTCCATGTCCTGCTGCTGCTACTGCTGCTAAGTTGCTAGCTCTTGTAAATAGTGCTGTGATAAACATTGGGATGTGTGTGAGCTAAGTCACTTCAGTCCTGTCTGACTCTTTGCAACCCAATGAACCACAGTCCACCAGGCTCCTCTATCCATGGGAATTCTCCAGGCAAGAATATTGGAGTGAGTTGCCATGCTCTCTTCCAGGGGATCTTCCCGACCCAGGGATCTAACCAAGGTCTGTTATGTCTCCTGCATTGGCAAGTGGGTTCTTTATGACTAGCGCTGCCTGGGAAGCCCAAATATTGGGTACATGTGCCTTTTTCAATTATGATTTCCTCAGGATATATGGCCAGTGCTGGGATTGTTGGGTTTTAGTCCTAGTTTTTTTTTAAGGAATGCTCTTCATAGTGGCTGTATCGATTAGCACTCCCACTAACAGGGCAAGAAGGTTCTCTTTTCTCCACACCCTCTCCAGAATTTATTGTTTGTAGATTTTTTGATGATGGCAATTCTGACCAATGTGAGGTGATATCTCATTGTAGTTTTGATTTGTGTTTCTCTAATAATAAGCGATGTTGAGCATCTTTTCGTGTGTTTGGAACCATCTGTACGTCTTTGGAAAAATGTCTGTTTAGGTCTTCTGCCCACTTTTTGATTGGGTTGCTTATCTTCTGGTATTGACCTCATGAGCTGCTTGTATATTTTGGAGATGAATCCTTTGTCAGTTGTTTCATTTGCTACTGTTTTCTCCCATTCTCAGGGTTGTCTTTTCATCCTGTTTATAGTTTCCTTCACTGTGCAAAATCTTTTAAGTTTAGTTAGGTCCCACTTGTTTATTTTCGTTTTTATTTCCATTATTCTAGGAGGTGGGTCATAGAGGATCTTGCTGTGATTTATGTCAGAGGGTGTTCTGCCTGCTTTTCTCCAACTGTTTTATAGTTTCTGGTCTTACATTGAGCACTTTAATCCATTTTGAGTTTACTTTTGTGTATGCTGTTAGAAAGTGTTCTAATTTCATTCTTTTATGTATAGCTGTCCAGTTTTCCCAGCAGCACTCTTTTCTCCATTGTATATTCTTGCCACATGTATCCATTTATCAAAGATAAAGTGCCCACTGGAAAAGACCCTAATTCTGGGAAATGTGGAAGGCAGGAGGAGGAGGAGACAGAGGACAAGACGGTTGGATGGCATCACAACTCAACGGACATGAGTTTGAGCAGGCTGCCAGAGATAGTGAAGGACAAGGGAGCCTGGCGTGCGGTAGTCCATGGGGTCACAAACAGCTGGACACCACTGAGCAACAGAACGACAAGGTGCCTGATACACTTTTGTGAGTTTCTCCTGGATAAATATTTAGGAGTTACATTACTGGATTATAGGGGAAACAAAAGTTCACTTTACAAGACAAAGTCAAATTGATTTCCATACTTATTACACAATTTATTCTCCTACCAGCATAATTGATCCCAGTGATGCACATCATCTGTGAAACTCAGTAGAGTCAGACTTAACTTCTACCTAATGAATGAGTCTAAAACAGCATCGTATAGCTATCTTGATTTGTAATTTTGTGATTGTTACACATCTTCACACCTCTTTTAGTCATTTGTATTACTTTTCCTGCAAAATACCTGTTCATGCCCAAATACTTTTTCAATTCTCTTCATTTGTCTATTGATTGGCCTGTAAGAGTTATATATTTGAAAATTAATATTTTGTTGTTTACATATATTACAGATATCTAATGCCAGTTTGTGTTCTGTCTTTTCGCTAAACAGATTTTCACAAGCTAAAATTCTTAATTTGTATACAATAAAATCTGACAGTCTTTGACGTATGATTGTTTTATTGCTGTTTGGTCAGGAAACCTGCATTTTTCAAGTCTACTTATATAACAGTCATTCCTTTGCCCAAAATTCTGCCATCTCACATCTGTCATAAAGCAAAATTTCTCAGAAGCAGGGGTCTTTTTAATAATCCTCCACTCTCTTCTATTGGCAATTACTTATCCCAGAATGACCCACACACAGTAATATTTTCATTTTATACTAAGCTTGTCAATCTGCTTCCCTATTTTATTTTCTTTTACTGGTAAGGTTAGATTATTCTTGGCCCTTTTACTTCTATATAGATTTTAGAAACAGTTTATATTCATTTAAGAAGAAGCTTGTCTGAGCAACACTAAGTCTAGATTTAGGTTGTATGGACACATTTAAAACATAAAATGCTCCTTCACTCCTGCACATGAACACTAAATATCTCTTCAATTATGTCTTCATGTCGTGTCCGACTCTCTGTGACCCCATGGACTGTAGCCCGCCAGACTCCTCTGTCCATGGAATTTTCCAGGCAAGAATACTGGAGTGGGCTGCCATTTCTTTCTCCATCATGTAAGAGTTACTCAGCATGATAATTTTTATGAGTGCCAAAAGCTATCATTATTTAAAGTTTTTAATAGTTTACAGTCATTTTTAAGGTATTTAAAGCACAAACATATATTATCTGAATTTTAGAATTTATTGATCTTTTATGCCATGTAGACTTTTTTCTTTACACTGCATATCTATGTACATACCTATAATATATAATTTTATATGATACATAAATATAACATAAAATATACTTAAATATATTGGGTATGAGAACCAGCTACATATCCAAAGATAAATTATATATATCATATATATATATATATCTCAAGGATATTTACTTATCTCATAATTACTTACATTACTCAAGGAGTCATTATACCTCTTTAATTTTAGCTCATCTAATTTTCAAACATCTAAATTTCAAACATTCTGTTTCAAAGAATCTTATCAATAGTCTTTGTGTATATTTCATTGTGTCCATAACATATTTTTGTGTCACAAAGCTATCTTGTTTAGAGGGAAAATATTAATTATTTGAGCTTTCCCAAATGCTGTGGTCATTTTTAATGATATAAAGTACACTTATTTTTTTGTTTAACACTTTCTGCTTTGAATTCTTCAAGAATAGTATTGCCATTCTGCTTTCCTATCTTGCTTGTGATAATTCTCTATCTCTTACCAACTTTTTATTCTAACTATTTCAGATGTATCTCAAAAGATAGCATGAAGTTAGATTATTATTCAAGATAAACTCTAAAATTTACATCTATATTGTTATTTTTCCTGGGAGGAAACCCTGGGCCTTACGTGCCTTTATATCCCCTGAGGAGTCTTCACATCCTACTAGACAGAAGAAAAGTCCTGCAGGAATCAGATCTATTAATTTAGAAATAGCATCACTTAGTAATTGTCAATGTGAGCAGTTGCAGTTTAAAAATCTGGGGGAACTCTGCCTTAGATATTACTTTGCTTTCATGATGTCATTTACGCTCTTTCTCTAGCTGAAAAAGAAGGGGAAACTATGTTTACTCATCATGAAAACAGAGGTGCCCACACTGAAGGGTGCTCAGAGAAAAGCCTGGAAATATTATTATGTCTTCTATAAAAATCAGCCCCGGTGCTACTGGTTTTTCACAAAATAAATTCCCAGAGCCTAGACGCTATTTTTTCACCATAAAGGCCACGTTTTAAACTTCCGCGGAGATGCCATGAAAGCTTCCTACGATTCAAGTCTAGCCAGGAACCAGAGAACTGAACTAATTGGTTAAGTCTGCTCAAGGTGACAAGCTGCCGACTGGCAGACAAAACATTTAGAAACCAGGCTGAAAATGCTACATTTAATTTTACTTAGGATGTAAGAAAAGATCCAGAAGACGGGTCTGTTTACTGGCAATGAAACATTATCCCCACACTACTCTAGATCATGTGGGAGGAGGTGTGCTCTTGGAGAAAGAAGGCAGCTTGTCTCCACGGGTCTTCACATACTTATAACAATATGTTTGTGGCATAATGTAAAGTTTGACACCAAGAATGGCCATATTTTTGTTACAAATATAAACTGCTATTTAAAGTCTTTTTTTCCTAATATAAAAATAAACATAAAAAGAAAGCAACTTTTTAGCAATCTATAATACAGTACATTTTAAAATTCAGTTATCTAATGGATAATTCAGAAGGTTCAGAAGTATATTTCATGCAAGACTCTGTTTGCTGTGGGCAGTTATATAGATATATTTATGGGCTTCCCTGGTGGCTCAGATGGTAAAGAACCTGCCTGCAATTCAGGAGACCTCAGTTTGATCCCTCAGTCAAGAAGATTCCCTAGAGAAGGAAATAGCAACCCACTCCAATACTCTTGCCTGGGAAATCCCATGGACAGAGGAGCCTGGCAGGCTACAGTCACTGGGGTTGTCAAAGAGTTGGACACGACTGAGACACACACACACACCCACACACACACATATATGTTCTGTGTAAGTGGATGTGTGTAAGAGATGCAACATTAGAATATGTTGCAATTAGAAAAGGAAATAAACAGTGCAGAAGTGTTAATGACGTCACAAGAGCCATCTAAAGTCTTCCAGGGAAAAGCTGAATTTAAAATCTTACCATGCAGACAGTGGTAATCCTTCCACTTAACTTTCCATTTTCTTTTATGCTTTCATTAGCAATCCATGTTATCACTCATTTATTTTTGGAGTTGTGTGGCCTCTAGTGGTGTCTGAAAAAAGCATACAATGAAAATATTGTAAGATTGAACACATCTATCTCCTGAGACTGAAAACTCCAAAATGCTGAGTATTATTCTAACTTGAAACAGTTGGGAATATTCCAGGCCAGAATACTGGAGTGGGTAGCTGTTCCCTTCTCCAGGGGATCTTCCCTACCCAGGGATCCAACCCAGGTCTCCCGCACTGCAGATGGCTTCTTTACCAGCTGAGCCACCAGGGAAGCCCTTTGAGTGAACATAACGCTCTTATTTGACAGTTTGAGACTTTGGCCCCACTTGTCTCAAAGTTACTATTTCCAAACATAAATTTATAGGAAAATAATATGGAAATATGTATTCTATTCTTCATGTTGCTGTTTTTTACATTTTTTTCCGAGGTCAGTATCAATATTTAGACTTTCTAAGAAAGTATTTCCCCAAATCAGTGATATATTTTTCAAAAGGACATAATAAAATATAAAAATTTTTGTTTGAATGTTATAAGCTTTTTACCTTTAACTCAAAAATAAATTTTAATTAATTTAATTTAAAATGTTTGTTTTCTAGAGTACCTGGCTTTTTTACCTAAAATTCTGAAACATACATATCATAACACTACATCAGGCAAAATAAATAAGCTGATGGACAGATGTCAAAATGAATGTCACTATACTTAGTTCAATATGAAAGCTTGCCATTTACATCTCGGTCCAGAGTCACTGTATATTCAAAGACCTTAAATTAAAAAAAGTAATTAAGCTGATGAGCCAATTTAATAACGTGTTCTTCAAGAAATACTGGACTAGTTAGTTCACATTTTCTTCTTTTTTTTTAACTTTACAATATTGTATTGGTTTTGCCATACATTAACATGAATCAAAATGTAATATTATTTCAACTTTATTGATATTTTAATCCATTGGATCTCTTTCCTATTATGATTAAAGAAAAGATAGTATTGACTTGAAAGGGACTCCAAGAAATAACAAAGATGTACAACTTGCCCTAATAGGCAATTTGCCATTGGTATCTTTCTACAGATGGTACTATACGCAGAACAGGGACTACCTCTGGGATTGTCATAACTACCTCTGATGTGGTCCTTTCACTGTTTTAAAACCTTACAAATAATAAGTTTTAAAAAACTCTGAAAGAAGAAGGTAATATATTCCACATTTAAAGTATTTTCAAATTTATTACAAAGTATTTCCCTGTTGCTGGAATTATTTACCAGACTACAGATTTTAAAAACATTTCCCAATTTACCATGTTTACTAGCACAATTTCCCTCAGATTATAACGAAGGAGTTTATAACTAGAGATCAGAAGACAAGGTTGTATTTAGTGAGAAACTGAGTGATAAGAAAATACAAACTAGGTGTCTGCTAATGCCCTTTGCAAGAGAAGATTATTCAGCAGCTTTATCACATTTACACTTTATAGGAGAGCTGAAGAAAATGAACCATAGGAATATGTGAGCTATGTACTGGCAGTTATTGGAAATGGGTTTTTGATTTAGTTGCCAACTGAGAATTCAGAAACAAAATAAAACCCTTCCATGGCCATCAGAAAATATGACTTTCTAACTAAGAATAATGAATATTGTCTACACAAAGATTCCCATGTTAATTCATCCACCATCTTTCAGAGTCAGAATAGCACTATTTAGGAGCATTCTGATGGGGAACTTCTAACATTGAAAATTCACTTGTATATACACAAAAAACCATATTATATAAAACAGCAACACCATTCCCATGATGAAATTGACCAGGCAAAAGTGAATACACTTTGAATGAGTAAAAATTCTTGACAGTTGCCAATGTCCCTTAATGCTACTTCCAGGGTGTTTCATGGTGGCTGAAATTCAGCTATTCAGTTAGAATAAGCAAGTAGTAAGAAGGGCATATTTTGAGGAAAGGTTTATGTTGGGGTATGCATTTGAAATATATTTTGAAGTCAGTAGAGTCAGAGGGCATACTTAAGTTTCTATTTAATTTTATTATTATGTCAATCAATATTTATTGACCACATTAATGTTTTATTTTCAAATATGGGTAAAATATATATAAATTCATATGATAAATACCCATATATGCACATCTAGCTTGAGCCATGTTAATGCTTTGTATTCTTTATTTACTATGATCAAGGCATAAAAAGTTTAATTAAATAGAGACAATATGAGAACTATTTTAAAGCCTTTTTAGGAGAATGCTTAGCAGTCAGACTCCATATTTACAGTCAAATAAAACTTAGATAAAACATTCAAATATCAATCCTTGGCTTTGTCTGTGTGTTTTAAAACTGAAAAGCAAGTTAATAATCAATTTATTAAAAATTAGATACTAGGAATATTGTCCTGATTTGACTACTACTATATACCCTTTCTTAAATTTTTTTCATATTTGAAAAATGTGTAAAACATGTGACATGTATATACACACAGGCTTTGATAAACTGAATTTATACACATATAAATATCTATATATGTGTGTGTATATATATATATGTACGCTTATTTACATGCATACAAATATCAGTTTACTACAGAAGTTGGTAAAATTTTTGGAAATAAAATTTCCTGAATATCAATTTTCATTTAAATTTTAGGCACCACAGTTCAATTTCCAACCAGCCACTACACTCCTCAAAAGCTATGAAACTCCCAGCCTCACTCACAGACCTTTAGAAAAGAATAGCCCATCCATGTTTAGAGGTTCACATTGAAGGTGAGCTCAATGGTGATTTTAATATAATAAATATATATAAATAGTCTAGGCTAATAGCTTGTTACAGATATTTCTGTGTTTAGTAAATTAAGATAAATTCAATTAAAAGTGATTTGAAATGTGCACCAAGTTGGAGGTAATGTCTCCAAGAATTTAGAGATATTTTCTCTAAAACACTATCTTATAGGAACAGTTCTCCCATGAAGAGCTCAAGTGTCACGTTTCCCCTGAAGAATGAGGAATAACATAAGGAAGAGTAAAGGACAAGACCTTCATTACAAATGGCCAAACCCACCACCTCCCCATGGAAAAAAGTCAAAGAGGAAACCTCGGTGCTTTGATACTATGTGTGGCCTTGAAGTCAATTTCTCTTCTCTCTTTTTTTTTTTCCCTAGATCTTTCTTCTTTGACAAAGTTCAGCTTGACTTTCTAAATAAGATTAATGCTTACGGTCGACACAGATTATTCTGATGTCAGTCAAGGCGCTGCTCTCTCCTCGGTCACTAAAACAATATTGGTAATGGCAGGTATAAAACACGCTCTCCAACACAGGCAGACAAGTGAGTTCAGTTTGGAATCTGAATCCAAATTAGGTCCCATATTAATTGCAAATGGTAAAAACCTTTGCTTTAGTTTTCTAATTAAGATTAATGACAGTGGTTTGAAGAGCTGCTACCAAGACCCTGGAATTAACAGCAATCATTTTTCAACTGTGGCAAACACGCTCTCCTTTTGAAATACGTTCCAGTCCAAAATAAGAGTTGGCAAGAAGGTTGTGTTGAGGGAGGCAGAAGATTCAATAAGCCATATTTCTTCAGATTAAACCACAAATATATTGAATGCACAAAAACCTCAGGAAAAACTTGGTTTCAGGCAGCACATACCCGGCCAAAACCTGAGGTCCAGAGAAAGAGCTCAATTTTATGAAAAACAAGGGGCTCCATGTTCTTGAAGGAGATGCTATTGAAAGTTATAAATAGCCGGTAAAAATAAATGTTTCCATTTAAAGTGCTTCTGGATATCTGTTGATTGTGAGTGAGATGATTTACACAGAGTGCACAGCTGAAGCACAGACACACCATCTGGAATTACTAACCGAGAAACCCATAAACTCATCGATGTATTACATGACTTACCGTCAGGCCTCCATGGAGTAGGTATCATCAGATTCTAAAGCTGCTCATTTAGACCACTTTAGAACTTGCTTAAGACAGAAAATGTTTCATTCAGAAAGAAAGCCTCCCTTTTCGGATTGTGTTGTGTATGCTCTGAAAACAAATTCTTCAGAGGGAGATGAAAGAAAATCTGGGGAAAGAGCAGCCAGTAAGTTTTTATCTCCCAGCTGTTTTGTCAGTTTTAGACAACCACAGAAATTATGCAGTGGATTTTGTTCCATGATCAGTAATACACGTAATGTCTGAAAATATAGACCTCTTTGGAAGGACGACTGCTTGGTGCCCTTAGGATTTTGAGGTGGCTTTTTAACTTTTTTTTTTAAACAATTATGTGAACACAAGAGAGCTTTTGTGTGCCAAGACTTACGTGCCCTTTAAGCAAACAAAAATGGAAAATTTTAGCACATTCCACATTAATAGAAATAGAATTGAATTTGCCTGAGTTCTGTTTATGAATGGCATTATTTATACAGCTGTGAACTGTATTGAAACATGACAATGTGGGGAAAAAATCTCCAAGCATCGAGTTATCCAGCTGACTTCTGTTTTTTTAATGCATCCTCATCATAAAATCTAAAGCATCGATTTTTTAAAAAAATACTGAATGCCTTTAGAAAAAGTTTTAAAATCCTTTCTCTCCTGGTATAACTTCTTTTCAAATTGAGTTATGACCTATTGAAATGAACTGCATGCATGGATTTATTTTATTAACATATCTTATCATTTCTTTACTTTAAGTGTAGGAAACCTTCTTGGTTTCTCTCTCTAAATGAGAGAGGAATTCCATTTCCAACTCTCTAGTCTCTCCTGGAATTGTTGGCTATAAAGAACCTATGGGTCACTTTTTGAAAATCAATCCCTACAGCATATCAAGATTCTTGTGGTCATTCCTTCTGAAACGGGCAAAACAAGGTGTCAGACCATTTTATTTCTTAAATGTAGAAGTAAATTCATGATAAGTTTTGAGAAATCAGTATTAAAATGATAGGCTCAAAACCAAAGTAAATATTGAGAGTGTGATCAAAATCTCCATAATCATCCCCAACGCAAGCCTAAGTTTCATTCCTGGGAATCACATAGCATATGTGCATGTTTGCCCCTAGAGATGGCAATTAAGAAATGTAAACAGGTGTGCTATTCAACAGAAGGGCACATGGCAGTGAGCAGGAAAGTGGATGCGTGGGGCGACTTCGGGTGGCAGAAGTGAGCTTTTGCTCAGCTGTAAACTCTAAGTCCCTTGGTCTTTCTATCTCCATGTGGGCCTGCATGCTACATCACTTCAGAAGTGTTCCACTCTGTGCAACCCTATGGGCTGTATCCCACCAGGCTCCTCTGTCCATGGGATTCTCTAGGCAAAAACACTGGAGTGGGCTGCCATGCCCTCCTCCAAGGGATCTCTCTCCATCACTGTCATATTCTACAGAAGTCAAAAGAGTAGATATTCTTGAGTTTTGGAATAATACCAAATCAAATTTTCCATGCATAAATTATTGACTTTTCACGTAGTTAGTTAACTGGCAGAACTGACCATTAACCTACTGACTTCTTTTCCTTTTTTAAGTTGCTCCCTATCCTACCACCCACACACACATCTGTATAGGGTCTTTCTTCCATAGGCATTTACCCTTATCAACTTAGTTCCAAGACAACTGGGATTAGCTGTTGTATGAATCAAACTGTGTGAAACAAACTGTGGAAAATTCTTAAAGAAAAGGGAATACCAGACCTTCTTACCTGTCTCCTGAGTAACTTGTATACTGGTTAAGAAGCAACAATTAAAACTGGACATGGAACAACAGACTGGTCCCAAATTGGGAAACGAGTACGCCAAGGCTGTGTATTGTCACCCTGCTTAATTACCTTATATGCAGAGTATATCATGCGAAATCCAAGACTTGATGAATCACAAGGTGGAATCAAGATTGCCCAGAAAATCTCAACAACCTCAGATACGGAAATGATACCACCCTAATGGCAGAAAGCAAAGAGGAACTAAAGAGCCTCTTGATGAAGGTGAAAGTAGAGAGTGAAAAAGCTGGCTTAAAACTCAATATTTAGAAAACTAACATCATGCCATCCATTCTCAACACTTCATGGCAATTAGATGGAGAAAAAATGGAAACAATGGCAGATTTTTGGGTTCCAAAATCACTGTGGACATGGACTGCAGCCATGAAATTAAGACACTTGCTCCTCGGAAGAAAAGCTATGACAAACAAAGACAGCATATTAAAAAGCAGAGATATTATTTTGCCAGCAAAGGCCCGTCTAGTCAAAGCTATGGTTTTTCCAGTGGTCATGTATGGATGTGAGAGTTGGCAGATAAAGAAGGCTGGGCGCCAAAGAATTGATGCTTTTGAACTGTGGTGTTGGAGAAGACTCTTGAGAGTCCCTTGGACTGCAAGGAGATCAAACCAGTTCAATCCTAAAGGAAATCCACCCTGAATATTCATTGGAAGGACTGATGCTGAAGCTAAAGCTCCAGTACTTTAGCCACTTGATGCAAAGAGTCAACTCATTGGAAAAGACGCTGATGCTGGGAAAGACTGAGGGCAGGAGGTGGAGGGGGTGACAGAGGATGAGATGGTTGAATGGAATCACTGACTCAATGGACATGAGTTTGAGCAAACTCTGGGAGATAGTGAAGGACAGGGAAGCCTGGCATGCCGCAGTCCATGGGGTCACAAAGAATTGGACACGACTTATCGACTGAATGACAATGTATCTTGTCTTCAGATCATTACAAAAAGTGAAGATTCAGATTTGATATAAGAACTGGAAGATATTTGGGGGAATCAGCATACATACGGGGGCTTCCCTGGAGGCTCAGGCAATAAAGAATTGACGTGCAATGCAGGAGACCTGGGTTCAATCCCTGAGTCAGGAAGATCCCCTGGAGAAGGAAATGGCAACCCACTACAGTATCCTTGCCTGGAGAATCCCACGTATAGAGAAGCCTGGTGGGCTACAGCCCATAGGGTTGCAAAGAGTCGGACACAACTGATCAACTAACACTTTCACTTCACTTTCATCATATATACATCTCAGTATCAGTTCAGTCACTCAGTTGTGTCCAACTCTTTGCAGCCCCATGGACTGCAGCACGCCAGGCTTCCCTGTCCATCACCAACTTCCAGAGCTTGCTCAAACCCATGTCCATCCAACCTGTGATGCCATCCCACCATCTCATCGTCTGTCATCCCCTTCTCCTCCCGCCTTCTTTCTTCTAAAACTCATAAAATTAAAGGATAGAGAAAATCATTGTTTTGATCTGCCAATATAAAAGAAAATTGTTGTTGTATCTTCAAAGCCTCCACTGTCTTAGTTTAGCTATATGTTTCCAATCAGCAGTTCAAACGTGTATGAATACATAGTGCTATCCCCGTTCCTGCAGTTATTCGGGTAAATGGGGGATAAAGTAATAGCCTTTACTGTCCTGTTTTTCCATGCCATGTCTATTTAACTTTATGTTTTGCCCTGATATTTTAATTTTTATTTTCTGATAGTTTCCTAGAACTTTAGATCAGCTTATTTTCTCTAATCTCCAACTTGTGTTCTCCAAAAACCGTTCCTTTGCCTAGCTTTGTGTTCCCAACATTAATAGCTGAATATTGTCCTCCAGGCAATATCTGGGTGTACCCTCCACTCCATACTGCACAGACGGTTACAACCTCCAACTTGATAGTTGCTCCCTAAGTTAGTGTCCCCAAAAGGAAACAGATGTCATTTTCACATGAGGATACTTTGAAGAGAGTTTAATACAGAGATTATTTACAAAATTTCAGAATACCACAAGAAACATGAGATAGCGAGAGGCTAGTAAAAGCAGGGTTGGTATAAGTCCTAGAAAGCCCAAAGGAACAAGAGAGGGAAATGGTTACCAGAACCCATAAGATGAAGGTCAGCAGAGAAGGTTGCTATTGGAAGAACAGTGAACTTGTGAGGAATATAGAAAACCCCAGGTAAGCCTGCAACGAGGAAGTCAGGAGAAGATACAGCCTTCCCATAGGTGCAGACTATAGGTGTACCCTTCCCATAGGTGTACCCTACTGGGGTACAGCAGGCCTACCGTTGTGGTCCACACAGATGGGACACTGGCTTTGAGAGCAGGATGAGGAGTGGAGAGCAAAGTGGGAGGACAAGCGGGAACCATCCAGCAACCCCTCCCTCTCCTGGACTAACCACAGAAAATGGAGTGACTTACATATCTCAATCCATGTCTCCTTTGATTGTATGTTTCCACTGACAACATGGAAGGCTAAAGACTAAAGCCACTCCAGTCTATGAATCAGGAGCAACATATTCATAAGTTTTTCTAATGTTTATATGTAAGATTTAAAGGTTAATGTCTATTTATTTAGATCTAAGTCTTATGAGAATTCCCATTGTACAATTTTGATGGAGTTGGTTTTCTCATGCAAAACTGAAAGAGTAAAACAACAGTGAAAATTAGGAACTGAGTGTGATAAAAAACACTCTTATCTTGCCATCAATATGGAAACATTTAACTTAAAAATAATTAGATTCCAAAAACATAAAAAGAAGATAAATGTTAGTGTATTAATTTTTTCTATTAGTCATAGACAGTGATTCCCTGTTTACCAATACATATGTACTTCCTTATTTCACCAAACTCATACATCACACGGGCTTCCCTGATATCTCAGCTGGTAGAGAATCCACCTGCAACGCAGGAGACCTGGGTTCAATCCCTGGGTTGGGAAGATCCTCTGGAGAAGGGAAAGGCTACCCACTCCAGTATTCTGGCCTGGAGAATTCCATGGACTATATATAGTCCATGGTGTTGCAAAGAGTCGGACAGGACTGAGCGACTTTCACTTTCATGCATCACATACTTATCACAATCTATGTTGTCTAATTCATGAAGGACATTGTCTTCTTAGATTAAGTAAAGCTCTGTGATCTACTCCTCTAACTGGTGTTACCACTCCCATCTTTTCGCATCCTGCTCACTCTAAGGTCTGATTAAGCTCCAAACATGGCCCCATCTCTGCTGAAAGACACTTTTGATTAGTTGCACGCTGCCTCCTGAGTTAAGAACGTCCCTTCTAGAAACATTCAGGATCCTCTGCCATATGTCCATAATTTATCTTTCCAGACCAATCCCACATTATCTTCTTATATAAAAGCACCCTAGCCTACAGAGCACATTCATGCAAATTAGAAAAAGATACCATCTCTGGGAAGATAAAAGCCTGAAGGTACAAGCTGAGGCAGAGGAAATGATTGCCTTTGCAAGAAGAAAAACATCTTTCCTTTAGATGAGCACACCGTCCACACCAGGGCACACAGCTCCTCTAGAAAAGCTTGTCAGGCCATCACAAGGTTCACAACCATGCCCTCACCATCCCTGTGTGTGCACACTGTATGTCCCTGTTAAAATGGATCATCTGCTCTTCTCCAGAGTAACCCCTATGAATGGCTACTTTGGCGGCCTATTTATGTTCCTCCTCTCCATTTCCATATTTTGGAGTCTTCTTAAACTTTCCTAACTTTTACCTCATTCAGGCATGCACTCAACCTCTATTTTATGTGTGCCTACGTAGCACGTCTTATGACTGGTTTTGGAGGTGCACAAAATTGCATATTTCTGATTCATGGAAATTTCTCCTCACCCCCATGACTCATTATGATTATTCCTTTCCCTAACCAGTTCACTGCCCAACACACAAAATAATTGACCTGCACTTGCCTTTGGGAAACTGTGCATGTTGCTGTCTCTAGTAATGTTTTCATAAACAGACCTTCCCCTTGCTGTTACACTCGATACCACAGATTTCAAAATCTCGGTAGCCAGAACAGTGCCTAGCTCTGTAACTTGAAGAAAGGATTTAAACTCAGTTGAATTATTCATCATCTATCCTGTAACCATAACTGCCACATTCTGATTGTAACTCAGCCCTTGTTTAATAGGTCAGTAACGCTGAGTGCCTTTTCCGTTCCATTGCACTTTGGGTTACTTAAAGATTACATCCTTTCACTAGAGTTCTCAACCAGCATTTAGTGGTATCTTTCAGACATGTGGCACTTGTACAGCTGGAGACAGAATGGTAGAATTATATGGCTCTTTGAATTTTTTCTTTCCTCTTTTTTTGGGGAGAGGGGCAGCTTTTCACCTAATGATGAAGACTATTTTTTACACACTCTAGCTTTTTTCTTCTGCTAGATTCCCCATCAACACATGGTCCAGATAAATATAGCTGTCAACATCTTCACCTTCCTCTTTTTATTTATCTTGACAGATCCTTTGATGCAGTATTAATTTTATCCACTTCACTATGGAGGTGATTGTTTCAACTCATTTTTATATGCTTCTGTACATAGATGCTCCATTTAATACCAGATATGACTGGTCTGTGGAAATGGAAGCTATTTCCATAATGAACATAAAATTGGCCTATCCAGCAGTACCTATTTAAGTATTTTAAAATAAAATAATTTTTATATTTGAATAAAATACCTATGAATTCCTAGATAAAAGCATTTAACTGTACCAGTCCAGCTGATAAATAACTACTCTCCATAACTGGTACAATAAATATAGAAACCATCCTTGAAATGATTGAAGAGGAAATAAGAAACGAAGACACAAATCATATTAATTTTATCAGTTATTTTGATTAAGTTTTCCTATAAAAAAGAAGGAAAATAATGTTAGTATGAGACGTGGGTGTGAGATTTAAAAAAAAAATGACTTAATGGGGCCAACAGAGAATGTTTTATGCTGATGAAGATTGTTAATAATAATGTAGATAAACATAGAACAGATTTTGCCAGAAAATAACTTGTGATAAAATTCAAAGAACAATTTTATGTCCTTACTTATCTGACCTACCAGGGCATTCCATAGGTTCGACCATACCTTCCTGCCTAAAGCACTTCCCTCTTTTGATATTTCTGATACCACATGCTACAAATCTTCTATTTCAATCATTACATCATTTCTGTCTTGTTTGTTTACTATAATATGATCTTGTGCAGCAGAACTTCTTATAGAAATTCAGATGATAAATCAGTAAGTCTGGCAATTGCACAATTCTAGTAAGATTCTAAACGATGCTGATGCTATAGGTCTACGGAGCATAGTTTGAGTAACTATGACTTATAGAATCTTTAAATGCTAGAGTGTTTCAGGACCTAAGTCTGGGATATTCCTCTCTTTTCACCTCTAGGTATTTTCACATAGTCCACTGGCTTTAAACAGGATAAATCTCCCGTACAGTTATCTATTAGGAAATCCTGACTTAAAAAGACCATTTTGATATTCTTGTATGTCCAATTTCAAACCTGTGGTTGTAACATCCAAATTGGTTTCTCTTCTAGTCTTTTCCCATCTTAGTAGATGATACTACCATCTGTCCATTGCTCAGGCCAAGTGTCTATGGGACATTTCTTTCTTTAAACAGGTTTCTTAGCCAATCAGCCCACCAGTCCTTTCCCAGTTCTACTGATACTCACTTCTTTGTATCCACACCTCTAACTCCATCTGCCTACTCCTAGTCACCATGATGTCACCCAGACTTTTGCAAGGAACTCACCCTCTGCTATGGTCTTTATACAAATTCAATTTTTCCATTAATACCCAGAGCAAATCTTTATAAAAGTAAATTAAACCACGTAAATTCACTGTTCTTCCATGAGCCATGCTTTGAGTAGCAAGGCCTGCTGCCTGTATCTCCAGACTCCTTTTGCAGCTGTTCCTTCTCCCAACTTTGTGCACAGTGATGCTGACCCCCTGTACCCTTCCTCAAATATACTCTGCCAGTCTCTTTCCCATCTCAAGACCTCTGCATTTAGGGCTGCATCCTAGGGTGTTCCTCCTTCAGTTCTCAACATATATAATTCCTTTTTTATCCTTTTACATTCATCTTTGATGTCCTTATAGAAACTTTCAGGCAACTGGATTGAAAAAAGCCATCCACCTCCACCTTTACCCTAGTTACTCTCTAAACTCTAATACACTATGCTATTTTCTTTGTAACACTTACCATGATATAAGTGACCATATTTATATATTTACGTGTGTAATGTCTGGTTCTATGTGATTGTATGTAGCTTCTACGAGGACAGGGATCCTGACCGCCAATGAATCTCCACTGCCTAAAACAAAGTAACTGAAAAAGTATCCATGGTATTTTAGAGTAATCAAGAAACTATTTGTAGCATTTTAATAGACCCAAATGCTGTCTTCACAATTCAGCACACCTATATTCTTTGGTGTACAATAACTATTTCCACTTAATCCATTGCTTACTAGAAAACTGGGTAACTGAAATGCCCATCTAATTTGTTTTTTACAATGATGACAAACTTCTTCTAACTTAATTTGAGAGCTTGCTCTCAAGTGGTTCCCTCAAATTGCTTAGACTATTCACTCGAAGCCTAGGTTCTCCATAGGTAAAAAAGCTAAGCCCTTTAACTCTTATCGTAAAGTTACTTTCCACAAGTGTCTTACATGGTCCACTGGCACATTACACTCTATCCTTCTGGGAGCCTTAGTAAGCTTTTGAAATTGCCGGGAATTTCACAAACCAGCCATGGCAACAGTCTTGGGGGTTTCCTTAGACTCTGATCAAGATCCATTCAAATGCCACATTTCATTGCTTCCTCCTTTCACTTATCCAATCACTCCTTCGTGAAATTTTTAATGGGCACCTACTATATGTCAGACCCTCTGGTATGTGCCAAAGGTAGAAGAAGGGGTGGAAACCTGACAGACGGTTGCTATTCTTAAGGAGTCTACAGTGGGAGACAGATATTAAAGACATAATTATTCAAATGATTTTTTAATCATGTGGAATCTGCATGCACAACAAACTTTGATTTAATCTGAGATCCTGAGGCAATCAAACTATTAAGAACGTAAAAGCAGTGCCTAAAAAATAAAACAAAAAACAACAATCAAAACAAACAAAAAAGAGGTGTCTATATATAGAAGAATACATCCGATTTGTATTCAATATATATTGAATAATGTAAATATGTATAAGTATATTACATATACAATATATATTTTATGCAAAGAATGGAAGCATGTAACCATAAGCAGATATAGATAAAGATTAAAGGGACAAGAAGAACAAAGATGCGAGTTCTAGTGCTAAAGATATCATAAATATGAGCTCTCGATCAATTATTTCCTTAGTCCATCTACAAATTCATTATCAATCAGACCAACTGAGCAATAATCCCTCATTAGGAATCTAACGCAATTTTCTTCCTAGTGTCTGTTCTCATTCTTTTTCTTGCAGCAATACCTTAGAGGA
The DNA here is from genome assembly GCF_054371585.1 of Giraffa tippelskirchi. Taxonomy (NCBI): domain Eukaryota; kingdom Metazoa; phylum Chordata; class Mammalia; order Artiodactyla; family Giraffidae; genus Giraffa; species Giraffa tippelskirchi. Next base: position 172,207,920 of record NC_137280.1, on the reverse strand, counting down.
GAAGAGAATCCTAATTCTCTAACTGCAAATTCATTGGGGAAGTCACTAGGATAGAAACTATAAATAAATCATAGTGACTTAATACCTCTTTTTTTTTTTTAATCACCTTCTTAGTTTAACTACTCCCACTACTGTGGCTTTTCCACATTCAAATGGCTCAAATGAGCCCCACTTCCCTCCACCCATCTCTACTTCCCTGCACATCAGTTTTGATCCTTGGTATTATTTATATGGCCTGTAGAAAAGTGCTACATATTGACGTGGGATTGGAGAAAATTATGTAACATCTGTGCTCCATTTTCTAACTTCCCCATCTGTAAAACTTGATGTCATAATATTTATGCAATACCCCACAGAAGTGATATAAGAATGTATTCATGTTAGTAAGGAACATTGAGATGTAGGGCACACCAGAAGTATAAAATGCTGCTACTATTCTCTGACAGGTTGGTCAAGCTCTATAAATAAAATGGTCAGGACTTGAGAAACATATGATGGTCTATAATGACTTGCAGGTGGGCCACAGTCAGGCGACTTGGAGCTCCCATTCTGAAGTGTCATGTCATTGAGGCTGTGTAAATGTCATCATGCACATTTTTGTGGTGGTAGCCTTTCAACTCCATAACTCTAAAAATTAAGGTTTTACTTTTCCAATGCCAATGTGAATGTACTGTGGTGAGGATACACACTCCATTTTATAGGTGAGATCTGAGTAAGTGATTTTAGAGGTTACGGTTTAAACTATTTTCTTGGATGCTATCACTGGAAAAGGAAGGGAGCAACCACATAGGAAGGTAGCTTTTTAAAAGGGCAAAGCAGAACCACTGTTAGTAAAAATACTCTCGTTAAAACGTGCAAATCTATGGAGAAAACAAAGAATTGGACTCACAGCCCTGAATAGTTTTAAAGTGAAAGAATGACATTCAATAAGTTTATGGTCACAAAGGAACCCACACTTGCCTCTCTCTCTCTCCGCATTCCTCTTTACCTTTCTGCACATCTATGTGACCAAATACACTTAAATGCTTTTCCTATACCCTCATGACTGTGTACATAGCCCAACCACCTGTCCAGCCTCATCAGACTAATAGCTAAAGCTGCTTGACAAAAAGAGCAATGCAAATGTTATGTAAAACGTACACCTCTATAAACATTAGGGATGACTCTGCAAATGTGTAACTTGTATTAACTATTAAAGCCTTAGGTTTAATCAACTGTACTTGAGATTAAGCATACCTCAGTCCCTAAATTTGCACAGACTAGAGACTATTAAATTACTCGCTTTCAGTGAATTGATGATTTTACCTACAGAAAAAGTTTTTGTCCTCATAAAACTAGACTATGCACAGAGAAGACTGGTTGTGTAGGCAGAAGCAGGAAATTTTAAGTGAACCCATTGTACATGGAAACCAATAGGTGAACTGGAAGTATCATGAGAAACAGAAAAGGTCATAGTGAATGTTTACCTTGTTTTAGAAGGACATTTTGAGAATGTGGCAATTCATTAAAATGTCTTTAAAAACAAAAGAAAAAAACTAGAAAATCAAATAAATAAAATTATAAGCAGCACAAGAAAACATTTTTTGAATGATGCTGAATGGTAGGGAGACCGGAGTGATCAACCTGCAAAGCTATGACCGAGAGAGGCATTGCCTATTGGTCACATCGCCTGGGGAAGACGGGCTCCTCCTGCATTCTCCGTCAGTGCCCAAGGGTTGATGTGGGCAAGTGTCTTTTCTTCAATTACGTGTCAATACAGAGTTTCATAAACAGATAACTTCAAGAAAGCTGCCAGTGAAATTTCAATGCTCCTTTACTATAAAATGTACTACGTCTAATGTCTAAAACAGAAAGATTATTTCTAAGAAGCATAAAATGAGACAGAGTAAGAAATAGAACAAACTTCTGCAAAAACAGAAGACCATGGTCTATTTGGGGACTTACATATCTGAAGAAAAATAAGATAGTCAATGAAATCTATCGTTAAATGGTAAAGAAAATTATGATGTATTTAAGTTTAAAGAGAAGCAAATAATAAAAATAGATTAAAGAATATCTGTTTACCACACTGAGTAAAATAAATATGAGAGATTGTGAAAATTAATATCTAGGTCCAAATATAATCATCTGGGATCTTAGCCAAGTAGGGATGGTGTTTTCACAAACATCTTTTCTCATTTCCTCTTGCTCTTGAAATAAATCTAAATACAATTTCTTGTTCATGTTTCTCATTTTTCAGACGGTAAAGAATCTGTCTGCAATGTAGGAGTCCTTGAGTCAGGAAGATCTTGAATAAGGGAATGGCAACCCACTCCAGTATTCTTGCCTGGAGAATCCCATGGGCAGAGGAGCCTGGTGGGCCACAGTCCGTGGGGTCACAAAGAGTCGAACACAACTGAGTGACTAACGCTTTCACTTTCACACTCTCTCTCCTGTTAAAAAACTCCTCTCCTGAACTTTTATTAAGGCAGTGGCATCCTACTCCAGTACTTTTGCCTGGAAACTCCCATGGATGGAGGAGCCTGGTAGGCTGCAGTCCATGGGGTCGCTAAGAGTCAGACACGACTGAGCAACTTCACTTTCACTTTTCCCTTTGATGCATTGGAGAAGGAAATGGCAACCCACTCCAGTGTTCTTGCCTGGAGAATCCCAGGGACGGGGGAGCCTGGTGGGCTGCCGTCTATGGGGTCGCACAGAGTCGGACACGACTGAAGCGACTTAGCAGCAGCAGCAGCAGTGCTTATTCTTTCTTTATCTTCATTCCCGTTATGGACACAGACTCTGAGGAAACTAGCTTAAACTGCAGCATGTGGGGGTTAAGTAAACCAACGGTGATAATTTCTTTCCAGATCCACTAAGTATTGAAAGAACTGGGTGGAAACCCTGGAATTCTTCCCCAGCATCTCTTTTTCAGACGTGATTTAAAATACTGGATTTATAAGAAGAACAACTTTCTACTGTCTATGTAACAAAGAGCCCTCTTTATCCTCCAAATATTTTTATTTTTTATTAACTAAAATGTGGACTCTGAGTAGGGCTCTGTTTTGTCCACTGCTGTTTTCTCACAATTTAAAATAGTGCACATAGCAAGCACTCAATGTATATTTGTTGAATGAACTGACGAACCTTTAGGATGATGTTTCTCAAATTAAGTCTATCTCGAATTTCGCAAATCGTAAGGCTTGTTCAGCCTCCACTTTTCCTGCCCTATAGGGATGACAGTCCTTTTCTCCTGCAAAATCTCCTCTCTCTCTCTCTCTCACACACACACACACACATACACACACCAGGAAGCAAGAAGCAATGAATCAATTCTACTGATTCCACAGCATGTCAGCAACCCTCTTTGCTGACACATGTTTTGGGGTTACCTGTCTGAATCTGGGTCTTCAGTGGTCAATTCCCTCTTTGGTTAAGTTTACCCTCGTATGATTATGTGCATTTTATAAATATTCTACCCATCTAACAGGCTGTTACTGAGTTCTGGCCATGGACCAGACATTGTTCCTGTTTAGTAGACACAAATTTAAATAAATCACAATATTATTCCAATAGATATTTTTATACTTGATATGAGGAGAGACCTAAAGAAATAATGATAATTTAGTGTGTCACATTCTATAATAAAGGAAAGTCAAAATGTTTATTTAATGATAGACTGGTAAAGATGTATAGTTTTAATTATGATTCCAAACATTAATAGTGTTTAATAAATGTTTATCAAAGAAATATTAATAGAATATTATTCTAGAATACATGGACCAATGTATAGAATACAATTCAAACTTCAAAATGAATTATCTACTTCAAAAAATGTTCAGAGGTGGCATTTAATTTATAGTCTAAGTGGAAAACATAACATTTATAAAATCTAAGCAAAAAGATTCAAAACTATCAGATTTTTGAGTTTTTTTCATGTAAATTATCTTATTTATTTCTTAGCCCTTAATTCTAAAAGACAGATTTACTTCTGAAAACTTTGTTTATCAAGCAAAAATAACAAGTAAGGCAAGTGAAAGTCACTCAGTTGTGCCCTACTCTTTGTGACCCCATGGAATTCTCCAGGCCAGAATACTGGAGTGGGTAGCCTATCCCTTCTCCAGGGAATCTTCTCAACCCAGGGATTGGACTAGAGTCTCCTGCATTGCAGGCAGATTTTTTACCAGCTGAGTTACAGGAAGCCCAGCAAGTAAGGCGAAGCTTAACATTTTACCTAAATTGCACAGTATATTAATATTAAATTTATGGTGAGATCTGCATTAATTAAAATTGACTTCTTTGACTATTTTTCTAGATTTAAAGAAATAATCATTATTACTATACACTTAATATAACAGGGAGACTATAGAGGTAAAATTTTCTTTCTTTATATATTGGTACCAATGACTGAATTACAAGCTGAAAGTTACAGGGAATAATCACAAAATGCAAAGTTATAGAAAATTATGAGGAAAGAAAACTTTGATGACTCCTAAGAACAAGTTTTATTATTTCTTCTTTATTTCTTTTGTAAAAGTCTTATACTCTTAGTCATTATCTTGATGACTGAACACTAGTCACTGAGAAGATTTCTACAAACTGCTAAGCAAAAACTATCACTAACCAACAGAAAATGCACAACACAAAAGACTATTTCAACTGTGTCTGGTACCTTTCAAGGGACTAGATTACATATCACACCTTGGTGCTAAATAAAGTCAGTAGCATAGATCTTTAACATATTCTCAGATGTTCTGACATGCAGTTATTACATCATTTGCCTTCAAGGTAGAAGCGGAGTGGCTTAGGAGGAGCCTGGGCTCATTTAATTCCAGGAGTCTTGTGCCACTTTGAAAGTCAGGAAAGTAACGTGATGACTCCTCCTCTGCAGGGGAACACAGGTCACTTGGTGTTTTCATAATTTTAGCTAAAAATAAAGTCCCTGCCATTAGTATCAGAGTTTACACTTTTCAGTCCACTAGCAAACACTGGGCTAAAATATGTCGGAACATTTACCAAACTGAGCAGGATCCCAGAGTGACCCTGTTTGAAGAAGACTTCTTCAAGGCATTTATAACAGAGGTCATTTTCAAATTACCTGTGACTCACGGTATTATACGAGCATTCAGCTTCTGGAAAATTTTGATAAATTGGGGGCAGAGGCTGTGTCCTCCATGTGCTCATTAAACAAATCTACACACAGTAACCTCTCTGACTACCCTCCTGGCACACAACTGCACTATTTTCCCTTGCCTCCCCTTCAGTGAACTGTGATAAATGCCATGGTGCCGGAGGGTTCAGTGAGCCAAGAATGAACACTCTCACCAAGGAAAAATTAAAAAAAAAAAAGCAATGTCCACTGGCTTGCCTGTATCAAGATATTTTACTCTAACGGTCCCATCACTTCATGGCAAATAGACGGAAAGAGTGGAAACAGTGACAGACTTTATTTTCTTGGGCTCCAAAATCACTGCAGATGGTGACTGCAGCCATGAAATTAAAAGATGCTTGCTCCTTTGAAGAAAAGTTATTACCAACCTAGAGAGCATATTAAAAATCAGAGACATTACTTTGTCAACAAAGGTCCATCTAGTCAAGGCTATGGTTTTTCCAGTAGTCATGTATGGATGTGAGAGTTGGACTACAAAGAAAGCTGAGTGCCGAAGAACTGACGCTTTTGAACTGTGGTGCTGGAGAAGACTCTTGAGAGTCCCTTGGACTGCAAGGAGATCCAACCGGTCCATCCTAAAGGAAATCAGTCCTGAGTATTCATTGGAAGGACTGATGCTAAAGCTGAAACTCCAATACTTTGGTCACCTGATGTAACGAACTGACTCATTTGAAAAGACCCTGATGCTGGGAAAGATTGAAGGCAGGAGGAGAAGGGGATGACAGAGGATGAGGTGGTTGGATGGCATCACTGACTCAATGGACATGAGTTTGAGTAAACTCTGGGAGTTGGGAGATGGACAGGGAGGCCTGGCGTGCTGCAGTCCATGGGGTCGCACAGAGTCGTACATGACTGAGAGATTGAACTGAACTGAACTCAATGGTTAAAGGGTAAAATTACATGGGTATCTGCATCTATTTCTCCTTTGCCTTTTGGTTCTCTTCTTTTCTCAGCTATTTGCAAGGCCTCCACAGACAATCATTTTGCCTTCTTGAATTTTTCTTTAGGATGGTTTTGGCCATGACCTCCTGTATGATGTTACACACCTCCATCTGTAGTTCTTCAAGCATCCTGTCTACCAGATCTAATCCCTTGAATCTATTTGTCACTTTCACTGTATAATTATAAGGTATTTTATTTGGGTCACATTTGAATGGTTTAGTGGTTTTCCCAACTTTCTTCAATTTAAGCCTGAATTTTGCAATAAGGAGTTCATGACCTGAGCCACAGTCTGCTCCTGGTCTTATTTTTGCTGGCTGTATAGAGCTTCTCCACCCTCAGTTGCAAAGAATATAATGAATCTGATTTTGGTACTGACCATCTGGTGATGTCCATGTGTAGAATCATCTCCTGTGTTGTTGGAAGACAGTGTTTGCTACGACCAGTGCGTTCTCTTGGCAAAACTGTTAGCCTTTGCCCTGCTTCATTCTGTACTCCAAGGCCAAACTTGCCTGTTACTCCAAGTGTCCCTTGATTTCCTACTTTTGCATCCCAATCCCCTATGATGAAAAGAACATCTTCTTTGGTGTTAGTTCTAGAAGGTCTTATAGGTCTTCATGAAATAGTTCAACTTCAGCTTCTTCAGCCTTAGAGGTTGGGGCACACACTTGGATTACTGTGATGTTGAATGATTTGCCTTAGAAATGAACTGAGATCATTCTGTTGTTTTTTGAGATTGCACCCAAGTACTTCATTTTGGGCTCTTGCTATTCTATTTCTTCTAAGGGATTCTTGCCCACAAGAATGGTAATCTGAATTAAATTCTCCCATTCCCATCCATTTTAGTGCACTGATTTCTAAAATGTTTCTTGCCATTTCCTGTTTGACCAATTTACCTTGATTCATGGACCTAACATTCCAGGTCCCTATGCCATATTGTTCTATATTGAATCTGACTTTACTTTCACCACCAGGCACATCCACAACTGGGCACTGTTTGCACTTTGGCCCAGCCTCTTCATCTTTCCAGAATTATTTCTCCACTCCCCCAGTAGCATACTGTACACCTAGCAACCTGGGGGGTTTAGTTTCTGGTGTCCTATCTTTTTGCCTTTTCATACTGTTGATGGGGTTCTCAACACAAGGATACTGAAATGGTTTGCCATCCCCTTCTCCAGTGGACCACGTTTTGTCAGAACTCGCCACCATGATCCGTCCGTCTTGGGGGACCCTGCATGGCAGGGTTCATACCTTTGTTGTGTGGCTTTGCCCCTCAGGGTTGCCAAGCAGCAGTTAAACAGAGAAAAATAATCACCTCCCAATAGCTTCATCCCACCAACAAACTATCCGCGCACATACAAACACACACACACACACACACTCGTATGCACACTCTTAACTCCTGCCACCCCACTATTCTTGAGTTATCTTTTCTGTGACCCCACTCATTTCATGGCCGCAGCTCTTCCTATAAAAGATGAAAAGTTCTCTGATGAACGAACTCAGAAAAAGGAGAGCATAACAATGCTTAAAGCTCTTCATATTTGCATTTTAAATAGTGTTCAAAAATAGTGAAATATTGATTTTTTTCACAGATGTGAGTAAAAATCTATGAATTACTATCTCAGGCGTTGATTGTTTCTTCAAAATAATTTTACTGAATGTCCATTTTGTTCAAATATTGAAAGACATTGAGGACACAACAGTGTACTTAAAGGGCACATTCAGTGCCTCCCCAGTTTATAGTCTAAAACAGGATATGGAAATTCAGCACAAACTATTCACTGCAAATGAAACAAGAGTTATAAAGAGAATGCTGATGGTGCCAAGGGACGGAATCAGGTAAAACCTGGAAGCCTACCCCAAAATGTGAAGACTGAAATGAAATCTGAGGAAACAATAGGAGGTAAGTGGATTAAAATGCTTGTAGTTCAAGAACTTAAACAAAGCCCTCTGTTGAAGCTTAGAGTGAGGAAAAGCTTTGCACATGATGAGATCAGAGATCCAAGTATGCAGAACACCCAGAGGCCAGGTGGTGACATACACTCCTCATACAAACCAAGACACTTTTCAGAGTGAAATGGGTTTCTACCGATAACACTGGGCGTAGATGAGTTACCAGTTACTGAGTGACCGGAGGCCTATAGTCATTCTATTCATCGGCTACCCTAAAGTATTAGGCTTTATCAGAAAGGCAGTGAAGAGACCCTGAATTTTTAAGCAGAAAGGAAACAGATCTGAATTTGTATGATACTTTGCCCCTACTGTTGAAAATGGCTAAGAGAGGGAATACTGCAGTCACCATACAAGATATAGGGGCAAACTCGAGGGTGGGAGTATTAAAGGGGTGGTGGCATGAGACAGGAAAAAAGTAACAGTAACTCTTAGGCTCCTGTCTTACAACTGGATAGATGGTAAGAACTTTATTACATAGGATATAAAAAATAAGCAGCCTTAGGCTGAGGTCATGAGTGGGAAAAGGGTGCCTAGTTCTACTTATGGTCCTATAGCGTTTAGAATATGTTTGAAGGAAGAAATCATGCAAAATGAGTTAAAAATAAAAGTGTTTCACTGATGAGAAATGAGAGCTGGAGATATAAAACTTTGAGTCATTTGCACATCAATGTAATGAAGGCAGGCACATGGATACTGCCTAGAGGGAGTTTAAAGTGAGGAAGATCCAAGAAGAAAGAGGAAAGCTGAAGGTACTTCAGCTTGAGGATGTATAGTTACAGCAGAAAGTAACTGCAAAGAAGGCAGAAAAAGGACCGTCTAAGTGGTCTAGGAAAACTAGGAGAGGCTGACACTGTGAAAGCAGAGGTAAGAAAGCAGCTGAGAGAGGAAACAGCAGCGGTGACAAACAACACTGATAAAATAAAGTGACAGCTGAAAAAAAACGCTTGATTTATTAAAATGGAGTTTAAGAGCAAGGATTTTAGCAGATCACCCCAGTGAGAATCCCACCTCGTCCATTTGCTAGCTCTGTGTCCTAGAGGACGCCACCTAAACTCTCCTTGCCTCAGTTTTCTCGTTTGCAATACAGAGCTGTTTTGAATAGTGTTTTATCAAAGCATTCTCTGTGGCCACAAGGAGATTCTGGAGACCCTTTCAGGAGATTTGTGAGATCAAAACTACTTTCATAATAATGCTCAGGCATTATTTGCCTTTTTGAATGATTTGACCTGCAAAACCAAGGAAGCAGCACTAAAATATATTATTGCCATCGTATTCTTCTCCATAGACCATTTTCAGGTAAAAGAAAAAAAAAAAAAAATTCCTAAAAGAATGGTATTGAAGAATCAGTAAAAATATTACTTTTAATATATTCTTATCTTCCATATTATATTATGAAATGTGTAAATACTGCCAACACCTGTGTATCTCAGTGAACCAAATGTTTAATGTATAATGTTCCAAAATTTCACATAGGCAAAAATATCCATTCAATGTTTAAACTACTCCAGTGTTCAAATGCAACAGACTATGAAAAATTTATTGACATGATTTTGAATTCAACATTGAAATAACAAACAGTTCTCTATTCCTAACTAGATATCTAAATGAGGCTGGAATTTCTTTATATGTTTCTGGCAAAATATCATATCACAACAGATTGAATGCAAAAGAAGATATGAGAGTCTAGCTGTCTTTTGTTAGATCAGTTATTTAAAAAAAATTGAAAAATATCAAAGATATCAAAATATCACTTTTTTCATTACATTGCTTTTGTGTTGGAAAATATTTTTATTTTCATAAAGTATTTGTTACATTCCATACAATGGCTTTATCATTGTTATCAAACTAACTACTAACTAAATATTTCAAATAGTCATAACTTTATTTTAGATTATGAAAAATGTCAACATAATAAGCCTATATAAACAAATGCTCTTTGATATATTTGATAATTTTAAGAGTATAAATTGATTTTGAGACCAAGATTTTGAGAATCATGGGTTTTTAGAATTCTTAAGAAGTATTAGGTAATTCTTGTAAAGCACTTAGAACACTGTCTCAAAATGCTTTATGGGTTGATAGAGATAGAGGACAGAAAAATAGATTAGATAGATAAAAGAGAGAGAGGCAGGTAGAGAGACAAATACACAATAATTGATTAAATTAACTGAAGTGGTTTGGGTAAATGTTGAGGATGGAAACCAGACTGAAATATATTGGAGGGAGGGATATATTTTGGAAACAGAAACATCACTCATAGGCAAATTTGTTTTCTGCCTCCTCTGGAATTTGATCCTGTATGAAAATACTCAAGTGTTACCCCCACTCACTATCCTATAGATGTGACCTGACATCTTTTATAAGGAGAAACAGAAGGGAAAAAACAAAAAATCAATGAAAGGGAAACTAAGGGCTTGATAGAACAGTGTGACAGAGACAGAAACTTCAATGAGAATTCCATCAGACAAGTTAGTGCTTCAGAGAAGGAAAAACACCTGAAAAACAGAACTTAGACACTTAATCTGAAAGACTCCTAATCTGATTCTTTCTGTGAGAGCAACCTTCTTCTTTCTTCTCTTTATCCTAAAAGAGTCCTTGAATATGCTTCCTGTTTATACTTAAAAATAAAGTCACATAGACAAAAAGCCTCTTTATCATTTCTACAAGTCAAAGGTTGCTCTGAAAATACATCAGAATACTTTTTTTAAATGTGAAAACCTGTGAAAAGAAGATGGCTCATGGTACATGATAAATGCATGTATGAGGGCAGTAGGTCATATATTAATTATATATTTGGCAGCCTGGAACTTTAGCACCCCCATGTCTTCAAGGAATAGGTGTGAGAAAAATGAATAGGACAGTAATTCTTAATTTTTTTTTTTGCTGAAAAGGAAAAAAAATATGCATCCAGTATCAGATATGGACACTCACCCCAGAGAAACATACATGGGCCCAGTCTTCCAACATAAAATCAAGGGACTATATACCTTGCCTAGAGACTATCCATGAACTTTGCAAAAAAGAATGGATCCCAAGTGAGGAAATGCAAGAATCAAGGAACATAATTTAGCGGTAAAAATGACACTTCCTAGCATCATTCTCCACCAAGTTGCTCTATACTTTTAACACAACAAGATCAGTCTTCTGAGTGCCAGGTATATTGCCAAGGCTTAATAAAGGAATAAAACTGCATTGATGGAAAAAAGTACTCACTGGACCCAGCTTTCTTACTTGATTTAAGTGGAAATTAAAATCTAGAGATGCTAAAATTTTTGCTCAGCGTTACAAAAACAGAGAACCAGCTGATCCTTTTCACATTCTAATCATTTTCCCCCAGCTCTCTTGGAAACAAATAGTGACATCTGCTCACTGTCATAGAAGATTAGTGTCCGTACACTATTGGATTCCAAATCTAGGAATGTACATTATCAAAACTGAAGACTATGCAGTAAGGCAAGGGAGATGTCCTATCTCAAGAAACTAGGAACAGACTCTGGAATAAAAGTTGATGAGACTCAAACAGTATCCGTTGCATCTACAGAGTATAGAAAGCATTTGGGGAATGCATTATACCTGGTAAAGATGCATATGGGTTGAATCAGTTATTCTCAACTGCAATCTTATGACTACAAAATGCCCTTGTATCTGTCAAAGTCACAGAAGGAAAGATACTATAACAAAAGGAGTAAGGGAGGAACACTTACCTAAGGGACTACTTACCATCTGTGGATAGTGTCAAGGTAAATCAAGAAGAGATGACGTGATGCAGAATACCAGCGCTGGCCCACGTGAAAAGTCACGACACACTTTAGGGCTGAGAGAGCAGCCGCTCTGAAGGAACGCTAGAGCGGCGCTGTGGGGACCCGTGACCCCGCCCCACTCACCTTCTCCCTCAAATCCCCTACCAGGGACATACTTGGCCAAGTCAGAAGCCAGAGGTCAAGGGTACCCACACATACAGTCCAAAATGACAGCCTCTCAGGCTGAGGAACAAGGAGGAGACTGATGGATCTGGAAGGATAAACAGAGAATTTCTGGAGAACCCCTAGGACATATGATCAGCTTCCCTTAAGATGCAGGGAACTGAGAGCCACTCCTTGAGCCATCAATAAGTTCTGTGTGCAAGACTTCACATTTCTGTATCTCATATCTCTAAGGGGAGACACTGAAGAGAGGGAGTGACTGATTCCCATACTCCACATACACTAGGGCACTCAGTCTTGGAAATCATCATAACTAACAGGCTATGGAAAAAATACAAGGATCTCATGATCGGTTTCAAAATCTTACTTCACCAGGCAATCCTAAGAGATCAAAAAAATACATAAACCTATGGCTGATTCATGTTGAGGTTTGACACAAAACAGCAAAATTCTGTAAAGCAATTATCCTTCAATAAAAAATAAACGAAATTAAAAAAAAAAAGCTTCCTAGGGACTGTTGCCTGAAGAAATAACATTGAGCAATGTAGTGTCTAAGAGGCAGTCAGCTCAGTTCAGTCGATCAGCCATGTCCGACTCTTTACGACCCCATGAATAGCAGCACGCCAGGCCTCTCTGTCCATCACCAACTCCCGGAGTCTACCCAAACCCATGTCCATCGAGTCAGTGATGCCATCCAACCATCTCATCCTCTGTCGTCCCCTTCTCCTCCTGCCCCCAATCCTACCCAGCATTAGGGTCTTTTCCAATGAGTCAAAGTCAACCTTTCGCATGAGGTGGCCAAAGTATTGGAGTTTCAGCTTCAACATCAGTCCTTCCAGTGAACACCCAGGATTGATCTCCTTTAGGATGGACTGGTTGGATCTCCTTGCAGATCAAGGGACCCTCAAGAGTCTTCTCTAACACCACAGCTCAAAAGTATTAATTCTGCAGCGCTCAGCTTTCTTCACCGTCCAACTCTCACATCCATACATGACCACTGGAAAATCCATAGCCTTGACTAGACGGACTTTTGTTGGCAAAGTAATGTCTCTGCTTTTAAATATGCTACCTCGGTTGGCCATAACCTTCCTTCCAAGGAGTAAGCGTCTTTTAATTTCATGGCTGCAATCACCATCAGCAGTGATTTTGCAGCCCCAAAAAATAAAGTCTGACACTGTTTCCACTGTTTCCCCATCTATTTCCCATGAAGTGATGGGACCAGATGCCATGATCTTAGTTTTCTGAACGTTGAGCTTTAAGCCAACTTTTTCACTCTCCTCTTTCACCTTCATCAAGAGGCTCTTTAGTTCTTCTTCACTTTCTGCCATAAGGATGGTGTCATCTGCATATCTGAGGTTATTGATATTTCTCCCGGCAATCTTTATTCCAGCTTGTGTTTCTTCCAGCCCAGAGTTTCTCATGATGTACTCTGCATATAAGTTAAATAAGCAGGGTGACAATATACAGCCTTGATGGACTCCTTTTCCGATTTGGAACCAATCTCTTGTTCCATGTCCAGTTCTAACTGTTGCTTCCTGACCTACATACAGGTTTCTCAAGAGACAGGTCAGATGGTCTGGTATTCCCATCTCTTTCAGAATTTTCCACAGTTTGCTGTGATCCACACAGCCAAAGGCTTTGGCATAGTCAATAAAGCAGAAATAGATGTTTTTCTGGAACTCTCTTGCTTTTTCAATGATGCAGTGGATATTGGCAATTTGATCTCTGGTTCCTCTGCCTTTTCTAAAACCAGCTTGAACATCTGGAAGTTCACGGTTCACGTATTGCTGAAGCCTGGCTTGGAGAATTTTGAGCATTACTTTACTAGCATGTGAGATGAGTGCAATTGTGCGGTAGTTTGAGCATTCTTTGGCATTATCTTTCTTTGGGATTGGAACAAAAACTGACCTTTTCCAGTCCTGTGGCCACTACTGAGTGTTCCAAATTTGCTGGCATATCGAGTGCAGCACTTTCACAGCATCATCTTTCAGGATTTGAAATAGCTCAACTGGAATTCCATCACCTCCACTAGCTTTGTTTGTAGTGATGCTTTCTAAGGCCCACTTGACTTCACATTCCAGGATGTCTGGCTCTACGTGAGTGATCACACCATCGTGATTATCTGGGTCATGAAGATCTTTTTTGTACAGTTCTTCTGTGTATTCTTGCCACCTCTTCTTAATATCTTCTGCTTCTGTTAGGTCCATACCATTTCTGCCCTTTATCGAGCCCATCTTTGCATGAAATGTTCCTTTGGTATCTCTAATTTTCTTGAAGCGATCTCTAGTCTTTCCCAATCTGTTGTTTTCCTCTATTTGTTTGCACTGATCGCTGAGGAAGGCTTTCTTATCTCTCCTTGCTATTCTTTGGAACTCTGCATTCAGATGGGAATATCTTTCCTTTTCTCCTTTGCTTTTCGCTTCTCTTCTCTTCCCAGCTAAGAGGCACTATAGATGGTAAAACTAATGAATAAAGCAATCTATTAACCAGGGAGAGGAAGAATCAACCCCCAAGATTATTGCTTGCTACTTCTCAAAATTGGTCACACAATTATTGGCTAGAAGCCCCTTGGAAAAGCTTTCTGTTATGGATGTTGGGAGTTCAAGACTAACACGGGAAAGCCTTTGGAGCAGTTGATAAAACTCTAATACTTGGCCTCTGACACTGAGGAAAATGTTTGTGTAACAAAGTACCCAAAGCTTAAGGCAGCCAATGATGCCTGGAATAAAAGGTGTAACACAGAGAGTCATCTGATTCTTTCTTTCCAGGCTAAGAAAGGCCTGGAGCCCACAGGGCACTGTGCATGCTTCTATCCCTCCTACCTACCCCTTGCCCATTCCTGAGGTACATAGTTATTTGTAGTAAGAATGTAACCTTTACTCTTTCAATGCCTCCAGCGAGAGGACAAATGCTGCCCAAATGCTTCTTTGAACAAAGAGGAAAAACACTAGCCTGTCAGTGATGTGGAAACCCAAAGGGCTACCAGAGACAATCTTCAGGCTGCCAGTAGTTAGTCAGAGGTGCATGAAGGAGGCTTATATTTCACTTCACTTTGTAGTCTTGACCTTAGTCAAAATAAATTTTGATATTCAAACTGAAGCATAATCCCTCATTGTTATTCTTACTTTAAACCTGAAAAACCTCAGTAAATGGTGCAGACAGGTGCTTCATGAAGCCTGTATTTATAAAACAATATTTTTCCTCACAGGACTACAGACTCTCCTAATTGGAATCAAGTTTCCTGATCAGAGCACCTCTGGCCTTCCCTAAACCATAGGTTCAGAGTGTATGGAATCAAGCCACTGTGCCAGCTGGGTTCTCATTATGTAAAATGCACGATAGTTTGGAGAGCATGGCTGACACGGATTATTCCATTCGACAGAAGTATGCTAACAAACGTGTATGTGTAAGCATGTGAGGTGACATTGAAGCCTGGGAAGCAGAGTGGGGCTCTTCAAACAAGAGAACTTTCAGAACACAGACGATTTACCAATGTAAATACAGGTACTTCCCAAACATGTAGTAGGGGAAGTTGCTTTTAACTGAACTGACCATCAGTGGAAAGCACCGGCAATCTTGGAGAGTTATACAAGTGTGTACATAGCACTTACAGAACTAGCTATGTTTGTGCTGTGCTTCGCCGCTCAGTCGTGCCTGACTCTTTGCAACCCCATGGACTATAGCCCGCCAGTCTCCTCTGTCCACGGGGATTCTCCAGGCAGGAATACTGGGGTGGGTTGCCATGCCATCCTCCAGGGTATCTTCCCAACCCAGGGATCGAACTCAGGTCTCCTGTATTGCAGATTCTTTACCATCTGAGGCACCAGGGAAGCCCACTAGCTATGTTTAAGATACAGCAAAAACTAAGGGAAAGTATTCTCATATTACTTCGAGACAGAAACAATTTTTTAAAACTTAACCACCGGACCACCAGGAAGTCAGTCCCTATTGATGGATATTTGAGGATTTTCTTTTCTCAGTTTTTGGCTTACATAAATAATTAGAGCTATTTGTGTACAGAACATTTGTGTAGAAGTTTTTGTGTGGAAATATGTTTCACTTCTCTTGAGTAACACTGTAGACAGACTCTTAAGGTACATGTGCTCGTGTGGTCCCTCCCACCTTGAATGTAGGTGGGATCTGTGACTTGCTTTGTTCTTTTCCTCAGCTTTATTGAGTTATAATTGACAAATAAATGTGACTTGTTTCTAACCATTAAAAAAAAAAAAAAAAACTCTCTGAGTCAAATTTTAAAAGATTATTTAAGTAGATCTCATTAATGTTTAGGAGAAGGCAATGGCACCCTACTCCAGTCCTCTTGCCTGGAAAACCCCATGGACAGAGGAGCCTGGTAGGCTGCAGTCCATGGGGTTGCAAAGAGTCGGATACAAACTGAGAGACTTCACTTTCACTTTTCACTTTCTGCACTGGAGAAGGAAATGGCAACCCACTCCCGTGTTCTTGCCTGGAGAATCCCAGGGACAAGGGAGCCTGGTGGGCTGCCGTCTATGGGGCCGCGCAGAGCCGGACACGACTGAAGCGAATTAGCAGCAGAAGCAGCAGCATTAATGTTTAAAATTATTTCATTTCCCTTCAAAATTATTACATAGCCTTTCCCCACCACCCTCGGGTTGTGATATATGACTCTTGTTTCCTTCCTTGCCTTGCTGAACTAGCATGAACACGGTGATTCTTTTAGGCCCATGAAGTGTGCTTTCTAAACAAAAGTTTTAAGAACCAGCACGTGAGTTGCCAAGTCTCCTTCTTCTCTCTGAAACAATCAGTGGTGATGTTCTAGACAGTCATCCATCAGCCTGTGTCGTAGTGTAAACAGGTTAGAACAGAATTGCAACTGACCAGTAAAGAATATATCATATCAGATAGAAATGTTTTGTTGTAAACCACTTAGATTTTCAGGTTGTTACCTCAGCATAATCTAACCTACTCTGTCTGAGGGGAAAATGCATTGAAAAGGTCACATGAATAAGCCCAACTTTTTAATCTTTTTCCCCTTGTTGATGAGATTTTAAATAGCCGGCGTTCTTTATACTGCTTCCAAACCCGAGGACAGATGCAATCACAAAGTCTAAAAGAAATTATACCTTCACACGAAAGACATTTAAATAATTCACCCAGGGAAAATTACATTAAATTGGCTATGATTTTTGTTGTTTATGCTTCTTATACTTGCAAGCAATTTCTTATGAAGCAGCTACAAAATGTTTACAAAATATCTAAGTGTAAGAATAAGATGTCAGTCATCCTGAGTGTCACATAGCACCAGAAGTCTAGAGAGGACATAAAAGTCAAATAATTGCTAAGGAGGCAACAGTGTAAATTCAGCTTTGAATTCTGGCCAGTGATTTGACTCTATTTTTGAGAAGAATCCAGCTATCCAAAGTTGCGGATTATTTAGTCTACTGTAGTGGAACTAAAACATCCAAAGCAAATTCAGATACGAAAAAAGCAAGGTTCTAATCAACAGAAATCCATTCAGAACTCAAGATTTAATCACATTAATATGACTATAGTAGTTCCCACTTATCTTCAGGGGATATGATCCAAGATGCCCACTGGATGCCTGAAACCTCTGAGAATACCAAATCCTATATATATGTATATAGCACATTTTTTCCTACACATACATACCAGTGATAAACTTTAATTTATAAACTAGGCAAAATAAGCAAAAACAAGAATAATAGAACAGTTATAACAATACTGTAATAAAAGTTATGTGACTGTGATTTTTTTCTCTCTCTCAGAATATCTTATTATGCTGCAGTCACCCTTCTTGTGATACTATGAGATGACAGAATGCCTAAGTGATGAGATGAAGGGAGGTGAATGATGCAGGCACTGGGATGTAGCATTAGGCTACTACTAGTCTCCTGCTGACTACAC
This sequence comes from Giraffa tippelskirchi, assembly GCF_054371585.1. Lineage (NCBI taxonomy): Eukaryota > Metazoa > Chordata > Mammalia > Artiodactyla > Giraffidae > Giraffa > Giraffa tippelskirchi. Next base: position 172,190,049 of record NC_137280.1, on the reverse strand, counting down.
ATCTATTTCAGGTAATCCTGAATCATCTAGCTATAATGATGTCAGCGATTGGATATCAGGAACAGAAGATGTTGATGGGTTGGGGATTCTGGGCAGGAAGTAGAGTGATAGCATTAAGAGTTCATCACGCTATTTGGAATAGCATGTGATTTAAAATTCATGAATAGTTTATTTCTGGAATTTTCCATTTAATATTTTCAGACTGCAGTTGACTGCAGGTAACTGAAATGGCAAAAAATGAAACCTTAAGATATGTGGAGGTGACTACACATAAATAAAGTAAAAAATAAAGTATTAAGAACATAAACAATTAAGTCAGATGCAAATGGGTCTAACTACCATCCTGACCTCTTAAAACTACATGATCTGAAACAAGTTATTTAACCTATTTTCTCGTCAATGAAATGGGACTTAGGCTACCCATAGGCTTGGTGTAAATATTAAATCTTATGAAATGCAGCTATGAAAAACAAGTACAGTATCACACGATCTCACTTTATATAGATTCATATTTTGCCTCTGTACCTACCAACTACATTTTTATTAATAAGAAAAAGGATATACTGTGCTGGGTGATAAGAAAGGCCATGAGAAAAAAAAACAAGAACAACAAAAATCGGAGCAATGTTGGAGAATAAAGAGTGGAGTGTGGTTCTTGTTGCAAATTTAAATAGGATGGTCAGGGAGGCCTCATTGAGAAGACAACTTTGGAAAAGAATTTTAAGGTGTTATTAGGTAAACTCAGCAATAAAATGATCTTCTAGAACAAGGGCTAAATAGGGTGCATTATTTAGCATTTGTAGGGGGCTAAATATTGATTCATTATAGGGGACTGGAATGCAAAAGTAGGAAGTCAAGAAACACCTGGCATAACAGGCAACTTTGGCCTTGGAGTACAGAATGAAGCAGGGCAAAGGCTAATAGAGTTTTGCCACGAGAACACACTGGTAACGCACCCTATTCCAACAACACAAGAGAAGACTCTACATGTGGACATCACCAGAGGGTCAACACCAAAATCAGACTGATTATATTCTTTGCAGCCAAAGATGGAGAAGCTCTATACAGTCAGCAAAAACAAGACCGGGAGCAGACTGTGGCTCGGATCATGAACTGCTTATTGCCAAATTCAGACTTAAATTGAAGAAAGTAGGGAAAACCACTAGACCATTCAGGTATGACCTAGATCAAATCCCTTATGAGTATACCGTGGAAGTGACAAATAGATTTAAGGGTCTAGACCTGATAGACAGAGTGCCTGATGAACTATGGACAGAGGTTCGTGACATTGTACAGGAGACAGGGATCAAGAAAATCCCCATGGAAAAGAAATGCAGAAAGGCAAAATGGCTGTCTGAGGAGGCCTTACAGATAGCTGGGAAGAGAAGAGAAGCAAAAAGCAAAGGAGAAAAGGAAAGATATTCCCATCTGAATGCAGAGTTCCAGAGAATAGCAAGGAGAGATAAGAAAGCCTTCCTCAGCGATCAGTGCAAAGAAATAGAGGAAAACAACAGATTGGGAAAGACTAGAGATCTCTTCAAGAAAATTAGAGATACCAAAGGAACATTTCATGCAAAGATGGGCTCGATAAAGGACAGAAATGGCATGGACCTAACAGAAGCAGAAGATATTAAGAAGAGGTGGCAAGAATACACAGAAGAACTGTACAAAAAAGATCTTCACGACCCAGATAATCATGATGGTGTGATCACTCACCTAGAGCCAGACATCCTGGAATGTGAAGTCGAGTGGGCCTTAGTAAGCATCACTACGAACAAAGCTAGTGGAGGGGATGGAATTCCAGTTGAGCTATTTCAAATCCTCAAAGGTGATGCTGTGAAAGTGCTGCACTCGATATGCCAGCAAATTTGGAAAACTCAGCAGTGGCCACAGGACTGGAAAAGGTCAGTCTTCATTCCAATTCAAAAGAAAGGCAATGCCAAAGAATGCTCAAACTACCGCACAATTGCACTCATCTCACATGCTAGTAAAGTAATGCTCAAAATTCTCCAAGCCAGGCTTCAGCAATATGTGAACCGTGATCTTCCAGATGTTCAAGCTGGTTTTAGAAAAGGCAGAGGAACCAGAGATCAAATTGCCAATATCTGCTGGATCATTGAAAAAGCAAGCGAGTTCCAGAAAAACATCTATTTCTGCTTTATTGACTATGCCAAAGCCTTTGACTGTGTGGATCACAATAAACTGTGGAAAATTCTGAAAGAGATGGGAATACCAGACCACCTGACCTGTCTCTTGAGAAACCTGTATGCAGGTCAGGAAGCAACAGTTAGAACTGGACATGGAACAACAGACTGGTTCCAAATAGGAAAAGGAGTCCGTCAAGGCTGTATATTGTCACCCTGCTTATTTAACTTACATGCAGAGTACATCATGAGAAACGCTAGGCTGGAAGAAACACAAGCTGGAATCAAGATTGCCGGGAGAAATATCAATAACCTCAGATATGCGGATGACACCACCCTTATGGCAGAAAGTGAAGAAGAACTAAAGAGCCTCTTGATGAAGGTGAAAGAGGAGAGTGAAAAAGTTGGCTTAAAGCTCAACGTTCAGAAAACTAAGATCATGGTATCTGGTCCCATCACTTCATGGGAAATAGATGGGGAAACAGTGGAAACAGTGTCAGACTTTATTTTTTGGGGCTGCAAAATCACTGCTGATGGTGATTGCAGCCATGAAATTAAAAGACGCTTACTCCTTGGAAGGAAGGTTATGGCCAACCGAGGTAGCATATTTAAAAGCAGAGACATTACTTTGCCAACAAAAGTTCGTCTAGTCAAGGCTATGGATTTTCCAGTGGTCATGTATGGATGTGAGAGTTGGACGGTGAAGAAAGCTGAGCGCCGAAGAATTGATGCTTTTCAATTGTGTTGTTGGAGAAGACTCTTGAGAGTCCCTTGGACTGCAAGGAGATCCAATCAATCCATCCTAAAAGAGATCAATCCTGGGTGTTCATTGGAAGGTCTTATGTTGAAGCTGAAACTCCAATACTTTGGGCACCTCATGCGAAGGGTTGACTCATTGGAAAAGACCCTAATGCTGGGTAGGATTGAGGGCGGGAGGAGAAGGGGACGACAGAGGATGAGATGGTTGGATGGCATCACCGACTCAATGGACATGGGTTTGGGTAGACTCCGGGAGTTGGTGATGGACAGAGAGGCCTGGCGTGCTGCAATTCATGGGGTCGCAAAGAGTTGGACACGACTGAGCGACTGAACTGAACTGAAATGAAATATTGATTCATGGATGGAATGAAGAACATGTGGCTCATCTAGTTTCAAAATTTTTCTTTCACAGGGTTAAGCTGCAAAAGCACTGAGCAGCAGTGTGTAGACTTACTTCATGGCAGCCTGGAGAGAGGAAATGATATGCTCAGTTAATCTTTAATATATAATTTCCTTTCTGCAGGGAGACAGCAGAATGTAGTAAATAGGTCCTGAGAAGTACACTCTGGTGCATAATGCCCTTTTAGGAAGACGTGTGGCGTTAGTGTATCTGAGGTAATGTATGAAAAAGAAGCAATTGTGCAACTGTGTCGGGGAGACTCCTACATCTCTAACATTATGAATCCCAAATCCCCAAAACACTACACCTGTGAGGGGAAAAGTAAAAATAAATGTGGGTCTGAACTTCATGAGGCAGGTTTCCTCATCCTCCAGTAGACAGTCACGTTCAATCACAGGAGTCCCAGGCTGAAATCTAAACTTTCTGTACACTGGGAGCTGATGGAGACCCAAACGGGGAAAGTCACTAAGTGTATCCTAATGAAGGCTCCCAAGCCCTCAGCCCACCTTACCACTCACACTTCCCTTAGTGGCTGAAACAGCCAACCACTTTGTTCCATCTACCCTATACCTTTCGCCACTTGAAAAAAATAAACTAGCTGAAGGATTTGGTGACCCCTGGGTGAGGCAGAAATTCACAGGCTGTATATATGCATTCTTTCATCTTGAATATCTGGCTCAACATAACCAGGGAGAAGTCAGTTAAGGTGGTACTTCAGAGGCTAAAAGGAACAGGCAGTGTAACACTCAAAATTGATTTGCCCCCTGGGGATCTAACTCTCCTGCAATGCTCATTAAAACTTAACTTAAATTTTTAAAAGGTTTAGAAAGCCCTTTAAAAAACACTTTGCAGGATGACCTCACTCCAACTGGCTGTCCTGCTTGGTTAAGCTTACTGTGGAAGGATGGAATTTTCTGCTGGGTTGCAAATGATTGTATAGACAAAGAGAATAGTTAAAATGCTTTTTACTTGTGATAAAATTGATTGAACTAGCATAGAGGTTCCAAGTCTCCCTAATTAAGCTCTGAAATGGCTTTTGCATTCTTTTTGGAAACCAGAGGGAATTCTGTTGAAATGAACAAATATTTCATATTGTTAAGTATTCATTAAAATGAGCAATAGGGAATGAGCACAGTATCCAATAACAAGAGGAAAACTGTGAAATGGAAAAGGATAGATAAATAAATTAATAACTTAGGATTTTCATATCCTGATCAAATCATCACCTGTTGTTCTTATTTTTCTAATTATTCTTCCTTTGATTTACTCAGCTGTGCCTATAATTCTCAAGTATGTATGAAGTTAATACAGGAGTTAAAGTTGTTAAGGTCAGGCTAACTGTTTATTTTACTTACAACCATTTGAATAAATGGAGAAGGAAATGGCAACCCACTCCATATTCTTGCCTGGAGAATTCCATGGACAGAGGAGCCTGGGGGGCTACAGTCCATGGGGTCACAAAGAGTTGGACATGACTGAGTGACTAACACATATTTGAATAAAAGATACTACGCATTTCTTTTCTATTATAAGAAACTGCAAACAATAAGAGACTTAGCACTTTCTAAAAATAAAAATGTAAATACCTATGCAACTGATATGTACATTATGTAAGGTATCATTTAGTATTTTGCTATCTTTTTTCCCAGATCCCAAAGTGTTGAATTCAGTATAGTAATTCAATTTAAATTCCAGGAATTATTAGTATTTGCTGCTATTAACTCACAGTGTTTTTAAAGATGCTTAAAGTAAACTGAAACAAAGCTTTGTCTAAAAGAGTTATAAACAATTTGCTCTAAATAGATATTTATTTCTTATTGATCTAATTATCCTCAAACATAAATTTATTTTGCAGTGTAAAATTTAGATATAAATAGCCATTAAATACTGAAAAATTAAACCCTAAGACATTTCCAGTATTGCATCAATTGAAGTACCCTATACACTGCATTTCCTCATCAAGCACAATACATACACACATTCACACATACAATTTGCATGGGTGTGATCATTAAAAAAAATAAACCATGGCACAATGGTATTGCATAAGAAACAATTCAATTCAAATTTAACTTCCAGACAGACATCGAATTTCTCAACTGGTTTAACCCAGATGCTTATATTTTGTCTTAACTTTGAGAATAATGGTGATAAGAAGCAAAAATTGTATGTAGTGATGCCCTCTTGATAAAGCAGCACCTGGAAGACTTTCTCACTCCAATTGGATAGCAAATAAATATGTCAATGGACTAAAACTTCTGCCAAAATGGAAAGATGTGCTAAACTTTGCTGTCTCTGAAATAAGGAAGTTAAAGACAAGTTCATACAAAATAAAAATCATGTTTAATAAGCATTGTTTACTCTCAATGAAAATAGAGACATCCTATTTACACCTGATCATATGTTCCAGGACCAAAATCACCTAAAGTGTATTAGTCGCTCACTCATGTCTGACTCTTTGCAACCCCATGGACTGTACCTCTGTCCATGGAATTCTCCAGGCAAGAATACTGGAGTGGATTGCCATTGCCTTCTCTCAGGAAAATCACCTAACCGCAAACTAAAGCAACCTCTTTGAGATGAAACATTCTCACATGGTATACACCGTACTCTTAGCGTTCTACTTTTTCCATAATGTTCTATATTCTGGTTTTTGTTTTTTGCAAGTAACATATCTATATTCTATTTAACCAAGTTTGTTTCCAGGAGTCTTAGTAACACCTCACAGCAGTCATTAACTAACCAATAATTTAAAAGTCAGAGACTGAAGGAAGCTTTTTCTTTTAAGGATACAATTTTCAAGAAGAGGAACAGACAGAAAGACTGAAACAAATTGTGAAAGCTGTATATACAACAAAGGACACACAGTTTTGAAAATTTCTGTCATGATGCCTGTTGGAAGCAAAACTACATCCAGTTTCATTCTCTCCGAGTATACAGAAGATAAACTCCTATGTCGGATGAAGTGGCTTGTCCAGCAGGAAGTATTTCAACTGTGACTAAACTATATCCTTAGCAATTTTCTCTTGGTTGTTTATTTTAAAGACGCTCAAAATATCACCTCTAGAAAGAAAAGACCCATTTCAAGTCCTCATACAATTAAGCAAAAAAAAAGACCTGTATAAACTGGCTTCAAAACCAAGGTAATTGTTTCTCTAGCTTTTACTTCCCTAGAGGTACATAGACTAAGGACCAATTTAATTCCAACTTATTTTAACTTCTTGACAGATATAGAATACTCGAACATGAGCACTATTTGTCTAGCCCAGATATATGATGCTGAAATGTGTTAAATTAGAAGACAAATCCAGAAACCTGCAAGAAAAATGAGGATCTGACCACCAGACAGCCCTATAACAATATAAAGACCCTTTTAGTGTCATCCTTTGTCCCATGAGCTAGGGCACTAATTTTATATGCAAGTTATGTTGCAGGGACTATTTCTGGATGGGGACTAAGGACTACCAATATTTGCTGGGTCAGTGCGAAGAGTGTCAGCACTATTGTTGCCACACTCAGAGAAAATTAATGTATGGAAATGAGGGAAGTTGGTTTGTCTGAGTACTGGGTTAGCATGCCAATGGATGAAAAAAAGAATGACCTTCAAATAGAAGGGGAGGGTTTTAACAAGAAGAGCAAGGCAGTGGGAGCAAGGAAATTATTCACAATTATTTGCAATTCCCGAAAAGCAAATATTAAAAGGAAATCATCTTTAGATAGAAATACAAAGAAAACTTCTATAATCTGGTTTTAGCTTTCCTTTTGTTATAAAGAAACACAAATACTGGTTTTCCTCATTTAGCTTGTTAATGACCAGAGTCAATTATATCTGAAAAAATATTACTGAAATACCTTTGGACCCTATGTTTTATTCATCTTTTTCTTATATCATTGATAGAGTTCTAAACTTTTTAAATTAAGGTTAATGATACTCTATTGTTGATTACTTTTTCTTCCTGTTTTAGAAATGACTCACAAATAAGATGTCAATTAAACCATAAAAAAGAAATGCTAAAGACACAACAACAACTATTTCCATATGATATGTCAGAGAAATGTAAATACCACACAAGAAATTCACTTTGTGTCATGTTTTACATGATATTCATCCACAGTACAGAAAACAAGCAATGTGACATAAGACAAATAAAACAATAAACAAAAGTCCTTATAGAGAATTAAAATGCATCATAAAAATGTAGTATCTCAACATAAGGCATAACTGGGTGCTAATGTGCATTTTAAAACCAAAGTGGAACTATTCTACTAGTTCTACTTGAAGGAATAACTGGCAGTCATAGAATGGCTTGCCTCATCTTGCATTTCATAAAACATTACAGGTAGTAACTGGGAAATGACATTAAAAAATCAAATTTGTCACTGCAAGTTGTATGTTGGTCCTTTACTTAAGAATCAAAGGATTGTGAGGGAAAGGATGAGGGATGGATGGACTCTGAGGGAGAAGGTGAGGGTGGGACGTTCTGGGAGAATAGCATTGAAACATGTGTATTTTCATATGTGAAACAGAACACCATTCCAGGTTCAATGCATGAGACAAATGCTCAGGGCTGGGGCAATGGGATGACCCAGAGGGATGGGATGGGGAGGGAGGTGGGAGTGGGGTTCAGGATGGGGAACATATGTAAACCCATGGCTGATTCATGTCAATGTATGGCAAAAACCACTACAATATTGTAAAGTAATTAGCCCCCAACTAAAATAAATAAATTTATTAATTTAAAAAAAGAAAACAAGGTCATTCTAAGTTACCATGGCAGGCCTGATTCCTAGGCTTGATTTTCTTTACGCTTGAAGAATAACTGCCCCATTATTGACTATCTGCTCCTCTGTTAGTATCTGTGAGTGCTCTTTCTTTTCGGTTCAGAAGTATCATCACTAGGTATAATCCCCTCTGGGGCCCAGGACAGTCTGCTTACTTGGAATTTTTCAATTAAGCATCTTAATGGAACCTACAAGGGCACTGGAAGTTAGAATATGAAGGCGATGAACCATCTGGGAATAAAAATCTCCAAATAACATTTTACTTAATTATTATACATATTTCATTCTGAAAGTTACATTCAGGATACTACTGCATCAATCGTTCACTAAAACATGCTTTAGAGGTTGCCTACAAGGCTCTTTATTCTTTAAAGTGTCAGTTCAGGCCTTTCCATTCCCCTGGAGATAACTGATGCTAATCCAACGTCCTTAAAAAAATGCACAAGGAATAGTCCATTTGTTTTACATGAGGTCATGGGTGAATCTAAATGCCAAAAGCTGCTTTCCCCACTGATCAATTAAGGTGTTGTACTTGACCCACTGAAACATATATATGCACAAAGTTAACTTTCCAACAGAATTTACATACATTGTTATACATTTATATACATTGCTATATTTTAATTTCTCTCTCCTTTTAATATTCTGTATCAATGACATTGCTGAACATTCTGCTTCAGAGCAAATACTGGTTGAAGTATTTGTCAGACTAATGCACCTTAGTTGGCGAGATATTTCTGTCCATATGCTTAGGTATTAATGCATTATTGCTCAAATGTATTTTTTACAACTTATTATGCTCTACTTTTTCATCAAGATTAACAAAATATGAATGTTTAAAATAGTAAGTTCTGATTCACATTTTCTAGTCTGATAAAAAAAAACATAATTTAAAGTCCTTTAAATTGTCATTATTTCTTATTTTATTCTTTACATTGATAGAAAAAGCAGCACAAATATAAAGTGGTAAAAGTTCTCCTTATCCTTCTCAAGCCCCTGTGTGCAAAAATTAAACTGACAAAAGCAGGTCGACAGAAGAAAACTGTACACATGTATTTAACGTCAGTTCTATGTGACATGGGAATCTGCATAAAGACAGGAAGACTTAAGAACATGTTTGAGTATTTTTATGCTGGCTTTGAGGAAGAACAGTCATGGAGAAGTGCGATGCATGATGGAGTATAAGGCACGTGCACTCAACTTGAGGAAACCTGTTTGTCACGACTCTTCTCGGTATCCCTTTTTCTTTTACCAAGGGTGCTCCATTCCTCCAAGATTAAGGAAGAAACATCTCCCATGAAGGCTTTCTAAGATGTCTCAGAGGAGAAGGGTGGGACAAAGGTCAAAATGACCTTCCTGCTTTTGCTACTAATATTTTCATAAACTCCTTCAGCTTAAAATATTCAATATGCCAAGGTACCACATTTTGGGGGTTGGTGGTGGTTTAGTCGCTAAGTTGTGTCCTACTCTTGCAACTACATGGACTGTAGCCTGCAAGGCTCCTCTGTCCATGGGATTCTCCAAGCAAGAATACTGGACTGGGTTGCCACTTCCTCTCCAGGGGACTTTCCCAACCCAGGAATCAAACCCAGGGTCGCCTGCACTGCAGGCAGATTCTTTACCAGCTGAGTTATGAGGGAAGCCTCATATTTTGGGAGTATGTATCTGAAACCCTGTTACAGATCACAACTCAGATTATAATGCCATAAGATTTATTTCAATGTTGTTGTTGAGTGGCTCAGCTGAGCCTGACTCTTGGAGACCCCATGAACTGCAGCACGCCAGGCGTCCCTGTCCATCACCAATTTCTGGAGTTTACTCAAACTCATGTCCATTGAGTTGGTGATGCCATCCAACCATTTCACCCTCTGTCGTCCCCTTCTCCTGCCCTCAATCTTTCCCAGCATCAGGGTCCTTTCTAATGAGTCAGCTCTTCCCATCAGTTAGCCAAAGTACTGAAGTGTTATCTTTAGCATCAGTCCTTCCAATGCATATTCAGGTTTGATTTCCTTTAGACGTGACTGGTTGGATCTCCTTGCAGTCCAAGGGACTCTCAAGAGTCCTCTCCAACACCACAGTTCAAAAGCATCAATTCTTCGGTGCTCAGTCTTCTTTATGGTCCAATTCTCACATTCATACATGACCATTGGAAAAACCATAGCTTTGACTATATGGACTTTTGTGGGCAAAGTAACGTCTCTGTTTTTTAATATACTGTCTAAGTTTGTCAAAGTTTTTCTTCCAAGGAGCAAGCATCCTTAAATTTCATGGCTGCAATCACTATCTGCAGTGACTCTGGAGCCTATGAAAATAAGGTCAGCCACTGTTTCCATTGTTTCCCAATCTTTTTGCCATGAAGGGATGGGACCAGATGCCATGATCTTAGTTCCTTGAATGTTTAGTTTTAAGCCAACTTTTTCTCTCTCCTCTTTCAATTTCATCAAAAGGCTCTTTATTCCTCTTCACTTTCTGCCATAAAGGTGGTGTTATCTGCATATCTGAAGTTATTGATATTTCTCCCGGCAATCTTGATTCCAGCTTGTGCTTTATCCACCCCACATTTTTCATGATGTATTCTGCATATAAGTTAAGCAGGGTGACAATATACAGCCTTGACGTTGTCCTTTCCTAATTTTGAGCCATCTATTTTCCCCTGACAGTTCTAACTGTTGTTTCTTGACCTGCGTACAAGTTTCACAGGAGGCAGGTCAGGTGGTCTGGTATTCCCATCTCTTTCAGAATTTTCCACAGTGTGTTGTGATCCACACACTCAATAGCTTTAGAGTAGTCAATGAAGCAGAAGAAGATATTCTTCTGGAATTCTCTTGTTTTTCCTATGATCCAATGGATGTTGGCAATTTTATCTCTTGTTCGTCTGCCTTTTATAAATCCATCTTGAACATCTGGAAGTTCTTGGTTCACATTCTGTTGAAGCCTAGCTTGGAGAATTTTGAGCATCACTTTGCTAGCGTGCGAAATGAGCGCAATTGTGTGGTAGTTTGAACAGTCTTTGGCATTGCCTTTCTTTGGGGAGTGGAATGGAAACTGACCTTTTACAGTCCTGTGGTCACTGCTGAGTATTCCAAATTTGCTGACATATTCATTGCAGCACTTTAACAGCATTATATTTTAGGATTTGAGATAATTCGGCTGGAATTCCATCGCTTCCACTAGCTTTGTTCATAGTGATGTGTCCTAATGCTCACTTGACTTCACACTCCAAGATATCTGGCTCTAGATGAGTGACCACACAATCGTGGTTATTTCAGTCATTAGGAGCTTTTTTGTATAGTTCTTCTCTGTGTATTCTTGCTACCTCTTCTTAATATCTTCTGCTTCTGTTAGGCCCATACAATACCTGTGTTTTATTGTGTCCATCTTTGTATGAAATATTCCCTTGGTATCTCTAATTTTCTTGAAGAGATCTCTAGTCTTTCCCATTCTCTAGTTTTCCTCTATGTCTTTGCATTGTTCACTTAGGAAGGCTTTCTTATCTCTCCTTACTATTCTTTGGAACTCTGCAATTAGATGGGTATTCTTTCCTTTTCTCCTTTGCATTTCACTTCTCTCTTTTCTCAGCTATTTGTAAGGCCTCCTCAGACAACCATTCTTCCTTTTCAATTTCTTTTTCTCGGGGATGGTTTTGGTCACTGCCTCCTGTACAATGTTATGAATCCACTCATAGTTCTTCAGGCACTCTGTCTATCAGATCTAATCCCTTGAATCTATTTGTCATTCCACTGTATAATCCTAAGGGATTTGATTTAGGTCACACTTGAATGGCCCAGTGGTTTTCCCTACTTTCTTTAAGTCTGAATTTTTCAATAAGGAGTTCATGAGCTGAGCCACAGTAAGCTTCTGGTCTTATTACTGCTGACTGTATGGAGTTTCTCCATCTTCAGCTGCAAAGAATATAATCAATCTGATTTCAGTATTGACTATTTGGTGATGTCCATGTGTGGAGTCTTCTCTTGTGTTGTTGGATGAGGGAGTTTTATATGACCAGTGCATTCTCTTGGCAAAACTGTGTTAGTCTTTGCCCTGTTTCATTTTGTACTCCAAGACCAAACTTGCCTGTTACTCCAGGTATCTCTTGACTTCTTACTTTTGCATTCTAGTTCCCTATGATGAAAATGACATCTTTTTTTGGTGTTAGTTCTAGAAGGTCTTGTAGGTCTTCATAGAACCATTCAACTTCAGCTTCTTTAGCAGCAGTAGTTGGGAATTAGACTTGGATTACTGTGATACTGAGTGGTTTACCTTGAAGACGAACAGAGATCATACTCTCATTTTTGAGACTGCACCCAAGTACTGCATTTCACACTCTTTTATTAACTATGAGGGCTACTCCTTTTCTTCTAAGGGATTCTTGCCCACAGTAGTAGATATAATGTTCAATTGAATTAAATTCACCCATTCCTGTCCATTTTTGAGAAGGTAATGGCACCCCACTCCAGTACTCTTGCCTGGAAAATCCCATGGATGGAGGAGCCTGGTAGGCTGCAGTCCATGGGGTCGCTAAGAGTCGGACACGACTGAGAGACTTCACTTTCACTTTTCCCTTTCATGCACTGGAGAAGGAAATGGCAACCCACTCCAGTGTTCTTGCCTGGAGAATCCCAGGGACGGCAGAGCCTGGTGGGCTGCCGTCTATGGGGTCTCACAGATTTGGACACGACTGAGGTGACTTAGCAGTAGCAGTCCATTTTAGTTCACTGAGTCCTAAAATGTTGATGTTTACTCTTGCCATCTCCTGTTTGACCATGTTCAATTTGTCTTGATTCATGGACCCAACTCCTGGTTCCTGTGCAATGTTGTTCTTTAAAGCATTGGACTTTACTTTCATCACCACCAGACACACCTACAGCTGGCCATTCTTTCCTCTTTCCTCAGCCTCTTCATTCCTTCTGGAGCTGTTTCTCCACTCTTCTCCAGTAGCATACTGGGCACCTACCTACCTCGGGGGTTTATCTTTCAGTGTCATATCTTTCTGCAGGCAGAATTTCATACAGGGTGGATATCTAAAATCAACTATAATTTTCAAATTAGTTACGCATACAGGTATGAACTAAACTGGGGCTTCTCTGGTGGCTCAGATGGTAAAGAATCCGCCTGCATTGTGAAGACCCATGTTCAATCCCTGAGTTTGGAAGATGCCCTGGAGAAGGGAAGGCAACCCACTCCAGTAAACTCACCTGGAGAATCCCATGGACAGAGGAGCCCGGTGGGCTACAGTCCATGGGGTCACAGAGAGTCAGACACAACTGAGTGACTAACACACACACACACACACACACACACATATGAAATATACTGACTATACAGGTTATTTTCCAATCAGGTTATTTTTGAGCAAAAATGGGTGCTGATATTAGTTATATAGCTGTGTGCTCGGTTGCTCAGTCGTGTCTGACTCTTGGTGACACCATGGACTGTAGCCCAACAGGCTCCTCTGTCCATGGGATTTCCCAGGCAAGAATATTGGAATGGGTTGCCATTTCCTTCTCCAGGGGATTTTCCCAACCCAGGAATCAAATTCACGTCCCCTGTGGCTTCTACACTGGCAGGTGGATTCTTTACCAATGCACCACCTGGAAAGTCCAGTTAGCAAAGTTGCAAACCAAGGAGAAAATATCGTCACTCTGGCATAAGGAAAATGTTGTGAAGCAAAATATCTCATTCGTATGTACAGAAACATTTCAAATGAGATCAGCTTTTCAAGGGAACTTATGAATTGAGAAAAACTAAAAAGTGACAAACGACTGCTTTTTCCAGCATTTAGAATTCACGGCAGAGACACAAACTAAGGACACTGGGTAAAATGATATAAATTATCCTATCTCTCAGAATTTAGTAAATAAGTTCATAATATATTCTCATTTTGAAACTATTTTAAAGTGTAAAAGAAATCTTCAATTGTTTCAACCTTTCATTTTTGCAGTTTTATGGGTAACTCTGAGGAATAACCACAAAGGTGTGATCACTTACCTAGAGCCAGACATCCTAGAATGCTAAGTCAAGTGGGCCTTAGAAAGCATCACTATGAACAAAACTAGTAGAGGTGATGGAATTCCAGTTGAACTATTTCAAATCCTCAAAGGTGATGCTGTGAAAGTGCTGCACTCAATATGCCAGAAAATGTTGATAACTCAGCAGTGGTCACAGGACTGGAAAGGGTCAGTTTTCATTCCAATCCCAAAGACAGGGAATGCCAAAGAATGCTCACACTACTGCACAATTGCATTTATCTCACATGCTAGCAAAGTAATGTTCAAAATTCTCCAAGCCAGGCTTCAACAATACATGAACCATGAAATCCCAGATGTTCAAGCTGGTTTTAGAAAAGGCAGAGGAACCAGAGATCAAACTGCCAACATCTGCTGGATCATCAAAAGTGTAAGGTGTTCCAGAAAAGCATCTACTTTTGCTCCATTGACTATTCTAAAGCTTTTGAGAGTGTGATCGCAACAAATTGTGGAAAATTCTGAAAGAGATGGGAATACCAGACCATCTGACCTGCCTCCTGAGAAATCTGTAGGCAGGTCAACAAGCAACAGTTAGAACTGGACATGGAACAACAGACTGGTTCCAAATGGGGAAAGGAGTACACCAAGGCTGTATATTGTCACCCTGCTTATTTAACTTATATGCAGAGTACATCATGTGAAATGCTAGACTGACTGGATGAAACACAAGCTGGAATCAAGATTGCTGGGAGAAATATCAATAACCTCAGATATGCAGATGACACCACCCTTATGGCAGAAAGTGAATATAACTAAAGAGCCTCTTGATGAAAGTGAAAGAGGAGAGTGAAGAAGCTGGCTTAAAACTCAACATTCAGAAAACTATGATCATAGCATTCAGTCCCATCACTTCATGGCAAATAGATGGGGACACAATGGAAGCAGTGGCAGACTTTGTTTTTTGGGGCTCCAAAATCACTGCAGATGGTGATTGCAGCCAGCAATTAAAATACGCTTACTCCTTGGAAAAAGTTATGACAAACCTAGACAGCTTATTAAAAAGCAGAGACATTAGTTTGCCAAAAAACGTCCATCTGTTCAAAACTGTGATTTTTCCAGTAGTCATGTATCGATGTGAGAGTTGAAGTGTAAAGAAAGCTGAGCACTGAAGAATTGATGGTTTTCAACTGTGGTGTTGGAGAAGACTCTTGAGAGCCCCTTGGACTGCAAGGAGATCCAAACAGTCCATCCTAAAGGAGATTAGTCCTGGGTGTTCATTGGAAGGACTGATGCTGAAGCTGAAACTCCAATACTTTGGCCACCTGATGCAAAGAACTGACTCACTGGAAAAGACCCTGATGCTGGGAAAGATCGAAGGCAGAAGTAGAAGGGGACAACAGTGGATGAGATGGTTGAATGGCATCACCAATGCAATGGACATGAATTTGAGTAGGGTCCAGGAGTTGGTGATGGACAAGGAAGCCTGGCGTGCTGCAGTCCATGGGTCACAAAGAGTCAGACATGACTGAGTGACTGAACTGAACTGAACTGAGGGATACATTAAATCATCATAAACACTTTGATTCCATAAAGTGCTAATTCTTCATTCATAGTCATTATGTACCAATAATGGAAGATGATTTTCAGGGAATCATAACTGTCATAATGTAAATTAATTAATAATTAGTTTTAACTTCAACAATCCTTTTCTTGATGAGAAAGAATCACAATTAGTAGAAGAGTGTCATTGTGTTCAAAATAAGTAACAACAGGTCGTAATAATTTACCTTATCTCTTTAAGCTAAATAAACCATATAAAGCATGGCCCAGAACAGTATAAATAAAATCACTTGCTTTTAAAAGCACACTAAAAAATCCTTTATACATCAAATACAATTAGCAAACACTGAATTTCCTAGAAATTCAATTATCTTTGGGTAAAAGGCTCTGTTCTTATTTATGAACATATAAAAATTAGGTATAATCTTTAACTTAAAATATTATAGACAACTAGGGGTCTTCAACATTTTACTGGAAAAGGATTTCACGAAATCTTGTCATGTTATATAAAAAACAGCATATCATTTGTTAATACATAAAACCGAGAAAAGTAACTGATCTGACACAGTGGTATAAGCTTGCACGTCGTTCCATGATAACTGGTGGCAGCGAGGCAAGATGCATTTTGTTAGCTACGTGCTTTAGCCACAATCTTAATTCTTCTCCCCTGAGGACCGTTGAATGAAAATGTAAACTTGTAATTTCTGTGACAAAGAACAGAAATCAGCAGGAGAATCCGGAGTTCCACACCTCTGAAACCGTCCCCTCTGTCACAAACACTGATGACTCATGGTGGAAAAGTGAAACTAGAGCAAAACTAGGTTTAGAAGTTCTCTGCTTCACTATACTCAACTGCAATCATGTAAATTCAGCAGATGAGGTAGTTCTCACAAGCATAATATACTGCAGATACTACATATTTATGACTCTAACCCCATAAATTCATAATAATTTCCTTCTGGCTATCTCAAGCCAAAACATGACTTTTGACAATTTATATATTTTAGAGTTCTTACTTTGAATAGCTAATTTTAAGAGCAATTATTTCTAAAGGAAATACATCCAATAACCACGAGGGCATGGTTTTCCCAAAGAATATATTTATGCTTGCCTGAAGGAAATCAGTCATGCATTACCAATAAAAGTTAGCACTCCTGTTATGCCTGGTGCTATTCCCATTTGTAGCAGTTTCTAGCTTTTATGTTTATACCACCTTTTTTTTTAAGTCAGGGATTTCCTTTTTTGGGAAGTTTATCTTCTTTTATCTATACGAAAAAACTCATAGTGCACATAGTGCCTTTGGTTTAACTAAATCTAATCAATTTTAAAATATATGGTGTTTCTTTGTAACAAGTTTCATGTCCTAAGCACCAATGAAAATATGGGTAAGTATCAATATTTTCCAAGTCATAAAAACACAAGGGTGGCTTGTGAAAGATAAGGCATAGACATAGTCCAGTATTCTATATTTCCTAAATATATTCCAGCCTGCCTACCAAACTGGGTACTTCAGGGTACACCCTGACTGTAATTTAATCCATTTTGGTAAATAAGTACCACTTACAGTAAATCTGTTCATACTCTGCTCTCTCTGTTCTGAAGGATTTCTGCAATCTTTTTATTTACTGTCAATTCCTTTTGAAAATAAATTTTCCCACTATAGTCTCACTCTTAAAGACACAATGATGCTTTGCAGAGTTCTTTGTGAAAGAAAACATAAGCTAATTCAAATATATGAATTGGCAGCTCATCACATAGAACCGTGAGCATTTGAAACCTTTTGGCTTACTTCTATGTAGTAACTAATTTCATATGTTGTTATAAATCACACAATTTTTTCAAGTTATTGAAGAAATTGCTATTAGGTTGGTTCAAACGTAATTGCGGTTTTGGATTGTGAATTTTAAATCATTATATCTAGGCTCAAACACATCTTTATTAATCAAAATGGGAACTATTACAGTCAACACATTTTTGTCAATGAGAAATATGTTTATTCCTGTAGCATAAAAATCCATATTTTAGGATTCAACCGACTCTTGGAAAGCATTTTCTTCCTCCTGCTTGTTGTGGAAGCCTCTTCCCTGCAAAAAGTTGCCAAGATGCTTGAAGACATGGTAGTCAGTTGGCGAGAGGTCAGGTGAACATTGAGGTTGAGGCAAAATCCTGTAGCCCAATTCATCCAACTTTTGAAACGCTGGTTGTGCAATGTGTGGTTGGGTGTTGTCATGGAGAAGAACTGAGCCCTTTCGGTTGACCAATGCTGGCTGCAGGCACTGCAATTTTCAGTGCATCTCATCGATTTGCTGAGCACACTTCTCAGATGTAATGGTTTTCTCAGGAGTCAGAACGCTATAGTGAATTAGACCAGAAGCAGACCACCAAACAGTGACCATGACCTGTTTTCGGTGCAAGTTAGGCCTTGGCAAGTGCTTTGGAACTTCTTGGTCCAATCACTGAGCTGGTCATCACCACTTATTTAAAATCCACTTGTCCTCACATGTCACAATCCAATAGAAAAATGGTTTGTTGTTATTGTGTAGAATAAGAGAAGGAGACACTTCAAAACGATGTTTTTTTTGATTTTCAATCAGCTCATGAGGCACGCACTCATCGAGCTTTTTCACCTTTCCAGTTTACTTCGGACATGCCCAGTGACTGTAGCATGACCAGCGTTGAGTTGCTGGAGATGTTCTAAGATGGTCAGCTTCGATGATGACGCTCAGTTTGTCATTACCCAATTCTGACGGCTGGCCACTGCAGTCCTCATCTTCAAGGCTCTCCTCCTTTCCAAAACTCCCTGAACCTCCACTGCACTGTACGTTCGTTAGCAGTTCCTGGGCCAAATGAGTTGTTGATGTTGTGAGTTGTCTCCACTGCTTTATGACCCACTCTGAACTCAAGTAAGAAAATCCTTCAAATTTGCTTTCTGTCTAACATCATTCCCCTAGTCTAAAATAAATATAAAATACACAGCAAGTAATAAGCCATTAGCAAAAAAACATGAAGTAGTAAATGTGCGTTAAAATGATGCATAACATAACCACTTTTATTAAGAATGTATTCCGATATCAAATGGCAAAGTTCAACAATGCAAAGCTGCAATTACCTTTGCATCAAGCTAATACTAATTATTCTTCTAGTTTTAATTTAAAATTTCAATATATAAGAAGAGATCAAAAGTATAATAAACCTCCATCTCTCTATCACATATTGTCAATTATTTTAAATCTATGGGCAATCTGACATATTCTATACCCTTATCTACTTGTGCCATCCAATAATATTTTGAAGAAAATCTTAGACATCATATAATTTTAAAAATTATTTTTCTTGCGTAAGAATCTAAATAAAATCCACACATTGCTACTGGCTGATAATTGTTTAAGTCTCTCTCTCTTTATTTAAAGCATAGAAATGCTGTTACTGGAGGCTTAACTTTACAAAACCTCCTACTTTTTAAAAAAGTCACTTTGTTGAGGTATGACTGAATATAAAAAGCTGTACATATTTAATGTATTCAACTTGAGTTTGGAGATAAGTATATACCAGAGAAATCATCACTACAATTGATGTCACAAACATACCTCTCACCATCAAAAGCTTCCTCCTGCCCTATTTATTTATATTTATTTATTTGTGTGTTATAAGAACACTTAACATAAGATATATCCTCTTAGCAGATTTTTAATATAATACTGTTAAATATAAAACAGTACCACTAACTACAGATTCTATGTTGTACAGGATATTTCATTAATTTATTCATTTTGTATAACTGAAACTTGGTACATTTTACTTTCCTTCTCCCTTCCTGCACCCAGCCCCTGGCAACAACTAATCTTACATGAGTTGTTATATGAGTTTGCTTATATGAGTTTAACTACTTAAGGCTCCTTATGTAAGCAATGTCATATTCTATTTGTCCCTCTGCTTTATTTCACTAAGGATAATGTTCTCAAGGTTCATTTATGTTCTTGCAAATGGCAGACTTTCCTGTCATATTTTTAAGGCCAAATAATATTTCATTGTATGCATATACTACATTATCTTTAAGTGTTCATCAAATTATAGACATTTAGGCAGTCTCCATCTCTTGGCTACTGTGAACAGCGCTGCAATGACCACGAGGGTGTGTATTTTAATGTTTTTAAATCTATAGGCTTCCCCTCCTCTCACGTGCACATTCTCCCTCTCTTCCTTGCAATTAATTTGTTAAAAAAAACTAGATTTCTTGTGCTCATTCTGGCAGCACAAATACCAAAAGAAACTAGATTTCTTCTACTTTCCAGTTTCCCACAGCCTGGTTGCTGACAGGATGCCTGTGTCTCCTTAATATTTTCTGTAGACTCTTTATTTCCTATTAATTGGAAACTCGATTGAGAGGATTAATCAAACACATGTTTAATATTTTTGGCAAGAATACTCCATAAGTGCTATTGTGAAGTATTCTTTAATAGTATAAATATTTACATTTTGACAGCAGTAGAACTGTGGTTAAAAGGATGGACTCTGGAGACCGAATACATGGAAAGTAATCCTGATTTTGTCTCACTGTGGTGGGGAAAGCATGGGCAAATCAAATTAATTAGCACCTCACTTCCTTCACCTGTGATATGGAAATAGCAAACATACTTGACAAGATTTCTGTGAAGATTAGGTAAATTAGTTCTGATTAAGCACTTCAAGTAATTTTTTATATCAATACACAGGAAGTATTAAATATAAACATAACTATTATTACCAAATACTGAACTTAATTAAAGAGAAACATGTAGATAATATTTGTAAAAACTTTAGTCCACATAGCACCTAAACACCCTCTTCCAACAACACAAGAGATGACTCTACACATGGTCATCACCAAATGGTCAATACCAAATTCAGATTGATTATTCCCTGTAGCTGAAGATGGAGAAGCTCTATACAGTCAACAAAAACAAGACCAGGAAACAACTGTGGCTCAGATCATGAACACCTTGTTGCCAAATTCAGACTTAAATTGAAGAAAGTAGGGAAAGCCACTAGGCCATTCAGGTAGGACCTAAATCAAATCCCTTAGGATTATACAGTGGAAGTGACAGATTCAAGGGATTAGATCTGGTAGCCAGAGTACTTGGAGAACTACGGACAGAGGTTTGTAACATTGTACAGGAGGTGGTGATCAAAACCATCCCCAAGAAAAAGAAATGGAAAAAGGCAAAATGGTTGTCTGAAGAGGCCTACAAATAGCTCAGAAAAGAAGAGACGCGAAAGGCAAGAGAGGAAAGGAAATAATACCCGTCTGAATGTGGAGTCCCAACGAATAGCAGGGGAGATAAGAAAGCATTCCTAAGTGAAAAATGCAAAGAAATAGAGGAAAACAATAGAATGGGAAAGACTAGAGAGCTCTTCAGGAAATTAGAGATACCAAGGGAACATATTATGCAAAGATGGACACAATAAAGGAGAGAAACAGTATGGACCAAACAGAAGCAGAAGATATTAAAAAGAGGTGGCAAGAATACACAGGAAAAATATATTAAAAAAAAAAGACCTTAATGATCAGACAACCATGATGTGATCACTCACCTAGAGCCTGATATCTTAGAGTGGGAGGTCTAGTGGGCCTAAGCAAACAGTGCTAGTGGAGGTGATAGAATTCAGCTGAGTTATTTCAGATCTTAAAGATAATGCTGTTAAATGGCTGCACTCACAATGCCAGCAAATTTGGAAAACTCAGCAGTGGCAACAGGACCATAAAAAGTCAGTTTTCATTCCGATCCCAACGAAAGGCAATGCCAAAGAAAGTTCAAACTACCACACAACAGCACTCATTTCACATGCTAGCAAAGCGGTGCTCACAATTCTCCAAGTTAGGGTTCAACAACACATGAACTGAGAACTCCTCGATGTTCAAGCTGGATTTAGAAAAGGCAGAGGAGCCAGAGATCAAATTGCTAACATCTGTTGTATCATAGAAATAGCAAACGAATTCCAGAAAAACATCTACTTCTGCTTCATTGACTACACAATAGCCTTTGACTGTGTGGATCACAACAAACTGTGGAAAATTCTTCAAGGGATGGGAATACCAGACCACCTGACTTGCCTCCTGAAAAACATGTATGCAGGTCAAAAAGAAACACTTATAACTGTCATGGAACAACAGACTGGCTCAAAATTAGGAAAGGAGTACGTCAAGGCTGTATATTGTCACCCCGTTTATCTAACTTATACGCAGAGTACATCCTGCAAAATGCTGAGCTGGATGAAACACAAGCTGGAATCAAGACTACTGGGAGAAAAGTGATAACCTCAGATATGCAGATAACACCATCCTTATGGCAGAAAGTGAAGAGGAACTAAAGAGCCTCTTGATGAAAGTCAAAGAGGAGAGTGAAAAAGTTGGCTTAAAACTCAAGACCAAAACTAAGATCATAGCATACAGTCCCATCACTTCATGGCAAATAGATGGGGAAAAAATGGAAACAGTGACAAGACTTTATTTTCTTGGGCTCCAAAATCACTGCAGATGGTGACTGCAGCCATGAAAATAAAAGGTGCTTTCTCCTTGGAAGAAAAGTAATTACAAACATAGACAGCCTATTAAAAAGCAGAGACACTACTTTGCTGACAATAGTCCATATAGTTAAAGCTATGGTTTTTCCAGTAGTCATGTATGGATGTGAAAGTTGGACTATAAAGAAAGCTGAGCACCAAAGAATTGATGCTTTTGAACTGTGGTGTTGGAGAAGACTCTTGAGAGTCACGTGGACTGCAAGGAGATCCAACCAGTCAATCCAAAAGGAAATCAGTCCTGAATATTCATTGAAAGGATGGATGCTGATGTTGAAGCTCCAATACTTTGGTCACCTGATAAGTGCCAACTCATTAGAGAAGATTCTGATGTTGTGAAAGATTGAAGGCAGGAGGAGAAGCAGACAAAAGAGGAGGAGATGGTTGTATGGCATCACCAACTCAATGGACATGAGTTTGAGCAAGCTGCAGGAGATGGTGAAGGACAGGGAAGCCTGGCATGCTGCAGTCTATGAGGTCACAAAGAGTCATACATGACTGAGCAACTGAACAACAAAGCACCAAAACTGACAAGGACGTCTGGCCCTCGGTGACTGATCACACCATAGTGGTTATCTGGGTTGTGAAGATCTTTTTTGTATAGTTCTTCTATGTACTCTTGCCAACTCTTCTTAATATCTTCTGCTTCTGTTAGGTCCAAATCATTTCTGTCCTTTATCGTGCCCATCTCTGCATGAAATGTTCCCTTGGTATCTCTAGTTTTTTTGAAGAGATCTCTAGTCTTTCCCATCCCATTGTTTTTCTCTATTTCTTTTCATTGATCACTGAGGAGAGGTTTCTTATTCCTCCTTGCTATTCTTTGGAATTCTGCATTCCAATGGATATATCTTTCCTTTTCTCCTTTGCCTTTTGCATCTTGTATTTTCTCAGCTATTTGTTAGGCCTCCTCAGACAACCATTTTGCATTTATGCATTTCTTTTTCGTGGAGATGATCTTGATCATTCATAGTTCTTCAGGCACTCTATCAGATCTAATCCCTTGAATCTATTTGTCACTTCCACTGTATAATTGCAAGGGATTTGACTTAGGTCACATCTGAATGGCCTAGTGATTTTCCCTACTTTCTTCAATTTAAGTCTGAATTTGACAATAAGGAGTTCATGATCTCAGCCACACTCAACTCTCAACTCCCAGTCTTGTTTTTGCTGACTGTATAGAGGTTCTCCATCTTTGGCTGCAAAGAATATTATCAATCTGATTTCGGTGTTGGCCATCTGGTGATGTCCATGTATAAAGTCTTCTCTTGTGTTGTTGGAAGAGGGTGTTTGCTATGACCAGTGCGTTCTCTTAGCAAAACTCGATTAGCCTTTGCCCTGCTTCATTCTGTACTCCAAGGCCAAATTTGCCTGTTACTCTAGGTATTGCTTGACTTCCTAATTTGCATTCCAGTCCTCCATAAGGAAACAACACCTTTTTTAGGTGTTAGTTCTAGAAAGTCATGTAAGTCTTCATAGAACAGTTCAACTTCAGCTTCTACTGTTTGGGGCATAGACTTGGATTACTGTGATACTGAATGGTTTGCCTTAGAAACAAACAGAGATCATTCTGTCATTTTTGAGACTGCATCCGAGTACTGCATTTTGGAATCCTTTTTGATTATGATGACTACTCCATTTCTTCTATGGGATTCTTGCCCACAATAGTAGATAGAATGGTCATCTGAGTTAAATTCACCCATTCCAGTCCATTTTAGTTCTCTGATTTCTAAAATGTCAATCTTGCCATCTTCTGTTTGGCACTTCCAATGTGCTTTGATTCATGGACCTAATATTCCAGGTCCCTATGCAATATTGCTCTTTACACCATCAGAATCTACTTCAATCTCCCATCACATCCACAACTGTGTGTTGTTTTTGCTTTGGCTCTGTCTCTTCATTCTTTCTGGAGTTATTTCTCCACTGATCTTCAGTAGCATATTAGGCACCTACTAACCTGGGGAGTTCATCTTTCAGAGCCTTATCTTTTTGCCTTTTCTTGCTATTCACAGAGTTCATAAAGCAAGAATACTGAAATGGTTTTCCATTCCTTTCTCCAGGGGACCGTGTTTTGTCAGAACTCTCCACCATGACCCATCCGTCTTGGGTGGCCTTACACAGCATGGCTCAAAGTTTCATTGAGTTAGACAAGGCTGTGGTCCCTGTGATCAGTTTGGTTTCTGTGATTGTGGTTTTCATTCTGTCTGCCCTCTGATGGAGAAGGATAAGAGGCTTATGGAAGCTTCCTGATGGAGAGACTGACTGAGTGGGAACCTGGGTCTTGTGCTGATGAGCAGGCCATGCTCAGTAAATCTTTAATCCAATTTTCTATTGGTAGCCACGCTGTGTTCCCTCTCTGTTGTTTGACCTGAGGACAAACTATGGTGGAGGTAATGAAGATAATGGTGACATCCTTCAGAAGGTCTCAAGCATGTACTGCTGCACTCAGTGCCCCCAACTCTGCAACAGGCCACCGCTGACCTGTGCCTCAGCCTGAGACTCCTGGACACTCACGGGTCAGTCTCATGTGGGATCACACTCCTTTCTCCTGGGTCCTGGTGTGCACAGTCTTTTGTTTGTGCCCTCAAAGAGTCTGTTTCCCCAGTCCTGTGTAAGTTCTGGTGGCTCTATGGTGAGGTTAATGGCGACCTCCAGGAATGTGAAGTCAAGTGGACCTTAGAAAGCATAACTACACACAAAGCTAGTGGAAGTGATACAATTCCAGTTGAACAATTTCAAATCCTAAAAGATGATGCTGTCAAAGTGCTGCACTCAATATACCAGAAAATTTCGATAGCTCAGCAGTGGCCACAGGACTGGAAAAGGTCAGTCTTCATTCCAATCCCAAAGACAGGCAATGCCAAAGAATGCTAAAACTACTGCACAATTGTACTAATCTCATATGCTAGCAAAGTAATGCTCAAAGTTCTCCAAGCCAGGCTTCAACGGTACATGAACCATGAACTTCCAGATGTTCAAGGTGGATTTAGAAAAGGCAGAGGAACCAGAGATCAAATTGCCAATGTCTGTTGGATCATTGAAAGTGAAAGAGAACTCCAGGAAACCATGTACTTCTGCTTTATTTACTATGCTAAAGCCTTTGACTGCGTGGATCACAACAAACGGTGGAAAATTCTGAAAGAGTTAGGAATACCAGACCACCTGACCTGCCTCCTGAGAAACCTGTACACAGGTCAAGAAACAACAGTTAGAATCGGACGTAAAACAGCAGACTGGTTTTTAATTGGGAAAGGAGTATGTCAAGGCTGTATATTGTCACCCTGCTTATTTAACTTATATGCAGAGTACATCATGAGAAATACTGGGCTGGAGGAAGCATAAGCTGGAATCAAGATTGCCAGGAGAAATATAAATAACTTCAGATATGCATATGACACCACCCTTATTGGCATAAAGCAAAGAAGAACTAAACAGCCTCTTGATTAAAGTGAAAGATGAGAATGAAGAAGTTTGCTTAAAACTCAACATTCAGAAAACTAAGATCACGGCATCTGGTCCCATCACTTCACGGCAAATAGATGGGGAAACAATGGAAATAGTGAGAGACTTTATTTGGGGGGCCTCCAAAGTCACTGCAGATGGTGACTGAAGCCATGAAATTAAAATACCCTTGCTCCTTGGAATAAAAGCTATGAGCAACCTAGAGAGCATATTAAAAAGCAAAGACATTACTTTGTCAACAAAGGTCCATCTAGTCAAAGCTGTGGTTTTCCCAGTAGTCATGTGTGGATGTGAGATTTGGACTATAAAGAAAGCTGAGCACCAAAGAATTGATGCTTTTGAACTGTGGTGTTGGAGAAGACAGCAAGAAGATCCAACCTGTCCATCTGAAAGGAAATCAGTCCTGAATGTTCATTGGAAGGACTGATGCTGAAACTGAAACTCCAATACTCTGGCCACCTGATGTGAAGATCTGACTCATTTGAAAAGACCCTGATGCTGGGAAAGATTGAAGGTGGGAGGAGAAGGGGATGACAGAGGATGAGATGGTTGGATGCCATCATCGACTCAATGGACATGAGTGTGAGTAAACTCCAGGAGTTGGTGATGGACAGGGAAGCCTGGCGTGCCGCAGTCCATGGAGTCACAAACAGTCAGACACAACTGAGCTACTCTACTGAAACTAACAAGTGTTAGGGACAGCCTTTCAATATTTAAGATTTGAAATGTGAATATACTAAAATATCCAAATATTACAGGGAACTGGTAATGAAAGTCATAGCTTTTTACTGGTAAGTCAATGACTGAAGACCCCATAGTTTACTAGCGATTGAAAAAAGTTACTACTCTCCAGCTCTGCTGCAACCTTCCATATATACCATTCTTGACACAACCTCAGAAAATCACCCACAAGCATGATCAACTCACATCTTATTGCTTCTTAAATATACTTTGATAGCACCAAGCTAAGCAAAACCAATCTCTTAGCTAGACAGATGAGCTCATTTCCTGCTATCCTGAGTGATAGTTTGGCAACAAAGTTTTTACTTTTAGAAATAGGGCTAAATGTGTTTCACGCATTCAATCAATCAGTAGTTTACTCTAAAGGAGCAAATCACCTAATGAACATTTTTAAAAATCATAATGTGGAGAATCACTCTTAACTATGTGCAAACATTAAGTTATAAAATCCACAAGATTGGAAAATTATGAAGATATGAAGTCAGATGAGCAATGGAAAATTTAAGCTGAGTATTTAAGAAAACTGCCTATTAGCAAGACCTATTAGATAATGGAATGGTACTTTTCTTAACCTCCATAAATTTCAAAAGTAAATTGCAAAACGTATTGGAAGAAAATGTTCCACCTTACCAAGGGAATAAAAGAAATGGTTCTTTCATCTCATGTTACCATAAGCTAGTCTGCAAATTAGATGTATAAAATCGACCTACCTAAACTATGAACACGGTAAGTACAATATTAGACTTAGTCTGAGTTTCACTGGGAAAAGTTCCATTTCTAGAACCTCAGCCAAAAGCTGAATAATACCAATATGGAAATTTGGAGCAAAATCAATTGTTAAAGTTAGATTATGAGATTTTAACTGCCATTCTAAAACTACTTATACAGCCTTTCTATGTTACTTCCACTTGCCAAATCAACACCCAAGAGTCATTTTGACATTAAAAGAAAAAAAAAATCCCAATTACACATCCAACTGTTGATTTACAAAGCTAAAGGCAACCTGTGATTTTGGCTTTAAAACCCAGTCTGCCTTAGGGATAGGTGGATGAAAGAAATTTTAGCCTACTGTTTAAGGGCTAATATCCCCACATTTCCATATCCCATTTAGGGTGGGCAGATTTTAGCACTTCAGCTGAAGTGGCATCCCTTCATACAAAGTGCTTGAGTGGAGTAGGCAGCAAGTGCGAATGGGAAAATAAATGGCAGAGAAGCAAAGAGGCTGTTGCCGCAGGTAGTCTCCCATGCCAACTGCCCAAGGAAAATGTTTGTGAAAACCGCACGTTTTTTCCATGAGCAACGGATGAGGATTTAAGAGTGAAACAGTAAATTGAGCGTCTGTCTTTTTACCTCTTACTAGAATTTCTTTGTTGTCCTTTGCATGGGGAAGGTTAACGGCTTAGCCTAATTCTTCACTCCAAGGAACTTTACAGCCTGTCATTTGGTTAAGGGCTAATGGGCCTTCTGGGATTTGACAGCTGAACGCTGAGCTCACTGGAGCAGGCTGCTCCTGGAGGGCTGGAAAAGAATGTTTGGGTTGGAGAGAAGGTGCTGGTCCAACTGCTTTTCCACCTGCAAAAACAGAACCTTTGGGGACAGTAGCACTGCCGTTAACTGGGGATCCCAGGAATGAGAAAGGTGTTAAAGTAGCCAGCTCTTCTGTTTTGCCAAAGCTTTTCCGACTTTGCTGTTTT
Source organism: Giraffa tippelskirchi (assembly GCF_054371585.1). Taxonomy (NCBI): domain Eukaryota; kingdom Metazoa; phylum Chordata; class Mammalia; order Artiodactyla; family Giraffidae; genus Giraffa; species Giraffa tippelskirchi. The sequence goes on along the minus strand of NC_137280.1, from coordinate 172,161,986 downwards.
TGGCGCAACTTTGAAATATCCCACTTCTCTCACCCTCAGCCTTTCCCTTTCCATTTCTCAGGGATGTTTTTAAGGACTGGGATGACAAGTCCAAACAGAGAGGCAGAATTTTAAGAAGATGTGAAGGTCGCACTCCTGGGTTCCCCACATGCCTCTAAGCAGCACTCAGCTGTGGAGAGATGGAGGTGCTGGGGGTGCTTGGGGGTGCTGGGGACTGGAGGGCGGTGCTGGGGCCTGGAGGGCAGTGCTGAGGTCGAAGGGAGGCAGTGAGGCAGCAGCCAACAGCAATAAAAGGATCAAGTTGCCAGCCTCCTCAACCTCCACTTCACATTGGAGAGGAACACTCTCAAACCCCTTGCTGACTAATCACACAGAAAATTTCAAAACATTATCAGTTCAAAGTGCCAGATTCACTCAGAAGGTTCTGAAAATCAAGTTTATACTTAACCATGTTAAATGCAATACAACATTCCTTACACGAGCCCCTAACAAATTGTTTTTTTTTCTAAAATTTCCAATGAAAAACCTCAAGTTCAGAAATGTTACTTTTTGACTATAAAACATACAATTGATTTTTCTTCTGTTTCTTTTAAACTTTTTACTGTAAAAAATATAGAGAGAATAAGATATCACCATTTTAGCTATTTCAGTGTCTAATCAGTGGCATTAATTATACTCACAACACTGTGCAAACATTATCATTTCCAAAACCTTTTCATCATTCCTTACACAAACTCTATTTAAAAAAAAAAAATGTTTTTAAAGAATGCTTTTTGGTATCCTGATATCCATAAGTTGTGCTCAACACAATCTCAAAATAATTACAGTAAGTAGTTACATAGGTATTTTCTAAAAGGAAATGGATTAGCCTAAAATAATTATCGGGAAAGTGTAAAACCACTGTCACCTGATCACTAAACATGTACGAGCCATACTGTAGCTTTGATTAATTTCATCTAACTGATCAGGCATTTCTGTATAATATAGAATTTCAATGATCAAGATTGGTTACCTAGATAATCATCCTAATAATTGAAAAAAATGCTTAAATGATAAAATAAAAATGCAGATGTGACGAAAAGGCTAAAAATGTGAAAGTACAAGATGAGTGTGTCAGGCCAGAAGAATCAAAATATGATTAATCTATAATTCTTATATATTATTATTAGCAAAACATTTCTAAATTAATAATTAGAGTTGAAGGAAAATTTAGATGATCTTTTGGAATAGCTTTAGGTAAGGATCCAGAGTATAAGTTTAGCCAGTTCATATAAAATGTTACCTCAGCCACTGATCAAATTGTTCTGTCTTTCAAAAAGCAGAAGTAAAATATGAAATATAGATTTACCAGTTTTAGGCACAGCTTCTCATTTTAGTCAATTCTTGCCCATTGATTAGTAAATCCAATCAATGGCAATGACAATTTGAGAAGTAAATCCCTCCATCAAATCTCAAATCTTACACATCGAATCTCTGAAGTTCACCCTTTCCTTTCATCACCACGAATTTCAATGCCATGTGAGGTAAGTGCATCATCTATTTTAATCCTGTTGAAATGAATGGATGAACTTAAATAACAATGCAAGCCTTTTTCCAAATAGTGCTGTAATTCACTTTGAAGTGATAGTACTTTTAGGATTAAGATGTATACTTTCTGGTTCTTTGAGTAGTTGTCCTTTCTTTGTGTACTATATTAAGAAGAATTTAAAGCAAAACTAAGTCACATCTGCCTTCTAATACAAGTCTTAAAGTCTTAAACAAATTTCTACAAGAGCAGCCAACCCAGATCAAAAACTATTTTGAAGAAACTTAAAACTATCATTTAGTAACTACAGACTATGCTTTTCCATTTAATCACTTGTGTTAGAGTGACTACTGATAAAAACAGTCTTGAAAATATTTTCATCTATTATGACATTGCCAGCATTAAAAAGAAAGAAGTTTGAAATACTATTACAGAAGAAATAAATGTTTCATTCTTAACTTGATGTTTACTGCATGAAAACATGAATTCATCCAACATTTAAAACAATGTTATGTGATGATCAGAATATATATTGCCAACAAAATATTTATAAGAGGAAATATGTTAGTTTTTATTTAGAAAATATGGGATATGGTAAGTAGCAATTTAATACAGCTTTCTGAAACTAGTTCTAGAAACAGTTACACATAAAACTATAATATTTAGATATTAATATGTTAACTTATTTCAATAAAATTTAATTGTTAATGGGTTCTATTATAGAATAGTTCCAAATAAAATGTCAAAAGAAAGAAGTCTTCTAATATGGTATTACCTAAAGATAAGCATCCTTAATGTTTCAGAATATTTCTTCCCATATTTTCCTTCTATAATGTATTTGTTTTTCCTAACTCAAAAATAGTGTCAGTTATGAAAATTTGTTTCAGTTCACTGACACAACTTAAAATAATAAAAGAAATAATAATAATAAATTGATGTTTTAAAAACCACATATTTCAATCATCTAATCACTTAAATAAATTGGCATATGTCCTTTGACTTCATTTTTGAATGTTTATTTTATGTATTTTTTTCCAAATATATTTTAACAGTAATACTTTTGCTTTCCCCTAAATAAAAAATTACTAAGTGTTTGATGCAAAAAAAAAAAAAAAACTGGCTAAGGGAGAGGAAAAAAAGGATGTAATAAAATCATCCATAATCTTAGCCAAAACAATGTACTGTAATTTTATACATATACTGATACAATCAATATACTTTGAATCCTATGTACAGTACTTCTACTATCCACAAACAGATTTGCAAATAGATGCTAATCTTTTTATTATGCTCCAGAATATGTCAAAACAGAATTGAAGGGTTAACTTAAGGAAGAAAAACCAGAAACATTCTCTATTATCAGCACAAGCCATGATAAATGGTAAATCTGAGTTTTAGCTATCAAGACCCTCCCAATGTCTTAGTACCTTTCTAACAGATCATTTTCTACCCTTCACTTAGCAAATACCTGTCTCTTAGCAAATCAGCTCCCTTATTGTCTTTCATTTCCTCCTTGCTGGTTTCACTCATGCTATTCCCTTACTCTTGCACCACTGCCTTTTTTGTTGCCATTGATGTTGTGGTTTCACATTACTATGTGTATGTTTAACCAATCGAGTGTCTGCTCTTCCTACAGACTTGAGTCAAAGCTTCCCCGAGAGGTATGTCCTTTTCCCCAGCTCTGAGACTATATTCCCTGACAGATATTTTAGGCAGGGTCTCAGACATAGGGAAACCAGAAAGGGACTTCAGTTATTAGAGTAGGACAAGCCATGGTAAGCAAGGGGCATGCACGTTCAGTGGCTGTCATCTCTGACTCTGTGAGCCCATGGACTGTAGCCCTCCAGGCTTCTCTGTCCACGGGATTTTCCAGGCAACAATACTGCAGTGGGTTGTCATCTCCTCCTGCAGGGGATCTTCTCGACCCAGGGATCAGACCACATCTCCTACATTGGCAGGCAGAATCTTTACCGCTCAGCTACCTGGGAAGCCCAAGAAACAGGAGAAAGGTACACAATTCCTGGAACCTGACTACCAAACAAGACCAGAAAAGGATCCATAACTTCACTGGCTTTTGCAGACAGAATGAACCACTGCTTTTAGTCTCTTGACTGGGAACAGGACCAATTTCTAACCAGGCCTAATGTTTACCTAAGAGATGGCTAAATATCCCCAGCAGCAAAAATGAAATAAGCTAGAAGAGGAAACCAGGCAAGGCAATACTCTGAACGACTTAAGTCAGTGGAATGACGTGACATGGATCTAGATTTTGTGAGGCTTGAGGCTTGTATGATTTGTGTGGCTCACTAAGAAAAAGAATACAGAATCATCAACACGGAGCCCGTTATGAAAGTGATTATTGCTTTGGAATGAGAAAATAAAATGCCAATGAAACACTGAAGTCATGGAGATTCATGTCTGTCTATATTTTAGATCTCTTTAGAAAATTTACAAATATGACTATACAAACATGCTTCCTGACAGCAGTCTGCCTCTGTTCTCTACTTAGAACATTCTGCGTCTCTCGGAACTCATGGAGGCCTGTTCAGGTAGAGGGCACTGAAGCTGAAACACTGTTAGCTTCACGGCAAATTCACTTCTGGTTTTAATTGTAAAACTTCAGGCAATAGGAGCCAGATGGTGAGATCACTTTAGCAGACAAGTAGTCCTTCCTAATTTCCTTGAAAGTGCACCAAGTAGAAGTCTCACTGAGTGCTATAAAGGTATATATATATATACATATATACATATATATATATATATGTATATATAAAATACTCTGAAAGTACTATGATTTCTCAGAGGAAAGAGCCTAAATGGAGGCTGAGGGACAGGGGTGAGGGGTTGGAGAAGTTTCCCAGAGCTGAGCTCTTAACAGTATCTTGGATTTCAACCCAGAGACAGAAAGCATTCAAGACAGGAATAAAAACAAGGATGAGAGAACAGGGCAGCCCAAGGAAAAAGTAAGAGTTTCAGGTGGAGTTTGATGTACGATATGTGGGGATTTGGAGTAAGAAGCGTGAGTGTAACCACAGACTGCCTGGGATTTCAGAGGGTTTTGAGTTCTATGTTAAGGAGTGTGCACTGAATTCAGATGTCAATTAGAGCACAGAATAAAAATGGGGTTTGTTTTATTTTGTTTTGTGTGTTTTTTTTTTTTTTTTGGTAGGGAAAACCTGTAATGATATCCTTAGGCCATCATGTACAACATCAGCAGAGCAACCAGAAAGCTGCCAGAGGTTTATTATTATAACACCTTAGATCATGGTAGAGAAAACTTTAAATGTGTAGGAGCAGAGATGGGAGAACTGGTCAAAGGAAAGGAAAATCGATGGGTTTCTTCCCCTGGGGGAAAACCGGGTAAGCTCGCAATACTAGTGATGAATCTACAGTGTTAGTAGACGAGTTCTATTCACAGTATATGGAGGCAAGTCCCAGAGGGAGACTTTCTGAGTTTGGCTTTTGGCTCCATCATTTATAGTGTGATTTTAGGTATGTCGCTCAGTTCCATGCCTCAGTTTTACCACCAATAGCATGGAGCTGGTAACATCTGCCTCCCGTTGCCGTGCTGAAAATCCACAGGTTGTAGGTTAGCCCTTGGTTTAGTTAATGTGGCTACACTGTTCGCTGTGGTTCTCATCACTCCTATTTCTGGTTCTCCTGTCACTCGGAATACTGAGACAATCTCCTGTCCTCAGCTCAAAACTGGACTGCCTAGGGTGAATCCTCTCGTCAGTCCAACCTCTAAAGCACAGTCAGTGAACTTTTGGAAGTTCCAGTTTGATCATACCTGCCATAAGCTCAGGACAAAGGACAAATTTCTTACGTAGCCTGGTCTCTGTCTTTCCAAGTCATTTTCTGTTACCCTTCACTAAATATTTTAAGATCCAGTCCCATACTCCAGACCAGTAGAAAGGGGTGACCCTTGTGGTTCCTGTGTAATTCTTCTACCTGGCTGATGCTTCCCCACCTTTTAACTCTTGGTTTAGTCGTCCCTCCCACTGGGATCCTTACCCAACGTTTGTGCTGGATTTACCGGCCCTTCCTGGGACTTTCCAGAGTGCTCCCTTCATAATCACAGCCTGTAGCACACGGTATTAATATTTCCTGTTTGTAGATCTAGATTTTCTACAATAAATTCTTCAGAGGTGCAGACTAGGTTGCTCACTTTGAGCAACCAGACTCACAGTTAAAACAAAAAAAGCCTCACTGAATAAACAGAGTTAAGAGTGGCGGTTACCTCTGGGGAGGGGCTGAGTACTGACTGCACAGGAGGAAAGCTTCTGGCATGACAGAAATCTCTGTCTTGATCTGAATGATGGTTACACAAGTATATATATATGTATACATGTATTGAGCTGAATTCTTAAAATTTCTGTATTTCTTTTCCTTCACTGAAAATGTTTTATTCCTTACTTTTTAAAAATGAAAAAACAAACAAACAAAAACAGTGCAAGAAAGGCAAAACCCATCTATACTCTTAGAAGTCAGGATACTGGCGCCCTTGTGGTGAGCCTGTAACTGGAAGGGAATAGGAGGTTTGGAAGGTCAGTGATTTTCTTTTTACTTAGTGTAAGCCCTTGTTCCCTCGGCATTTTCTGTTTATGAAAATCTATCAAGCTGTACACTTACAATATATGCATGTTTATGTAGGCATATTAACTAGACAGGTTAAAAGAGTAAGAACGGGTGAATAGCAAATGTATATGTACCTGTATGTTTGCGTGTTGGATATATGACACAAGACTTCCTTTTTTGTGATTTAAAAAAAAAAAGTCAATTTCTTCAAACTATGCCCCTTAGTCTCACCTAAGAATCAGCTGAAATAACACTGAAAAACTCCTTTCTCTTTCTATCCATATGTGTTGATAAGTGTTTATAAGGACAGAGGTGCATTATGCTTCCATGGTGACAGTACACTTTAATAGTAATTTTCACACAGTAGTGGACTGCAAATCTCTGCTAAACACAACTCTTTCCAGAAGTTATTTTTGACACATAAGCTTTAAGAACAATAGCTAGAATTACTTTTGGTGTAAAGCGTTTCTTCAATTATTTTCTTTCATAGATCTTCTCAGAGTCACAAAAATCTTTACACATTCCTCTTGCCTCACATGAACTATTGCTTAAAACAAGAGTTAAACAGAAATGTAATTTAGATGCTTCTACTAAAGATGTTCTTAAAACAGTCTCAGGGCCTAAAAAAACCAAAAACAGTTTCACAGACTTTGCCCAATTCCCCTGTAGAGCATTTATGCATGATTTGGGCTCTGTTTGCTACACCTATGCCAATAGTAGGAATTCTCAACACAGGGGTACATTTAGCAGCCACATTGTGAATAGTATGAATAAAGGAATAAACATGACCTCAAATCAACTTATCAGCACAATGCCCTTAGCACCCAAAACAGGGAGGGAGCCTACAGCTGGAGGGTCCATGAATGGTGTTCAGAAAAATTTCACTTAACTAATTGCAGTCAAGTCTGTGTTGAAGAGAAACCCATGGGATAAACAGGTACCAGATCACAAGGCAGAAGCAAGAAGCTAGGACTCAATCCAATCTACGTTACTTTACATTATTTCAATGAACAGCCTAAACTATAGTGTTTTTAAATAGAATAACATTTATCACAAATCTTTTTATATTATTGTAGACTTCAAAGTGACAAGCATGCATTTTATTTCACTAAAAAAAAAACTTTACTATTATGTTTTTGTAAATTCTCTTTCCCATGTATGAGTGACTTTCCAAATACGTATGTCAACAACCTAGAAAGTACTGTGTTTGGACAGGAATTTGGGGGCAGTTTTCCTCTTCTGCAAAAGGCAAGATCTAGAAATACATCAGTCATTTGTGCCAGTCTGTGGCAGTTCAAATTGCCAAAGGTGTTTGGTAAACTTTAATCAGTGTCACAACTCTAAAGGTTACTGCACAGCTCTGACACAGATTAATTACAACAGTACCGCACAAACGTGAGGGAATGCATGTGTGTGTGACCTTGACTATTACATCTTCTGGTGTTATGGGCATTACGTTTAGCTACATATAACAGTAACAACAGCAATAACAATAACAGCGCCAACAAAAGATGACAAACAAGATGAACAGTTATCCTAGCTGAGTGACAGATTTAGGAAAGCCAGGCGTGTTTTGTAGTCTCCTGGTAAGGTTCCCACCTTTACTGTGCTGCCTCCTTTCACAATATGGTTGCCCGTACGCTAGTCATCATGTCCAAATCCCAGGAAAATTTATTAGAGGGAATAAGTATGGAAATCTTATAATCTTAGAGGCTATTTCCTGAAACTTACACATAACAGTTTTCATTGGTCAAAATTTATTTACAAGGTCATAACCAATGAAAGGAAAAATCAGTTCTGAGCTGGCTAGCAAGGTGGAAGTGAAAGTCAAAGTCGCTCAGTTGTGTCCGACTCTTTGCGGCCCCATGGACTATCCAGTCCTTGAAATTCTCCAGGACAGAATACTGGAGTACATAGCCTTTACCTTCTCCATGGGATCTTCCTGACCCAGGAATCAAACCCAGGTCTCCCACATTGCAGGTAGATTCTTTACCAGCTGAGTCACCAGGAAAGCCCAACAACACTGGAGTGGGTAGCCTATCCCTCCTCTAGCAGATCTTCTCTACCCAGGAATCGAACCGGGGTCTCCTGCATTGCGGGCAGATTCTTTACCAGCTGAGCTAAGGTAGTCAGCTAAAATTTAGGGATCTTATTAATAGGCAAAGGAGGAGAACTGATATTGAGAGTGTATACACTTTTTTCTCTTACTTGAAAAACTATAAAACAGACCCTTTGCCTCTTAGGAGGAAATTAAAAAAAAAAAAAAAAAAACCTACTAGATGATGCAATCAAATAATTAAAATGAAAATATTCAAATTGTTATTTACCTTAACATAAAAAAAAGTGAAAGTGTTAGCTGCCGAGTCATGTCTGACTCTTTGCGACCCCGTGGCTGAAGCCCACCAGGCTCCTCTGTCCATGGGATTCTCCAGGCAAGAACACTGACCCAGAGATCGAACTTGGGTTTCCCAGCTTGCAGGCAGATTCTTTATTGTCTGAGTCACAAGGAAACCCATAATATAAACAAAAATTAGTTAAATTTTATTTTGAACTGAATAATCCACTAACTTTCATAAATGTAAGTAAAGAAATCTTTCTCTATATCAGACGCATACAAAACTTTTCAAAACTGTGTAATTATATCCTCTTGGTGGAGGAAGTAGAAGAGGGGGGCTGATTAATTTCTTTTAAAAGAGAAAAGTTAACTTGGAAATAATTTCATCCCACTCCTAAATCAGAATTAATGCTCTGAGTTGGGAGTTATGCTGTCATATTTGAGATCCACTGATTTGAACATACTATTTCTGGAAATGATTTCTTTTAGTAATTACTAACAGTTTATGAAAAGATCTGCAATTTTATTTTTCCAAGTGTTCAAGTAATCTTAACTCATCAAAATGCTAAAATCCTTTATATCAAAGTTGCCTAAGACTTACTCATGTGAACAGCCTGCCTGTTCCCTGACAGCTGGAACCTCTTAGTGTGGGTCTGCAGCCTCAGCTCCACCCCAAGCCCTGGGACCTATCAGGCCTCTGAGCAGGAACCCAGAGTTCACTGTCCAACCTGAAGCTCCACTCTGACCTGGCAACCACGTTTCAGTAGCAGAAACCTCTGCACTTTGCCCAATGCCAGTCTTCTTTCTTACCTGGCTCTCTAGGAATCCTTCCACAGTATCCCAGACAGTGCCTGTCAAGACTGTGAATAAACCCTCCATTAATGGGAACCCACTTCCTCAACATGTAGCCCTGTATGCTGTTTGTTTGAATACCCACTCATGGATTTAGTAAATCAACACTGAAAGCTGACTACAAGTCAAGAATGCTGCCAGACACTGATTCAACAGCAACAACAAAGGCAAAGTCACCCGCCCTCTAAAGGAGACATGGTTGTAACTATTAAAATGATCTTTCTGGCAAAGAGTTAGATTTGGTCTCCAAGGGATTTTCACCCACTGTTCTTAAGTCTGAAGTGTAAAGTCACATGGGATGGATTTCCATTCAGACTTTTGCAAATCCACCCTCCAATCTGGAATATTTCAAATAGTATTATTGGGTTGGTCAAAAGTTATTTTGGTTTTTAAGTAAAAATAAAAGACACATTTTTCATTTTTACCAAGAGCTTAATTGAACAACTTATTCACCATTTTGTTCCACTACCTTCTGCCATTTTTCAGACAACTTCATAATTCCATCTTCTCAAAATTTGTCATCTTTTTGAGCAAAGAACTGTCCCAGGTGCCTTTTACAATCTTCCAGGGAATGGGAATTTTGTAAAGACCTAAATAAATGGACAATGGACAGTACAACGTCTAGTGAAATCTGGCAGATGAATCAGAACTCCTCAGCCAAATTAAACAGTTTTTGCCTGGTCATCAAAGAAGCATGTGGTTTTGCATGATCCTGATTGAAGATCATGCCTTTTTTCTTGATTAATTCTGGATGTTTTTTCTTGAGTGTAGCTTTCATCTGGTCTGATCAGGAGCAACTACTTGTTGGAATTAATCACTTGGTTTTCTGGAAGGAGTTCATACTAGGAACTCCCTTCTAATCCCCAGCATATATACAACATCACCTTCTTTGGATGAAGACTGGCCTTTGGCGTGATTGGTGATGGTTCACTTTGCTTACCCCATGATCCCTTCCATTCCACATTATTGTCTATCCACTTTTCACCATTCATCACAAATTGTTTTAAAAACAGAACATTTTCATTACATTTCAGTAGAGAATCCATGTGGAAATACAGCCAAGAGAGTTTTTTGTTTTAGCTTATGTGGAACCCAAACATCAAAGCGAGTAATATAACCAAGCCTCGTGCAAATGATTTTTTTAATACTTGATATGGATAGTTTGAGTATGTTGGCTATCTGCCACATAATATAACTTTGATTTTCTCAATTAATGTCTCGATTTATCGCTATAAGCTTCAACTAGTCTACTTGATCAAGAAGTTTCATCCAGCAAGAAGTCTCCACCAGCATGAAATTTTGCAAACCACTTTTGACACATTTGATCAGTCACAGCACCTTCTCATACAGTACACAAATCCTTTTTTTTTTTTTGCATTTCAGTTGCTTTTTTACATTTCTTGAAATAATAAAGCATAATATGCTGAAAATGTTGCTGTTTTTCTTCCTTCTTCAATATTAAAATGATTACACAAAAATTCACTGATTTTGATAAGTTTTCTTTAGTGCACATTGGTATGACAACTGTCACAATACAATCTAACAAAATTTTTTTGAATGAAGTTAAAGACTATGCTACCAGAGCCATCTTACAGAAAAGACCAGGTGAACCTTTTGGTCAAGTCAATATATTCCCTTTAACATCCATTCCCAAGCCTTCACTGCACTCCCTGAGTACTACAACTACCTTTATTCAAAAGCATACACACATTTTTTTTTCTCCTGTGAGCTCTTAAAACCCCGTTACTATAACTGTTTAATGAAATGGTTTTTAATTTCTTCACTCTCTTTTGGGATAGTCCCAATTTGAACATATCCTTATCAATATTCAGCTGAGAAATTAATACAGTACTAGAAAAAACCCTAGTAAGTCTTATCTCTATTAACAAAACTTGATTATCTCATCAAGAATACCATGTCATAATTCTTAGCCAAAAAGAAAAAAAAAATGGTGCAAACAAATTTAAGGGACTTTTCAGATCACTTCTGAGCTGCTGGAGATTTTAAGTTGTGAAAGTGCTGGTTCTCTCATCCTTTTAGCTGGTTCCCTTAGGGATACGGACCCGCCTCACAGTCGCTCCAGTGTCCGAACTGTGTTCACATGCTGTTTCTCACTTACTCACTACATAGCCTTGAGAAAATTACTCTAAGATTCTGAACCTCAGTTACTGTAAAATGATGAAAATAAGGTTACTTTCTCCTTAAGATCTGTGAAAGTGATATTAGCCAATATACATAAAGAACATTGATTGTAATAGATTAAGGATTTCATGTATGTAAAACATTAGAATTAACTAATTTGTCTAGTTATGAGAAATTCACATATAGCTTAGAAATCATTCATCAAAAATAGACTGTAAGTGATATTAAAGTTATCCAGTATAGCCTTGTCATTCTATTTAAGAGTTCTTCATTAACCACTCAATATGTGGTATGCATTGTGCTAGGTTCTGCTGAACTAAAAATGAATTAAGTTGTCTTAGCTCAAGATGCCCTATGTTTAGTGGAAAAGCTGACATGTACAGAAACAGTTGCTCCACTTTCGTACAGATAGGGCTTTCCAGGGTAGAACTCCTGCCATCTCATTCTACCCCATTCCATCCTACAGCATGATGCTCCCCAGAGCAGGCAGTGAGCACTGAATACATGCTGACTGATAGCAATGCTGGCCTGTTCACAAAATTCTTTGGTTTGGAGCACTGTATTAATAAATTAAACTCTTTTCATCTTGGAGTAGATTTTACACACACTTCGGGTTTAAGGGATGGTGAAAGACACCACTACCATCTTCCAGAGGAAATATCTAAGAAATTGATGATGTGAGGCTTAATATGTATTTATGTAATATTATATAAACTTTTAAAAGTACTTGAGGTAGAAAAAATGTTTTGAAAGTTATATACAAAAATTTTAAAAATGAATACCTCTGGGTGGTAGGACCATGAGAGATTTGTTGATATCCTTACACTTTTGAATGTTTCAAATGCTTCTTAATGAGTGTGCATGTGTAAGAGATAAACACACGGAAGGAACTCTAATAGGAGAAAGGAAACAGATGAGTGAGTGAAAGGCGCTCAGTCGTGTCTGACTCATTGTGACCCCGCGGACTGTACAGTCCATGGAATTCTCCAGGCCAGAATTCTGGAGTGGATACCTGTTCCCTTCTCCAGGGGATCTTTCCAACCCAGAAATCAAACCCAGATCCCCCACATTGCAGGCGGATTCTTTACCAGCTGAACTACAAGGGAAGCCTAAGAACACTGGAGTGGGTAGCCTATCCCTTCTCCAGTGGATCGTCCCAACCCAGGAATTGAACCTTGGTCTCCTGCATTGCAGGTAGTTTCTTTACCAACTGAGCTTTCAGGGAAGCCAGGGGACCCAGGATTATGAAATTATGGGGACCCAGGATGAAAAGAAATTATGAAATTATGAAAAGCAATATAAGGGTCCCAGGTATTTGAGAGATGCATACTGAAGAAAAAGATCAACAACAGAAGGGGTTAGAATGATATAGATATTAAAGATACAGATACAGATATTATAGTATCTAGTTCCCTTTATATTTGGGGCAAGTCGCAGCTCCAGTTTTGTTACTGAGAAAGTGCATTGTCCAGTGGAGTGAATAAAGTATGATTTTAGCCTATCTGTCCAAAATTTTAACTAAAAATATGGAAATTAATCTTGTTGCAACTTTACACAAAATAATGTATGGATTGTCCTTAAACATACTAGTCATCTTAATGCTTCACAACAGAAAAAAAAAAAAAAAATCTATGAACCATATACATACACAACTTTGATTTACTAACCAAGTAATGCATTTTGTGGATCTAAGACCTTTGTTTTAAATATAAGAATCAGGATAAATACTTGCAGAATTAATGAACCAAATAAATTTTTTAAATTGTTAATACCCTAAACACTTCTCTCCGCAAAAATCAATAGATAATAGATAGATAAATTGGCAGAACTCTATCATTTTATTCTTTGGTTTCCCTTAATGGATACAAAGTTTCTCCCTCTGAATACCCAAAATACCAAATTGCTATCTTAATCATATAACTTGCACATTCTCTCCTTTAATATAGATATTTATTTAGATATTTTATTATATTTCTCAGGCTGTTTGTGAGTTCATTATTTGTGTCTTATTCACTTTATATTCCTTGAGAGCAGAACTAAATTATTTTTAAGACTGGCATTATAAAAGTGTAATAAATAGAAGTGTTCCCTCAAAGTTCTGAGAATATTTTGTGGACTCAATCAACATTTACTACTTCGATAAAAAAATATTTTTGCATTTTGTGAAATTAGATTGTGTAAATGATACAAATGCATTTCAAAGCTACTTCTCATATGATTGGCTGTCAATCTTTTATCTATTCTAAATCTTTCTGAATGATTACTATGCCTTTCACTCTGCAACTGATTCCTCTCACCAGCCTTCTGCACTTTCGGGATGGGAACATGGAGAAACCTCACGGGGACGGTCTCCTTTTTCTGAGCATTCACCACACTGATAAGTTCTATAGTGAAGACTCTTTCTTAGATTTCGTTGAGTTGCAGTTTTCTTTTTAATAATGACACAGCCAATCCATCAAAATAATTTTAGACCAAATCTGATTTCATATATATTTTTCTGCTTAAAGTAGAAAACTCTCAAGTTGCTTAGTGAAGTGCTAAATGCTTTATATTGACAGACTACCGCTGTTCAGCAATCTATATTTGCAGCCTGCCGAAACGAAAGCCATAGTTGGATCTTCTTTGTTGTTCACAGTATTTTAAATTACAAATGATGTTGATTTTAATCATCTTTGCCCAATTCACTCACAAAGCTGGATGCTGCACAAGTCAGCTCTCAGATTCAGTATAAAATACATTTTATTGAGCTTAGCACTTGTATAGCATTTTATACCTTCAAAATACTTTGTAAACATTAACTAGTCAATCCTCACCAAGAAAGAAGAAAAAAAAACAAACTTGATGTACTGAGAGGTCTGTGTAAAATAGGTCTTAGGAAAAGAGTCTTCCTATAGATTAAATTTGAAGGCAAGATGGTTACCTAGTTATTTTCTTTTCAGCCAAAAGAATATATTTCAGGATATAATTGCCAGTTTTTCATTCCCCATTGTAACAGAGAACTTCAGTAATCATGGGAATTAAAGTTTTAATATTATTAATGACCAACAGAATTTATTCGACATGAGCAAGTCTTAACATAGTAAGTAGTGCTTTTCATACTATACAAAGCAAATGTTTTGTGATAAGTCGATACAATTCAACTAGTCTCACAGAAGTGACATATATGTTACTGATTTTCCTTCATATCCTATATGTAGTAGCTACTTCACTTGGTAAAGATGCAGATAAGATGAACTTGCCCAAAATAAATGAGTCCCCAAGTTCACATTAAACATATGAAAATATATAGCAAAGCAGGAGTCAAACTAACATTTTATTTTAAAAGTGTATTGTAAATTTAGTTCCTGTACTCTTGCCTGGAAAATCCCATGGATGGAGGAGCCTGGTAGGCTGCAGTCCATGGGGTCGCTAAGAGTGGGACACAACTGAGCGACTTCACTTTCACTTTTTCTAAGTAAAATGTAACTTCTGCCTTCATTGGTTCTTCTTCTCTCATTCTTCTTTAAGATTCTCTCATTCTGTCCCATGCTTCTATAGGGAAAATTTTGTGTATTCCTCTTGGACAATGATATAATTTCTGTGATCATAAAGAACTCATTGAAGAGCCTAAGATGTTATTAATACTATATGTTGTATTGGATGGTAATCAAGAATTTTTTAATCGCACCATGATACAAAGGAAAGCATTTGTCACTATTGCTTTTTAATATATTTGAAAACTGAAAACAGAAAAAAAAAAATCATACTAAGAGAAAATTTCAAGGCCAACAGTGACAGGTGATTTGATATCCAACTAGGCTATGACTATAGCTCAGAAACTGAAAGTTGTACATAAAGTTATGTTTAAAAAGGCCTGAATTGTATGTATTTTCAACAATTAAAAAATCAGATGCAACATACTATAGTCACAATTAAAAGTTAAATGTCTAAAACCTTAGATTTCAATGAGGAAATACTGCAGATCTGGTGATTTCTTGAGACCACATTTCTAAATTCTTTGACAGTTCTTCATCCAGGATGGACAAGTTAGGTATTGAAAATTAAAATAAGCTAGATAAAATTTCAATTTAAAATCGGTGGGTAAACCAAATGATCTCACAATTTTCAATCTCCTTTATTCTATGTAAGAATCATAAGATTTACTTCTGATAAACCTATGGAAATATTATACATATCCATCAGAGTTGATTAATAACATATTTAGGGAAATCTTCAAAAATGCAAAGAAAACCTCTTAACCACATGATAATGTAAAGAAATTTTACATTGGATTTTATATCTAATTGAAACTTCCAGTAGTATTAGCAACATATGAATCTTGCTCAAACATCACCGCAAAACCTTTGATTTCAAAGCTGGGATTTTTGATCAAGCAAAGATTCAGGAGACTGCCGCTCCAACCATAAAAAATTAAGTCTAAAAAATTTAATATTTAAGTTCAAGAGAATATTAGCAATATAGAAACTAATGTGTTTTAACGAATTCATTACATGATCTCTAAAGGAAAATATTTTCAAATCATTTTAAAGAATATTTCATGTATACATTTCAATTCCTAAATCACTAGTTTAATCTTTCCTTCCAAAGGTCAACCCAAATCATATGACAAGTCTTTACCATCTACTCCAGGAAGACATTAAACAGGTATGATAATAAACTTAGAAATAAAAAGAGAATAAGTGACCACTTTGGATGTGGTTCCTGTAGGCCCAAGAAGGACTCTTTGCCTAAAAAGCAAATAAATAAGGTACCCTTTCCCTTTCCTCAAGTGCTGAAATTCTACAAATAATAAGCATTCTTAGAAAAAGCAATGCCTTAAGCTATGAAATTCTAAAGCTTCCAAATAGCATCATTTACTTGACAAATTCTGTCTGATATCAGCCTAGTGATTTTCTAAACAATATATAAAAACTGACCACTATTGAAGGCTGCGTATTCAAAGCCTGACCAGGTCTCATACAACTGGCCATAGTTACTACATCGTTTCTATTTTATATTTTCCACATATACCTTGATGGAAGATGGTCTTTGACATAATAAAATGGGAAACAGCAGGAAAATACAAGCCAAAGGAGTAATCTATTTTAACAACTCACTCTCAGGAAAATTTTCTTCACATTAAACCTAAATCTCTACATCAGTGGCTAAGTACATCTAAGGTCATCCTCAGTTGTTCTACAGTCTGACTGATTTCTTTTTTCTTAAGGTGAAGACCTTATATTTTCAAAGTGCTTCTCAACCACATTTACCAGTTTTTCTTCACAAATATGCCTGAAGTTTAATACTTCTTTTTTTTTAAAAAAAAACAGATCCTGATATTGAAGCACAGAGATATTAAGAGGCATGTTCAAGGTTACACAGCAAACTAAACACCCAGCAGGGGATGGGGTACAGAACACCTCAGTTTCCAAGCCACTGCTTCCCCAAGCAATCTGTTGGGACCCTCATGGCACGGTGAATTAAGCAAGAGAAAGAAACTTAAACTAGAAAATAAAATAATAAAAAAATATTAAAATTGCAGTTTCTTTTTTCACATACGGATTCTAAAGACCACATAATATAATGTTTGCCATCAAGCTTCTAAGTACCTTAATAGACTCATTAATCTACTCCTTTCTGTCTCTATGCTTTCTCACTCATTTACATCAGGATATGAAACATTAGGAAATAGGTCCTAGATCGCATGGTTGAAATGAGCATGTCCTGTCACCTAATCTCTGAGGATCATCAATGTGGAATTTTTCAGAGCATCTCTGCTCAACTTCTCTTTCCTAACTCTGTCCTTCCCATCAATTCTGAACATGGAGTTGCAGAAAAGAGAAAAAAGATGAAAGACTTGAAAATTTGAGACTCAAAGATCAGAGCAATGAATTTGGAGATCAAGAGCTCTTGACCTTGTACCTAAACACAAATCATGAGTGGATGTTCTGGGATAGAAAGTATAAAGAGACAGAAAAATAGAAAACAGAGATCTTAGTAAATCCTACCTAAAGAAGCAGGAGGTGTTTTGTTTAATGGATGAGATTAGAGCTGAAACCTTCCCTAGCATGGGAAAGGAAGCAGCCACCAGGTTTGGGAGGCACGCAGAATCCAACACAGGATAAACCCAAGGGGGACAGGCCAAAACACAAACTCATCAGACTGACAAAATGTAAACACAAAGAAAAAATATTGAAAGCAACAAGGGAAAAAGCAACAACTTATATACAAGGGAATCTCCATAAGGTTATCAGGTGATTTTTCAGCAAAAATTTTGCAAAAGAGAGAGGTATGACATACCTAAAGCTATGAAAGGGAAATATCAACAACCAAGAATATTCTAACCAGTGAGGGTTTCATTCAGATTTGATGGAGAAATCAAAAGCTTCCAAGACAACCAACAGCTAAGAGAATTCAGCACCACCAAACCATTCTTAGAACAAATGCTAAAAGAACTTCTCTAGACAGGGGAAAAAAGAGACGACAACTACAAACAAGAAAATCACAAATGGGAAAGTTCAATGGTAAAGGCAAACATACAATAAGGGTAGGAAAACATCCACAAATAATACAATATCAAAACCAGTAACTGTGAGAGGAGGATAGGACAAATGCAGGATATTTGAAATGCATTTATAATTAACAGTTCAACAAATTAAAACAATCATGTATTTATATAGACAGCTATATCAAGAGCTCATGGCAAATGTAAGCCAAAAACATATGATATTTTGGCTACTGTTGTTGTTCCTGTTGTTGTTTAGTTGCTAACTTGTGTCTGACTCCTTGTGACCCCATGGACTGCAGTAGGCCAGGCTCCTCCACTTTCTCCCAGAGTTTGCTCAAATTCTTATCCATTGAGCCAGTGATGCTACCTAACCATCTCATCCTCTGTGGCCCCCTTATCCTTTTGACTTCAATCTTGCCTAGCATCAGGGTCTTTTCCAAAGACTGCTCTTAGCATCCAGAGGCCAAAGTACTGGAGCTTAAGCATCGTTCTTTCCAACGAATACTGAGGACTGATTTCCTTTAGGATGGACTGGTTTGATCTCCTTGAAGCCCAAGGGACTCTCAAGAGTCTTCTCCAGCACCACAGTTCAAAAGCATCAATTCTTCAGCACCCAACCTTCTTTATGGTCCAGCTCTCACATCCCTACATGACTACTGGAAAAGCCATAGCTTTGACTATACGGACCTCTGTCAGCAAAGTGATATCTCTGTTTTTTAATATACTCTTTAGGTTTATCATAGCTTTCCTTCCTAGAAGCAAGCATCTTTTAATTTCATGGCTGCAGTCAACATCTGCAGTGATTTTGGAGCCCAAGAACAGAAAATCTGTCATTGCTTCCACTTTTCCCCATTCTATTTGCCATGAAGCGATGGAGCCAAATGTCATGATCCTGGTTTTTTGAATGCTGAGTTTTAAGCCAGCTTTTTCACTCTGCTCTTTCACTCTCCTCAAAAGGATCTTTAGTTCCTTTTAACTTTCTGTCATCTGAGTGGTATCATCAGCATATCAGAGGCTGCTGCTATTTCTCCCATAAATCTTGACTTCAGCTTGTGATTCATCCAGCCCAGCATTTCACATTATGTACTCTGAATATGAATTAAATAAGCAGGGTGAGGATTCACAGCCTTGTCACACTCATTTCCCAATTTTGAACCAGTCAGTTGTTCCATGTTCAGTTCTAACTGTTGCTTCTTGACCTGCATACAGGGTTCTCAGCAGACAAGTAAGGTGGCTGGGTACTCCTGTCAGTTTAAGAATTTTCCACAGCTCGTTGTGGTTCTCACAGTCAAAGGCTTTCTCACAGTCAATGAAGCTGAAATAAGATGTTTTTTGAGAATTCCCCTGCTCTCTCCATGATCCAATGAATGTTGACAATTGGATCTCTGGTTCCTCTGTCCTTTGGAAACCCAGCTTGTACACTGGAATTTCTCAGTTCAAGTACCTCTGAAGCCTACCTTGAAGAATTTTGAGCATCACTTTGCTAGACTGTGAAATAAGCACAGTTGTGTGCTAGTTTGAACATTCCTTGGCATTGTCCTTCTTTGAGACTGGAATAAAAACTGACATTTTCCAGTCTTGTGGACACTGTTGAGTTTTCTAAATTTACCAACATATTGAGTATAGCACTTTAACAGCAGGATCTTTTAGGACTTTAAATTGCTCAGCTGTAATTTCTTCAGCTCCACTAGTTTTGCATATAGTAATGCTTCCTAAGACCCACTTGACTTCACAATCCAGAATGTCAGGCTCTAAGTGAGTGATAGCATCATCAAGGATTTGTGTGCGTGTGTGTGTGTACGTGTGTGTGCGTGTGTGTGTGTGTGTATCTATTATATCTCCTTCACGAATCACAGCCTTATCGTGGCAAAGGGGCTTGCCTCAATAAAGCCATGAGCCATGCTGGGCAGGACCACCCAAGATGGACAAGTCAAAGTGAAAAGTTCTGATGATATGTGGTCCACTGGAGAAGAAAATGGCAATCCACTCCAGTATTCTTGCCAGGAGAATCCCATGGACAGAGGAGCCTGGAGGGCTATAGTCCATAGGGTCACAGGGAGTCAGACATGACTGAAGCAATTGAGCACATATGCACACCAGTAAAAATGAAGCAGGTGGGCCAAAGTGAAAACCCTATTCAGTTGTGGATGAGTCTCATGGCAAAACTAAAGTCTGATGCTGTAAAGAACAATATTGCATAGGAACCTGGAATGTTAGGTCCGTGAATCAAGGTAAATTGGACATGGTCAACCAGGAGATGGCAAGAGTAAACATTGAAATTTTAGGAATCAGTGGATAAAATAGGCAAATGTAATTCAGATGACATTATATCTATTACAGTGGGCAAGAATCCCTTAGAAGAAATAGTGTAGCCCTTCTAGTCAACAAATGCAGAATCCAAAATGCAGTACTTGGGTGCAATCTCAAGAACAATAGAATGATCTCAGTTCATTTCCAAGGCAAACCATTCAACATCACGGTAATCCAATCTATGCCCCAAGCACTGATGTTGAAAAAGGTGATGCTGACTAGTTCTATGAAGCTCTATAACACCTTGTAGAGTTAACACCAAAAAAAGATGTCCTTTTCATCATAGGGGGTCGGAATGCAAAAGTAGGAAGTCAAGAGATTCCCAGAAGAACATGAAAGTTTGGAGTAAAAAATGAAGCAGGGTAAAGACCAAACAGATTTCCAACAACCCAAGAGACAATTCTACATGTGGACATCATCACATGGTTAATATCAAAATCAGATTGACTATATTCTTTGCAGTCACAGATGGAAAAGATCTATAAAGGCAGGAAAAACAAGATCTGGAGCTGACTGTGGTTCAGATCATGAGCTCCTTATTGCAAAATTCAGGCTTAAATTGAAGAAAGTAGGGAAAATCACTAGGCCATTCAGGTATGACCTAAATCAAATCCCTTATGATTATACAGTGTAGGTGATGAATAGATTCAAGGGAATAGATGTGGTAGATAGAGTGCCTGAAGAACTAGCAACAGAGTTTCATAACATTGTATAGGAAGCACTGACTAAAGCTATTCCAAAGAAAAAGAAATGCAAGAAAGCAAAGTGGTTGCTAAGGAGGCTTTACAGGTAGCTGAAGAAAGAAGAAAAGCAAACAGCAAGGGAAGAAGGGAAAGATATACCCACATGAATGCAGAGTTTCAGAGAACAGCAAGGA
This sequence comes from Giraffa tippelskirchi, assembly GCF_054371585.1. Taxonomy (NCBI): domain Eukaryota; kingdom Metazoa; phylum Chordata; class Mammalia; order Artiodactyla; family Giraffidae; genus Giraffa; species Giraffa tippelskirchi. The sequence continues at coordinate 172,140,880 of NC_137280.1, read as the reverse complement.
GAGATAAGACAGCCTTCTTAAATGAATAATGTGAAGAAATAGAGGGAAAAAATAGAATGGCAAAGACTAGATACGCACACATAAAAGAAAAATGAATCCAAACACAACAATTAAGATTGTTATCAAATCACAAGAGAGGAGAACAAAAGAGGAAAGGAAGAAAAAAGGCCCACAAAGATCCAAAACAATTAAGAATATAGCAATAAAAACATATCCATCAATAATTACTTTAAATGTAAACAGATTAAACACTCCAACAGAATGACACAAACTTACTCAATGGGTGCAAAAACTAGATCCATATATATGCTTTTTCCAAAGGAAAATTTAGGAAAACTGAAACCATATCAAACATCTTTTCTAACCACAATGCTATCAGATTAGAAATAAATTACAGGAAAAAATACAAAAAATGCAAACACATAGAGGATAAATAATATTACTAAATATCCAATGGATAACTGAAGAAATCAAAGAGGAAATAAAAAATACCTAGAGACAAATGACAATGAAAACATGACAATATGAAACCTATAGGATGCAGCAAAAGCAGTTCTAAGAGGGAAGTTTATAGCAATGCATTCTTGCCTTAAGAGACAAAAAAAAATCTCAAACAACCTACCCTTCCATCTAAGGCTTCCCAGGCGGCTCTGTGGTAAAGAATCCTCCTGCCAATTCAGGAAACTCATGAGATGCAGGTTTGAGCTCTGGGTCGGGAAAATCCCCCAGAGGAGAAAATGGCACCCACTCCAGTAACCTTGCCGGGATAATCCAAAGGACAGAGGAGTCTTGTGGGCTGTAGTACATGAGGTTGCAAAAGAGTCAGACACAGCTAAGCAAGTGAACAACAACAAAGGACTGAATAGGCTTCTTTTAAGCCAAAAAAAATAAAAAAAAGTGAAACAGCAAGTCTTTATGAAAAAATGATTTATGTTTATAATGAAAAAATTTTTCATCATGATAAGCATCCAAGCAAGATTAGGGTAATTTATTTTTAAAGCTAGTTTAATGGCAATATAACCACCAGAATTAACTTCTGATGTCTAGCTCCTAAATTTGTTTCATTATTATAATGATTTTCTAAGTAATTCTAATCAGAGATAGTCATTAATCAGAAAAGTCTAAAAAACATTACAGCCATTTACCAATGATAGGACCAACAAAGGGTTAATATCCAAACCATACAAACAGCTCATACAACTCAACACCAAAACCCAATCAAACCCAATCCAAAAAAAAAAAAAATGGGCAGAAGACTTAAATAGACAGTTTTCCAAAGAAGAAACACACATGGCTAACAAGCACATAAATAGATGTTCAACATGGCTAGTTATTAGAGAAATGAGATAGCACTTCATATCTATTACAATGGCTATCATGAAAAAGTACACCAATAACAAATATAGGAGAGGATGTGGAGAAAAGAGATCCCTTCTACACTTGGTGGGAATGTAAATTGGTATAGTCACTACTGAAAATGTAACAGAGATTCCTTAAAAAACTAAAAACAGAGCTACAATATGATCTAGCAATTCCACTCCTGGGTATACATGCAGGAAAAAATGAATGCACAAATGCAAAAAGATGCATGCACCCTATGTTCACAGAGCATTATTCACAACAGTCAAGACATGAGAGCAAGCCAGTGTCCATCAACAAACAACTGGTTTAGAAAGATATGGTATAAATACAAAGAAAGACAGTGCCAAACAATGTCCTCACTAACTGCACAATTGCACTCATCTCACACGTTAGCAAAGTAATGCTCAAAATTCTCCAATCTAAGCTTTAACAATACATGAACCGAGAACTTCCAGATGTTCAAGCTAGATTTAGAAAAGGCAGAGGAACCAGAGATCAAATTGCCAACATCTGCTGGATCATAGAAAAAGCAAGAGAATTCCAGAAATAAACATCTATTTCTGTTTCATTGACTACGCTAAAGCTTTTGACTGTGTAGATCACAACAAACTGTGGAAAATTCTTAAAGATATGAGAATACCAGACCATCCACCTGCCTCCTGAGAAACCTGTATGCAGGTCAACAAGCAACAGTTAGAACCATATATGGAACAAGAGACTGGTTCAATATTGGGAAAGGAGTACACCAAGGCTGTATATTGTCACCCTGCTTATTTAATTTATATGCAGAGTACATCATGCAAAATGCCAGGCTGGATGAAGCACAAGCTGGAATCAAGATTTCCAGGAGAAATATGAACAACCTCAGATATGCAGATGACACCACCCTTATGGCAGAAAGTGAAGAGGAACTGAAGGGCCTCTTGATGAAGGTGAAAGAGGAGAGTGAAAATACTGGCTTAAAACTCAACATTCAAAAATGAACATCATGGCATCCAGTCCCATCACTTCATAGCACATAGATGGGGAAACAATGGAAACAGTGAGAGACTATGCTCTTGGGCTGCAAAATCACTGCAGATGGTGACTGCAAGCATGAAATTAAGACGCTTGCTCCTTGGAAGAAAAGCTATGACAAACATAGACAGTGTATAAAAAGTAGAGACATTGCTTTGCCTACAAAAGTCTGTATAGTTAAAGCTATGGTGTTTCCAGTAGTCATGTATGGATGTGAGACTTGGACCATAAAGAAGGTTGTGTGCTGAAGAACTGATGCTTTTGAACTGTGGTGTTGGAGAAGACTCTTGAGAATCCCTTGAACTGAAGATCAAACCAGTCAATACTAAAGGAAATCAATCCTGAATATTCATTGGAAGGACTGATGCCGAAGATAAAGCTCCAATACTCTGGCCACCCGATGCGAAGAGCTGACTCATGTGAAGAGACCCTGATGCTGGGAAAGATTGAAGGCAGGAGGAGAAGGGGGCGACAGAGGATGAGATGGTTGGATGGCATCACCGACTCAATGGATATGAGTTTGAGCAAACTCCAGGAGTTGGTGATGAACAGGGAGGCCTGGCGTGCTGCACTCCAAGGGGTTGCATAGAGTCAGACACAACTGAGTGACTGAAAAACACCAACAAATATATACAAAGGAATGTTTGTCATAAAAAATGAAATACTGCCATTTGCAGCAGCAAGGACAGACTTACAGAATATTGTGCTTAGTGAAATATGTCAGACAGAGGAAGACAAATGCTATATCATATAACCTGCATGTGGAATCTAAAAATAATAATACAAATAAATGTATATGTGAAACAAAAACAGACGTAAGATATGGAAAACAAACTTGTAGTTAACAAAGAGGAGGGAAGTGGGGAGAGACAGATTAGGGGTATAGAATCAACAGATACAGACAAATTATATATATATATATATATAAGATAAATCAGCAACAAAGGTACACTTGGGTGCTATACAAGTGTAGTATCAGTAATTATGCTCATTATCTTGTAATAACCTATAATAGAGTATATGCCAAAATATTCAATCACTATACTGTACACTTGAAACTAGCATAGCATTGTACATCATCTGTACCTCAAATAAAAAAAAAAAAAGATCAAAAAAGTTAAGGCTTACATAGATTTTCAGGTACTAGATTTTTTCTAAACTTTTAAAAAAAGAAAGAACAGAAATTCTAATTCCTGACATTTGAAATGTACTAATTTCAGAAGGCTTTAATTTTAAAGACTCTATTTTAGAAGCATGGGTAAAATAAAATGTCTAAAACTTGCTGTTGCTTGATATGCATTTGGAGTTAAAGAATATGCTATGAGAGTGAAGTGAGTCAGAAAGAGAAAGATAAATACCGGATACTAACACATATATACGAAATCTAGAAAAATGGTACTGAAGAATTTGTTTACAGGGCAACAATGAAGAAACAGACATAGAGAATAGACTTATGGACATGGGGAGAGGGGAGGAGAGGGTGAGATGTATGGAAAGAGTAACACAGAAACTTACATTACCCTATGTAAAATAGATAGCAAAGGGGAATTTGCTGTATGATTCAGGAAACTCAAACAGGGGCTCTGAATCAACCTAGAGGGGTGGGATGGGGAGGGAGATGGGAGGGAGGTTCAAAAGGGAGGGGATATATGTATCCCTATGGCTGGTTCATGTTGAGGTTTGACAGAAAACGGCAAAATTCTGCAAAGTAATTATCCTTTAATAAAAATAAATTAATCAAAAAAAGAATATGCTGTGAAATATATAAAATGATGTGTAAATAAAAGACATTAAAACCACATTCCATAAACTCAGTTGATTGAGAAATCATTAACTTTTCTTTAACAATCATAAATGATCTATTCTCCATAGAATAATGGGCCTTCCCTGGTGGCGCGGATGGTAAAGAATCGGCCTGCAATGTGGGAGACCTGGGTTCGATCCGTGGGTTGGGAAGATCCCCTGGAGAAGGAAATGGCAGCCCACTCTAGTATTCTTGCCTGGAAAATTCCCTGGACAGAGGAGACCGGTAGGCTACAGTCCAAGGGGTCACAAAGAGTTGAATATGACTGAGCAAGTAAGACTATAGAATAACTAATTTTATCTCTTTTGAACTTACACTCCTCCTTGCTGTAGAGTTTAGTATTAGGCAATCACCATCATCCCTCCATCTCCCCACTCACCACCCTTAGTATGAGTTCACAGATTAGAACTAAGTGCCGGAGTGAAGGTGCGTTTGGTCTAGGTTGCAGGTATCCCCTGAGGATCCACTGGGGCTTCCCTAGTGTCAAAGTGGTAAAGAACTTGCCTGTCAATGAAGGAGACATAGGTTTGATCCCTGAGTCAGCAAGATCCCCTGGAGAAGGAAATGGCAACCCACTCCAGTATTCTTGCCTAGAAAACTCCATGGACAGAGGAGCCTGACGGGCTACATACAGCCATGGGGTTGCAAAAGAGTCCGACACCACTGAGCAACTAAACAACAACAAGAGGTCAACGTTACACTATCTCACATCCCAACTATACCTCTTCAGAAGCCACGCCTCACTCATTTACTAAGGCAACTTGGCCACAGGCATACAGCTCATTCCAGCAGCGACACTGGAGAACACCGTACTTTTTAACTTCATGTAATTCTCTCTGATTACACAAACTTCAGATCCCCTGGAGAAGGAAACAGCAACCCACTCCAGTACTCTTGCCTGGAAAATTTCATGGACAGAAGAGCCTGGAGGGCTCCAGCCCATGGGATTCTCCAGGCAAGAGTACTGAAGTGGGTTGCCATTTATGTATGCATCTATTAATTAGTTCTTTTATGACACAATCATTTCTGTTCCAATTCTGCTCTTCTTTTTGGAGTACAGGATGTAAATGGGAACCATAACTCTTGGCTATTAATTTGAATTGGCAATCTGAATATCAAAACTCAAGAATTCATGTACCTTGTGTTCTCTGCTTTCTGTGACCTCATCCCTTTCCTAAAGCAAAAGCACTGAATGTTTAGCTGTCTGAATTAAAAAAAAAAAACAAAAAACCCTTTATTAGGAGAAAGAAATTAAAAATATATAGAGAGATACAAATTAAAATTATGCTATCACATCACTATTCTCCTAATCTTTCCACTGGCTTTTATGTTCCCCCATTCAAAAAATATTATTGTCTATTCAAACTGATTAGTCCTTTTATTATCTTTATGGTTTCTAGCTTTGGAGTTTTCTAAGCGATCAACAATCTGGCTTACAGAAAACAGTATAAAATACTGTTGGAGAATACTAGAGTACATTAAATAATCTGTCTTACTTTTAGTCCTTAAATACAAACAATAAAGTCCACACAAAGTGGTTGATGAATGAGAAAAATTTTGTTAACTGCAAGGTCTTACATAAATACTAGATTATAATCTGAGCTCTAAAAGGAAGACATCTTCAATCATCTAAAAGATACTATTAGTGTCAGCTGAAAAGATAAGAAACACCAGTTTGGAGAAAATGAAAAAAAAAATATATATATATATATATATTAAAACACCACCTTTTTGCTTCATGCCAACAACAGTAAGGACTTCAAAAGTGTTCTGAATCTCTGCCTCTGTGACAGGATGTATTAAGAAGATGTCCTATTTTCCTCAGTACTCGGCATATAGTAAAAGTCATGTGTCATTGTCCTTTAGCTACTACTGCTCTTTCAACTTCATCATAAAACACGTACCACCAGCTGTGGCGCTGTTGCCCTGCGCGCTGGCCTCACAGAAGGGCAATCTGGTTGGATTCTAACGTTTGGGGAAACACAGGGACAGCAGAGCCTCAGCAGCGCCCGAGCAAGCAGAGGTTTTCACCTACGTCTCCAAAACTGCACCGGAATTAAGGACTTGACTCATCACTTTCTATGTCAGGCTTGAATGTTTCTTGATTATACTGATAAAGTGTAAAACACTGGAAGCAGACATACCAGGCCTTTGGTGCAAGCCTAACACTGTAAAAAACAACTTTCTAAGTGCAAAGCACACGTAACTTTCCATTGGTATCATTTATCTACCAGAGAAGTACTAATCCTCAAAAAACGAAGGGAAATTGGAATGGGCTTAGCATAAATTCTCCTTCTTCACAAGCTCTAACAAGCAAAACTCACCAGGCAACTAACTGGATTTCAAAGTGAAAGTAGTAAAATTACACTGAAATATACAGAAATGGAAATTGCAACATTTTTATGAGATATGTATCTACATCAGATAGATAAAAAAGATTAATATTGTGATCTAAGCTTCATAAAAACCTATCTATATTATGTTAAGAATATATTTGAATTTCATCCCAACTCAGTGCTTTGTTCATTTTTTTGGCTACCATAGTTTTTATTTTAAAAAAAATGAAAATACAAACTTTCTTTTTAGGAGGTAAAATACTAAAGTTTAATCCAAAACTGTTGTTCTTATAGAAGACCAGTAAACCCATCCTTTTAACTAAAATAAGCAATCTGGCCCTCAAAAACTGTATTAAAGCACTTGAATGAGTAGAGAGTATTCTGCAAATGTCAAAACAAGGAGATTATTTTGAAAGCTTCTAAGGTATACATAATTCTTCAGGAACACTAGAATTAGGCCAGGATGACTTCTGCCTTTGGAAAAGATAATTGCAGTTTGCTGTTGTCATACACCTTAAATCAGTATTTCTCATTGTATCTAATATTTAATGTTATTTTCATCATTGTAAACCAACAGTTATTTCTGCAGCAGAATTATCCTATTTGATACTCTATTTGTCTTTTCTTTACCTTCTGGTACACTCTCACATGTGTAGGGTTATCTAAACAAATGTTTACACCAAAATGTACAAAAGGCCTGTAATGGAAACACTGAAAAATACATTTTCAATAGATTTTAAAATTCCAAGCTCAGTTCAGTTCAGTTACTCAGTCGTGTCCCACTCTTTGCGACCCCATGAATTGCAGCACGCCAGGCCTCTCTGTCCATCACCAACTCCCGGAGTTTACCCAAACCCATGTCCATCAAGTCGGTGATGCCATCCAACCATCTCATCCTCTGTCATCCCCTTCTCCTCCCGCCCCCAATCCTACCCAGCATTAGGGTCTTTTCCAATGAGTCAACCCTTCGCATGAGGTAGCCAAAGTATTGGAGTTTCAGCCTCAACATCAGACCTTCCAATGAACACCCAGGATTGATCTCTTTTAGGATGGATTGATTGGATCTCCTTGCAGTCCAAGGGACTCTCAAGAGTCTTCTCCAACACCACAGTTCAAAAGCATCATTTCTGCAGCACTCAGCTTTCTTCACCGTCCAACTCTCATATCCATACATGACCACTGGAAAAACCATAGCCTTGACTAGACGGACTTTTGTTGAATTTAACTCAGATGACCACTATATCTACTACTGTGGGCAAGAATCCCTTAGAAGAAATAGAGTAGCCATCATGGTCAACAAAAGAGTCCAAAATGCAGTACTTGGGTGCAATCTCAAAAACGACAGAATGATCTCTGTTCGTTTCCAAGGCAAACCATTCAATATCACGGTAATCCAAGTCTATGCCCCAATCAGTAACACCGAAGAAGCTGAAGTTGAACGGTTCTATAAAGACCGACAAGACCTTCTAGAACTAACACCCAAAAAAGATGTTCTTTTCATTATAGGGGACTGGAATGCAAAAGTAGGAAGTCAAGAAACACCTGGCGTAACAGGCAACTTTGGCCTTGGAGTACAGAATGAAGCAGGGCAAAGGCTAATGGAGTTTTGCCACGAGAACGCACTGGTAATAGCAAACACCCTATTCCAACAACACAAGAGAAGACTCTACACGTGGACATCACCAGATGGTCAACACCGAAATCAGACTGATTATATTCTTTGCAGCCAAAGATGGAGAAGCTCTATACAGTCAGAAAAAACAAGACCAGGAGCAGACTGTGGCTCAGATCATGAAATTCCAAGCTAGCCTCAACGTATTCAGTAAAATGTCAGAAACAGAAGAAACTTTAAATCTTTCAATATGTTCACTATTAATAATACACATAAAGAAAAAAGCTACTCTAAACTTAACACCTTTGCAAGATATTTGTTTTCTGGTGCTGATGGTCGGTCATGAGCAGGTCCTCGGTTATGTTACTTAATAGGCTACGTGTCTGGCAGTGCTGTGCACAGTCAAATGAGCTTTAGGTCTGATGGTAATTTCATTCTCAAGTTCAGTCATATGAGGCTTTCCTCCAGGAATAGGTTCTATCATAGGAGCAAATTATTCAAATCTAATTTAACAGACTCAATAATTTTCCTCAGTTTTATCTTGGGCATTTTGTATTCCTTTCCTTTCACCTAGTGGCTATGTAACAATTCAATTACCAAAGTTCTTCATCTAGAAAGTGCAGTTGATCTCTGGTAATTCTTATTCTGTTTGATTTCTTTTTTTCTCCTATTTTAACACATTCCAGTTGGTGTTGACTGAGTTAAAAATCTTGAAATAAGCCTGGCACTGTGTCAGTACGTAGGTTAAGAAATGAGAAAAAAAATTAACAAAATACACACTAGAACTGGAAAATAAGATTAGCGGTGACATTTCTTGTCATGAGGGCATTTTTTTCTCTATGAACACACAATAAAACACGCTCAATGCAGCTGAAAAGAGAATGAGAGAGATGATATAAATTGAAAGATGAAAAGGCAGAGGGTGAGTGTAAAGAAGCATGTTGAGAGCACACAGAAGGGAAAACCCCAATTAGCAGATTAAGGAAGTAAAAAATAAATTTTAGAATAAAAAAAGCAACAGGATAAGCAATATCAAGGAAGATTAAAAGAGCAAAGGTAATAAAACTATGCAAGAGTCTTAGGAGGTTATTAAGAATTTTAGGGAATTACAATAATAAGAAAGTTGAAATGGTAAAAAGTCTTTACATAGTCTTTCATAAAAGAAAAATCACCTGTCAAACACTCTGCCTGGACAACAGAATTAGGTTCTTATTCTTCAGAATCAAGATATGCCTTCTGATTAGATCTGGATTCACCTTTCCTCCATTTTGCTAAATACTCTTTCTCTGCTTGATTAAATATGCAAACAGACTTACATACTTACACATAAAGAGTGGACTAAAAATTCAGAGTCAAACAAAGCAGATTTAATGGTAGAATTTCATAAAATTCAGTATAAAATGAATTACCATAAATCTTGTAAGTATATTATTTATTCTTGTTGCTTTAGCCACTCAGTCATGTCTGACTCTTTTGCAACCCCATGGACATAGCCCACCAGGCTCCTCAGTCCATGGGATTCTCCAGGCAGGAACACTGGAGTAGGTTGCCATGCCTTCTCCCAGGGGATCTTCCCAACCCAGGGATCAAACTCGGGTCTCCTGCATTGCAGGCAGATTCTTTACCATTTGAGCTTCCCGGGAAGAGTAATATTATTTATATCTACAAATAATATATTAATTAGAGCTCACCAAATATTTGACTAAATTATTCAATATAAGAAGTAAAGTCAGATGACTCAGACAGATACATATTTGGAGAGGGAACCTGAGCAAACTCCCTTTGTCAGTATTGATTAAATGAATCAAACAGTGAGTTTCAACTTAATATTGACAAACACCAACAGGTCCTCCTAAAGACTCCCTTTAGGAATCTGCAAATTAGGTAACAGAAATGCATATAATTAACATCTTGGGAATTTGTCTACCCTATTTTCTACTGTTGTGCTTCAAAAAGTGTCTTAATAGACTTCTTTATAAAGCACACTGTAGATTTAGATTCATAGTCACAGAAAGCTAATAAAAACAACTAACAATGACTCAGCCCTTACTATGAGGAATGTGCCTTATTGTCCCCATTTTGCAGATGACAGAATGTGGGACTGGGAAGTTCCTTCACCCTTTTGTCTTCTTTACATTTGGATTTCAACTAGATTATACAAAGTCCTTCTACATACCAATGAGAAAGAAACTTTATAGAAAAATGGTCAAAGCATACAGATAGACAATTCCCAGGGAAACAGTAAATATCTGAAAAGCTGATCAACACTATTAACAATCAAGAAAATGGAAATTAAAATAAGAATATTATCATTTGTAGAAAATAATAATTGACTAATCTGACTTGGCACTGGTGGAAACAAAAGATCACTTATAAGTTGTTTATAGCGGAGGTACTGTAGCAGGATGAATCAAACCCAGAAGTGAGCATGACGGAGAACCATTAATCCTGTTTGTAGAAATATCTGTAGGAAATACTACCTTGTGTACTCACACATATGATAAAGAAACAAATGAGCACAATTTAATCAAAAGTATGAACAAATTGCTCAATAATGAGGGAACTATATAAATAAAATTGGATCATATTGCTCCTTACTATGGAAATTCAAAAATTAATTAAAAAGAACAAGATAAATCATATGAAAAGAGCTCTAAGACCCACTTTAAGAACAGAAAGAACGAAGAGTAGTAAATAGATAAGGAAACTGCATTGTTACATAGGCAGAAGGAAATGGGATTCGCTGCTGAGACTGTAAAAGTAGGCTATCCCAGTCTTAATTCCTCATAGTTCTGGGTTTTGAAATAATTTATAAACTGTTTCTGTACTACTCATGAAATTAAAAGCATGCAAATATGAAATTATTTGTGATCTCTATACTTCTCTCAAGGACTAACAGGACTCAGTTTTACACATAAAACTGTTTGACTTGGTATACCCCCTATGCACATGTGCTTAAAAATGACTCAGTGAAATTAAAAATTTTCAAAAAAAATACAATGAATCCTGCTATATAGGAAAGAACTACACATTTAGAATCTTAGAACTTTGCATTTATTCTTCATACAAACTTTTATAAAAATCCTTTGAAATCTGAACATGTTTTCCTTATTCAAAATCATATCTTTTCTGCTTGACTTCTCATCTCCATAATCATATCCATCCTAACTCAGCTTCCAGAGAGACTGTCAAAGGCGAAAGAATTTGATAACACTCACTTTGCGACAGCACAGCATTTCATACACTGATAGACGCAGATGAAGATGTTCAGTTAGACTGAGACTATCAGACAAAAATATATAACGACTAATAATCTTTCAACATAACTCACCAAGCAGCTATACTAACATCTAGAAAGAAAATTCAAGATTCAGCTACTTATATTTAATCTTTTACATCTCAAAAATAATATTATCATCAAAAATTGCTTTTAAACTGAAAAAAGCCACTGGAATTGTTTCAAAAGTTTTATTATAAGCTTATAATCAAAAATGGTGTGTAAGACTAAAAGAACATTTAAAATTTTTTCAGCGAAACATTCAGAATTTGTTAGTGATTTGTTTTAATTATTGTATGAACTTTCGGAGACAAATTAATTGTAATAAACAGAAACTATACATCTGTATTACTTTGGAAAAATCTATTAGAATCATTCATAAAACTAAATAAATACTTCAACTAAAAATTGTTTTGGTTAAAAAATCATATGTTGAATAATTAAGATAGATATATTATAGACTGATAAAATATAATGTATGGATGTATGCACACAAAGAAACATAAAGATGCAAGTTCAAAATTACATTAAATTCAACAAAAAATAAGCCATTTGCACTCCTTTCTCTAACATATAACCAGGAAGAATTTTTAACAGAAAATAACCTGATAAATAATAAGTAACTTCCTGGCTTAGAAGTTAATGTACACAAATAGTTTCGGTGGTGGAATATGAAATGTTTACTTTAGAAAGTGACAGCTCACGAAAGAGAAAAAAAGAAAAAGAAAAGAGAAAGGGAAGACACGGTAAGAAAATGATTTAGATTGAAGGTTGCAGCAGCTGTGCAAATAAAGAAAATGGTGCAATCAACAGTTCACATCCCTTTGATGGATCATTGAAAAAGCTCTGTGTAAATAGTTTTGATGTTCAAGCTCCTGTAGAAAATAATACAGTAAAAAACATGCAAGCAAGAAGCTATAAAGCATAAAGAATCTTGCAGTCCCTTTCCCCCCAGCAGATACAGGCCACTGAACAGCTGATTTATATATTTAAAAAATAACTCTCAGGAGTAATGATTTTTTAAAATGACAAAGAAGTGCAAGCTTTGGTGGAAAACCTGGTAAAGGCTGTGAGGGCACTATGCTCTGCTGGCCCGTGGGCACTCAGCAAATGACAGCACAGTGGCCTGGCTCCAGCCTCAATGCGAACTCCAGTCTCCAAATGGAGCAATTTCTCTCACCTTCAGATTTTTTAATAAAACAAAGTAACAAAAGTTAATGGCCTGCCAGATGTTCACCACAGGGAGTTTGCTTCACGGAAATTGAAGGAGGAACTTAATTTTGAATTTATGGGAACATCCCCCTGCCCCTCCCCCCAACCCGCCATTTTTCCTTGTGTGTCCCACGCTGCTTTTCAGCTTTGTTGACCAACGCCAAAGTGCCACAGTGGGACTCTTTCAGTGCTATTCATCTCTGCATCAGGACAAGATGTGTTTAACTTTTCCCTCCCCCTCTTTTTTTTCTCACCAGGGTACGGTTAGAGGCAGCAGAAAAATTATCCCAAAACTAACAACTGCTCTGACGATTTCTGATCGACTCAACAGAAAATGAATCAAATGAATCAACGAAAATATCTCACAGCATAGTCAGATATTCAAGTTGTAGCATTCTGTGAAACAAGGCAATTTTTCAGGTTCCATTATTAGAACCTATGGGTGAGTTAAGTTCACTTCTTAAGCATTTTTGAAAATGGGATCAAAACATTGCACTTGGGTGGTTTCCAAGATTCTTTAAAGACATAAAAGTGGAGGAGTCTGATTTTTCAAAGTAGTCTTTGGTTAAAAAGTTGGAAACCTATATGCATTTGCTTTAGGAGGGGGTTGAAGCAAGAAGGAGAAAGGAGAAGAAAGGAGGGGAGTTGAGAACAACAAAAAAGCAGCAATCCACTATCCTTCAAATTATGGGCCTATGTTTATGAATAATTTAAGGAGTGTATTTAACATCCATTCACAAGTGAAATTCTCCACAAACTCTAGAGTCAATCACTACTTTCATCTTGAGTAGCACTCAATCTTTCGAAGTACAAATAGAAATCACCTAAAATCTTATTAAGTGTGAACTCCCAGACCACACTCCTAGAGAACTTACATTTTGGAAAGTATCTCAGGAAAATTTTCTTTAGAAGGTGCAGGGCCCACAACTTGCAAAATACTTCTTTAGATTCTTTTATGACAAAAAAAAAAAAAATCCCCAAGAATTTAAGATAGTTTAACCTAAAAATGGTGGTAGTTTCTCTTTTCCTTGCTATCAACAAAAATCAAGCTAGCAGTTTTTTTGAAATGAATATTATAATAAGTATTTTATAGTTAACTGAAAGAGATGATACAAACCTATTAAATATTTGTTTAATGTACAAATAAAGAATAAATATGCAAGCATGTAGTCTTGCATATTTATAAATACCCAACACGTAATCTCCGGATACTCAAAACTTCTAACCTGGAATAAGAACCCTATGTAAAACTGACTAACTTTCTTCACAATGTACAATTTAAAATCAATTCTTGTGTTATTTAAGCCAAAGTAAATAAGCAAAAGAAGGGTTTCCCAGGTGGCTCTGTGGTAAAGAATCCGCCTGCCAATGCAAGAGACGCAAGTGACAGGAGTTCAATCCCTGGGTCCAGGAAGATCCCCTGGAGGAGGGAATGGCAACCCACTCCAGTATTCTTATCTAGCAAATCCCATGGACAGAGAAGCCTGGCAGGCTACAGTCCATGGGGTCACAAAGAGTCGGACACGACCGAGTACATGTGTGTGCAGGTGTGCGTGCCTGCACACACACACACACACACACACACACACACACACAAAGCAAAGGAAATAAATTAGCAGCCAGTACATACAGAGTTGCTTATGTTTTCTCAATTAGAAGATATTACTCTAATACTCTCAACTCTTCATTGGTGGTAAAAGTAACAAAATTCTCAGTTATCCTTGAAATAAGACAAACAGAATGAAAAATACATAATTCATCTAATTCTTCCTTTTAAAGACAATGCTTCTCAAAGTTCAGTTACTTGTATAATATCTTCATAATTTTGGCCATATCCTTGTAAGACATGCAAATATATCATGAAAAAGAAAGCAAGTATTTGTTGTATACCCTACCTACTTTATTTCACATATTTCACACTAATTTCAGTTATCTCCTAACATCTTTGGTTTATTTTCTTTCTTCACATTTAAATAGAAACTCTCAGCTATTAAAAGTTAAAAAAAAAAAAACGTTTGTTCTTCTACCACCTAAAGTTAGCTCATGTCCTAGGTGGTTTATTCACAGCATTTTGAGAAACTCTACTCAGAGTCCCAATCTCAGAAGCCTCTCAGATACTCTCACACTCACCCATGCATGAAGGACTGCTCCAAATCTTTCCTTGTGTAGAAAAGTCTTAAAATTTTTAAATACTTTAATACCAAACATCTTTTCCCAATGATCTTTGACAGGAGAAATATAAGTGGTGACTTTAACTGTCTTTGTTCCCACCTCCTCCACACTTTCAAAATTAAGGCTAAGCTGAGAGTCCCCAGAAAATCTCTAGAATCACTCTCCATGTTATAGAGGGGGAAAAACGTAAATCTACCAGATTCAATCTGACAAGGTAACTCAGACTAGGACAAGGTAGACATTATTTCTAAATTCCTGACAACCACCTCTATCTACAGATTTGCATAAGGAGAACTGTCCTTAGTCCAGTGGGTCACATCTCCTAATTTGTTTAGGTCTACCTTGTTTGTGGTTTAATGTATTCAGTTTTACGTAAGTTATTTCTACTTTGCGTCTGATTTGGAACTTACAAGAAGACAGACAATTGGCTTAAGCATTGTTATAAGTATATAAGAAGGCTATGTATGTTTCTATTTTATAACACAAAGAAACTCAGAAGTAAGGAGAAAAGAATTACCCATAACCTTCAGAATACTTCTGAAATTTAGCTTTCCACTGAAAATAATACCTGTATCTGTAGGTATATGAGGAGCAAAATTTAATAGGGGTACTTTCTTATTTCAAAATAATTTGTATTGAAACTCAAAATAATAAATTAAATCCATTGCAGAAACTGAACAGTATTTCAATTATCAACCTTTGCCAATGAACTAATAGGCAAATTGGACCATGATTGATTTGAAATGCCTGAATTTTTTTATTCACTGAAAATGAGAATTTTTAAAATTATAAGTGATAAAACCCTTCTATAAGTGATAAAGCCCTAATCTTTTCAGAATTACCAACTGTTTTTCTCTGTCCACAGTTCACCATGAAATAGAGATATTTCCATAATCTAGCTTTACATTCTCACTAGAACTTAATGCTTTCATGTGATTAAACCTCAATATAAAGAATTTATCAAGTTAATAGAGCATTTCTGTTTTCCACCAAGATGGAAATATACAAATTAAATTGGTGATTCACAATATTTTATTCAATATTGCTAATTATTAGAGAAACACAAATCCAAACCATAATTAGTTATCACCTCACATCAATCAGAATAGCATCATCAAAAAGTATAGAAATAATAAATGCCGGAGAGAGTGTACTGAAAAAGGAATTCTGCTACACTATTGGTGGGAATGTAAACTGGTACAGCCACCATAGAAAACAGTATGAAAGTTCCTTAAAAAAATAAAAATAGAATTACCATATAATTCCACAGTCCCATTCTTGGATAATAGTATCTGGAAAAAACTATAATTTGAAAAAAATGCATGCACCCCAGTGTTCACTGCAGCACTATTCATAATAGCCAGGACATGGAAGCAACCCAAATGTCCATGGACAGATGAATCTATCTATCTATCTGTTGCTGGGAGAAACATCAGTAACCTCAGATTTGCAGATGATACCACTCTAATGGCAGAAAGTGAAGAAGAACTAAAGAGCCTCTTGATGAGGGTAAAAGAGGAGAGTGAAAAAGCTGGCTTAAAATTCAACATTAAAGAAACTAAGGTCATGGCATCCAGTTCCATCACTTCATGGCAAAGAGAAAGGGGAAAAGTGGGAACAGTGACAGATTTTCTCTTCTTGGGCTCCAAAATCACTGTGGATGTTGACTGCAGACATAAAATTAGAAGACATGTGTTTCTTGGAAGCTGTGACAAACCTACACAGAGTATTAAAAAGCAAAGACATCACTTTGCTGACAAAGGCCCGTATAGTCAAAGCTATGGTCCTTCCAATAGTCATGTACGGATTTGAAAGCTGGACCATAATAAAGAAGGCTGAGCACCAAAGAATTAACGCTTTTGAGTTGTGGTGCTGGAGAATAGTCTTGAGGGTCCTTGGACAGCAAGAAGATGAAACCAGTCAATGCTAAAGGAAATCAACCCTGAATACTCATTGGAAGGACTGATGCGGAAGCTGAAGCTGCAATAATTTGGCCACTTGATGTGAAGTGCCAACTCATTGGAAAAGATCTTGATACTGGGAAAGATTGAAGGCAAAAGGAGAAGAGGGTGGCAGATGATAAGATGGTTGGATGGCATCACCAATTCAATGGATAT
Organism: Giraffa tippelskirchi; assembly: GCF_054371585.1. NCBI lineage: Eukaryota > Metazoa > Chordata > Mammalia > Artiodactyla > Giraffidae > Giraffa > Giraffa tippelskirchi. The sequence continues at coordinate 172,123,971 of NC_137280.1, read as the reverse complement.
GAACTTGGGCAAACTCCGGGAGATAGTGAGGGACAGGGAGGCCTGGTGTGCTGAGGTTCATGGGGTCACAAAGTGTTGGACACAACTTAGCAATTGAACTACAACAAAAATAATTATATACACACATACACACACACACACACACACACACACACACATGCATACAATGGAAAATTATTCATCCATAAGAAAGAAAATATCGCCATTTGCAGCAACATGGATGAACCTAGAAATTATCACAGTAAGTGAAGTAAGTTAGACAAAGACAAATATCATATATTATTTACATGTGAAATCTAAAAGAAAATTATGTACAACTGAATTTATGTACAAAACAGAAACAGATTCACAGACATAGGAAAGAAACTAATGGATACCAAAGGAGAGGGCAAGGAGGGATAAATTCAGACCTTGGAATTAACACATAGGTACTACTATATAAAATGGATAACCAACAAGAACCTACTGTATAGTACAGGGGACTATACTCAATATTTTGTAATAACCTATAATGGAAAATAATCTGAAAAAGAATATACATAAAACATATATATATATATATAGCTGAATAATACACATATGATTATATATAAACATCCCCACTTATTGTATTACTTCAAGATCTATATAGAATCCCAGAACAAGTATTCAGGAAGTCCATGGTTTCCTTGGAGTCACAAAGGCAAAAAATACTATTAAATCACAATAATATAGAAATGTATGGGATAATGAAGGAAAGGGTACAAGGTTGATACAGCAGTGAAGAGAAAAACAACTGTCCAACTATGAGATGTCCTAGGAAGGTGTTTTAAAATGCACAGTATCACACAGGTATCTCCTCTTAAGACTACCATATAATGCTAATAGTAGCCATGAATTAATACAGGTAACCACATATGAACCACTAACCCTGTGACAGGTCCTTAGTATTTTATCCACAATATGTCATTTCACCTTTCTAGCAACCCTATGAAATTAGTATTATGATTCTCTCCATTTTTACAGTGAAGCTAAGGTTTGGAAAAATTAAGTAAACTACCAAAGTGTTCTAGCTACTTAATAATGGATTCAAAACTTAAACTAGACGTGTCTGTCTTGACACCAAAGCTGCACATCACTTTGTGAGCAAGTCCTCTGAGAATCGTGGAGAGTGCAAAGCTGTTTGCATTTAACCTGACAAAATTTTGGCTTTATCATTTAAATTCCTGTGAATTGTCTTTACTCAAAAACAACAGCAGAAATAAATGTTTATTTTAATGCTAAAGCTTTGAAAACTCAAAAAAAAAAAAAAAAACAGTTTCACACTTTCCATGAAGATGCTGACATTTATTCTCTGACTCTATGTTGCTCTGTGACATCTCTATAGTTTGAGAATGTCAGTTAAATGATATATGAGAATCACAAAACCACATACTATAAGAGAAAATAAAGATGAGAAATTCACAACAATAAAATAAAGGTAGAAAATGTTTGAAATCATGAATAAATGAAGGCAGGACAGTAATGTCTTATTTGTGGTTCTGACAATCATGTTTTTTCTATAGGATGGTTATATATATCTGCATAAAGTTTTCAAACTGCATGCATATATTTCTATCTAGAAGAGTTAGAATCTCTGTAAGCAAAATAGTCTACTGGAATGATTACTTCCCCACTTTTGCGGACCACTTAAATGAGTCTAGGGGATACTGCAGGTATAAGGCATCTATTTAAACTTCATGTTCTCAATATGCAGATAAATATAAATACATGTCCTTCAGGATCTTCATAATTTGCGAACATGCCAAGCAGTTATTGCAAGCATTTTCCTGAGACTTACTAAAAATGGAAAAGAGAATTTAAGTGTAAGATATATTAAATCTCAAGTCGGTAAGGGTTGGTTTGAAAACTTTAAAAAGAAATCACTTTGCATAATATAAAACTTCTGGGAAAATCTGCCTCAGCAGATTATACTACTTCAGCAATATTTTCTGAACAACTAAAAATGAAGCCAGAGAAAAGCTATCTCTCTTGCTCTCATTCTCGCAAGCGTGCATGTGTGTATGTGTGTGTGTGTGTGTGCATGTGTGTGTGTGTTTAACTAGTGCTTTGGTTTCAATGGGATGAGTAAATTCATATAAATTTCTAACTCAGACTGATCTAGAAATTGGATTTTTACTATAATTTTTATTTACTGAGCTTTAATTTTTAAAATATGTTAAATGCAATTTTTTTTTCTGAACTTCTTGGTCGAGTTAACTTTAGTTTTCCCACACATTCTAATTTTCAGTAATGTAAAATCTGTGGTTGGCAATGGATCACTGTGCAGAAAACAGATGCCAAGATGACGCAGGCCACTGAGTCGATGTGGAACAGATTTGGACCCAGGATTTTTAAAATGCAATCGATTACATGATTCACAGCATCCAGGATATAATAATAAACCAATGACAGTCAGGACATTCTTGATTTCTCATCTCAAGCTCAAAGTGTCTGGAGTCATGTCTGACGTCTGCCTACTTCAGGTCCCATATTTAATAATCAAGACCTAAAGTTCCACTGTCATGGATCTTTTAAATCAATTTATTCCTTTCTATTCTCTTTGCCAGTGCCATATTTCAGGCTTGCATTATCACAATCTGTTCTGTCACAATACAGACTTCACGCTAATCAATCCTGAAAATGCCATCAGGTTAATCTTCGTAAAACGCAATTCTGGACATGTCACTCACCTACTCAAGAATTTTCAACAGCTCACCAATGCTTAAAGTCTATACTTCTTAGCTTAAAATTCAGACTGTCTCCTCTATTAGAATAATTGTTGGATATTTAGCTTCATCTTAAGTACTGGAACCAGTTTTTCCTTTGTACATAGTAAGTAACTGGCACAGAGATTTACATATAGAAGCATGTATTCATTCTTAAACATTCCATCCTGACTCATATATCTACCTTTCTCATTTCCATCTAACATTTAATAGGAATACGCTCTCTTATTTTTAATTTCCTCTGGACGATAATAGTCATTACTTCAGAAATGTTTCTATTATAGTTTTTCAGAGTCAAGTATCAGAGATAGTTTCTCAAAAAGAGCATCACTGTTTTTCTATATGATCAGTATGAGACAAAGAAGAAAAGACATTCCACGACTTATCTGTGGGGCATAAAATCCTGGCAATCAGACATTGACCCTAATCTTCAGTCCTCCTCAACCTACCCTTACTGCCTTCTTCAGTGTCTCGGCAACTTTGTATGAGTCCAGCAAATGTGTTCACTGGGTTCTGAATGTCCAGCCATGGAGAAACCAGGCAAGAGAAGAGAGTATCAAGTGATACTTTCCAATGCCATATGTGTCTGCACTAGTCCCTTTCTTTTGCTCTGAGTTAGATTATACTGCTGCATTAACAGTCCCCCTGTTCTGGGGTTGTTTATCAGTGTCGTCTCTCTCTGCACAAAGAATGATTACAGGTGAATCTCCACATGGATAATTTGGATGGGAGATCACTTATCAGACCACTTGTGTTCAATTCTGAACTAAAAATACCATTGAGGCCCATAAACGTTAAATAGCACTAAGAATAATAATAACTAACCTCTTCTTAGTAGATGTGCTCCTGAGTACACACACTTGATTTTTTTCCAATTACAATTCAAGAACATTTCAGTTCCCTTTATTCAGGACCATTATTCAGGCTCTTCTGGAAATGTTTTATTCAACTTGCACATCTTTTCTCCACAATCGTTGATTTAGAATTCAGCTCTCTGATAATGAGTGGAAATTGGGGTCTGAAAGAGAAAAACACTATTTTCTTAAATGATGAATGCTGCAGGCACACACTGTCTTAACCTAAAAAAAAAAAAAAAAATGAAACCCTGAAACATTTTCCTAAACTGCTAAAGTGCTTGACCTTTGAAAATAAGGAAAAATAGAGCAAATTACAACTACATATTTAAAATATCCAAGATCGCATCCCTGACATTACAGCATAATGACAAGAATAACATCAAAATCTGGTCTGAAAGGATTTCAGTGGTATTCTCTAAGCAAATGTATGACCTGATGAGACAGGCATCGTGGGTGTAAGTAAAAAACAGACAGTACTTTGTCTTTCTGCGCTGGTGGTTGCTGTTATTGTTGTTGCCGTTAATAATAAAAAGGCCTGATCTCTTCAGGAAGGCTGTGCTCAATCCTTTCCCTGGGCTGTACTTTACTCTCCTATTCAACCTGAGGACATTGGAGCAGCCTCTTAAGCTCTGTAATGAAATCTGAGCAAAAAAGCTTTTAAAATAAATCAGTCCTGTTTAAACCCCAGCTCAGAGAGTTGGGACAACTCATTGTGAGACTTCTGTTTTTAGCTGTGGAGCAAGATGTTTTGTTTTGACTCTCTCATAAACCCAAGTCTAACACACATTTACTTGGCCATTCTTGGAAAAAAGAAATAAAAAGAGCCAGTCCTGGAGTGTCTGAGTACTGGTAAGTTCAGAGAGCTTTCAGGGTCCAGCGGAGGCAACAGAGAACTCCCATCTGAATGACTGCTTCTTAATGGAGGGGTGAAAGGATGCGATGGACACAGAAGCAATGTTGGACAAGTGTCTCGGTGAGGAAATCTGCCAACCTGACCATGTCTTGCCCAGGGAATAAGGATGCAGTTAGTACCACCCTATTTTTAAATGACCACCATGACAAGAGCTGTTAAGTATTAAACAGATGTCTGCTATCCGTGATTGCATTTGGATCTCACAACTTAGCGGTGTCAGTAGAACTAATGACTGAGACAGATAAAGTGGCATACTTCCTGCATGGATTAAGATTCGGTATGAAAGCCAAAATAAAGTGCTGCACACCTGCCACATTTGAGAAAACACAGCCATAATTCCTAAGATGCTTATTTAAACTTTCTGGTCTTATATTCCCAAATGGATCAGCTGAAAAGATTTCAGATATTTGTAAGATAGACAAAATCATAAAAAACTCTTTGGGCATCAGTTTCAAATCTCTTACTCAGGCTAGCTTCAAAATTACGTTTAATATGACACCTGCATATGTGATCTGATAAGATTATTGACATATATTAATTACTGTAAAATGAAACAAAACAGTGGCTTAGAATGAATAAAACAGTAGTTTTTAAAAAACCCAGTTCCAGTTCTATTCAAGATGTCTTGCTATTCATTATGCAGTGTAAACTGATAAATAAGACATTAGTCCATATTATCAAAAAACTTATTCTATGAGTGGAAATTCATCTTTAGAAAAACACAAATATATAGTTAATTGCCATAAGGTATACAAAATAATTGGAGAAATAAAAATTTTTAATTAAAAATTATGCTTTCAAAAACTGAAGGTAATATTGTGACACACTCAGAACAATGGAGGAATTTCCACAAATACAAAAGATAAGGCCTTCTGGGGAAAAGAGACTATTTTAACTAATATGAAAATAGATATAATATAATAACCATCAGAGATAGATTAGGGACTCATATTGTCTGAAACAAAGGGTACTTAAAGAGAATGTAGCTCATTAAAATGCAAAGGACATGAAGACAGCAACAAGGTAAGCTCATTGACATCTCTCCTGGCAAGATATTTTTAGATCTGACTTTAAAGTCAATCCAACCAATGCAAAAATAAACAAATAAGACTACATCAAACTAAAATATTTCTGCACAGTAAAGGAAATCATGAAAAAAAAAAATTAAAAGGCAACCTATTAAATGGGAAAGAATATTTATAAACCATGTATCTGTTAACAGATTAATACTCAATATATATAAAGAACTCAACTCAATAATCAAAAAAACAAACAACTAAATTTAAAAAATGGACAAAGGATCTCAGTAGACATTTTCAAAAGAAGACTTACAGATGGCTAACAGGTACATGAAAAGATGTTCAATATCACTCATTATCAGGAAAATGCAAATCAAAACCACAATGAGATATTACCTCACACTTAATAATAGTTTGGAGGGTTATTATCAAGAGAACAGGAAGTAACATGTGTTGCTGGCAATACAGAGTAAAGGGAAATCACGTGCGTTACTGGCGGTGATGCAAACTGTTTGGCTGGCACGGAGGCTCCTCAAAATATGAAGGAATTGGAGGTTCCTCAAAAAATTAAAAGTGACTATTACATGATCTAACAAATCCTCTCCTGGGTACTTACTGAAAAAAAAAAAAAAAAAACAGTAATTTGAAAAGACACTATCATTTGTAATTGCCAAGATACAGAAAAACCTAAGTGTTCATGTGTCCACTGATAAGTAAATGAATGGAAAAAGATGATGTGATATATATCTTCAGTAACATGGATTGACATAGAATGTATTATGCTAAGTGAAATAAGTAAATAAGTCAGGCAGAGAAAAATATACCATATGATTTCATTTATATTCAGAATCTAAAATCCAAAATAAATGAACAAACATAACCAAACAGAAATAGATTAAAAGACACTGAAAACAGACAGGCAAACAGGTTGCTGCCAGAAAAGAGAGGGTGGAGGGGGTGAGTGAAATGGGTGGAGATTAAGGGGTACAAATTTCCAATTATAAAATAAACAAGTCACAAGGATAAAATATACATTCATAATCATCATTTTGTAATATATTGAAATATTGACGCACTATGTTTACACTTGGAACTGATAGGGTGTGGGACATCAGTTCAGTTCAGTTCAGTCACTCAGTCGAGTCCGACTCTTTGCAACTCCATGAATCGCAGCACAGCAGGCCTCCCTGTCCATCACCAACTCCCGGAGTTTACCCAAACCCATGTCCATCGAGTCGGTGATGCCATCCAACCATCTCATCCTCTTTCGTCTCCTTCTCCTCCTGCCCCCAATTCTTGCCAGCATCAGGGTCTTTTCCAATGAGTCAACTCTTCACATGAGGTGGCCAAAGTATTGGGAGTTTCAGCTTCAACATCAGTCCTTCCAGTGAACACCCAGGACTGATCTCCTTTAGGATGGACTGGTTGGATCTCCTTGCGGTCCAAGGGACTCTCAAGAGTCTTCTTCAACACCATAGTTCAAAAGCATCAATTCTTCAGCACTCAGCTTTCTTCACAGTCCAACTCTCACATCCATACATGACTACTAGAAAAACCATAGCCTTGACTAGAGGGATCTTTGTTGGCAAAGTAATGTCTCTGATTTTTAATATGCTATCTAGGTTGGCCATAACTTTTCTTCCAAGGAATAAGCATCTTTTAATTTCATGGCTGCAGTGATTTTGGAGCCCAAAAAAAATAAATTCTGGTACTGTTTCCACTGTTTCCCCATCTATTCCCCAGGAAGTGATGGGGCCAGATGCCATGATCTTAGTTTTCTGAACGTTGAGCTTTAAGCCAACTTTTTCACTTCTCTTTCACTTTCATCAAGGGGCTTTTTAGTTCCTCTTCACTTTCTGCCATAAGGGTGCTGTCATCTGCATATCTGAGGTTATTGATATTTCTCCCGGCAATCTTGATTCCAGCTTCTGCTTCATCCAGCCCAGCATTTCTCATGATGTACTCTGCATAGAAGTTAAATAAGCAGGGTGACAATATACAGCCTTGACGTACTCCTTTTCCGACTTCAAACCAGTCTGTTGTTCCATGTCCAGTTCTAACTGTTGCTTCCTGACCTGCATACAGGTTTCTCAAGAGGCAGGTCAGGTGGTCTCGTATTCCCATCTCTTGAAGTATTTTCCACAGATTGTTGTGATCCACACAGTCAAAGGCTTTGGCATAGTCAATAAAGCACAAATAGATGTTTTTCTGGAATTCTCTTGCTTTTTCAACGATCCAGCGGATGTTGGCAATTTGATCTCTGGTTCCTCTGCCTTTTCTAAAACCAGCTTGAACATCTGGAAGTTCATGGTTCACCTATTTTTGAAGCCTGGCTTGGAGAATTTTTAGCATTACTCTACTAGCATGTGAGATGAGTGCAATTGTGCAATAGTTTGAGCATTCTTTGGCATTGCCTTTCTTTGGGGTTGGAATGAAAACTGACCTTTTCCAGTCCTGTCACCACTGCTTCGTTTTCCAAATTTGCTGGCATATTGTATCACTTTCACAGCATCATCTTTCCAGATTTGAAATAGGTCAACTGGAATTCCATCACGTGCACTAGCTTTGTTCGTAGTGATGCTTTCTAAGGCCCACTTGACTTCACATTCTAGGATGTCTGGCCTAGGTGAGTAATCACACCATCGTGATTATCTGGGTCGTGAAGATCTTTTTTGTACATTTCTTCTGTGTATTCTTGCCACCTCTTCTTAATATCTTCTGCTTATGTTAGGTTCATACCATTTTTGTCCTTTATCGAGCCCATCTTTGCATGAAATATTCCCTTGATATCTCTAATTTTCTTGAAGAGATCTCTAGTCTTTCCCATTCTGTTGTTTTCCTCTATTTCTTTGCACTGATCACTGTTGAAGGCTTTCGTATATCTCCTTGCTATTCTTTGGAACTCTGCATTCAAACGGGAATATCTTTCCTTTTCTCTTTTGCTTTTTGCTTCTCTTCTTTTCACAGCTATTTGTAAGGCCTCCTCAGTCAGCCATTTTGCTTTTTTCATTTCTTTTCAGTGGGGATGGTCTTCCTCCCTGCCTCCTGTACAATGTCACGAACCTCTGTCCATAGTTCATCAGGCACTCTGTCTATCAGATTTAGTCCCTTAAATCTATTTGTCACTTCCACTGTATAATCATAAGGGATATGATTTCAGTCATACCTGAACAGTCTAGTTGTTTTCCCTACTTTCTTCAATTTAAGTCTGAATTTGGCAATTAGGAGTTCATGATCTGAGCCACAGTCAGCTCCTGGTCTTGTTTTTGCTGATTGTATAGAGGTTCTCCATCTTTGGCTGCAAAGAATATAACCAATCTGATTTTGGTGTTGACCATCTGGTGAGTGGGACATCAATTATACTTAAATTAAAATAGATATAAATAGATACATATATTACTTGAAATATATAGGAAGTAAGAAAATTTATCAAAATGCTAATGATCATTATCTCTGGGGGTGGGGATTAAGGGTGATTATTTTTATCTATGGTTATATGTTATTGATATTTCTCCCAGCTATCTTGATTCCAGCTTGTGCTTCAACCAGCCTGGCATTCCACATGATATACTCTGCATATAAGTTAAATAAGCAGCGTGACAATATACAGCCTTGACTCACACATTTCTGAGGCTGTATATTGTCACCCTGTTTATTTAACTTATATGCAGAGTACATCATGAGAAATACCAGTGATCCAAATCACTGCCAGTGACTCAAAATCACTGCAGATGGTGACTGTAGCCATAAGATCAAAAGGCACTTGCTCCTTGGAAGAAAAGTTATGACCAACCTAGACAGCATATTAAAAAGCAGAGACGTTACTCTGCCAACAAAGGTCCATCTAGTCAAACCTATGGTTTTTCCAGTAGTCATGTATGGATGTGAGAGTTGGACTATAAAGAAAGCTGAGTGCTGAAGAACTGATGTTCTTGAACTGTGGTGCTGGAGAAGACCCTTGAGAGTCCCTTGGACCACAAGGAGGTCCAACCAGTCCATCCTAAAGGAGATCAGTCCTGGGTGTTCATTGGAAGGACTGATGCTGAAGCTGAAACTCCAATACTTTGCCCACCCTTTAGGAAGAATTGACTCTTTAGAAAACACCGGATGTTGGGAGAGACTGAAGGCAGGAGAAGAGGATGACAGAGGATGAGATGGTTGGACGGCATCACTGACTTGATGGACGTGAGTTTGAGCAAGCTCCGGGAGTTGGTCAAGGACAGGGAAGCTGGTGTGCTGCAGTCCACAATTGAGCAACTGAAGTGAACTTAACTGATGCTTTTACGTATTTCTAGTTGACTACAATGAACATGTATTGCTTATAAAATTAGAAAGAAAACAATAAATCTCATGGCAAATGAAAAGAATAAAAGAAACGGTTGATTGTTTATAATGAAATCTGGAATTATAGTCTTGAAATTGTATTAAAATCAAGTATATTTTAAGCTTATTTTCCCCATTTTTATTATATGTGCTTTTGGGAGACATAGTAATATAATGACATCAATCACTTTTATAATGCAATCTAATCATTCTACGACATATAGGTTATGAAACCATCTCATGTTGCACACATTAAATATATACAATTTTATTTGTCAATTATACCCAAATAAAGGTTGGAAACAAAATAAATACTGCCAAAAAGATATATGTATCTCTATGTCTATTGTAGTATTATCTACAACAGTCAAGATATGGAAACAACCTAAGTGCCCATTCATGGATGAATGGAGAATAAAGATGTACATAAACACACAATGGAGTATTAGTCAGCCACTAAAATGAATGAAAGCTCAGCATATGTGACAACGTGGATAGATACTGATGGTATTATGCTAAGCAAAAAATGTCAGTCAGAAAAAAAACAAGTACCATTCCTTATGATTTCACTTATATGTGGAAACTAAAAGAAAGAGAAAGAGAATAGTGAACAAACAAAACAAAATGCATAGACACAGAGAATAGAATGGTATTTGCCAGAGGGAGAAGGATTGAGGAGTGGGTGAAATGGATAAAAGTGATCTAGAGGTATAAACTTCAGTTATAAAATGAATAAGTTATGAGGATGCAACGTATAGTATGGCAACTACTGTCAATAACACTGTATTGCAAATATGAAGGTTGCTAAGAAAGTAAATCTTAAAAGTTATCACAAAAGAAATAAATTTGCAATTTTTTATCGAAACAGATGGTAACTAGACTTATAATGGTGATAATTTGTATACAAATGCTGAATTATTAAGATATGCACTTGAAGCTAATGTAATAGTGTAATGTTAATTACACTTTAGACTCACAAACATAGAAATCAAAGGCATTCTCTCTCTAAGATATATGGTGCAAAATTTAAAAAAAAATAATTCATTAAAATATTTTCCCACAACCATATAATATCTGTGGGATGCAACAAAAGAAGTTATTACAGGGAAGTTTTTAGTGATACAGGTCACCTAAAAGACTAGAAATAGAAGAACAAACAAAATTTAAAGTTAGCAGAAGGAAGGAAATAATAAAGATCAGCGAGGAAATAGAGATTCAACAACAATAGAAAAAAAATCAATAAAACCAAGAAATACTTCTTTGAAATGGTAAACAAAATTGACAAACCTCTGGCTAGGCTCACCAATAAAGAAAAAAAGATTACCCAAATAGAATAAGAAATGAAAAGGAAAAATGTCAACTCTTACCACAGATATACTGAAAACCATAAGAGAATACTATAAATAATAATATGCCAGCAAATTAGACAATCTAGGAAAAAGGACAACTTTTCAGAAACACGTGTTGTTCAGTCGCTAAGTTGTGTCCAACTCTTTTGCTACACCATGGACTGTTGCCCATCAGGCTCCTCTGTCCATAGGATTTCTGGCCCATCAAAATGGAATCAAAAAGAAGTCAATAATGTGAACAGACTGATCACTAGAAAGTAAATAGAACATATAATTAAAAAAAAAAAAAAAACCCTCCAAACAAACAGAAGTCCAGGACCAGAAAGCTTCAAAGGAACATTCTACCAAACAAACAAAGGAAAATTTTTACTGATCCTTCTCAACTCTTCCAAAAGACTGAAGAGGTAGGAACACTCCTAAAGACATTCTATAAAGCCACCATCACCCTGATACCAAAATCAGACGAAGAAACCATCAAAAAATAAAACTTCAGGCCAATATCTTTGATGAATATAGATGCAAAAATTCTCAACAAAATATTAGCAAACTGAATCCAACCACACACAAAAAGGATCATACACCACGAAAGAATCATCCCAAGTTCCCAACAATGGTTCAATGTACACAAATCATTGTGATATATCACAACAAAGAAAAAGACAAAATCATATGATCATTCTCAACAGATGAAGAAAAAGCTCCTGACAAAATTCAACATCCATTCATGACATAACACTCTTAACTAATGTGTATATAGAGGGAATATATCTCAACATAGTAACAGCTATTTATGACAAAACCACAACCAATAAAATTGCATTGATGAAAAACTGAAAGCCTTCCCACTGAAATCTGGAACAAAACAAGGATGCCAACTCTTACCACTTCTCTTCAACACAGTACTGTAAGTTCTAGCCACAGCAACCAGACAAGAAAAAGAAATAAAATGTATCCAAATAGGAAGGGAAGAGGTAAAATTGCCACTATATGCACATGACATGATGCTATATACAGAAACCTCTAAAGACTCCACACAAAAGCTAGTAGAAGTGATCAATAAATTTAGCAAGGTAGCCGTATACAAGATTAATACACAGACATTGGTGCATTAATTTCTTTACACTAATAAATATCAGAAAAGGAAAGTAAAAAGTAATAACTTTTAAAATTACAACAAATAAGCAAAATGCTTAGTAATAAATCTGACAAAGGAAGTGAACGATATATGCTGAGAAATATAATATATTAATAAAGGAAATTAAAGGTAATTTAAGGAAATGGAAAGATAACCCATACTCTTTGATTAGAAGAATTAATATTGCTAATAGGGCCATAGTACCCAAAGAAATATACAGATTTAATGTGATTCCTATCAAATTACCCATGACACTTTCCATAGAACTAGAACAAATAATACTAAAATCTATATGGAATCATAAAAGACTCAACTGCCAAAGAAATTCTGAGGAAAAAGAACAAAGCAGGACATGTAACCCTTCCCGACTTCAGACAATACTACAAAACTAAAGTAATGAAAGCAGTGTGGTATTGGCACAAAAACAGACATGTGGATTAGTGGAAAAGAAGAGAGAGCCCAGAAATAAACCAGTACCTGCCTGCCTGCCTGCCTGCCATGTTGCCTCCGTCATATCCAACTCTTTACAAACCCTCTGTCCATGGGACTCTCCAGGCAAGAATACTGGAGTGGGTTTCCATCTCCTCCTCCAGGGCATCTTCCTGACCCAGGGATGGAAGCTGCACCTCTGCAGCTCCTCATTGCAGGTGAACTCTTCACTGCTGGGTCAACAGGGAAGCTCCATAAACCAATGTGTGCTAAGCTGCTTCAGTCATGTCCAACTGTTTGTAACCCTATGGACTGTAACTTGCCAGGACCCTCTGTCCATGGGATTCTCCAAGCAAGAATACTAGAATGGGTTACCATTTCCTTCTCCAATACACCTGTGGTCAATTAATCTTCAACAAAGGAGGCAAGAATATAAAATGGGAAAAAGACCATCTTTTCAACAAATAATACTGAGAACGTTGGACAGCTGCAAGTAAATCAATGAAATTAGAATATGCATTAAAATAAACTCAAATTGGCTTAAAGAATTAAAGATAAGACACCACAAAACTCCTAAAAGATTGGGTCATTTATTTGATTGGGTAATAAACGACCCAATCAAAAAATGGGCCAAAGAACTAAACAGACATTTCTCCAAAGAAGACATACACATGGCTAACAAACACATGAAAAGATGCTCAACATCACTCATTATTAGAGAAATGCAAATCAAAACCACAATGAGGTATCATTTCACACCAGTCAGAATGGCTGCTATCCAAAAGTCTACAAGCAATAAATGCTGGAGAGGGTGTGGAGAAAAGGGAACCCTCTTACATTGTTGGTGGGAATGCAAACTAGTACAGCCACTATGGAGAACAGTGTGGAGATTCCTTAAAAAACTGGGAATAGAACTGCCATATGACCCAGCAATCCCACTGCTGGGCATATACACCGAGGAAACCAGAATTGAAAGAGACGCGTGTACCCCAATGTTCATCGCAGCACTGTTTACAATAGCCAGGACATGGAAGCAACCTAGATGTCCATCAGCAGACGAATGGATAAGGAAGCTGTGGTACATATACACAATGGAATATTACTCAGCCATTAAAAAAAATACATTTGAATCGGTTCTACTGAGATGGATGAAACTGGAGCCCATTATACAGAGTGAAGTAAGCCAGAAAGAAAAACAACAATACAGTATACTAATGCATATATATGGAATTTGAAAGATGGTAACGATAACCCTATATGCGAGACAGAATAAGAGACACAGATGCACGGAACAATTTTATGGACTCTGAGGGAGAGGTGAGGGTGGGACGTTCTGGGAGAATAGCATTGAAACATGTATATTATCATATGTGAAACAGAACACCATTCCATGTTCGATGCATGTGACAAGGGCTCAGGGCCGGGGCAATGGGATGATCCAGAAGGATGGGATGGGGAGGGAGGTGGGTGGGGGGTCCAGGAAGGGGAACCCATGTAAACCCATGGCTGATTCATGTCAATGTATGGCAAAAACTATTACAATATTGTAAAGTAATTAGCCCCCAACTAAAATAAATAAATTTATAAAAAAAAAAAAAAAAAAAAAAACTCCTAAAAGAGAACGTGGCCAAAACATCCTCTGACATAAATGATACCAGTGGTTTCTTAGGTCCGTCTCCCAAGGCAACAGAGACAAAAACAAAAATCAGCAAATGAGACCTAATCAAGATTATAAGCTTTTGTATAGCAAAGGAAATTCTAAACAAAATGAAAGGAAAACCTACAAGATAGGAGAAAATATTTGCAAATGTTGTGACCAACAAGGGCTTAATTTTTCAAAATATACAAACAGCTCATACAACTCAATAACAAAAAGAGAACCCAATCAAAAACTAGGCAGAAGATCTAAATAAACATTTTGTCCAAACACGTACATGGACAACTGGCACATAAAAAGATGTTCAATATTGCTAACTATTAGAGAAATGCAAATCAAATCTATAGTGAGGTACCACTTTACACCAGTTTGGATGGCCAGAATATAAAAGTCTACAACTAACAAATGCTGGAGAGAGTGTGGAGGAAAGGGAACTCTCTTACACTGTTGGTGGTAATGCAAGTTGGTACAGCCACTATGGAAAAGAGTGTGAAGATTCCTCAGAAAACTAAAAACAGAATTACTATATCATCCAGGAATCCCACTCCTGAACATATATCTGGACAAAACTGTAGTTCAAAAGGATGCATGCACCTCTATGTTCATAGCAGTACCATTCACAATAGCCAAGACATGGAAGCAACCTAAATGTTTACTGACAAATAAATGAATAAAGATGATGGAGCACATATACAGAGCGGAATACTACTCAACCATAAAAAGAACAAAACAACGTCACTTGCAAAATAGATGGAACTAGAGATTATCTTACTAAGTGCAGTAAGTCAGAAAGAGAAAGATAAATACCATATTATATCACTTATATGTGGAATCTAAAATATGATACAAATGAACCTATCTATGAAGCAGAAACAGACTCACAGGCATTGAAAACAGACTTGCAGTTTCCAAGGGGGAGAGGTGGTAGGGGAGAGAGGGACTGGGCATTTGGGGTTAGTAGAAACAAACTATTACATATAGAATGGATGGACAACAAGTCCTATCATATAGCACAGGGAACTGCATTCAATGTCCTAGGATAAACCATAATGAAAAATAATAAGAAAGAAACACACACACACACACACACACACACACACACATATATATGAGTCACTTTGCTGTACAGAAGAAATTACCACAACATTGTAAACTTCGCCATCCAACCATCTCATCCTCTGTCACCCTTTTCTCCTTCTGCCTTCAATCATTCCCAGAATCAGGGTCTTTTCCAATGAGCCAGGTGTTCACATCAGGTAGCCAAAGTATTGGAGCATCAGCTTCAGCATCAGTCCTTCCAACGAATATTCAGGATTGATTTCCTTTAAGATTGACTGGTTTGAACTCCTTGCAGTCCAAGGGACTCTCAAGAGTCTTCTCCAGCACCACAGTTCAAAACTATCCATTCTTCGGTGCTTTGCCTTCTTTATTGTCCAGTTCTCACATCCGCACATAACCACTGGAAAGACCATAGCCTTGACTATGTGGACCTTTGTCAGCAAAGTGGTATCTTTGCTTTTTAACACATTGTCTAGGTTTGTCATAGCTCTCCTGCCAAGAAGCAACTGTCTTCTAATTTCACGGCTGCAGTCACCATCCACTGTGACTTTAGAGCCCAAGAAAGGAAATCTGTCACTGTTTCCACCTTTCCCCTTCTATATACCATGAAGTGATGGGACCAGATGTCATGATCTTAGTTTTTTAACATTGAGTTTAAGAATTCAAATTATCAATACAAAAAAGGCATTTTTCTCATATGATTCTCTGCATACTTCAGGCAATTGTGTCGAGGATTAAGACTAATGTAAGAGAAACCTGAAGCTCTGTTCCATTTTATCCCTAAAAAATGATAGCTCCAAAAATCACTTTTTTAAAAAATTTCTAAACATCTTACTAATATTATAAATACATTGGCCAAACTTTTTATTGGACCATAGCTACACCTATAGTTTAAAATTCATGCTCTCTGGGTAAACACTGGGACATAATAAATATCTGCATATATCCATTGACTACGCCAAAGCCTTTGACTCTGTGGATCACAACAAACCATGGAAAATTCTTCAAGAGATGGGAAGACCAGACCACCTGACCTGCCTCCTGAGAAATCTGTATGCAGGTCAAGAAGCAACATTTAGAAGTAGACATGGAACAACAGACTGGTTCCAAATCGGGAAAGGAGTACATCAAGGCTGTATGTTGCCACCCTGTTTATTTTATCATGAGAAATGCTGGACTGGATGAAGCACAAGCTGGAATCAAGATTGCTGGCAGAAATATCAATAACCTCAGATATGCAGATGACACCACCCTTATGGCAGAAAGTGAAGAAGAACTAAAGAGCCTCTTGATGAAAGTGAAAGAGGAGAGTGAAAAAGTTGACTTAATGCTCAACATTCAGAAAACTACAATCACGGCATCTGGTCCCATCACTTCATGGCAAACAGATGGGGAAACAGTGGAAACAGTGAGAGACTCTATTTTGGGGGGCTCCAAAATCACTGCAGATGGTGACTGCAACCATGAAATTAAAAGACACTTGCTCCTTGGAAGAAAAGTCTATGGGATCGCAAAGAGTCAGACAAGACTTAGCGACTGATAATGAATGCAGTGAAATTACATTATGTTTCCAGAACTAAAGAAATCCAGAATGACTACCATATAGACATAAAGTGGAAGAAAGGGAAAGGAGATCGAGAGGTACAGAGGTAAAAGCTGAGACTAGAGAAGTAAAGAAGGGTCAGATCAAGGGCCCATTAAGCTGTGCAAGGTTGTTTGAATTCTACCAAGAGAACACAGATGAACAGATGAATACTGAAGCAGGACAGAGACCTGAGTTTTTCCTTGAGAAAGAAAACTGACTGCAGTGTGCAGAACATACAAGAGGGGGGAGGGTCTAGAATCATGGAAATAAGTTAATACTCACACTTGTTCTGTGTTTACTTCTGAATAAAGGTTCAAGTAAGTATCAAACAATCAGAACTCTCTAGCTAACCACTGATTACTCTGAATTACCAAGTTAAAACACAGTGCCTTACCTGTTATACTTAATAATTGCACTGTCTGTAATCTAATTTGTTTACTATCTGAGATTTCACATTCAGAGAATTGATTAACTTGGGTAACTCCTCTCTTGGATGGAAATGGTAACCTTCAATGGAATGCTAACTACCTCTGAGAATTATGTTTAACTCAGACTTTCTTTGCCACAGGCAGAAGTAATTGATTTTAGACTGGGTGAACTGTTTCTTAATACACATTCCCACAGGGAGAAAGTCATTTTAATAAGATGCTTCTATAAGCCACACGCTACTTAAAACAGATGATTTCCCCTTTGTCTTCATAAGCAAAACCTGAAGGAGCCCTGTTTGTCCTTAAGGACAACTGGATAGTAATACAATATCGAGTCGGCAGTCTGCAAAGTATCTCCTTGCCAATTCATCTATCCATGCTTTGCTTTTGGCTTTGGCTATAGGTTTCCTAGAAAACACGTCTATGTTTAGCTTTCTTGAATACCACTAATTTGACCTAAGTCTGCTTGTATTGGTCTTTCAGCTGTTTTCTTGATTTCATGACTTGCTGTTTTGCTTTGCTACCGCTGAGACACAGCTAAAATAAAAGTATCTCAATAATTGGATATTGTGGAGAGGAGGTAATCCTCTCCCCAATATAATCTCAAACAACATAATCTCAGAGACAGAGGCAAAAGATGGAGTCTTTTAAAAATATAATTGATTGATCAAATTCTGATGCTGAGTCACAGATTTGACCCAACAGAGTGTGAGCACTAAGGACTGCTCAAGACTGTTAGCTGAACAGTGGGGAGACTGTTTACACATCCATTCCATCCATGTTTACATAACCACACTTTAAAATTTTCATTTTAATGTGTGCTTTCTAACTCACAAAATTATATTAATGTCATATATTATGCTAAATTTATTTATAAATTCATAAGTGTTCATATATTTGGGACTAAATTTCCTATATAATACTGTTAATGTTATGTAATCAAATTTACCACTGATTTTTCTTACTATGCAGCATCTAGTTTACAAAGCCTCCTCAGATAGCCTATTTCATAGACATTTACAAAATTAAAAATAGCTGCTTTCAACTTTCATAATGATGGCTGGTATCACAGTCCTTTGAAAATAATCACTAGAAACTTTAATCCATCCCAAACTGCAGATGATAGATAACCTGGCTTATTTTACAAAGTCCAGAAATAAGAATTTTTAAAGATGCATTAGTTATGCATTTATCTTAATGGTGGCTGGAAAAACAGAGCTAGCACACAAACTCAATGGACAGTTACATGCTGGGCACAAGGACTGGGCTTGCCAACCCCAAGGATAAGGCCATCTTGGACATGGGGCAGCCTGATCTCATAAGCTACTTTCCTTTCCCTCATGGAACATATAGAGCTGCCCAGAAGCCAAGAGCTCAATGTTACTCAAACCTATACCCCCTACCATCTCCCTCATCCTGGAGGTGCGGGAGAACAGCTGGTCCCCCGGAACCATCTTTCAGATTTTAGCTCCAAGAACCAGCCTGTACCATTTCTATCATCCCAAGACAATGTACCCAGATTCCAACATTTACAAGAAGTCACTCATCTACACACAGAGAGAGTTCATGGGAGGCAGCTCTCAGAGCAAGCCCTTCATTGAGGAACTCATCACCAAGTCATCCAAGTTGCCTGCATCCCAGGCTCCGGACTCCAATCAGATGGCCAAAGTTGAAATTGCCTTCTGGTCTGCCCCCCATGACTCTTCACTGTGGAGACAGAATGGAGGAAGCAGACAACATCTCATAGGGAGGCAGAAGAAGAGAAGGAAGAAGAGGTAGGTAATGACTCCAGAGAAGAAACGAAGGCTCTCCAAGAAGCGTCAGAGAGAGAAACTCAGTAAGGCGATGTCCAACTTGGGAAAGATAGTCTTAAAAAAGAAGAGATGGAGAAATCACTACCTTTCCAGAGGGTACCAGTCCGTACTGGACCAGACACCCTTTCCATACGTCCTTGTACCATGGGAGGTCCAACTGTTCTCTCTCTACGTATGGCAGGACCACTCTCAGCTGACAACAATTCTCAGACTTTAGCTTATAAGGCATGAGAATGGAAGCCTAGACCTCCAGATCTATCCCTATGAAATACTGCTGGTGACCACTTAAGGGAAAACCAAGGTGCCTCCAGGCTTGACAGGTGCTTGTCAGCAGAGGCCTTCTCAAGGGTATCTTCCATGACTTCTGCAGCCCTGGGGTTATGGGACATGGGTTTTCTTCCCCATAATGAGGAAGCAGCCCTCCTCCTCTCATCCCTGGCACTCACTGCACAGGCAAAGCCAGTCTGGATTCAAGCAAACACAGTGTTTATGTTTGTGACCTCTCCCTGTCTCCACCCCCAAGTGAAGGTTCCCAGAAGAAATTAAGGAAAAATAAATATGGCACGTAGAGGTCAGATCTATTGGCTGTCTTGACCAACGGATGGCTAGAATCTTTAGCCTTGTAAGGAGGAGGGTGATAGTGAGAAGCAGCCAGGCAGGTAGAGAAAGTTCCAGAACCCTGTGTACCCCCAAGCACCCCTCCTCATATCACCTTTTACAGCTCCCCCATCACCTGGACCTCTAGCTTCTTAGACTCTGTAGCATGAGCAAACTCCAGTTCAAGGAGACCTCAAAGAAGGAGGCTGCCCTACCCTCTATCTAGTTTACCTTGTCCTCTATTTGCAATGTGAGAGTTAGACTATAAAGAAAGCTGAGTGCCGAAG
Source organism: Giraffa tippelskirchi (assembly GCF_054371585.1). Taxonomy (NCBI): domain Eukaryota; kingdom Metazoa; phylum Chordata; class Mammalia; order Artiodactyla; family Giraffidae; genus Giraffa; species Giraffa tippelskirchi. The sequence goes on along the minus strand of NC_137280.1, from coordinate 172,103,772 downwards.
AATTGATGCTTTTGAACTGTGGTGTTGGAGAAGACTCTTGAGAGTCCCTTGGACTGCAAGGAGATCCAACCAGTCCATCCTAAAGGAGATCAGTCCTGGGTGTTCATTGGAAGGACTGATGTTGAAGTTGAAACTCCAATATTTTGGCCACCTGATGCGAAGAGTTGACTCATTAGAAAGACCCTGATGCTGGGAAAGATTGAGGGCAGGAGGAGAAGGAAATGACAGGATGAGATGGCTGGATGGCATCACCGACTCGATGGACATGGGTTTGGGTAAACTCCGGGAGTTGGTGATGGACAGGGAAGCTTGGTGTGCTGTGGTCCATGGGGTCACAGAGAGTCGGACACGACTGAGTGACTGAACTGAGCTACTTGTGCCTCCCAAGCATCAAAGACTCTTACTCCAAACTTGTGGCTTCCCCTAAAACCTTGGCTTAGAGTGGAGACATCACCTAAACAAAACCCTTGCCCACCATTAGTCTCCAGGCGATGTCAGCTAGAAACCTACCTTCCAGTTCCAGCCCAAATCATGGGCAGAACCCAAGCCTTCAGACCCCCTTAGATGGTATCGAGAGGCCTGGTGACAGGAGCATTTATGTGTGCCCTGGCTACCAGGTCCTACTCACACTCATACCTAAAGCACATAATTTACTGGGGCTCTACCCCCTCACACTGTATCTCTCTCCTAACTCTCTGACCTACCTGAATCACACTCTCAGATTTTCTGCTTTATGAATATGTATTTGTATATAATTATATGTCAATATATATATATATATCTAGACCACTAGACCATTCAGGAATGACCTAGATCAAATCCCTTATGAGTATACCATGGAAGTGACAAATAGATTTAAGGGTCTAGACCTGATAGACAGAGTGCCTGATGAACTATGGACAGAGGTTCGTGACATTGTACAGGAGACAGGGATCAAGAAAATCCCCATGGAAAAGAAATGCAAAAAGGCAAAATGGCTGTCTGAGGAGGCCTTACAGATAGTTTGGAAGAGAAGAGAAGCGAAAAGCAAAGGAGAAAAGGAAAGATATTCCCATCTGAATGCAGAGTTCCAAAGAATAGCAAGGAGAGATAAGAAAGCCTTCCTCAGCAATCAGTGCAAAGAAATAGAGGAAAACAACAGATTGGGAAAGACTAGAGATCTCTTCAAGAAAATTAGAGATACCAAAGGAACATTTCATGCAAAGATGGGCTCGATAAAGGACAGAAATGGTATGGACCTAACAGAAGCAGAAGATATTAAGAAGAGGTGGCAAGAATACACAGAAGAACTGTACAAAAAAGATCACGACCCAGATAATCACGATGGTGTGATCACTCACCTAGAGCCAGACATCCTGGAATGTGAGGTCAAGTGGGCCTTAGAAAGCATCACTACGAACAAAGCTAGTGGAGGTGATGGAATTCCAGTTGAGCTATTTCAAATCCTCAAAGGTGATGCTGTGAAAGTGCTGCACTCGATATGCCAGCAAATTTGGAAAATTCAGCAGTGGCCACAGGACTGGAAAAGGTCAGTTTTCGTTCCAATCCCAAAGAAAGGCAATGCCAAAGAATGCTCAAACTACCGCACAATTGCACTCATCTCGCATGCTAGTAAAGTAATGCTCAAAATTCTCCAAGCCAGGCTTCAGCAATACGTGAACCGTGAACTTCCAGATGTTCAAGCTGGTTTTAGAAAAGGCAGAGGAACCAGAGACTGAATTGCCAATATCCGCTGGATCATCGAAAAAGCAAGAGAGTACCAGAAAAACATCTATTTCTGCTTTATTGACTATGCCAAAGCCTTTGATTGTGTGGATCACAACAAACTGTGGAAAATTCTGAAAGAGATGGGAATACCAGACCATCTGACCTGTCTCTTGAGAAACCTGCATGCAGGTCAGGAAGCAACAGTTAGAACTGGACATGGAACAACAGACTGGTTCCAAATAGGAAAAGGAGTCCATCAAGGCTGTATATTGTCACCCTGCTTATTTAACTTATATGCAGAGTACATCATGAGAAATGCTGGGCTGGAAGAAACACAAGCTGGAATCAAGATTGCCGGGAGAAATATCAATAACCTCAGATATGCGGATGACACCACCCTTATGGCAGAAAGTGAAGAAGAACTGAAGAGCCTCTTGATGAAGGTGAAAGAGGAGAGTGAAAAAGTTGGCTTAAAGCTCAATGTTCGGAAAACTAAGATCATGGCATCTGGTCCCATCACTTCATGGCAAATAGATGTGAAAACAGTGTCAGACTTTATTTTTTTGGGCTCCAAAATCACTGCTGATGGTGATTGCAGCCATGAAATTAAAAGACGCTTACTCCTTGGAAGGAAGGTTATGGCCAACCTAGATAGCATATTTAAAAGCAGAGACATTACTTTGCCAACAAAAGTACGTCTAGTCAAGGCTATGGTTTTTCCAGTGGTCATGTACGGATGTGAGAGTTGGACGGTGAAAAAAGCTGAGCGCCGAAGAATTGATGCTTTTGAACTGTGGTGTTGGAGAAGACTCTTGAGAGTCCCTTGGACTGCAAGGAGATCCAATCAATCCATCCTAAAAGAGATCAATCCTGGGTGTTCACTGGAATGTCTGATGTTGAAGCTGAAACTCCAATACTTTGGGCACCTCATGCGAAGGGTTGACTCACTGGAAAAGACCCTAATGCTGGGTAGGATTGGGGGCGGGAGGAGAAGGGGACGACAGAGGATGAGATGGTTGGATGGCATCACCGACTCGATGGACATGGGTTTGGGTAGACTCCGGGAGTTGGTGATGGACAGAGAGGCCTGGCGTGCTGCAATTCATGGGGTCGCAAAGAGTGGGACACGACTGAGCGACTGAACTGAACTGATATGTCGATATGGATACATAGATAGAGATAAAAATAGAGATCTCTGAGTCTGTATTTTACTGTCCAAAGCCTGGTTGTGATACGTATGATAACGATGGGGAGGGGGCACTCTTCTTGGAATTACAGCTTGCATTTTGTCCCCTTAAAAATAGATAGATAGTTAGACAGATACACAAAAATGTTAGAGACAAATGTTTACTGTATTGTGCCATTATATGCACACACACACATTCTGTTTGTCTGAAGTGCTCCAACTAAAACACATATAAGAAGACTGAAGACAACATGCCCATCATAACGTGAGTACTGAGATATCAGTTCACGCTACGCATGTTATCCAGTGATGGAAATTAAATTTTAAAAACAGTTATCTCACAGCACAACACGGTGCCTTTGATAATATCTGCACATTTTTTATAAGATGCTTACCTAAAAAAATATATATATTATTATTGAGGTACCAAAAAGTTAAGTGAGTTTCATTAATAGTTGTATTTTTAATTTTTCCCTTACCAAATGATTTACTTTCATGTGCTTCTAATCGTGAGAGTGCACTTAAAAATGCTATAGAGTGTAGTGCTAAAGAGATGGCACATTTCCTATTGTGCAGTAACATAAAATCAATGGCAGCTAGTCATACAGGCATTTTCAATTTCCATCGCACATGGTACACAGCCTTTGGTTCAGTGGATAATCCAATTGTAAACAGTGACTCACTGTTAACAACTCTGGGAAATAGGATTAGCAATTTCTAATTTCAAAGTAAACCTATTTCATTTTTGTCCTGCAAATAAAAACAATGTATTCAGAGATTTAGCTTTTCAGATTTCAGAACTTCCCAGAAACAAAAATGTTGGAAACAAATTTTTACAGCACTGATGCCATTATTGGAACTATTGAGTATATGTCCTTTATAGCTTTTTAATAGTTTGGTACCAAAACAATGATGATAATGGCAGTAATAATAATAAAAATAAATTGAAGTTTAATCAGATTAAACTTAAAAATTTGCATTGAAAAAATTTAATTGAATTTCTGAAAACTAAAAATCTTGTATCTACTACTCAATGTAATCAGGAGAAAAATAAAAAAATTATGTAATACTAGAAAGCTTCATTTCCAAAGCAAAAGTTTCAGGCAAAATTTGGGGCATCTGGTGTGTCTCAGAACACAGTTAAATTAAATCAGTAACCATGTAATTTTTGTGAGTTGTTTATTGTACCATCCTAAAACCTATTTTCCCCTACCTTATCTGTGAATTCCTTTAGAACATTGCCTCGATCGAAACCTCTACCTCTGCACTGAGTTACAGACTCTCAACTCTCTATTCTAAAGAACAGAGGATGGCAGCTTTATTCTGCTTCAAGAATACATAAGTGTCACTGTGGAAGGCCATCAGGTCTCTGTCAATAACACTCACACCTGGTTTTTAAAAAATGTTCGTGCTTGAACCTCACACTCAGGGAGTTCTCTAATTGGCCTGGTTCCAAACTGCTAATATGTGTTTTTTAAGCTCTACAGATATTTATATAGTATGCAGCTATAGTGGGAAACGCTAACCTGGATTAACCAAAGAAGGGTTACTCTTCAAAAGGAAGCCTTAGGCCATGTAACTGGGAATTAGAACCACAATATTTACTGTCCAAGCTGGTAGCAAGAAACTGTGCTGACTCTGAAGGGCAAATAAGATCAACCAAGAGACAGAATAAAGTTAGGGGACAAGAAAGTCACTACTGCAGACTGGAGGAGTTTTGTGGAATAGTTTTTATGACTTGTGATCATTAGCAGAAAGTGGATTCAGGAGATAACTTGAATAAACCTGTCCAGACAATGAAATTATACTATCCTAACAGTGAAAGTTATGTATTTTCCATTGAAGTTATTAATCAATAATAATTATGGTTCACATTATTCTGATATGGGTAAATATTCACTAATGAGATTAAAGAAGGTCTGTGCCACTTACAAGTTTATGGTAAAGAGAAGCTAAAAATAACTCCATGTTCATGACTGACAAATTCACCTTTAAAATCCCACTCACCTTATAAATGTATAAAGTATTTTTATAGGTCTGTACTCTCACTGGATTTTGGAAGCCACTAGAATCAGTCTTTTTTTCTGTATTAACTATATTTGGTAGGTAGTACACAAGGCACCAGACACTCAGAAAAATATATAATCATTGTCCTCAAAAATCTCACATTCTCATAAACTAGGTAAAAGTTCCACAGCTACTACAATGTATTTATAATACTGCATAATTAGTGATATGTTGGAAGGTAAGAACAAGGTGTGAGGAGGGCAGGCACAGAAGAATTTAACAACTGCGGTTGAGAATGGATTGCTGAGGACCATCAGAATGCTTTTGAAAGGAGATTATATTTACAGTAATTCTTGAAGCAAAGAAGAGGGTTAAGTGATTATAGTGCAAACTCACAGTGCAAAAACTCAAACAACATCATTAAGGCATGGTCCAAACAGGGGCCCCATGTAGAGAATGACCTGGGGAAAACAGGATAAGATGAAAATACGCCAAGAAGATGGCCTTTTCTTTTACATCCAAGATAGCTTGAGTTCTATTTTGAAGGTAATGTAAAACAGTTTGAAGATACCACATAAGAATCTGAACAAACAGATATCTAAGAACTGAAAGAAGCTAAATGAGAGGCAGAAACATTAGCTGTAAGATTATTAACATAATAACAGTTGAGAATCATGCTGGACAGAGCTAATACAGCTAAGAAAGAGTCTGTGAATACAAAGAGGACAGAATTCACCGAAGAGGCATTTAGGAATAGACAGGGTTTGGGGACAGTAGGGAAGAGCAGGGCTGGAACAATAGAGAATGACTCCCGAGGTTTAGCTTATGAAACCAAGCCAATCTGAAGTACCATTTACTAAAGAGATAAAATGAAACACCTGATTTAGGACACAGATATTAAGAGGTCAGTCTTACACAACCTGAAGCTGAGGTGCCACCGAGCAGCCAAAAGGAGCTCTCCTGGGAGTCGGAGATGTGCCACGATGCCTGGGAGGAAACTGCTTCAAATCAGGATTGTGGACTCATTAAACTATGTCTTTGTTGTGGCCATGGGTCTCCTCAGAAACACAGTTCCCAGTTTCTCCTTTCTGAGGCAGGGCGATCACAGAGGCATCTAATGGCAATATTGAGGTGACAGAAAATCTGGGAGAATTCACATATTTGTCACCCAATATATTTTTTAGAAGATAGTAGGGCTTTGGATGGAACCATGGAAAAGACAGAAACATGGAAGATGGTGGAGGATACAGGTCCAAAGAGGAGGCTAAGAAAGACAGCTCAGAAAATAGAAGGAAAATGAAGACGGCAAGAGATGAGAGCATTTCAATGAGGAGAAAAATGAAAGAGTCAAGTCTACTGTCAAATGCTACTCAGAAGTTAATCATAGGAGAACCATAAGCAACTCAATTTTACAGTTAGAAGTTTTGCAAAACTATGGCAAAAGTAATTTCATTGATTTCCAGGAGTGGGATTCTAACTACAGTAAGCTACATATAAGAGGCAAGAATAAGAACTAAAGATATTTTTTTCCTACTTTTTGGTTGTTAATGGACAGAATGATATGATGTAATGCCTGCAGTAATATACAAGACTGAATTCTGGATTTACTAATTGTATTAGGTTGGAGAGGTAGAAATTTGTTAAAAGGAGTCAGTATAGAAAGAAAAATTCAAGTTAGGAGACTCAGTCATGATACTTGATAAACTGAAATACCTGAGGAAATGGGGATGATGTGGAATTCATGGAAAAGTAGGAAGGTAATTTTTAAGAAAAAAGTGACTGCTTCTTGTGAGAAGAGAGGATAAAAGGCTACTAGAGTGTATGCAGATATTTTACAGGTGAAAGGCTGAGAAACATCCTCCTAGTCTAATTTATCTGTTTCCTATTATTATTTCCAAGGCACAGTCTACTTCTGGGAGTCAAAGAATATGAGTAGTTTAGGGAATCTGAGAAGAACTGCAGGAGCTTAGAAGAACAATGCACAGGAGAGAGACTGATGAAAAGCTTATAAGATTTCCAGCTTCCCAATCAAAGCTAGAAGCTGTAAATCTGCGCTCTCCAATGGGCTTCCCTGGTTGTGCAGATGGTAAAGGATCTGCCTGCAACGCAAGAGACCCAGATTCAGCCCCTGAGTCAGGGAGCACTCTCCAGTACCCCAGAGTAATGTGATTTCCTTCAGCAGTGCTCAGTTGCCTGGCCATGGTAAACGGTAATCCAAGTTGACAACTGCGCCTCTAAGTGCAGCTATATAGAAAGACATGAAGGAAAAGGATTAAGAGAAGGTTTCACGGTTTCAAGATTAAATGCAGAGGAAAATGAAATCAGGATGGAGAAACAGAAAATTGAAGAATCAAGGAACTAAGAGTTATCTTAAATTAATGCATGGATATATTCAGTAAGTAGACTCTTATAACTTACTATGGTATAAGATAGCAATAATTTTGTTTTGTACCTTCATCATCTTCCACCATGCCTTGCACTCAGTAAATGTTTGTCAAATTAAACTTATTCTGAGACAAATAGAATTTATTTTTAATTGAGAGATAAACCATACAATGTCTATGTTGTAAAGTACTTTGTACATGGAGACAAAATATGAATGTCCTATATCCAAGTTCATAAACTATTCAAAAGCAACAGCAAACTTATAAACCTTCAATTTCAAGTTAAAAACTCAGAAGATGTGATTCAAATACCATGTTTTGCCCTCAACCCATGGATCAAACCCAGGTCTCCTGCATTGCAGGCAGATTCTTTACAAGCTGAGCCACAAGGGAAGCCCAAGAATACTGGAGTGGGTAGCCTATCCCTTCTCCAGGGGATCTTCCCGATCCAGGAATCAAACCGGGGTCTCCTGGATTGCAGGTGGATTCTTTACCAACTGAGCTACCAGGGAAGCCCTCTATGTTTTGGCCAGCAAGACCTAATAAAACTAGATGAGTCATCCTGTTCATGGGATATTTTAAGTAAGGACTGCACTGCATGGTGAAGAGACTATCAGAGTCTAAAACGAACACAGGGGAAATACAGCAAATTATACACAATTTTTATTGTTGGCTTTTTCCACAGAAAAGTAAATTAATTACTGGAATTTGACTTCACTCTGCTGAAGAAATTGTTCCTAGGGATGCCTTATTGACAATTACATGCAAGAATATCTACTATTCTCATTTTAGAGGGAAAAAGTCCTTAGACATCATTTAAGCCCAAGCATTTCATCAAACAGCATAAAAAGCAAGTCCTGAAAAACACCTGTTCAGGTTATGTGTTTTCAACATCATATGGAGAGTAACCAGCTGCAATGCTTGCCAGGATTAAACTCTTCCATGATAGTGAAAAACCACTGGAATGGTAAAGACTTACCCTAGCTTATTTCTGTAAGTATGTGTATCAGGGAAATTAGTAAAATAGCCATGATTTTGACTAAAGGGATTTCTCTTCACCTACCCTTTACAAAAGTACTGTGGGCTGCAAATCCTTCTCATACATTCTTTTTGTGTGGCAAATGAACAACAGCAAAATTCAAATAGGTTGTAACACACACACACACGTGTGCACGTAACATGCATACACAGAGATACAAATGACAGAAAGACACAAACAGAGAAGAGTGGCAAAGAGGAGAAGCTATATGAAAATGCATCACTCACAAATGCAAGTTTTTTGCTCTGGATAATTAGAAATAGGCCACATTCACCTTTTTTTTCAAAACCCTTGACTAAAATGGTAATTAACTATATTTTCCATTTTGGTTGAGACATACTGTATATCACGTGACGTGTAGCTCTGGTCTCAAGAGGGAAATGGATAATCAAGAGAATATTTTTCAATGTCTCTTCTCTGTAAAGATTTACTGAGTTGTCTCTAATGTACACTGACAGCTTCTGCATTAAAATTTAAGGCAAGTAGACATCGATATTGTCAAGCTAAAAAAAAAAAAAAAACTCTCTCCTTTCATTTTCATTCTATTAAAATAAATCAGGTCCATATCTTTTAATATTTTATTAGAATTGTTCATTTCTGAAGGTCAAGAGCAAAAGGACTTTTCAAAGTTTAAAAAAGATTCAAAAAAGGTGGCAGTTAATTGATAGTCTCCAGACACCAATAAAAAGGTCTGGACTAGCAACTTAAAAGGCATATTATTTCCTTGCTGAAGTTGCTCGTGTCAGTTACCAATGCAACTCAACTTTAGTGTATCCTATATTAGAGTTATTTGTTTGCAAACCACAGAAGTCTATTCTAGACAACCTAATAAAAAGAAATTTATTAGAAGGCTATCAGGGTGTTACTAAATGGATGCATTCCAATCCTGGAAAAACCAGGATTAGCATCAAAGCAAGAACCCATTGGAACTGCTTTTCTGAAAAACTGAAAAAAACACTGAAATAATCGAGTTCCGGTTATTTATTCCATCCTGTTTCATTCCACTGGAGATTTAAAATTCTACAAGAGAGGATCTTTATGGATAAACTTAGGTTTCACACATACCCCTTGATTGTAACTGTGTATTCAGGTGTGGAAACCCCTTCAGCTTTGGTAAGTCAAAAAAAAAACAAAAACTAATTGATTCCACCTTCCAGACTACATACAATAGCAGAGAGATCACCTTTCATAAAAAAATAATAATAATAATAAAATAAAGGTATTGACAAGAAATGGAAACTGATTCTGGGCAGTGAAAACATAAAACCTATTTACCTCTCGTCAAACTTCTTAGTGTTGATTTTGAAGAAAAAAAAAAGTATTTTATTAGTACTACTGTTTGTTCAGTTGCTAAGTTATGTCCAACTCCTTGTGACCCCATGAACTGCAGCACACCGGGCTTCCCTGCCCCTCTTTATCCTCCTGAGTTTGCTCAAACTATGTCCACTGGGTCAGTGATGCCACTCAACCATCTCATCCTCTGTCAACCCTTTTCTTCTTGCCCTCAAACTTTCCCTATTATTCTAAGTGCCACACTTGGCGAATATGCCTATTATCATACATACAAGAAAATATATACATTATTAAAATTTCCCAATACCTAGACAGCAAAGGGTACACTGAAAATGTGGGACAAGTGCCCCCCTCAAGTGATAATGTTTATGAGTATCTTTGTTTGCCACCAGCAGTCTGAGTGCCTGTGGGACCAACAATCGATTCATTTCTTTCTAGAGTCACAAACCAAACTTTATATTTATACACCTGCTGAGTTACTCTAAGTATAATGTGGAGATAGTCGTTATGTCCTGACCCAAGGAAGAGAAGAGGGATCACCTCAGATATCATTCCATTCATGCTTCAGACTGCTATGAAAGTCCTGAACGTAAGTTCTGACTGCATGAACACCTGAGAGAAATTTGCATCAGGTAGTTTTGATCTGACAGTCATAAACATTAAACCCTGGTAACGTGTGATGTTGCAGAAGTTTCACATATCTGCTCTGTTCTGAGCAAAAATAAACCACCAAAAGAAGAATCAAATAGCTTCAGTTCATGTGATGATTAATAATGCTTAACACCAAGTAAAACTCTAAACCAGTCATCAGTGGTTCCAACAACTTATATATTTTCCAAATTAAAAATTATCTAAGTGCAAATTAATCTTTATGATATGAGCATTATCTTTAATGTATATTGTGTGTTGTTTAATAAATAATTCTTATATAGTGAAAAAACAATGAACAAGTTTAAATAATTCCCCAAAACTTTAAATCATTTTATTTACGAACTGAGATGATACTTTGATATAATTTCCAAAGCATGTTACATACATATTTCTTAGAAGGTAACTGAGAAGCATCTTGTCCAAACTTTATTTCATTAGATCATCAGTGCTCTAATAATGCATATTGCATAGTTCAGACAAGTCAACACAGAAAACAAGATTGGGTCTGGACAATAACCAGCAGGCTCCTGAATATCAGAAATATGTGGCTATAAAAAAAAGGTTATGAAAGCTAATACACTGTCTACTCTTGACACTTTGTTTTTGGGGGTTCAGAAAAAAAACTGTCACCTTGAGCATTAACTCTGGGTCTTTTCTTCCAATAGTCTCTAATTTCCGAACTTCTAATGGAAGATGTACTGCTGTATATTTGGGTCTCAAATACCTTACTGATAATCCTCTTTTTCCATCCTCAGTATCACCACAGGTCTATCATGGAGCACAAGCAAGCAGCTCAGTACTAGAATATATCAAATGGTTTTCCAAAGAAACATGGCAGCATATTGTCACAATCTGGGACTGCGCTGAGTATGAGAGGTTTGCATAAAGTATTATCTTAAAGTAGATATATTTATATAGAGCAAAGGCTTCTCTGATAGCTCAGTTGGTAAAGAATCCTCCTGCAATGCAGGAGACCCCAGTTCGATTCCTGGATCGGGAAGATCCACTGGAGAAGGGATAGGCTACCCACTCTAGTATTCTTGGGCTTCCCTTGTGACTCAGCTGGTAAAGAATCAACCTGCAATGCAGGAGACCTGAGTTCGATCCCTAGGTTGGGAAGATCCCCAGGAGAAGGAAAAGGCTACCCACTCCAGTATTCTGACCTGGAGAATTCCACGAACTGTATAGCCCATGGGGTCGCAAAGAGTCAGACACAACTACGTGACTTTAACTCACTCACTCACATAGAGCAAACCATATGTTTATTGTATTTTGTTGGCAAAACATATCCCCCCTTATACACACACAGAATCACACTTTTAAGATTAGAAGAAAGTGAGCAGATAAACTAGACTGTTTCTTCCTAAAGACAACAAGATTATTTTAGGTAGGGGAATATTAATTTTTAATGGGCCTATTATTTATGAATCAAAAAATCATGACTGAGACAATCAACTGCCTTATTTCCCAGACATGCGCATTATAAATAAAGGTTTGTTGTTGTTTGGTTTGGTTTTGTTTTGGTTCTGATTTGGTTTGTTTTTTTAGAAGGCTATTTTAGAATGCCAACAATTTTTGAATACAGGTGGAGGTAATATACGTATTGATTATCCTACTCTTGGAATTTTTCTATATGTTAAAATACTTATAGTATGAGTTACTTTATGCCTCTATGCATTTTGCATATATTGAACTTCTACATCTGCTCCACTCAATAATTCTAATCATCTTTAAGCTCAAACATTACTTCCTCAGTGAGGTGACCTGTCCACACAAAGCTAGGCACTCTTCATCTGTAACTTCACTGTCTATGGTACCTGGACAATGATATTTGTTGCATTCTTATATGATTACTGGTTGTCAAGACCAAAACTTCCACTTTCAAGGATATCAACTGCAGATATGCATTAAAATCACACAGAGATAATTTGAAAAATATTGATACCACTCCTCATCCAGTCTTGGGGAGGAATAAGAGTCTATATATTTTTTAAAGTGCTCATCAATATCTAAGAGTAACTGCACTAACTGTACTGTCTGTGCACTGCAGAGACTAACTGCAAACTCCTCAATGCCAAAGAGCTTTTCTTGCTTATTTGCCTACAACCTGTTGATTCAAACTCATGGCAAACACAGAGCAATGTTTAGGGAAGCATATAATGTAGTCCTAAATATCAGCGATGATGATGAAGGTAGAATGTATGGCAAAACCCACCACAATATTGTAAAGTATTTAGCCTCCAATTAAAAAAAAGAAAAGAAATATATAGAGAAGCACAGGTTGAGCTGGGAGATCAGTCAGGATTCAATCAACAACCCACGCAGGCCTGTATATCCCTGATCTTTAAGGAAGGCTTGGCTGAAGAGACAAGAATGATGAGAGGATCATCCGTTCCAGCAGAACAAACTGCTTCCTGTATTCAGCCATAAATCTGTGTTAAAGAAGAGAAAATACTTCCTGCAGAGGGATCACAAGCTTCTGGCTGTCATTCCTCTAAGAGCAAAAGCTCCTAACACACCAATGTGACTATAAACTTTCTATTAAAAAAGAACTCAGTTGCATTTAAATATTTTAAGGTGATTGTGAGAATATTTTCATGAAATTTTAAAAATTGAATTAACTTTATTACAGGTTGTTTCATCTTTATTAGAGTATCATATCTCTTTCCTCTGTAAAACCATATAATTTTTCTGTGGCCTTTAAAATAGTTCCTTCAACCTGAGCATTCTGAATATTATAAAAAAAAAATGGTTTACTCCACATAATTTAGATAATTATATCAGGCATGAGGTTTAGTTTACTCTCTGAACTAAAACTGATGAAAAATGTCCCTGCATCAAGGAGAGCCCATTCATGATGAATGAAGCATGAGCAAGCGCTTCCTGAGGACATTCTCCCTTCCTTTCATCTACCATTATTCACACATAAAACTATTCCTCCCTGCCTAACGTTCTTTTCCATTTGTGAATAAGAAATTGGAGGACTTCAGCCATTAACAGAAATTTAAATTTTGGAGTCTAACTCAATATATAATACTAATAAAATATTAAACAGGTAGCAAAAGGTTAGCATTATAAAGTCATGGACATTGTTGTAATCACTTGTGTATCCCCAACTTCTGGAACAAGTCTGGTCTAGAAAAACAGTCACATGACAAGTATTTGTTAAATAAAGCAGTGAATTAATAATATTATATCTACTCTTCTTTAGAATAAATAGAGTGAGGCAAAGCAAAGTAATGCTCAAAATTCTCCAAGCCAGGCTTCAACAGTACGTGAATCAAGAATTTCCAGATGTTCAAGTTGGATTTAGAAAAGGCAGAGAACCAGAGATCAAATTGTCAACATCCACTGGATCATAGAAAAAGCAAGAGAGTTCCAGAAAAATATCTACTTCTGCTTCATTGACTACGCTAAAGCCTTTGACTGTGTGGATCACAAAAAACTGTGGAAAATTCTTCAAGAGATGGGAAATCCAGACCACCACGCCTGCCTCCTGCGATATCTGTATGCAGGTCAAGAAGCAACAGTTAGAACCAGCCATGGAACAAAGGACTGGATCCAAATTGGGAAAGGAGTACATCAAGGCTGTATATCATCACCCTGGTGATTTAACTTATATGCAGAGTACATCATGAGAAATGCTGGGCTGGATGAAGCATAGGTGGGAATCAAGATTGCCGGGAGAAATATCAGTAACTTCAGATAGGCAGACAACACCAACCTTATGGCAGAAAGTGAAGAAGAACTAAAGAGCCTCTTGACAAAGGTAAAAGTTCAGTTCAGTTCAGTCTCTCAGTCGTGTCTGACTCTTTGTGACCCCATGAATCGCAGCACGCCAGGCCTGCCTGTCCTTCACAAACTCCCGAGTTTACCCAAACCCATGTCCATCGAGTCAGTGATGCCATCCAACCATCTCATCCTCTGTTGTCCCCTTCTCTTTCTGCCCCCAATCCTTCCCAGCATCAGGGTCTTTTCCAATGAGTCAACCCTTCGCATGAGGTGGCCAAAGTATTGGAGTTTCAGCTTCAACATCAGTCCTTCCAGTGAACACCCAGGATTGATCTCCTTTAGGATGGATTGGTTGGATCTCCTTGCAGTCCAAGGGACTCTCAAGAGTCTTCTCCAACACCACAGTTCAAAAGCATCAATTCTTCAGCGCTCAGCTTTCTTCATCATCCAACTCTAACATCCATACATGACCACTGGAAAAACCATAGCCTTGACTAGACGGACTTTTGTTGGCAAAGTAATGTCAACATTAATAATGTTTCTTGTGATCCACAAAGTCAAAGGCTTTGGCATAGTCAATAAAGCAGAAATAGATGTTTTTCTGGAACTCTCTTGCTTTTTCAATGATCCAGCAGATGTTGGCAATTTGATATCTGGTTCCTCTGCCTTTTCTAAAACCAGCTTGAATCTGGAAGTTCACAGTTCACGTATTACTGAAGCCTGGCTTGGAGAATTTTGAGCATTACTTTACTAGCGTGTGAGATGAGTGCGATTGTGCGGTAGTTTGATCATTCTTTGGCATTGCCTTTCTTTGGGATTGTAAAGAAAACTGACCTTTTCCAGTCCTGCGGCCACTGCTGAGTTTTCTAGATTTGCTGGCATATCGAGTGCAGCACTTGCACAGCATCATCTTTCAGGGTTTGAAATAGCTCAACTGGAATTCCATCCCCTCCACTAGCTTTGTTCGTAGTGATGCTTTCTAAGGCCCACTTGACTTCACATTCCAGGATGTCTGGCTCTAGATGAGTGATCACATCATCGTGATTATCTGGGTCATGAAGATCTTTTTTGTATAGTTCTTCTGTGTATTCTCTTCTTAATATCTTCTGCTTCTGATAGGTCCATACCATTTCTGTCCTTTATCGAGCCTATCTTTGCATGAAATGCTCCCTTGGTATCTCTAATTTTCTTGAAGAGATCTCTAGTCTTTCCTAATCTGTTGTTTTCCTCTATTTCTTTGCACTGATTGCTGAGGAAGGCTTTCTTATCTCTCCTTGCTATTCTTTGGAACTCTGCATTCAGATGGGAATATCTTTCCTTTCCTCCTTTGCCTTTCACTTCTCTTCTTTTCCCAGCTATTTGTAAGGCGTCCTCAGACAGCCATTTTGCTTTTTAGCATTTCTTTTCCATGGGGATGGTCTTGAACCCTGTCTCCTGTACAATGTCTCGAACCTCTGTCCATAGTTCATCAGGCACTCTGTCTATCAGATCTAGTCCCTTAAATCTATTCAAGTCTATCTTAATCTAAAAGAGGAGTGTGAAAAATCTGGCTTAAAACTCAACATTCAAAAAACAAAAATCATGCATCTGGTCCCATCACTTCATGGCAAATAGATGGAGAAACTAATGGAAACAGTGACAGACTTGATTTTCTTGGGCTCCAAAATCACTGCAGATGGTGACTGCAGCCATGAAATTAAAAGGCACTTGCTCCTTGGAAGGAAAGTTTTGACCAACCTAGACAGCATATTAAAAAGCAGAGACATTACTTTTCCAGAAAAGGTCCATCTAGTCAAAGCTATGGTTTCTTCAGTAGTTATGTGTGGGTGTGAGAGTTGGACCATAAGGAAGGCTGAACGCTGATGAATAGATGCTTTTGTACTGTGGTGTTGGAGAAGACTCTCGAGAGTTCCTTGGACTGCAAGGAGATCAATCCTGAATATTCATTGGAAGGATTGATGCTGAAGCTGAAACTCCAATAGTCGACCACCTGATGGGAAGAACTGACTCATTGGAAAAGACCCTGATGCTGGGAAAGACTGAAGACAGGAGGAGAAGGGGATGACAGAGGACAAGATTGTTGGATGGCATCACTGATTCAATGGACATGAGTTTGGGCAAGCTCCGGGAGACGGTGAAGGATAGGGAAGCCTGGCATATGCATTCCATGGGGTTTCAAAAAGTTGGACACGACTGAGCGACTAAACAACAGTAAAAGTCAATGTATGTTAGTCTTCCTGTTATAAAACACATTATTTTTTCACTCAAAAACCTAGATTTCAGTTAATCCAGAGTAGAATACTCTATCAGCTCAAAAGTTGCAATCAACCACAGTGCCAAGACTATCAATTGACATTCTTCCTACCCCTCTAAATCTTGAGCTAGAGTGCCCTTGAAAACATTCCAGGGTATAAGAGGGTGCAGAGGGATGTGAAGTTTGTATCCAGTAAACCATGCATAATTTTGAAAATAATTAAAATCACAAGACCACCCAAAATGGAAATAGTACATTTTACTATGTATAAGAAAATGCATTCTCTGCTACTATTGAAATGTTTATAAAATGGGTGATTTGGTTTCCTACCACCAAAGACCCAGAAACGAAAATTTTATCTCCCAACTTAATCATAGTTTAGAAAAAAAATCACGTCTCATATCATAGAATCTCTAATCTGGTACACTTTTAAAAACTTCGTTGGGTACATGATTATTAACAAAGAAATATACCTAGACTAGCATGTTGTGCTGAGATCTTCATGCCTTTAACATTGCTATTAATAGCCAGGAAATTCAGAACCTTTTACTTTTTCTCTCACTGTTTGCAACTGGTGTCAACTCAGTCAGAATGATTTGTTTAAAACAGGTAATTCAGTAGGCGCCTCAAGAAGTAATGAGGAATGTATAAACCTGGCCTGCCCAATTTCAAATGAAATACAGGAGAGAAATGCATATTAATGTAAAATGACTATAAATCAAAAGCTATTTCATTTTCTAAGGTAGTGTAAAAGCCAAACCTGTTTGAAACCATAACTCAGCTGTCATAATCTCTTAGATGTAACACTGACCTTCCTTAGAAGTTTCTGTCACATAGAAGTGAATGGATCAGGAGGAGCAACATTAAATCATATGGCATTACTGAGAGCCAAGTACTTGAAAGTAATTTAGCTCACTCGAGCAAGTCCTTAACCACAGTCCCACTTTCCTAGATACAGATTCCTTGTACCATACGTGTACATACATTGACATAAAATGCATTCACTGTGTAGACTCTACAAAACGAATTCATTGTGTATTTCATGCCTGTGCTTACAGATTTTTTTCAATCAATATTGAACTTGATGCTCCAAAGTTTTCAAGAAACAGCTGAAAGATTTTGCATTGTAATTCTTAAAGCCACATTGTCTGATTAACTTAAGAATGTATATTTTCTCTTAGTATTTTACATTTATTATTAAAAAATAGCAGTAGCTAACATGATTGCTTGGCTGCCTACCTCTCTGAAATGAATTATTCTATTAAAATTGTGACTTTCAATGTTAAGCCTGAGGTAGGAAATGGGTTTGAATCTAAAATCATGTTATTCACCAAAGTAGGGACTGGTGCTAGGGATAAAAAAAAAAAATCTTCTAGAAATAGGGATTAAAGAACAATCTGCCTTTGGAACTTATGGGACTTTTAAACTGGAAGGTAATAAATGATGTTTATTAGGGTCCATTTGCAATTTGTCACTGGATTTTCAACGAAAAGCTGGTATTGTTTCTATGCACAATAATTACTTCATCATTACCTTTCCCCAAAGGTATTAGAAGATTAAACTGTTTCTTTAAAAGTTTTTTATAACTATGTCAGAATTTCTTATGATAAGGAGGATAAGATGTGGAGTATAGAGAGATTCAAGCAACTATTAGGAACTGAATTACAAATGTTCCATCCCCAGAACTTCCTCTTAATGAATACCTGGCGATCTCTAAGAGTTTTTAAGAGAAGAGGAGAAAACCATTCATTTTACAGTTGCAGAATAATTGATTCTGTAAAGGCAAGATTATTCTAATCACAGGGAGAACACATTTTAAGAATCATTTCTATTGTCTAATGCAAAGACAGAGAGTATAATGTCCTAGGTTTATTTAAAGCTCAACTGATAATTTTCTGGGTGATGTACACTGTACCTCAATTTTTTTACTATAAGATGTTCGAGTTAGGTAATTAAACACTAAAAAATGAACATCTGGCATGTAGTGAATGCTGAGTGTCTACCAAAAGTCATATATTAAAGCACAATTTTAAATTATTTGTATAATTACTAAATGAATAACCAACATAATTTTGTGTTTATGTATGCAGGGCACTATGGTACACACTGAATAGTATTTTTTTTTAAGGATGCATAATCCCTGACTCCACAGACGCCACAATATATAGAAAAGGGAAAGCGAAAGTCACGCAGTCGTGTCCGACTCTTTGCGACCCCATGGACTCTACAGTCCACGGCATTCTCCAGACCAGAAGACCAGAGTGGGTAGCCTTTCCCTTCTCCAGGGCAACTTCCTGTCACAATATATATGGTAAAGCCAAAGCCAAGTTTTTAATGGCTTCACTCATGTTTCCAGAGTCATTTTTCTAACAGCCTCCCAGCCATCCCTCACACTGGGCGGACAGAAACAAGAGGCTGGGTGACTTGCAAGGAAGCTCACCCAAACCTGACCTCTTTTCTTGAGAAAGACAGTACTAGGCCAATAGTTGCCTTTTCACATTCCTCACCCTTAAGCTCTTTTAAGAGCTTACAGAGAAACAGGTTTCAACTAACTCCAAGTTATAAGAAAGCAATTACTTACTCTGTTGTATGAAACCTGGAAATATGTCTTCTGGTACCCAAATCATCAATTTGGTACCCACCCCCCATGACCTCCCTAAGCCTGAGCCTCCTAAGACCTCTGAGGTGCACCTTGTCACCTGGAACAAAAATATTACAATACGTTAGTGATCCCTGCCCCCAAAGCTTCCTCAGCCACATGCCCCGCTTTCATGAGCATCATCAACTGTCTCCCATATCTCAGAAGTCCTCTCATATTTACTCTAAAGAAGAAAAAAAAAAAAAAAATTAAGCCATTCCCCAAACAACCACTACAGAGAACTGCCACTAAACTCTACCTTACAGGACTCATTCACAAAATCCAGCTCTGTCTCTGACTAGTGGACAGATGCTTGAATTCCCTATTATTACAAATGATGGCAAACTAGAAGCCAGCTACACAGCAAAAGTGGCTCAGATGGTAAAGAAACCGCCTGCAATGCAGGAGACCCGGGTTTGACCCCTGGGTTGGGAAGATCTCCTGGAGCAGGAAACGGCAAGCCAATCCAGTATTCTTGCCTGGAGAATCCCATGGGCAGAGGAGTCTAGAGGACTATAGTTCATAGGGTCACAAAGAGTTGGACAGGACTGAAGCAACTTATAAGCATGCTCACAGAAAAAAAGAGGAAAAAAAATATTTGTCTGATATCATAAATCTGTCCTCCTGCGAAAAATCATTTACATATAAGTCATTTAAAGAATGTTGCTCAGTCAGTTCAGTTGCTCAGTTGTGTCCTATTCTTTGTGACCCCATGGACTGTAGCACGTCAGGTCCTCCCTGTCCATCACCAACTCTAAGAGCTTACTCAAACACATGTCCATCAAGTCGGTGATGCCATCTAACCATCTCATCTTCTGTCCTCCCCTTCTCCTCTTGCCTTTAATCTTTCCCAGCATCAGGCTCTTTTCTAGTGAGTCAGTTCTTCACATCAGGTGGCCAAAGTAACATAAAAAGGAATAATTAGAAAGAAAGAAAATGGGAAGTGTTAAGAAAATCCTTAGGTGAGTATAACTTTTTTCCAGAGTATTTTCATAAGATTGCAAAGAATGGAAGATAAGTATCCTTTGCTTCTGGGAACTACTTATCAATCATCAAATCTTACAAGGTTCCAGAGGTACCAAGTACCTAAGCCATGAGACAGAAGATGATTTGTAAGTTATAAATTAAAAGAATTGTTACATCTCAATGAAGGGACTGCATTCCTGGTGATGAAGTGATTAAAGGAGTGAAGTATAGGGAAGGTGACTACAAAGATAAATCGTTTGTGTCCTCATTGATGAATAAAAGAAATTCACATCAGAAGCAACTGTAGCTGCAAAGAATAATATCTATTGATAGGGTATTTTCTTTAATCAAGATCTTAATTATAGGATGAACATTGCATTCACTCTCTTAATTTCAAAGGCTAGCTATATTTTTAGACCTCCCAGTTTATTTCTGAACCAGACTTCACTTGAACTTCATATCTATATCGCTAAAGTCTACTGCACATCCCAAAGGCAATTCACACCCTGCGGGTCCAAATACTGACCTTACTTATTTTACTACTGGCCCATTCTTACTCATTTAGAGAGTCAATTATTTGCCCAATATTTACTCATTGTCTACTGTGTGCTTGGCATTATTCTAGAAGTCGGCAATATGATAGAGAAAAAAAATTCACAAATGTCTTAACAAGGAATTTATATTCTACTGGATATGTACAAAGTAGGAGAAAAAGAAATACACCTGATAATGATAAATTCTAAAAAAATTAGAGCAGGAAATGGGGAGGAGTTTTAGACAGTGGGGTCGTCTTGAAGAATTTGATCCTCTTTCTGTGTTTGTGGTCTCAGAATGTCACCAACACACACTCAAACGCCAATCCAAAGACAAAGGCTGCTGTTCAATGTTGCAATTATCCTATACCCATAATAACTCTCCAATTCATTGAATTGTTTCCTTCCCACTGCTATGACATTAGGTCAACCTGACATTATCTTTCACCAGAATAATTACAACAAACCTCTAAAAGGTCTCCCTAGCCCCAGTCTTGCACAGCTTGAATCTATTTTTCGTACTGCGGCGAGAGCTTACTAACGCACAATTGTTAGGGCACTCAGGTCCGTCTGCATAAAGTCCAAACAAGCTATCTTCCCCTCTCTCCCCTTCTCCATCGCATCTCTATTTCACATTGTACTTTTAAGCCATACACTGAGCTACTGACAATCCCCTGACTTCGCCATACTTTTTATTGCTTCTACATGTGCCATTTCCTTTTTCTGAAGTACTTCTCATTCTCCCCCTCTCTCCCTCTTCTCTCCCCCCCGCTTTTATTTTCAACTGGGTAAATTCTACTAACATTTCAATTTAGACACCACCTTTTGCAGGGATGCCTGAGACTCCCTGGAACTGGCTCCTAGGGCTTCCCAGCTCATACTGTGCCTATGCGTATGAGAAATCTTACATTATATTGAAAACACAATCACTTAGATGACAGAATGATATTTTATGATACTAACTTGAATTTTCTTCTCCCTCTCTTTTATTCAAATAGGTAGTTGGTGATGTAAATGTTGCTTCAGGGAGAGATGCATCAGAGTGTGTGTGTGTGTTAAGTCACTCAGTCGTGTTCGACTCTTTGCGACCCCATGGACTGCAGCCCATCAGGCTCCTCTGTCCATGGGACTCTCCAGACAAGAACACTGGAGTGGGTTGCCATTTGCATCAGAGTAGACAGGAAAAATAGACTATGAATCTTCTGACTTCCAAAAGATGGAGAAGATTTCTAGGTGTAGGCAAAATAACTAGGTTTGTACCATGAAGGAAAACAGATCTCCCTGCTAACAGAAAGAAAATGTTCTGTCATGGGGGCAGGGAGGGGTTAGAAAACAGAGCAGAGAGGACCTGGGGTCAGCTCCCAGAACTGAGCCCAGGAGGCTGAATAACTGTGTGGTCCATGTCTGCAATTTTCAGACAGCCTTGCCCCAAAAGTAACACGAGAGGCAGAAAGCCGCTGGACCTGAAGTCCCCATTGGGGCCGACTGGCAGGTGACTCGGGGATACTCCAGAGCACTGGGGACTCAGGACTTCATGCCTTGGCGATGCACGTGAGTCCAGATGGTCATGGTGCGACCGAGGTGGAGAGAGTCTCAAAAGGACTAAGGGCCCGTGTGGAAGACATGTCTGACTGTCTCCTCAATATGTATCGACTCTTCCACCCGATTAACAAGAACCGATTTTCTTCAGGCTGTCCATGTGCCCAAGAGAAACAAAAAACAACTATGATTTCCAGCTTTCCTCACAGCTCAGAGAGCTCAACAAGATGTAAGTCTAAGTCTTTGGAGGGACTTCCTGGAAAGTTCTTCAAATGTGCCAACCCAACTGGCATGCAGACTTTGCCCTTTGCCTTCCCCAAGTTTCTTGCTATAAATTAAGTGCTGACACTGAAGACTGTCTTTGTCACTGCACCGTTCCCAACAACGCACACACGGCATAGCTGTCACTTAATAACTATTATTCAAAGAGTTAATACATGCATGGCGGAACACTGCTCTCTGTAAATGTAAGAGGTAATAATAGAACAGAACACTATTTAGGTTACATATTCCTCAAGAGTAAGGACATACGTATTATCCATATTCGGTATATTAGGGACACAGAGCCTGATGCCATTTTTTAAGATAATCACCTCTAAAAAAATACCAAATGACATTTAAAAAACTATTCAGAATCACCTTTTATTCTAATAGCATGAGGACTTTCCCTTAGCTCTCAGTGTATAACCCCGAAAACGGTCTGCCCAGGCTGGTTTTCCCATGAAAAGTCAGGTACAAGCCAGGAGAGGCTAGTTTATGCAAGAGTGGTCTACAGCCTTTGAGTCTCAGGGATTTATCACTATCAACATCTTCCTCGAGCTCTTGCCAGGTCCACTGCCAGTCCAGGTGGTTCTCCAGAGTGGCTTCCTCTCAAGCTGGCTTAGTACTCCAGGCAGCTTTAATCTCTGACACCTTCATGTCAACACATGCTTCCAAGGTCACAACAGCAGGAGAGCAGAGTTCTTAAGAATCTCTTATCAGGTATCAAATGTTGGGACAGAGAGTGACACATGTCATCACCACCCACAACACACTGCCAGAACTAGTAACTGGCTTGCTCTATCGCGGGGCTATGAGGAGGTGTACACCTCCCAGGCTTCCAAAAGGAAAAAAAGAAATGGGCATGATGATCCTTTACAGTATCATACTCAGGCACTTTTTAGAAGAAACATTCTCATATCCCTAAAGACAAAGGTTCTGAACTTGTTACTTTCAGGATCTCTATATACTCTTATAAATTATAGAGGGCTGTGAGTGTGCGCACGCGTGCGTGTGTCCTGGGCTCAGTCCTGTCTGACTCTTTGCGTCCCCCTGGACTAAGCCTGCCAGGCTCCTCTGTCCAGGGGATTTTTCAGGCAAGAATACCAGAATACAGTGCCGTGTCATGCTCCAGGGGATCTGCCCAACCCAGGGATCAAACCCGCATCTCTTGCATCTCCTGCATTAGCAGGTGGATTCTTTACCACTGAGTCACCTGGGAAACCTAATAGAGGCCCTGCAGAGCTATTTTTTTTTATCCCTAAGAGCTATTTTTTATGTTGGTTTTGTCTATTAACATTCGAAATTAAAGCTGAGAATTTTAAAATATATCAATTCATTTTAAGAGAAAAGTAATGCATTCATATTTTAACATACTTTTTAGCAAAAAGAAATATTTTCAAATGAAACAAAAAATCTTTGAGGTGTGGTATTTTTTTATTATTATTTTTGGAAATCTTTATTAGAAAACAGCTACTTACTTTCACGTATCTGCTTCTGCATTCGATTTGTTATGATATAACATGTTATATAGCCTCTGGAAATGCTTTATTGTGTACCCATGCCTTTAGCAGTAAAGGCAAATAACATCTTTGTATTATTCCAAAAATGTCTGACCTCATCGAACCCCTAAAAGGACACTTGGAGAAGCACTGCTTTGAGATGGCTAAGACTGCTCAACGGCACTGCCAACTGCACAAAGGTAAAATGCTCACTACTTACAATGTCTCCTGTTTTTCTTTATTCTTGCTCTGAAAAGTTTTGTACAGTCAACTCATTGTGCTTTGATTGAAAAGTAGTCAGTGCCTCAATCAGGGGATAAACTTGCCTGCTGGTTTTTCCAGAAACAATCCGTGACGAATGTCCCCATTATCTTAAATAATAGTATTGTTTTCTTCTGGGGTGCGTGCCTCTTCAACTTGCTGAGTGAATCCATCTGTCATTTTCTGATCAGCAGCTGAATAGGCACATTTGATTTCACATCACCTTAAATCCACTCTCTCTATTTGTCAGGCCCCTAAATCTCAGTCTCAGGGACCTTATCCTTAACACACTCTTTCTTCCTACCTGTGGGGTTTATTATCTGACCCTGCTTTGTGGATAGCCCTCTGGTTAACATCCTTTTATCAGTGGAACTCATGGCTTCTCTAAAATGTTAACAATATGAAAGCAGGCAAGCCCCTTCCTTTCTCTGTTCTCATCGCATATTTCCCACAGGTCTCACAGTCTCTGCCTTGCGTGAAGCTGCAGAATAGGAGAAAATCCTGAGCCTGGTGCCTGACCAGGCTTGGCACGGACCTTGTAGGGACCTTGCGACCCCCAGGAAAGACGGGGACTTACCAAGGAGGAGAAACTCTCACTTGCCTGCACAGAGCTTCCGCAAGCAGGCTCGGTACTCCTGGGCTGGCGGCCCCAGCCTGCCGGACGGCGCTGGCGGAGGGCTGTGTGTGTCAAGGCGGCTCCCTCGATGACGATGGTGGACATCACACGAGCTCACCCCAGGGGCCGACTCTTACCCAGCCTCTGCCTGAGAGACCCGGAGACCTCTGCAAGGACACGCGTGATCCAGGCCTCTCCCTCTGCGGACTCCCTGAGAGACATCCAGACCCGCTGGGTCGCACGACCGGACGGGACACAGAATCAAACAGCCTGAGTTCAGATCACGGCCCCCTCCCTGATGGACTCGGAAGAGACAGGCTTTTTCCCGACTCTAGGATCAATTAATCATTCCTTTAGCGTTCACTCTCCTCAATCAAGAGAAGGATAGTTTACTCTTCACACTCACTGACTTCTGTCACTCTATGATACAAGCCAGGGTCTGAACAGGCCATCTGTATATTAGCAAATATCTTGACACATGTTCCTTTTCCACCGTCTTTAGCACATATCTTATGGAAATTCTATAGCTATTAATTATTATTTCATTGTTAATCATCATCTGAAATTCAGAACAAACTCTAGCCAGTATCATAAAACTGCTCCCTGAGAAAAAGAGCAAAGTAACCAGGACATCCACAAGATGGCTATTCACAGTTACTCCTTAGAAGTGGTAGGAGTAAACCAAACAGTTAAATTGGTAGTAAAATATTTAAAGAATTAATAATCATGTAAAATATGTCTGCACCTTGAGAAACTGAGGTTCTCTAAATGGTATCTTCAAATACCATAGACTATTAAGAGATATTTTCATAGATAAGCAATCAAGTCATACTGTATAGCACAAGGAACTATATTTAATATCCTGAACCATGATGGAAAGGAATATTTTAAAAAGGAAGGTATATATGTGTATAACTGAGTCACCTTGCTGTACAACAGAAGTTAACATAACACTGTAAATCAACTATACATCAATCAAAAATAAACTTAAAAAAGAGATAGTTTCATGTGATGGGGACAAGGTGTGAATTTTGAAATTCAGAAATGTTGAGTCTCATCTTAAATTTTCAGTTTCAACTAAACTATTTCTCTTATTAAATCATTTTAAAATGCAGCTGAAAAAGAAAAGAAAACCCTATCCAAGATAGATGCACTATCCAAGAGTCTGAATGAATATCTTTAGCATTGTAGATAAGAGAAGCAAATGTGAAAGACACTAATTCAGTAATTAAGTGGATCGCCATCTTTGGACTCAGAAGGACTCAGATCTGACTCCCACTCTGCCATTTTCAGAGGCGTAACACTAGGCAATCCAGTCAATTGACTGCTGTAACCAATCCATCCTAAAGGAAACCAGTCCTAAATATTCACTGGAAGGACTGATGTTGAAGCTGAAACTCCAATGCTCTGGCCACCTGATGCAAAGAACTGACTCATTGGGAAAGACCCTGATGCTGGGAAAGATTGAAGGTGGGAGGAGAAGGGGACGACAGAGGATGAGATGGTTGGATGGCATCACCAACATGATGGACATGAGTTTGAGCAAGCTCTGGGAGTTGGTGATGGACAGGGAAGCCTGGCGTGCTGCAGTCCATGGGGTCACAAAGAGTCGGACATGACTGAGTGACTGAACTAAACTGAACACTAGGCAAGTTATTCAACCTTGCTGAGCATCAGTGTCCTCATGTGTGTGGAGTCCTCTCCATCTGTATGATTGAAATGACACATTGCTTGTATCTGGCATACTTTAGGAATTCAAAATAATTGCTTGACAACATCATCCTTTTGATTAAATTATAAGCTTCATATGAATTTGCAGTCTAAATTATATGAATAGGCAATTTAAACATACCCAAACTTTCTAGAACATATATTTCCCTTGGCATATTCATTTTCAAGTGATTCACTGTGATCACTACAGCAAAAACTAGATCATTCAGATAATGAGAAATCTAAGAAGAAGTCAATGCTCTTTCACTCTGCTGATTGAACTGGTTTCATATAAAGGAAAAGGTACCTCGAAACATTCTTTTATTAATGTATTAACCACGAGCTTTAGAAACATGATTTTTAAAGGATAAGGCTAATATAAGCTAAACATAATTTTTAAACAGCTTTACAAATTAAGTTGTTAGTTAAAAAAATCACAACTTAATGTCTGGAATGTTAATAATAATAATACTTTGCATATAAAGATATTTACTGATAGTCTCAATAAAACAGTATTGTTTTACAGTCTTAAGTTCATCTTGGAGAAGCAAATGTACTGCTAAGAATAATTCAGGACTGAAAGGAACGATTGGACATGCAAATGCAATGCAGTGCCTTCCAAGTCTTTTTGAAAGATAGAAATAAATAAGGAATAAACTGACAGCTTTCATCAAAATGATTGAAAATTATGTTAGAGGAAGTGAAGTGAAGGCACAACTATCTGTAGCTTACTAAAATGGTTCACATGAGCAGGGTAAGTGTGCATAAGACCAGCGTGACTGCAGGAAAGTCTTCAGCTGAGCTGTCAAAATGTTCCTGGTATAGCCTTATATCGGAAACAGTCTCATATTTGAATGGAAAGCAATCAAGTGGCTCAAAAAACAACTCTAATCTATCAAATGTATGAACACTTAAGAGAAGTTGAGGATAAAAGAAAATTCTCATATAAAAATAAAAGATATCTGAATATTCCACTGCACATAACTAATTTTACCTAATAAAATCTACCTCTGACTGTGTCACAGTGATAAAGAATCCATCTGCAATGCAAGAGATGTGGGTTCAATCCCTGGGTCAGAAGGATACCCCGGAGAGGGAAATGGCAACCATTCCAATAACCTTGAGTGGGAAATCCCGTGGATAGAAGAGCGTGACGAGGTAAAGTCCGTGGGGGTCACAAAAGAGTTGGGCGTGACTTAGCAACTAAACAACAACAACGACAACAACAACAAAAAATGCAATAATCAGTAAGCCTTACTTTATTGACCCCTTCTCACATACTGCCTTCCCAGGTGACTCAGTGGTAAAGAATCCACCTGCCAATGCAAGAGATGCACATTCAGTCTTTGGGAAAAGATTGGTTGGGAAAATGGGTGGGGAAGATGGGTTGGGAAAATCCCCTGCAGTAGGAAATGACAACCCACTCCAGTATTCTTGCCTGGAGAGTCCCAGGGACAGAGGAGCCTGGTGGGCTACAGTTCACGGGGTCGCAAAGAGTGGGACATGACTGAGCACGTAGCATGCATGCACAATCTCAAACATAAAATTACAATAAAATCCTCACTGTGATAATTTCCCTGAGTAAATATTTCTGTAATCCCAACTATAACATTTCTCTTAGTCTACCTTCACAGATACACAGATACAGAATTATTCTGGAAATATCTCTATTCAGTAATATGTATATGTTATTTTCAAGCTGTCACGTAGGACTGAACGCTAAATACTTCCCCACTTACGAGAGTGGAAATTATTATGTTAGTATCTGTATTTGGTAAATATTCCTGTCATTTTCCAGCTTTAACTATATCTTGCAAATGAAACAAAGCCCAGAAAAGCTTTTCTGAACTTGCTACATTTTGTCCATGAAGGTGGCCCCTCCCACAAAAAAGTAATTTGGGAAGTGCTGATAAGGTGTGACTATGCTTGTTGTCCGACTTTAATCAAATCATTCCTGACACAGGTCAAATTCTTAGGAACCTATCTATGGCCAATTCAAACAAACACTAGAGTGAGGAAAGTAGAGTGAAGTCCTGCTGTCACACACCTCACCTAACAGTCGCCTTCCTGATGTATCCGAGAGGGCTGTTTGAAAGGACAGGATGTATTTTCCTGTGATGTCAAAATGTCAATTCAAAATCCATCTGTTTTAGCAGAAAAATAATACTTTGTCATAAATGCAAGCTAACAGCCAGTATTCTACCTGGCACCCAGAGGATATTGAGAGGATCCTCTATTGTCCTAGTACAATATTAGTTATTATTTATAAGGTCTTACGGAAAAAATAGTTGTCTGACATTCGTATAGTTTTCTTAGGAGGAATATTCTCTTTCCTCAAATAGTGTTTAAAACATACCTGGGCAGTCAGAGCTATGGTTATTAACCTTGATATTGAATTATTTTTCTAAAGCTGGTCGTTTTTTAAAGAAGAGATACTAAATATTGATATGGTTGTGTTGGCTCCACTGCTTCCACATTAAGAAGCATAGAGAAAACCAGGAATAAAATAAAACTTTTCTCCCACTGTGCTGTAAATACATTTCATTCAAACCTGGTGTGAGTGCCCCTCAAGTCTACAGTTAGTAGAACTTTAAGACTCGAAGCACATCAAGGCCAAGATTGCCAAATTAGTACCATTTTAGTGCAATTTAAAATTGTGTAATCTTGTATAAAAGAATACAAGCTGGGATTCATTTATCTAGTAATATTTTTGACTGTCTTGGCTGTCTCGTTGGTCTTTACTGCTTCACTCCTGCAGATATAGCAAACATCTTTTTCAAAATATCATATGGCTTTCCAGTTAACATAGGGGGGAAAATATCTACAGGGACCAACCATGGTTATTCATTTTTTAAAAAACCACAGAACCTAATTAGCTAGGCAAAGAGACCAACTTTCTTTTAATAAATAAAATAGTGTGATGTTCTAACCATAACCTCCTATCTGAAATACAAGAGAAGTACAACCAATGATTCTTTTAAGAGAAGGTTTCATAAATAAACCTAATATATATTAAAAAGACTAGAACACTAAGGGATGGGGTAATTAATGATTTCTTAAATGAGATAATATTCTTGAATGTATTTTTAGTATCTCTGAATTTTTTTTCCATCCTCTCCCCAAGGTATAATAAAACAACTTTGATTACAGTTAAGCAATGAGAAAACTCACTTTCATCAGACCCTACATCTTAGGCAAAATGAGAGTATCAGATCATACCATTTACTCATTCACTTTGAGTGTTCCCCAAATATTAAAGAGTATAACATGTCGGGCTATCCTATACACTGGGGCTACATCAGCAAACAGACAGACACACGGTCTCTGGACTACTGAGGCTTAGACCTGTGAGGGAAGATTGACATTATCCACAACAGCAACAAAAATCTATTTCAACTGTGATCAATACTGTAAAGAAGCAGTATGTGACACAAAGTATTTGGCAAGGAAACTTGACCTACGGGTGGGAGGGTCTTCCAAGGAGACAGAATAACATCTGAAACTACCTTGAGGTGGGAAAGTGTAAGTCAAGTTTAAGGAACTCGAAGAACGTGTGGTTGGAACAAACAAACATAGTTCTGGGGCAACAGAAGCAGCCGGGGCTGCCGAGCCGGCGAGCAGCAAGACACAGCGGGCCCCTCAGGCCAGGGGAAGGGTGCAGGGCTTTATTCTGAGAAGGAGGAGACGAGTTCAAAGGATGTAAGAAGGGGGAGGATGTGATTTAATTAACCCTGAAGTTAATACTCTAAAAATTCCATAGGAATTTTGTTTCCTATTATTTAAAATTAAAGTAAGCAGGGCTGGCATTATTATGGTCATCATCTTACTACAGAGATTATGAGTTGGCACAGGCACAGAACTCAGATTGATACTGTAACTGTATTACTACACTTCAGAACTAAAATATTGCCTGTCACAAACAAGGGGTGTTGCAGCCATCAAGTCATCACATTACAGCTGCCCCGACAGCAGCCCAGAGAGCTCGGGGTGGAAGCAGATGGTGCCCACCACCTTGCTGTCAGCTGCAGCAGCCAGCCCTCAGCTGTGCCCTGAAAGGGTGCCGGATGGGAAAGCACCGAGGGCTGGCCCCAGCCCGCTCAGGGGCCTCTGAAAGGGAAGCATCTCGGTGAGCTCCGACTCTTGCATCTTCTCATACACAGAAAAGTGCTCAGTGCCTTAACTTGAGATATCCAGTGTTCTTTTAAGAGCAATCTTTTGATGTTCCAACTACCTGGTTTTGTTACGGAAACTCCTATATACCTCCTTTTCCTCTTTGTAGAAGTCTCTCAGAATTATCTGAGATGCTGTGTCCTGGGCTTAATTCTTCAGTTTTGCCCACTGAATAAAACATAACTCTCAACTTTCAGGTTGTGCATTTTTTCCCCATTTTCGACTGTTAAATTTACTTCATGAGCCTCAACAATGAAAGGATAACTCAGACTTTGCAATTCAAGTTAACCAGAGTCACTTCTTTAAACTGATCTCTGTTAGTACAACTCAGTCAACTACATTCACTCCTTAGGATTCTTCCAGCACTCCCATCCCCATCTGACTTCCCTTTCCTTTCTTACTGGAGGTACTCTATGTTCTAAAGGGTTGTTTGTATCATTGGACATCTTGCCCAGGACTCTGAACTCTCCACGTTGTATGTAACTCATCTCGTCTAGTCTCCTTCATCAGATATTCCCATTTTCTCCTGAAGGCCTCAGCCGTACTCTTACCCAGTCCAAGCATGTATCTGCTCCTCACTCTGAAAGGCCTCCTTCCCCACTTAGGAGGACAGGACTTTGAGGGAGTCCACCAAGGCCAAGTGTCAGAGGTATTCCTCTCAGTCTTCGCTGCTCTTTCCCTCCAAAACCCACTAGACACAAGTGTTCCAGAGAGGACGCTAGTCTCATCCCCTGTACTCTGCAAGGCAGGGCATGTTTCTCTTTCTGTTCCCACAGTGCCCTAAACAATACACACTCTCCAAACCCACGACCTTCCCCCGTGCCGAGACCATGATTCCAGGCAGCCTCTGAGACTACAGTCCCTCTGATCCTCTTCTTCTCATCACGGATCAAAACAAAGCCAGTTCCACCCGAGCGGGCACAATACTTTTGTGTCACTCATATACTCTTCCCCATTCTGAGGTTCACCGCGTAAACCCTGTGCCCTGAGACCTCCAGGTTTTGCTCTTGATATTCAGGGCCCACCTTTTGGAATTCAAACAAAATGAAACTGTTCTCTCTGAATAAATTCTCCCCATTCTAACTCAAAACAGCTTTGACTTTCAGACTATTGACTTTGCAGTAGATTTTTAAAAGTCTACCTGGGAGCTCAAAATCCAAGAATTTCACTGTTCATTCCCTTAAGATTACTTATGCATTCCTTTCAATGGGTGATATTCCTCAGCCTCTCAAATTAGTTTCATCAGGAGAAATGCTCCAGAAGGTAAAGAAAAAAGAAGTACATAAAAAGGAAAACTATATCTGATACTCTTTTAAAATTTTAAACCAATACATAATAAATGAGACACTAAAACAAGATAATAGGTTGTAAGATCCAAGACTGAAAACAGTCTTCTATGTTAATTTGCAGAGGAATAGAAATAAAACATTTCAGACTTTGTTTACAGAATGAAGGTTCCCTTCTGATATGCTATCCTCATAAATTTACAACAGAAACAAAAATGTGGCTTCACTATTGGCAAAGGTTAGAAAATCTGAAAGAACTCTTACATAAAACAGGGAGTATCCTAGAATATAAAATCTGCTGTCACAGGTTCATAGAAGATGATTAGAATGTTGTTTCTCAATGTGGTTGGAACTCAAAGCAACCAAATTCCAATAATAACCAAAGCACATTTTCCCCTAGAGTTCAGCTATTTCCATTTAAAATGAAGTCATGCCAATGAGTTAGCTCAGGTTTTTCTACTGAAAATATGGTGCATGAACTACACACAAAAGTATCAGCTGGGAGTTGTTAGAAATGCAAATTTTTCAGATCCCTCCCAAACCTAATGAATCAGAATCCACATTTTAAGACAATGAATCCCTGTGATGTGTCTAACAGAATCTGAGGAGCCCTCTGGTCTAGGGTATTTCTCTGTTAGTTTTTCTTCTACAAAAGAAAAAAAGGGGGGAGACATTTTATTAAAGATAGATGTAACTATGTAGTAATTAAGGACTCCTTTCTGAAACTCAAAGATAATTTTAACGTCGTTTGTATAGCCTCCGATGATCAAAATGTGTAGATTTATCTAACAATGTACACTAATGTTAATAAGCCAGCACAATATATGAGTGAGCCCACACTTTCCATTGTTAATTTGTTCTTGCCAGGCTAACACAAATTATTATCAAGTCCATTTGTAAGACAGAGTTTAGAGTCTTGGTGCAAATGGTTAACTCGTTAGATCTCTATCTGCTCTAAAGCATTCTGCTGTGGCTTAAAATAAAATTCCAATATTTAAACATTTTTTTTTTCTGAGAGAATTCCCTTCGTGTGTAGTTTCCCTGTGTTTGTGAGTATGTGTCAATGGTTGTAAAACCATCACAAAATTGACTAGTATATAGTGATAAAAGAAAAGGCAACAAAGAAAGTGTTGTTTACAAGGCTTTTAAAATTTTCATTGGAACAACTTATACATTAAAGTCTTCATAATATGACATATTTAAACATACCATATTTTTGTTGCTCCATCAAAAACTGGAAATCATATGTGGCTTGCTTTTCAGTAGTCATGATAAAATCTTACTGTGATCATTCACCATCATGAACACTCCCTTATGCACCAATGCGTGACCATGTCTCCAGAACCAAAATGAAACTTGAGAGTTAAGCAATCATTCAGTAATTTCTAGTGCCAGGTATGGTCTTGGCCCTGGTGGATGCTTATAAATGTTTACTGATGATGATGTCTTATAAAGCTGCCACTATCTGCTTTGAATTACCCAGATTGCCTTTGGAATGGTGGATGTACTCTAAATAACTCTCCCCTTCATTTTTATTCTTCAATCCTGGCACATATGTCTATCTTGAATAAATTCTTCCAAACTGCCCTGGAATATCAAATTTTGAAGCCTTAAAATGTGCTGTTCCTCTTTTGGCCTTCTAATTCTGTCTATTCAATGGTAGACTATTGATGAATTGTGAAGACTGAACCTCAGCATTCACTCTAAATTATGTCTCAGGCAGAGGGGATGGCTTGTTCCAGGCCATCTGTAGTCTCTTTGCTCTTGCGGCCCACGGTGCATAATGGTGAGGCAGCTGGTTGTGCTGGAAACACAACAGGAGGCGGTTCTGCCACCACCACCACCCCTTTCATGAGGTTCACTGATCTAGAAAGAACTGCAATAATGTCTGCTGGCTACTCACGGCTCAGCGTATTTCAAATAACACATAGGTGCTTTTCATTCTTTAGCTCATTTAATTGTAAAATATCTTATGAGGTGGGGTATTATTATCATTATTCACATTTTACAGATAAGGAACCTAGGGACTTAAAACCAAACCGCTAGTAAGTACCGTGAGCAGGATTCAGCCAAGCTGTCTTGCTCCGAAGCCCTCCTCTCCTCTTCCGTTACCATGGCTTCACCAAACATAATTCTCTAACCTAGGCTGCCCCACACAGTACCCCATTTGAAAAACACTGCTCAGGTGAAGAGAATCACCTTTATGTTCTTAAAATAGAAACCTACAAACATGTATATATACTCACAACTGCAGGTTTGAAATGGAGTTGCTTCTGAGTTACAAGCACTACACATGAAGTGACACACACTGGTACAAAACTCTTCAATGTAAATGAAATGAGAAGTGCTATGCCACCCCCACTGGGTAATATCGAACCGCCCAGACAGCCACGCTGCAAATTACTAAATGTTCACCAAAGTGAGAATGCATATTCTCCAGATAGACCACACATGTGAATTCCAGTTTACATATACAAATGAACAGACCTCCACTGTTAAGACCACAAACAAAGGACTACTTTTTTCTAAGAAAAATCCTGAAGACCCGTTGTATTCAGAAGCCCACTTCAGAAGTTTTGTTCATTCTGTGTTCATGGACATCATTACAGGCTGAAAGCTTATTAACTGTAATCAAGACGGTCCTTTTGGAATTATCTTCCTTAGCCTACTTCCAAGGGAAATCATTTGTAGGTTTCTTCAGGGCAATGGTTATCAACCAAGGGCTCAGGCTCATCTTCAAATGTTCCAGACCAAATTTACTGTAATAATGATAACTACTCTTTCAGTATTCTGATCTTTTAAACTGCTGTACATCTTTTCATCTATTTCCATTTCCCTTAGGTAAAGTGCAGACTAAGAAATCATTAGACCCATTTTTCAATATTGCACATCATCAAAAACAATTTTGATAATTATATTATTAGTGTATATAACCCCATCCTTCAGAACTCTGCTAAAAGAGTCGCCTAAATATCCTGCTTTTATTCAGATGCTCTATTTATATCTACGAATGTCAAAAATTCTA
Organism: Giraffa tippelskirchi; assembly: GCF_054371585.1. Taxonomy (NCBI): domain Eukaryota; kingdom Metazoa; phylum Chordata; class Mammalia; order Artiodactyla; family Giraffidae; genus Giraffa; species Giraffa tippelskirchi. The sequence continues at coordinate 172,069,015 of NC_137280.1, read as the reverse complement.
AATGAAGCCTGTGAGTCTTGATTGACAAAGAGAGATGGCCCTCTTTTGTGGCACGCAGAAAATAGTTAATAAAATCCAAGCACCTGCTTAAAACTCATCTTTAAGTTTCTTTCAAATTGTTCTTTGTTAATTCAGATGGTGCACATTTATACCCTGGTTCTGGAAATAGCTTTTTAATGCATGATTATTTGGGAGAGAATATTAGATTTATTACCTTTGCTAATGAACACTTAGATAAAAGTGGTATTCTCAAGGTAAGTATTCTCAAGAGGTGAACTCTGATTACCATATATTAATTTTCATTTCAGTTCAGAATTATATAAAGAGTGAACCTGGCGGCTTTTACCTATAGAAAATGGGGCCTCTCCAAAGGACACTCTGCCATAAGTGTCTCCTCTCACTTTCCTAATGTCACATATCAGTAGAACTAGAATTCATCATCACAGAAGTCATTTCAGAGGTTTAAAAAAGCAGTGAATGAGCCTTAAAGACACAGGATTTATCTTTATGTCTTTAAAACATGTGTGTTAGCCTTGTTTCAGGGGGATTGAGGGGTTAGCCTCACTAATTAATTAGCCTATACTAAATTTACAGTTAACAACATTTGAATCCTGTGTATCTTCTTTAACAGTATCTCTTCAAATGGCTAAATGTTTTAGCGAAAGATGATCAAAATTAGCATTAAGCATTTTAATTCTTTTATGGTAATATAACACACATATGGAAAAATTCACTTTGAGTGAATGCAGTAATATCTTAGCCTTGTTTCAGGGGGATCATTTACAATGATCAATGAATTGATTGAGATGCCCCTTCCCATACACCCAAGAGAATCTGTTACTTATCGGTTCCTTTTTCATAGCAGCATTTAACACAGAGTCAAATGCAATGGAGAATGCAGTCCTTAAGTAAATCCAAGGTGCACTTGCATCTTCAACATTTGCGACAATGCCACAACCTTTCAGTACAAACAGTGCACAGAACTCACCTTCTCTGCAGGATCTGTCTTTGTCCTGAGGCATCTGGGGCAAAAAGATGTATCACGAAGCCACACAACCATGATTTTAACAAAAAATATTTAATCTTATAACTAATCAGAATTGAGTACAGAAAAAAATTGACTGCCTTCATGAATTCTAAGTACTAGAGGTACCCTGAGCAATCATATATTATGATAGTTTATGCTAGGATATTTGGTGTTCTGGTAGATGTAGAAAATATCAACTTATTGTACATCATTTGCTGCAACAGAGAAATGGCACATCCACATGATTAATTAGCCTACACTAAATTCACAGTTAACAACATTTGAATCCTATGTATCTTCTTTAACAGTATCTCTTCAAATGGCTAAATGTTTTAGTGAAAGATGATCAAAATTAGCATTAAGCATTTTAATTCTTTTACGGTAATATAACACACATATGGAAAAATTCACAAAAGTGTAGATAGAGCACAGGGAATTATCACAAAAGAAATATATCCATGGAAGTAATACTCAATCAAGAACTAGATTATAGAGTATCCTACGAGTGCCTCACTCCATGTTCCTTCTCAGTAACTATCTCCTCCCTTCTCTCCAAAAGTATTACAGTTTAAAAATATGACTGTGAATTCTTTGATAACCCTACCTTCAAAAGGTAAAGCCCTGTTCCCTTCCCCTTAAGAGTGGACTGAATTAAAATGTTTAATGATAATTTGGATCACCTTTCATTAAGACAATTAGTCATGTGAAGAGATACTAATTTTTAAAAAGATACACAGGATAAAAAATGTTTAGTTTGCCAGGGCTGCCAAATATCACAGACTCAGTCAATTAAACAATGGAAATTTATTTTCTCACATTTTTGGAAGCTAGAAGCTCAAGGCAGGTTTGGGTTTTCCTGCGGACTCTCTCCTTGGCTTGCAGGTGGCCACCTTTCTGCTGTGTCCTCATACAGTGGTCCCTCTGTGCTACATACAGGGACATACATACAAAGGCAACTTCAGTAAGTCCTACATATTTTAATTGAAGGATTTGGAGGAATTCCAGAAAAACTTATTTCCACTTTTTTCACCCAAATCCAACTACTCTAACCTCTTGAAAGAGAGAAAAAAATACTACAATTTAATCCAACAGACAGCATTAGTTTGTTTCTCGTAATAAATTTGTAATCATTCCAAGCCAGGCTTCAGCAATACGTGAATCGTGAACTACCAGATGTTCAAGCTGGTTTTAGAAAAGGCAGAGGAACCAGAGATTGAATTGCCAACATCTGCTGGATCATCAAAACAGCAAGAGAATTCCAAAAAAAACATCTATTTCTGCTTTATTGACTATGCCAAAGCCTTTGACTGTGTGGATCACAATAAACTGTGGAAAATTCTGAAAGAAATGGGAATACCAGACCATCTGACCTGTCTCTTGAGAAACCTGTATGCAGGTCAGGAAGCAACAGTTAGAACTGGACATGGAACAATAGACTGGTTCCAAATAGGAAAAGGAGTACGTCAAGACTGTATATTGTCACCCTGCTTATTTAAATTATATGCAGAGTACATCATGAGAAATGCTGGGCTGGAAGAAACACAAGCTGGAATCAAGATTGCTGGGAGAAATACCAATAACCTCAGATATACAGATGACACCACCCTTATGGAAGAAAGTGAAGAAGAACTAAAGAGCCTCTTGATGAAAGTGAAAGAGAAGAGTGAAAAAGTTGGCTTAAAGCTCAGCATTCACAAAACTAAGATCATGGCATCTGGTCCCATTACTTCATGGGAAATAGATGGGGAAACAATGGAAACAATCACAGACTTTATTTTTTTGGGCCCCAAAACCAGTGCTGATGGTGACTGCAGCCATGAAATTAAAAGATGCTTACTCCTTGGAAGGAAGGTTATGGCCAACCTAGATAGCATATTTAAAAGCAGAGACATTACTTTGCCAACAAAGGTCCGTCTAAGTCAAGGGTATGGTTTTTCCAGTGGTCATGTATGGATGTGAGAGTTGGACGGTGAAGAAAGCTGAGTGCCAAAGAACTGATGCTTTTGAACTGTGGTGTTGGAGAAGACTCTTGAGAGTCCCTTGGACTGCAAGGAGATCCAACCAGTCCATCCTAAAGGATATCAGTCCTGGGTGTTCATTGGAAGGACTGATGTTGAAGCTGAAACTCCAATACTTTGGCCACCTCATGCAAAGAGTTGACTCATTGGAAAAGACCCTAATGCTGGGAAGGATTGGGGGCAGGAGGAGAAGGGGACAATAGAGGATAAGACGGTTGGATGGCATCACCGACTCGATGGACATAGGTTTGGGTAAACTCTGGGAGTTGGAGATGGACAGGGAGGCCTGGCGTGCTGCGATTCATGGAGTCGCAAAGAGTCAGACATGACTGAGTGACTGAACTGAACTGAACTGAATCATTCTAAAAGATTGTGTCCCCAAAAGAGAAAAGAAAGAAGAATATAAACTTTCTCTAAACCATGAATTTCTTACTGTACACAATAAGATAATATCCCAGCACCAGGTCATATTTTAGCCATGCTTTGGAATCTATATAATTAATGCTGTGCGTGTAAGTTCTTATTCTAATGGTAGATGAAAGAATCCCCAAATCCGGACTTTGCCTATAGTTACTTATCCTTTATCAACAGATGAGGCCCAGTAAAGTACTGGTAAAACATAACAAACAAATGATGCGTAATGAGGCCTTTTAATAGTGCTTTCCCACAGATGCATTTCTGTTTCAAAGGCAAATGACAAAGTTCCACAGCCTGGGACATGTTTAGTGAAAGTGAAAGTGTTATGTTGATCAGTCATGTTCAACTTTTTGTGACCCCATGGACTGTAGCCCGCCAGGCTCTTCTCTTCACGGAATTCTCCAGGCGAGAATACTGGGATGGGTTGCCATTCCCTTCTCCAGGGGACCTTCCCAACACTGGGACTGAGCATGTTTAACACAGCAACTGGAAAAGGTGCAATAGCTGAAGTACAAAATGTATTAGCCCATTATTTCTTATATAAAACACAGGT